>NC_083724.1:15756299-18256299 GCF_028564815.1 Eubalaena glacialis | reverse complement strand
TATTTTAAATTTCTGGCAAGGGGAGATATGCAAATCGATCTCCAAAGCCATATTTTCCCCTCTGGAACTAAGCCCGAGCAGAAACATGTCACATGGGTCCTTGTGCAAGGCACCGAACGTCAGTATCAACTACAGATTTTTCTTTTAAAAAGCACAGTCATGCTGTTTAAGTGGATAATTCTTGTATTTATTCTCACTAAAGACTGAGGGATGGATATTGAATTATGTCCCAGGGCTGAGTTTGGCTAATCCCACTACTTTAGGAAAGCTACACAGCACAGGGATAAAGAGAATAGAGTCAGCAAGATATGTATTCAGATCTTCACTCCGCTACCCACCAGCTCTGTAAACGGACAAGAAAACAAATCCTCAGTTATATCCTATGAAAGCTGTGGATACCGATTTCTCCTTCACAGGGTTAAAAAAAGATAAAGATTTAATGAGACAACACATTTGTCTTAGGTCAGGTTCACCAGAAATCAGACTCAATGGCAGAGACTGGCATGCAGGAGGTTTTTTGGGGTGTTCTCTTGTGAGGGCATGAGCAAAGTGGGACTGGGCAGAGGGAGAAGGTAGATCGCCATGCCGTTGTAGCAAAGCCCTCAGCTGATCCCAAGGGAAGCCCTGGAACTGAGATGGTCCTTCAGAGTTGTTCCAAATCAAGATAAGGGTGTCAGGTCTTCGTATCCCCACACAGCCAGTCATAGGCTGTAAGACATCCCTGGGGAAGGGACATAAACTTGGATGAAGTGGTCCCTTTTAATGGAGGGCATTTCTCCAAGGAAGACTCAAGAGAGAGTGGTCAACCGTCAACATTCCAGGCGGCTGGGGGAATGAGTGCCCCTGTTCTAATGAGAGATTTGGAAGCAGCATTACAACATCCACTATAGTACGTGAAGTCCCTGGCACATGGGGGAATCTCAACTTGCTGGAGCTATTTTGATTACTATTTGGATTTCTTATGAGCTTGGAAGCTCTGAATGCAATACTGGTTAACAGATCTTTTCAAACATGAGAAATATGATTCTCATTGGAAGTGACTCACTCAAGAGCAGGTTATCCTCAGCTTCTTTAAAAAGACACTACGCCAAGGTGTACTGTTGGTTGAATGGCACAAGGAAGTTACCATCCTTTGAACGCACTCTCTGGTCCAGATCCTGGGATGAATGCTCACTTAATACTTACAAGAGCCTTGCAGCACAGGTATGTCCCTGCTTTTACAGAAGGACAACATGAAGTTCAGAGAGATGTTGACTTAGCCAAACTTGCACAACTAGTAAGTGGCCAAAGTGGAAACTGAACCCAGGTTTTTCAGCATTCAAAGCTGGGACCTGCCATTATTCCAGACTGTCTTGAGAATTGGAGCTTTGGTTGGGTATCAGGCAGAGTTGCCTTCCTTGGTCTTTCTACTCCTCCTCTGGGAGTCTGTGCATCCCCCTTCAGCGTGCTCCTATAGTGTTGAAGGGCTTTTGCTTTCTCTGATAGGTTGTGATCTCCTGCAGGGAAGAAGTCATGATTTGTTCATTACTCCGTTTCAATCCAGCTCTCAGTAAAAAGGCTTTGCGCATACTAGGAGCTTGGTGACTATCTGTTGAATGAAATAATGAAATCAAAGTTCCATGCTTGACTAGAGGAAAGTTCAGCTTACTTTATGATGGAATTGGGAAGCAGAAATGCTTCCTCATTGATCCCAAAGTTTAGTTTTTTTCAGCCTGTGGGAGCCAGAACACAAGACTAGCCCTTCAGAGTCTCCCTAGTTCCAAAGCAAAACTTGAACTTTGCTATCGTGGCTCCTGAGCTCTTGTTCACCCCATGGGCTTGTGATGTGGATGATTAGAGATGCCAGAGGGACTCCGTGTGAATGGGCAAAGGTGTGTGGCAGGCAGCTGCCACATCAGAGAGTGAAAGGAAGTAACTGCAAAATCTAATCAAGGCTTAATCCATGTGTTCATTCAGCCAACAGTTATTAAACTGCTCCTTGAGTAAGAAATAGACATAAAGATTGAAAAACAGACTGACTCCATCAAGAAATTTGTAGAATAATGAGGGAGATCAAACGTATGCACAGGTAGATATAATACATCCTAGAGTGTTGTAAGAACTGCCTGAAAGGGATGGGCATTAGGTGGATATAAGGGGAAGGAAAAAGGGGGATCGGAGAGGAATCATTAAAGAGTCGGTCTTTAAGCTAGACCTTGAAGAATGCAAAAAAGAACAACAAACTAGGCAAAAGCTGAGGCGGAATTTGCCCCTTAAGCCTCGGCTTCAGACCGGCTCATATGCCTCTTAATCTCTCTAATACGTACAAGGTATCCCACTCAACTAACAGCTATATATGCCCGGTTACAGATTCATCCATTCATTCATACATTTGTTCATTTAACAAATAAAGCACCTACTATGTGCCATGCCCTGTTCCTATACTCTGGATGAGCAAAATATGGTGTCCGTCCACTGAAAACCTGTAGTCCAGGAAGGAAGGAAGGAAGTTCAAAGTGGCAAATCTAAGGCAAAGCATGAGTGTTTTTAATCCCCTTTTTCTTACTCTCCCATCTAGATTGTGTATTTCTTGAAGGCAAAGACCGTGCCTTATGTAACTGTGCCATCACCACAGTGCTTAGAGTATAGTGGAGGTTCAGAAGATGTGTGTGTGTGTTGTGTATGTGTGCATGTGTGTGTTGAATGAGGATGGGGGAAGGGAGAGAGAAAGTGTAATAAGCCAAAGAGTAGCAAGCAGTTCTCCCTGGGTAAATTCTACCAGTACTTCGAGAATAAATATTTACACGGGAAAGGAATAAAAATGCCTTATTCCATGTGTCTCATATATCTCTAGTTTTCCAGCGGACCCCTGTTTTATTTTCTTGACTTTGGATCAAATGCATTCCCTTTTTCTGGGTGCTCTGAGAGTCTTCTTTTGTGCTCAAGTCAATTTCCTCAGAGTGCAATGACTCCGGAATGAATCTTTGCCAAAATCTCAACTTCAAAATGTCATGTTTCCTTATTTTAAAATATATACATATTTTTCTCTCACTGGCTGTGGGAATATACATCATCTAATTAGCCAAATGGATTTTCAGTTCAGCCCAATCGCTTCCTTATTTTGCATCTGAAGTGCGGCATTGCTCAGGGGACCGCCTGGGCACGGAGGTACTCATTAACTCTGATCTTCAATTACATTGATTATAAGCCTGCTTCTGTAACTGTGTGGCATAGATCGGGGTGAGCTGGGGAGCTCAGGACACTCCGTAGTGGAGTCGGAAAAGCCAGAGGCACATCAGCCCCCAAAGACGCAGAGAGCTACAGATGAGAACTAAAAATACCACGGAAGGAGGTAGCATCAGACAAAACCGCCTGGAGAGCCAGACAGCCGTGCAAATCTCTTTCATTACACCTCAAATCATGACACAGACCTCTGAAAACCATGGATAGAAAATTTCAAAAGAAGGCTCTGGTCACAGTGGTGAATGGGGAGCAGAGGAGGGAAGGACTGTATGGCTGAAAGATGGTCTTCACATAGGAAGCTCAGGGAATTTTTTTAGCCCAACGTATTCTGCTCTCTCTTCTGTTCCCTCTTTCTTTGGGTGCAAAATAATTACAGGCTTCCTTCTTTCTGTTACATCATGTTTCCCCATGAGGATCCCATCTGACTTGGACCTGGTAGAAACGTCTTTCTGGGACACAGGAGGAAAAACAAAGTGTGATGAAGCAGAAGTAAGGAGTATATCTACCTTCAGCCCAAAAGACCCCTGAAGAATGCACCCACTCCTACCTCTCCCCCCAACCCCCCAATCCACAGAGCCCCACAGAATGTAGAATGAATACATTCTACCACCAGCCATTGACTGAACGCTGTTTAAGGAGTGATCAAACTCTGCAAAAACGAGGTTAAAAACAACAGTTTGAGGGTTTGGGAGAGGGAGCAGAGCCAGTGTGGGTAGCTGGAGGTGCTCAGCCTCTGGGAGAGAGCAACGGCTCTCTAGGGTCGCAGCGTTGGGGGGCGGTTCTCTTATAGACATCTCTGAGAGAGGAATCTGCCACTTACCTCGATGCCTTAACCTAACTTTCTCCTTCCAGCTCTTTTCCCTTCTGCCATTTCTTTCTTTTTTCCTTGGATCAACTTCAACCTATTTCTCTGTACTCTCTCGATCTGTTATGGGCTGACTTGTGTCCACCCCAAAATTCATTTGTTGAAATCCTAATGCCCAGTACCTCAGAATATGACTGTACTTGTTGAAAGGATCTTTTAAGAGGTAATTATGGTTAAATGAAGTCATCAGGGTGGGTCCAATATGGCTGGTGTCCTTCCATGAAGAAGCGATTAGGATACAAGCACACACAGAGGGAAGACCGTGTGAAGACCAAGGAGAAGATGGCCATAAGATAGCCATCGACAAGCCAAGGAGAGGGGTCCTCAAAAGAAACCCTGCCAACACCTTGATCTCAGACTTCCAGCCTCCAGAACTGTGAGGAAATAAATGTCTGTTGTTTAAGCCACATAGTCTGTGGTACTTTGTTATGGCAGCCCTAGCAAACTGATGTATTACTTCTTTTTTGACAGCAACTATCTCTTAAGCCTGGCATTTGCTCCTTTATTAACCTTTATTTTGTGTCATTGGTCCCCATGGATCACTTCTCAGAAGAAAGTTTTGAAATGTATAAAACATAATGCATAGTATTACAAAGGAAACCAGTAACTGAAATAGAGTTCTATCCATGGACCCCTTGGGGGTTAGTGGAGTCCAGGATAAAAACCCTCATCTGAACTAAGCTATTTTCATTCATTCCACAGGTGCCCAGTCTGCTGCCTGACCTGGTTCCAAGTACTCCCAACACCACTGGATGGGCAGAGGGAATGGCGGCTTGGCTGCAATGAATACGTAATCTTGCTGAAGTATGTGAATGAGATACATATGACAAGGAGAAGAAGGACACTAAGAAAACGCTACGATAGTCCAGTGGCTAACTGAAAGAGGGTTACCTCTTTCCTTTTGTTTATTGTACATGAAAATACTGTTTTTTAAGGTCTAAGGAAGACAGAAACTTGGTTAAGATCAGAATTTTCTTGGAACAATCATACAATAGATCAGAATTGTATGATGCTAAGTTACAGGTTTAATTCTAAACTGTTAGAAAACTCTGAGTTCCTCTACTCCAGAGTTTCTCAATTTTTTTTTTTTTTTTTTTTTTTGTGTATGGCCATGCCACGCGGCTTGTGGGATCTTAGCTCCCTGACCAGGGATCAAACCCGAACCTGTACTCACTGCATTGGGAGCGCGGAGTCTTAACCACTGGACCGCCAGGGAAGTCCCTCTCAACTTTTAATTTTTTTTATTATCACACACGAAAGAACCTTTTTAGACCTTTTTTCCTCTAATCACTCCCCCACCCATAAACTTTTAATACCACAGATATACTGTATATCTGTTTATGTACTGTGCTTTTGTTGTACATAAAGGGAGTAAGATTTTTTGTGCCCCCCTCCCCGTACTTCCCAAGAATCAATTTCATCCCTTTGGAAGTATTACTGTCCTCACTGAGAATGGATGCTCCAGGGAGACCCTCTTCTTTCAGAAGTAAAGAAACTGAGGGCTAAGGAAGGAGAGAGATGTGCCCCAGATCCCACTGGGATTAGTGAAATGTCTATAACTAAAACCTAGATTTTACTGAGGGAGGGAGGTGAGGGTCAAAGAGGTGAACTGAATTTCCCAAGGCAACAGAGCTGGAAAGTGTTGAGGCTGGACCAGAACCCGAGTGCTGTGACTTCTAGCTCAGTGTTTGTTCTAGGATTTCACAATGACAATCAAGAATAAATCCCATTGCTGAGTAGTATACTGTATATATACACCACATCTTCTTTATCCATTCGTCTGTCCATGGATATTTAAGTTCCTTCCATGTCTTGGCTATTGTAAATAGTGCTGCTATGAACATTGGGGTGCATGTGTCTTTTTGAATTAGAGTTTTCTCTGGATATATGCCCAGGAATGAGACTGCAGAGTCATATGGTAACCTAATTTTTAGTTTTTTAAGGGATGTCTATAAAAAAAGAATGAAATAATGCCATTTTCAGCAACATGGACGGACCTAGAGATTACCATATCAAGTGAAGTAAGTCAGACAGAGAAATATCATAAGATATCACTTATATGTGGGATCTAAAAAAAAAAAAATGATTCAAATGAGCTTATTTACAAAACAGAAATAGACTCAACAGACATAGAAAACAAACTTATGGTTACCAAAGGGAATAGTGGGGGCGGGTGGGGAAGAGAGATAAATTAGCATTTTAGGATTAACATATACACACTACTACATATAAAATAGGCAAAAACAAGGGCCTACTGTATAGCACAGGGAACCATACTCAGTATCTTGTAATAACTCTTAATGGAAAAGCATCTGAAAAAGAATATATATATATATTCTGATATATATACGTATCTGAATCACTTTGCTGTACACTTGAAACTAACACAACATTGTAAATTAACTACACTTCAATAAAAAATTAAATAAAAAAAGAATAGATTCCATGAAAGTAAGTTGTCATGAGGCTAGAGATCCTTCGATGGGAAGATGAAATGCTAATACCCTTGCGAGGTCCACGTCATAGAAGAAACATTGAAGAATCCATCACTAGATGTCCCAGAAAAGGAAGCATGGCTATAGACAGGCCACTGGTGTTCCAGGTTAGCAAAAGAGTTATTTCCAAATAAAGCTGTTTCAAAGCCTTGCTCCCTCTCCCCAAATAGAGGTTTCCCTGTAGTGCCAGACCCATATTTGCTCCTGGCAATTGTGTTTCTACGCTTTCTATCTTTCCCACCTCAAATTGTGATCAAAGTCTAGCTAAAACAGATTGCCACAGAATTCCACAAGCCTTTATGTATCCTTGCTCTTGCTTCAAAGTTGAGTTAGGGGTGTTTCAGTCTGAACAAAAGAGGTTTAAAGTGTTGAAATTTCAAAAAATTATTTCTCTCCCCAGAGATATAACAATTTGGTATCAAGCTAGGCAGCAGGGGAAAAGAACAAAGTCATAAAATGCTTCCCGTTTTTCTTTGTTACTTAAAATTTTAAAGAAGAATTGTGGTTAAAGATTAAAAGCAGCTATTTACTTTTAATTTAATAATTTGCTTATCTTTTCTTCCTTTCTTTAAAAAAAAAATTCTTCATTAATTCATTGGGAATTTATGCATCAAACCCAATCTCAATGTTGGATTTCTTTTTGATCCAATAAGATCAGTGCTTCTTGAATGAACGTGGTGGACAGTTGCTCCTAAAACTCAAAGATCCTTTAGGTCTGACTAATATTGAAAAACTTCCCTCTCTGTCAGTTGCTCACATAAGACATGAACTTGAATGGGAGTCAGAGGTCTGGATTTTGGAGTCAAACAAGCATGGATTAAATCCTAGCCCAGCCACTGAGTAACTGTGTGACCCTGGAACAAATCACTTAATCTTGGCAAGCCTCCTCAATTTCCACATCTGTACAAAGGGAATAGTTATTTCACAGAGGTTCTATGACCATTAAATGAAAAACACTTGAATTGCCTAAGAACAGGACTGCGCCTGGCTAGGGCCTCTGAGTTGTACTATTCCAGGGGACAAAATTTACATAGCAAAAAAAAAAAAAAAAAAAAAAATTCATGCTATGCATAATTATATGTCTATCCATATATACCATATATGGTATATATATTATTGTATATTTTGTATATACAATATAATTGGACAATTGAGTGTGCCTATGTATATATGCTTGTGTACGTGTACATACACAAACACAGATAATTCTGTGAATAACTGTACCCTATTTAGATGTTGCTCCTGGAGCTGTGCAACATGGCGGCCCTGCCTGGGAAACAAGTCAGACAATAGCTTCATTTAAAAGAAGAAAACCTTTACCCTGTCTACCCAAGAATGGTCATTTCCCCTGTGTGGATTCATGGCTTATCTCAGCAGCATCTCTGATTTTCACAATTTCCAGGGGCAAGCTGGCTAGGGCAGGAACAAGGGATACTATTTTAAGATATGTTGCAGGAACTCTACTCAGTACTCTGTAATGACCTATATGGGAGAAGAATTTTAAAAAGAGTGGAGATATATATATATTTATAACTGATTCACTTTGTTGAGCAGAAACTAACACAACATTGTAAATCAACTATACTCCAATAAAAATTTAAAAAAAAATATGTCGCAGGAGTGAGGTAACATTGTAGAGGCCCTGGAGAAATGCCTGGCACCTATTAGGTTCAATAAATTTGTAATGAAAATATAAAATTTGTGGCTGGGACATGACTGGCTGGCTGAATTAACAAATGCATGAATGTGTCCTGTGATTTTCCAGATCCAGCAGCTTAACTACATTCCTTGCCCCATCCCCCCTTCTTCTGGTCCACCCTTTTCTATGAAATACGCTTCTTTTTGCCTTTCCCAAGCAATCTGCACAAACGTCAGGGCCTGTTTGGCAAGGACGACTCACAACTGTGAGTGCTAAGAATAACCATATTAGCAATTCCTCCCGGATCTGTTTCTTTGCCACACCGTGGGTTCAGTGCCAACTGACCAAATTAGGTCCAGGCACCTGCCTGCTTTTGTGTGTCTGTCATTGCGTGCGTGCGTGCATGCGTGCATGTATGTACGTGTGTGTGCGTTCCTTTCTCTCTAGATCTCTTACTTTCTATTCTCTTCTCTTTTGAATTCAGTGGGAAAAGCACAGACCTTGGAATTGGCAAACGTGGATTCAAAAAGTGTCCTTACCATTTTTTATTTGAATGACCTTGGGATCTGCTTAATATTCCTTTCCTCAGCTTCCTCATCTAAAAGGGGATGAATAATATTTACCTTGGAGCATTTGAAGGAATATCATATGTGACTCTGTGTGCCTTACTTATCAAATGGAAGTTTTTATTAGTGCTGCTGCTATTAATCTAATTGATCCTAGAAATAACTCTGGAGGGCAAATGTTACTTTTACCCCCATTTTACACACAAGGAAATTGAAGCTGAAGGATGTCAAAGGTACATGTTTTAAACTGCACAGCTAAGAAGCTGATGATTCCAAATCAGAGCTCAGTCTACCCGTCTCTGAGTCTAGAGTTCTGTCTGTAACACCAGGCTGCCTCCCATTCTTCTTACTTTGAGGAAAACCAATCCACACTACTAACATGTGTGTGTGTGTGTGTGTGTGTGTGTGTGTGTGTGTTTGGCCTCTGTCAATATTCATCTCTGGTTATTTCCCTAAGTACTGAGTTTCTCATGGTGGTGCCTGAAACATAAATCAGACCATGCTGAGAGTGTGTGCGAACGAGAGAGAGAGAAATGGCAGGGGGAAAGTGACATAATACTGTAATTCAATACTTAATATCTCCAAAGACATGTAATACCTCCTCTTGACATTTCCAGAAGATATTTTCTGGAAACCGGACAATAATTCAAATTAATGCTAAGCCTAAATTTAATTGTTTTATGATGCTACAAAGGAGTACACGGGGCAAGGCTTCCAAAAATCAGAGGTTTCAACAGTCATGTTGATGAAACAGATTTCACCGTCTGGCACAGATGAGAACAGCTGCTTAAATGCAGAATACTGGTTCCCGGAGCAACATAACAAAGGAGGCTCAGCTTAGGCTCACTGCGGCGTCCAGAGCCACCAGCCCCGCACCAGCCGAGCCTACTATGAATTCTGGGAAAGGTGAGGAGAGAAAGGGTAAGATTTTTATTGGAGGACCAAATGAAGGTCTTGAGGTTCAAACAGGATATAGGATGACTGAGATCCGCATTTCTGGTACATGGCATGTGAAGGATGAGTTCTTCCATTCTGTTCTCAGGGGGTGTAGCTTAAGGGAGCCAGGCCCTGAAATCAGAAAGGACTGGTTGGAGCCTCAACCCTGCCACTTACCAGCTGATGAACTTTATGCCCATTATCTGACTTTGAGGGCTCCTCTTCATTCATTCATTCATTCATTCATTCATTCATTTATTTATGGCTGCGTTGGGTCTTCGTTGCTGCGCATGGGCTTTCTCTAGTTGCAGCGAGCGGGGGCTACTCTTCGTTGTGGTGCGCAGGCTTCTCATTGCGGTGGCTTCTCTTTGTTGCAGAGCATGGGCTCTAGGCGCACAGGCTTCAGTAGTTGTGGCATGCGGGCTCAGTAGTTGTGGCTCTCGGGCTTAGTTGCACCTCAGCATGTGGGACCTTCCTGGACCAGGGATCGAAACCGTGTCCCCTGCATTGGCAGGCGGATTCTTAACCACTGTGCCACCAGGAAAGTCCTGGCTCCTCTTCTATAAAATGGGGACAATAATACCTATCACATACTCCACATACCATACTGAGATGTCCATGGTTGATGAGGAAAGCAAGTTGCCTAAGAATATGTAGGATCTTATCTCAGGTTTGAAACAAACAAACAAGCAGCAATTCAGGGTGTGTGTGTGTGTGTTCATGCATGTGCGTGTACGTATGTATTTGTGCCAGTGTAGGAGTAGCAAAAATTCTGGAAGAATATACACCGAGAGAGTCATCAACCCAACAGACTAGGACTAGCAATATGAATGAGGGCATATTTAATATTTACTACAATCACTCCTGTATTGCTTTAATAATAAGAGTACTGCTGCTGCTACTATTACTACTACTACTACTACTACTGCTGCTGTTGCTAGTATACCAACAACTTCAGAAGGTTTGGGGAGGAATAAAGAATAAAATACACACACACACACATACACACACATACACATATACATATATTTACAGTATTGAGTCAAACACATAGTTGGTGACCAAATGTGCTTGCTATTTATTTGTTTTGTCCCTGGCAACTAAGGAAGATTGTCCTCTCTCCCTTGGACTAGGAGAGGCACTGGATAAAAAAGGCAGCAACTGACTAAATGGTTCTGCTCCTCCCTCCCAGGCATGTCCTTTCGAGCCCATCCATCCTTTTGTCTCTGCTCAGGTTGTTCCCGTATCCTGGAGCATCCTCCTAACCATGCCTGTCCTCCCGGTCCCAGTCAAAGGCAATTTGTCCTCCCTGGTCCTCTCACCTGGAAGTGGCCTGTCCTTCTTCTGCCCCAATGGCCTTGCACATGAACCTCTCTCCTTACATGATTGTCACTATTAAAGGATTTGAGTTCAGCACAAACTTACCTAGTATCCCCCACGTGGCAAGGTTTGGGCAAGTTGACGTCTTATCTACCTTGGAAGAGACTGAGCTTTCGGAGGGACAATCCATATCTAACTCATCTTCAAATTAGGGTTCCTTAGCACAGCGTTTGGCACTTAGCAGGTAATCAGTAAACATTTTGGATGGATGGATGGATGGTCAGATGGATGAAGTGACCAATGGTGCTTTCAGCTCTTTGAAGAACACCACCTTAGATGTTATCAAATGGAACAAAAGAAGGCGACCACACAGTTTTCCCCCTACGTTCTCCAATGGTGCTTCAAATTTCACCGGAGACTCACTAATGAGCCTTAGTAATAGGCAATGTTTGTTCAGCACTTAAGATACTGTCTAACACCTTTACGTGCAATATCTCACTTGATCCTCACAGCAAGAGATATTGGAGCTTCTGGAGTCAGACAGATCTTGTTCAGCAGCTGTGTGAGCTTGGGCAAACCTATTACCTTCTTTGGGACTCGGTTTCCTCATTTCCTCATTCCTGTGCTTCATCTAACTGTCACTTTACTTCTCAGCAGTCTGGTTACTGAGTTTAAGTCTGAACATATTTATTCACATAGTTGACAAATGTTTATTGAGTGCCATACATATGCCAGGCCTGGTTGGAAGAACTGGGTATTCAGCAGGGAACACAAAAGACACAGCACTACAGCAGTTGGCTGCAGCAAATGCACAAGGAAATGAGCATTAAACAAGTAATTGCAGCAACACGTACAGGATTACAAATAAGGAGTACTGCGGAGAAAGAAAGGAGCTGCTGTGAGTACTCAGCAGGCTGTGTGTGTGTGTGTGTGTGTGTGTGTGTGTGTGCGCGTGTGCACGCGTGTGTGTGTGTGTGTGTGTGTGTATATTTGGGGAGGAGAAGGGAAAGTGGTGATATCAGTTAAATAATGTTTCTTACAAAAAAAAAATGTAAAGTACGTGAAGTTCTAAGATGGAAAATCATTGGGTTCTAAATATTTTCGGCTGGAACGAGCAGTAAAGCAAATGATGTTAGCTAAACTAGGGGACGTGTAAGATTTGGCGTGTATTTATGCTTTTGCTTTCAAACTCAATTGTCCTTTCTGCGGTGCTAAGTATCTGAAAGAGCACAGTTAAATACCCAAACTAGGATTCTGTGAATCTGAACTCAAGCCCACAGTGCGGTTTACGAGTTACACAACAGGATCGGGCTTTACCGGAGGCCACGTAACAGACCAAATAGACACTAACATAATTTCACTTTTGCAAAGAACTAGTCAATTTTCTCTATTTTATGTTGTTAAGTTCATTTAGATAATGAGGCCCTTCCTGTTTTTTTGTAGACGGAGAGTCCAGTGCCTTGCTTAAGAGCAGGACCGTGGAGTCAGGCGGCCAGTGTTCATGTTCCAGCCCAGCCAGGCACTAATCCAGAGATAATGATCCAGTTCAATGGGCCTTGGTTCCTCAGCTATAAAACTGTGGATAAGAATCTCATAGGAATGTGGGAGGTAATATATGTAAATTAAATTTCCATTGTTTTAAATTACTCACTTTTAATGTAAATGAAGTCATCTACATAAAGTCCTTAAAGCAGTACCTAGCACATAATAAATGCTTAATAAGTGTTAGCTATTCTTATACTATTTTTTACTTACATATATGTGATAACCCTATTGTGAAATACAAGGGAATGTTGCCTTGTTCAAATACAGTTTGGCAAAAACAAACACAATAACAGAGACTCCTGCTTAAGCTTTGAATATAACAGGGTAAACAAAGGCTCATTCTGGGACTCATTTCTATTTTCTTAATTGCCTGCTCTTGCTCTGGACCTCAGCCAGGAGTCAGTCATTAGCCAGGCCATGGATACATGCACATGAGACTGTGTGTGTGTGTATCAACAAGAACACACAGCTCCTGTTGCTTCTGAGGGCTGCAAAGAAAGGACATTAAAAGTGAGTGATTTGAAACAACTGAAATTTAATTAAAAACAAAATTAAAAGTTGTTTCAAGCCCAGTGCTTCAGCCGGCAAGACTCAGAGGAAATTAGTAAGTGCTACTAATAGCTGGATCTAATTCACAAGCCTCTAGGAAGAGAGTCAGAGGAAAGAAGACGCATACTCTTTAGATGAAACAATTAAAGATCACTTCTGAGAAATAATCACGAACAGTATCCCAGGGCAAAAAGGAACATTATTTGCTGGTGTGTTTCTTTTCGACTTTCTCATTTCCATTATGGGAAAGTGCCCTGAGATTCCCCAAGTAGCATCTTCTACGGCAATGGAGAAGGATTTTGAAAAGCAGACTTAAATGAGTGGGAGATAGGGGCAAATTCTTTAAAAAAAATAATAATAATAATCGTCATTCACTGCCTGAAATTCCATCTTACCAATTCATTTATCCTTTGAAATTTCAAATACTCAGGTTGCTTAGTCAAATTCTAATCCCTCTCAAATTATGGACCTCAAATAATGAGGTGACAAGTAGTAGTTGGGAACTGGGAACTGGGTGTCAGGATGGTTAAATGAGCTGGTTTCTGGGTGCCATCGTGCATGGAATCAGAGTGGGCAGTGGGGTTGTGTCTGCGATGGACCTGGGAGGCATGTCCCAACGAGAGGTCAATCCGTCCCTGGTTCTCAGGGCAGCGTGGAGACAGGCAGAGGAAAAGAAGCAAAAACTATGTCAGGAGTCAGGCAGACACAGAACTGAACTGAGGGCAATAAATGAGGGAAGAAGGGATACGTCAGGGGGAGAAGTGACCAGAGCAGGGATGCTGAAATTTTTCATGAATGGTGACAAGCCAGGAATAGGGTGGCCCGGCTTAATTTAAACATACAAAGTCGGGGCAGACAGGAAATGCCTCTGAACAAAGGAATGCTCATGAGAGCCCTACTTTGCTGAGCATCAGATGCAAAGGCAAAAGAATGCCTCTGCCACAGAAGACCCGGCTCCTGCTCACCTATGCAACCCCACCTCACCCCATCCACCCAACCATGCTGACCCTGTCCCAGCTTCTCTGTCAATGGCTTTGGGTTTGCTGTTCCCTCTACCTGAAGTACCCTTTCTTCCTTCTTCACTTCACATCTCAGTTTAAAAGCCACCTCCTCAGAGAGGTCTCTCTGACCACCCTATCTGAGATGACATCCCAACTCTCCTCTTTGTTTTAATTATTTTACACCATTTTAATTATGTTCACAGCAGCTCTCACTTATTTCATCGCCTCGACATATTCCATTATTTTGCTAATTTGCTTTGGTGTGTGTCTCCTGCTGAGAATGAAAGCATTATGAAGGCAGGGTCTTTATCATGTGTGTGTGTGTTATTGTTGTTTTTTCCAAGACAGCATCTCTAATGCTCCAGGACACATAAGGAACATGAAATAAATATTTGTTCCACGAGTGAATATGTTCCGGAAAGATTAAGACATAGTAGGTAAAACACCTGGTACACTGCCTGCCACATCAGGGGCACATTGAGGACTTTTAGTTGATTATTTTTATAATTAACCAATATTATGTTAATTTGGATTCTAATAGTGAGCTTGATCCTGGGAGGGCAGAAGGATGGAGATTCAAAAGGTGACTGGAGGGCTCCAAATGCCAATTTGCTGTCTCACGCTATATTTGAAATACCCGATATGCCATAAGTATGTGCTTGTTGTATAGATGGATCTTATTGGGAGCGTGAAGACGGGGAGGGTGTGAGGATGGGGAAGGTGTGAGACTGGGAGCTGCTGAGGGCTGACTCAGCAGATTGATAAGGGAGGGGGAAAAGCTGAGCTCAATTTCCTTTTGCACAAACCAGTCTCATCCTCTCCTCAAACAAATTCTTTGAAGGGGTTGATGAATCTGTCCAAGCCCAACCTACCCTTAATGTTCAACTCAACCCCTCCTTCCTCTAAGAATCCTTTGAGATCAACCTCAGTGAGAACTGCATATAGCCACTTTGGAGAACAGTATGGAGGTCCCTTAAAAAACTAAAAACAGAACTACCATATGACCCAGCAATCCCACTACTGGGCATATACCCTGAGAAAACCATAATTCAAAAAGAGTCATGTACCACAGTGTTCATTGCAGCACTATAACAATAGCCAAGACATGGAAGCAACCTAAGTGTCCATCAACAGATGAATGGATAAAGAAGATATGATATATATATATATATATATACACACACACACACACACACACACACATACAGTGGAATATTACTCAGCCATAAAAAGGAATGAAATTGGGTCATTTGTAGTGATATGGATGAACCTAGAGTCTGTCATACAGAGTGAAGTAAATGAGAAAGAGAAAAACAAATATTGTATATTAACGCATATATATGGAATCTAGAAAAATTGTACTGTTGAACCTATTTGCAGGGCAGGAAAAGAGACGCAGATGTAGAGAACGGACTTGTGGACACAGGGAAGGAAGGGGAGGATGGGATGTATTGAGAGAGTAGCACTGACATATATACACTGCCATGTGTAAAACAGATAGCTAGTGGGAAGCTGCTGTATAGCGCAGGGAGATCAGCTCGGTGCTTTGTGTCCACCTAGAGGGGTGGGATAGGGAGGGTGGGAGGGAGACGCAAGAGGGAGGGGATATGGGGATATATGTATACATATAGTTGATTCACTTTGTTCTACAGCAGAAACTAACACAACACTGTAATGCAATTATACTCCCATAAATTTTTAAAAAACAGAGAAATAAAGAAAAAAATAAAAATACAGAGTTCCCACTCCTTGTTGAATACTGTGACGAAATTTGGAGGCTATCAAGGTGGAGGAGAGAGACCCTGCCTGAAAGTAGTGTATGGTTCAGTTGCAGGATAACTAGACAGTTACCACAGACCATCATCAAGGTTGTGATGAAGATGAAACAGGGAGCTCTGGAGGCACAGAGCTGGGGCCCTTGTCTCCCCTGCAAAGTCAAGGTGGCCACAACTGAGCTGAACACTTAAGTACCAGGAAGCAGCAGCTAGGTGGAGCGGAGGGAAACGAGGATTTAGATGACAGGAAGGAATGGTTGTAAAGGAAAAAAAAGAGAACCGGGGCCTTCAGGAAACAGCCATTTCATTTGGCTGGAGTGCTAACGAGACAGGAAATGAGAAAAGATAAGGCTGAAAATATTTTTTGGCTCTCACATTCTACAATTCAGAAAATTGCCAAGCTGGCTGCTTTGCCATGTGCCCCATGGCCACTGTGTGCCCTCACCCCTGCACCTATGTTCTCTCTTGAGGAGGCAGAAGCTGCCACTGTTAATTGTCTCCATATTTCAAATGTGACACCAGCTCCAATCACTGGGCCCCTGGGCCTCCCTTCCAGCCTCTGCTTCCACGGCAGGCTGCATGCCCGGCACGTTAATGCTGCATTGGAGTCTCTTCAGGAAATGGCCACCCCTGGAGCCTTCACACTCACCGGTCATGTCAGCACCTGTGTGAGGGCCAGGACTGATCACTCTCTCCATTCTCCATCCTGGCCCGGAGACTGTGGTGAGACTTCACCTGAAATATTACTCAAATGATTCAAACCTTCAGGAGCGCAGCCTTCAGAGATCTGGCAAATTAATTTTGCTCACAGAGCACAGTGACATCTCTTACTAATAATTTCCATCCAGGTAGGATTTGTAAAGGTCCTAAGACCGTGTGTTCTTCAAAGTTCCTTGCATTTTTCTTTCCTTCTTTTCTACAAACATAACCAAGAGGTGGGCACCTGATTCTTGATCTCACGTAGGAAAGCTGGTCCGTGAGCAGAATAGTAATAATAGCTAGCTTTGGGGTGTGTTTACCACGGCCAGGCTCTTGCATTTAACAACCACTTAATCCTCAGGATCCCAGTCTGATTCCCGGTGCATTAGCATCCCTGTTTTTCCGAAGATGAAGCAGCATCATAGGGAAGGTGGAGTTAGGACTTGAACCCATGCGCTCTGCTGTTGGTGTTCATGCACTTCACACCTTGGCAAAAAGCACTCTTATTTTGATGTCTGGGGTCACCAGCCTCTAAGGGATCCCAGGAGGCAGATGTCAAGTAGTCTTTGACTCCTTTCCCTCTTTGGCGCCTCCTTGCAATGAACTGCTAAGTTTCCTTGCTCTCGTTCCATAGGACTCCCTTATCTTCACTCTCACTTCTAATGCCCTTGTTCAGACATTATCATACAGACTAAATGTAACAGCCCCCTAATAAATTGCTTGCCTTCTGTCTTGGGCCCTCAGACTCACCTTCTACACTGTGGTCAGTCTGTCCACAGATCTGTATTGAACCCTGACTGTGTACTGGAGACTCCACAAGAACAAGACAGCTACAATCTTAGCTCTTAGGGGTTTAAAGTAGCATCATCAGGGGTATTGTTTCCCAAGTCTCAACTATGTGCCGAGCCCTTGTCAAGTGCTTCATATACAATCATTTGATTGCCCTTTGAGGTGGTTTACTGCTATCATCCCCCTTTCAAAGATGAGTAAACAAGGGCTTAGAAATTAAATAACTAGCTCAATCCTTCATGGCTAGGAAATATCAGGGCCAGGTACTGAACCCAGGGAGTGTGAATCTACAGCTCAGACTCTTATCCAAATTAGACATCAAATAAGTAATTGTGAATGTGCTGAGTGCAAAAAAGAAAAGTTCAGGATCATTTAAGAGGGAGACTAACTTAGACTAGGAGAGAGTGATGAAGATGATGATGTCAATAAAAACAAGTACCACCCAGTGTTTAGTGCTTGCCAAACATTCTACTAAATACTAGAGAGATATTATCTCATTTAAATTTCCTAAGAGGGAGCTATTATTATTATGTCCACTCCACAGATTCAGAAACGCGCCAGAAGGTTAAGTAACATTTGTAATATCAAATAACTATTAGTAAGTCATGGAACCAGCAGTTGAGCCCAGATACATCGGACTCTACAGCCTGAACTCTGAATTGCCATACTGCACTGCCTTTTAAGCAACTACCTTGCTTATACTCCCTTGCTTAAAACCCTTTAGCGGCTTTGACCCCCGGCCACCTCCAAGGTAAAAGCCCAACACAGAGACCCTTGCTCTTCTCATCTGCTCCTCTTTTTGGTCCCGTTCAAGCCCCATAGAGCCGCAGATGCTCTGGATGCTATCTGCTCCTGCCACACCTTTGCTCTTACTGTTCCTCCTGCCTGGAGGGTCACCCTTCTTGTCTTCACTCTCTCTCATCGTCTCCAACAAAGCATAGAGTCTCACTTCCAATCCCTGCCCATCCAGCTTCCTCCGATGGGACACATCCAAGGCAAATTAAATCCTCTAGCTCCTTGAAGCTTTACCCAGATCTGTCCAGTGGAAATCACCAGGCTTCCCTGGCAGTCTTGCTGACTCTTTGTTTTTTTTTTTTTTGAATTTTATTTTATTTATTTTTTTATCCAGCGGGTTCTTATTAGTCATCCGTTTTATACACATCAGTGTATACATGTCAATCCCAATTGCCCAATTCATCCCATCACCACCGCCCACCCCCCCGCCGCTTTCCCCCCTTGGTGTCCATACGTTTGTTCTCTACATCTGTGTCTCTACTTCTGCCTTTGCTGACTCTTAACTATATGCCCCGCCTGGTCCAGATTATGATCTGCCTTCTAGTGTTGTCTTCTGGTTTACAGCTATCCAATCACTTTAAATAACAAGTGCAATCCCTTTGAGGGCATGCTTAGCATTTACTGAGCACCTGTTATAGGCTATTTTCATACCACTTTCTATTTCAACCTCATCAACGCCCTGTGAAGTAGAGGCGAAGAGCTGTACTTTTATAGATGGTGAAATGGATGGTTCAGAGAAGTGAGGTGACTCATCCAAGATCCATAGTTAGTAAGTGGAGGAGTGCAGATTCGTACTGGAGGTTTTCTGCTTCTAAATCTCCTGTTCTTTCCCCTACCTCACACTCCCTTAGTGCAGATAGTATCTGAGTGAATTCTAGAGTATGAGTCCTGGCACTGAGTAGACACTCAGCAGTGTCAGCTGACGGTCTTGATGGATGGATTCACTGATAAAGTCCAAATGAGAATCAGGGTGAAAGCAGGGGAGGGAAGACATGGAAAGTTCAGGGGTGGTCCAGGCTCTGGGAATAATTCCAAGTAAGGGTGAGATGCCCAGGGACTTTAGCAGAGCTCCAGGAAGTTGCCAAGAGCAGCCAAAAAAAAAAAAAAAAAATAACAAGGATGTGCAGCTACAGATATATTTGGGTTAGATAACTCAGAGGCGTGGCTAGGGAGGAAAGCCAAACAGCAAGGCTCTGCTGGGCACCACAGGCCGGGAGTGGGGAGGGGGAAGCGGGGAGGAATGAGCAGGGGGCGGAAGAGAAGCAGGAGGGATACACAGGTTTTAATTATTCCTCCCATCTCATCATTTCCTTCTGAATATGATGCATCCTCCCCCTCCCATACTCTTGCTGGCATCCGAGATGTTCAAGGTCCCTCAGCAGCTGAAGCTGGGAGTTAGAGACTGAGAGGCATCTTTCCCACCACGGCCCAGCTCCCCACCACTTTCTGTTTCATCCCAGCAGCCCTGGGAGCCTGCGGTCCCTGCACAAGCTTGGCTTGTGATCCTTCTAAGCATTCTTCAAATGGCAACTGTGGGCTGTGAAAGGTTTGCTCAGCTGCCTGTGCTCCCAAGATCCTTGCTCAGGGGCTGCCTAGCCACAGACTGTCCCAAACAAGAGTCAGAAAGCACTGAGGACTGAGGATGCTAATGGAACGACTGCATAAATACTCCGGAGGCCACATACCTACTGGGATGAGTAAAGAGGGACTCTGAACCCCAGTATTTCTCATTCTACCGTTAGAATGTTAGGCCAGGGAGGAATTTTAAGACCATCTTGTTCCCTTTCCCACATTTTACAATGAAAAAACCTGGAAGAAGCCTGGAGAATTGAGATTTGCCCAAAGTCAAGATGAATTTGTGGCAGAGGTAGAACCTGATCTTGTCATTGAATAATTCTCTGTCTACCACATCCTGTGGCCACTAATTTGAAATAATTCTGCTCAACCCGTTCCTGCCTGTGGGACATTGAGGTGGTCACATAAACTCCTTCAGCTTTAGTTTCCCTTAAATTTAAAATGGGGAAAATGCCCGGATCTACCACAGGTGGTAATAGAATTAAATGAGGTAATGCTTTGCAAAGCACTCAGCACGGGGCCTGGCACTTAGCAATGTTCTGTAAATGTTACCAATTCACAGTGTTGTTATTGTCACAATTACCAGGAGGCTTGAGCAGCAGGGCCTATAGGGATGCAGTGAAAAGTGTCCATGACCCCTCTGGAAAGCCTGTGTCATCCATCACCCACCTCCAGGGAAGCACCAGTGGCTCTAAGACCCAACTCAGGTAGCACCTCCTTAAGACATCCTCTCCTTAGCACCACACCCCATCTCCAGCTTGGGGTACTTGGCTGCCCCTCCCCTATTTTCCCACTGCAAACCCCGTTAAGACTCTTAACACACTGTGTTTCCTATTTCATCTGCTTGGTAGTGTCTTACTACCACCAAACTGGGGGAGGTCAGAGATAGTGTTTTATCCATATCTGCATCCCTGAGCATCGAAGCATGCCACAGAGAAGGCGGTGTGCAATATTTGCTGACCACAGGAAGGAGGGAGGAAGGAAGGGAAGAAACAGGCACTATATATGAATCAAGAAGTGGCGATATTATTCATGAATTTTTAACTATTTAATTTCTTCCTTGGGGCCAAGCTAAGCCTCTCTAAAATTGTACCTTCTTCTTACCTGGCCATACCCACTAAGACCTCTTCTCAACCTCTTTGTCTTCAAAAATAATAAAACACTGAACAAACAGAAAGGGAAAAGCACGACGTTCTCATCATCAGAGCTATGCTCACAGCTGGCCAAGTGCACGCACACTCACCAGCCCCACTGACACTCAGTTGAGGCAAGGAATATCAACACTGCTTTTGGAGAGAAAAGTGAGCAGCGGGGGATGAATTAATATTACCAAGGTCAGAAAACTAGACATCAGAAGAACTGGGCGTAGAACTCACACCCGCTGGGTCACAGATCAATGCACCTAACCTCTGTACCATGTGACCTTCTCTATCCCAGCACTGCACCATTGCCTCAACCCTACACCACTTTGCAAACAGCAAGCCAACAATGATGGAACATCTAACTCCACAGTCCCGAGCTCCATCCCATCAAAGCTCCCACCTGCTATTCTCTCCTCCTAGTCAAAAAGTCAAAGTGGCTTTCTGCTCACAACAGCAGAATTATTAACGAGAATAAATTAAATTCCCCTACCCCCTGCAACCATCCTCTGCCTCTAGTTCCTACTAATATATTTTTGGACTTGATGTGCTATCAAAACACAGAAATTAGTCTCCAAATTTGGATGTCAAACTCAGTTATACCTTTTGTTAAGAAGGGAAATTAGTAACAATTCATCCTGGTAGGAAGCCAAGTTAACATCGTAGCACAAAGTGCCATTAAAGATCGCAACCGAAATGGCCGTTGTGATATCTTTAAAAGCTTGAACATGTTCAGCTGCTTAGAATGGTTTTCTGGGGTTTGTTCTCCCTCAAGTCCCTTGTCACTTTTAACCTGGGGATTAGTTACTATCTAAGGAAGAAATGGCTTGAAGCATTTTTTCCTTCCGTGGTTTTGTGGACTTAGACTTTTCTAATGAAGAGATTGGAGGCGAAAAAACAAAACAAAATAGAATCCACTCTAGGGGCTCTCCACAGCTCCCAGCACCAGCTCCAGGCCACTGTTTAGCAAGCTGTCCATTCAGTACAAGAAGAGGGAGAAGGGAAAAAGTTTTCACAGTTTATAATTATATTACCAGTTTCATTACAGATCTCATTTTAATTCTGACTGAAACCTAGGCTTACCTTCTCCTGCACTCTCTCGCGTATAGTTATTAAATCTGGGTTGGAGTTCAACCTATTCTTCCTGATTTCAGCATATTAATATGGTTTATTGGTATTTCACTGCCACCTCCCCCCCGGGTGTTCTGAATCTCAGCTCAATTTATATTTTCCCCTCTTCCTGGGCTCTGGGATAAGGCTTGTTTCATTTTGGAGTTGGAGCGGGAGAGATGTGAGTTTGACTGGAGTTTCTTATCTTTGGGGATGGGAACAAAAACCTTGGGAAGTGAAGTCAGTCATAAGAAGAGGAGGCAGCCTCAGATTTCTTGCACCGTCATTCCCCAGAATGTATCTTCTTAGGGCATCTGCATCCACCTGCCTGCCCTTTCTCCCTTCATTCGCTTCACAGTCATAATTTATTATATGTCTACTGAGTCAGAACCTTCGTTAGGCTTCACAATAGTTTAGGGCATGAATAAACTGTGGCTTTGCTCTTGAGGAAATTTCAGACTAGCTACTAAAAATCATTTTATTATTTATTTATTTTCATTCAACCAAAGCTTTGGGGGCACTCTGTTTTGGGTGCTGTCCTAGGTGCTGAATATAATGTTGAAAACAAACAGATATGATGTCTATCCTTAAGGAGCTCGCAACCTAGTCGGAGAGCTCAACATTAACTAGATAAGACTATAATTACAAATAGAAATGAGTGCAATCAAGGAATAGAGCAGGGCACAAGGAGAAAGAATAGTTATGGGCCCAGCAGAGACTGGGAAATGAAAGGGGAGGTCAACCACTGTAGGGTAAATGGAATTTGTACCGAAGAAACTGAGGAAGTGGGGAGAAATTTTCCGAGAGTAAGAAGGACATGTGCAGAGGCCCTGAGGCAGGAGACAGCCAAGGATATTTAAGAAAACAATGTAGAGAAACTGGTATAAGGTGAGGTTAGAGAGGCAGGCAGGGGCCTGATCTTGCTGGGACTTAAAGGCCATGTTAAAGAGTTCAAGCTTTATAATAAGTACAATAAGAAGTACTTGAACAGCTTTATGGGAGGATGTGACATGTTGAGATTTTTCATTTTAAAAGATTGCTCTGTTTGCAATGTTGAGAAAAGACTGGAGAGGCGCTTGATTTAATGCAGGAGGCCAGTTCTTCGGACTATGTCAGTTGTTCCAGTGACACATACATAACAATAACAGCGATGGAAATTAGACTGTGGGGTTATTAGAAAGATACAAATACAGTTCTATGTAATTTTCAAGGAAGGAGAGATTATTTCTGATGGGCGTTTCCTTTGAAGAAGTTTTGGGGTTTTTGTTGAAGAAGGTTTTCCGGAGAAAGGAGAAAATTAAGTTAGGTCTTAGACATGGGTAGGATTGCAATACATAGAAATGAGGTAATACAAAGCCAGGCAGCCTATTTGTCTAAATAGTATTAAGTGCATGCAAAGGAGTTAAGAATGGAAAAGGCAGAGGTCATACTGTAGAGCACTTCTATACCTGAACATGTTCCACGGTGCTCAAAACTCTGAAATAAAAACTGAACATTTTAAAACAAAGCTCCAGATGATTCCAGAGAGCAAGATGTCCAAGGAACTACTCTTTTTAGACAAGTTGCCTGGTGGTTTGTGACTAAGCGGTCACCTTCAGTGTGGTGTAACTTCCACTTCTAAGAATTGAAAATACTCCTCCCATGTATTCAAATCACTGCAAACTTGCTCTGAAGTCACTTATGAACCTCATTCCTTATTAACAGCACAGCCACACACTAGCTCACTCTCTTGGGTTAAAAGACATAAAGTAGGAGTGCAAGCAAATAAATGTAGAACAAGAGTCATTGTATATAATTTTGTGTTCAAAAGCAGCTACACATGTGGCATATTAATAAACCAGGCCATCCTAATGATGAACATTTCCACTTGAGGATTTCATAGGCTGGTAAGGAATCCATAATCCCCAATTCCTCAGTCATAGGGAATAGAGAAGACTTGAATACACCTTAGTCCAAACCCAAAGTCAAGGCTAACACATTAACTTGACCTTAACAAACAGATATTTTGGCATAGATATTTATGCAGTGAGCATATCAACATAAAAGAACACAGTCTGTGCTTGGGTAGGGGGTGTATTTAGTTAAGAGACATCACTGGCCATAACCCATTCCTGGGTCTCACTCCATTTCTGAGTCTAGGCAAAGAATGGGTGATACTCAGGGATGAGGAAGTAAAGAATAAACAAACATACTCTAAAGGTCCTAAAAATTTAAGTGTTTTAAAAATTTATAGTCTGATAAAATGGTTCTGATTCAAAATATTTTGTACCCTAGCCAAACACATTTCTTCACTTTTCTTCTATGGCTTCATAGAAATGTGGTCATCTATTTTCAGGAAATTCCCTATGATGGGGAACTCATTACCTTACAGTGACCCCCTTCCAATATTAAAAAAGTATTATCACAACTACTAACATGTATATGACTTACTGAGCCATTACTAGGTCTCAGGTACTGAGCTAAAAGCCTTATGAGCATTATTTCATTTATTCTTCACAATAGCTCTAGGAGATATGTACTGCTATAATCCCCCACTTTATAGATGAGACTAAAGCTTAGAAAGTGAAGACATTTCCAGATTAAGACTCAATCTTCTCCCATCTCTGACCACCCTCATCACCCATATAGCTCTAATTTTGCTTCCTGGGGACTTCCAGAACAAGCCTGCTCCCTTTTCAAGACAAATGATAATTATCATGGTCATTTTTGTGGAAGCATGGGACATGGAAAAAACTTGGATGAGAGGTTTAGGTAGACTTGGGCTTTCATACCTTGCTTCACTTCTGTGTGTTAATCTGGCCAAATCGCTTAACATCTCCAAAAACTACCTTCCATTTATGCAAAAAGAGGATGCTAAATCCTGCCTCAGAGTTCTGATATGAGAATTATATTAGTAACTCCATGTAAAGTGTTTTGAACACTGCCATATTCATAACAGATATGCTCAATAATTCTAAGCTCACTTTTTGTCTAAGTTCCTTCAACTCTTCTTATAGAATGATTCTCCTCCACCCTTTCCTTAAGGGGTTATTAGGTATTGACAATGTTTTTCCAATCTCTTGGCTGCAATTCCTTTATTTTGGATGCCTTCCAATATATCATTGACTTCTGTGCTTCTTAAAGCACAACTACCAGGACAAAATGGAACAGAGAACTCTAGGCATAGTGTTATCTATCTACACTGGAGTGGAACCATTTCACCCATTTAATCTAGACAGCTTATTCCTTTAAAAGTTGTCTCTTCTACTGGCTTACTATAGGGCCAGGATATTTGGTGAATATATCCTGACATATTATACATTGGGAGCCTCGAGGGATGAAGAAACTAACATCTCAACTCATATGAGCTTTTAATGTTAACCAATAACCATTCATCAATAATGCTACCTGTAGGGCAATTTGGGTGAAGCCCAAATCCATGTGATGAGAGCTGCCTTGTTATAAAACTCATATTGGACCATTCACATGGTATTCAGTGCTATGGGCAATCACTGGAATTGTACCATAAGGCAGCTCCATTAATACAGCATTGATCAAGTCTAAGATGGAAGAAACCAAAGCCCCTTATCAGGGCTCCAAGAGGTCTCAAGGAGTTGTTAATCTGTTAGATGAAAGGAAAGTAACACTTAAAGAGATACTGATGCAGCTCTCAAACTTCTGTTAAGGGATCACCTCAAGTTCTTGTTGAGAATATTAATACTTGGGCTCTACTCCTAGAAAATGTGATTCACTAGTTCTGGGGATCATGAGCCCAGATAACCCAAATGAAGATCACTTATAGGCCTCAGATGAAAAACAAGTGCCAAATTCAGTAAATTTGGACACAAACCTAGTCTATCCCTTCACTATGTGCTTAGCAGAGCAAAAAGCCACCAGTGGCCTTGAGAAGGCACAGACAAAGGAAGAGACGATATTTGCCAAGGGCTTGGATGGGGACTCTGTTAGTATTTATTGTTCTTACCAGCTGAGCTCTGGACAATTACTATATCATGCTGACCTTTTTCTTGTAATGGGCAGCAAGCATCAAGTACAACTATGCTGTCACACAAGTACAAAATTCATTTTCTTCCTGAAGACCGAACCCATTACTCAGCCATCTCCAATACTTCAGCACCACAGACAGCCCAATGTACAAGGTTGGCTGAGGGCTCTGTCTACTAAGAAAGGGCTGGCAGCTTGGCAGCTTAAGCTTCATGGGGGAAGGTAAGAAAGGTGAGAGCTGCCTTGGCCACGGTCCTTGGGTGGCCTTGTCTCAACGGATTCTCTCCCATTTGACATCATTCTCTCATCCTGATAAGTCTCATTATGACGGTACTGCTGTTTATAACTCAGCCAGTGGCCTTGGGTGGGGGCCTATACTTTGATCTGGCTGTATAATATATGTAAAAAAAAATAATTTAATTACACACATGCAATCTGCATTCTTTATTTATTCTATATCTCAATGCATTTATAAATATTAACGCCAAGTGATAAGGGTTCAAGAAAATAGGCACCACTGTCATCATTTCCCCTCTTGCCTCCCTGCATAACACTCTCATATCTCCAGAAATCAGAGCTAGAGGCCCCACTAAGTCCAACCCATATGATTTTTTCTTTGTCAGATCATGTTCCACCCCCATGGAAAGCAAGACTCTACTGCTTTTCAAGTCCTGGTTTCTTTATCTGTCAAATAGCGATAATAAAGATCACTTTGGAGACCTGTTGGGAGAATGGAATGAGCAATGCACAGAGATTATCCACCCACAAGCGGCACTGGATTGTGCTGTGGCAGGTCTGCTTGCCTAGAACTATTAGACAGCTGTCCACCTGACTTCAAGCATTGGTTGCTTTCTGGATTCCTGAAGATCCCCAGAAGATGGAGGACCTTCAAGTGTTAGTGTCTTCCACTGGGAAGACATTACAAGACTTCCATGGGCCAGGGGCTGGGGGGCATATAATGGACTCCCTGTTCCATTTTCCTGAGAATAGCTACTCTCATCTACATAATTTCTTATACCTTCTTGTCTGACTATAGTCCAGCTTCTGATGTCTCTTCCTTTATGGATCATTTTAGGAATAAGAATAATAACAGCTGTTATTTATTAAGCAATCCCAGTGTTTTAGATCCTCTGTTGGTATTTTATACATATTATGTCATTCAATCTTTTCAAAATAATCCCCATTTTACAGATGAGAAAAATGAGACTTACACAAACATGTCCCATTTCAGAGGGTACATTCCTTACAAAGATATTATAGCATGTAGGGAAAGAGGGTTCCATTATGCCTCGAGACTGACACACTTTGGGTTAGGTCCTCCTAACGGTGTGTGTCATGTTTGCTAAATTGTGTCTCTAATCTTGAATATTCCATGGTTATGTCCAATTTTTTTGACTTCTACGCATTCTCTGCCTTAGTTTTCCTTCACTCAGCCTCCCCTTTCTGCTTAGACATCTGGTAGAAGAATCCTACAGAACTTTTCATAATTCTGCTTTAATTTAGGCCCTGATCATTCATTCAACACATATTTATTGAGCATCCATCAGAGGCCATGTGGTATGTTTGTCACCAGGGACAGTCTTGCCTAGAGACATTCCAGTCTAGAGGCAGAAACAGACAAGTCTACATGTAGTTATAAAGCTTTAAGTTTATGACAGAGATCAGAATAAGAATTATCGGGAAAGGGCACCTTTTAATTTACCACATTTTTGTCTATCCTTTGAAGCCACCACAGTAGTTTTATAGTTTTCTTGGGTAATCCTTTGATTTTGCTATTTCCCACCTATATGCTATCTAAAAATCTGATAAATATGGAATTGTAGGCTTCACAATAATCCTATGAGATAGGTATTATTATCATTCCCATTCTATAGACGCAGAGATTGAGACTCAGAGAGGTAAATAATTCACTTGGCTACAGAAGCGGCAGGTAATAGGGCAAGTATTTGAATTTTGTTTGTATTATTCTATAGTCTCTGATCTCAGCCATTAAACTATTTATCATGACCCTGAGCAAGTTACTTAGCCTCTTAGGAGCTCCATTTCTACATGCGTGAGAATAAATATTCAAAATGTGGATGTCTCTAAGACCTAACATTCTACAATTAATGAATAGTGACTGGTGGTGATAAAAGGTAAGTTCACATGCCTCCAACAATGGTCAAAATTTGCCCTATTGGTTTTCATCACTCTTACTCTCCCATCCCATGTTCCAGCCACACCCAGGTTCTGGCAATTTTTCCAGTCCCAAGCTCCACGAGCCTATGTGCTTAGCTGCTTCAGTAAATTTTGTTCCTTCTACTTCTGCTATGCCTCTGCCATTTCATATTCCCATATTTTCCTGTCTTATGTGCACATATGATTTGATAGGGATGAACCAAAAGTCTTCTGCTTTGGTCAAAAAAATCAACTGAATGCATATAAGATGAGAAATACTAAACTTACTTGCAGTTCAATTGAAAAATAGAAATAAAAAATAAAATATAAAATTAGCTAGTGATTATAACAGAAAAGAAATAGACTCACAGATATAGAGAACAAACTTGTGTTTACCAGAGGGGAAAGGGAAGGTGGGACGGGCAAGACTCGGGTAGGGGATTAAACTACTACATATAAAATAAATAAGCTACAAGGATATATAGTATGACACAGGAAACATAGCCAGTATTTTATAAGAACTATAAATGGAATATAGTCTTTAAAAATTGTGCAAAATATGTTGTACACCTGAAACTTATATAATAAGGCACATCAACTATACCTCAGTAAAAAAAAAAATTAAAAAAAAAATTAAAGTAGGGGCTAGTTCACTCTGGTGAAGTAGGAGTAAACACAGGATGCTCTAGTATAAGTCTAGGAGAGAAAGGAGGTGAAAGTTCCACTCTGCACAGAACATACTGAAGGGACTGGTGCGAAGTTGTGAACACTGTAACTTAAAAGATTAGAGATAAAATCGAGTTGCATTAAAATATGGCTGACAAATATAAAGGATCTCAAAAACATCTGATACATATCCAATGGGAAAAAGATTTTAAAAAATAATAATGGTACTAATATGGTGCTAGAAGGGTGGTTATCCCTGGGATGGGATTCACTGGGAGGGGGCATAAGGAAGCTGAAGGTGCTGGAAATGTTTTATGTTTGATCTGGGTGAACTCATGTAAAAATTCATTAAGCTGCATACTTAATATTTCTTCTTTATTATATTTATGATAACTTTCAATACATTTAAAAATAATAATACTAATAAGGACTTACTGTATAACACAGGGAATTCTACTCAATATTCTGTAATAACCTATATGTGAAAAGAATCTGAAAAAAGAATGAGTATGTGTGTATATATATATATATAAAATGTATATATGTATTCACTTGCTGTACACCTGAAACTAACACAGCTTTGTAAATCAACTGTACTCCAATAAAAATTAATAATAAAAAAGAAGATGTGGTACATATATACAATGGAATACTACTCAGCCATAAAAAAGAAGGAAATAATGCCATTTGTAGCAACATGGATGCAACTAGAGATGATCATACTAAGTGAAGTAAGTCAGAAAGAGAAAGACAAATATCACATGCTATCACTTATATGTGGAATCTGAAATATGGCACAAATGAACCTATCTACAAAACATAAACAGACTCATGGACATAGAGAACAGACGGGTGGTTGCCAAGGGGGAGGGGGGAGGGGAGGGATGGAGGGGGAGGTTGGGATTAGCACATGTAAGCTATTATATATAGAATGGATAAACAACCAGGTCCTACCGTATATCACAGGAAACTATAGTCAATATCCTAAGATAAACCATAATGGAAAAGAATACAAAAATGTATATATATGTATAACCGAATCACTTTGCTGCACAGCAGAAATTAACACAACATTGTAAATCAACTGCCCTTCAATAATAAAAAAAAATTCTTCCCCCCAATGGATACATTTCTGTTATAGAGAAACATAATTTTTTGTAATATATGTAAAGGAAAAGTTATAATATATGTAAATTGTAAAAATAAATAAATAAATAATAATGCCAAGCATTTGGGGAAACACAGCACATTCTGCTGGAGTATATAAACTGGAACAATTTTCTGGAGGGCACTTTAGCAATAGATATCAAGCACGTTAATCAGTTTCTTGGACCATGCTTTGCGAATGAGTATAGCAACTACAGTGTCTCATTAATTCAAACTAATTGGGTGAGGAGTAAATGGTAGGATATAACATGCTTGTAAAGGACATTTACAGCGAATGAGATATGAGTATAATCCAGGACACTTAGGAAGTTCCAACAAAGCTCATACAGTCTTCTTTGTCGTATTTTTAAAATAGGAAGGACTATTTTGGGGGGCGGGGCGGTATTTTTAGTTAGGCATAGGATGCACAAGCATGATAAGAAAACAGTAGGTTCTCTGAAGTAGCTCAATCTTTCTGCACGCACATTTGAATTCTTTCTTTATTAACAAACCTTACCCTTGCCCATGGAATAAAAGCAGTCTTTAGTTCCATTCAAATAATCCAGGATTTTCAAAGATAAAGACCTCTTTTAAGGTCTTTGGATGCTCTCTCTCTTTTTTAGTAATATAATTCTGAGGTTGGGCCACGCATGGGGAACACTGGAGCACACAGGGGTGCAAGGTGCCGAGTAGGTGCGGGGCATCTCCGACGCTCAGCTCTTACCGTCTGCAATGAAGTGCTCGGGCACATGCAGAGTCACCTTCACAGTGAGTGGACAGGACATCTGACTGCCACACACCATGGCCAGGATGCAGGAGCTCACAGCAATCAGCATCAGGGCCGTCTTGTTCACTGGGCTTTTCAGCAAACCTAGTAACATAAACACACACAAAGATACATAAGTCCACGGGGTGAGGAAACAGGAATAGCATGGAATTGGGGAATTTTGTTGTTTTCCAAATGAGAAGCTGGAAAAAGAAACCACATTTTCCAACCTCTGTGCTTGTAGCGACAGCTCAGTGGTCCCTTGTTGGGTCTTTGTTTAACTCTCTGAAAAATGGGCTTATTAATCCTTTTGGTATAGATGAAAAGAAACAAACTTCCTCAAAACTGTGGCAATTCTTACTCTTCCCCTCTCAATTAGGCTGGTCATTTTTGATAGTATTTAGATGATACTAAACTTTCTACTCACTTTAGAAGCAACCGAGAAGATACTGTGTTGTTGAATTCATAGGGCCTAGGGAAAGGAGCATGGGCTTTGGAGTTTGACCATCCTGGGTTCAAATTTGGGCTTCAGTCCTCATTGGCTGTGTGACCTATTTCAATTTCTGAACCTCAGTTTTCTTATGTGCATGATGAGGATAATAATAGACAGCTCACAGGTGGTTGTGATGATCATGTGGCATAGTGTACATACAATGTCTGTCATCTAGAAGGGTTTCACAGACTTAGAGGCCGATCAGTTCAAGTTAATTTCCCAAGCATCTACTGATGACCTATTAGGTGAGACACACATAGAGCAGAATAAGAATAGTTCTTGCTCTGCAGGAGCTTACAGGCTAGGGGGCAAAGGCAGGCTTATCCACAGCTAATTAGAATCCAAGGCAAGTTGTGCTAAGAGCTAGTAGAGAGGGCACGAGATGAGGAGGGGAGCTTTGCCTGGGAAAATTAAAGACAATTTCACGGTCACAGTACAATGAGTAGATTGGATCTGCCTGGCAAGGAGAGTGCTGGGCCAGCAAAGAAATTCTAAGGACTACATCCTGAGCCCCCAACGGGTCTCATTATTTGGCTTTACTATTCACATCTAATTTCAAGGCTTTGATTAACATGTCTAGAACAATGCTTTCCAAATTTCTATTACCCACTCTGCTCTTATTTGGAACAAACCTTTATGCCCAAACCTCCCGGACATCTGTCTCTGAATATCCCATGAGTATGACAAAACAACATGTTCAAAACTGGACGCATTATCGTCTCCTTAAAGCCTCTTCCTCCTCCTTCTCCTGGGTTCCCCTAAGCACTGCCATTTAAACTGGCCAGAAACCTAGACGTCAACTTTCAGTCTTCTGTCTTCCTCCTTTACAGCAACTAAAAAGCATGCAGTCCTATGTACTCTATGTCCTTAGCATTTTCACCTCTTACCCCTCATCTCTTCTATTGTCTGTTTGCTTGTGAGATGAGGGAGGTGTAGGCACATCTTCCCATCTCACTCCCTGGTGGAACCCCTTGAGCTGTTATAGAGCAACTGGCTACAGGATGTGGTCCACACTGATTAGCCTGGCATCTGAGGCCTTCACAGTGGGTCCCTACATTCATACCTCCTTGCTGCTCTCTGCTACCCAGCCCAGGAGCTGGCAGGGCTGCACCACTGCAGTGATGCCAAAGTGAGAGCTCTTCATCATGTTAATATTAGCATAGGAGCTATTTCTTTTGCATAGAAATCCACTTGTTTCCTTGTTTCCCATCACTCACTGAGATTAATCATAAGTGTAAATCCCTCTCCCTCTAGGGAGAAAGACTGCCTACATTTGTTATGCTTCCTAAAATATCTCATTCAAACACTAGAACCTAGTAACTTGATGGTAAATTCCTTCAGGGCAGGCACTGCGTCTTCTGTTCACCACTGTATTGCGATGCCTACCACAGTGTCAGGAATGTGGTAGCATCTCAGTAAATGCATCATATCTTCCAGAAGTGATGATAACTATATTAGCAACCAGACACAGGCACTGAACTATCAAAAATCATGCCAACCATAGACAACCAACACTCCCAGATAAATGGACCCTAATGGAACAGGAGCCCCTGACAGTCCACTTTCAGATTTTTGTATGAATATCTATTTTTCTTAGTAATCAGTGAGCTGCTTGAGGGAAGGGATCCCATCTCTACCATCTTTATGTCTCTCCTGCCAGGTTCATTGCTCAGAACCTTGAAATTGCTTAATTTAAGAATAGGGGCTTTGTGGACAGCTGCCAAGAGGTCCGTCTCCTCAGGACCCACTGGGTCTTTGGCTTCTGGAACACGCAGGGCTGAGTCCATGCTGATGGCCCAGGCTTCAGGACAACCCGGGGTCGAGTCCACACTAACGGAAGCTGGGTCTCCTCAGGACCCACTGGGGCTTCAGCTTTGGGAAACTGTGTGGTCCAGTTCTCTCTCACAGGAGGCTGGTCTCCTCAGGACCTGCCGGGAGGTGATGTCGCTGAGGGAAAAGGCAATCGCAAGACCCAAGATATGGTAGCTATTAATATACTCCTCCCACGGTGCCTCTTAATATGTGGACTCCTACAAGGGAAATAAGTATCACAACTTTGGTTGAACTTTGCCTGGCCATGTGGCTGACACGGTCTTGGTGCTCCAGCTGGGTGTCAGGCCTGAGTCTCTGAGATAGGAGAGCCAAATTGAGGACATTGGTCAACCAGAGACCTCCCAGCCCCACGTAATATCAAACTGCGAAAGTTTTCCCAGAGATCTCCATCTCAAAGCTAAGATGCAGCTCCACTCAATGACCAGCAAGCTACAGTGCTGGACATCCTATGCCAAACAACTAGCAAGACAGGAACACAACCCCACCCATTAGCAGAGGGGCTGCCTAAAATCATAATAAGGTAACAGACACCCCAAAACACACCACCAGACGTGGACCTGACCACCAGAAAGACAAGGTCCAGCCTCATCCACCAAAACACAGGCTCCAGTCCCCTCCACCAGGAAACCTACACAACCCACTGAACTAACCTTAGCCACTGCGGCCAAACACCAAAAACAACGGGAACTACGAACCTGCAGGTTTCGAAAAGGAGACGCCAAGCACAGTAAGTTAAGAAAAATGAGAAGAGAGAGAAATACACAGCAGATGAAGGAGCAAGGCAAAAACCCAACAGACCAAACAAATGAAGAGGAAATAGGCAGTCTACCTGCAAAAGAATTCAGAGTAATGATAGTAAAGATGATCCAAAATCGTGGAAATAGAATGGAGAAAATACAAGAAATGTTTAACAAGGACCTAGAAGAACTAAAGAGCAAACAAACAATGATAAACAAGACAATAAATGAAATTTAAAATTCTCTGGTAGGAATCAATAGCACAATAACTGAGGCAGAAGAACAGATAAGTGACCTGGAAGATAAAATTGTGGAAATAACTATCACAGAGCAGAATAAAGAAAAAGGAATGAAAAGAATTGAGGACAGTCTCAGAGACCTCTAGGACAACATTAAACGCACCAACATTCAAATTATAGGGGTCCCAGAAGAAGAAGAGAAAAAAAAAAAAAAAGGACTGAGAAAATATTTGAAGAGATTATAGTTGAAAACTTCACTAATATGGGAAAGGAAATAGTCAAGTCAAGGAAGCACAGACAGTCCCATACAGGATAAATCCAAGGAGAAACACGCCAAGACACATATTAATCAAACTATCAAAAATTAAATAAAAAAAAAAAATTAAAAGCAGCAAGGGAAAAGGAACAAATAACATACAAGTGAATCCCCAGAAGGTTAACAGCTGATCTTTCAGCAGAAACTCTGCAAGCCAGAAGGGAGTGGCAGGATATATTTAAAGTGATGAAAGGGAAAACCTACAACCAAGATTACTCTACCCAGCAAGGATCTCATTCAGATTCAACAGAGAAATTAAAACCTTTATAGACAAGCAAAAGCTAAGAGAATTCAGCACCACCAAACCAGCTCTACAACAAATGCTAAAGGAACTTCTCTAAGTGGGAAACACAAGAGGAGAAAAGGACCTACAAAAACAAACCCAAAACAGTTAAGAAAATGGTCATAGAAACATACATATCGATAATTACCTTAAACATGAATGGATTAAATGTTCCAACCAAAAGACACAGGCTTGCTGAATGGATACAAAAACAAGACCCATATATATGCTGTCTACAAGAGACCCACTTCAGACCTAGGGACACATACAGACTGAAAGTGAGGGGATGGAAAAAGATATTCCATGCAAATGGAAATCAAAAGAAAGCTGGAGAGGCAATACTCGTATCAGATAAAATAAGACTTTAAAATAAAGAATGTTACAAGAGACAAGGAGGACACGACATAATGATCAAGGGATCAATCCAAGAAGAAGATATAACAATTGTAAATATTTATGCACCCAACATAGGAGCACCTCAATACATAAGGCAAATGCTAACAGCCATAAAAGGGGAAATCAACAGTACACAATAATAGTAAGGGACTTTAACACCCCACTTTCACCAATGGACAGATCATCCAAAACGAAAATAAACAGTAAACACAAGCTTTAAATGATACATTAAACAGGATGGATTTAATTGATACTTATAGGACATTCCATCCAAAAACAACAGAATACACTTTCTTCTCAAGTGCTCATGGAACATTCTCCAGGACAGATCATATCTTGGGTCAGAAATCAAGCCTTGGTAAATTTAAGAAAGTTGAAATCATACCAAGTATGTTTTCTGACCACAATGCTATGAGACTAGATATCAATTACAGGAAAAAAATCTGTAAAGAATAAAAACACACAGAGGCTAAACAATACACTACTAAATAACCAAGAGATCACTGAAGAAATCAAAGAAGAACTCAAAAAATACCTAGAAACAAATGACAATGAAAACACCACAACGCAAAACCTATGGGATGCAGCAAAAGCAGTTCTAAGGGGAAATTTATAGCAATACAATCCTACCTCAAGAAACAAGAAACATCTCAAGTAAACAACCTAAAGTTACACCTAAAGCAATTAGAGAAAGAAGAACAAAAGAACCCCGAACTTAGCAGAGGGAAAGAAATCATAAAGATCAGATCAGAAATAAATGAAAAAGAAATGAAGGAAACAATAGTAAAGATCAATAAAACTAAACGCTTGTTCTTTGAGAAGATAAACAAAATTGATAAACCATTAGCCAGAATCATCAAGAAAAAAAAAGGGAGAAGAGTCAATTCAATAGAATTAGAAATGAAAACGGAGAAGTAACAACTGACACTGTGGAAATACAAAGGATCATGAGACATCACTACAAGCAACTCTATGCCAATAAAATGGACAACCTGGAAGAAATGGACAAATTCTTAGAAAAGCACAACCTTCTAAGACTGAATCAGGAAGAAATAGAAAATATAAACAGACCAATCACAAGTAATGAAATTGAAACTGTGATTAAAAACTTTCCAACAAACAAAAGCCCAGGACCAGACGGCTTCACAGGTAAGTCCTATCAAACATTTAGAGAAGAGCTAACACCTATCCTTCTGAAACTCTTCCAAATATAACAGAGGGAGGAACACTCCCAAACTCATTCTACGAGGCCACCATCACCCTGATACCAAAACCAGACAAAGATGTCACAAAAAAAGAAAACTACAGGCCAATATCACTGATGAACATAGATGCAAAAATCCTCAACAAAATACTAGCAAACAGAATCCAGCAGCACATGAAAAGGATCATACACCATGATCAAGTGGGGTTTATCCCAGGAATGCAAGGATTCTTCAATGTACGCAAAGCGATCAGCGTGATACACCATATTAACAAACTGAAGGAGAAAAACCATATGATAATCTCAGTAGATGCAGAAAAAGCTTTTGAAAAAATTCAACACACATTTATGATAAAAACCCTCCAGAAAGTAGGCATAGAGAGAACCTACCTCAACATAATAAAGGCCATATATGACAAACCCACAGCCAACATTGTTCTCAAAGGTGAAAAACTGAAACCATTTCCACTAAGATCAGGAACAAGACAAGGTTGCCCACTCTCACCACTATTATTCTACATAGTTTTGGAAGTTTTAGCCATAGCAATCAGAGAAGAAAAAGAAATAAAAGGAATCCAAATCGGAAAAGAAGAAGTAAAACTGTCAGTGTTTGCAGATGACATCATATTATACATAGAATCCTAAAGATGCTACCAGAAAACTGCTAGAGCTAATCAACGAATTTGGTAAAGTAGCAGGATACAAAATTAATGCACAGAAATCTCTTGCATTCCTATACACTAATGATGAAAAATCTGAAGGAGAAATTAAGGAAACAATCCCATTTACCACTGCAACAAAAAGAATAAAATACCTAGGAATAAACCTACCTAGGGAGACAAAAGACCTGTATGCAGAAAACTATAAGACACTGATGAAAGAAATTAAAGATGATACCAACAGATGGAGAGATATACCATGTTCTTGGATTGGAAGAATCAACATTGTGAAAAGGACTATACTACACAAAGCAATCTACAGATTCAGTGCAATCCCTATCAAACTACCAATGGCATTTTTCACAGAACTAGAACAAAAAATTTCACAATTTGTATGGAAACACAAAAGACCCCAAATAGCCAAAGCAATCTTGAAAAAGAAAAACGGAGCTGGAAGAATCAGGCTCCCTGACTTCAGACTATATTACAAAGCTACAGTAATCAAGACAGTATGGTACTGGCACAAAAACAGAAATATAGATCAACGGAACAGGATAGAAAGCCCAGAGGTTAACCCACGCATATATGGTCACCTTATCTTTGATAAAGGAGGCAAGAATATACAATGGAGAAAAGACAGCCTCTTCAATAAGTGGTGCTGGGAAAACTGGATAGCTACATGTAAAAGAATGAGATTAGAACACTCCCTAACACCATACACAAAAATAAACTTAAAATGAATTAAAGACCTAAATGTAAGGCCAGACATTATAAAACTCTTAGAGGAAAATATAGGCAGAACACTCTATGACATAAATCACAGCAAGATCCTTTCTGACCCACCTCCTAGAGAAATGGAAATAAAAACAAAAATAAACAAATGGGACCTAATGAAACTTAAAAGGTTTTGCACAGCAAAGGAAAACATAATCAAGAAGAAAAGACAACCCTCAGAATGGGAGAAAATATTTGCAAATGAAGCAACTGACAAAGGATTAATCTCCAAAATTTACAAGCAGTTCATGCAGCTCAGTATCAAAAAAAACAAACAACCCAATCCAAAAATGGGCAGAAGACCTAAATAGACATTTCTCCAAAGAAGATATCCAGATTGCCAACAAACACATGAAAGGATGCTCAACATCACTAATCATTAGAGAAATGCAAATCAAAACTACAATGAGGTATCACCTCACACCGGTCAGAATGGCCGTCATCAAAAATCTACAAACAATAAATGCTGGAGAGGGTGTGGAGAAAAGGGAACCCTCTTGCCCTGTTGGTGGAATGTAAATAGATACAGCCACTATGCAGAACAGTACGGAGGTTCCTTAAAAAACTAAAAATAGAACTACCATACGACCCAGCAATCCCATTACTGGGCATATACCCTGAGCAAACCATAATTCCAAAAGAGTCATGTACCACAATGTTCATTGCAGCTCTATTTACAATAGCCAGGACATGGAAGCAACCTAAGTGTCCATCAACAGATGAATGGATAAAGAAGGTGTGGCACATACATACAATGGAATATTACTCAGCCATAAAAATAAATGACATTGAGTTTTTTGTAGTGAGGTGAATGGACCTACAGACTGTCATACAGAGTGAAGTAAGTCAGAAAGAGAAAAACAAATACCGTATGCCAAAACATATATATGGAATCTAAAAAAAAAAAAGGTTCTGAAGAACCTAGGGGCAGGACAGGAATAAAGATGCAGACGTAGAGAATGGACTTGAGGTTATGGGGAGTGGCAAGGGTAAGCTGGGACGAAATGAGAGAGTGGCATGGGCGTATATATCTTTTTACATAAAGAGGTAAAAAAACCAAAAAGATGTTAAATAAATAAATAAATAAGAATAGGGGCTTTGTCTTTATTGCCAGTCTTAGAATAAAGCATAGCCTATGGTAGGGACGATTCATATATTTGTGGTTGTTATAGTTGGTGAATATTAGTTAACTAGAAGAGCAGTTAAGATAAAAAGATGGTTCTGGTGTCAGGAGACAGAAAATCTCTTAACTTAAAAGGACCACATAAAAAAAGGAACACATTTTCTCTCTCATCTGGGAGCCACAAGAAGCTGTTTCAAACTCTGATAATATTAACAGTTTCATAATTAAATAGCAGAAGCAAGCTAACGTCGATGTTTTCTACCAGAAAGGGTATGGACTAGGCGTTGTTGCCTCGCATAGGTCTTTCCTTAAAAAGTCAACATACGACTCCTAGCCTAGATATTTAACATCCCACCCCACCCCCCGAACCCTGTCCTCAGATAACAGTTAGCAGCAGCACTGAGTTTCCAGTCTAGACTCTAAGGAGGCTGTTCTGAGAGAAAGAACATGTAAACATGAGTCCAGCAGGAACAAACTCTTGGGAAGGTGAACCAGGTCCAGAGTGTGAGATGTGAAAGGTGGTTAGAGGCGCCTGGCATTGGGGAGTGGACTCCCTGGAAGGACAATAGTGCCCTGTGAGTGTCCGAGAAGGCATCTCTCAGACTGGCCCACGCAGCAGCAGAAACGGATGTGACCAAGACATTCCTTTCACTAATTAACCAACTACCAGACATACCACCCAGGCTCCACGGGGCCGATTTCTAGTTGGGGGAAGAGGGTTGACGGGTAGGAGTAGGATTGCTTGTACTAGTTCCCTGGGTTCATGCTGGGCTAACTGCATCCCCTATATTTAAATCTTCACAGTAATCCAAGGTCTTTAAGAGTCAATACGGTGGGGAGTAAAGTCACATTAGCTTGTTGGCCCTTTGTTTTCTTATCTGGAGAATAGGAATAAAATGACATTTCCTTCAAGAGTGTTGTAAGACCTAAATGAGACAGAAAATGTCAAATGACCAGCACAGTTTCTGGCACATAGATAGGCCCTTGGTAAATGATCTTTCCAAGCCAGACATTGGTATTTATCTCCTAGCTGATGGCAGAAACCAGGACTTATTTATCTCTTTGTCCAACCCATTATCAGAACATACTAGGAATTGAATTATTCTTTACAGAAACTAAAGACACACAGAGTGGAGAGTGCAGGGAGAGTTTCAAGAAGCAGAGGGAGTGGAAGAGAGAATGCAAATTAACAGCATCCTGGGGTAGCCATTTACTCAGAGAATGCCTGAAACACCACAGCTGTTTCTGAAGTCCAGGAAGAAGAAAGCACACAGGTCAAGTCTGCACTCAGGCCAGATGCCCGTGGAGCAGCCACTAGGGCTTGGCGGGTTTCCATGGCAACTAGGCCTGGCAGAAACTTCACAGTGGGACTCAAACAGAGGTGACTTTTTAAGAGTTCCTGGCCTAAGGAACTGATCATCAGCACTTAGCTCTGAGTAGGGGCTGTAGACAGCGGCAAGGTAGAAACTATCTATCCCATAATACGCAACCCCGCCTCACCCAGGCTCTGCACTGCATCACAGTAAGCAAAGACAGGCAAGAGAACCTCCATTTGTTGGCTGCTTACTACGATCCAGGAACTATGCCTAACACTTATATCCATCCATCCCTCCCGCCATCCGTCCAACAAATTTTTATTGAACATCAACTTTTCCCTCACACTGTTCTAGGCACAGGGGAAAGGATAGTTAACAAAACAGCCAAAGTCCTTGAAGCTTACATTTTAGTGGAGGGAAATTATCTCATTTAATTCTTACAGCAAACTGTTACTACTATCTCTGTTTTGCAAAGCAACAGATGGGCAGAGCGATAAAACGACTTTTCTAAGGTCACTCAATCCATATGTAGCAGAGTCAGGATTAGAACCAGTTCTTTCCATCCTCTCCCCCATATCATACTACCTCCCACTTCACCAGAGAATAAGTGTCCCAGGATGGCATCATGTACTTGCTGAAGGAGCATGGCCTTTGGAGACAGGTATGCCTTTGTTCAAATCCTGCCTAACCACAAAATCTCATGTGACACTTGCCCATTGACCTAACCCTGAGAAGACACAATGTCTCCATCTGAATAAATGGGAACAATGGTCTTCTTTCAGAGCTGATTTGAGGACAAAATAAGATGATGCACATAATTGGTAAAAAAAACAAACAAACAATAAATCATAGTTCCATATCATACATAACATGAGCATCCTTGGATGGCTAGGGTCATGGTTATCCCTGGCTGACATCCCAGTTTACAGTTCCCTCCCCGTCACTTGCAAGGGTGCGAGCTGTGCTGTGGGAATAGAATTTCACCAGGGCGTATTGATTGCTGGAACTGGAGAAAGTTAATAATCTAATTTCCCTTTCATTTCCCCTCCCTCTTACCCCTCAACTCCTCTCATGGCAGCAGAGAATGGCATAAAATTCATTGCTTGAGAAATTCAACCGGAAATAACTCGGCACTGTTGATCCACATGTTGCCTATAATTTGGGGTTTGATTAACTCTCAGTTTGGAAATGCCAGGTTGAGAGAGGAAAATCAAATTTAAGTTAAATTTGGAATTGAATCAATCACATTTTACAATGAAGACAACAGATCTAACCCCATCAGACCCGTGTGTGTGGAAAACTTAAAAGCTGCTGTACTCCCACTGACTCCTTCCTCCTGATATCACGGGGCATGAGAGGCTGGGTCCTAAGCTGAGAATTCATTTCTTTCTTTAAATGGCATATGGAATTGGGGTGAGGGACAGAGATTCTAGGAACCCAGACATTAGGGTAAAGGAGACCAAAAGGTAGAAATGCCACTTGGAACAAAAGAAAGGTTCGCTTTAGGTTCTGAACATAGAGATTTAAATCCAAACTCCTCCTGTTAGTAGCTTCTAACTTTTGGCAAGTCACCTACACTCTCAGAGCGTCAGTATTCTAATCTATAAAGTGACAATGATAATCCCTAACTGGTAGGCAAACTGTGCGGATTAAATGAGAGATCACAGTTACAACACCAAGCACACACACTTAGGGATCCATGTACGCACTTGGTGTCATTCCTTTTATCTCAATTCCTTAAAACCCCACTGCCCAACACTTGGCATCTACATGGATATCAAGAGGCCTGTGATACTCTGGTTGAAGCTGGAATTCTGGCTTTTAACCTTAGCTGCTGGCCCCCATGGACAAGTCACCTTACTTCTCTAAGTCTCAATGTCCTTATCTGGGAATTAATTTATTCAATAGGTAATTATTTAATGTGTATCTACTATGTGTCAGACCTCATTTTTTATGCCCTCCTATTAGCTCCAGTGTCTATAAGCATGTCTGGATATATTAGGTGCTCAATAAACATCTATTGAACGAATGAGTGAATGAATAAATGCTTAAATGTTATTCCCCATTCTACCAAGAGGTGTCAGTATTGGAATATTGCTATTGATACTTTTCTAGTCAAATGTATTCATTCACTTTCTTTAGCAAAGATTGGTCCCCGGCCAGCCAGAAATCATACAAAAAGCCCTTGAGAGGCCACCCAGCCTCCTGCATATCAGGGTGACCACCACAGATTGGTGGGGTGCCCCCTTAACCTCACTGAAGACCTCACGGGATTCCTGCCACACCTGAGCTCCAGCGCCTCTGTGCTTCTCTGCGTATTTCTGGAAACTAAAATTGGGACACATCCTCTGACAAGTGCAAGTGTCACGCTGGAGGCAGAAGGAAAGAATATTTGAAACTGGGGCTTTCTCAGAACTCTGGGGAAGGCAGCCGCCTTTCCTCAGCCTGCCTTGTGTCTACATTCTGCACACACTTCTTCAGTGTGATGTGTCAATATGGGGCATCCTTTTTGGGGCATCCTTTTCCCTGTCTTGCTCATCAGGGGCCAAGTCTCTCCTCACCCCCTGCCCCTCTATTTCTGCCATGAACTAGTTTCTTGTGTTCTCTGGCACTTTGAACGTGGCGCTCTCAAATCCATAGTATCCTTTAAAATCTCCCATCTTCCCTACGATTTTCCTTTATAAGATCTGTGCAAATGCTCATCCAGCCTTTGCATACTTCCAGAGACAGCAAACTCACCCCCTGTGAAGCAGCAATTCTATATTCAGACAGTTGTACTAAACAGTCCTAGAATCTCACTCTGTGAGCCAACTTCTGCTGTCCAAGTCAAATAGGATGTACCCAAGACCTCCTCCTCCAGGCTATTTAGTTAGTTAAAGGTGGCAATGCAGCTACCTTGAGCTTTCTTTCCTCCAAACCAAATATTGCTAGTTTTACTTTATTTCCTGAAGTCAAATTTTGAGTCTCCTTATTATACCGTGCATAGATTTGCTTTTTCTACAATGGCTTTCCTAGCAAAGAATATCATCATCATCATCATCATCATCATCATAACTAACATTTATAAAAAACACTTCTGTACCAGAAAATATAATTAAACATTTTTCATGTAATATCTCACTTATCTTCACAGAAACCTCAGGAGATGCTGTCTACTCTCCCCCACATTAGACACAAGAGGAAACTGAGGCCACTGCTTGCTAAAGGCCATGCAGCTCAAAGGTAACAGGGCTGAAATTAAAAAAAAAACTGACTTCAGAACCCAAGTTCTTAACCATTATGCTCCACAACTTCTCCATCAGTATGCTAGATGTGGCCTGAGCCAAGAAGAATCAACCCTAAGTGTCAATCTGCTGACAGACCTCAGCTTGCCCTGTGGACCTATGGTGACTATGGGTGGATGCATGGTGGCTTCACTGTCCTACCTGATATTGACCACAGGTCTTTAAGGGGACCTCTGCATCACCAGAGAGAGGCTTACAAGGAGGGCAGATGGTGGGAGGGGCAAGCTAGATGGCTGTTTCTTTTCCTCTCTGAGCCCCAGAAAATAGTTCAGTTGAGCTGCCTGGGGTCAGTCACTATCCATGAGGCCCCTGGGGAGCCCCTTGGTCTGGCTCTGCCCCGTGGATGAGGAGCGTGTCTGCAGTGCAGGCTTGGAGCACCCAAGAAAGGCACTGACAGCAGACACTGAATGGGGCTACACACAGCTGGCTCTTTGGATTTCTCTGTGGCAGTTGCAGACACCTGTTCCTGGAGGTGTGAAGGTAACTTCAAGATGATGACAGTGGTGTGGTGACAATGGCGTTGGTGATGAGGATGGCACACCATATTTTTTCAATTCTTGTTAGTTTACAAATTATTCACAAATATTTCATTCACTTTTCACCAAAATCCAATGCAGTGGGTGTTGCTATTATCTCCAGGATACAAACGAGGAACCAGAGACTTAATGGTGAACTCACACTTAGGCACCAAGGGAATAACTGGGCCTGAGAGCCACATCTCCTGACCTGCAGCCTAATGTTCTTTCCATGACACTTGACCCAGGTCTCACTGGTGAAATGTGAAGGTAGGATTAGAATCTGTGAGCCCTACCTCCAGAACCACTGACCACAGAAGTGTATCCAAATGTCCCACAGAGCCAGTGCAGTATTGCCCACAAAACAAAATGTATCTTAAAAGAAAAAAGACATCAATTTTCAAAAATTTCTGGGATATGCTCTATTCTATAATCAACTCTTAAGGTACAAGAGTATATATCTGATATTAAAATCTCTGAAAAGGTCTACATTAAATTCTCTTTAGCAGAATTTAACCCAATGTTTCCCCAAAGTATTGCTATACTGCAGAACCATTGTTCTATGGAACAAAGTAGGGAAAATAATGAGCTACTTTAATAGTTCATACAAAGGTGACGGTTAGGAATATCAGCAGTTCCCAGTAATTAACTGTGGCTGCTGTGCCAGACACTGGGTTAAAGATTTTACTTACATTTGCCTACTTAAACTTTTCAACAGTCTTGCAAGGCGGAGATTACTGTCTCTATCTAAAAGTGGGGAAACCAAGCCTTAACCACTGGCAAGTGATGGAGGACAGTTTCATAGTCAGTCTTGCCTGACTCTAAGTTCTGTACCCTTCTGGTTCCTAGGTATAATTTTACACTAACATGAAAAGATATCTGCACCCCCATGTTCACAGTAGCATTATTTACAATAGCCAAGACATGGAAACAACCTAACTGTTCATCCACAGATAAAGAAATTATGAGATATACACACACACACCCCCCAGAATATTACTTAGCCATAAAAAAATGAGGAAATCCTGCCATGTGCAAAAACATGGATGGACCCTGAGGGCATAATGCTAAGTGAAATAAGTCAGCCAGAGAAAAATAAATACTGTATGATCTCACTTATCTATGGAATCTAAAAAAAAAAAAAAAAAAAACTATGGAAAAAGAGATCAGATTTGTGGTTACCATGGCTGGTGGGTGGGAAGAAGGGGAACTGGAAGACCGGTGAACAAAAGGTACAAACTTCCAGTTATAAGATAAATAAGTACTAGGGATGTATGCATAACATGATGACATGTAGTTAACCCTGAGGTATAATATATATGAAAGTGTTAAGAGGGTAAATCTTAAAAGTGCTTATCACAAGGAAAACACATTTTTTTCCTTCTTTTTTGCTTTTTCTTTTTATTGCATCTTTTTGAGATGATGGATGCTAAGTAAACTTATTGCAATAATCATTTTATAAAATATGTAAGTCAAATCATTTTGTTGCACACCTTAAACTTATACTGTGATGTACATCAATTATATGTCAACAAAGCTAGAAAAAAATTTTAAGGAAAATGGACTTTAGAGTCACAAGAAAATACGTGCAAGAGAGGAAAAGAGGCAGGTACAAGAGGCCAGTGTAGAAAGTTAAATACTATTCAACTGGAATTTAACAGGCTGATGGAATGCATTAAGGGAAATAAAAAGATGCTATACTCCCTAGGTGAAATTGCAGTGTCTAAATGAGAAACCGTGGAGATGATTCAAAATAACTAAAGTTCTAGAAAGGCTCAGAAATAAATGGGAAAGAAGGAGGAAGAAAAGGTCACACTTGAGTTTCAGATTCACAGGTGATCATCAGCTGGTACTGACTTACAAAAGAAAAAAAAAAGTTAAGATACCTGTGCTTGATCCCTGGGTTCACCCTCTTAGACTGTAGGCTGTTTCACTGCATCCACCACCTTCAGCCCACATCACTGATGCAAAGGGGAATGGCAAGGAAGAGTAGGGACCAAGCAGTGGGTGCAAACGGACAGAGCAAAAAGCAGCCACAGGTTTCCATGGCTACCAAGGAAATCAGGGCCAATCATCTCCCATCTTTTTGAAAGACACATTTCTAGCTGCTTTTTCTCAGAGCTTGCCAAAAAAGTCACTGTTCCATTCTCTTAGAAGACGTCACTGAACTTTGGTTCAAGGTTTGTGAAAGCAGGAGGAGAGGAATGCTGTTTATTGTGCATTTCATACTTACTAGGTCTGCTGTGGTGGCTTTTACCACCAGAAACCCTTTTATTTCACATGTCTACTGTCAATGAGGCTGTTATTTGACATTAGTGGAAATGGAAACTCAGAGTTTAACTGACTTGCCCAACGGCTCAGAACTAGCAAGGGGCAGAGATGGAATAGGAACCAAGACTTATTGACCTCCAAACTCAATGTTTCCTCCATTGCATCACATTGCCTCTAAAGGAAGGGGGCTTCCTCAAACCTCTGTGTGCCTTCCTCCTCACCTCTTTCTCCTGATTCTCAGATTGTACCTGAGAAGTAACAGGAAATAAGGCTCTGCCTGATGTTCCATAAACCCCCTGCCACAGTTAAATCTGCCTGTCCCTTTCCTTGTATCAAGCTGCATGCATTCCCTACACGTATGTGTTGTCCTGCCTACTTTTCTTAACATGTCAAAGGGAGACCAACTTTTCAAGACCAGAGAACTCCCATCTCCTGGAAGTCTGCCCTAAGCATCCCAACTCACAGGAACGCCAAATTCCCCTTAACTCCTGCCACATGTATCATCTGTTTTAATTTGAATCACAGAAACTCAGGATCACAGGGGACTAAAAGGGCTTTGACCCTAACATATAACAAAATAATACAGGTAGTTTCCTACAATGCTCCCCGCCATGGTCATCCAACCTGTGTTTGAATATCACCTAAACTGGGAGCTGATTAGCTCAAAGAAAACCCACTTAATTGCTGCTGCTGATGATAATCTTTTCTTTTAAAGCACTATGTATGACATGTGGTACAAAATATTTTAGATATTACTTGAGTCAATCAATCATAAAGTTTTGTTAGCTCCTCATTTTACAAATAAGAAAATTGAGTTTAGCCCAAGTCTAGAAGGCTATTGAGCCCCAAAGAATTCAAATCCAGATCTAGATCCCAAAGTGCAAAGTCTAAAGCACAGCAGATTAAAGTAAAAATGGGGACATTGGAGGTTAGAGAAACTCGCTGCATTATTTTCTGGCTGACCTTCAAAAAGTCTCATTATCCTAATCCATAAAATGTGAATGGCACGTACTCCACAGGGTCATTAGAAAGATTAGGTAGGAAAATATACATTGCATAGTAGGTGCTCAATGCATAGTAACTTTTATCATCATCATCATTAAATATAAGACCGATGAATGTAGAGACTGAACTTTGAATCCAGAAAACTATCTGTATAAATTCATGATGGGTCAGAAGTGGGAAAAAGGTCATGTGGTCAGAAGGGCAGTGAGTTTCTACTAAGAGAAGGTTCAAACACATACAGAGTAACTGCTATGTGCTAAGCCTCTCCTGGGCCCTTTGCATCCATTGTTCAGTTTGCTCTTCACAACAACCCTTGGGTCCCCATTTTATGGAGCAGGGAAGTGGAGCTTAGGGAAGAGAAATGGTTTGCTCAAGGTCACATGTCTAGTAAGCTGCAGAGCTGGTGATGTAACTCAGGTCTGTGTGATGCTCTAAGCAAGACACAGACAAGTGGTCCATGGTCTGAAGACAGTAACCAGGGTTAGACTGGAGATTATGTCAGGAGAGGACACCAGAGGAAGGATACAGGATATTTAGCCTTGAAACAAGGAAGATTCAGGCAAAGGGGCCTCTTAACGAGGATGTCGTGGAAGACACACAAATGTAGCAAAAGGGAAAGGAAACAGATATTCCACATGAGCAACCATTAGTGAACCAAGGCTCGGAGCTTGACTTGTATTGTTAAAAAACAGCCCTCTGAGTTAAGTACCATGATCTCTATTTTATAAATGAGGAAAATGAAGCTCAGAGGGATCAGACCCTTGTCCCAAGCTGCACAAACAATCAGAGGCAGAGCCGGGATTCAACCTAGGTCTACCTGACCCAAGAAATACCCTTATTCTTCATACCGGGGCTCGTTTACCATAAGACTCTCTTGCAAATCTAAAAAACTAGAAGGAGCTTTGGCCCGAGGAAGCAGATTCTCCAACCAAGGGTCTTGCTCCGCACCCAAAACCTCACTCTTATAAAGGAAAGGAGCTGGGGTCCCATGAGGGACAGAGGACTCTGCCCTTTCCTGGGTGTAGAAGTTGGGCTGCCCATCACCTGGGAACTTGACTGGGAAAAACACACTAGTCTCCAGCTCTTTACATAGAGGGGCATTTTCCTCCTTGGTTTTCCAATCCACCATCTCCTCTTCAGACCACTAAATTTCAGCAAAAGCACATGGCACTGTGTTTAAATAGCCAACTGGAATATAAACATCTTTGCCTTTAGACCTTTGAGGAGGGAATATAAAAGAGAAGAAAAGAAGAAAAAAGAAAAGAGGAAAAAGTGTTCCTGTGAAGCGTTTCTGCCCAAATACATTTCCATACAGAGGCCTCTACCCATTTCAGGCTGACATTCTGGGCCTAAACCTTTCAAACCTGCTGGTTGAAAGATGCCACCTCCAACAGAACAATAGTGGTCTTTGCCCAAGGGCCACGCTAGACCCACATTCTGTCTCGTCCTTCAGTGACAAGGGCAGGCCTGAGGGTGCTGTGCAAAGAGCTCTGTTCTGGAAGTCTAGAGACCAAACTTGAACACCACTCTGCCACCATTCGCTACGAAACCTTCGGAAAATCCCTCCCTTCTCTGGACTTCTGTCTCCCCGCCCATAACAGGAGAAATCCATTCATTCAATGAATATTTACTGAGAGTCCATTCTTCACTGAGCTCTGTGAGTAGGGGATTCAGAGATCAGAGTCATCAAGGGCCTCAATACCTGGTGGGGTAGCAGGTCCCCAAACAGAGAAAGTAATGCAAGGGGATCACCATGGTGGCAGAGGTCAGTGCAGGTTTGGAGGTCAGAGAACCATTCCTCAGAGTTGAGGCTTGTAACATGAGAGTTAGCCAAGTAGGAAAACAGAGCCTGTGGTCCAGGAAAATGGAACAGCAAGGGTGAACAGGGCATTGCACATAAACTGGAATGGCAGGAGGTACATGTAGTAAAATGCAGGCAGCAGAAGCAAGAGAGGTAGTAAGGGGCACACAAAGAAAGTCACGGCCCACTGCCAGGAGAGTGGGCTTTATTTGAGATGATGTGGTCAGTCCTTTCAGGTCAGCTCTCCCGGCACTGTGCAAACGTGAAACGTGTCCTCATTTATTCACTTTGTCCACAAAGATGTTCTAGGTATCTACTAAGTGCCAAACATTGTGCTGGGTGCTGGGGATGCTACAGGAACTTTATAATCTCAAGGGGTGGGATCCAAAGACCTTGTGACAAAGGATGAGATCTACAACTGTACCTCTGGGGTGGAGGAGACGGAGAGGCACTGGGTTAGAGGCACAAAACTTATCCTGCAAAGACACTCTGTAACACATCAGAGGACGTTTACACCAGAGGAGGCTGAAGAACATCCTGGACAGAATTGGAGAACCTGAAGCTTGGTGATAAATCGTTCTTCAAGTGTATGGATGCAAATAAGCATAAGTCACCTGAAATGAAAGAAAGACCTGGTTTGGAGAAAAGGAAAGAGGGCAAGTGGACCAAGGGAGGCAGCTTCTAAAATGGCTCCCCGGGGCCTCTCTGGTGGTGCAGTGGTTAGGAATCTGCCTGCCAATGCAGGGGACACAGGTTCAAGCCCTGGTCTGGGAAGATCCCACATGCCGCGGAGCAACTAAGCCCGTGTGCCACAACTGCTGAAGCCCTCACGCAATGAGAAGCCCCTGCTTGCCGCAACTAGAGAAAGCCTGCACACAGCAACGAAGACCCAATGTGGTGAAAAATAAACTAATTAATTTAAAGAAACAAAAACAAAAACGGCTCCCAGTGGTTCCCGCCTCCTGGGATTCACACCCGGGTGTAATCCCTTCCCCTACAGACTTGCTTCCATCAGGTGGACTATAGCAAAATTGTGGGATGTCACTTCCAACAGTAGGGTAGGTACAAAAGATTGTGCCTTCCTTTTTTCTTACACTCTCTCTCCTCTCATTTTCTTGCTCTGTTGAAGCCAGATGTTATGGTGTGAGCAGCCCCCTAGAGAGGTCCACACGACAAGGAGCTGAGGGTGGCCCTCATGGAACAGATCCTGCAACAACCTCATGAGGAAGCTGGGAAGCAGGTCCTTCCCCAGTGAAGCCTGGAGAGGAGACCACAGCCCTGGTTGACAACATCACTGTAATCTCAAGGGAAACTCTGAGCTGGAGGACCAGTTACGTGGTGCCTGGACCCCTGACTCAGAGAATAAATGTTGGTTGAGGTAATAAACGTTAATAGGTAAATGCTGGTTGAGATAAGAAATGAGATGATACCCATTTGCTGTTTTGACCTGCTAATGTTGGGATAATTTGTTACATAAGAACAGATAACTAATCCTGGGGCCTACTTGAATGAATGGCTGAGAGAGGCTGCAAAGTCCGCATCCCGAGCAGGAAACTCGGGGTCCTTCAGGTTCAGAAGAGACCTCCAGTCATTGCAGAAAGGTCGCCTGAGCACTTGTGTGTGCCATGCCCTGGGCAAGTCTCAGGACTCGCCAGGGAGCCAGGCACGGCCCAAACCTGCAGGGGCACAGTCAGGTACGCGAGAAGGTTAGGAGAAGACGTTAACTGCACTGTAGCTGGATAACTGCTAGGTTGTTTTACTAAACACTTCACAACCTAGTGAGAGCTGAGAGGAAGGAGCTGCTGAGGTGTGCTTGACAAAATCAGGGCTGGCTTCACAGGGGAGGAAGTTCCTTTTATCTGTATAAAGGCATCTCTCTCTCTCTTTCTCTCTGCAAGATCTTATGTTCACACACGGATCCCAGAAGTGAAGTTGGTGAAATGGAAGGCTTATGAGCTTTGCAGTCAGACAAATTAAGCTTGAAACCCAACTCAATAATTTCTCAACAATGTGAACTTAGGAAGTCAATAAAAACGAAGGATTAAGATCAGAGCCCTGAACTTCGCCCCGAGCTGGGATCAAGCCCTGGCACTGCCCATTACTACTTGAAGTTGCTGGTTCAATATGATCTTTCTATGTTTCAGTGTCCCCATTTATAAAACAGGAATAATTAAAATGCCTACTTCACAAGATTACTTGAGTGAAAACAAAAAGTTTTCAGCACAGTGGCTGATAATAAGAAAGGCGCAATAATAGCGAGTAACGCTGGGAAAGTTACTTAACTTTTTATGTGTCTTTATGCATGTAAAGTTCTCAGCACCTTGTATGGTATATACTGAGTGTTCTTAGCTGCCCTACCTGTTAATGTTACTAGCGGAGGCCTTGGACCCAGTGATTTGTCAGGCTTCCTCCTAGACTAAGGGCTGGCCAGCAATGATGCATTCAAGTCACACATCCTTGTGTATTTATAAAAATGCTCCCTAGCCCACCCCAAGGGGCACTTAGTTCCTTGTGCTGGGATGGAAGGACACAGATTATTTCTGCAGCAGGAGCTGTGCAGAGGCATCACTCAGTTAGAGATGGCAGGGACACAGTAGCAGTGGTTCCCTAAGTAACTGTAATTCAGGTGCTACACACACCTGGAGCTTCCTGCATGTACCATTAAACTTATGGGACAGCAATAATAGTAACAGCATTAGCGCATATTTATTTATACAATGTCCACATCTGAACATCCTAAAGAGCTAAAATAGAAGCCCTACTCAATTTCAGAGAAATCTATGTATATATGTGAGGATGTGAATATATGTGTAAGTGTCTAAGAATTGAGATTAGGATGTAGGTATGCTTAGAGTAGAAGTAACAGCAGCCCTGGGAATCATAACTGTGACTTTCTTCCTCCCCTTCAATCATCACCCAGGGCCAGCATTAGCAATGCTGCTTTCTTCTTGGTTTTCTAGTAGTCAGCAGCTCAAAGAATAGAAAATACCATTGCAAGAGTCAGCAGAGTTCAAATTGCCAGATTCACCAGTTTCTGGCTACATGACCTTGGGATGCTCATCTGTTTTTGTAGTGTCTGGTTCCTGAAATGATAAAATGGGCATAAGAATGTCTTGGTTGGTCTCATTCAAAGTTTAGTGTGGGAAGTAGATCCTCCCTCCTTCCTTCTCTCCCTGCCTTCGTATTTCAACCTACAAAGGATAGGATATAGCGAAAGTGCATTGTTTTTTATAGACTAATCCTCCAATGGGCTATTTGCAAAGTTATTTAGCAAAATCCTATAACTAGGGAGAGAAGACTGTAAACCTGCCATTCCCCCCATGAGACGCCACCTTGCTCAAAGGCATGTACCCTGCCTTATACTCTCCACCACTGGACCTGGTACTGAGTAGCAGCTAAATTAATATTTGGTTAATGAACAAATGGATGAACAAATGAACAGAAAAGTTTCCAACCAATGACTTATTTTAGAGAGAAGGAGCAGCTTTCATGGGTACTTTCCAAGGAGGAAAAATAAAATCCAGGCATTACCTCCTTGATGAAGAGAATGAGGTAAGCATGAGTTTCAGATGAAGTATCACTTTGTCTCCCAATAAAATAATAATAGCTACCATGGTTAAGCACTTAACTCTGTGCTGAGTCCTGGACTAAGGGCTTTACATGGAGTTATTTCATTTAATCTTTATAACACTCTGTGATGAAGTTACTGTTAATACACCCATTTTACAGAGGAAAAAAATTGAATCCCTATGAATGCAACTGCCTACCTGAGATCACAGAGCTAATAAAACTTAAAACTGAAGATGGCTGACCCCACAGTGAAGCCCCCAAAACTCTCTGTCACATTGCCTCCCAGGTGACAGCCTTCTGACCCATGAGAGGAGACCTCCCAAGCCTACGTAGCTGCCTCTCCAGCACTGCGGGGCAGAGGGAGGCAACACAGAAACAGATGTGGTCCCCACTCTCATGAATTTCTCCACCTGGTGAGGGCGGGCATTGACAGATGTGAATATATCATGTGCACTCTGATTCATGCTAGAGTGGAGAAGAACAGGGTCGGATGAGGGACCTCTTTTAGAAAGGGACAGTTAAGCCCAGTCCTGATAGGGGGAGGAAGGGTGTTCCAAGCAGCAGGATGGATGTTCCAGGGTGGAATGCAGTGGAAACAGTGATGTGTGACATGAGATGAGGATGGATAGGTGGGCAGGAACATGCAAAGCTCTGAAGGCCAGGTTGAGAGGTTTGCTCTTAATCCTAAGGAACAGGAGAACAACTGAAAGGTGCTGAGAAGGAGGGGGCCTGATGAAGTCATGGGTTAGGCTGCTCAGTCTGGCTGCTGGGGGACAGTGGTGTCATGACCAGAGTGGTGGGGAGGAGCAAGAGGTGGCGTGACTTGATTGTGGTGGCAACACTGGGGCTGGAGAAACGTCACCAAATGCAAAGCACGTCTGAAGGCAGAGTTGCTGGCTTGTGATGGGTCAGAAAGGGAAGGGGATAAGTAGGGTTTTGACATCTCCACCCAAACTGTACTTCCAGGCAGAATTTCTTCAACAGGTCATCTCATTGTCATAGAGAAGTACAGAGAAGCACACAGAATCTCCTAGTAAGAAGATGTTGTGTTCTTCTTATTTCAGGGCTGAAGACACTATTTCCCATCCTCCTCTCTAGTTTTGATTATTCATGAATCATTCAATTGTTTATTTATTCTTTGATCAACAAATATGTACCGAGTTTCTGTATTTCCTCTATGGGCCAGAGATGCAGGGAAAGACAAGATAGCAATTCCTAGGAGATACATCCCGGGTTGGTCAGTGGGACTGGAGCAATGGCGTACTGGAACTGGCTCCAGCTGACTCAAGAGAGCTAATTGTTAAATATTCAGGGATGCTGCTTGGTAGTTGTTAAATCTATGACTTGAAATGACATGGTAGGAGAATGTACACCATAGAAATAAGCAAATGCTATAAATGAGGCTTTTTACATTTTCTCAGAGAGCCAGCCTGCCAGCATACCACTGGGTTAGAACAAGTTGCCTCAATGGGGCTGACAGTCTGTGGGTTCATCTTCCAAGTTCAGAGAATTCAGAAATATGTGCAGAAGCCTAGGTCACAGTTACAAAGTACACACCAATCCTTTTTAAGAACTCTAAGCATTTCAGGGCCAGATCATAGACTGGAGTCAGACAGACCTGGGTGTGTATCCTGCTGTGAGCACTTACTGAAGATCCAGATCAGGCAGTCTACTTTACCATTTTGACTTTCATTCCCCTGCCTTTAAATTGGGGACAATGTATACATACTATATGCTTGTGAGCGCTTTGCACAGTGCCCGGTATTTAGTAAGCACTCAATGAATGCTATGCATTATTATTACTGTTCTTTTTCTTTTCCCTTTTATTTTCTAGCCTTTTTTCCCAACCCATTTCACTCTTGATTATCCTTAGTAGCATCCAGCCTTAACTTATACACTCCCTAGGGCAGGAATCTCACAACTCTCACTGCAACTCATTCCATCTCTAGTCAGCTCTGAGTATAAGAAAGATAATTTTGTAACCAGAAGACAGTGTAATTTCTACCAATAGTATTCATTTATCTAATAATGTGTTATGCAAATATTCGCTAAATCCACATTAAAGTATTCAAGTTGCATCAAGGCTACAGACCAAAACAATCAACAGTGCAATATAAATTGTGTCTACTCTGCTGATGAACTTGTAAAAGGAGACCACTGGCTCTGGGACTAGAAGACCTGGGTTTAAATTCCAGCTTGATATTTACTAGCTGTGTGATTTCAGGCAAATTACGTAACCTCTCTTTGCTTTAATATCCTCATTTGTATATTCGTACTCTGTAGGTATTTGTCAAAGATCAACTTAATCAACATGTCTTCCATGTTTACAAAAGTATCTGATAAATATAAGCTAAACATGCCTCATGGTGGTTAAGAATCCGCCTGCCAATGCAGGGGACATGGGTTCGATCCCTGGTCTGGGAAGATCTCACATGCTGCAGAGCAACTAAGCCCATGCGCCACAACTACTGAGCCTGTGTTCTAGAGCCCGCGAGCCACAACTACTGAGCCCACGTGCCACAACTACCAAAGCCCATGCGCCTAGAGCCCGTGCTCCGCAACAAGAGAAGCCACCGCAATGAGAAGCCAGCGCACCGTAACAAAGAGTAGCCCCCGCTCGCCGCAACTAGAGAAAGCCCGCGCACAGCAACGAACACCCAACAAAGCCAAAAAAAAGTAAATAAATAAAATAAATTTTTAAAAAAGTGTGTATTATGCACATTATGTGATTTGTTGTATAAATTATTGATGCCAGTCCAGGCTGTGGCTTGTTTACATTCTCTGAACAGGAAAATAAATATTGTCATCCTTGAACTTTCAGTGGGAGAATGAAGAGGGAGAGAAGGTCCTCAATTCAGTCCTCAGAAGACTTTCTTGCCCCTGGGCAAGGAGAGAAGGAGGAAGGAAGAGAGGAGGGAAGGAAATATTTGGAGCCATCTAGTCTAATAGTTTCTTTACCCACATTATCATGCTTCAATCTCATTATAACACTGTCAGTACTTCTACAGATCAGGGAAGCTGTGTTACTTGCCCGAAGCCTTGAAGGTGCTAAGTGGGGTGGAGCTGGGACTTTACACCAGGTTGAAGTTCAAAGGATGAGCCCTCCCTGTGCAGTACATTGAACTCTGCACAGCAAGGAGCATGACCCCGTTTGGGGCCAAGTCCATCAGGACTGGCCCCATAATGAGGCTGCTGAGTGGCCCAGCCTGCCCCCAACGCCATTCTCATGGACTTAAGGTGTCACCCACCCCTGCCTACCTGCCTGATCCAGTCATCATTAGAGCATCTTCTCACCTTTCAGGAGCACAGGGCCACCACTACCGCTAGACAGCCACTCTTAAACCACTAACCGATACCTAGCCCCTAGAAAGCAGCTCTCTTTCAATCATATCTTCACCCTACTGAGCAGATCCAGCTCTGCTTGCTCCCTAGCTCAGGATCCCCTACAGGGCTTGTTGCAAATACGGTGCTCTGGCCCCATGATAAGACCTACTGAACAAGACTCTCTGGGGTGAGGTCCAGAAATCTGATATTTAAACTTTTTTTTTTCCTCCTAGAATTGTTCACCATTATTCCTGCAGATGGAAAATCAAAGAAAGGTACTATTAAATCAACTATACTCCACTAAACATTAATTTAAAAATATTCCTATAAAAAAACCCATTGAGATTCTCATTAGTTATCTATTTTATACATAGCATCAATTGTGTATATATGTCAATCCCAAGCTCCCAATACATCCCAGCCCCCCCTTCCCCCCTTGGTATCCATATGTTTGTTCTCTACATCTGTGTTTCTATTTCTGCTTTGTAAATAAGATCATCTATACCAATTTCTTCAGATTCCACATATATGTGTTACTATACGATATTTGTTTTTCTCTTTCTGACTTACTTCACTTTGTATGACAGTCTCTAGGTCCATCCACATCTCTACAAATGACCCAATTTTGTTCCTTTTTATGGCAAAAAATTAAAAAAAAAATAAAATTCACATATTCAGAGGAAAAAAAAGAAAAAAGGAAAAGAAAAAAACAAAACATATAGAGATGAGCTATACATTCAATGGAATCTACACTCAAGCCCCCAGCCATGCCCTTGGGTGCCCATGGATGCTGATACCTTCAGAGCAATGGTGATGGTGTGTGTCTGACTGCGTGTGTGCGTGCGTGCTCCCACGCCCACAAATGCTCTTCCAGCACACTGTATACACAGAAGACGTATTTCTTTAAAATTAACTTCATAAAGGATATTTATATGTAGTGAATGTGATACTATTCATATTTCTCTTACATAACAGATTAATTAGGTTTGGAGACAAGACTGGAAACTTAATCCATATTCATAATCTTATCAATTTGCAGGAAGACTATGCAACTTTTTGAGGGGCCAGCCTCGGCTCCAAACTGCCACTTTTACTATTGCCATAGCTCAGGCACACCAGGGTAGAGGTTAGACAGAATGCCGTGTGCAGCCTTAGAAGCTAACCAACCCTGGTGTATTCTCTTACTTCAAGTGCATTCTACATAAGTACACTTTTTATGAAATAGCCTTGGAACCCAACCACCTTAGTTTGCACAGACTTTTATTATATACTTGCTATGTCAGGCATAATTCTAATTCAAATATATCGCATGGTAGAGTGCCAACTGGGGCTATTCTTAGAAATAACCACACTTTATAACCTCGCCACCCTTAAGGTACATTTTTTTCAGGTTAAAGAACCATTTAGGGCTCATCTGGGCATCTCAATAGTATGGTAATGTTTTTGACCCACTAGGAGGTAAGTCAACTTTTGTGGGCTAGCCTGGAAACTTTGCCGCTGTTGATGTATTTGTTTTGTAGGAGAAAGCACGCTCTGCATGCCAAAAGATCTTACAAACAAATTGCTGGCCACCCAGTGGGCTCCTAGGTTGAGCTCCTAGGGGTTGTAGCAAAAACTTACACGAGGGGTGCACCACAAGAGCTGTATAAAGGCGGCACAGGCTGAGAGCTAGGAATAGTGTGCTGAGTGACCCTAACAAGCTCTCCTATCCACTGGGGCTGCTCCAACAGATTTCTCATTCGGATACATGAAAGCAGCTGAAAGGATTGTTTTCCCGAGAGCTTTTTGCCTGCCCTGAGTGTGCCAAGGGACTTTGCTGTTTCTAATTATCTCCCTTTATGTTCAGGCCGGGACTTGTTAATACAATAAACCCGCGTTTCCAGGACACGCTCACAACGCAGAAACATCTCAGGGTGTTTTACAAGCAGAAGATCATGTTAAATCAAATCAAATACCAATTAAAGATTAACAGCGGTGTTGGAGAGCTGTTATCACGGTCCAGCCAGGGCCGCTGGGACGGCCGGTGTTTCCTCCAACCTGCTGTGGTCCAGCTCTTGTCCAGATTGCTGTTTTGGGGTCTGCTGGGCAAAACAGTCTTTGCCTGAGTCCCAAGGTCCCAGAATATCAACACTGGAAAGATGTTAAAGATCATTCTCAGCTGAGCCTTGTTGTTAAAGATGGGGAAACTGGGGTCTAGAAAGAAGGGGTGACCCAGCTTCAGCCAGCATCAAGAATCGAAGCTCCTTGAGATGTTCCCAAGAACCCTCTCTTGTTGGCATAGAGCCCGATCTGGCTGCTTTCCAACACCTATGAACATTTTCTCTGATTTCCACCTGTAGTGGCTGAACTGTAGCTCCCAAAAGATATGTCCATCTGGAACCTCAGAATGTGATCTTACTTAGAAAAAAAAAAAAAAGTGTTTTCAGATGTATTTAAGTTGAGGATCTTAAGATGACATCATCCTAGATGTAGGATGGGCCCTACATACAATGACTAGGGGCCTTTTAAGACAAAGACAAAGACAAAGGGAGATTTGAGACATTCAGAGGAGAAGGCCACGTGAAGATGGAGGCAGAGATTGGAATGATGCAGCCACAGGATAAGAAATGCCAAGGACTGTCATTAGCCACCAGAAGCTAGGAGACAGGCAAGGAATGAATTATCTCTCAGAGCTTCCAGAAGAAGTTCATTCGGACAACATCTTGATCTTGGACTTCTGGCCTTGAGAACTGTAAGAGAATGCATTTCTGTTGCTTTAAGCCACCCAGTTTGAGGTGATTTGTTACGGCAGCCACAGGAAACTAATACTGGCCTCCTCCTGGAATGTCCTTCCTCACCTCTTCCATGCAGTGAGGACCTACTTTTCTTTTAAGTTTGAGTGTTGCTGCCAGCCTATGTGTGAGCCTTCCTGACTGCACCTCCAATTAGAATAGATCCCAACTTCCTTGGTATCCCTAAGTGTATATACCCATAAAGTTCATCTCAGCATCTTTAACTTGTTATTTTAGTCATTTGTCCTTCCCTCTTACCAAATTCTGGGGCATAGAGAGGATGGGCTACATCTGATTCACTTTTGGGCCCCAGAACTAATTACACTCAAACAAGTACTTAGGAAATTCCTATAGAATTAAGGTGGGCATAAATGAATGAGTCAATCTGTGTTCTCTCCCTTCCTTTCCAATTACAGAAACCCATACCTATTGCATCTCCAGGCCCATCTACTAACCTTTCCTCCTCCCCTACCTGAAGTCTATTAAAAATAAACTTAGAGAATTTCAGGACCAGGCATGAGACAGTATAATGTCAAAGATACAAGCACAAGCTTTGGGGTCAACCTGGTGTACACCTTGATTCTATCACCTTTTAGTAAGTAACTTAACCTCTCTGGACTTCAGAGCCCTCATCTTTGAAATGTAAGTAGAAGATTCAATGGGTTAATGCAATTAATCTGGACAATAAGTCCTTTCAGACAATAACATCATCACTCCCACTGTACAGATTAAGACCTTGAATCCAAGAGAAGTGAATGGTTCAGGGTGGCACCGTCAGTAAGTGACAGTGCATGACTTGAACTTCAGACTAGCATTCAAGTCCATGCTCTTGAACAACATATTATACAGAATCCCAGGCTCTCTACCACCCCAACAAGAACACGTAATCCATGTGCTGAGTGACAAAGAATATTCTATTGTTTCCCAGAATGATGCTTCTCCAAAATAGCACATATCCTTGAATTTATCTCGTTCAGTCTTCAGGCTCCTTGGGAGGCCTCTAAATTCGTATCTAATACAGTCTTCCGAGTCTCAGCTGGTTTGAGACACTGTGAATCGTAATGCAGGGAGTATGAAAACAAACGCCTTCTGCCCAAACCATCATCTTTCAATTACAGATCACTCTCCCCATTTGGAAGCGCTTCCCTTTGGATACAGGCATCTTGCAGTCTGGTGCTAGTTAGAACTGGGAAGAAATAAAGAGAAGGGACATGGGGAGAGAAGGAGATGGGGGGACATCGAGGGGAAGGAAAAAGACAATGCAATCATCAATTTGAACAGATGCTTAGAGTTCATCTTGTTCAAGGCCCTTGTAGCACAGTTCCAGGGGCCCAGTTCCCCTGAGTCTACGGGCTAGAACCCAGGAACTGAAGGTGGCTGCTGGAGTTGTGGAATATGGTGTCACAGACACAGTGCAACTCATTATTTTTTTAGACAGTGGATGAAACCAAGGTAGAGAGAAGTTAAGTGGCTTCTCCAACCAGGCAGCAAGGTAACAGTAGAACCAGGATCTCTGACTTCTAACTGCTGTTCTGTAGTAGACAGGAAGTTAGATATCCAAATAATAATAAAAAAAAAAAACTGGAGGTACAGGCCAAGGGAATTTTGCAGGGAAGACAAAACAGCCTTAAGACTTTTGAGGAGAAAAGAGAGGAAGAAGGATTAGAGAGATGGAAGTAAGGCAAGAAGACATCTACAAAGGAGAAGAAGAGGGATGAGGAACATGAAGATGGGGCAGAGAAAGTGTGAGAAAACAGGGAAAGCCAAAGACAATATACTGCAGGAAAAATTCAAACACAGGGAGATGGCAGAAATAAAAACATGGGGTAAGATAACTGTTCCGTCACTGTCTGATGAAGATGCTCTAACACTTCCCCGTACTTGCATCCACCAAGTCCTCGCTCCTTACCCAGGTCCCCAGCCTTCTGTGACTGAGCTTGGCTGATCTCTCCCACCCACCCCCAACCCCCAGCCCAGCTTTCTGCCTCCAGGACTGCCTTCCGCCTTGATTGCCCTTCTCCTCCATTCCATTCCTAGATATTGCTGGGTTCATTTCACCTAATCTTTAAGCTCTCCTTTCCTTCAGGAAATTCTCCTCCCCACTCTTCCTGTTAACTACCTTCCATTCCAGACAGGGCTGGAAGGCTCTCCTCTGTGTTCCTGTAACATCCCATAAACCTCCATCGTATTATTTATCGCAATGGACTTTACATCTCTGTTTTCATGTTACCCTGCTTCCTCCAGTAGGCTAAATTTCCCAGGGCCAGGAACTAGGTTTGATCCATCCTATATCTCCAGCACCTACCACAGGGTAAAGCATGAATTACGCAGAAAGCAGGACTGGTGAATGCCTGACTGATGAATGCACGATCGCACAAAGGGTTCCTGCTCTCAGAGTGAAAAATTATTTCTAAAACCACTGGGAGGCGCTCTTGGGTAACTCCAGCAATGGACCCTGGGCGAGGAGACAAGAGTAGAATTTCTTTCTACCAAACATCTCTGCGAAACAGAGAAGGAAAGAAGAGTAATTCAAACCTGGAGAAATCCTTTCAGACTTCACCAGGTGAGGCTGAGAATGGAACAGAGCCTGCCCTGGTGGATTAAAGACTAAAATGAAAGTCAGAAGCACAGGACTCTAGTCTGTGGAACTGGTTAGCTCTGCGGCTTGGGGAATCACCCATCGTGGAAGGGCAACAGCTCACTCCATTCACACCAAGCCCAGGCGAGGCCGCTATTATCACCAGCCCCCACCTGCCAGGAAGAACAGGATGAAATGAGCAATAAAGCATTCTGATCTGTCAGGAAGAAACGACCTTAACAATATAGGGGTTGAGCGTATCTGGGATTCTTCTTCTAATTGGGAACATTTATTGCACACCTACCACCTCAAACATGATTTCAGACACTAGCAATAAGGGTGTGAGCAAGTCACCGCCCCTGATCTCCACTCAGGAGGGGAGTAGAGATATACAGGACTAACCATGATTTTAAAGAAGAGACAAGGACTCGATGATAAGAGAGATATAGGTAACATGCCACGGGGACATTTTGTCTGGAGGGATCAGGGCGGGCTTCAGAAAGGTGGTGACATTTATTCCAGCCAGACCTAGAAGGACAGTCCGGCTTTATTAGAGTGGGGTTGACAATGCTCTCTAGGCTGATGGAACCACACCAGCAAACACTAGCAGGTGAAGATGTCTGGGGTGTGCTTGTGGGTGTTTGGGCAGAAGATGGAATGGAATTTCAGGCTAGACAGGCAAGTTTGGCTGAAATTAACAACAGGTCATAGCAGTCAGAACAGTGGAAGTAGCAATGGCGAGTGGGAATGGCTGCAGCCATAGGGACAGAATGATGGAGCAGAATGCCGAGGGTGACGTTAAGGGCTGTGCACGCGATGCCTCACTGAGTCCTACGTATGTATATACGCACACATGCAGAAGTATATCTATCTGTCAATATGTTGCTTTTTATTTCCATTTCATAAGTGAAGAACATGAAACACAGAGGGGTTAAGTAACACATCCAAAGTAAGGAAACAGTGAAGCCAGGATCTACACTCAGGACTGTCCATCTCCAAAGGCAATGCTCTCCAATGCTCTGCTACACCTCACCCAGCGTCAGGCTAAAACGTGGAGAATTTATTACGAAGGCCAAGAGGGAGCTGTTAAAAGTGTATGAGGGAATGACACGACCTAACAAATGCTTTCAGAAGATGACTCTGGTGTCACACATACCCCATCAGCTTTGGGTGATTCCTACTTGCTTACTCCTCATGAAGCCCCTTCTGGGGTGAGCAGGGGTGGACATGGTCCATTTGTAGCAGTCCCCAAGTGTCCCAGAGGAGCCCTGGATGAGCCCAGCCCCTCTGACAAATGCTCCAGCCTCCCACAGCCCCAGGGAGTGATTTTTCAGAGCAGCATCGGCGCCTCTGCCCAGCAGCCTGTGATCCAAGGCTGGCAGCCCAGGCTGGGGTTTTTAATTAGCTGAGAGAGGGAAGAGTCAAGCCCTCTAGGATGGAAAGAAAGAGAGACACCAAGAAGGCTCATAAATCCAGAACCAAGGATCCATCGGCTGGAGTCTGGCAGGGGGCAGGGAGGAGGGGGAGGGACAGACTGACTGGCTACCTCTTTAGCTTTTTCACAGTCTCCCTTGCTTTCTGGTCCAGATACTACAGAGAAGATGGGAATCTGTGCCACCTTTCACACAGGAATCCCTGGGATGCACCTTTTTTCTAGCGTGGCTGTATGACCAGAAGCCAGGGAACCTCATTTCTAGTTCCTGAGTTGCCGTGCAGTTTTGAGACCAAAATCACAACACAAAAGCTTGCAGGTTTTGGAGTTAGACATGAGCTTAAATCTCTATTCTGTGATCCTTACTTAAAATGTGACTTGAGCAAATTGCTTTTTCTCTCTGTGCCTCAGTTTCCCCACCGACAAAATCAGAAGACCTTGTACTGAAAGGATTAAATGAGAACACAGGTAAAGTGCTTGGCCCGTAATGGATGCTCAATAAATAACAGCTATTTTTAAATTTATTTCCCTCCCTCTTGGCCTTAGTTTCCCCATCTGTAAAATGCAAAGTTGTGCCACATGACTTATAAGGGCTTTTCTAGCACTGATTTCATCTGGGCATTTTTATCTGGACACAAGAAGAGTTAACCAAATCCGGGCGGGAGGGAGCTTACTTAGGGAGGAGATTGAAAATTTACTCTTTGCAGGGGTCCAGAGGCAGGCCGGGGGCTGAGGTAGGGTGGAAATCTTGAAAGATGCATATTTCACACCAGTGTACCAAGACAATTCTGAGAGTCGCAACTATTGGCGGCCTCAATAGTGAGTGAGCTCCCCATCTCTGGAGAATGCAGGCAAAAGCTGGCCAACAGTCTGGAGCTGATGTTCTGAAAGAACTTTCAACATTGGATGGGGGGGGGGCAGAGTATTTCCTTTAAGGTCCTCACCAGCACTGAAAATATCATGGCATAATGCTTAGAGGTGTACTAACTGATTGTATTGTTTCTCATTTAACTCTCATAACCCAGTGGGGTAGGGAGTATACACCTCCACCTTCAGATAGGAAACTCAAGATGCAGAGAGTGAAGTCACTTGCTCAAGGTTGCACCCAGACAGAAGGAGGCAGAGCAAGGCCAGGAGCTCCGGTGAACCTAACTCCCAAGCCCCTCTCTTTTTGTTACGCAGCCGGATTCCCATCTCTGATTCTACACCTGGTGGCAGCCCCAGCCTGGCTAATATTGATTGCAGCTGTCCCTTCCTTCTTCCCCAGCCCCTGTCTCTGTCCCCCGACTGCTCCCCCATATGTATTTACGCTGGGCTGCCTAGTAACAAACGGCTCGTTACCATGCAGAAGGCGACAGTCGGGCGATTAGTGAAATTTGTTACCCATGCGTCTCCGAACAAAATTAAATTAAAAGTGCTGCTTCGCTGTCAAGATAAGGGCCAAGCTCCTGAGATAATTTTTCACTCTCAAACACTCAATTACCCAGTGAGGCTGGATCAGATACAATCAAAGGGGAAAAAAAGAAGAAAAAGAAAGAAAAAAACTTAGAGGCAGGACCTCCAGGAACAGATGTAAGAGTTGTTACCACTCTCTCTGGTCAGGGATTTTAAAGAGGATGTTGCCATGGTGATGGGGCTGGACCACATGAGGCAGGTAGTGGGTGTGGCCTGTGACTACATCCTGTAATAAAGGAGATGCTCTCCATCCCCACCATCCCTGCCTTAGGCCAGATGGTACCATTTTTCACCTGAATTATTGCAACAGCCTCCTACCTGCTCTCTCTCACCCCATTCTTGCCCCCTTCTATCCCAGCTTCTACAAAAGCTAGAGTGACCTTTCTACCACACAAGTCAGAAAACATCACTTCTTTGTTGAAATCCTTTGATGGCTTCTCATTGTTATCATGATAAAGTCCAAATCGCTCAGCCAATGTCACCTCTAGCTCTCTGCTCTTCAAAGTTTACATTTCAATGAAACAAAGTAGACATATCCTTCCTTCCCTTCCTTTTTTTCTTCCTTCTTTTTCAACAGGAATAATTTTGAGGCCCTACAGTATGCCAGGCGTTTTGCCCAATCTCACTCTATTCTCAGTCCCCTCTGTACGCAATAGTCTTCTCTGACCTTCTTCCCTTCAACACCACCACCCTGCTCTTCAGAACTCAGCCTAGATATTTCCCATGCCAGCATCCCTAGTCTGATCCCACCAAGCTGGTCAGGTGCTCTTCTTTTGTGCCAGCACAGAAATCACCACCAGCCTCTATCACAGCCCTTTTCACACTCTATTGTAATTGCCCATTTGATTCTTGCCCCTATCAGACTGTGTGACCCACGGGGCAAAGACTGTGCCTCACTTGTCTCTGTATTCCCAGAGCCTACACAGCAGGCTTCCAGTACGAGTCTTGTGAACTGAAATTACCTTGGACTTAAATGATGGAACGCCTGCTGGAGATCTCTTCTGGAATGGGAGGAGTCTCTCTTCTCCTTGTTTCTAGTTTCTCCAACAGAAAGAAAATTGTTTTGTTAGATGTGTGTTTCAAGATTTTCCTTTTCTGAAGAGCCATCCTTTATTTTTGGACCCTATGTATCCCAACTCCTCACTCTAAACCGCCTCAGCCATCAGCACGTGGCTAATACTACATTTTCTTACATTTGCTAAAAACAAAAGGTATCCTTCAATTAGAACCACAGAATTGCAGAGCCAAGAGGACATCCTAGAATTATAATCTATTTGATTATAGAGAGATAATAGAGAGAAACGGAAGCCACTGAATTTGATGGATCTGGTATCGCTCTACCAGGCTGAACATGCCTTGAGCACATGGGCCACCAGTCTTACTCTTCTTTGGTGTGGTTCCCTAAGGCAGCGATTCTCAACCACGGCTGCACCTGGAGAGCTTTTATAAAAACTCAGAAATGCTCAGGCTCTACCCCAAACTTATTAAATAAAACTCTGGGTTGAAGTCCAAAGGTAGGTATCTGTTTTTTAAACCCAAACATGTTTCCTATGCACATAGGGTTGGGAACCACGTTAAAGGGGAAAGTAACTTTACTCAAAACATCATTCAAGGACAGAGTACAAGGAGATCATTCTCGTGGTCCAGGACCCTTTCCACCTGGACACTTAGTTTTGACTTCTTCATCTTCTTTCTTTTATTTTTTTTTTCCATTAGGTAAAGATGAAATGCATTCATGCCTCCAGGGATCCCAAGACCAGACACACAAGGGTTTGAATGAATAATGAAAGAGGGATAGGCAACATTTTTCAAGATTCCAAATCAATTTAAAGATAGAATAGACCTTTGAGATCATCTGACCTAGCTACTGAGACACACTACCCTAGGGTATAAAGGGAAGTGGGCAGATTTATCCATCACCTACCATCTGCCAGGAACTGTGCTGACTGCTTTACTTGTATTATTCCATTTCAACCTCAAAACCACTTTTAGAAGAAGAAGGAACTACAAGTATGTATTACAGAGCTGAGGAAAGCAGGAGCCAGTGGGTTAAAGTGATCTTCCCAAGATCACTCTGCTAGGACTCACAACCACCTTCGGTTTGTTTGTTTTTTTGGTTTTTAGTATTTATTTATTTACAGTAAGTTCCCTACATACGCGTACAAGGTCAATTCCGAGAGCACGTTCGTAAGTCCAAGTTGTTCGTTAAGTCCAACAAAGTTAGCCCAGGTAGCCATCTAACATAATCGGCTATACAGTACTGTACTGTAATAGGTTTATAATACTTTTCACACAAATAATACATAAAAAGCAAACAAACACAAAAAATAAAACATGTTTAATTTTACAGTACAGTGCCTTGAAAAGTACAGTAGTACAGTGCAACAGCTGGCATCCAGGGGCTGGCATCGAGTAAACAGGCAAGAAGAGTTACTGACTGGAGGAGGGAGAGGAGGTGGGAGATGGTAGCGCTGAAGGATCGTCAGCAACAGGAGATGGAGGGCAAGCTGCAATTTCACTCATGCCTGACGCTGATGGAATGCACGTTCGAATCTTTGCAAGTTTTCAACTTGAAGGTTCGTATATAGGGGACTTACTGTATTTATTTATTTGGCTGCACCGGGTCTCAGTTGCGGCACGTGGGATCTTCGATGTGGCATGCAGGATCTTTTTTAGTTGCGGCATGCGGGATCTTTTAGTTGCAGCATATGGGATCTAGTTCCCTGACTAGGGATCGAACCAAGGCACTCTGCATTGGGAGCTCGGAGTCTTAGCCCCTGGACCACCAGGGAAGTCCCTTCCACCACCTGTTTACTTCCAAAGACCATGAATCAAGCATTGCACACTGGTGCAATTACCTCCAGCAAATCCACTCACCTGAAATCCCTTTTGAGAACAGGCAGAGTATAACTGATCAAGAGAAGGATAAATAAATATACATATTGTGATTCACCCAAGCATATATTTTAAATGAATTGTTCTGTCTGTCCTCGGAAGTAAGCGCTGTGGTTTGTGAATTCCGCCCTTCTTAAAAAATCATTCTCAACAATTATCTGGCTGCATAATGTTCCATCAAGTTGACGCATCGTAATTCACTTAGCCATTTCCCTATTGTTGGTCATTCAGGCTCATTCTAATTTTTCAATATTACAGATTATGCTACAATGAGTATCTTCAGGTTTAGAGTGTCATGGAAAAATATGGTCATAATATAATGTTGAGTAAAAAAAAGAAAGCAAGTGAAATGTGTGTGTTGATTACAGTTACAATGATGAGAAAAATATATATGTAAATGAGGATGAGGAAAAATGAAATTTGCTCTTTGGTCTAGAAGGTTCTTGTTTGTTTCTATTTTTCTATTTTCCTCTAGTAGTACTATTACATGATTTTACACTGGTGAAAGATGACAGAAACAATAAGCATGCCATCCCCAATGTTGTTGAAATATCTCAGTTCCCTGAGTATTCTCACCGTGGAGAGATGAGCTTGGGATAGTCAGTGGTCTTGACTTTTTCCACATACAGCAGCCAGAAGAGGAGCTTCTTAAAGGCTGGAATCACATCTTATTTTTTATTTCTGGCCATGCTGCATGGCCTGCAGGATCTTAGTTCCCCAACCAGGGATTGACCCGTGCCCTCGGCAGTGAAAGTGCAGAGTCTTAACCACTGGACTGTCAAGAAATTCCCTGGAACCATGTTTTATTAACCCCCGATTCCCAAAAAAGTCATACTGTTCCTGGAATGTACAATGTACGTCCAATGAATAAAAGCATAGAATTTCAGAGCTGGAAGAGGAAGATGTAATTTATTCAAACACCACACCCCAATTGAATGGATGGAGAGCCAAAGAGACTTTCCCAATGTTCCCCAGCATTTGAGTGCAAGACCCAGAGTTGACCGCACTTCTTCCAAAATCTACTCTAATTAAAAGAGGCAGATGGTTAGTAAATTTGCTCAACGGGAGCCATGAAGGAAGAGTCCTTTTCCAGTCTGACACAGAATAGGTTTGACTCAGTGAACTTTAGTTACAGATCTCCCCTGAATCCCTATGTCCCACAGCCCCTAAGCTGTTCTCATGACCAGTGCCTCTGGGCTGTGGCATCTGCTTCCTCCCCATGGAGCACCAGGTGGTTTGATGGTACCTGTGATGCTGACAGAAGGACATTTTCAACCCAGAATCCATGACTGAGCCGAACAACCTGGAACTCTTCAGTTTCCAGTCTACACTCTCTCCTAGGAGAGTCGGTTCCTCTTGTGTCTTTTTTATCATCCAGTGGGGGGGGGGGGTCTGAATTCTAAAATGGCCCCCAAGATTCCCATGCCCTATATACCCTCTGTACATCCCCTCTTCTTGAATGTGGTTGGGTCTGTGAATATGATGGGATATCACTCTGTGATTAAATGATGTTATCTGAGAAAGGGGAAGGGTTTTCAGATAAAATTAAGGTCCAGAAGCAGCTGACTTGAGTTAATCATATAGGAGTTGACCCTGGGTAGGTCTGGCCAAATCAAATGAGTCTTAAGAGAGACTGGGGCCTTGAAGAAAGACAGTCAAAGTGTAAGAGGTGCTCGCCAGCTGCCCTGGAGGAAGCCATGCTGCGAACTGCCATGGAGGGGGCTGTGAGAAGGGCCAGGGAGTAACCTATAAGAACTGGGAGTGGTCCTGGCTGACAGCAGCAACAGAGCAGGCATGTCAGTCATGCAGCTACAAGGAAGTGAATTCTGCCAGCAACCACAAGTGCTTGGAAGAAGGCCCTGAGCCTCAGCTGAGATCAAAGCCCCAGCCGACTCCTTGATTTGAGACCTTGAACAGAGAGCTTGGCAATGACATAACTGGACTTTTCGATGACAGACATACCGTGAGATAATAAATGTATGTTGTTTGGAGCCGCTAAGTTTGTGGCCATTTGTGAAGCAGAAACAGAAAATGAATGCACGGCCACGGAGTGCTGACACTCCCATTCCCCAGTCAGACCTCTCCTGGACTCAGAGCTGGTTGGCAGTGTCTCCCATCTGGATGGCCTACAGGCACCCCAAAGGCAGCAGCTCTACAGCTGAGCTCATCCCTCCCCCTCCTGAAGGCCTGCTGCTCTTCCCATCCCTGGTGCTGTGCTTCTCTCCAGCCCCCCCCCCCCCCACCGCCAGAATCCAACACTCATCTTCAGCAATGCTCACGGGTTCCCCTCCTCACAGCCAATCAATCATCAGCTCTAACTGTATTTGAACATATCCCTAGCAGCCATCCTGTCCCATGCTCTCCCAGAGGGCCCCCCTACTACCTCAACAGCCTCCTAACTGGTCTGTCCGCCTCCAGCTCTTCCTCCACTGTGGAGAGTGATCTTCTTAAAACAGCACAGGGCGATGCAACTCTCTTCTTCAAAAACCGTCCTGCACTCCCCATTTCACATAGGTTCAAGTTCAAGCTCTCTCCTGCTCATGTGGAGATGTGTTTTCTTAGTACCCGGCGACCCCCCATTCATCCTTCAGATTTCAGCATTACTGCTGGTTCCTCAAAGATGTCTTTCATGGGGAACCGTGGGGTCTTGGCAACTGCAATAGGGTGACCCCATCTGAAAGGGCAAGTACTTGTGAGGCTAGAGCTCCTACATTTTCAAGAGAAAGCAGAAATCAAGATTTTTATCATATTTTTAAAATGTTGGATACAAAAATTTTATACAACACAGCATGCCTGTGGGGATGAATTTGGCCTCTGGGCCCCAGGTTTGCACCTTTTGCATACGGCCTGTCTCATAAGCGTACGGATGTGCAAATTCACGCACATCGCAAAGTTGTCACATAAGAAGCATTGCCTAGCTAAGCAATTCTGTTTTTCCAAATCATTCAGGTGTTGTCTCTTCACAAATTCCACTATTCCAACTCATAGGCTACCACGATCCCTTCACACAAAACTGCCTTTTTTTTAGGAAAAGATAAGATGGAAAGCATAGTGTGTTTTCATACACTGTTAGGTTAGAAGAAAGATATGCAGGGTTTGAAGTTGTGGGATAATCAGTGCAATTGCAATTTTAGATGTTACTTGGTTGAGTGTGCCAACATTCACAGCAGCATTACTCATAATAGCTCAAAGGTGGAAACAGCTCAAATGTCCAACAGCTGATGAATCAATAAACAACATGTGACATATCCATACAGTGGAATAATATTTGGCAATGAAAATGAATGATGTGGCACAGGTAGATGCTCCAACATGGATGAACCTTGAAAATATGATGCTAAGTGAAAGCCAATCCCCAAAGATAGCACTGTATGATTCTATTTATATGAAAGGTATAGAATAAGCTAAGCTGTACAAACAGAAAGGAGATTAGTGGTTTCCAGGGGGTGGAGGGAAGGGGAACTCGGGACTAACTGCTACTGGTACAGGGTTTCTTTTAGGGGAGACAAAAATGTTCTAAAATTAGATTGTGGTGATGGTTGCACAACCCTGTGAATATAGCAAAAACCATTGAATTGTATGGTATGCAAATGATATCTCAAAAAGTTGTTTAAAGAAAAAAAATAAAAGATGTCTTTCATGACTCTCCCCATGATATGAGTTTCCCCCTGTATTTTCTTCAGCGGCACTTCTCACAGTCGGAAATGATATATTTCTTTACGTGTTTGTTTGTGAGACCCTCTCTCCCTCCCCATTTCTCCCTGGCAAGACTATATAAGATTCATGAGGTCAGTCCCATGATTGGTCTATTTGCCACTCTATACCTGATCCTTAGCATATAGTCTCAACAGAATTAGATATTTAGTCAACATTAGTTGAGTCAATGAATGAACAGGTGAATGAACTTGACAATCAAATTCTTTCCCGATCTGGGTCAATTCACCCTTCCCAGCCGTGTTCGGATTATCTTCCTTCATATACCTTGTATTCTAGTGACACAAGACTCTGCTGGATCATCGCATAAATCCTATAAATTGGGATTCTCACCTCCATTTTTTAGAAAAGGAAATTGAAGCCTGGAAAGTAACTAAGAGTCAGGGCTACATGAGGTCATGCGTGCAAGCATCTCACAGGGCACTTGGCACACAGCTGGCAATCATGCCGGGTAGTTTCACCTCTTTATCTGGGAAAGAGTTTTGCAGGGTAGGAGAATCCTGGCCACCCCACAGGATTGTGAAGAAAAGGGATGACAGAGTGCTGATGCTTGGGTGGGAAGCAGAGAGTCACAATCCCTCAGTGTAAAGAAAAGGGGTGGGGGTGAGGGAATCCTGCTGAGCCTAGTTGAAAAACAAGAAAGCGAGAGAGACTGATTATTCCTTCTCGCTAGTGTAAGCAACTAAAAACGACATGTTTGCTTTATTGCCTTTGGTCTCTCATTTGATTCCTGACAGCCCTCTCCCTCCCTTGGATGCCGGGCTGTCAGGTGCTGAGCTGGTTGGCATCGCTAAGGAGGAGGAGAAAGAACAATTTAAGCAGTATTTCAGGGACCATCACAAGCTTGGGGAGGGAGCTTTTGAAGTTGTTTGATTCTCTCACTGCATTCAAGGAACCCTTGTCTGCCAAGACCGCTTGATGTTTGCAGGTTGGGGACAGCTGGTCTGGGAGGGACCTTTAAGAGAGAAAAACACCAACAAAAAAACAATGTCTATTTCCTCTGAGGTTTGAGGGAAGAGAGAGAAGAGAGACATCAGACAGGAGTTTTTGAGCCTATAACAATTTCTGAATACGCAATTTTCTCTTCACTAACGTCTCGTTAAATGGGGCCAAATGCAGGCATAGATCAAAGCTAGGTTTCTGCATTTCACTGTTCCTTCAGTAAGAGAAATCCAAACTCCCAGTATCATTTCTTCATGAGAGAAACTAGAATCTCTCTATAAAGCCTGCAGGAGCTGCTGGAACATTCTGGAGGAAGGTATCTACCTACTACAAATAACAAATAGCTAATGACCAGGGCAAGAGTTATGATAAGAGGGAAGAAGTTAAAACCTGTAAGATTCTCCTAAGGGGCTGATGCTGGGGTATGGTGACAATAGATTTTGGAAACAACTGGAATGGGGTCCAAGACTCAATCCTGCAACTTACTGATTCTATGACCTTGGAGAAGTTACTCTGCCGTGTTTTAGTTTCATTCTTTTGCATACAGAGACAAGGACAGTAATAGATCACACAGGACGACGGGTGAATATGCAATAGATCTGGCACAAAAGTGGCAATAAATGGTTGCTCTAAGTTGTTATCCCTCTTAGAACTGGGAGTCGAGTTCCTGGCTTGGGAAAGGGGGATACACTCGGTGGGAGCCAATGCCAGAATAAGAACAGGGATGTACTGTTAGCTAATATGTCAAGGGAACTGTAGAGTGGTTTTTCTCAACTCTGGTTGAAAATTAGAACCTGAAAAGAATTTTATACCAGACCCCTTGGCCAGACATTCCCATATAATGGGTCTGAGATAAGTATTTGGAATTGGGTTTTTTTTTTTTTTTTTTTTTTTTTTAAGTTTTCCAAGTGATTCTGCGGTTCAAAGAGGTCAGAGAACTGGCTAGCCTCTGACAGCCCCTCTTACCACACAGCTGAGGACACCTGATCCACTGTTGGCTCTGACCTGACCCAAATTCTATGACTCATCATTCCTTCAAGCGGGTAACACCAGAGTCTCCAACCTCCTACGCAGGCCCTAAATATCCAGCCTCCCCAGCTGACCTTGTCTTCTGTTTCAGAAAAGAGATCCTCTGTCCAAAGCCTTGGACTTAGTAGTTTGCTTTGTCCCAGGCCTAGTGCATTGTCCTCTGGGAAAGATTCTGGACTGCTCTATTTCTAGAAAAAAGCCCTTGCACTCTGGTTTATAGTTGAATTCTTACTTCTTACTGACTGTTCTTCTCAGTGTGTGCTAGTAAATATTTAACAATGGGCTCTGAGGAGGAAAGGGAAGCTTCCATTGCATTGTTTGCCAATTTGCATGGTGTAAATACTTCTAGCATGGTTGCTTATAAGCTACTATTGTGACATCACTCACAGCAGAGTTGGGAACGATGAACAAAACTGGCTCTCACAACTGGTATGGGTTGGCACCAGCACAGCACTGGAAGATCTCTTTGTCATACGTTTTCCTCCCTGACCAAATACCAGGACCCTGGGAGGGCTGGTCCACATGGATGCTGCCTTTTCCCCTCTACACTGAACTAACTTCTCAGTGTCTGAGCTAGTTCTGACCATCCCTGTTCCCAGTCCTAGCTCGTCCAGGGCTGACGCTCTCTGAAGGGTTACAGAGTTTGCACCAGGACATTCTCAGGGATCTGATCAGGCTGTTGCACCAGCAAGACATGGGTACCTACCTCCTGTCTCTTTAGTATATATCTTATGCAGGTACTGTGGTACGCACTGCACATATATTATCTCAGTCATATAATGGTCTGACCAGATTTTGAAACCAAAGAGCTTAAGTCCAAATCTCAGCTCCCCTTACCTCATGGTAGTCTCAGGTAAGTGACCTAAGTCCCAGTTTCCTTAGTTGTAAAACAGAGGTAAAATAATCCCTTCCCATGGTATTATTTGGAATTCTATAAGATGGTGCATATAGAGAGCATTGACCAGTGCAGAGAGAGTTCAATAAATCAAACGTGGTTTTGTCTTTTCTTTTCCTCTTTCTCCCTCCTTGTGTCTATAGTTTCCATCATGACTTCTCAGACTGGTACTGCTGAGAACTTAGAGGGCATCAAGTTGTACCTCATTGATTGACAGCTAGGAAACTGAGGTCCAGAGCCTTGCTCAGTCCTCATAACCAAAGAAGGGTACAACCAGGATTAGAACCCAAGTCTTAAGCCTTCCAGTAGTCTCATGACACTCTCTTGCTTGGCTCTCCCTCCCCCTATCCCTGTCTCCCACCTTCCCTCGCAAGTTCACTCAGCACTCCCTCTCTCTGGCTTTCTACCCAGCCTAATCTGCCCCTGCTTTCCCTATGCCCATGTCCCTGCCCTAGGATAACAGATGAACCCACCCCTGAAAGCTCTAATGCTTTCACTTCTCGGGCTACCATCTAACCCTTTGTTTTAAGCACCAGTCATGCTGTCCTCAGTAGGAATCCCTTTTGGGTAGGGAGAGCAGGCCAGTTGGGCAGAAGAAGTTGAGAGAAATAAGGACCCTGGAGCCTTGCTTCTCTGCCCTAACCACGTCCCCCACACCCACCCCACATCTGTCCCACGTCCCCTCCACAGCCTGGGCTTTGGGTCACTCTCTCCTGGTTACTCTAGCTACAAAGGCTTAGAGGATGATTGAACACCAATCGATCTGTCTTCAGTGTTTACTCTTTTCTGAGTAGCATGTCTTAGGGGTGTGCCCCGCAGTCTGGCAGAGGGTAGCCTGCAGATATACCCGTGAAAGAGGCTGACCTCAGCAAGGGACAAGATGGCAAAGATGAAAACCATATCACAATGTCCCCAAGAGGACGGGCCCACCACGTTTATGTTCTTACCTAAAATGCCTTTTTTTTTTTTTTTCCCCCTAGAAGCAAGACCAATTTGCAGACCAGCACATTGGAAAAAGGCCATGGAGTTGTGCCTGGCCCAGACACTGATTTGCTGTACTTAACTGGTTACCACTTCGTGAACATTGATCACATGGCAGGCACGCTCCACTAAGCATGCCCTTTGCATACATCCCCTCCTTTAATCCCCGCAACAAGCCTAAGGAAGGGTAGAAGGACTAACACTAGGCTTACCCTTCTTTACCCAGGGGAAACTGAGGCTCAGAGAGGGAAAGTGCCTTGCCCTACCTCATGCAGCTAGGAAACAGCAGAGCAAGGATTTGGACCCCTGGGTGCTGATTCCGAAACCTGTAATCAGCCTAGAAGGGCTACTGTTTACCTACTGTTTTAGTCTGGAAATAATCTCAAATTTATGGAAAAGCTGTAAGGATAAGAAGAGTACAGAGAAGAGCCATGCATCCTTTGCCCAGATTCACCTATTGTTAACCTTTTGCCCCATTTGCTTTGTCATTTGAAGAGATGACACTTTAACCTTGGGAAAAATGCTTCCCTTCTCTGAGTCTTGTTTTTTTGTGTGTGCATAAAATGGACAACTGGATGGATTATCTTTAGGGCTGAAAGAAACGCTGTGGCTTGATGAGAAATGTTGGATAAAGGCTTTTGATGTCATTATGTTTTTTAAAACAATATGTTTACAATTTTAGACAATTGAAGCTCTGCTGTGAAAGAGAAGAATTTAGAACTTTCAGCACATCTCAGGTATCCTGGTTCTTGTTGCTTATGAAATTGGTTTTGAATTTTCTAGAATTATAAAATTCACATTTAGTTTTGTAACCATAAAAAAAAAAAAAAAAAAAAAAAGAATGGGATGGGTGCCCCAATGGTCAAGGCATGGCTCCTGCTTATTTCCCCAGCCCATCTGCCATTATTCCCAAAGCTATAGCCTTGGGCTCTACCTAGCTTCTGGGATCTCTCCCATCCCCACCCTCAGAGCACCTTGCACCTCTGCCCTCATACATGGCAGGTACTGTTCTGTTGACGTTCAGCTTTTGCCCCACTCCATCTCCATTTCCTGGAGTCTCTGCTCCATCCAGGCATTCTCAGATTAAATTTCAGAACAGTCTCCTTCCCTCAATCCCCAAAGGTCTCCTTTTCTGCAGATATGGCTTGAACTTTCCCTCACCTGTCCACTTCCTCTAAAACATGATTAAACTGTGCGTGCGTGCGTGTGTGTGTGTGTGTGTGTGTGTGTGTGTGTGTGTATGTGTGTGTTGGTGGGGGAGAATCAAAAGGAAAAAAAAATTCACACATCCATACAAAGTTTTGCTTAAACTCAAGAGTTCTTATTACTACAGAAAATCTCAGCTTAAGAACTATCACATTAAAACAAGAAACTAAAACAAAAAAAATAAGCAAAACCAGGGGGCATTCATGCCCTGGTTCTCTTGGCTGGGGAACTAATCAGCAAAGATTAGAGGAAAGTGCATGGGATTGGGAATCAGATAACCTGAGTTTCTAGAGCTGGCTGAGCAACCAACAGAGGTCCAGAGAGTGAGAGAGACTCGCCCAAGGCCACACAGCCACCCGCGCAGAGCTGGGCTGGGAGGTCGATGCTGGGTGCTGGACTCAGCAGCAGCTGTACTGCTCTGTCTCCTGCTCAGCCCTGTGCCTGTGGCTGGACACGCCATCTCCAGTTCTCATCTGGACCTTCAGTTACACGTGAGCTTATCCTGATCAGCATCGCTTCTCTGTGTGAGCTGCATTCCCCCCGCAAGGAGGTTATAACCACCTTGAGGCTGGGGGCCCGGGCCCTGTTTCCCACACTGCCCAGCATCATTCCCTAAATGTAAGTTAGATTAAAATGAGCTTCAGACTTGATGACATGACATGTAAATATTCTTGTTTCACAGATAGGAAAACTGAGGCCCCAAGAGGGCACACGCTAGCCAAGGGTCTCTGAGTGTGTTGGTGGTGGGACTACAGACTTCACTCCACATCTCCGGACTATGAGTCCAGAGTCTTCTGTTGTGTGCGGTGTCATCTCTAGTTAATAAAGGTGGAATTCTGCCAAGTGGGAACCTACCATATCCAGCTACCTCAACAGTTAGTTCTGTCAAATACCATCAGAACTGGCACAGCCCAAACAAATGATGAAGTAGATGGGTATTCACTTGACCAAACATAAAACTCTTTGCTTCACAAAAAACTCCTTTCAGCAGCAAGACCATGTATGCCCTGAGATCAGATTCATTTCACAAAGCATTGTGAGATTTCACTCCTGCTTCCTGGATCAGTCCTACAGGTGACCTGTATGATATGGATGGTTTAGGGTAGGGGTCAGCAAACTGTGAGCCACTGGTGAGATCTGGACCAGCATCTGCTTTTGGAAATAAAGTTTGATTAGGACACATTATGTTCATTCCTTTATGTGTTGTCTGTGTCAGCTTTCAAGGTATGATGGCAGAGTTGAGTAGTTCCAATCGTGACTGTAAGGTCTGCAAAGCTGAAAATGTTTACTAATTAACAATTTACAGAGAAAGGTTGCTGATTTCTGATTAGGGAAATCCCACCAGACGCACATGTCTCTCAGTCTCTGTTTCTCAGTCCCTTTGTCTTTCTTCCTCTCCACCCACTCACCATATTGATGACTACAGTTCTTTGCTTTGGGATGGGGTGCTACCTGGCCATAGCAGACACCTTTGAATAACAGTCCCATTTCCCTGTCAAAGAACCTGAGGCTCAGGGAAGAAAGGGTTGATTTTCAGACTATATCATAAATCTCTTTTCCAGTAGACCCTATTGCCAAAATTGAGATTTTAGCTGATTTACTTTGGGGTGCAGACTGTTTTCAAGGGAAGGGGAGTTTCAGGAGGAAAGAACAAAAATTTTTGAGCACCTTTGGGTGAGTCCCATAACCTTCCATCTCTAGACTTGCTAGCTCTGTGAGGTAGTTATCAATAGCTCGATTTTATACAGAGAGAAGTACCCAGAGGTGAAAAGCCCATCCATGGCCACACAAAGCAGATGAGGTGAAGTCAGAATTCATAGCCAGGACTGGCTGAATCCAATGCCACTTGTATTTCTCTCATGGGACAGGCTAAAGAGAGAGACCTAGAGAGGAGAAACCTGTGAGGTGTCTCTTTTCTCCTCCCACTCCATGTCATCTCTCTACCATCAGCCTTGGGTGCATCCTCCTCTGCCAGATAACCTCCCAGACTTGTTACATCCCTTCAAGTTGCACTTGCTCCAACCATGCTCGAAGAACCCAGGCAGAACTGGCTTTCAACATCAGTACTCAGGCCCTCCTCCAACTACCAGTCACATCCTTCCCTGGTGGCTTGAGGTGGAAGAATGGGCAGGCCTGAGGCCTTAGTTCTACTTACCAGGAGCGGAAAAGAGAAGAGGAAAGGAGAGGAGACCTTTTTTTTTTTTTTCCAGTAACTGGGAATGGAGTGAGAGAAAACAAGAGGGGCCAGATGGAAAACCACCATTCACCCAGAGCGCTCGTAAGAATCCAGACACTGGGCTAGGAATTTATTTCATTCATTCGTTAATCCTTCATTTGTTCAAATATATGAACCTATAGTTGAACCAAAAATATGGACCCATCCCTGTGTTTGGTGCAGGGATGGAAAGCTGGATACAAGTGACCATGGATGTACCTATTTTCATGAACTTCCAGTTCAGTGGAGGGTACAAACATTGCCCACAGAACGTATCGGTAAGTGTAAAATTCCAGGGGTGAAGTCTGCAGAGGGAACAGCACAGGAGCTGGTGTAGAATGAAACAAGGAAATCAGATGTAGGACGGCTCAGCTAAGACATGCCATTTAAATGGAGATGTCAGAGTGAGAAGGAGTGAGTCGGAGAGGTCGGGGGAAGTGCTCTGGGAGAGAATGTTTGTGAAGTTTCTGGTGGGACAGATGGGGAAGTGCTGGAGAAGAGATCTGGATAGCAGAGCAGACAGAGTCCTGGAGAGGTGTTCAGGGCCAGACCACTCAGGGGATTGTAGGTGTGGCAAGAACTTCACATTCTCTCCCAAATGCAAAAGGACGGATTAAAGCTTCTAAGCAGAGAGGAAGCAACATGATCCCTATTTACATTATTAAAATGATCACTCTGGCTGCAGGGTTGAAAATGGGTTGGAAACAGTAAGTGAGAATATTGAGAAGGTGATTGTAACAGTTTTTAAGCAAAGGATGCAGGGGACAGGCATTAGGATGGTGGCCGTGGAGAAAGGGAAAACTTGTTGCCGGGAGTTGTAGTTAAACGGGAGATGCTCTACGGTAGGTCCTTATTAGTTATCTATTGTATAGCACAGGGAACTCTACTCAATACTCTGTAATGGTCTATATGGGAAAAAATCTAAACAAGAGTGGATATATGTATTTGTATAACAGATTCACTTTGCTGTATACGTGAAACTAACACAACACTAAATCAATTATACCCCAATACAAATTTTTAAAAAATAAATAAATTAATTTAAAAAACTAATAAACAAAAAAAAAAAACAGGAGATGCTCATGTTTCCATCAACCCCCACCATTACCCTGAGAGGGAGGTATTGCTACCCCATCTTAAACATGGGAATGTTAGGATTACTGCTTCTGTTCTGTGGATGAACAGTGACAGAGCCAAGTTTGGGCCCAGGTCCTTGTCTCTCTTCGACTTCCAGGAAGCCCTCCCAGAGTCCTGTTTATTGGAACCAACTGGAGAACTCTCTGTCTGGTCTCTGTGTCAGGTAAATAGAATTTCCTGAGCAAACGCTAGTTTTATCCCGTAGACCCTGTGCATTTTACTGCTGTATGTTTCCTTTTGCACTTTGGTTGCTAAGGATCTCTGAGTTAAGCTGTCAGCTCCTTCTAAGAACTACACAACACAGCATGGCACGGATTACCGTGCATACATCGAAACTGAATTTGAATTATTTTCCTTACTCCGATTTTCCTTTCAATCCGATTCTCTATTGTGATGGATTTTTAAAAAACTGCATAAACTTAAATCCTTTGAGGAATGGGGTAAGACAGAAAGCAGATAGAGACTGGGTAGTCAGGGTATCAGACGCCAAGTTCAGGGTTAACTAGATACGGACCAGGCTGAAGAAGATTTAGGGTTTGTCGTGAAGCACAAAAGCTGCTTCCCAGATTTTCCTCCAAACCCTGGTTCTGGAACCTTCTCAAGGACTCTGTTACCTTTGCTGCGGCGACGGCTTCGGTACTGCTCCGTGTAGAACGTCAACTGCGTTTCATCGTCTGCCTCTGAACCCGACGTCCCCTTGGTTCTCCCAAAGCTGATTCCCCCTGTGCAATAATCACAATCCATCAGTCATCACAGGCCTCCAGAAGCTTGTTAAATCCCTCATCCATCCCGAAGATCAGCAACCCCATCCCCAGACTCCTTTCTGTAAATCCCAAGTGACCCAGGAGTCGGCATGATTCATAGAAGGCGTTCAGGCTCTGCCATGACTCGGACCTGGGTTCTAACCATGGCTTGGCAGCCTTGGGGCTGTGTGACCTTGAGGAGATGCCTCACCTTTCTGAGTCCTGGGTTCTTTCTTTCTAAAATAGGGGAAAAGCTGTTAACCTTGTGGGGTTGCTTTGAAGATTAACGGAGATATGATACTTAAATACCTGGTCCGGGGTGGGTACCAGATAATTGATAGGTACATTGTTGCTTAGAATGATGAACCTAACTCTGAGAAAACATTCCAGGTGACTTAATTTCACACACACATTTCAGTCAAGTGCTTCCTCTATGCCAGGCCCAGAGCCAGACACAGGACAAGCAAAGATAGATACCACCCGGTCCTTGCCAGCCAGGGGATCATAAGCTAGTCAAGGGGACAAACGGGATCCTAAGGAGCCTTTAATCTAACTCATGGCCATGTTTCCCACCCAGTGAGACACTGGGAATATGGGAGAGAGCAATCCATCCCAACACGGAGGACCCGGGAAGGCTTTATGGAGGAAGGGAGATTTTAGGTCAGGGCTGGAAGGATGGATGGGGGGCTTCAGTGGTAGAAAATGGAGTTGGGAGGAGAGGTAAGAGCTGGAGCATCCCTGGGGGGGGGGGGTGGGCAGGAGGAGGCACTAGAGCAGAGTGCTGACTGGGAAGGATCTGCTGGAGCCACCCAGGGGAAGTCCCCGAGTGCCACACTAAGGACTGGGGGCTTATTTTTGGATGTCACGGAAGGTTCTGAAGCAAGAGAATCAGTTCAGCAGCTGTGCATGCCAGGAAGGACATGACGGTGGCTCACAGACCTCAGAATGGGTGCCAGGGAGGGAGCACAGCCAGGAGTCTCAGGGATCACCAGGTAAGAGGAGATGGGGGTCTAGGTGAGGCCAGGGGTGGTGAGGATGGAGAGGAAGAGATGAGTGCAAGGGATGCTTCAGAGAGAAACTCAGAGGAACGTGGAGGGGGAAAAAGGCGATGCAGTCATACGCTAGGAATGTTTGATTACAAAACCAATAAAGGAATAAAGGCTAGAAAGAAATATACCAAATTACTAATAACGGTTAATTCTTCAGGGAGAAATATGGGTAATTTTTATTTTCTCTGTGCTCTATTTATTTATTTACTTTTAGTCCAGGATGTGGAAAGAGAGGGCTTAAAGCACTGGTGAACTCTTTACCCTAGAGAGGAAATGGTGATGGGAGAGCCTCAGAGCACGTTGGGGTGGGAAACAAGAGGGAGTCTGGTTTAGGAAACTGTTTAGTGAATGGAGCTTCAGACACATACATCAACAGACTACATCTGGGAGGAGACTCAAGGATCTGGTAAACATGGTTGTCCTGGATGGAGACGCAAGTGGCTGAAGGATGGCGCTGGAGGAAGACTACTTTTCCCTGTAAATGTTTTGTATCTTTTGGATCAGGCGCTGTGCAAACCTATTACCTATTCCAAAAATTCCACCTGAAGAAAAGAAAAATATACGTTAGAGGAAAATGTTGTTCAATTTGTGAAAGGATTTACTTTGTCTTTTCCTCTGGTGGGGCATTTGAAATGATGTTCAGTACATAAAAATCCCACTCTTAGACATGCTTTCTGTAACAGTTATTACACATTCATTCATTCCACCAACACATGTAGCAATCTACTGTGTATCTAGAAGATGTCCTACACATTATTACATACAATCCTCATTGTGATATACTCGTAAGGAAGGTGTAATTAACAAACAAGACAATAATATAAAGACACACATAGGCAAAGTTACTTGCCAAAAGTCACACAACTGATGAGTAGGAGAGTTATGACTCCGGGCTACACTGTCCAGCTCCAAATTTGGGCTCTCTGGTATGTAAACTGCTTTCCCTGCAAACAACTCAAGAGGGAACCTTGGGGAAAGAAGATTGTCCTTTAAGCGTCAAGGTGTCAAGTGCTGTGTTATGAGCTTTGCATACATCATCTCATTCCAAACTCATAGTCCTCATGCGGGGGAGGTATCATGATGCCAGCTTTACAGATGAAGCAACCAATGTTCAGAAAGGAAGGAGATTTGTGAACAATGAGTGAAGTCAGACTTGGTACCCAAGGGTGTCCGACGGCCAAGCTCAAACTTTTAACCATTATGACACTGTTTCTCAGTTTAATGCTCTGTAAAATGGAAACAATGAATACTTGCCCTCCTCCTTCCTGGAGACAGTATGTTGTAATGAATGGGAGAGGACAAGGGACAACAATACCTGATCAATGTCCCCAAATGTGTCTTCAGCCACTATCTGTCCCTGTCCCTTAGTGCTCATCTCCCCAATCCCCGGCAACTAAAAGCTGGACCTGGAGACAGCAGGAGACTCCAGATTCTACCAGATGCAATTCCCCATTTAAAGGCTCTCCTTTGAAGTGGAGTTGGCAGACGCCCCATGGAGATTCTGGAAGCAGTGGAAGAGCAGAGGTCTTAGAGACCAGTAGGCTTTTAAAATTTCCATTAAAATATTTTACTGTTACAGAAAAAGGAAGGAAGGGAGGGAGGGAGGGAGGGAAGGAGGGAGGGAGGGACTTTTGTTCATCTACACATAATTTTTGGCCAAGGGGAAAATGAAGGCATGTGATGAAATAGCTGCCTTAAGTACAGGAAGCATCTGTCATACTTCCTGCTGTGTTTGGGCAGCAGAGGAAAAGGGAGGGATCTGCCTGTCAGGAGTCTACTCCATGCCCTTTCCTGCTACTGCAGTACTTTTAAACATTCCAGCTAAACCCTCCCTTCCTTCCTTCCTCTCCTCCTCTTTCTCATCTTCCTTCCTTTCCCAAACAAATGGCCTATTATGGTGAATGTGGAAGACAGAATTCAGACAGGAGTCTTTCCCTACTGGGACAGTCTAGCTGTGGCAGGGGGTGAGGGGGAGTGGGGGATGGAAAAGTCACCAGGCAATTCGAATATAATAAGAAAAGCTAAGCCTTCCATAGCACTGTCCCTCTGCCAGGCATGGTTCTAAACCCTTTACTTGCATTGCCTTGTTTAATCCTTACAGTAACCCTAAGAAGTAGGTTAATACTTTCCTTCCCCTTTTAACGGATGAGGAAATGAAGGCACAAGGAAAGTCAGTAACCTGCCCGGGGTCACACAGCTCGTAAGCTATAAACCCACAGTTCAAATCCAGACGGTGGCTGCAGTCTATTCCCTTAGTCCCGAGGCTGATGGACAATAAAACATGAGTAAAGACTTCATTTAATGCCCACAGCCATCCTTGTAAGGAAGGCATTATGAACCTTGTTTCACAGATGAATAAGCTGGCCTCAGAGAGAGGTGATGAGGGGCGCTGAGTGAGGGAGCTGGGATTGAAACCAGGTCTGCCTGCAAAGCCTGCCTCATGGCTACGATAACCAGGGAAAGTGTGTGTGTGTGTGTGTGCGTGTGCATGTGCACGTGTGTGTGTGCGTGAGAGCAGAGGTAGAGCGGTAGCAAAAGCTTGATGATCTTGACCTCTGAGGATTAGCAAGTCCGTCACTTGCCCCCAGCACCAGGGCACATTTTCCACTTTTCACCGCTCCTCCCTGGAACAGCCATCCTTGTAAGGAAGGCATTGTGAACCTTGTTTTACAGATGAATAAGCCATGCCTCAGAGAGAGGTGATAAGAGGTGCTGAGTGAGGGAGCTGGGATTGAAATCAGGTCTGCCTGCAAAGCCTGCCTCATGGCTATGAAAACCTGGGAAAGCGTGTGTGTGTGTGTGTGTGTGTGTGTGTGTGTGTGTGTGTGTGTGTGTGTGTGTGTGTGTGTGTGTGTGAGTGAGTGAGAGAGCAGAGGTAGAGCGGTAGCAAAAGCTTGATGATCTTGACCTCTGAGGATCAGCAGGTCTGTCACTTGTCCCCAGCACCAGGGCACATTTTCCACTCTTCACCGCTCCTCCCTGGAACCGCAGCAATTGTACTATCGATAGGAACACTCATCACACTCAGCTAGATCCTAGTGATGCCTCCAGCATTCCACAAGTTCCCATACCCCAAGACCAAGCCCCTGGCTTCTCCAGGTCCCCCCTCCATTCCCACAACTCTGGCCCTCACGTCCCTCCTGTAAGTACCAAGGTACCATGTTCAGAGTTGAAACTGAGGCTCAGAGAGGCTGCCTCTACATCAACCCCAAAATATAATGCAAGACACAGATGCAATTTTAAATGTTACTAGCCACATTAAAAAGGTAAAAAAATAAACAGATAAAATTAATTTTCAGAATATTTTGGATTCAACCAATATATTCAAAATATTATCATCTTAACTTGTAATTAACATAAAATTATTATTACTGAAATATTTAATATATTTTTCACAAGTTTTCAAAATCCAGTGTATATTTGATGCTCACAGCACATCTCAGCACAGACTAGCCACATTTCAATTGCCTATCGTATCAGAGAGCACAGTTCTGAAGGCACTTATATGACACATTTCCTGAGGATAATTAAGGAGCAGAATCTGGAGAGATGAATAAGCCATGGGCCCCACGAAGGTGTTGAATTTTTTTAATGTGATTTGGATGAAAAATGGTGTAGTTCAGATTCCATTAAAAGACAATAGCCATTGTCTCTGCCCTCAGGCACTTAAAGGCTAGTAGGTTTTTAGATTGGTTTAATCCATGAGTCATGAGAGGTCATGCACTTGTGTACAAGAAATTAGGGTACTGGAGTCAGATATGCGTTCTAACCGCGGTCCCACTTATTAGGTGTGTGGGCTTGGGTGAGGCCCCCAAACTGTCTGAATTCATCTTTAAAAAGAGGACGGTAAGTCTCAGCTCACATGGTCACTGAGTGGGAGTGGCGACTCCCTGCCTTCTGTGACATTGTAGGGAGGTGGCAGCCACCCAAGGCGTCCAGCCTCTGAGTGTCCACAGAATCTGCAGGGGCCACAGGCCAGTTACAGACTGATTTGGAGATGATTCAGACAAATGGAAAAGGGGCCCCTCTGCTAGCATTTTAATATGAAATTGGTGATACAGTGAACTAAAGTGCAGCCATTAATTATACAGGGCTGCTCAAGTATTTCTATTTAGGGGCCGAGAGAAAGTGAGAATGGCAGAGGCTGGCAAGAGGAAAGGAGAGGAAGCAGCAGCTCCTCTGCCCTTGTTCCATTGGCCTCTGTTCCTTCTGGTCCTGAGTGGTCTGGGATGGAGCATGAAGAAGATGGGCAAAGCACGTATCTCATACCATAGTGGGATAAGCACCGCTCTGGACACCTGATACACAATATCCCATCCACACTTCACATGGGGTCTGAGAGGTAAGAATCATGCCAGTTTTACTGAGGGGCAAACCAACCTCCAGAACCTCAATACTGCTTATCTAAGATCACACAAATTATAAGTCACGGAGCCCCCCAGTTTGAACCTGGATTTTGTCTGATTCAAAACCCCCCTTAGTCATTAGGGCAATGCAAATCAAAGCCACAATGAGATAGATACCACTTCTTAGGCACTAGGTTGGCCACAATCAAAATAATGAGAAAATAACAGGTGTTGGAAAGGATGTAGAGAAATTGGAACACTCATACATTGCTGGTGGGAATGCAAAATGGTGCAGAAAGTGTGGAAAACAATTTGACAGTTGGTTCCTCAAGAAGTTAAACATAAAATTACACGTGACCCAGGAATTCTGCCCCTAGGCATATCCAAAAGAATTGGAGAGGGTATTCAAATAAATACCGGTACATGAATATTCATAGCAGCATTACTTACAATAGCCAAAAGCGGAAACCCAAATGTCCATCAGCTGATGAACAGATAAACAAAGTGGGGTATATTCATACAATGGAATATTATCCAGCCATAAAAATGAATGCTGGACACATGTTACAACATGGATGGACCTTGCAAACAGCACTTTGGATCTTAGCAAAACATTTTGCTAAGTGAAAGAAGCCAGACATAAGAAGTCACATGTTATATGGTTCTATTTATAGAAAACATCTGAAATAAGTAAGAAATAGTGATTGCCAGGGCTGTGCAGAGGGAAGAGAAGAATAGGGAGTGATTGCTAATGAGTATGGGGTTTCCTCTTGATGTACTGGAAATGTCTTGGAACTAAACAGAGGTGATGGTTGCACACCTTGTGAACGTATTAAATGGCAATGAATTACACACTTTTAAATAGATAATCGTTAATTTTATGTTATGTGAATTTTACCTCAATAAATAAAATGTTTAACAAAGAGAGAGAGAGACCCTCTGTTTGCTTTGTAACATCACAAGACTCACGATAAAACTGTAGAATGGGGAACTGTGAGAGCAAAGTGGAGACATCACAGAGCCCTGTTGAAAGCGTCCAGGCTCAAGGCATCCTGACCCAGTGTTTGAGGTCACAGAGGGTGACCAGTCAGTCTGTCCCGGACCCAGTAGTCACCTCAAATAACCACAACACTCATTTTTCTATTCGTTCATTCAACGATTATTGACCAAGCGCCCACTCTGTATCAATAACACTGTTCCTGGGCACTGAGGGAGGATAAAGCAGTGAATAAAACAGACAAAACTTCCTGACGTTCTGGAGTTTCCTTCCTGGTGAGGAAGCAGTTAAAATATTCCAGGCATGATGTTGAGCCCTCTACATGGGAATTATCTCAACTTTGCTGATAAGTAAACTGAGACATTCGGAAGTTTACAGAGACTCCCCCAAGATGACACAGATATTTTGTGGCAAGGAGAGACCTGACCCCAGGTTTGCTCTGGGGCAAATCAGGGCATCCGAACAACTTGAAAGCCATATTATGGAAAAGGCTGGAGCAATTGTTAGGATGTACAGTCTATCCTGGGCCTGAGAATTAACTCACTGCAAATGTACTTTCTCTCACTGGGCTGCCCTGTCCACAAACCTGCTCTGCAGCCCCCAGTTGACCCACTCCTCCACACTCCATCTCCCATGCTCTTGGTATCATGATGGATGGTGGTGACATGTTAAATTATTCAGACTCCGTGTCTTCCTCGAGCTGGTGACAGAGATACTGCATTTTTAGATTGCCCAGAACTGTGCCAGATAGAGAAATATGTAGCTTGGGAATGCAAAACCCATCAGACCCCCAACTGTCCAGGGAATACAAATGGTACCGGTCAAGGGAAGAGGACAAAAGTGGCTAAACTTCCCACACCCTAAACCACACAGCTCACAATTGCTCTGAGCTCTAGGGCTAAACCACAGATGTTCACACACATCCACCATTTGCAGATGCTCTGACCACAACTGCTACCTGTCATCAGGTACCACTATAGGCCAGGCACAGTGCCAGGCACTTCACCCAGAGATGACTACACATATTCCTATTCCTCCAACATGGAAACAGAGTCTGGGAGAGATGGCCCTCTTTGTCCATAGTCACAAAGCCAGGAAGTGGCAGGACCTGGATTCAAACCCAGGTTTATCTGATCGCCAGAGAAGAAGATTCTGCAGCATTCTTGGGATTCATGTTGAATTTTTTTAAATTGATCTTTATGGTTAAAAAATATCTTTATGGTAAAATATAATTAAACATGATTGTTTATAATTTCAGGAAAAAAAATATATGACCTAGAGGCCCATTTACAAGGGACTGCTTAAAAAAATGGTGGCATTATCTCTAATACAGACTTTCATGAGATCATTAAGTACAGTGACATAAATCTCTATTTATTGACATGCAAACCTCCCCATGATATATCGTTGAATGGAAAAATAAACAGAGAAGAATACAAAGAGGGATTTCACTTGTGTAAATTTACACGTATTTGCTGATATTTGTTGTGAATTCCACTGAGTATGTGTAATAAAATTAAATATATTTTAATTTAAAAAATAAAGAAGAGGAAAGTAGAAGTCATTCTGAGATATTCATGATCTAGGGTTATGAACCAAGCTTAAAAAAGCATATTGCAAAACTGTAAGTGCAAAACGATCCTATTCTGTTTTAAAAATACACACACACATAAAGTATGTAAATGTATGCATATATATATATACTTATATACACACACACGCACACGTACAAAAAGATATTGAAAGCAATATATGAAGATGCTCTAGTGGTTATTCCCTGGGTAGTAAAATTTGGAGTATTTTTAAAATTTTTCTATTGTTCTTCATCTGCATTTTATAATTTTCCTCCAATGAATATCTAATGCTTGGTTACTGTAAAGAAACATACTTAATAAAAGTTATATTTATTTTTTTAAAATGGATTGTCTTTATTGCTCTAGCTTAAGCTATTCCTCACTTGACCTTTAGTGTAATATGGCCATCCCAGAGGTGATCATTCCACTATCCAAGAAAGGACAAATCTCAATTTATCCCCAGATTTTGGCCCAAAGAACTGCTTGCCTATGGAGGGGAAGCTCTCCGATCAAGCTTAACTCAGTATCTCATGACAGTAAAGCTTTATCTTCTGGAATATCCCATTGCTTCCTGTGGGAGGCTGGATTTTCCAAAGATAGCCATAACAAAATCTCGCATCCCACATTCTCCTCTGCAATGTGACTTTTGCCACTCCCCTGTCAAAGGTGAAGGCTAATTTCTCTCACCTTGAATCTGGGCTGCCTTAGGCATGCGTTTTTAATAAAGAGGCATGACTCTGCATAACCTTCGGGCTGGGTCATAAAAGGCGATGCAGCATCTGCTTGGCTCTCTTGACATGCTGATTCTCTAGACACTTACTCCATTTTTGGAAATCTGCCCCTCACTGTGAGAAGTCTTAGCCACAAGGAGAGGCCAAGTGTAAGTGGTCCAGTCAACAGTCACAGCTGAGCCCAGCTTTCAAGATATCTCAGTCCAGTGGGGAGGGGGAAGGGTAAGCTGGGACGAAGTGAGAGAGTGGCATGGACATATATACATTACCAAATGTAAAATAGATGGCTAGTGGGAAGCAGCAGCCTAGCACAGGGAGATCAGCTCGGTGCTTTGTGACCACCTAGAGGGGTGGGATGGGGGGGGTGGGAGGGAGATGCAAGAGGGAGGGGATATGGGGATATATGTGTGCGTATAGCTGATTCACTTTGTTATACAGCAGCAACTAACACAACATTGTAAAGCAATTATACACCAATAAAGATGGTTAAAAAAAAAAAAAAAGATATCTCAGTCCAGGTGGCAAAAATGTGCGAGAAGAAGCTTCTAGTTGATTCTAGCCTCCAGACATCTGAGTCACCCACAGGTGTTTGAGTATTTCCAGCTGAGTCTCAGTCATTGTAAAGCTGACACAGTCTATCTTCCGTTTCTTGTTTATGAATTCCTGACTCTAGAATCCATGAGCATAATAAGACTGTTGTTTTAAGGCACTGAGTTTGGGGTGGTGTACTATGAAGTAGTAGGTAACCACAACGCTCCCCTTTGTCTAGTCCTACAAAAACATCCACACTCCTTCCAACCTGTCCCCATATGGCAGCCCTGAGCAATGGAAAGATGAACTGGGTGTCCAGAGACCCACATCCTAAGTCTGTCCTGTTAATAACATACTGTATGACTGAAAAAAAGCATTAACATCTAGTAAATACTGGGCTGGCCCAAAAAGGTCGATGTTATGGAAAAACCCGAACGAACTTTTTGGCCAACCCAGTATTATATAACAACGCTTTACTTTCTTCCCAAAGATAGTAATTCATTTGACCCTCACAATAACTGCATGAGCTATTGTTATCTTCATTTGAAAGATAAGGAGACTGAATCAAAGACACTACAAATGACTTACTCCAGGTCACAAAGCTCATAAATGGCAAAGACTAGAATACAGTGGCAGGCCCAGAAGGTATATACAAGAGAATAAGAGAGCAGATTCGGGTCTGTGAGGCTGGCCAAGAATGAAGTTCCCCTCTAGATTCTGTAATAAATAATTTCCCTCTAGATTCTGTCCAACCTTTTAGAATCATGGGCTCAGGCTGTTCCATGACCCCATACAATGGCCTTTCAGCTGTCTGAAGACTGCTCATGTGCCCATTTATAATCTTTCCATCCAAGCAAAATATCCCTACTATTACCTTCAGCCATTCCTTATATCACACATTTTACAAAAATTATGATTTTTTGGATTACAGAGTCAATGCCTATTTATTGTAGAAAATTAGAAAAAAAATAAGAAAGTACAAAGAAGAAAATAATAACCAAGTCAAATACTATCACTACCAATTGACCTTCCTTACTTCTAGGTTTTTACCTTTTATATGCATATGTTTTTACAACTAGATTTTATGGTCTTTTTACATGAGTACATCTTGTGAGTTTTGTTAAAAATATCTAAGTATATATTGATTTATTCACTTATGTCAGAAATACATATTGGGATCCAACTATACGCTTCACACTTCTGCTATTACATAAATTACATGTATCAAATGTGTGTGCATATGCACACATCTAGATCTATATCTAGATTTATATGTATATCAATATCATCATCTATACATATTTAGATACCTAAAACCACCAAAGTGTTAATAGTGATTTTCTCTGAATACTGAGATTTTCTTCTTCTTGTTCACCTTCCTGTTTTTTTTTTTTCCTTAATGCATTGAGATTGCTTGTGGAATAAATACAAAGCTAAATAAACTATGTCACACACATTACCCCATGTCATTAAGTATTGACTCCAATATCATTTAATGCCTGCAATATATTCCACTCTATCGATGTATATTTTAAATCAATTCTCTATTGTTTACATTTTATATTGTTTCCAATTTTTCACTGTAATATTGCATCACACCTTCCTAAAGATAAATCTTTCTGCACATCCCTATGCATCCATGTGTAGAATTTTCTTGAGAGTAAAAAGATGAATCGCTGGGTCAAAGGGTATTGACATAGTTAAAGCTTTTGATCCATATTGTCGAGATGTCCTCCAGAAAGGTTATACCAATTTCATCCTGATTAGTTGTATATAGGAGTGATTATTTCACTACTTCCTCTGTAACACTGGGTATTGCATCACTGTTTTTCAATCTTTGTGATTTTGATGTGCATGCCATATTTCAAATTCATTTTGTCAGATTCTTTTCAACATAGCCCAATTTGCTCAACTCCTTTTTGAGTTTTGATGTCCAGAACTAGGCACGATAATCCAGGTGTGTTCTGACCTACACCGAGCAGAAATGGACTGTCACCTCCCTTTCTCTGAACACAAGACTTACAATAATGCAGTCCAGGACTGCTTCCGCTTTACCGGCAGCTGACTTGTGTTCAATATGCCCTCAGTTCTTTGTTCACATGCACTGCAAATAAATCTGGTCTTTCCCATCATGTATTTGTAAAATTGATTTTTCTAAAACCAAAGTAAAAAACATTTTATACTACCAAATTGTATCTATTTCAGCCCTTTCTTCTAGTATCTCAGGATATTTTTGGTCCTAATCCTGTGATCTCATGTTTTCATTATTCCCTGACTATATGCCCCCTGTGAATTGGATAAATATGAAAAGGAACAGGAGGTAAGAAAAGGAATGAAAGGTTACTGAGTGTCTACAACATGTCAAGTCATAGATTAGATGTTTATGTAACTTAAAATCATATAGTACGTTTAAGAGTATAATGAAGTCGATGCTGGCATCTTTGTTTCAAATATTAAGAAACTGATGTGTGCAGAGATTATTTGTCTTCGGCAAGGCCATACAGCCAGTACAGAGAAGGGATGCATTGGGAAGTCTAACTGTGGTCCTTGCTATTCCCAGGGTTCCATGCCAGGCCTTCCCTTACCTAAGGCAAGGACATCAGTGCTGAAGAGAACTAGATGGAGAATAGAACTTGATAGCTCATGGCTATAGAACTCTCTTCAAATTGACATCAGTCCCTTAATGAAAACTCTTTGGAAACATATAATTGAATAAAACTGACTATACTATCAAGCACTCTACAATTTCCTCCTTTGAAAACCAACAAGAAAATGTTGTTCATTCAATAAATATCTGTTGAGAGCCTATAATATACCAGGAAATGGATATGCAGTAGACAGTAAAACAGAAATATTCCCTGCCATCACAGAATTTACACTTAATTGGGAAGATGGAATATTCAGATAAACACATGTAAAAAGCAATACACCTATGAGAAGCTTTGTCAAATATCTTGCTGACATTCAGATATCCTGTTTCATGGTATCTCCCTGATCTACCCGTGCAACAAATATATTCAAAGCAGAACTGCAATTCACCTGGCATGATACATTTGCAGTGAACCCAAGATGGCTTCTAATGCTCCCAACTTCTGATCCCACACACTCACTATGTAAATTTGGCCAACTGATCTTATCGTTCTTGAGGATCAAAATCATGTTTCAAAAGTGCTTCACCACTTACTTGAAATCAGGATAAGATTTGTGTGTTTCAGATTTTTGGAAGCTTTTCTGCCTACCTTTATTCCTCCAAGAGTGTAAGTAACTCTGTGGTTCTGAAAACATATCTTCATATTATTTTAGCCCTGGAAAAGTAATTTGCTTGGGTCTAGAGACTGAACTTGAGGAAGACACTTCAAAGTAAATACTTAGTACCTCCTCTGTGTGTTAGAACTCCATTCCTTATGAAATATCTTTATTCTCCCTTTCCTAGTTTTCAGATTTTTTTCTTGATATAAGTGACAGATCTGACAGACTCAGAATGAATTTAGTTTTATACTTTCATCTGGTTATAAGGTTTCAGTTGTTTCATGCAATGGGACAATCATTTTGTTCTTACTGTTCCAAAGCAATTTAAAAAGCTTGTTTTATTTGTTTGTCTTCTTTCAAATTTGCCCACCAGGCACTGACAAATTTGAAGTCTCAGCCTTTCTGGGAGTATTTTCATAAGTTTAGGCTAAACTGTTCCGCATTTTGGCCTTTTTTCCAAGAATTAGTTTCCTGTGCAAATATAGCTTCCCCCTCTATGCTTCCCAAATTCCTCCTTCATTGTAATTCTCTGTGATTATTTGTTCAGAATTTCATTTTTCAGAGTCTTCCTCTCTGTAATACATCTATTTTATTTTAGAGTCTCCAGTCATAGAACCAGAAAAATCTATCTTCTGGCATTAAAATATTATGTGTATATGTGTTCATAAATTCTTGGTTATAATTTTTCATCTTTTCAAATAGAAAAATGTTATTTCTTGGTTTAATAATATCCAGCGCTGGCAAGGGTTTTATGAAATGATCATTTTCCTAAATTGCTACAAGCAGTGCAAATTTGCACAGCCCTTTTGGGAAGCAATTTGGCAATATAAAAAAGAGCCTTAAAAAATCTCCATCCCTTTTGACCCACTTCTGGGAATTCACCCTAAGGAAACCATCCTAAATACAGGAAAGGCTTTATGCAGCTTTACACTCATTGCCATGTTATTTATAAATATAGAAAAATGGAAATGTCCAACTTGAGGGGAATAATTAATTATGCTGGAATATTAAAAGGGTCTTGATGAGGATGAAACGTTGTAGAAATTATTTGTGTCTGACCAATATCCATTTTGAGAAAGGAGGGTAAAAAACATAAACTCTATATTATAAAATAATAATCATTGAATATAGTAGAGATTCTGCTTATGGCATAAAGGAGTAAAATATTAGCAGGCCAACCCTCTTGCAGATAACAACAATAAATTTTGGACAAAGAAAGAAAAAAAAAAAGCTACCTGAGGGCTCTAGAAAGTAAATAAAAGCAGGTATGTTTTGGGAAGGAGTTGAGACTTGGAGAAAGCAGGCAGCATTGGGTGAATTTCCTATGTTTCAGGGTTGGTCCTGAGGGTAGGTCACAGTTTCTGTATGGCTCAGGGCAACAGAAACAACAAGACAAAGACTGATTTTTTCTGGACTGAGGACCCAGTGGACTGATCCCAGATCAACCAATGCTCCCAGGGAGTGAGGGAGAGACCCAAAAAATGGAGAGACCTAGAGAAGGGTTTTGTAATCTGTGTGTAATCTCTGCCCACATCTCTGGCTGACTTCTGAACTATATATGTTTAAGGCAGACTCCAACCAGCTCAGCTGGAGGAAAAAAGTAATAATAATAACTGAGATTTAAGCTGCTGCGCACCACAGGCAAGACAGCTGGAGTCGAACCAAGTTCACTGCCTGCAAAACAACATTCAACATTCTTTGGAGAAACAGAATCCAAGAATCTTCATACAATACATTCACAACTTCTAGAATTCAATCCAAAATTATTCAACATATGGTGAACCAGGAAAGTTTCATCCATTCCCAAGGGAAAAGACAATCAGCAAAGGTCAATCTAAGATGATGCAGATGGACGAGGACCTTAACACAACTACTATAATTGTGCTCAGTGGGGTAAGGAAGAAGATAATTATAATGAAGAAAAAATATTAAGAATTATGAGCAGGAAATTTATACACAAACATACATACAGCAAATGAAGGTTTAAAAGCAAAAAAATTAAACATATATGTGATTTTTCTTAACCACTGTATGGGCTTAATAGAATGGAGATAACAGAGAAAATAATCACTGCCTTGAAAACAGATTAATAGAAATTCTCTAATCTGAAGAAGAGAGAAACGAAAGATTGAAAAAAAAAATTAAACAGTGTTTAAGGGATCTATGGGACAATACCAAAAGTTCTAAATATGTATAAAAAGAGTTGCAGAAGGCAAAGAGAGACAACAGAATAATAACTTTAAAAATTAAAGTAATAATGGTTGAAATGTACCAAATTTAGCGTAAGATATAAACTAGCAAATTTGTAAAGCTCAGGGAACAGGATAAATATGAGGGGGAAAAAAGCCTATCTTTACAGTCAAACAGCTGAAAATCAAACATACAGAAACAGCTTTGCTCTAGCCATTTCAATATGGCAAGAAAAAGAAATAAAAAACACAGATTATAAAGGAAATGAAACCATATTTTTTGCAGATGACATGACTGTTTAGAAAAAGTATCATAAGAAATCTACAAAACAACTATTAGAATAAGTGACTTTAGCTTGCAAGATGAAAGTTTCATATAAGAAAGTTAATTGTACCTTTATATATAGGCAGCAAACAACTGGAAAATAAAATTTAAAAAACAATTCCACACAACAGTACAAGAAAATCTAAACTACACAATAATAAGTTTAACAACAGGCATGCAAGATCTCTTCAATGAAAACATAAAACTGCTCAGAGAAATGAAAGAAAACCTTAATAAATGGAGAAATATACCACATTTGTGGGTTGCAAGACTCAATATTGTTAAGATGCCATTTACCCCCAGATGTATCTATAGATTAAACGAAATACTACTTATAATCCCAGCAGCTTTTTTTTTTTTTTTTGGTAGAAATCAACAAGGTGATTCTAAAATTTATATGGAAGTGCAAAAAACCTCGAATAGCCAAGCAATTTTAAAACAGGACTAAACTGGAGGACTTAACACTGCCTGTTTTCAAGGCTTGCTATAGTGCATTTTTGGCTAAAGGATAGGCACATAGATTAATGCAACAGCATAGAGAGTTCAGAAATATACACAACTGCTTTTTCATAAAGTTGTCAAAGGAAAATCTTCTCAACAAATGGTGCTGGAACAACTGGAGAGCCATATGCTAGAGGAAATGAGCACAGACCCTTAGTTCATGCTGTATACATATATTAATTCAAACTGTATCCTAGAACTAAGAGTAAATACTAAAACTATTAGCCTTCTAGTAGAAAACAGGAAAAATGTCTTTGTGACATTGGGGTAGGCAAAGATCTTAGATGGGGAACCAAATGCATGAACCATAAAAGAAAAATATATATATAAATTGAACTTTATAAAAATGAAAAAAATTCTTCTAAAGATATCACTAAGACAAGACAAGCCACAGAATGGGAGAAATTGTCTGTAATACATATATCTGACAGAGGACTTGTATCCAGAATATATAAAGACTTCTTATAATTCTATACAAAGAAAACAAAAACCCAGTTGAAAAATTGGCAAGTTATTTGAAGAAATACTTCAACAAAAAACCAAATCTCAGAATGGCAACAAGCACATAAAAAGATGCTTAAACTCTTTATTCATCAGGAAAGTGCAAATTAAACCACAATGAGATACTACTACACAACCATTAGAATGGCTAATTTTTAAAAAAAAGATCAGCCTTACCAATTTTGACAAAGTTTTGAAGCATGCGAAATTCTCATACACTGCTGATGAGAATGTGCATCAGGCACTTACTTGGAAAAAAATATTTCTCGAAAAGTTAAACCCACAACAACCATATGACCCAGATATTCCATTCCTAGTTATTTACTAAAGAGAAATGAAATCATATGGCCACACAAAGACTTGTGCATGAATGTTCGTAGCAGCTTTATTCACAGTAGCACAAAAGTGCAGTCAACCCCAAAGTCCATCAACGGGTGAATGCATAAAATAAAGCATATCCATATAAGTGGAATAATAGCCAGTATTTTAAAAGGAACTCCCAATACATGCAAAACAGATGAATCTCAAGGTAACTAAGTAGAATGAAAGATACCACACACAAAGAATATATACTGTTCCATTCCATTTAAATGAAATTCTAGATGAGGCAAATTCAATCTACAGTGACAAAAAGAGGATATGTGGTTGCCTGATGCTGTGGATGGAAAGAAGGATGTATTATAAAAGGTGACAAGGAATCTTTTGGAGGTGATGAAAATGTTCACTGGTATATACATCTCCAAAACTCATTAAATTGTGTACTCTAAATGGATGCAGTTTATTGTACATAAAATATACCTTAATTTAGTTGATTTTTAAATTGCATATAGAAAAATATAAATCAAGCTTGAAAATTAACTACAGCAAAATTTAAATGTTGGTAATATTTAGATAATGGGGTTACAGGAAGTTTTTATTTTTCTGGTGGCACTTTTAGGAATTTTAGAAACTTGCTTTAATGAACATAAATCATTTTAAATTTAAAAAATAAACCAGTTTATGACATGTATTAGATTAAGAGCAGCCTCCTGTTCCTGGTTACATGTATGATTAAGATATGCATTTCTGTCTAAGACATATTATTTCCAAATAATACTTTTTGTTGGTCAGAATCAAGGGCAAAGAGGTAATCCCAGAGGATTAAGTGTTCTCCTTCTCATCTACATTTCAGGCGTGAAACTGGAACACAGACAGTTCAATAATTTATCATAAAGAATGTTTTTAGCAGAATACGTCTTTCTGTACCTATCTGAAGAACTGAGGCCTTCATTGATACACTGCATTAGCTCTGAACTGTACTGTGTATTCAAAATTCATTATACACACACACACACACACACACACACACACACACACATCTCCATCCATCATGGAAGATCCAAAAACGCTTGACTTTGGAGTCAGGATACCTGAGTTTGAGTCTTGGTTCATTAATTCTGTTTTACTGTGGTGGTTTTAAACACAGCCCCCAGATTGTTTAACACACCTCTCATTGAGAAGTACAATCTCCTACCTTTGAATCTGGGTGGGCTTGTTCCTGCTCTGACTAACAGAGAATGGCAGAGGTGAGGCTGTATGTCTTCCAAGGCTCAGTCAGAAAAGGCCATGAAGGAATGGATAAAGAAGATGTGGTACATATATACAATGGAATATTACTCAGCTATAAAAAAGAACTAAATAATGCCATTTGCAGCGACATGGATGGACCTAGAGATTGTCATACTGAGTGCAGTAAGTCAGACAGAGAAAGACAGATATCATATGATATTGCTTATATGTGGCATCTAAAAAAATGGTACAAATGAACCTATTTACAAAACAGAAATAGAGTCACAGATGTAACAATAGGAAACAAACTTATGGTTATCGGGGGGAAAGGGGTGGGAGGGATACATTGGGAGATTGGGATTGACATACACAACCCACAATATATAAAATGGATAATTAATAAGGATCTACTGTATAGCACAGGGAACTCTACTCAATACTTTATAATGGCCTATATGGGAAAAGAAAGAGTGGCTATATGTATATGTATGACTGATTCACTTTGCTGTACACCTGAAACTAACACAACATTGTAAATGAACTATACTCCAATAAAAATTTTAAAAAAAGGAAAAAGAAAGAAAAGGCCATGAAGTTTCTCCTGGTTCTCTTGGGAGGGTTGCATTGAGAGAAGCCAGTCACCATCTAAGAAGTCTGACTCTCCAGAGACTACCATGTTGGAGGGGCCACCTGTAGAAGCACTAGTCAACAGCCCCAGCTGAGCTCCTAGCCAACAACTAGCATTAGCTGCCAGCCATGCAAGTGGGCCATTTTGGATGTTCTGCCCAGCTGACTCTTCAGACGACTGCAGCCCAAGCTGGTGTTTGACTGTAACCACATGAAAGATTCCAAGCCAGAGCTGCGCAGCCAAGTCCTTCCCAAATTTCTGACCCACAAAATTTTGGGTAAAATAAAATGGTGGTTGCTTTTAGCTACAACTTGTGGGGCAATTTATTATGCAGCAATAATACCTGTACTCACACAGTGATCATGGGTGAGTCACTTGACATCTTTAAACTCTGAAGTCTTACATCTGTAACGGAATATCATGTTAGAACTGTTGCAAGGATGAAAAGGATCTTGTGAACCTTGGAGTTCTGAGCTAATACTTGTAGTTTTATTTTATTTACTTATGTATATGTTTACTTAATACACTTATTGAATGCCTACTGTATGTCAAGCCTGTGTGGTATAGGCTAGGGTATCACCATTAACAGGATACTGTCCCTCCAGTCAGGTAACTCAGATCTGGATGGAGGAAGTGGTCAGGAAACCAGGAGACGGACTGAAGTGTGGAAAGGCCACCACGTGGGTCAGTGCAGGAACTGTGGAGCACATTGTAGGGGCTCGTTCCTACCATCCTGGGGGCAGCAGAGAGAATGGTCAGGATTCCGGATTCGAAGTGTGGAAGTGCGGGGAGGCATGAGAGTGGAGGAAACACCACTGCATAAGAGAAACAGAGCATCCGGCTTAGCTCAATAGTCAGTGAGTTGAAACTAAAAAAGGAAAGCGGACTGTTGTACAGAGGAAGGGGGTTTCTTGTGACCTATGTACATCTTGGTGAAAGAAGACTTCACAATGTGGCATGACAGAGTAGTGCCTTCCGTGCATCTGTCTAGGCACACAGGAATAAAACAATAAACAGGCAAACAAATAATCAAGAACAACAGACTCACATAATTGCTACCCTTAAATCATCTTTGTCACTTTGGACAGGCAAAGCAGGAGGTAAGGTTAAGGGTACAAGATTTCACGAGAAACTTCCCATTCTGCTCAATGCAAGGATGGAGAACGGTAAGACTAGGAGGCCACCATGGAAGCTTGGCTCCAAAATCTTTGCAAAACCCCTCTTTCCAAGTCAGAGTTACACAGGGATAGGCCTGCCTTAGGCCTAATGGCTGTGCCATAGCCAGTAGAGTTATTCCTTGATTGTCAGATGATCATGACCATACTCACAAAGTGTGTGCGGGGGCGGTTAGGGGAGGGGGGGATCAAGGAGAATCTAAGCATCAGCAAAAAACAAAAACAAAAATTAAAAAAAAAACACATCACCTTCCCATTCGTCATTTAAGTAGGTCCATTTAACAACTCCACGACGTAAGCAGACTAAGCGGAATGGTGATCGCCAATGTGTAAGGCAGGCGTCTAGGAGACGACAGAAGAATAACTGATTCACAACCAGCTCTTGGGTGTCCACACCCAGGGCTCTTCCCCTATACCTCTTGCGGACAATATGATAACCTAGCACTTCAGAATGGTGATGGGTGGTGACGACAGCGAGGTTCTCAGAGTAATCAAGGCCTCAGGCAGGTGAAGAGGGGAGAGAAGGGGGTCTGTTTGGAACGAGGAGCCTCAGTCTCCCCTTCATTGGGAAAGGTCCAATACTCTCTGCGGCAGAGACATGAGGGGCTCTGGACAAATGCCAAACCTACTGAGCTCAGATCCATGCGAAGTGAACTCAGTGCAATTTGCTATTTGCACTCCTTCTTTTCTCCCTTGGAGAAGTTTACGGTTTTTAGACAGCTTGGATTGCGAGGGGGGGAAGTAAAGTTGGAAGAAAAAGAAAGACCAAGCAGCTGTAATACCCAGAGTGGTGCCAATACAGCTGTATTAGGAAAGAGTTGGGGGCTTTCTTGGGGGGCAGGAAGAGTTCTCCCATAACGTCTCAAAGTGTAGGCAGGGGCTTGTCCCCTCCCTTAGTTCTTGGTGTGGAACCAGGCACACAGTAGGTGCTAGCAAGGGCTGGCCAGAAAGAATGAAGCGAGAGGAGCTCTTCTCACCAGCACCCCCGAGGTGTGATGCTGCAGATGCTCTGAAGAGACGTTCTCCAGCTTAATCCTGTTTGCTGAGTTATTAGCCTTTCAATCGCAAACAGAAATACTCCACCATGCCCTGAGAGTCTGCTTTTTCAGTTCCCTCTGCTACCATTCTCCCGCCTCAGCCCTCCCACATTTCCATCCCAGAAGAAGACAGCATCGTTTCAACGCAGACACCACAACTGAGTCTTTCTTCAGACATGGCCATCTAAGGGCACACTTTGCATCCCTCTGGGTGTAAGATTCCACCTAAAGGTTCCTGCATCTTACAACAGCTGGGCAGAAGGCAGGTGAAATCTCTTTTTAAAAGCACTGTTATGCAAAAAAACACATTATTTCCAACCTCTCTCCACTTCCTACAAGGGCACAAGCGCCAGGGAATTTCATTGTCATTCAAAAAGGGATTCACTGGCAAGTTACACAGACTCATTAACTAAGACCTAGGATTCCTGGGTCCTCACCCTGGTTCTATCAAAGTTGCCATGTGGCTTCTGGTCAGTCATTTAACTTCCCTATTTTCTTATAAGAGAAAAATAATGGTTATCTTCCCCATATATTTTGCAAAGTTACTATTCAGTTCAGATGAGAAACTCTTAAATGGCCAAGTCAGAATTCTTGATGGGTCTTCCCCAACCTGCTACTCTCCCAGGCTCCCCATCTTAAATAAAAAAATGATCTCTAGTCATGCACTTACTCAGGCCAAAACATGGCAGCCATCACTGGGCCCTTTCTTTCTCTCCTAGAGAAAAGACAATCCAACCTCATTTCTTTCCGTCCTCCTTGTCACTCACAGGGAATCATTCGCCCTGGCCTTTTTTCATCCAACACATTAACCTTGTTCTTGCCCCAGTGTCATGACATTGCTCTTTCCTCGTGTGGAATGTTCCTTTTCTACTTCGTGCAGGCCTCTCCTCAAATGTCACCTCCTCAGAGAAGTCTTCCCTGACTACCCTATCTGAGATACTATTTTTCTTTTACTCCCACATGTTCTACTTTATTTTTCCTGCTTTATTTTTCTGCATAACATTTATTAATATCTGAAAGGATGCCATGTCTTTGTTTGCGGCCTCTCTCTTCCATCAGAATAGAACTGTCAGGAGATTAGGATCTCTGTTTTTCCATCACCATACTCTGCACCTAGTCCAGTGCTGGCATATAGCAGACACTCGATAAAATATTTGTGGAACGAATGAATAGCTAATGCACGTAAAAACATGTGGAAAAGTTCAAAGCTGCACAGCTGAAGGGAAAATTATACATTATAGCTGTCCCTGCCCACTCCAAAGAGAAGAAGACTTACATGTAGGTTTGCAAATCTCTTGTAAACACATATACGTTTCAACATGTATACGTTTCAACATGTATATGTTTCAGGAACGACTCACCTGCTTGGTTATGTGAGGAACTGTCTAGAGAAATGAAGGAAATGAAAAACGCATTTTGTTTTGCTAGGCATGGTGTGTTATTTCCCAGATTGCGCTGGATTTCACAGGAAACGCCTTCAGGCTGAGGGGGTGAGAGCGCCAAGGCGAGGTGCAGTGGGACCTACTGAGGTCCTGGTCCTCCTACTGAGGACCAGATGGGCTTGTGTTGGGGGCGGGGGATGGGGAGAGAGCACAGAGTGGCCTCCAGTGTCCCTGCCCCTCCCGACACCTCCCTAACCACACTCCCTCATCCACTGGTTCCAGAAGTTTTCACTCCACACTTAATGACAAAGCCTACCCTTCCAAGTGCTGGAAAGAACACATGATGTGAGCTCAGCCTCTTCCTTGCTGAGTGAGTTTTGAGAAAATTACTTAACCTCTTTGACTCTTTTCTGCATTTTTAAAAATGTTGTGTAATGTGAAAAATAGGGACACATTCCTGCCTCGCTAGTTCTTCTTTGAGATAAAGTCCTTGTGAGTGACACGAATCAGGGGATCCCACTGGGACATGTCCGTTACCCTGAATTTTCCCAGAAGGTGATGGAGCCTGACTTTAGAATCTTTTCCATGGGTAGATGTTGCTGAGTGGAGGTGAAGAGGTAAATAGCACTGGAACATGAAAAGGTAATTTCTTAACATAGCCCAACTATTATTTCACATTAAAGGAATTTATTTGTATTCATAGATTACGTAACGGTGAAACGCTGAATGATTATAAAATATTTTGGCTCCTATTGGGTATGGGGGAGAGATGAAAAACCCTGAAATAGAAGAAGGTGGTGGCTCGTAGGAAAATTTTATCATTTCTGTTTTGAAGGACTGAAGACTCCACCTTCCCACACACATTCTGAACACTTCCGGCAAAGTGAGTCATCATGTTATGACAGCAAGTATTTGCTAAGCTTCTACTATATTCCTGTTTCTGGATCTAAACCAGTTCTCAGATCTGAACTCACTGACCAAAGGAGAGCCTGGGTACCCGCGAGGAAGGCTCCGACAGCACAGCAAGTGTACGTAGCAACGGTTCCTCCAGGTCTTCCTCAGGGGATTTACGGCCATTTATTTAGGTAATCAAATACCCAGGTAAGAGGAATATCCAGACGATTCAAAGAGAGTTGAGTACAAGTTGACATTGATACCCAGGGACCCAAGGTATAGTTAGAGTGGGGGAAATATGGACTGCCAGGTAACAAATGGAGTCCTCCCCTAGGTCTATTTCACAGTGAGATGATCATTTCACCGGTCCCCAAGTGGATAATTTATATGGACATATGGAGTAGTTGGCAGAATCCTCCTCCCATTGTTTCCTTGGTCTCTATTGTAAACTATCATAGTGCGGAAGGCAAGTGCAATCATCTCCATCTCCAACCCAAAGAGGAAAGTAAAACCAGGATCACATCCTGAGGGTAAGTAGGTGTGGTAAGTGATACTCTTAAAGACCCTGAGGATGCAGGGATGGTGGTCTCCATCATATCTCCATGTAATCCACCAACCCTGTCTCTTAACAATTCAGATGGGTCCAGGGGGATGGCAGTGAGCTACCACACACTAAAACAAATTGTTGGCTTAATTGAAGCTGCCAGATGTGGTGTCTACGCTACAGCCAATTAACACAGCCTCGGGCATATAGTCTGTAGCCATCTATCTGGAAAATAAGTTTTTTCCCAACCCTCTCGAAGAAGGATCAGAAGTAGTTTCCATTCACATGGGGTGGGCACCACTACACATTTACAGTCCTGCCCCAGGGCTGTATTAACTATCCAAGCCTCTGTCATAACAGTCTGAAGGGACATGGACCACCTGGACTTTTTGTAGAATATCACACTGGCCCACTATGTTGATGTATCCTGCTAACTGGACCAGAAGAACAAAAAAGGGCAAGTACATTCAAGAGCCTGGTGAGATATATGTACTCCAGAAAGTACAAGATAAATCCTATGAAGAAATAGGGGCTTGCCACATCAGTGAAGATTGCAGGTTTCTGTGGTCTGTGGTATGCTATATATCTGTTCCAAAATAAAGAAGAAATCCCTGCATCTTACATTTCACAACTCCAGGAAGGAAGCAAAATGCTTGGTAGGCCTCTTTGGGTTCTGAAAGCAGCATACGAAACACTTGGGGATATTACCCTGACCCATTTTCCCAGTGGCATGGAAGGCTGCCAGCTCTATGTAGATCACAGAGCAGGAAAAGGATCTGCAGCGGGTCAGGCTGTGCTACAAACAACCCTGCTATGTGCATTATGTGATCCAGCCGACCCTATAGTATGAGTCATTGGTGGTAATAAATACTCTGTGGAGTTTGTAGCAGGTGCCAATAAGGAGACTCATAATGTAGACACCCCAAGCTTCTGGAATAAGGCCATACCATATGCAGCACAGAGCTATGCATTTGCAGGGGGCTGGTGGGGCCTATACCTGGTATGCTACCAGGTCCTATCAAGAGCCTAGGAAGCCAGAGCTGCCTATCATGAGCTGGGTTCTGTCAGATCCACCAAGTCATGTGGGAGAGATGGCATAAGATGAAAGTGGCGCATCCAGAATCAGGCCCAAGCAAGTTCAGAGGGCACAGGTAAACTGTTAGGGAACTGCTGATGGAAACCAGCCGCCCTGGCCAGGCCCACTTGCCTGAGCTGTCTCACAACAGGAGGTCCCAATAAGGAACATGGTACTGCTGCCGAAAACTAACCTGGAGAATGTGGGAGGGGCCAAAAGAGGGAGGACACAACCAACCTCCCAGAGTCCTTCCTGCTGGAATCCATCCTGGCTGAGAGATGCACGCACTGCAGGGAGGGACCCTGTGTCAGACTATGGGCCAAGCAAGGTGATTGGCCAGAGACAACCCAGAAACTAACGCCATTACCATAAAACGCGAGACTGTAAGCCACGTGGCAGAGCAGTTCTCCTGGGTTCCCTTACCCCGCTGCTCTCCGCCCGGGCACCACTTTCCAATAAAGTCTCTTGCTGTGTCAGCACGTGTGTCTTCTTGGACAATTCATTTCCAAGTGTTAGACAAGAGCCCACTCTCGGGCCCTGGAAGGGGTCCCCCTTCATGCAACAAAACTACACACGTGGATGGCCCAGATCCCATGCCGTCCACCACTGGCACCCTTCCTTATGTTTACGTAAATGGCGGGGGTTGGGAGGAGGCATGGGGGTGGAAGGCCAAGCTGATTTCACAGAGAGATATTAGCTTCGTACATATGGATACAAGCCAAAAATAAGCCACTTCTGCACAAGGGACAGACTTCAAGGGGTGCACTTGGCCATCCACTTCGTGGGGACACAGGTGAGGTTCAAGGTGAGATATAAGTGGATGTATGACTTGTTTGGCTGTTCAGGGGCCTTGGCAGAGAAAGACAGGAAGATCCACCACCCCCTCCCCCTTGCTTGTTCAACACCAACTTAAACAAAAGTCTTTGAGAAGTCAGTGAGGCACTCCTGCCTGTGGTCATCAGTGGGTGGTGGTTTATTGAGGAGAAGGCAAACAGAAGACTGTGGAACTTGTCTCTTCAATTTCAGAGGTTCAGACACGTGCCACAGTTCACCAATTCACACTAAACCTGGCCCGGCTCCTTGGAGCCTGTTTGCAAAGCTTTCAACCCTCAACCTCTTTTAACCTGACTTTGACTGCCCATGTGAAATATACAGAATAGCACCGAAAAATGGAGACCAGATGAATAATACAAAGCTCCAAAAGGGACTGGAATCAGTGACCAGCAGGGTCCCTCTGGCCCTCAGATTCCATGACAAAGGAGTCAAGGCTGGGAATCGTTTCCTAGTGCAATGGCTCCCTCACTTACTCACGCAACAGAATCACCTGGAAAGCTGATAAAACACAGATTGCAGGGCTCCACCCTGGAGTAGGGGAGTGGCAGGTCTGAGAATTTGCATCTCTGTCGAGTTGTCAGAGGATGCTGATGCTGCCCATTCAGAAACCACCCTTGAGAGTCACTGTCCCAGAGCAATGGGGACTCAGAGGCCAACCTTGTGAGCTCCATCACCCCCTGCTCTAGCAGCCAGCTTCAGTGATGAAGGCCGTGTGTGTTGCAGTTAAGAGCCTGGGCTTTGGGGTTCAATTGATCTGAGTTCAAATCTATACTCTGTCACTGATCAAAGATGTGAGCTGTGGCAAGTGAACTTTATCTTATGAACCTCAATTTTCCCATCTGTAAAATGGGAGCCATGATAACAACAACCTTCAACCTTACAGAGATATTGTGAAGATTTCATTAGATACATTGAAAAAATAGGCGTGGTGTTTGGCACATAGTAAGCCCTTGGTAAATGAGGATACAATGTCAACAGGTGATGCTAGTGTTTTGTAAACTGTAAAGTGCTGGTCAAATGTAAGAGATTACATTCTACTGACATCTAGCCTTTATTCTTCAATTCAAATTTTCATCTTTGGGGACTCAGAGAGGTAACAACATTAGGAGGAAAGCAAAGAAAAGATACTTTGTAATGGGGTCAGTAGCTCCCCCCTCCCCAACCTTCTCTACCCCATCTCTCCTCAGCCCTGTTCTCCAAGGTCAGCTTGTTTAAATGCAGACTTGAACTTCCCTGGAAATCAGTTTCATGTTCTTCTTACCCACAGTGCCACATGAGGGTAAGTGGTCATATTCCTGTGTCCACAGTATGCCTCCCTGTGCTTTTGTAGGCTGATGTAGCCACAACAGTTAGCACAATGCCTGGCACATAACATTTGCACAAACAATATTTGTTGAAAATGAATTAAATTTATATAAATTAAGGAGACAGGATTTGGGATCCAGTCCTGTCTCTGGGTCAGCGTGGCCTTCGGTAAGCTACTCCTCTCACCTAAACCTCAGTTTCTCACTTGTCAGAAAGGAGATTTCTCAGGCCTCTTCCAGCTTAAGGTTACAGCTATAGTGTAGTGAACAGAGATCTGAACTGGGAGTCAGTAAAGCAGGGCTGGGGGTTCAGAACTGCACTAACTCATGGTAGAGAAGTCATTTCCCCTCTTTGTGCCTCAGTTTTCTCACCTGTACTACGGGATGATTTGTAAGTACCCAGCTCCCATTCTACAGTCCTGAATTTCTAGAATATTTTATTGTAGGTCTATTTGGAGTTCAAGGTCAAGGCCTTTAAGGAGTATTCGATGTGATGAAAAAACAGTGTGTTTCCTCTTATCCTGAAGTGGCCACATTTCAGTGGTGGCCTCTCAGAGCTTATTGGATGAAATCTCCCATAATACCGCAAAGTAATAATGATCACTAATATTGCATGTAATCATTAAAGTAAGTAGCATCATATTACTCTCGATTCAGATGTTATCTTTTATTTTTTATTATTTTTTTTTAGTTTTATTGATCTTTGCAATTGTTTTCTTTGTTTCTATTTCATTTATTTCTTCTCTGATCTTTATGATTTCTTTCCTTCTGCTAACTTTGGGTTTTGTTTGTTCTTCTTTCTCTAGTTCCTTTAGGTGTAAGGTTAGATTGGTTATTTGAGATTTTTCTTGTTTCTTGAGGTAGGCTATAAAGTTTATAGGTAGGCTATACACATCCCTCTTAGACCTGCTTTTGCTGCATCCCATAGGTTTTGGATAGTCGTGTTTTCACTGTCATTTGTCTGTAGGTATTTTTTGATTTCCTCTTTGATTTCTTCAGTGATCTCTTGTTTATTTAGAAACGTATTGTTTAGCCTCCATGTGTTTATGTTTTTTACGTTTTTTTCCCCGTAACTGATTTCTAATCTCATAGCATTGGGGTCAGAAAAGATGCTTGATATGATTTCAATTTTCTTAAATTTACTGAGGCTTTATTTGTGACCCAAGATGTGATCTATCCTGGAGAATGTTCCGTGCGCACTTGAGAAGAAAGTGTAATCTGCTGTCTTTGGATGGAGTGTCCTATAAATATCAATTAAATCTATCTGGTCTGTTGTGTCATTTAAAGTTTGTGTTTCCTTATTAATTTTCTGTTTGGATGAGCTGTCTGTTGGTGTTAGTGAGGTGTTAAAGTCCCCCACTATTATTGTGTTACTGTCGATTTCCTCTTTTATAGCTGTTAGCAGTTGTCTTATGTATTGAGGTGCTCCCATGTTGGGTGCATATATATTTATAATTGTTATATCTTTTTGGATTGATCCCTTGATCATTATGTAGTGTCCTTCCTTGTCTCTTGTAACATTCTTTATTTTAAGGTCTATTTTATCTGATACGAGTATTGCTACTCCAGCTTTCTTTTGATTTCCATTTGCATGGAATATCTTTTTCCATCCCCTCACTTTCAGTCTGTATGTGTCCCTAGGTCTGAAGAGGGTCTCTTGTAGACAGCATATATATGGGTCTTGTTTTTGTATCCATTCAGCAAGCCTGTGTCTTTTGGTTGGAGCATTTAATCCATTCACGTTTAAGGTAATTATCGATATGTATGTTCCTATGACCATTTTCTTAATTGTTTTGGGTTTGTTTTTGTAGGTCCTTTTCTCCTCTTGTGTTTCCCACTTAGAGAAGTTCCTTTAGCATTTGTTGTAGAGCTGGTTTGGTGGTGCTGAATTCTCTTAGCTTTTGCTTGTCTGTAAAGCTTTTGATTTCTCCATCGAATCTGCATGAGATCCTTGCCGGGTAGAGTAATCTTGGCTGTAGGTTCTTCCTTTTCATCACTTTAAGTATCTCATGACACTCCCTTCTGGCTTGTAGAGTTTCTGCTGAGAAATCAGCTGTTAACCTTATGGGAGTTCCCTTGTATGTTATTTGTCATTTCTCCCTTGCTGCTTTCAATAATTTTTGTCTTTAATTTTTGCCAATTTGATTAGTATGTGTCTCGGTGTGTCTATCCTTGGGTTTATCCTGTATGGGAGTCGCTGCGCTTCCTGGACTTGGGTGGCTATTTCCTTTCCCATGTTAGGGAAGTTTTCGACTATAATCTCTTCAAATATTTTCGCGGGTCCTTTCTCTCTCTCTTCTCCTTCTGGGATCCCTATAATGTGAATGTTGTTGCGTTTAATGTTGTCCCAGAGGTCTCTTAGGCTGTCTTCATTTCTTTTCATTCTTTTTTCTTTATTCTGTTCCACAGCAGTGAATTCCACCATTCTGTCTTCCAGGTCACTTATCCGTTCTTCTGCCTCAGTTATTCTGCTATTGATTCCTTCTAGTGTATTTTTCATTTCAGTTATTGTGTTGTTCATCTCTGTTTGTTTGTTCTTTAGTTCTTCTAGATCTTTGTTAAACATTTCTTGCATCTTCTCGATCTTTGCCCCCATTCTTTTTCTGAGGTCCTGGATCATCTTCACTGTCATTATTCTGAATTCTTTTTCTGGAAGGTTTCCTATCTCCACTTCATTTAGTTGTTTTTCTGGGGTTTTATCTTGTTTCTTTGTCTGGTACATAGCTCTCTGCCTTTTCATCTTGTCTACCTTTCTGTGAATGTGGTTTTTGTTCCACAGGCTGTAGGATTGTAGTTCTTCTTGCTTCTGCTGTCTCCAGATGTTATCTTTTAGCTAAGAGTCTGCTGATGCTTTAGCAAGACAAATGAAGGCAAAGAGGGACTGCTATTTGAGCAGATGTGTGACTATGGGCCAGTGCCTCAACCTCCCTGAGCCTCTGTCTCCTCATCTGTGAATGCTTCTCTGCTCACATCACATGGTTGTTGTAAAGATCACGTAAGATAATGGATGTGAAAATTTGCTGTAAACTGTTAAGCTCTCTGCAAACACAAGGCATTGCCATTATGGGAACAAAAAGCAAATAGCACATGAATATTTCACAAGCATGGACTGGGACAGATTATCTGTAAAGTATTCCCATCTTATGGGGTTTTATAAGTACACACACCCTCTCCTTATTACGAACTTTCTAATAATCTCTTTCCAAATCTTATCTTCAAACTCCCTTTGTCTCTCCCATCATTTCTTTTTAATGTCTTCTTACTTTCATAGCTATTTATTACTGAACTCTGGGTCCCATTTGGGGAGGTGGTTAGAAAAATACACATATACATATTTAGTAGAGAGACAAACAAAATGAAGCCAGGACACCTCAATTCTAAACTAAGATATTAAAAATTATACATCTTCTTTGTAGGTCTGTCAGAGCTGTTCATATTAGCAGTACTTAGTCTAAAATTAAGTTTCATAACCTATCCCCATATGTAGCATCACATCCATTCACAATGTGGCATTAATGTGAGGGCGGGAAGAAATGAAACAGGCTCAGGTGCAATTTTTTTCTTTTTTCTTTTTTTTTTTCTTAAAAAAAAAGTAGAAGAGTTTTACAAAGCCCTTTGGAGTCTCTCTTGGCTAAAAAGGAAATCCTTTTGCCATTAAGCAAAGCAAGCTTGCTAGCTGCAAGATCATGATGAGGGTAAGCATTAATTAAGTCTAACTGTGAGAGAATAATTATGTACACATAGCCATCAGGGAAAGTTGTCACTACCCAGTAACAAAGTTGGATACAAACTCCATCAGCAGAACTGTTAGGCGGCTGTTAAAAGGATATAAATGTGTCCCAAAAGGATCATTTCATTTGGGGGTGGGGGAATTGGATTGCAAAGGATTAATGAGGCGAGGGGTTTGTGTTTTCAACTGGATGTAAAATGCAAACTGAGTAAGTTGTGACATCATCATTTAACCTTAATGTTTAGCTGCACTTGGATTTCTAACACGTGGTGAGGACAATTAGACCTTGTACATCAAACCAACATTTTCCATCCTGAAATGAGATAAAAGGCTAGATTTTTTAAGCTGCACTGTGCAAAAGTTTACAACAAAATCATGAAATCTAACTGACACAGACGACATATTCTTAATAATAATCAGGCAAGAAAATGAATGCAAATCCCACTAGGGTGATTAGGGGATTCAAAAGGGTCTGTTTTTGTGGCTGACTTTATTTCTGCCAAATTTCAGTCTAACCTCTGAGGCCTGTGTATGTGCAGAGACCCCACACAGGTGATGTGAAAGCAGGTTTGGAGGCAGGCACTGAAAAGAGAGAGAGCTACAATGTGGGAGAAAGGACATCAGTGCTGGAAGCAGACAGATCTAAGCTGACATCCTTGACTCCATCACCGACTTGACCACATGAGCTTGGGCGACATACTTCATGTCTCTGAACATCGATTTCTTTTGCAAAATAAGGGTTAAAGAAAGGTGGTTACAAGAATACATTTGAAAGCACCTGGAACAGTGACTGGCACAAGGCAGGTGGCCAATTATTGCTACTGTTTCCTACCAGATATACGTCCTAAAGTAGGAAATAGAATAAAAGCAAACTACACCCTCAGGATCTGCTCCTCTGGACTTGGCTGGGGGATCTGCTCTTCCTCATCTTGGCTGGGGAAGTCACAGGCAGGGATGATGGTTTCTAGCCAAGGCAAGGAAGAAGAAGCCTGGCTGGTTTTACCTTAGGCTTGGTGGACAACTATGACGGCCAACACCAAGGTCATTTCCTCCAGTGCACTTACAACAGTCTGTAATCATTGTACCTGTATGCGTTCTTGCTTGATCGATAACCTGTCTGTTTCCTCCTACATATCTTGACCCCCACAGGGGTAGGGACCTCGTATACCCAGTTTTCTGCTGAAGTCTCAGGACTCCGCATGGTGTCTCATACTTGGTACGCACTCAGTTGAAAGAATGATGACAGTAAGGCTGGAGGCCCTGGGCAGGATAATAGCAGGAGGGGCTAGAATCCAAGAAATGGGAATCAGCAGCAGCATCGCTAGGGAGCAGTTAGGAAGAGTCTCATCCTATGGCAGGAATGATGATGCCATAGTGATGATCTGACTTCTCTGGCTGTGTTGGGACCAAAGAAGCCGATCTACATCAGAATGAGGCCAGAGATAAGTCAGGCAGAGAAAGACAAGTAGTGTATGATATCACTTATATGTGAAACCTAAAAAAAGACAACACACCAGTGACTATAACAAAAAAGAAACAGACTCACAGATATAGAGAACAAACTAGTCGTTACCCGTGGGGACAGGGATGGGGGGAGGGGCAAGATAGGGGTAGGGAAATAAGAGGTACAAACTATTACGTATAAAATAAATAAGATATTATTTATAATATTAATTACCAGTGTAATTATCTAGTCTTAAGTTCTCAAGACCTTGCAGAGTTACTGCCATGCAGTCCTGCTTAAAAGGGAAATGACTTCAAGACCTTTTCCCATCTTGGAATCTATAAAGGTTACTGCTAATGTCACATGATTCTATGAAGGGGATCACACTGATCCTTCTCAGGCAACTCCTTGGGCAAGGTAACCAGACTGACACAGATATAGGAGGTCAGACACTACAGTTATTTCCTTCAAACCTTCACAACTAGATCATATATAGGTAATCTAGAGAAAGCCCTTCTGGTTCCAGAAGCTATCCTGACAAAATGGACTATTTCTCTGGCCTAAGGAAAAATATGAGGAATATGGATTGAAACAAAATACCACTGGTTTGTTTTGACAGCGACTATTTTTCTGGAAGGGTTCTCCTTCAACCACAACCTCCCCTATACCCTATTCCCCCGCAAAAAGCAAAACCAAAACAAAATCAGTACACATAGATTGCTACTCCCTGCCTCTTTCAGAGGCATAAAAATGAATCCACATTTAGTCATAAATGTTGCAAAGAGTTATCATTGAAAATAAAATGAAATTTCAGGAAATTGGGCCAAAGCCAGAACATTCGGGTCATAAGATGTCAAGACCATTAACAGAATTTCTCAGTTCTTGAGAAAAATCTTTAAACTCTAATTCCTAGCGACAGGATTTTATATATGCCCATTTTATTGTATTTTTAATAGTACAGTTCAATTTGTCCATATTATTAGTAGCATTTTGCTTACTTGATCTAATAGGAAGATTTCTATAAAAAAATCTCCCACTTCGATTAGGTATCCTCTACTTGTTGTTCTACTTCAATTTTTTTCTTTATATGTTTTGAAGTTGTGTTGTTCGCATATGTAAGTACAGATTTTATTTGTCTCCTGGTGAACCATTCCTTTTATGATTAATTAATGACACTCTTTATTCCTAAGAATTTCTTATTTCTTCTTGTTGTAAATTTTATTTTGTCATATACTTACACTTCTCCCAAAGCTTTCATTTGATTAGTATTTGCCTAGTATATATTTTTCTCTTCCTTCACTGTCAAACTTTTTGTGTCTTTATGTTTTAAGAAGTTCTTTGGTAAACAGCACATAAATAGATTTTGTGTAATATAATCTAGCTCTGAATTTTAATATGCAAATTATAGTTATTATGATTACTCATGCTTTAGGGCTTTTTTCTACCAAGTTATCTTTCATTTCTTCCTTGCTCCTGCTTTCTTTTTATTTTTATCCCATCCCATCCCACTGCCCACCTGGAGTCACCAAGACATCAGCTTCTAAACTCAAAGCTTAGGTTTTTGCATTTCCTCCTCATTCCTTACAACTGAGGAGTTGCCTTTCTTCATTTCTGAGATACATTTGTGTTTAAAAAAAATGTTATATTTTACCCAACCTGTGTGTGTGTGCATGTGTGTACGTAACAGGAAGAAGGCCCTTGCTGGCTTTCTTTCCATACAGGAATGGGAGCTTCTGTCATAAAAACACTTTTGTTTTTAAAAGCGTATATGCTAGAATTGGGGCTTTTCTCCAAAAATGTTGAAGCCTGATACATACATCTAGAATAGGAGCTTGATGAAAGAGCCCTGCCTGCACAGCGATATCCCTCTATGCCTGCTCGTCCCCTGAGCACCTATTCGGAGCACAGCTTAAAAACTCCCGCTGGGCTTCCCTGGTGGTGCAGTGGTTAAGAATCCGCCTGCCAATGCAGGACACATGGGTTCAAGCCCTGGTCCGGGAAGTTCCCACATGCCGCGGAGCAACTAAGCCCATGCGCCACAACTACTGAGCCTGCGCTCTAGAACCTCCGAGCCACAACTACTGAGCCTGCGCTCTAGAACCTCCGAGCCACAACTACTGAAGCCCGCGCGCCTAGAGCCCATGCTCCGCAACAAGAGAAGCCACCACAATGAGAAGCCTACGCACCGCAACAAAGAGTAGCCCCCGCTCGCCGCAACTAGAGAAAGCCCACATGCAGCAACGAAGACCCAACGCAGCCAAAAATAAAATAAAATTAAAAAAACAAACAAACAAACAGCTCCTGCTAATGGCTTGTGAACTCTACCCCATATCCTCACTCTGGTTCACCATGTTTTTCTCAAACATAGGAAAACACAGAGCCTTCTCTTTGTAATCTTCTAAATGATTTACTCATTTGATTGCAGTTGAATTAGAAAAGAGACCAATCTGCCAGCTTCTAACTACGTGTTTTATCCAAATTCCCCAGTAGTCAATCCTTATGTACGTAATATGGCCTACATAATTTTATGTGTTCAAATAGCATGAAACGAGGACAATTTTGTGGCATTCCATCTCTGGGTATGCTAGTTTCTCTCTACGGCAGAGAGAGAGGTCTCCCGCTCCACCATTTTCCACATCTACAAACAAGCTGGGTCAGATGAACTTGAGATTCACTTCCACCTTTGGTGGACTTAGAGAACATAAGGGAATTGTTTCCCCTCTGTTGTGTGCCTAGGAGCCTGGGGCAACAGTGGCTCTGGGACATTAAGGATTCACCTCAAATCACAAATCACACAGCAATTAGATAGTCATGGGGGGGCTGGATCTAGGATTCTCTGAGTCCAAATGTGAGATGCTCCCTTATGCCAGGGATTGTGGGCCAAATGTGGCCCACTGCCTGTTTTGTATGGCCCAGGAGTTAAGAATGGCTTTTACATCTTTAAGTGGTAAAAACAAATCAAAAGAAGAATATATTAAGATGTGAAAATGATATGAAATTCACATTTTAGTGTCAAATAAATTCCATTCTTCTCATTAGTAGAACTTTGTTACAAAAAATGGTACTTGATTATTATTATATTTTAAATATCATCAATAAAAATCTGTGGAAAAATTTTTCTCATCATATAGGTGCCTACATACTATCTTGAAGTTTGCCTCTTGGTCAGAAAGGCCTAAAATATTTTCTATCTGGCCCTTTACTAAAGCATTTTACTGACCTTGCAATAGACCAAAAGCCCTTGCAAGGATGGAGCCAGGATGCAAATCTACTGCCCTTCCATACACCACAAGCCAGGCTGTATCTAACAATGGCTTGATATCATGAAGTCTTTAGCACTGTTAAAGAGGTACAAAGTAGCAGAGGTCAAAAAAAAAAAAAAAAAGTATAGTCTTTAGATCAGCTATTACAAGGATTAGAATCAGGGATCTCGTTCTCCCATGACCAGCTGTGCCACATCACAAAGTTTCCTTCATATATATGAGTCTCAACTTTTCCATTAGCAAATTAGAAGTAATTATGCTGAAGTTGTGAGGATCAGCTCAGGCTTTAGCATAAAATAGAGGCTTCATAAAATATGAGTACTTGTAGGTTACAAAAGTCTTCCTAATATTTTGCCCCTTCTTCAAGAGATGAACTCTGTTTCTTTACCCTCTGTGTCTAAGATGGCCTCACAACTTGCTTGTGAGCAAGTGAATGAAGTAGAAAGGATGAAGTGTGTCTTCTGAGCTTAAGCCTCAAAAGGCCTTGCAGCTCTTGCCCTTTCTGCTTTTGGAACCCATGTGAGCCAGCCTTGGAGAGCTGGCTGACCACAGGTACCTGACTGAGGTCAGCTGAGCCTGCCCGATCCAGACCAGAAGAACTGCCCAGCTGAGTCCAGGGCCAAATGCTTGACTTGAATTAAGAGCCAAATAAGTGGTTTCTGTTTTAAGTCACCAAGTTTCAGGGTGTTTATTATGCTACAACTCTGACATGGTACTGTACCATTCTGATGAAAGAAATAGCCTAGAGTTATATCCCCAGGCCCCGCCAAGACCTGGTCCAGAGCCTTCTCTTAAGTTTGCTTGCAGTTGCCTCTCCACCCAGCCAGACCAGACAGAATTGACTGAGGGCCCCGTGACATATTTCAGACAGACAAGGAAAACCGCCTGGAGGAGACATGCACTTTTAGGAATGCGAACTTCTCTGAAAGACACATCAGGGAAGATTTATGGAGGCAGCTATGTGCTCTGACTATAAATCAGCTCTCCCGGGCCTCAGTCCAACCTGACCTGGGATCACTGGGCTGTGGTAGTACTGGCCCTGGCACCACCTCCTGGAAGGGGCATGTGGTCCAGAAAAGGAAAGCCAGAGCCCCAGGGGAAAGGCTCCCTTTTCAAATATGCATGTTATTCCCTGTCTTTGAAGGTGCCAAGGCTATGATTCCAGGATGCTGCTAATCTATAGTGTGCTTTAAAAAAGGATTTCAATAAGTATTCTAGCACATTCTCACAACAGCCTTGAGGAAAAAGAACAGCAGATATTACCACACCTCCAGGTGCTGTGGACGGAATCCCGAGAACATTAATTAATTTCTCTGAGGACCCACTGCACTTAAGAGCTGGGGTTCAAATCAGGGTGTTCTGACTCCAAATACTGGACTTTTCACTCGACAACGATGCTTGCCAATCAGATTTATAGTCAAAGACCATTTGAGGTGGAGGAGACCTGTGGAAATTATCTAGCCCATCACCTTTGCTTTCCAAATTAACAACAACAAAGATTTATTACGTACTTATTAGGTTTAGTGTGGCCTGCTGAGCACTTTACATACATTAAGTCTAATCCTCCCAGCCTCCCAATGAGATGGCCGAATGTATGATTTACAAATTAGGTAATGACAATTTAGCACAAGTTATTTCCAAAAGTTGAGGGAGTCGGAGGCAGAACTGCGCTGTCGATCCTCATCTATCTGATTCCAGAACCTGAGCTCGTTTCCACAGAGCCACACAGCTTCTTAGATGGGGGCAATGATGCCTGGAGAGTGGAAAGTCGTGTCCAAGATCACACAGCCCATGTGATTAACCTAGTCTATTAATTCATCAAGCATTAACTGAGTGTCTGCTATTTGTCAGGACTAGTCTAGTCAATGGAAGCACAGGCGTGACCTGTACATAGTCACTGTGTTTCAGGAGATTAATTAAGGGAGAAGAGAAGTGGCCTTAAATTACTCTCATAAAAGGTAATAAGTGACAAATATAAGAAAGATAGAGAAGAGGTTATCGAAGTTTGGAGGAAGTATGCATGACTTTCATGTGGGAAAAATTTGGAAAGACTTCCCGAAGAAAGTAGCTTTAAGGTTTTGTTTGGAAGGAAGAGCAGGGTTTGGGGCATGTGGCGATGCAGAGAGGGAGGAAAATCAAGCAGGAGAAATGTCACAGAGGTAGAGAGGCAAGGGGTTATTTCATCATAGATTTAGGGCTAGACTCTAGGTAGCTGGGGTCTATCCAGTCTTCTTTCTATCCCTGTAACTATCTCATGGTTTCAAGTTGAATGCCATTTTGATTATGCAGTTTCAAAACTACCTTTGGCAAAAGGGGAGTGAGCTCCATCCAAAACTCCTTGGTAGGAAGGGGATGCTATTAAGGGGGCACAGGGGCTGGGGAACAAAGATGGAAACCAAAGAAATAAAGACGTATCTGGTTGGCTGTCGTTTTAATGTTTAAGCGCAGCAACAATCCAATAAGGCAAATAATTTAAAGCCCTTAATATTTATGAATATTTTTCTCCAACTAAGTGAATAATCCATAGCTACTTACTAGTAAAGAGTACACACACACACCACATAAACCTGCATTCTAAAGGACAGTGTCCCCCAATAAAAGAGCACATCAGAGCTTATCTATCAGGGAGGATAAAGAAGCCAGAATATGCCTCTCTTCCCAGCGTGGGGACGCAGCTGGGGATTGTGGGAGTGATATCCAGAGCCTGGCTCTGATGGAGATTCTGATTTCTGCCCACTTCACCAGCACTCGCTTTGTTCACAGTTTTCCCCAGATATTCCCATAATGCCCTGCACAGTGTCACTCACATGTACCTTTGCATATTTCTTTCTTCTACTAGCAATACCTTCCCAATCTCTCTCCTCAGTTGATACCACTGCATTCTTCAAGGGCTACTTCCACAGTGAAGCCTTCTTTAATTATTCTCCCAGCTTTGTAAACACCCCAGGCCAGCTCACACCACCTTCCTATGCATTCCTTGTGGTGCAAACGTCTAATCTCCTACTTCATTCACTAAATGATGAAGTGCTGGTTGGCAGGGATCTGGGTGGCACATCCTACATTTGTACGACTTAGCGAAAAAAGCTGGGTGAGTACCTTTCAAATGCACAGAACACTGGACAGTGGCATAACCACTGGGTTTGCTGCTCCTCAGGTCATAGAATTGGCTCTCTGGGGCCAGAGGGAGCTTGTAGGGGGCAGTCCTGACTCTTTGTTAGCTAAGAAAGAGATACCTCACTTTCCAGAAACTTGTAGCTCCTGATCACCCTCACAGAAGCACTGATGATACAGAAACACCTACCAATGCAAGAGAACTACAACCTCTTCCTTCCAGTATCTAGACTAGGCTAATACAATTTCACAGCTCAAAGATCTTAGCCAGGCTAGCTAAGACAAAAACTATAGTCATCTGGGAACTGAAATATGGGCTCTGTCTAGGCTTTGAATTCACAATTCCACAGTCTATTAGCTGGGTACACTTGGGCAAGTCACTTAACCTACCTAAGCTTGAATTTCCTGTTTTATAGAATGGGGATAATTATAGTCCTTACCTTATGGGATGTGGGGAGCTTTTAAATGAGATAATATATGATGAGTATAGTACTTAGAACACACTAAATGCTCAGTAAGTGCTAGTTGCACCACATCTTCTTAACCCTTTGTATTCCATGAAGCTCCCAACTATCTTCTTTTATTCATCCAGGTATTCATGCATCCATCCACCTATTCGTATATTCTCCCATTCAGTCAACTGCTATTCTATGCCAGTTCTATGTTAGGCATTTGGTCTGCAGAGAGACATAAATCACTGTCCTTTCCATCATGGGACTGTCAGAGATGATGAGGGAAGCAGATGTGTCCTGTAATCAGGGCTGTGATAGAAAGCAGCACGGGGGCTACAAGTGCCCAAAGGAGCAGCTCACTCAGCCTGGATTAGGGCTGAGGGTGGGCTGGGGGGTGGGGTCTTCATAGAGAAAATCTTGAGACCAGAATTTGAAACATGAGTAGCAATTTGCTGCCTAGAGAAGAGAGGGAGGGGCTTTCAGGTAAAGGATGATCATTACACAGATTTGGAAACCAAGTCATTTTCGGGGAAGAGGAACATGGACAGTGTGCTGGAGGCTGCAGAATACAGTGGCTTGGGGGGATTCAGAGGTAGGCTGGAGTCCAGGCTAGGAAGGAGCCTTGTGTAGCCAGCTCTGGCAACTTTCTAATCCTATTAAACAGTGTGCCCTAAATCCTACAGACTCTTCCTTCTAAAACTGGGTAAGTGTATCCTTAATGGGACATTGAGAAATATAATGATGTTGACATTATCACTGTCATGAGAGTGATACTGACAAATGTAAAAGTAATAATAAAACAGTAGCCATAAGAGTAGTAAATAATAAAATAATAGAACACATGTTCTGTGTGCACCTTTTGCCTGTCTCTGTGCTCAGTGCTTTACAGGCATTATCTCACTGGATCCTATGGAAACCTGTTGAAGATGGTACCTTACTATCCTAGTATAATCAGCGAAAGTATGATTCTTCTTCTCGGGACATCGACATTACCTAAAGACTTGAGAAAATGTTAAATAATTTAACTGACAAATAATATAATCTAAACTAAAATAAATATGCACATATTACAAAATAGAATGGCATGGATTTTTTTTTAGACAGAATCTGGAATTTGGGGCTTATGTTGATGTTTTGTGAGCACAGCTGCAGACTGTTTGGGGGGGGGTGTGTTGATTTTCATCTGCCTCCAGGAAGACTTCACTGCAAAAGCTTCAAAAGCCCCCAGTGCAAGTGACAGAATATCAGGAAAATGTTCTAGGCAGGAGAGTGACATGGTCTGATTTACTGTGTTTTCAAAAGATCACTTCACCCACCGGGGTGGAAGATGGATTTGGGGAAGAAGAGGCTGTCACAGGAATCTGGATGAGGGATGATGAAACCTTAACCAAGTCAGAGGCAATGGCCCGGGGAGGAGGGGATGGATTTGTGAGCCCCGGAGGGCAGATTAGCGGGACCCTGATGACAATGATTGAGGGTCAACCATGAGCCAGACACTGGACTAAGCATTTTGCAGGTTATTATCTCACACCCTACATGTGATTTCAGCATTATTAGCACTATTTTACAGATAGGAAAACTGAGGCTACAAACAGCTTCTTTGCTTATTAAAGATCAATCCGTTAGCCAGTGGTGGAATTCAATTTCAAATATAAAGTCCCACTTTTTAAAGACCACTACCTAGACTGCATGAAACTCAGCAGCCTTTCCTCACATCCATAGAAACCTTCCTCTGCTTTATTTGAGAGCCAACACCTCCTCTTCACTACCTGTGGACCTGACTACCCAACAGCTGCCTCATAAAACGCTGTCACAGACAAGAGGACAGCACGGGGCCCTCCACCACTTTCCTCTGTCTGCCTGAGGACAATTCACGCCAGCATCTGCCAGGTCTCTCAGGAGGAAGCCCTAACTACAAAACCACATTGGAGCTGATTTCAGCCATGTGCTCAGTTTCATGACACCGGTTCTCTGCTACCGTTCCATCTGCCGGGACCCGCTGAGCACCATGGGCCGGGCGCAGAGCCCAGTGAAGCAGAGAGAGGCCAGGTGTTCCCACTCTGGGCCAGAAGGCCCACGGCCACTTCAGCGGCAGGGGGAAGAGACAGTGAAAGACTGGGGATTTTGACCGTGATATCTGGGATTTCTGATGGTCAGTGGAAGCCAATGGAGCACTTCCAAAACTGTGTTTCTATGGATGCTTCTGTGCTGCAAGATGTTCACACATGTTCCAAGGGGAAAAAGAGAGTCTGTGGTCAAGGTGGTTTTACAGATGATGATCTAAACAAATCTGCCCAGCTCTCTGCACTGCAGGATTTCCCAGGGTCTTTCACAGATTAAGATGCCTTTGGGAATTTCCAAGAGAAAGAGGGAGTGTGTGGAATTTCCAAAACAGTTATTGACCATGGATTTCTTCTGTCCAAGAAAATCTTGAGGACGTGTGGTGGAAAGTGTGTGCGTTGGGAAGTTTAGGACTGGCACGTACTAGCCTTTCTCTCTCTTGCAAAAACCTTATCCAATAGTGGCAGCAAAACCGTGAGCACGTTATTAAGCCATTTTCAAAACTGCTTTGACAGCATCCACTTGAGCACATTTCATGTGCTATCCATCAATGAGTCTATCTCTAGGGGAAACAGGATTCCCTGGAGAGCTGTACTGGGAGGTTTGATTTTATCCTGGATCCCTCTTCTACCATCAATTTGAAAGTTATAAAACGAAGCCACTTTTCCACAATCTTTGAGGTTAATGCCCTCATTTATTCAACAAATATTTATTAAGCGCTTTCTATGTATTAGGTTTATGAATATGAAGCTTACATTTTAGAGAGGAAAACAGTAAACAAGCAAACAAATAAAAGTGATTTTAGACCCTAATATTAGGGAAGGAGCGAAAAATGGTTATGTAACAGATAGTAGCAGGTTGGGGATGGAAAGGAGTAAAAGTTTGGGTACCCCCGTTTGGGTAGTCATGGACGACGGTTCTGAGGAGCTGACATTTGAGTTAGGAGCTGAAAGGTGAGAAGGGGCTAGCCAGGAGAGAATCTGGGGGACAAAAAGAGACATGGCAAGGAGAAGTACAGCACGTTCTCAGACCCTACACTGGGGCTCCATTCGCCGTGTTCCTGGGACATGAAGAAAGTCATTGTGCCTGGAGCACAAGGAAATGCCAAGTGAGCGAAGAAGGCAGGGACAGATTCAGATGGAACAGTAGCTACAGGCCATGGCAAAGACTTTGGACTGTGTTCTAAAGATAACAGGAAACCACTGAAGAATTTTAAGCTGAACAGTGACCTTATCTTGTTTATATTTCTAAAAAGGTTACTCTGGCTTGCTTTGGGGAGAATCTCAAGGAGGGTATAGTCAGAAGCAGGAGATAAAAGGTGGCAGTGGTCATAATGGTGACAAAGAAAGGGAGGACAAAATGAATTTCTTCCTGTATCAGTTCTCTTAGTTCCCACCTAACTTACAAATTAAAATAACTTGATATTCAATTAGAGTCTGTCAAACAATAGATTTCATGAATAATCTAATTCTGCAATTCAAGAGGGGAAAACAGACTCCAAAGTGAAGGTCAAGTTTTATGCAAAAAAAAAGGTTCTACATGACATTGTTTATAATGGGCAAATAATTAGAAACAGCCCAAATGCCTTACAGTAGTGGCCTCGTTAAGACAGTTATGGTACATAAAAGAGATTGTTTTTGGAAGAATTCATTGACATAAAAATGTTTAGGATATGACACTAAGGAAAGAAATTCAGATTGATAGTGAAGAGGAGGGAGGTTATGGACTTGGAGTCAAGTGTATTTATGGGGGCCGTATTTCTAGAGAGGATATGGGAAGGAGATTCTTGGTGAATATTGGAGCAATAAAGATGGCTAGTTAAAGCTGAGAGAAATTACAAGTCATCCTGAATGCCCAAGCCATGACAAATATAAGATAGCATTTATTCAGTTCCTAATACACATTAGCTCAGCACTCCAAGGTAGTCTATATCCATCATTTCATCAGATCCTTACAGCAATCCTCTGATGTAGGGATTGGCATCCCTATTCTACAGAAGAGGAAACTGAGGCTCAGAGACATCCAGTGACTCTTCCAAAGCTAAGCAAGTTGAAACTGACAGGGCTGGATTAGCACTCAGACATTGCTGACCTCAAAACAACTTTTCTTTATCATTATACAATGATTCGACCTGGGGTTTACCACGAGTTCCAAAAAGGAACTCCATCATCAAATTCTGCCTCGATTTATGATCTCACCTAAATGAGTAGATCTCAGTTTTTCACCAGATACAGGAATTCACAGGATTAAGACCTAGACATTATCTCAGCAAATAACAAGTGTCTACTATGTGTGCAGACATTGATTTAGACCCAGAAATTCAAAGATGATTCAAATAAGATATTTCCCGCCTTCAAAGAACACTGTCTAGCTAAGGAGAGAGACAGACAAAAGCAAATGATATTACACAAAAGTGAAATCAGTGCTTAACACATGGATAAAGATGTGGGAGAATTCACACATGGGAGAATTCAGGGTGAACTGTGATGGTGACAGTCAGTGATGTGTTTGCCAATATACGTCACACACGTTAAGCTTGGAAAGAAAGGTAGGGCTTCACCAGGATAGAACCTAATGGTTGATTAAAAAAGTCTGGGACTCAGACTGCTTAGTTCTTTCTGGCTCTGATAATTGCTAGGATGTTCCTTCGGGCAGCTGGCTGCAGCTTTCTGTGCCTCAGTGATATCATCTGTAAAATGGGCATCATCATCACCGTACCTGTTTCATAGGGTTGCTGAGGATCAAATGAGATAAGATATGTACAGCATTTAGCCTGCTGCCTGGAGTACGTGTCAATAAATGCCAATGACTATTCATAGGGGCTAGATAGGGGTTTTCACGCGGAGAAACTGGCCTGGAAAGAAACGTGGAAGTGGGGACACATGGATTTAGAAGAGTCAGCAGAGAGACTGGAGCTCTTTGGGGGCCTCAAATGCCATTTTCATAAGCACGAACACTTCTGAAGACCCTGGACAACCAGTGAAGTTACAGGAGAAGGGAAATGACATAATCAAAATCAAGTTACAGGAACTAGAGAAGTAAAAGTCAAGAGGAAGAGTGACTGGCTGGAGACCACTGAGTGCATGGAAGGATAAAGGCGACATTGGGAAATCAGGCAATGGTGAGGGGGTTCGTCCCAGACACAAGGTCACGAGAAGGTCAGAGAAAGGAGACAATGATGATGATGATGATGATGATGATGATGATAACGTTGGGGAGGAGAGACAGGGAGAAGGATGAGGAAAAGGAGGAGGAGGGAAAAATCTACTTCTGATTGCACGCTGGCTGGGCACTGCGCTGAGATGTTACAGAAAGCTGGGCAGAGAGGAGTGGCTTGGGGAAGTGGAGGGACTGCCCAAGGTGACAGGGTTAGGTAACAGCAAAACCAAAATTTGAATCCAGTTCTGTCTAATACACAGCACTCCTGCTTTGACCACTAGATTACTCAGGCTATTAAAGAGTGGGTCCAAACCCTGTTCTGTGATCCCAGTCTGAGGATGTTTTCCACGAGAACATCCTGGCTTTCTCACACTCTCCAAAGTGACACCAGCTACAACTTGAAGAGCATCTGCTGTATCCTGGTCCTGTGCTGGGCACTTTCCATAGACTGTTGCTAACCTTTTCAACCTCGCTGGAAGATGGGCATTTCATTCCCATTCTCAGATGAGGCGGCTGGGGCTCAGAGAGGTTAGCTTTACACCCAGGGACACAGGTCCTCTCGCTGCAAGGCCTCAGCTGAGATGACTTATCAGGGGGACAGTGGCGTGGGTTCTGTGTGCACAGGGAAGCAGGGGGAAGAGGGCATAGCTCTTCCTGGCACCTTAAGAACCTGGGCAGAGCGGGCGGACATCCTGGCCAGAGGCTCTGGGAGGACCTACCTCGGGACCTGCTTCTCCTCTTCCGCCTCCCTGCCGAGGCACTGCGTGGTGCTGGCTGCAGCTGACCGATCTCGATGGGCGTGTTCGCACGGAAACTCTCCTTGAACTTCTGCATCAGGGACTCCACTGGCTCCTGCGTCGCCTCAGCTGCCGCTACGGGGTGGGCAACGGGGCTGAGGTTAGGGCTCGGCCCACCCTCGGCCCCTGGAGAACTGGGCCTGGCCCCCCGGAATGTCTGGAGCTCCCTCCCGGACCCAGTGATAATGCAGAAGCCATAGGGGCCAGTAGACATGAATCTGCTGGCTTAACGCATTTATTTCTTCAACACCGACTGTGTTCTCAAGGGTACTTCCCCAAGCCCTTGAGATATGATGGTGAAAGTTTGACACAATCCATGATTCAAGGAATCCATAGCTTGGTAGGACACATATCCGGGCATTTCCAACACTGTGCAATACTTCCGTGACAGTGGAGTACAGAGTACCAGAGGAGCACCAAGAAGGGTGAGCTTACCCATCCTGGGAGTCAAGGCAGGCTTCCTGGAGGAGGAGGCAATACCTCCACTGAGACCTTAAACAGGAGTAGGAATTAGCAAAGAAGATAGAATCAGCGTGGAGTTGCTGAAAAGATTTGGGATAAAAGAGTGCCCTGGGTGGAAGGAGAGGCATGTGCAAAGATCTGAAGCCAGAAAGAACACGGTGCTTGAGTAACTGAGAGGAGTTCAGTGTGGCTGCAGTGGAGCCTGGGAAGAACAGATGAGGCTGCAGAGGGCAGAACACCTTGTAAGCCACCTTGCGGAGCTTGGATTTTATCCCAAAGGCAAAAGGTGACCATTGAAAGGTTTTAAACAGGAAACTGGCATGTTCCAATTAAGCCCCTGTGATAACAATTACTAACCAGAGTATGGAGAATACACACAGAAGCAAGGACAAAGGCCTGTACAGAGGCTTTTTCAGGAGCCAGCCAGAGGCAATAATGCCTGAACCAGAACAGTGGCAATAAAGGTAGACGGCAGTACATGGGTCAAACAATATTTCAGGAGACAAAACTGCAGTGCAGTGATACGTAGATCACTTGGGACAAGAGCCCCATTTTACTAAGGGAAATTGAAGTCCCCCCCACCCCAAACAAGGCATACAACTAGCTCCAAGCTAGCAAGCGGTAGAGTCAAGCCCTCTAAATCCTACTCCAACATTCCTTTTGTTTCAATATCCTCCAAGGAGCTCCTGGTAGCCACATTTTCAGAAATTTCAAAATTGAGACTGGTAGAAAGTTATAGAGAATGGAGAGAGTCATGGCAGAAGGGCAGAGGGAAAAAAGGTAGAAGATAAAAGTAAAAAAAAAAAAAAAAAGCAGAAAAACTTGAGAAAGAAGGAGAGAGCCAACATAAAAGAAAAGGAGAGGAAATGAGAAAGAAGAAAAGAAGATTGGCTGAATGATCTCAGTGTCTTTGTTCTGAGAAATCCCCAAAGAGAGCCCTGACTTTGAAATCTTCAGACTCAACCCTCCCTCCACCTATGTCTCAAGAGGCTGGGAAAGTTCTTCAGTTTAAGCTACTTTCTGTCTGATGACAAGGAATGGGATGTGTTAAAGATTCCTGTTTCTTTGATGAGCTTTTCCCAGAGTGGACAAAGAAGGCTTCTGAACATCCCAACACCAATTTTAAGGAGATCCTGTTTTCCCAGGAAAGTTTATCAGCTTAGACACACATGTGTCTGCAGGGTAGGTCATACCCAGAGGGCTGGTTTGGGTATTGGGCTCTGTGAGAAGCCTCATCTCTAGGGACATAGAGGGGCATCTGTGTTTGCTAAGGAAAAGATAATTGACAATACAAATGACCCTGTGGTAGTGTAACACAACTGCCTCTCTTGCTATCTGTCTCTCCAGGTATCTCAGTTAGGTCTACTTAAAGGTGAGCCAAGAAGAAAATCCCAAACATGGGTCCCCTACTCCAAGCCTATGATACAGAACCCTCCAGCAAGAGGCTACAGTCTAATTCTGAGAAGCACTGTCATGCCCAATCCAGATGCTTTAAACCCAGAGAGGAGAGCGATTTGCACAAAATTGTAAGAGCTGTGCTAAACTGTGGTCAAAAGTCCAGAGCAAGCCAATGTCTGGAATCCTCCAAGGGAGGGACCCACACACATCTGTGAAAATTCACGCATTCATTTGTCTCCTCACTCATTCATTCACTCTATGGTATTTTCAGAAAATATGTCTTAGTCTGCTTGGACTTGCATAACAAAAATCATAGGCTCGATAACATAAACAGGTCAGATTCTGGTTTGAAGATGGCTGCCTTCTTACTGTCTGCTCACGTGGCCTTTCCTTGGTGCATCCATGTTGGGGGAGGAGAGGGAGAGAGGGAGAGAGAGGGGGAGGGAGGGAGAGAGAAGTCTTTCTCTTCTTACAAGGACACCAATCCTATCAAATTAGGATCCCACCCGTATGTTCTCATTTAATTTTAATTACCTATCAAAAACTCTATCTCCAAATACAGTCACATTGGAGGTTAGGGTTTCAACATGTGAATTTTGGAGTACACAGTTCAGTCTATAGCAGACTATATTTGGAGACAGAATCTTTAGGAGGTAATTAAGATTAAATGAGATCATAAAATCGGGGCCCTCATCTTATGGCACCGTGGCCTTAGAAGAAGAGTAAGATCTCCCCGTGAGGACGCCGAGAGAAGGTAGCCATCTACAAGGCAAAAAGAGAGCCCTCACTAGAACCCAACCATGCTGACACCCTGATCTCGGTCTTCCAGCCTCCAGAACTGTGAGAAAGTAAATGTCTGTTGTTTAAGTCACACAGTCTGTGACATTTTGCTCTGGCGGGTCTAGTAGACAAAGTCACAGTCACATTGGGGGGTTAAGGCTGACTTTCAGTCCATAGCAGGGTAAGATGGTGAAAACAACAACAAACAAAACCCCCTCGTGATGCTCACCATGTAGACAGGAAAACCAATAGTAATGAAATAAATGACAGAGAAATGTAAAATTTACAACTGATGTATACCAATAAAGGAGAGGTGAAAGATGATATAAGAGGCTCCAGTACAGGAATAAGACCTTGTCTAGGAAAACCATGGAAACTTGCTTCAAGGAAGTGAGCAGTTGTGACTAAAATCTGGAAAGAGTATGAGATAATCAGGTGAAAAGGGAGCTGCGGGGGAGGCGGGAGGTGAAGAAAGCAAAGGAGTCAGAGGAAAGAGTCTAAACCAAGACCCCTCGGGGAGAGGGAATATGCAAGGAGCTGCAATCACCACTGGGGCTGAAATGCTGAAAGCAATCGGTGTGAGATAATGCTAGAGAGGCAGGAAATCCTAATACTAACGCTAACCTTGATCCTCACCCTAACCCCCACCCTGACCCTAACTCTTCTGGGCCTTGTTAAGAATAGAACATACTGAAGGTTTTAGATAGGAAAGTGACTTGATCAGATCTTCACTTAGAGAAGATCGCTCTGGCAGTAAAAAGGATTCTTTGGAGAAGGACAGAAATGGAAGTGAGAAGACCAACTAGGAAGGTGGTACCATATTACAGAAGTCCTTGTAGGAGATGCTAGGTAGTAGAGGTGGAGATAGGGATAGAGCAGGAGAGAGAGTAGAGACAGAAATGTTAGAGCAGTGGAGATAGAGCAGGGAGCACATTTGAGAGTTATTTTGTAGGTACCCCTCCCTGAGAATGTGGTGATTTATTGGAAAAGGGGGATAAGGGAGAGTGAGGTAGAGAGGATGACTCCTGGTCTTCTGGCATCCACAGAGGCAGAATGATGGCACCTCTCAGTGAGAGGAGGGACACTGAAAGAGTAGTGAACAGAGTTTGGTTTTAGGTGAGAGCCCTTGGTGACGCCCAGATGTCTACATGGAGAGGTGTTGAGCAGACAGCAAGTTATGTGGGTCTCGCACTCACAAGAGAGAACTGGACCGTGTGGAGGCTCCACACATGCGTTCTTTGGAACAGGCAGAGAGGGAGTGTGTGTAGTGGTGAAGCATGTTAGCTTCTGGCACAGTGGAGGCTACGGAACATGTAACCATTCCTGATCTGCACTGCCTGATCTCCCTTTGCACCCCCAGATCCGTCTTCCACCCACAGGTTCATTCTGCCCCACTCTATGGCCTGGAGGCAGACCCTCAAGGGGCTATTTCACAGATCCTTCTTATCTGGCTACTAGTTGAGTTTGCCCAGGGAGATGTTCTGGCAGGATATGGGAGGAGGGAATTTGAGGGTATGTCTTCCCGTACTCCTTTCCTGTTTCTGCATCGTATTTCTGATAGAGACAGGGACACTCAACAATCACAGCTTCTGCCAGGGCCGCTTTCCCACAAATCCATTTTCCCCAGACTCCAGGAAAACCATGTCCTCTCCCTGCACCTTCAGTTCTAGGAATTAGTGGTGGCTTCCTGATACTTATTTCTCCTGGTGCCTCAATACCCCCGCCCCATTGATTCTCTTTACTCTTTCTACACCTCTATAAATAGTAGCTTCGTTGAACTTCACCTAAAAATCCCATTGGAGGGTGCCTTCTTTGCCCAGCTGGAACCTTGACTGATACATCATCCCTTTTCATCGAGGCTCTGACATTCAGCAATTCCTAAAGGTCAGCCTCTTCCCATCCTGTTATTTCTGCTTTACTTTCTCCTAAACTGATGCAGATTTGACCAGCGGGGAGGAGAGGAAGACACTCAGAGAGGCAAGGTTTGCTCCCCTGAGCTGCAAGGGTTTCCGATCCCGACTGTGGCAAATCCCATCCATGTTTGGCTGCTCTCGCCTTGGCGACAGTGCCAAGAGCCCAGACAGGCTTAGAGGGGGAGGTGCTTATGCAAACCCCTCCACGGCCTATTTCATCCTCCGTACCACTCTCTCCTGACCCCATCCCTCTCAATCCCATTCGGTAGCTCTATCAATATCAATATATCAAGTTGTCCAAACAAGCCACGTTACCTCCTGGTACCCGCTGAGCTCTGCCTCCCCAGAGCAGCAAAATGCTCACCCGTCGCCTGGATGAATGCAACAGATGGTGTTTGATGTGAGCATCACAGCAGGCCCAGGAAAGGGAGGGGGAAGAGGGGGAAGCAGCCCTTTCTAACTGACATATGAGAGACTGTCAAGCTTAATGGGAATGAACCACTGGGGACCGTGGAGAGAAGCCCCGGCCCCCAAGCCAAGACAGAGGGAGAAAAGAGGAGAGAAAAAAGGAGGAGGGAGAGAAAACAAGAATGGAAAGGAAAACTGTGCTCAGTAATCAAGGGCAGGGGGTGAAAAGGGAAGCAAAGAAGAGTGGAAAGGAGGGGAGAGAGCTGGAAAATAATACAGAGAGAACAGAAAGGGAAGGGTAGGAAGGACAAGGGAGGAGACAGAGACAGCGAGAGAAGGGAAAGGAGAAGGCAGACCCCGAGTACCACTGCAAAGGCATAAGGGTTGTGTTTGTTTCCAGCCACCAGGCAAGCTTCAGCCTGATACTCGACCCTGAAGAACAGGCACTGCATGCCCTGTCTACACTGGCATTCACCAAGTCCCCATTCAAACACTCACGCGCTGTTCTCTCCCCCGCACAGCCTGGGATGTTCTATCACTGTAACTTGTATGGGTTTGGGTTCAAGTTCCTGTATCACCTTTATCATTACCCTCTTTAATTTTTCTAGACTCACCCAGCCTACATAAGAAGAAAATTCACAATTCTTGAAAACTTCACCAATTCTCTGCCAGGCAAGGAAGCTGGCATTTCTTTATGTTTTCTCATTTATTCCTCCTAACAACTTTGAAAGGTAAGTGTCATTCGCTGTTTAAAAATGAGGAAATTGAGGCTCAGAGAAGTTAAATAAGCTCCGAGGGTCACACCCTTAAAAATGGCAGAGCTGGGATTTAGACTCAGGTTATGATGACTCTGATGCCCGGGCTCCATTCACTGCACCACCGTACACATACTCTTTCTGTCCTTCCCGGTGGATGGACATGGATATCCCAGTCTTTTAGTTTGGATGTGATGTCTCTGAGCCTGGAAAGTGACTCTAAAAGCTCAGCCCCTCTTAAATCATCTGGGCAAGGAGCTCCCGGCAATCTGGTCCTGGCTGGAGTCAGGGGCTCAACTTGACTGGAGTCTGACCTGCTCTGCCAAGGAACCTTGTTCAGTGTCGATGGTCAAGACTGTCCAGCCTGGAGGTCCTAGGCTCAGCTCATGCCCTGCGTTGTCAGTTTTGTCTCACTACAGAACTATGTTCAGAGAACCAAGCAACAGGTGGGTATTACTTGGCCATACTGCCTAGTGCAAAGTGTGAGAAAGCCCACCCGAGTTCCAATGTCAGCTCTGCCATTGTGTGACCTAGAGCCACTCCCTTCTCTTTTACAACTCTCAGTTTCCCTGAATGTCTGCAAGGTTGTTGGGAGGATTAAACATAATTATGTACATAATTGCCTAACAGAGCTTCTGGAACACAGTAAGTGATCAAGAGTGGTCACAGCCCAACTTTCTCTCACTCTTCAGCTTTATGATTGCTCAATCCATTCATTCATCCATCCATCCATCCCTTCATTCATTCATTCATTCACTCATTGTGAAAGGCATCTGCACTGTAAGATATTCACTTTGAAAATTATTTTAGAAAAATATACATTTTCCCTTTTACACAGATGTGAAAACAGAGGCACCATGAGACAAAGTCATGATAAAACTCAGCAGCGGACCAAGGTCCAGCACTCAAGTCTCCTATTTCTACTTCTCCACCCCATTTCCCCAAATTCTAGGATCATTTTAACCTCAGATCTTATGATGATTAATTTTACGTGTCAACTTCGCAAAGCTGTGGTACCAAGATGTTTAGTCAAACATCTTCTTAGATGTTTCTGTGAAAGTATTTTTTAGATGACACTAATATTTAAATTAGTAGCTTTTGTGGAGGTTAGTAGCACAACCCTTCATAATCTGGGTGGGCTTCATCCAACTGAAGGCCTTAACAGGGAAAAGACTGACCTCCGCCAAGGAGAAAGGAACTCTGCTAGCAGGCTACCTTCAGACTTGAGCTGCGACGACTCTTCCCTGAATCTCTAGCCTCCTAGCCTACCTTGAAAATTTTGGACTTGTCAGTTTCCACAGTCACATGAGATGATTCTTTAAATCTCTCTAGATATCAATAGATAGACAGATAGACAGACAGACAGATGGGATGTATATAACCAAAAGATGATGTATCTACACGTGTCTATATTTACATCTCTTATTGATTGTTTCTCTGGAGAACCCTAATATAGACCTCAATTTTCATATCCAGGCTTTGGGCTGGGCACCCTCAAATGTCAGGTTTGTGGGGGCATAGGTAATAAGAGAAGACATCCCAGCCCTAAAGAACACCTCAGCTAGGAAGACCTGGTATAAATGCAAAGAACCATCAGATTTGGACGTTGTGAGAACCCAGTTCCAGAACCCGACATTCCATTTCACATAGGAGTCATCTTTTCATGAAAGAAGAAAAAAGTAGCAAAGAAAACAGCCAGCCAGTGTTCCCTAGCCAGATGAGAATGCTCCATGACTAGAACACATTTAAAACCCATGTACGCATTTTTTTAAAATGGCCAGCTCTTCCCAATTCTCAGGGATAAAATTGATGGATAGAATTTTCTTACTTTTTAGTTTTTTCTTCCATATATTTTCTTAAACCTTTGGTGCCTGGCACAGCTTATCTTCAAACAAGTGCCAGCAGACAAGACAAATGAACAAACAGCAACAAATATAAATTGGAAAACTTGGGACTAGCCTTTTCTTATGTACACTATCTTGGGTCTGTCAGTTAATACTGCAGACTTGTAGACTGATAATTTCTGCTGGAGAACTGCATTGAGTTTGAATGACTGAATTAAATGTAGTGATATTTTCCTCTGCTCTGTTAAAAACACAATACCATCCAGGTTCTGTGGAGCTGGTTCCACAGTTCCTAGCCAGGGCACAGATGGTCTTGAAGATTCCTTGCAGCTCCATGGCCTTGTAGTTATAAATGTAAATGAAATGTGCTTTCAACAAGATGAATGCAATAACCACAGGCACTGCTTGCTTCAGTCTGCAAAGCACTTTCACCTCTCTCAACTAATGCTGTCTTTACCACCTCCCATTTTATAGAGACCATAGAGGCAAAGGAGATTTCCAAAGGGTGGGCTGGAGTTGATACCACAAATCAACAAGTCCTATTCAAGGGAGAAAGGGTGAAGCAACTAGATAGGCTGGGCCAAAGACTTCTTGGTCACTTTATTACCACCTTGGTGGCAAGGCATGGCTATGGAAAGGCTTTGGAATCGGCCATAGTTTGGAAGGTTAGCTATGTGTCTTACCAGCTGCAAAACATGGGCAAATCACTTAAGCACTCAGAGCCTCTGCTTCCCCAAGTGTTAAAATGGGGCTTGCAATTCCAAATTCATAAAGCTGTTTTTGGATTAAATGAGATGTTAAAATGCTTATCACAAATGCTGATACAGAGTAAGCATTTTAAAGATGACAGCTAATACTGTTACTGCCAAAAAGATCTTAAACCGTCAGTCATAGCAAATACAGGTCTTCTACCCAACCGTGGGTGGCATGTGCGTGCCCAGAATCTGATGGAACTCGCAGTCACTAGTCAGATTCTTCTCCTAGATTCATCCTTTCTATAACTGCACAGGAAGATTATGTATATGGCTCAGCACTCCCTGTGACTAGAGGGCCACCCATATTCTACAACTGGAATTCTTCACCCAACACCATTACTGGGTGCTGTATCCAGAGATGGGCACTGGGGACACAGCGATGAACTGAACATCGAGCCTTCTTTCAAACACAACACTCCTTAGTGGAAGAGACAGATAAAGATAAGAAAAACACAGTGTGCTAAATGCCCGGTGATGAGACAGCTGAAAATGTATCCTCTAATTCCTTTTGCATGTGGAAAAGCTATAGAAAATCCCCAGAGATGTGAACTTGCCCGACCCTTAAAGAATGCAGAACCAGGTAAAGAGGATGACATAAAGAGGAGCATCAGCAGGAAAAAGGGGCAAGAATTGTAGAGAAAATCCCACACAGTTTGGTTTTTCAAGAGCGTGACATGAGAGATGATTTCATTATAAAGAAAATCCATCTTGTGAGCTATGAAGACTGGTCCGGCTCTTTCTGCGGACTCCTACCTCCTTTCCCAGACTACAGTTCAAAAGGTCCACCTCTTTTGAGAGCCCTGCTATCCAGCCTCACTACCCTTTCCTGTGCCTTTTATATTTATCTCAGATACCCTGGGTTTAGCAAGTGCATGTAGTTTAAGAATCTGACAGACCTGGGTTTAACCTTCATTCTATCACTTATTCATTATGGGACTTAACTTCTGTAAGCCTCAGTTCTCCATGTAAAACCTTGAGCATAAATCCCTCTCAAGAACTGTGGGGTTCTGTTTGTTTGTTTACTTGGTTTGGTTAAGATTCAAAGCAGTAATATATGCAAAGTGCTTAGCACAGTATGCAAAATGGGTTAAGCACTCAACAAAGTATAGCCTTTATTATCATTCCTGTTAGTAAGCTTACGTGACATAAGCTTGCCGAAGGCCTTGCACTGAGTCAAAGCTTAATACAGACTAGGTTCTCCACTTCCCTTGTGGGTAACTCAGTGCCTTTGACTAAGGACTCTACCTCCCTATTGCGCTCTCATGTATAAATCTTACCATCTTCCCTGACCCCAGGGACACCCAGGGCTTGCACTCTACGTCAGCCAACCCCCGTGGTTACACCTTGGATCTAGCCTAACCTGGGACCTGGGTATGGCTGTTACACTAAGCCTGGAAATCGATCTTCTGCTCATGGCCCTCTGTCCACTCTCATATCTTGCTCTTTCGTTCTCATCAAGTTTGTGCTGTGACCTCTAAGAGATCACCAGGTGCTGAATGTAAGGCACACTGTGGCAAACATGTGGGATTATATATATGTATATATAAAGAGAAAGAAAGAGAGAGAAAGAGAGAGAGAGAGAAAGAGAGAGAGAGAGAGATCTGTTGCTTATGAAGATCTAACTCCATCATTTTGAGCCAGAGGACGTTGTTTCTCTGGCATCTGGTTGGCAGGGAAGGGAGAATCCCACTCTCTAACCCCTACTCTCTTCCTTCCCAGAAATTTCACCTCCTCCTGGTTTCACTTCTTCCCCCAGAGAGTTAGCTTGGATGTTTCTGGTTGATCTGTTACTGAGGTTCACCTAAATGTAGCATTCCAATTTGCCAAGAACACCTCACTAGTCACGTAATCACAAGAATAAAAATATTTACCATTTATGGAGTGTTTATAATGTAACAGGTAGTATTTTAAAGTAAACAAGCCATGGTTGAATGTAATTCTCATAATGACTACGGTACATGGAACTTTTAGCCTCTTCACCACTCCTTGCACCTACCTCTTGCTATAACTTCACTGTGGATGGAGTGTACTTCATTGCCCCTTGATTTGTTCTTGGCTATGTGACTTGTTTTGTCCAGTGGTATGTGGGGAGAAGTCAGTGTGTGCCAGTTATGAACATAGGCTTCAAGAGGCATCCCATATGTCTGCTCAAACATTTATACCTGCCACCACCATGAGAAGCCTACCGGTCCAAGGAGGATGATGGACATATAGTGAACTCACAGCTCTTCAGCATGGAGCGGAGTCACCCTAATCCTACAGCCTAGGTCACTGACACCAGCCAATCTGTAGATGAGAAGCAATCCATCTGAGATGAGCACAACACTCCATCTAATCCGCAGACACTTGGAAAGTCAATGTTTATTACTGGATGCCACTGAGATTTCATAGTTTTTTATTATGTAGCATTATTGTGGCAATGACTGACTGATAAATTTCCATCTTACAATTGGGTAAGGGAGGCACAACAAGATTAATTTTTCAAGGGTCATATAGCCTATAAATAGCAGAGCTAGACAAATAGCTTCATACACCTCACCATGGCTTGTTTTGGAATGGGACCGATAAACCAATTTAATGTAGTTTTACCATTTTAATGAATGGTAATTTAATGAATTGACTTCCACATTGGAGTGGATGAAAGGAACCCCTCTTAGCCAGCTTCCCTTTAGACCATATGAATGATAATTATAAGAATAATCCCAGAAATAACAACCACCTGAAACCAAGATGTCTCTCTTCAGTGGCATTAAGACTGCTAGCACATCCATTCAGAGCTTTCAGGGTTGGGCTGTGCTTGCTGAATGAATGAAAAAAAATGTTTCACACTGTATATGACTGGGCACCAAAGGAGAGGTATGAAAAGTATACATGGTGACACAGGTGCATTACTGACCCATGCTGATGTGGGGGAGAAGAACACGGAACCAGGAAAGTTCTCACCTCTTCAACTGGCAGATTTTCCACCCATGTTCCTTTAAACTAAGGGCAAATCTTCCCAGCGCAAGAAAGTGGTTATAAATTTAAACACATGTAAGTCAACTATAGCAAATGGCAGGGATTTCAGAGTGAGATGAATGCAGCTGCATTATAAATATGTCCTATTTCTCAATATTAAACTCTTAAAAATAGACTGGCTAAATATATAGACAATAATGGATTGAGGCTGAGTTGGCATTACTATAAGGCTTGGGATTTTCCATTTAATGACTTACAATTTCAATTTCCCATTTCCACATGACAGTTAGAGCAGCCTTGCTTTATTATGTGTGATTACATGCCACCACCACACAAAAATGCAAGCACAAGGCTAGAGAGCGACAGTGGGGGGAGGGGACAGCAGGGGATCCTGAACTGAAAACTCAGCAGATGTGGAGAAAGAAGACCAGATCTTCAGTTTCAGCTCAGCTGCTGTGTGACTTTGAACCCCTCACCAGGCCGCTCTGAGCCACAGAAAATAAAAAATGCCTGTGAGATTCATGTGAGACAGTATACATACAAAGAGGTAAGACAAAGCTACATGGTAAAAACTCGACGCAAAATTATTTTATTGTTGCACTGAGGTTCAAATCCTGGATCTGCCTCTTAGCATCTGCTCACCCTTGCGTACAATGGCAGTGCCTCTCTGAACCTTGGTTATTCTGTTCATTTACTAAATGGAGATGAGGGTATCTACAAGAAAGATTTAAATAAGCACACCAGTTATACTATAAACTCATATTTGTTGACCTGTTGAGTATCTACTCTATGCCAGGCACTGCTGCCTCATATGCCACTCACCACCAGCCTGGAAAGTGGGTGACATTAGTATCCCCATATGGGAGCAGAGCCTGACCTGGAGCCCAAGTTGGCCTGACTCTCTGATCTTAACCACTGCTGATATGATGCAAATAGGAGGAGAAACCAAAGAAGGATGTGGGAGAAGCAGAGAGGGGGTCAGCCTGTGGAATGGTGGGGCTGTCCGGGCTCACATATGCATCTTAGGAATTATTTTTATTCCAAAGCTAGATAATCCTGAATTATCTTCTTTTCCCTTATTTAGCCTGGTTAAACTGTCTTAGCTAAGTATTATGGATACCTTTTTTCTCTCTACCGTTTTCCAAGGGAGCAGCCAGAAAAAACTGAGCTAAGGCAGGAGAGAGGACTGGAAATCATGTCTTTAGTGGAGCAGAACAAATTCCTCCTCTAATGTTTTTTGGTGAAATAATAGCGATCCATCCTAGGGAGCCATTTGTTCAGGGAGCCTGCGTGCACGGGCGGATGGGTCTTGAGGAATGTTCTGATTTTGCTAGATGTGCACAATGAAGTAGAGAAATGTGATAAAAAAAAGAGACAGAGAGAGAGGCGTAGAGGCTGTGAGAGAACCTCCAAACTCAGCTCATCCAGTAGCAACACTGGAGATTCTGATGGCCCTGGAAGGGGGCGCACACTCCAGCTACTGTTCTGAAAACGGGTATTCCAGGATTATAAACAACACATGCTATTTCTCTTCTGAGTCTGCCTCTCCTTCTTCACCTTTCATCTCTCATCACTCATCTCCTGATTTAAATGTCTAGAATCTGGACCTTGCATGCCTGGATTAGATGTGGGTGTCCAAGTAGGTTTTTTTGGAGTCCTCACCAATAACATAAATTTTATAAACACATGTTCAGCTGGGCGTTATTCCTCTCTCTCCTTACCCATCATTTCCATTCAATAATTTGGGCATTAGAGATCTCAATGTAAGTTAACAGTAAGGTGACCACTGAGAAGGTAACATATTTTGGGGCTACATTAAAAGAAGCATAAAGCCTTGGAACGAAGAACGGGACGTCTCTACTGCGCATTGTTCAGACCACACCTAGAGAACTGTGTTGAGATCTGAGTGTCACATTAAGAATATTGTTAGCAAAATAGAACAGATCCAGAGATGACAAGCTAGACTAATATGAAAGCTTGTAATGGAATCATAAGAAACAATAAAGACACTATAAAAAGTAAACTCACCTGCCTTCGACTATTTGAAGGGCTGTAGTATTATTAGTACTTATAATACCAATGTTTAATATTCTTATTACTGTTAACTATGTCCCACGCACCATGATACATGCATTATATATAATTACAGGAGCTATTTTTTTCAGTGCTTACCCTGGGCCAGGTACCTGCTAAAGTGCTCTGCAGATATAAGTTCACGTAATTCTCAATGATGCTGTGAAGCAAACTCTACTCGTCTCTCTCTTACAGATGGGAAGACTGACCCTGAGACAGTTAAGGTCCTTGACTAAGGCAAGATTTCTCAATCTTAGCATTACTGACATTTGGGCCTGGATAATTCTCTGCTGTGGGAATGGTCCTGTGTGTTGTAGGATATTTAGCAGCATCCCTGGCCTCTGCCAATTAGATGCTATTAGCCTCCTCCTTGAGGTGTGATAACCAAAAGTATCTCCGGATATTTCCCAATACCCCTTGAGGGGCCACATCACCTCGGTTGGGAACCTCTAGAGTAAGGTAACCTAGGTGGTAAGTGGGACGGCTGGGATTCAAACTCAGATCTGTCTGGTACGAAGAACCATGATCTTAAGAATAATAATATCAATAACAATTGTGATAGTAATATTGATTACTTATGAGCACACTACATGACAGAGCTTTCTAACTATGGAAAGAAGAGCTAGTGGGGCTGGTTAAGTCCTCTGAAACTGGAAGTAAGTAGGCAAACGTGTCACATTCCAAAAATAACATAGAGGAGATTCAAGTATTAAATAGAAGAGATGGACTAAAAGACAGCTCAGACCAATGATAACCCTAAAAATCCATTATTCTGTGAATTTACAACTCGAGGCTTTAATTTTAATTTTAAGTGCCTTTCAGTAATTATAGAGGAAGAAACAAATCATAATTTGAATTGTCTTATCCTTAGTAGAAACCCAAAGAAATTTGCCTTGCTCTTATACTTAGGAGATTGGGAAGATGCCATTCCTAACTCCCTTTCTTCATCCCTCCAACACACACACAGATACAAACTCTCTTGTCCATGCATCTGGGCTCAGAAACAATTGGTCCATTATCTGGTTCTAAGCAGAAGAAACTGAGATACAATATAGCAAGTCATCAGCTGTGCGGCAAATTGGCAAGTCTCCACTGGTGTGTAATAAATTAATGGTGCCTGAGAAAGGAAGACATTGACAAGAGGGAAGCCCACAGCCTCCCACCTGCCTCTTTTCATGGCCAAGGCATCTACCTCCTGAGCTGCGTTTGAACACAGAGGAGGAAAGTGGAGGAAAGACATGCACATCTCTATCAGTTAGAGACTGGTATGAGCAAAGGCGCATGGATCTAAGTCAGGAGCAAACCTGCTGGAAGCCAATCATCTAGATGACATTTTAGAGACCATTCCCATAGAGCTTGACGATGCAATAAATTACACCAAGATGAAGTTAAATTAAAGCTGGACTAAGTTGGACTGGACATCAAAAAGAATTATTCAATTAACTGGTGACTCAAGCACTAAAAAAAGAAATGACAAGAGGAGGATGTGGAGTTCATATCCAGAAGGCCAAGTAGGGAGAGATGGCTACCTGTCTGATGACTTTAGCGTTCCCTTGCAAAGCACAGGGACTGAAGCAACACTTTGATGCTGGGTGTGGTATATCAAAGAAGGATGAGAGGGTTTTCCCGGGTGGCCTATAGAAAGAGCACAAGTCCAAAGACATCTTCAGTTCAAAACATGATGAGCCACTTAGTATGGCAGAGTCCAGTGTCCCTGGAGGGATGCTGCTACAGATGAGGTGAGAAAGAGCTTGTGACCACATCAGGAAGGGACTTGAATGCCAAGCTAAGCATCTGAACTTTAGTCTGTACAGTAGGGAAGATTATATGGGCATGTATTATAAGAGATATATATATATGGATTTTGATCAGAAGGGTGGCACTGTCAGAGAAGTACTTAAGAAAGATCAATGTGATGTCAGTGTGGAAGAGGGTTCCTAGGGAAAATAACACATAATGATAATAATGATAAAAAGAGCTGAAATGTATTCAGCCATTCAGCATGTGCCAGTAACTGTGCGAAGCATTTTACCTGAATTTTCCAATTTAATACTCACAACAATCATACAGGGTAAGCACTTTGATAAACTGCTTTTTGTAGAAGAAAAAAATTAAGCTTAGAACTCAAATTGTGTTCAAGATCCCAATACTTAACGTTGATGGAGTCAAGATACTAACCCAGGTCCAATTCTAGTGGCTGTGCACTTATTCAAGAAGTCTCTGTAAGTCCAGACAGAAGAAGATACAAATCTTGACTATAACAATGTCAAAGGAAATAGAGATCAAGGTTTATATTTGAAAACATACATATTTAGGGGTTAGAATGGGCAGGAATGATAGGACTTAGATCTAAACTGGAGGATATAAGAGAAGCTGAGGTGCATCCTAGTTATTCCCTTTGGGAATGATATATAACTATATGGTTTCAGGGTTAACTATACCCCAGTACAGCCAAAGGTTGCCTGAATGTTCCCCTTTTCAATTATAAAAGGATGATTTGTCATTGATGCTTTACTTACCATGATCAGCTTGCCTACAGAACTAAATTAAAACATTCATTACAGAAAAGAAAAAAACAAAGTCATGGCATGAAAAAATTTCTTCATCTCACCATCATCCTCAATGAGGGATGGCAGAAGGGCAGAGATCGTTGGGCAAGACCATGACCGGACTCTGGAATTTGGGCAGGATTACAGGGTTCAGGCAGACAGCCAAGGATGGCACCGGTTTCATGAGCAGGAGGGTTTGTGGATGACTGAACTTGAAACTTAAGTAAACACAACTCATGCAAATATTTACACTCACCTGTTGCAACAAACTTACCATGAATGTCTCTGTGGCTCTGACCCATAAGATAAGTCCAATTCTTAAAGTCTCACTGTTCCTCCTAGATACCAAGCATACTGCCTGCTCTGAGCTTCACTGTTTTCCCATCCTCAGCAAAGTCTGAATTCCCTTTCTCACCCTTGTCCTTCTGGATGTACCTGACCCTCCCTACCTTTTCCTCCAGTCACAGCTCTCATTCTCTTCCAACCTAATTGTTTCCATCGATGTGTACAAAACAACCATTTACGGGAAATGCCACAGGATGTTAATTTCATCTGGAACTGGGTAACTGTGAAAAGAGCTTCCTTTTTTTATTATACAGAATGAATAAGTACTGCATTAATAGTGCCATTTTCAGTTACAACCACAATCGCAGGCCTGTTGTCCACTAACTGTGGGTTATTTTTCTTGAAGCATTTTTCTGAACAATTTTCTTTTCAACTCCTCCCCCCTACTCCCTTCCTTGTATCATTGTAATTAAGATAATGCAGCATAGTTATAAACACATACTGGAAGCTCAGATGCCAGCATGGACTATCCAGCTAGTGCTACGTGCTTACTGAAATTTATCAAGCAAAAAGGAAAAAGGGTTGGAGTCACTGTGGAGTGAGAAGAATGAAGACTGGTGAAGTCAGTAGGAACAAGCCAGAGTAGTCCAGAAAACCTGGCCAGAGTCCACATCGGGGGAGGTGAGCTTGCTTGGATATTTCTAGAAGGCAACCAGTAAGCATGCTCAAAACTTTTGAACATTGAGAAAAATCATATCAAGCATCTACTATGTTGGGTGCTTCACATATATCATCTGATTTACTCATCACGTCAACTCCACGAAGTTTGTTTTTTATTACCATTTTACAGACAAAGGAACAGAGTCTATAAGTTAGGGAAGTTGGCTAAAGTGAAGAGCTAGAACGGGCTAGGTGAGATTTAATCCTCGATTCTAGTATTAGTCATTTACTGCCATTAAGAACCACTCCAATTTTTTTTTTTTCATTCAAGATTGTATTCATTCATGTGCCTGTGGGCCACATGAGGATGAGATTATTCAGGCTGGGATTAGCTTGTCTGCAAACTGCAGGTTGAGTTCAGGTCTGCTTCACATGCCTATCATCCTCTTTGGACCAGCAGGCTGTATGGAACATATTCCCATGGACATTTCAGAAAGCACAAGAAGGAAACTCCTCTGTGAGAGCACATATCAAGCTTTTGCTTGTGTTACACCTACTAATATCTCACTGGTCAAGTAGGCCAGATGGCCAAGCTCAATGTCAACAGGAAAAAAAATATGTCCGACTCACAGTGGCAGATGGAAAGTGAATATTTGCTGAACAATCATCTAAGCCAGCACACCCAAAAATCTTTCAAGTTTCCATAACACCATGAAAACCATACCACTGAGGGTCTAAGTTTCTGGACTGTAGGGGCTCATGTCAAAGGGAGGTGTCCATGGTGACACAGAAGTGGTAGTGAGTACATGACCTGGAGCTTTTCTCATCTGTCTAAAAGGCAATAATATTGGCCAATCTTCCTAAGAAGGCTGTTGGAAGGTGACTGAGATACAGAGTTTTAAAAACAGGATGCTTCTTCGTATGTTCATGTTCTGTTGCACTGCTCTGCTTTATTTTTCTTCATCAAATCACTGCTGACATTGTGTTATATATTTATTTTATTATTTTTCCCCCCTTAACCATTCCAAATGTAAGTTAAATAAATGAAAAGACATTGTCTATTTCGTTAACTATCATATCACCAGCACCTAAGGTACTGACTAAAATGTAGTACACACTCAATAATTTTTTTTTTTTTTTTTTAGTAAATGAAATGAAACGTTATAAACCCAACTTTATAAATACTCTTTGCATGAAACACAACAAACTCAACCTGTGCCAGTCCAGGTACTATCTTGAGCTCTGAAGGGGGACAAGGTGTTTTTGAGAGGTACAGTAGAACGGTAATGATGATGACAGTGGTGGTTGTGGTTTGATGCTGGTACTAAATATAACAGAAATTAAAATAATACATATTTAAAATATCACTGGGCTTGGAATTAAAAAAAATACTGATGACTCAGTTTCATATCTTTCCAGCTGTGCTGCTTTGGAAGGCCTCTTAACCTCAGCAATTCACAGTGATCTCATCTATGTAACTGTTTTACATGTACAGACTTTGCCAGAATATCTCAAATCTCTGAGATGATCTATTAAAGTGTCCGGCACAAACTAGGTAGCTAACAGGACGAAGATGAGGGTGGTGATGATCATGATGATGAGCATTCTCTTAACTTGTAGTTTTTTCCTGGAAAAGGTATATAAAACTAACTGTTGGAAAAGCCGGCAGAATTAAACTCCATAACAGGTATAGCAAAAGGATGGGGATTAAAAGTTGAAGAAATCCTCAGGGAGCAAGAGGCTTCTGAACTGACTCTTAAAGACCACATATGATTCATATATGGAGAGATGGGAGAGCAAAGTCCCAGAAAAGGAAAACAAAACAAGAAAATTTCCAGAGGGAGAAAAGGGCAGAGGTAACACTTACAACTGTCCAATCAATTTTCACACTTCTTTTAGAAATTTTAGGTTTACCTAAGCAATTCCGGATTTATTATATAAGTTGATCTCTATAGTAACCATGTACGATATACAGAAGAGTTATCATCACTATGTTATAGATGAAGAAACAGAGGCTCAAAGAGAGTGCATCATTTAACTTTGCAGCTGGATGAGAAATGGAAAGTTCAGCTGAGACCCCAAAGTGACACATATCAGACATCAAAATGAGTTACAGATAGATCACTCCAGTAGCTCATGTGAAAAGTGGGTAGCTAGGAACCAAAGAGTGAACTATTTAACCCCTCAGTTTTATCAGGGGAATGACAAATTACTTTTTTTTAAGGTTTTTTGTTTTTTATTGAAGTATAGTTTATTTACAATGTTGTGTTAGTTTCGGGTGTACAGCAAAGTGATTTAGTTATATATATATATAACTATAAAACATGTAAGTTATATATATATATAAAACATATGTTATATTTATATATATAAATATATGTATATATGTTTATATATATTCTTTTCAGATTATTTTCTGTTATAGGTTATTACAAGACATTGAATATAGTTCCCTGTGCGATACAGTAGGTCCTTGTTGTTTATCTATTTTATATATAGTAATGTGTGTCTGTTAATCCCAAACTCCTAATTTATCGTTCCCTCCCCCACTTTCCCCTTTGGTAACTGTAAGTTTGTTTCCTCTGTCTGTGCGTCTATTTATGTTTTCTGAATAAATTCATTTGTATCATTTTTTTAGATTCCACATGTAAGTGATATCATATAGTATTTGTCTTCCTCTTTCTGACTTACTTCACTTAGTATGATAATCTCTAGGTCCATCCTTGTTGCTGCAAATGGCATTATTTCATTCCTTTTTAATGAGTAGTATTCCATGATATATCTATACCATGTCTTCTTAATCCATTCGTCTCTTATGGACACTTGGATTGCTTCCATATCTTAGCTATTGTAAACAGTGCTGCTATGAACAATGGGGTGTGGGTATCTTTTCAAATTAAAGTTTCTCCACGGCCCAGGATTATGAGCCAGAGAAAACTAGCATGGGGCTGAAGTACAAAACAGCTGTTCAAAGAAGGACTCTAAGATAGACTATGTGAGCTCAAATCCTGGCCATTCCACATTCCAGCTGTGAGATCTTAGGCACATTCCTTAAACTTTCTAAGGCTCAGTTTCTTTATCTGTAAAATAGGGATGATAATCACGTAATAATACATACTGTAAACATAGGTAAAATATTTAGCACATTGTAAGTGCCACACAAGTGTTAGCTACCGAAATCATCTTAAATTCTGAGGAACAAGGCTGCCTGGAAGGGTGAACAGATCTCACCAGAGGGAAGCTGGAGAAATTATGAGAGTAACAGAATGAGTGAACCAACACATGGAAACAGGGATGCATCCAACCACATTAAGGGACCTCAGAGGAGGGATCATTAGGAATGGGGGCTGGTCTGCGAGCAGATCATGAAAATGCCTTCAGACAGAGAGCCAGCTCTAACTCTACCCAGATCACTGAAGTTGAAGTCATGTTATGACAATGCCAATCAAGTCGGACCTTCCCCGACTTTCCTATGTTTCCTCCCTCCTCAGCCACACCCCAGCCCCATTGTTGTTGGAAACAACAGCTAAAAAGTAGGGGAGAAAGTAAATGAGAAAGAGAAAGCAAGCAAGTTTCATCGACCTTCTTCAGCTGCCAAGATAACTTCGGCCCTAATTGGGGGAGCAGCAGAGAGACTTTCCTTTCAGTGGAGACTGAAGGGTTGGTTATTCCAAGACACTGGACAGCCCTGAATTGAGACTGTGTTTTGCTACATTAAGTAAATGTCAGCCTTTTAACACCTAATGCTCCTCAGAAAACTCACTGTGCTTTTATTTCAGGGGCAGAGAAGAAACTAATACCATAATACTACTCAACAAGTACAAAGGAGTGACAGAAGACAAAACTAAAGATGCTTTGTGACTGCCAGGCAGCACACTAGGTTACAACTCTCTAATACAGTCGTCCCCTACATATGAACCTTCAAGCTGCGAACTTTCAAAGATGTGAATATGCGTTTGCACGTCCGATCACGTAAGCTAATTCACGTGTCTGGCGTACATTGTCATGTGTGTGCATCCTCTACAAGTGGTTGTGCCTTTATGTATTGATACTTTACTGTATAGTACTGTATAGAGTACAGTAGTACAGAATCTTTATTTCAAGCCCAGGATGTCCGGAAGCAAGCATAAAAGCAGCAGTGATGTAGCTAGTACTGCTGTACTTTTCAAGGTACTATACTGTAAGATTAAAAATGTTTTCTCTATTTTTTGTTTGTTTGTTTTATATGTACTATTTGTGTGAAAAGTATTATAAACCTATTACAGTACAGTACTGTATAGCCGATTGTGTTAGTTGGGTACCTAGGCTAGCTTTGTTGGACTTATGAACAAATTGGACTTAACGAACACACCCTCGGAATGGAACTCGTTCATATGTAGGGGACTTACTGTACTACTTTTCTTACACACTAGTTTATTATTTTAATACAGCTTTTCCACTCTAACTAGGACTTCCTTTTTGTTTTTAATTTAATAAAATCATCACAACATATCCAGATAAAAATTACTTAGCAGGGATGTGGGAGAATTTGACTTGAGTCTGTATCTCCCAATTCATGAATCATTCTCCATACCAGGAGACAATTGATATATACAATTTATGGTTCTAAATGATGCACTTTTTCCCTTAGCTCAAACTTGGGCTAACCATCAAGTCTTTCTTCCATTGGATTAGGTACTTTTTCTATACTTTCCCATCTTCTCATAGAGTCCTAGCTCTTGTAACACTTCTCATATTTGCAATGATGTATGCTTGTTATCTCTCCCAGGTGGAAATGAGCTCCACATTGGCAAAACCATGTTGGTATAATTTACTACTGTTTGTTTAGTGTTTCTCCAGTGCACAGTGCGTCACAGAGTAGGTATTTGGTGTATGTCAGGTAAGTGAATGAATGAATGGATTAAGTAACAGAGACTCACTACTTCTATTCTGAGTTTCAAAGCACTGGTTTCAAAACAATGGGTTTAATATACATAGTTCTGTCTTAAAATACCTTCCCAACTAATATATCACTTGATTAGGTTTTAAAATCAGTTTTAGAAGTATCACCATTTGGAAGTGCATAAAACCTTCAAAATATCATTTATAGATGGCAGAACAAGGTCACAGAGATTGGGGATGACACCTGAGGCTGGGTCAGGATGGGAAGGCAGGTAGGTGGTCACCTCTTCGTCCAGGGCTCTTTCTGCTGCACCGAGCTGGCTGAAGAACCCTCTGGCCCTTTGCAGCTGATTGTTTTTATGGATTCACACTTCACGGCATCACCTGGTGAGACTGCCACTGGGTGTAAATGAAAAGTGAACAGAAGGCTGGAGGAAGCTTCCATTCTGGCATTAATGAACGTGCAGCAAAATCCCAGGCTAATGTTGCATGAAATTTGGGGAAAGATCAATAGCAATAAAGTCAAAACAGATTTTCAGCCTCCAGGTCTCCCTAGACCTCTGCCCCCATCTCTTCTAGGCAGCCAGTGGGCCCTGAAATGTGCTACTCATGCTGGGTTTGAACGAAACGTCTTTATGAGGCATGTGTCTGAGCCCAAGCAGGGGAGGTTCCTTCAAGCGCAAGACACAGGGATGAGACTTTGCCATCGGGTGTCAGGCTTTGGTAGAATTGTCCTCATGCCTCTTGTGTGAACTCTGCTGGGATCCTCCCCACTGCCCCACTGGGCATCTTATTTTCAGGAGGACAAATGGTGATGGCCAAGGTCGACTTGTTGCCTCCCCTACATTGGCACTGAACTCAGCACATATATGGATTGTCTTTTACTTCCCATGATAATCCTATGAGTTAAATAACTTCTTATTATAGCCATTTTACAGATGAAGAAACTGAGACTCAGGAAGGTTTCACTAACTCTCCGAAGGTCACAGGGCCAGCGTAGGGTAGAGGAAGACCACTAAGCTTCGTAACTCCCACTGCCTACACGGTGCCCGTGCAATAGCTTGGGGAGGTCATGGCCGCCTCCTCCAAGTGCCTCCCCTCTGCTGCCCTGCTGTTCCACATCTGTCCTGCCATATGCAGCTGTACTCACACAGAGGGCATGTGTGATTTGCTGAACACCTACCACATGTCTTACATGATTTGGGTACATTACACTCAACACTTTACTTCAACCTCTGCAAAGTAGGTATTGTTACCCTTGTCTCACAGATGAGCAAACAGAGGCTCAGGGAGGTGGAATAACAGCCGTGCCAGCAAGAGGCAAGGCTATGATTCTGAGTGGGAGGCCTGGGATCCTTTCCAAGTGCCCCAGTATAGCTCTGCCTGGCTGTCCCAACTCAAAGAAGAGATTCCCTCACCTCTCAGCTGGCACTTCCCTGCCCCTCTCTCGTGGAACACAGCCCTATACAGCATGAATGTTCGACAGTTACTCCCAGGAATGAACCATTTGTGCCATGAGGCTGCGGGTTCCCAAGAGCAAGAGCCACGCATGTTCACTCTATACTCCCCACAAACCCTTTGCCCAAAACCCTGCTCACCACAGATACTTGAAATTCCAGTGGCAAAACACTGTCCCTTTTCTCCACACATTCAGCTGGGATTTGCTGAACAAGTCACTTCACACTTCTTGAACGCTACTCTCCATGTCTATCAAAATGGGATAATACCACCTCCCCATAAAATTGGTTGGAAGATGAAATGAGAAACTAGATGTAAAAGCATCAGTATGATGCCTAACACAAAATAAGATCCAGTTTTTGTTTTTGTTTTTGTAAGAAAAAGCTATTATTATAGGAACATCTGCACTGATTATCTGAGGTTTCTAAACCTCCGGAACATAATCATGGACTAAAAATCAACTTGTTTAGCACTTTTTTTTTTTTTAATTTATTTTTGGCTGTGTTGGGTCTTCGTTTCTGTGCGAGGGCTTTCTCCAGTTGCGGCAAGCGGGGGCCAGTCTTCATCGCGGTGCGCAGGCCTCTCACTATCGCGGCCTCTCTTGTTGCGGAGCACAGGCTCCAGACGCGCAGGCTCAGTAGTTGTGGCTCACGGGCCTAGTTGCTCCGCGGCATGTGGGATCTTCCCAGACCAGGGCTCGAACCCGTGTCCCCAGGGCTCGAACCCGTGTCCCCTGCATTGGCAGGCAGATTCTCAACCGCTGCGCCACCAGGGAAGCCCCCTTGTTAGCACTTTTAACAAATAGTTCTTAACTTACTCAGGTAACTGGTTCCCCAATGCACAGGCATTGGGTCTTATCAATAAAATAAATAGTGCTGCTGATGATAATATCAAATGCATAACACTCTACGGCTTTAGAGTGTGTCCATTTAGAAACAGTGGACTGGAAAGAGGGAGACAAAGATGCAGATATGGAGTCTGAAGGGGCAAGTCACAAGGAGGAGCCCAGGGCATACGCGGCTGCTCCTCCTGCCCTGCGAGTCCTCTCGCTGCTTCCACGGTCTCTCCCTCCCCAGTCGCACCCTCTCCAACCCACCCTCCCCACTGTAGTCCATTTGATCCGCAAAATGCAAATGGGATCTTTTGATTCACCAGTTAAAAGACCTTTAATGGCTCCCCCAAAGACCTGAGAACAAAGTCAAGTGCTCGTGCACGGTTTGCAAGGAAAGCCCTTTATAACCTCACCCACTCCAGCCTCCTCACCATTCGCTGTTATGTGTTCCTCTGTGATCCACACCCAGCCAAAGCGAAGCTCTTGCAGCATCTTCCCATGCCCTGTTTTCCCCTAGCTAAGTACTACTTGCCCTTCAGCTCTTCAGTAAGCTCTCTGCTATTGAGAAAAATCTTTGCTGACCCTCTGAACCAGGTGGGTCCCCCTGTTAAACAGTATAGCACCACCTAATTCTCCTCTCATAGTATATGCTTATGGTTCAAGATCTTTTCCACAAACTGCGAACTTCCCAAGAATGAAAGAAGACAGCCCAAGTCTAAAAGCCCAACCCAGTACCAGGCACATAATCTGATGCTTGACTCCTCCCCTCTGGGCCTCATTTTTCCTCAAAGGCCAAATGATGTTGAAAACATCCATTCTTTCTGCTACAGGGGATTGGTGAGAAGATAAAAGGTCACATATGAGAGATTCCTATGAAAACTTCCAATTACTGTCCACATAGTAGATACTTCTTTTATTTTTTTTTTTAATTTAGAAGGATAACCTATCGAAAACATACATGCACCCCAATGTTCACAGCAGCATTATTTACAATTGCCAAGATATGGAAGCAACCTAAGTGTCCAACAACAGAAGAACAGGTAAAGAAGATGTGGGGTGTGTGTGTGTGTGTGTGTGTGTGTGTGTATACACACACACACACACAGGACTATTACTCAGCCATAAACAAAGAATGAAATAATGCCGTATGCAGCAACATGGATGGACTTGGAGGGTATTATGCTAAGTGAAAGAAGTCAGACAGAGAAAGACGAATACTGTATGATATCACCTACATGTGGATCTAAAAAATACAACAAACTAGTGAATATAACAAAAAAAGAAGCAGGCTCACAGATATAGAGAACAAACTAGAAGTTACCAGTGTGGGGGGGGGGGGGCGGGGGCATTACAGGGGTGGGAGAGTGAGGAGTCAAACCACTGGGTGTAAGACAGGCTCAAGGACGTACTGTACAACACGAGGAATATAGCCATATTTGGTAATAACTGTAAATGGAAAGTAACCTTTAAAATTACATAAAATTAAAAGAAAACATAAACAAATAAAATGTTTTTTAAAAAAGAAAGATAAGCTAAAAAGGTAAAACCAAACTAAATCAAAATATAACAGGGGATTTGGAGAGGTAGGACTGACAAATAGAGAAAAATACTACCAGTTGGACCTTGCAAAATGCCCAAATTTCATGACAAGTGCAATATACTACCTACATCTTTCTCTATATCTGTCCATCTGTCTATCTTGTTTTGATCACATTATTTTTTTTTCCTGAAAACATCTTTCCTTAGTTGCTAAATTCTTGTGAGTTTAAAGAGAAATGAAATCCGTATAGTTCTGAGTCATCTACAATTAAATCATTAAAATACTATTTAGCAATTACATATTTTAGTGCCTTGGAAATTTTGGAGTGACTTAAATAAATTCCTTAAAACCATTGTTTTCCTCCCTTTATTTTAACCATTTTTCCCCAAATACGATGCGACACTAAGGAAAGGAACAATGGCCCAAATCAATTTACAGTACATGCTGAACATAATATCGAGGCAAGATTTTCTGAGAGTTTGAAAATTTAGCAGAAATATTAAATTACTGTCTCCCTTGAACCTGTATGTGGTGGACAAAACATACTGTGAGTCAGAAAAACAAAACAAAATCGTCCATTCAGTAAATATTAAGCACCTATTATATACTAGGCTCTGAACAAAGAAGACATTGACCCTATTCTGATGGGACTTATATTCTGGAAAGGGAGCTAGATGTCAACTCAAGTAATTTCATGAGTGGCAGGTCCTGCATAGGAGGCTGTGTGAGCATGCAACAGGGAAATCTGATGTGATCTGGGTGGTCAGCAAACTTTCTCCTGAGGAAAGAATATTTTAGCTGGCATCTGACTTGGCCTTTATCCTAAAAGCAGTGGATTTTAGTCATGAGAGTAATAAGGACCTATCTACATTTTAGAAATATTAGCTGAGTAGCTTTGAGGAGAAAGGACCACAGGGCAGTGGGCAGTATGGCAGGGTGAAGACCATTAACAGGGACCACTAACCAAGTCAGCTTCTTTGAGACTCAATTTCCTTACCTCTAAAATGGGGGTTACACAGCAATCCTACTACTGGGCATATACCCAGAGAAAACCATAATTCAAAAAGAGTCATGTACCACAATGTTCACTGCAGCACTATTTACAATAGCCAGGACATGGACGCAACCTAAGTGTCCATCAACAGATGAATGGATAAAGAAGATGTGGCACATATATACAATGGAATATTACTCAGCCATAAAAAGAAACGAAATTGAGTTATTTGTAGTGAGGTGGATGGACCTAGAGTCTGTCATACAGAGTGAAGTAAGTCAGAAAGAGAAAAACAAATACTGTATGCTAACACATATATATGGAATCTAAAAAAAAAAAAATGGTTCTGATGAACCTAGCAGCGGGACAGGAATAAAGACACAGACGTAGAGAATGGACTTGAGGACATGGGGAGGGGGAAGGGTAAGCTGGGACCAAGTGAGAGAGTGGCATGGACATATATACATTACCAAATGTAAAATAGATAGCTAGTGGGAAGCAGCTGCATGGCACAGGGAGATCAGCTCTGTGCTTTCTGACCACCTAGAGGGGTGGGATAAGGAGGGTGGGAGGGAGACACAAGAGGGAGGGAATATGGGGATATACGTATGCATATAGCTGATTCACTTTGTTATACAGCAGAAACTAACACAACACCGTAAAGCAATTATACTCCAATAAAGATGTTTAAAAACATAAAAAATAAAAATGTTTCTTCTTTTCGGAATATTTTTTATTTTATATATTTTTTCCAGTTTTATTGAGATACTGATATAAGTTTAAAGTGTACAACATAATGCTCTGATATATGTGTATATTGCAAAATGATCATCACAATAAGTCTAATTAACATCCATCACCTCACATAGTTACATTTTTTTTTCCTTGTGATGAGAACTTTTAAGATCTAGCAACTTTCAAATATACAACACAGCATTGTTAACTATAGTCACCATGCTATACTTTACATCCCCAGAACTTATTTACCTTATAACTGGAAGTTTTTTTTTTAATTTTATTTTATTGAAGTATAGTTGATTTACAATGTTGTATTAGTTTTAGGTATACAGCAAAGTGATTCAGCTATATATATATATATATATATATATATATATATATATATATAAAACCTATAAGGGAAAATAATCTGAAAAACTATATATATAGTTGGACGCATATATGGATTTTTCAGGGTCCAACTATATATATAGTTTTTCAGATTATTTTCCCTTATAGGTTGTAACAAAATATTGATTACAGTTCCCTGTTTTATGCAGTAGGTCCTTGGTTCAAACCTTCTTCTGCCTCACATTCAGACTTGCAGGGAAGAGTTAAGAGGGTAGTGGGAGGGGCTAAGAAGAGGGAGGGAGGGGCTAAAATGATAGTGGGAGGAGCTCTGAGGATGATGGGGAAGCTAAGAAAAGGTGAGTGTGCAAATGCTTCACAACTGGTGCATGTTAAATTAATGGGAATAAAAGTTGCTTTATCAGTATCTTCATTTCCACAAGAAAAAACATAGTGTGACAGCCTGTGGGCACAGTCCCTCATGTGGGGATTCTTAACTTATACTTGGAGGTGGGAACGCAACATCCTGGGGAATCTAGTGTAAGTTGGAGTCCTTTCCTTAGAAAAACGCTCGGTGGAAGACATTGGTCTATAACCCCACTGGTTTCTGGGTACACATGCCCTGAAGTCCATCCTTAGACATCAGGCTAGTACCTTCAGGGCAGAGGAAGCATTCAGTCATCACAGCAGCTCCTTTCTAACTTGTCAGACTGGAACCCATAGTAAAACATGCATTTTAAATTGCGACCCAACTGAACAAAAGCTACACGAAGCAATACTAATATGATATACTATACTGTTTTTTTATTCTCTCTTACTCTACTGTTCTCTTATTTCATTGCAGTTTGTTTTTCCATATTTTTAAATGCTGACCACGACTCAATAAATTGAACCTAACTGCAGTTTAGAAAACTGTTTAAAGAATGGCAAGCATGCTTCTGAGTTTTGCCTCTGTCAGTTAATTGCTGATGTGATCTCGGACAACACACATCCTCTTGGAGCCTCAACTCCCTCAACTGTGAAATGGGGATAATAATGCCTACTTTAAGAGCTGGGAGAATTAAGGCAATACCCTGGGAAATCACTACATAGATTTCCTGGCACAGAATAGGTGTTCAATAAACGGTACTGATTATAAATAGAGGCTGCTAATGGGAGTATTAGAGCATAGCTAAGACCCTTTTGCCTCACGGGGAAGAAAAAGGAAGAAAAAGAAGAAAAAAAGATCTCATTCATTTTCTACCCAGGGGGGTCTTTCTGTCTTCCAGATGTAGCTATTTGCTGTGGGGAGGGGAACTTGGTCCAAATGCCTCTGTTTGCTGTGACAGGATTTATAAATAAGTAAAATGCTTCATCAAACATTTATAGTTGTGTGTGAGAGTCAAAAAAAAAAAAAAAGGCACGTGGGCTTGGGGTTTATTTATAGTGACTCCCTGTTTTCCCTCTCCACCATGATTTCATAGCTTAGCTTTCATTTGCTTGTGATTGTTCTTGGATGAACTTCACTTCCAAGCAGAAGGTATTAATTATTAAAACACAGACCAGAAAAAAACAAGCAGGCTGCTCCCCCAAACATTGACAGGATGATGGAGCAGAAGGGAGCCACCAGAAAGATGGGCTTAGCATTGCCAGCACATGCTTTCTTATAGAGCCAACCCTTGGCAAAGCACATTTTAACAAACAATCTGAGGACACCTGCTACGTGTCACATGGGGGCCGTGCCAGCCCTCGTGGGGGACAAAGATGTCAAAGATGAATTAGACAGTTTCTAACGCACCTCCCAGGGAAGGGAGGGAGCTCCCAGCCAAAGGAGGGAGGAGGGAGGTAAACACCAAACTACAAGACAAGGGAGACGAGTACCTCTGCATGAATCTTGCACATGATATGTTGACTAAAAAAAAGCTGGACACAAAAGAGTGCACAGTGTAGGATCCCATATACATATAGAATAGGAAAAACCAACTGATGGTAAAAGTCAGAATACTGGTTACTTTTGAGAGCCTGTCATACGGCTGCCCACTAGAACTTTCTGTGATAATAATGTTGTTCACATTCTGTGCTGTGCAAGGCAGTAGGCACCGTATAAAACCAAAGGCACAGGTGACTGCTCAGTATCTGAAATGTGGTCTGTGTGACCAAGGAACTGGTTGTTTGAGTTTAATCAGTTTTAACTACCTTAAATTTAAATGGCTACACGTGGCTAGTGGCCCATGTTTTGGCAGGTACAATCTAAATCTTCACCTGGATGGTGGTAACATGAATATATGCATATGTTAAAAAAAAAAGTATCAAGGATATACTTAAGATTTGTGCAGTTTACAGATTACCTGTTTATCCTTCAAACATTACCTAGGACTATTAATTTATTACCTGCATTACATCACATGGTCCTCACAAGCAGCTTGAGGCAATGTAGGGAGGACAATCCCTATGGTGTCCATTTCTGCAGTGGCTACACTGATGCTTAGAAAGGTGGTCATGATTTGTGAGGGGTCCTGTAGCTTGTAAATGGAAGGGTAGGGGGCAAGCCCATCCAAGCCTTTCACAAATGGGAAAAAGTCATCACAAAATGACCTGCTGAGATGATTCCATTCAACAATGCATTCATTCAATACATATTTTTTGAGCACCTGCTAAGTGCCAGGCAGTGTTCTAGGTGCTTGGAATGAAGCAGTGGACAAAGCAGGGATAAGTCCTGGCTTTCCTGGAACTGACATTAGAAATCCTTGCTCACCTCACTCTGGCCACCATTACAGAGTCTCTGACCTGAAGTGATCTGACCACGGACCAAATCGTGTAAAATCAGACTCAGCTAAACATCTACCAGTTATCTATTTCCTGCCAGATAATCCTAGATTTTATTCCCGATTCTCTTATGAGCTGACTAACTTACTTGTTTTCCAAGTCCTAGCTCTTTCATTTATAAGACAAGGGATGAAAGAATATATCCTAGAGAAACACTAACTAAAAGAAAATCAATAAGCACCATCAGCAATAAAGATATTAATGATTTAATGATAAAAGATCAACTCCCTACAAAACATTAGCAATCCAAAACTTTATTCACTTAGCAATGTAGTCCTAAAACATAAAAGAACACAAATTGTCAGAAATAAGTGAAATTAACCAGCCTACCAGCCTAGATTTTGATTGGGAGATTTTAGCACATCTGTCTCAGAAACAAGAAGAACCAAAAAAAAAAAAAAAAAAAAAAAAAAAAAAAAAAAAAAATATATATATATATATATATATATATATATATAAAGCAGACAAAAATTTGGACATGGACATTTTGGTCAATAAAATTAAGAGGCAGGATCTAATGGTTATACATGAATATTTTGTCTGATAATTAGAAAATACATGATGTTTCTCAAATACATAGGAATCATTTATAAAAAGTAGCCATGTCCCAGGGTACAAAGCAAGTCTCAACAAATAAGCAACGATAGTATCCAGGTCATATTTTCTGACAAAGTATAATAAAATTAGTGTCAATAACACAAAAAGCCTTTAAAATGTATATTTAGAGATTTAAACAAAAAACATTTGATATAATTAATTGTTCAAAGAAGAAGAAATTTTAAAAATATTTAGAACTAAATAACAGCAGGCACATTATATAGCAAAACCTGACCTCTAGAGATTAAAACAATACATAAAGTTAAATATCTAATGCAAATATTAGTGAGTGAAAGTTTGAAAATTAATGACCTAGGCTTTTAATTCAATAGTTTACAAAAGAATAATGAAGTAATAATAAAGGATATAAAGAAAATAATTAAGATAGCAGAAATTAATAATACAGAAAAGAAATAGCATAGAGTTTCAACTGTGGCTTAATTAAAAAAAATATTAATAAAATAGATATAACACCAAAAAGATTGAGAGAAGAGGCCCAAATAAACCCATGTCTGGAATTAAAATGAGGATATAATTATAGGTATGGTAAATATTTGGGAGATATGCATACGCACTCATACTTATCACACACACACACATATACATACATACATATATAATACTATTTGCTAAATATTTAACACATAAGACTAAAAACACAAAACATTATGTCCATAAATGGGACAATGTAGACAAAAAACAATGACTCTAAGGAATAGTATCCAAAACCAAAATTGATTTAAGAAGAAATAGACAACTGAAATAGCCATATAAGTATGTGAATCAGTAGACAGAATTTACCATCTAACAAACAGACGGACAAATATCAGGCCCAGATAGATTTAAGCATTAATTCTAACAAATGTTAGAATGAGATAGCTCTCATTTCATACAATAGTTATACATTTGAATAGTTATATATAACAGCATGATAGAATAAGAGGGAAGGCTGCTTAATCTCATATTTTATGAAGCTAGAATAATGTTGGTATTGAAACTTGTCAAAGATGTTAGAAAATGTAAGGATGGTTTACTAATAGAATATGTATATATGTAGAATGTGTATGTATATACAGACACTACACAATCAGGTTAAAAGAGAAAATATGATCATCTCACTTGATGCAGAAAGACTATTTAGTAACATGTAACCTTCAATCATGATTTTTAAAATTCTTAATACACTAGGAATAGAAGAGAAATTTCCTTATTATTAAAAGCTTACTAGCTTTTACTATTTGATTATCTATGGAAAACCTATAGACACATAATACGTAATGAAAGAGTTTTAGGATTCTTTCCTTTAAAGTCAGGAACAAAAATGACTGTAAGTTCAGTAAGACAAGAGAAAACAAATATAAGACATACAAATCTGCAAAATGACTGTTAATGGTATATTACACGATTTTTTTACACAGAAAAATCTATAGGCAAAAAGTAATAAAATAATCATATTTTCCGGATTCAAGATCAATGAAAACCTAGTATATCTATACACAAGAAAGCAACAATTAAGAAATGTAATAAAAATGAAAAGATACAATTTGCAATAATAATAGAAAGTGGAGATGCTCCTAGAAATTAAATATAATAAAAAGGGTATGATAGGTGTATAGATAAGTTTCTAAAACTCTATTCAAAGACATAAAAGAAGACCTAAAGAAAGAGACCTATTATTTCATGGATAGGAAGTCTGAGTTTTACGAATTTTGCAAATCAATCTGTAAATTCAATGCAATCACTATACCAATCACAGAAAGACATTTCCTAAAATGGAAGAAAGTTATCTTAAAATTCACACAGAAGAGTCAAGAGAAAAGAACAGCCAAGATACTTAAGTGAGAACAGTGAGGGGGCATTGCCCTATCTGATACCAAGACATTATAAAACTCTAATAATTAAAAGCAGCATGTTACTAGAGCACGGATCAATAAGTAAGCCAGTGAAAAAGAAGAGAGGGCTCAGAAACTGTCCTCCACATACATGAACTTGTTATTACATGACAGCAATATTATGAACCAGTGGAGTAAAGATGTAAAGATGGACTCTTAGGGGAGTGGGCAGAAAAACTAGCTATCCATGTGAAAAATAAAGCCATTAGGCCTCTAAATCATACCATATATAAACAAACCCATGTCTAAAGACCCATATGTAGCAAGCCAAATCTTAATAATTTAGAAGGAAACACAGGAACATCATTAAGACATTAAGAGAGTGAAAGATATTTTTCCATCATTCACAAGAATTATAAACTAGAAATAAAAATAATAATTTTATAGCATTATAATGAAAATTGTCAAAATGAGGAAATGATTCTCCTAACAAAATCAATATGTAAGTCATAAACTGGAAGAAGATATTTTCAAATGACAAAGGGCTACTTATTTTTGTTAATTTTATTATTATCAATAAGAAAAAAAAACAACCCACTAGAAAAATGTGCAGTGGATATAAATGAGTAAATTGACAGAAAAATAAAACTTAATATAAGAAAATATACTTTAACCTCTAGGAATCTCTGACATGAAAATTAAATCACCACTGAAATCGTAATTTCATATCTTACAGACAGGCAAAGTATAAACTGTCTGATAATAAGTGTTGTTAAGAATTTGGGAAAACAGTAGATTTTATACACTGCTGGTGGGAGTGTGATAAAATAGAAAATTTAAAAGCATGGGAGACCAGCCCAGATATGATCATGAAGTCAAAGCATAAACATTCAAATAGAGGGAGACATGAACTCTGGGGTAGTGAGGCATGCAATCAGTGGAGGAAATGATTTAGCTGTGTAATTTAGTATTTTATTTATAAAAATATATCTGATGTATACTACAAAATATTTATATTTGTTCTAATTCAGTGGTAAGAATATATATACTGTATATATACTGTATATATAATATATAAATATTTATATATATTATGTATGTACATGCATTGTATATTATACACTTAGTTTATTGCATGGTTAAAGTAGCTCATGATCTAAAATAAAATATATTTTAGGAGGATTTTTAAAAAAGATGTAATCCATGAAAAAAAACAATAGATATAAGGATATAAAGATGAACCCAAGGGAAAGAGCGGCACTCAAAATTAACATATAAAAATTAACAACTTCCTAGAGTTTCAGTTTCACATGAGACTCTGAGCATCCCAGCGGACAGCACAGAGAGGGGAAACTGGTTACAAGACTCAAATGTCCATAACATTAAAATAATCACCTGGCCAGGGAACACGGGGATCTTGGTTCTGATTCCTGAGGTCAAAGTTCATTATTTGCTGCCCTGTGTAAGTTATTAAACAATATCCTCAACTAGACCTTCTCAGAGTGAACTGCAGCAAGGGCTAATGACAAAAGCAGTTCCTGTGTAGGCCAAGCCACTGTTCTAAACAGTTCATGCTTTATAGCTTATTTAATACTTAAAACTAGCCTTATTTTATGATCGCCATTTCATGTATAAGGAAATTGAGGGGAAAAGAGGTAAACAGTTTACCTCAATCCCATAGCTATGAAGTGGAAAAGCCTGGAAGAGAACTTAGACAGTCTGGCTCTCCATTACCCTGTATTAATGTCATTATAGCAAAGCCAGTTACATAAAAGTTGTTTTATGATCTTAAAGTAAAGTGGTCCGGGTGTGCAGCTGCCTGAAGGTCTGACTTTTCCAGCAACTGAAATGAGTGCTCCTGACTCCTGCCTATGTCTGGGAGCTTTTTCATCGAGTGACAAAGCTGTGGATCCTTTTTGTCACAAAATTGAAGATATCCCCAATTCTGCAAATAATTTCAGGGGAAAACTCAAACATGAAACAACTCAAACATTAAAATCACCCTACTTTGGAAAGGAGTGAACAAATTGCATATTCTCATTCAGTGAACCATGGATATAAATTCTCAGCACTGAGTATTCTTAATTTGGGAGGACTGTTAATGTAATTAACACAGAGCACACAATAAGTAGCAGTTGTGTGCATAGCAGTGACTATTGTTACTGTTATATGCAGCAATCTCCTAACTGTTCTCCCAGCTTCCATGCTCCTCGTGCCCTACAATCTCTATACTCCCATCAGCAACAGGAATTTGAACTTGCCGCTGCTTTGTTCTACACCCTCCAAGGCCTGCAAATCACACCTAGAAAATCCCAGCTCTTTGTCATCACTCCTAAGGCCTGGGGTGATCTGGCCCCTCGTAAAGTTTCCCATCTCAGAGCCTATAATTCTCCCCCTTTCTCATTCTGCTCCATCCCCACTGTGTCTCCCATTGTTGGAACCCATCTCATAGCCTTGGGAGTTATGTTCTCAGAATAGCCGAGCCCCAACTCTTCTCACTCTTTATGTCCCTACCCATCATTCACTTACCACGGCCCTGCATTAAAGTTTCTACAAGTGGATTCCTATGATGAATGTCTGTCTTTTCCTCCACCGCCCCATTAGAACGTTAGTTCCTGAGCACAAAGACTTGTGTCTACATTGAGGACTGCTCTGTCCCCACCATCGGAAATGTGCCTGGCATACGGGAGGTGCTCAATGAGTGAACAGAAGAAAAGGAAGGGAGGGAGAGAATTTAGTTGGGATTTATGATTGTGACTCCTGGACACTGTTTTAGACATGTCCGTGTGCCCAACCTTGACAGCATCATAGGGTAGACTGGCTTCACTCTGGGCTCCTAAGGACAAGAAAAAAAAATGCGTGTGCAATGCCAGGGGACATCACAGAGAAAAAGTGGCAGCAATTTCCCCAACGCCCGTAACTATCTGCTCGGGGCAAGCAGAGAAGTGACGCCACTTATGTTCTGAAAGGGTAAGTCTCTTGGGTCCCAAGAATGGATCCTCAAGGTCCACCCAGTCTGGCACCAGACCCCTTGCACTTAGATCTAATTAACAAGGCCCCAGAGAAGGAGCCCACAAGGAATCAGAGCACTGAACACTGACAAAATGTCATCTGCAGGGGGAGAGCGCTGGGCCCAGCTGGGCTGCGCCAGTGGCACCAGCTCTAATTAAGTTGTTAGATCCACACCACCGCGGCCGGGCTGCTCCGGGGCCGCCACCCGCAGACAGGGCTGGCCGGATGGGAGGCTGACGGCTGAGGAGGCAGGCTGAGCTGCCTCCTGTGCTCTCACAGCCCTTTCAGCCTTCTCCTTCCTTTATTTTTTTTGTCAACGTGGTAGACAAAATGGAGACTCCCCAGTAAGAGTAGTAACAGATTAATTCACATGTGCACAACCCTTTACAGTCTACATTGACTCCATTAGCTCATTTATTTTATTTATTTAACCAATATGTATTGAGGACTTACTATATGCCAGGAAGTATTCCAAGTGCTGGGACAGATCTCAGATTCCAACTCTCTTGGATCTCCAACATGCTGGAACAGTCTTTCCAAGAGGTAAAAAGGACTATGTACTGTGAGATGTCATCCTAATACAAGACCGCATGGTTTATAGTGATAGGAAAGAGACGGGGGGGTGGGGGGGGAGCGGCTTCCCTGGTGGTGCAGCGGTTAAGAATCCGCCTGCTGATGCAGGGGACACGGGTTCGAGCCCTGGCCCGGGAAGATCCCACATGCCGCGGAGCAACTAAGCCCGTGCGCCACAACTACTGAGCCTGTGCTCTAGAGCCCGCGAGGCACACCTACTGAGCCCACGTGCCGCAACTACTGAAGCCTGCGTGCCTAGAGCCCGTGCTCCGCAACAAGAGAAGCCACTGCAACGAGAAGCCCATGCACCGCAGCAAAGAGTAGCCCCCGCTCGCCGCAACTAGAGAAAGCCCATGTGCAGCAAGACCCAACGCAGCCAAAAATAAATAAATAAATAAATATTTATTAAAAAGAAAAAAAGAAAGAAAGAGATGGGGGATATTCTCCCTGCTTCTAAAGGGAAGTCTCTCATCTTCTTCTCAGTAGCCTTCCATTCTTGCATCTCTCCTTTGCCCTCTATTTCCTTCTTTCCCTCAATAAATCAAGGTGCAACATAAGGACACTGGGGATGTCCCCTCCCTGACTGCCTGCTGCAATCCAGGCTTGCTGGGAAAGGGCGGCGGCATGGCTTTTCTGTCTGACTCTTGTGTCTCCAACCCCAGGTTTCCCCCCCCGCCCTACTGCAGATCTGTCACTCAGATCTGTGCAAAATCTGTGGTTAGGGACTTATCTTACTCTCTCTTCCTTTTATTTAGCCATCTTCTCACTTCAGACAGCTCCATCCTCTTTACCTTTCCTCCCAACGATATAAGAAATAGGAGGTGGATGTCCCCTCAGAGATCACTGGGTCTCATTTAACAGATGGGAGAACTGAGGTCCATAGCAGGGTGACCAAGTCAAATCACATGGCACATCTGCAGAAGGCTCTGAGTCAAGCTCAGGGAGGTCCATTCCCAGATCAACACTGTGGCATCTACTGGGGCATCCCAACTCCTCATCTATCATTTGAATCACAGAGGCAGTCTGCCATCAGTCTCCCTGCCCTTATTCTAATCTATGCTTATCCTGCCATTTCAATCATCTTTCCGGGAAGGAAAATATCTGGGCATGGCACTCCCTATTCAAAAGTTTTTATGACTGCTCAGTCCCTTCCAGATAAAGTCCAAGGCCCCTGCGATCTGACCCCTGTGTTCCTCTCCAGTCTGCTATTCCTGCGCATGCTCCCTTGCTCCAGCCACTGTGGACTTCTTGCAGCTCCTAGAATGTGCCCTTCCTTCTTGGATGCCTCAGGGACTTTGCACATCCCCTCCCCTTGCCCCTTGGGTTAACTGATGAGCTTCTTATCTACAAGATGTCACCTCCCGAGGAAAGCCTTCCCTGGCCCCCTCGGCACGTTTAAATGCTGTTTCCTGTGCGCTCCTAGAATACCTGTTCATTTCCACATTTCAGCACCTTCCCAGCAATAATTTATGGACTTCTCACTAGGCACCAAGCACTGTTCTAAATACCTTACATGGCACATCTCATTTAATCCTCAAAGCAATTTTTTAATCTGGGTATTCCTGTATAACTGTTTTAGAGATGGGGAAACTGCATCCCAGAGAGGTTAAATAACTTGCCCCAGGTCACAGAGCTGGTAAATGTCAGAGCTAAGATTGCACACTGGCTCCACTCTCAAATATATGTCATACTGCTGTGCAAACCTGTTGAACCAAATCTCTCACACACCATGAACTGTCAAAGATGTTCATCCCCAGAGAACCCCAGCACTTGGCACAGTGACTCAAGCCTCTGCATGGAGTGTACACTTTGTAGGTGGCCACTGAATGAATAAGACACTTCTCTCTTGCTTTTTTTGTTTTAATAGCATGCTAGAGTACAGGATGGTGCAGTGGCTACAAAATGTAGACTCGGGAGCCAGACAGACATACAGACATGGGTCCCAATCCTAGATCTATTACATCTTTCAGCTTGAAACAATTCATCTCTCTCTCTCTCTCTTTTTCTTTTTTGGCCGCACCAAATTTTTTGGCATGTAGAATCTTAGTTCCCCAACCAGGGATCAAACCTGCGCCCCCTGCATTGGAAGCACAGAGTCTTAACCACCAGACTGCCAGGGAAGACCCAACAGTTCATCTCTCTGAGTCCCATTTTTCCTGGTCTATAAAATGGGGCTCACAATGATACCATGTAGGATATTTGTGAGGATTAAATAAAGAAGTGCATCAAAAGTGCATAGCATAGTGAGTGCCTGGACCTCAGTAGACAGCAGGTAATCAATAAGCATGCGTTATGATGGCCATTATCATTCAGGGTGTTCCTTCCCTTGCCTGCTCCTCTCTCTCTTTCTCCCCGTGTCTCCCCTTAATCAACAGCAAGGCTCATTTGGGGTCTGGGAAGGCCAGGAGGGGAGCACGGCTGCTCTGGCCCGCTAAGCCCGGCACCCTCCTTGCCCACTCCCCCCTGCCACCTTCCAGCTGTGAAACAGAGTCCCTGCTCCACTGGCCCCGGAGCTGTCAGGGGGCTGCCAATTTCACAGTTCATGAGGCTGTTGTTCCCCCCTGATTAATGGGGTGCCCGCAGCCATGGGCAGGGCCGAGACACCAGTCACATGGGGCTCTCCCTCTGCCCCAACACAACCCATGCTTCCTGAGGAGGAGCGTGCAGGCCAGCCTCATGCATATTTATGCAGGGAGAGAAATGATTTTGTACTGCATGCCTTCCCAAAAAATAAATCAGATTTCACCCACGTCCCATGCATTTCCCTCAGTGAAGTCAGCAAGCTCTGGGGAGGAAAACCACACACACACACACACACACACACACACACACACACACACAGAACTATGAAAAACTGAAAACCCTTTATACCACTGATCTGAGCAGGGGATTCTCATGCCAAGGATGACCCAGGGGACACAGGAGATATTAAACCCTGGAGCGTGGATAAGGTTATTCAGAAATTAATCCAGTTCTAGCCTGTAACCCTAAGGGAATTAGAACAGATAAGGTCCAAACTCAGCTGGGAAACTCGAGGCCCACCCCACCACCTTCTAAGTCACTGCCCTCTGTCTACAACATCCCTCAGCTCAGACACAGCTGCTCTCCATTCCCTGTACAAGCAAGCCAGAACCAGCCTCCCCGGTATCCTCCCTAATGAAGCAGGAAGGAAAGCTTCCATCTCAGGCACAATCCAACCCTTCCATGCCAGGTAGGTCACCTCTGGAAAGACACTTAACTTGCCGTGCCTCAGTTTCCCCATCTATGTTTAATAGAGCACTCTGGCCCAGTCCCTCATTGTGTTCTAGTCACATTGGCCTACCAGGTCACGGAACGGGCCAGGCTTTTTCTTTGCAAAAGTTCTTCCGCTGTTCTTCAGTCCTTCATCTGGCCAAACACTGTGCATCCTTCTGACTTCGCCTTAATTCTTCCTTTCTCAGAAGGGGCTTCCTGAACAGCCAAATTGAGGCCAAGTACCCCCTCTCCTCCCCAAGAACACTCAGCACATGTTTTTCCTGGAGGCTTCGTGTTGGTTAAATTAGTAACTGTGATAATTCGGTTCAGGTCTCAAGCCTGGGTTCCCACTAAAGGACAAAGTCTCTCAGGGCAGGGTCATGCCGGTCACTTTGCTGCTCTGTCCTAATAAGTCTTTGGTAAATGAATGAACAAATGAATTGCTGAGTAGTTGTGAGAACTAAATGAAGCAGCTTACAAAATGCCTAATCTATTTGCAGAAGATTCTCAACATGATAATAACTAACATGAATGGAGGCTTTTCTTCGTCAAAAGCACTCTTCTAAGCCCTGTAACATGTTTTAACTCATTTAGTCTGAAAACTCATGGATGCAACTCTGACTTCCCAGATTTTAAAGATGAGGACAGTGAGAGATGGGGACATTTACTCCTATGTCAAGGTTATGTACACCTAGTAAATCTCAGAAAGTATCAGGAGTCAACTGGGGCAGCCTAGCTCCAGAGCCACATGCCTAACCACCAGCCTTTAGAGAGATCTTAGCTCCATCCCTACACCTTCCCTCTTGGATCTTTCTCAGCCTTAAATACTCCCATGGAGTCTTTGCTGGCTTACCAGCCACACTCTCTTAATTCTGGAAACTCACATCCCCCTTCCACAAACCCATGCATAGAAAACTGAGGTTACAAGATGCAGCCCTTGATATCAGAATAGTTTCTACCATGCTCTGGCCCTTTTGAAGGATGAGGCAAACCTCATTTTCTTACAAGGTGAGGACACAGGGTCCCACACATTCAGACCCCCCAGGACCAAATTAACCTATAGTACCCAGGAGCATCCCCTGTAAGGATATCAAGGTCACCTGCCTCCTGAGATACTGACAGGTTAAGAGCTGGATGAGGGTGTAGAGGTCTCACAGTGCATCTGATCATCAGGCTGAGGCCCAGGGAGAAGGAGAACTCAACTCAGGCCACACGCCCTGCTGAAGCCAGTGCCCTCCCCTCTGCTCCCCACGGTTTCCTCTTCTCCAGAGGAGATCCTTGGGTACCACAAGCAGTCATTGCCAAGGACACAGCTGAATGAGGGGGAGCTGTGCTGAGCCCAAGCAGGCTGCCTTTTTGTCCACTGGCGAGGCTGCTTTCCAGGGGGGTGATGTACTGCGCCAATCAGGCGGCACTTAACGTAATTATAATGAAGTGGATGCATCTGGTCTCGAAGGCTTCATTCACAAGGGAAATGATGAGGAAGTGATATCTCTCTCTGCCGACCTCCTTGGGACACTTAGGGAAGAGTCCTGGAGCCAGAAGGCTATAAAAAGAAGCTTGAGACTGGCCTCTGCCACTTATTAGCCCAGTTAGAATGCAATTGACTGGCATCCCTTTTCTTTCTGCATCATTTCTGTCCAAGGAAGTATGAGGAGATAAGGGTTTGCGTGAGACAAAGTCTTCCTCTCTTCCTCTTAGAGACCTCCTAGTATTTCTAATACCCTCTCCCCCCCTACTTACACACCATTAGTCGTGCCAACGAGGCATGTGGCACTGAGTTCTAGCTCAGTTTCCACTGGTCCCATGCATCCACAGCCCCAGAATTCTGGTGAAAGTGAGACAGGCTGGGACCTGGGACCGTTTGCCGCAGCGCTTGCACCTGGACAAACGTCTCCTCCAGGAACAGAATACAAAGAAACTATAAGGGACTAAAAATAACTGCGTGCATGCACAGTTGGGGCAAATTATGGTCAACAAGATACAAAAAGACTGAAAACCAACTGCCACTTCTGAAGAGCTGGGAGCAAAAACAGGGGGTTGGGAGCAAAAGCAGGGCACTGCGCATGCCCCGTGCACTCACCACCACCAAAGGGGTGGGCAAGCCACCGAAGCACCCCCTCTGGCCCGACCCCTGGACCCGCCCCTTCCCTCACCCCATATAAGGAACCAGCTTGCCCCCTCTCGGGGAGTGAGCAAGGGAACGTGTCACTTGTTTTTGCTCCCCCTACTACAGCAGGGGCCCAATAAAGCCTTGCCTGAACTTCTTGTCTTGCCTCTTATCAATTCCTATTGATTGGGGAAGGCCAAGAACCCTGGTCAGTATCAAAAGGGGTAGAAATTGAACAGCAAAGGTCCAAGCTGCTCATTATACAGATGGCAAGACTGAGGTTCAGGAAGGAAATAAGATTTTTCCAAGACCATGAATATTTATGGCAGGTGGCCTCCGCACAGAGCTATTCATATATTACTGAATTTCATTCTCGAAACAACCCTAGGAATCTGACACAATTATTAAATCAGTTTCACAGAGGAGGAATCTGAGACTTAAAGAGGTCAGTTAACTTGTCCAAGATCGAGGTGTTATGTGGGGACATGATTCACACCCACATCTGCCCCATTCCAAACCCATCAACCTGCTGCTGACTATTTCTTAGAAAGCCAGGCCATTACGGTTTTGCTTTGGTTTAAACATTTCAACATTTTGGTAGGCTAAAAGTAGGTTAAGGGACTTCCCTGGTGGCGCAGTGGTTAAGAATCTGCCTGCCAATGCAGGGAACACGGGTTCGATCCCTGGTCCGGGAAGATCCCACAAGCCGCCGAGCAACTAAGCCCGCGTGCCGCAACTACTGAAGCCCACGCGCCTAGAGCCCATGCTCCACAACAAGAGAAGCCACCACAATGAGAAGCCCACGCACCGCAACAAAGAGTCGCCCCCCTCACTGCAACTAGAGAAAGCCCGCGCACAGCAACGAAGACCCAACGCAGCCAAAAATAAATAAATTAAAAAAAAAAAAAAAGTTGGTTGAATCCCACCTTCTTTTCCACGCACCGGTGGGGTGCTACGTACTGAAAGGGATCCTGTGGTGAATGTTTTTGTAAAATAAAGAACCATTTAGGAAAATAATCTGTCACTCTCTGATTTATCTCTTCACTAAGCTGAGTTACTCACAAACCAGGTTCTTTTGAAGCAAACACACCACCCCAGCTCTAAGCAGATGTACTCCCCACTGTTCTGGACAGGATGTGATGCTTTGAGGCATCATACTCACAGATGCCTGCTTTAGGGAAAAGTAGATGTAGGTGCTTCATCACCCAGGGGGTGCCCTGCTGGGGACTCTGAGACTCCACCATCTTGGCAAAGCTGATGGGACCAGAGCTCCACACCTGAGCAGAGGCAGACAGCCCCAGATTCACGGCTGGGTGATGGTGTGGCCTGGTGTGAGGATTTGCCCATTAGGACTTTCAATATCGAATGTGACGGATTCTTTCATGGGCTATTTGAATAGGAAACACAAGAAGATAGAGACAAAGAGTGTATATCTCACAAGGAACACAGAGGAGCCAGGAGCAGAAGCTGTGAGGCAGTAAAAACAAGCAGTGGGCATGCACAGCCTAGGAGATAAAGAGAGGTCATTACCAGATGGAGGCACATGGGTCCCAGAGACAGACACCCATTCATGAATTTAGCAGAGCTAAACAATGGCAGAAACAATGTGCCAATTTTTATTATATCCTAACAATGGCTCCTTCTCCATGAAGCCCGAGACTGTTCTATATTACCCCTGGACCCTGTGTTCTCCAGTAGTAAAGGCAGCAGAGTATTGGTGAGAAATGAGCATTTCAAGGTCACGCAGACCTAGGTACAAATCCTGGCACGTGATCTGGGGCAAATTACCTGAGCTCTCCCAGTCCCAGTTGGCTCATCTGAAAAAGGGGGCAATTAGAGGTACTGACCACACCAAATTTTTTGAGGATTAAATGTATAAATATTTATTGAGTGCTGATCGCAGAGCTTGGTCCACACAGGCTAGCTAATATTACTCCTATTGCAACTAAAAATAAACCTGCATTAGGTAAACCAAACAGTCCATTCTTTGAATCCTAAGCAAGCTGAAGAAAACGCTCAATGTCAGCCATGCATTGACTCATACACTCATTCAATTTATCCATTCATTCGAGAAGTTATTTATTTGTTGTCTGCTCTGTGCCAGGCGATGTTCTAAACAAGTGAACGGCATTGAACAAAACAGACAAAATACCTGGGGGAGGCAGACAACAAACACACAAATATTTATGATGGATCAAAGGGTGCCAAAGGCTATGAAGAGGAAGTACAGGAGAATAGAGAGTGTGGCATGTGTACGTGTGATCGTGTGTATTGTGCTGTTTCATATGCGGTGGCCAGAGATGGCCTCAATGACAAGGTGAGATATAAGGAAAGATTTGCCTGGAGGTACCTGCAGAATAAACCATGCAGATACCTGGGGGCAGAACTGTTCAGCGATGCAAAGGCATCGCTGAACAAATGTAGATGAACAAATGTTTCCTTATTTAAAAAAATGTTTACTGAGACTTCCTGACACCAGGGGTGTTGAGCTAAACGTATATCAAGAACTTTAAAACAGGGGCTTCCGTGGTGGCGCAGCGGTTGAGAATCTGCCTGCTGATGCAGGGGACACGGGTTCGAGCCCTGGTCTGGGAAGATCCCACATGCCGCGGAGCAACTAGGCCCGTGAGCCACAATTACTGAGCCTGCGTGTCTGGAGCCTGTGCTCCGCAACAAGAGAGGCCACAATAGTGAGAGGCCCACGCACCGCGATGAAGAGGGGCTCCCGCTTGCCGCAACCAGAGAAACCCCTCGCACAGAAACGAAGACCCGACACAGCCATAAATAAATAAATTAAAAAAAAAAAAAAGAACTTTAAAACGTTCAGACAATTTTACCCAGTAATTCTACTCCTGGAAATATACCTTGAGGAAATAAACCAGAACGGTGAAAAACAAATTTAAGTACAAAAATGTTTGTTGCTGATGAAAACAAAATAGCAAGGGAAAAAAAAAAAGCAACTGAAATGTTCATCAATAAATCAACTGTGAGATAGTTTTACAATGGAATGATAAACATATTGAAATATGATATTTAATAAAAGTATAACATGTAAAATAATATAGGTTTTTGCTTTTAATACGTAAAAGAAGAGAAGATGAAAAAAGGAAAAAATGGTAAGAAGTTACTGTGGCAATTTACTGAGGTATTCTGAAAAGTGATAATCTATACTTTATTTTTTTAAGTTTTCTAAATTAAGCATATATAACTTTTATAACCAGGAAGTATTAGGAAAAATAAGGACGAATCATAATTGTGGACAAGGATGGCATTTTATTGCATCCCCAAGGTGGACGAGGATACGGAAGCCAGAGGCAGGCTGAGTCCCTGTGGGGACTTGCATCTGAGCTGCCTGGACTCTCTGTGTGACAGTCAGGCCCCCACTGGGTGATTTCCAGTCATTTCAAGGGAGGCCGGGATGGGAGGTAGAGAGTCCCCTGACTACTGGGAAATTGCTCCAGCTCTGATCAATCAGGGAACAGTCTCTTCAGCCCCTGACATTTATCAAACCTCCTTCACCCTCATCTGTCAGTGTGCGGTGGGGCTGCCTCCCCGGGCAAAGTCTAATCAAGTCAGAATGCCCCGAGGGTCCCCGGAGACAAAGAGGAGGGGGGCGGGGTCTGAGGGAGTCGGGAGAGAGGGGAGACAGGGAGACAGGGAGACAGGGAGAGGATCACGAGGCAGGAGGGGGAGAGCAAATGTTCAGAGCACACCCGTTTGTTTTGCTATTGTGGCAATTAATGCCGGGAAGTGACATTTTAAGGGACTCTGCTGACAGCTTTGGTGACATTCCTGTTTGTGATTCCATGACAAATCTCTGTCTATATCTTATTTTAGAGAGTGTGGAGACAGCTCAGAGGATGGCTGTCTGGGGACGCTGAGCTCCTGTCTTTTGGAGACATTGCTCCCTCCCCGCTTTGCCAGCCTAGGCTTTTAGGCACCAGGGCCAAGGTCCAGGAGGGGAGGGGTTTAGAAATCAAGTCAAAAAGCTCTGTTGTAGAGTCAGGGTCTGGTCTTCTGTAGCCTTGTTAACTCCACTATGTGGTATGATTAACTGGAGCAAAAATGAACTTTCTACCATTCTACAAGTGATCAGTTGCAGTTAAAAGAGAAAGAAAATAAAAAAGACTCAATTCTGAACACTTTCCAGGTTAACTAGTTTTAAGGAACCTATATTTTCAAACACATCTCAGCCCCCTTTTACAATCTGAGAATTAGAGGGATTACTTAAATTGCGTCTAAATCTCCAACCCTGCTACACCATCCTTGACAAATGGCTACCCAATCCTGTGTGAATACTTCCAAAGACTAGGAGTTTATGATCTTTAAAATTAAGAGTGGGAAGGCAATGTGGATGTAACAAGTTAAACAACTTGATATTCAGGATACTGCAGGGATAAATACAGTGTGGCAAAATGAAAACAGTAGTGAACCTGAACTCAAGAGATGTAGGTTTAAGTATTGTGGGATGTGATTTAATTTCTCTGGGCCCGAGTAAGGTCCTTTGTCTCTCAAAAGGATTCAGGAACACACAGGGTTTATCATATAATGTTTATGAAGCCATTCTATAAATGTTAAAGGACTATATAAAATAAAGCAGCTATTACTGTTTTATACCCCTCTAAACTGTGAGCTTCTAGGAGAAAACTATTTTCCATTTTTGCTTTGTACTTCTGCATTAAACACAGTGCCTTGCACATAGTAGGTGCTCAGTAAAGATCTGTTAAATAAATGAATGACTAAGTAGTGAGGGGGAGGTGTACCCAAAGAGAAGATGCAGGGACTAAACTGTCAGCTTTCTTCAGATGTCTGATGAAGGTGCACAGGAGACAGAAGGCACACCAAACAGCCCCTGGAACGGTTTCCAATGCAGATTTCAAAAGGTGTTTTGGGGGCTTCCCTGGTGGCGCAGTGGTTGAGAATCTGCCTGCTAATGCAGGGGACACGGGTTCGAGCCCTGGTCTGGGAAGATCCCACATGCCGCGGAGCAACTAGGCCCGTGAGCCACAACTACTGAGCCTGCGCGTCTGGAGCCTGTGCTCCGCAACAAGAGAGGCCACGATAGTGAGAGGCCCGCGCACCGCGATGAAGAGCGGCTCCCGCTTGCCGCAACTAGAGGAAGCCCTCGCACAGAAACGAAGACCCAACATAGCAATCAATCAATCAATCAATCAATCTTTAAAAAAAAAAAAAGGTGTTTTGAACAATGAGAGGGGAAAGGCAGTTTGGTATAAGGACGTCAGGGGAGTTTGGTGGAAGAAAGTCATATCCAAACCTTTCTTCTTTTTATGCTGGATTGCCCATCTTTCAAAAATAACCTTAAGTGGAATCCCAGTGTGTAAACCATTTTAAAACGACGCTGCCCATTCTGCTTTCCTCTTGTCCCCAGGTAGCCCAGATAGCACCCTGAAGGCACTGTCAAAATAGGAGTTGCTGTTAGGAAGGAGTTTCCCCAAGCTCTTTGAGAAGCTCCTTCTGGGCTCCAGGACAACTGGGAAGAGGGAGCTGTTGAGCTGCAGCTTAATGGATGGGTGGAGTTGTCTAAGCAGGGAGCAGAAGCGGAGAACTTTGGGGGTGGGGGGTGAGCGTAGAAGAGAAAATATACAAGGAAACAAGATAAAGGTGACACAAAGGATCCTTTGGGAGGGCAGGTTAAGCAGTTTCAAGAGAAAGTATGGAGATGATGGGACCAGCGGGCCAGAGGGTTGGGTGAAAAACCCCAATGGGATGGCCACAGGGACAGTGGTGTAAGACATAAAGCCATCATGCGGGCCTTGCCTGTCTCAGGCACCATTCCTAGTTCCTCTACCAACCCCTCACCTTGAATCTAATTATCTTCATCCTTCAGCTCTCCAGGTAAGGAACACCTCCAGGAAGCTATCACAGACCCAGTGATCAGGGATCTGTCCCCCTGTGGATATCCCAGCACAATGCAGCCTCTCTGAGGCTGAAAGGTCTTTGAACTTTAGGTTATAACCTCCTCATAAACTGTGGAATCAATTCAGTGGTTCACACCAGCATCAAAGAGATGACAAAAAAGAATAGAAAATATCAGAGCACGCCACAGGTAATAGGGGAAGGATGCTTTTGCCAAACTTATTTTAGAGACACATAGATACACAGTCACAAGAACACGAGTCTCCAAAGAAGACACACATTCACAAGAACATGTCTCCAAGAAGGCCATCTACAGATGGCCAACAGGCACATGAAAAGATGCTCAATATCACTAATTATTAGAGAAATGCAAATCAAAACTACAATAAGGAATCACCTCACACTGGTGAGAATGGCCATCATCAAAAAGTCTATGAATAATAAATGCTGGAGGGGGTGTGGAGAAAAGGGAACCCTCTTGCACTGTTGGTGGGAATGTAAATTGGTACAGCCACTATGGAGAACAGTATGGAGGTTCCTTAAAAAACTAAAAGTAGAGTTACCATATGATCCAGCAATCCCACTCCTGGGCATATATCTGGAAAACTCTAATTTGAAAAGATACGTGCATCCCAATGTTCATAGCAGCACTATCTACAATAGCAGCAATATTTACAAGACATGGAAGCAACCTAAGTGTCCATCAACAGATGAATGGACAAAGAAGATGTGGAATACACACATATCTATAATGGAATATGACTCAGCCATAAAAAAGAATGAAATATAGCACAGGGAGATCAGCTCGTTGCTTTGTGACCACCTAGAGGGGTGGGATAGGGAGGGTGGGAGGGAGGGAGATGCAAGAGGGAAGAGATATGGCAACATATGTATATGTGTAACTGATTCACTTTGTTGTAAAAAAAAAAAAAAAGAATGAAATAATGCCACTTGCAGCAACATGGATGGACTTAGAGATTATCATATTAAGTGAAGTGAGAGAAAGACAAATATCAAATAATAGCACTTATATGTGGAATCTAAAAAAAAAAAATGATGGAAATGAACCTATTTACAAAACTCAAAGACACAGAAAACAAATTTATGGTTACCAAAGGGGAAGGGTGGGAGGGGGAGGGATAGATTAGGAATTTGGGATTAACAGATACACACTACTATATATAAAATAGACAAACAACAAGCACCTACTATATAGCACAGGGAATTATATTCAATAACTTGTAATAACCTATAATGGAAAAGAATGTGAAAAAGAATAGACATATATAGGTATATATAACTGAATCACTTTGCTCTATACTTGAAACATTGTAAATCAACTCTAATTTAAAAAAGAATGTGTGTGTGGTCACGGCAAAATATATTTCTCATTGTGGTTGGTATTCAACACTTGAGAAACACAACTCTAAGAGACTTAGCTTGCTAGCATCTAAGCCCATGTTTTACCTCTCCTGATCAAATAAATGGACAGGATTATGCTGTGCAATCTTCAGAACATGCTTGGGTTTGGGAATTAGGCAAAGCTGGGTTCAAAGTACGATTCCATTACTTTTAACTGTATAACTTTGGGATGATCTCTAAATTTCGATAAGGATAATTTCTCCCTTGTGAGATGGATGGGAAGATTCAGCAAATCATTGATTTGAAGATACTAAACACAGTTCATACAGTTCAGAAAAAGGATAAAGAGTCCATGCAGAGGTTACCAGCTTGTGGAAAGACACTAAGATATCTCCCTATCCATTCATTCACATATCCACTCCTCCATCTATTGACCCAACACATATTTTAACATCTATTATGTGCCAGTCACTCTGATAGTCACAGAACAATGCAAACAGACCTGGGACATGATCTCATGGAACCCTGAGGCTAGTAAGAAGTAAAATATTTAATATATTAATCAAAATAATAAAAAAGTGCTGTTACAGAAGACAAAAGGGGAGAACTCATAGGGAAAAGAGCTTTGTCTGATGAAGTAGGATTTAAGCTGAGACCAGAATGATGAGAAGGAATCAGCCATGACAGATTGGGGAAGGAAAGAGAGGGATTTTTGCAGACAATGATAATCATGGCATATGCAAATAGCCTGTGGTGGAAGAAGCTTAGCAGGTTTGAAGAACAGAAAGGAGGTCACTGTGGCTGGAGCACAGCGGATGAGGATCAAGGGCAGTGAGAACTCTGCAAAACTTTAAGCATGGAACTGTGGTCATAACAGAGTGAAAGCTGTGTAGAGAATGGAAGGGGAGGGCAGGCATGCAAGCAGGAAGGTGTGTGAGAATGAGGTGTTTTGGAGACATCAGGAAGACTGATGTGGCTTGAAGAGGGGATGGATGAGTAGAGGTGAAGATGAGGGAGCTGGAAACAGGCTAGAGTCTCTGTGTAAAGAAGTCTGAACACCAAGATAAGGCACTGAATAAGGGGTTGACTATGAAAGAGCTCTGGAATTTCAGAAAGTGCTGCACAAGGGTGACATTTACATGGCATTCACAGGAGGTGTCAGAAGGATGAGTTAATAAACGGCTTCTCAGTTCTGTCACCCTAGAGTGCTTTATTGACACCAAACATGAGTTCCCTGCACCCTTGGGGACCACTCCAAACACTCTGAAAAACTGGGATCTTCCTGTTGCAAAGTCCCTTCTGCCGATTTAGAAGCTCAGAATTACTCTATAGCAGCATCTTGCCTTGGAGAACAGATGTTAGTTACCTATTTTTCTTGCCATATTTGTGAGTGATGCAAGCTCATGGGCGCTATGCTTCAGCTATATCCCTGGGACTGCAGGAGCTCAGTGCCTTTCCAAGGATCATGTAATTCAGTGTGGTGTCACGTGTTCACATTCCAGCTCGGCCCCTGAGCAGGGTAGCTCTCATGCCAGAGCTTTAACCTGGCTCAGCCACTTTCTCCTGTGCGACTTTGGACATATTATTCAACCCTTCTTAGCTTCAGTCTCCTGCTTTGTAAGGTGGGGCAATATTAGTACGTAACTCATAGGGTTGATGTGAGGTGTAAATGACATAATTTCTGGAAAGTTCCCAGACACTGATTATCACTAAGTGGAGGTTAGCTGTCATCTTTATCACCAGTAGCAGCAGTTCTGGTTTCCTAGCCAGCTCTTCCATCTGCCTTCCCCTCAGGGTTAATTACAAATGGCTCACTGAGATAATGTATAGGACAGCAGCTGGGCTCCTACAGGGATTCAATAAAGTCCCGCCCTCCCCATCCTCTCAACAAAGGTCCCATTCACCCTGAAACTTTCTGGCCTGTTATCTTGAGCAACACTAAGGTTTAGCCTACTGGTCCATGTCAGAGAGACAGTGACCCCTCCGCATCTATCACTGTGGGCCGCTGCTGGTATTTGATACCATTTCTCTTTCCTTTTTCCACCCTAAGTCCTGAACTGAAGTGGGACAGCAAAGAAAAGCCTTTATTTGGCATCACTTCACCAAAGAATCATTGCTCAGGGTAACCATGAGGACTGACTTCTGACCAAAAAAAAAAAAAGAAAAAAAGAATTTGGACCAAAGTTAATCAGAAAAAAAAAAAAAATCAAAAGAGAAAATTGCACATTTAAAATGATGGCAACTATATAGATAAAGACCAGAAAGGTCCATGCTAATATATGAATAGTCAATGTGATGGGGTAGTGGGTGGTTTGTGCAGATCTGTGTGTGAGAGGATATACTGGCTCCCGAGGGAGTACAAAACAAATTTTAAAGTGAATAAATACAGCAGTACTTCCCCAAATTGTAAATGAGTAATTTGTAATTACAAGTGTGTAATGTGCACCCTTTAAGGCAGAGATTCTGCTTTTAGGCATCTGTTTTACAGAAACAGTCAAACTTTGCAAAAATATATACGTGTGTGTGCGTGTGCGTGTGCGTGGATGTTTACTGACTCATTGTAAGTGCAGCAAATTGAGATAATGATCCACAAAACGGGGTAGAAAAGCAAATGTTGGAGTGTTTGGTGTGTTCCCATGATGGGATCCTATAGAGTTTTCAAAAAGAAGAAGATAGGTGTGCAGGGCTGACATGGAAAGATGCTTTTCATACATTGTTTGGTAAACTGCAAATTCTGCAGCATTGTTTTGTGAAATTGCTGCAGAATGATGAATGTGGCTGAGATGGCCCTATTAGTGTATATCTGGGTACAAAATGTGTATATTTATATCTATACCATACATATATAACACATACATTCCATATATATATATGTACATTGGAAAAATATTCTAGAAGAATATAAATCAAACAATTATCAAAGATTAGCCTTTGGGTCCCATTAGTGGGATGGGATGGAGAGACAATGGCAGGGCTTTTAGTTCTTGCTTTATACAACTCAGACCTATTCCTTCCTTGCTCCCTCCCTGTCTTCTTTCTTCCTTTTCTTTCTTTCTCTTTTTCTCTCTTTCTCTCTCCCTTCCCCTCTCTCTCTCCTTCTGTCCCACCCTCTCTCACACCCTTCCATTACAAACAGTATGCATTTCTTTCACGATAATAAAACAAAATTAACAAAACCCAATATCCATTCAGCCATCCCCTACCCTATCCCTTGATAAAGTGATAAATTTGTTATTTTAATTTCCTTGAGCTTCCATGCGTAATATTCAGGAAAGGGAAACATAAATTTGAGGACGGATAAGGAGAATTGGAATTAAAATGCATCAAGTTTCTGTCATGGACCCAACGCAGTGCTGAGCAGTCACATACTGACATGATTAAATTCCTAGCAACTGGCTAAGGTGATATCAAGGGTGATGGTCGCAATACCTGAGAATGTCTAAGGCACAGGCACTAACCACCAAGACGGGATGCCAGCCATAACCCTGGGGAAGCAGTCTAAAGCCACCCTGTTCTGGACAGTGGGGGCTTCAGGAGGGTCCCTGGGAGGGGGTGGGATGGCTGGGCAGCAGGAGGGCATGGGGAGGGGCACTCAGGGCAGCAAGCTTCTTACTGACCGGCACAGAAGAATTTCAGTGTTGAACAAAGGGTATGTCCACATGAGTGTGTATCAGCTGAAAGTCAGCCCGATCAGTACAGTGCTCTTGGGGTCTGGGAACCCAAGCTCTTGTCTCTTGGTAATGAAACTTTCCCCCTCTGCCTCCAGATGGTCCCTCTATTATTTGCAGGTCCAAGCTGCAAAGCAGGCTGACGGTGCTCACGTATGATGAAGCAGTTTGAACCTACGGGCAAATTCTAAGTGTGAGAGGGGCAGCTGGGACTAGCCCTTGGCAATGTAATTTCAAAGGCCTTTGGGATTACTTTTATAGGGATCGCCTAGCCTCTGATAGCTGCCCACTCTGGACAAAATGCATAGCTGTCCCCAGGTCCCCCCATAAAAGAAAGAGTCTCATGGTTCTCTCCAAGAACCACCTGAGGCAACAGAAAGCACATGTGGTCTAAGCTGCTGCTGTTATATCTTCCACAATCTGCCGGCAGAATCATCCCTCTTCTGTCCAGGAAAGGAGGACCAGGAGCTCAGGGGCCACAACGTTGCAAGCACAGCCCCCAGCCACCACCTCCCCACGGTTAGGGTGACCAGTATCCTGTCTGGACTCAGGAAAAAGTGTGTCTTCTACTTTCTTCTCACCCAGGTTTCTTCCTTTCCTACCCTTATCGGATCTAAGGGCAGCTGGGATACAGAATTAAATGAAGTGCTTGGTTTTATTCCAAATCGTACTCTGTTTTAAAACCAACTCAGAGGAATGTGAAAAAAAATAATGTGGTCAGATGAAAACAGGTGAGACAAAGGCATGGATTTGCAGGTGGCTAAGAGGTTCACCAGGGCCACGCAGCCAGTGCGCTCAAGAGCGGGATGCCAAGCCCATCTGTTCACCCCCACTCCACCAGGCTGCCTTGCAAGGACTGGGTCTTGTTTCTCATGCATTCATACTAATCCTCTTTAGATTCCTCTTGTATGCTTCTCATCTAAAGTTGAGATTTCAGAAAATAAGAGTCTGCTTTTGTTATTGTTTAGATAGAGTTCTGCTTGAAAGAAAACGCAAGGGACAGGGGCATCTTTAAGCCACGACGCAGTGGTAAGCCCGAGAGTGTGCAGACTCTAGAGGACCCCGTGAGGAGAGGAGGCCAGAGCCCCCCCCCCTCAGGAGTTAGTCCTCTGTATCCCCTGGATCCAGCACCATTCTGTCCCCTGTGCTGTCTCTGTCATCCAAGAGTCAGGTCTACGCTTTGTGCGCGTGGGTAACTGGAATGTCCAGCAGCTAGAATGGCAAGCCTGAGGGTTCTCTTTAAGGAACACAAGACCTGGCAGGCCCCAACCCCAATGAAATGGGCCGTCATCATGATGCCATGTAGGCCATTCTGAGCACGACAGCTATCTACAGCAAGGGTGCTCTCTGGCCAGGAGGTTGGAGCTCTCACCTCGACTCTGCCACCCCCTTGCTGTGTGGCACAGAGAGACCCAGGACTATTCGAGCTTCAGCTTTGGTTTCCAAGGAGGTTTCCTGCCATGCTCTTTAAGGGCAAAGGTTCTGCTTTCCTCACCTCTATTCCAGAGTCTATCATGGCCTCTGGCACAGTGGGACAACTTTGAGGACTGATGGTATGAATAACAATGACAGAAATGTGTACTGAATGTTTACTGTACCAGACCCTCTACCTGTGTTACCTCATTTACGTTTCCCAATCACCCTGGAGATAGAATACTAGTATCATGCCCCTTTGACGGGAGAGGAGTAGGTGACTTATCCAAGGTCACAGAGCTAGTAAGCTGGGTGGTAAACTTAATTTCTGTACTGTTCCGCCTCCTGAGGGCAGAGTGTTTATCTCCATACTGTATCACCTTCCAGCTTGTGGGCGGAAGGAGGGAGAGGGAGGGGAGGGCGGAGGGAGGGGGGAGAGAAGGAAGAAAGGAAGGAAAAGAAGTCAGACAGGATTATGGGCAGTGACCTGCTTCCCCATTTTGAAGATGCTTTCCGTTCTCCATACGGAGCTTGGTGGAGGCAGCGGGGCGTGGGGATGGGGGCTGGGGGGAAAGAATTTGCCTCTGTTGGTGGCTTCTTGGCTCTGCTCCTTGGTGGTTACTCACCTGTCATCAGTGACTCTTCCTGGGTTTTCACCCCCAACCAGTGGCTACTCTTTTCTGGGTTCTGGTCATCACTACTGATGGCCTCTGCCAACACTTTGGTTTCCAGGGTCCCCAGATTTGAGGACAATGAGATAATTCGAGGTCTGGAACTAGAGAATTTGGGAGTCTCACCAACGCCTGGATTTATCCGATCGACCAAATGATTGAGGGGTTGTGTTAATCATCCAGTCAACAAGTATTTTCAGAGCACCTATTAAGTGTTAGCCACTGCGCTGGACGCTAGTGAAACAAAGATAAGGAACACTGCCCTTGCTCTCAAAAATCTCCAAGTCTTATAAGTAAATCATGGTGACTAGAGTTAATAATACCCTATTGTATATCTGGAAGTTACTAAGAGCATAAAGTTCTCATCACAAGAAAACAATCGTCATGATGTGAGGCCACGGATGTTAACTAGACACTGTGGCGATCATTTCTCAACATACACAAATATTGAATCATTACATTGTATACCTGAAACTAACACAACGTTATATGTTAATTATATCTCAATTAAAAAAATAAATTAAAAAAAATCTCCAAGTCTAGTTAGTGTAGAAAACAGAAAGAGAAACGGATTATTATTGAACAGTGATAAGTAATCACAACCTGCTCCAGGAACTGAAGGAGACATGGAGCACTCTTCTTGGCTAGGCTGGGGAAGATTCTGGTGTGGAAAACAAATGCCACACCTTTCCTAGAAGTTTTCTGGGAAAACTTCTTCAGCGCTTGCCGTGCATTTATCATTTGATCCCCGCAGCAAAGCTATGAGATGGGCGGACTGGCTGCTAATTCACCCATTTTCCACATAAACACAGTGAGGCTCAGTAAATTAGGCTGCAGAAGTCCAAATCTAAGCAAACGGGAAGATGCCTTCTGTCTTACCCAAGTGACTTTCTACATTAGACAAGAGAGGCACGATGCTCTGGCCTGACCGCATTGCTCCCAAACAACCTCACTCTCTAGGGTCATCTTTCTTGTCCAACACTCACTGGACATTCTTTACACGTGAGGCACTGTGCTAGGCAGGTACTACAAAATGTGAAGATACGAAATAAATGCAGGCTGTTTTTGTGCTAAGATGAGAAGTCACATGAAAAAAAGATAAATAATGCTTGAGAAAGCGAAGACTGAGGAAACTGTCAGTAAACCAACAGTTCAAAGACAGAAGAGATCGTGGCGGAGAAGGGAAATGACGCAGACATTCCAGGGCACTGAGCAGACCATGGTGGCTGGCACTTAGAGGGAGGCTGGCGAAGAACAGGGAGCTGGATTAGGGAGCGTCTTAGAGGCCCAGGAAAGACCAAGGGCCTGAGGTCTACAAATACAGCTCTCAGGGATTCAACACATACCAGATACTAGGCCCTGCATTAGGTACTTTACACACATTTTATTTTTATATTTAATCCTTCCAAAAATCCTTCAATGAGGAAGCTGAGACTTGGAGGATTGAATTCCCATTTTTCCAAGGTCACCCAGCAAACAAAGGAGACGAGATTTGAACCCAGGTCCAGACAACTCCAAAACCTGTACTCTCGCTTGTTTACCACTCTTTTCCCTCCCTGGGTTTCTAAGTTTAACAAAAATGCCTCCTTTTTAAGAAGCCCCCAGTGTTCCTATTTGCCCACTGAGCATCATGGAAACATGGATCTGAGAGGAAAGATGTTAGACACGGAAGAAAAGAATGTCGAGTTCACAGCTCCAGGATTGGGCCAAGCAGTGATGATGGTTCCTCATGGCTCACAAAGAAGAGTAGTTGTAACACTGGGGCCTCAAGGCCAAACCTTTAACCCATCACCAGCGTCACAAAGACAATATGGGAAAAAAGCAGAACAGTACTTGTGTAGTACTTATCTAAAGGAAAAAATAGCCAAATTCCATCTATAAACCAGCTGGAGCCATAACACTTAATAAAGACAAATATAAACACATCCTGCACTTAGGTCCAAATAATCAATTGTCCTCCAACAGAACAAAGGGAATGGGTCTTTGCAACAGCATACATGAAAAAGAGTGAGAGGTTTTAGTCATCAAAAAGCCAACTATGGGCCAGTAATAATGGCAAAAAAACCCACAAAAAACAAATGTGATCTTCAAACTGCATCAACAGAAGCATAACAGCTAGCAAGAGGGATGTGAAAATCACTTTTTTCTCAGCACAGGAGCATTCCCACCTTGAGGAAGAGGAGCGTCTGTCAGTTCAGGTGTTACACGCCAGGACATGACAAATTACAATCTTCATCTAGAGAAGTGATCAAAAGGGTGAAATGTCTCAAAATATGTCACATCAGGGTAGCTGAAGAAAATGCGATTGTTTATTGAGGTTGATTTCTAAAAGTTACAGGGTGCCTTTTATTTTTTTCTTTTCCTTTTGTTACATTTCCCAAGAGCTGCCTTGAAGAAGAAAAATTCAGATTCACTTTCTGACACAGAGGGCCAGGGAAACAGATTGCAACTCAGTATAAGGAAAAACCTTCCAATAGTAGTGTCTGGAAATGATATGAGAGCTCTCCTGAGTAGTGAGAAGGCCATCAAGGGAGGTAATCAAGAGACACTGGAGAGATGTTGGACTACATAACTTCTGATGCTCCTCAAAATTCCAATTCCAAGCACATTGACACTCTCTTTCCTTCCTCCCATCAACGCTGAAGAATCAGAGAAAACAAACTCTGAAAACCCAATGGAAGTTGGCCATAAATCAAAAATGGCTTAGCCCAGAAGACAGTTCCTGTGTCCCCAACCGCCCAGCTCCTGCGCCTCTTCCCAGCTCCCCAAAATGCCCCCTGGAAGGTGGGATGCAACAAGGAAGACTCACCTTTCTTCTCAAAGTCCCCTTTCTCTTCCCCTGGTCGGCCCAGGCTGTCCAGGGTGTGGGTCACCTGACTGCCAAACTCATCCTCACGGGAGACGTGGTTGGCCCGCCGGGGCGGGTCCTCCTCCTCCTCGTAGTCATAGTCATCCAGGATGGGGGTCTCCCGGATGGGCACGCCGATGACGGAATTGTGGGCCTGCAGCCGGGAGGAGCGGAAGCTTTCCCGGGCCTGGGGGCCCAGCAGCACGGAGGGGATGTAGTGGATCTCGTGAGTGGCTTCCGTGCTGGCGCTCTTCTGGGGGATGCGGTGACGCTTCTGCCAGCGCCGCTGGGCGTACAGCGCCACAGTGAACACCAGCAGCAGCAGCAGCAGTGCAATAAGGCCACCCTGCAGCGGGAGGGAAGAAGGACAAGCAAATGGGCCACTGTTCCTCGGGCCGGAGTGCCAGAGGGGGGGGTCTTCCGTCCACCACACTCAGCCCAGATCCCTGGGTTTGGCTCTCAGAGCCTCAGAGCGACACCGTTCCCAAACCTGGCTTTCTCACCAACAAGCTGTGTGACCTTGGACAAACTGCTTCACCTCTCTGAACCTTGCTTTTCACTTGTGTAAGGGTGAGTAAGAACCCCTGCCCTGCCTTCTTCAGAAGGTCGCCATGAGGAGCGAATGAGATGGATAACGGTCACGCCAGAGTGATGCAGACTGCTAAACACTGGGATGAGTCAGGGCTGTGGCTTCACACACAGAGTGTCTGAGTCCTGAATCTGCCTTCCACCAGCTGAGTGACCCCAGGACATTTGCTCACACCCTCTCAGCCTTGCTTCCTCATGTCTAGAATGAGTCCACTGAGGGCTCAAGAGACAGCAGCCTTTGTTCCATCCTGCTGGGGATATACAATAGTGTTGTCAAGTCAAACAATTTCTGCATAATGTATATTTTTACTATCATAAACACTGATTCCCAACAGGGGGCCTGGGACAAACTAGGCGCTCCATAAATATTTGTTGAATGAATGAATGAACAAATGCACTGTTCCAGGGCTCCCTTAATCAGAAATTTAAGGCATACTGATGTTTATTTTTCTTTAACACATCCAACCAGTAAATATTTGGTTGAGTCTGCACACCATACATTAAATTGAAACAGGCTAAAGCGTTTACGAATGGATCTTGCATGATTCATGAGACTCATGAAATATCCTGCTCTGTGAACTCCTCAAGGGCAGGGGTATTTCCAAAGCACGTCTGTGTTCCCCACAGAACCTGTCAAGGGCTGGAGGTGGAAGGTTTGTATTCTCCTCGCCTCCCTTCTTTCACTCTGTGCCAGAAGCATCTCCAATGAACAGGGGTAGCCTCTTCAGTTATCCTGCTTCACTTCATTATACATTGTGCTTTCTGCCTGGGAGATTCGGGGCCACTTTGTTGAGTCCCTGATGTGTAATCCCTACACTTGGGGAGGATCATGCTTGTGGTTTAGGGGGAGAGAGGTTAAATAAATCAAGAGACTCTAGAACTCGGATGGTGCATAGCAGAGCAAGCTCTGAGCCTCACTGTGTGTGTGTGTGTGTTTGGTTTGGTGTTTTAGCTCTAAAGCCTGTATTCTTTCAACCACACCCATGTGGCTGATTGTTCTTCCTTAATTATGATCACATTGAAGGCAAGGACAATTTCCGAAAACTACTTGTATAACATCTAGCAAAGATGACAGATGTTAACTAACCCTGAATAGATTATCTTGGGTGGGAGGGGTGACTGCTGTAAAGGATACCTGCTTTAGGCCAAGAAGAACATTATTTACTAAAATGATTCAGCTGTCCTGCTGACTACATTAAAAAATGATGATTTTCTTTTGCAAGTCCTTCAACTCACTAAGCTAGAATTCATCACCTCCACGGGGGATGGGGAGTGGGTGGTAAGTGGTCTAAGAGGTGACCAGGGTTGAAGGTATGGCTGACAGCCCCGTCTTGACTCTGGCGGTGAGTTACTGTGGGATCCCCAGGAAGGTTTCTCTGGATGTCAGAACTCAAAAATAAATATACTAAAAAAAAAAAAAAGCTATAAGTATGCATATTTATGTATATGTGTGTGTGTGGGTGGGTACGATCTGTCAAGTGTATGTAAAATGTGTGTGTGTGATTGGGCTTGACATATATACACTAATATGTATAAAATGGATAACTAATAAGAACCTGCTGTATAAAAAAATAAATAAAATTCTAAAATTCAAAAAAAAAATGTGTGTGTGTGTATAGTTTCGTACCTCTGGAGCCCTAGAAAAACAAGAACAAACCCTTTTTTCCCTCCACAGAACATACGATAGAGATTGCTCTACGTCTAGAAATCATGTGTGACGTGGTATTACTTGTCAGTTTTTTACACCAGAGATAAGAAAGGAAAGAGACAGAGGGGGGAGTGTGGACAGAAGAGATAATAAGAAAGATAAGTGAAGAGAAAAAGGAGGCAGGAAGAACACTACCACTCAATAAAACAGTAGCAGGCCCTCTCCTTACTACTTTTACTTAATGTTATTTTATTTAATCTTTAAGGCAATCCTCTGTAATAGTTTCTGTTCCATAAATGAAATGAGGGAAAGGTGGTTCAGAGAGGTTAAGTAACTTGCTTAAAGTCACACAGGTTTTGATCCTAGGTCCAACTGGGAATAAAGGGCCAGGATGTGGTAAGGCAGGGATTTGAACCCAGTTCTTCACTGCATAGCCAGTGGCTAATTGACAGCGTAGTGATTCTACAGAGCAAAGGAAGGGAAAGGAAAAGTGGGAAAGATGGTGAGGGTGTACAAAGTAAAAGGGAATCCCGAGAAGGAAAAGGAAAACATTGTTTTCAAATCCAGGATTCAGTGGGCACATCTCGAGGCAAACTCTTCAGAGAAGCTTTTAATTTTGGTCCATGGATACCCTTCGGGAAATTGCCTTGCCTGACTCAGCCCTCTATCTTCTCCCCTTTGGGTGTTTTCACGCGCTGTGAGGGGCAGACCTTGCCTGGTTCCAGAGCCCTTCATCCCCGGCCCCTTCTGCCCACCCTGATTATGGGTGTTTGACCCTGCGGGCAGACCCAGGACCAAAACTGACCTGGGAAAGATGAGGCTCAACCAACCTGCCCACAGGCAACCACCAACCACTCCTTCCTCCCCCCACTGCATCCCAACAAGCCTCCCTGGATTCCCACGAAGCCCTGGATCAGCTCATAAAGCACCCCCACGGAGCTCCTGGAGGGCAGGAAGCCCCATCCTTTGCTTCCAGAGCCCTCTAGCTGTATCTGGCACAGAGGCTAAGAGCTGACCTCAGACTGACACAGTTTTAGTCCAGATTCTACTGCGTAAGAGGCTGTGTGACCTTGACTAGGTCACTACTTTTCAGAGCCTTGGTTTCTTCATTGGTTAAACAAGGGCAGTATTCAGGGTCACCTCAACGGATCATTGTGAGGCTAAGTGAGATGCCTGCGGAATATTTAGTGCCGTGTGGGACACATGTAACTGCTCACAGACTGTTAGCTATTGCTATTGCCAACGGCATTCAGCAAGTGTATATTTAATGTTGAATGAATAAATGAATGAATGAATGGATGATTGACCTTCTGCCCCTGAACGCTCATGCTGCAAAACTTGTCTTGGGTCCCTAAATCCTTCTCAGTCTGGACCAAACACTTACCTATGCTCTGTCATTTACCTTTACACCTGTGCACATAAGGCATCGTCGTCCTATGTTACGTGAGGAAAGAGGCCCAGAGACAGGAGGCTGTTTACCCAGGTAGTGCTGCTGAGATTCAGACTCACTGCATCATGGCTTCACAATTTTGCTTGCGGTGGAAAGGGACAGGCGCACCCAAGGTGTAATCAGCCCCTGCCCAGCCTCACCTCTGCCTCCTCAAATTACCTCGGCAACTTCAGGCACAGATTTCCCAGCCTAGGGAGCTTCCAGAAGGAGGCGGCAGAGGAAGACCACCCACGTGCCTCAGCCCACTTTGATGGAAGCTGAGCTTGGGAGTCCCTTCAGCTCAATGATTTGCTGATTTCATTTGATATGACCCCAGGCCAGTGGCTCCAGCCCTCCTATTGCGGCACAGGCTCCCTTCCCTCACTCCCCAGCCTGCCCTGACCTCTGCTCCCACCAGCTCAGCTAAGCCAATGACCACACAGCTTCCATTACAGATCAGGGTTTCACTGTGAAAACTGGGCCAAAAGAGAATTCCAGTCATCAAGGTCTCACTGTGCCACTGACCAACGGAAACAGACATCCCCAGGCTGGGCTCCTAAAGGGCTCAGGGGGCCTCACCCAAGACATAGCAGCAGCTCGGGTGATGTTTCAAGCACCACTGACCAGCCCTACCTTCAGAGGTAGGCTCAGAGCATGCAGGAAAAGATTCTGAATTCAAGTTTACTCACTATGGGATCTCGAATTTCCCAGATGCCCTAGAGACCCTCAGTTCACTCGTCTGTAAAATCAACTTGGTAATACTTGGAATAGTATAGCACATAGTTAGTGGCAAAGGCTGGGGGTTAGAAAGACATCTTTAAAATCTCATGCTATCACATAAAAATGGGGCAATCACGGACAAAGGGTTGAACCTCTCTGAATCACAATTTTTTCATTCACAAGACTGTGTGAAAAGCGTCCTTATAGAGGGAGGTTAGATGTGAGTTCCTGGACACGGAGTGCTGTGCTCAGTGCCCCGCACGTGGTAAACCCGTGATGCTCACAATACTCATTCATGGTATCCGCAAGGTTGTTGTGCAAATGAAATCTAAACACTGCTGTGACGGTCCTTGCAAACTGAAGGGTGCTGTGCACAGGCAAAGGAGCTCAAGAGAACCACAGAGCCACCTCTGTCCTAGTGGAACATTTCACCCGAAGAAAGCAGATGAGTAACTCAAAATCAAGAAGAAACTACGATCTGCATCCACCTGGATGGGTCCTGGCTGCTGTATCGCTCCACTCGTGCAGAGCTGAGCCCCCTCTTCTCTGCAGTCTTCCTTCACCAGGGCAAGCAAACAGAAAAGCAGGCGCTGACTCTGGAAAGGGGAGCAGGGCAGAGTGTCCAGCCACTGACGCCACCCGCCAGGAGCAAACACAGACCCCAGCGGTGGAGAAAATGCTGCAGGGCAAGCAGGGAGCCCAGGAGGGGAAAAGACGATGTATGGAGAAGGCTGTGAATTTTTAGAAAGCAAGTTAAGAAGAGGCCAAGGCTCAAGGGGTGGCAAGCTGAGGTCCTGCTGGCCTCAGGGACAACCCGAAGCCAAATCTGATGTGGACTGTGTTTCCTCTAGGCAGCCCAAGACAAACAAGGTTGGACATGTGGCCATGAGTTGCAGAAATAAAAATCTCAGTCTGTTCGTTAGGGGTGGGTTTCTGTGAGACCGCAAGTAGCACAAGCCTCGGGTGATTAGTTTTACCTTCTTATGGGTCTGAAGTTGTCACTGAGCTGTCAGGCAGGAAGTGGGAAAGAGACAGGAGAAGGAATATGTGTTCCCATCCGTCCTGGAACCTTCCCTACTAGAAGTCTCTCTAATAATAGAAGCTCACTCCTTCTATTACGGGTCTCAGATCCCTCAGTGGAGCCAGGCAAGGCTGAGCGTGGGCGATGTCAAGGGCGGAGTGATGTGATGGGGTAAGCAGGTATCCTGGGGGCACGCAGGCCAGCGTGGGAGCCCCTGTCCCTGCTTGCTGTTGGCCATGACAAGTTGGCTGCGACATTCTACCTCCTTGTGCTACAACAGACTCACCTGTAAAATGTGCTGATTGGTCCCAACGTGAAGGGTTAAGCTAAGGATTAAACAAGACAATGAAAGATCTAGATAAAAGTCTGGCTCCACAAATGTCAACACCACCAGCCTCAGTCCTTCAGCCTCTCTATTCCTCTATCCCAAATCCAATCCTTTCATACCCTTCCCCTTTGTTTGAAACCCCTTCCTGGCTCCCTTCCCCCACCCTCAGAATAATGTCCAGATCCCTAGCCTGGCACCTAAGCCCCTTCATGCCTAGGTCTCTGCTTCCTTCTCATGCCTCCCTTCCCTACAAGTCCTACCTCATACCCTGTCCTAGAGTCACACTGTGTGATTAGCATCTTCTCAAAGTGTGATGCTCTGAGCACTTCCCCAATGGCTTCTTCCTCAGCCCAGAGCGCTCAATCATTCCCTCCTCGTAGTGGTTCGAATAATACCCACCCCCAAAATCATGTCCAACCAGAACCTCAGAAGGTGATCTTATTTGGAAATAGGGTCTTTGCAGTTGTAATTGATTAAGATGAGGTCATACTGGATTGGGTGGGCCCTAAATCCAAGGACTGGTGTCCTTAAAAGAAGAATAGAGGGGACTTCCCTGGCGGTCCAGTGGTTAAGACTCTGCGCTTCCAACGCAAGGGGCGCGGGTTCTATCCCTGGTCGGGGAACTAAGATTCCACATGTCCCACAGTGCGGCCAAGAAAATATACTGAAAACAAAACAAAAACTTTAAAAAAAGGAATAGAGGACACACACGCACACACACACACACACAAACACACACACACTCATGTGAAGACAGAGACTAGATTGATGCATTTACAAGCTAAGGAAAACCAAGGATTGCCAGCAACCGTCAAAAGCTATTGGGAGGCATGGGACAGATTCTCCCTCAGAGCCTCCAAATGAGCAAACCCTGCTGACATCTTGATCTGGGGCTTCTGGCCTCCTGAACTGTGACAGAATAAACTCCCGTTGTTTTAAACCCCCAGTTTGTGATAATTTGCTATGACAGCCCTGGGAAGCTAATATACTCCTCTTCACCTGCTCAGCTCAACTCACCTAGCCATCTCAGCTGGGACATCACTTCCTCAGGGAGCACCTTTGCCTCTGCATGTTGGGATGAGGCTGAGCTCCCTTCCCTCACAAATCCCATGGTTGTCAGTTATCCGGCTACACTGCTACCACCTAATCATCTGGCTGACCATTTTCCCACTCTAGTTTCTGAGCTTTCATTTATCCAGTCTAAAACATAGTGCTTCGCCCAGGAAGGTGCTTAATAAACATCCAGAAGCCTAAAATCTTGCCCAGACTTTGCCAGAGGAATGTAAATCTGACCCCAGCATCCAGAGGGCACCTGATCAGACCTTGTATGGCCCCTCTTTGCTGCTCTGCCTTTATCCCAATGCTCGTGCCTCCAGCTGGTTTGCTTACATACACAATATCAAACGCTGAAAAACACACAGAGGTGAAAAATAAAAAGCACCCCCAAAACCACCCCACCGAGAGAGCCTTCTGAAAAGTCAAAGTTAGAACTCCATTCAGCCTGGCCCCATTTTAATCTATTTTTCTGGTGAAAACATCCAGGCACAGGAGAAGGAGCCAGAGAAAGGAAAGAAAGGGATAATGTGAGAAATGCTTTATTTGACAACGTGTCATTCAGAAACTGATTATTTCTGTCTTTGGCCTTTTTAATATTCCCTCACAACGGCCAAGCCACAAAAGGATTTGGTATTCTAAGAATGGATTTATAATACTCTGTTAGGCAGTGATAAGAACATGGGCCTTTAATCCTCAGAGCTGTGAACATGCATATTCTCCCAAGTAATGTCCTTCCCTTCTCGTCACTTGTGTCTGGTCCCGACAGCCAGCCCCAGGACAGCTGAGGCCTGATGATCCGCTGGGTGTTCTCCTGGCCATTTGCTGAGTGACAGCTAGCAGGGAAAGGGGCTGGGTCTCCAAGATCTCTGGGACATCTTCTTTCAGGCCTCAGACTATGTGTAAGCTGGAGGGATTATTAGAAAATAGTCCAAACCCTTGGTGCTACAGGTAAGGAAACAGGCACAGAGAGTGGAAGTGACTTGACCGAGATCACAGAACATCCTGAAATGGTTTTGGAGGCAGACTATGTAGTCAACACTCCCCAGAGTTGCTGAGAAATCATGAATCCTGACAGTTTGATCTACAAAATAGTTTCTTTCCCCAACCTTTCTCTCCATCCTATGTCCCGGTCACAATTACCTTTCACCATGATAATTTCAATACACTCTGAACCATCTCCCAGGCTTTATTCCATCTCCTTCACTGTTCTCAACCCATCTTCTATCGTAACGAAGGCACAGCGGGAAACAAAGCCCTTCCCCACTGAGTAAGCTGGAAAGTCCTGCAGTTTGACAGTTCATGTTCATCAATAGCTTAACTTATATCTCAAAATGTATGCCTCTGAGATAATCTTCTCAAAATGTATGCTTCCCCCATCCATGCCACCAACCCTACTGTGTGCCTACGATAGGGCACCAGGCTAAGTATTCAACCACACGGGAACTCACTGTTGCTATTTAATGTTCTGAGATTTCCTCTGCCTGGAATGCTGCCCTCCTTGTTATTCCTCACCCCCACATCTGTAAGCTGAAATATCAGGCAGACTTCACGGCTACCTTCACTGCCATCTCCTTGGTGAACTCCTCTGGGATCTCCCAGTCTGCAGCCTCAGCCAGAAGGAATCGCTTTACCCTCCGAATTCCCAGAATACTTCATCTCAACCCTTATTTCAGGAGCTTTAGCATTTTCTACCTTGTATTAGAGTTACTGATGCTCAAGCTCCCCAATTGGTTAGATGATTATACCCATTGCTCAGATGAAAAAGTGGAGGCTCGGAAGATAAACTCGCTTGAGAACACACAGCACAGTGGCAAATATATGGGATAAGACCTCCCACCTGGGGCTATTTCCAGTAAAACTGCAGGCCCACTCTCTCACAGACTGGGAATGGCCACTGGAGCTGCAGGAGAATAAGATGATAACATAGGTCAGAACCATAGTGCAAATGGCATGACTATTCTTTAGGCATTAAGGATCCGAGCCTTTTTTTTTTGAGCAATAGAGTGGTGAGATCACATTGGATGTATGTGGTAAGGAGACTGAAAACTGGGAGACCAGTGAGATAGCTATTCACAATCGTCTAGGACAGCACTTCTCGACTGGGGGCAATTTTGCCCCGCAGGAGGCATTTGGTAATAGAGACATTTTTGGCTGTCACAACTAGGGAAAAGGTGTTACTGGCATTTAATGGGTAGAGGCCAGGAAATCTGTAAGCATCCTACATGCACAGGATAGCCAGGAACAACAAAGAATTATTTCTTTCAATAGTGCGGAAGTTGAGGAAGCCCTGGTCTAAGAGAGAGAAGATGAGACCTGAGATTAGGGCAGTTGAAGTGAGTAGTTAGCTAATGGGGTAGAAATAAGACACACCACAGGGTGGAAAGAATTGGTGTTTGATTGGCAGGAAGGGGAGAGAAAGAAAGTGCCAACATGACAGTGAGGTGTGGATTCTGTCACTGGATTAGAGGTGAATCTATCTATGTGTTAATTTTTTTCCTAGGTAAGCTCCCAGAAGGTTATGAAAGATCCCAGCACAGAATCAAATGAAGAGATAAGTTTACACGTGTGAACAATTAGGAGCGGATAAATGCACAACAACAAAGATGTGTATGTATATAATATATATTATATACATGTATGTATGCATTCATGTGTATAAAAATATATTCACAACTATCTTTATATATATATATATATAGCTGGCTATATTTATCTATAGTTATCTCTTTGTCACTAGACAGATGTAGGGTGACCTATTTAAGGAGGTCCCATTATAGAAAATGAAACCTTTTTCTTTTAAAGTAATCATCTACTTATAATGTATCTTTTAGTGACCCTATTTTATTTCCCAAGATGATGACAAGGGAATAAAGTAAAAATGCAGAAATTCTTTGAGACATACTCACTCCCCATCCAGCTCAAACTTTCTTAATCATCTTTAGATCAGATCAGAATGGGGGCCAAATCCTGGGCGATCATTCTGAATGCTATAGCAGTTCATCAAGAGGAAAGCTAATGAACATTGAGTCAGGCAGACATGGATTTGAGTCATGGCTGTACTATCTTTCCTTTGGGTGTCATTGGTATATCACTTGTGTTTCTTTAGTTTTCTCATCTATAAATTGGGTCACTAACACCTAACTGAGAGGGTTTGGGGAGGATTAAATGAGATTGCATTATAGAACACTGAGCATAATGGCTTGCAAGTAGTAGAAGTCAGGAAACGTTAGCATCCTTGTTATTGATGCAAGGCCTTGTTTCCTGAAAAGTTAGATACAAGGTAATGGTGAAGCCACCAAACTCCCTCCATTAAAGTATGAGATATTCTCTGTACAGTCTCCCAAAACATTCCCCTGATCACCCTGCTCTCTTCCTACAGATTCCAAGCTGTGTGATCTTGACCATGGCCCTTCCCCTCTTCAGGGCAAGTAGATAAAATTGGCTGGTTTCTAACAGTCCTTCCAGCTCCAATATTTCAGATCAGAAAAGCAAAGGCAAACGTGAAAGCATTTTTGAACAGATGAAATATATATATTTTCATGACATCCCGCCTCGCATTTCAGTTGTATAAGCATGAACTAACAACACCAGTGAAACATCCTGTATCCCTCGTACCATCTCACGCAGCTGTGCTTTCGCTCATGCCACTCACTCTGCCTGAAATGTCCTTCCCCCACTTCTTTGTCTAGTCCTTTAAACCTCAGCTCTTGGGTCATGAGTTCTCAGCAAGCCTTTGTGAAACCTGTTGTCTCTGGCTGGTTAAGTACTCACCTGTTAGGACCCTCAGTGACTCATGCTTCTGTCTTCCAACTACCCTCTCATCACCCTGAGTGCCCCTGGAGGGCATCCTTAATCAAATCCATGTACCCAAGACCAAGCCCAGGGTCCAATACTGAGTAGATCTCATTATGCATTGATTGTATGTCTACAGTGAGAGGCAGTGAAGGGAAGGGCAGGGTTTTATTTATTTCTGAATAAATATGAATGGTACGGTACATAGTAGATCCTCAATTACTTCTTGGAAGAATGAATGAATGAATCCATTATAAATGCCTCTTTGAGGGTAGGTGACTGACATATACCTACATCTGTGTGACAATTCACCATTTGTGTGGGAGAGAGAGCTGAAAACAATTCACAGGAGGCACTTAGCACAAATCAGTATCCTTCTCCACATCCTCAGGTGGCCTCTCAAGTTCTGTCAGAAATCCCACTCTGAAGATGGATGGGGGGGGAGCACCTATGAGAGGACTGATTTTTTTCCTATTCTTTGAGTCATGAAGATAAACAGATGAACCCAAGTGACTATGGAGGAGCCTTGCACTCATTCACTGATTCACTCATTCACCAGATTAAGGGCATGCCTGGAACCAGGCAGGTCCAAGTTCAAGTTCTTGCTCTACCACTTTCCAGTGGTGTGACCTTCTCTCTGTGAAGCTCAGTTTTTGCAGTCCTAACATGGAATAAAACCATTCACCAAAATGGGCTGTTGTGAGGATTAGATAAGATGATGTATGTAAAATATGTCATACAGCCCTTGACCTATAAAAAAACATTCAATACATGGCCGTTATTGGCTTGACTGTTACTGCTATTACTGTCATGCCCTGTCCCTGTGCCAAACCTTCTGCCTAGATTTAGGAATACCCAGATAAGGCTGCAAGAACTTGCAGTCAGTCTGGGGAAATAGATAAGTAAGCAGATAATGACTGCAATGCCCAGTTTGATAAGCTCTATACCAGAAGGAAACATAGTAAGAAGCAAAGGTTCTGATAGCTTCTAAGCGCAAAACATAGAAGAAGTGGGAATAAAAAGGACTTCCCTGTCATTCCAATTACAGTTAAGTTCAAAGGTGGCAGAGTCAGCTGGCCCATCTAATCAAGTATACTCATACCCAAAATGTGACAGAGAGACTGGATAACCAACTAAACAGCCTGGATAACCATGCAGGAGGTGATGGCCCCGAGTTCCGGTACCTGAGCTATCATGTACCAGCTGTGCAGCTTTGGGTGGGTCATTGCCCTTCTCTAAGCCTCAGTTTTCTCATTGGGAAGTTGAGGAGAGCAGTCTTCACAGAATGGGGCTATTGTGAGAATTAAACAAGTAAATGCACAAAGCATTCAAGACGATGTTTAGAACAAAGCCAGTGGTCAGTAAATGGCAGTTTAAAAAATTCTGACAGAGGAGAACTGCCTTGAGAAAGAAATCAGAAAACTTATGTCCTAGCCCTGGCCCTACCCCCTTATAAACTGAAGAAGTTTGCAGAAAGTTCACTGGTGCTCATGTGTAATTTTTTAACGAGGTGGCCGTAGCAGCCCTGTGAGTGAAGCGTTCTTCATTTAACAGACAAGGAAAGACAGCCTCCTAGAAGTGCCTTTGCCCAAGGTCGCAGAGTCAGTTAGAGGCAGGGCACACATTTGGTTCCAGAATCCAGAGTCCATGATAATCCTGAAGCTCTCAGTTTGTCCCTAGAGTCGGTGGTATCCGGAGCCTGTGGCCTTTGCTCAGGGCGTCATTCTCAGGGAGTGTGCTGCAGACACACACGGTCCATGGAGAGGTCCCTAATACTGTGCCAACCTTAAACCACCGTGCCAACAGCCCGGCCTTCTGAGACAGAAAAGAGAGCTCGGACTCTCAAGGAAGCCGGAGGCTACGGAGAAGCTGGTCAACACTTAATACACTCAAAATAACCTTCATACAGGCAGGGAGCTTCGCACGTGAGCTGGCTTCTTGAGAAATCTTGGGTGGGGAAAGGAGGTTTGGTGGAGGTGCTGGTCTGCAAACAAGACAGAGCCCCATCAGTGAAGACCTCCCTTTGCATCCCTGGTGAATGGTGCCCCTCACTCTTGTGTCCATCACAGCATCTCTATCTCTTTTCCTTGATTTAACTGTTTTCAAAGGGGACTTACCTCTCCCTGCTGTTATATTATACATTCATGTGTTAACTTTGTTTATGGCTCTAATGGAATAGAACTTCCATAAGACAGGACCTCCACTTTGTTCATTACTTTATTGTCAGTGCTGAGAGTAGCTCTCAGTGCTTTGTTGGTGCTTACTAAATATCTTTTGGATGGATGGATGGATGGATGGATGGATGGATGGATGGATGGATAAGTGGATAAATGAGTGGGTAGATAGATGTCTCCACAAATGGCCTGGAAGCCCCAAAAGGGAAAGGGCTGAGTCTGAAGCATCCTTGAGTCCTGTCCTAGGGCTAGAAGACTGGAAGATACTTAGTGAATTCACACACACACACACACACACACACACACACACACACACCCACTGCTGTTAGCCCCCTCCTAGGGCCAGGGAAGGAGCACTGTGGGTAATTAAAAGGCAAACAGGACAACAGTCAGGCTACTTCTCCTTGCTTTGGGGGCAAAGAGGAGAAGTTGGTCTGCATTCCAAGCCTGTTTAATCATTTACTTACTTGTAAATGCTCAGGAGACTATGAACCAGAAAGCAAAGAGGTGAGGTGATGTCCGACCCAATTATTCATGCACAATCACCTTCCACAGAAAGCAAATTCATAGCTATACCTATTTGCTATTCCTAGTCCTATACCTGGATGGAAATAATAGGACTTTAAGGGAAAGGGGACGTCCATGATGTAGCATCAAGTCCTGGCTGTCACTGATCAGCCATACAGCCCTGGGTCAGCCACTTCACCTTTCTGAGCCTCAGTTTCCCCATCTTTAAAAAGACCATGATAACAGGTACCTTTTCCTCTTTATGTAAGGACCCATCTTGAGACTCATGTTTATAAGAGAACTTTCTCTGTTGCAAAGTGATTTACACAGAGCAATGCTTAGTAAAATAAGTGTTGAAAAAGAAAGAAGAAACCCAATACCAGCAGTAACTCTGGCAGAGAGTCACTGAAGTCACAGAAAGCAAAGCTGCAAACCCAGAGGCTTTCCAATATTTCCAATGCCTTCATAATCTACCCATCAAGTTTCTTCAAAACTTATCACAAGTCACACACTAGGGGTCTTTTGGAGGCACTGTTTTGCTGCCATTTCCCAGCACTGGTGATGGAGCTGTCAACTGTCTGGAAGGCGTGTTGTGACAGCCTGGGGGGGGGGGGTCTCCCCTACTGGGCCTGATCAGGAAAACCCCGGGAAAGGTAGTTACTAAGGGCAGAGGGTCAAGCACAAGATGACAACCAATGAGAACGGAGAAGAGAGGGGACTCAAGGGGAGGCTGATTTGAGCAATGACAGAGGCGGAAAGCAAAAATCGCTCAGTGCCCTCCTTGCAGCCATCAGGGCTGACCTGGTATGATTCACCCTTTCCTCTTTACCTTCCCGTTCCTTGTCTCCTGAGTTTTCAAAAACACAGAATTCAGCATTTCCTGAGTACCCCAAGTTAGCGGAGAGAATTGCCAGCCACCTACTGCCTTACTCTTAGTAACTCTTCTTACCTCGGTGATGCCCTCCGCCCTGGGGAACACCTCTGGCAACCCAGGGCACAGGCTGCAGGGGGCGCTGGTAGGTGATGCTTTCCTTCCTTGTTCAGGGAACATCCCAACTGAAACACGGTTAAGCCCCTACCCCCGCCAGGAGTGCTAAGCACCTCAGAACGTGTTCCCTGAGGCTTTGCCGTCACAAGCTGGGCTGCTCCAAGGCAGCTCTCCAAGATCTGCTTCCCCAATCCCTCCCTAAGATTCTGCATCTATATCCTTCCAAGGACCTCCCTCAGATCCAGCCCCAGCTGGGCTTCCAAGACTGTACACTGTCCTTAGCTCAAGTCCAGGGTGAAGTACAGGCATCCCGAACCTCAGCACTTCATAGCCTAAAGGGGTCAGTGATAGCTCGCCCAAACCAGCCACCCAAGAAGACATATCATTCAGGGGCCACTAGAGCCTGAGGCTGGAAGGATGAGGTGTGGGAGAGCCCAGGAACTGTGTCAATTAAAGAGGAATTAGATGCAGCTCAACTAAATGACCATGTCATAGAGTCACTCCTTCCCATGTTGATGACGGGTTGAGCTCAATCAAGAACTAGCTTGGGTTCCTGGCCCCTCCAGAGCCCTGTGGATTTTGAACCAACCAGAACACCCTGGAGGAACAGGTGGAGGTGGGATAGGACTACCCCAGAGAAAGTCCCTGTTTCTGAATCTCATCTTAATCCTGCACCCCAAAGAAGCTGGGGATATTCATTTCCAAGGCTGCCATAAAAGTCACCACAAACTGGGTGGCTCAATACCCACTACTTGGTCCATAGATGTTCTCAGCAAATTGTTCTGTTACTATTATCATATTCACCAACAACCGCATTGTCTCTCTTTCCTTTATAGGGAACAGTTTTTTTTTTTTTTTTGCGTTTTTCTCTCTCTCTCTCTGAAAGCTTTTACATCCCCCTGCCTTTTATCCATACTGTTCTGAAATTGCACCACAATGCAACTAGGTGTGGGTTTTTCCTCCCCTTTTTGTTCTCAGTGGACACTTTCAATTTGAATATTTGCTTCTTTCTTCTGCACAGGGAGGAATTTTGGCATGATTCCCTCCCTCCCATTGTCTGTGCCTGGTTTCTGGGGCTCCTCCCCCTTTGCTGTCAACAAGCGAGTTTTCTGGGGGCTTAGCCAGGGTCTCCCGTTCATGAAGCCTCCCTGGATGCAGGGCTGCATGCCCTTCCAGGAGGCAGAGAGCAGGCTGGCAGTGGAACTCCTGAGGAAATCAGGGAGGGGCCAGATTCTGGAAGGATGCCTTGTCTCCAGTTTCCCTCAAGCAATCGGTCCTCACTCAAAAGGAGGATATCATGGGAAATTGCTGGACCTAAATCAGTATCAGGCTCAGTGGAAGCCAGGAGTTCAGAACTTAATTCTCTTAATGAGATTTTTGGGCAAGTCACTCAAGCTTCTTTCCTCACCAGTCAAGTGGCAATGATGATTTACCTTCCCTGACTCCCAGGGTGGTTGGGAGAAGCAAATGAGAGGATGCAGGCGAAGAGGCTTTGAAAATCACTAAGTGCTATTTACATACACGTGTATGTATGTAAGCAATACACATGCATGAAATTAAAATATACTCTCAAAACTCTCACTGCATTATAAATACTGAAACCTACATTTCTGCTCATCCTTCAAGATCCAGTTGAAATGTCCCTGTTACTATTTATTTGACTCAGCACCTGAAATAATTGTCTTGAATTTAGAACCACACTTTAAAAAAAGCAAGAAAGAAAAGGATATATTTAAACAAGAGAACTGCACACAGGGCTCAGCAGCACTGACTTTGAGTAGTGGACATTCAGACTGACCAAGGAAGACAGCAGTTTCATGTTTCCCATCGCATTTTCCCTCTGGATTATAAATGCTCACTGAGTGTAGCAGTGAGAAAATGACCCAACTTCTTAAATTTCTGTCACCGTATCTCTTGTCATAAAACATATATAGGTTAATTCATGCAAATTAAATGTGCATATGATAGGACTCCACTGTTATAAAATGCTTCTTGTATCTGTCTTATGAACTGGAGAGCCCTCCCTGTAAGATTCCATTTGGACCAATGACTCCCCGCTAAAATGTTGGACTCTCACTGTAACAGAAGGGTGTCTTTGCAATGCTGTATACAAGGGCTGGGCAGCAGGAAGGGGAGTTACAGGAGAAGTAACTGGCAGAGGGCTAGAGGCAGAGCCAACCCTCTCTCCCCAGATCAGAGAAGGCAGCAGTGGTACCCAGCTGCCCGCAACCAGGCTGCAGAGGAAGCTGTGGGCAGGGATGGATGGTGTCTGGGATGCAGAGTGAGACTAGTTAAACTCAGCAGAGACCATACAGACGTGCCTGGCGTCCAGACCACTGCCCCCTGACCCCGCTTCCCCTTTCTCTTCCTGGTCCTCCAGTGCCAGCTAAGTTCTCCTGATCAGGCCACGCGTCTCATACCATGCTCTGCCATGCTCATGCCATGCTCGGCAGGGGCTGGAGAGAAACCTGGCGGGAGCAGACACACTCATCTTTCTAAACTAAAATCTCCCTTTCCAACTGTCAGAAGAGAAAGAAAGGAACTCAGAGTTCTTCAGGTTAGCCAACACTCTTATCATTAGTTTGTGAACGCTTTCCTTTTTAAAAAATCTTAATTGGGTACCCATTTCTGGAAAAAAACACAACATAAAAAATTTCCAGTTCAAGTGAAGATTGGGAGTCTGAAATTTCTAGGGTTCCATGGAACAGAACTAGAAAAAAAGGACTCTTTCATTTTGCCAAGGGGAATATCAAGACATTCATCGGCATTGAAAATTAATTGAACTAACGGAATCAATCTTCACAGGGAATCTGAGGTTGGTGCTAACATACCCATTTTGCAGGTAAGAAAACTCAAAGAAGTTATGTCATTTGCTCCAGGTCCCAAAATGAATCTGTATCAGACCCGACCCATGATCAGAATCCAGACCTGTAAGACTCAGTAGAAAATCTGGGAGGGTTTCTTCTCCCCTCCGGAAAAATCTCCTCCCATCTAAAAGCGTATTACTGTAACTACAAGCAAACAATATAAACAACCACCACTGCAACAAAACAGCACCATTTGCACAGCACTTAGGTTTAAAATCCTTTCCCTGCAGTACTCCCTCATTTGAGCAGCTAGCTCTGCATTACACGGCTGGAACCAGGGCGAGGCGAGGGAGGCGCTCATCTTGCATGCAAAATGTAAAGGGATGCCAAAAACTTAGTAATCAAGATAAATAATATTTTAATACACTACTTTAAAAAATCAAAATGAATGCATTCCTGAGTGTTTTGACAACCCTTTCAATTCCGTGCCCAAGATGAGTGAAGCATTCATTCCCCTACTCTAGCCCCAGCCCTACAGTCTGAAGATCTCTGAAATGGGGAGAAAATGTATTATTGTACTATTTTACTATGAGGAAGGTGATTAAATAACATTTCCAGGGAACTAAAGGCAGGTCCTTCTGACTCCAGGCCTTAAGCTCCTCTTAGGCCAGCTGTGGGCCTCTCAGCCCTGGGAATCCGGTGATGTCGGTGTGATGGGGCTAGGGTAGAGCTGAGTCCCATTACACATACCCCGAAACCAAGGCACACAGTAGCCGAATGAGTTGTGCAAGAACCCAGGGCTACGGTGTGGCAGAGCTCAGCAATAAACTCAGTTCTGATAGGATCCCACAGTCCACACAGCCTTCCATCATTAGCAAAACATGAGGATTATTCTGAATAAGACGCAGAAACGTGAAGGCTCTGAGAGAGCCCACAGATGGCCACCATCCTGAAGCAGTGGTAACTGGGCTCTGTGCTTCCTACCATCCTGGGGAAGTGCCAAGGAGGCTGTCCTGGGCTGCAGGCAGTGAGCTGGAGACAACGGGGCAGTGGGCAAGCAGTGGAAGAAACACCAGCCTGTTGGTTGGTTGGAGACTTGTCCAAAGAATGTCATGAGCAAAGGAGAGGGTACTCAGGGCAGGATGTGGGATCCCGGGGGCTGGCTCTGACATTTGAGTCTCCCTCTGTATTGCACTGTAAGCTCTGTGAGAGCAGGGGTGTTATCTGTTCAATGCGTGGTATCTTTGGTGCCTGAAACAATGCCTAACACACAGCAGGGGCTTGATAATAGACAAGGTAATGGACGAATCTCAGACTTTGAGATTCAATTGGGTACAATGAGCCCTAGACTCTGAGTTCTTCTACTGCCCCCATGCAAGGGGCAACTTCTCTCTGCCTCAGTGTCCTCACCTGTAAAATAAATACAATGTACCTCACGGGTATGTTGGAAGAGAAAGGTGAGTTAATATAGGTCAAGCTCTAGGTACAGTGTCTGGCACCTCATAAGTGCTACATAAATTAGGTAAAAGAATAATAAGAAAAGTTAGCCCCCAAAAGCAAACAAAATAGAGGTAGCTGAAATTTTCTTTTTGTGTCTGACATTGGTTCAGGCTCCACTGCTGGCCTCAGATGAGAGAATGCAGAGTGAGGCCTGAACCATGGAGGGAGGGAGACAACCAGTGTCTGGCACCTTCTACCCACCAGTCCCTGCCTTCCCCACTTTACCAACGTTATTTTACTTAATCCTTACAAGTTTGTGAAGTAGGTTCTATTATTATCCCCTTTTCCCAGATTGAGCCTCAGAGAGAGGAGGTAATTTGTTCAAGGTTGTTAGAAGCGCTGGTCAATGAGGCCAAGTAGCTCTGAAGGTCAAGTTCCAATGGCCGCTGTGCCACGCTCTGGCACGCCTCACGCTTCCTCTCTGTGCACCCATCTGCAAGCAGGGAGTCAGAGAGGAGATGCTGGTGCAAGGCCTCCTGCCTCCAACACTTGGTGGATACAGGCTAGCCAGTCTCCTTGGAGACATGCAGTCGTGTTTCCCAAGGAGCCCAGGGTGAGGGCTGCCACTGGCCATGGTTTTGGGAAGGTGGCAAAGTGAAATCCCACCATCTTACAGAGCTGCAATTACCACCCCACTCCCTGGAGGGAGGAAAGAGGTGTTTAATAAAGACACTCCCACCCCCATCCAGTGCAGGAAGGAAGGGCAGAGGTGCATCCCCAGAGGCTCTGGGCAAGAGGACCCACTGGTTTGCAGGTACTCCCTCAGGTCCCTTGGCCCAGCCCTGTGTATCCATGGCCTGGGAACAGGGGCTGGGCTCCCTTTGTAGGCTCTCACTGAGGGACAGTGGGATGGCAGGGATGTAGGTGACAGAGTTCAAACCCAGATCGGCCTGACTCTGGGAGGCTGGTGAGCGATGCTGGTCAAGTCTTTGCTCCTCTCAGAGCCTCATTTATGAAAGGAGATTGTACCAGGTGGTCTGCAAGGGTCCTCCCACTGCTGAACATCTTATGAGTGTATGAACTCATAAGGCCACAACCAACATCTCTGGCTCTGGCCCAGCCCGTGACTGAATCTCTTCCACAACACCCTTCAGTGATGAGAGACTCATTACTTCTTGGAAAGCATAGCACCCTACAAGAAATTTTGAATGACTCTTTCTCTGACGAGCTGTGTGACATAAGAGAATGAATTCTCTTCTCTGAGTCTCAGTTTAATCAGTAGAGAAACAAGGATGCTGGTGCCCACCTGGAAGGATTGCTGTAAGGATTAAATGAGCTAATGTGAGTGAAGTTCCTGGTACCCAGTAGCACTGGCTATTATTCTCCAAGTTGCCAAGCTGCCACTCTCCCAAGTAGAAACAAACAAAAAGGGGAAAAAATGGTCTATTCACATGCAGATACTAAACTTCCAGTCTTTTCCAGCTGGAAGATATTCCACAACACTCAAGGATCCATCAGGCAGGGAATGCTTCTTCGTAGAACCTTAGGCGCATCACTTTATCAGTGTGAAAACTGAGGCCCAGAGGGTGTATCTGCCCTGCCCAAGGTCACACAGCAAGGCAGCAGCAGACTCAGGATTCCTGAACCCCGAAGTCATCATCTACTCTACTGGGGTAACCAAGAGGCCCCGTCATCCTTGGCTAGCAGCATCCCCCCAGAGACAAAAGGCAGCACTGAGTCCCCACAATCAAGTCAGCCAGTGTTTCCTAAGCCAGACACCGGGCAGGACACTTGGAGCCCAGAGAGGAATGAGAAGTGGCCCCTCCTCCCAGGGGGCTACAAGTGGGGGAGGGACAGCAGGAGGAGTTAGGGAAACCTGTCCACAGTTTCTGGAATATGATCCTCCCTCACTCCTTTTTTTCCTCCTCTCTCTGTAAAAGGCCCAGCGAAGCAGACAGATGTTGACAACATCTGGGCCACTGTTGTCAGGCAGCAAGTGGGTCTTAGCTCCCACTGGAGGAAAGATGCCGCTGGTGTGAGGAATGATAATCAAGGGCTCACGTTTGCAGAGTGTTCTCTCCAGTTTCAAGAGACATCCCCAATCCTTCTCACTCCCGTTCATTAGCCCCAGTGAGTGCTGCAGACAGCAGCTGTCTGAAAGCCAGGCAGGGCCATTTCCACTGCTTAGAAGGCAAAACCGAGGCTCACACAAGTTAAGCTTCCTGCCCCAAATCACAGAGCTCATAAGGCAGCTAGGGCCGGAACATAAAGTCCCATGACTCCTAGAATAGTGTTTCTTCTCTGTACTAGGCTCAGGCACGGGCTGCAAGTGAGCACAGAAACGAATGCAGCCCTCTCTCTATATTTAAAGAACGTGAGTGCGTCCTAGGTGCCAGGCACAGGATCACGTGGTTAGTATGCTTACTCGTTAATTCTCTCAACGCTATGAGATAAATGTTATTTTGATCCTTCCTTTTTGGATGCAGAAGTTGAGACTCAGAGAGGTCAAGTAACCTACCTGTGGTCACAGAGGCGACTAAGATGAGTCACCGGTCAAGTAGAAGTTCCAGGGACTTGGTGGCAAGAACTGGGGACATTGGGTTCCCGGCCCTGCCATCCTTGCCAACTGTGTGACACTCTTGGTAAGAGGCAGAGCCGGACTTGGAATCCCAAAGCCAGTCGACTTTGGGTGTGACTGTGTGTGTGATAGTGGAAGGGGACTGGGAAGGTTTCAAGGAGGAGGGACTGAGTCTTGAAAAGTAGGATTCTGCCAGAATAAAGAAAAGGGCGTTACAGGCTGAAGCAATGTCCTCCACGGCTTGTGCCTGGCATGTTCCCAGAACATGAGGTTGCTAGAGCTGGAGCACAGTGAGGAGGGGGAGAGGAGGAGATGAGGTGGGGACATACCATGAAGCCAGAGAGCAGAGGACCAAGAGACCAGGCAGTGACAATAATCCAGGGCAGTCATCGTAAATTCGGAGCAGACGCTCGAGCTGCCCTTAGATGGTCCTTCTTACAGACTTGCCCTTCTGTAACGTGTGTCAGGTCTTTCTCCAGGATAACAATCTTTGAAAGGGTTTCTAGAACTTATCTAGTCCAATCCCCGTTTTGCAAATGGGGGTCTAAAGTCCAGAGACGGAAGGGTTTTGTACAGACTCACTCAGCACATCAGGGATGTAACTCAGGATGGAACCCAGGCTTTCTGCTTCCCTGGTAGACACTCTCCAGCCCTCGACACCATACTCTCAGCCTCATTTTCTGCACATCATGAGGCTGAGGCACAGGGTTCACATTCACTCCCTGACTACCTGAATCCTGGTTAAATTTGTCCTTATGATGCTTTTCAGAGTTGACACTGTAGCTCCTCAGAGTCTGCATGACTCATGAGTTCTCTCTAATGGATTAGTTTGGGTACATTTTCAGCTAGGAGAAACTTTGACAACTGCACTCTTACAAGCCAGGAGTACCTTCTAAAGGATCCATCTGGTTTCATTCACACTAGAGGTCATTTTGACTTTCGTATCACTTCAAGCAGTGAGTATCTTGTGAAGAAGGGGCCTAAACACAAATACCTACAGAGAACGTACATAAGGAAGGGAGGAGGATACAATAAAAGAGACAACAGGGAGTGGTGGGGACAATGGCAAACTACAGCACATGTGATCTTTTCAAAGGGTTATCAGCTACTGAAATCCAGCCAATCGTTGCCATCCAAGAATGTGGATCCACTGTACATAGAGCATGCAGTTTTGCACGTGCACACACATACATAGAGCATGCAGTTTTGCACGTGCACACACATACATAGAGCATGCGGTTTTGCACGTGCACACACATACCTAGAGCATGCAGTTTTGCACGTGCACACACATACATAGAGCATGCAGTTTTGCACGTGCACACACACATAATCTATACGTTCATTGGAAACCTGATTTTCAAATTTTGGGCAACCAATTTTTTTTTTTTTTTTAAACTGTGGACAAAATGAGACTCATCTGTGGCTTAGAGATGGTCTTGGGCTCCCAGTTTACAAACTGTTCTACAGGGTCCAATTAGTTTCATTTAACTTGGAGCTAACTTGGACATTCGCATTACTATAGATCCTCTTAGAGAGTGCTTCCTATGTGGAATGGTTCCCCTGGACTCAGCTGACATCCTCCTGAGCATTCCTATAGACTGCTGGACTGAAAACTGGCGAGTTTCCACCTAGAGGCTGTAATCTATAAATATATCTCGAACCTCCATTTCTTTTACACTCTGCTGGTGGATATAATTGAGTTTCTCTCTGTACCAAATGAGCTCCGTGTTCTCAGTACTCGATGTACTTAATGGAGGAAAGTCAGGAGGAGTCTGGAAAAGCAAGAATAACATGGAAGTGTAACAGGGATATGTGGGCTGGAGGTATCATAAAGGTTTCATCGCCTCTTGTTAGAAGAGAGAAGCATAAGTAATGTTATCATTTCCCTCTCTGCAAAATCAAGGTTTTATGCTACCCTGCCCAGCGACGTATACACAGGTGGCCTGGAGACATGGATGAGGGCTCGGCCACTGCCAGGAGTTGATTCTCAGTAGGAGGCAGGGGGGCCCAAGGATGACTGGAGGTGATGTTTGGCTGGGAAACCTGCTCTCCCAGGAACATGATAAGAAGACGTCCCTAGGGGGGTTCCCCCAACACAGGTCATGTGGGCCCTGTTGGCATGTGGAACCCCCCATGCAAGGCTGAGGCTGCCCAGAGCAAAACCTGGTGCCAGAATGCCACAGGGCTTTTTGTGAGTCCCCTCTGTGTGGCCCTGCAGATGGCGGACACCAACTCCAAGCTTCTAGTTTGCCTGCTGACTCATTCATTCTTTCACTTATTCATTCATTCCATAAATACTGAGTGATTCATCACCATCACTGTCACCATGATCACCAGAAACATCAATGTCATCTATTTAGAGTCTTCTATTTTTCAGGCACTTTGCATCTGCATAGATAATTCTCTTCAATTCTATAAGAAATCTGCAAGGAAAGTATTGCTATTCCATTTTACTAGTAAGGAAACCAAGGGCCAGCCAGGTCATGTGATATGTCAAAGTCACATATCTATGAAGTGACAGAGCTGGGGTGTGAAACTAAGTTGTCTGACCCCTCCAACCCCGCTAAAATTGTGGTTTTCTCATTGCAAAACACTACCTTTGTTAATAGTATAACATTTTATAGTGTGTTGGAGAGAAATTCTTTGATTCTCATAACTGGGAGTGGATCTAATTATATTCATTTTCCAGAAATGAGAATGAGTCTCAGACAAGTTAAATGACTTGCCAGAGCCACACAGCCATTGTGTGGGTCTGAAACATAGGTCTTCTCCCTCCAAGCCCAGAATTCTTTAAAACAGGATATAATACCCACCTATATGGTGGTAATGACAATCATCCATAACCCTGGAAGCTATCAATTATTGATGCTTCACTGTGTGCCAGAAGCCCTACTAAGCACTTGAATAGAATAGACTCATTTAATCCTCATAACCACCCTATAAAGTCAGTGTGACTATTACCATAATAAAGGAACTGGGCTCAGAAAAGTACACAATGCTTGCCTAAGCTCCACAGCTAGTAAAGAGCAGAGCCAGCGCTGATACCAAGGTTTTTCTGACCTGAATTCCTAACCACACCCATGATGTACAAGGAAGGCCTTGTGAGGGATATCAAAGCTGAAACAGACCCAGACACTTTGTCAAAGACTTCAAGGTGCCTGTCCAATATGTATTCTCCCTTTCTTCCTTAGTGACAGACCCTGATTTTATTTAAATGCGTACACTTCCAGCTAACAACTGCATCTGTCAGGTGAATAAGTTCTGGTCAATGAGATATTAAGTATAAGTGTCGTGAGGGATTTCCAAAAGCTCCTTAAAGGGAGCTGCTTCAGCTAGGAGGTGTGCCTCATTTTCCCTTTCTTTTTTCCCCTTCCTTTTGCTTGAGGCTCAAATATGATGGCTGACTTTCCTGCAGCCATCTTGGACCATGAGGATGTAGCTACTCCTTAGGATGATGGGAAAATAAGGAAGGAAAGAGGGAAGGATGAAGGAAGAAAGGGGAGGGAGGGAGGGAGGGAGGAAGGAAGGAAGGAAGGAAGGAAGGAAGGAAGGAAGGAAGGAAGGAAGGAAGGAAGGAAGGGCTAAGTCCTTGAAGACATCACAGAGCTGCTCTGTCAGCCCTGACTATCCTCTTATCAGACTTGTTCTATAGGAGAAAAAAAATAAATTTCATCTTGTTTAAGGCACTATTTTTATGGCTTTCTTGTTATACGTAGTCAGACCCGATGCTAATTGATACAGATCTGCCCTCACGTAGCTCCCAGTCCTGTAGGGAAGATGGATATGCAGCAAACTGATCACCATGATACAAGAAGGGGGCTCCAGCCCCAAACAAAGGTGAGAAAAGGGTTCCATTCATCCCCCGTGGGCTCTGCTGTCATGGCCCTGACAGCAAAACCCATGGGCTAGGGCGTGCTCTGTGTAATGGCAATGGATAAGCTGTCCATTCTGAAAGGCAAACGCATCCATTTCAATTAGATGTGCCCAGTGCAAGGATTGTAACCAATTAATCCTGCCCATCTGAAGGCTGATTAGTGGGAATATTTGGGTGAATGGATAATAACAGGCTAATGAGCCTGCTATATGAATGCTGCCTCACGCCTTTTTCTGACACAATATTGTGGATGTATTTGCAGCGTCTGTGACTAATCTTTGAGTGGCGCGAGGCCCAGTTTGCAGGGCAGCAGAGGGCTGGGGCTCAGGGCACCACGGTCTCAGCAGCTGGCGCCGGCTCCGGCTAGTCCTCGGCATCTGTGTTTGAACCCACGTGGCCCAGGCTCTCCCCCTAACTGCCCTTCTGCCTCCTGAAAAGCAGAGGCCGGCAAAGGCGTCCAAGGAGTCTGGACACAGGCCGGGAGGCGGGTGGTCTCTGCCATGGCTTCCGAGCCTCCCTGAATCTACTGGGCAACTCAAGCAAGTCCCTTCCTCTCTATGGCTTTCAATTTACTCATTTGAATGACTCACAATCATTTTTTTAAATCAAGGTAATAACACTTAACCTGACATCTACCCTCTTAACAAACTTTTAAGTGTACAATGCAGTACTGTTAATGAGATCCGTGCAGCTGATTTCTAGAACTTATTCATCTTGCACGACTAAAAATATATACCTGTTGAATAGTAATGCCTCATTTCCCCTCCCCGCCAGCCACTGGCAACCACCATTCTACTCTCTGCGTCAATGTGTTTGACAATTTTAGAGACTGCATACAAGTGGAATCATGCAATATTTGTCCTTCTGTGTCTGGCTTATTTCACTTATAGCATAAGATTCTCAAGGTTCATCCATGTTGTTGCCTATGGTAGGATTTCCTTCTTTTTCAAGGCTGAATAATATTCCATTACACACACACACACACACACACACACACACACACACGTATATTCCATTCTATATCTATATATCACATTTTCTTTATCCATTCATCTGTCAATGGAAACTTAGGTTATTTTTACATCTCGGCTATCGTGATTATGAACAGGGCTGCAATAATCTTGAACCAGACTTACTTTGCCTTCTGGAATTTGCACATACTCTCCCTGCCTGGTACATCCTTTCCCACCACTGTCTGCCTAGTTAACTTCTTCCTATCCTTTAGATCACTGCTTCCTTCTGGAAAACCTTCTCCAGCCACCATTTACCTAGGGCTCTCTATACTACACAGCATCCTGTGTTCCTGGCATCCTCACAACTGCATGTTTACTAGCTCCCTGAGGGCAGAGGCAACGTCTGATGGCCCACAATTATGTCCTTGGTGCCTGGCATAGTGCATGGCACAGAGATTAAACAAAAATGTGTGTGTTAAAGCTTTGTTCTGCCCATGTCACTAAATAGAGTAAGAGGCAAGCAAATGGAATGTAGGACTGAGGGGGAAAAAAAAAAAAAAAAACACTTTGCAAACCTCCAAATTGATATACAAATGTTAAGGAATTAGGAGTAATGAAAAAGTCCTTGAAGGTACAGAAAGAAAGCATTTCAATTCTTTAAGAGCTTCACACTTGCTCAATGTGTCACCAATAATTACCCTGGCTTTTCCTTCCCTCATTCGTTGTAATTAAGACAGAGTGTCTTTGTTAGTGGAGAAACCAAGGTCCACGGCAGCAAGCGATCATGCAGGGTGTAAATCCTGGCACGTGGCACAACGACTGCGTGGCCCTGGACAAGTCCTGCAGCCGCTTTGGGTCTTGCTGTCCTCCCCTGTGCGACGGAATGAAAATCTCCACCCTCGAGCTCATGGGTTGTCGTGAAAATCAAACAATTAATCTGTATAAAATGGCTCATAGTCTGCAAAATGCTATGGAAGTGTCACTTTAATAGCTTCCTGCTGGTGTCTCTAGCAAACAGACAGTGGATATTGGAATTTGGATTTCCGATCTCTAAATCCTGGGGAAGAGGACAGAGGTAAAGGAGAGTGTGGGGTGTCTGATGTATTTCTTTACTAAGTTCACTATGTACTGAGCATCTACTATGTGCTGAGCAAAGTGCTATTCTAGACACTGGGGTATAAGAGGTGAGCAAAGCATGCCCTTCCCTCAAGGACCTTCCACCCTGGTGGGTGGGGGTGAGGTGCGCAGGTGGGTGAAGAAATGGTTACTATATGACAGGTGTCTCTGCAGAGCTGTGAGCTGCGGGAACAGAGGAATGGTAGGCATTGACGTTGACACAACTGTTCGGACCTGATCCTGAAGGAACTTCTGGAATAGGTGAAGGTGCCTGGATTCTATCTTGTGAGGGATTTTGAACATGAAAATGACCAGGTCAGATTTAGCAGTCGAAAGAACATTCTGGAAACAGGCAAAGAGGCAAAAGCACCGATAAAGGAAACCATGACAGGAGTCTTCTCAGAACTTCAGAGAGAAAAATGGAGAAAGAAAAACTGTAGCAGAACGGGAGAGAAAAATAAGAGAATCAGAAAGGAATGTTAATTGAAAATGTGAGGCGAGAATGTCTAATAAGAAACTTGTAAAGACAAAGACAGAAAAAGCAAGGATTAATGGCTTGCCTCCTTATCTTAAGGCTTTCCGAGGCCATCCACTGCCTGTGCTGTTCATCACTCAGGCTGCACGCCTGGCTATAGGACAGAAACCTACCCAAACGGACTCTCTATCACTGAAGAAGATGCAAGAAACAGAGGGAAACAGAGGCACGGATTCTGATCCCGGTTCTGGTCCACCTGCATTGAGTGAGGTAGGGAAGTTACTTAACCTCTCTGATCTGCAGTCCCTTCATCTGCAGCACCTACATCACAGAGTGATGAGAGGGTCAAAGGAAAGGATACATGAAAGACACCTAATATAGTTCCTAGAACAAAGGAGTGCTTTCATGTCCTTCCCCTTCATCCAACCTTTGCCTCACTCCAGACCCACGATCACCAAACAACACTGAGCACCCACCATGTACCAGGCATGGGGGAAGACGATGCCTTGCCTGGGGTCTTGCTCAAGGAACGTACCATGTCTCACTGGGCACTCAGGATTGCTGGGAAGCAGGGAGGTAAGCATCATCCCTACGGTGCAGACATAGGATCTGAAGCCAAACGAAGGGAAGAGAGCATCCCTGCCCAGAGCTTGGATCTTTGAACTAACCCAAACCTCTTTTACCCCAGTTACAGCTAGGTCCTCACACAGTGATCAGAGGTGGATCTTATGTCTCAGAAGAGCCTCTTCCCAGTGCGAGCAGATGTAAGCAGAGCCCTACTGTGTAGTCCTGTTCCCAAAGCCTGGTGGCCCACTACAAGGTTTCTCTCTCTTGCCCTGTCATCTACACCTGGACAAAAACCCTGGCAATTTATGTTTATGCCTCTTTTGCAAAGAATCGGCTGTGGGAACCTAAGGAAAATGACTTCATCCTTTTAGACCTTGGTTTCCTCATCTGCAAAATGGGAAAATCCTCTCTAATCCTGCTGAATTCACAAGGGGCCACTATTAAAATCATATATGAGAATATACGTGAAAGCATCATGTACAAACATGATACTTTTGGCAAGACTACTTTTAACCAGAAACACAAAAAAATTTTGTTCTCTTAAACAGACTTGTGGTTGCTAAGGGGGAGAGGGGAGTGGGGGAGGGAATGGACTGGGAGCTCAGGGGCAGTAGATGCAAACTATTACATACAGAATGAATGAACAACAAGGTCCTACTGCATAGCACAGGGAACTATATACAATATCCTGGGATAAACAGTAATGGAAAAGAATATAAAAAAGAATGCATATATGTGTATAACTGAGTCACTTTGCTGTACAGCAAAAATTAATGCAACATTGTAAATCAACTATACTTCAATTAAAATAAAATGAATATTGTTCTCTTGACTGTCAAGGTTTTTAAGAGCATCTTAATCTTCTTTGGATCTAAAATGCCTGCTGGAGTCTGCCAGAGCTTAAGCCTCATGACAGCAGAGACTCCAACTTGAATAAGGTGCCTAATATTTAGTAGATAATCCATAAGATATGAATGAATGAATTGAATTAAGTATGGATAGATTAATGGATGCATGGATGGATGAATGAAAAGGGACGTATTTTAACTTCAAAACACTATTATATCATGAAATGAAGTGTATACAGTATATGTGTGTGGAGTCATCCCTCCATAACTGCAGGTTCCACATCTACAGATACAGAGGACCAACTATATTATACCATTTTACATAAAGAACTCAAGCATCTGGGGATTTTGGTATTCACAATGGTCCTGTAACCAGTCCCCTGTGGATACCAAGGGCCGACAATATACAGACACGCACCTCCCGGCTGGAAAGAATCTCAAAGAGAAGGTAAATAGACTCTATAGTTTGTAGAAAGGGAAAATGAGGTAAAGGGATGGGAAGGGGCACTGGTCCGAGGGCAACAGTGAATAAGTGGCCAAGCAGTAAAACCCTTGTGGCTCAGGGAAATGCACCCTGGGCTGGAGGGTCCCAGGCACTGGTCCTTCCTCTGACCCTACATTCACGCATGCTTTTGGGAAAAACCCTTATACTCTGTCCCTCAGGTTTTTTTGTTTTGTTTTCATTTATGAAAGTATACTGGCCAAAGAGTGAGAGGATGTCTCTAATGAAATAACTTTCCCTCTCTGTAGTGCATGTTCTCCTTCCTTGGGGAGTTTTGAGTGTAGGTGAAACGGTGAGCTAGCTTCTCCTCCCTTAAACTCCCTGAATTCTTATTTCCTTTTTAAATTTAATTTTATTTTTTATTGAAGTATAGTTGATTTACAATGCGCTCCTTTTTTTAAAGCCTGTTTGGATGAAAAGGTAAATAGACAAGTTTCAAGGCAAGAAAAGCAATGTGTGAGGGTCTCGGGTATGGAATAGTTTGTCCTGTCACGGTCCTGGAGCTAGTCTGGGTTTCTGATGTATGCAGAACAAGGAAGTCAGTGCGCGTCCCCAGGGCAGAAGCTCCATCCTCACAGCAGAGGCAGGGCTGCAGTTACAGACCAGCAGCTGCCCACACCTCTAAAGGACTGGCCTCAAGACCTAGCTGAGCTGCCCTTCTAGAAATAAAGCCTCATTTCTGAAGGACGAGGAGAGGTAGAAGGCTGTGTCATCCTCTTTTCCTAGATCTCTCAGGGGCCTGGCACAAGGCTCTGGGTGCATCAGGAGATCTGAGACACAATCCAGGTGTGTGACTGTTAAAGCGACAGCTCCCTTATCCATATGAGGCATGGCTTATGAAGCCCTTTATATATATATATATATATATATATATATATATACAGTCTAATTTTTCCTCTCACAGACTGCGGTCCAATAGCCTTAGTCTCTGCATCCTTCAGATAAAGAAAGTGAAATTCAAAGGGGCTCAGGTGTATTCAGGTAAACAGACACATGCAGGTCTATTTACCTAACACTTAACTGGAGAATTGGATGGAAGCTCTGATCTCACAATGTTCCCTGTCCTGCAGGACTTCAGACAGGAGGAGGGGCCCTTGACCATATTCAATAAAGTGTTATGGCCGAAGGGAGCTTAAGATGATCTGCCCACACTTAGGACAGTTGTACAATTCAGACAGTGAGGATGAAAGCCAGGCTGGTCTCGTGAAGAAGCTGAGACTTGAACTGACTTATAAACAATGAATATTGACGCTGACTTAAGTAGAATGAAATAAAAAGAGGAGTCAGTATTCCAGGTGGAGGGAATCGTAGGAGCAAAGGCCTTCTGGTTAAAACATCATGGAGCATTTTAGATGCTATAAGAACTTCACAATGTCTAGCCCAGACATAAATGTGAGGTTGGGAGTAGCAGGGGATGCCCTAGTTGCCTTAGATACAAGGCCAGAGAGCTAGGACTTAATCCTGACGGGAATGAGAGCAATGGAACATTGCAAGCAGGGGGGAAGATGTGTGTCCAGTGACAGGGTTGGGCCCTCGGCCCTTGTCCCACGATCTTGAACATCAACAAAATAAGATCTATGTTGACTGTACCTTTCTAGAGACGGGAGCAGAGTACGTGTAGTTCCTGCATTACTGCACAGTCGTGTATTTGATCAAAAAGCAGAAAGGCAGCATGTAGTACAGACCCCAAACCGACCCCAAAGATATAATGTCAATAATCTGCATTTAAATTCAAGGTCAGGGACTTCCCTGGTGGCACAATGGTTAAGAATCCGCCTGCCAATGCAGGGGACAAGGGTTCGATCCCTGATCCGGGAAGATCCCACATGTCGCGGAGCAGCTAAGCCCGTGCGCCACAACTACTGAGCCTGCACTCTAGAGCCCGCGAGCCACAGCTACTGAGCCCACGCACCACAACTACTGAAGCCCACGCGCCCTAGGGCCCGTGCTCCGCAACAAGAGAAGACACCACAACGAGAAGCCCGCGCACCGCAACGAAGAGCAGCCCCCGCTCGCCACAACTAGAGAAAGCCCACGCCCAGCAAAGAAGACCCAACGCAGCCAAAAAATAAAATTAAAAAAATAAATAAATAAATTCAAGCTCAGCAACTCCCACAGTGCCTTTGAACAACTCTGTGTGTTGTGTCCCTCCATCAGTGACTGCACCCCTTATAGCTAGACGATTGGCTGCCTCAGTGATGATGCTGTGACTTTGGGCAAGGTTCTTCCCTCCTCAGGTCTCCATCTCCCATCTGTGCCACGAGCAGTGGAACCAGAAGCTCCCTACGGTTGCATCTACCCCAGGTACGTAATGAGCTTTACTTTCTGAGAAAATATTCTTTATTTTTTTAATTGGAATATAGTTGATTTACAATGTTGTGTTAGTTTCTGATGTACAGCAAAGTGATTCATATATATATATATAGATATATACATATATACATACATATGTATTTTTTACATATTCTTTTCCCATTATGGTTTATTACAGGATATTGAATATAGTTCCCTGTGCTATACAGTAGGACCTTGTTTTTTTTTTTTTTGTTTTGTTTTTTTTTTTTTCACACACACTGTATTTTATTTTTACAAGAGATAAATAGACTGACACCAAGCATTGTACATGGATGACCACAACAAAAGCAACAATGATTGCAATTACCAAACATGAAACACACTCATACTATGTCATAATATTGACATTCAGTCCAGTAATCCTCCACTGCAACAGCTCCTTTAGTTTGCAGTGAAAATTGATTTCTATATTCTTTGCCTCTGAGTTCTTGTGGGATTTTTTCTTTTTTTAAATTCAACCAGAAAGTCACAAAAATTATACTCATCCTCATCAGTTCACTCAGTCCCATGTAATTAATTTTTTTTTTTCATCTTGATCTTTTGTTAGCACTTTTATGAGCTCATCAGTTTTTCATTAGAGTTCTGAAAATGCTTATTCATTCAGTTCAGCAGTACAGTCAGGTACCAGAAACCTGTACTTGTCAGAGTCTTTTCCATGAATTTCCTGAAGATGAAACCCTTTTATAGGAACATATTTACAAAAGCATCAGAGTACACCAGAACTGTCTGTAAATGACAAAAGACTTAAAAATGACCACGGTTAAAGATTTGATGAAAGTTCATAATAATGCAGTTGACAAGAAAATTAGTTATTTCTGAGATATACATTTTAAAGTAATAACTAGGATTATGACTTATAACATTATACCAGAACATATAAGATTTTTAGAAATTTCATGTAATGTCTGAAACATTTATATTAACATATTTCCATACAAATAACCCAATGAAAGTTTAGTATTAGTTGTTTTGTTTGTTTGTTTATACTGCAGGTTTTTATTAGTCATCAATTTTATACACATCAGTGTATACATGTCAATCCCAATCGCCCAATTCAGCACACCACTGTCCCCACCCCACCGCAGTTTTCCCCCCTTGGTGTCCATATGTCTGTTCTCTACATCTGTGTCTCAACTTCTGCCCTGCAAACCGGCTCATCTGTACCATTTTTCTAGGTTCCACATACATGCGTTAATATACAATATTTGTTTTTCTCTTTCTGACTTACTTCACTCTGTATGACAGTCTCTAGATCCATCCACGTCTCAACAAATGACTCAATTTCGTTCCTTTTTATGGCTGAGTAATATTCCATTGTATATATGTACCACAACTTCTTTATCCATTCGTCTGTTGATGGGCATTTAGGTTGCTTCCATGACCTGGCTATTGTAAATAGTGCTGCAATGAACATTCGGGTGCATGTGTCTTTTTGAATTACAGTTTTCTCTGGGTATATGCCCAGTAGTGGGATTGCTGGGTCATATGGTAATTCTATTTTTAGTTTTTTAAGGAACCTCCATATTGTTCTCCATAGTGGCTGTATCAATTTACATTCCCACCAACAGTGCAAGAGGGTTCCCTTTTCTCCACACCCTCTCCAGCATTTGTTGTTTGTAGATTTTCTGATGATGCCCATTCTAATTGGTGTGAGGTGATACCTCATTGTAGTTTTGATTTGCATTTCTCTAATAATTAGTGATGTTGAGCATCTTTTCATGTGCTTCTTGGCCGTCTGTATGTCTTCTTTGGAGAAATGTCTATTTAGGTCTTCTGCCCATTTTTGGATTGGCTTGTTTGTTTCTTTAATATTGAGCTGCATGAGCTGTTTATATATTTTGGAGATTAATCCTTTGTCCGTTGATTCGTTTGCAAATATTTTCTCCCATTCTGAGGGTTGTCTTTTCGTCTTGTTTATGGTTTCCTTTGCTGTGCAAAAGCTTTGAAGTTTCATTAGGTCCCATTTGTTTATTTTTGTTTTTATTTCCATTACTCTAGGAGGTGGATCAAAAAAGATCTTGCTGTGATTTATGTCAAAGAGTGTTCTTCCTATGTCTTCCTCTAAGAGTTTTATAGTGTCCAGTCTTACATTTAGGTCTGTAATCCATTTTGAGTTTATTTTTGTGTATGGTGTTAGGGAGTATTCTAATTTCATTCTTTTACATGTAGCTGTCCAGTTTTCCCAGCACCACTTATTGAAGAGACTGTCTTTTCTCCATCGTATATCTTTGCCTCCTTTGTCATAGATTAGTTGACCATAGGTGCGTGGGTTTATCTCTGGGCTTTCTATCTTGTTCCATTGATCTATGTTTCTGTTTTTGTGCCAGTACCATACTGTCTTGATTACTGTAGCTTTGTAGTATAGTCTGAAGTCAGGGAGTCTGATTCCTCCAGCTCCGTTTTTTTCCCTCAAGACTGCTTTGGCTATTCGGGGTCTTTTTTGTCTCCATACAAATTTTAAGATGATTTTTTCTAGCTCCGTAAAAAATGCCATTGGTAATTTGATAGGGATTGCATTGAATCTGTAGATTGCTTTGGGTAGTATAGTCATTTTCACAATGTTGATTCTTCCAATCCAAGAACATGGTATATCTCGCCATCTGTTGGTATCATCTTTAATTTCTTTCATCAGTGTCTTATAGTTTTCTGCATACAGGTCTTTTGTCTCCCTAGGTAGGTTTATTCCTAGGTATTTTATTCTTTTTGTTGCAATGGTAAATGGGAGTGTTTCCATAATTTCTCTTTCAGATTTTTCATCATTAGTGTATAGGAATGCAAGAGATTTCTGTGCATTAATTTTGTATCCTGCAACTTTACCATATTCATTAATTAGCTCTAGCAGTTTCCTGGTGGCAGTTTTAGGATTCTCTATGTATAGTATCATGTCATCTGCAAACAGTGACAGTTTTACTTCTTCTTTTCCAATTTGTATTCCTTTTATTTCTTTTTCTTCTCTGATTGCCGTGGCTAGGACTTCCAGAACTATGTTGAATAATAGTGGTGAGAGTGGACATCCTTGTCTCGTTCCTGATCTTAGAGGAAATGCTTTCAGTTTTTCACCGTTGAGAATGATGTTTGCTGTGGGTTTGTCATATATGGCCTTTATTATGTTGAGGTAGGTTCCCTCTATGCCCACTTTCTGGAGAGTTTTTATCATAAATGGGTGTTGAATTTTGTCAAAAGCTTTTTCTGCATCTATTGAGATGATCATATGGTTTTTATTCTTCAATTTGTTAATATGGTGTATCACATTGATTGATTTGCGTATATTGAAGAATCCTTGCATCCCTGGGATAAATCCCACTTGATCGTGGTGTATGATCCTTTTAATGTGTTGTTGGATTCTGTTTGCTAGTATTTTGTTGAGGATTTTTGCATCTATATTCATCAGTGATATTGGTCTGTAATTTTCTTTTTTTGTAGTGTCTTTGTCTGGTTTTGGTATCAGGGTGATGGTGGCCTCATAGAATGAGTTTGGGAGTGTTCCTTCCTCTGCAATTTTTTGGAAGAGTTTGAGAAGGATAGGTGTTAGCTCTTCTCTAAATGTTTGATAGAATTCACCTGTGAAGCCATCTGGTCCTGGACTTTTGTTTGTTGGAAGATTTTTAATCACAGTTTCAATTTCATTACTTGTGATTGGTCTGTTCATATTTTCTGCTTCTTCCTGGTTCAGTCTTGGAAGGTTATACCTTTCTAAGAATTTGTCCATTTCTTCCAGGTTGTCCATTTTATTGGCATAAAGTTGCTTGTAGTAGTCTCTTAGGATGCTTTGTATTTCTGCGGTGTCTGTTGTAACTTCTCCTTTTTCATTTCTGATTTTATTGATTTGAGTCCTCTCCCTCTTTTTCTTGATGAGTCTGGCTAATGGCTTATCAATTTTGTTTATCTTCTCAAAGAACCAGCTTTTAGTTTTATTGATCTTTGCTATTGTTTTCTTTGTTTCTATTTCATTTATTTCTGCTCTGATCTTTATGATTTCTTTCCTTCTGCTAACTTTGGGTTTTCTTTGTTCTTCTTTCTCTAGTTTCTTTAGGTGCAAGGTTAGACTGTTTACTTGAGATTTTTCTTGTTTCTTTAGGTAGGCTTGTATAGCTATAAACTTCCCTCTTAGAACTGCTTTTGCAGCATCCCATAGGTTTTGGGTTGTCGTGTTTTCATTGTCATTTGTCTCTAGGTATTTTTTGATTTCCTCTTTGATTTCTTCAGTAATCTCTTGGTTATTTAGTAACGTATTGTTTAGCCTCCATGTGTTTGTGTTTTTTATGCTTTTTCCCCTGTAATTCATTTCTAATCTCATAGCGTTGTGGTCAGAAAAGATGCTTGATATGATTTCAATTTTCTTAAATTTACTGAGGCTTGATTTGTGACCCAAGATGTGATCTATCCTGGAGAATGTTCCGTGCGCACTTGAGAAGAACGTGTAATCTGCTGTTTTTGGATGGAATGTCCTATAAATATCAATTAAATCTATCTGGTCTATTGTGTCATTTAAAGCTTCTGTTTCCTTATTTATTTTCATTTTGGATGATCTGTCCATTGGTGTAAGTGAGGTGTTAAAGTCCCCCACTATTATTGTGTTATTATCAATTTCCTCTTTTATAGCTGTTAGCAATTGCCTTATGTAATGAGGTGCTCCTATGTTGGGTGCATATATATTTATAATTGTTATATCTTCTTCTTGGATTGATCCCTTGATCATTATGTAGTGTCCTTCCTTGTCTCTTGTAACATTCTTTATTTTAAAGTCTATTTTACCTGATATGAGTATAGCTACTCCAGCTTTCTTTTGATTTCCATTTGCATGGAATATCTTTTTCCATCCCCTCACTTTCAGTCTGTATGTGTCCCTAGGTCTAAAGTGGGTCTCTTGTAGACAGCATATATATGGGTCTTGTTTTTGTATCCATTCAGCAAGCCTGTGTCTTTTGGCTGGAGCATTTAATCCATTCACGTTTAAGGTAATTATCAATATGTATGTTCCTATGACCATTTTCTTAATTGTTTTGGGTTTGTTTTTGTAGGTCCTTTTCTTCTCTTGTGTTTCCCACTTAGAGAAGTTCCTTTAACATTTGTTGTACAGCTGGTTTGGTGGTGCTGAATTCTCTTAGCTTTTGCTTGTCTGTAAAGCTTTTGATTTCTCCATCAAATCTAAATGAGATCCTTGCCGGGTAAAGTAATCTTGGTTGTAGGTTCTTCCCTTTCATCACTTGAAGTATATCATGCCACTCCCTTCTGGCTTGTAGAGTTTCTGCTGACAAATCAGCTGTTAACCTTATGGGAGTTCCCTTGTATGTTATTTGTCGTTTTTCCCTTGCTGCTTTCAATAATTTTTCTTTGTCTTTAATTTTTGCCACTTTGATTACTATGTGTCTCGGCGTGCTTCTCCTTGGGTTTATCCTGTATGGGACTCTCTGCACTTCCTGGACTTGGGTGGCTATTTCCTTTCCCATGTTAGGGAAGTTTTCGACTATAATCTCTTCAAATATTTTCTCTGGTCCTTTCTCTCTCTCTTCTCCTTCTGGGACCCCTATAATGCGAATGTTGTTGCGTTTAATGTTGTCCCAGAGGTCTCTTAGGCTGTCTTCATTTCTTTTCATTCTTTTTTCTTTATTCTGTTCCGCAGCAGTGAATTCCACCATTCTGTCTTCCAGGTCACTTATCCGTTCTTCTGCCTCAGTTATTCTACTATTGATTCCTTCTAGTGTAGTTTTCATTTCAGTTATTGTATTGGTCATCTCTGTTTGTTTGTTCTTTAATTCTTCTAGGTCTTTGTTAATCATTTCTTGCATCTTCTCAATCTTTGCCTCCATTCTTATTCCAAGGTCCTGGATCATCTTCACTATCATTATTCTGAATTCTTTTTCTGGAAGGTTGCCTATCTCCACTTCATTTAGTTGTTTTTCTGGGGTTTTTTCTTGTTCCTTCATCTGGTATATAGCCCTCTGCCTTTTCATCTTGTCTATCTTTCTGTAAATGTGGTTTCTGTTCCACAGGCTGCAGGACTGTAGTTTTTCTTGCTTCTGCTGTCTGCCCTCTGGTGGTTGAGGCTATCTAAGAGGCTTGATGGGAGGCTCTGGAGGTGGGTAGAGCTGACTGTTGCTGTGGCGGTCAGAGCTCTGTAAAACTTTAATCCACTTGACTGTTGCTGGGTGGGGCTGGGTTCCCTCCCTGTTGGTTGTTTTGCCTGAGGCAACCCAACACTGGAGCCTACCCGGGCTCTTTGGTGGGGCTAATGGCAGACTCTGGGAGGGCTCACGCCAAGGAGTACTTCCCAGAACCTCCGCTGCCAGTGTCCTTGTCCCCACGGTGAAACGGAGCCAGCCCCCGCCTCTGCAGGAGACCCCCCAACACCAGCAGTTATGTCTGGTTCAGTCTCCCCCAGGGTCACTGCTCCTTCCCCTGGGTCCCGATGCACACACTACTTTGTGTACGCCCTCCAAGAGTGGGTTCTCTGTTTCCCCCAGTCCTGTCGAAGTCCTGCAATCAATTCCCACTAGGCTTCAAAGTCTGCTTCTCTATGAATTCCTCCTCCCGTTGTCGGACCCCCAGGTTGGGAAGCCTGACGTGGGGCTCAGAACTTTCACTCCAGTGGGTGGACTTCTGTGGTATAAGTGCTCGTCAGTCTGTGAGTCACCCACCCAGCAGTTATGGGATTTGATTTTACTCTGATTGCGCCCCTCCTACCGTCTCACTGTGGCTTCTCCTCTGTCCTTGGACGTGGGGTATCCTCCTTGGTGAAGTCCAGTGTCTTCCTGTCGATGATTGTCCAGCAGCCAGTTGTGATTCTGGTGCTCTCGCAAGAGGGAGTGCAGGACCTTGTTTTATATAGAGTAGTTTGTTTCTGCTAATCCCAAACTCTTAATTTATCCCTTCCCTAGCCCCTTTCTCCTTTCATTACCATAAGTTTGTTTTCTATATCTGTGAGTCTGTTTCTGGCTTGTAAATAAGTTCATTTGTATCATATTTTAGATTCCACACATAACTGACATCATACGGTATTTGGCTTTCTCTGTCTGGCTTACTTCACTTAGCATGATAATCTATAGGTCCATCCATGTTGCTGCAAATGGCATTATTTCAGTCCTTTTTTTGTTTTTTGTAAGCACCATATATGTATTTGTTATTATTTTAACATCTTTATTGGAGTATAATTGCTTTACCTTGTTGTGTTAGTTGCTGCTGTATAACAAAGTGAATCAGCTATACATATACATATATCCCCATATCCCCTCCCTCTTGTGTCTCCCTCCCACCCTCCCTATCCCACCCCTCTAGGTGGACACAAAGCACTGAGCTGACCTCCCTGTGCTATGTGGCTGCTTCCCACTAGCTATCTATTTTACATTTGGTAATGTATATGTCCATGCCACTCTCTCACTTTGTCCCAGTTTACCCTTCCCCCTCCCCGTGTCCTCAAGTCCATTCTCTTACATCTGCATCTTTATTCCTGTCCAGCCCCTAGGTTCTTCAGAACATTTTTTTTTTAAGATTCCATATATACGTGTTAGCATACGGTATTTGTTTTTCTCCTTCTGACTTACTTCACTCTGTATGACAGTCCCCAGGTCCATCCACCTCACTACAAACAACTCAATTTCGTTTCTTTTTATGGCTGAGTAATATTCCATTGTATATATGTGCCACATCTTCTTTATCCATTCATCTCTCAGTGGACACTTAGGTTGCTTCCGTGTCCTGGCTATTGTAAATAGTGCTGCAATGAACATTGTGGTACATGACTCTTTTTGAATTATGTTTTCTCAGGGTATATGCCCAGTAGTGGGATTGCTGGGTCATATGGTAGCTCTATTTTTAAGGAGCCTCCATACTGTTCTCCATAGGGGCTGTATCAATTTACATTCCCACCAAAAGTGCAAGAGGGTTCTCTTTTCTCTACACCCTGTCCAGCATTTACTGTTTGTAGATTTTTTGATGATGACCATTCGGACTGGTGTAAGGTGATATCTCACTGTAGTTTTGATCTGCATTTCTCTAATGATTAGTGATGTTGAGCATCCTTTCATGTGTTTGTCGGCAACCTGGATATCTTCTTTGGAGAAATGTCTATTTAGGTCTTCTCCCCGTTTTTGGATTGGGTTTTTTATTTTTTTGATATTGAGCTGCATGAGCTGCTTGTATATTTTGGAGATTAATCCTTTGTAAGTTGTTGCATTGGCAAATATTTTCTCCCATTCTGAGGGTTGTCTTTTCATCTTGTTTATGGTTTCCTTTGCTGTGCAAAAGATTTTAAGTTTCATTAGGTCCCATTTGTTTATTTTTGTTTTTATTTCCATTTCTCTAGGAGGTGGGTCAAGAAGGATCTTGCTGTGATTTATGTCATACAGTGTTCTGCCTATGTTTTCCTCTAAGAGTTTTATAGTGCCCGATCTTACATTTAGGTCTCTAATCCATTTTGAGTTTATTTTTGTGTATGGTGTTAGGGTGTTCTAATTTCATTCTTTTACATGTAGCTGTCCAGCTTTCCCAGCACCACTTATTGAAGAGGCTATCTTTTCTCCATTGTATATTCTTGCCTCCTTTATCAAAGATAAAGTGACCATATATGCGTGGGTTTATCTCTGGGCTTTCTATCCTGTTTCATTGATCTATATTTCTGTTTTTGTGCCAGTACCACACTGTCTTGATTACTTTAGCTTTGTAGTATAGTTTGAAGTCAAGGAGCCTGATTCCTCCAGCTCCGTTTTTCTTTCTCAAGATTGCTTTGGCTAACCAGGGTCTTTTGTGTTTCCACACAACTTGTGAAAATTTTTGTTCCAGTTCTGTGAAAAATGCCATTGGTAGTTTGATAGGAATTGCATTGAATGTGTAGATTGCTTTCGGTAGTATAGTCATTTTCACAATGTTGATCTTCCAATCCAAGAACATGGTATATCTCTCCATCTGCTTGTATCATCTTTAATTTCTTTTATCAGTGTCTTACAGTTTTCTGCATACAGGTCTTTTGTCTCCTTAGGTAGGTTTATTCCTAGGTATTTTATTCTTTTTGCTGCAATGGTAAATGTGAGTGTTTCCTTAATTTATCTTTCAGATTTTTCATCATTAGTGTATGGGAATGCAAGAGATTTCTGTGCATTAATTTTGTATCCTGATATCTAACCAAATTCATTGATTAGCTCTAGTGTAGTGGTTTTCTGGTAGCATCTTTAGAATTCTCTATGTATAATATCATGTCACCTGCAAACAATGACAGTTTTATTTCTTCTTTTATGATTTGGATTCCTTTTATTTAGTTAGTTTTTTTCATCTCTGACTGCTGTGGCTATAACTTCCAAAACTATGTTGAATAACAGTGGTGAGAGTGGGCAACCTTGTCTTATTCCTGATCTTAGTGGAAATGGTTTCAGTTTTTCACCATTGAGGACAATGTTGGCTGTGGGGTGGTCATATATGGCCTTTATTATGTTGAGGTAAGTTCCCTCTATGCCTACTTTCTGGAGAGCTTTTATCATAAATGGGTGTTGAATTTTGTCAAAAGCTTTTTCTGCATCTATTGAGATTATCATATGGTTTTTAATAATTCAATTTGTTAATATGGTGTATCACATTGATTGATTTGCATACATTGAAGAATCCCTGCATTCCTGGGATAAACCCCACTTGATCATGGTGTATGATCCTTTTCATGTGCTGCTGGATTCTGTTTGCTAGTATTTTGTTGAGGATTGTTGTATATATATTCATCAGTGATACTGGCCTGTAGTTTTCTTTTTTTGTAACATCTTTCTCTGGTTTTGGTATCAGGGTGATGGTGGGCTTGTAGAATGAGTTTGGGAGTGTTCCTCCCTCTGCTATATTTTGGAAGAGTTTGAGAAGGATAGGTGTTAGCTCTTCTCTAAATGTTTGATAGAATTCACCTGTGAAGCCATCTGGTCCTGGACTTTTGTTTGTTGGAAACTTTTTAATCACAGTTTCAATTTCATTACTTGTGATTGGTCTGTTTATATTTTCCATTTCTTCCTGGTTCAGTCTTGGAAGGTTGTTCTTTTGTAAGAATTTGTCCATTTCTTCCTGGTGTCAATTTTATTGGCATATACTTGCTTGTAGTAATCTCTCATGATCCTCTGTATTTCTACAGTGTCAGTTGTTACTTCTTCTTTTTCATTTCTAATTCTGTTGATTTAAGTCTTCTCCCTTTTTTCTTGATGAGTCTGGCTAATGGTTTATCAATTTTATTTATCTTCTCAAAGAACTACCTTTTAGTTTTATTGATCTTTGCTATCGTGTCCTTCATTTCTTTTTCATTTAGTTCTGATCTGATGTTTATGATTTCTTTCCTTCTGCTAACTTTGGGTTTTTTTTTGTTCTTCTGTCTCTAATTGCTTTAGGTGCAAGGTTGGGTTGTTTATTTGAAATGTTTCTTGTTTCTTGAGGTAGGATTGTATGGCTATAAACTTCCCTCTTAGAACTGCTTTTGCTGCATCCCATAGATTTTTGGGTCATTGTGTTTTCATTGTCATTTGTTTCTAGGTATTTTTTGATTTCCTCTTTGATTTCTTCAGTGCTCTCTTGGTTATTTAGTAGTGTATGGTTTAGCCTCCATGTGTTTGTATTTTTTACAGATTTTTTCCTGTAATTGATATCTAGGCTCCTAGCATTGTGGTCAGAAAAGATACTTGTTATGATTTCAATTTTCTTAAATTTACCATGGCTTGATTTGTGACCCAAGATATGATCTACCCTGGAGAATGTTCCATGAGCACTTGAGAAGAAAGTGTATTCTGTTGTTTTTGGATTGAATGTCCTATAAATACCAATTAAGTCCATCTTGTTTAATGTACCATTTAAAGCTTGTATTTCCGTATTTATTTTCATTTTGGATGATCTGTCCATTGGTGAAAGGGGGGTGTTAAAGTCCCCTAGTATGACTGTGTTACTGTCGATTTCCCCTTTTATGGCTGTTAGCCTTTGCCTTATGTACTGAGGTGTTCCCTTGCTGGGTGCATAAATATTTACAATGTTATATCTTCTTCTTGGATTGATCCCTTGATCATTATGTAGTGTCCTTCTTTTTCTCTTGTAATAGTCTTTATTTTAAAGTCTATTTTGTCTGATATGAGAATTGCTACTCCAGCTTTCTTTTGATTTCCATTTGCATAGAATATCTTTTTCCATCCCCTCACTTTCAGTCTGGATGTGTCCCTAAGTCTGAAGTGGGTCTCTTGTACACAGCATATATACGGTTCTTGTTTTTGTATCCATTCAGCAAATCTATGTCTTTGGGTTGGAGCACTTAATCCATTTACATTTAAGGTAATTATCGATATGTATGTTCCTATTATCATTTTCTTAATTGTTTTGGGTTTGTTACTGTAGGTCTTTTCCTTCTCTTGTGTTTCCTGCCTAGAGAAGTTCCTTTAGCATGTGTTGTAAAGCTGGTTTGGTGGTGCTGAATGCTCTTAGCTTTTGCTTGTCTGTAAAGGTTCTAATTTCTCTGTTGAATCTGAGTGAGATCCTTGCTGGGTGGAGTAATCTTGTTTGTAGGTCTTTCCCTTTCATCACTTTAAATATGTCCTGCCACTCCCTTCTGGCTTGCAGAGTTTCTGCTGAAAGATCAGCTGTTAACCTTATGGGGATTCCCTTGTATATTATTTGTTGTTTTTCCTTTGCTGCTTTTAATACTTTTTGTTTGTATTTAATTTTTGATAGTTTGATTAATATGTGTCTTGGCATGTTTCTCCTTGGATTTATCCTGTATGGGACTCTCTGTGCTTCCTGGCCTCCACTGACTATTTCCTTTCCCATAGTAGGGAAGTTTTCAACTATAATCTCTTCAAATATTTTCTCAGTCCCTTTCTTTTTCTCTTCTTCTTCTGGGACCCCTATAATTCGAATGTTGGTGCATTTAATGTTGTCCCAGAGGTCTCTGAGACTGTCCTAAATTCTTTTCATTCTTTTTTCTTTATTCTGCTCTGTGGTAGTTATTTCCACTATTTTATCTTCCCGGTCACTTATCCGTTCTTCTGCCTCAGTTATTCTGCTATTGATACCCTCTAGAGAATTTTTAATTTCATTTATTGTTTTGTTCATCATTTTTGTTTGCTCTCTAGTTCTGCTACTTCCTTGTTAAAAGTTTCTTGTATTTCTCCATTCTATTTTCAAAATTTTGGATCATCTTTACTATCATTACTCTGAATTCTTTTTCAGGTAGACTGCCTGTTTCCTCTTCATTTGTTTTGTCTGTTGGGGTTTTACCTTGCTCCTTCATCTGCTGCATATTTCTCTGTCTTCTCATTTTGCTTAACTTTATTTCAGTCCTTTTTATGGGTGAGTAATATTCCATTTTATGTGTATACCACATCATCTGTCGATGGACATTTATGTTGCTTCCATGTCTTGGCTATTGTAAATAGTACTGCAATGAACATTTGGGTGCATGTATGCTTTTGAATTAAAGACAACAAACTTTTCAATGAGTATTGACAACATCCATTCTCATGGCCAACTTCTGCAAGTCACGCTTGTAAGAGAACAAAGATGATCTGATCAAGTTGTGGCTTGATAACGCACAACTGCTGAAGTCCTATCAAGTTCTTCAAGTAGCTACTTGGACAGAAATAGAGAAGGGAAAAGGGCAACAGAATCGTGAGGGAAAAGAGGGAAAGCAAAGGTTCATGGGAAGCTACTTCTCTCCGGTCTTAAATCTCAAAGTCACAGACAAGGATGGCAGCTTCTTTTCATCCCCATTTAATCCCACAGCTGCCTCCCTGCAGCCTGCCCTCTTTCTTTCCTTGAATGAGTACTTGAAATTGAAGGCTTTATTTTCACTCTGATTCTCCTTTCACAGATTGCCCAAACTGGAAAACCATTTAAGATCATTTTGGCCAGAGGTTTTCAAACTTCATTTTGTAGCAGAACACTTTGTTCAAATGACACTTTATACTCAAAATCCCACATACAAAACCTATAAGAGGAATGTTTCTGTAAGAATGAGGGGGCATGTTGTACCTTTCCCTGCTCTCCACCACTTTCCTTCTTGGCCCAGAAGCACAGCCACGAATCCCTGAAGTCCCAAGAAGCATGATTTTAAAACCACTGACCTAATCTTTATTATTATTTTTTAAATGAAGAGACTGAGACCCAGACTGAAGAAGGCACTTGCTCAAGCTGCGACTCTATACAGTAACAGAGTTGGAACCAGAACCCAGGTCTCTGGGCCCCCAGACCCACATGTATGCCACTGTCCTACTTGCCTTCTTTGTCCCAGCCAGTTGAGACAACAGCCACAAGGGTCCTCAAGGTGATATTCTCTCCAGAGAATGTCACTGCCTCCTCACCTCCTTTTTCCCTTTCCTTGGAGAATCAACTCACTAACCGCCCACACTCAGTGCCAACTCTGCTTTTTGGAAGCAGTTGTATCAGCCTCCCCTGACCTGGCAGACATATTCTCAGAGCCTTGGGCTTTTCTTTTGCTTGCTGCCCGTGCCGGGACTTCTGAGTCCAGGTGGGAGCAGGAGACTTCCTAGGAAACACCACACACACACGTCTGCACACTCACACAGAGGCTTTACTGCTGCAGTCCTAGGAGCTGGCAAAGCTTGCAGTGGGCAAAGAATCAGAAGACTGAGTTTGAGATCTGCTCCCGTGCTTTTCAACCTGGCTGATCTTGTCCGACACAAGCTTCTTTGCCCCTTGAGGTCTTCACACTTCCCTCACTGCCTCGCTAGTTTGTTTGACAATCAAGTGAGATAATGAAGGTGGAAGGATTGATAAGCTGTCAAGTACTTCACACATTCAGGGAATGATTTTATTTGGTACGTTTTCCATCATTTTCCTTACGACATTTTCATCAATTTCAGTTAATACTTTACAAGTATTTCCATTTGTTCATTAATTTATTAATGGACTCTTTTTTAAAAAGACCTTTCTAATCATTATTTGATCCAGACTTCTATCCAAACAGTTCATTCATTCATTCATTCGTTCATTCATTCAACAAACACTCAGGAGCACCTACTATGTAGCAAACACTGGCTCTGTCGGCCTTACAAAGCTCACAGTCTCATGAGGGGCACAGACACTAGTGATCCTGTGGGCAGTGGTGGAATGGAGGAAACAGAGTGATGGAAGCACTTAGGGGCACATACCCCAGCCTTGGGCTGGGAGAGTCACCAAAGGCATCCAGGAAGAAGTAATGTCTAAGCTGATATCTGAAGGTGGACTTGCAGTAATCCAGGAAAAGGGAATGGGATGAAGATGAGAGAGGGAAGCAGAGGACCACCCAGATGGAGAGAAGAGCAGGTGGAAGGCGGCTCTAGGGGTTCAGTGTGGCTGCACCGGGCACGGAGGGGTAAGTGGTGAGGCTGGGTCAGGAGTAAGCACAGGTCAAAGCCTGAATTGTGCTATAAGTAAAACTAAGAAGTCAGAACTATCCCAGAGAAATTATCTTAGAGAAGAAAGTGAGAACAACAGAGATGAAATGATCTGTCCAAGGTCACAAACGGGAAGCAACTGGAGGTAGATTGTCAACCCAGGTCTGTCCCTCTGCCTGAAACTCTACTCCCCCAGATGCCTGAGTGGCTTGTTTACTGTCTTGCCTCATTCACAGAACCAAGCCAATGAAATCTTCTCAGAGAACTGCCTCCTGGTCACCTTACGTAAAATAGAACCACTTGTCATTGCCTAGCCCATGACCCCACTTCATCTTTCCTCATGACACTTATTACAGTCTGATAACATAATATAAATGTATGTGTTTGTGCATTACCTTCTTCTCACAAAAATGTAAGCTCCATGAGGATAAGGACTTGTTTCTATTCATGCTATATACCTGGTAGTCATAACAGTACCCGGCACACAGAAGGAATGCAATAAATGTTGAATGAATGAAATTCACTCATTCATTCATTCAATTTAAAATCCTTGCTCTGATACTCAATGCTATATTACGCTCCCATGACTGATAGGGAGCCTGTGACCTTTTAGTTACTATTGGCAGGAAAACAACACAATAGGATGTGGCTTTAGAAAGTCCATGCTGGTAGCAATGTAGAGGATGAATTCGACAAAGACACACTTGGGGGCCAGGAGAACAGAGACGAGGCAGTGCACTACTGTTTGCCAGGGAAGATGATGGTCTAGACCAGGGAGTAGTAAGAGGGACGAAGAGGAAAGACCCCCCCCCGCAAAGGACCTGAAGCCTCAGGCAGACCATCAGCCCAAGACTTGTCGCCCACTAATAAAAGAGGCCAGAGAAGGAAGGTCACATCTCCAGGAAGGCAGAGCTATTCCCATTTCTGGAGATTAAACATAGAAGTGGCAAGAACAGTCTCTCAAATTAAATATTTCCAGAACAGCCTCTGATAAAATTACACTGTCTATGGGTTGGAGGATAGGTGTCTTTGGAAAAGGAAAAAAAAAAATTTTGTTCTGCCTAATAATGATGGGGATGAATGTCTAAATCATGTGGAAGTCAAGGCCAGGCTCACCTAATAGTCAGTGAGGTAGATACCTAAGGCAGAGCCTGATACCTGAAGGGTAGCAGGCTGACCCCCTGGACAGCACTTCTAGCCTCCCTACTCTCTGCATACACCTGGCCATCTGTGGCCAAGAATGGAGAGGCAGAACTAAAAGGTGGTGGTTTTCATTCCAACAAAACCTGGAAAGAAATCAAGAAGATGCTGTACATATCTAAGTTAATTGCATTCGTTTACTTGTTCATTCATTCATTGAGTCAATCATCAACTAACGTTTCTGATACCCTCAAAGACACAGCACTGCCATGGAGAACAAAACAAGCAGCAGGACAGAGCTAGTCTGCGTCCACATGGTGTGAATAGCCCAGTGTTTCCTGACTACATTCTTTGCACAAGGCCATTACAAAAATCAAATCATCGCTACCTCGTTAGAGTGTTTTATATTTGTCAGGGACTAGACGTGTCTTGTACTATTTAATCAGCAACTCTGTAAGGCCATTATCATCACTCTCATCTGTCAAACAAGGAAGCGGAAGCTCAGGGAGGTGTAGGAATGTGCCAGAGAGCAGGCAGCCTGGGATGTGGGAGCACAGATTTAAACCCATGTCAGGTTTTTGGCCAAAGCCCTTCCACGGTCCTGGGCAGCCTCATGCCTTTGCAGAAGTCGGGTTCTGAAGTCAGACAGCCCTGGAGTGAATCCAGGCATCACCTACTATGCCCTAAAGCACTTAGAACAGCACCTGCCTCTCGGTGAGTGCTATGTGAGGGTATCTGATGTCGATGTTATTATTACTAATAGGCAAGTTACTTCATCTCTGAGTCACAGCGCCCTCCTCTGTGAAATGGAAACACTAATGCATCACAGAGTTTAATGAGAATTAACAAACATTTAAAGAGGTGGTGTATACTGTGTCCCCTTTGCTGCCTGGCCCATTGGGTGGTTATCAATAGCAGACTCAGAGCCCTTGACTCAGAGCCATGAAGGGGGATTCAGGGCACAATGGGGGAGCGAGTGGGTTTGTAATGATCCCGACTCCCCCTGCCAGCCTCCTGTCCTAGAATAAGGCTGAACTCACCTCGGGGACAACCGGCCTGGAAAACCCAGTTGCCTGATCCCCTCCTGTGTCTTCTGTTTGGCAGTCTCGCCAGCCACATACCCAGAGGTTTTTTATCTGCATGGGTGGCCAGCTTCAGGAAGCCTTGCCAAGTCTGAACTGTTGTGGCCTGTCTACTTCACCTGCCTCGAGCGGCCTCTGAAGTGCTTAGAGAGCACGGAACTCTTGAACCTGACAGAGAGGGTGGGGTAGGAGTTCTCATGCCAGCTCTGCTTCTACTGGGATTTACCTCCTTTGGCAAATTGCTCTGTCTCTTCGAGCCTCAAATTTTTTCGTCTGTCAAATGGGGACATTAATAGCTACCGCCAAAGGATGGTGTGAGGAATATAGGACAAGAGGCACCGAAGCACCTAGTAAGCATTAGATAAATGGTGGTAGTTGAGGAGGCGGGGTGATATTGAAGATAATGCTCATTCACTGAGCATTTACTATGTGCCAGACCCTGTTCTAAACATGTGAGCAGTGACTGATATCCCTAAGTAGAACTTACTGTTATTATTGATATATTTCCTTAAATCCACTATACACTTCAGCTTCCATGTTTTTGTAGGGATGACTGCCACAGAGCTCAATGTTTTCTTTGCCATTTAATTTGACCAATAGATCTTGAGCTTCTATAAATGGCCAGGCCCAGGTTTAGAGGATGGGGAGACCCAGATGGGGATTAGTTACGGTTCCTGGTCAGGGAACTTACCATTAGCTTAAGCAGTAAAACAAGGGCATAGCTGACTACCAAACCATAAAGTAGTGAATTTATTTTCCATTAGAGCTTGCAATAAGATATACATAGTTTTACATATGTGTATGTATGTATGTAACTGACCTAAAAAAAGTTTCACACACTAAAAACTACTCGCCTTTAGTATAATGGATGAATGCCAAAATGTCTGTTCTGTTCTATTCTATTCCATTCTACTCTATTCTATGCCATTCTGTTCTATTCTATTCCATTCTGTTCTATTCCATTCCACTCTATCCTTTTATATTCTGGTCTGTCATTTTCTATCCTTTTCTATTCTATTTCATTCTATTCTGATCTGTATCATTCCTTTCCATTGCATTCTGTTCTATAATTTTCTATTTTGTTCCATTCTATGCTTTTATATTCTGATATCTCTTAAAAATGTCTGTTGCAAGCCACTCAAAATTTTATGGCCCATTAAATGGTTTTGACCTATCTTTCAAAAATCACTAATATAAAGAAGCTGTTTGTTCCAGTTATTTATATCTGAGATACTCTCTTGAAATTAAATCCTAGCTAATACTAATATCTTAATAATTATCAAACAAATAATTGGAGTTACTCTGGCTGAAAGGGTGAGGGCCCAGAGTTAACTGGCTACTTCCACCTTTCTAGACCCCTAATAATTGGTGAGGATGACTTAGGGCTGATATTGATTATAAAGAGCCCCCTCCTAGGCTTTCAGAGAAAGGATGGGAGGGAGATGATTTAAATTGTTGGTTAATTCAGTTAATTTGTATATACTTATCAGATGCTTATGTGTGCCATGCCAAGTGCTAGAGCTGGGCTTAAATAAGATGATTCTTACCCTTATGAGGATTTATCAAATGCCCACCAAGTACTAAAGTACTTTACACACAGCCTCACATTAAACCCCCACTGTTCCCTTGAGAGACTATTGGCGTTGTACCCATTTTACAGATGAAGAAACAGGCTCAGAAGTAGCCCATGGTCATACAGTGATACATATTAGAGCTGGGATTTAAACCCAGGTTGTTTAAATCTCAGATTCTTTAGTTCTAGCTAGAGCAATCTAAGAAAGGGTCTCAGAGGAGGTGCTTTCTGAGATGACTCTATCTTTAGAGGCAAAGGAAAGCCTTTCCTCTGCCTCTCAAAAAAAAAAAGAATAGTGTGAGCAAAATACAGGAAGAAGGCTGGAGCTACAAAGCGTGTTGGGAGAACATGGAGAAGCCAAATTTGGCTGGGGTACAGATTGCATGAGAGAGAGAGAGGATTTCAGTGGTGCCTGGAAGCTACACAGAGCGGGGGGGAGGGGAAAAGCAAGGTGGCTGGGCTGTCTGGTGGGGGCCCTCCAGGGCAAGTCCCAGGCTGAAGGGCAGGGTTGACAGGCCTCTGGCAGAGGTTCAGCTTCAGCCCTGATGTGGGAAGGGCACAGTTCATGGCAGGAACAAATTACTTCTTTAGAAGCACATGTCCAGAGCTGGCCATCATCTCTCCAGGGGAAAAACAGACTTGGTCTGAATTAAAATTATGTAGACAAAAATAAAATTCTCCCATTTGGATCACTAAAAACCACTGCCTCATTTTCAATTTCATTTGATGCTTACACCCAGCCTGTGAGGTCAGTAGGCAGAGATGATCATTTTCTCTGCGTGATGATGGGGAAATGGAGACTTAGGTGTCAAGACTCAGGGCTTGGTGTAGCCTCACCCAGGACTCCTGTTATAGCTCTATGCTTCCTCTTCCCATGCTTTCCAGGGAACCCAATCTCCTTTCCTTTTGCAGAGGCTGCTACCAAAGTGAGGCAGCACAAACACTGATTCCTGGAATCCTGACGCATCTGCTTCTGGCACAAGCCTCAGAAATGCCACTATTTCCAGAAGGTTATTAGAGAGCAACTTCATCGCCTAGAAACCTCTTGGAGAGATTCATACACATCTCCCTTCCCTGTTAGTGGATCTGGGCTCACCCCAATCCCGGTTGAAGAGACTGACTTCAACCTATGAGAATATGAGTCCTTCTGAGGGTGGGGATTTGGGAGTGGGTGGGACAGGAGAAAGGAACCTATTATTTACTGAGTTCTATGATGTGTCATGCACATTGGATAACTTGTTCAATCATGAAACCTTATCGTTTTTACAGGCTGGGATTCCCACCTTAAAGGTAAAGCAACTGAGGCTTAGAGAGGTTAGAAGACTTGTCAAGATCATACAACCGTGCCAAAGGCTGGGTTGGAGCTTGGGTCTGTGTGTTCACAAAGCCCAAGTTCGTCTCACCATATCATGATGTCTCTTGATTAAAGAAACAATAATGGGAAATCTAGACTGTGCTAAACTAGCATTAAAGAGGAGAAAGCATAAAAGGAAGAGGAGAAGGGGGAAAAAAAGAAGGAATCAGAGAAATTATCACTACTCTTTCTCCCATGAGCACTACCATTCCACCACTACTATTATAACTCAGACCCTCTCACTTTCTAGGTTAGTTTCACATTCAACTCCATATTTGATCCTCACAAAAATGATGAGAGGAAAGATGCATGCCACTTTCTCTGCATCTAAGAGATGCTGAGACTGGGGTTCAGAAAGGTTAAATAATTGTTGAAAGATAGTCAGTTACAAAGCTGGAATGATACCCAATTCAAAAAAAGTTTAGCCTAAAAAAGGGAAGACTGAGCAATGTTCCTTGCAATGTTTTTATAGCACTACTCATGGTAAGAAAAAATTTTTTTCTCCAGCTTTATTGAGATATAATTGAGAAGCAATATTGTATAAATTTAAGAACCCTTATACCATGTTGGTGGGAATGAAAATTGGTACAGCCATTATGGAAAGCAGTATGGAAATTTCTCAAAAAAATTACAAACATAACTACCATATGATCCATCAATCCCCCTTCTAAGTATACATCTGAAGGAAATGAAATCACTAAGCTGAAAAAGTATCTGCACTCCCATATTCATTGCAGCATTAGTCACAATAGCCAAGACATGGAAGAAAACATTTTTCAAGGGGACCCACTCAACATATTCACACATACACACACACACATGCAAACAACAAAATTTCAGAAACAAGACTGGTCCTTACTTTCTACAATCAATCCTGATATTCTCCATTGTATTCTATTCTATTCCATTCTATTTTGTTGCAGACAGTGATGGTCCTGACTCATTAAATGGATTGAATAGCTTACTAATGAGTCAAATACAGGAGTTTGAGAATGAACCATGGACTTTCAGAGCATGAAAGCATGAACCAGCTCAAAGGATCCAGAGGACTCCCACATGGAAGAAAAAATAGATTCACGCTTCACTGCTAGAGATGGCAGAACTATGACCAAAGAGTGGAAAATGAACACAAATTTTAGGTCAACATAAAGATGTCTTTCTAAATAGGTAACACTGTCCAAAAAAGAAAGATCACCTTGGGAAGTAGTGAGCTCCCTGGCACTAGAGCCATACAAGCTGAAGCTTGAAGATCACTTGGCAGGGATGCTGTAGATAGAACTGAAGGTGACCCCCAAGTTTCTTTCTAGGCTAGAAATACAATTTAATGTCTGTTTTTCTCATTTTTCTCCCTATGGCAGCAGCCATCACAGAAAATTTGGCTTTGATGTCAGAGAGGACACAGAGGAAAAACAGAGATGCTGAATTTTGGTTCCACTGGCAAAATGGGAAATGTTAACATTCCTCTCTCCATTCTCAGAAAATAGGGGGAATGAGGAATAAAATAGCAGTCTAGGGGGCAAGTCAAGGTATAAAAGAGTACAGGAAATCAAAGAACAGGAGAGATTTGTTTTAGTCCCTCCTCTGTTCTTTTCTCATTGTGGGACACAGCCTCATTCTTCCCAGCTAAGCAGTGGGGATACAGTTGAATTACATCTCCAAGGACTATTTCTGGTCTCAGGTTCTAGGTATTCCTGTTGCCTTATTCCTGGGTTCCCTGTCACCACTCATGAGGCCAGCTCAGCAGCTAAAGAAGGTGAAGGGAAGAGTAGGGTGTAGCTTAGCCTCTCCTTTGGAGGAAAGAAGTAACGAGCAATTGTGGTCCATCCCCATGGCCTTGTGCTGACTTAGAGAGTCTCATCCCATCAAACGTGTGGGTCATGGAGTTCAATTCATTAACTTTTGTGGTGGAGGGAGGCTGACAGGCCTGGTGCTGACATGAATAATGATGGATCATCAGGAGAGGGCCCAGCAAAATCTGCAGCTTAATCAGACCCAGAGAGTCTCCCCGGGCATTAATGTAGGCCAAGTGCTTTCCAGCCAATCAGACCTAATTTCAATTTCATGTTGCAAATTGTTACCACACAGCTCAGGCTCTCAACAGCTCAACTCAGACTCACACTGGGTTACTCATTTGTTCCCTTTCCCTGCGCCTTTGGAAGCACCTGCCTGGCCATGGTCTGCACTAAGGCTTGCAGCAGGGGAGGTGGCTAGACTGCAGTGGCAAGAATTCACGCAGGGCCATGCCAAGCCCCAAGCCCACACCCCCACTCCACCGCTCTGTACTCTCATTTCTGAAGTCTATGCTGTGCTCGCTTATGAAGACCTGCTGTTTCTCCACAGCCTGCAGGATAAAACTCAAGTCTCTACCATCAGACTGCTCTAGCCTTACCACCCACCATGCTTCCCCAAGCGACCTGTACCTCAGTCACAACAAATCACTTCCACTCCTGAAAAAGTGCCGTGCTCTCACATCTTGAAGCCTCTGTGTGTCTGCATGTGTTATGCTCTCTGCATGGAACGCCTTTATTTGCTCCTCTCTGTTCTCCACCTCACCTCCATCTACCTTCCTTTAATCCAGAGGACCCTGGCCACAGAAAAAGCCACACACCAAACTTAACAGAGCCTTGAGGGGCAGGGACTGTCTATTTCACCCTTTGTCCAGAGTAGATGGCTCAAAAAAAGTAGAATCTATGAATGAATGAGAGTGTAACTTTGGACAAGACATTTCAAGTTTCCAATCCTCTGTTTTCTCAGATATAAATAAAACGACATCCTTCGCAGATATTAGTGTGACCGCTCATAAAGGATGCTTTCCTTTTCAGCCCTCCCACCCTCCCAGTGCCTTTCAGAGCTCTCCTTGGGTGAAAGTATCAACGTAGATTCTTGTTCTCCAAAACCCTCCTCTTAGCTGCCCTGTGCTTCACTTCTCTGCAACTCAGTCTCTTCATATGTGAAGTGTATGCACTAAATTCTAGAGGGCTGGGGAGATTAAACACATTCATTCATTCACCCCTGCTTTCAGTATATATGTCAGATGCAAATCATTGAAATGATGAATGCTAAAGTGACTTTCATAGGATGAGGTACAGAGTGGAAGCTCGTTAAAAGCTTTCTAGCTCATTGTCTCATATCCTCTTCTACTTTTATCCTTCCCTCTCATCCTGCCTTCCTTCATTTCTTCTCTTACTAGCCCCTCACACCTTCCTTTTTCCCCGAAGTATGATTCTGAAATTCTCGTGGCCTTGGGTGAAGGGGTTAGGCACAGCCCAGCTTTATCCCTGAGGACCGTGATACAACTTCAAAGCTCTCTACCCCTTCAGCGGGACACATGAATGCAGAGCAGTGAGATGGCAGTGGTTCTGTCCCTGCACTGCGCTTTTGAGCTCCACTGAGCAAGCTACCATGTGAACAGAGGGTGAGAGGGTTATTATTAATTAAAGGAATTGAGAATTCCTGCTATTCTGCTGAGGACCCATCTTTAGATGCAAACTTCATCATTCCAGTCTACTTCCTAGTAAACAAGTGCCAAGATTGAGGGCAGATCTGAAGCAATGTGATTTCAGTTCCAAAACTTACCTCTTGGTAACACACTTCATAACTTTTACACATAAATTCCCCCCAAACCTGCTATATATTTATATATATATGTGTGTGTGTGTGTATATATATATGCACATATATATGTATAAAAGTGTGTGTGTGTGTGTATAAATGACAGGAATCCACACCATACCTGGTGTTAGGAAAACATGAATATTTTTGAGAGAATTAAAAGGTCAGGAATCGTGATTCCTTCAGGTGGTCTTTAAATTTAGTCACCAAAGTGGGGGAACTGAAAGGTCTGGAGAGTGACACTGTGTAGGAGGAGGTAAGGGAAATGTCACTGTCCTCCATTTACTGTATGACCTTGGGCCATTCATTTCTCTCTGAACTTCAGTTTTTTAGTCTGTAAAATTAACCTAGTTCAGTTCAACAAAAATACTGCATACTTACCATGTGCCTTCCAGACACGGAGCTAGACACAGATACAGAGGCAAATAACATATAGCTTAAATTGATTAGGAAGACTGAATTTGGAAGTATTCCATACATGAAGAATTCCATACATTATAAGGTGTGCTACAGGAAGACTGTAACTCTTTTGATTGTGTGTGTGTGTGTATGCATGTACATAGGTAGGTATGCATTATTCCAGTGAGTGAGTGGAAAGTGAGGACAGTATGATTAGTAAATCCCTCTGACCCAAACTTAGCAAGTGTTTTGTATGAATGAGATTTGAGACCCTGCAGACAGAACAGTGAACATAATCAAGTCTCTGCTTTCATAAAGCTTACATTCTAGGGATGAAAATGTCACATCTGAGGGGGAAAAGAAGGAGCCCTGGGCTTTTTCACCCAGTTATGGAGGTATAATTAGGGGTGGGGTTTTGGTCACAAATAGGAGCCAAGACAAGTTGAGGCTGTGTTCGGCAGAAATCAGACCAAGCAGTAGTTTGGACATGTGCTTATTCAGCACCCAGGACAGCACCCTGTCTAGTAGCTATGCCTTGGGCATTGCTGGAGCAGCTGACCTGTTCAATCTGACTTTGGCTTAAAAGACCTTACAGATCCTCAAAGTGCATGTGTTTTGTATGCAGGACCTGATTCCACTTCCATAGCTATGCCTGAATTGTCTATATCACTAAAGGTTTCCCCAATAAGTGCCCCAGCCAAGCTTCCTGCTTAAACACTGTGGACTCAAAAGTCAGAAAAAAATTTAATAGCACATCACTTCTCCTAAAACACCTCTGATGACTCTCTTCTCATCCTTACCTCTGCTTTCTATATTTTCCACCATCTGTAGCCCTAAAGTGTGCATATGACTGGAAATGTATCACTCAAGGCACCTGCGGTAGAGTGAAACTGGTTAGGATTTCACGGTCCCATCCTATTTCAGCTAGCATCAGGCAAGGAGGGGAAAATGTTCAGTTATGGGCAGACCCATACTTTTTGCTTTTCTTAAGGCAAAGTTTGGGAAGAAAGGTTTTTTTCTGTTGTTGTTGTCCCTTTGGAATTATTTTGCTGAAGACTTGCATGGAATCTTTTAGAATATGTCCTTAAAAATATCCTTCTCGGGTGAGGAAGACAGGGTTCTTCATTTCTTAAAAAAAATATGTATGATCCCAGAACGTTTTTGATTAGCATTACTGCAGTGGTCAAGAATCCTGCTTGACCATCTGGGACTCTAAAGTATGAAAAAAATTAATTAATACCACTCCATTTCTCCTAAAATGTCTCCCATGACTCTCACTAGTTGATTCCCTCATCTAGGAACCAGGAAATCATATAAACAAGAGAGTAAGTCTGGGCTTAGGAATCCCCAGGGCCTTATCTAGGAAGAGAGAATAGAATTCTTATCCATTGAAAGAAATAAGCTATTTCCTCTGTGGTTAAGCACAGCCATCAGATATGGTATTCAAACATCAGAATATGAAAAAAAATCTTTGAAATCACTAATTTCATCCCCTACCTAATACTGAATATCCCACCCCACACTGTGGTTGATTTTTGTAACCCCCTTAGCATCTCTTTCCTCTTCTTTTGTAACAAGGACCTAGTTTTTCCTTGAGAGACGACATGATACCCCTTCAAAACTCTCAGTCGACATGGTCTGGCTCTGGCTTACTGGAATCTAAGTCTAGGGGTGGCCACCTGACCCAGAGTTGACCAGTAGAGCATCACAGTAACTTATTTAGGGTTTGTGGTAGTCAGAATAATGTCCCCAATCGGCCTACGTCTTTATCCCTGTAACCTGTGAATATGTTAGGTTACATGGCAAGGGAGAATTAAGGTTGCAGATGGAATTAAGGCTGCCAATCAGCTGGCTTTTTGAAGGGTAGAGTGTCCTTGATTATACAAACGGGCCCAATATGATCACAAGGGTCCTTATAAATGGAAGAGGGAAGCAAAAGAGGAGGTCAGAGTGACGTGGTGTGAGAAGAACTCGACTCAATTTTGTTAGCTTTGTAGATGGAAGAAGTGGGGTGCAAGTCAAAGACTGTGAGCAGCCTCTACAAGCTGGAAGGGGCAAGGAAACAGATTCTCCCCTAGAGCCTTCAGAAGGAACATAGTCCTGCCACCAACAGCATGAAAGTAACTCACCGAGGACCGTTTCAAATTTATGAACTGCAGAACTATAAAATAATAAAGGTGTATTTTTTAAATTAATTTTTATTAGAGTATGGTTGCTTTACAATGTTGTGTTAGCCTCCACTGCACAACCGAATGAATCAGCCATACACATACAGATAATCCCCTCCCTTTTGGCCTTCCCTCCCATTCAGGTTACCACAGTGCATTAGGTAGAGTTCCCTGTGCTGTACAGTATGTTTCCATCACTTGTCTATTTTACACATAGTATCAATAATGTATTTGTGTCAATCCCGGTCTCCCAATTCCTCCCACCCCACCCCTTTGCCACTTGGTATCCATACATTTGTTCTCTAAAGGTGTATTGTTTTAAGCCACTAAATTTGTGGTAATTTGTTACAGCATCAATAGAAAACTAACACAGGGATACACACATGAGCAAATGATAGTTTGTCCAGGCACTTAACTTAAAAATAAGAAGCACTTTCTTTCCTTACTGGTGGTGCTAAGTATAAAGTAATCTTATCGTGACCTGGGGAGAGTTCGCCCAAGAATGAAACCTACCCAAAGGAAACCAGAGTGAAGGAACAGAGACATATTCCTAAAGACTCTATATGGACATTTTGATCTAACCATCCCTGCACTAAAGCTAGCCTTTGATACTTCAGTTCCTTGAGGAAGGAAAGACCTTATTTATCCTTTAGTCAGTTTGAGTTGGATTTATATCACTTGCAAAAAAAAAAAAAAAAAAAATCCTAACACAGGCATGGTGGAGTGAATACCACCTCTTGAAATATCCTATTCCAATTTTGGATACTTTTGTTACTGTTTCTTTTTAAAATAGAGCTGGAATCGGCTGCCGTGTGGCTTCCCCCCACTGCTTCTTATGTCTAAAGGCCACACAGGACAAAATTAACTCCCACCTCCCTTGAGAGATATTTAGGATTTAAAAGAGTAATCCCCACCAAGATCCCCTAGTCTTCTCTCCTCCAGGCTAAATCCTCCCAGTCATCTTCAGAACTTTGGTAATATGGTTTTGAATGCTTTCACTACCCTGTGGTTAATCTTCCTCAGACACACTCGATTCTGATTATGCTTTTTTTTTTTTTTAAAGATAATACCACAACTATGCACAATATTCCAAGAAATGACTAAGCAGATGAGAATATCCCTGTTCTAGGTAAGAACTTATACTGATGAAAGCTAAATTGAAAAAAATATTTTGCTGTTGAACACTGATACTTCACTCAGCTTATTGTCCAATAAAATCTACCTATGTTTTTCCAAGGTGCTGCTGGGTCATTTCTCTGCCCCTCCCTCTACATTTACCCAGTTCTTATGATTAACGTTCTGAAGTACACAGAGGTCTTTAGAGTTATACCTATCGAATTTCATCATGTAGAGAAGCAGGGAAGAGGTAAAATACAGGATTTCAATTCAGATGAGCCTGGATTCAAACCCTGGCTTTACCACTAACAGTTATATGACCTTGAACAACTGCATAATCTCTCCCAATCTTAGCTTCCTAATGATAAAATAATAATAGTACCTTCCTCATAGGGCCATTGTAGAAATAAACAGGATAATGTATGGAAAGTGCTGGCCTAGTGCCTGGCATGTACTAAGCTCTTAAAAAACGGTACCTACTATTATATTCAATCAGGAAACAAACAAACAAAAATAGGTCAGAGCTTTCAAGCTCAGGATTGTCTTCTTGCATGTGTGCAAATGGAAAAGTTAGTGCAGGTAGAGGGACGGAGAAAGAGGAGGAAGGGGAAGAGGAAATACGACTATCCTTCCCCATATTCTGGGTTTACATCCAAAGTCAAAGACAAGTACTCCTAGAAGACAGGATAGCCAAACTTCCCTACCCCTGAAAGTGTTAAAGAGTTTGTTTTGAAAATGGGACTTGGTAGGCAGGAAGCATACAAATTTCCTTAATGCAAATTAAATAAATTCCTGGAAATCACACACATAGGGGGAAATGAAAGTGTCTGCAAGTTGAAACCTCAGAACAAAAACTTCAGGAAGGGCTTTGGCAACACCTGAGCCAATGTCTCCCCTTACAAGTAAGGAATGTAGCCTCAGAGAGTGACAGTGTTTGGCTCTATTTCAACCAGCAAATCAGTTTCAGAGTCACTGGAAGTCAAGGGCATCTTTTTTTTTTTTTTTTTCTCTTCTGGGCCCAAACATCCTGGTCAAAGAGGCCACAAAGGAAGCCCACTGAAGTCTGTCTTTCTCCAGAAGAAATTCAGAAAAGGATCTGAGTGCACGTGGTTATTTGGAAAGTGATTCCAGGAAACGCTCATAGAGAAGTGGGGAAATGAGGCGGAGAAGGGAAGGAGTCCAGTAAAGGATGGTTTATTAAGCCAGATACCATAGTGGACCACAGGAGGTCTATCCTGCTGGGGTGACAGGGGCAGGGGCGTATGTATTAACCACCCTCCAGCAATCATCAGTTAAGGGCTGCCACTGCAGAGCTGATGACTCCCTGGCACTCCAGCCTGCCTCAAGCCTGGGCAGAGGGATACCAAGCTGCCAGAGAGCCTCTAGCCAGAGGCACACGTGCTGGCAACTGGAAGTCAAGCCAGCATACATGGAAAGGGTTAGTGCTGAGGGGATCTGAGCTGGACACCAATAGTGTCTGCTCCAAAGTTCAAACGGTAATGAGGCAGAGTCTCTGAATGAGCCTAAAGCTACCAACCAGCAGACCGACCAACCCACTAATCAATTAAGAAACGATCATTAATACTGTGTTACTATTCCAAGATGTTAGAGAGAGAACATTCAAGTGCTTGATCACTCTACTGATGCCAGTAGCCACACCCCTACACAACAGTTCCTCAGAATCAGAGATAATTCTAGGCAAAATGAGTAGGAAGCCGCCCAGTATTTTCATGGGTAGGGAATTTCCTAAGATCCTTAAGCTCTTGCATGCTATTTTCTGTTTGGAATAATTCCTGCCACCCTCATCCCTTCAAGCACCATCTCAAAGGTCACCTCTTCCATTAGATTTGCTCCAAGGGCTAAACAAGATGATCTGACATACTTAACTCAGTGACCCGCACCAGATACACCCAAGATGTGCCAGGCATGGGCAGTTTACATACATTCCTGTGCTTCCCCATCCTTGAGCTTCGAGTCAGCTGTATTTTATCATCTAGATCTTATGGAACCTCGCCAAGGATTCAAGCTGCTCTAAGTGACTGCTCAAAGCTAAGATACGGGCAAAGGAAGGATCTGTTATTCCCTTCCTCCCTAAATTCCAGGGGACCCAGTAGTAAACATACGTACAGAGAAAAAAAGAAGCACACATACAACACATATACAACACACACATACACGTAGAAGCATAGAAACTGTCTGATGCTTTCTCATAATTAGACTGGGATTACAGACTTGGAGGAAGAATGCCAGAAAGACCAAGTGGCCTTCTCATCACATCATATCAGCAGGTGTGTGACATCGACAGGATTTATTACTGATGATGTTAACCTTGAGCACTTATGTGAGGGGGTGTCTGCCAGGTTCCTGCTTCCTCAACCAGGTGTATTTTAAAATGAAATCTGGAGGAAAAAATAGGCAAGTTAGGTGCTATTATATTGCTCCATGCTGACCTTTTCCTAACAGAGTTAAAAGAGCCTCCCTCGGCCTCAGAGGGTGATGGTTACTGACAGCGCCATGGTGATGCCAATTAGAACACTCCATGTTGAGAGGAGGTCGGCAAAGCCGGTGAGGATACCGCAGCTCCTTTCTCCATGACACCTGCCCTGACCCAGGTCTACCACCTAGGAAAGAGGCTGGCGTTAATAAGTGTGCACCCTTTTTCTTCTTCCTTTCTTGTCTCCTTTTTTTCCCCTTATATTTTTGTTTTTATTTTGCTTTAAAATTCCTTTTTTCCACTGCAGTAATAAATCACTGCAGGCAAGATCCACTGATGAATGCTAAAATTAGTGGGAAAAAACCTCATGGAGAAACAGGATATCTGTAGAGTCTCAAAGTATCTATCCCAAATATTTATTAATTACGGCGGTGGTTTTAACAAATACCCACACATTCTTTGACACCTCTTTCTCCAGGAGGTGGCCCTTAATCCCCCTCTCCTTGTGTGTGCTGGACTTTGTAAACTTGCTTCGAATAATTGAGTATGGAAAGAGAAAGATATAAACTTTACAGTGGAGAAACATGGCAGACACCCCCTCACATAAACGCTCAAGGTTAAGATCATCAGTAATAAATCCTGTTGATGTCACATATCTGATGATATGATGTGACGAGAAGACCACTTGGTCTTTGTGGTGTTCTTCCTCCAAGTCTATAATCCCAGTCTAATTATGAGAAAGCATCAGACAGACCCAAATGCAGGGACATCCTGCAAAATACCTGACCCAATACTCTTCAAAAAGGTCAAGGTGATAAGCAAGAAAGACTGAGGAGAAGGAGACTCAGGAGACAGAACAACTAAATGTAATATGGTACCCGGGATTGGGTCCTGGAACAGAACAAGGACATCAGTGGAAAAACTGGGGAAATAAAGTCTTTAGTTAACAATGTGGCATCAGTGTTAACTTCTCGGTTTTGACAAATATACCATGGTCATGAAAGATGTTGACATTAGGGGAAGCTGGCTTAAAGGTATATGGGAATTATCTGTGCTTTCTCTGCAACGCTTCTGTAAATCTAAAATTATTTCAAAATAAGAAGTGAAAAAACACCACCACCACCACCATCCCCCCAAAAAAACCCCCAAAACCAAAACCATCCCTTCTCTCAATCGTGTTGTAGAAAGCCTTGGGGTAGGATACTAGAGAACTTGCGCCTGGTGCTGGCTTGCTCATTGACTCCGGCCTTGAGTAAGTTCCCCTCTCAGGGCAGCCCCGCCATCTATTACACGATGGGAAGTGGAGGGTGCTTTAGTCATATTCAAGCCATGTTCACAGGGCACAGCCTTCGCGGTGCGTGGCTACGCCACACAAGTCCCGTCCACCCTCACCCACCACGAACTCTTCCAAACTTCCAGCCAAAACAGATCCATTTTTGTCTGTTACATATTAGGTATCTACATGACATTTCATTTAGATGGAAGGTTTCTGGTGTAAAATGTTGAAAAGTACTGGGATCGATCACTGATACGGTTCTTTTCTAAACTTACATTCACCTTCCCCTGCCAAGTCTTCCCTGAATTAACTAAAAAGGACTTAAACACTCCCTTCCTTCTCTAGTCTGTGAGTTTTTCATAGAAGGAGCCATGTCTGTTTACCTAGGTTGGTCAGACCCCTGCCCTTGTCTTGGGACAGAGTGGTCAATGCCACGTGAATCGGTGAATAGGAAGCTAAGAATCTAATAACCTCCGGGAAAGAGAATGAGTGTGGAACACATCCCTGACCCCAAAGTCTTGCTAATATCAGCTACTGCAGAGAGATCTTGACAAAGAGGCAGAAGTTGTCAATTACTGACTGATGTCCAAATCCATGCCACAGTTTAAGACCTGGATGAATTTTCCCTTTCCCCAGGAAGTTTCCCTTGATCCCTCCAGCTAGAAGTTACCTCTTCCTCCTCTGTTTTCCCACTGTCTTTGATCTAGCCAATGACATGGTACTACCCTGTCTTCCTTGAATACTTGACTCAACACCCCTACCCAAAGATATGAAACCTTCATCTCAGAACCCAGTGTCATGCTTACCACAGTGCCTTGTGCATATGAGATGCTCCATGAAAGTTGAAGAAGTGAAGGAACAAGCTCCAGGCCTCCTGGTTCAAAGGAATCTAAACAGGACTCCAGGAGATCTAGGTTTGAATTCCAGCTCTGCCAATTCCTAGAGTGTGACCTTAGAAAAGTCACTTAATGTCCCTGGGGGCCTCAATCTCAAGTCAGCCTCTGGTTAGTGCTGTTAATAAACCCTATATATATATATATTTTTTATATTTATTTATTTAATTAATTTATTTTTTAACATCTTTATTGGAGTATAATTGCTTTACAATGGTGTAAAGCATTAGCATTAGTTAGCTTCTGCTTTATAACAAAGTGAATCAGCTATACATACACATATATCCCCATATCCCCTCCCTCTTGCATCTCCCTCCCCCCCCCTCCCTATCCCCCCCCTCTAGGTGGTCACAAAGCACTGAGCTGATCTCCCTGTGCTATGTGGTTGCTTCCCACTAGCTATCTATTTTACATTTGGTAGTATATGTAAGTCCATGCCACTCTCTCACTTTGTCCCAGCTTACCCTTCCCCCTCCCCGTGTCCTAAACCCTATAGACCAGATCACACAAGCCCAGGGGTCTGACACAGTACTTGACATCCAGTGGGTGGTTGTTCAAGAAATATTAGTTTTATAAATACTAAATTGTAGCCTCTCTGAGTTTCTGTTTCTTTATCTGTAAAGTAACGATACAAATACCTACCTGGCATCTCTGTGGTGAGATTAAATAGCAGAGAATGGTCGTACATTCAGCACAACGCCTGGTGCATGGCAATTACCCAACAAATGTTTGTTTCTCTTCTAGTCTTTTCCCATCAGGCATTCTCTCCAATGGGGGGACTCACTTAAGCACTTCTCCCAGCCATGTGCTTCATTATGGAGGCCAAATTAAGAATCCAAGGTGCTTACATTTGAGAAGAAGCAAAACATGCTAGACCACGGAGTGCAGCATGGGGTGTAATGTATGCACAGTCGCTCTGCTAAGAAAGCATCCAGGCCCCCAGTTGAGAGACTAACGCAGCACCATTAGCATAACAGGTGCCTTTGCAAAAAGAATGACACTTTAAAGACAAACCCCCCCAATGCATTCCCCAAATGCAGGACTGCATGTTTAATTACACTTAATGCTATCTTTTTCCTCTAGCTCTGTGCATGGAGGGGACACATCACTCCACAAATTTGGGAAGATTTTTATAGAAATGGCTGGAATCCAGAACTGCTTCCCAGCTCCAGTGTCCATAGGAAGAATATCAACAGTGGTGCTTCAGGGAAGGAGCCATGGGCTTTCTTTGTTTGCTTGAGGAGCATGGAGCTGAGAGAGAAAATCGTGGGATGGGAAAAGCAGAACACACTGGGACCCAGGAGAGTTCAAGTTCACTGTGGGCAAAGCCCTGGGCTGATCTTTGTCATAAATTAGTTTTAACACACACAGCAAACAAAATGGTGTAGGTATAACCACCATTCTAATTTTTCTAGAAGAAAACTGAGGTTTAGAGGATTTGAGTGATTCCAAGGTCACAGAGCTGATGATGGAGGATCTTAGAATTGCACTCAGGCCTAGCTGGTCCCCAGCCCATGTGTTTTCCTCCTCATCGACCATCCCAGAGACTCTCACTCAGTGGGCACATGCTCTGCGGACATGCATTGTACCACCTGTTTCACATACATCATCTCACTGAATCCTTATCCTGTTTGGTAGTACTTTTTCTCTATTTTACAGAAGAGAAAACTAAGGCTCAAATAAATTAACTTGCCCAAAGTCATAGGTAGAGGGGATAGAAAGTTTGGGGTTTAAACTCAAATGTGTCCATCTTTTATCCTCAATGTCACACTAACTTACTGTGTGAGTTTGAAGAAGTGAATTTCTTTCACTGGGCATTGGTTTACTTCCTTTTAAAAATGAAATGCTTATAAGCAGAGATTTAAAGGTTCCTTGTGCCTCTAATATGTCATAATTGTATGTGCTTCTCCAACACGAGTTCTTCCCTATTTGCCTCCACAGGGCAACCCTAACCTTCCAATTATCCCCAGGGGATGCTGAGATATTTGGTAAAAGGAGATTTGGCTTTACCATGGAGTCACTGTGTGATTTTCGACATGATGAACCCTTCTAAGCTTCAAGCAGAGCTAATAATAATAATAATAGCTACAATATCAATGTCTAAATACCCAAGGATGGTTTTTGAAGATAAAATGCAATAGGAGATGCTGTGAACATTGTCTTGAAACTGCCAAAAGCCCTGTACAAATATTAGTTAGCATTAACAGTATTATTATTGCTAGGGTAAAATGCATTCTTTGAGGATAATTAACTTCCAAATCCAAACAGAGTTGATGCATGAAAGTGTACATGGTCCTCATTGGCCCTCACATGAGAATCCCTGTGTTTTACAAGACCTGCTCTTCAAAATTCCTCACTCAGCTTTTAACAGGTACTAGGATATCTGTTACACATGGATACTCAAAGCATTTCATGGAGAAGGTGAGGAGGTCCTACTATAGCACAGCAGCTAAAGGCATTGAGCGTGGACTTCTACAAGCCTGGGTTCAGGCCTGAGCTCCATCACTTCTACGAAAAGAATTTGCTGCTCTTAGCCTCGGGTTTCTCACAAGTAAAAGGCAGTAACGAAAAGCCTCCTCACTGGACTCTCATGGAGATTAGATAAGCATGTGGAAAGCATCTAGCACTGTTCTTGCCACATAAAAAGCCTCAGCAGACTCTGCTATTATTAATACCAAAGTGGTATGAATGCACGAACTGCAGTAGCCAAAAGAATGGGGCCATGCACGTGGGCACACGGAAGTGGATTAGGAAGAGGGCTCAGGTGTTCTTTTCAATGCCTGTTTCCCGGGTGCCCCTGCTCTAATACGTACCCTTTCACCTGATGTTAAAGGGTGAAAACCGCATTTGCTTAAAATCCATCTGCTTTTTATAACTTCCAGAGACCAGAATCTGCATGGGCAGCAGTTCTTCGCTTCTCCTAATTAATTCCTAAACAAAGACTGCTCCAGCAGCAACACGGTTTATGAAGCCAGTTGACCTCCTGGTGCAGAAATGATGACACAGATGTTGTTGCTGCTTCACAACCTCATTTGTCACTTTGCACCACTTGGGCAGGCCAGCCATGTCTTCACCTTCCAAGGAGCAGGAGGTGGTCCCCAGGGTGGCTCCGAGACCCCAGCTGTCACCTCCCGTGGCTGCTGGCCTTCCTCCATTCAGGGGCCTCCCACTAGCAACCTAGGGTGGGACAGGCCAGAAAAGCATCATCTTTGTCTTCGCTTTATCTAAGAGATTCCCAAGGTGAGGACTCCCTAATCTGCATGGGGTTTGGGAGACTACAGGTAATCATAATCACGGTCACCATGAACTGAGCATCTTTTACGTGCCAGGCACTATCCTGGCATTCCACCTGGGTTATCTCATTTCATTCAACACAGTCTTTTAAGGTATGAGTTGCTGTTCTTGATTTAAGGTCCAGGAAACAGGATATTGGAGATAAGAAGGAAGGTTTGCACGACTTCAGAGCTGCCCGTTACAGAGCACTTCCTACAGACAAGGCACCGAGCACTTCACTGTGCTCCCTCGTTGAAGCCTCCTTCCACCACTGTGAGGATTTCTGTCAGGTTAGACGACTTTGTCTAGGTCACACAGGTAGTAACTGGGTAAAGAGAAACCTAACAATGTGTGGGTCTCTCCTCTGAGTGAGCTGTTCTTCCAGTTTCACTGGCCTCAACGTGCCAACAGGGAGAGCATGGGCTTGAGACTAAGAGTCCAGGTCTCTGGCTGCGTGTGACCTTGGGCGATCTCAGTTTCCTCATCCATCAAATGGGCATAGTCTTACACATCTCATCTGTGAATAATCACTAACAGGCAGTTTTGTAAATTTTAATGAAGTAGTGTGTGAGGAAGACCATGCAAGCATATAAAAGGCACTCTCAAATAATTGTTGCAATAACTAAGTGGAAGCTGTTACCATCAGCCTCCCCCTGCAACCTGGGAATCTGCACCCAGTGTAACAATGTTGCAAAAAGTTAACAACTGTAACACATGACAGGATCCAATCATCTATCTCCCAATCCATTCATCTAACAGTTTACTGAGCTGCTAGTATATGCCAGACACTCTAAAAACCTCTTTCCCTTCTTCTCTCCCCTTTCCATCCTGTCCCCTTTCTGCTTTGTGATCATTTCCTCCCCTCTTTCTTTTTCCCCTTTGTCCCAGGAATAAGAGCCGAGGAAAAGGAAAATATGTATTCCAGCCATTGTCATTCAGCCATTGTCGGCTAGGGAGGCACTAACCACAATTCTCTTCTGTATTAGTTTGCTCAAGCTGCCATAACAGCATTCCACAGACAGGGTGGATCGAACAACAGAAGTGTATTGTCCTACAGCTCTGAGGCTGGAAATCGGAGATAAGGTGCTGACAGGGCTGGTTTCTGGTAAGGGTTCCTCGTAGACGGCCACCTTCTCACTGTGTCCTCACATGGTCTTTCCACTATGTTCCTGCATCCTCTCCTTATAAAGACACCAGTCCTATTAAATTAGGGCCTCACTCTTATGACTTCATTTAACCTTAATTAGCCTCTTAAAGGCCCTATCTCCAAAGACAGTCACATTGGAGGTTAGGACTTCAGCATATGATTTTTTGGGGGGCGGAGGACACGATTCAGTTCATAACACCTGCCACTCAATCTCAAAAATGAAGGGCAGGCAGAGTATCCAGCCCAAATTATACCGTGGACCTTAAATGACCTGCTACAGGACTTCAGGCAACCATCCACCAACGGCCCCACCTACCCAGTTCTGTCAGGGATCCAGAGACTTCTTGTTCTGGTGCTGACCACCTGTGTGACCCTAAGCAAGGCCCTTCTCCGAGGCTTGGCCTGACCTGCTATAAAAGGGTGTTAAAATGGACACCTACTTAATAGATTGTCAAGCTTTCATGAGATGTTAAATGACAACATGTTCTATTAACATGAATGGGTCAACAGTGTTAGAGCTTTAAGAACAGCTACAAAGTACTGAGAAACTTCTAGGTACCATATACCAAGCTTGCACTTACCATGGACGCTTCCATATCTGGCAATGTTTTTATTAGAGGAGGTACTATTGTTACGCCTATTTTCCATCTGAGGAAATCAAGGTTCAGAGAGGGCAAGTAGCTAGCCCAAGATCACAGAGTTAGCAAAAGGTTGTCAGATCCGGGTCCAGCTCATCAGCCTCCCCTCTCAGCCATGCTTCTGTAATTACCGTAATGGCACAGACCTGCCCTGCATGAGTTTACCTGAGATCATCTGCAATGAGGGGAAGTGGGTCTCATCTCCCCCCACATCTCCTCCCGGGGGCTCTGTGAACCATCTCAACAAAGCCCCTGGCACAGACACCAACATATTTCACTCCCTATAAAGGGAGGCCAAGACAGGGCAGGCCTCTAGACGCTTCATTAGGGGAACATCAGGACACATAAGGACTATAATAAAACAGGAGCTGAAGAGAGTGTCCATGGGGAAAGCACAGAGCCACTCTTGCTGGTGCCCCTGCAGAATTTGAGAGAAGGGAGGGAGGGCTGGGGACATAGAGGGTCAAGAGCAGGAGAGGGTGAGATGGGGATGCTGTTTAAGAGCTTTACAGCCAGTGAGGCAAATGCAGGGTCTAGACCCCAGCTTGGCCTCTCCCTAGCTGTGTGACCTTGAACAAACCCACTTAACTTGATGTACTTCAACATTTCAATCTGTAAGATGGTGATACCAATGCCTGCATGGCAGGGTTTCGTGAGAACTAAATAATAATTTAAAAAATTAGCGGGCTGAGGCTGTGGTTTTCCCACTGCCGGTCTCAAGGAGCTGCAGGTGAGTGATTCTCCACCTTTGCTATCAGCAAACATTAGGGGCAGAGCCTGCCATAGTGCAGATTCCCCAGAACCCCACAGCAGGTGTTCAGCTCTGGCAGACCTGGGGCAGGGCCCAGGAAATTGCCTTTTAAACAAACACCTGAGGTAATTCTTATGTACAGAAAAGAGATCTGGCTCCACATCTAGTGAAATACCAGAAGTAAACAGTAGAACTTAAGAATATTAGGCAATTTTTAAAAATCCTAATGCATAGAGTGGTAATGCAAGGGCTTTAGAATCAAGACACTTGGTTTCCAATCTTATGTTGCTTATATTGGATGAAATGCTTATCATCTATGGATTTCAACCTCTTCCCAGGTAATAAAGACAAACTACCCTACAGAATTATTTTAAGAATTAAGTAAAATAATGCACATTAAGCTCCCAGCACAATCCCTGGCATACAGTAAGCGCTCAGTATTATTCCTCCACAAATGCATTTTCACCTTGAGCTTGAAAGGAACTTGCAATAACCCCATAACTGTGGAAACCCAGGGGTGGGAACAGAGGCACAAAAATTTCTTTCTACCTTAATTCCAACCTCACGTTTGTTTAATCAAGCAATTTACAGGGGGCAAAAATAATTCGTCGTTTTAAATGCTTTGATACAAGCAGGCACTGCAATCATGATAAATCATCTCCGACATATGCCCAGCTCCTCCAAGTGATAGATGACAAACAAAAGCAGGACAAGGTCCTCCATCACAGGCAGAATCATTGAGTTAATGGAAGAATTATTGCCTCTGAAATCCACTCCAGTCCTATTGAGGGGAACGTACCAATTTATCAAAGCCAAATGAACGTTAATTGCAGCAGTCTGGTAAGTTTTCCAGCCGCTATGACCTTCATTGAATTTTAATCCAAAACAGATAAGATTTCCTTCCACACAAGAGGAAACAACACAATTAGCTCAAAATGACAGCTAGATTACAAAGCAGGCACACACAAACAATGCATACACATTCACACTCACGCACACCCCCCCCAGTGAAAATATTGATCCTGCATGACTTAAAATTCAGCACCAAGGAGGTGGGCAGAGAAAAGGTAAATACAGACAATCACACATCTGCATAAACCCCCCTCCCTTCATTCAGGAGAGAAATTTTGGAGGCAGAAGTCAAGATAGACAAGGTGGCAGGCAGTAATGGAGACAGAATTTCTGTTAACTGCTGTAATTAATGTTATGTCTCATCGGGGAGAGATTAGGAAAAAAACAGAGAGGGAAGGAAGAAAAAACAAGTATTATTTTGCTATTAAAGACACCCTTGAGCTGGGGAACATTAGCCGCAGAAGTCTGAATTGGGTGATTGTTTGACTGTATTGGTAGATTTGCAGACAGCATGATTACCACAATGAAGTGAAATATCGTTGTGCTGAACCTATATGTTTACGGCTCCCACAGCACAGAGTGAGGGGCCATCTACTGGGTGCAGATCACAGCTGGGGGAGGTTTAGAAAGTGTGGTGCAGTGGGGGCCACACACACACACACACACACACACACACAGTCATGAGATCTAGATGGGAAAGCCAGCTCTGTCATTGACCTGCCACATGACGTTGACCATGTCACCCTTTGAGACCTACAGGCTTAGTTTCTGTATTTGTTTTCACTCTAAAATGAAGGAGTTGGACTAGAGGAGTTTTAAAGTAGCTGTTTTTGTTTTTTGGGGGGAACCTCAGAAATGCCTGCTCTCATCACTTCTAAAGAAGATACGCTACCTCCTTCCACAGTCCAAGGGCAGACCTGCATTAACAACACACAGAGTCAAGTATTAACTAGATGATTATGAAGATGGGCCCCTAAAAGGTCTTTACCCATCCTTGCCCCTGTAAGAGAAGAAATACTATAGAGGAGAGAGATCACTTGGAATCACAAACTTAACTTGAATTCTGGGCTCAGGCACTGGCTGTGTGATCTTAGAAAAGAGTAGTTTTAACTGTCGAGGCCTTGGTTTTATCATTGGTGAAAGAGGAACAATGACAGTAGCAATATTAATGAAATTGATGATACAACATTTGTGTAGAGTTTACATATGTGACCTCATTTTAATTCCAGGAGGTAGAAACTATTATTATCACATTTTACAGTGGAGGAAACTGAGGCACGAGGGAGTAACTTAACCATGTCACGCTGAGAGGTCAGCCATGAGTCCAGGATGGATCTAACCCAAACAGTCCTGCTCCAGATGCAATACTCTTCCTGTTTTTAACTCTTTTATATTGAAATAATTATAGACTCACCAGAAGTTGCAACGTTACTACAGAGAGTTCTTGGATAGTCTTCACTCATTTCCCCCTAAAGGTAACATTTCTCATAACAAAATACAGTTGGTCCTCCTTATCTGCAGGTTCTGTATCCATGGGTTCAACCCATCCTCTGTTAGTTGAATCCACATATGCAGAACCCATGGATATGGAGGACCAACTGCACTACATCATTTTATCTAAAGAACTTGAGCATCCATGAATTTTTGTCTCTGTGGGGGTCCTAAAACCAATCTCCCATGGATACTGAGGGACAACCGTAGAATTATCAAAACCTGGAAGTTAACAATACAATCCCATCAGCTAAACTACAGACCTATTTGGATTTCACTAGGTTTTCCACTAACGTTTTTTTTTGGGGGGGGGGAGGTGGGGGCCGGGTCTAACCCAGGATCCTACGTGGCATTTAATTTTCGAGTCTCCCTTGTCTTCTCTTATTTGTGACAATTTCTCAGTCTTCCCTGTCTTTCATGATCTTAATACCTTTGAAGAATGCTGGTCAGCTATTCTGTAGCATGTCTCTCACTTTGAGTTTATCTCTAATGTTTTCTCATGATTAGAATCAAGTTACACCATTTTTTGGCAAGAAAACCAGAGAAACGGCATTGTGCTCTTCTCAGTGCATCCTATCAAGAGATTCAGGTTGTCCATATGTCTTATTCCTGGTGATGCTAACTTGGATCACTTGGTTAAGGTGATGTAGTGGGTTGAACGGTGGACCCCCCAAAAGATATATCCATATCCCCGTACTCAGAACCTGTGAATATGACCTTATTTTGCCGATGTAAGTAAGCTAGGGATCTTGCAAGGGGGAGATCATCTTGAATTATCCAGGTGGATCCTTGATCCACTGACACATGTCCTTATGAGAGACATAGAAGAAAGGACACAGAGGAGAAGGTGAGATGCAGATGAAAGCAGAAATTGGAGTCAAGTAGCCACAAGCCAAGGAAGCATGGAGCCACCATAAACTAGAAGAGGCAAGGAATGGATTATCCCCTAGAGCCCCGGAGAGCATGCAGTCCTGCTGACACCTTGATTTTGGACTTCTGGTCTCCAAAACTGTAAAAGCATCAACATCAATTTCTGTTGTTTGAAGCCCCTCAGTGTTTGGTAATTTGTTATAGCAGCCCTAGGAAGTTAATGCAAGTGGTATCTGCCAGATTGTTCCACTGTAAAGTCACCGTTTTCTTTTTGTAATTAATACACATCCGAGGGGGTGGGTGGTGGTGTCATTTGAGACCGCAAATATCCTGCTGCTTCTTGAAGTTTCACCCATTAATTTTAGTATACATGGGTGGATCTTGTTGGTAGTAATTATTACAGTGGTGACGGTCTAATGGTGACTTTCTAGTTCCCTCTTTCCTCTACATCTATTAATTGGAATTCCACTGTAAGAAAGAGCTCTCTCTTCTATCCCATTTATTTCTTAGTCAATTATTTATATCAGTATTTTAGAGTCAATATTCTTAATAACTCCTGCCCAACTTAGCTCTAAGGATGTTTTCCAAGGCCAAGCCCAACACTGAATTAGAAAGGAATTTTTAGGAGGCAAAAGGAAAAGAAAGGGATCTTCTCTGAGCACTGTTCTAAGACACTTCATGTGTCTTTTATCATTTATTTCTCCCCTGAGCCCCATGAATGAGAGATTCACAGCCTCACTGGAAATTCAGGAGAAAGTAAGAATCAGAGAAGTTCAGGAACATATCTAAGGTCAAACAGCAATATGGGAAAGAGTACGATTTGAACACACACTTGTCTGTCTCCAAACACACATTACTTCCACCAAACCAAGCTGCCTCCTGAAGATGGGGAGAGGGGACAAAGGGGAGTTAAGTGAAGCAGGAAGTGGAAGCCCACTAATGAACCCAAAGGAAGCCCACCTCGATCTTTACTGTGGATAGACTCAGAACATGTGGGAAGGGGAGTAAACAGGGGGAACATGGCACCCCACTTGTACACACACCCCATTCGTTCATTCCCTGTTGCTAGAACACCATACGAAAGCCCTGGGTTCTTGAAGGAAAATGAAATGTGGACAAGAGGCTGGAGGAAAGCAGGTGGGGCGTGGCCACGGAGAGGACATTCTCCTTGACTTTCCTGCCAACCCATTTGGCCCCTCCCCGTGTTGCCTCTCCGCAGTCTCTGGATCCCCCCCCACCCTCCAGGACTCGGCACTGCAGCCTCACCCACCTCAACCTCCGCGGCCTCTTCTCAGATCCGCTGGTCCCGAAGCCCCACCTCAGACCCTCCCTGTCTCTGCTGGACGTTGCCCCATCTTCCGGACTTGAGCCTCCTCCTCGCTCCTAGCACCCCACCCTTCACCCCGTCAGTCCACCCTCCAAGGCTCTTTCTGGGGATCCCAATCTATCTGGTCCCTCTCAACTCTGCTGTTTCTCTTTCCCGGTTTACTTGTCTCTGTGTGGTTTCCTCCATGTCTTTTATTCTGTTTCCTCTTTCCCCGCCTCTGCTTCTCTTGCTAAATCCTTTTCTGTCTGTTCCTGCCAATTTCCCTTTATTTTTCTACATCTCTCTCATTGTCCTTGGCTCCCTTTTTCTGTTTCCTTTTATTTCTCTCTGCCGCTGGTAGTTTCTACACATCTAGTGTACAACAGTTGCTCAATAAATACTGGGGGATGTCTGTTTTTCCTATCTCTTTGCCCCCCCCCATTATGCAGATTTTTTTTTCTTATACATTCCCATCTTGCATTTCTTTTTGACCAGAAGGCTCAAAGGAACTTCCTCCAGGCCCCCTTCCTGAGATGCATATCCAGGATGCCTTTGTCAGCCTTCTCCACCTGGGCTTGATTGCTGGCCCAGACTAATGGAGTAGGGATGGAGAACGTCCATTTTCTGGCCTCATTTTTCTCCATCTGTAAAATGAGGCGTGGTCTCATCTAACTGCTATCTGCAATCGTTCACATGCCCATTCTCCATATAGGACCGTAACCCCCTGCCACTGGCTTGGCCACACGATATGCTCTGGCCCACAGAATGTGAGAGAACCCATGTCTAAGCATTTGGTTTAAGAGCCATCCTAGATTTCTGCCTGCTGTCTTGCTCATTGCCACGAAAACCAAATGTCTCAGACTGGGGCTCCCCTTCAGCCACAGTCCCAGCATGAGAAGACAAGCAGATCTGGGCCACCGTGACTGCAGCTGCTGACACGTAACATGCATGAGAAATAAAGCATTGTTTGGTCAGTCACTGAGGTTCAGAGTGATCTGTTCACAGAAAAAGCAAGCAAAAGCTGACATCTCAAGAATTGGATTCTGCAAGGTCTAAGGTGTTTTCAGCTCCAACCTTCCAACCAAACTGTAGAGTTCTACTTCTTTGGGGGGAAACCTAGCCAAATGCTTTCATGTGCATTATCTCAGTTCAATGTTATGATTCTAATTTTATTTCCATTTGGCAGATGACCAATCGAGAAGCTCAGAGAGGTGAAGCTTTGTCCAAATCTCTGCAGCTGGTACGAGGTACAGTTTTAACTGGAAACCAGACCTCCTGACACCACCTCAGGCTCATTCCATCAATACTTCCCTAAGCTGCATCCCTAAATGTTGTGGGAGATAAGCCATATTTCTTTTAGGACAGAAGCCATGGCTTATTCTCCTAATCTTCCCATTAGCCTAGCTAGAGACCCTGTGGGTTTTTAGTTAATCCTTGTTGTTGAGGCAAGCCATGGCCAAGCTTCAAGGTACATATGATTTACATTTTTTAAAACTAAAAAAATGTATTTGTGATTTTAAAAATTTCACTTTCTGGGGAAAAAAAAAGTAAATGGGATTCACGAGGTATGGCACACATATAAAAATGTACTTGGGATATTTGTACTTCCAAACTTCATCATGTCTTGGCAACAGATATAAGCTTGAGGATCTCAACTTACAGACGGGGATACTAAGGCTAAGAAGGGAATGTGACCTGCTCAAGGTCATAGAGCACATGAGGGGCAGGGCTGGGACAGCTGAGTCCCAGGCCAGAGTTTTTTGTGCTATGTGTATCACATGATTTTCCTACCACTGGATTTTTGCTGCCACCTTTTTAAAAATATTCCTCTTAGTCAAGATGTTTCCCCTTCTACTCTGCCTTCACTCTGAAAGGCTTTGGGTTCTCCCACCTTGGTTGCCCTGGGCATCCTTCATTAATATCACTTATAAATAACACAGCAATAGCACTTATTGTTATTTCTTGAATTGTGTCCCCACCAAAAAGATATGTTGGACTCCAAATCCCCAGTACCTCAGAATGTGACCTTACATGGAGACTGGATCTTTACATATAGAGGTAATCAAGTTATGATGGTGTCATTACGGTGGGCCTCAATCCAATGTAACCAGTGTCCTATAAAAAGGAGAAAATTTGGACACAGAGATAGACACCCACACAGGGAGAATGCCAGGAAGAACAGAGTTATCTTGCCACAAGCCCAGGTGCTATAAGAAGCTAGGGGAGAGGTCTGGAACAGATCCACATCTTGGCCTGCCCACAGCTTGATCTCAGATTTCTAGCCTACAGGACGGTGAGGCAGTAAATTTCTGTTGTTTAAGTCACTCAGTTTATAGTACATTGTGATGGCAGCCCTAGGAAACATACACTTGTAAATAGCAGAGTCTTAACACTTATGACGACCTGACTCTGTGTCAGGCTCTAGCATGTGTGCTTTATGTGTATCATCTTAGGTGATCCTCACAACAGCATCCTTTGGCAGGTATTTCCATCCTCACTCCATTGTAGATGAGGAAATGGAAGAAGCAGAGGGAAGGAACATGCCCAAGTCACATGGCCGGTAAGTCAGTTACGAACCTTGGGATACCAGGTCCACAGTTCTTGCATGGTAGTTACATTCTCTATGCCCACATGTTCTCAAAAGTAGAACAGGAGTAATAATGACATCTATTGATTTAGGATTATCGTAAGGATTAAATGAGTTAACAATCTGTCAATGACTATAACACTAAGCATTATAACAGTGCTTGTTAGCATTACTATTTTAAGACTCTTCGCTGTCTTGATTATTTTCTCATACATTTTCTAGTCAGTTATTGTTTATCTTAACTTATGATCCCCAAAAGTAAACACAATATTTCAAGTCTCACCTAGAACCTTCTAAAACTAGTTGCTCAGAAAACTGGTTTTTCATGAATACAACTTAAAACGTAGGACCCCTTTTAATGATCAAATCCCACAGAGTTGGCTTGTTCTGAGCCTGTGGTTGATTTTTTAGAGCCTTTTCTTTTTTCCTTTTTTTCTACCAGATAGGATTTTCATTGTTGGGTTTAGTGGGCAAGTAAAGCATTGCATGATTGAGTGATTAAATCAATAAACTAAGGAATGCATGATATGCTGTGAATGAATAAATGCAATGACTGGGGAAATGATCTAAAGCCATTTTTCACAGAAAGCTTTAAAATGTACTATCCCCATATCACATAGATCCTTTAAACAAAGCTACTGATTGAGAATGGTAATAATAATTTCTTAGATTTATGGGGCAGTTTATAATCCTCAAAGTGTTTTTCTATATACTATGCCATAGAATCATAGATCTTCAAGTTTGAAGGAACTACAATAGTCATCTAATTTAACTATTATTCCTCTCAAAATCATGACAAATACGGCTTCTAGCCTTTGCTTGCATACCCCCAAAGACAAGGGACCTCACTACCCTCTGACTCAGTCCCCTCCATTTCTGGAGAGCTCAAACACTTTGGAAGCTTGGTCCTTTGTAAGCCCTCCTCACTGGGGCCCACCAGTACAAATCTGTGGCATTTTCTGTGGGATGGTCCCTTTGAAAGAAACATGTCCTCAAAGGTCTTCTCTTCTCACACATCAAATCCAACATTTCCTTTCATCCCTTTGCTCAAAACATTGTGGCAACAATATTCGTCACTGTTGTCACTACAGCTAACATTTTAATGACAGCTACCACTTTGTGAGCACTTACTGAATTTCAGGCACTGCACCTTGCAGAGTCACGCCAAGAGCAAAGATTCTTATTAATTTGTGCAGACCGGAGTTGGAATCCCAGCTTTGGTGCTCATTGGTGATGTGAACTTCAGCAGGTTATAAAATCTCACTAACTCCCAGGTTCCTCATCTGTAAATGAGGGACAGGAGCAGTATCTATCTTATAGAGGAACCAGAACAATTAAATGGAATGCTGCATGTACCACAGCTAGATTGTGCCTGGCATACAGAAAGTCCTCAGTGAGGGTAGCCATTGTTTTTATTATGCGTGTGTGACCTCCTTCAGTACTTAGAAAAAAATCTGAGAATTAGGAAATATTATTCCTATTTTACGGATGATGAGGTTGATTTGGCCAAGGTCAGAAAGCCAGCAACAGAGATACTGTTTAACCTTGGAGTTGACTCCCAAGTCATAACCTCCCTTAACACACCCCCAGATTCCACATAAGGTGGGAGTCTTTGTATTAATTTGTCCGTAACATCTTATAATTTAAGTCAGCAACTAATTCAGGGAGAAGAGAAATGATGGTCTGCTTTACAGATTAAGGGCAGAGGATCTGGAGTCTGCCTCTATAGAACTAAATACTGGTTTTACCATTTAACCTTGACCAACTCTCACCAATAGCTATTGATATTATTAACATCTCAGGTTCCACATCTATGAAATAAACATAACAATAGTATCCCCCTTAAGATCTGTTGTAAGGCTTAAATTTAATAATGCATGTAAAACAAAATTTGGAACACTAGCTGGAATGTAGTGAATACTCAGTAAATGTCAGGTATTGTGAATATTTCTCTAGATCAGATAGCAAGATAGCAGCAAAAAGAAGACTCAATCCAATGGCTCCTTACTCCTACATTAGAGTCCTTTAAAATTGCTGCACCGGTAGTAGTAATAGCCACCTTTATTGTATACCCACAATGTGGCAGACTAGATATTAGGTACGATTTATATATTTCTTCCACTCTTCTCAGTAACCCTGTGAGACTGGTAAGATCAGTTGTTTCATAGATAAACTGAGACTCAAAGAGGTGATGGAACTCCCAAGAGTAAAACCATCAGGAAGCAGGAAGCAAGAAAGACCATGCCTTCTGAACCTCTGCTCTGTTCTCTGCATCCGTTGTGCCCCCCGCATGGCTGAGGCAGGCATGGGACTGCTCAGAGTAGCTGAAGTTGGGGCTGCAGACTACATGAATGACCCCCTACTTTCTTCCTCTGCCCAGGGTTTCACCGAGTACACCTCTATGTTGCCTGACTCTTGGGATATTAATAGTCAGATGATGCAACCTTCTGGGATAAAGTAGATGCTCAACTCAGGGCTTAACAAGCCCAAAAGGGCATGCTGGTTCCACTCCAGTAGGCATGGATTGTAGCAGATTCCAGTGACTGACCTGGAACTGGCTGCCCTTCATGGGTGGGCAGGATATGTATGCTGAGGAAAGCGGATGGAAAACATTGACTCTGACCTCCAGGTTTCTTTGAGATTTGACTGGATGATTTGGTCTTCTCACAAACCATCTCAGATCTTCACTGAAGATGATAACAACGCAAAGTTTGACAGAGGGAGAGTCATGGTGTCCTGAGTAGCCCCGTGACATGAGTTTGAAATCTTGGAAAAGCCTGGGCCCAGAAGTGCTTTCTTGTTAGCCACGCAGCCTTAGGCAAGTCAGTTAAACTCACTGAATCTCAGATTTTTCATCTGTGAAATGGGAAGGCAGGTCCCAGCCACCATGAATGCCATTTTAAATGTTTGGGATTTAAAAATCTAAAAGATTCAAGATTTGTTTTAAAAATTAAAAAGATTGGTAAGGTGGGAGTGGGGAGAACCAGACACTCTTTTTGTTCTTGCTGAATTATCTGTGGCCAGAATGGCAAGGACAGAGTCTGAGCCACGGAGAGGTCTGTCCTCCAGGCCAAGCCCCGCTATCTGGCTGGGGGTCCTGGACAAGTCCTAGTCTGTATTTGGACCTCAGTTTATCCATCTATGAAATGAATGGGTATAATACACCAGCACGTCTCCATAATAAAAGTGTGCCTAATAATAAAAGCTAATGCCCTTGTATGCCAAGCTCCTCTGATACAAGTGCTCTGATACACAGTAAGTATTAGTATAATCCTCATTTTTACAGATGACAAAACATGGCATAGAGGGGTTAAATACTTTGCCCAACATCACCCAGAGTGCTAAGTGGCAGAGTGAAACTTTACACCCAGGGACTCGGGCTCAGGTGTCTATGCTTATAACCATGTCATCCTACCTCTGTGTAGAGGGCAGGGTTCTCTGAGGCATGTCCCACCTCTGAGAGGCTGGGCTGCCATCAACGGATGCAAAGGGGACCAATGCTTCCTGGACAGGACTGTCTGCTGAGGGTAAGGGGAGGAGAGGAAAGATGAAGATCTGGGAGCACTGAAGGGGGAAAGAATGGGCGGGACCACAGGGTGGTAGCCTTGGGCCGCTCCAGCTTGCGGGCAGGGAGGGTCTAGAGACTGGCAACCTCCACGCGACCTACTCCACCAGCCACATCCTGAATTACAGGGAACTGGAGCGACATCTGGGTCTTAGTGAGTTCTTCTTTCCAAGCTAAACTCACTGAGCAGAAAAAAGTGAGAAACGCCTTTAGTCTTTGGGGAGGGGTCTGATTTAACTAACACTAACACTGGGCATGGAAGCAGAGAAAGCCCATGCAGGACTCACTGATCATTGAGATAATACTGTCTAGGTCACTGGGTTATGGGAAGGACGGAGGTGAGTAAACGCCATGCCGAACAAAAAATGCTTAATAAATATTAGTTCAAACCGAGTCTCACTCAGACATTAAAAGAAGAGCCATCACGCCCATCAGCCCCAGGCCCCTTGAGGAACTCAGCAAGTACCCTGAGAGGGTGCTTACAAACTTGCAACCCAAACTTAGCATGCAGGCACCCACTTGGCTTGGCATGTGGCTGCATCACTCGCTAAATATAAAAATGGGAAAAGTCTATCACACTCATTCCGTGAATAACACAAAGGCCTTGATTTGTTCCCCCATGTGATGAGCATACGTTAGGTCCAAATTTAACGTGGCTGTCTGGCTGGGGTATGTGTGTGCTTTTCCAAAAAGAGAAAACTTCTAAGCACTTACTCAGCCCTAATGAGAATGTCTAATGCACAGTGCAGGTTGAAGAGGAACCGGGAGAACAGAGCCCAAAAGGCAAGATCTGCTCCATTGTAGGCTCTTGGTAAATACTGTTGACTATTGAATGGAAGGAAAAAACGAAGGGCTGGGTTATAGCCCTATTTTGCTGAGTGGCCTTAGGTCAATCACTCTACCTCTCTGAGCCCTACCTTCCTGACACATAGGTTGGGAATAACTTTTCCTACCCTCTTGCATCTGGCAGAGCTGTGCTAAAGGTAAAAAGGGGAAAATAACGTAAGCACGGCTTCAGGAGTGAAAAGCACTAGTGATGTCAGCTGTAGCTATTATCTGATCTCTTCTTGAGCCAATTAGACCCTGTACATTCTGCATTTTTTTCTATCTACTGTGCAAAGCCATTAATTACAGCTTTTCTAATACATCATTAATGTGAATCTACATACACTTTAGACTACCATTCAGGCGATTTCTGTCCTAGCATCCTTTTCTGAGGAGGCAGCAGCCTCAGAGTGTTCCAGATCCTGGGGCCAACAGACAACAGATCTCTCTGTGTCCATAACTTCATCTCTAACATGGAAGTGACATGCCTGACTTCTTGGTGAGAATGCAATGAAATCACGTCCATGAATGTGCCTGGTGCAGTGCTTCACACATGGTGGACAGTCAAAAAATTCTTGCACTGAGAGAGAGAGTGTAGAGGACATAGTTCAGTTTTTGTAGCCAGATACACATGGGTTCAAATACCCAAGAGCAGCTCCGTCTCTTCCTAGCTATGTGACCTTGGGTAAGTTTCTCTACCCCTCTGACTCAGTATTCACAGCTATGAAGTGAGGGTAATGGAGGGGGCTTTGGTGTGTGACAGCCCCGGCTATGCCCAGTCCAGCTCCAGGGACCACCATGCACAGTCTACACTGCAGGGGGTGTTGTGAGAGTTAAAGCACCTGGCACATCAAGGGCACTTGGGAAAGGGCAGCCCCATTCCAATTTTGTTTGTTCAGTCATTCTTGGAACGGCCGGTTATGGAGCGCTGAACCTCAGCCCTCGGCAAAGCAGGTCAAGCACGTGACAGATGTTAAACAGCTATTCCCAGAGATGTCGGCCAAAAGGCCAAGGAGTTGGAGACCCTTTATTTTCTCCTCTGAAGCACAATTAGTTTGTCACAGCTGACAGATGATGGACGAGTATGCATCAGTCCAAGTGACACCACGGGATCCATCTGACCTTCTGTTTATCATTCTAACCTCTCGCACTTGGCCAGCTCCTACCCTCCACCTGCTGGCAATCCCCTGCCTCCTGCCATGGTCTCTCCACTCGCCCTTCCCTTTATCCACCCCGCAAAGCCCCAAGTGCACTCCCACTCACTCACCATCACAGAAACGTGGAGGATGTGCATCTGCTCCTCTACAATCTCTGAGGGCTCCTGGAGGGTGGGGGCAGTGGCCCGGGCCAGCTGCCCAGAGCTGCTCATGGAGACGTGGAAGTACAAGGTGCCGTTCTCCAGCCACTGCTGTCTCCAGTGCACCAGCGAGATGTCCGCTGCCGTGCCTGACATCTCTGCAAGACAAGACCCAAGGTGCTGGGTGAGCGGCAGGCCTGGCCTCGGTGCTCCGCGGAGGAGAGGGGCCACGTGTGTTCAGGAGCTCTGAAGGCACCTACCTGTACCAGGATGCCTCTCCCCACATGGAATCTCTGAGCCAGAGATCATCACTTCCATTTACAGATGAGTCAACTGTAGCCAAGGTTATCCCCAAGCAACAGAGTGGCAGAGGCAGGATTTGAACCCAGGTCTGCCTGGTGCCCTTTTGGTACCAGCATGCATGATAAGGTAATACATAGTTCTACTCCAACAGTGGAGGCGAACTAAGCAAGAGGTGAATGTGCTTACGTTCTTCTGAGGCCACAGAACTATAAGAAGGTGAAGGAAGGACATCTCTGAAGAGTGGGAGCTCAGAGTGTGAACTCTTCAGAAGCTGAGCTGGAAATGCTCATGGCAGAAATGCAGAACCTCAGAGCCGGCAAGGCCCAAAAGAACATCTGGCCCAGCTGAGGTACCTCAGGATCACCCTTTAAGGGAAAGGAGCTTGGTAAGTGGGTTGTTCTGAGCCATTTCTCCTGCTTCAGTCAGAGCCACTCCATTTTTTCCCTCATATTGTATATATTGTACTCTCAAGCAAGGAAGTACTGGCACAAAGGCTTCCATGGCTTAAAAATACTTGAAAACCCTCTTTCCTACTTCAATGTTCTCATATAACCAATGGGAAGTTAGGACTTTCTAGTCAATTGTAAGGTCACCTGACTTGAACTTCCTAACTCTTGCCTCTATGCTGTTTTTCCCTCTGAAAATACTTTAAAAATAATAAGTATCACTTTAATAGTACTTCCAGTCAATGTAATTGTACCAATATAGCTTCTTATTAAGAAGGGTGAGAGCATACAGTACCAAAAGCGTCCTTGCAGTGGGATCATACAATCTTTTCCTAGTGCTGTCTGCTAAAGGGATGTGTCCCTGAAAATATTTTGAAGGACAAGGCCTATCAGTGTGTCCTGTGAATAAAGGGGAAGGGTGATGGGGTTGGTGAATTATCAGATCTTTCCTCAAGTGAGAGTTACTGTAGGAAACAGAGGCAATCAATCCATCAATAGACAAGTGGCCTTCATAGTGTCCGACACTTGGACCTCTGGACGAAGCTATAGAGCTGACCTAGAGACAGTATTTCTACAGTCCCCAAAGACCTCATGTACATATACACAGACATGAGCTTGAGGAGGATTGATGAGGAAGACGAGTTAGAACTTCTTCTCTAGTCAGCTCACCCCATGCCCACGGCAGCCCCCATCACACCTGGTGACACTGAATAAAAGAGTCACCTTGAGATGAGATGATGATATTTGCTCACCAAATTCTACTGAATTATTCTTATATGGTCCATTCCCAGTAGACTCTAACTCCTTCAATTTCACAATCAAAAGTCCTTAGGGGAAGAGCATCTGGCACTTAATAAGTGCTGTAAAAAGTTAGCTATTAATATTTATTATCATTATTATTATTAACAGGGACAGGATCTAATTCACCCTTCAGACGCTCTTGAGACATTCTTGATTGCCTGCTTTCTCTCCCACTCTTCATCCAGTCCATCAGGAAATCCTTCAAAATGCACCCGAAATGCAACCCTTCTCAGCTCCTCTACTGCAAGCCACCTGGGCCAAGACACCCTCCTCTCTTGCCTGGCTTACTGCAAGGGCTCCTTAACTTGACTCTTTTCTTCCACCCTTGCCTCTTCTGTCTATGCTCAACCAGAAGCCAGAAGAATCCTGCCACAGCATAAGTCAGCTCACGTCACCACTCTGCTCTAAACCAACAGCCTCCCACCTCATCCCAAGGCAAAGACAAAGTGGCTGGAATATAGTAAGTTATTAGTCCAAGTGAAAACCTGCTTGGGCTTCCCTTGCTGCAATAAGAGTGGAGCAGGGCTGGAGATCATCTCAGGAGTACATCGGCTCCTAGAACTTAGGCCCCAAAGGGCCCCCAGAGCACACTGTGTGGCCCCGGGGAGGAGACTGGCTGGGAGCCTAGTCTATGAAGCACGTCTCTCCCCAGCACCTTCTCTCCCCAACCTCCCAGCCTCAGCATCGGAGGACGTGGCAGCAGCTTCTCTGGCAGCCGGCCAGCTGGGCCAAGGCAACGTGAAGACATTATGGTGAATGGCCTTGCTCAGTGCCTTGCTCATTTTTCTCTCTGTGCATCAAAGCCAGAACCAGATGTCCAGGGAACCCAGCACTGGGATTTGCCTCTGGAAATTGTTGTCTCTCATTAAGCAGCTCAAGAAGGAGGGTCTGTGTGCTGTCAGCTGGGCAGGCACTTACTGTGTTAAGAGTCCCTGAAATGGCACCGGCAGAGAGCCCCAAGGCAGGCCACATCTGGTTGACACATTCTGGTACAGAAGCAGGCAGCGGAAGCGGAGGAATCCTTCCTGAAATCCGCACCCCTTACTTCTGGAGCTCTCCCCACCCGTGCCTGAAACCCCACCATTAAAGGAGCTTGTCATCCCCGTGTTCAGATTAGAAAACAGAGGGTCACGCAGGGTTAGTCACTTGCTTAAGGTCACTGGTGAACTGGTACCCAGCTGGACCCAGTGGATTTCCAGTCTATATAATTTCTATTATGCCAGTTGCTCTTATAACATCTCCTTTTCCTTGACTAAATTAGCCCATGAACCAATTGAGCTCTTTGTTTGCTACGGCGATGAGTGCACAGTCAGCAGACAGTAAACGTTAAATGATAATCACAGTGTGTGAAACACAGTAAATATTGAATCACAGAGAACAGCTCTGGCCTTACTCTATTACAAAGAGGGAAAAAAACCCAAAAAACTACTGTTGGGAAGGGAGGAGGGGCATGAAACCTCAGAGGGAAAATTGCCTCAGCGGAAGCAGAAGGTCTTGGTCATTTGTTCTCTCCTTCATTCATTTATTCATGGGTTTCTTTGTTTAGACACTCAACACACATTACTGAGGACTTACTCAATAGCAGGTGGCTTAGTAGCTTGGAATCCGGAGTGAAATGAGACATAGCTTTGCCTTCGGGAAGCTCACAGTCCTTTAATAGCAGAAATTCTACCCCTGCCCCATGTCACTGTGCACACAGGTGCACACTTTCCATTTAATGTGACCCAGGACACCCCCCGCATCATCCGCTCATCGCATGCCCCAGCTCTACAGGAATTACAACTACTCCCCACACAGGCCAGGCTTCCTCTTGTCTCAGCACATACAGACTTCCTGTCCAGTGTCTCTGGAACTCTCCACCCAAAGCTTGCAAGCTGGCTTCTTCTCAGCCTTTGTCTCTCAGTCCAACTGACACCTACTCAGAGAGGCCATGCCACTCTTACGTAAAGTACTCCTCTCCAAAACTATAATTCGAAAAGATCCATGCACCCCTATGTTCACAGCAGCACTCTTTACAATAGCCAAGACATGGAAGAAATCTAAATGCCCATTGATAGATGAATGGATAAAGAAGATGTGGTACATATCCACAAAGGAATATTACTCAGCCATTAAAAGAAGGAAATAATGCCATTTGCAGCAACATGGATGGACATAGCGATTATCATACTAAGTGAAGTAAGCCAAAGACAAATATCATACAGCATTGCTTATATATGGAATCTAAAATTTAAAAAAGATACAAATTAACTTACTTACAAAACAGAAATAGATCCATAGATACAGAAAACAAACTATGGTTACCAAAGGGGAAGAGGGGGAGGGATAAATTAGGAGTTTAGGATTAACATATACACACTACTATATATAAAATAGATACACAACAAGGACTTACTGTATAGCACAGGGAAATATACTCAATGTTTTGTAATAACCTATAAGGGAAAAGAATCTGAAAAATATATAATAAAACTGAATCACTGTGCTGTAGACGTGAAACTAACATGACATTGTAAATCAACTATATTCAATAAAAAAAAAGATTAAAAATAACAAAGTACTTCTCTCCATATACATGCACTCTCTATTGTACCACCTTTACAAACACTTTCTATGGAACTTATCACTATTAGAACTTTACTTCATGTATTTTCTTGAACATGCATTTAATACCTGTCTCTCCAGGATGGCAGGGACCCCGTGTGTCTTATTCCTGCCACATTTCAAGTACTTCAGCACATATAAGTGATCAATTAAAAAAAAAATATTGAATTGCTGAATGATGAATACACACACACACATACACTCATACACATATGTGTTTATACATATCCATAATAAGATGATGAAAGCAGTGTTGAGTTTCATTAGGGAAATAAAGAAAAAGTAAAGGTCCATTGGGAACTCGAGGGTGGGACAGGACTTTCCTAGCTTTGAGACCAAGAACCACTCCCAAAACGTGGTAACATGAGTGTTGCACAGGATGGGCATCTTGTTAGCCCTCGGAGGAGAGAAGGAGGCAGAGAGATGGGCTGGGTGGCTGGGTATCTCAGGGCAGTGAAGCCACATGCACAAGAAGGAGGGCAGTAGAGTGTCAGGGTGGGAATATGGTTCAGACATAGAGTTAAGAGCTTTGGATGTCTGGCAACAGAGTATACTTTTTTCAGCATGCAGTAGGGAATCAGCGGGTAGACTTGCTCCGAGAGCCGGTCCTGGGTCCATTAAAAACAGGTCAAAGAAACAGTAGCATAACCAAGGCTAGGTTCTTGAAATTCCCTGATGATTGATTTTCCAATTGCATTTTCCCTCTCCTCTTCCCCTAGCCCCTGCATATAAACATTTCATTGAAGTCTTCAAGTCATATTACGATCAAACTTAAAGCAAAAGGGAGACTAAACGCATTTGGTTGGTAACAAAGATGATTCCCATAAAGGCAGATTATGCTGACATGATGAATATAAAATGAAACAGCAGATATTAAAGTGGGAGAATTGGTGCACCATGCCTTCCGGCGGTAGACTGACTCCAATGCCTGCCTCCCTCCCACCCCGAAGAGCTTAGTTTTATATTGGAATCGTAAAGAAACCCAGGGATTGCCTCTTCACCTTTCACTGTTCTCCCCACATGGGCTGCAACTCGTGAAATATTCAATAGGCTCAAATCCCCTCCGCTGCCCGCTAAAGCCAAGCAAGAGGATCAGCCTTCATCAGTGATTCTGGGAAGACCTCCACCCTGCCTCAGCAGCCACGGATGCCTTTCAACCTCCTGGAAAAGAAATAAAAAATCCCAAAGGCGTGTTGTGGTTTTAATTGGCTTGTTCTCCCTAATCTATGGCACTCATTGTATTTTTATTTAATTCCTGAAGGTCATTATGAAAATAAGCAGCTCTTCTGATCACCAGCCATCTTGGTAACGTCTCCCAAGTGGCTAACTAACCCGTCTTCAGATTCCACAGCACCAGCTGACCCTCCTGCAGATTATTCACGTCAGGCCAGAGAGCGCTTCTGATGAGTTTGCAAATGGTCTTTGCCTCGCCAGGAGGGGGAAAGCAGATGTTCTGTGAGATGAGCCCACTGCCTACGTAGAAGGAGCTGGGAAAGGTAGTGACACTGACTTCACGGACCCCTGACATTAGCTGTTCCAGCCTCCATGGGCGGTCACTTCTGCGCAGTAAGTCCTGAGGAGTGGGCTTGGGAAATAGATCTCAAATACACACCCTGCCTTATCATCTCTACATTGTTATCTCTAAGTGGTTGCCTTACTGCAAACCTTTATCATCTCTTTTGTGGACTGCTTCAAATGGCTCTGTGCCAGTCAGTGTCTCATCAGAAAAGAGAAGACACACTCAGTAAGGTGACTGAGAAGTGTTTAATAATGGGACCATTTACAAAGGCTTTGGAAGTGTCTTAGGGTTCTCAGAGACGCAGAAGCGATAGCACATATATAGATATATAGAAAGAGACTTATTATGAGGGGCTCGCTCACATGATTATGGAGGCTAAGAAGTCCCACAGTCTGCCATCTTCAAGCTGCAGGCCCAGGAGAGCCAGTGGTATGGTTCCAGTCCAAACCCAAAGGACTGAGAACCAGGGGAGCCAATGGTATAAGTCCCGGTCTGAGCCAAAGGCCTGAGAACCAAGAGGGCTAACGTCAGGGGGCAGGAACAGACGGATGTCCTGGCTCAGGCAGAGAGCAAATATCCCCTTCCTCCACCTTTCGGTTCTATTCAGGCCCTAGAGGGACTGGATGATGCCCACCTGCACTGACAGAGGCCTTTATCCTTTACTTAGTCTACCCATTCAAATGCGAATCTCTTCCAGAAACACCCTCACAGACAAGTTCAGAAGTAATGTTTTGCCAGCTCTCTGGAAATCCCTTAGCCCAGTCAAGTTGACATATGAAATTAATCATCACAGGCAGGGTTAAGGCCAACCAATGATGAAGCACCTCAAAGCTGGCAACAGCAAGGAGCTGTTACCATCCTAGGCCTGAAGGGGCAAAGGAAGGGAGGGTTCTATCACCCTGAAAGAGCCATAGCTGTAGGAAAGGGCTGCTAGTCAGCTGCTGTGGATTTCAGGTAGTATTGAATTCAGGGGTGAGGCGGCTGGAAGAAGGACCTCAGTCCTTGTCTTCTTTGAAGAAAGAATTTAGCAAAGAGATCAAGATTGTGAAACAGATAAAGCATTTATTAGAAGCAGTGGGCCTGTGGAAGAGCACACAGGTGAACTCAGAGTGAGTTGCCCCCAATAGGGGGCAACTAAGGTCGCTTACGGGGGAGGCAGTCTTCCAGGTGGTCTCTGGCCAATCATCTTGCTTGTGCCCATATTTGGCCTGACTCAGGGTCCTTCCTAGTGGGTGTGCACATCTCCCAGCCAAGATGGATTCCAACGCGAAGGTTTCTGGGAGGTTGGCAGGACATATTAAGGGCTGGTGTCTCCTCGCTCCTTGGGCTCCTCCCTAGACTGAGGACCCTCTCTGCACATGTGTCGGGCTGGGAAATCCCCCTGACCACAAGAATGAGGAAATTGTGGTCTCTTTGCACCCACCCAGTCAGGGCCCAATGCACCTGCTAGTATCTTATCTCAAAGTGTCAGCAGGAGACTGGCTGCAGCTGCTCAGCCTGGGGCCCACCTATCTCCTACCTCAGTATAATCCAGCAGAATAACCTAACTCTGACAAGGCATGACCAAGCATGGAGGTGATGGGGTAATAAATGCTTCAACCTCACCCTCCTTGTACCTGCTAATCTCTTGCAGGTGCCTAACATGGGCAAACCCCAACCAAACACCCAAGGGTGCTCCAGTGAAGCAAATCATACGGGTCAGCCTTCCAAGGCACACAGCAGGGGGGAAAAGCATGGAGAGTGGATCTCAAGGGGCAAATGGAGACTACCGAGTAGCCCCAACTGTTATCCTTGCCCCCAGGCTTCCTTCCTTCCAGCCATCCTTCAAAGGGCTACCATGATTACATGTCTAACTTATAAATATGCTCATGTCACTCCTTTGCTGAAAACCTTTCAATGGCTCTTGATTCCCCTTAGGATAAGACCTAATTTCACCAACCTGGCACCTGCATTTCTCCCCTGCCTTACCTTATTTCACTCCTTTCTTTGCACTTATATGTTAAATCTGATCAAATACTTATGTAATCTTCCACACACACTATCCTGTTTCTTACTTCAACATCTTTGAAGACATTTTCTCAGAGCTTGGTATAACCTTTCCTACCAAACCCCACCCCTCGCTCTGGAAGACTTCCTTGACCCCCGTATGACCCCCTCTTTATGCTTCCATTAAGAGGAAATACTGCCTGCTACACAACATTATAGACTGGAGACCAACTGCTGGATTTTGAACCCCAGTTCCCCTGTGTTCAAGTTGTATGTCTTTGGACAAGCTTTTTGGCTTCTTCATGCTTCAGTTTCCCATCTATCAAATGAGAATAATATTAACAGCACCTGCTTAGTCCGGTTTTTGGAAGAATTAAATGAGATAATACAAACAAATTAGCTTTTAACATTAATCTTGATCCTCAGTGAGCATTCCACAGTTCCATTTGTACATATTACTTCATATACACAGGTGATAGCATCTTATTGTAACATGGTATTTATCTATGTTAAAATGGTCTGTTTATACAGCTGACCTCTCTCACTGGGCTCTAGTGCAGGGATACATCAGAGCCATTCGTGTGCCCTCATGCCTGACTCAGTAGCCGAATACAGAGAAGAAGGTTCCATAAATCTTTAGTGAGTTGAACTGAGCTGTCCTCATATCTGAATTCAGATGGGCATCCCCAGAAGACAGAGAAAGGAGACGGCAACTCAGGACGCTAATGACGGCTTGATGCCCATATAACTACTCTACAGAAATTTATTCAACAACTGGCTCAAGTTTAAGCACCCTGAAGAACGCAAATGAAGAGAAAGACAGAACTTTAACTTTCAAGGAGGTTGTATTCTCATGGAGCAGCAGAGGAAGTTTATATAGAAAATACACGGTCCCTATGATTCTGTTTAGAGATAAGTATATGCATATACAGCTGGGAAGAAAAACACTGGAACATCAAGAATGGGGGGATCAGAGGTGATTTTAATCATGTTATGATTCATTTTTCTCTACATTTTCTACACTGAATATATATTACCTCTGTAGCAGATGCAAATATGTGCTCACCTTAAAATTCACTTAGTCAACCAACCTTTTCTGAGATCTGGCATAAAGAAACTCTATCCTCAGGAGCTCAGTCCAAGGAACGGAAAAAAATCATGCTATAAGTAGCTATAAATCAAAACAGGAAGCTTAGAGCAGAGGAGAGAACATCTGGCTGAATCTAGAAAGTATTCAGAGGGGAGTCTTAAAGGATGGACAAAATTTCAACAGGTACCCATGTAGTAAAGGGTATTTCGGATGGAGGAGTGGCACAAAGACAAGAAGGCAGGAAGGTTGCACGCGTGCAGAGGAGTGAAGTGGGAGGATGCCAGTAGAAAATACGGAAGCTCATCATTGCAGAGGAAACACAGAGAGACTGATACAGCATTTTGTAGAGAGGAAAGTAAAAAGGGGGTTACCATGCTATACCTATGGACAATCTGCTAGCAGAATAAAAAGTGTTAGGTCCAACTTGGGACTCCCTCATGCAATCAGACCAAGTCCTAGTTCAGAGGCTAATGAATCTCTTCAAAGGCTATAAATGAAAAGGAAAAGATGGATGGATGGATGGATGGATGGATGGATGGATGGATGGATGGATGGATGGATATATTCTTATGTTTCTGACTTCATCAATAATCACACAGCCTGGGTTAGTGAAAGAAACACTGAATTTGGAGTTGGAAGCCTAGGTTTGTGTGATACCTCTGCACCAACTGGACAGTTTACCTGAGGACAAATCACAAAGCTTCTATGATTTTCTTTCTTTCTTTCTAAAAGTGTGTGTGGCCGGCGGTGGGGAGGGGGGGTGGTCACGATCTGTCCTACTTACATCACATCTAATGTAGAACTGAGAGAAAATAAGGTCATACCTAGCAATGTGCTTAGAAATCTGCAAAGTCCCATGGCTAGTCCTGAAAGCAAATACAATCATGATTCCCATCATTCAACAATGTACCTTACCAATTCAACAATGTACCTTACCATAAATATTTATTGACTGTCTAAAATGTTCCAGGCACAGTGTGAGGTTTTGTGGATAGATTGGATAAAAAGATGCATTTCATTGCTGCCTTCACAGACCTTCCATTCTAGTCTGGATTTTCCTCTGTTCCCACTAAGCAACAGCAGCACCATTTCCTCTTGCTTCCATTCACTCATTCATTCATCCACTTATTCATTCATTCATTCATGGCAGAGAATTGTGTCTGTCTAGGTAATTGCTATCCTCAGTGCTTAGCATACAGCAGGTGTTCAATAAATACTTGTTGAATAAACATACCACTCGATGCACATTTTATAAGTTTCCTGTCCTCAAGTAAATCATAATCTAGGAGAGCAGAAAAGGGAAATCAACAGAGACCACCATCTGGTGCCATAAGAGAGTACGCACAGGATGTCACAAGAACATGCAAGAGAGTTGAGTTAACGCTCCTCGTTTATCACAGGTTTGGATGAGGCCAGCAGGCAGAGTTTATAAGCTGGACATTTTATAGGTCGAGATCCTGATGTCTGGTGAGGTTAAATGCCTGCATGATGGCATCACTGTGGTGCTAGGTTTAGGAGGCCCCCTGGGGAGGGCAGGGACAGAAGGTGGAGAGATGGCAGGGGCAGTGACACAGCCAGACCCTGCAGCAGCAATTGGAAGAGAAAGTCCCAGGAGAACCTCAGACCCGCTCCTTCCCAGCCCCCATCTGTCAGCATTCATCTCTGCCTTTGCCTCCAATCTGCCCATTCCCACCTCCATTAGGAAATGCATCTTTTACACAAAACTGTTTTCCCCAGCCACATGGTGGAGATAAATAATATAGTTATACCTGGTTAAATAAGGGAGGGGAAGAGAAGAATTAAGAGATATTGGCGAGAGGGCAGACAGCAGAAGCAAGAAGAACTACAATCCTGCAGCCTGTGGAACAAAAACCACATTCACAGAAAGATAGACAAGATGAAAAGGCAGAGGGCTATGTACCAGATGAAGGAACAAGATAAAACCCCAGAAAAACGACTAAATGAAACGGAGATAGGCAATCTTCCAGAAAGAGAATTGAGAAAAATGAGAGTGAAGATGATCCAGGACTTTGGAAAAAGAATGGAGGCAAAGATCGAGTAGATGCAAGAAATGTTTAACAAAGATCTAGAAGAATTAAAGAACAAACAAACAGAGATGAACAATACAATAACTGAAATGAAAACTACACTAGAAGGAATCAATAGCAGAATAACTGAGGCAGAAGAACGGATAAGTAACCTGGAAGACAGAATGGTGGAATTCACTGCTGCGGAACAGAATAAAGAAAAAAGAATGAAAAGAAATGAAGACAGCCTAAGAGACCTCTGGGACAAAACTAAATGCAACAACATTCGTGTTATAGGGGTCCCAGAAGGAGAAGGGAGAGAGAAAGGACCTGAGAAAATATTCGAACAGATTATAGTCAAAAAATTCCCTAAGATGGGAAAGGAAATAGCCACCCAAGTCCAGGAAGCGCAGAGAGTCCCATATAGGATAAACCCAAGGAGAAACACGCCAAGATACATAGCAATCAATATGGCAAAAATTAAAGACAAAGAAAAATTATTGAAAGCAGCAAGGGAAAAACAACAAATAACATACAAGGGAACTCCCATAAGGTTAACAGCTGATTTCTCAGCAGAAACTCTACAAGTCAGAAGGGAGTGGCATGATATACTTAAAGTGATGAAAGGGAAGAACCTACAACCAAGATTACTCTACCCGGCAAGGATCTCATTCAGATTCGATGGAGAAATCAAAAGCTTTACAGACAAGCAAAAGCTAAGAGAATTCAGCACCACCAAACCAGCTCTACAACAAATGCTAAAGGAACTTCTCAAAGTGGGAAACACAAGAGAAGAAAAGGACCTACAAAAACAAACCCAAGACAATTAAGAAAATGGTCATAGGAACATACATATAGATAATTACCTTAAACGTGAATGGATTAAATGCTCCAACCAAAAGACACAGGCTTGCTGAATGGATACAAAAATAAGACCCATATATACGCTGTCTACAAGAGACCCACTTCAGACCTAGGGACACATACAGACTGAAAGTGAGGGAATGGAAAAATATATTCCATGCAAATGGAAATCAAAAGAAAGCTGCAGCAGCAATACTCATATCAGATAAAATAGACGTAAAAATAAAGAATGTTACAAGAGACAAGGAAGGACACTACATAATGATCAAGGGATCAATCCAAGAAGGAGATATAAAAATTATAAATATATACACACCCAACATAGGAGCACCTCAATACATAAGGCAACTGCTAACAGCTATAAAAGAGGAAATCGACAGTAACACAGTAATAGTAGGGGACTTTAACACCTCACTTACACCAATGGACAGATCATCCAAACACAAAAGTAATAAGGAAACACAAGCTTTAAATGACACAATAGACCAGATAGATTTAATTGATATTCATAGGACATTCCATCCAAAAAGAGCAGATTATACTTTCTTCTCAAGTACGCATGGAACATTCTCCAGGATAGATCATATCTTGGGTCACAAAATAAACCTCAGTAAATTTAAGAAAATTGAAATCATATCAAGCATCTTTTCTGACCACAACGCTATGAGATTAGAAATGAATTACAGGGAAAAAAACGTAAAAAACACAAACACATGGAGGCTAAACAATACGTTACTAAATAACCAAGAGATCACTGAAGAAATCAAAGAGGAAATCAAAAAATACCTAGAGACAAATGACAATGAAAACACGACGACCCAAAACCTATGGGATGCAGCAAAAGCAGTTCTAAGAGGGAAGTTTATAGCTATACAAGCTTACCTCAAGAAACAAGAAAAATCTCAAATAAACAACCTAACGTTACACCTAAAGGAGCTAAAGAAAGAAGAACAAACAAAACCCAAAGTTAGCAGAAGGAAAGAAATCATCAATGTCAGAGCAGAAATAAACGAAATAGAAACAAAGAAAACAATAGCAAAGATCAATAAAACTAAAAGCTGGTTCTTTGAGAAGATAAACAAAATTGATAAAGCATTAGCCAGAATGATCAAGAAAACAAGGGAGAGGACTCAAGTCAATAAAATTAGAAAGGAAAAAGGAGAAGTTAAAACAGACACCACAGAAATACAAAGCATTCTAAGAGACTACTACAAGCAACTCTATGCCAATAAAATGGACAACCTGGAAGAAATGGACAAATTCTTAGAAAGGTATAACCTTCCAAGCTTGAACCAGGAAGAAACAGAAAATATGAACAGACCAATCACAAGGAATGAAATTGAAACTGTGATTAAAAATCTTCCAACAAACAAAAGTCCAGGACTAGATGGCTTCACAGGTGAATTCTATCAAACATTTAGAGAAGAGCTAAAACCCATCCTTCTCAAACTCTTCCAAAAAATTGCAGAGGAAGGAACACTCCCAAACTCATTCTATGAGGCCACCATCACCCTGATACCAAAACCAGACCAAGATACTACAAAAAAAGAAAATGACACACCAATATCACTGATGAATATACAGGCAAAAATCCTCAACAAAATACTAGCGAAGAGAATCCAACAACACATTAAAAGGATCATACACCATGATCAAGTGGGATTTATCCCAGGGATGCAAGGATTCTTCAATATACGCAAATCAATCAATGTGATACACCATATTAACAAACTGAAGAATAAAAACCATATGATCATCTCAATAGATGCAGAAAAAGCTTTTGACAAAATTCAACACCGATTTATGATAAAAACTCTCCAGAAAGTGGGCACAGAGGGAACCTACTTCAACATAATTAAGGCCCTATATGACAAACCCACAGCAAACATCATTCTCAATGGTGAAAAACTGAAAGCATTTCCTCTAAGATCAGGAACAAGACAAGGATGTCCACTCTCACCACTATTATTCAACGTAGTTTTGGGAGTCCTAGCCATGACAATCAGAGAAGAAAAAGAAATAAAAGGAATACAAATTGGAAAAGAAGAAGTAAAACTGTCACTGTTTGCAGATGACATGATGCTATACATAGAGAATCCTAAAGACGCTACCAGAAAACTACTAGAGCTCATCAAGGAATTTGGTAAAGTTGCAGGATACAAAATTAATGCACAGAAATCTCTTGCATTCCATACACTAATGATGAAAAACCTGAAAGAGGAATTAAGGAAACACTCCCATTTACCATTGCAACAAGAAGAATAAAATACCTAGGAATAAACCTACCTAGGGAGACAAAAGACCTGTATGCACAAAACTGTAAGACACTGATGAAAGAAATTAAAGATGATACCAACAGATGGAGAGATACACCATGTTCTCGGATTGGAAGAATCAATATTGGGAAAATGACTATACTACCCAAAGCAATCTACAGATTCAATGCAATCCCTATCAAATTACCAATGGCATTTTTTACAGAACTAGAACAAAAAATCTTAAAATTTTTATGGAGACACAAAAGACCCCGAATAGCCAAAGCAGTCTTGAGGGAAAAAAACGGAGCTGGAGGAATCAGACTCCCTGACTTCAGACTATACTACAAAGCTACAGTAATCAAGACAATATGGTACTGGCACAAACACAGAAATATAGATCAACGGAGCAGGATAGAAAGCCGAGAGATAAACCCACGCACCCATGGTCAACTAATCAATGACAAAGGAGGCAAGGATACACAATGGAGAAAAGACAGTCTCTTCAATAAGTGGTGCTGGGAAAACTGGACAGCTACATGTAAAAGAATGAAATTAGAACACTCCCTAACACCATACACAAAAATAAACTCAAAATGGATTAGAGACCTAAATGTAAGACCGGGCACTATAAAACTCTTAGAGGAAAACATAGGAAGAACACTCTTTAACATAAATCACAGCAAGATCTTTTTTGATCCATCTCCTAGAGTAATGGAACTGAAAACAAAAATAAACAAATGGGACCTAATGAAACTTAAAAGCTTTTGCACAGCAAAGGAAACCATAAACAAGATGAAAAGACAACCCTCAGAATGGGAGAAAATATTTGCAAATGAATCAATGGATAAAGGATTAATCTCCAAAATATATAAACAGCTCATGCAGCTCAATATTTAAAAAACAAACAAACCAATCCAAAAATGGGCAGAAGACCTAAATAGACATTTCTCCATAGAAGACATACAGATGGCCAAGAGGCACATGAAAAGCTGCTCAACATCACTAATTGTTAGGGAAATGCAAATCAAAACTACAATGAGGTATCACCTCACACCAGTTAGAATGGGCATCATCAGAAAATCTACAAACAACAAATGCTGGAGAGGGTGTGGAGAAAAGGAAACCCTCTTGCACTGTTGGTGGGAATGTAAATTGATACAGCCACTATGGAGAACAGTATGGAGGTTCCTTAAAAAACTAAAAAAAGAATTACCATATGACCCAGCAATTCCACTACTGGGCATATATCCAGAGAAAACCATAATTCAAAAAGACACATGCCCCAGTGTTCATTGCAGCACTATTTACAATAGCCAGGACATGGAAGCAATCTAAATACCCATCGACAGACCAATGGATAAAGAACATGTGGTACATATATACAATGGAATATTACTCAGCCATAAAAAGGAATGAAATTGGGTCATTTGTAGAGACGTGGATGCATCTAGAGACTGTCATACAGAGTGAAGTAAGTCAGAAAGAGAAAAACAAATATTGTATATTAACGCATATATGTGGAACCTAGAAAATGTTACAGATGAACTTGTTTGCAGAGCAGAAATTGAGACACAGAAGTAGAGAAAAAACATATGGACACCAAGGGCGGAAAGCGGCAGGGGGTTGGGGGTGGTAGTATGATGAATTGGGTGATTGGGATTGACACGTATACAGTGATGTGTATAAAACTGATGAGTAATAAGGACTTGCTGTATAAAAAAACAAATAAAATTAAATTTTTTTAAAAAAGAGATATTGGCAAGAGAGAAGAGCATATCATTTCAGATTAGATTTGAAAATAGATGGAGGGTTGATGGAATTGATTCTCATTACCCCTAGCTATTCTCTCCTGAACCATTTTCCTCCCTCCTTGTTGCATTTTTTTGCCTGTTTTTCTTTGTCATTTAGCTTTCGCTATGCACCCTTGGTTTCTTTGTGGGTTTGCTGTTTCTTTTCTTTTTTCCTTTTTTTAAAAAAATTACATCCAAACAGTCAATGAGTTTTTCTCCCCGCCCCTCTCCACCATTCCACAAACTGATGCAGAAGGAAGACAGGGTCTTTCACCAGTGCCTACTTATGTGCCAGGCACTAAGCTCGGAGCTTTCATTCACTGCCTTGGTAGCCCTCATGAGAAACCCACATGGATACGGTAGGTAAAAGAATGCCCATTTTTCACCTGAGATATCTGAGGCCCCAAAGGGTGACTGGACTTTCCCAAGATCTTCCATCTAAGTAAGTGGCAGAGCATGAATTCAAGCTCTGGTTTCCTGATTCCAAATCCAGTGTTTTCTGGATTAGGGCTGAGAAAAGGAGTAAACAGACTGAGGGCTCAAGTCCACACTGCAGGTGTGATAAAAGTACCCAGGCAGGCATCCACCTGGGTGAGTCAGATGCTCTGTCTATACATCCCTTCTTATAAAGTCATTTGCCAGGGTTAAGTGGTGTGCCCTTTTTTTTTTAAGATGCAAATCTCCCCTGGGAGAGAGGAATAGGAAGCATTCTGTCTTACAGTGAGTGAAGTTTTAGGACCACTTTGCTCCTTCCTATATTTCACTGGGTGACCTTTCACAAGTTAAGTTCACCTCTCTAAGCTTCACTTGCCCCAGATGGAAAATGGGAATCATGAAAGCAATGCCTTGTGATCTTGTGAGAATTAAGGGAGATAAAGTGTTTGGAGGAGCCAGCACAGCATTTAGCGTATACACATTCCCTGTCAGTTGTCTGCCTTCTCTTCACTCTTTTTCTAACTCGCCACTGGCAAGACAAGAACAATCAGGTTGTTTTGAGAGCAGTGGAGGATGACACGGTATCAAATATACAGAAAAGGGGGGCAGAGGTCACAGAGATAAAACTTCCCATTTCACTTGGAAAGTCTTCAAGACCCTTCTGTCTGGTTCCCAGTGCCCTCCACCCTTTTTAAGTCACTTCTATTGGCTCTGACCTGGAATCATGGAAAATCACAACGGGAAAAGAGTGCAAAGGTATGGTGATCAATGATCTAGTCTACCACTGTACTGACTGGGAGCATGAGGACCAGAGAGAGACAGCAATTTGCCCAAAGACACACAGCTTCATAATCCAGTGCCATTCACGGATTACAGGGGTGCCAGAAACAAGGATTTACCACAGAGGTGGGGTGGGGGGGAGGAGACATGGGAGACAGGGACCAGGACAGAGGTGAGATGTGGAACCTCTCTGATGCCTAAAAGGGATTTTGCAGCAACGGGGGAGTGTGTAGAATTCCCTCATAACTCCAGGTCTCCCTCAGCCCCTCCTGAAGATGCTACCAGGAAGGCTCCTTATGTCTGTTGCTGAGTCTGACTTGTCAACCTCCAGCACCTTCACCTCAGCCCACAGGGTTCCACGTGTGAGTGTCACACGCTTGGATTGCAACCTGACAGGTCACAAAATGTGATGAGTCAGGAGAGCATGGCACCGTGCAGTGCTGTGGGTGCTGAGAGAGGAAAAATGACACCTCAAAACCCAGCAACGAGCAGATGAAGAGAGTGAACACACCTGCCACTGACTACCAGCTATTTGCAGCAAGGGGTGAGGGGCTGGACCAGGAGGAGTATCTTCACATGATGGATTCATTCCAGGGCCATACTCTGGACTAAGCCCATTGCCTTTGTGCTCCAAGCCACAGCCCACAGGCCCCAAGCACAGCCCAACCTCCCAATCTTGGTTCATGCTGCCTCCTTCCTGGGACGCTCTAATCTCTTCTTCCGCGCACAGACATTACCTACCCTGCAAAACCCAGCTGAACCGACCCCTCTGAAGAGCCCTCCCCAAAATGCCCTCTCCCTCCTCTGAGCTCTGAACTCCTCTGCCGGGTTTCTACTCCCTCTCATGATTCACCAACCTCACCTGTCCATGATTCTCGTTTCCTTTGCTAGATCATGAGATCCCTCTGAGCCAGGAATCCCTATTATCTCCTCTGACTCCCTCGTGGTAGCTCAGCAGTTTTTGCAATAACAGCTGCTTGATAAATACAGGCTGATACAAGATTGAAATAGAGGTCCAAGAGGGTGAGACTCCCTGGTCCAATTCACAGATGGTAATGTTAAGGCACAGTGGGTGCCAAAGGTACTTAGAGAGATGGAGACCCAGAAGTAGAAGGAACCGGGTAAAGTCTCTTATCCTAAGAGTATATGGGTCCACCTGTCCCCCACCCTCGCCCCCATCACACTCTATAGCCTCTGCAGCGTCTGTCAAAACAGGACCAACCTGGATCCTATGGCATTCGAAGGTCAAATCATGACAAGTGACCCTCCTGTGCCTTGTCTGTGTCTCCAGTTGCGTCACTCCCTCCCTGTCTCCCTGCCTTTAGAAGCATACCTCCATGCTCTTGTTCACACTGTTCTCTCTCCCTAGGCTGTTCTTCTCACTGTTTTTTGCTTGCCTAATCTTCAGAATTCAGCTGTAAGTAAACTAAACCATCAACAATTCTTCTCCTCCTCACCTCTACACCAGTGTAATGTGACAGTGCAGATCTCCACTCCTCCCATCAAGAGACGAGTCTGCTTCTTCTCCCTTTGAATCAGAGTCGGCTACATGACTTTCTTTGGCCAAAGGGGCAACGCCAAAAATGACACAAGCAGGGACTTGAAAAGTGTTTGTAAACCAGGGTCTTGCTTTCTCTTGCTGCTCTTGAAAACTCTGAAACTGCCATGGCAAGAAGCCCAGGCTAGCCTGCTGAATGATGAGAAACATGGCCCATTTGCCCACAGCACCCCAGACGAAGCCTGCTGCTAACCACCAGACACGCAAGAAAATCCATCCCGGATCATCCAGCTCCCAGCAGAACTGCCAGCTGACCACAAGAACATGAGAGAGCCCGGAGGATATCTCCCAATACCAGCAGAAGAAGTGCCCACCTAAGCTCAGCCTAAAGTACCAGCCCGCAAAATTATGAGCTTAAAAACTGCTCTAAGCACTAAGTTTCGGGGGTGTTTGTTGCACAGCAATAGCTAACCGGAAGAACAACTCAGATGTCTCCGCCTTCATGAAGCCTCTCTCCCTCCAGAGCTGCATTGGGGCCCCTGCTCTCTGCCTCCTTTCACTGCTGTGCTTATCACATTGTATTATAATTATCAATTTAGTTATTTCACAGTTCACCTACCCTCTGCTCCCCAAGTCTCCCAGCTTCTTTAAGAAGCCTTAGACTCCCTTACTGCCTGGTGTCTCCCTAAAACATAGCTCAGAATAGGTGCTCAGTGGGCACGTGTAGAACAGAACAAATGGATTCTGAAAACTTCCCAGAGCTCGGGATCCTACCATATCCCCCCAGCCTCTCCTCCTCCTAATCAAAATCTCCGTGGTCCTGATTTGAAAGAGTGAGTAGGTATTGACTGGCTCTGACTGCATAGCTTCGGGAGCATAATCTGCCTCTATATTCCTTAAATAAGCCCCATGCCTGTTCGGTGTGTTCATAGCAGCCTTGATTGTAATTCAGCCTTTACTCCATTACTCTTATTTATAACGCGGCAGAGCACAGAGCCCCGGGCCGTGGGCGGAATGATCACAGGATCCTTTTGACTTGCAATTCCACACCATTCAGTCCAATTTAAACCTGCTACAGATGGTGCCCTGTGGCACGAAAGGGAGGATAAGAGGATGCCAGGCTGGGGCTGGGGAAGGTGAAAGGACCCTCTTGATTTTTTTGACTACGTCAGAGCAGAAGGAGAAAAAGGCTCAGGATGTCCAATATCCTTCTGGACCAGGACAGTGAAGCCTTAATGATGGCAAATCATGGACTTCTCCGACAGGCTCAGGCCCAAGGACTCCTGTGACCGTTGCTGGACACCTTTTTATTTGATTTAAATTCCAGACTCCACGGTAAGTGGACAGAATGTGGTTCCCATATTGTCAGGCTAGCAGTCAGGAAAGACGAATTCCACTCTCATCTTGCCTCTGTGACCCTAGGTGAGACCTCAGCCTCCTCATCTGTCAAATGGGAGGACTGATCCCCTCCCCTGACTCCTTCACTAGAAGATTGGAATAAGTAAAGGGAGAAATTCATGAGAAGATACTTTGAATAAAATGTTGTCTGTGCCAAATTCATAGTTATGATTAATACTATTCAACCTGATGGAAGATGTCTGGAAAACTGAAACCAAGAGGCTCAATGAGAAAGGCCACAATTCCTTCCCATGTGTTAATACCCCAGCTCCCTAATACAGCACAGGGGCAGGGCTTGGTCTCTGAAACCAGCCACCTGGGTTCTCACCCCTGCCACTCTCTTTATTTGTTGAGTAACCTTGCAGAAGTCACCTAACTTCCCAAGGTCTCATTTTCCTCATAAACTGGGGGGAATAATGTCATAATAATCACTGGAGTGTGAGTTCCAGGAAGGCACAGACCGTACTGTCTTCTTCATCCCTGCGTCCCAGTGCCTAGAACAGCGCCTGCTATAACGTAGCCACTTACCCTGAAAGAACGGAATGACTGACACTTATGAAGTGCTTACGATGTGCTAAAGCTCTGTTCCTAGCTGTTTGCATGTTTCATCTCATTTCATCCTCCCAACATCGCTATGGCTTACAGATCATAATAAATCCACATGTGTGCAGCGTTGAGATAACGTGTCAGCACAAGACCTGGCACCAGCACTTGCTCATGAGGTCTGTAACAGAGTGTGTGCTGCTTCTCCCACCACCTCTTCTGTGCTACACAGATTCACTGTTTTTATGCCAGTTAATGTGGCGTTTGGGGATTGCTTGCTCTGAAGCTCCGGGGCTTGTCTTTGATTGTAAATTTCCGGAGAATAAGAATCACATCTGTCCAATTACCCCTTCAGGGCACTGTGGTTACCACCTGGAATATCCTCGGGCCATGGGATTAGGAACCGTGATCTCTGAAGTGTCACACCTCCCCCACCCTCACACCCCCTGCCGGCTCCACTTCCGGAACCACAGAAACTACGCTTAGACTGAGCCAACGCAGCCCACTCAGCCTTTGCCATGCCAGGCCCTGTGCTGGAGTTTTTAGGCATCATTTTCCTGAATCTCCACTTCTCATTTAGAGTCAACAAAACTGAAACTCAGAGAGGACAGGGGGTGGTCCCAGATGACCTAGTAAATCAGGGATTGGGTCGGCAAGAATCCAGCCTCTTGACCTCAAGGACAGACTCTTATACTCCATCTGCCAGATTCTAAGTGGCCTCCTGGCTCCACCAATGACCTGCTTCCCTTTCCGAACCTCACTTTTCTCACCTGTAAAATGGGAACAGCCATGCCATCTTCAGAGGCTGTTCAGAGGATTTACTAGAGAATGTCATTAGTGGGAAAGGTTCTTGGACCCTATTCTGTATCTTAATGCTATCAGAGAACGTAGAGAACCATGTCTCCCACTTCACGATCTCATGGGGACTCTCATCCACAGGCGTCAGTTCTATCACATGATAGTTACAAATGGAAACGGGGAGCAGAGGGCCCCCCCAACGTGGTGTCCCATGCACTCATCCCATACACCTTCATGACAGGCTTTTTATCTTTTCTGAATTTTGCTCTTTAATGACCACTTGGTGGTTTAACTCCTACCACCATCATCACCACCCAGGTTCTTGTCCAGAGAGTGATGTGGAATACACTAGAAAAAACCATGTTACCAGAATGCTCTTGTGATTGGCAGGTGTGCCCATCACAGGGGCAACCAGGCAGTGTGCTGGCACTGGAAGTGAGGACAAAGTTAGAGAAATCATCTCTAGAGAATATATAAGGGAATTAGCCCAGGGGAGTTATAGGTAAGCAGGAAGTCAGGTTGCACAACCACAAAGTACCTGCAGAGATGCCCAGCAGGTGAGCATACACATTCATCTGTCTGTGCTCCCAAAGCACGAGTGTGCTCACAGACACGTGCGCCTCCTCACGAATGTCTGCATCAGTGTACTTCCTGGAAGGCATCCACATCTCCTTGCACACACAAATACACGTGTTCACACACAGTCATTTTCTCATGCACATGCATGAATACACAGATCGAAGCATTTATGTACGATACAGACACCAATGCTACAGAATATGTGTGGTTGCATGTAGACTCACATGTACATCTTTCAAAACTGCTCCCTTCCTTACACTAGCATCGTGAGTAGCTGTGCGTGCACGCACATCCATGCATCCCCCGACACACGTAAACAGGCGTCTCCATGTACATATCCACATACATATGTGGACACTGACAACACAGCAACCACAGGCGTATGCAGGATCCTCACACATGCACACTCTCACCGTGTGTTCACCCCGTTTGCACACTGCCGTGCATGCTCTATCCTGCATGTATGTGCACTGGTATCTTTACACGTAGGTGCAGATGGCCGCATTCATGGGTAGAAATTCACAGATGTGCTCAGGCGTGCACACACCTACAGCTAGGACTACATCCAGCCTAAGGATATACCCGGGCACTCATTTATGTCCTCATATAACCGACATCAGGAAAAGCCCCTCTCTGCCCTGGGAATATCTCTGGATCTGTTCTCCAAGAGGCCTGGTTTTGTACTCAAGGAGAAAGACCAAATCCTCTCCCCCACAGTCTCTGAAAGCTGTTTCCTCTTTCCTAGCATGACTGACAGGCCATCGTGGAGCAAAGAAGAACAGAACAGTCTCTGTTCCCTGCCTGTCCATCCACTTAATGCTTTCTGAGTCTGTTATGGGGGGAAAAAACAATTCCTATTTCAGCCCAGAGGCTGATGTCCCTGAAGGAGAAAGACTCACATGAGGCAGAAAGAGACCCGCTGATGCCGGGCCCCTGGCGGCCCTGGTGACATTCCTGTGAGGCTCTGACTCCACGTACTGTCCAGGCAGCTTGGCTGGCGAGCCAGAGCCAGTGCCCTGGACGCAGGGGCTGGAGAGTCCGGAGCAGAAATAACGTGCTCCTAATCCTCCCCACGCTCTTCTGACGGCCACACACGATGCCCAGCGTCGTCACACAGTGAATGCAGTTGATCCTCAGAACACTCTCCAGGGAGCTACAAGCAAGCCCATTTCACAGAGAGGAGACTGGGCTTCCAAGAGGTGAAGGCACTTGCTAAGGTGCTACGGCAGGAGTGGAAACGTGAACTTGGCTCCTCTCGCCCCAGAGCACTTTCTGGACTCAGGGGAACCTGGAGGGACGCTGGCCAGCCCTGGGTTACTGCCTGGCCTCTGGAATCTTCCTGGCTTCAGGTGCACCTTCAGGAGTTTCCTTCCAGAGCAGAGCACTCAGTGCACCGCAGAGGTGCTTCCCAGCCAACAGGGAACTGGATGAGAAGATGAGCAAGGAGAGTACGTTTGGGGGGATAAAGGAAGGGAAGCAGTCAGGAAGGAGAACAGGACAGTGTTGGGAAGAGAGGGAGGAAGTGAGGATGGAGACGAAGGGAAACAGCTGAAGAGGTGGTAGAGTCCATCTTTCATCTAATAATGTGCGCTGAGCACCTTCTTGCTGCTGAGTCCCGCGAGAGGTGCTGGCGGGATTTTCCATTGGGGAACCGCCAGACTAGCGGCGCCAAGGTCTGTTTCATCTTAAAGCTGGACCAGATTTTTTTTTTTTATTTAACATCTTTATTGGAGTATAATTGCCTTACAATGTTCTGTTAGTTGCTACTGTATAACAAAGTGAATCAGCTATAAGTACGCATGTATCCCCATACCCCTCCCTCTTGCGTCTCCCTGCCACCCTCCCTATCCCACCCCTCTAGGTGGTCACAAAGCACCGAGCTGATCTCCCTGTGCTATGCCACTGCTTCCCACTAGCTATCTATTTCACATTTGGTAGTGTATATATGTCCATGCCACTCTCTCACTTTGTCCCAGCTTATCCTTCCCCCTCCTCGTGTCCTCAAGTCCATTCTCTAGTAGGTCTGTGTCTTTATTCCCATCTTGCCCCTAGGTTCTTCATGACCTTTTTTTTTTTTTTCCTTAGATTCCATATATATGTGTTAGCATACGGTATTTGTTTTTCTCTTTCTGACTTACTTCACTCTGTATGACAGTCTCTAGGTCCATCCACCTCACTAAAAATAACTCAGTTTCATTTCTTTTTATGGCTGAGTAATATTCCATTGTATATATGTGCCACATCTTCTTTATCCATTCATCTGTCGATGGACACTTAGGTTGCTTCCATGTCCTGGCTATTGTAAATAGAGCTGCAATGAACACTATGGTACATGACACTTTTTGAATTATGGTTTTCTCAGGGTATATAGCCAGTAGTGGGATTGCTGGCTCATATGGTAGCTTTATGTTTAGTTTTTTAAGGAACCTCCATACTGTTCTCCATAGTGGCTGTATCAATTTACATTCCCACCAATACTTCAAGAGGGTTCCCTTTTCTCCACACCCTCTCCAGAATATACTGTTTGTAGATTTTTTGATGACGGCCATTCTGACTGGTGTGAGGTGATACCTCATTGTAGTTCTGATTTGCATTTCTCTAACGATTAATGATGTTGAGCATTCTTTCATGTTTTTGTTAGCAATCTGGATATCTTCTTTGAAGAAATGTCTACTTAGGCCTTCTGCCCATTTTTGGATTAGGTTGTTTGTTTTTTCGATATTGAGCTGCATGAGCTGCTTGTATATTTTGGTCCTTGTTAAACATTTCTTGTATTTTCTCCATTCTATTTCCAAGATTCTGGATTATCTTTACTACCATTACTCTGAATTCTTTTTCAGGTAGACTGCCTATTTCCTCTTCATTTATTTGGTCTGTTTGGTTTTTACGTTGCTCCTTCATCTGCTGTGTGTTTCTCTGTCTTCTCATTTTGCTTAACTTACTGTATTTGGGGTCTCCTTTTCACAGGCTGCAGGTTCGTAGTTCCCATTGTTTTTGGTGTCTGCCCCCAGTGGCTAAGGTTGGTTCAGTGGGTCGTGTAGGCTTCCTGGTGAAGGCCACTGGTGTCTGTATTCTGGTGTATGCGGCTGGATCTTGTCTTTCTGGTGGGCAGGACCGTGTCCGGTGGTGTGTTTTGGGGTGTCTGTGAACTTAGTATGATTTTAAGGAGCCTTTCTGCTAATGGGTGGGGTTGTGTTCCTGTCTTGCTAGTTTGGCATAGGGTGTCCAGCACTGTAGCTTGCTGGTCGTTGAGTGGATCTGGGTCTTAGCGTTGAGATGGAGATCTCTGGGAGAGCTTTCGCCATTTGATATTACGTGGGGCCGGGAGGTCTCTGGTTGACCATGTCCTGAACTCAGCTCTCCCACCTCAGAGGCTCAGGCCTGGCACCCGGCTGGAGCACCAAGACCCTGTCAGCCACACAGCTCAGAAGAAAAGGGAGGAAAAAAAAGAAAGAAAGAAAGAAAAAAATAAAATAAAATAAAGTTATTAAAATAAATATATACATTATTAAAAATAAAAAAATAAAAAGTAATTTAAAAAAAAGAAAGAAAGAGTGAAGAGATCAACTAAACCAAGAATATCCACCAATGAAAACAAGCACTAAAAACTGTACAAAAAAATTAAAAAAAAAAAAAGAAAAAGGACAGACAGAACCCTAGGATAAATGGTAAAAGCAAAGCTATACAGAGAAAAATCACACAAAGAAGCATACACATACACACTCACAAAAAGAGAAAAAGGAGAAAAAAAAATAAAAATATATATATAAAAGGAAGAGAGCAACCAAATCACTAAACAAATCTACCAATGATAATAAGCTCTAAATACTAAACTAAGATAAACATAAAACCAGAAACAAATTAGATGCAGAAAGCAAACCCCAAGTCTACAGTTGCTTCCAAAGTCCACCTCCTCAATTTTGGGATGGTTTGTTGTCTATTCAGGTATTCCAGAGATGCAGGGTACATCAAGTTGATTGTGGAGATTTAATCCGCTGCTCCTGAGGCTGCTGGGAGAGATTTCCCTTTCTCTTCTACGTTCGCACAGCTCCCAGGGTTCAGCTTTGGATCTGGACCCGCCTCTGCGTATAGGTCGCCTGAGGGCATCTGTTCTTCGCTCACACAGGACGGGGTTAAAGGAGCAGCTGATTCGGGGGCTCTGACTCGCTCAGGCCGGGGGGAAGGAGGGGTACGGAGCGCGGGGCGAGCCTGCGGTGGCAGAGGCCGGAGTGATGTTGCACCAGCCTGAGGGGCGCCGTGCGTTCTCCCGGGGAAGTTGTCCCTGGATCACGGGACCCTGGCGGTGGCAGGCTGCACAGGCTCCTGGGAGGGGAGGTGTGGATAGTGACCTGTGCTTGCACACAGGCTTCTTGGTGGCTGCAGCAGCAGCTTTAGCATCTAATGCCCGTCTCTGGGGTCCGCGCTGATAGCCGCGGCTTGCGCCCGTCTCTGGAGCTCGTTTAGGCGGCGCTCTGAATCCCCTCTCCTCGCGCACCCCGAAACAATGGTCTCTTGCCTCTTAGGCAGGTCCAGACTTTTTCCCGGACTCCCTCCTGGCTACCTGTGGCGCACTAGCCCCTTTAGGCTGTGTTCACACAGCCAACCCCAGTCCTCTCCCTGGGATCTGGACTAGATGTTTTAAAAATATTTGCACAACTACTTTCCAAAGCAGCAAGGAAAGAAAGATGCAAAATGACCTTAATATACCCCTCTGCCCCTTGCCACAATGAGAAGCATTAACTACCCACCAACGCTTTCACACACACTTTCCCACATAATCCTCACAACCACCTTTCAACACAGTTATTACAACCCATTATGTATTCATAGATACTTGTGTATGTGTGTGCCTATGGATGCATATATCTGTATATACACACACACATATATACATACACATTTGGGTCAGAGAAATGACGCTAAGCAAAGATCACAGGGTATTTGAACAGCAGAAGTAGCATTCAGACCCACACAACCTAAGTCCATAATCCTCACCCTACAGTATTCATTCTTCTTACTGGCCCTCCTGCAGCTGCATCTACTACCTGAGGTGGCTGGCTAATCTCGATAATATTGGTTATTTAGCAGAGGATAGCACCGCTGGATGATCCCTCGGAGATAATACAGATTTAGCAACACTGAGGTTGGAAGAGGTGAAGTGTCTTGGCCAAGGTCACTGTACAATAAATGTCTGGATGGGGACTAGGGCCTGCCCTTCTGACCCCCAGATCAACACTCTTTTCCGAATGTGCTCTGTGGCAGGCGATGCATTTTCAAGATGAGACATCCTGACCCTGAGGTCACTGACCCAAAAGCAGGAACAGATATGAAGAGCTCTCCTCTCCTAGACGAGGGTGAAAGAGCTGCAGGGGAAGTAATCCTTCCATCCCAGAGGCAACAGGATAACCTTTTTTTTTTTTAACAAATGAGCCAATGGAGGCTCATGGAGAGGAAGGGATTTGCCTGAGAAAAAAATGGAGCAGCCTTCTCCAACAAAATCCAGGCTCCTTTCATAGAATGTACTCTGACCAGCACTGGAAGCCAGTGAATGTTGACGTTAAAAAGACAACAGGTGGGCTTCACTGGTGGCGCAGTGGTTGAGAATCTGCCTGCCAATGCAGGGGACACGGGTTCGAGCCCTGGTCTGGGAAGATCCCACATGCCGCGGAGCAACTAGGCCCGTGAGCCACAATTACTGAGCCTGCCCATCTAGAGCCTGTGCTCCGCAACAAGAGAGGCCGCGATAATGAGAGGCCCATGCACCGCGATGAAGAGTGGCCCCCACTTGCCACAACTAGAGAAAGCCCTCGCACAGAAACGAAGACCCAACAAGCCAAAAATAAATAAATAAACCCAACGTTAAAAAAAAAAAAAATTAAAAAAAAAAAAGACAACGGGTGGTGACAGGGACACCAGTGGCTTCAGAGGTGTCACTTATACCTCTGAGATCCTTGACCAGAGCCAGCTCCTGGTGTATGACTTGTGAGATCACACAGGGCTTAGTTAAGCTTAGTTAAGGCTTCGCTGTCACCATCTTGAAAGTGTTAATAATTTGTGAACAAGGTGCCCCGCATTCTCATGTTGGATGGGCCCTGCTGCAATTCCATCCCTGGTCCTGTCTTCGACACTTCCCCTTTCTGAGCCTCAGTGTCCTCAACTCTGAATGAGTTAGTGATGGTGCTATCTTGGCAGGGTGTGTAGCCAACACCATCTGTGCCCTACCCGCATCCTCCCTGGGACACACCTTCCCTGCACAGGCGGTAGCGCTTTCTCCTGTAGGTACCTGCACTCCACCCAGGCCCTTCCTAACCCTCGTGAAGAGGCCAGAAATGCCAGGGAGTTTTAATGTCCTCCACCTGTTTCCCCCCATCCCTCAATGTCATAGCCCTTAGTCAATGACAGATGCGAGGTGGGGAATAAATGCCCCAGCTTGGGATGGTCCTTGGCATGTTCTAGACTGTCACCCAGAGTTCCTCAGTGGGACTGAGTCCCTGATGCCCACAGGAGCCCCCTGCTCAGCTATACACCCTTCACTGGCTCCCTGCCCGGGCCTGCCTCATTTGCCCTATTGGGGCTTACTGGGACCAACTGCCAAATACATTACTTGTACTCATCTCCTTGTCCCAGGGTCTGCTTCTAGAGGAACCTAATTTAAGACAGAGCTGCTGTGAGCTTCATTAAGATAATGCATGTAAAGTGCTTAATAAAGCATCAGGCATAGACATGAGCTCTCAATAAACGGTAGGCTTACCCTCCCCCCACCAAAGAAAAGCTGCTTTATGAGAAGACATGAGAAGACTACAGAACGTTTATAATTGATTTCTAAATTTATCCTCCTAGTGAAATCATGTCCACAGACCCTGCTCATGACCAGTCAGGACTGATTTTCAGGGCCCCACTTCCCACCAGAGGCAGATGCCAGTCATTCTGGCTCCTAGGACCCAACCCCAAATGAAAGCTCAAGGAATCACCATCCACTCCCTTCCTGGACTCGGCAGCAAAAGGGAAGCACAAACCCACCCAGAATCTCAGAGCCTAGAAACTGAACATCTTGTCTACCCTTTGTTTTACAGATTCAGAAACTGACAGAAATATGCCCAAATATGCCAAACTAATGTATAAAGGGCAAGTTCAAAAGAAGAAATCAAGGGGGCCTGCCTAATAAACATCATCATTTATGATTTATTATTTCTTTTTAATTGCCCCATGCATACACACATACATATTAGAAAGTAAGCTCCACAGCTGCAAGGATTTTTGCCTGTGTTGTTCACTGCTGTGTCCCCCAGGAGCCTAGTGCAGTGCCTGGCACATATTAAGTGCTCATTAGTATGTATTAACTGAGCAAATGCTCTTCTCATGGTACCCATAGTATATCCCTGCCGAAGCTCTTTCTGGCCTTCCTTGGGGGAAACAATTCCAAAGGGCCTCTGAGCTGTCCCCCCATTATGATCAGAATAGCATGGTAAAATGGGGACCTGGAGCCAGACAGCCAAGGTGACCCCTGGGTCCACTGTGAGTTAGCCTCTATGAGACCTTGGGCACGTTACTGACCCTCAGTCTCCCCATCTTTAAATAGGGCAGTTGACTGTATCTATCAAAGGAAGTAGAGTAGGTAAAACACGAACCCCAGAGTAAGCACTTAGTACAGATTAGCTATCATTAAGGTAACAAGAAAAGCCCTCTTGCCCCTAAGGCTTCTCTCTTGCTGCTAATATATTAGGGGAAATTTTCCAAAGTGCAGGGAGATGCACGGATGCTGGTGCAGAGGATGACTGCATGCAGTCCATTTTCATCAAATTAATGAAGAGAGAATAACAACGTGAGAAAGCTATATCCTCTCCAGTGTCTTTTGGCCCTTCCGCTAACCTCAAGGAGAAAGTATCGGTGAGGGGCTACAAGGTCCCTAACAAGCCAGAGAGAGCAGCCCTCAGGCTCAAATCCCCCTGGCTGCTAGCACCAGGGGCTAGAATGTAATAGCACTGCTTTGCTTTCAATGTACTCATTTTTATAGTGGCCTTCTAATTTTTGTAAGTGATGCTAGTTTTCCATTTATCATCATAATATTAAAGTTTCCATTTACAACACATATATTACTTTAAGGAAAAAAAGAAGTAAAAAAGAAAATGCAGATATGGCCGAAATGATGATGATATCCCTGAAATGACGAAGGTTTGGGAGTTCCGGTCTAGACTTGGCTCATAAGTCTCCCTAGAATAGGCACATGGGGTCCAGGGCTCCAGACCCAACCCTGCCATTCACTTATGTGCTATGACTTTGAACAGACCCATTCCCCTCCTGGAGCCTCCATCCTCCCATCCCTAAAATGAAGGGCTCAGAAGTCCAAGTCTTCTGAACATTTTTGAAATGTTTGTTAAATCCTTTCAGGATTGCAATAAAAACTGGAACAAACCCGTGGAAAATGCATCAAAGCCATGTGGCCACCGCGCCTATCTTCATGATGTCTCACTCCCCGATGAAAGTTTACAGACTCCAGAGACTGTGGCATCCCTTTGTTTACTAACGTGGTTTCACTTTTTATGTTGCTTCCCCCCTCCCTGCCCAACTCCTGACAAAGGAAATAAAGCCAGCATTAAGACTCCTTGTTTAGAAACCTGACTCATTGCAGCCCCCCTTTGTTGACACACAGCACTGGGTGCCACTTTATCTCCTTCGCCCCTCACTGTCTGCACTGAGGTCCTCTGTGTGGGGTTTTGATGGAAAGGGTCTTGGGGAGGACACATGTGTGGTTATGGCAGACCCTCAGGACACTGCAACCCAGGGCTTTGCTTCTGACCTGGCTCTTCTGTTTGGATTATTTCATATTTACTGAGCTCCAGCTCCAAGGAGCCTGTGAGCATGAGATGGCCAAGAGACAGGGAGGAATCAGACCAGGTCTCCTCCTGCTTCAGTGAGGCCTCAGGTTGGTGGGGTGAGCATTCAGCTCATCAACGCACCAGAGTGAGAAATGCAGCTCCGGAATCATGCACACGACAGAGAACTAATGCACAGGAGGCAATGATTAACTTTACCTTAAGGGGCAACCATGGAAAGTTTCCTGGACAGACGGTGTCCCAGTGCAGCCATGAGGAGTGGTCAAATGTTTGTCAGGTGAAGATGGGAAAAGCTTTCTAAAAGCTTTCTGTGCAAGAAAGTGCAAAACCCCGTGCTGAAGATAAACAAGGCCTGGGTGTCCCTGACTCACGACGTTGGGGCCACTGCCTGCTGGGTGACCTTGCAAAGTCACCAAACCTCTCTGAGACATGAATCTCCAGCACCGGCCAGTCCCGACAGGTGTCAGACACTGGGGATGATCTCACACGTAAGACATGTGGTCCATCTGTGATCAGATTGCTCAGGATACAGTCATGGATGTGCAATGAAGACCAGGACCTCCGTGTCTCATGGCAATTTGGAAAAGGGTACAGAGGCTTTGAAAGCCAGACCAGAGGAGACCTGTCTCAACCTTCTAAATGTTCTCTGGAACTTTCTTTTCTTCCTTTGTGCTTTGACACTGATGTCGCTGCTTCCTAAGCGTTCCTTCCACCTCTCTCTTCCTGCAAATCCCCTTCTTCTCAGGAACAAAACAAAAACACTATGTATCACTTCCCTAACTAACAGGCAGAGGCTTTTAACAGGTTTCTAATGCACTGCAAGACAGCGCCTTAAGGCTTGAATCCCCAAGGACACCTAGCTGAAAAGGAGAGAGAATCTGTAGTTATTGGGGCTTTGGATTTTATTGTTTTCATAAAACACTGCTAAGAACGTGTCTGTTTCACTCACAGGCAGACACACACAGGGTGAGTCTGCCTACCCCCATCCTGAATGTTTAAGTGAAGTGACATATAGATGGAAGCCTAATTTCATTTTGAACAAAGAGCATCCCAGGACAACCAGGGTCTGCGTTAGCAATGAAGACACAGGGTTCAGAGAACGGGCGTCAGTGGCCAAACCTGAAGCTCACTTCCATCTTCCAAAACACCATTCAGATCTCTTTTGCCAAGATCTAAATATCGCTCCCCACTTTACCAACTCCAAGACAAGGCCCTGTGGCCCTACAGTTGTCCTCTTAGCTTCCAGGGTTTTCTGGATCATCCCCTACCCAGCTCTGACCTGAGTATGATTATTTAAGGACAAATTCTTTCAGATCTTCACTGGTCACAGAAACCTACCCTTGCTGTGTCCTATCCTTTGATATTTTTATAGGTGAACGCTCAGATTCTTGCTGATTCGTAGTGTACCCGAGATTGTTCCCTAAGGCCACCTATGTCAGTAAAGAAAACCCTTGGGAAGTGTTTCCACATAGAAGGAACCGAGAATGCTCTGAAATTGAGATACTACAGCAGGGCCACAAGAGAACTGCTCAGGGTACCTTTGGACTGGCTCCTTCGAAACAAATCCATGACACGAATAACAAATATTTACTCCAATATACTCTGATGTTTTCCATCAAAATCCCCTGAATTTAGAACCTCTAGCCTTGCGAGAACCATAAGTGATCACACCTTCCTAAATGACCTAGGTACTTCACAATGTTGTATGAACTTTAAAATATTATACAGGGTAGTTTTCTCCCCTTTTTTGTATTTCAAAGAATAAGCACAGCAATATTTAAGAAGTCCTTACAGAATCCTCAGCAGTGAAAGGGTCGAGCCCGTTTTCCAGTTTTAAGAATAACAATCCAGAGACACTGTCTATGTTACTCAGCTGAGTTGCTAAGACATTGAAGGTCAATTGCTTCACCAGCTTTCCCGCAATTGCCAACCTTGGCCCACAGCTGGGAGACTGACAAGCATGTGTCTCTGAAGCCAGCCTGGATTACAATCCCACCTGGACTTCTTACCAGACATGTGAGCTTAGACAAATCCTTCTACTCTCTAAAACTCAGATGCCTTATCTAAAAAAATAGGATCATAGCACCTTCCTCACCAGGGCTTCTGTGATCCATCCAACATCTGGCAAACAGAAATTCTCTGCAAATATTTGTTCCCTCGTTTCTTTCTTCAAAACTTTGCAGTTGTTTCCTTGAACACTTGAGCAGCACTTTTCATTGTGTTAAGTTTCAGTTCCCTAAATTCAGTCCAGGATGGAGTGAGCCAGCCTTCCCTAACTCTGACCTCTTAAGATACATCTTTGCTGGAGGATCTTAGTTTGAATCTCCCACTCACTGTGGTCAGATGGTAATAATAGGTAATATCAATTGAGGGCTTGCTGTGTGCCCAGAACTTCTAAGTGATCTAAATGAACTATTTCATGTCACCTTCACAACAATATTAGGAGGTAGATATTCATACCAATCCTATCCTACAGATGAAAAAAACAAACGACAAACATGAAGTGCTGAAAGATTTGATCACTGATTGCAAATCACACACTCTCTGGCAATCCAGCCTATGCAATTAACCACTCCTCTGTGGTGGCTTCCCTGACTGTGGGCTTTGGAATCAGGTAGCATTGTGAAGTGTGTAGGGTCCAACACGGATTACCTGAGTACCTCCAGGTAAGCCAGTTCCTCTCTCTGTGCTTGGGGATCTCATCCATAAACTAGGGGTAATTAAAAAGTAAACATAACTTGCCAAACAGTATTGATAATTCATTGAAGGGGGGTGGGGGAAGGAGAAGGAGAAGGAAGGGAAGGAGGAAGGAGGGAGGGAGCAAGGGAAGGAAGGAAGGAAGGAAGGAAGGAAGGAAGGAAGGAAGGAAGGAAGGAAGGAAGGAAGGGAGGGAGGGAGGGAGGGGGTGAGGGAGGGAGAGAGAAAAAGAAAGGAAGGAAGGAGGTATGGTAGGCTTTCTCTCTATGGCAGCATCTTTACTCTCTCCCTTACAAGAGCCTCTTGGGGGGCTGGAGGGAGGAGAGGCACTGAAAGGGATGAAGCTGTTGATTCCTGGGCCATGGTACTCTACGTGGTCAGGAAGGAGCCCGGAGCCCTGCCTGGAGGGATACATACAGGATGATGCTCTCCCTCTTCACATGCCCTCTGGCTGAGGGCATCACCCCCAAGATTTGCATCCCTGCCCCCAAGAATAGCTGGACTCGGACTCCCTAAAATCTGAGTACTGCTGGGCCTTCCACTTTCAGGTTTCCTAGTGGGCATTGTGGGGAGGAGAACAAACCACAGACCAGTGTGCGGCCGGCAGATTCCTGACAGACACACAGACAGCTGGTGGGATCCTAGTGTAATGCGGACTCGAGTCTCGGGATCCTTTTGCCTCTGAGGCCAAGGGAGATGAGAAGCTATGCCAGAATCTATGAAAGATGGAGGGAAGCGGAGTGGAGCTCAGGAGGGTACACTCTGTGGGTCTATCTGGGCTCCAGGAGCATAAACAGAGAACCCTCTGGCTCTGTTTATTCGTCCCTCTTCTCACCTCTTCCCTTTGTTGCCTCCTCCTCCTTTATTCACTGTTCCTTCCGCTTTCTACTTTTCTGTCTATTGTCCCTCCTCTATCCGTCACCACACTGTCTCTTCTCTCTCTCCTCCCCTCCTCTCTCTCTCTCATTCACACACGCTCACACACACACACAATCTCTTCTCCCTCAGGACACAGAAATGAAACAACTTTGGAGCCTTGCACCCCTAGATGAGGTTTCAGAGCCTCAGGAAGCATCTCCGCATCTCTGCCTCATATACGCCTCCACACCCACCCACCATAAACTCATGGGCCCATCGAATGCCAGGACTGAAAAGGAACCTGGGGCTGGCTTTACTCAGCTGTTATTCACTGTTGAGTCAGGAGAGCCTAAAACATGCCTGGGAAATAGCAGGCACTCAATACGGATTTGTTGAATGAATAAAGTAATGAAATGTAAGTTCTTGACCCCAATTTTACAGGTGGGGAAACCAAGGTTCCAAGACAGCTGAGTCTCCTTCCCAGGATCACACTGTGAGTTAATAGCAGAACCAAGATTTTGCCTCACATCTCATTTCTTACCTCCTGCACTATTGGGATTGTCAAACCCAGGCCTTTTATTTAAGGCACTGAAGGTACCCCTGTGATCCTGCAGATCCTCCAGGGAGAAGCAGCACTTCCATCCATTGCCAGCTATTAACACCGCTGCAGAGACCACCCCCCAGCCTTGGGAGAACTGAAGGGAGGAGTCCCCAGAGAGCTGGGTCCTGGATACAGGAGCAGCCCTCCCGGCTACAGTACTGGCAGGGCTCCGACACTTGGTGAAGGCAGGCCAAGCGCCAGCCCCTAGCTGCCCACTCCAGAGAGGGGCCGGGAGCCAGGGCAGAGAGCCAGCAGGACTGGGTGTGTGGAGGGTAGTTGAACCCCTGGTCAGAGACGCTGGCGGCTCAGCAAGGTACCAGATCCAAGGTGGCCCGGAATGTCTCTGCTTTCTTTTGGATTCCTGTTGGAGCCACAGTGGAGTACAGGCAGAATGGAACAGTCCTGCCAAGTTACAAGATGCTCACTAGTGAGGCTGTGTCGCCCAGGGTAAGGGCATGGTCTTGGGGGTCAGCCTGACTGAGTCCAAATCCCTCCTCTGCCACTCGCTGGTCTGTGGGCCTTTCAATAGTTGCTCATGTTCTCTAGGCCTCAGTGTTCCCATCTATAAAATGGGGATATAATAATGCCTCTATGCCTGAATTTTGTGAGGATTAGATATGTTATAATGTGTAACACGCTTACAACTTTGGCAGGAAAATCTACATTTTATAAATGCTAGCTATTATTATCATCATCGTGCATCTGAATATAACGCGACCACAGCCATCTCACAGTTTAGGTTACTCCAAACTCCCCAGGCCCCTGCTCCAGGCTTGGTCCATCTTAGACTTTCTTTCTTCCTGGCTGAAGGAAGACGACACTTGGGAGAATCAGCAGACACTGAAGAGCCTCTGGTATAAGGGAGGCCACGAATCCAAGGTCAGGGCTGATTTAGTGGTGTTGTGCTCTCTGAGGGATGTCACCCCTTTCCTCTTGGCCCAGCTTGGGGCTCCGAGTATAAGAGAGCTAACTCAAACGTGCAGCATGACTCTGGAGGGGGTTCAGAATGTATGCATGCAATGCCCTCATTTTGTGATGGAAACCTGGGGCCTCCAGTGGAAAAGGTGTGCCCACGGTCACCCAGGAGGTGCCCAAGCTGGATGACAACCAAGTTATCAGCCACTGGCTGCCACTTCTCCCATGCAGGGCTGCCCGGAGAAAGGCCTGGGGTTACAGAGGCTACCAGACCTAACTGTTCTAAAGCACTTTGTGAACACAGAGTACTCCAGAAGGACCAAACCCGATGCTGGTTCTGCTGTTCTGAGGGGAGGGGACTCAACTAGTCACTGTGAGAGGCAAATTAAGGCACATGTGTTTTATACAGGGCATCACTTAGAAAACTGCTTCTTCCAAAGGCTCCTGGGAATAATCCCTTCCCTTCCAAGGAGTGAGCCTTTTACTCTAAAGGAACCATTTATTCTGATAAGATCAAAGTAATCATTAAGGGTCGTGCTCCTCTCGGAACACGCTTTGTTATTAAATATGTAGTGAGGCCCCATAATGAGTTGCTTCATGCAGATCTATAGTTGCGCCTTCATGTGACAGACTAATACTCAATGCGATTCCACCTATATTTTAATCCAGTGCTTTCTCCCGGCAGCACAGTGAGGCCTCCAGCCCAGCAGGAAAAAAATAAAACCTGGATTCTCTCACTTTATAACTGTAACACCTCAGACAAGTTACTTTACTGTCCTGTAAAATGGGAATAAGAAATTCATCCCCAAATGGACTTGAGGACATAGGGAGGGGGAAGGGTAAGCTGGGACGAAGTGAGAGAGTGGCATGGACATATATACACTACCAAACGTAAAATAGATAGCTAGTGGGAAGCAGCCGCATAGCACAGGGAGATCAGCTCGGTGCTCTGTGACCACCTAGAGGGGTGGGATAGGGAGGGTGAGAGGGAGACGCAAGAGGGAGGAGATATGGGGATATATGTATATGTACAGCTGATTCACTTTGTTATACAGCAGAAACTAACACACCATTGTAAAGCAATTATACTCCAATAAAGAGGTTAAAGAAAAAGAATAAGTGAGGAGTCTGAGTTCACTCCCTGTCAGTGGTCCCAATTTCACATATTAGGAAACTGAGGCCAAGAGATCTGGACATGGAGGTAAAAATGCCCAAGACCCACAAGACACTTAGTGGGAGAGGCAGGCTGCCCAATTCCCAGACCCACAATTTCTCTACTATGCCCTGGGTTCGAGTTCATAACATTGGAACTGACACACTGAAAGCTGATGTAAATGTAGGAACTGTTTTAAATCAGCCTTTTGGTCCTCTTATCTCATCCACAAAATGAAGATAGTGAAAATATCTACTTTACCAGGCAGCAGGGAGAACCAAATACAGCCACCAAGTGAGCTTGTTTTGCCGGCAGGGGAGAGATGCATTGATTTAAGAGATCACAAAGGTTTGTTTCCCCTGCTTATTTATCCCCAATAAGGATGACTGGGATGCTCCTTGAAATGCATATTCCCAGGGCCCACATTCACTGGACTCATACAGGAATGTGGCAGGAGCCAAGGCGTATGCATTTTCATCAGCTTCTGCCTGGGATGACTTTATGCCCAAGTTTGAGAATCATCAAACAAGACTGTTCTGTGTGCCTTTCAGAGGAGAAGATGGAAAGACCTTTGCATATAGGACCACATTTACTTCTTAAAATCAACTGATTAAGAAACAGGCCCAGAGAGGTTAAGTAACTCGCCCAGGGTCACAGAGCTAGGAAGTGGTAGCTCTGGACTTTGTACTCCATGAAGGTCTACATTTAAAGTCCATGTTGGCCCCATATTGTCACTCTGCCCCTCCTTACTGACCAGAACCAGCACTTTCTGCTTCCTTTCAAGGCACGTGGAAGAGCAGAACCTCTGCTGTGTTCTCAGACTCTGGACAGCTCAGTCAGGTGTACTAATCGCCCCTCTCATAGCTCTTTGCTTTCCTGACCTAGAGCCTAACCAAGAAGTCAGACAGTCCCTCCTCCACCCCAAGCTCCCCGTAAGGGCCACCCACTAACACCGAAAGCCCAAAGAACGCAGCCCAAAGAACAGCAACCCATTTCCTCCTTGCTTCCCTGCCTGGGACAAACACAACAGCAAGAATCAAAGAAAGCCTCTGGAAATTAAAATGTGAAGCGTGCAGAGGTGGCCCGGGCTGATGGGCAGCCTAACTTTCCAGCTCCTTGTCCGCTAGCGCACATTCCTGATGCATAAAAAGGCACATCTCCTCCACCATTCTGTCAAGCAGGGATGAGTACTACATACTACACTCCATCAAGTTTCTTTCACTTAATGCTGTCAGACACAGACCGAAACCAAAGTCCTAGCCCAGCTGGTGAGAGGGACACAGCCACTTCAATCCATGGAAAGGCGACCTGGCTGTTAAAAGGCACCTTGGATGTGAGTCCTGGTTCTGTGGCCTTTAGCAGTGGCATCCCCTCTCTGGGCCTCAGTTTCCTCATCTGTGAAATGGAGTGGTAATACCCAAACCACGAGGTCCAGCACTGCACAAGGTGTCTGGCATACAGTGGATGCTCAGTGAATATTTATAGACCAAATGGAGGAACTGATGAGTCCCTAAGAAATGATTCAGTGACACACCTAGATCAGTACCGGGTCAAGAGCAGATGATCAACGGAATAGTTGTGATGCTGGGAAAACCACTTATACCTCTCTAGCTACAGAACCCGATGTGGCTTTCCTGGCCCTCTAAGCAACCCAGTTCCAGAACTTTACGGTCCCCATACCCCCCACATCCAAAGCTGTGTTCCCTGCTAAATGACTGAATAATCTGATGAAATGATTCAGGCTAAGGTGCAAATGGCTGCTAATGCTTAATTCAGATGGATGGAATCAAGTCATAGATCCCATGTGCATTTCAGTCACTGTCATGAATATTCAGTTCTAAGAGGGGAGTGGTCAGCACCATGACAACATTGGGGGATATTTGGGACAGGGATGGGGGATGAGTCTTTGACTAAAATCAAAAAGGCAACACCTAAGGAACCACCTTCTCTACCAGGCCAGGTTCTGATGTTCCAGAGCCGGGTTTCTCCACCTTGGAACTATGAACATTTGGGGTCAGATAATTCTTTGTTGTGGGGATTCTCCTGTGCTGGTTGGGATACTGGGCAGCATCTCTGGCTTCTATCTACTAAATGCTAGTAGCATCTCTGCCTCCACCAGTTGGGACAAACAAAAATGTCTCCAAACATGGCCAAACGTCCCCAACGGGGCAAAATTGCCTCCTGGTGAGAACCACTGGTCTAGAGTAAAAATAATAAAAATGTACTAACCCAGTAATACAGAACTAATCAATCCCAGGGTCCTGAATGCACCATGGTATCTCTTACCACCTGCACATTCTGTTTCCTCCGTCTGGAATCTTCTCTCCCTGCCCGTCCCCACCTCACCACCTGGCAAGCCTCTACTGCTCCCCAACTCCTGGGCCATTTCCTCTGCCAAGCCTTCCAGGGCCTCCTGAAACTGGGACAGCAGAGAAATGCTTTCCACGTCTACAAGCAAGTTATGCTCGCTTGGTCACACTGTGGTTATTTCTCTGCACCCTTGAAGGAAACCTTGCATTCTTACTCATGTTTAAATCCCAAGCTCCTAATACTGTGGCCTAGGATTGAGTAAATAAATGCAGGAATGGAACACTAACCCTTAATGATTGCCTAGGACATGTCAGGCCCACCGGGCATCTTATGCCCGCATGTCGTCATGCCGATGTCCATGAGCATCATGGGCTGTTATCCCCACATGTTTCTAGTGAGTAACAGACTCCCAGAGAGCAGGGAGGACTCACCAGTGTCACACAGGCAGCAAATGGCACAATGGGGCGTGTGCACTTAAGTCTGTGGGCTCCCGCTCTGCCAGCCTGACCTCCTGGCTTTCCACTCATGGGCTCACCTGCCTTGCTTCCTACCATAGCTGGATGGCAGAGCCCTCTGCCTTAGGTCCTTGGGGCTCCAAGGACACCCCACTGCTTCCTCTCGCCAGGGCTCCCGACCCTGCTGGCTCTGGGCAGTGGGGCAGCAGGCAGTGGGGTGTGGGTGGTGTCGATGGTGGGTCCTGCCCCCAGCACAGCGCAGGCACAGGTGGGCTCCAGCTCAGCAGTCAGGCTTCTCCCCAGCTCTGCTTCCTAAGCAGAGGATGTGGGCATCCTCAACACACTCTCCTGTCTCTGGCGGTGTTATTACACTCCTTCAACCTACCCAGTAATGGGAACCTTCGGGGGCTAGAATAGAAACAATGATTTTTTTTCCCCCCTCTCCCAGAGTCAAGACCAGAATTTAATAAAGGTAAAAAAAAAAAAAAAAAAAAACTACTAAGGTATTCCAATTCCTCCTCTCTCTGTTTTTTGTTTTTTTAATTTAGTTTTAGTCGTGATGTTAGATTGACAGTCCTGAGGGCTGAAGTTCATCCATTCCCATAACGGGTCTGGTGCAGACATAGAGTGAGCCATTTTTATGCACACACACACACACACACACACGCGCGCACATAGCTTGAAAAGAACAACTTCTTTTACAAAAACAAAAAATCAGCTGCAATAAACTGATCTGCACACAGTCTGTCTGCCTCATCTCTGATTCCTGAAGGCACATTCTCAAATGTAAACTGACATTCCAGGCAATCAATTAAGACCTTCGTTCTGATTCACTTTGTTATAAAGCAGAAACTAACACACCATTGTAAAGCAATTATACTCCAATAAAGATGTAAATAAATAAATAAATAAATAAATAAATAAATAAATAAATAAATAAATGCCAAAAGTTGTAGGTTCTAAAAAAAAAAAAGACCTTCGCTCTGGCCAAGCACCACACCACCATATGATCCTACCCGCTTTCACTCAGTGTCTGTAATTGACTTCTTGGTTCTGGCCCTTCCCAGATAGAGTCTCTTCAGGGAACATGAACATTATCTTCCAAAAAGCTTTATGGCTTTGCCAGCTAAAGACCTTCCAAAGTCCTGGTGAAAGGCTCCACTCAGGCCACCACTCTGCAGAATACCATCCCACCCCCTGCTTCATCCTGAATCACCAACACTGTATTCATGAAAAGAAGTTGGGAGGGGTGGGGGAAGATTCCATGACCACAAAGAAACCTTCAGTATTGGAAGTCAACATGCTTTTGGGGCTTCCCTGGTGGCACAGTGGTTAAGAATCCACCTGCCAATGCAGGGGACACGGGTTCAATCCCTAATCCAGGAAGATCCCACGTGCCGTGGAGCAAGTAAGTCTGTGCACCACAACTACTGAGCCTGCGGTCTAGAGCCCACAAGCCACAACTATTGAGCCCACGCGCCACAACTACTGAAGCCCACGCGCCTAGAGCCCGTGCTCTGCAACAAGAGAGGCTACCGCAATGAGAAGCCCACGCACCCCAACGAAGAGTAGCCCCTGCTCACCTGAACGAGAGAAAGCCCGCGCGCAGCATTGAATACCCAACGCAGCCAAAAATAAATTAAAAAAAAAAGAGAAGTCAATATCCTTTTAGTATGAACTATGTCCAGGATTGACTCTCATCCCAATATTATTTATGTCCCTCGTATGGAATCATGTAGCAGACATTCTAATTGTTTTTCTTTCTTCCTGTACATTTTTGCTTTTCATCTTCATTGTAGGAAGGTAGATATATGACGTAACACACTTTGTAGATGAGGAAATAAAGGCTCAAAGTAAAATGAGTTGAATCTACTTGTATTTAACTCAATTCATGTAATCAATCAACCAATATTTCCTAACTGCCTAACTATCAGCTGGATACCATGCTAGACTCAGGGGACACAAAGAGAAACAAGACAGACATGGCCATGTGCCCTCCTAGATGGGAAGAAACATGTGCCAATTAGCCATATGGTACCCACAGCCATGTGGAAAGTACTCAGTGAGTTGAGCACAGCGAGGCTATGGGAGTTGAAGGAGGAGACCCAACCCTAGCACGGTCTTATAGGCTCATGGGAGGAGGTAACATCTCCATTGAGAGCTATAGGGTCAGTTGAGTTTTCAAGGAGAACAAGGTGAACAAAAGCATTCCATCCAGAGGAAGCACATGTGAATATACAGGAAAAAATGGTGAATATGGATCTTTCAAAAAACTGGAAAAAAAAATGCAGCATAGCTGATATCTAGATTTGAGGAAGCAGGAACAAGGCCACGGTAGGTAATGAGGCTGGAGAGATGGACAGCGGGCTGGATCCTGCCAGGCCTTGCAGGCCATGCTTAGGATTTGGAATTTCCCCTGATATCCAAAAGGAGCCTCTACAGAGATTTAAGCACCTGAAAAAGAGATGAGACTGGTAGGCTGGCCCTCCTCCTACTCTACTGCAAAAGGAAGAGATCAGATCTGAAGGCAGTTGGAGGGGGTTAGGAGTGGTGTTGAGGGAAGCTTACTGCAGCAGGCAGGACCTGGCCTGGGTGACCTACAGCTGGAGAAGCAAGGGTGGCTTGGGCATAAGGGGAAATAAGGGGTCGAGCACACTGCATGTGGTGTTTCAGGAGCGATAAACTTGAGAGGGCGGGAGTGAGATGTTGCTGGAGCAGCTGGTTGGCGAGAGACTGTGGCATCGCCCAGGTAACTTATTTGATAATAAAGCAGGCAGACAAGAGACGCCATCTGAAGTGGAGATTCTTGGCCCCCGTCCCTGAGGGAGAGGCCGATGACAGGCCAGACTCTTGCAGGTCCAGCCCAGACTGGCCTGCCCTTCCAGAAGGCACTAGACTGTTCTGGATTGTCCACAGGAGGGGTCTGGGCCAGAGTGCAGGGGCTCACCTCTCACCTCCTGGCCCCACAACACAGACACAGACAGCACAGCCCTCCTCCCATCTCCTCTGTGGCCGTGGGCTCTCCAGGCGCCCTCTCTGATGTCTGTGAGAGCAGCCAGCCCAGCCAGTGGCGAGTCTGAGCTAGGCTGACCTAGACTGATCCTATGACCAAGAGCCGGGCACTCGGGGCTGGAGCCCCACTGTGTTTCCTGGATTCAGAGGCTCCTCTTCCCTTCTCCCTTTCCCACCAGACTCTTTAATGATGAAGAGTGGCTCATCATTTCCCCTCCTAATTACCTGCTGTATATCCTCATGGAGACTGATAAGGAAGTAATTAGGATGGACATGCAGGGATTACAGGAAGGCAAAATATTCCACCATCAAGATAAGGCCATTTTCCCACCACCCCCTTCCCTGACAAATGACTGAGCAGGACTGGGGGATTTTTAGAGATGGAGAAGCTGGAAGGGGAGTCAGGGAAATGGAATGGAGGAAGGGGGTGGAAATGCACGAAAGGAGCCCTGAACTCTCATCCAATTCAGGAGTCCCAACATCAAAGCCTTTCAGACGCCAGGCTGGTAGTTAAATGAGGGGCGCAGAACGGATGGGGGAAAATCAGCAGCACGTACATGATGATAAATGACAACTGACACTTGGCCTCAGGGAGTTACGGGGGGGGGGGAGGGATGGGGACTTCATATCCCTTTCAAAAGAATCAACACAATGGAGCCCCAGCAGCGCATTGCCATGCAGGAAAGAGGCCCAGTTTTGGCAGCTCATCTAATTTTTCCAGAGAAGCTAGAAATCCAGCTGTTGTGTGAAATTTCTCATGTATTTTTTTTTTTTCATTCTAGAAACCTATCCACTTTTTTAAAGTAAAATATTTTATGAGCCAAGCAAAATGATATCTGCATGCCAGATGTGGCCTGCAGGCAGCCAGTTTGAGATGGCTACTTTAGTCCAACACCTTCTTTACAGACGTGGAGACTACACAGGCATTCAGAGTCAAAGAGGGCCTTGCCCACAGTCATGGAGCAAGTTTACGGTCGGCCAAGACGCAAACAAGCTTTCTTGATATCCCACCCTCCCGCTTTTCACAATACTAAACACTGGAGGCTGATCACAGATCACAGGAATCAAACAGGCATGTAAATACTACTAATGAGTGCAAGCAGAGATATCCAACTGCACAAAGAAAATTCTACAGTGGAAAATGAAGAAATCACTTCCAGTGGTGGCTGTGGACGAAGGAGGAAGGGTAGACAAAAGGCTTCATATGGAAGAGACTGAACCATGTATTGCTTCCGTATGAGAATCTCGGAGCACCCACTTCTGTATTAGGGGGTTAAGATTGGGGACATGGGCACAATCCCAACCCTTTAAGCAGCTGGTAGACTGGAGCGGGGGGAGGCAGACCCATAAATTGATAGGGGTGATAAAGCGTTGCAAGTGCCAAGAAAGAATCTTCAAAGAGACAGGGCCAAAAAAAAGGGGTGCCTAATCTATGTGGAAGTGATGATGACAAGAAGATTCTCAAAAATAAAATGACACTTAAGATGGAGTTTGAAGGATAATTAGTTTACCATGGATAGGGACAATGACTTATAGGTTAACCCTCAAGGATTGGGACATTTGAGACTGAGTGGAGAGCATGGATTTCAGGCAATGGGAGCACATAAGCATGGTCCTGAGATGGAAATGCAGGGGGAGTATATGTAGCTGGGAAGCAGAGGTCATTTTAGCTACAGTATTTGTTCAAGATGATAGCCTTGAGTGGCAGGGCTGAAGAGGGAAGTCAAGCCCACACTTGACAAGGCCGAGTGCGCCAGGCAAAGAAGTATGTATATGTTAGGCAGGAAATGGACAGCTGCTGAAAGTTTGTGAACAAAGACCAGAGGTGGTGACACTACAGGCCTTGTGTCTGGGGAAGAGTCATGTATAGAGTGAACTGGAGGGTAAAAACCTAATGCAGAAGCCTCTTGAAAGGTTGCTAAGAGCTCAAAAGTCCTCGTTCAGTGACTATTTGTTGAACAACTCTCATGTTCCAGGCACTATGCTAAGAGCTGGCGATCCAGTGATGAAGAAAGCAACCATTCAATACATGTCTTGCACACCCAGCATGTACAAAGCACCCTTTGAGAAGAGGGTTTCAGCCTCATTCACTTGACAGCCAAGCACAGAGCTTGACATAGAGTAAGTGCTCAGTGATGGTTTGCTCCATCTAAGTGGACAGGACCAAAGGATAAGTCGAAGGACCAAGTTTGAGTAATTCCAGCAGAGCTCAAAGGCATGGTTGAGAGAGAAGATGCATGGTGGGAGAAAAGATCTCTGATTCTGAGATCAGGATTCTGGATTTCTCTTGAGTCTTTGTAATTGTTATACAACCCTAAACGATTCCCTTTCCCAGCCTGGGGGTCCGTTTCCACATCTACAAAATTGAGGAGCTTGGGGAAGTTCCAAGCTTCTATGTCCCAAAAGTCATATGTGAAATTGAAATCATGGTAACATGGGGTAGATTGAGATGGAGGAAGAGAGTACAGTATGTGCGAAATCTCTGAGTCTGGAAAAATAGAGTGCCAAGAAGAGGAAGCGGGGGAAAGCCAGCTTCGGGAACCTTTGGGGCTACTCAGAGCTGTGGAGCTGGATATCTGCCAACTTCCAGAATCACCTCTCTACCTTGATCTGCCCCTGTAAAGGCCTCAGGTTGAATGGCCAATGCTGTTTCCCATCACTTGCATTATTATAATTACTGAGTTCATTGGTCTTCTCTAGATATTCCATACATTGCAGAAAAGCACTCTCCTGATGATTGTTAATTAATCCCTCACCACCCCTGGGCATGGTAGAGACTGCTGGGCAGCCTCATTTTTCATCCCAGGGAAATGGGCACAGAAAGGGGCTGAAGGGTCACTCAGTCAGGCTGAGGCTGAGTCGAGACTGGAACCTGGGGTCTTTCTACAGCCATTCATCACCAGCCCCAGGGTTAATGCAGCCAGAGAGGCACAAAGTGATTGAGTGAATAAGCAACGAGTCACTGCAAGAAGAAAGTGATGGCGAACCCTTCACAGAGTGGGTGATGAATAGGAGTCCCATGGAGAGAAAAAGAAGAGTGGATGCTCTTTGGAGACTGAAAGGGAAACTGAAGGCTTGGGTACCATCCCAAGGAGTCTGGGCCTATAGGAGATGTCTCACCAGAGAAAGAACCTCTGGTAAGAGGGTCATAGCAGGTTCACCTCTAGTTGGAGGACCAGGGATGGGCGACCTTCTATAGGCGGGCAGGGAAGACTTACAGAAAGAGGAGGTATTTGAGTTGATTGCCCTTAAAGAACTACAGGTCAAAAAAAAAAAAGAGCAGACATGGGAAGCTACTGTCACAGCTCTGAGCAAGCCGCAGCTGCAACACCTTCTTCAGGATAAGCAGTTAATTTGTCCAACTCGCTGCTCCCAAGTCTCTCATTTTTTAACATGCATTCAGGGTCCCTGTCACTGATGGGTGAGGATGAATTAGGATACGGTTTTAAAGGAACAGAGGGGAGGAGAACCACCCAGAAAGGGGGAGAAGAAAGAAACCCTGCTGTTTTTAATCAACTAAACGACGAAGGAGGGGAGCATGGAGTGAAGGTGAAAAGAGGGGCCACGTGCACTTACTTCTCCAAGATCACTTGGCAAGAGGTGCAAGCTCTCAGGACTCCATGTAAAGCGGGCTGTGCTCGGTTGCCGCTGAGGTCATAAATGCAGGGCCCAGAAAAGCCAGGAGACTGTAATGATAATAGCTTCCACTTATTGTTTACTGTGTTCCAGGAATGGAGCTGGACACTTAAATAATAATGGACATGATGACCGTTTTTAAGCACACACTGTCCTGGGAGCCTGTACTTGGCCATTCTTGTACACTAGCTCTTTTAATCCTTAATCTGCCCTGTGAAGTATGAACTGTTATCACTGTTAAATCTCAGCAAAGAAACTGGGACTCAGAGGGGTTATGTAGTTTCCCTAAGGTCACCAGTGACTCGCAGAGCAGGGACTCAAGCCCAGGACTTCGCGATCCCACAGCCCTTGCTCCTAACCTCTATGCACCCATTTGAGCACTTACTTGTCTGCACCTACAGCTTCTCCATTACCAGGGAAATAAGCTGATGAGGCCAGAGACCCTGAAGGAGAGATCCCCAAGCGAGCCTGGCTGCCCCCATCACACCCTCCCGCTAGGTCACTCCAGCCAGTTTCCAAGAGGGAATAAAGGTGGTAAAGAACTTCTAAGGTGGTAAAGAACTCCTTCACCTTTTTTTTTTTTTTTTTTTTACAGCCTCTGCCTAAGCCTGCAGGAAGCCCAACTGACATGGTTAAGAATGAGTCCATCTGAGACACAGAGTAAGAAAGCTTAGCCAGATGTTGGGGACGGATGGAAACACAGAGCAGAGCTTTTCACCCTGAGCCCCTCTCCAAAGCCCCTCTAGGTTGGTTCCTGGAGGACTCCCTGGGGACCGATGCCAATGCAGAGAACAGAAGGGAAGAGAGAAAGGCGTCACACCTTGGACTCCGGGAATGAAAGCAGCCAGTAGATCACAGCCCCCTATCTGGACTTCAACACTTCAGCTTGACCTTTGGTGCAAGATCCTGCCTCCACCCAAATAACCTTTTCTCTGCCCCCTCCTCACCACGGCCCTCCTCCGAGTCAGCCTCCAAGAATACAAGTAGGGACAGAGAACACAGCAGAGATGGTTCATGCTCCATCCCACACACCGAAAACACAATCTTCCCCTCTCAGCAGGAAGAGAATCCCCCAAGTTTAGCTGGGCAATTTCCACCTTCCCTTGGAGCTGATTGTGACCATACATCTGAGTCCTGGCTACAGGGATGCAAATGGAAATTAGTTGAACTCGACCTAATTAGTTTAACCCTACCCGAAATGAAATGAAGAGGACATGCCCTTCTCCTGGACACTTGTCCTTCACATGGCTAAAATTTGGACACAGTGGATGCTGCTGGGACAACTGTGTTGGTCTAGGAGGTGAATTTGAGAATGCAGGCCACGTGCAACAAAGCAACAAGGTAAAACGACCCAACAAAGTGTCCTACACGAGAAACACCTACAAGAGAGGCAAACATCTATCTTGTGTAAGCCACTGGAGTGTTGGATTTCCTGTTACTTGTAGCTTAATCAATACTTACACAGAAAGAAGGGATTAGATGGTGAAGACTATGAATGTCTTGATTGCAGGAGTCACATTTCCTATGTCATGTGTTTATCCTCAAACAGTGCAGGTTAATAGAAAGAACAAAGTCTTGAGACAGACTAGAATTCCAATAGGTTTCTACCACTTACTAGACAGCTTAACTTACCAAGCCTCAGTGTTCTCATCCATTAAATGGGGCTCTGAGGGTTAAATAAGATAAGCTATACCCCGATGGAGGAAGGGCTGTGTCTGTCTTGATCACTGGCATATCTATCCAGCAACACTAGCAAAATGTTTTGGTACATGGTGAATGCTGGATAAAGAACTGATGAATAAATGGGCAGGGTACACCAAGCACGTGGCCCATCGTGGATGCACTCGGAACATTGTTAATCACCAACACAGTCCTAATATACCTTCCCCATCGGATCTTTTGAAGATAAACCAAAAGACTATCAAACACGGGGGGAAAAAAAAAGCTCGGTCTGTGAGTTAAATGTTGAGTTTTGCTGCAAAAACACTTAGGAAGGGTCTCTTTGCCCTTTTAAAGTTGGAAAGCTGAAGGATAATTACCTTCCTCTCTCTACAACCTTCCAAGAACATTTCTCCTCAACAACTGCTCCATTTATGCTCCATTTAATTTTCACAGATATTCTAAGATGCTAATTTTCTTTCAGACTTCACCAGGCAGGCTCCTCGGCTTCTGCCTGAAAGGGACAGAACCCCAAAATCTAGAAAATATAAGGCCCACTACGGGGGAGGGGGTCAGCTCCCTGCCACCAAGGAGCCTGTAGACTTAACACAAAAAGTAAAGAGAGGAAGAGACACACTCCTTTTTGCTTTTTGAGAACTTGCTTTGTCTCATAATAAGAGTAAACAACTACTTATCAGACATCTATGCTATGGCAGGCTCTATGCTAGATGTCTTACCATGGGTTCTCTTATAACCCTCACAACAAGCCCACACGTATGCAGGCTCAGCCTATTTAATGGATGAAAACATGGAGAAAATGGAGGTTCAGGGAGCTTAAGCTGCTCACCCAAGGCAAGAGCTGATGCCTGCCCACACACAGAATGCTGTATGAATATTTACAATCGCATTACTCACAATGGCCAAAAGGCTACCCAAGTGCCCATCAACTGATGAATGATCAACTAAATATGCTATATCCATACAATAGAATATTAGATGGTCTTAAAAAGGAATTTACTGACACATGTTACAACATGGATGAACCTTGAAAGCATCATGCTAAGTGAAAGAAGCCAGTCGTAAAATACCACATATTATACCACACATTATATGATTCCATATATACGAAGTGTCTAGGGAGTAGATTCGTGATTCCTTAGGGAGGTATTCACTAAAGGGCACGGGGTTTCTTTTTGAAGTGATGCAATGTTCTAAGACTGACTAGTGATGGCTGCACTGGTGAATATACTAAAATCCATTGAACTGTATAAGCTAAATGGGTGAATTATAGTACGTGACATAGCTCAATAAACCTTTTTTTTTTTTTTTAAGCTGATGCCTGAAACCATGTCTGGAAGGCTTCCAATTCCTGTTTATTCCACCTCATCACCTGGCCCTTGGCATGTGCCACCTCACTGAATTCTCAGGATGGTTCTGTGAGGTGTGGATGACTGTTCTCATTCCATAAATGAGGAAATTGAGAGCCAGAGTGGAAAAATAATGTGTTCTCTTTCCAAAGGCAATTTTAATTTACAGAAAAGAAAACTGATTTTCTCAATATCTCCATATAGGAGGTACCCACCTGTGTTCATTATAAACAGAGAATCTGAGAGCCAGAACAGATCCTAAAATGATCTAATCCAGAGATTTTCAAATGGCCCCAAAGTGTCATCCCCTAAAGATGCCCATGAAGGTCTTCAGGGGGATTGCAGGGGGATTGGGAGGCTCAACAGAGCAGTTTTTAAATTCTATTTTACATGCTGGGCTTCCATATAAGATTTTTATGGAAAATACGGATAAGATAGCTTGGAAGCCACGGATCTTGTCCAATTTGCTCATTTTAAACATAAGATAATTTACACGGGAGAGAAAAAAGGTCTCTTTTGAGTCACGTGGTGAGTTAATATTAGGGCTGGGCAGAGAGCTAGTTTTCCTCCCCCTCCAAATCACAGGTTCCTCTTAGCCCAGATTAATGGCCTGGAGCAAGAAGACGAGGTTGGAGAACTTGGTTCTATTCACCAACTCATGTTTTAAACCAGAGGTCAGCAAACTTTTCTGTAAAGGGTCAGATGGTAAATATTTTTGGCTTTGCCTGCCGTGGTCTCTTTCGCAATTCACTTGGCCATTGTAGTGGGAAGGCAGCCACAGACAACACATAAAAAGGGGTGTGGCTGTGTTTCAATAAAACAGATAAGGGAGGAGGGCACGGTTTGCTGACTCCTGCCCTGAACAGCACCCTCACTGTCACTCATGTCTCTCCCCAGGGATGGAAGGGGCAGGATATGATGAGGCAAGCGGCCCCTTCTCAATGCCTTTGTTAGAACTGACTCAGGTGGCAGTGTGGTTGGGTGGAAAGCCCTGTACCTGGAGTCAGGCAGATTTTCAGGTCCAGACATCCAGCCCCTTACCTCTGAGACTAGACTAAGTCGGCCAGCTCTTTGAGCCCTTTCTTTATTTGCAACATGGCGACAACAGTGTTCGCCCTAGGGGATATTGCAAGGATTACACGGAAGCAAGCGGTAAGTCAGGGCTTCCTTTGACAGTGCGGAGAATAATGATGATCAGCAAAGCCAGCCCCACTTTCTGCCTTCATCTCCCGTCGTTCTGCTTCTACCCAACTGGCTCCCTGTTCTCACCCAGCTCCAGCCACAGTGCCTACCTTGCTAAGTTCCTTTTGCATACTCTGCTGCTTTACGCTCACAGTTGCCTCTCCCTGGAATGCCTTCCCCCAGACCTTCCTACAGCTCATTCTTCTCATTTTCCTAATTTCTGCTCAATTGCTACTTCCTGGCAGAGTTTTCCTGATAACACTATCTAAATCAACAACCCCTATTTTACCCTGTACCTCCAGGCACTCTATCACATCACCCTGCTTTATTTTCTTCATAGCCCTTCCCGCTACCTTAAATGCCAACACTTACGTATTTATTTACTTGTTTATTGTCTGTTTCTCTCTATGCTCCATAAAGATCTTACTGGATCCTTCTGGTTTCCTAGAATCAAAATGGTGGCTGGAACATAGTAGGCACTCAGTAAATATTTGTTGAAAGAAAAAAAAAAGGAATAATGATTCCCCCCACACTGTTACAATTTTCTGAATTGACTTCTCCACCTTAAGCTCCTGTGTTTGGGGAGTACTGGGCTTGAATATAATATAAACACCTCCATGTTAGGAAGGTCAATCTAATGATATACCCCTCAGTTAGGTACAGATTTACTTGGAACTCAGATATACTGTTTGGAATGATCTGGGTCTCTAATGACATTAATTGCCAAGAGCTGGCATTGCACCCAGATTGCAGAAAGGCCATTTCATTAATCTCCATATTAAATTAGACCTGTAAGCATCCTTGAACTCCCTCTCTACTTACATTTTGCTGATAGAGAAACTGAGGCTCAGAAAGGAGAATGGACTTTCTCATAGTCTTCCTCTTCACTGAATGAGGAACCACTTAAATCAGTCAAGTCATAAAACTGTGTAGTGCCATAAGGTCCCTTAAATATCACCCCATCTGATAATACAGACGGAGAACTCAGGGCAAGAGAGAAAAATGGACTCACCCAAGATCACACAGCATGTCAGTGGCAGAATTAAGACTAGAACCCATGTCTGTCTGTACCCAGAGTTCCACCCTCCATGCTGCTCTTTGGAGAGAAACAGAAAAGAAAGAAAAGGAAAAGAAATTATTCCAGGCACACATTTAGCAATGCTCATAAATCCTGACAATATTAACAATACACGACAGCTTTGTTGAACAAATTGGCAACCAGTGTAGGCAGCTTAAGGAGGCAAGAGGTCTGGGGAAAAAAAAAAAAGACCAGAAGGCACACAGAAATCTTCCCATTCTGATCTTTTCTAAGTCTGTCTATAAAACAAGGGCTCAAACCAGAGACACTGGGGTATGGTGAGAGTTTGAAAGATTTGCATGCATGACCTGTGTGTGTGTGTGAGTGTGTGCACGCATGCTCACACAGCTCCCAAGAGACTACATGGGTAATAATCCATTCGTAAGATGTCACTCATCTGTTATACAAATTAACCTCCACCCCCCTCATGCCCGGATTCATTTGCTCTTTGTTTCCTTGACATTCAGCTGGGGAGATTAGAGGAGAATTAAAGAAAGTTCTTCAAGAGGTGAAAAGGGGAAGTCAGGGATTCGGGGCCCTAGAAGCCTGGGCGATTAGCACCTGCCACCCTGCTTCCCCACGGGGACAAAGACGAAGCTTGCCTTCGTCCTTATTTGCTCCATCCTGTCTCCAGATCCCGGTAAGTAACAACACTATCTCATATCTACTCTGTGCCTCGTGTGTGTTGACTGATTTGCAAGCACCTTACCAACTCCCACCAGCTGACTGCTATCACCGTCCAGCCAGCTCAGTCTTCTACAGCGTCCGCGACCTCACTGAGGATGTTTGATTATTCACCCTCCAGCCAAGTGGCTTCCTGTAGTAAAGGACCATCCCCATCACTCCTCCCACTTCCAAATGGTTTCTCATTCCTTTGTTCTGTACTCAGAAGTTCCAGGTCCCCGTGTGTCTGTGCCTTCATTGGGCCATATCATGTCAATTTCCCCCAACTGGAAGCCTGAGCTGCTGTGACAAGTTCTGCTATAAAGGGTGAATTTAACAAGAAATGCAGAGCTTCAAGATGGCGGAAGAGTAAGAAGTGGAGATCACCTTCCTCCCCACAAATACATCAGAAATACATCTACATGTGGATCAACTCCTACAGAACACCTACTGAATGCTGGCAGAAGACCTCAGACCTGCCAAACGTCAAGAAAGTCCCCACGTACCTGGGTAGGGCAAAAGAAAAAAAGAAAAAACAGAGACAAAAGAATAGGGACGGGACCTGCACCAGTGGGAGGGAGCTGTGAAGGAGGAAAGGTTTCCACACACTAGGAAGCCCCTTCCCGGGCGGAGACTGCGGGTGGCAGAGGGGGGAGCTTCGGAGCCACGGAGGAGAGCGCAGCCACAGGGGTGCGGAGGGCAAGGCGGAGATATTCCCGCACAGAGGGTTGGTGCCGACCAGCACTCACCAGCCCGAGAGGCTTGTCTGCTCACCCGCCGGGGAGGGCGGGGGCTGGGAGCTGAGGCTCGGGCTTCGGTCGGATCGCAGGGAGAGGACTGGGGTTGGCAGCGTGAACACAGCCTGAAGGGGGCTAGTGCGCCACAGCTAGCTGGGAGGGAGTCCGGGAAAAGGTCTGGAACTGCCGAAGAGGCAAGAGACTTTTTCTTGCCTCTTTGTTTCCTGGTGCACGAGGAGATGGGATTCAGAGCGCCACTTAAAAGAGCTCCAGAGACGGGCGCCAGCCGCGGCTATTAGCGCGGACCCCAGAGACGGGCATGAGACGCTAAGGCTGCTGCTGCAGCCACCAAGAAGCCTGTGTGCAAGCACAGGTCACTATCCACACCTCCCCTCCCGGGAGCCTGTGCAGCCCGCCACTGCCAGGGTCCCGTGATCCAGGGACAACTTCCCCGGGAGAACACATGGCACGCCTCAGGCTGGTGCAACGTCACGCCGGCCTCTGCCGCCGCAGGCTCGCCCCGCATCCGTACCCCTCCCTCCCCCCGGCCTCAGTGAGCCAGAGCCCCCGAATCAGCTGCTCCTTTAACCCCGTTCTGTCTGGGCGGGGAACAGACGCCCTCAGGCGACCTACACGCAGAGGCGGGTCCAAATCCAAAGCTGAACCCCAGGAGCTGTGCGAACAAAGAAGAGAAAGGGAAATCTCTCGCAGCAGCCTCAGAAGCAGCGGATTAAATCTCCACAATCAACTTGATGTACCTGCATCTGTTGAATACCTGAATACACAACGAACCATCCCAAAATTGAGGAGGTGGACGTTGCGAGCAATGATATATATATTTTTTTCCATTTTTCTTTTTTTGTGAGTGTGTATGCGTTTGCTTCTGTGTGTGATTTTGTCTGTAGAGCTTTGCTTTTACATTTGTCCTAGGGTTTTGTCTGTCCGTTTTTTTGTTTGTCTGTTTTTTTAGTATAGTTTTTAGTGCTTGTTATCATTGGTGGATTTGTTTTTTGGTTTGGTTGCTCTCTTCTTTCTTTCTTTTTTTTCTATTACTTTTTAAAATTTTTTTAATAATTATTTTTTTATTTTTAATTTTATTGTATTTTATTGTATTTTATTTATCGTCTTCTTTCTTTCTTTTATTTCTCCCTTTTATTCTGAGCCGTGTGGGTGACAGGCTCTTGGTGCTCCAGCCAGGCATCAGGTCTGTGCCTCTGAGGTGGGAGAGCCAAGTTCAGGACATTGGTCCACAAGAGACCTCCCAGCTCCACGTTATATCAAACGGCGAAAATCCCCCAGAGATCTCCATCTCAACACCAAGACCCAGCTCCACTCAACAACCAGCAAGCTACAGTGCTGGACACCCTATGCCAAACAACTAGCAAGACAGGAACACAACCCCACCCATTAGCAGAGAGGCTGCCTAAAATCATACTAAGTTCACAGACACCCCAAAACACACCACCAGACCACCAGAAAGACAAGATCCAGCCTCATCCACCAGAACACAGGCACTAGTCCTCTCCACTAGGAAGCCTACACAACCCACTGAACCAACCTTAGCCACTGGGGACAGACACCAAAAACAACGGGAACTACGAACCTGCAGCCTGCGAAACGGAGACTCCAAACACAGTAAGATAAGCAAAATGAGAAGACAGAAAAACACACAGCAGATGAAGGAGCAAGGTAAAAACCCACCAGACCTAACAAATGAAGAGGAAATAGGCAGTCTACCTGAAAAAGAATTCAGAAAAATGATAGGAAAAATGATCCAAAATCTTGGAAATAGAATGGAGAAAATACAAGAAACGTTTAACAAGGATCTAGAAGAACTAAAGAGCAAACAAACAGTGATGAACAACACAATAAATGAAATTAAAAATTCTCTAGAAGGGACCAATAGCAGAATAACTGAGGCAGAAAAACGGATAAGTGACCGGGAAGATAAAATAGTGGAAATAAATACTGCAGAGCAGAATAAAGAAAAAAGAATGAAAAGAACTGAGGACAGTCTCAGAGACCTCTGGGACAACATTAAACGCACCAACATTCGAATCATAGGGGTCCCAGAAGAAGAAGAGAAAAAGAAAGGGACTGAAAAAATATTTGAAGAGATTATAGTTGAAAATATCCCTAATATGGGAAAGGAAATAGTTAATCAAGTCCAGGAAGCACAGAGAGTGCTATATAGGATAAATCCAAGGAGAAACACGCCAAGACACATATTAATCAAACTATCAAAAACTAAATACAAAGAAAAAGTATTAAAAGCAGCAAGGGAAAAACAACAAACAACAGACAAGGGAATCCACATAAGATTAACAGCTTCTCTTTCAGCAGAAACTCTGCAAGCCAGAAGGGAGTGGCAGGACATATTTAAAGTGATGAAGGTGAAAAACCTACAACCAAGATTACTCTACCCAGTAAGGATCTCATTCACATTTGATGGAGAAATTAAAACTTTTACAGACAAGCAAAAGCTGAGAGAGTTCAGCACCACCAAACCAGCTTTACGACAAATGCTAAAGGAACTTCTCTAGGCAGGAAACACAAGAGAAAGAAAAGACCTACAATAACAAACCGAAAACAATTAAGAAAATGGTAATAGGAACATACATATTGATAATTACCTTAAATGTAAATGGATTAAATGCTCCAACCAAAAGACATAGACTGGATGAATGGATACAAAAACAAGACCCGTATATATGCTGGGTACAAGAGACCCACTTCAGACCTAGAGACACATACAGACTGAAAGTGAGGGGATGGAAAAAGATATTCCATGCAAATGGAAATCAAAAGAAAGCTGCAGCAGCAATACTCATATCAGACAAAATAGACTTTAAAACAAAGACTATTACAAGAGACAAAGAAGGACACTACATAAGCATCAAGGGATCAATCCAAGAAGAAGATATAACAATTGTAAATATTTATGCACCCAACATAGGAGCCCCTCAATACATAAGGCAAATACTAACAGCCACAAAAGGGGAAATCGACAGTAACACAATCATAGTACGGGACTTTAACACCCCACTTTCACCAATGGACAGATCATCCAAAATTAAAATAAATAAGGAAACACAAGCTTTAAATGATACATTAAACAAGGTGGACTTAATTCATATTTTAGGACATTCCATCCAAAAACAACAGAATACACTTTCTTCTCAAGTGCTCATGGAACATTCTCCAGGACAGATCATATCTTGGGTCACACATCAAGCCTTGGTAAATTTAAGAAAATTGAAATTGTATCAAGTATCTTTTCGACCACAACGCTATGAGACTAGATATCAACTACAGGAAAAAAATCTGTAAAAAATAAAAACACATGGAGGCTAAACAATACACTACTTAATAACCAAGAGATCACTGAAGAAATCAAAGAGGAAATCAAAAACTACCTAGAGGGGCTTCCCTGGTGGCGCAGTGGTTGAGAATCTGCCTGCCAATGCAGGGGACACGGGTTCGAGCCCTGGTCTGGGAGGATCCCACATGCCGCGGAGCAGCTGGGCCCGTGAGCCACAACTACTGAGCCTGCGCGTCTGGAGCCTGTGCTCCGCAACAAGAGAGGCCGCGACGGTGAGAGGCCCGCGCACTGCGATGAAGAGTGGCCCCCGCTCGCCACAACTAGAGAAAGCCCTCGCACAGAAACGAAGACCCAACACAGCCATAAATAAATAAATAAATAAAATTAAAAAAAAAAACAAAACTACCTAGAAACAAATGACAATGAAAACACGATGACCCTAAACCTACGGGATACAGCAAAAGGAGTTCTAAGAGGGAAGTTTATAGCAATACAATCCTACCTTAAGAAACAAGAAACATCTCAAATAAACAACCTAACCTTACACTTAAAGCAATTAGAGAAAGAAGAACAAAAAAACCCCCAAAGTTAGCAGAAGGAAAGAAATCATAAAGATCAGATCAGAAATAAATGAAAAAGAAATGAAGGACACGATAGCAAAGATCAATAAAACTAAAAGCTGGTGCTTTGAGAAGATAAACAAAATTGATAAACCATTAGCCAGATTCATCAAGAAAAAAAGGGAGAAGACTCAAATCAATAGAATTAGAAATGAAAAAGGAGAAGTAAAAACTGACACTGCAGAAACACAAAGGATCATGAGAGATTACTACAAGCAACTCTATGCCAATAAAATGGACACCCTGGAAGAAACGGACAAATTCTTAGAAATGCACAACCTGCCGAGACTGAACCAGGAACAAATAGAAAATATGAACAGACCAATCACAAGCACTGAAATTGAAACTGTGATTTAAAATCTTCCAACACACAAAAGCCCAGGACCAGATGGCTTCACAGGCGAATTCTATCAAACATTTAGAGAAGAGCTAACACCTATCGTTCTCAAACTCTTCCAAAATATAGCAGAGGGAAGAACACTCCCAAACTCATTCTACAAGGCTACCATCACCCTGATACCAAAACCAGACAAAGATGTCACAAGGAAAGAAAACTACAGGCCAATATCACTGAAGAACATAGATGCAAAAATCCTCAACAAAATACTGGCAAACAGAATCCAACAGCACATTAAAAGGATCATACACCATGATCAAGTGGGGTTTATCCCAGGAATGCAAGGATTCTTCAATATATGCAAATCAATCAATGTGATACAGCATATTAACAAATTGAAGGAGAAAAACCATATGATCATCTCAATAGATGCAGAGAAAGCTTTCGACAAAATTCAACAGCCATTTATGATAAAACCCCTCCAGAAAGTAGGCATAGAGAGAACTTACTTCAACATAATAAAGGGCATATATGACAAACCCACAGCCAACGTCATCCTCAATGGTGAAAAACTGAAACCATTTCCACTAAGATCAGGAACAAGACAAGGATGTCCACTCTCACCAATATTCCTCAACATAGTTTTGGAAGTTTTAGCCACAGCAATCAGAGAAGAAAAAGAAATAAAAGGAATCCAAATTGGAAAGGAAGAAGTAAAGCTGTCACTGTTTGCAGATGACATGATACTATACATAATCCTAAAGATGCTACCAGAAAACTACTAGAGCTAATCAATGAATTTGGTAAAGTAGCAGGATACAAAATTAATGCCCAGAAATCTCTTGCATTCCTATACACTAATGATGAAAAATCTGAAAGTGAAATTAAGAAAACACTCCCATTTACCATTGCAAAAAAAAAGAATAAAATATCTAGGAATAAACCTACCTAGGGAGACAAAAGACCTGTATGCAGACAATTATAAGACACTGATGAAAGAAATTAAAGATGATACAAATAGATGGAGAGATATACCATGTTCTTGGATTAGAAGAATCAACATTGTGCAAATGACTATACTACCCAAAGCAATCTACAGATTCAATGCAATCCCTATCAAACTACCACTGGCATTTTTCACAGAACTAGAACAAAAAATTTCACAATTTGTATGGAAACACAAAAGACCCCGAATAGCCAAAGCAATCTTGAGAAAGAAAAATGGAGTTGGAGGAATCAAGCTCCCTGACTTCAGACTATACTACAAAGCTACAGTAATCAAGACATATGGTACTGGCACAAAAACAGAAATATAGATCAATGGAACAGGACAGAAAGCCCAGAGATAAACCCATGCACATACGGTCACCTTATCTTTTATAAAGGAGGCAAGACTATACATTGGAGAAAAGACAGCCTCTTCAATAAGTGGTGCTGGGAAAACTGGACAGCTACATGTAAAAGAATGAAATTAGAACACTCCCTAACACAATACACAAAAATAAACTCTAAATTGATTAAAGACCTAAATGTAAGGCCAGACACTATTAAACTCTTAGAGGAAAACATAGGCAGAACACTCCATGATATAAATCACAGGAAGATCCTTTTTGACCCACCTCCTAGAGAAATGGAAATAAAAACAAACAAATGGGACCTAATGAAACTTAAAAGCTTTTGCACAGCAAAGGAAACCATAAACAAGACGAAAAGACAACCCTCAGAATGGGAGAAAGTATTTGCAAATGAAGAAACTGACAGAGGATTAATCTCCAAAATTTACAAGCAGCTCATGCAGCTCAATGTCAAAAAAACAAACAACCCAATCCAAAAATGGGCAGAAGACCTAAATAGACATTTCTCCAAAGAAGTTACACAGATTGCCAACAAACACATGAAAGGATGCTCAACATCACTAATCATTAGAGAAATGCAAATCAAAACTACAGTGAGGTATTACCTCACACCAGTCAGAATGGCCATCATCCAAAAATCTACAAACAATAAATGCTGGAGAGGGTGTGGAGAAAAGGGATTCCTTTTTTACTGTTGGTGGGGATGTAAATTGATACAACCACTATGGAGAACAGTAGGGACCTTCTTTAAAAAACTAAAAATAGAACTACCATACGACCCAACAATCCCACTACTGGCCGTATACCCTGAGAAAACCATAATTCAAAAAGAGTCATGCACCACAATGTTCATTGCAGGTCTATTTACAACAGCCAGGACAAGGAAGCAACCTAAGTGTCCATCGACAGATGAATGGATAAAGAAGGTGTGGCACATATATACAATGGAATATGACTCAGCCATAAAAAGAAATGAAATTGAGTTATTTGTAGTGAGGTGGATGAACCTAGAGTCTGTCATACAGAGTGAAGTAAGTCAGAAAGAGAAAAACAAATACCGTATGTAACACATATATATGGAATCTAAGAAAAAAAAAAAAAGGTCATGAAGAACCTAGTGGCAAGACGGGAATAAAGACGCAGACCTACTAGAGAATGGACTGAGGATATGGGGAGGGGGAAGGGTAAGCTGGGGCAAAGTGAGAGAGTGGCATGGACATATATACACTACCAAATGTAAAATAGATAGCTAGTGGGAAGCACCCGCATAGGACAGGGAGATCAGCTCGGTGCTTTGTGACCACCTAGAGGGGTGGGATAGGGAGGGTGGGAGGGAGGGAGACGCAAGAGGAAGAGATATGGGGACGTATGTATATGTTTAACTGATTCACTTTGTTATAAAGCAGAAACTAACACACCATTGTAAAGCAATTATACTCCAATAAAGATGTTAAAAAAAAAAAAGAAGAAATGCAAAACAACACTAGGTCCATACTCAAAAGTATAGACCTTCCATTTTCCCCCTTAGCTGTGTATCTGTTTGTTGCCACTATTTGTATGAATACATAAGCCATGTGACATTATTTTTGGAAAGAGGAGCAATATAGATAAATACATACATAAGAAGAAAGAGTGCTAACGTTGAATGAATGAAGATGGATCTTCAAAATACCATATGCAAATCACACTTAATGTGAGGGGTCCAAGGAATCACACACATCCCTCCTGCATCTCTGCCCCATGTAACAAATTACCGCGAATTCCTACATGAGTTCCTATCGTACAGATGGGTCCACAGAGTGCAATGGGAGAAAGGCAGCCAGAAGTTAAATGGCTTCTTCAAGGAATAAAAATTGTTTAGTTGCAGGGCAATGACCTGTGACTTCTGGGTTCCAGAGATCAAAATCCTTGCACATTTGTCCAACCTAACAATCCTAGAGCAGTTATAACAGATAGCAATGAAAAGAGAGATCATTTTCATGCGTTTATTATGCACCATATGTTGTACAAGACCATGTGAATAATCATGCCTGGCACTAGACAGGGTGGTTTGCACGCATTACTGTAGTTCATTACATTATCTTAACAACACCATGAAGTAAAAGTAGTACCGTACACCCATTTTTCAGATGAGGATATCAAGGATATTGAGAGAGAGAAAGAGACTTTCTGGAGACAGAACAGCTTTTAAACCTAGTCAGTACATATGTCTAACTTCAACCCTTGTAGTTTTCACTGTTGAGATTCCCTCTTAATGAAGCAGATCTCAGGTAATGAGGCATCACAACGGGGGGAAAAGTGGAGAATTCTCCGCAAATAACCAACAAGTACAGACTCTGTTTTAAGTGAAAACGCTGTGTAGGGCACACTGAGTAAGCTCAGAATCAAGGGAAGAAGCAGAAGCACACAAAACTAATCTAATATCCAAGGAGGATCAAGGGCAATGGGCTGACCAGTGCTCATGACCTTGGGCAAGCCGATCTAGTGGAAATAGTAAGTCAGCTCATTTTCCCTCATGCAGCTGAAGTGTTGCCAAATATCCATCTGAATCTAATTCTGTTCTTATTCATATGAAAAATAAAACAAATACGGAGCCGCTATCTATCATTTATCTATCTATAATTTTACAATGTGTAATACTTTCTAATCATCCTTTCACCTTCACAGACTACCTGGAGAGAACAGGGGGGTTAGGAAAGATTCCCATTTTGCAAATAAGAAAGTGAAGCTACCAGTACTCTGTGTAATAGCTGACTTTTTAAAAAAATTATTATTTTCTACTCACATTAGCCTTTAGGACATCTAATATCCTGAGTCACATTGAACATAATCTTAACAGATGTGTCTCCCCCCCAATCTTTTAGTTCCCCAAATAAAACATGCCTACTTATTCCTTCTAGATCTACACCTAAAGACTCCCTTCTTTAAGTAGACAAGCACTCAAGCCCAAGCTCTTCTCCATTTATCTGTTCATCCATCCATCCAACCACCCATCTGAAAATCTGTCCGAAAACTTTTTCAGATGGAGTACCTTGTGATGGGCACTCATAAGACAGGGTTCTCGCCCTAAAGGGCTTAGCAACTAATTGTAAATATAGATGATATTTGTAACATACTCTGAGATATAGAAGAAAGTGATAAATGCACTAGGGTAAGAAAGACGAAGATCTGTCTCTGTGCAAATGCAGGTAAAGGAGAGGGGGAGAGCAGGACAGACCTCACCGCAGAGGGGCGCTCTCACTTACTATGCACCCAATATGTGTCAGGCATCACACTAGGCACATTTCATTTACCGTCTTACTTTCTTTTAACAATAAGATAAATCAATTATATAAGATAAATATAAAGGGAGGAGTGTCTTCTCTCCCCCACCCCCATCACAACCACTAATCTCCCAAGCTTTAGCTCTTAAATGGATCGGTAAGACCTATGAAAATGATTGGGTCACCTTCACTTTCAGGCTGGGTCACTGAAATCAAACAGCACATCCCTCCCTTTTCTACATCTCCTGACCCCACAGACGGGTGGATAAATTCATGGATACATTCAATCACCCAGCTTTGATGGCTCTCTCTCATCAACCATGAGAGTTCATGCAGCTATCCAGAGATATTTAGATCCCACAGTCTAGACCAGCTGGGAGGTGATGATGGAGGACATGTAGACCCCATTTTGGGCTGCTGTTAAGCTGCTGGCTTCATCCCAGCCTTCCCTCAAGCATTGCAAAGTATCCCTCCAGGTGACCTTGGATCCCTCAGGAGAAGAAGAGGTGATAGGCATGGCAGGATCCAGGCATCGCTGGGTTCCTGGCTACAATACTGCCAATCCTCCCATTTTGCTCTTAGCAACTGGTATTAGTATTTCCCATTTTGCCAATGAGGAAACCGGGGCTCCGAGTGTTCCAGGTCACAGGACTTTCAAGGAATAGGGTCAGGATAGGAATGTAAATGAGTCTAACTCCACAATGACTGATATTTCTACCACGTTGGAGCTGAGATTTGAAAGGTACAGATGATCCTTGTATTGCAGAGGCAAGAGGAGGCACGGAAACAGGCTCCCAAACAGGTCCCCTGAGATATGTCTCTCTCTCTCACACACACACGCACATAATCTGTTGCTGCCACATCCCCAATGTCATCAGACCAGCAGAGAAACACCATGTTTTCTCCTGGAGAAACTTTTTTCTCTGTTAAGAAGCAAGAACCCAACAGCTTCCCTGAGACCCATTTTTCATACAATTAATGTCAGGCCTCCCATGTTTCCTAATGAAATCTGACACTAACGGAGAAAAATGGATACATTAATATTGAGTTCATTAGTAAATAGATTACCCAAATGTTTGGGGTGAGGGGAGGAAGAGGGTGAAGGAAGAAAGAGGAAGGGGGAGAGAGGCACACATACCCACTCAGCTATTCTGACAAGAGCCTCTCTGAGGACCACATGCTGATCAAATATTTATGGATTTTAATGCACTGATCTGTTAAGTCTGGAAATATTCACTCTTACCAAAAAGTAATTTTTTTGAAGAAAGACAAAGAAGACTCATCTTGATGCTGAAGCACTGTTGAGATGGGAACTGAGGCTTGTTGAGGAAAAGGTAGGGCCCAAAGAGAAACCTCTATTCCCTGCATGGGAAGGACAGATGTCTCTTCTCCTGAGACAGCATACCCCCTCCCTCACCCACACCCCTCCAGGCCAACAGAAAGATACATGGAAAAGAGGGAAGGTGTGACCATGTCGGGAGAGATATTAGCCTGGCAGGAAGAGAGGTTGTAAAAGAAAAATGCCTGTGTGCCCTGCTAAATACCCGCACCCAAAGAATCAGTCAGTTGCCTCATGGCTACCAGTCTCTTCCATGCTAAGCCCTTTGGGGGAGTGAAGCCAAAACAGCAGCAGAAATGTGTGGTCCCAACCCATAGAGCGGAAGAGTCTGGTTCTGCCCCTTTCTTGACTGCTACCTTGGACAGCTGTCTTCACTTCCTGCCTCTGTAAAAAGGAGATACCAATGGCAGTCTTAGCCTATCTCACAGAATCGCTGCCTCCATGGTCAAATGAGGTTACCGACAGGGAACCCTTAATATAAACTGTAAAGTATCATAAAAGGCATGACAATGTTGTTTTTGGAAGAGATCCCCATCCCTTTATGTCTATATGATGAGTTGGAAAGTAAAAGCAAAGGGAGCCAGGCCAGCAGTCCCAGCTCTGCCAGCTATTACGTGTGACCTTGAGCAGCTATCACATGTGACCTTCATCCCTCTGGGCCTCAGCTTGGCCATCAGCAACACAGCCAGCCTGGACCACTGCTAGATAACCCCTCAGGACCTTTGCACAGCCTCGTGCCTATGACAACCCGGAGGAGACTTCAGGAGGAGGCTGGCCATGGTGCTGGCTTCTCTACAGACCCAAGACTACCCTTGGTTAAGGTTGGAGTGGAGAGAGAGAGACAGAGAGAGAGAGAGAGAGAGAGAGAGAGAGAGGATCAGATGGTCTTTCAGAACTACTGTCGCTCTCACATTTTGTGAGATGGGACATTTTGTGTCTCTTAAAGTCCTTGGGCAAGGAAGTCTCATGTCATGCTCTGAGGAGAAAACAACTTAATAAAAGTGAGGACAGAAAGAAACAAGGAAATAGTCCAGGTAGAAATGGACCCCAGAGAGAGTATATGTTCATGAATCGAATAGTTTCTTTTCTGGTCACTGCCTTTTGCTCTGTTATGGGCACTTTATTCATTGAGATAGGAATGATCTGCCAAAACATTTTTACACACAAGAGACAGAGATACACAGACAGACGGTGAGAGACAGAGGCAGACACAGCCTCCAAGCTAGAGGCAGTAACTTTCCTCATCTTCGTGAGCCGGAGGTTAAGAAAACAAAATGAGGAAGAAAAGGAAAGAAAAAAATGTAAAGCAGCGAACAATCATTGAAAAAGACAATGCCATGTTCAGAGCAGGGTCTCTGTATTCCAAACAGCAGTGACATTTCTTTAAACAGCAAGATGAATCCTTTTATATAGGCCTTTTTCATATGGGTCTCTTGCCACCCAATTTTAGCAGAAAGAGAAATGCATGGGAAAGAAGGCACAGAGTGTAGGGGAGGATACAAAGCAGGAACCAAAAATGCATTTTGTTCCCCAAATCTCCTAATGTGACTCACTAGCTCTATTGTGACAAAGTGAGAGGTCTCTGAGGAGTTCATTTCACGTCTCATCCATCCTGAGAGTAATGGGAAAATCCCGCCTTGTTTCTGCAAAATATCAGCACACACTGTGCGCCACAGACACTCAATTCCATTAGACATAATGGAACAAGATTGTCCCAGAAGTTGTTTTCAATTGCTTGAGTGCATCCTTCACTTAGGGAAACAAGAATATATGAGCTGTTTGACTCAAGTGGAAGTGTGGACCCGAGTTTGCAGTGATAGCCATGGCTATTTTCTGGTATGGTTGGCTAGGTGGACACCTGGTCAAACATCACCTCTCCCCATGGCTGAAGAGGTAATCTTTAACATCTCCATTTCATGGCATCTATTACAAAGCAGCACAGAGCTATTCATTAACTGTTGTTAACCAAACACAGATCCCTGAAAGGTCCACACCCACCAAGGCATCTCCATTCTGTGAATGGCACAATCAGGTTCAGAGTTGCAAGAACGCATAAGCTAAAGTGCCAGATGGTCAGGAGTTTGAATCCCCCATCCCGCCACTTCTAGCTGCTTGACTGCTGGGAAGTCACTTAGTCCTGCTGAAACTCAGTATTATCAGGTGAAAACTAAAACAAAAAGATACGTGCTTGGCGAGATAATTCGACTTAACGTGGCAAGGACGGCAGAAAGTCTGTGGGAAGCATAGAGAATTTGGGAAAGGCTACTTTGCAGTGAATTGGAGCTTCCCAAACTGAGTGCTATCTCTGGATCCCACTCCACTATGTGGACTTAGAGTTGGATTTTCAGCGCCAGGAAGAGGAGCTCAGGGACCTCCTGTTTAACTCCTTGCGCTGCCACTGATTCACCAGGAACATTTGGTCATTTGTCTCCCCTGGTTGAGTCCCTGTTTCTTCACATATAAAGTGAGGGGGGTGGACTTGACATGTAATTTAGCAATTTTCAAACTGTGTTTTTAGAACAGAATCATTTCTTCAAACACAGCTTTATACAGAAGTACAAGTAGAACATGCCTAGCAAATGAGAGTGGATATTTTCGTGGGCATGGGGGCCACGAGTCCCACTTATACCCCTGCCCCTGCCCCTGACTACCTTCAGTAGCATCTCCTCTGGAGAACCCCAGGACATTGTGGAACACAATGAGAAAAAACAGTGTCTCAATGACTCTGCGGTCCTAAGGACATTCTGTGAGACCACAGAGGAGAGGTGCTGTGGGAATTTCAGGAGCTTGGTTTGCTGGACAGCTCTTTCCTGACTTCAGCTTCCAAAGCTGGCTTCTGATCAGGATGGCTACTGGTCATGCTTGCTCCTTCACCCTCATCACCAAAAAAAAAGAAAAAAAAAAACAAGACAGGGAGAGCTGATAAGAGAAGCAAAGCTTTAGGAAAGAAGAGGCAGCCAAAAGGAATCCTGTCCACTGCCATTTCATGCCCACACAGGGACAACATATCTACTAAGAGGCCATCCCTGTGCTGGGCTGGAAACACACACAAATATCATTATTGTTTGTATTTGTTTCCTCTGACTGCTGTAACATTACCGCAAATTTGATGGCTTAAGCCAACAGGAATTTATTCTCTCACATTTCCAGAGGCCAAAAAATCCAACATCAGTTTAACTGGGCCAAAAGCAAGGTGTCAGGAGGGCTGTGCACCCTCTGGAGGCTCTAGGGGAGAATCTGTTCCTTGTGTCTTCCAGCTTCTGGTGGCTGCCGGCATTCCTTGGCTTATGGCCGCGTCACTCCAATCTCTGCCTTCTCTACTTCTGTCTAAAGTCAAATCTCCTCCTGCCTCCCTCTTATCAGGATGTTTGTGATTACTTTTAGGTCCCACTTGGATAATACAGTATAATCTCTCCATTTCAAGAGCACCAACTTAATCACATCTGCAAAGACCTTTCTTCCTTATAAGGTGACATTCACAGGTTCCAGGGATTAGGATGTGATTTTTTTTTTTTTTTTGGTGGTGGGGCATTATTCAGCCCACCAAATTGTTGTTCTTTATTCATAGTCACAATGCAAACTTTAAGAATGCAAACAAGTACACCTGATAATTCACCTTGGAAGCTTTTTAAACTCTGCAAAGAGAAAATCTCCAGGGCCCCTTTGTCACTTTGCTCATCTGTTCCTTTTGTGAGAACTACACTCAGCTCTCACCCCAAATACAAATACACTTGTACACAGTCTACTCACCCTTAAGAATTGATATGAAAATAACTCATCCAAGACGATTTCTCAGATCACCCCAGTGCCTGAACTCACTTTTCCTGGGAGAGCCTCACAGAAAACATTAGCTGAACTGTCATGATGTCATTGAAAAGTGGTATCGACAGATGATGCTTGTGTAGCACTAAAACTCAGGCATAGGGCTGATGCTTCAATGAATAACATCACTGCATCCTCACAAATACCCTGTGAGGCAGATCTTCTTATTTCCATCCCCATTACAGAGATGGGAATACTGAGACTTGGAGAGGTTAAGTAACTTAACTTGCCCAAGATGGATTAACCAACCAGGGGCGGAAAGAGATTCCAGCCCCACCCACGTGTATGGTTCCAGGATCCCAGCTCTCAACACAATCTATACTGTCTACTCCCCTGCTCACTGCCTACCTCCCAAGCCCATTCTACCCCGCATTAATTAGTTCTCTACCAACTTTCTTAAAGGCTTTCTTAAAGGCTAAGCTAGCACTTTCTGCAGATTTGTACCCCTCCTGCCACTGGCCTAATCCTTGGTGCCATGAATAAATGAATAAGGGAAAAATAAATAAAAAGAGAAAATTAAGGAAGAAGAGATCAAGGAAGGTACGGAGAACAGGAGAAAGTAGAAAACAGAAGAGAAAAGGGAAGGAGGAGGGGTGAAGGGCTAGAACTACTCAGAAAGTATCACCCGGAGAGTCTGCCACTTAGATGTTACTCCAAAAATTCCTGAAGCAGGAGAAGCAAATTCCCAAGGTGGCCCCACCATTAGTTCTAGTAGAGAGACATACGGAAAGAGGGGGAAAGGGAGGAAGAGAAGGAGGGGGAGAGAGAAAGAGAGAGGAGACAGAGCTCCAGCATAGCACGACTGAGAAAAGAAGCCAGAGAAACTACACAACCGTCTACACAAACACGTGGAGGGAAAACCCATCCCCAAAAGCAACATTAACAAGAGAAAATTAAACCCTACACCATGGCACAGCTAATAAGACTTCAAAGCCCTCTGCATATGGAAATGAATCCTTCAGGCAGGTTGGGAGCTAGGACGCCTTGTGCTGAGGGTGATGAAAGCAGAGGCAGAGTGGAGATGCCGAAGCCTTAATGAGCCCCGAACCCCAGAGACCCTGTCCCTCCCCAGCTTTGTTCACCCCCAGGACCCTGGGAGTCCCAAAAGGAAAAGCGCCATGTTAACTCTGAGCACCACAGACATCTGGGGAAGCTCTCTGGATTCTGGAGGACAGCAGTGCCCAGGGGTGGCCATATTAATTTGTGTGTACCCACACCCCAGGCTCACACACACCGCAGAGTGACACAGACACACAGGTAACACCTCTCCCTGCTTCGAAGCCCTGTTTCCTTCTTGCAGTTCCCCCTATTTCTTGATGATTTATTTTGTTTTCATTTCTTCATCCCTCCAGCCTGAAGCTAAGGGAAGAGGAAAGAATGAACATGGGTTTCAACTCTAGACCTAAGAGTAATGAAAAGCGTGAGGCAAGAGTGGCGGGGAGGGGAACAGCCGGCGGAAGTATTGTGAGCAATACTAATGCCAGCGCTGCCCTCCCATCGCTCATGTCTCCTAAGGGCCCCAATGCATTTTTCATCCAAACATAAATTAGTTTTACTTACTTATTTTTTCTCCAGAATGTGGAAAGCAATGCTGACACATGCAGCCTGCACAAGAGTGGAGGACATCCCCCATCACCCTCCCAGGGCATGGGCAGGTTGTGGCTGAATGAAGAGACCCAGGATCCTAAGGGAGCCAGGGTGACAGGTGGGAGGGTCCATCAGAATAAAAGAAGCCACCCCAATGTTCTGCCTTGGAACTGCGTTTGCCGCAGCACAAAGGAGCCCAGGAAGGGGCTGCCTGGAGCCACGCCTGTGTCCGTGAATCCTCCAGCCTGCAAGGCTTGCCCTTAACGCTCACTCTTTTATTTATTTATTTATTTATTTTAGTTATTATTATATTTTACATTCATTTTAGTCATGCAGCCAGTACATGCTGAGTACCTAATATGTGTCAGACATAGACTAGGTTCTGGGTGTTCAGTGGAGAAGAAACAGACAAAATCCTTGCCGTTATGGATGTATGTAGAACATAACCAAGTGTGAATCACAGCCACAGCTGCTTTGTGAGAGCTCTCCATGTACCTCGCACAATTCTAAGTGCTTAAGACGTAGTAAATCATTTCATCCTTACAAAATCCCTGGATGGGAGATGAGGAAACTGTGACTCACAGACTATGAACTTGCCTAAGGTCGCACAGCTGGGAGGTGGCAGAGCTGGGTTTTCAAACCCAAGCAGTCTGGCCTTTATCCAAAAATCACAACAAAACAAAACAAGGACCTACTGTACAACACCTGGAACTATATTCAATATCTTGTAATAACCTATAAGGAAAAAGAATCTGAAAAAGTATATACATATATATGTATAACTGAATCACTTTGCTGTACACATGAAATATTGTAAATCAACTATACTTCAATAAAAATTTAAAAATTAAAAAAAAAAACTTTTTTAAGTGCATGGTTACAATCGGTGTTAAGTGCCAGAGGAAATGAACAGCATGCAACAATAGAGAATAACTGAGGCAGAGACTTTTTTAGACAGGACAGTCAGGGAGGGCTTCTCAGAAGAGGTGACATTGAAACCGAAGGAGGTGACAGATGAGAAGAAACTGGCCATGAGAAAAGCAGGAAAGAAGCTGATTTCAAGAAAACACGCACCCTTCCTTAGCCCATTCTCTTTTATCTCTTCTTCTTTCTCTCTTCTACCCTATCCCTGTACTCTGGCTCCTCCATTACTAACATTCTCCATTCTGTAGTTTTCTCTCTCCCCTCTAACTCCTTCCTAGTCCCATTAATTAGTTCCCTGCACCCACTATGCAGGTCTTCTTGTGGCTCCCACTCTGGCCTATATTTTAATCTTCACTTCGCAGTTAGGCAAACTGATGGGCAGAGAAAGGAAAGGGGGAGAGGGCATGATGACATCAGGCATCTTCTAGATTTTATCTTGTCTAATCCCCTGTGGTGACTCAGGGGCGTTATGACATTTGCCCAAAGCTACATGGCCCGTGGGTGTTAGTCAAGACTAAACTTGTGTGCACTGATTCTCTGTCCAGTGCAGTACGCTATTCCACCAGCGTTCTTGTTACTTTTCAAAAGCATTTGCAGATATCAAATCAAGGCAAAGCATAGAAAACTAGGAAACTGAGTATGACCAATATAGCATTTATTAGTTTCTCAGGTAGAACCCAAAACTGCACATCCTACCAAGCTCTGAACTTGACCACCTATTTACACAGCATTTGTCCACCATCAACCAAACTAACACGGTCACCTGCACTCACCCTCTAGAATCCTATTATCTTAGTGCAGGAAGGGCTGCCCAGTTCTCTCATTTTGCAGACACAGAAACTGAAACCAAGCCAAGAACTGAAGCTAAGTTTACTGATAAATCATTAAGCAGAAATAAACAATTAAATTGCCCTCATATGTTAAGGAGGAATATAAGCGCCTTAGATTTTCTCCTCCATCTCTTTCTCTTGCCAGTGATGTGAATGAATCTGCCCGAAGCCATCTCTATATTCTCAAGGGGATGTACATACTACATCAGTATTGAAATCACACAGATTTGGGTTCAAACTCTATCACTGCCAACTCTGACCAATTTACTTAATTTCTCTGAGCTTAACTTTCATTGTCTGTAAAATGGGGACACTCACACCTACATATTTAAGGTTGGGATGAGGATTAAATGGGGAGTCATGAGAAGAACTGGACATGATGCTGACAAATAATCCGTGCTCAATACAGATGCATTCCCTTTAACATTTGGGGAAAATGAAATGCAAGGTAACTGACCAGAGTCAGAGATGCAGGTAAGTATCATCAAACTGGTTGGCGCCTACTAGTCTACCACCAACCTACAACCTGAAGGGTATCCTGCTGCTTCAGTGGTGTGTGTTACCTGAGGCAGGGTGACCTGGTATATCTGGTACCCATGGACATCCAAGGAGCAGATTTTGGAGTGGAAATTGTGGAATATTTAACGGAGGTGCAGTCAAGGAGAAAAGGCACATGCAACATGGCTCCAAAATCATTAAGGGGCTTCCAGTTAGGAAGCACTCTCTATAATGACTAACAGACTTCAGGGAGAAGTGAATTTTTTGAGCATGACACTTTAGAAATTACTACCTAAACATATTATACTGAGAGCTCACTTGCAAATGGTTCTCAGTAATCATACAGGCACTTCCTACTTCAGTATCTCATTTGCTTTCACCACCACCCTGGGAGGTTGTCCCTGTTATCCAAGATTGTATCAATGAGAAAACCATGGTTCAGAGAGGTTAACAATTTGCTCAGAATCACACAGCTATTTAGTAAGGTCTTCTGCTTTGTCTAGTGCAATTTCCTTTTTCCACTACACTCAATGCTCTGTCCTTTATATATACATATGTCTTTCTGGAAATAAAAAAAAAAAAAGGTAATAAACAAAAAGTGAGAAGATGATGGCTATAACCACACAAAAACAGAAGCAGGTTCTCAAGGGCAGAGAAGGTGTGAATTGCTAAAAGGGAACAAAAAGGTGCATCTGACCTCACGACTCTTGGGCAAAGCACTCAGCACCAGATGACAAGGGCAGAGAAGGCCCAGGGACCTGGGTGCTACATGTCCAGCTTTCTGAAAACTAAACTGTCACAGTCATTTAGATTTCAAAGCCCTGTGCGTGCTGTTTAGCTGGAATCTAGAAGAAATGAAAAAATGCTAATCAGAGAGTCTATTACCAGATCAGAAGATTACACTTAACCTACATTCTCATTATTTTTAATGTTTCTAACCAACACTGCACCAAGCTTAAAATCAGAAAGGAGCACAATCTATTTATAAGTAAGTAGGTAGGTAATTGGGGGGGTCCTGCTCAGCCTGGGCCTGAGAGTTCAGGTCAACCCTGCTCCCAGGATGGGGAAGATTAAGCAATTTGGCCAAAGGAAAAATGAAGCAGGGATTCAAGGCAATTTTCCAGCCACTTCAATCTAAAATTTCTCACTCTGACTGAAGAAGCAACACAACTGAGCACAAAAAATATTGGTGATTTGCTGTATCTCCCTTTTAACTCTACACATTCTTATTTCAATTCACCACTCTTCCGCGTCCATGTGATCCAAGAGGTGCTGGGCAATGTCAGTTACATTCTTGTTTCTCAAAATGTGTTCTGTGGAACCCTACATTTGTTAGACATTAATAGGAAATAGAGTCTTCTTTGGTCGAATAAACTTAGGAAATGCTGAGACAAGCAAAGAGAAATGCATCTATTTCCTGTAAAGCTGCTCAGAGCGTACTTCCTTGATACACCGATTTGTACTATGAATCTCTAATGTGTCTGTATATGTGTGTGTTTGGGTGTAGAGAGCCATTTGTCCACACTTATTCTAGACCAGAGCTTGAAAATTCTGGTTTCGATTGTTCCAGCTGTATTCTACTGTGGAAAAAATAGAGGCAAGGAAAGAACTCTAAGCTTTTATGTTACAAGTGCCAGACACTTTGTGTAAAGCCAAGGGCTTCATTGCTATGATATTAGGTTGGAGTACTTCATTAATAACTGATTTCTTAATTCATGTTTTATGATCCTGTCAGCATATAGAGGCATTTGTCTCTGCCGAAAAAGAAAGTGTGTGTAGCTTCTAATCGTTTGCCTCCCCTCCCTCTGCCCCATTAACTTGGAAAAGAAGAATCAGTGGAAAAGGTGGACGAAAGTCAAAACAACTGAGTTGTCTCTTTATGGATTTATCGAGTGACAACTGGTGCCATAGAGAGCTAGGCGGGGGCAGTGAAGCATGTCGGGAAGGCCATTGATCATCAGGCACATGGGTCAAAAAGGATTTTATCTTCTGTCCTCAAATCTAAATGGCAAGCTCAAACAGAGATGCAGCAGACAGGGGCTAAGGGCACTGGCAGAGACTCGGTCCCTCCCTCGCTAGCCCCTCCCATGAAGAGGTCTCCAAGGTCACAGCAGAGTAAAAGCACCCAATTTGGGAGAAGTTAAGTTGGGGTCATATTTATTGCTGAGCATCTATCATGGACTAAATTCTGAGGAGACAAACAAATGAGACATGACCCCTAGCTTCAGCAGTCCACTTCTTAATGGGGGGTGGGGGGAAGGACGGCAGACAAGTGAATGCCAATGGATCAGAAAAAGTACTGAAAGGAAATAGCTCCCTGGTTCTTAAGGGGCTAGGAAGGCTTAAAAAAGGAGATGGTTATGCCCCCCTACAGGAGGTAGAGCTTGATTCCCCTCTCCCTCAATGTAGACTGCACTTAATGACTTGCTTCTAAGGAACAGAATAAAGAATATGAAAAATAGTAACTTTGCAGTGGAGAAACCTGGTGGATACCACCTTAACGAGGTGATCAGGGTAACACCAGGTTGAGATTATATACTCTCTGATATGATACAATGACCTCTGCAGTGTGCTTCTCCATACCCATATGACCTCTGTCTGATCATGAAAAAACATACCAAACCCAAAATGCGGGACATTCTATAAAATACTTGACCAGTTTCTTTAACAACTGTTAAGATAATTAAAAACAAAAAAAGAAGAAGAAAGAATGAAAGAATGGAAAGAAGGAAGGAAGGAAGGGAGGGAGGGGGGCAGGAAGGAAGGAAGGAAGGAAGGAAGGGAGGAAAGAAGGAAGGAAGGAAGGGAGGGAAAACTAAGAAACTATCACATATCAGAGGAAACCAAGGAGACACAATGATTAAAAGCAACACGGAAACATGAATTGGGTCATGGGAGTGAAAAACGGACATTGGTGGAAATCACATAAAATCTGAATTATGTCTGTAAGTTTAGTTAATGGTAATGTACAAGGGTTGATTTCTTAGTTTTTCTTTTTTTGAGATGTATTTTTTTTATTAGTTATCTATTATATACATATTAGTGTATACATGTCAATCCCAATCTCTCAATTCATCCCACCACCACCCCCCACCCCACTTTCCCCCCTTGGTGTCCATACGTTTGTTCTCTACATCTGTGTCTCAATTTCTGCCCTGCAAACCGGTTCATCTGTACCATTTTTCTAGATTCCACATATATGCGTTAATATACGATATTTGTTTTTCTCTTTCTGACTTACTTCACTCTGTATGACAGACTCTAGATCCATCCACGTCTCTACAAATGACCCAATTTCGTTCCTTTTTATGGCAGAGTAATATTCCATTGTATATATGTACCACATCTTCTTTATCCATTCGTCTGTCGATAGGCATTTAGGTTGCTTCCATGACCTGGCTATCGTACATAGTGCTGCAATGAACACTGGGGTGTGTGTGTCTCTTTGAATTATGGTTTTCTCTGGGTATATGCCCAGTAGTGGGATTGCTGGATCATATGGTAATTCTATTTTTAGCTTTTTAAGGAACCTCCATACTGTTCTCCACAGTGGCTGCATCAATTTACATTCCCACCAACAGTGCAAGAGGGTTCCCTTTTCTCCCCACCCTCTCCAGCAGTTGTTCTCTGTAGATTTTCTGATGATGCCCATTCTAACCAGTGTGAGGTGATACCTCATTGTAGTTTTGATTTGCATTTCTCTAATAATTAGTGATGTTGAGCAGCTTTTCATGTGCCTCTTGCCATCTGTATGTCTTCTTTGGAGAAATGTCTATTTAGGTGTTCTGTCCATTTTTGGATTGGGTTGCTTATTTTTTTAATATTGAGCTGCATGAGCTATTTATATATTTTGGATTTTAATCCTTTGTCCATTGATTCGTTTGCAAATATTTTCTCCCATTCTGAGGGTTGCCTTTTCGTCTTGCTATAGTTTCCTCTGCTGTGCAAAAGCCTTTAAGTTTCATTAGGTCCCATTTGTTTATATTTGGTTTTATTTCCATTACTCTAGGAGGTGGGTCAAAAAAGATCTTGCTGTGATTTATGTCAAAGAGTGTTCTTCCTCTGTTTTCCTCTAAGAGTTTTATAGTGTCCGGTCTTACATTTAGGGTTCAATCCATTTTGAGTATATTTTTGTGTATGGTGTTAGGGAATGTTCTAATTTCATCCTTTACATGTAGCTGTCCAGTTTTCCCAGCACCACTTATTGAAGAGACTGGTCTTTTATCCATTGTATGTCCTTGGCTCCTTTGTCATAGATTAGTTGACCATAGGTGCATGGGTTTATCTCTGGGCTTTCTATCCTGTTCCACTGATCTATATTTCTGTTTTTGTGCCAGTACCACATTGTCTTGATTACTGTAGCTTTGTAGTATAGTCCGAAGTCAGGGAGTCTGATTCCTCCACCTCCGTTTTTCTTTCTCAAGATTGCTTTGGCTATTCAGGGACTTTTGTGGCTTCATACAAATTTTGAGATTTTTTCTTCTAGTTCTATAAAAAATGCCATTGCAAACTTGATAGGGATTACACTGAATCTGTAGATCGCTTTGGGTAGTATAGTCATTTTCACAATATTGATTCTTCCAATCCGAGAACATGGTATATCTCTCCACCTCTTTGTGTCATCTTTGATTTCTTTCATCTTATAGTTTTCTGAGCACAGGTTTTTTACCTCCTGAGGTAGGTTTATTCTTAGGTATTTTATTCTTTTTGTTGCAATGATGAATGGGATTGTTTCCTTGATTTCTCTTTCTGATCTTTCATTGTTAGTGTATAGGAATGCAAGAGATTTCTGTGCATTAATTTTGTATCCTGCAAATTTCCCACATTCATTGGTTAGTTCTAGTAGTTTTCTGGTGGCATCTTTAGGATTATCTATGTACAGTATCATGTCATCTGCAAACAGTGACAGTTTTACTTCTTCTTTTCCAGTTTGTACTCCTTTTATTTCTTTTTCTTCTCTGATTGCATTGGCTAGGACTTCCAAAACTATGTTGAATAATAGTGGCAAGAGTGGACATGCTTGTGTTGTTCCTCATCTTAGAGGAAATGTTTTCAGTTTTTCAACATTGGGAATGATGTTTGCTGTGGGTTTGTCGTATATGGCTTTTATTATATTGAGGTAGGTTCCCTCTATGCCCACTTTCTGGAGAGTTTTTATCATAAAGCGGTGTTGAATTTTGTCAAAAGCTTTTTCTCCATCTATTGAGATGATCATATTTTTTTTTCTTCAAACTGTTAATATGGTGTATCACATTGATTGATTTGCATATACTGAAGAAGCCTTGCATTGCTGGAATAAATCCCACTTGATGATGGTGTATGATCCTTTTAATGTGTTGTTGGATTTTGTTTGCTAGTATTTTGTGGAGGATTTTTGCATCTATATTCATCAGTGATATTGGTGTGTCATTTTCTTTTTTTGTAGTATCTTTAGTTTTGGTATCAGGGTGATGGTGGCCTCATAGAATGAGTCTGGGAGTGTTCCTTCCTCTGCAATTTTTTGGAAGAGTTTGAGAAAGATGGGTGTTAGCCCTTCTCTAAATGTTTGATAGAATTCACCTGTGAAGCCATCTGGTCCTGGACTTCTTGTTGGAAGATTTTTAATCACAGTTTCAATTTCATTACTTGGGATTAGTCTGTTCATATTTTCTATTTCTTCCTGGCTCAGTCTTGGAAGGTTATACCTTTCTAAGAATTTGTCCATTTCTTCCAGGTTGTCCATTTTATTGGCATAGAGTTGCTTGCAGTAGTCTCTTATGATGCTTTGTATTTCAGCGGTGTCCACTGTAACTTCTCCTTTTTCATTTCTAATTTTATTGATTTGAGTCATCTCCCTCATTTTCTTGATTAGTCTAGCTAAAGGTTTATCAATTTTGTTTATCTTCTCAAAGAACCAGCTTTTAGTTTTATTGATTTTTGCTATTGTTTTCTTTGTTTCTATTTCATTTATTTCTGCTCTATCTTTACAATTTCTTTCCTTCTACTAACTTTGAGTTGTTTGTTCTTCTTTCTCTAGTTCCTTTAGGTGTAAGGTTAGATTGTTTATTTAAGATTTTTCTTGTTTCTTGAGGTAGGATTGTATTGCTATTAACTTCCCTTTTAGAACTGCTTTTGCTGCATCCCATAGGTTTTGGATTGTCGTGTTTTCATTGTCATTTATCTCTAGGTATTTTTTGATTTCCCCTTTGATTTCTTCAGTGATCTCTTGGTTATTTAGTAACGTATTTTTTAGCCTCCATGTGTTTGTGTTTTTTACGGTTTTTTCCTTGTAACTGGTTTCTAATCTCATAGCACTGTAGTCAGAAAAGATGTTTGACATGATTTCAATTTTCTTAACTTTACCAAGGCTTGATTTGTGACCCAAGATGTGATCTATTCTGGAGAATATTCCATGTGCACTTGAGAAGATAGTGTAATCTGCTGTTTTCAGATGGAATGTCTTATATATATCAATTAAATCTATCTGGTCTATTGTGTCATTTAAAGCTTGTGTTTCTTTATTAATTTTCTGTCTGGATGATCTGTCCATTGGTGTAAGTGAGGTGTTAAAGTTCCCCACTATTACTGTGTTACTGTCGATTTCCTCTTTCATAGCTGTTAGCATTTGCCTTATGTACTGAAGTGCTCCTATGTTGGGTGCACATATATATTTATAATTGTTATATCTTCTTCTTGGATTGACCCCTTGATCATTATCTAGTGTCCTTCCTTGTCTCTTGCAACATTCTTTATTTTAAAGTCTATTTTATCTGATATGAGTATTGAAACTCCAGCTTTCTTTTGATTCCCATTTGCATGGAATATCTTTTTCCATCCCCTCACTTTCAGTCTGTATGTGTCCCTAGGTCTGAAGTGGGTCTCCTGTAGACAGCATACATATGGGTCTCGTTTTTGTATCCATTCAGCGAGCCTGTGTCTTTTGGTTGGAGCATTTAATCCATTCACATTTAAGGTAATTATCGATATGTATGTTCCTATGACCATTTTCTTAATTGTTTTGTGTTTGTTTTTGTAGGTCTTTTTCTTCTCTTGTGTTTCCCACTTAGAGAAGTTCCTTTGGCATTTGTTGTACAGCTGGTTTGGTGGTGCTGAATTCTCTTAGCTTTTGCTTGTCTGTAAAGCTTTTGATTTCTAAGTCAAATCTGAATGAGATCCTTGCCGGGTAGAGTAATCTTGGTTGTAGGTTCTTCCCTTTCATCACTTTAAATATATCATGCCACTCCCTTTTGGCTTGTAGTGTTTCTGCAGAGAAATCAGCTGTTAACCTTATGGGAGATCCCTTGTATGTTATTGGTCGTTTTTCCCTTGTTGCTTTCAATAATTTTTCTTTGTCTTTAATTTTTGTCACTTTGATTACTATGTGTCTTGGCGTGTTTCTCCTTGGGTTTATCCTGCCTGCAACTCTCTGCACTTTCTGGACTTGCTTGACTATTTCCTTTCCCATATTAAGGAAGTTTTCGACAATAATCTCTTCAAATATTTTCTCAGACCCTTTCTTTTTCTCTTCTTCTTCTGGGACCCCTATAATGCAAATGTTGGTGCGTTTAACGTTGTCCCAGAGGTCTCTTAGGCTGTCTTCATTTCTTTTCATTCTTTTTTCTTTATTCTGTTCCATGGCAGTGATTTCCACCATTCTGTCTTCCAGGTCACTTATCTGTTCTTCTGCCTCAGTTATTCTGCTATTGATTCTTTCTAGGGTATTTTTCATTTCAGTTATTGTATTGTTCATCTCTGTTTTTTAATTCTTCTAGGTCTTTGTTAAACATTTCTTGCATCTTCTCGATCTTTGCCTCCATTCTTTTTCCAAGGTCCTGGATCATTTTCACTATCATTATTCTGAATTCTGTTTCTGGAAGGTCTCCTATCTCCACTTCATTTAGTTGTTTTTCTGCTGTTTCATCTTGTTCCTTCATCTGGTACATAGTCCTCTGCCTTTTCATTTTGTCTATCTTTCTGTGAACGTGGTTTTCATTCCACAGGCTGCAGGACTGTAGTTCTTTTTGCTTCTGCTGTCTGCCCTCTGGTGGATGAGGCTATCTAAGAGGCTTGTGCAAGTTTCCTGATGGGAGGAACTGGTGGTAGGTAGAGCTAGCTGTTGCTCTGGTGGGCAGAGCTCAGTCAAACTTTAATCTGCTTGTCTGCTGATGGGTGGGGCTGAGTTCCCTACCTTTGGTTATTTGGCCTGAGGCAACCCAGCACTGAAGCCTACAGGCTCTTTGGTGGGGCTAATGGCAGACTCCAGGAGGGCTCACGCCAGGGAGTACTTCCCAGAACTTCTGCTGCCAGTGTCCTTGTCCCTGCAGTAAGCCACAGCCACACCCCCGCCTCTGCAGAAGACCCTCCAACACTAGCAGGTAGGTCTGGTTCAGTCTCCCATGGGGTCACTGCTCCTCCCCCTGGGTCCTGGTGCACACACTACTTTGTGTGTGCCCTCCAAGAGTGGAGTCTCTATTTCCCCCGTTCCTGTCAAAGTCCTGCAATCAAATCCCACTAGCCTTCAAAGTCTGATTCTCTGGGAATTCCTCCTCCCATTGCCGGACCCGTAGGTTGGGAAGCCTGACATGGGGCTCAGCACCTTCACTCCAGTGGGTGGACTTCTGTGATATAATTGTTCTCCAGTTTGTGAGTCACCCACCCAGTGGTTATGGGATTTCATTTTAATGTGATTGTGCCCCTACCATCATCTCACTGGTAGGAGTCTTCTCCTTTGTCTTTGGATGTGGGATATCTTTTTTGGTGAGTTCCAGTATCTTCCTGTCAATGACTGTTCAGCAGTTAGTTGCGATTCCAGTGCTCTTGCAAGAGGGAGTCTCGATTTCGTATTTTGACAAATATACCAAAGGTTGACATCTTACATTTGTACATGTACAAATGTAAGATGTCAACCTTAGGGGAAGCTGGATACAGGGTATATGCAACATCTCTGTGCTGTCTGTGTCCATTTTCTATATATTTAGAAAACTTTTCCAAAATTTAAAAAAAAGTCTAAGAAGATAAAAAGATTTTGTGCTTAAGAAGGGTTTTGAGAGATTAATTACTCCTGTAAAGCAGTCTGAGGGAGGGAGAAATAAAAACCACAGGAAGACACTGTCGTCAGAGGGAAACATGTGTACAGCGTGATGATGTGTTCAGAGCACTTTGTGTACCTGCTATGGCAGGAGGGCTGCTGGGCAGAGGGAAAGAGACTGAGTATCAGAGACAACAGCACAAAGAATCTACTAATTTAGGTGAAAGATGTTAGTGAGTCGATGAATGTTTTAGAGCCGAGAAAGCCTGTAAGATAGGAACAAAGTGTCTAGAAGTCAGAAGAGTTGGCAAAGACAACCAGCAAGTCCTGTTTAATATGGAAGCAGCAAAATGGGGAAAACAGCAAGTATAATAAAATCACAATGAAGCCATCCTATGTGGGCCCTGCTCTGATGTGACTTCTATGCTGAGTGGCAGATGGGAGAAAGTGAAATGTTTTTCATGCTTTTGACTTGAAAGCATAAAGACCACGAACGTGGAAGCCTGTTTGTTCTGCTTGCAACACCCGTGTCTACACTGCTACTCAGAGAACTGGGGGAAGGATATGGGTAACTGGATACAACCGAGAAATGGAGTCACAAACATTAAGATAAAGTCATGATGGCAAATCTATCACTAGATAATGAAGAAGTAGTAGGCTTTAGGGAAACTGATCATGGCAAACCCAACTCAAAAACCTTAATAGCTACCTAATGTCTCCAGAGTAAAGTCCAAACACCTAAGCCTGGCATTCAACACCTATTATATTTGCAATAAATTACCTTTATATCTCACTTTCTTCCTTGTTGCTTTACTACAGATATTTCAACTCTACATCCTATAAAAATAAAAACTTGAATTTCCAATTCTTGTGCCTTTGTGTAAGTTGTTCTCTCAGCCTGCGCTGCCTTGACTTGAGCCCAGATCCTAATACTTCATGCACATGTCACTGCGTCCATGAAGGCTTCCCTGACCACACAGACAGTGTAAACCGTTCCTCCCTTCAATTTTCTACATCCCAGCTTTCTTATGTATCTGTTTTAGGATGTATTCCATTTACCATGGTTTTGGTTTGCTGGGAGCATGCATGTCCATACCTTATCAGTATCTATATTTCCATTGCACCTTGCACACAGGTGTTTAGGTAAATAGTGTTGGTTGGCTACCCAGTGCTCAATTCCTAGCCACGTCTGCTCTCTATAAAGAATGAAAAAGCTCACTTTCCCAGACTTCACTGCAAATAGAGGTGGCCGTGTGCCTCACTTTTGGCTAATGAACCATAAGGTGAAACCTTTGAAGGCACTTCTGGAAAAGGCTTTTCTTCTAATAAAGGAAAAAGCTCATAAGGAAAGCTGCTTTCTGCCTGCCCTGCCTTCATCCCTGCTTTAGATTATACGTTAGTTCATGAATCTTGGGGCTCTAAAGCCACCTGGGAACTGGGAACCCCAAGGAGAAGGCTACGACAACCAGACAGATTCCAACCCTGGGTACCGCAGTCTTCAGCTGCAAAGTCACCAATCTACAAACTTTTTGTCACATGAGATGATTAAATGTCCTCACTGTCTAAGCCTCTGGGATACAGGTAAAAGTATCCTAAGTAAGACACTGACTAATATCTTTTTAATTGAACTGAATGTGAGAATTCCCTATCATTTGAGTCCCTTTAAGAGGAAAACCCGGACTTCTCAATGTACCTCCTTCAGAGAGAAACAGTCCCTTGCGACTCAGAATCTATGCCTCCAGCCCTGGAAGGAGAGAACACAGAGTATGACCCCAGAAAACAATTACTCTCTCATGTGACTTTCTAATCTGGCCCAAGATATGCTATCCAAGGCCAAGTCATAATCTCTTTATGACTTCATCTACTTTTAAATGTCAAGTACTGATTTTCTCCACACTTCCTCTGAGAGGAATTATTAGTTTAATGAGGAACACAGGCCGTCATCTGCATCCTAGGAGTTGCGACGCTTCAGAGGCATTATCTCCACCGACCTGGAACCTCCCACACATTAAACACGCAGAGGTCAAATAAAATACTCTGCTCACATTCCACAGTCCAAGAATCAGAGCTGAGCTAATGGGCCCAGAGAGAATCAACAACTGGCAAACAGTTGCTGAGCTTCTAACGCACAAGGATCCAGGCACCGAGAGGGTGGTTGACAGAGATGAAGGAAAAGGGGCAAGAAAATTAACACTGCCGAACTGGAAACCTTATCCCAACTGCTTTATCTTTGGCGAGTCTTCTAATCCTCAGCATAATCCTAGGATTTAATTATTAATATACCCATTTTATTGAAATGAAGCTCAGAAATTAAGTAGATTATTCAAAATCGCATCACTGAACCAAAAGGTGGAAACAATCCAAATGTCCATCAGTAGATGAGTGGGTAAACAAAACGTGGTATATCCATAAAATGGAATACCATTCAGCCATAAAGGTATTAAGTTCTCATACACGCTACAACTTGGATGAAGTTTAAAGACACTATGCTACATTAAAGAAACCAGACATGAAAAGTCAGATATTGAATGGTTCTACTTATATTAAATATCCAGAATAGGCAAATTCATAGAGACAGAAAGTGGATTGAGAATACCAGGGGTTGGGCAGGGTGGGGTGGTGGTTGTGAGAGACAGAGAGAGAGAGAGATGGGGAGTTACTGCTTAATGGTTGCAGAGTTTCTGTTTGGGGTGAGGAAAAGATTTTGGAAACAGATAGTGGTGATGGTTGCATAACAATGTGAATGCAATTAATGCCACTTCATTAACTGTACACTGAAAAAATGGTTAAAATGGCAAATTTTATGTTATATATGTACATATACATACCCTGATTTAAAAAACTGCATCACTACTAAATGTTTTGACAACAACTCAAAACCTATCTATGACTCTGAAGTCTGTAATCTTTCCAGAAAACCATAAAGAGGTCCTCAAAGATTTAATCCATTGCTGTTTTAATCCATTTAATCCAGCACTTTCTTCCACAATGAAATGTTCTACATCTGCACTATCTAATATGGTACTCACTAACCACATATGGTTACTGAGTACTTGGAATGTGGCTAATATGTCTGAGCAACTAAAAACTTAATTTAATTTAATTAATTTAAATAATAGCCCCTTAAGCTCCAAAGATAACCAGCACAGCCTCCAACCTGTCTCCTTGATTTGGGTTCACCTCTACCTCCAATCCATCAGGAAAAGCAGCCTTAATAATAGCAGACCTGATCATGTCATCTGCTTTCTAAAATCTCCACTAAATAGGAACCTTCAACACATACACTAAGTGAAAGAAGCCAATCTGAAAAGGCTACATACTATATGATTCCAACTACATGACATTCTGGAAAAGGCAAAACTGTGGAGACAGTAAAAAGATCAGTGGTTGCCAGGGGTTCAGGGAAGGAGGGAGGGATGAATAGGTAGAACACAGAGGATTTTTAGGGCAGTAAAATTCCTCTGTATGAATAATAATGGTGGATACATGTTTTGTCAAAACCCACAGAACTTACAAGACCAAGAGTGAACCTTAATGTACACTATGGACATTGGGTGATAATGGTGTGTCAGTGTAGGTTCCTCAGTTGCAAATGTACTGCTCTCGTGGGGGAAACTGATAGTGGGAGATCCTGGGAGTGGGGGCAGGGGGTCAATGGAACTCTGTACTTTCTGCTCAGTTTTGCTATGGACCTAAAACTACTCTAAAAAGTAAAGTCAATTAAGAAAAAAAACCACTAAAGGTAAAATACCGTTAAAATTCACTCATCATCTGGCTCCTGCCTCTCCTCCAGACCCTTTCTCATTGCTCTGGAGATTCACGCCATGTGCCAGTTCCCTAAGCTCACCAGCGACTTCTTCCATAGACCATGCTCGCATTTGCTATTCCCTCAGAGTTGAATGCTCCTCATCGCTCTACTGGAGCTGCTTGGTAGACTCCCTCATATCTTTTAAAAACCAGAATCCCCCTCTTTGAACACTTTGTTGAGCCATGAAAACTGAGTTAACACCCCCTTCCTTTGCCGGTCATGCACTGAATAAATATCACAGTTTTTATCCTTGTTTTGTTACTGATCTTCTTTTTTAACAACTTCTCAGTTGCTCCAGGGTAAGTCTTATTCCTCCCCACCAGATCTTGCATGACCTGGCCCCAGGCAATCTCTTAAGGCCCCATCACGCCTCCCTCCCTCCCTCCAGCCAAGCACCGGCCTTCTCACCATCCTAGAACACACCAGAACTCCTCTGGCTGCTGGCTCTCTTCCCTCTGCTGGAACCCACTCCCCAGCTAAACCTCAGCAAACTGACCTCAGATTCCACCTCTTGGGGAAGCCTTCCCTGATTTCCCAGTCTAAAATAAACAACCAAGTTATACATTCTCAAAATATTCAATGCTTTCTCCTTCAAGGCATTTACTAAAAATGTGTCTCAATAATTACTTATAAAAATATTTGTTTAATTCTTATCTCCTTCTTCAGGCTTTAAGCTTCTTACCCTGTTGTCCTTTTTTTTTCTTCCCCCCACAGTTGTACCCATGGTTCCTGCCATATCAGACGTTACCAGTATATATGTGAATAAATGGATTAATTTCTCTATCCTCCAGAGACCCCTCTAGGGTCCGGGTGGGTGATAATTATTATTTGTAAAATGACTGTATTTCTTTTACCTCCAGGGTCTAGGACAGTCTCTGACACAGAATGAGTGGTCAGCAAATTCAGTATTTGTTGCATGAACAAATGAATGAGAAGTTCAGAAATCCTTGCATAAATGAATTATTCCATTCCTTCATGGTAGAAACTATTCAGCACCATTTGCATTTCTGACTGAAGACGCCACTGCAAGTGTATGCAAAAATAATGCTCTGAGTATGATGACAACAGTTCTTTTCATTTACCAAATATTTTTCAAGCATGCTCTCTCACCTTATTCTTTCAGTAATGTCGGTGTTGGGTGATAGAAACCCACATCTAGAAATGGGTAATGGAGTTCACAGAGAGAACCTGACCTGCCATGTGTAACGTAGTGAGTGAGGCGCCAACCAGATGCCAGGCTGCTGGCTCCCAGGGTGAGAACAGAGGCTGAGAAGCTGCCAGGACAGAGAAGCAAATGAGCCCTCTTGATTCCTGGGGACCAGAGCCAGATGGGGAGAGACAGAATGGACCCTGATTACAATCTGAGGGGGATTCTTCTCTGAAAGAGAGTTGATTGGATTGTGCTGTAATGCCAGAGTCTGTGGGCAATCAAACACCCTCTGGCTACCTCTGAGCAGCTGGAATTGGAAATGTGGAGGCAGAGGCTGGCCTGCTGCTGGGGGACAGGCTGGGGGACACAGGAGCACCTCAGCTTCAGGCTACAGCTAAAGTGGTGGATGACAGATTTCCCCATTCACAGCACTGCTAATAAAAAATGCTTCCCCCAAGAACCCAGAGAAGGGGAGCAGCTTGTCCTGGGGGTCAGGGGACAGAGGAGTAATGGAAACAACCCCTTACAACCGCAGAGTGTGCAACAGGTTCCAAAGTGTTATAACTTCTAGTCTCATTAGATCGTCCCCCAAACCCTACTGAAATCAGTGTTATAATGCCCATTTTATAGCTGCACACACCTAGGCTGGTAGAGGGGAAATGCCATGCTCAAAGTTATAGGGTATAAAGGTAAGGCTGAGACAAGAGTTACAAGTCTGCCCTAGTCTGTCTCCAAGTACCCTGTAATCAATGCAAAGCAAGAGTCTCCAACGTAAAGTCAAAATTTTTAAATACTGAGAGGGGTTAGATTTTCCCAGGAAGATGATCATGGATCTGATTCTTCTTGTATACCTACTATGTGCCAGCAGGCACTCCATACGGGCCATCACTTACAACCTGTGCGGATGAGATTATTATTTCATATTTGACATGATGAAACTGAGTGAGGTTCTGAGAGGCGAAGCCATTTACTGCAAGCGGCAGGGCCAGCAGTTAAAACACACCAAGGTCTTTAGATTTCACTCTGAGAATGTGAGAAGCAACAGCAATGCAGAAAGCCAGCTCCTTTACCTTTTCTCAAGAAATATGCCGGGACTGGCTCTACAGTACAATGAAACAGTGGTACCATGTCTGTTCAATCTGATTTCCTATTTTTATGGGCTTCATGTAAGTATGGTTGCTTAAAAAATAAAACAAAGTTGAAGTATGTCAAGAGTGGTTAGGAAAGGGGCCTTTAGAGAAAAGATGAAAGAAGGTAAAAAAATCCCTCTTCATATCATCTCAGCAAAGATAAAGAATTGAATATGAAGCATGTCCTGGCAGGGCTGGATTATCCATCAGGCACTGTGTCTGGAGCCCACAGACCTTTTAGGAACCAACAAAAATGTTTTAACTTTTCTTGAAACCAGAAGCAAAAATAATGTTTAGTTCAAAGAAAATGTTTCCATTTATGATATTAATATCCTCATCTTTATACAAACACAATTGTACAATTTTTAAAGTAAATGACAATAATAAGATAACTTTTTTAAATGTTATAGAGGAACAGCCCACAAAGGCACAAGTGCCTAGTCCCTCAAACGTCATAAAGCTGCCTGTATGCTGACTTTGTTACTATATAACCTTGGCCATTGAATGTGGAGCCAAACTGAGCTGAGGAGGATGAATGGGATTGGGGAAGAGCGCTTTCAGCTATGTTCTGATGGACACTTGCATGGAATTATCATGGGCAGAGCTGAGGTTCTAGCATTATCAAGAGAATTGGAATTATGCTCCTGGGTTCATGTTGGCACTTCCCCTTTGGCTATGCCAAGCAGAGAAGGCTAAATTAAAGTTACCTTTAGCTTTATCATTTTCTCCATTTCAAGAATCACACTTATTATGGGTCCTTGGAACCTAATGGGATTCTGGTGGTTGAAATCAATACCCAATCAATGGCTAAGCAGGCCTTTGATGCCTAACCCAAACCCCGCCTATTCTAGCTACAGTCCTTAATTTTGCTTTTTAAGAGTGAAAATCTGCAAGTGTTGCTTTCCTGGCATTGTTGCAAGGATTTCCTTCTAATAAGGTCTTTCTGGAAGCTTGAGTATATAACCTCTTGAATGGACAGAACACTTGAATGGCAGTGAGAAGACACAGACTGTAGTAACAATTCTGTCATAAATGTGTGTGACCTGGGCAAGTCACTTCCCCTGCTGGGCCTTGGTTTCCCCTATCAGAAAAAGGAGAGTTACAGGCATATATAAATTTGAAAGACCTTTTAATACTGAACATTTAGGATATTATGGATGATCCTATCACAGATCCACTTATAGTAAAAATCAGTGTTATAGTGAGGATCTATCATGTTTGGTGTTTAAGAAGCCTTCTTCTATCTAGTTTGTCCAAAAGTCAGGATATGCCTGTTAGTTTCGGCACAGACAGTATCATTTCTAAGAATTTGCAGAGAGACAGTAAAGGTCAGACAGGTTAGGTAATACACACACACACACTCAAATACATACACACATGTACACACTCACACACAGAGAGAGTAAATCAGGGGCAATGCGAGGTTCAAGACCTGGGGACAGTATAGGGGTGCGGGCATGGCTATATCCCCTGCTTGAGTTGTCATATTACAAATACCTCCAACCCGGAGTTGAAAACTCTCCTTCTGGGCATGACAGCTGAATGAGAAATTCCATTTCCTTTCCCATCATTTGAATGAGAAAGGGGCCAACATTAAACTGGGGGCAATTGTCTTTACATCACCCTGGGCACCACCTCTAATCACAAACTTGCGGACCACCAGCCTCCTGTGGCACTGACATGGAGTGTGGAAATTATCATGTAATTTACAACAGGCAGTGCCTGAAAGTGACTTTTCAGCATCTGCTCTCTAGTAGTCCCAAGAGCAGGGGAATGAAGAAAGCTCCCGGGGCTGCTGGAGAAACATAATCTCCTCCAGTTGCATCCAACAGTTCAACAGCCTCCCCTCAAATCCCTCAAACAGATCTCTTTCCTCTGCTTCCCTCATCCTGCCATGCCTCGCTCTACACCTGCTGTTGAAGTTCTACCCATCCTTCAAAACTTCCCTTCATAAATCCCACTTTTCTCCAAGAACCTGCCTACCCCAACTCACCTCCCACTCCTCCGCTCCTGACATGTCAAATTCCACTACCTGTGAACTGGGAGGGGAGTGGGGAGTTAAGCACCGTTTGAGTTCGACCCAAATACAGGTACTCTAGGAGTAAACCCTGGTTGGTCCCTGATGTCGTTCAGAGCCCTTTTTTCCATGTAACGCAAGGCACAGATTCAATGATAAACACTGGCTACTGTAAGAGGATCAATCTTATATTCTGGACCCCTTGCTTATTGTTCCGGTTCTGCCCCTTCCTAATGCTGTGCCCTTGGTCAAGCCCCTTCCTGCTACTGAGCCTCAGATTCCCCATCTGTAAAATGGGAAGAAAGTGCTTAAACCTTGATGGGTTGTTTTGAAAAGAAAGCAAAATATGATTGCAGGCAATGATAATGCAATATAAATGCCAGGAATGATTATTACTACCACTCCAAAAGGAACAACCGGTGTGTTAAAGAAAGTAACAAAGCCGATATTCCTCCCTTTTCTGTGACTCAAGAAAGGCAAACGCTGTCTTCGAGTTCTACCTATTATATACTGAGATAAGGATTTAGTCATTCAACTATGAGTTAAAAGATAACCATTAAATACCTATACACCCATCGAGGTTCCAGAGTTAGAATGCCATCAAAACGCCATACAAAGAATTGGCCTATATGCCTTAACACTGTTGAATCATATGGTTCTTAAAAGCTATGGGCCCCTGTCTGGAGAGTGGGAGTCTTTTGGTTAATAGCCAGCACAGCGTCAGTATGTAGTCAGTATTTGTGAAATTACTGCATGAATATTTAACAGAAACTTCAGTACTGCAGTTCAGATTTGGGCCACGTTCTCTGATGAGAGCAATACAAGTTGAAAAAGGAAGACAGGAACTTAGACCTAAACTATCAGAGGCAGGAGAGAGGAGTGGACTCAGGGATTACAGACTCAATTCTGACCTGGCCTCTCTGTCTTGATATGAGCCTGTATAAGTAACTTTACTTCTCTGAGCCTCAGTTTCCCTGAAAGTCAGGAGGGAAGGATGCAATGACTATATAAACCAAGGACAACTTGATGAAGAGCAAAATACAGAATCAGGAGTTAGGAAGTCAAATAAGGGTGGACAACAGCTTTTCTCAGCAGGGATAAACCAGGGAAAAAGAAAGTGGATGCAAACCCATTGTCTCCTACTGATTGCTAAACATGAAGTAGTAGAAATTGATGAGTGTCTTTATGACTCATTGAGTCTCAGGACATGTGGGTAGTTGTCCAGCACTCGGAGATCCTTGGATTACACTCTGAGGTTAGGACCCTCTTAATTTCATCCTTCATGGATCTGTCAAACATTTATGGAGTATGTCTGGCCCTGTGCTAAGCATACTTACTGAAATAAATACGAGTAAATAATCCCTGCTCTCACAAAGCTTCTGGTCTAGTGGGTAAGAGAATTAAACAGGTAATGAAAACAAAGTATAATGTAGAAATCAGGAAAGAGTCCAGGGAATATGGGACTATACAACAGGGGGTATCTAACCTAGCCAGGAGTCAGAGAGCATTTCCCATTTGAAATACTGTGCAAGTTAAAATTGAAGGATGAATCAAAGGTAGTCAGTTAAAGAAGAGTGAAAACTATACCAGAGAAAGGAAATAGCAAGTGTGCTGGAGACACACAGTTAAGTAAGATGTGATTCCTGCCCTCATGGCACTGTCAGTCTAGTGGATAGAGTGTAGTCGGAACTGTACAAACAACCGGAATCACATGAAGTTCCTTCCCACTTCATGACTCTGCATCCACGGTGGGCAGGGTATAATGCAGTGGACACTGAGACCAAGCAGCCGACCTGATTTCAAGGCTTGGCTTTATTAGTAGCCTTTGTGTGACCATGAACAAGGCTCTCCCCTCTCTGGCCACACTCACCCCATCTGTAAAAGAGGAGACTATTCCAGACCATCATCTATACCTTTCTACACCGAAAATTCTATGCTCCAGAATGACTTAGCAATTTTTAGGATTTGTTCTTTACTTCTCATAGAATCATAGTTGTTGTTTTTTTTTCTTCTTCTTCTTCTACATTAGGCCCCTTTATGCGGAATGGGTGACATTATTTATTTCTCATATCCTCAGGACTTAAATCCCTGAATTATTCTAAATCTTGCCCAGGCCTGCCATCATAAATAAATTCTCAATCCCAGGGGCATGGAGATAAATGGGGGCTGCCACTCCTGTGACCTCCATCAGGGATTTGGCTCTTCCACGGGACCCAAGGAAAATGTTGTACCAAGTCAGGCTGGAGGGAAGAAGGACATTAAAAAAAAAAAAGAAAAAAAAGGAAAGAAAGACACGTAAAGTAGGGCAATTGTAAAAAGACAAAAGAAACAGCTTCCCTCTGGATGCATCTCAAAGACCCCCAGCATATTGAGGGAACTGAATTTTGGATCTTTGTTTCTCATTCTCAAAAGGAAGGAGCCAGCAAAGCCAGGCAGAGCAGGAATTCCCAAAACCTGGGGCCATGCAGAGCTGACTTGGAGCCCTACCCCATTCAAATCTGTGTGACTTCAGGCCAGCGATTTCATTTGCTCTGAGACTTGGTTTCCCCTGCTGGAAAGTGAAGCCACTATCATTTCCTCAAGGAATCACGGTAAGGGTAAAACAAAGCTGCATAATGAAGAGGAGCTGAAACTAAAGCAAGGTGGGGCTCTGTGGAAAGCTGGCAGGAAGTGTCTGTGGCTCCCAGCTCTCTGGTGCCAGACACCTCACGTGGGGACTTCTCCAGCCCCCAAGAAGAGAAGGGACAGCACAGTCCAGTGTAAAGCATACCGGCAATGGAGTTACACAGTGTTGGGTGTAAATTTTAGCTCCAACCATCTTTAAGACTCTAACCCCTCTGAGCCTCAGATTCCTCATCTGTGAAAAGTTGTACCTACTTAAGGTTGTTGTGAGGATTAAAAAAGATCCTGCATATCAAGTATGACACCTGGCACATGAAGTGTGCGTAGTAAATGGTGGCTAGCAAAGATTCAGAATCTCACTGGTTTCTATTTGATCCCTATCTGCTGGGTATCCTCCATGTGCTCTGCCCCATCCCCAAACCATTTTCTGTGATGCCCTTAACCGCAGGATGCTGACTGACCTCTCCCGACCATATCACCCAGGTTCTCCTGCCTTCTGCTTCCAGGTGGGTTCTGCTCGGGAGACGCAGTGGCAGGAGATGGGTGAGCAGCGGGTCGGAGTATTAATCATCCTCACTCCCTCCCTGCTGAACTGTGTTCTCAACACAGTGAGTGCGGATCCCATGTGGCCAGTCCCTGTAAGCGGGGTCCCTCTTCCTGGCATCACTGTTTCCTCTCCTGGCTCCTTTGGGGTGGCAAGATCTTTCCCCTTGAAATGAGCAGTCTGGCTCCTATTTTTGATGTTTGACCACAGACAGTTTTCAAGCCTCACCTTTCCGTCTCGCCTCTGTGCTTTATATCTGAACAAGCTCATAAGAACGCCTGAATGCTCCCTCCTTTTGGCACTGGCTGGAGATTCAAACTCTGCAAGCCTCTGCCCATGCATGGGATCTCTCACCCCAGCCCCACCCTTGAACCAAATCAAAACTGAGGCCAGTCCCTTTTGCTGGCTCTCAAGCCATTTGGACCTGTTGAGAGGCCTACCCAGCTCACCACAAGGACTTCAGTTATGTGAATAATCAACCCTTTCATACCGTGTGTGTGTATATGTGTGTGAGATCATCGGACTCAACACCTAAACCAGATTTGGGTGGGAATCCCTCCTGCTTTTGCCAGGAGACCGAGGCACCCCAGATGCTAACCTAGAATGCCTCATGACCCCGGGTCAGTCCCCTTACCCATGCCACACCCTCCATTAAACTCTCTACCCTCTTCTGAGTGCGTTCAGAAGGGAGCTGTCTGTTTCCTTCCTGGGCCCTGACTGATATAACACTGAAGGTCCAGGGAATTCCCTGGTGGTCTAGTGGTAAAGAATCCGCCTTCCAACGCAGCGGACACGAGTTCTATCCCTGGTTGGGAAACTAAGATCCCGCATGCTGCGGGGCAACTAAGCCCAGGTGCCACAACTACCGAGCTTGCGTGCAAACTACAGAGCCCAGGTGCTCTGGAGCCTGCACGCCACAACTAGAGAGAAGCCCGCATGCCACAAAGAAAGATCCCACATGCCTCAACGAAGATCCTGCATGCCGCGACTAAGACCTGATGCAGCAAAAATAAATAAAATAAATAAATAACACTGAAGGTCCAGGAGCACGTTCATTCATCAAGCATCTGTTCATCACCTACTTGTACAAGTTACACTGGGTCTGAGGGGCAGATGGCCTTACAGCAGCCACTGTGGAAAACAGTATGGAGATTTCTCGAAAAACTAAAACTTGAGTTACCATATATATTGGTCCAGAAGTGGACCAGCGATTCCACTTCTGGGTATATATCCAAAAAAAACAAAAGCACTCATTTTAAAAAAACACGCACCCCAGTGTTCACTGCAGCATTATTTATAATTGCCTAAATGATCATCAACAGATGAATGGATAAACAGGAGGTGATACAGATATAGATATAGATAGACATATATAGATATACACACACACACACACACACACAATGGAATACTACTCAGTCATAAAAAAGAATCAAATTTTGCCATTTGCAGCAACACGAATGGACTTGGAGGGCAGTATGCTAAGTGAAATAAGTCACACAGAGAAAGACAAATACTGTATGATATCACTTACATGTGGAATCTAAAAGAATACAACAAACTAATGAATAAAACAAAAAAGAAGCCGACTTCCATATATAGAGAACAAACTAGAGTTTACCAGTGAGGAGAGGGAAGGGAGGAGGGGCAATACAGAAATAAGGGAAAAAAGGGCTATTACAGGATTATATGAAATCATGTGTGTGAAACTTTTGAAAATTGTAAAGCACTACAGAATTTAAAGACTCTTTCATTCAATAATATATATATATATAAAATTTAAAAATAAATTAATCAATAAAAAACATATGACAACAACCACCAAAAATTCATCCGCAAGGGCTTGTGTTGCAGGCCACAGGGCACAGTTTGCTGACTCCTATCTGCTATCACACATGGGAGGTTAAACCAAGAAACAGATCAGGTGGGTCTTTCTTTCTGTGAGCAGAGAAAAACACGAGCCTTATAAACTTGTTTGAATTCTCCGACAAGTTTGAATTGGAATTCTCCAATCAAGTGCGGAATAAAAGGCAGGATGATTTACTTAGTTTTTCCAAACGCTGTTGATGAGGTACCTCCTAAAAGACTACAGAAGATAAACAGCCAGGGGATGGGGTGTAAAATATGGTTGCAGAACAGGAGGCAGTGAAGCCTCAGGGAATGAAGTTCTGGCAGCTTCGAAGAAGAAAAAAATGCTAGTTGAGGAAGCGCAAGAAAATCACCCTAGACTAACAGATGTGGCTGGGCTCAAACTTGGATTACAAGGTGCATCAGGAACTCTGAGTCCCCACACCGCAGCATCAAGGACCCTGTGAAGAGGCTCAATAAATAAGAAAACCGGCATCACTGGACTCTCCCCACCTCTGTCATGACATTGCTCCTATACCAGTTAACATTAGCTACAGCCGGTTTCAGGAACAACTCCCAAACCTCAGGGGCTTAAAGGATCACGGTGGATGTTCTACTCATGCTATACTATACGTCCATCCCATGTCAACAGGGGACCTCCACTCACTAGTCTCTCAATGACCCAGGCGGAGGGGGCAGCCACCAGGTCAAATGTTGCCAATCTCCACATGAGAAGGAAAGGGAGTTCTGGAGGGCCTTCCCCTGGCAGGTAAAATGCTCTGGCCCGTAAGTGGCACCGATCTCTTCTACTCACAATGTAGTTACTGGAGACTTGCAAAGAACAGTAAGCCAGGAGGACGGGCAAGCCTAGCATGAACTCAGAAAGGAGAAGCATCAGAAAGGCTTGACAAAACAGTACTCAGAGTCTGGCCAACACAACCTCCCAGGAAGCCTGCCGTGTCCTGATGATACGGGAGGCTGAGCAAGCCTCCGAGCTTTCCAGCAAAGGGAGAAGGCAGCTTGAATCCGTGACGGAAGGCACCAGCCTGGGAGTTGGTAGGTATCCCCTCCCTGCTGCGCGTGTGTGATGCTCTCTGAGCTCCTTCTCAGCGCTCTCCCAGCACAGAGTGGCCTCAGCGGGATGTGACAAGTTAACACAGCATTCTGTTTGCTCTGTGCTCCTGATGCGTTACATAACTTAGCCCTGTTCTGCAGTTATCCCGGGTCTCTGCTCATTTCCCCTTGTAAACTCCTTGAGGGCAGAGGCCTTGTCTGACTCATCTTGCAAAACCTAGCATACTTCTTTACATACTGGAGGCGCTCACTGCATGTTTGTTTAATAAACGAACAGATTAAAATTTCCAAAAAACAATGACTTCCAGGACTCAGCCCAGCCAACTCTGTGGATGTCCCAATGAATGCATACAATGATAATACTGACGATGTCAGTGATCAGCTAATAATATTAATGATAAACATTAAGAAGAAAATAACATGTATGGAGCTCTTTCCAATTTACAGATCCTTTTCACCTTTATTCTCTCTTTTGATGTTTTCATTAACCCTGTGTGGAAAGCAGAGCAGAAATTGTCATCAGCATCTTAAAGATGAGGAAACTGAGGTTCCCAAGAGGGAATGGGACTTTCCCCAAGGTCATCTAGCTAGTTAAGCTAGAGCTGGGCACTTTTTGCCCATGATCTTTCCGTAAGAATTTTTCTCCTCTCCCTAACTCCTCCCATAGCAAGGGAATAAGCCCTTACTGTAATAAGTGGACTCAGTCTTTCCCTGCATTGTGCAGATTAGACACCTGAGCCATCCTTATGACCTTGGCCTTGATCTTGGTGTGTGAACTCCCTGTCCCCACCACAGCCACCCACTTTGCCTTCCTGCTCCAGCAACCCCCGCTCTCTGGGAACACCTGCTCTGAACTACAAATAGCAACAACTACATCTTCTTCCGTGAGTTCTGTAATCAGTGGGGACATCATCAGAGCAGAATGGAGGCTCGGGCTTACACAGACTTCACTACTTCTCCGTTTTGTATGTTTTAGAGCAACAATGATAAACACAAACCAACTACGATAAAAACAAGTCATATTACTGTACAGGCTTCTCTGGACCATTTCCTGTAAGAGTGCTTTCGATGAAGCAGGGCCGCCCATTTCGTCGATGAAGAGCATGAGGTCTGTAGAGACTAAGCAATGGGAAAGGCAGTCTGGTGACTATTTGTGAGCCTGAGACCTACGAGTCAGCTCGATCTGGTTCTAGAGTTGGCTCTGCCACTTACGAGCCCTGTGACCTTCAGCTCCTCACTGACACCTCTAAGTCTCAAATTCCTTCTCTGCAAAAGGAGGGACATTTTCCCCATCCTCTTAGGGTTGTTGTAAAGATAAACGAGAGGATGCATATGAAGCTCTTGCAGAGGCCCTGCTCACGACAAACAATGAGTGCATGAATCATTTCCTCACGTCTGCCTTCCCTCTAGATGGGAAGTTCCTAAAGGCTGAAGTCCTCTCTGCTTGTTCACAGCCGATTCCCCAGAATGTAACACAGTGCCTGGGTTATGGTCACTGCTTATCAACTCTTGAAATTATTATGGGACTTGATTGAGTGCACATAGATATTTATCTATCAAGTCACTGATACTCTTGCTTCTCAGACACATAGAACTTGGCTAGCTTTCACCTAATGTTATTTTTAGGTTCAGTTAGAATCACAGAAACCTTGAGGAAGAAAGGACTCTAAGCCAGCCCCATCCACTTGCAAAAGTCATCTCTGCAATGCCCTGTCTTATTTCCATACGATGAGCTCTGTGCAGTATCCCTCTACACAGCGTGCAGTATGTGCTCTTTTAACAAACAACTTCCACTTGTAATTCTTCAGTTTCTCACTTGTAGAACAGATAGCAACCCGACCACAAGAAAAATGAATCAAAAATGGCTTTCCTGTAGCTAACAATCTGGGAATGGACATGGCTTAAGCAGAAACTAAGGATCAGGAATTCACAAAAGTAGTGTAATATTTATGTAGTAACTCTTCATTGACTTTGGAAAAGTACAAGAATTGACAAGAATAAATCTGAGAGATTTAGAATTCTTATTAGGGGTTTAGAAATATACCATGAGCATATGCACACACAAACACACACGCATTCACAGTTATGAATATCACACCCAGTACAAACTAAAGAAGGCATCCACTGAAACAAAAACAAAACAAGAGTCATAGGAGTTTTTTTTTAAACCTGCTAAAAGTAGCCAATATACTAAATAATGACCTCTTTTCACCTGGTGGTGAGAACTGCCAAAGGAGATTCTCATACATGGTTTCCATTATGGAGCCTGCACCTCATTCCAGAGGGTTTAGACTAAACTAATCCCACGTATTTTGGAAGGGAAAGTATATGATTATACCTTCCATCTCCCTTATTAATCTTCCCAATGTATGTAACAGATAAGGTTTTCAAATGATCACTGGGTTAAGGGCACAAGTGGGTGGGAGATAGTATCCTAACCCTCTATTGAAAAGGAAAGTAAACAGCTCTCTTTTGTCTACACTAATCCATAGAACTGTTTGGTTCCCCAGGGACCATAATGATTGTCACGTGCTGTTTAAGAGTTCTGATCTGAAAAACTTGTACATAAAAATAACGCACGTTTCTAACATGTTGGTTTATAAATATAAAATCCCATTATCACAAAGCCACAGTCAGCCAAGTCTCCAAGGATTACTGTGCATTTAGCACGGGAGGAAGCATAATCAGTTGTAGGCTTAAGAAATGCCCCAAACCTTGATGGCAGGTGTCGGCACGGAATAGTCCTGGCTGAACTTAGGTCAAGTAACATGGGGCAAATCTATATAAACCATCGTTTACTTAGGGGAAACTAAAGCGCTGCTCATGAAGACAGAAAATCTTACAACACACACAGGATAATACTTGCCAACAAAAGTAGAGGCCAGCTGGGATTAATGAATTCTCTAAGTGTTCTTCCCTGCCACGGCTATTTGTTAAAACTGGAAGAGAGTTATTCAAACGTAAAGCATTCTTCTTCTTGTTAATAATATTATTTTATTTTTCTAGGCACCAGTGATCTTGATTGCTCTTGGAATCTCTTGGGAAATGAGTCTCCATGCAACGTGATTATAATGATTCATTATATTTGTGTACGGTTTTACAGCCTGGAAAGCACTTTCCCATCCATTATTAGTATTATCATTACTAATAATAATAGCTACCATTTATTGTGAGCGTTTTAGGGTCCAGGCACTGTTCAGTGAACAGTAAACACAATATCTCTAATCTTTACAATAACCCTACAAGGAGGTTGTAACACTAGTTCTATATGGGAGGAAACCAAGGCCCTTAGAGGTCAAATAAGCAGCCTAAGATGACACAGCTCATAAGTGGCTGAGATGGGACTGAAACTCCTGCCTGCCTGACCTCAAGATACAGGCCATTTTCACTCTAAATATGGCATTTCATGTGACCTTCAAGTTACTTGTTAACTATCTATTATCTGTCATCCTTTTAGACTAAACACTCTTGGAAGGCAGGAAACGTATCTTATTCAGAGTCCTAACATCATTACCTAGCACAAAGCTTGGAACACTGCAGGCACTTGACGAATATTTGCTAAAAGAATGAATGAACACATGAGCAAATGAGTGAATTCTTACATCTCTTCTGAGGCAAGGAGATTACTTGATATGTTCTCTGTTAATAAACAGGGATGCTGAAACTCTTAAGAGGTGAAGCGACTTCCCCAAGGGCACAGAGCTGTTAAGTGCTTGGTGCCAGGACCCCACCCTCAACCCTCTGACTCTTGGTGTGATTGGCCATCCGCAGGGCCAGGCTGCCACCTGATAGCATCAAAAACATGTCTATTTGCTGTGTCATGACACTTTGGTTGACAAGCGGTAGGCAGGAGCTACAGGCCAGCCGTAAGCCCAGGTATACTGCCCACCTCCCTCCACACCCCCATCTCTCTCTCAGTCCAGGTTGGAAGCCCACGAGTGATTGTGGGTATAAACGTGGAGGCTCCTGCTTGGGGGTGGATGAGGATGCGGAGGGTAGTAGATGGAGAGCTGACAGTTTAGGCAGCCAAATTCAATTTGAGGGAATTTGGTTCAGCGCTTTCCATTAAAAACACTCTAAGAAAAACAGAATTCCCAGGACTAAAGAAGAAAGGAGAAGGAAAAAAAAAAAAAAACTTTTCAGCCTGCACAGTCAATGCAAAGCAAATCAATCTCACTCTTTCTCCCGGGCCCTAGCAATGCCTCGGTGAACACCAAAGGCCCAGGGCCCCTGAGCTGCAGGTCAGTCCTCAGGGTGGCAGCAGTGGGAGAGAGAAGGATCAGGATGAGAAACAGACCCACAAAAGGTTATCTACAGTCCGGGCCATGTTCAATCATCCGAAGGAACCTCTACAGTTTAGAAACCATTTTAACTACATTCGGTCATTTGATTCTCACAAACACCTTTGGAAGTAGGTGCTACTAGAATTCCTACTTTATAAATAAGAAATGGAACGGGAATAATTAAGTAATGTGCTCAATATCAAACAACTACCAAGTGGCTGGGATATGAACCCAGGTCCCTTGAACCCCGTAGGCCAAACTCTTAAACTCCACATTAGCAAATGGCCCTCATGACCCAAGGGAGAGCCAAGACTAAATCCAGCTGGAAGTGCCACATCCCCAACTGGGGGTATTCTATTTATTCCAATGCAAGCTCATCCCAGCAGAGGAACTAAAAGGGCCTATGTATATTTTAATATGGTAATATCACTCCCTGCCTTGCCTGCCCCATCCAAGCAAAACTTGAACAAAAATAGAAATGCTTTAAATTCCCTTAGTACCATTCCCGTAAAAGTGTCCTGTCACCTGCAGACAGGGAGGTGGGGAGCCATGTTTCCAAGGAAGACTGACTGAAAGGCAGCAAGGCACAGTGGTTAAAAATGCAAACTCAGTAGCCAGACGATGTGAATTCAAATCCCAGTTCACCCTGAATAGCTGTATGACCTTGAGCAAGACCTGTGACCTCCTTGTGCCCCAGCTTCTTGATCCGGAAAGCCAGCGTCACAGTGCACCTCACCCCACAGAGTTGTTGTAAGGATTAATGAGATAATACCTGAAGCACTTAGACAGTGTCTGGAAGATGGAAAGCATTTCATAAAATTTTGTTATTATCATCGTTAGATGTCAAAGCGCTGATGGATCATAGGATGCAAAGTCGGGGAGGCCCTTGCAGAGTCATCTAGTCTAATTTTCTTATTCTGCAGAGGAGAAAACTGAGGTTTAGAGAGAGGAAGCCCCTCCTCCCACCTCGGCACCAGAACACTCAGAGAACCAGTGATGGCTTCCTGTGCCCAGATGGCGGTCCTGCTGCAAATGCACACTTTTCTCAAAGTCTCCTATTCCCACAGGACTGCTCCCCTGCAGAGCTTCCCTCTCTTGCTTGTGAGAAGTGGTGGGCTGGCCTTGGCTGAGTAGAGTTTTCAGGGAATCCTTAATGCTGCTTGGCAAAGCAGCTACTGATATTTCCAACGTCTTGTTGAACACCCTCGATCCAAGAGCTGCACGAGGCCAGACTGCAGTCCCCAGGGCCAGTGTGGGCACATTAACTTCCAGCCAATGCAATGACTCGAAGGCTGATTATGCCCTTGGTGGATTAGCCATGTGCCTGGCTTTTCCTCTCTCTTTCAGATGCCCCTTAGTCATTTAATGGCTCATTGACTCTGTCCCCCTAGGGGGTGAGGAGGGGAGGGGAGAGCTTCTGAGTGGCTGATCAAACACTGGTACTAGTTAGCAACCCTCACCAAGGCTTCCAGTGCAATGGCTGTAACAGGAACCCCATTCATATGGACATTTGAGAGTTGAGGGGTGTTTCCACAGTCGCAAGCTAGGATCCTGGATTTGGAGGGTGCAAATCCTTACTGCTGCCACTTGTTAGCCATGGAATGTAGGCAACTCACTTTATCTCACTAAGCCTCAGTCTTTCCATCTGAAAACTGGGAAGAACAGTAGTACCTACTTCAAAACACTGCAAGAATTACATGAGATGATAAATGCAAAACACATAGCACAATGCCTGACATATAGTAGGTACTGAATAAGTTTTATCTATTATTAAAAATATTTTTTAAAAATACATTCTGGCTAATGTATGCTCGAAATCCCAAGGTTTTGCAGCTCACCACCCCTTCCCTGCTAACTCCTGGCTGATGTTGGCTGCCTGGAGGAATACTTTGCAAATTCATCCGGCAGGTTCCTGTCTGTAAGCACATTGGAAGGTAGAAGCATAAAGTGAAAATTTGAATGTGGAGACAGATTTCCACTCAGTTCCCATGGTTCTAACACTTCTAAGTTGTAGCATTATGTCTGGTAAGTCACTGAATTTCTCTGAGACTCAGTTTCCTCATCTCTCCACTGGGGATGATGGCATTTCCTGATCTGCCACATAAAATGAGTGTGGGAAAAGGTGATATACACATTTTTGTTGCTGTCACTAGCATTGTTATTGTTATTATTACTATTATTAGTGAAGGAGCATATTCATAATTATCGAATGCTAAGCATAAGCCATGCATTTAAAAATTTACCCGGTTTTATGTGCAAACTGAACAGTTAGTGTTAATCATTCCATTTTACAGATGCGGAAATTTACATCTTATAAAATACCTGGTTAAAGTCTCTCTTCTGTAGTCTTCTCTGATGTCCACTTGCTCTGTCAGTCTGGCTTGCATTCCCTTAGCTGCTAATGCGATCTTTAACATTTTACTGTTTGTTATTTGAGCGTGTGTTTATCTACACGAGGTGCTCAAACCAAGGACAGAGCTATCTTCACTTCTGCCTCCCTGGTATCTCACATGGTGCCTTGCATTTAACAGACATGAGTAAATTATTGTCCATTGCAGTGAAAAACCATCAGGTCAAAGGATGGGATGCAGACCAGTGAAATGTGCTGGTACAGTGTGAGAAGCATCTGCTCAGAAAGGTCTCTTTTGAAGGGGAAGTGTGATTTCAGAGAGGCTGAGATTATCAAGAGTTCTTAGAAGGAATCCAGGTGGGAAATCAGAGAGCGAACTGGAACATATTCCTGCCTTCATAATGAGGAAGAAAGGAAATTAACGATGATTCTAAGGTGGCAAAGATCCTGAACCCGTCTTTGATAATCTGTCTTTTGCCAGAAAAAGAAAAAAAAAAGGAAAGAGAAGAAATGTGGACAATTAGGAAGTAATTAAGTTCTCACAGAAACAGCTATGACAGAAGGCAGTTAAGGGAATACTTAGCGATTTGGGGAAAAACACAAATCAGCAGGTTGGACAGCATGTATCCTAAGGTGTTCCAGAGAAGAGCTAATATAGTTAGTGAAGCACTTAACAATTATTTCTGAAAAGTCACTGTAGAAGAGCAACGGAACATATACTTAAATTTTTTAAAACATCAAATATCATATTGATCTTTTAGGCAGAAGGGAAAAATACATGAAGTAGGAGCTTTAAGAACTAAGAGAAGAGGGAAATACCTCCAGCTGGTATGTGACAGGTATTGTCAGACAGAGCATCTCATTCAATCATCCGCTTGCAAGCCAGGCTTGGGGTCTTCCCATCTTCCAGACCAGGAAACCAGACCTCAAGAGGCGGAAGCAAATTGCCCAAGGACAGCCGTTCGTCCCTGCCTGAGCTGGAATTCAACCCCAGTCTTTGCCTTGCTCTGGCAGGGCCCATGTCTTACCATTTTTATTGTCCTTCTACACCAAGGATTAACAAATTGGATACAGCCCAGGGAAACAAAGGAATTATGAGACTGCATAAGGCCGGGGTTATAAAAAAAAAAAAAAAGGCACCGATCACAGCCCATAAACATGATAGCTTTTCAACAGAATTACAAAGACAGTGGATGAAAAGATCACAAAATGACTTAATCTGGACCACAATAACTCAAAAACGTTTCTCGCAAAATTAATTCAAATGGACTGGGAGAGGCTGTATAACTGCAAGACTCAAAAATTAGCTCAAAGGCAGTAAACAAAGGATAATGGTGGGAGTAATTCAAATACAGGGGAAGGCACTAAGTCAGGGGAGCTCAGAGCCCCCCGCAATGTCATTTTATGAATCCTCCCGTCTGGTTAGTAATGCACAGCAGGGCTGGGTGAAGGAATCTTGTTGAACAAAGCCTCATTTGAGGCCTGGGGTTAATAGAAGAAGTAAGGTCCAGATAAGGACGTTTCCTTTCTCACCATTAGCACCTACAAAAGAGGAGCTGTGGGCATGGCATAAAGGAGGAATTAGGCGGGACAGAAGCCTGAATATCTGGATGTACCAAAGACCATCAACCCAGAATTGGAGGCCCATTATGTCAGGTCCTGCCTAACCACTGTGGTCCCCACCCTGCCCTTTCCAGTTGACCAGCAGGCTGATCTTTAGAACCAATTCTTCCTGCTGATGGATCTCCCTGAGCTCTAGTCCTTACCTAGACTCATCTGCAAGGTGTGGGGTTCACGCTGATCATACTAAACCAAACTCCTCCCATCACAGTTCAGCTTATGCAACAAGAATCTCCATGAATAATTATGTGACATACACTGCATAAGATCATAAAGATAGAGAGATGGACAAGGCAGGAGTCTTTGCCTCGCCTTCCAGAAGCTCAAGCTGGACGAGGATGTTTGAGCTAGGGTCTGCACAGTGTATTCATTTAACCTTGCTTGAATTTATGTTCAGAAGATTCATCGTCCTTCATAGAGGTTTAGGCATACTGTCCAAGATCACAGAGTTGGCAAATACTAGAGCTGGCATTCCAATCTCTTTCGCACAAAAGCCCAAGTATTCTCCACTCTACTACACAGCTCACCACAATCATCCACCACTGATATCTGTACCACCAGTTCATGGCTGTAGGTCAAGGAAATTAATAATCTTCATGACTGAGCGTCTGTTTTGTGCCAGGCATGTTGCTTAGCACATGGTCTTATGCAAATTTCACAAATCCTACTGAAGAGTCATCACTAACCTCATACTGCACATGAGGAAAGGGAGGCTCCAAGATGCATAAAGTCACCCACGGCTTGTAAGTACAGAAGTGAGAGATTCAAGCTCCATTTTGTCTTGTCTGCCTTACAGACTGTAAGAAGCCCACCATTTACTGAGGATACGTATCAGTTTCCTATCACTGCTGTAACAAATTACCACAAACTTAGTGATATAAAACAACACAAATTCACGATTTTACAGTTCTGGAGGTCAGAAGTCCAAAATAGGTTTCACTGGGCCAAAATCAAGGTGTTGGCAGGGGTGCCTTCCTTTCTGGAGGCTCTAGGAAAAATGCCACTTGCTTGCCTTTTCCAGCTCCTACAGCTGCATTCCTTGGCTCCTGGCTCCTTCCTCCCCCGTAAAAGTCTCTCTCTGCCTCTCTCTCCACATCTCCTTCTCAGACTCTCAGGCTAGTGCTTCACTCCTAAAAGGATTATATTGGGCCCATCTAGATAATCCAGGATAATCTTCCCAAGGTTCTTGAGTTAATCAATCTAATATAAAGTCCCTTTTGTCATATGCCATACCACACTCATAGGTCAGGAGATTCAGATGTAGACATCTTGGGAGGGGGAGTTATTCAGCACACCACAGGACAGCAGACGCACACATAACTATAGTAGAAACTATAAATAGTAAATCCATTGTCCTAAAGAAGACACCGAAGTTCACAGAGGTAAAGCGAGCCTTTTGGGACGTGTGCACAAGTGGCAAAGGTAAAGGAAGTCTGAACCCAAATCAGTCTAACTTCAAAGTCCATTTTTCCCCCCTTCCCATGACACAGCCTCCAGGAAAATGTCAAAGCTAGATAAACCATTTGGCACAGTCAAACAGATAAGCAGCCAAATCCAAATGAATAATCATCAGGGAAGGTTTCAAGACAGACTTAGTGATTCTCTGGGTTGGCAGGAAATGGCTGTGAAGGATCTGATGCTTTGCATCTTTGGAAATACCAAGAAATACATGTTTGGGGGTTAGTTGAATGCTGATGCATGCAGCTAAAGGTAACAAAATAAATAAAATAAAACAAACTAAAATAAATATATTTTTTTAAAGTCCTCCTTCTCAGCAGTCACGCACAGTGGGGGAAAAAAACCTGGACTAGGCAGTCAGACAGCTGTAGATTCAAGTCCCAGCTCCCGACTCCAGCTATAAGTAGGTTATGTCATGGCTCTGGGCTCAGTTTCCTCGTTTGAAAATAGGGACAACAAGGTCTTCTTGGGAAGAGCTGATGACGTCCCTCCCCAACGTTATATCCAACACAGAGTAGGAGCTGAATAAATGTGGGCATTTTAATCTTCTCTCTTTCTCTGTCCTGACTCAGGCTTCAGAGTAAGAAACAAAGACAAGTGGGTTTTGTTTGAAGAAAGACCGCAGGCGTGGCTGAAGGCTTAAGAGACACAAGGCAGACAAAGGAGGAAAAGCAGGCAGGTGGAGGGAAGAACGCAGCCATCCATCTGACCAAGAGAGGATGAACACAATGCATTATTCAGGCCGTTGGGTGGTGGGCCTTTGTCAGGAAGGGGCTAGGGAGCTGGAGAGGTCCTTTGAACTTCTCGGGACTTGGTCAATCTCTGAGCGAGGCCAGATGCCGCAGCCCCTATTAGTCAGCTGTTTGCCAGCCCTTGGCGATCCACTGGGACATTCTCAGGAAACCCAGGGCTCTGAGCTGGGCAGGACGTTAATCAAGCCACCTCCCCATTCTGGAAAGCCTTTTCTAAAACCCTGTTTGGAAGCCATGCAAGCGCTGAATTGCAGGAAACCAGACGCAGAAGGCACTCGGGGCAGGACCCGCCTGACCTGTAAACGGAATCACTAATGGCTTGCAGAGGGTGTTTTGAAAGGTGATGGACAGCATCCTGGACCCACAAAGATGCCCTTAAAATTCCACTTCGACAATTTGAGTGCGAACTGGTACAGCTATTTTGGAGGGCAATTCAGCAGTATCTATTCAAATCGAAAATGCTCATATTCTTTGACCTAGCAATACTAGTCCTAGGCATCTAACCTATAGAAATACACACAGTAGAAAGCTTTCTATACAAAATGTTCACTGTAGCATGCTTTTGACAGTGAAAGATTAGAAACAACATAAATGTCCATCAATAGGAAAATGCATTGGATAAATTATAGTATATCCATACTACCAAATGAGGTAATTAGAAATAATGAGGTAGATCCAAATGTTCTGATATCGAAACATTTCCAATTATCTCTAAGTGAAAAACACACACAGGCAAGTCTCAGAAAAAAAAGAGCCATAATCCTGCATATGGGTAAAAGCACAGGTATATGCTTGAACTTACACATACATGTGGATGTAAATAAAGATAAAAGTAATTGGAATGCACAGAAATCTCTTGCATTCCTATACACTAATGATGAAAAATCTGAAAGTGAAATTAAGAAAACACTCCCGTTTACCATTGCAACAAAAAGAATAAAATATCTAGGAATAAACCTACCTAAGGAGACAAAAGACCTGTATGCAGAAAATTATAGGACACTGATGAAAGAAATTAAAGATGATACAAATAGATGGAGAGATATACCATGTTCTTGGATTGGAAGAATCAACATTGTGAAAATGACTCTACTACCCAAAGCAATCTACAGATTCAATGCAATCCCTACCAAACTACCACTGGCATTTTTCACAGAACTAGAACAAAAAATATCACAATTTGTATGGAAACACAAAAGACCCCGAATAGCCAAAGTAATCTTGAGAACGAAAAATGGAGTTGGAGGAATCAGGCTCCCTGACTTCAGACTATATTACAAAGCTACAGTAATCAAGACAGTTTGGTACTGGCACCAAAACAGAAATATAGATCAATGGAACAGGATAGAAAGCCCAGAGATAAACCCATGCACATATGGTCACCTTATCTTTGATAAAGGAGGCAAGCATATACAGTGGAGAAAAGACAGCCTCTTCAATAAGTGGTGCTGGGAAAATTGGACAGGTACATGTAAAAGTATGAAATTAGAACACTCCCTGACACCATACACAAAAATAAACTCAAAATGGATTAAAGACCTAAGTGTAAGGCCAGACACTATCAAACTGTTAGAGGAAAACATAGGCAGAACACTGTATGACATAAATCACAGCAAGATCCTTTTTGACCCAGCTCCTAGAGAAATGGAAATAAAAACACAAATAAACGAATGGGACCTAATGAAACTTAAAAGCTTTTGCACAGCAAAGGAAACCATAAACAAGACCAAAAGACAACCCTCAGAATGGGAGAAAATATTTGCAAATGAAGCAACTGACAAAGGATTAATCTCCAAGATTTACAAGCAGCTCATGCAGCTCAATAACAAAAAAACAAACAACCCAATCCAAAAATGGGCAGAAGACCTAAATAGACATTTCTCCAAAGAAGATATACAGATTGCCAACAGACACATGAAAGAATGCTCAACATCATTAATCATTAGAGAAATGCAAATCAAAACTACAATGAGGTATCATCTCACACCGGTCAGAATGGCCATCATCAAAAAATCTAGAAACAATAAATGCTGGAGAGGGTGTGGAGAAAAGGGAACCCTCTTGCACTGTTGGTGGGAATGTAAATTGATACAGCCACTATGGAGAACAGTAAGGAGGTTCCTTAGAAAACTAAAAATAGAACTACCATACGACCCAGCAATCCCACTACTGGGCATATACCCTGAGAAAACCATAATTCAGAAAGAGTCATGTACCAAAATATTCATTGCAGCTCTGTTTACAATAGCCAGGACATGGAAGCAACCTAGGTGTCCATCATCGGATGAATGGATAAAGAAGATGTGGCACATATATACAATGGACTCTTACTCAGCCATAAAAAGAAACGAAATAGAGTTATGTGTAGTGAGGTGGATGGAGTTAGAGTGTGTCATACAGAGTGAAGTAAGTCAGAAAAAGAAATACAGTATGCTAACACATATATATGGAATCTAAGGAAAAAAAAAAAAAAAAGGTCATGAAGAACCTAGTGGCGAGACGGGAATAAAGACACAGACCTACTAGAGAATGGACTTGAGGATATGGGGAGGGGGAGGGGTGAGATGTGACAGGGTGAGAGAGTGTCACGGACATATATACACTACCAAATGTAAAATAGATAGCTAGTGGGAAGCAGCCGCATAGCACAGGGAGATCAGCTCGGTGCTTTGTGACCACCTAGAGGGGTGGGATAGGGAGGGTGGGAGGGAGGGAGATGCAAGAGGGAAGAGATATGGGAACATATGTATATGTATAACTGATTCACTTTGTTATAAAGCAGAAACTAACACACCATTGTAAAGCAATTATACTTCAATAAAGATGTTTAAAAAAAAAAAAAGTAATTGGAATGGATATATACCAAACAAACGGTGATTATCTCTAGGTAGGAAGGGAGATGGGGGATGCCAAGGGCAGACTGTTACTTTTTACTCTGTGTGATTTTGTTTATATTTTTACAAAAAGAATGGCTTTATATATTATTTATGTAATTTAGAAAAGTGTAAATTTAAAAAATGAAGCCCATTTCAACAGTTGATGAGAGTGGGAAGAGGCTCGACAGGTGGATTCAAGTCCTGTATTTCTTGGATGGGGAGAGCAGACAGAGACTGAGGGTGTGATCTGTCCAAGGTCACTTGGTGGGTTCAGAGAGTAGACCCAGGCCTCCTGGACCCCAATCCAGAGCTGTTCCCACCACCTTCAAGGTCTGGATTCCTGGGGTATCCGTGTTATGAAGGAACATTCCCACTAGATAACAGGAGAACTTTAATTATCATGAGACTCCCGGGGAACGCGTGCTGCAAGTGGCCTGAATCAGGATGTTATCTCTGCCACTGATGGGGATAGAAGAGGAGAGTTATACAGGTAGTTGTAGAAGTCCCAGTAGGGGATTATAGATAGAGAGGGAAACCTAGGAAACTTTGGGAGACCACTGTAAGTTAATGATCGCTCAAGAAAGCTATTGGAACATCGTGGAATGAAGCAGGCTTGCTTAACTATAAAGCCATAAATAAAAGCATGACATATGCCCCAGTTCATTAGGTGAAAGAAAAATGTTACCACCCTTCTACTGATTTGAATAAGCGCTATGACAGCCCTAGTTTGACCTCATAGGATCAGACACTCTCCTGCCTGATACGAAGGAGGAGCTAATGATGTAAGCCTGACGTCCACTGGAAGAAGGCGGTCTTCTCCCCTCCCCCACTTTCCTTTGATTATAAAATTGTAGCCCACTTAATCCTCAGGGCAGAGCCTACTCGCCTGCCCACTTACATCTCTCACAAGTGTCCTATATTAATAAATCTACTTCTTGCCTATCACTTTGCCTCTCGCTGAATTCCTTCTGCACTGAGACACAAAGAACCTGAGCCTCAGTAAGTCCAGACACCAGATGAGTGATTCTAATTAAAAGACTGTGGGCTCAAGTCCCAATCTAGGTTTAAGCTGGGTTGGAGTACCAATCTAAGGTGTGCAGTTTCACTCATCCCCTCCCCTTCTTTTATCAGAGGGATATCTCTCCTGGAAAAGGTCAGGGACAATTAGGTTGAGTGCGTCTCAAAACTCAGGGTTTGAATTTCTGCTCCACCCTAGACCCATCTGGTAGCATCTGAGAAAGTCTAAAACACTCTCCTTCTTTTTTTTTTTTTTTAAAACATCTTTATTGGAGTATAATTGCTCTACAACGGTTTGTTATTTTCTGCTTTATAACAAAGTGAATCAGCTATACATATACATACATCCCCACATCACCTCCCTCTTGCGTCTCCCTCCCACTCTCCCTATCCCACCCCTCTAGGTGGTCACAAAGCACCTAGCTGATCTCCCTGTGCTATACGGCTGCTTCCCACTAGCTATCTATTTTACATTTGGTAGTGTATATATGTCCATGCCACTCTCACTTTGTCTCAGCTTACCCTTCCCCCTCCCCACGTCTTCAAGTCCATTCTCTACGTCTGCGTGTTTACTCCTGTCCTGCCCCTAGGTTCTTCAGAACCATTTTTTTTTTTTTTTTTTTAGATTCCATATATATGTGTTAGCATACGGTTTTTGTTTTTCTTTCTGACTTACTTCACTCTGTATGACAGACTCTAGGTCCATCTACCTCACTACAAATTTCGTTTCTTTTTATGGCTGAGTAATATTCCATTGTATATATGTGCCACATCTTCTTTATCCATTCATCTGTCGATGGACACTTAGGTTGCTTCCATGTCCCGGCTATTGTAAATAGTGCTGCAGTGAACATTGTGGTACATGACTCTTTTTGAATTATGGTCTTCTCAGGGTATATGCCCAGTAGTGGGATTGCTGGCTCATATGGTAGTTCTATTTTTAGTTTTTTAAGGAACCTCCATACTGTTCTCCATAGGGGCTGTATCAATTTACATTCCCACCAACAGTGCAAGAGGGTTCCCTTTTCTCCAGCATTAAAACATTCTCTATATTTTAGTGTGCACCCCTATCTCCACCCCCTACCACACAATTCTCTGAATGCCTTTGGATCCTCCCTACTTATCAGGAGGAAAAAATAAATACGTCTTTGGGTCAAAATGCTGTCATCAGGAACAAAGGGTTCCATGTGCTTCTCCATCTCTGGGGTCTGGAGCCAGAGGGTCTGCACAGGAAGGGGCATGTGAGGCTAGACACCCCTTGGAGGAAAAAAAAGGCACCCAGGGTTCTGCAGCTTGCAAGAAGGAGAGTCACTAACCTGACTCAGGGAGAACTAGCTTCAAGTTCATGTAAAGACGTGGCCTTGACAACATGAGGTGGTGGTGATTGGCTGGCTCCAAAAATATCTCCCCAACCAGCCTACGTTAGATGCCTGGAATTCCATCATTAATCCTTCCAGTTAAATCTTCCAAGCCCTTTGTTAGCATGTAAATGTTTCTCTTGGGAGGAATAATAAAATTTAATCCAAGTGAACAAGCATTTACTGACAGTTCCTTTAAACCAGGCACTTGTGAGGCATAGTGGGACATCCAAAGATGAATAGGATACTTTCCTGTCTTCCAGGAGCTTATAGCTCATTAGAACAGTAAGATGTGTGCCAACCAAACTTAAAACAAGGGAGAAAACTCAAAAATAAGGTAAAAAAGAAAGAAAGTTCCATAACTGCCCTTTCTTCTGTATATTTCATCAAGAGCTCAACTACAGTACATATCACCTTGGGGGGCTTTCATCAAAATGGCTCAACATTTTGTACTTTATTTGAAATATAATAGGTAGCCATGGATATTTTCCGAGTGGCATGATTTTTTAAAGTATTTTACGAAGATCAATCTGACAGTTCTGTGGATGATGGGTAAAAATGGCAAGGCTAGGGGCCGAAAAAAAGATGAGAAGTTAATGTGAAAGATTTTAGAAAACAAGAAACCACAGGTCATGAGAGTATACAGTAGAAGATGAAGGAATCGATTCATGTTTTTATTCAACAGATCTTTTTGGGGGTAGGGCACTTACTACATGCAAGGCAGTGTGCCGGACCCTCAAAATACAAGAGATGAGTTCTACCCTCCTTGAGCTCAGTGTTGACTGTGGGGGTCACAGAATAATCCAACACCATAAAAATACATATACAGTTCAAAAAGCATGATAAGGATTCTGGAGGAAAAGGTCACAGGAAGTTATGAAAGAACAGTAAGACCTGTTCTAGTTAGGGGTGATGCCATTGGGGGAAGTCTTCCTTAAGGGGTTGATATTTTATTTGGATCTAAAGGATACGGAAGAAAAAACTAGGTGAATAAAATACCACCTTCATCCCACTAGGATGGCTATAATCAAAAAGACAAACAATAAGAAGTTTTGGGGGCTTCCCTCGTGGCGCAGTGGTTAAGAATCCGCCTGCCAACGCAGCAGACACGGGTTTGAGCCCTGGTCCGGGAAGATCCCACATGCCACGGAGCAACTAAGCCTGTGCGCCCCAACTACTGAGCCTACACTCCAGAGCCGGCGAGCCGCAACTACTGAAGCCCGCATGCCTAGAGCCTGTGCTCTGCAACAAGAGAAGCCACCGCAGTGAGAAGCCCATGCACTGTAACGATGAATAGCCCCTGCTTGCCGAAACTAGAGAAAAGCCCGCGCGCAGCGACAAAGACCCAACTCAGCCAAAAATAAATAAATAAATTAATTAATTAATTAATTAATTTTTTAAAAGTTTTGTTAAGACTGTGGAAAAACCAGAACCCTCGTGACTGCTGGTAGGATTGTAAAATGGTGCAGCTGTTTTGAACTTTTAGAACATTTCATCACCCCAAATGATGGGAGTGATTATCATTCCCAAGAAAGGGGAGAAAATATATTGATGACCATGGGAGGGGAGATGTGGTCCTGTGGTTCATAGGAGAACTGAGGTCAAGGTCAATGTGGCTGGCTGTTGGGAGCAAGGGAGAGTGATGGTACCTAAGACTAGAAATGTAGGCAGGGGTTGACCATGGGTACTTTTAGGCCACTTTAAATAGCTTAGTCTGTATCCTTAGAATAATGGGATATTGGTGGGAGCTGTGTGTGTGTCATACGTTCACTTTGCCTGTATTAGGCAGCATAAATTGGAGGGAGTCACAGGGAGGGTGTAGAGGGTGACCAGTTGCACAGGTCAAAGCAAGAGAAGGTGTCAGGTCAAGAGAGGGTGACGGGGGTGGGCGTGTGTACATGGAGGGAACAGGCTATGAGTCTGATGGTTTGGGAGTGGATGACGGGGAGGATTCTGAGTTCACCAACCAGGAGGAATAGCAGGTTTGGGCAAGTAGAACAAGTCTGTTCTACAGAGACATTTAGTTAGCATCTACTATGTGTCAGAACTGAACAAGGCATTTTATATCTGTACTTCTTTTAATGTTTGCAAGAAACCAATGAGATTGGTTTTATCATTCTCCCACTGTTTAGGGAGGAAAGCTGAGGCTCAGAGAGGCTAAGCAAGTTGCCCAAATACAAAGAAGTGGTAAGTGGCGGCACAGGAATTCAAATCCAGTTTTGTCTGATGCCACAGTTCTTTGCATCTTTGCTCAACACTATCATGCTCCTAGAGCAGGATGGCAAACGACCTTCAACACATACTCAACTCTGATCTTTTCGCAGTGACTGCCTGGAGCACTGACTTGAGATGAATTCTGAGCCCAAATTCCGGCCAGCAGGAAAACAGACCATGATTGATCAGGAATCGAAGCCATGGGCACAGAAAGAGGTGAAAGCACACCGTATTTGCCATTTCCGCTCTGGGAGTTCAAAGAATAAGACACAACATTCTAGCTAAAGGAATTAGAAATAGCGACTGGTCAAGTACCCTTATACACAACAATAGATGAATCGCAAAAACAGTAACCTGAGCAAAGGTGTCAGAAAGAAGAGTGTGTAACAGATCACGGAGAAACTTTTTGAGTGAAGGGTCAGATAATCAACAGGTTAGGCCTTGGCCAGATAATCTGTCGCAACCACTCAACCCTGCCATTGCAGCCTGAAAGCAGCTATAGACAATACACAAACCAACGGGCATGACTGGTGCTAATAAAACTATATATGAACACTGGAACTGGAATTGTGTATATTTTTTATGTATCATTAAATATCATTCTTCTTTTGATTTTCTTGCCAACTATTTAAAAATGTAAAAACCATTCTTACAGGGAACTAGATTTAATATCCTGTGATAAACCATAATGGAAAAGAATATGAAAAAGAATGTAGTGATATATATGTATAACAGAGTCACTTTGCTGTACTGTAGTAATTAACACAACATTGTAATTCAACTATACTTCAATAAAAAATAAATTTTAAAAAAAGATTTAAAAAAAAAGAAGAAATAGGGGCTTCCCTGGTGGCGCAGTAGTTGAGACTCTGCCTGCTAATGCAGGGGACACGGGTTCGAGCCCTGGTCTGGGAAGATCCCACATGCCACGGAGCAACTGGGCCCGTGAGCCACAACTACTGAGCCTGCGCGTCTGGAGCCTGTGCTCCGCAACAAGAGAGGCCGCGACAGTGAGAGGCCCGCGCACCGCGATGAAGAGTGGCCCCCGCTTGCCACAACTAGAGAAAGCCCTCGCACAGAAAAGAAGACCCAACACAGCCAAAAATAAATAAATAAAATAAATTTAAAAAACAAACAAACAAAAACATTAAAAAATATATTAAAAAAAAAAAAGAAGAAATAAATTTGGACACAGATACACAGAGAAGGAAGACGGAGGCAGAGTCTGGAGTGATGTGTCTAGGAACACCAAGGATTGCCAGCAACCACCGGAAGCTAGGAGAGTCACAAAACAGATTCTTCTTCAGAGCCTCCAGAAGAAATCAGCCCTGCTGACTCTTTGATTTTAACTTCTGGACTCCAGAACTGTGAGAGAATACATTTCTGTTGTTTTAAATCACCTAGTTTGTGGTATTTCCTAGCATCCCTAGGAAACTATCACAGTGTAGCTCCTTCCATTTATTTGTGCTCTTGCAAAACACAAATTGCTTCCTATGACTAACTTTAATTTACATAAATTATATTGTGCTGTGGGCCAAAAAAAAAAAGATAGCATTTATTATATTCCCTAAAAAAAAAAATTCACTCATAAGTCATACAAAAAGAAGTGATGGCCTATATTTGGCCCATAGGCCATAGTGTTCTGTTCCCTGTATTATATGTATCCATTTATAAGAGATCAAGAACAGACAAAATTAATTAATAATGATACGTATTAGCCCAGTAGTTGCCTATGGGTGGATGAAGGCTGACTGGAAGGGATCACAAGGGAACTTTCTAGAGTGATGGAAATGTTCTTTATTTTTATTTTTTTAAAGTTTTATTGGAATATCATTGCTTTACAATGTTGTGTTAGTGTCTGCTGTACCACAAAGTGAATAAGCTGTACATATATATATGTCCCCTCTTTTTTGCATTTCCTCCCCATTTAGGTCACCACAAAGCATTGAGTAGAGTTCCCTGTGCTATACAGTATGTTCTCATTAGTTATCTATTTTATACATAGTAGTGTATATATGTCAATCCCAATGGAAATGTTCTTAGTTACATGGATGTAGACCTTTGTCAAAACTCACTGAAATGTACACAGAGAGCTCGGCATTTCACTGTATGTAAATTTAGCTTCAATTTAACACTATTGCTTTGAACTGAAACACTGGGGTGGCGGGGGGCGGGGGGGGGTGGCGGGGGGCGGGGGGGGTGGCGGGGGCGGGTAGGAAATGGCTGCATGGAAGAGGTGCCATTTGAATGAGGCTTGAAGAATGAATTCAGCTTCCAAGGTGGGGAAGAAAATGTTGAAGGGGAGTGGGGATAAGGTTCAATCAGGGCTCAAACACTAACCAAAAAATGGGGTGAAAAATTCTATTTGGCGAGAAGCAATGAGAGTATACCCCCATCCACATGCCTTAAGCTCCAGCTCAGAAATAATTGCCTTGCACAATAATTGGGGGATGCAGTCTGGGAGCTGATACAAGTGGAGCCAGGTGCAATTTGGGGAGATTTGTTACGCTCAGCTCCCTTCTATCAATTCCAGCGGCTCAGATGTTTCTGACCTGTTGCTTGGCATATTGTGAAAACGGCTTTTATTTACTGCACTTCTATTCAAAGATGAAATCCACAAACAGGGGCTCACAGGCCAGAAAATCACCTTTTACGTCTCCACTTATCTCCTGTCGACAGCCAAGAACCTTGTCTCCTCAGCGCCTGGGACCTGGCTTCAGCTGCCAGCTTCAGGGATGCCTGGGAATATCTGGAGAGGAGTCCACATCTGGGTAGTAAAATTGGGCCACCAGGCAGGGCTGGACTGGGTAAAAATGGTGGTCCTTGCAAGGTGAGCAGACAGCGTGGTCACACAGGACAAGGCTGGGTTGCATGAAAAGGGATGGATTGCGGAGTCTAGTTTTACCTAGAACTCAAGGTGTCTTGGGAGATCTGGGGATAGAGTGGGGTGGTTCATTGGAGAAAGTACTGAAGTGGACTGGTGAGTCAAACACAAAAGTGAATCCCAATATAACCTTCACCTAAGCAAATCACTGGTCCTTTCTCAGCATGACACACAACTGAGCCTAACCACGTCAAGAGATTTCTGCTCAAATGTCAGTTTTGCTGCCAGATGAATGGTACTAGTAACATGGTACCAGTCCCTTCCCACCTCTGAGCCTTGTTTTCCCCATCTGTGAGAAGGGAAGAGCAAAGTCAGCAATCTATTTCAGCTCTACAGTTCTTTCCATCCAACCTTGGTTCTCCAACTTGACAGGTGATGCTGAGCAAGTCACTTCCTCTGAACCTTGGGCACCACATTATACAGTGAGAGGGCTGAAGGTGACAAATCGCTAAAGACCCTCCCAGATTTGGAGTCTTCTGCTCTTGCCTGCTCAGAAGACTCAGGGCATTTATCTCATTGCTCTCATTAGATTGCACCTTGGATTACAGTTGAGCATACGTCATCCCTCCTACCCCAACCTCTCCTGCCCTGAATGCTCCCTAAGCATACTAATCTCATAATTCTTAGCACAGAGAATGGATGGATGGATGGTAGATGGCCGATGGATTAATCAGTGGTATGATGACAAGTTGGATAAATGGATGACAGGAAATTGGGGAATACTGGAGAACAGAGAAATGGGAAGAAAGACATCCACAGATAATATCTCAGCACCTCCTTTACTACCACAGCTCAGTCCCAGTACACGGAGTTCCCACTGTGATAAATCCCATTATATAAATTCTCGTAATTTCCAGAGCTTTCTGAAGCCCCTTCTTCAGGAAACAGACCATAACATTCCTTTTGTTTCACAATAAGCACGTGAATTATAAGCACACGTGGTGCCTATTAATATGCTAACTGTGAAAAGAATATAAGGGAATATGTGAGCCCTTCACCTATGGGAAAGCATAACTCAGATCCAGAAAACCACATCGTGCAAAGAATAAAGGGGTTAATTTTTTAAAGCAAACTGTGTCTAGATTGTGTGGTCCAGATGATAAGCATTAAATAAAGAGTTTTAGGCAGAGAGAAATATGTGTGAATGGGGAGTGCAGGTAACTACATCTCCCAGGAAAGAGCTTTGGAAGATGGAAAGCAGTTGTGCAGGGGATGAGCACAGAGCAGACTGGGGAGATGCAAGGGTGAGAGGATGGGGATATTGACAACTGCTTGATCAAGACCATGGGGGCAGGAGTGTCCTGGAGGGTTGGGAGGAGCTCAGCAAGGGAAGTGCCAACCGAGAGTGCATAAATCTCTAGTCTTCTGCCTGCCCTAGGAAACATAGGGAATTCCCTGCATCCAGGAGTTTTAATCCTCAGTTGAAAAAGGAAGAGGATGAGGCTGAATTTCCTGCGGCAGCAGAGAGGCAGCAGAGAATGGCCAGGCAGCTTTGGAGCCAGCTCTGGTGGGGAAGGTCTGGAGTTCGCGAATGCCTGCAGGGAGCAGTCGTGCCTCGCCCAGAGCGCCCAGAGCGCCCAGTGCTTGGGCAAGTGGGGCACCTGGAACCCTGTCTCTTTCTCCACTGCCAGCTCTGAGTTGCTAAGGTTACCTTCTCAACCGCCTAATTAGAGAAGCTGTCACTCTTTGACAAAGATCAAGAGGGAAGGGGGAAAAAAAATGAAAGCAGACATTTCATACACTTAGACAAGAAGAAAATAATACAGCTAGCTCCACAATCATAGAAACTCTGCCTGCAGTCAAAGAAGACTCTGCCTTCACCAGGACCACCCTCTGTCACCAGCTTAGAGAGAGCTGGGAATGAGCAGCTATTTCCAATTAATAGGGAGCTGCTGACAGCCTCCAGCAAGGTTAAATGGGGTATAAGAAAGGCGAGGCGAGAAGAAGGGGGATTTGTACCCATTTTGCTGCCGTGATCTGGTGAGTCTCAATGACCCAGAAACATGGTGCTCTTTTTAACCAGCAGGGCTAAAATGAACTGATGCAGCCTTTGTACCACATCAGGACCCAATGTTCTGGGGACAACACTACTGGGACCATGATGGAGCATGAGCTGCTTTCAGAGTACATTTCTGGAGGAGAGAGCTGAGAAAGAGATGGGAAGCGAGGCGGAGCAGGTAGGGACCTGGGATTCAAAGGAGAAGGCAAGCTCCCTGAGGTCACAGAATGAATGTCTCTCTCTCTCTCTCTCTGACAGCAGAGGGCATGGCACTCTAAGATGCCAGCTCAATTCCTCAGCTGCCTTGGGTACCACGGGGAGCATCTGGACTGCAGAAACCCACGTGTGCTGCTGCACCCTCCTTTGCTAAACCCCTGCCCTTATTTCCTCTTTGTGCACCCATACACCTCACTCTTGTCTAGCCAAGACTACTTTCTCCCTGGGGGAAAGCACTTTCGGTTGTGTGCTAAGAAGTCCATTTCCGAACTATGGTTTTCTCCAGATGTATGACCAGGAGTGGGATTGCTGGATCATATGGTAGTTCTATTTTTAGTTTTTTAAGAAACTTCTATACTGTTCTTCATAGTAGTTGTACCAACTTTCAATCCCACCAACAGTGTAGGAAGGTTCTCTTTTCTCCACACCCTCTCCAGCATTTACTGTTTGGAGACTTTTTGATGACCATAATTCAAAAAGATACATGCACCCCAATGTTCACTGCAGCACTATTTACAATAGCCAAGACATGGAAGCAACCTAAATGTCCACTGACAGAGGTATGGATAAAGAAGATGTGGTACATATATACAATGGAATATTACTCAGCCATAAAAAAGAATGAATTAATGCCATTTTCAGCAACATGGATGGGCCTAGAGATAATCATACTAAGCGAAGTAAGTCAAAGACAAATATCGTATGACATCACTTATATGTGGAATCTAAAAAAAAATGATACAAATGAACTTATTTAAAAAACAGAAACAGACTCACAGACTTTGAAAACAAACTTACGGTTACCAAAGGGGAAATACGGCGGGGAGGGATAAATTAGGCATTTGGGATTAACATACACACTACTATATATAAAATAGATAATCAACAAGGACCTCCTAAAGAGTGGATCTATGTATATGTATAACTGACTCAGTTTGCTGTACACCTGAAACTGACACAACATTGTGAATCAACTATACTCCAATAAATTTTTTTTAAAAAAGAAAAAACAAAAACAAAACCCAGAAACAAAAAAACCAAGGACCTACTGTATAGCACAGGGAACTCTACTCAATATTCTGTAATAACCTACATGGGAAAAGAACCTGAAAAAGAATGGATATATGTATTTGTATAACTGAATCACTTAGCTGTTCACCTGAAACACAACATTGTAAATCAACTATACTTCAATATAAAATAAATATTAAATTTTAAAAAGTCCATTTCCACTGATTACATTATTATCCATAAGAATGGAAGAAACAGAGAGGCACCGGACCAGGAGTCAGGAAGTTCAGGCTTCAATCCTGGCATAGCCACCAACTCACTGTGTGACACTGGTCAGGTCACTTGACCTCTCTGGGCCTTACAGTCTACACCTCTTGACCTCCTGGGGGTAGGCTGGGGATTAAATGGAAACAGCAAAATTTTCCTGACCAAGAAAATGAGCAACTCAGGGGTTGGATCTATGTCTTTATTTAGAGATCCATTCCAGCCCCTAGGAGAGGACCTGGTATACAGAAGGTGTTCAGTTCAGTAAATACTGAACTGAATCAACACTTTGAAAATCGTATGATGCTCTATATTTATTTCTTCATTCTACATACATCTTTTGGTATCTAATAAGGTTTGATTCCTGCCTTTACTGAGCTTATAGTTTAGTAGAAAAGATAAACATCAAAAAGAAATAAATGTATAATTAAAATCTGTGACTAAGTGCTACCAATAACAGGAGCTTATATATAAAACAGGGAGACCAGCTCTAACCTGAGAAGTCAGAAGGGCTTCTCTGAAGGAGTGATATTAATTGAGGATCTGAAAAATTGGTAGGAATCAGACAGACAAAAGAAGCAAAGGAAACAGCCTGTGCAAAGGCCCAGAGGCAGAAGGGGGATTGTTACATTAGAGGAATCGAAAGAAGCCCAGCAGAGATGGAGTAACAGAGAACACAGGGAGACCGGCAAGATGTAAACAGGGCTCGAACCAGAAGGTCCACACACCTCCTACCTAGCATCATTTCCCTAAGGCAAAGCCTTTCTCTTTAGCGGGAGATGCAAAGTCCTGACTCTTCTGGGCATGCTTTGGGGCATGAGTGCAGCAGGTCACATGAAGGTCATCATCTTTGCCAGGCAAATCAGAGGCTGCTCAGCTCTGTAACTACTTCCTTGAATCCCCCTCTCCTCTACGCAAGTCTTTACAGAGCCCTTGACTTAGATGCTCTGTTTTGCTGCAAAGGCCAGGGCTGAAAACGGTCCTGGAGATCATGTGGTCCACTGGTACCTAACTGCACTTCATGGATCTCTAGGTTCTAAATAGATATTTCAAGGACCACTTCAGGGGAGGAGGAAGAGAAAGCCTAAAGGGCAGGGCTTTGGGCCTCCTCACCCCTACTTCAACCGAGCAATACTGCTTTCCTCTGGTTTTTACAGTGGGTTGCCCAAGATTCTATCTGAAGGAAAGCTTCAGATGCTAAAAGAGGATTTGGAAAACCACAATCATCTTACAGATGAGAATACCGAGGTCCCTGATGAGGACATGTGTTGTTTTTGCTACCCAGAAACCATATTGGTATCAGCCCTAGACTCACTTGAAAAATATAGCTCTCTCTCCAACAAGTGCAGCCTGGAGGGAATGTCAATCCAGGTGTCCTCTTCTTCCCTAGATGAGGGGTACATACGAGGCCACTATGAGGCAATGGATGCCGAAGTGAGAGAGGAAAGGATGGACAAACACTTGGAGCCCCTCTGTCTCAATGGGGATGCCCGGATAAGACTGTGGAGAGGTTACTGCTCTCAAGATCCCCAGAGCTGTCCTTTCTGAGCCTGTGTCTTCAGCTCTTCCATCCTTCTGAGTCACCCCATAAAGTCTCTATGCTTAAGTAAACAGAGCTGGTTTCCGTTGCTTGCGACCCCCCGATACAGTTGGAGGTTGTACGGATGACTTGCTCAGGGCACTCAAAGAGTTAGAAGTATACCCAAGATTAGAAATCAGAGCTCTTCAACCACAGCCTGGGGCTCCCTGGGTTGGTAACTATTTGCAGCTCCACTTGAACTGGGTCCTTAATTCCTAGTATTCTGCCTTGTCTTCCCAGCCTCTTTTCCTCTAAGTCTCATGAGGATAAAAAATATAGTTGCTTACCTTCCTCTCTATATCCTTCAACAGAGCTCACAGGCTATCCTGCCCTCGGGGTCCCTCACCATAAATCTGACATCAGTCACTCCTCATTGGCTAGAAGATAATTTGCTGAATGTGCAGAGAAACAAGTACAGATATTATGCCGGGAGCTAGAACTCAAGCCAAACAAAAACAAGAAACATTCTTAACTGCTTCCTGACTCTGTTTCTCCAATGGTATGTGTGTGTCTCTCTCCCAACTAAGCAAGGATTAAAGGAATCCTTTGCAATTATCCCTGCTTCAGAAAGCACCTGTGAATATCCTGTTTCTACATCACTCTTCCCTTTGCTCACAATCTAAAGGCAATTTAATTTCCTTATATGAAAGAAGCAGCAAAGAGGGCTGGCATTGGAAGGCCAAGGGTAGGGCTTTTGGTTTTTCTTCTTTCAGCTTGCTCACTGACTACAGAGCTGTTTCCTACAGTAGCAGAAGTCACTCCCAAGGCACCTGAAGGAGATGGGAACACACGAGCCTAACTGCATTATACTGCAGTTTGACCAAGCAATCCCTAACTTTATTGCAGAGAAAGAAAACGGAAATGACAGAGACAAGTTTAACTCATCCATTCCCTAACTTAAACGTGGGAGACCCAGGCCATCAGCTGGAGGGCAAAAAGAACAGAGGGGAATGCCCATGGGTGGTTAAAGAAATTATTCTGTGTTCTGTAGCTCCCTTCAGGGGTGGAAGGAGGGTGTGTGTAAATTTCATCTTACCCAGCTCCAGATATCACCGCTTTCCCCGATAGTCTCCTCTGCTTGCCATTATGGGGGCAAGAAGGAGGGACCTATTAAACTTTCAGACCTAGCCATTCACCTGTTCATTTGCTCAGTAACATTTACTAAGGACTAACTGTGAAACACATGTTTTGAGAAGCACAGTGCTAAACACAGCCCCTGTCCTCAAAATGTCTGCAGTCTAGAGAAGCCAACAGACAATAAACACAGACAGATAGCCAAGTACGGTTTAGATCGGGTGGGCAGGGAGGGATTCTGTGGGGTTTGGCAAGTAAGAGAGAAGCAGCATGGGTGGAGGCAGAGGTTGGCAGGGCCCCCCTGGGCCGTGGCCATCAACCCCAGCTGTGTATTAGAACCCCTGAGTCACCTGGGAAGATAACAAACAAAATAATATTCCACTGTCTGGATATACCATAGTTTATTTATCTATCATCTATTGATGGACATCTTGGTTGCTTCTAAGTTCTAGCAGTTTTGAATAATGCTGTTATAAACATTCGCAGTCAGGGTTTTACATGGATGTTAAGTTTTCAACTCATCTGAGTAAATACCAAGGAATGCAATTGCTGGATCATATGTAAAAGCATGTTTAGTTTTTTAAGAACTGCTGAACTGTCTAACTCCCAGTTATACTGCTTTAATTAGTCTAGGGTAGATTCCAGGCCCCAGCATTTTTAAAAGCTTCCCATGCATTCTAGTGTGCAGCTATGGTTGAATATGATGTAGGCCTTGGTTGGGGACTATGTATTTCATTATAAGCACAATGGGGAGTCATTATGAATTTAAGCAGAGAAGAGGTGTGATCTGGTGCACAAGTTTACGAAGTCCTTCTGGTCGCATTTGAGAATGGATTGGGAAGGGCTGGGAGGGGAGTGAGAGCAGGAATGAATCTGAGAGACCAGTTAGGAGTCTACTGAATTACAGGTCAGAGATGAAAGGAACCTGTACCAGGATAAAGACAGAAAGAAATGGATGCATTCAAAACATATGTTGGGGGAAAAACTAATAAGCTGTGGTTACAGGTTAAATATTGAAATGGGAGGAAACAAAGAGAAATGCAAGGATTGTAAAAAGATACTTCCACTCCTGCTCCAGAAGCAAATTTAAGTCTACCCTATGGATAGACACATAAGATGACTAGACTATTTTATTTTCTGTCTTCTCTCTTTCCCTCCACCTCTTCTTCCTCTTCCTGTCTTTCTTCTTCACCATTTTCTTTATTTTGTTCTTTTGTTTGCTTTGTATTTTTGGAACAAGAAATCCTGTTGACTCAGGACCAATTGCTATTTTAAAGTTAAGAAACTCTTGCAAGTTTCATAATTGAGCATATGCCCTTAAGGCCAATCTCAAAAGGGCACATGATATTTGGGGGATAAGGTAACTTGGCTCGGATGCCTTTTGTTGTCAGTTACAGCCAAGGGTTGAAATTTCAGAAGAAATGATCTCTTAAGAAGGTTTACCATTCTTGCAACTTTTCTTCTGAAACTCTCCAGCAGATGTTTCTAATGCCTTGAGGGAAAAGAGAGCTGATGAATAGTGCTAGAGCAGCAGAGGGGGTTGAGAAAAAGGAGCCCACCAGAGTTGCAGAAAAAGAGCTTTGAATATTTAGCAAAACAGAAACTTTAAGACACTCAGATGCTTTGTACCAGCTGCTCTCAAAAACCCACCTCACACTGAAAATCAAGGTCACAGTCAAATGTGTCCAATATGGACCAAATGGTCATCGAGGCCTCTAAACTCATTCAGGACATTTGGAATCACATTTGACAACAGGGCCAGGCAAGGAGGCAGCCCTGTGAGGAGGAGGGAGGCCCTGACACTAGAAGCATGCTAGACCTGCACCCTGCAATGGCCCACGCACCTCTGGTCTCCACTCCAAATACCATTCTGGGCCAGAGGTGAAGACCAGAGGTAGCCAGTTCTGAGCTGTGCATGGCTCCATGTTGGTCAACAAGGGGCTTGATCAGGGTAGGAAGACAGGAGTGACTTGTGCTCAGGAATTCTTAAGAGAACTCAAGGCTGTGGGGAGCAGACAGAAAGGTTAAGAGAGGCATGGAGATACAAGGAGGAAGACACACACACACACACACACAGCAAGGTAGGGAGAAAGAAGGAAAGAGACATTAAGAGTAGTAAAGAGAAAAAAGGAGAGAAAGACAAAGAAGAGAGAAAAGAGGTTCAAGAGAGAAGAGAGAAAGTGGACATGAAGAGAAACTTAGGAGGAAAAGAGAAGAAGGAAAAAGGATGGGGCAAGAGAAAAAAGAGGAGAGACCCTTGTATCCCATTCTCATTCCATCAGTCACAGGGCAGAGTTTTCAGGAATTCTCTCTCCAAGAAACACTCATAAATCTTCCATGAAGCAACAATTGAAGCGCAAACCTGTGCATTCGTGTCACACAGGTCTGTCCACACCTGTCTCCCAGGAAATGAGAACTCCTGGGACTGCTCTTTCTAAGTCCCAGCTATGGGATGGACCTGCTCTGGGAAGGGAGGGAGGGGATTAAGATGGGAAGAAAAGGCATGGCTGAGAAATGACCCATCAAGGACCTGGAATTCCTACCAGTAAGTGTCATTAATGGATTAACCTAAGACATCCCAGACTATACGATGTATCAGGCTTTGCAAAGGAAAGCCTAAGAAGCAATATTTTTATTAACAAACCTTGGTGTGTCTTAAGTAAATTTCTGTGAATTTCTTTCTTTAAAACTGAATCTCGGGACTTCCCTGGTGGCGCAGTGGTTAAGAACCCTGCCAATGCAGGGGACACGGGTTCGAGCCCTGGTCCAGGAAGATCCCACATGCCACGGAGCAACTAAGCCCATGCGCCACAACTGCTGAACCTGCACCCTAGGCCACAACTACTGAAGCCCGCGCACCTAGAGCCTATGCTCTGCAACAAGAGAAGCCACCCAATGAGAAGCCCGTGCACCGCAACGAAGAGTAGCCCCCGCTCGCCGCAACTAAAGAAAAGCCCGTGTGCAGCAACAAAGACCCAACGCAGCCAAAAATTTTAAAAACAAATTAATTAATTAAAAAAAAAAAAAAAAAGAATGACATCTAAAAGTCTGATTATAATTCTTGAAGGCAGTTCCCTGAAGTCATGTCCTGAGCCAAAGTCTTTGCAGAGGAAGAATCATCCAAGAAAGGTGAGCTTTTTCACAACGATTTGCCAGCCCATTAACCTATACTGCAGGATCCCTTCCCCCAGTGTCATCCCCACCGTGTCCCCTCATAAGCCACTATGGGCATATCATCCAAAGAGAACTGGGTGGAAAAAAGGAAGCAAAGAGCAAAATGAGATGGAGAAGGTATTTAAAAAAACATGTGCTAGGGAAGTCAAAACAAATTCCCAGCCATTCCTGCTGGAGGAGATTTTATGGGGCAAGACATCCCCAAAATGGGTTTTTATACTGAATTATACTGTGCACCTCATAAAGCACGGAAACTCCTGGCAGCCTGCACACACACACACTGCCCTCTCGTTACCTGACCAACCCTACCCAGCAGGTAGGCATGCTGGGAGGCCCAGGGCCATGCAGGCAGCCCAGTGGAGGTGAAGGGACTGGGGTCTGCACTCAGAAGCAGCCCCCGCCCCCTGACGTTAGTAAGGTACTGGCCTCCTCTGGGCCTGGGTCTCCCTCTGTGCAATGAGAGGGCTGGTCTGGATAGGCCTGAGGGCCCTGAGAGTTCTAAATCTGGATGGCCTGCAATGTTGGCTCAGGGATGGACAGAGTTACAAAGATCCCCTGTAAAGCTGTGCCTTTATAGAAAGATCTGGGGTGAGGACAAAGAGGACTTGAAGCGGAATCCCTGTTCTCATTCCCTCCTGAAGCGAAGGAAAGATAAGGTGTGGTCATAGGTGGAAAAAAATAGTTGATAAGACCTAATTATTTTAAAAGATATTGAAAAACTACCCTTGAGCAAAGGGATATTTGGCATGGCATGCGGGAAGCTGGCCTGATCTGGGAATTGAACTGCAGCTCCATCTTCCTCTAGCATCCCATGCTAGGTCACTTCAGTATTTGAACCACATTTTCCTCATCCGTAAAACAGGGGAAGTGTAGGGGTGCCTCCCTTCAGAGGCCACCCAAAAGGAAGGGGGCATCATGACAATTGCTGGGGAGTCCCAGGAGGGGCCATGAACTCCAAGAGTCTAACTGACCTGAGTTCCTGACACAGGTCTGGGATTCAGTGTTCCCATCTTTAAAAAAAAAAAAAAAAAAAAGTTTCTAGTTTTACCCAGATACAATTGACCATAACACTGTGTAAGTTTAAGCTATACAATGCGTTGATTTGATACAACTATATATTGCAAAATGATTACCACCAGAGCATTTGCTAACACCTTCATCTAGTCACATAATTACCATTTTGTTTTTGTGGTGAGAACATTTAAGAGCTACTCTCTTAGCAACTTTCAAGGACATAACACAGTATTGTGAACTGTGGCCACCATGCTGTACATTAGATCCTCAGAATGTATTCATCTTATAACTGGAAATTCATACTCTTCGATCGACATCTCCCCATTTCCCCCACCCCCCAGTAACCACCATGCTAGTCTCTGTTTCTATGAGTTTGGCGTTTTTAGATTCCACATATCAGTGATATCATACACCATCTGTCTTTTTCTGTCTGACTTATTTCACTTAGCATAATGCCCTGGAGGTCCATCCAGCATTGTTGCAAATGGAAGGATTTCCTTCTTTCTTATGGCTGAATAATATTCTATTGTATGTATAAACCACATCTTCTTTATCCATTCATCCTGAGATGGACGCTTAGGTTGCTTTCATATCTCAGCTACTGTAAATAATGCTGCAAGCAACATAGGAGTGCATATACCTTTTCGAATTACTGTTTTCATTTTCTTCAGATAAATAGCCAAAAGTGAAATTGCTGGATCATATGGTAGTTCTATTTTTAATTTTTTGAGGAACTTCCATGCCGTTTTCCATAGTGGCTGCAAAGATTTACATTCCCCCCAAAAGTGCAAGTGGGTCCCCTTTTCTTCTTCTTTAAATAAGGGTTTTTGGGCAAAATGCTATCTAATGGCTCAACCACTAAAATTTCTGTGACATTAATGCCTCTGTCAACCTGAAACATGTATAAATTTCAAAAGCTTTCAGTGGGCTTCCCTGGTGGCACAGCGGTTAAGAATCCGCCTGCCAATGCAGGGGACACAGGTTTGAGCCCTGGTCCCGGAAGATCCCACATGCCGCAGAGCAACTAAGCCCGTGCGCCACAACTACTGAGCCTGCGCTCTAGAGCCCGTGAGCCTCGACTACTGAGGCCTGCACGCCTAGGGCCCGTGCTCCGCAACAAGAGAAGCCACCGCAACGAGAAGCCTGCGCACCGCAATGAAGAGTAGCCCACGCTCGCCGAAACTACAGAAAGCCCGCGCACAGCAACGAAGACCCAACGCAGCCAAAAAATAATTAATTAACTAATTAATTTTTTTAAAAAAAGCTTTCAGCTAGGCTTCTCTGCACTGACCGCCAGCTGCATTTTTACAGAGCTTGTTGTGCTTCTCATAACTCTAAAATATAATGAAATGTTGTACAGATTAAAAATTTATGAGCGTCAAAAGAAAGTGGCTTCTAGGAGGACTGAGCTGATCTTACGATAAAAATAAAGTCACTTAAATATTGCTATTGAGTTAGGTCAGGTGTGACAACCATAAAAATTTAGAAAGGAATCATAAAACTCTAGAAGAATTACTCGGCAAGCATCTTTAAGTTCTCAGTCCCCTTTAATGAGACCAACATTGGAGATCATATTCGGAACATTATGAGCATGGCTTATACAAGAAAGATGACATGGAACTCCAATCAGTTGACCCAGACTCGAAGAAAAGGCCCTGGGCCTACATCAAATCATTGGCAAACGTATACACATTTACGAATTTTAAGTTAAAAAGGAAACGTTTAATGTGCATTATTATTTTTTTAGGATTCCATGCTTTAATAGACTTTTTCTATTAACTGGACCAGCTGCCAATCTACATGGCTTCATAAACGAGGGCTTCTAAAGGAAGCAACTCAACCTAAGCCCAGGTAACCCTCTCCTGACTAGTCTGTCTCCCCACTCAAGTGAGAAAATAATTTAAGGAAGAAGAGAAGAACTGCTTTACCCATCATGTCAAATACTGTGCCAGAAAGAAAGAGACACCCACCCCAGACTCGTGATAATTGTTTCCTTTCTGGCTCCTCCCTTGCTGGGTTCAGTTTCTTCTTTTAGTTCTGCAGAGAGAAGAATCATTATCCTATTCTCTCTCTCTCATATGTATCTATATATATGTACACACATACGTGTATATATATGTGTGTGCGTATATACATACACACATTTGTATATATACATATATAAACACACATTATATGTGTGTGTGTGTGTGTGTGTGTGTGTATATATATATATATGTATATATATATATATACACACACATTCACATAGGGTCAGTCAAGAAGAGGACTCCCCGCCTGTGGTCTGGAAGGAATCTGCAAGTATGCAAGTAGATTCTGGGACCTGGAGCTGGCTTAATATTGGAGCGTCTCTTTAGCTGAAGCCCAGAGCGACTCATCCTCCCCAGATCTATCATGGAACCCAGTTTGAAAAACCAATGCCCTAACAAAAGATGGTTTCATTAATATCCCTGAGCTGCTTGCAAGAAACTTGCCGGATGACCTTGGACAAGACACTTCCTCTCTGTCGCATCACCAAAGGTGGTTGGTCAGGCACATACTTATTCTACATTTCACTCGGATGCCAGCAAGCTCTTCATCATGATCGCTTCTGGGGAATGAGATTGGGCGGGGGAGAGACTTTCACTTTTTCCCATATAATATTCCTGAACTGTTTGAATTTGTTACTACAACAAGCTTGCATTCCTTTTGCTGAAACCTAAAATTAAGGTTAAAAATTTACTAAGTATGTATGCACTCATTGCTGGAGTTAGAGATATTAAAGAGACATGATGTTTAACTCAGGAAGCTTACAAGACTAGCAAGAGAGACAGACAATTAAACAATCACAATATTTTCATGAAAACACGGACTGCAGTGAATATACAAAGTGCTTGCGAGATAACTGTTCTCGGGGGAGCCAGGAAAGTCATCTTGGAAGCAGCAAAGGCACATTCAAGCTGGATCTTAAAATACGGGTAGCAGTTATGAGGCAGGAAAGATATTATTTAAATGTATACGTTAAAGGAAATCTCACAATTAAGTGGGCAAAATTTAAATTTTAAATGAATATCTTTGTCTCAGCGGTTGGGTTAAATCCATGTTTCCCAAAGTGTGGTATGAGAGATTAATTTAGACAGCACGTGGACACTACGCTAAGTTTTACAGGCTACCTTCCATTTATAGCAAGTTATTCTGGTGTTCCATTTGTGAGAGTGATACAAAGATTCCTTTTAAAAAATAAATACAGCTAATCCCATTTACTATGTGACCTTGTGCAACTGACTTGATCTCTTTGAATGGCCACATCTTCATCCGTAATATGGAGATGCTAAAAATACCCATGAAAGGGAGTTTTTTTTTTTTTTTTTAATCAAAAAGTTCAAGTGTTATTATCCCAATAGTTTGTGAACTCCCTGCATTTCTGTGCCCCCAAGGGACTCAGCACAATGTCTGGGATGGAAGAACGACTGAATAATGACTGAAGGGGCTTAGCTCCAAGCAAGGGGAACTTAAGGTGAACCACAGGTTTTGGGTGAACTGGTTGAGTCCAGGGAACGTGAACAGAATTCATCATCCATGCAAACCCCAGTTGATCCTAGTGACTGATGAGGCATCTGAAGCTGTGATTAAGTTGATTAGCAATGTCTGATCACACACATTTTCCATTTATTCATTCCTTCATTCAACTAATAGTTACTGAGTGCCTACTATGTGACAGGCACAGCTCTAGACACCTGCGATTCCAGTAGTGGACAGGTCTGGAAGGTTCCTCCTCTCTCATGGAGTATCTTATGCAGTCCAATCTTCCCCACCTACCTGAAGGACAGATGGCTCTGACAATATTCACTTAATCTTATCTGAGGCCCAAAGAGGAACTGTCATTTATTTGAGGCCACAGCAAGTAGATGGCAGAAACAGGACTAGAGCCCAAAGCATTTGCCTCTCAATCTAGCACAGTTTGGTATTTAGCAGGCTTGCAAAACCTGCTTGGCTTTCCAAGATCCGCAGCTGCCCCTTCTCAGCCACCAGCCTTCCCACCTGTTGTCTCTCTTGGGGGAGGGGCTGCCTTCTCTTCCCCAGCTGGGAGCAGGGGGGCAGGTGAGCTGGGGCCATTCTTGGAGGGTTCTGCAGTTTGGAGATGGTTTACAGGCCAGCAGAATAAAGTGGAGAAAGAAAAGAAGGGAGGGAGGGACGGTAGGAGTCCTGCTATTGGCAGACAGGTAATTGGTTACTTTGGGCGGTCAGCTTCTTCCAGTCTCCCTCCCTGGGGAAGGCTAGAGAAAAAGTAATTGAAGAAGGTGCCTGAACAAATTAGTGTGAGACTGGGCTTAAAAATTTGAGTTGCACCTGGGTTCAGAGCTGAGGGTTTGATCTTCAGACGCCCCAGAAAGGATGCAGAGATGGAGGTAGGAAGGGAGGGAGTCGGCTTTATCCTGCTGCAGCAGAGCTTCCAGCCTCAGAAGCTCCTAAAGGGAATCTTTCTTTCCCTCCTGCGCTCCTGCTGAGCTGAGGGGGCTGAGAAGAACCTCAAATATCACTTGTTTTAATCTCATCACATGAGAAACGGTAGGAAGCCCAGAAAGTGGAAGGGACTTGACCACAGACACCAGCAGAACTGGGACCAAACCCCAGGACCCCTGGCTCCTAGTTCCAGCCACCAGATGACCCTGCCCCCTGGCTCCATGAGGTCTTTACTCACAGGACTTCCTGTGAATTGCCCTAAACATGCTTCAACTGCAAATAAAGTGGGGAGGGGATGTGTCCTAGGGATTAAAGTATAGGTCTGTTTATCTTTGTTTATTTAACAGACACCTAGATGGCATTTGCTGAGTGGTGGGCACTGGTCTACATGCTCTACAAACTTTAGCTCTTGGAATCCTGATCGCAATCTCCTGATAAGCAACAGAACAACACAATGAGGCGGCTACCTTGTAAGATGGTGTTCACAAACTACCACCCCTACCGCTGCCCATGTGTCATTCATTTGGTCAGGAAACATCTACTCAGCACCTACTATGTGCTGTGTAATGGATTATATAGTTGAGAAGAGCAAAAAAAATTGAACAACACACATTCCCTACCATCAAGGAGCTGCCAGATAAAATTTTTTGGGTTTTTTTGTTTTTTTTTTTTTAATAAACGGGATAGAAAGCTATGAGGGGGACGGTGTACCAGGGAAGGCTTTGGTCAGGGAAGACTTCTTGGAGGAGGTGACTTGAGTTCTATGAGAAAAGGAAATATGAACCCAGAGAAAAAGGCAACATTTTTTAAAGTTTTTAGACTGTGAAAAGGAATTAAGATTTTATCGTAAAAGCAATGAGAAACATTTAAAGGCTTTAAACAAGAGAGTGGCAAGATCCAATTTGCTTTTTGAAAAAGATCACTCTGGTTACTGTATACAGCAGGGCTGGCAAACTTGTTCTGTAAAGGAACAATTAGGAAATATATTAAGCTTGGTGGGCCAGACACTCATGGTTGCTACTACTCAACTCCGCTGTTGTAAAGCAAAAGCAACCACAGACAATACATACACAAGGGTATGAGTGTGAGTGTGTTCCAATAAATCTTTTTTATTTATGGACACTGATATTTGAATTTCATATAATTGTCACATATCACGAAATATTATTCTTCTTTTGACTTTTTCAAGTATTTAAACAAGTAAATAGACTTACAGGCCACACAAAAGCAGGCAGCAAGCTGGATTTGGCCCATGTGCTATATATCAAAAAATATAAAGAAAGGATAAGGAGGATGGAGAGGCAGCAGGAAGACCAGTTAGGAGACTGAGGTAATAGCCCAAGTGAGCTTGGACAAAGGTGATGGCAGTAGGACATCATGAGAAGTGAAGAATTTTGAGAGTCATTTTAGAAGCAAAACCAACAAGGTTGGTTGACCGAAAGAATGAGAAAGGCAAAGGAAGGGAGATATCAAAGATGATTCCTTTGCTTGAATAACTGGGTGAATGGTAGTCTGGTTTCCTGAGATGGAAGGGATGTGGGGAGAGCAGGTTTGGGGGACAAATCATACATTGGTAATATGATTCCTGACAGCAGAGAAACAGGGTCCCTGCTGGTTGCCAGATAAAATACTGGCTGTCCAGCTAAATTTGCATTTCTGATAATCAGAGAGTCATTTTTAGCATAACTACATCCCAAATATTGCATGGGACATATGGGACGTAGTTATACTAAGCAAGTATTCATTGTCTGAAATTCAACTGGGCATCCGGCACTTTATTTTTTGCATTTATTTTTGTTCACAAAATATGCCAACCCTACTAGGGGGGTAGCCTTGGAGGAGAAAGAAAGGTTCCTCAGAAGAGGTAATTGCTGAGCTAAGGCTAGGAGATGGCCAGGTGAATGAGAACCCAGAAAAGCATTATAAGCAGAGAAAACAGCATTTCAATTCAGGAGTCAGGTAGGGGGAATATGCCTGGCTCCCCCCAGAAATCTGCCAGTCATCAGTGAAGCTAGAGCCCCAAGTGCCATGGGGAATGTCAGGAGGTGAGGCCGAAGAGATACCCAGGGACCACTGCACCCAGGGTGTCCAGGGACACACCAAGGATTTGGTACACTTCTTAAAGTACAGATTCCCAGGCCCCTCCCAGGCGCTTCCACTGGTCTGGAAGGAAAAACCTGGCTTCTAAGGTGATTCTGAGGAGTCGCTAACTTTGGGAAAAACTGGGCTAAATAATCTGGGACCTTTCCCAGTGACAAATCCCAGGAGCCTAGGAAGTTACGGCCGGCTGTGAAGTCTTGAAAAGAGTAACCCAGGTAATCAGAGCAAAGGCAGCAGAGAACAAGCCTGCAGCCTCCCAAGGGGACTCCTGAGAAGGGGGTTCTGTCCATCTGGATGGAAGTAGGTGGTCCAGAATGTTTGTCCAAGGACCCACCCAGCTCCCCAAGAGTCCCTAGGCATCTGGTACCTGGTTCTCATTGGAGCTCTCAGCTCCTGAAGGGAGATAGACGTCTCCATGCCTCTCCTTGCCGCCCTGCCTCCTTCCCTCCTCAGCCCACAGCCACCACTGAAATGATTCCCCCAAATGCAGCTATGAGTGTGACTGGAAATCTCTTTACTGCTGATTCGGCTAATGGAAACGCTCCTTCCCTTTGCGGCTGCTTGCAAAGCCACTCGTGACTTCCCCCGGTGTCCGAGAGCAAGGCTTTGTCAGTCAGCAGCCACCAGAAGGGAGAGGGTTCTGCCCCGATTGCCTCCCCCAAGACCGGCCTGCCTTAGACTCAGCCTCTCCGGGTTTCTCTGGCCAAACTGTCCTCAGACAACCTGGGAGCCCCCCACCCCCACCCCACCGCTTCCCCCTGCTCTTGGAGAGAGAGCAGAGATCAATGGTCAATTTCATCCTTTTTCTCCTCGCTGGTGGGGAGAGAGAGAGGGAGGGAGGGCAGAGGCCAAAGCCAGCATGCTGGAGTGGAAAGAGGGGGAAGGGAAAGGGAATTTGCATTCATTAGTTATTCATACCTCCACCTCCTTCCATAAAAAGGATTCCAGGTGGCTAAGAGGTACGGAGCACAAACAGTGCCAGACGCTGTGCTAGGTGCTCTGCACACACTATCTCCGTAAGGATCGTATGGCTGGAGTGTAAGTAACAACTGAGCACAGTGCGGGCCACTGACTACAACCGAAGGTGGAGGGCTCCCCAAAACTAATGATCGCAGCAACCAGAGAAGGGACTGCTGTGTCACCTTCACTTTCTTCATGGGCACACAGAGGTCTACAGTTAGGGAGTAGTGCAGCCCCAGGCCTTTGGGTCTTCAGAGCTGGCACACCCAGTCAGAGGAGCTGGGCTACAGACTGGATTTTGCCATGGCTTAGCTGTGGGACCTTGCAAATGTACTTCTTTTTGCTAGGTAAATGAGGGAGTTGGGCTGGATCTCAAAGGCATTCTTTTACCCAGTTCTAATATTCTAGGAGAACTATGCACTATTTATTAGGACTTTTATAGCATTATAATATATATATATATAAATATTATATATTATTATATATATATCCCATATGTATAGATAATGTAATAGAAATTCCATTTTCAAGGTAGGAGCATAAAAACTGCACAGTGCTGCTGAGAAGCACTAGACGACAAAAGTCAACTTGGGATGAAGGGCAGGAGTGACAAGGAAGTTCACCTGGTCAAGCGGGGGCTGCATCTCAGATAACAGATGCTTGACAATTTCTAGAAAAAGAATGTAGAGCTCCTCTAAGTTCCTGGAAGGTCTAGGTAACAGGTTCCCTAGTGTAACAGTATGCCCAGCAGGAGGTGGGAATTCCCTAAGCACCGGGAGAAGAAGAAAGTGGAAAGGGAAGAAGGAAGGGGAAGGGGGAAGGGGGAAGGGGGAAGGGGGAAGGGGGAAGGAGGAAGGAGAGAAGGAAAGAGGAAGCGAGGAAGGAGGGAAGGAGGAAAATCAAGAAGGCACGGCAGCATCGGAATTTGCTTGTCAAGTAGTCCAGGGGTAACGAGTGACATCTAGAGAAGATGAGACAAGGCCCGGTGCTCTCCTGGCAAACCAGCAAGGAGCAACAGGGCCTGGGGAGATGCTGAGTCAGCTCCTGGCAGCCCAGAAATGAGGTGTTCAGTCCCTCAGGCCTGTGAGGCTGTCACACCTGAAGTTCCTCTATAAGAAATGTCTGCAACTTCTTGGTAATGAGAAGAGGAAGAGATAAAAAATACAAGAGGTTGTCAAAGAGGTGAAAACTCAAGAGCACTCCTAGTTCTGCGCAGTATGGAAGGCAGAGAGAGCACGGAGTTTGGAACCAGGCACACCTGGGATAGGACCCAGCTCAGCTGTATGACAGCTGTGTGATCTTGGGTATGTTTCTTAACTCCTCTGAGCTTCCGTGCTCACCTATAACATGGGATGAATCCTATCTGTCTTTCAGCACTATGGAAAGAAGGAAATGCAATAGCAGATGTGCCAGCACTGCATCCAGGGCATAGTAAACGTTCAATGAATGGTTGCTTTTTTCATAGCCTACCCCATGCCAGAAGGGTGAAGTCCAGCATACCAGCTCCCCCCACCCCCAGGGGCCTGGACTAAGGTGGGAGGAAGGCACACCAGACTAGGAGTCAATAGATTGGATGTGGTTCCTGCTCCACCACTGACTTGCTATGGTGACCTTGACTTCTCCATCTTTATATAAAAGGGTTTCGTTTAGAAAATGTCCTAAATTCTTACCATTTATGGCAGGTGATGATCCCAACACCAGGATGGATCATCTCCCCCCAAACATTCAGTGCCTCTCCGTTTGGCACAATGCAAAGGTGCTAATCCCTTAGCTGGCTTCCATGATTCTCAAGAAAAGGTCTTCCCTAAACCCAACTCTTTTTCCTCTAATCAAACTGGTCTCATTCCTCATCCTACAAACACCCCAGAATAATAAGGAGGCAGGAGAAGGTAGAGGCAGTAGCTGTGGAAGCTCAGAAGAGGGAAGGTTTCATGGAAGAGGTGGCATTCCAGCTCAGCCTTAACAGAGGAGTGGAATTTCAACACCTCTCCAGTTCTGCACAGTATGGATTCTGAGATGAGACTTGGCAAACCTAAGTTTCTAGTCATCTAAGATGCCCTGAACACCTAGGGTGTGCCAAGCACAGGGTGAATCACTACAGCCCCAGAGATGAAGGAGGGATGTTCTCTGCCTGCGGAGCTCTTAGGCAAGCAGCACAAGACGGACAGAGAAACACGTGAAGTTCTGCTCTCACTCTGCCCCAAGTCACTGTCATCTCTCACCTGAACAGACTCCTACAGACCTTCCTCTCCCATCCTTGCTCCTCTACAGAGCAGCCTGAGTCATTCCTTTGAGACAGAAGTCAGTTACGGATGCTCTTTTGCTTAACGTCCTGCCTGGCTCTCCATGGCACTCACAGTAACAGCCTAAATCCTGTCCTGTCCACCCCCCACTCACTCCGCTCCGGCCGTGCTGGCCTTCTTGCTGGCCCTTGAACGCTCCAGGTGTGCTCTGGAGTCAGTTCTTTGCTGGAGCCGTTCTCTGCCCGGAATAGTCTTCCACATACCTGCTTGGTGACGCCTTCATGGCCTTCAGGTCTTGGTCCAATCCTGTAATCTCAATGAGCAATCCTTTGGCCCTATTTAATATTAAAACTGATTTCCTCACCTCAACAATGTTCATTTTCTTTTTGCCCTTTTTTTTTTATAGAATCTATCACCTCACATACCACATAATTTTCCTATCTATTATGTTTATCATCTTCTCCCCAACACACGTACACATGCACATATACACGTACTCCTGGATATGAGCTCTCTGAACGCAGGAATCTATGTCTTTTGTTCTCCATACATCTTAAGTGGCTGGAGCAGCGCCTAGCATGTTGTAGGCGCTCAGTAGTTCTAAGGGACCAGCCACTGTTACACCAGTCTTTATATCGCTAGTGGGCACCAAGGCCCAGAGTGTCCAACTTTCGTGCCAAGAGGTCAGGAAAGGCTTCAAAGGTAAGTTCATAGTTGAATTCAGCCTTGCAAGGTAAGAAGGAATTTTCCCAGGGCCTTTTGGGGCAGAGTTACAGAACAAGAAAGAAGGGTTCTTAGCATAGGACAGTCTGGGCAGCGTCTGATCATGGACCTTGTAGCTCAATAAGGAGCTTGAACTTCATACTAAGAATTATGGGGAGCCAGTGAAGTGCTTTAGGAGAGGATGGCCATGATCAGATTTGGGCTTTTAATGAACTCCCTCTGTCTGCAAGTACAGACGATGGATTAGAGAGGATAAGACTAGAGGAAGATAGACCAGTGAGTTGACAGCTGAAATCGTAGTCGAGAGAAGTGTTGACGTCTGATCCTGCCAGGGGCCGTGACAACGGGCACGGAGAAAGGGTTCCTTCTCAGGTGAAAGCCCTAATGGCTTATGACATACAACATCCTTGTCAATTTTCGACTCACAGAGGGGCTGCCTGCACGCTCTAGTATGCCAGTAAGGAAGCTAGAAATCTTCCAGTCCTGAATCTTATATTGGGTAGTCACCACCCCACCCCCTTCCAAACCAAAGAAAAGTCTTCCTGGGGGCTGTTGTCCTAAAGAACTGCAGACGGCAGTGAACAGCCAGTGAGAGGAGAGCGGAGCGAGTCCTGCCAAGCACCGCCGCCTGCCTTCTCTGGGGCCGAGAGGCTGCAAGCTCTGCTGGGAGGAAAGAAAAGCCAGCTCTCTCTCGCTATAGTTAATCTTCTGTTGCCACTAGCTGGTCAGTATGAGAACTTGGGGAAGTATCAGCCCTGCAGAGAAAGCATCCCCGTAATGCTGCTGCACCTCAAGGTTAAATCTGACTCTTTCTTTCTTTGTGCTGGGAGGCTCCCTCCTCCCCAGCACAAAACCCATTGGCTCAGGCTCTCAGGAGAGACTGGAGCCAACCAGCTGGATACCTTGGGCAGGAGAACAAATTCAACTTCCCCAGGGATATCTTTCTCCTTAGATTTTTGTTTGTTTGTTTGTTTCGCAGGGAGAGGAGGAGAGACTTGGTGCACCTCATGATGTTCAACCAAGTTGCAGACCTGAGACATATTTAACCCAGAGCCACGTGTTGGTAGTCAGTGTGATGGAAAGAAGCATGGAGGGGGATTCAAGACCACTGGGTTTAAGTGTGAACAGCTGGTCCTTAGGTAGCTTACTTCCCTTGTCTGGGACTCAGTGTTACCATTTAAATGGAGGGGGTAGATTCAATGTGCTCTGAGAGTCTGTGATGCTGTAAGGCCATCAAAGATGATGGTCATGGTAACAGCTTCCGTGGCTTTACCCAAAGAAGTCGCTGTCACTCTCCATCCTTCTCTCCCCCCAGCACACGTGTTCACACCATCCTATGGCAGCCAACGCCTAGTTTACAGCCAAGCAAGGAGGTAAGAAGCAGGAGGCTTTGCCTGCCAGGGGCCTAGGCAAACCTACTGTTGGACTTGCTGTAAATTAGTATTACTGAATGATCTTGCAGCCTGAGGGCCCCATTCAGGATAATGATCAAGCTCTGGGTCACAAAAGCTCGCAGAGTTGTGCTGTCTTGATGGCTAGTGTTCCTGACCCCCAGAAACAGCAAATCTGGATGGCCTTGACCCAACCTGGGCCTCTCTAACAGCTAAAACGAATCCTCCTCTCACCCTGCCCCATCACTCTCTCAGTAGCATAGTATAATGGTCCCTTGGTATCTGCAGGAGATTGTTTCCAGGACCCCACCCCCTTCCAAGATCCAAGGATGTGCCAGTCCCTTATATAAAATGGCATAGTGCAGTCGGCCCACGGTTGGTTGAATCTGGGGATGTAGAACCCACGGCTACGGAGGGCTAATTGTACTTTCTGAGGGCAGATAATATATCTGTCTCTGCCCTAATTGTTAAATAGAGTTCATCAGATCTGAACTGGCAAAGGGGTGGGGATGGAGTAAGGGAAGTGAGTGAAAAGGGGGAAAAACTCAGATCAGAGATCACTGAACTGCCGCCCACCCCCCTTATTTACAATATCCCAGAAACCTGGACCATCAGAGCAGGACGGGACCTTGAAGTCTGAGTGCTACTGAAATACTTTAGTGATAAGGGACCTGGAGCCCAAATGAGAAAATAACATTTTTTAAGCCTAGCTTTGTTTGAAGACATCAAATTCGCCCTCTCACCCACCCCAGAATCTCTCCCTCTTACCCATTCTGGAAAAAACACTGGAATTGATTTTAATGAATATTCTGTGGTCAGAAATCCCTACAGAAAACCCAGCTTATACTATTTGTATCTGTTTTTTTTCTCCCACTTAATAACTGTCATCAACCTTCAGAATCAAGGCAGAAACCAAAAGGGGCAGATAGCCTCAATGCCTCTGGTCCTTTCTCCAAATGCCTGCCAAATAGCTGTGTGGTCCCTGCTTGAAGACTTCCTCCCATGTGGACCCTGTCATCATTTGAGGTCAGAATGCTTGGTTGTTGGACAGCTCCCAGGGACACATCCTCCTGTCAGGTTGTACTCCATCCCCTTAGTATTTGCACCTTTAGGACATTCCTTAGAATCAGACGGGAAAAAAAAGCACGTGCCTCATTCCCTGTTGACGTTCGAAGAAAGCTTCTCCAGCCCTTGTGGACGGTCCTTAGGCTAAACTCCCTGCTTCTAGCAACCTTTCTGACCTTGTGCCTGGTCCCTCACTCCTTCTGGGGGCTTTTCTCTTTTGCTATCCATTTTTGTCCGTATTTTAAGGAATCTTTGCAGACCTGACCAAGTGGGCATTTCAGAGCATCTTTGTCTTCCACCCAGACCAATCAGCTTCCTGCCAACAGCATCCTTTCAGGACAGACCTTGAGGACACTGCCAGATCTGCTCATGCAGATGCATTTAAAAACATACTACTGGATGGTTTTTCTTTCTCCACACACCCTCCCCCAAATATAGAGCACACTTCTCACCTGTGTGATTTACGGGACAAGGTGAATTAGTAATGGATGCTGACAATGAGGGGTTCCTCAGTTTTCTCTCCTTTCCCCCTTCTGCTGAATCAAGGCTTATGGTAAACAGTCCAGCCTGGCCACTATCAAGCACAGCCAGAAGGCTGCTGTTTCCCTAGCGGTGGGCCTGAAAGCTAGATCCACAAGCAGGCTCTGGGGCTGCCTGGGGGCAGATGAGAACGGGGTGGTGCGCGGGTTCACCTCAGAAGCCCTGCACGGACAGTTGCTCCCATTCAAATTCTTTCTTTTCCGTCAGTCCTTCCCAACACCCCCACGTTACCAGCAAAGGAAAGGAGACAGTGAAAAGCAAGAGCAGCTAGTCAGAGTTACAGAGTGGGTCAGCACACTTCAAGTTCATAGAATCTTTGCACGGAAGGATTATTTTAGGGCTCAGCTACCCACTCATATTATAGCACAAAGAACTGAAGATCCGGGGTAAATGACTTGTTCAAGGTCAGAGCAGGCCACAGCTGAGAGTTCTAGGTCCTAAGCAACATCAAGTCCCCAAGCTGTACTGGAGCATTCAACTTCTCCTCCAGCCCATCCTCCATGACCTCACTCAGTTTTTGGTTTTTTTTTTTTTTCCTGTCCAGGAAATGTCCCCAGCTTTCTCTAAGTCTAAAGAGATATCTCCCTCCCTGATGTTACAGAATGTGTCATATCCATCACTCACTGGCACCACTACATAGAATGCCCTTTGACGTCCCATGAGTCATGGAACTCTGAGTTGGCAGGGTCATTGGAGGTCATTTAACTCATGCCTCACTCTCACACTCTCATACTTCAGCACCAATGTAGCTAAAGTTCCCCTGAGAAAGGTTCTTGCCATGCTGGTGATTGTTATGTTTCCTCTCCAGGACCCTGCACCATGCCCTACATAAATGTAACCAGCCCCTCAGTGCATATTTGGCTCAAGATGGCTGTTTAGCAATTACCAAGAATGTAGGTGTCTGATGGGCTGAGATTCCAGTCCCAGGTCTGCATTTACTCAAAGTGAGACCTTGGACTAGGCACCTGACCTCTCTAAAGAATGTTTCCTCACCTGTAAAATGGGAATAAATTACAACAGTGCCCACTTCATATATTTTATGTGAGTAAATAATAAAAGGCAAGAGTAAAGCTCTGAGCACCGCATTAAGGATTCAACAACTATTTGCCATTCCTTGATCAATTTCAAGGAAATTCACTTTATCAGGACCACTGACTTAGATTCTAAAGAAGAGGCCCAGACATAGAAACCTGGGGGGTATTTCACCTCTGAGGGAAACTGCCACCTACATAAAGCAGGCTGGAACATGAAGGGAAGATTAGAAACATGAAGAGGAAAAGACCCGAAGAAAAGTCTTTTAAGTCTGGGCACTACCAATTATAGAGCCAATAATTCAAACAAGAGAGGCAGGCAGAATGGAGGGAGGGAAGGCCAGGTATGTCGGTGACTTTGGTGAACAGGGATGGTAGACAGCGTGTGCAAAATAATTTTGAGCTTCCCCAACTGGACTTGGAGTAGAATGGGAACTCTACCTTTTATTTGTTTGTTCACCGCCCCTTCACACCAGGGACATTTTACCACCACCAACTCTAGACCCACAACCCAAAGCATGGCCTGAGGGCTTTGGTAGACACTATCACCCCCTAGTGGTGGCTCCACACACCCCGCTATTGGCAGGATTCAGCATTTACCGACTTTGCATGTGCATCTGTGGTGCATGCCATCTCCAAATCCCTTGAACTGGTGACCTGGTAGTGAAAGACTCAACCAACTCACCAGAGACAAACACTAGGCAAGGATGTTTAGAAGGTCTGAAGATGGGATGATGGGATGGGGCTGCCTGGGGACCCTGGGGGAGATATGGCCATAAATGACTCATAGTACTCCCCCCCCGCCCTCATTTTCAGCCAGCCTGGCCCTCCCAGAGCTCACTGTGCACTCTGTGTTTACACACAAACAGTGGGAGAACAACACAAATAAAAAGCCCACGCCTCCCTACACAGATCCTGCTGTACTCGGCCATCTGGCGACTACCCCGCTAGCCAAATCCCGGGTGGGAGTGCCTTGCCAGTCCAGGGCGCTGGGGAAGCAGGAGGAGGAGGAACCTGATTCCCCAAAGGGCTCGGGGCTTCCAAGGAGGACGGCACCTGCCACTCCACAGCAGGCAGTCCCCAGCCGCCAAGGCTCAGCCGCCTGCGTCAGAGAAGGCGGAAGCCTCCAAGTGGAGAGCACCAGGAGACTCTCATGCTGAAGCACAGGTCTGGGGGATTTGACACTTCCAGCTCCACACTCAGTTCCTCACTCAGCCTGCCCTGGGCTCCCGGGTACCCATTTCCTCTTGAAAGCCAAAGTTTAAAAACGCAAAGATTGCCAGCTCCAGGAATTCTGGAGCGACTCCTGTAGCTGGCTGGACCAGGTCCTCCACATCCTAGGGAAACTGGAACGCTCTGGGGTCCTCGCTTCCAAGTCATGCCATACCCAAGGATGTTCCCCCCCTTTCCCCCTCATTTGAACAGCCATTTAGAAGGATCCCCACTAGCTCCCTCTCCGGACATCCGGGAGTAGAGAGATCTCGAGGGTGGAGGGAGAAGGTTGGGATTGGAAGTGGTGAGGGACACCCTCCGTTTCTCTCGAAGGACCCTTCCCTGCGGCGGGGTCATAGGAGTTGGCCATGAGCCCAAGGTTAGCTCTTCGCCCTAAGGAACCCCATCTTCACCCCCATCCCCTTACTTGGAAATGGGCAGCCCACAAGTGCACGTGGAAATGGCTCTTGGTGTGTGTGTGTAGGTGTGTGTGCATATGTGTGTGTGTCCGCGCACGCGTGTGTATGCTTGAACGTGTGTGTGGCACGCCAGACGCGCCGCCGCGGAAAGTCCCCTGGGAACCTGCAAGGCGCTCTCCCGCCTAGCATCCCAGAAAGCGCAGCACGCTCAAGTTACAGCCAGCTGGGGAGAGCCCGGGGCCAGAAACCCGAGGCACGCGCTCAGACCAGGAAAGGGCCTGGCACTCGCTCAAATCTCCAAAGGCGGCCAGCAGGAAAGGGAAGTGGCGGGCGGGCGGGAGGGGGGCGTCACAAAAATACATCAAAAATATTATGGCTCCCAGGAGAGAGGAGTCTAGTCCATTGATTACTCTTTGGGGCTTCTCGGGCGAGCAAGGAGTTAACCTCAGAGGTTCAAGCCGGGACCCCGAAGGCGCTGACATCGAAGGCCCATCACCCCCGCGGTGCCGGAGCTGAGCCGGATCCCGAGTAGGCAAGGATCCGCGGAAGAGGTCTGGAGTCTGGCGCGAGCCCCCGGCCCCTTCCTGGAGCTGCTGTTGGCCAGACTCCGACAACCAATCGCACCCCGCTCCCCCAAGAGGGGAGGGGGGAGAGAGAGACCGGCGAGCGCGGGAGAGCTAAGGGGGAACAACATTTTTGTAAATGCTCTCCGAGATAATTAAGCGATCAATTACCCGGGTGGGAAATCAGCTGCGCCTCCCACAGCTACCTGGAAGGGCCGACTCCTCCGGGATTCGCGCTGGGAACCAGCAGGCAGCAAGCTGCGGGCGAACTTTCTGATTAACTTTTATGTTTGAGCCCCCACCCCCATCCTTTTCCTCTCCCCTTCCTTTTTCATGCCTTAAAGTTATTATTATTAGCCCAGTGAGTGAGCTGCGGGGACAAACGTGCTCTCCGCCGGGAGGCGGGTAGGAAGGCTAATGCGACCACGGGGATGGAGGGAGAATCTGAAAGTGGAGGGAGACCTTGGGTTCCGAACGCCAGTGCTCGGAAATCACTCAATCCTCCCCAGCCCCATTTCACAGATGGCTAAAACTGAGGCCCAGAGAGGCGAAGCGACTTGGCCAAGGTCACCCAACCCATCGGGAGGCCGAATTTATGCGGACTGAGAGATTCTACATGGAGCGACTCCGCTCCGATTCTCGAAAAAATCGAACCGGAAGAGCAGAGCCGACGACTCCGAGGCGAGAGCGAGGGGGCGGTGACCGCGGGCGGCCAGTGGCCGTGCCCCAGGAGCAGTGGGCGGCTGGACCCAGACCTGGCTCCCGAGCGGGGGACTACCACGGCCCCCAGCTCAAGCACACTCAGGCAGTTGGGGTTTCGGCGTCAGCGACGGATCGCGGCAGAGCTCAACGTCTGCACTGAGAGACGGACGGACAGGTCCCCACCGCGGGAGGGTTGGCACGCCCCCGGTCTCCCGCCACGCGCTCGCCCAGATACTGCCCCGGACTCATTCCAACCACCTGTACGCCCTCCGGGCCCCTCAGCTGCCCTCACTCAACCCCGCTCGGGGCAGCCCGGGGCGGGAATCCCCAGGGCGCCCCCACCCGTCTGGCTTCACTTGGGGGCTCCCGGTTCCCTGGGACCCCGCGTGTGCCGGCGCCCAGCCTTACCCAGGGTGAAGAAGGGCAGCTCTGTGTTGTCCAGGTCGTCCTGCACCGCGATGCGCCCCGGCAGCTCGTTACGCACAAAGAGCAGGAGGCGCGACTCGGCGGCTGTGCCCGCGGAGCCAGCGGAGCCCGGGGACGCGGCGGCGGCGGCGGCGGCTCCTGCCCCGGTCCCACTCCCGGCCCCGGCGCGGGTGCCGCTCCAGCCGATGTCGCTCTCCCGCAGGGCAGGCAGCGTGGACACCGTGACTGTCTTGAGCCGGCATGGGCTGTCGGGCTCCCGCGAGGCGGCGGCGGTGGCGCCGGCCAGAAGCGGCGGCGGCGGCAGCAGGAGCAGGAACAGCAGCAGCGGCGGCGGCGCCGGGTGGAAGCCGAGCCTCAGCCGCCCCCGGAGCCCCGAGCTGGGGCCGGGGCTGCGCCGGGCGCCGGCGGCGGCCATGGCGGGAGGGGCTGCGGTGCTGCGAGCGGCGGTGGCGAAGGAGGAGGAAGAGACAGCGGCGGCGGCGGCGGACGCCGAAGCGAACCAGGACGCCGGAGCTAAGGAGCCGTGGGAGCCGCTCGCTAGCAGCCCCCGGCTCCGGGCTCCGCCTCCCGATCGGCCCTGGCCCGCCCCCCCCCCCCGCGCCGCCTCCCCGGGCCCCGCCGCCCGCCCCTTCTCTGGCTCCCCACTCAGACCCCGAGCGTCTCGGAGGCTCCGCCCAGCCAAGTGCGAATCCCAGTCGCCCCCTCTCCTTTCCCAGGATCCCCCAATCCGCCCTCACAATATTCTTTAGCCACAGCACCCCTCTGCAAATTCCTAAGACTTAGGGACCCCGGGTGCTTCCCCTTATTCCCCTGGGCTCAACCCAGGTCGCCCAGCTTTACCCCACCCCTGGCCCAACCCAGAGGCTGCACCTGGGGGCGCGCCTTAGCCCAGCCTTGCTCCAGACCCCGCCTTCTGGGGGGTAGGGGCGCCTGAGGATGGTCAAGACAACTTGTCTCCCCTCAAGCCCAATAACAAGTCCTGTACCCTTTCCTAGTCCCTGAAATATTCCTCGTGGCCTTAGAGACCCCTGCCCACCCACTTGCCCACAACTCAGGCATTCCTTCTCCCACCTCTCCCATCTACCCAGGCCTCGGAGGTTGCACCAACAGCTAATGGACAAAGGGTTGTCGAACTCCACACTCTAAGGCCCCCACCCTCCTGCACTGACTCCAGGAGGATGCTCTGGCCCCCAGCTGCCGCCCTGCAAGCCAGCGTTTTTTTCTGGATCCTGTTCCCAACCTGGACAGCACTACTTGGCTGCTCTGCGTGTGAAATTCCTGAAAAGGGTGCGAGGTGGAGACCTACTATTCTGTCTGCTTCTGGCTCCCACGGGCTCCCACATCCTCTATCCCCCTCCGGGAGGAGAGGTCTGTTCACCGACTCTTCAACCCCGCCCCACCCCACCCCACCCCCAAGCCCGGTCGTTTTTCTCCTGGATTCAAGCTGAGCTCTAAACCTAGGTCCTAGGACACAGGCCAGCCTTTTGGCCCTGGGCAGGTTCTCTCTGACCCACATACCTGGTATCCCCCAGCAAGCCATCACCTCTGCAGGAATCTGGACCTTGAGTGGCCCCCCTTCTCTACTCCCCTCCTTTTCTTCATCTTTCCTCTCTCTGTTCTTTCATCTCTCCACTCATTTCATTCTTAACCTTGTCTTGACTTTAATCTTATAAATGCTTCCTACCTATTATTTGTGAGCCATTTCCCATCTCCCGGTATTTCTTGCCCATCTGCACCTTTGGTGTGGTCTCCTCCGTACATTAACTTCTCTCATCTTAGCTCTTCCCTCTTCTGCCTCTTTTCTCCTTTCTGTATTTAACCCTTCATAGGAAAGGCCTTTTTCCCTCTCCCAGCACATTTTATTTACTTTTTCATGACTTTGGATAAAGGGAGAGGACTCAAAAGAAGGAAAAATCAAAACCTGTTTTGTGAACTTGGACTTAATTATACTGTTTATTAAGCATTCTCCAAGTGCTAGACATGTACCTATGTTAACTTTTATACATAAACATACTCCAATGAGATGGGTATTATGATTCCCATTTTCAAGATGAGGAAACTGAGATCAGGAGGTCAGGGAGGTAAAGGGACTTCCCAGGGTCACGCAGCTAATGAGCACAAGAGCGAAGATCTGAACTCCAAGCTCCAAAGCCTTGGCTGTTTCCACTGAAACACACTGTCCTCAGTGACCTTGGAAAAGCCCACCTATCAAAGATGTTGTGAAAGGCACATCTGCATGAGTGCATTTGGGTCTTTTTCAGCTCTGAGATTTGTAAGGTATGCTTCTCCTGTCTCAGCTTACTAATCTGTGAACCCAAGGAGGGGGCGGGGGTGTGGAAATCTGGCTTTTCAAGTCCTCTGATTCTAAATTGTCTCCTGCCTCTCTGATGCCTGCTCCAGTTCATTTACCCCTCCAAAATATGTCGCCCTGGCTCCCTCAGTCTCTCCTTTGTACCCTTACAATCCGCCACTATCCTCTGCAATGGGGCTTTCTGATTTTCTATGCCCCTTTCTTCAAATATGCTGACATAGTCCATTTATAGAAGTGCACACCAGGAAAAAAGGGCTCCCTTATGTAAGGCAGAGTCTGTGCAAGTCCTTCATGGACCCCTGGTACAAAGGCCTGTCGAATGAGACCAACACTTTCATTCATTCATTCACCACCAAATAGCTAGGGCTCCTACCAGGCACTATAAGGGGATGCAGAGATGCATAAACACAACTCCTGCCCTTGGAGAGTTTATAACGATGGGGAGGGAGGTGTGGGGATGAGAGAGCACAGAAATATTTCAGATACCAGGCAGGCAGACAGACAGACATGTGTTTCTTTTATGAGGTGCTCTGAAACATATGCTTGGAGAAATCAAAGAAAGCTTCCCAGAGGAGGTGGCATTGGAATTGAGCCATGTAGGACTAGCAGCATGGGGTTAAATCTGCCATTTGGCATTCCTGGCAACTGCTCAGCATCTGAATGAATCCCTTAGAGGGGGCTTTACTCTCTAAGCCACAGCCCACCTCCCATGAAGAGGCTACAATTTCCAGATACTTTCAGCCTCCACTGCAGCTAGGACTTGAGCACGTGACTCAGAATTCACCAATCAGATTCACCCACCCCAGATTCTGGGAAGGAAGCTGGAATTAGGCAGAATCCACTTGGGGACCAAAGTGGTAACAGGTGGGGCAGTTACATCCAGATTTCATCACTAGTAGAAATGGTTCTAACACTGCTCCTCAGAGCCCAGTGTCATATGGTGTCAAAAGTGTGAAATGCCTTCTTGGTGCCTGGCTGCAGCTACAACAATAGCTGCATCAGCCAGTTCTGTGATGTGATTTGGAGTGGAGCTCTCAACTTCACAGACTTTCAGCCCAGATACCGTGCTCTCCTGGATATTCTGAGTAATATCACTACTGAATTCTGTTACTGCTTAAATTATCAGAATTGGTCTCTGTTGCTTGTGACTAACACACCTGACCGAGAACAGAAAGTGGAAACAAATGGAAGGCAGCGAGGGCAAAGCTCATGAAGGGAAATGGAGGAAGTTCACTGAGAGGGAGAGGAGAGATTGAAGACAAGACCAAAAAAGGCAGGCAAGGAATTTGCTGTTCATTTTGAAGGAGGACCTACTTTGTCTAGTAGGCAGTGTCAAATCGGGAACAACCACAGGAAAAGAACTCATATTTCTGAACACATACTCTGCAGCTTCAAAACTTCATGCAGAACATCAATGAATGATGATAACAATTCCTGCCTCCTGGTGGTAGTGAGGCTTCAGAAACCATTATGCAAAGTGCTTAACACAGCAGGTGCTCAATAAATTACAACTGCTGTTTTGATGTCTAATTCCAGCAACATCTGGAGGGAGGCTTGTTATCCCCATTTGATAGATGTGGAGTTTGAGGCTCAGGGAAGCTAAGAAACTTGACTTTGATCATGCAGTTACCAAGTGTTGGAACACACATCGGCCTGACTCCTAAGTCCTTGCTCTCTCTGCCACAGCACGCCACCTTTCTGCCCCAACCCTTCCCACCTACCCTCAGGATGCTAGGACTTCCCTATTCACACTCTGATACCCTGTCTTGTGGCCAGTGGTACCACTCTTCTCACCCTTCCCCTCTCCTCCTAAGTCACAGTTCATGATTGATGTAATTTATTCTCCTAGAGGGTCCCCACATACCCCCATCTCTGACTCCACTGATCTGAAATTCCTTTTCATTCTTTCTAACCCCTTCCAGCTCCCCCGCTCCCCAGCAAATGCTTCCTCTTGCTTCATCTTGAATATTTCATATTTGCCTTTCTAGGTAGTTTTGTAACGTTTTTCTCCTTTCCTTCTTCCCCCACCTTACTCTATCCTGTTTTTTAAAAATTCCGTCTATTCAGACCACGTGACTGAGACAGCCTAGTGTATTTGGAGAAGCAAGGATTGGGGAGAGACAGGCTTGGCTGAGATACCATCTCTGCTATTTACCTATTGGGTCAAATCACTCAATAATGCCCCTATTACACCTCATTTTCTCATTTGTGAAAGGAGGAAAGTAGTACCCATTTCTCAGGATCATTATGGGAATTTAATGAGATCACATATGTGAAAATGCCTAGCCCATAATGGGTTCTATTAACATTATAAGTAAATCCAAACATCTTCTGGTATCTCACTCCCTGTTTTCCTCTCCAGCCCCATTTGACAAGATCTTCAGCACCATCACTCTGTTCTGGCCAGATACACCTCTTTTTTGTTCCTGGAATGTTTCAAGCTCTTGTGTCCCCAGTGTTTTCCCAAAGGTTCTTCCTTCTGCCTGGAGGGATCTCCCTCCAGACTTCACCTTGCTACCTTTCATTTACATGTAAGTCTTAGTGAATAAAGCACTTTCTCTAAGATGACTAAGCCCCCAGTTTAAGCTAGCTCCTCTCTGACTTCCCTGTTATTTCCTTTCATATCTCCTCATGTATATTTTAATTGCACTCATTACATATTTTAATAATTGTCCATTTATTAGTGTGTTTCCTTGATGCGTCTTCCCCTCTAGACTGGGAACTCAAAGAGATCAAAGGCCATGTATGTCCTGCTTACCACCCTGTTCGTACAAGCTAGCTCTGTATCTGACATAGGGTAGAGACACAAATCAGTATTTTGTTAATGAATAATCACGCCTTTCTTGACTTTTAAGTCTAAGACAGGTATTGTATTAGGCACTAGCCATAATTCTGCAGTGAAGAAAGGAGACCCATCCTTTTGGTTTTCCACAATGAGTACATTATCCTCCCTCTGTCTGTCTGTCACTCCTTCCCTCCTTTTATTCCTTCCTCCTTTCCTTCTTTCCCTCCTTCCTTCTTTTCTCCCTTCCCAGATTTCCATGATTCAAGTGATTTTTTTTAACAGTCTTTCTTCTTTAAGCTTCAAAATGATGTCTAGAACACAAACTCCACTTCAGGAGAAGAGCTTGTTATCTCTTGCTCCATCTCTACTCTATCTAAGCTCAATCCTCCATCAGTCCTCTTCGTACCCACACATGTCCACCGTTTGTTTTCTCTTGCTTCAATCATGGCCCTCTCTGTAATTCACCTCATTCTTTTAATCCTGCCTCGCTCCCTGCAGCACGTTGAATCCATTTACCACCCAGCATATGGTTTCCTTTTCTTCCCTTCAGCCACCTCCCCCCAGACACTCTCTCGTTTTAGGTCTGCCAACCTCAGCATCTTAAACCATGCAGGGCCCAACTCCATCCGCTGGTACAGGAGCAATTACAAGATGAAGGTCAGTCTTGAAGCTTTTCCTTTTACTGTTGATGTCTCCAAATTAGATCACTGTAAATATTTCTATTGCTGCTGTTTCTTTGACTCAGACCTCTCTTTGACGTAAGCTCAAATTCATTTCTCTATCACTTATTAGTTGGCTAATTTTAGTGATTCACTACCTCTCTGAGCCTTAATTATCTTTCTTGTAAGTTGGGTGATGGGAAAGTTGGATGAGCCAGCAGGTATAAATGGAAGCACTGAGTACTCTCTGGCACATAGTAGGTCCTCAGTAACACTAGCTTGTTTCCAACCCCAAATGTCTATTTATTTGGTCCTTCTGTGACCTGTCTGTCTCTTTGCTTTCCTCCCTCCATTTCTCATCTCCCTTTCCAGAAAATTTCCACTATATCTCATTTAGAGCAAACTTTTACCATTGTCTCTAACTTCTCCTTCATGAAAAATGAAAGAATATTTTAATCACCGTTGTCTTTCTTCATTTCTACTTGCATCTGTTTAACTGATTTCTGCTTCAACCCAGGACTTCTCTGACTCTTTTCCCTTAACAGTTCTCAAATTTATTATCTTTTTTCTCCAGCTCATACCTTTCATTACCTCCCACATTCCCTGTCCCCGGTCCTCTAAATCAACCCCTTCTTGTTCCATGATTTACGCAGTCATTTCAAATCCTTCTTACACCATCTAGTCAAAATCCTCGCAAAACTCCTTGAAAGACTCTCTTTCCTCATTCATCCTGTTGCATTTTCTTTTTCAAGTTCGCTCATCTTTAATTCATCCCCATCATTCATTTGCTTGTGCCCAAATCTCTGTACCTCTTTGCCTACTTAATCATTTCACCTATTCGTGTCTCCTTCTTCCTTTGTTACTCTTGTCATCTTTCATCCTTAGCGCATAGCAATATGTGATATTCCTCTGGATCTTTTTTCCTTCCAAATCTTACTACTGGTGTATTTTCAGGACCCTCTGTCTGGGTTCCACTGGCTCTTCCTGTCTGGAATATTTTCTCTCTAGAACCCTACTTTAGTTTAAAAAAAAAAAAAAAAAAAAAGCCTTGCAGTATCTGCTCTATATTTATTCAAGCTGAACTTCTAACCCAGTACATTAGAATGTATTTTACTAATGAAAAGTGTAAGCTTTATTCTTTGCTAGCGAGTACTAGGTCGTTTTCCTTTCTGCAGCACATTATTTGTACTATTACATTTTGAGCTGGTGAAGGTGATGGCAGCATAGAGTGACTATTTCTACAACATTTTCTGGGTGTCTACTATGAGTTAGGCACAAAACATATTTTCTTATTTAATTCTCACAACCACCTGTGAGGTTGCAATTGTTAATCTCAGCTTTACATAGAGACAATTGGGAACACGTAGAAAATGTGCTGCCTGCAATATACTAGGCAATTTACATCTAATGAAGTCCTTCTAACTTCTTTGGGTTGAAATTCGAAAGTAAGCCCCGTAGGCGGAGGGCAAGGAGAGACCAAAGAAAGAGACAGACCCCTCCAGATTGGCAGGTGGCAGTGCTAATAAGATGAAAGCAATTTACATGCAAGGCTTGTCTTGGATGCTGCAAGACAGGTAGATCTTTGCACCTGTCTGCCAGAATCTTGAAATTCTGTATGGAGGCCTTAACGGGGTTCAGTCACATACACCGTCCAGATGGTCTCAACAACACATTGCTCTCTCAAGGCTGCGTTCTTGACATGTTTCCAGGAACAATGGATGGAATGTACATTTCGAAGACCCAGGAGGGGGTAAGGAACCCAGGTCCGGCTCACAGGTCAACTGGCAGTCACGTCCTCTCTGTGACCTCCTCCAACAAGACAGTATAGTGTAAGGGTTAAGAGTTTCCATACTTTTGTAACAGGGATGATAACAACCACTTTGCAAGAGTGTTATTTGACATTTGTCTTCCCTGTTAAATTATAGTTACCACTAGGGCAGAAATCCTGTCAATTTTGTTCTCTGCTGCCTGGCATGTGTTAGGTCATCAATGATAATTTGTTAAATGAATGAATGAATGTTAAAAGAACAATCTCTTGCATAAGATGACACTGGTTTTGAATTTCAGCTCTGCCATTTAATACCCATGTGACCTTGAACACAGTAGGGAGACAGCAGACATCTTTCAGTCTGTATCTTTAAGTTTGTTGATGCATGCTGTTGTATGCATATAGTTTTTTAAATTTTTAAGTAATCTTATTTAGCAACCCTTAGAGTCAGGCAAACCAGGGTTCAAATCCCAGCTCTCCCAGTTGCCAGTTTTGATGCCTTGGGCAAGTTAATTATCTCTTCAAGCATCACTTCTTCATCTATAAAATGAGAATAATGCAGTCTCTCTATTATACTCAAGGACAAGTGCTAGTTTGGTTGATGATCTGGGGTGAAACCCCAAGACTGCCTGTTTTCAAGTCCCCTGCACATTTTATTACACCAGGGATCTCCCTGCCCTGAACTCCCAACTCCATGGCCTCCTTTCACTATTTCTCCCACTATCTTAAGGAGCTTTATGTAAACATAACTCCAAGGGCCTCTGCTTAGATGTATCTCAGGGATACGGAGGACATCACCGACTCCTGACCCACTTACCAAGCTATATTTGATGACTATTGTATAAGAATCTGCAGACTCAGCAAGGCTGGGGCTCTGCAGGCTCCCTAAGTCTCCTGAAAGTCCAGCTGCATTCCATCTCATTTAGAGAGGCTTTCAGCGAAATTTATTGAAAGTCCCTCATCTCAGCTCTAGGCACTATATATAATATACATGTAATTTTTTTTTTTTTACTGAGACTCTGGTCTATGGAGGGAAAAAGAAAAAAATATTTAAACTCAGAAGAGCCCTTTCTTCCTTCCTCCCTCCCTCCCTTTTTCCCTCCTCCCTCCCTTTCTTCCTCTTATCTCTCATTCATGGAGGACTATGGAATACTGTGCTCCAGGAATGTGGATACAGTGATGATCAAAACTAAAATGGTCCCTGCACTCACGGAGCTAAAGGGGAGCAGAATATGCCACTCCAAAATATGCCACCTTGGCATACTGATTGCTTTGAATTAAAGTTACTTAAGAAACAGCCGGTGCAGGAACTCTGATCCTCCTTTGTACCCTGAAAATAGGAAATACATCTTCCATGTGAAAAGTCCCCTCTCTGTACCAGGAGGCAGAGAGACATCCTTATCACCAGAGACAGAGAATTCAGGGCAGAGAAGGCTGTATAAACAAACTTGTTACTTCTTCACTAATTAGCTGCCCCAAGCCCAAACTCCTTTGTTTTGTCAATTCTTTAGAAATTTATTGTTTCTTTGTCTAAAAGATATAGAAGCTGCCTGCTTTGGTCACTTCTTGGAGTCTCAGATTTTTCTGAGCTTCCATACATATGAAATTAAATTAGTTTTTCTTTTTTTTTTTTTTTTTTGGTCTTATGTCAACTTAATTATTAGACCAGACAAACTAGAAAGGAAGAAGGGAAAGGTTTTCCTCCCCTACAGAGCTTACAGCTAGTCAAGAGAGAGACAAAAACAAGTAATCGAAAATGAATATATGGGAGGAGAAAATGGGGAGATGCTATTCAACAAATTGGTATACAGTTTCAGTTTTGCAAGATGATCAAGTTCTAGTGATCTGCTGTATAACGCTGTGCAATACTATATTGTATAGTTAACGATACTATACTGTATTCATAAACAATTATGAAGAAGGTAGATCTCACGTTAACTCTTGTTACAATAAAAAAGAGAATATATGATTTTAAATGTTCTGTGATAGAAAAGAACATAGTTCTATGAAGTGGAATGATGAGAGATGTATTGATTTATATTTGAGGACCAGGTGATGCATCTCTGAAAACATGGCGGTCAATTAGAAACAAGGAAGAATGAAAAGCATTGTTATGGGAAGGGAAGTGAGGGGGAAATCCAGGCAGAGGGAGCAGCCCAAATGCTATGAGAGATAACTTGGCGAATTCTAGGAGCCAAACATTTGAAGTCAGCGCGGCTAGGCAGTTGAGAGGGAAGACTAGAAAAGGATAAAATGAGTCTCAGAAAGTTAGTATGGCTTAAATTATTCAGGTCTATGTAGGCCATGGCAAGGAGTTTGAGTTTAATTCTAATTTAAATGGAAAGCCATGGGCAATTTTACGTAAGAGGATGGCATAGTCAGATATACATTTTTTAAAATGCTTCTTTGGCTTTAGGTAGAGATGGATTTGAATAGTACAAGACAGAACAGCAGGAGTCTAGCATGGAGTCCATCACAGCTGCCCAGGTGTAAACCTCTCTAGGACGCAGACTTTTCCATTCCAATATCCCCCCACCGTGAGATCCTATAGCTTTCACACACTGATAGTGGGTACTCATTATCTCCATTGAAAACTGGTTCTATCTTTGGTTGGTTCTGACCAATAGAATGTACCGATTCATATTTTCCTTGTTTAATCTACCACTATGGATTCAAATTGTATATATTTGAGAAGCTATGTAGGGCAAGTTTCATAAAAATTCTCCAAGTATTTGAAGGCATCTACCTCCTTCTCTCTTTCAAGAAATGACTGTCCCTGTCAGCTACCTCCACTATTCTCTGTATGGGTATGAAAATAAAAACAACAAAAATTAACAATAACTTTCATTTACAGTGAATGCTTCCATATTCATCACCATAAGTTTGACTTTCATAACCTTGTGAGGCAGCAAGACAAGAGTTTTTAGCCTCAATTTATAAGTGGTGAAAACAAAATTCAAAGATGTGACTTACCAAGTTTGGACAAATAAGTGGAAGAATTGGGTCCTGAATCAAGGTCCTCAACTCCAAGTGCAAGCTTCTTTTCACCCTAGAGTGAGAGGCAGCATAGATGTAGAATAAGCTCAATTGTTCTGGTATCAGATTGATTGTCTGTGTTCGAATCCTGACCCTGATACTTGCTGTGTGACCTTGGAAAATTTATTTAACCTTTCTGAACTTCGGTTTCTTTATCTGAGAACAACAAAAGTAACTACCTCATGGAGTTGGATGACGTTAAATGAGCTAATAGATTAAAAGCATGAAACAATGAAAGAGTGTCTAGCCTATATTAATCATCAATAAACATATAATCAATAGATGTTAGTTATTATAGTATCTTAGACCTTCTTGGTCTAAAGCAATAGTGGTAAAATAAAAGTTGCTTTGGGTTTAATATAAGGTATCTGGGTTTAGAATATTGACTCTGCCATAGTGTCATGGATAAGGTATATAATCAGTGAGCTGGTTCTTTATCTATAAAGTGGACATAAGCATACCTGGCTTACAAAATCGTTGTGAAAACTAAATTCTGTAACTAATAAGAGAAATCACCTAGCACCAACTATGTACTCAAGAAATGTTAATTTCCCTCATCTGTGCTTTGCTTTATCATCATTCCCCCAAGGAAGGCTTCCCTGATGCCCCAGGCTGAGTTAGACACCCTCCTTTCTTTGCTCCTAGCACCTTGCATCAAAACCTAGAGCAGAGAAGAGAATATGCTGCATTAAAAGTATCTGCTCCTCTGTCTCCACCTTTAACCTGGAGCTGTTTGATGTACTAGGTACTGTTCTAAGCACTTTACAAATAACAATGTCTTTAATCTTTCTATAAAGCTAGGAAGGTGTACTATCATTCTCTGTGTATCAGGGAACTGAGGCGAGAGGGGGTTTGAATTATGCATCCCAGTTTGCACGGCCGGCACAGATGGGGTACTCACTTCTTCCTTCTGCTTGTTGAGGTCTCAGTGGAGATGTCATCCCCAGAGAGAGGACTTTCACAACTCCCTACTCCACAAGTACCACCCATTCACCATCATTTCTATGTCGATATCTTCTCCACCACAGCTGATTCATGGATTGATTGATGGATTGCCTCCGTCACTCAAATATAAGCTTTACTAGGAAAGGGATTTTGCCTCTCTCATCCACTGCTGTGTATCCAGCCCTTAGGAGACACGCTGACACACAGGAGGTGCTCAATAAGTATTTGAGGGAAAATTAACAAATGCATGCATTTATTAATTATGGAATTTATTTTGTAACTTAAAAACAATGGCTAGGTCAATCTATACTTTTTACGTTCTTGTGAAAGTTAGTGGCATTTTAAACGAAGTTGGGTTGGGGGATGAGGAAGACTGCACAGAGATAGGACTCCCTTTGGCCCTGCACTGGGTCTTCTGGACTCTCAGTAGCATGGCTTCTGTCTGAACAGCTGGCCAATAGCTGGTTCTCACCCTCTTCTTGGAAGGCAGGAGGGGTTTCTCTTCAAGGTGACAGGATGGGAAAGCAGAGGAAGCTGCACAGGGGAGAGATATACTGCAGTCGTGGCATTAAGCCTGGGGTTTGAGATGCCCACTAAGATTCACTGGGAAAAAATAATACTTGAAAAAGTGTAATGTCTAGTATTTATCACCTTGGTCTGTTGGTAGCTCATTCTCCCTGACATCTATGGAGATTCTTAGGAACTAATATATTGTCTAACACCTACCTTGACAATGAGCCATGCACTTTTTTTGTTGTTAGCTTTAATTCTCACCTGTTATTCTCTAATTTTTGCTGCTCTAAGTCTCATGTAACCCATTAGCATGATATTTAAGTTCTTAAACAACCTTTCTGATCTACTGTCTTGCTATTTTTTCTTCCTGTAATCTCTGCCCTCATCAAAATAGATGTCCTTACTATTCCCTGCACACACTCCAAATTCCCTGTTACCTCTGTCTAGATTATTTTTCCCTAACTAGTACTCTGCATGCACAGATAGCATCCATCCTTCAGGGCCATTTCTGATTCTCATCATATCCTTCATGAGTAATAGTTTTTTCCTTTGTATGTCCTTATTCCTTGTATAACTTATTTATAACATTTAATATTTTCTATCACATATCCTATTTGCATTTAAGGCTGTGATGCTTTAGATTATTGTCCAATAAATATTCATTCCCTTCTTCCTCTGTGAGTAGAGAGTCTTCCCCAGAACTTGTTGATGTTGACCTTGGCCATGTGACTTGCATTGGCTAGTGAAGTACTGGCAGTCATGATATGAGCCAAGGCTTTTGTAGTGATGCTGTCTCTTTGTGCTTCTGCCATTGTCATGAGAGTAATATGCCCTGTCTAGCTCACTGGTCCATGTAGGGTGACAGATATGATAGAAGATCTGTACGTAACCCATAGTTTGGAGACAAGCCTAGCCAAGCCAACCCAAATCAGCAGACTCCCCCAGCCAACCTTCAGATATTTGAGTGAAAATAAATCATTGCCATTTTAAGCCACTGAGTTTTAGAATAGTTTTATTACGCAGCATTATTGTGCCAATCACTGACTGATACAAAGTTTTAACTCCTTTCCTATACTCTGAATTGCTTGAAGCTAGGGACAGTTTGATTCATCTTTTTTCACTCATGCAAAATTCCCAAACACAATCCTAATACATATTTTTTGAACAAATGAATGGATTAATAAATGAATGATTAAAGAACTCGAGAGAAATTCAAGATTCAAGAATCAGTAACACTAATGTACTCATTAGTTCAACAAGAATAAATTGAATACTTATTTTGTGTCAGGCATTGTACTAGAGGAACAGTATTCAGTGCTAAAAAAAGCCAGACTTGGCATCTTGATGCTCCTTGGTGGCTTGGGAAGGCTCGAGAATCAGGAATTCATAATGCAGTCAACGTGCAAACTCTGATTATCCTTGAATCGCATGCGAGGGCAGCGAAATAATCAGAGAAGTGATAATGGAAAGAAAAGAGCAGAAGATCCCTCTCTCACTGCTGATTCCCATTATCTCAGGTTAAGAGCAAATCCCCAGACAGATGGGAGGAATTTGCATCCATTTGAGAAAATGAATAGTAGAAGCTGACCCAAGGGTAAAATTGAAATCTATAGGGACAGGTACTGGTGGGTCATTTTCTGATTGCTGAATGACACCTCTATCCCTTTCCCCTATTATGGAGAGGCTTTTGGCATGCTGAGCCTAAATGCCGTTATCATCTGTAAATCAAAAACCTGGATCCATGAAGTCTAGATTTGACAGTGTGACCTCAGTGCCCTTTTCTGAGAGCTTTTCCTGATTATTAAGCATTTCTGTCACACTTTCCTGCCTACCCCACCTACTGACCCCAAAGGTGTGGCTAAAGTAGCTTATTGCTGATGACTTCCATTTTGCAACACAAGGAACTCTAGGAATGAGGATCAGAGTGCTAAAATTCCTGAATCATGGAAGGCATCAACAGAACCATGCGTTAAGCCCAGCTTCCTTGCCTTGGACACCAGCCACTGGGGAGCAAAATTCATCCAGCATGTGCTTTAATATCACCCAAGGCTTTCTGTTTGTGTCTCCGTTTTTGAAAGAGCACGTGGCTAGTACAGACGGACTGTGAGAGAGAAAAGGCAACTTTTGCATGGCCTGGAGAATGACACGCCAAAAGAAATGCATGGCCATTTCCAAAACTAGCTTCTCTTAGCCTGAAAGAATAAGTTGGAATTTTTTACTACCTTCAATAAATGCCACTTTGATATGCTAGCAGACCCTAATGGGGACAGCAGCCATAAGAAAATAAATGTTTTGGTCAAGTAGACAAATATCAACAGAGTTCTATTTTCTAATCACTGTGCAATTTAAATATGATAACGCACGTACGACATTTAGTACGCTATTTACCGTATGACAGCAACAACAAAAATAATAATAGTATCATTGATTGAGTCCCTATAGTATACCAGGCAGTATGCTAAATGCTGTGAAGGTCTCATCTCAGCTAACCCTTTCAACAATTCTAAGAGTTAGGAACTGTAAGTATCTCCATCTGTCATATGAAGAAACTAAAGCTAAGAAATGTGAAATTCCTTGTCCAGAGTCACACACCTAATAAGTGCTGAGGCCAGGATTTGATCTCAGGCATCTTACTCTAGAGCTCCTGGTTATAAACACTACTTCATATCCCCTTTCATCATCAAGATCAGACATACAATGAATGGAAGCTAAAATCATCATCATTTTATTATGATCATAATTATTAGGTACCATAACAAGAAAAGTCACTGCATGAGAGTATTTTCTGGAATGTTTCTACTGAAAGAAATGGTTGATTGAAAAGTAAGGATGCAAGTTTAAGTGTGGTCTTCAGGGCCAAACTGTAGGAGACAAGTAAAAAGGAAGGGAAAGGTTGAATCCAAAATACCTGGTTCTCACTTCACCATATGGTAGCCTAGGCAAGGTACTCCCTGAATCATTTGAAAAATGAAATGCAGTAGATTATATCATCGTCCTAATTCTTCACCTCTCTCAATGTCTGCAACCTTTGCCAGGTGTCTTTACTCTTACTAAAGAGCCAGAGTCTATTTCTGCACTCTTTGAATCAGGGCATGTCCATGTGACTTGTTTTGACCAATAGAATGAGGCAGAAGTGAATGGTGGGTCAGTTCCCAGCCCTGCGTGTTCTTGCTTTCTGTCTTATGCTTCTGCAGTCGCTAGAAGCACACGCCTGGGCTAGCCTACTAGTCTCAGAAGGAAGACCACAAACAGGTGGAGCAGAGATTTCCCAGTTAAGGTGCTTAGAGCTGAATCCCTGCTGACTCGCAGATGCATTGATGAGCCGAGCCCGTATAGCCAACCTCCAACCAACCCACTGACGTGTAAGCTATAATAATAAACAATGGTTTTCAGCCACTAAATTTTGGGGTGGTTTATTAAGCAGTAACAGGTAACCAGTACAGAGAATGTTCATATATACCTATGCCCAGGGTCTGACACATAGCTCCTGTTGAATAAAAAATATTTCCCTTTCCTACCTCTTTAATCAATCAGAAAAGTTTTAGTTCCTGCCAGTGAAAGTCCCAAAATTATGTTAAGATCATCAGTCACACAGATGGAGGAAGGAAACTCAAGGATACCTTGTATCAATGCTTCCACTTTGGCTCTTTGCTGAGGTTGGGAAGTGAAGCAAGAGACAGCATGTGACCGACCCTCTTGTACCAGGAGCTTGCAGCTCCACCATCAGCACACACGATGGCCTGACAGCCTCAGAGCAAGTTTTCTAGAGTCATTATTTCCATTGCCACGATTGGTTATTTCTGTTTCAAAGTCAGTTCCCCTCTTCACTCCTGATTTTTCATTTCTGTAAAAAATGACAGTGAGTAACACACCATTGTAAAGCAATTATACTCCAATAAAGATGTTTAAAAAAAAAATGACAGTGAGTGTCTGATTTAGCTCTTGGAAGAAGACAAGGTGTTTAGGGAAGGATGGAAGCATGGAAGAAAAAGGCAAGGGAGGAAAGAAACAAAATGCCTGACCCAAAACGGGTTTTACAAATGTAAAGCGCTAATGAAATTCGAAATAATGATAAATTATGCTTCCAAGGCTGAAGCCTCACGTTTCTCACCATGAATATTCATCTCCATGTTATCTTTCGAGGGAATAAAAATTGGGTGAAACAGCAATGCACGTGTAGGGTGTTGTTTTTTTTTTTTTTTAACTTTTCTTATTCTATTTTTGTCTGGACCAAGGCAGGCCCCTGGCTTGATATTGTCTGTATTGTAATATTCTCTGTAGCTGTGATGCGTGTCTCGCTGGATGTCCACATGCAGACGTCTTAAGTGGAAGATGCTTAAAATGTCAATAAAATGTTAAGTTGAGAAGAAGTGGGGGGGGGGGGAGAAAAGCTGAAACTACTCTCTTTGTGGCTGCTAAATGGTCACAGGTAGAATATGATTGTGACTTTGAGCTTGGCAACCTGGAATCTGGACAAGGGAATCCAATGCATCTTTCATCAACTGGCATGGAAGAGGAGGAGGCTATTGATAAGCTATCAATAGAGGGTTGCAACTTGCTGTCGGAAGAGGTCTGCAATTTGCTCCCAAGCTCAGAGGAGCATCTGTACAGCAGCAGGCATACAATGCACTGCACATGTAGACATAATGTTATTAGTCTTCTCAGGCTACCATAGCAAAATACCACAGGCTGGGGGGATTAAACAACGGAAATGTATTTTCTCACAGTTCTGGAGACTGGAAGTCCAAGATCAAAGAGCAGCTGGATTGGTGTCTGGTGAGGTCTCTGTCCTTGGGTTGCAGATGGCTGCTTTCTCTGTATCCTTGATGTGCGCCTGTGGCCAGGGGTGGAGAGAGCGAGAGAGTGCGAGAGCTCTTCCTCTTCTTATAAGGCTACCAATCCTATTGAATTAGGGTCCCACACTCATGACCTCATCTAACCTTAATTATATCTTAAAGGCCTTATTTCCAAATACCATCACATTGGGGGGTAGGGCTTCAATATGTAAATTTGGGGGAGACACAATTTAGTCCATAGCATACAGTATGGTCAACCTTCTCTGTGAAGGTGGCATGGTTCCCACTGTCCCCAAGGAGGAAAAAATGGCTCATCTTACCCAGCTCTGATGTAATCATTGGCCTGTATTTCACAGCTGAGAGTCAGAATGTCAGCACTGATGACACCAAACCTGAGGGGTTGGGGGCAGGGGAATTTGGGGCAGAGAAAGCGGAAGAGTGAGACAGGAATCACATGCTTTAGCAAATCCCAAAGGAACAAGGAGACCCAGGAGCTCTGAGCCGGAGGGCTTCCTTTCCCAGGGCTCTGAGAAGCAGCCAGGTTTGCCTAAGTCAGTGATCTGGGATCCCCAGAGACAGGAGAAGGGCCTCGGGGAATTGCTGAGTACTGATATGCCCTGGGACCAGGAGGTACACGGGTCAGTAGGCTGACAGGGTGGGAGTGGGAGAGAGAGCATGATAAGATGGTAAATGTTGACACATTAAGACTTCCCCCAAAATAGCTCTCCTGTCAGCCACAATTTTGCTTACAAACCTTCAGCAGCTTTTTGGTACCTTCATAATAATGGTCTTAAGTTGGCATTTGTGGCTCTGTGTGCTGTTTTTCAACTAACTCTTCCAGCTTTCTGAGATGACTGGCAGAGATAACATTTAGGGCTTGTTTATTTGAAATGGCTACTGTTCTGAGCCTTCTATACATATAAACTCACTTAATTCTGACAACTTGAGAAGACAGGACTTACTACCCTCATTCATTTTACAGATGAAGAAACAGGGTTCATGGAAGTTTAGTGGCTCAGCCAAGGTCACATAGCTAGTAAACAGTAGAGCTAGAATTCAAACCCAAGACATCTAACTCCAGAGCCCACGCTCATAAATACTACACAATATGCTTGCTTCATGCACTTTATGTGACAGAATCTCTGGCCTTCTACCAAACATGTCCTATATTTTTTTCTGTTCCTGGGGAATTCAACATCATTCCATTCTCTGCAGATCCCAACTCTCACGAATATTCAAGACCAGATTCAAGGGGTGTCTTCTCCATGAAAATTTTCATGGTCCCTCCCGCTGTAAGTGGCATCTCCCAATTCATCTCCCACTGAGCACTTTATCTTCTCTTGTGGTGATTACCATTTGGGGACTGAAAAGAAAATTTATATGACTGTAGTGTAGCGTGGCACATAATCATCAGATATGGATGCATCAAAGCTCTCCTACAGGCTGTGAGTTTCACACAAGCATGGGGTGGGCATGTCAGCATGCCTCACAATCCCTAGAACAGTGCTCTGCACTTAGTAGTTATATCAGCTAGGATTAGGTTCAGTGGAAAGTAACAAAAAATCAAAAACAGTGAATTTAATGATAGAAGTCTATTTATCTCTCTTATAAAACAAGTCTGGAGATAGACAGTACGGACCTGTTCTAGCATTTCTTTGGCCATCAGGTACCCAGATTGCTTCTATATATTTGCTTCTTAATCCCCAAGGTGTGGCTCTGATCTTCCTGGTCCAAAATGGCTGCTTGAGTTCCAGCCATCACATGCATGATCTAAATAGTAGGAGAGAGTAAGAGAAGACTTCATGGAAGTGCAACACAACACTTCTGCTTATATCTCATGGGCCAGATTTTGTTACACAGTTACTCCTAACTGCAAAGGACCTGGGGATATCTTTTTAGTCATTTAGTTGGAGTTATGACCTTCCAGGTAAAAATGAGTATTATGTTATTAAGGAAGAAGGGATAAGTAGGTGTTGGAGGCAACCAGCAACCTCATCATTGTAGGTCCTCAGTAAATATTCAATTCAACAACTATTTCTTGAAACCTACTCTGTGCCAGTCACTGTGTGAAACACTAAGGATACAGAATTCAAAGAGAAAGCCCACCATCAGACCCACCATATTCTAAGCATGGCTGGCCCACTTGTTACATTTTGGACAAATTACTTAACACCTCCAAAACTTAGTTTCTTCAATCTGTAAATGAAATAATATTACTCTTTCACAGAGTTTGTGGGAGAGGTGATACAGCACACAGTAGGTGCTCAACAAATGTTAGCATTTTAAATTGAAAGCCAAAAGGATGCAACCATTACCACATTGCACACGCTCTTCCCTTCTTGCTTCTGCCTTCTGACACCAAGAAGAGCCCTCCAGCTTTGACACAAGTCAATTTTGGATGAAGCCGAGATTGAATTTGATTCTTCTTCCTTGAGTTGACATAAAGGGGTCTGAACCTTAATTACTAGTCATTGCCCTTCACACACAAAAAATGGTAACCTGCTCAGCCCATCAAAGCATGCCCTTTGAAATGCTGAACTAGACAGTGAGCAGAAAGTATCTGACAAAAGGTATCTTTTCTTCCAGAGATAAAAGCAACTTGAAATGCATTTAAGTCCTATGCCCTTGTTAATTAATCAGGATTCGCATTAAAAGCTTAAACATCTTTGATGCAGGAAGCTCAGAGAGCCGGAACCTGTTCTGTAGAGGGGAGATGGGTGGACAGGGCAGCCCAAAGAGGTGTGTGTGGGGAGGGGGTGGAAGACTAGATGACCTGTTGCCTACCAGGACAGATGTAACAGGCAGGGAGGAGACTGGTTCCAAAGTGAGAAGACCACCACATTTGTGCAGGTCCTACCCATTCATTAAAGAGAAATGCAGGGCTCTGAGCTACTAGTGCTTCTGACACAGCTTCCTTCCCAACGTTCATTCGTTCAGGAGGAGTTTATAGTAGGAACTTCTGTTCATTCCTGCAGCATATGATTAGTGGGCTTCTACTATTATACCTGCCAGCTTGGGGATAGAGTTGTACAAAAGACATAGTCTCTACCTTTGGAAGAGTCTGGCACAGTGGTTCTCCAATGAGGGTACTTTTGGAACTCTCTTGGTTGTCCTAACCGTGGGGGCAGGGTGGGGTGGGGAGAGAGCCCGGCATCTAGCTGGTAGAGGCCAGGCACATTCCTCGGCATCCTGCCGTGCATGGAACAGCCCCACAACAGAGGTGCCCAGTCCAAATGATCCAGAGTGCCAAGGCTCAGACAGTGGGAGAGCAGACATTCCAACACGCAATTTCAATAAAGCGTAATAAGTGCCATGCTCTAGCAGGAACAAGTAAGCAAGTGTCAGGGAAAGCCTCCATGCAGAAGTGGTATATAAGCTGAGACTCTGGAGATGAGTACGAGTGAAGGGGTTGGACGGGGCAAGCAGAGGGAACAGCGTGTGTGAGAGCTCAAAGGCAGGAGAGCTCAGAGCCACTGAGAACATGAATGGTCAGTGAAACTGGAGGGGGGAGTGAGAAGGGGAAAGGCACAGAGGTGGGGCTGGCAGGCTAACAGGGGCTGGGACTTGTGAGCCGTGCTTAGTGATAGAGTTTTGTCTGAAGATGAATGCAGAATCGCTGAAGGCTTTTAAACCAAAAAGCGACACAATAGAAATTTGTTATAGGAAAACATATTGCTCGACACTGTCCCACGTACTTGAGAGGAAATACAAGATCATCTGTGCCTTGGCAGTCTAATAGGCAAAATAAAATAAAGTCAGAGAGCTGTGATACAATTACGTGTAAAAGAAGACTTGAGACAGATTGGTTTCCATTTACAAGGCCAGGGGAAATCAGTCCTGGCTTAGTCAGTGAGGGCTGCTATAACAGAATACCATAGACTGGGGGATTTAAACAACAAGATTTATTTCTCACAGTTCTGGAGGCTGGAGATCCAAGATCAAGATGCTGGAAGATTCCATGTCTGGTGAGAGCTCTCTTCTCAGTTTGCAGATGGCTGCCTTCACCAGTGTCTTCACGGGGTGGAGAGAGGTCAGCTGTGGTCTCTTATCCCCTTATAAGGGCACCAATCTCCTCATGGGGGCTCCACCCAGAAGATATTATACAAACCCAATCACGCTGGGAGGTGCTTAATAGTCTGTGGGGGAGGGATTGGAGCTGAAGTTGGTGGAGATTAACATCAGGTGTGAAGGTGCAAAATCTAAGGGGAAGCTGGAAATAAAGACATAAAGAAGTTGGCTTTTGCTTACCACTTATCTTTGTCCAGACTAAACATCTTTCAGTTTCTTAAATGCAACAGGTTCTCTCTTGTCTCCCAGATGTGCTACTTGGAATATCCTGCCTTCTCTTCCTTCCCAACTTCCTTTCATCTGATTAACACCCTCTCAGCCTTCAGGTCTCAGGTTGGACATCACCTTTTCTGGAAGATTCTCCATGGATTCCTCAGTCTGGAGATTGGAATTGTTTGTCTATCGCTCCATTAGATGATAACCTCCATGAGGGCGAGCACATGAGTTGTTGCCCATTGCTCTGTTCCATGACTTAGCACAAGCCTAGCAAATACCAGGTTCTTGCTAACTATTTATTGACTCGGCTTGAGTTGGAAGCCAGGAGCATCCAAACAGGGTGGAATCTAATCTGAGGAATGGTTCAGGGTCAGAGTTTTAGAACCAGGGCTGCAAACTCAGAGCGGGTTGGGCACCCTATTTATTTGGCGCCAGTTGAATATTGTGAGGGTTGGCATGGGTGCTTAAAGCTCAGGGCTACCCCAATCAAGTGCCCCAACTACACAGATCTGGGAGAAATTAATTGTTTCAGGGAGAGAGAGGAGCCCTGGGAAGCTGTGTGGATAAAGTGGTATTTCTGCTTGGCCTTGAGGGACAGACAGGCTTGGTGTTGCCATTGCACAGCTCTGTTCTCTCTCTGCCTTGGCACCTGTTGATCTTCCAAATTCTCTGCACACCGCTGTCTCTGTCAGAGCACAGGTGTGGCTTAATGTGCGGACTGTCACCTAGGTTACATCCCACGGAGGACACCTATTATGTGCTGTTACGGGCTGGGATCTCCAGGCGCATGCATTCAAAGCACAAAACACCTACAGCATATTCAACATGGCGCCCCTTATGTATTCATGATCATGAATAGTGTATGTGTATGTGGATCCATAAAAACTTGCATTTCATTCAGAGGCTTAACTTTTCAAAGAACTTCCACAACTCGAACCTTGTTTCCTTTGCATAGCAATAATATGAGGCAGGTGAGGAAGACATGGTTGTGCTCACATTGCAGATGAGGTTAAATGACTTGTCCAAGGCCACACAGCAATCCTTATGCAACTAGGGACGGGACCCAAGGTGTCATAATGGCCAATTAATCAAACCCTTCCAATCCAGTGTCGGTGAGCTCTCTACTTTGTGATAAAATATGTTCAAATGGGTTAAGGACAACTGCCAGTAACTCAACCTACTGTGCAATGTTTAATAAAGTCTTAAAATATGATCTTTTGATACGTGAATGATTTTTAATTGTTATATCTTCCTGATTGACCAAAGAAATCAATTTCTTCAATTATAAGAATTGGGTCCTTGTGCTTTACTAATATGTGTAATGGTGAATGCTAGAAACAAATGAGTAATTGGTAATAACATGAACTTATATTCATCTAAAGTTAAAAGCATTTGGTTACATACCTGGCTTATAATGAAATCAACTGAATTAAATCACTAAGGATCAAAATCCTTCAGGGAAACTGTTTCTTCTCTGAATTTAAGCACTAGGCCAAGTAACCAGAGGGCTAATGTTTAGGTAATCTAGCTAATGGCAAAGCATATATACATATGCACCTATAAAACTCCAACTAGTTACCCTGCTATGTAGAGTACTTATAACACTTTTCAACTCAGACTTGGAGCAAATGCATTTTCTTTGCTCCCTTACCCAGAACCCTCCCGCCAAGCTCTGCTTTCTCTGTTTCTTCTTTTCTTCCACCCGTTTCCCTCTAAGACTATTTCCTCTCTGTGACGGTTTTCATAATAAAGCCAGTGATAAGGCAGGCTCCTGATTCTGAAGAAGAAAGAAGTACAGCTGTGTTGAATTAGTACAGCTAAGAAGAAAGTATAGCCGTGAAATTCATTTCTGTGGTCTGATGTCTTTCTGCAGCGTGTGTTTTCGAGCATTCGTATAAAGAAGTGCCTTTTTAGGGCGTTCACGTTGTCTTTATCTTTCACTCTCACTGCTTCATGCACACGCGCGCACACACACACGTGCTTGCAGAGACAGAGGCTGTCCCTATGCAAGCTTTGCCAAAACAGTGTTCTCCCACAGATAAATCACTTCCTTCCCAAGGAAGCAAATACCTGTGCCACATGGCTGCAGTGGGTGGGAGGACTCTGCATCCTGAAATACCCTGTCTGTCAATCGTTTAGCACCGTAGTGAGGAGAGCCTCTCTGATCGCTGAGCAGTCAGGAGAGCTGCCCACACTGGACCACCAGCACCAAGGCCCTTTCCTCAAGGTGACTCCCGAGACCAGTTCCGGGATGGTCTGAAGGACCCTGTGTCAGGAGACAGATATGATTACTGGTGGTACCCTCCAGGATTACTTCTGTGATTGGCCCAAAGAGCAGAGCCTGCATGTGCTTCCCAGAGCCAATGTCAAAACTAAGCGGAAGCCTCGCGACAGATGAATTAGGGCTTGGAGATCCTGTGGTGGGCATCCTCCCACCGTACTCAAGAGGAAAAGAATCCCACACAACATACCGATAGGCTGCAAATATATGAATGCTGATATTTGCTTCCCCTATTGCACAAAGGAAGAAAACACATAAATGGGTTAATTAGCTCCTATGCAGCATTTAATTAGAGCATCTTTGTTCACTCTGCTTTAGCCAGAATCTCAATTATCTATCCCTATTTCCAGGATTTTTGAGCACAGACGTACATTTTCACTAGGGACTCCCCATCTGAAGCTTGGGGTCTCAGCGATCTTCCATGTGGCAGTGGTAGCCAATTTCAACATGAAATTTTGATTACTTTGAAGTTATCCCATTATCACAGGGAACAATGGCTCCTTTCAACGCTCAAAAGGCATTTTTTTTTCATGCTGTATGTGTATAATTATAAATAGGTTTTTTAGAAGTCCAGACTGGCGTCAGGGCTGGGAACTTGGTGACTTTTCTTCCCATAAGATGAAGCAATGATAAGTGACCTTGATTATGTAAAAACTCATTCAATCCTCACAACAATCCTCTAAGGTAGGTATTATTATTTTTTTATCAGCATTTGTCAGATAGAGAAACTGAGTCACAGAGAGGTTAAGGGATTTGTCCAGAGACTTGATCCCAGGTGGTCTGGATCCTGGGTCTAAACTCTCAGTCATCGTGCTTCTATGTTTCTCAACAATACCATAGTCTTTGCTGCATGAACACCAATATCAATTCTATTGGAATCATAAATTGACACAGATCATTCTTTTTATAAGAATGATATTAGTTAGAACTATTTTGATTCTGAATAAAAGAAATCAGACTCATACTTAACATATGCAAAAGGGGAAATTTATTATAAGGGGGGAGGGGATGGCTCTTGAAGAAGCCAAGGGCAGGAATGCAGCTGGACATCAGAAACAATGGGAACCAGGAACTGAAACAGCATTAGGACGCTCTCCTTGTCTCTTTTCCTTATTTCTTTCTATGATCACCTACACCTGCTTTCTTCTTCTTTCTGTCTGTCTGCAGAGTTACATCTTCAAATCCCTGTTCCTTACAGAGGAGAAGCACATAGCCCACAGATTCTGAGCTTTATTTTTCACACACTTGGACCCAAAGAGAGACTAGTCCAATATTTACTCCTAATATGTCCATAAAGCCCAATATGAAAGTGATGATTATTATCGTTGTCACGGAGGCCCTTGTGGTGGATAACTATTGATTTCTGTGTCTGGTGCTTGGACCAGCTCCTTTGCCCTACCTCCTCACATGCCTGAAGTAGGAGCAGCTGCCTTTTAAAGCACAAGCATTACAAGGGTCCCCAGTCCTCACTGGGCCAGTAAGGAGCTTCCTTGGACCTTTTCAAATCTGTAACTGTTTTCCAGAATTTGATACCTGAAACAGCATCAAGAAGTAGGAAAAGTGGTTACTACTATTCTTTTTCTTTTTTTTTTTTTAACAGATGAGGACTCAGAGGTTCAGGGAGACGACAATACTTTTACCCAATTTTGCATTGCTGTCAAAGTGGTAAAGTCCTTTCTCAATGACTTTTTGGACAATGAAAGCAAAATTCAAAATTCAGCTTTTAGTCCTGGTGTACTCTGCATTGGAGAATCCAAAGGCAGTGCACCTGATTTGAAGATTAGGAGCCAGGTCTCCCAACTTCTGGGCTTGCCACACAATATTTCTCCGCACTCATAAGGGCTTTGAAGCACGCATTATTGTGACAGCCCAGGGTTCAGAATTTAACCTTTTTCCTAGAATCATTCCTTTCTTGGCACAGAGCACATACAATTTTCTTTTATTATTTTCTATTTAGCTCTTTGTTTTTTCTGCCAACTCTGGATTCTGAGAAAGTGGCCAACGCTGCAGATGTCAAAGCTATTGACTGTTCAGATTTCCCACACGGAAGTGATGAGTTTCCTTGCCTTGTCCCCCACCTTCTTTTAAGAGCATTTAAAGAGCATCTCCACTCAGCAACCTATGAATCATCGTCATCAATTAATACATATGGGCACCCACTCCTCAGAGCTTCACACTAAGCTAGGCATGGCTCTCTGCAGGGGCTCGTGCAACACATTTTCAAGGAAACTAGAACAGATCTCTTGGGTGAGTGGTGTCCTACAAATCATGAATATGTAGTTAACCAGCTGTACAGCATCTCTCACTCTATGGCACAAAGAGTGGGTTTTAATTCAGAATTTACAGCAAAAAATATTCAGGTTGTAGCTAAAAGAGAGCTTCTTGATCACCCAGGGGAAAACACTGGCATGAGCCATTCAATGAAGATATTGCATCTCTGTCCCTAGAAACCTGTTCTAGTGCTGGCTCTCGTGGTAGCCAGCATCCAAGGTGGTCCCCAGTGATTCTTACCACCTGGTATTCATGTCATTGCATGGTCCTCTCCGACCATGAATAGGGCTGACCTATGTAACCAATAAGATATTATAGAAATGACAGTGTGCTACTTCTGAGGTTAGGTCATAAAAGACATTGCAGCTTTCTCATAGTCTTTCTTGAATTGCTTACACAGGGGAAAGACAGCTGTCATATCATGAAGAGAGTCAAGAAGCTCATGAAAAGGCCCCTGTGGGAAGGAACTGAGGCCTCCTGGACAAAGCCTACATCAACTTTCAGGCATGTGAGTGAGCCCCCTTGGGTGTGCATTCTCCAGCCCTGGTCAAGCCTTCAGGTGACTGTAGCCCTAGCTGACATCTTGACTGCAACCACAAGAGAGATTTTGAGATAGAACCTCAGCTGAGCTGCTACCAAATTCCTGACCCACAGAAACTGAGATAAAAAATATTTACTATTATTTTAAGTCACAGAGTTCTAGGGCAATTTGTTATGCAGCAATAGATGACTAATACAGGTTGAAAATTCTGCTCTGCCCATACCCTATTTTAGAGAAGCTACCTTTATATAGCTCTTAATGAATGAGCACAGCTGAGCTGAATCAGCTCAGTATGGTGGGTGCTGCTTTTGAAAAAGGAATAGAGAGTTGGGGGTTTTGTCAGCCACCATGAGCCAGGGACAAGCAGAAAGCAGAGGATGCTGTGACCGAGGAAGAAGGACAAGAAGCAAGAGAGAAGCAGAGAAGAGAAACAAAATAAAACAAAAATGAGAAAGTAGCTTCGGATCCTAGAGGCTTCTCAGTCGCTCTTCTCGGGGTACTTGAAGCCAATTCTGAAATTCCAGGTCTCCATGACGTTTCAGATCCTTTGATTTCAACCAACATAAGATGCACTTCAAAGGGTCCTGAAGCAAAAGTGCCATCAAAAGTTATTAGAGGATCACTTTTCCAGATGTTGGGATATTTACCTAGAGGAAAGGGCTCTGGACTTGAGCTCTTAAGAGGCAGTGTTTCATGGAAGAAATAACATACTTTCCTTGTCATCTCTTTATTTTAAAGGCAAATAAATGGCTTAGAGAAAGTGATTTTCACACAGTCCTATTGTGATTTAAAGAGATAATGCAATCTCTCTAGTATCAAATAGAGACATAACTAAGAAAACGATGTCTTCTGTAGATGCCTGTTCACTCATTTCTACAAAGCCCAGGTTCAAGAACAGAAGAGATTTACACAGCGTTGGAACAATGATCTCTCCCCTCTGAATCCCGTGACTTGCCATGATGAATAGCTGGACAGGCAGGAGTGATGTCACACCCCTGCATTGCTTATTGTTGTGGACCCTGTCTCAGGGAAAGAACACTTCCCTGTGGGGCTCTGCATTGGCTTGGATATTAATTTGGCATTGAAACTAAGCCCACTGTGTGCAAAGGAGCTCTGGTGAGGAGCTTTTATTTTCCATAAAACAATAAATCTAGATACCCAGATTATGGTCCAGCTTCCTCCTCTGGAGAGAACTCACAAAAAGGAATCTCAACATGTGAAAAGTAGTAAGAGTTCCTTTTGCTTTTCACTGCAAGAGGGTTAAAAGATATTATATATGCACCTGAGAACATGAGGTTTGTGAGGTATTCAAAGCCAGAGGAAGTCAGATTAGAAAGGATGGGTGCCGCTGAGGAAGTCTGCATGCAGGAGATGCGGTATGAACTGTGCCTTGCACAGGCCAAGAGGTGCAAGGCGAACCTGCAGACCAGAGGCAGAAGAATGCAGCTCTTGTGTTAATTTCCAAAGGGAGACTGATAATATTTCCCTCATGAATGCTAAATAACGTCTCCTGCAAGGAATGTTTCATGCTTCCATAAACAGCCCACGCCTGTGTGATATTACGGAAGAAATTCTCCATAATGGTGAGGGATTTCTACTTACAGGGAGTTTTTAAGTGAGCTGCAATGAAGAGTCTTCAATAAAAGAAGAAATGAAACATCAGAGACACAGAGACAGTCTTGGAATGTGTAATCATCTTTTTTTGGTCTCTCAAAAGAACACTGCTGGCTTGTTTTTTGCTTCTGCTTCTCAGCCCAGGAGATTTAAGATTTTAGGACCTTGGCTCTGCTGACCTCTCCAACCTCAGCTTTGACCATGCCCCCATCCAAATCTATTCCAGATACATTGAACTATTGCTGTTTTCCATCTCCAAGCATATGCACCTGCTATTCTGTCTGTCTTGAACACTCCCCCAGGCCTGTCTTTACCTGGCTAATTTCTTTCCTTGTTTCAGAGCTCAGCTGAGACATCAATGCCTCTGAGAAACTGGTCATGTTCCCTTCCACATTCTATCCCCCTCCAACTCTCCTGTGGGGATCTGTAATGGATCCTTGTCTTGCTTTTTCTGCTACTCAGCAGCTTTTGAACACACACATATACGCACACACACACCACACACACTCTGGTTGGGCAATGTCCTGTCTTATTCCAATTTGATTGGCTATAATCCCAGCCTGACCAACTGGGCACACCCAAGAGAAACCTTGAGTAGAAAGTCAGGAACATGAGGAAGGAGATTTGCACAGACTCTCTTTCCTGCTGAGGCTGATAGTAGAAGCATTTGGGGTTCAGGCCACAGGAAGAGGGAGTTCTGGTGTCCAGCACCCAGGGCCAGTGGGATGTGCTGCCATCTTTGGTGAGGGGCTGGCAGGGTGGGGTTTGCTGGCACATTCCCACACTATGGTTTGGGTATTGTGTGGTGGGCAAGGCTGGTTCTCTGCAAGCCACCATTAATTCATTCCTTTCCTCAATTCTTTTTCTGCTGAAAGAGTTCTTTTCAGCTGAGAACCCTGAATGAGACAGTACGTCCTCCTCTGTGCCCCTACAGCCCCCGAACTTCCCCTTCACTCCATGTTATAAGTTGTTCTATCTGGCTATCTGTCCTCCTATTTGTCCCATCCATTTCCTCAGGGTTGGGCCAGTAGACCTTCTTCATAATGATATCCCAGTTCTTATTGTGACACCTGGTGAAATAAATATTTACTGATTAAGTAAGATACAAATGAAAAAGATTTTTTTCCAAGTGCCTTGTACCATTCTCTGACTTTGGAAGACCCTTGTCAGCTATGCTTTCACCCGGGATGCCTTATTCCCAGAGCACACGTCTGTGGACACCAGGGTATCCTGAGAGAGTGGGTTAGAATCCAAATGGGAGTGGACAGTTGCCCAGAATAGCCAGAAATAAAACAGAGGTGCTTGAACCTAAAGAAATAGACAAGTTCATTACCAGGCAAACTCAGTATCAGGGGCTCCTGTTGCATTCAAGAGGGGAGTGCAAGTTCACAGGGAATAGGGAAACCAGCGTTGGGGGCAGAGGGCAGAAACAGGCCTCAGGGGTGCAGCGTCAGGTGGGAGGGAGAGTGAGCAGGGCTCACCTGGTGATGAGTGGGGGTGGGCAGAGGAAAAGCAGCTGTACAATGACCTTGAGGTGGAACGTCTGGGCACATGCCAGGAATGGGAAGAAAGCTAGAGATGCTGGGGATGGGTTCAGCGGTATTGGCACAGAGAATCCATGTTGCCTGGGAAAGTCTCTTTGGCTTTTGCCTGGAAAGCCACAACTCAATCTTTACAACAACTTGAGCCTAAGATCCCTGCCAGAGGATTTTTTTGGGACCTTGGGCTTGGTTTGGATCATTTATCAGGAACTCAGAGACCCCTGCAGTTTCTATTCAAACATGTATGGCACTAGAGTATAGTTATCTGTTTATATGCTTATTTAATAATAGTAATAACAATAATAGTTATTAATTGCTAAATGCCAGGCACTTTATGTACATTATTCATCTAATCCTTCCAACAGCTCTATAACTTAGGTACTATTATTATCCTTAATTTTCAGATGGTAAAATTAAGGTCCAGGGAGGTAAACTGACTAGCCTAAGGTTGCACAGCCAGTAAGTGGCAGAGAGGAGATGTGACCTCAAGGTGTGAATTTCAGAGCCTCTGCCCTTAAACACTAGGTTATAGTGACTTGAGTCTATATCTCAGCTGAGTAAACAAGCATTAGTTTCCTTACTCCTTTTGCAGTTCAAGAAGCCATATGAGGATCTAGGAGCAAGGAAAGGAAAGAAACTTGTCTGGAGGACACAGACACAGGCAGAGCTGGAACTAGATCCCAGATCTCGCAGCTAATCTCAGACGATAATCTTGCTTTGGGAGAACAATTTAGGAAGCTAAGTTTGGCCCAAGTGGATGTGGGAGGAGGAAGAGGATACCAGCGACTGACTCTCTAGATGGGCCAAATATTAGTGCTCAGAGAAAACGATTTTTGCACAGAGACTTTGCAAAGGCTGGTAGTTACTGTCTTGTGAGTCCGGACGAGCTGCCGCCGTCCAAACACCAGCAAAGCCTGTACAGTCTTGCTGCTCCTCTTACCTGACATATCCAGACGTTAGATGCTTCGAGGGGAAAATGCTTCTGATCTACATTGGCTCCAGTCCCAAAAGGCTGATATTTATGGGCAGGCCCATGGGGGAAGGGTTGAGACTGGCTCCAGGCCCTATTTCAGCTGTCTCTACATGGGGCCCAACCCCCTTTTCTTACTTCCCAGCCAAGAGGTAAAAGGACACAAGAAGTATGGAATCTTGAACCTGGTCATGTCTTCTGGGATCCCCTTAGATGAGGACCTGGCTGGTCCTCACAATTATCTGGGGCATCGTAAAAAACACACATTGCGGGTCTCATTTAAGACCCTAGAGGCCTGGGTTTTGCACTTTTCAAGAGCACCTTGGGAAATGCTGATGATCAGGCAGCTGGAGGAACCTTTGATCTAATTCAACAGAACCACAGTCACATGTTACAGATGGGGCAGCGGAAGCACAGGCGGGGAGGAGCAAGGAGCGGAGAAAGTGGTTAAAGCCTGAACTCTGCCATGTGCTTGCTTTGTGGCTTAGGGAGAGTCGCGGGGCCTTCCCAAGTTCCAGTTCTTCATATTTAAAAAACAGACACAATAAGAGACCCAACAGCACTATTGTAAGATGTAAGTGTAAAGTTCTTAGCTCAGTGCCTGGCAAAGTAAATGTTTGCTCTTATTAACGAGCAGGGAAGCAGCCAAATAATTATACCCTAGTAGGATAAATAATTTTGATTATTTTCATTGTTGTGGCTGTTTCTTTTCTTCTATAATTTTTTTGTGAGATTCAAGACTGCTCACCGTTCTTTCTTTTGTGCCCTGCTAGAGGAAATAATTTCCTGGACCACAAGCTGATCCCCGGGTACATGTCTATACAGAAGAACTCCCTTGCTGTGACAACAGGTCTCATTTTGTTCTCTGAGCTTTCCCTTCCCATCAGGTCAGCCTGCAGAGACCTAAGCAGACCGCACGGCCTGACCTTCCACCGAAGTCCCTCTGGTGTGGAGCATCTGAGAGCGCAGGCCCGTCCCACAGTCCAGGGACACAGCAGCAAAGGCATGGCTAATTCCCAGTTACATTGGCCCAAGGTCTGGCCCCAGGGCATCTCCAGCTCAAACTCCCCCTAGTGGGGGGGTCCCGCTCTGGAAAGAGACCAGATGCAGAGAGTCAGCCAGTGTGAGTGTGTGGCCCTGGATGTATTTGCATATCTGCATACCAATGCAACTATAATGCTACATGAGAATATAAATATTTTGGGTGCTGAAGGAGAGGAGAGGGGTTCACAGTGTCCAGCATGCAGGAACCAGGATGCCAAGTGGGGACAGAATTTATACAAGCTGCTATGAGATGCTCCAGGCCATGTAAGATGGGATTATGCCTGGGGGCTGCTGGCACAGATTTTAAGTGTTAAGGCAGTTTAGGGAAAGGGGGAGCCTTTGCGAGTCACAGTCATCTGGAAAGGTTCTCCAGGTGTGAGGCATTAGGACATCCTTCAGGAATGTCTCCTCTTACCAGGAAGAAACAATAATTATGATAAGAATGATCACTACAATTTATTAAGCATTCACTCAATTCCAGGACATGTACTAAGTGCTTTACGTGCAACATCTGGTATGTTTCTCACAAAACATGGGGTCGGTGCTACGACTATTATTCCCACTTTATAGATTACAGGTGATTTGCAAGGTGAATGGCAAGACGAAATGTGAACTAAGACCATCTGATTCCACAGCTGGCACTCCAAACGGCACCCACTCCCAGCATCTCTGAGTGTGGTTACAACCCAACTGAAGTGACTAATGCCACTGCTGCCACCACCAGAATCACTGCAAGCCCTAAAGATGCTTTCGATAGGCTACCCTTTATGTAGACATTTCACACTTCTCCAAAATGCCTTTTCATGCCTCCTCCCCATTGCTTCTCAACACCATCCCACAAGGAAGTTGTGATGGGATTATTCCCATTTTGCAGATTAAGACAATGAAGCTCGGAATTTGTTTCTTGCCGTAAGAATACATTTAGTGACAGAGATCATACCAGGACACTTGGCTCCAAATGTAGCCCTTTTCCTTCAGCATGATGTGGAAGTGTCCCCGGAGTGAAGTGTTATTATACCTTTAGCAGGAGGGTAAACTGAAGCACAGAGCGGACCACCTGTTTGCCTGGGTTCCCTCCTTACTCTCCTCTCTGCTTTGGCCACCCTACTCTGTATGCCTGCTGGAAGGTTCCCTGGTGTCATTTTAGACAGGAGAGCAGCCCTTGGGTAGACCCGCATATCTCAGTTCAGCACTCAGCAGAGAGAGCTCAGATGTCATTAATCACTGTTCTGTTTCCATAAATGCGTCAGCGCCCTTACCAGGCAAAGGCAGATACCCCCGGGGGAGAAACTCTAGAAACAGAAGCCAGAGCATGTACCCCAGCGCCAGATGGGAAGGAAGGGGCTGAGGTTACTGCAGTGTCAGAAGGAGAGTGAGATCTTTATCGCGCCTTTGGGGAAAGAACTTTGCTTAGAGACCTGTCAGGCAACCAGAACCTCAGCCTCCAGCAGCAACTCACCCAGAATTAAATCCTGATGCCCTCTGTTGGTGTTTTCCAGTAATGGTAAATTTTTGGAGATGTAGAGAGGAAGCAAGAATTTGTGGGTCACAGACATAAACCCCATACTCACACATACACACAAATTCACAGGCACCATGATTTTACTCTCAGAGTCTTCAGAACAGAATCATAGACCATCAGACTTGCAGAAACTTTTTAAACATCTGAGTCTTGTCACTTAGTTTTTGCAAATGAAGAAACAGAGGCTGTCAGAGGGAAAGCCATTTTTCCAAGGCAAAATACGTGCCACATTCTTTACACATACCATCACATCTAATCCTCACTGCAGCCTCACATAGTAGGTATTATTCTCTCCCATTTAGAAGAGGGAAGGAGATAAAGGGAAGTCATGGAATGTTTCCAAAGTTAGTAAAGCTATATACTACTTGGCAGGTGTAGGATGCTAATCCAGGCAGATTTGGCTCCCGAAGCCATCCACGATGCCTTTCTAGTTAGATAGAGCTTCAACTTGAACTTGGATCACCTAACCTTTAATTTTGTGACCTTTACACAAATGTGTGCAAAATATACATATTCAGTCTCTCCCCATCCACACAGAGACACGATGAGCTAATTTTAGGCTCATGCCCTGTATATCACTATGGAACATAATGTTTGTTCCAATAAATGACATCTTATTTTCCACCCGTGTTTAGAACCAATTGAGAGGTAGGCACAGGAACCAAAAGAGAAAAATCAGTCTATCACCACTGTTACTGTCAGAGCTCTTAGATGATGTGGCTTTGGGTCTGTTGCCCAGGTGGGCCTACCAACACTTTATCTCTGAATAAGTTAAGCTTACCTGCCCAGTCACTGGTACAGTGGGCAATCACAGTCTTCCATGCAGACAGAAAACTGCTCAATTAAGCTTAGCACATGACAAAGGGCAGCTGAGCAGGCACTCTCCCTACAGGCAGGCAGACCTGAAAAAAACAATACAAACAAACAAAGATGCAAATTGAGCTTCGCATACCCATTTTTTGGGTAGAATTCACCAATCAGATAAGTCACTTCCCTGGGGGTATAGAAAGACCAAGAATAATATGCTAATGGAAGTTCCTTTACATGGAAACATGAGAAGCTCATTATAAGCCATTCCACTTAATGCTATTATTTCAGGGGTCCACTAAGAGTGTATAACATTCCTTGCATTATCTGCAAAGTTTGCAAGTAAGTTAAAGTTTACTAATCTAGAGTACACGGAATGATTTGACTCCTTAAGAGAACAATTTTCAAGCACTGTGTTATAACTAGCATGTTATATGCTAGTTACCAATGAATATTTTTCTATTTCCATCAACACGTCCCCACAGGGACTTGAATTAAATTCTAAAACATGCACTTCTGGAGTTTAGACTGGCCTTCCCTTAATTAGTACAAATGACAGCTCTGGCTCTATGTAGATGAGTTACATAGTTGACTCATTGTTAGCTGCATCATAGCAGGGAGGATAGTTTTCAATATAAGCCCAACTTTCACCTGCTTGAAATTCTCTGAAAAGCCTCCTTTTGAGTGGTAACTTGTCCGACCCACTTCTTGTCCTAAGTTGGAGGAAAATCAATCCCACTATTTGAGAGTTGGACTCAATCTGAAAGCAATAGGCTTGTCAAATTTAATTATTTCACACTCCACTCACCAGGCCTTGAAAGTGTCAATTTCACCTGAGGGGTAATGGGACCAGGGAAGAAAAATCTGACCAAGTGTGGGAAAACAACAAGTTATCCTTAACAACAAAAGCAACCTTTGAAAGTTGGAAAAAAAGTTTCCCCAATGAGGAGCTAGAAGAGGGTTAGAAGAGAGAGATTTGCAGATTGATTTTCTCCTGATGTTTTTCATAAAAAATTAGAATTCTGGAAAATACGTGCAGAAAGCGTCCTTAGAAATTATCAAATCAAACTTCTTTAGTTTATTGATACAGCGACTAAGGTATCGCTGACATTTAATAATAATAGTAATAACAATAACAACCACCGTTATTTATTCAGCATTGAATATGTGTCAGTCACTTTTCCAAGGTCCCCAGCCAGTCAGTGGGAGAAAATAGGCCAGAGGCTAGGTTTTCCAACTGCTACTATTTTTATACTAAATTCTAAAGTAAGTGAGGACCACATAGAAAAGCCTGATAATTTTATATTTTATCCCCTTCAAATTCAAAGAATAGCAAAGTTTCAATGACATCTGTTTAACTCTGGCATAGACCACAGCATTGAAATCTCCTCCCACAGAATCAGGACTGATAGATGTTTTTAAAAAAGATAAACAGAGAAAATAGAAAGGTCATTAACATGGTACAATGTCTTTGTTCCTGTAAGGCTATGAAATGAATGAAAATATATCCAAACCTTGTTATTTTCAGCAGTTGGGGTGATTGAGGAATGGGGGTTAAGATTCTTAAACTATAACATTTAAGGTCATGGAAAATGATGATTTGTTCCAAGTTGCTAGATGCAGGGGACAAGAAAGCAAGAGTTAAAGAGAGGTTTTCTACACAAAATAAAGGAATTAATGTGTGTGTCTCCATTGCAATCTGCAATTTCCCCAAGTTCATGAGTAGAGAAAAGTGGAAAAATCTAGTATGTAAGAGATCTGATTTAGACAGATATGGCTTTGCCTCTCACCTCTGCTACCTACTCACTGTGTGACTTTGGTAAGTAACTCAACCTCTTCTTTTTAAAAATTGTAGTAACATATATATAAGATAAAATTTGCCATTTTAACCATTTTTAAAATGTACGATTCATTGGCATCAATCACATTCACAGTGTTGTGCAACCATCACCACTATTTATTTCCAAACATTATCACCCCAGACAGAAATTCTCTACCCATTAAATAATAACCCCTCACTCATCCTCCCCTCAGCCCCTGGTAACCTCTAATCTACGTATTTTCTGTTTCTATGAGTTTGTCTTATTCCATTTAAGTGATACAATACTTGTCTTTTTGTGTCTGGTTTATGCCACTTAGTACTATGTTTTCAAGATTCATCTATCTTGTAGCAGGTGTCGGCATGTGCTAAAGACTGAATAATATTCCATTGTATAATATTCCATTGTATGAATATGCCATATTTTGTTTATCCATTCATCTGCTGGTGGATATTTGGGTCGTTTCCACCTTTTGACTATTGAGAATGATACTTGTTGGTTTGAAACTTCAGGAGCTTCCCAGGTGAATTCTGAAACTCGCCCCCATACACAGAGGGCAGGGAGAGAGCAAAGAAAGAGGCAGACCCCTCCAGGTTGGTAGGTGGCAGTGCAAGGGAACTTACATACAAGGCTTGTCTTGAGCGGCTGCAAGACAAGTAGATCTCTGCACCTGTCCATCAGACTCTTAATTAAAAGTTTATATAGAGGTCTTAACGGGGTTCAGCCATGTATACTGTACAGATGGTCTCAACATCACGTTGCTCTCTCAAGGCTACATCCTTGAAAGCAGCACCCAGTGTGGGAACCGTGTGCAGTACGCACATTCCGAGGACAGGAGGGGGTAAGGATTGCCTGGGTCCAGCTCCTGGGTCAACTGGCAGTCACATCCTCTTGATTACCTCCTCCAACAATGCTGTGATGAACACTGGTGTACAAGTATCTGTTTGAGTCGTTGTTTTAAATTCTTTAGGGTATATACTTGGAAAGTGGAATTGCTGGGTCATATGGTAATTCTAAGTTTAGCTCTTTTTTTTTGTGGCTGTGCCGCGCGGCTTGCGGGATCTTAGTTCCCTGACCAGGGATCGAACCCGTGGCCCCTGCAGTGGAAGTGTGGAGTCCTGACTACTGCGCCAGGGAATTCCCATAAGTTTAGCTCTTTGAGGAGCCACCACACTGTTTTCCACAGCAGCTGTACTGTTTTACATTCCCATTAGCAATGTAATACAAGGGTTCCAATTTCTCCACATCCTTGTCACCACTTGCTATTTTCTATTTTTTTTTAATTAAAAATTTTAAATTACAGTCATTCTAGTAGCTGTGAAGTGGTGTCTCATTGTGGTTTCCATTTGCATTTCCTCAATGAAGTAACTCAATCTCTTGGAAATTCAGGATCACCATTTACAAAATGGTTAAAGTGATGCTTACCTTGTAGGTCTTCTGTGTAGAATAAATAAGGTCGTATTATTTGAAACATAGAAAAATCCAATAGAGGGTAGATGATGACACTGAGGCTGTTGGAGGTGATGATACCTTTTTATATCCAGATTGTTCCCTCCTTTTGGAACATCCTCTTTTATCACATTTCCAGGTTTTCAAATTATAGTTGTCCCTCAGTATCTGCTGTGGATGCCTAAGTCCCTTATATAAAATGGCATAGTCTATGCATATAACCTATGCACATCCTCCCATGTACTTTAAATCATCTCTAGATTACTTATAATATCTAATATAATGTAAATACTATGTAAATATTTATAAACACAATGCAAATGTTATGTGAATAGTTGTCAGTGCAGCAAATTCAGGTTTTGTTTTTTTGGAATTTTCTGGAATTTTTTTCCCCAAATATTTTTGATCTGTATTTGGTTGAACCTGTTCCATATGGGTACCACCTCCTTGGGTATGCCAAGGGTCCACTGTATACCCATCCTCCTGCCTGTTCACAGGAGTAAGAAAATACACACTCAAAGTTAGAGAAGTGGCAAGGATCTAGGGAAATATCAGCCTCAGCTAACATTCATTCTTCCTTATCTTTATTCACCAGAAATAAGAACTTTTTTTTTCAGCCTTTTAACACCTTTTGTTTTAAATATTAATTAAATAGGGACACTTGTTGAGAAACCTTCACCTCTTTGTTTTTCTTAGAACATTTTACTTTGTCTCCTAGTTGATATGTAGGATCTAGGTATTTTTACTTTATGTTTAATCAATTAAGGCAAGATATGAGCAAGGACCAGATGGATACCACTTGCAGCCAGATGGTGGGCATATCCCAGAAATTTTGGTAGGTGTTTTAAATCACAAGATGCCAAGAGTCAAAAGGAGAAGAAAACTTTCTAGACAAGACCTTTGAGTACAAACATCTCTGAACTGGAGGCAGTGGTTTCTTATGGTCTTGCTTCTCTGCCTCTTCTGAGCATTCCCTCACAGCTTAAATTAATTAATGAGAAAATCAGTTATAATATATTTGAATCATTTAGACCAGCACCTATCACAGGTTAGGAGATGAGAAGTATTAGCTCTTATTATTATTATCGTGGAGTTCACCTTGTGTTGTTATGGTGTTGGAGCTACTGAAATGAGGGAAGATTACAAAGGATGCAATGGGGAAATCATTCTTTAATAATCAATAGAGTGGGATAATATTTTGAATTACTAACATGTTTTTACCTCACATTACCTTACATACTGTGGCCATCCCCTGGAACCAGGAGTAGGGGCATTCCATTTTCACACCCTCAGGGAAGCATTGTTCCAGCAGAGTAGGCAACAAAAAAATCAATTCTTAGCCTTTGAATTTGGAATCGATAACTTTGACAATAGTTCAAAAGGAACGGAGTTTGAATTTCAGGATTCTGGACATTAAAAATAAATGGCCCTGGGGCTTCCCTGGTGGCGCAGTGGTTGAGAATCCGCCTGCCAGTGCAGGAAACACTGGTTTGAGCCCTGATCCGGGAAGATCCCACATGCCGCGGCGCAACTAAGCCTGTGTGCCACAACTACTGAAGCCCGCGCAGCTAGAGCCCATGCTCCACAACAAGAGAAGCCACCGCAATGAGAAGCCCGCGCACCGCAACAAAGAGTAGCCCCCGCTCGCCACAACTAGAGGAAGCCCACGCGCAGCAACGAAGACCCAATGCAGACAAAAATAAATAAATAAATTTATAAAAAAAAAAAGGCCCAAGATTTGCATGACGGATAAGTGCTGAATTTGTTCGTGCCATGATGCCAGAGGCCACCATTGGGTAAAGACAATCACCTACAATTCCGGAAAGACTAGCTTTGGCCAAAGGTACAAAGGTAAGTTTAAATCTTTATCATGGTCACACTTTCATGGGAAACTTGTATCACCTTTTGGTGGGAGAACTTATTGATCACTTTTCTTTTTTTTTTGGCTGTACTGCGAGGCTTGCGGGATCTTAGTTCCCCAGCCAGGGATTGAACCTGGGCCCCCCTGCAGTGGAAGCGTGGAGTCCTAACCACTAGACCGCCAGGGAATTCCTGATCACTTTTGAGATTAACTGGTCTCATCTGCCCCAAATTTCCTAGTAGTTTGTTTGAACATTCCTTAGAGTACTTGATCATTTCATATATTTTACTATATTAATTTGCACACATAACTTTCCTTTCTTACTCTTTAGGACCCTGGAAAATAGGTACTGCAGCTTATAAGTGTTATTATAGTAGATATAAAATGTCATGGTGCAGATGAATCAGTTGGAGATTGCTGATCTCCACCTACAGAGATTCTGATTCAGTCAATCTCCCATGGCACCTGGGAATCTATCTTATAAGCAGTTATCCCAGGTGATCCTATTGTTAAGTCTAAAGACCACATTTACAAAAACATTTCTCTGTTACACTGAAAACTGTGTCTTGCCCACAAAATGTATGCAGTAAATGAGTGCTAGATTAATGCAAGAGTAGACTAAGGGGTTAGCAGTTTCAAGAATTGTTATTTTTGTTGAGTTTTTATATCTGAAGGGACTCATAGTGTGAGTGAAAAATGTTGCCTGCCATATCAATAAACAAAGGATTTACAGCCATCAAGTTACTACCGCCACCCCCTATGGTGAGCCTGCGGGAACTCAGAATGGAGAGAAACAGATTGCCCTTCGCCAAGCCCTCAGCCACTGAGGCCAGCCCCAACGGTGCGCCCTGAGGGACTCAGGATGGGAGAGCACAGGATACTGGCCCTAGACAGCTAAGATGCATATCAAAGGAATGATTTCGATGAGCCCAGGCTCTTGCATCTTCCCATACAAAGAAAAGTGCTGAGTTCATTAACTAGAGATACCTGGTTTTCTGTATTTCACAGACTACCTGGTCTTTGTTGCAAAAACCCCTAGATATCCTGGCTGCTTCCTTACCTCTTTGGAGCAATCTCTCAGAGCTCGCTGAGGGGCTGTGTCCCGGGCTTAAGTCCTCAGTTTTTTCTGCCAAATAAAATATAATTCTCAACTTTTCGGTTGTGCTTTTTTTTTTTTTTCATGCGACATTAGGAATGAGTTGGAAGGGAAATAAAATGTGCTTAACTGAATGCCTCCCAATCAATCAAATTCCTTGAGGGCCAGGAACTTCTTTCCCATAATCCTGCCAGGCCATCTACCCAAGAGGAAACTGAGGCTCAGAGAGTCAATCTCTTGCTCAAAGTCACGGAGCTAGAAAGTAGCATAACCAGGCTTCACATCCTGGTTGGTATTATTTTTAAATTCATGCTCTTTTCATTCCTCCAAGCATCCCGGGTTACAAAGCTCAGACACCAAGGTCCAGAAACAACCTCTCTCAGTGGTACTGAGAAAGGCATTTAACCTCTGTGTGCCTTAATTTACCATCAGCAAAATAAGGGCAAAGATACTTAATTAAATAGGGTGTATTATAGAATTAATCAGTGGAGGTGTGGGATGGGAGGTGAAAATGTAAAAGCAGCATCTAATCATGCCATCATTATTATGAACAATAATAACATTATCAACGTTGGGTTCATAATTTAATCCTTGAAGCACTGGCCCACCAGCTCTGATTATTATTATTGATAATTATAAGGGTAAGATAGGAGGTTAATGAGGGTTCTTTGTGGCTTCAAATCTTTACTGGGTAGGAAGAGAGGAAAATTAATTCTTTTCTTTATACCAAATGTAACAGGATTTGGATTTGTCTATTTTTGTGTTTCTTTCTCTCTTAAAATTCCCTGAGGCCCACTTAGAAGAATGGAGTAAATGAATCAGTCTATAAAAATGCATTTTAAAGCCCACAGTGGTGGTGGCTACAACACGTGGTAGCTGAGACAGTGGCTCATCAGGGAAGTGTTCAACCCCAAACTTGCCTATTTTCTGAAATTCAGAGGGAAGTGCTTGAGAGGAATATAATCCCCTATAAATGTGAGCCTAGGAGTTAGGAAACCTCAGAGAGAGCTCTGGTTCGGTGATTAACCCATGCGTGAGTTTAGCTAAATTGAAATACCTCCATGATCTGATCTGCAGAACAGGGGTGACAGCCTTTGTTCAGCTTGCAAGGCTGTTTCGAGGATCAAATGATGTGATGTATATGAAAGTCCTGTTGGCCATTAGCTCAGTTTGCAAAGATGGTCAGAAAGAGAAAGCAGACTTTGAATCCTAGATACACACACAAATTGCATGCTTTATTAATAGATTCACTAGTGAGTTATAAAGTCAGAGGAATGATCTGGGTCTCATGTTTGGAACTTGCTGCTCCAAAGTGATGTCTATATTGCCTGGCCACCGAACGCAGACACCGTCATCCCGGGCCGTGGTTATCTACCTGGGAAGGTGTGAGGTGCTCAGCAGACGCCTCTCCTCAGTGCAGCAGAGACTCGGGCACCTTGGTGATTTGCTTACAGAAAATTGGTGATTGAATACATTTCCTGAATATAATTTGACCAGAGAAGTGACCCCGCTTTCACCTTTTCATTACTTCTAAACTCAGCATCCATACAATATAATGCCAAATAGCATTTTGGAAAATTAGGAGAAATTGTCCCATTATTAGAAGCTCGTAGAGTAAATGCAGAACTGGCTGCAATTCTTAATCTTCCCCTATATCCATATCCTTTGCAATACAACTTGGCTGCCTCTTCCGTCAAGTGGTAAAGTCTGGTTCCCTGTCCCTTGAATGTGGCCTTGTGACTGAGGCTGGCTAAGAGAATATAATGGAAGTGACAGTGCAGTGATTCTAAAGCGAGGCCTAATGAGGTGTTTTGCTCACTTTCCTTTGGAACCCAATCATTGGCTATGTCAAGAGCCCTGGCTAACCTTTTGGGGGATCAAATTACTTATGGAGAGGGCCCAGCTGAGGCCATCTATGAGCAATTTACAGTCAGCAGAGTTGATTAACTGACACACAGCTGCTGGCAGATTCACAAATAAGACAAGCTAAGACAACAAGAATCACTCTGTTGATACACACACTCAAGAGAAATAAAAATGTGTGTTTTAGGCCATTAAGTTTGGTATGATTTGTTAGGCAGCAGTTGATAACTCTTATAAATATTACAATGGAGACCTTCAAGTATAACATTTCTTTTTTGTAACGTTATGAAAAAAGAAAGTAAAGGGAAAGAAATATTAACGTAGAGTGAGTTTACCATTAACCAGATTTGTCCAATCTCTAATTGTAGTTTTTGAAATTTTTAAATTGTGATGAAATATCTAACTAGTTTTATTGTTCATAGTAGAAAAGATCTTGACTACCTATAGAGTTAAGTGTAAGAGGCCATGCAATGACCTCTTTATTTCATGGATTCATTTTAAAACAAAAATAAAACACTTTTATTGAGTACCTGCTCTGTGTCATAAGTGCTGTTGACATTTATGTTGTCATAAATGTCAAACATAAGGCATGTTTGACATTTCATCTTTAGCAAATTATCCTTTGGAAATCTGCTTTTAAATAGTCCCAGAAGTTAGACCATTTTAAGCTGGTCTCAGTGACAAATATAGATGGAATTCACTGTATGTTTTCACTTGACTCTTTTTCCCTCACCTATGATCCATTTTGTCATCTGAAAAGCAGAAGGTTGGGACCAAGCTCTCTTCCATCTCTCTATTAATTGACGTGAGAAACTTTCCTCATTTTCATTCCCAGACGGTACATGACTGATACAGTAACTTAAGAGATACCAATGACTTAGCTCAAAGCATTAGTGAAAATAATGGTAAAAATCTTGGACGCTGGATTTCAGCTCCAGCATATAAAGAGCTTAGGACTAATCACTTCAATCTTAAAAACAAGAAAAAGCTGGAAAAACGGAAAACCAAAGACTGTTCTTGGACCCTTTAGAGAACTGATCCTGCCTTTCTGAAATCTGGAGAGAGAGTCCTATCCAGAAAGACACAGCTAGACTCCCTCCAAAAGCTTCTGGAGCCATACACTGGTAAGAACACTGTAACAGTAATTTTGAGAATTGCTTGTGGCTGAGTATTGACTAGCATGGGAGCAAAAATGCCTGGGGACCTCAGTCTCAGGGTACTCCCCTACATTTTTTATGGGCTTTACCTTCAGGAACCCCACCAGATTCTCATTTTGAAGATGTGAGAAGAACCCTGTGTCTCTGGCAGGTGAATGGGAAAGGATAAGTAATATTTATGAAATACTCCCAGAACCTCTTCATGACAAATCCGTGCACTCCAGGTGAGAGCCCTATTCCAGTTGGGGAAAGAGGAAGGACATTTCTATTACTCCTTCTAGCATTCCTGTTTCACCTAAGGGGAGAAGGAAGAGGAGCACAGTCCATAGCATTTGGGATTCAATGACATTGATTGAGAACGCTTCATCCTGGGAAAGGAATAGGAGGAGGGTATAAAAAAAAAGAGAAATAAAGTTATAGCATTGAGGAGACAACTGTGAAGGGCACAGCCCAAAGACACAGCCTCAGTGAAACACTCAGTGAAACAGTGAGTTTTGGGGGGTATTTTTGAATTTTATTTTATTTATTTTTTATACAGCACATTCTTATTAGTTATCCATTTTATACATATTAGTGTATATATGTCAATCCCAGTCTCCCAATTCATCACACCACCACCAACCCCCTGCCACTTTCCCCCACTGGTGTCCATATGTTTGTTCTCTACCATCTGTGTCTCTATTTTTGCCCTGCAAACGGGTTCATCTGTACCATTTTCTAGATTCCACATATATGCGTTAATATATAATATTTGTTTTTCTATTTCTGACTTACTTCACTCTGTATGACAGTCTCTAGATCCATCCACGTCTCTACAAATGACCCAATTTCATTCCTTTTTATGGCTGAGTAATATTCCATTGTATATATGTACCACATCTTCTTTATCCATTTGTCTGTCGATGGGCATTTAGGTTGCTTCCATGAGCTGGCTATTGTAAATAGTGCTGCAATGAACATTGGGGTGCATGTGTCTTTTTGAATTATGGTTTTCTCTGGGTATATGTCCAGTAGTGGGATTCCTGGGTCATATGGTAGTTCTATTTTTAGTTTTTTTAAGAAACCTCCATACTGTTCTCCATAGTGGCTGTATCAATTTACATTCCCACCAACAGTGCAAGAGGGTTCCCTTTTCTCCACACCCTCACCAGCATTTGTTGTTTGTAGATTTTCTGATGATGCCCATTCTAATTGGTGTGAGGTGATACCTCACTGTAGTTTTGATTTTCATTTCTCTAATAATTAGTGATGTTGACCAGCTTTTCACGTGCTTCTTGGCCATCTGTATGTCTTCTTTGGAGAAATGTCTATTTAGGTCTTCTGTCCATTTGTTGATTGGGTTGTTTGTTTTTTATAATATTGAGCTACATGAGCTGTTTATATATTTTGGAGATTAATCCTTTGTCCATTGATTCATTTGCAAATATTTTCTCCCATTCTGAGGGTTGTCTTTTCTTCTTGTTTGTAGTTTCCTTTGCTTTGCAAAAGCTTTTAAGTTTCATTAGGTCCCATTTGTTTATTTTTGTTTTCAGTTCCATTACTCTAGGAGATGGATCAAAAAAGATCTTGCTGTGATTTATGTCAGACAGTGTTCTTCCTATGTTTTCCTCTAAGAGTTATATAGTGTCTGGCCTTACATTTAGGTCTCTAATCCATTTTGAGTTTATTTTTGTGTATGGTGTTAGGGAATATTCTAATTTCATTCTTTTACATGTAGCTGTCCAGTTTTCCCAGCACCACTTACTGAAGAGACTGTCTTTTCTCCATTGTACATCCTTGCCTCCTTTGTCATAGATTAGTTGACCATGGGTGCGTGGGTTTATCTCTCGGCTTTCTATCCTGCTCCGTTGATCTATATTTCTGTGTTTGTGCCAGTACCATATTGTCTTGATTACTGTAGCTTTGTAGTGTAGTCTGAAGTCAGAGAGCCTGATTCCTCCAGCTCTGTTTTTTTCCTTCAAGACTGCTTTGATTATTCGGGATCTTTTGTGTCTACATAAAAATTTTAAGATTTTTTGTTCTAGTTCTTTAAAAATGCCATTGGTAATTTGATAGGGATTGTATTGAATCTGGTGATTGCTTTGGGTAGTATAGTCATTTTCCCAATATTGATTCTTCCAATCCAAGAACATGGTATATCTCTCCATCTGTTTGTATCATCTTTAATTTCTTTCATCAGTGTTTTATAGTTTTCTGCATACAGGTCTTTTGTCTCCCTAGGTAGGTTTATTCCTAGGTATTTTATTCTTTTTGTTGCAATGGTAAATGGGAGTGTTTCCTTAATTTCTCTTTCAGATTTTTCATCATTAGTGTATAGGAATGCAAGAGATTTCTGTGCATGAATGTTGTATCCTTCAACTTTACCAAATTCATTGATTAGCTCTAGTAGTTTTCTGGTGGCATCTTTAAGATTCTCTATGTATAGTACCATGTCATCTGACAACAGTGACAGTTTTACTTCTTCTTTTCCAACTTGTATTCCTTTTATTTCTTTTTCTTCTTTGATGTCGTGGCTAGGACTTCCAAAACTATGCTGAATAATAGTGGTGACAGTGGACATCCTTGTCTTGATCCTGATCTTAGAGGAAATGCTTTCAGTTTTTCACCATTGAGAATGATGTTTGCCGTGGGTTTGTAGTATATGGCTTTTTTATGTTGAGGTAGGTTCCCTCTATGCCCACTTTCTGGAGAGTTTTTATCATAAAGCGGTGTTGAATTTTGTCAAAAGCTTTTTCTGCATCTCTTGAGATGATCATATGGTTTTTATTCTTCAGTTTGTTAATATGGTGTATCACATTGATTGATCTGCGTATATTGAAGAATCCTTGCATCCCTGGGATAAATCCCACTTGATCATGGTGTATGACCCTTTTAATGTGTTGTTGGATTCTGTTTGCTGTATTTTGTTGAGGATTTTTGCATCTATATTCATCAGTGATATTGGTGTGTCATTTTCTTTTTTTGTAGTATCTTTCTCTGGCTTTGGTATCAGGGTGATGGTGGTCTCATAGAATGACTTTGGGAGTGTTCCTTCCCCAAAATTTTTTGGAAGAGTTTGAGAAAGATGGGTGTTAGCTCTTCTCTAAATGTTTGATAGAATTCACCTGTGAAGCCATCTGGTCCTGGACTTTTGTTTGTTGGAAGATTTTCAATCAGTTTCAATTTCATTCCTTGTGATTGGTCTGTTCATATTTTCTGTTTCTTCCTGGTTCAGGCTTGAAAGGTTATACCTTTCTAAGAATTTGTCCATTTCTTCCAGGTTGTCCATTTTATTGGCATAGAGTTGCTTGTAGTAGTCTCTTAGGATGCTTTGTATTTCTGCGGTGTCTGTTGTAACTTCTCCTTTTACATTTCTAATTTTATTGATTTGAGTCCTCTCCCTCTTTTTCTTGATGAGTCTGGCTAATGGTTTATCAATTTTGTTTATCTTCTCAAAGAACCAGCTTTTAGTTTTATTGATCTTTGCTATTGTTTTAGTTGTTTCTATTTCATTTATTTCTGCTCTGATCTTTATGATTTCTTTCCTTCTGCTAACTTTGGGTTTTGTTTGTTCTTCTTTCTCTAGTTCCTGTAGGTGTAAGGTTAAATTGTTTAGTTGAGATTTTTCTTGTTTCTTGAGGTAGGCTTGTATAGCTATTAACTTCCCTCTTAGAACTGCTTTTGCTGCATCCCATAGGTTTTGGATCATCGTGTTTTCATTGTCATTTGTCTATAGGTATTTTTTGATTTCCTCTTTGATTTCTTCAGTGATCTCTTGGTTATTTAGTAACGTATTGTTTAGCCTCCATGTGTTTGTGTTGTTTACGTTCTTTTCCCTGTAATTCATTTCTAATCTCATAGTGTTGTGGTCAGAAAAGATGCTTGATATGATTTCAATTTCCTTAAATTTACTGAGGCTTGATTTGTGACCCAAGATGTGATCTATCCTGGAGAACGTTCCGTGCGCACTTGAGAAGAAAGTGTAATCTGCTGTCTTTGGATGGAGTGTCCTATAAATATCAATTAAATCTATCTGGTCTCTTGTGTCATTTAAAGATTGTGTTTCCCTATTACTTTTGTGTTTGGATGTTCTGTCCATTGGTGTAAGTGAGGTGTTAAAGTCTCCCACTATTATTGTGTTACTGTCGATTTCCTCTTTTATAGCTGTTAGCAGTTGCCTTATGTATTGAGGTGTTCTTATGTTGGGTGCATATATATTTATAATTGTCATATCTTCTTCTTGGATTGATCCCTTGATCATTATCTAGTGTCCTTCCTTGTCTCTTGTAACATTCTTTATTTTTACGTCTATTTTATCTGATATGAGTATTGCTGCTGCAGCTTTCTTTTGATTTCCATTTGCATGGAATATCTTTTTCCATTCCCTCACTTTCAGTCTGTATGTGTCCCTAGGTCTGAAGTGGGTCTCTTGTAGACAGCGTACGTATGGGTCTTGTTTTTGTATCCATTCAGCAAGCCTGTGTCTTTTGGTTGGAGCATTTAATCCATTAATGGTTAAGGTAATTATCAATATGTATGTTCCTAAGACCATTTTCTTAATTGTTTTGGGTTTGTTTTTGTAGGTCCTTTTCTTCTCTTCTGCTTCCCACTTAGAGAAGTTCCTTTAGCATTTGTTGTAGAGCTGGTTTGGTGGTGCTGAATTCTCTTAGCTTTTGCTTGTCTGTAAAGCTTTTGATTTCTCCATCGAATCTGAATGAGATCCTTGCCGGGTAGAGTAATCTTGGTTGTAGTTTCTTCCCTTTCATCACTTTAAGTATATCACGCCACTCCCTTCTGGCTTGTAGAATTTCCGCTGAGAAATCAGCTGTTAACCTTATGGGAGTTCCCTTGTATGTTATTTGTCATTCTTCCCTTGTTGCTTTCAATAATTTTTCTTTGTCCTTAATTTTTTGTCCATTTGATTACTATGTGTCTCAACGTGTTTCTCCTTGGGTTTATCCTGCCTGGGACTCTCTGCACTTCCTGGACTTGGGTGGCTATTTCCTTTCCCATGTTAGGGAAGTTTTCAACTATGATCTCTTCAAATATTTTCTCGGGTCCTTTCTCTCTCTCTCTTCTCCTTCTGGGACCCCTATAATGTGAATGCTGTTGCATTTAATGTCTCAGAGGTCTCTTAGGCTGTCTTCATTTCTTTTCATTCTTTTTCCTTTAATCTGTTCCGTGGCAGTGAATTCCACCATTCTGTCTTCCAGGTCACTTATCCGTTCTTCTGTTATTGATTAGCTATTATTCTGCTATTGATTCCTTCTAGTGTATTTTTCATTTTAGTTATTGTATTGATCATCTCTGTTTGTTTGTTCTTTAACTCTTTTAGGTCTTTGTTCTTTAATTCTTCTAGGTCTTTGTTCTTTAATTCTTCTAGGTCTTTGTTAAACATTTCTTGTGTCTTCTCGATCTTTGCCCCCATTCTTTTTCTGAGGTCCAGGATCATCTTCTCTATCATTATTCTGAATTCTTTTTCTGGAAGGTTGCCTATCTCCACTTCATTTAGTTGTTTTTCTCGGGTTTTATCTTGTTCCTTCATCTGGTACATAGCCCTCTGCCTTTTCATCTTGTCTATCTTTCTGTGAATGTGTTTTTTGTTCCACAGGCTGCAGGATTGTAGTTCTTCTTGCTTCTGCTGTCTGCCTTCTGGTGTGAAATGCTGAATTTTAATGAGAAGATTCTAGAATACTCCTGTGATATGCTGAGTAGTGGCCCACAAACGATAGCCATATCCTAATCCCCAGAGCCTGTGAATATGTTACCTTACATGGTAAAGAGGACTTGCAGATATGATTAAGTTAAATGATCTTGAGATGGGAAGGTTATCCTGGATTATCATATCCTAATGGGCCTTAAATTTAATCACAAGGGTCTTTATTGGAGGGAGGCAATAAGGTCAAAGAAGGAAGTAGGAGATGTGAAAAGAGAAGAAAGAGGTTGGAGTGATTCAAAAAAAGGGTCACCAGCCAAGACATGCAGGTGGCTGCCAGATGTTAGAAGTCAGACGTACAGATTCTCCCCCAGAGCTTCCAGGAGACACCAGCCTTGCTGACATTTGTACTTTAGCCCAGTGACACAGATTTCAGACTTCTGACTAGAGTATGTGTGTGTTGTTTTAAGCCACTAAGTCTGTGTTAATCCATTACAGCAACAATGGGAAACTAATCCAGCTCCCCGTTCCTATGCCTTACCAACACCACAACAGGGTTACAGAATAATGACAGTGGATTACCCATGAAACAGCTGAAAGACACAGACTCTTTTTGAGGAATAGTACTTAGGGAAGCCTGAATTTAAGAGGGGAGACAAAAACAAGGACCTAAAGGAAGTTGAAGCCTCTGGTACCTAAAGCTACACAAAATATTAAGCACACCCAAATCCTAGCCAGTTTCTCATAAATCCTCACACTGAAGGACTATTTGCCACAATTCTTGTTATTTGATACAACATGTCTGCTTTTCAACAACAACAACAAAATTACAAGATATCCTATGAGGTCACATAAAGCACAGTCTTAAGTGACAAAGCAAGCCTCAGAATAGATTCAGTTTATGACACAGATGCTTGAACTATCAAGGAATTTAAAATAACTACAATTAATGTGTTAAGGCTCTAATGGAAAAGATTTACAACATACAAGAACAGATGGGTAGTATAACTAGAGAGAAGGAAACTGGAAAAGAGCAATTTAAGCCTAAAGCAAGCAGAAGAAAGGGAATAATAAAAATTAGAATAGAAAATGAAATTGAAAATAGGGAAATTGAGAAAATTCACAAAACTCAAAGGTGTTTCTTTGAAATGATCAGTAAAATTAATAAACCTCTAGCCAGGCTAACCAAATAAATAAGAGAGGAGAAACAATTTTCCAATATCAGAAATGAAGGAAGGGTTATTACTACTGATTCCATGGATATGCAAAGGAGAATAAAAGAATATTATGAAAACTCTATGGCTGCAAATTTGATAATTTAGTTGAAATGAACCAGTTCCTTGAGAGATAAAAACTACTAAAATTCACACAAAGAGAAATACGTAACCTGAATATCCCTGTAAGTATTAAAGAAATTGAATCAATAATAGCAACCTTCCAAAAAAGAAAACACCAGGCCCAGATGGTTTCACTGGTGAATTCTACCAAGCATGGAAGAATACCAATTCTGCACAATCTCTTTCAGTAAATAGAAGTTGGGAGTGGGGAGGGAATTTCCAAACTAACCTTATGAGTCCAGCATTACATTAAAACTAAAACCAGATAAAAGAGATTACAAGAAGGGAGAACTACAGACTGGTATGTCTCATGGTCATAGATGTAAAAATCCTCAACCAAATATCAGCAAATAAATTCCAACATTGTATAAAAACAATTATATGCTGTGACCCAGTGAGATTAATTCTAGGTATGCAAGCCTGGTTCAACATTTGAAATCAATGTATGATTTCAATGTATCAACCATATGAATGGACAAAGAAGACAAGGCATATGATCATATCAGAAGACACCAAAAAAGGGTTTGAAAAAATCCAGTACCCATTCATGATAAAAAAAATACCCCTCAGAACATTAGGAATAGAGGGGAACGTCCTCAGCTTGATAAAGGACAGCTAAAAAATCCTATAACAATGTCATACTTAATGGCACTCTCCTCTTAAGATCAGGAACAAGGCAAGAAAACCTTTTCTCACAACTTCAATTCAATATCATAATGGAAGTTTCATCTAAAGCAATCATAAAAGAATCATTAAAATATACAGATTGGGAAGGAAGAAATGAAACCATCATTCTCAGATGCCATGTGGAAAATTACAAAGAATTGATTAAAAAAACAAACAAACAAACAAAACTCCTGGAATTAATGAGTGATGACAGCAAGATTTCAGGATACAAGAATAATACACAAAACTGATTGCTCTCCTATGTACCAGTAATGAATTTTACTACTAAAAATATCATTTATAATAGCACCCACAAAATGAAATATTAAGTATAAATCTAACAAAAATTTGTTGTAGTATCTATATATGTGGAAACTACAGAACAGTAACGAAACAAATAAAAGCAAAACTAAATAAATGGAGAGATATTTCATATTCACAGACTGGAATATTCAATATTGTTAAGATGTCAGTTTTTCCCAACTTGATCTAGAGATCCAATGCAATCACAATCAAAATCTCAGCAGAGTATTATGTAGCTATTGGAAAACTCATTCTAAAGATTATATGGACACTTTGACCTTCAAGATGGCGGAAGAGTAAGAGGTGGTGATCACCTTCCTCCCCACAAATACATCAGAAATACCTCTACATGTGGAACAACTCTTACAGGACACCTACTGAACTCTGGCAGAAGACCTCAGATTTCCCAAAAGGCAAGAAACTCCCCACGTACCCCGGTAGGGCAAAAGAAAAAAGAAAAAAACAGAGACAAAAGAACAGGGACGGGACCTGCACCAGTGGGAGGGAGCTGTGAAGGAGGAAAGGTTTCCACACACTAGGAAGCCCCTTTGCGGGCGGAGACTGCGGGTGGCGGAGGGGGAAGCTTCGGAGCTACAGAGGAGAGTGCAGCCACAGGGGTGCAAAGGGCAAAGCGGAGAGATTCCTGCACAGAGGATCGGTGCCGACCAGCACTCACCAGCCCGAGGACCTTGTCTGCTCACCCGCTGGGGCGGGCGGGGGCTGGGAGCTGAGGCTCGGGCTTCGGTCGGATCCCAGGGAGAGGATTGGGGTTGGCTGCGTGAACACAGCCTGAAGGGGGCTAGTGCACCACAGCTAGCTGGGAGGGAGTCCGGAAAAAAGTCTGGACCTACAAGAGACCAATGTTTCGGGCGGGGTATGCGAGGAGAGGGGATTCAGAGAGCCGCCTAAACGAGCTCCAGAGATGGGCGCAAGCCGCGGCTGTCAGGGCAGACCCCAGAGATGGGCATGAGACTCTAAGGCTGCTGCTGCCTCCACCAAGAAGCCTGTGTGCAAGCACAGGTCACTATCCACACCTCCCCATCTGGGGGCCTGTGCAGCCCGCCACTACCAGGGTCCCGTGATCCAGGGACAACTTCCCCAGGAGAACGCACGGCGCACCTCAGGCTGGTGCAAAGTCACGCTGGCCTCTGCCGCGGCAGGCTCGCCCCGCATCCGTACCCCTCCCTCCCCCCGGCCTGAGTGAGCCAGAGCCCCCTAATCAGCTGCTTCTTTAACCCCGTCCTGTCTGGGCAGAAACACACGCCCTCAGTCCGCCTACATGCAGAGGCGGGGCCAAATCCAAAGCTGAACCCCAGGAGCTGTGCGAACAAAGAAGAGAAAGGGAAATCTCTCCCAGCAGCCTCAGGAGCAGTGGATTAAATCTCCACAATCAACTTGATGTACCCTGCATCTGTGGAATACCTGAATAGACAATGAATCATTCCAAAATTGAGGTAGTGGACTTTGGGAGCAATGATATATATATTTTTTTCCTTTTTCTCTTTTTGTGAGTGTGTATGTATGTTTCCTTCTGTCATTTTGTCTGTAAAGCTTTGCTCTTATCATTTGTCCTAAGGTTCTGTCTGTCCGTTTTTGGGGATTTTTTTTTTTTTTTTTTTTAGTATAGTTTTTAGTGCTTGTTATCATTGGTGGATTTGTTTTTTGGTTTGGTTGATCTCTTCTTTCTATCTTTCTTTTCTTTTGTTTTTTTTTGTTCTTCTTCTTTATTACTTTTTAATTTTTAAAATTTTTAATAATTATTTTTTATTTTAATAACTTTATTTTATTTTTTTCTTTCTTTCTTTCTTTTTTTCTCCCTTTTCTTCTGAGCCGTGTGGCTGACAGGGTCTTGGTGCTCCGGCCGGGTGTCAGCCCTGTGCCTCTGAGGTGGGAGAGCCAAGTTCAGGATATTGGTCCACCAGAGACTTCCCTGCTCCACATAATATCAAACGGCAAAAGCTCTCCAAGAGCTCTCCATCTCAACACTAAGATCCAGCTACATTCAACGACCAGCAAGCTACAGTGCTGGACACCCTATGACAAACAACTAGCAAGACAGGAACACAACCCCACCCATTAGCAGAGGGCTTGCCTAAAATCATAATAAGGCCACAGACACCCCAGAACAAACCACTGGATGTGGTCCTGAGCACCAGAAAGACAAGATCCAGCCTCATCCACCAGAACACAGGCACTAGTCCCCTCCACCAGGAAGCCTACACAACCCACTGAACCAACTTTAGCCACTGGGGGCAGACACCAAAAACAACGGGAACTATGAACCTGCAGCCTGCGAAACGGAGACCCCAAACACAGTAAGTTAAGCAAAATGAGAAGACAGAGAAACACACAGCAGATGAAGGAGCAAGGTAAAAACCCACCAGACCAAACAAATGAAAGGATAAAGGCAGTGTACCTGAAAAAGAATTCAGAGTAATGATAGTAAACATAATCCAAAATCTTGGAAATAGAATGGAGAAAATACAGGAAACATTTAAAAAGGACCTAGAAGAACTAAAGAGCAAACAAGCAATGATGAACAACACAATAAATGAAATTAAAAATTCTCTAGAAGAAATCAATAGTAGAATAACTGAGGGAGAAGAACGGATAAGTGACCAGGAAGATAAAAGAGTGGAAATAACTACTGCAGAGCAGAAAAAAGAAAAAAGAAGTAAAAGAATTGAGGACAGTCTCAGAGACCTCTGGGACAACATTAAACGCACCAACATTTGAATTATAGGGTTCCCAGAAGAAGAAGAGAAAAAGAAAGGGTCTGAGAAAATATTTGAAGAGATTATAGTTCAAAACGTCCTTAACATGGGAAAGGAAATAGACATCAAGTCCAGGAAGCACAGAGAGTCCCATACAGGATAAATCCAAGGAGAAACATGCCAAGACACATATTAATCAAACTATCAACAATTAAGTACAAAGAAAAAATATTAAAAGTAGCAAGGAAAAAACAACAAATAAAATAAAAGGGAACCCCCATAAGGGTAACAGCTGATGTTTCAGCAGAAACTCTGCAAGCCAGAAGGGAGTGGCAGGACATATTTAAAGTGATGAAGGAGAAAAACCTACAACCAAGATTACTCTACCCAGCAAGGATCTCATTCAGATTTGACGGAGAAATTAAAACCTTTACAGACAAGCAAAAGCTAAGGGAATTCAGCACCACCAAACCAGCTTTACAACAAATGCTAAAGGAACTTATCTATGCAGGAAACACAAGAGAAAGAAAAGACCTACAATAACAAACCGAAAACAATTAAGAAAATGGTAATAGGAACATACATATTGATAATTACCTTAAATGTAAATGGATTAAATTCTCCAACAAAAGACATACACTGGCTGAATGGATACAAAAACAAGACCCATATATATGCTGTCTACAAGAGACCCACTTCAGACATAGGGACACATACAGACTGAAAGTGAGGGGATGGAAAAAGATATTCCATGCAAATGGAAATCAAAAGAAAGCTGGAGTAGCAATACTCATATCAGATAAAATAGACCTTAAAATAAAGAATGTTACAAGAGACAAGGAAGGACACTACATAATGATCAAGGGATCAATCCAAGAAGAAGATATAACAATTGTAAATATTTATGCACCCAACACAGGAGCACCTCAATACATAAGGCCAATGCTAACAGCCATAAAAGGGGAAATCGACTGTAACACAATCATAGTAGGGGACTTTAACACCCCACTTTCACCAATGAACAGATCATCCAAAATGAAAATAAATAAGGAAACACAAGCTTTAAATGATACATTAAACCAGATGGACTTAATTGATATTTATAGGACATTCCATCCAAAAACAACAGAATACACTTTCTTCTCAAGTGCTCATGGAACATTCTCCAGGATAGATCATATCTTGGGTCACAAATCAAGCCTTGGTAAATTTAAGAAAATTGAAATCATATCAAGTATCTTTTCCAACCAGCACGCTATGAGACTATATATCAATTACAGGAAAAAATCTGTAAAAAATACAAACACATGGAGGTTAAACAATACACTACTTAATAACCAAGAAATCACTGAAGAAATAAAAGAGGAAAAAAAGAATACCTAGAAAAAAATGACAATGAAAACATGACAACCCAAAACCTATGGGATGCAGCAAAAGCAGTTCTAAGAGGGAAGTTTATAGCAATACAATCCTTACCTCAAGAAACAGGAAACATCTCAAATAAACAACTTAACCTTACACCTAAAGCAGTTAGAGAAAGAAGAACAAAAAAACCCCAAAGTTAGCAGAAGGAAAGAAATCATAAAGATCAGAGCAGAAATAAATGAAAAAAGAAATGAAGGATACAAGAGCAAAGATCAATAAAATTAAAAGCTGGTTCTTTGAGAAGATAAACAAAATTGATAAACCATTAGCCAGACTCACCAAAAAAAAAAAAAGGGAGAAGACTCAAATCAATAGAATTAGAAATGAAAAAGGAGAAGTTAACAACTGACACTGAAGAAATACAAAGGATCATGAGAGATTACTACAAGCAACTGTATGCCAATAAAATGGACAACCTGGAAGAAATGGACAAATTCTTAGAAAAGCACAACCTTCCGAGACTGAACCAGGAAGAAATAGAAAATATAAACAGACCAATCACAAGCACTGAAATTGAGGCTGTGATTAAAAATTTTCCAACAAACAAAAGCCCAGGACCAGATGGCTTCACAGGCGAATTCTATGAAACATTTAGAGAAGAGCTAACACCTAGCCTTCTCAAACTCTTCCAGAATATAGCAGAGGGAGGAACACTCCCAAACTGATTCCACGAGACCACCATCACCCTGATATGAAAACCACACAAAGATGTCACAAAGAAAGAAAACTACAGGCCAATATCACTGATGAACATAGATGCAAAATTCCTCAACAAAATACTAGCAAACAGAATCCAACAGCACATTAAAAGGATCATACACCATGATCAAGTGAGGTTTATCCCAGGAATGCAAGGATTCTTCAATATACGCAAATCAATCAATGTGATATACCATATTAACAAATTGAAGTAGAAAAACCATATGATCATCTCAATAGATGCAGAAAAAGCTTTTGGCAAAATTCAACACCCATGTATGATGAAATCGCTCCAGAAAGTAGGCACAGAGGAAACTTACCTCAACATGATAAGCCTATATATTGCAATCCCACAGCCAACAGTGTTCTCAGTGGTGAAAAAATGAAATCATTTTCACTAAAATCAGGAACAAGACAAGGTTGCCCACTATCACCACTATTATTCAACACAGTTTTGGAAGTTTTAGCCACAGCAATCAGAGAAGAAAAAGAAATAAAAGGAATCCTAATCGGAAAAGAAGTAAAGCTGTCACTGTTTGCAGATGACATGATACTATACATAGAGAATCCTGAAGACTCTACCAGAAAACTGCTAATCAATGAATTTGGTAAAGTAGCATGATACAAAATTAATGCACAGAAATCTCTTGCATTCCTATACACTAACGATGAAATATCTGAAAGAGAAATTAAGGAAACCCTCCCATTTACCACTGCAACAAAAAGAATAAAATAGCTAGGAATAAACCTACCTAAGGAGACAAAAGACCTGTATGCAGAAAACTGTAAGACACTGATGAAAGAAATTAAAGATGATACAAACAGATGGAGAGATATGCCATGTTCTTGAATTGGAAGAATCAACATTGTGAAAATGACTATACTCCCCAAAGCAATCTTCAGATTCAATGCAATCCCTATCAAACTACCAATGGCATTTTTCACAGAACTAGAACAAAAAGTTCACAATTTGTATGGAAACACAAAAACCCCAAATAGTCAAAGCAATCTTGAGAAAGAAAAACGGAGCTGGAGGAATCAGGCTCCCTGACTTCAGACTATACGGCAAAGCTACAGTAATCAAGACAGTATGGTACTGGCACAAGAACAGAAATATAGATCAATGGAACAGGATAGAAAGCCCAGAGATAAACCCATGCAGATATGGTCACTTTACTTTTGATAAAGGAGGCACGAATATACAATGGAGAAAAGACAGACCCTTTAATAAGTGGTGCTGGGAAAACTGGACAGCTACATGTAAAAGAATGAAATTAGAACACTCCCTAACACCATACACAAACTTAAACTCAAAATGGATTAAAGACCTAAATGTAAGGCCAGAGACTATAAAATATAAAACTCTTAGAGGAAAACATAGGCAGAACACTTTATGACATAAATCACAGCAAGATCCTTTTTGACTCACCTCCTAGAGAAATGGAAATAAAAACATAAATAAACAAATGGGACCTAATGAAATTTAAAAGCTTTTGCACAGCAAAGGAAACCATAAACAAGATGAAAAGATAATCCTCAGAATGGGAGAACATATTTGCAACTGAAGCTACTGACAAAGGATTAATCTCCAAAATTTACAAGCAGCTCATGCACCTCAATATCAAAAAAAGAAACAACCCAATCCAAAAATGGGCAGAAGACCTAAATAGACATTTCTCCAAAGAAGATATCCAGATTGCCAACAAACACATGAAAGAATGCTCTACATCACTAATCATTAGAGAAATGCAAATCAAAAGTACAAAGAAGTATTACCTCACACTGGTCAGAATGGCCATCATCAAAAAATCTACACACAATAAATGCTGGAGATGGTGTGGAGAAAAGGGAACCCTCTTGTACTGTTGGTGGGAATGTAAATTGATACAGCCCCTATGGAGAACAGTATGGAGGTTCCTTAAAAAACTAAAAATAGAACTACCATACGATCCAGCAATCCCACTACTGGGCATATACCCTGAGAAAACCATAATTCAAAAAGAGTCATGTACCACAATGTTCATTGCAGCTCTATTTACAATAGTCAGGACCTGGAATCATCCTAAGTGTCCATCGAAAGATGAATGGATAAAGAAGATGTGGCATATATATACAATGGAATATTACTCAGCCATAAAAAAAAAACCGAAATTGAGTTATTTGTAGTGAGGTGGATGGACCTAGAGTCTGTCATACAGAGTGAAGTAAGTCAGAAAGAGAAAAACAAATACCGTATACTAGCACATATATATGGGATCTAAAAACAAACAAACAAACAAAAAAAAACACGTTTCTGAAGAATCTAGGGGCAGGAAAGGAATAAAGACACAGACGTAGAGAATGGACTTGAGGACATGGGGAGGGGGAAGGGTAAGCTGGGACGAAGTGAGAGAGTGGCATGGACTTATATATACTACCAAACGTAAAACAGATAGCTAGCGGGAAGCAGCCGCATAGCACAGGGAGATCAGCTCGGTGCTTTGTGACCACCTAGAGGGGTGGGATAGGGAGGGTGGGAGGGAGGGAGATGCAAGAGGGAAGAGATATGGGGATATATGTATATGTATAGCTGATTCACTTTGTTATAAAGCAGAAACTAACACACCATTGTAAAGCAATTATACTCCAATAAAGATGTTAAAATAAAATAAAATAAAATAAAGTTTATACGGAAAGGCAAAGACCTAGAATAAGCAACACAACCCTGGAGAATAACAAAATTGGAAGACTCTACTACCTGATTTCAAGTCTTATAAACCCACAGTAATCGAGACAGTGTGGTATTAGTGGAAGAAGATAAGCATATGGAGCAATGGAACAGAAAAAGCTGCAAAATACACCCATACAAGTATACTCAACTCATTTTTTACAAAAATGCAAAGGCAATTTAATGAAGAAAGAATAGTCTTTTCAACACATTACACTGTATCAACTGGACATCCATGTGTAAAAAACCATGAACCTCTAGGCATGGACCTCCCAAAAAAAATTAACTCAAAGTGAATCATACACCTAAGTTTAAATGTAAAAGTATAAAACTTCTCGAAGCAAAAGAAAATCCACATGACCCTGGATTTGAAGATGAGTTTTTAAATATAATAGCAAAAGAATGATCCATAGAAGAAAAAATTGGTACATTGGATTTTATTAAGATTAAAGACCTTTTTCTGTATAAGATATTCTTAAGAGAGTTAAAAGACAAACCACAGACTGAGAGAAAATATTTGCAAAACACAGATCTGAGCTTGCAGTCAAAGTATGCAAAGAACTCTCAAAAACAGAAAAACAAGAAAACAAACAAACCAATTTAAAAATAGGAAAAAGATCTGGACAAGCCTCACCAAAGAAGATACACAGATGGCAAGGAAGCATATGAAAAGATGCTCAACATAATTTATCGTTAGAGAAATGCAAGTTAAAACAACTAGACACCACTATACACCTATTAGAATGGCTACAATCCAAAAAGCTGACAATAGCAATTTCTGGCAAGAATGCCAAGCAAGAAGAACTCTCATTTATTGTTGGTACGAATGGAAAATGATACAACCACTTTAGCAGACATTCTGGCAGTTTCCTACAAAACTTAAGCATAATCTTACCATACTTTCAGGTAGTGGGGGAAACCTATATTGGATTATAGCCTAAAGTATAAAATAAATATCCGTGAGTCCACTCTGATGTAGACAAATGATTGAGTAGATAAATAAATGGGGGAATATAGATAAATCTCCCACGCAGAATTCCAAATAATTTTTCTGCCTACTCTGTCCTCAAGTGTCCCCCATTCTTTAAAAGTGGGCTTCGCATAATGACTCCCTTACAAAGATTACAGTTTGAAAGGGGAAAAAAAGAGTAAATGCATAGTGGAGAAACCTGAACACTATCTTAGCCATGTGATCAAGAGGAACATTATCAGTGATAAGTCATGTTGATAAAATGTACCCTTGGTATGAGGTGATGAGAATAACACTTCACCTCTGTGATCTCCCTCCCCAACACCCATAACCCCAGTCCAATCATGAGAAAAAACATCAGACAAATCCCAATTGAGGTATTTCTATGAAATACCTGAATAGTACTCCTTAAAAACTGTCAAGGTAATCAAAAACAAGGAAAGTCTGAGAAATATCTCAGTGAAGAGGAGCCTAAGGAGACCAGATAATACATGTAAGGTGGGAACCTGAAACTGAAAAAGGATATTAGGTAAAAACTAAGAAAATCTAGATACTATATACATGTTAATAAATAATAATATATTAATATTAGTTCATTAATTGTGACATGCTAATATGAGATGTTCATAGTAGGACAACCTCACTGCGGGTTATAGGGGAACTCTGTACTATTTTCATAATTTTTCTGTAAATCTAAAAATATTCTAAAATTTAACAAGTTTATTAAAACATACTGCACACTACAGCAAGCTTGGTGAGAAGAATATTTTTTGGTAGAGGAGGAATCCAAGGAAATCAGCATAGTGTATGGAATTGGGCATTAGCACTAGACAGACCTGGGTTCCAAGATCAACCCTGCTACTTTCTGGATGTGCGTTGCTAAGCATCTAATTTAACCTCTGTTTCCTCGTATGTTAAATGAGTGTCATCTAATGATTACAGTTGAATTATAGAAGGCATATGGCACATAGGCCATGTAGCTGTTGCTGTAGCTGGTATTGCCATCCTCATTGTGACGTGACTCTTCTTGGTTTGGTTAACCATGCTGATTATCGACACCCACTGCGTAGATGTCTATGGTGTGTTTGGATGACAATTGCATTAACACAGTGCTTCCTTGTATTCAACTTCAATCCAGCTTGCTGTCGTTCAAACATGTCCCCTCTCGGGGAGACAGAAAGCAGACGCTCCCCTTTCCTTGAACAAAGATGTCAATTATTTAGTCAGATTTCTCTGCAGACTTAGTGTTTCTTTTCTCTTTGTGTTCATGTAAACTGGTGCTTTTATTATCACAGTTGAAGGAGAGTTGAGGGTGGAATATTTATTATTCATGTTATAAATAACCTTTCATTATTTTTCTTTATTATGAAAACAACAGATATTCAATATAGAAAATTGAAAACATTCTAATAATCAAAAAGAATTAAAAACCACTTACAATGCCAATAGTCAAATGGTTTTATAACCTGCTTTTTAAAATCAACATTATATCTTGTAAACCCCTGATCATGCTTATGTCCCTAAATATTGTCACACAAATAATTTTAAATTGCTGAATAGAATTCCATATCTAATGACTGCACCACAGTTTATTCGCTCAAGTGCCTACTTTTGAGTGTTTGGGGAGTTCCCTCTTACTTATTTTTTTTTGATATTATAAATAGTTCGGTGTTGAACATCCTTGTAGTTAAATCTTTACGTATGTTTTTAATTATGTCCTTGGGGTGGTGTGTTCTTTGTCATAGTTGCTTGAGCTAGTTGGCCTCAGGAGGATCCTAAAGCTAGTACTGCTCTTAGGCCAGAGGAAGGGTGAGAGGGAGGAGTGGGATGTAGGGAGTTTGAAATTCATACTTGGGTAATTCAGTGTAAAATGAAACAAAAACAAAACTTGTATTTATGCTAGATTGGACTTTGCATCTCAGTATCTACACTTCTGCTTCATTCCAGTTGTAAAGATTCCAACCACAATGCCCTTTGTAGCTAGATACATGAGTAAGAGTCTCAGTTATGCCACATCCTAGCAGCATGACTCATTACATTCATCTGTAAAATGGGGGTGGCCTTGTGAGAACTAAAATAGATAACACATATAAAGCCCCCCGGTGCATAATGCAGGCTCAATAAGCAATGGATTGCCTCCACCTGAGAGATGCTTGAATTTTTTCCACAGCCCACAGCAAGGCACTGTTCCCCTCAACTTTGGCCAATTTATAATATCTAGGCAATATTTTCCTTCTGAGAAAAGCAAAAGGACATTTTTCTGCCTCTTTTGCATTCTGCATCCTCACAGCCCCAGGCCCTTCTGAGACTCCTATGACCACTAAGTCACTTCCATTATAATCAAGACTGGAAGAATGTCTGTCCCTGACAAACAGGGTTTTAATTCATCAGTGGCCCCCTGATACCTCAGTGTCCAAAATGCTTTATCTGGCATTTGCTCCGCCAATGAATGGGGAAGAAAGAAAAGGCAAGACGCTATGCAGGGTTTAAATCTAATAAGCCTTAGACAATTCAACTGCTGCTTCCTCCACCCCACCCCTCCCCTCTTCTTTTGGAGCTACTCATTTTCAGACATCCTCAATTTTATATCAGAAGGGGAATAAAGAAAAGGACATAAGCTGGGTAGCCAGGCATATCAGGGTTCCACTCCACGGCTCTGCTATTTACTGGCTTTGTGATCTTGGGCAAGGTAATTCGTCTCGTTGAGCCTCGGTTTCCTCACATGCACAATGAGGATAAATACAGCTGGTTGGTAATAATTTCATGATTAATGAAAAACGCATAGCATAATGCCTTCCACACAGCAGCATTTCCCCATTTATTGCTTCTATCACCCCTTGCAACTTTCCTTTACCACACCTCTACTAAAGTTACCTGGGAGAGAGAGAAACTTTTCATCAGTATACAACCCATTGTGCCTTCCAGAATGGTTTGGTTAAAATTGCTGCCTAAAAACCTGCCTAATTAGACTTATTTTTACCCAACTAGACTGGTTCATTCATCCATTCACTCAGCTTGTGCCAGGAATTATGCTGGACACTGAAAATGCCAAAATGAACAAGACCTTCTCTGTCCTCAGGGAGCTCATAGCCTAGTGTAGGACACAGACAAGGAAACATAAAATTATAATTCAGCAACAAAGTGTTCATGTTATGGCAGAGAAATGTGTAAGGGCTTGGCAGGGCTCCTAACCTAGCTGTGCTGGGGACGGTGGCGTCCTCAGAGAGGAGCAACTGAGCTGAGCCTGATGAGCCAGTACAAATCAGGTCGATGTAAGTTAAATCATGTAGTCTTTATGACAACTCTGAAAAATAGATATTTCCATTTTACAAATGTGGAACCTAAGGCTCAGAGAGACCGAGTTGTCTAAGATCACCCAGAAATCTGGGGACCCAATAAAATCCAAGGGAGCCTGGCTCCAGAATATTTCCTTGATGGTGGAAGTCCAGACACCTTGTCAGTATTGCTGCCTACCTAATGGAAGCTCTGTAGTATGCTTTTCAGCTTCCTTTCAAATCACACCCTCTGCCCCCCTTTTTCATGCTGCAGCTCTTCTTTCTCCACGGATATGCTGGGGATTTAGAGAAGGCAGGGACTCAGCTTTGCTCCTACTGCCTAGCCCCATATGTGGGCTGCACAAGTGTCAGCCACCTCCCAATCATCATTCTTTCTTCCAGGGACAGAGTTACAGCCCCCGGGAGAGGTCTGTTCCACCAGAGTAGTCAGTTACTAATGAGCTTCATGCTGCTTCTCTGCCCCCGGCTCCCCAGCCATTCTCCACCCCAGATCTCCTAAGTCACCTTCATCTGGCAGCTGGAGACTGATGGGAGTCTGTGTGGGGAAGCGCCCAGCCCTGGAGCTAGAGCAGGTCCCTAGATCCCTTGGGTATACGCTGAGTGTGAGCCAACCGCAAAGGAGAGGAGGAGACGGGCTCAGCCTCTTGGACCACTGCCCGGGACAGAGACGCCTGGTCTCAGTACATCAGACCTGTGGGGCCCTCCGTTCTGGGGAAAGGCACATTTCTCTGATGCCCACAAAACTCTGGTCCTTCTCTGCCAGAAACCCAGGACCCCTCTGCTGAGCCTGTCCCTGTGGCGTTACAGGATTATATAATATCATATGGATTCGAATTGCGAACACCAATACCATAATAGCCACCATTTATTGGGAACCTGCTATAGGCAAGATATTCTTTTTTAATAAATTTTTATTTTTATTTTATTTTATTCTTGAAGCATAGTTGATTTACAATATTATGTTAGTTTCAGGTGTACAGCATAGTGATTCAGTATTTTTACAGCTTATACTCCATTAAATGTTATTACAAGATAATGGCTATAATTCCCTGTGCTATACAATGTATCCTTGGTGCTTATCTATTTTATACATAATAGTTTGTATCTCTTAATCCCATAGCCCTAATTTGCCTCTTACATTTTGTGATCACTTGTTTGTTTTCTATATTTGAACCTGTTTCTGTTTTGCATGTATATTCATTTGTATTATTTTTTAGATTCTACATATAAATGATATCATACATGCAAGATATTCTTAAATACCTTATCTGAATTACTTCATGTGCTGCTTACTGTAAACCATGAGGCAGATACAGTTATTATCTCTGTTCTACATGAGGAAATTAAGGCTCAGAGAGTTTAAGTAATGTGTCCATCTTCCCACAATGGATAGATCCAGGATTTCACCCCAGCAGCCTGACTCCAGAGTGTGTGCCCCTAACTACCAAGATATAGGGAGCTGAGCTAATGTTTGGACACTTACTTTGTGCCAGGCATTGGGCTAAGCTCTGTGCATGGATTATCTTAGTGGCTTCTCCCAACCAGCCTAGTATCCTTATTTTACAGATGAGGAGCCTGAGATTCAGAGAGGTTGAGTTTCTCTAGGTCACAGAGTGAGCAAGTGGCAGATCTAGGATTACAGTCCCAGGCAGCCTGGCTCCTGAGCCCACCCTCCTGGTACCATGCTGTACCAACTGTGCTGGGTTGAACAGTGTTCCACCAAAGTTCATGTCCACCCAACCTCAGAATGTGATCTTATTTGAACGTAGGGTCTTTGCAGATATAATCCAGTTAAAATGAGGCCATACTGGATTAGGGTAAACCCTAAATCCAGTGACTGGTGTCTTTATATATAAGAGAAAGATGAAGAAGAGTCAGACAGAAAGACACAGACACACACAGAGGGAAGACAACCGTGTGAAGCCAGAGGCAGAAATTGGAGCAATGTACCTACAAGCCAAGGAATGCCAAGGATTGCTGGTAACCACCAGAAGCTAGGAAGAGGCAAGGAAGGATTCTTCCCTAGAGCCTTGGAGGGAGCATGGCCTTGCCAGCAACTTGATTTCAGACCTGTGAGAGAATAAATTTCTGTTGTATTAAGCCACCGAGTGTGTAGTGATTTGTTATGGCAGCCCTAGGAAACAAACACACCATCTGAATACCAGGTTATCTTCTTGAAAACAGGAGCCTGGGCTCCATGCTCTCCTGGAATACTTTTTGGCTCCACGAATTATGATTCTATCATTTTTAGTTAAACCAAAGAAGGGTTCTAGAGCTCCTAAGGAGAATTATCTGGGGGAAACCATGGCCGTCAATGGGGTCTAGCAGCATGAATACCCCCTTCACCATTCCATGGTGTTCTCTGGAGCAGGGGAAATGGACCTGAGTTTTCCAACAGCAAGGTTTTGGATGTGTCAGTTAACCTCTTAGCCTCAATGTTCATATCTATAAAATGGGAGTAATTATATCCTTGATATTGTGAGGATTAAATAAGGTAGTGGATATACAGCGCCTGATAACATGGAAAAGAAAAATATATGCATTAGCCCCCTACCCCCAACTCAGGGAGATTTCTTTCAAGGCAGTGGCATTTTTGTAAGGATGTTCTCAATAGGAGAGGGGCCAGGGCTATGTGTGGGTGGGAAGTGAGGGGTCCAGGGCAGCTTCAGTGGGTGTCATGGGGATGTTTGTACAGCATCTTTTTGCTGGTAAGGGAGGGGTGTTCAGCAAGATTCAGGAGGTCAGTTCAACAAAACATTTGATGACCCTCTACTGTGTCCTGGGCACTGGGCTAGGTGCCATGGTAGGGGAGGAAACACCCTGAAGCTGTGTGCCAGATGGGGTTGCTCGCTCGGCTGCAGAGCTTAGCTGTACCTTTCTATATTTAGATTCTATCTTTGTCAAGCAAGAAGACTTGTTTGACAGGGCTCTGGTTTTTCATCTCTGAAAAGCCACTCATCCATAAGCTTGGGGTTTGGGGGCAGAGATAAAGGGGAGGGAACCTGGCTTCTTTCCCTCACTCTGAACAGATGGGATCAGAACAGGGCCCTTCCACCACCCCAGCCAAGATGCCCGAGCCTTGGCAGTGGTCCCAGGACACAGACAATGGGGTCTGATGGCAGCTTCTCAAGCCTGGCTTTCCCTGGGCAAGAGGCTTCTCCTGAGGCTGGCAAAGCCATTTCTTCAGGCTCAGAAATAGGATTTGGGGAGAGGGAAGAGGGGACTGCATTGAGGCAACTCGTGACAGCTTATCCTGGAAAACTAGGACACAGCTTGTGGGATCCTAGCCCAGCGGCCCTGACATCTGACCCTTCTTCTGTCTCTGCAAGGACCGTTGTCTAGGGAGACAGAGGCAGAGCTGGCCCAGGAACATTGGTCTGCTGGCTGCCGACAAGAGGCTGGTACAGAGGATGGTGTATGGGGTGAGAGGTGGGGGAAGGAGGGTCAGGCTGTGGGATGGTACAGTTGGTTTGAGTCTGATGTTTCTCTTTATGGGTGAGGCAGGCTGTGGAGGGAATGGGTAAGGACAGTTGGCCTCTGAGCACAGCTAAAATAGAAAAGATTTAGCATGAGGTAGGGGAGGGGGTCCATCTGCCCGTACATCTTAGACACAGACCTGAAAAATGAAGGAATCAGATCCTGAAGAGCCTTTCTGAGGTGCCTGAGCCAGACTCCTGCCTTCAGAAAGATGAATTTTGAAGCCACCCAGGGAGAAGGGCTGAAAGATAATCCCTCCAGTGATCTCCGGTTGACTCCGTACTGCAGCCTGAGCCACTTTCACTCCCCATAAGTCCTCAGCTTCCTCTCTTCCTAAGTAGGGGGACTTACTCATTCTTCAGCAAAACTAAGTCCATCTGGTGCCATCTTCCTCCACTTCCTTTCTCCCTCTCTGAAAATGTGTTGGTTTTCAGCCCCGCAGACTGTAAGCTTCTCAAGGGCAGGTGCCCTGTCTTATTCCTCGTCTGTGTCCCCACATCATGTGGCATAAAGGCAAGGGGAGAGAATAGAGAAGAAAAGAGAGAGAGGGAGAGGAAAAGGGAGTGGGAGAGATGCAGCTAGGTAGAGGGAAATGCAATGGAATAACAGACATACAGAAAGAAAACCAGAGACAGAACAGTGGCATACAAAATCCCTGTCACGTGATACGCACAATGTTAGGTAAACCAAATGCATTTTTGGGGGGACGTTTCACTGGGTTTTCTCTTTAGCTTATGAAGGGCACTATAACTTATGCTGGTTAATAGATGAATACCTGCCAAACTACTCAGATATGAACATAGACAAAACCAGTAATCTTCCCTTCCATGTTTATACCCCGCCCCCAGCAAGACACACATTGTACTAAGTATCAACAATTAAGTGTGTTAGCTTTTGTCCTACCTGGATTTCCCATATGCTTGTATAAACATAGGCTTCTTTTTATTCTACTTCTTTACAGAAAAAACGATAACCTGCTATGCCTATTTACTCCACATTTGTCTTTTTCACTAACAATATATCGCAGACATTCCTTTCTGTCAATACACATAGACCAAACTCTTTCTTTTAATAACTAAACAACTCTCCAGAGGATAGATGCATAAGAATTATTCTACTATTGATGGACATTCAGGTTGTTTCCAGACTGTTTTATGTTATAATAAACAATTTTCTAATAAAGATCCTTGACTATCCATGTATACTGGTGTTTTTATTTCTGTATGCTGGATTCCTCCAAATGGGGTTGCTGTGGTAAAGGTAGACAGGTTTTACATTTTATTAGATCCTTCTAGCTTAATTTCTGAAAACGCTACAGCAATTTATATTCTCACTGGCAATATGAGACAGTTTTTATTTTCCTACCCCTTTGCCAGCTACTAAATGGAATCAATCTTTAATTTTCGTGCATTGGTTGGGAGAAAATGTTATTTCATTGCTGTTTTGATTTGTATTTCTCTAACAACTAGGGGAACCTAATGCTAGTTTAGGCTTGTACTAGCATTAGGGTTTTCTCTTCTGATGTTTGCCCATAATATCCTTTTCCTTTTTCTACTGGGATGTTCCACCTTTTCTTACCAATTTGTAATTGATAAGAAATTGCATATAATACATATTATACATGTATTATTTAATTTAATCTTTAGAATGACGGTTCCCAAACTGTGTCAAGGTGCCTAGGGGGGCCACAGAAAACTTAAAGGGGCATGAAGAAATATTTAACACTTTAGGGAGAAGCTCAGTGATATTTAACATCTGCTGAATACCCTGGAATTACCAGGGTGAGAGAGCTCACCATCTCACCATCAGATCACACTACAGTCCATTCAATGGCATCATATATAGGTGATGCTGGGTTTTAGTGAGTTGCTCTAATAACAAAGCAAGTAACTGCAGAGGAACTCCCTGGCGGTCCAATGGTTAGGACTCTGTGCTCTCACTGCTGTATGGTATGGTCAAAAAAAAAAAACAGAAACAGGCAAGTAACTGCAAACATCAGTGTGGAACAGGAAAGAGGGATGTCGGTATTCAATCTGATTGTACAGTGTCCACAGTCCCACACATTCCATGAGTAATTAGGTGATTGTGTTTATTTAAGAATGAAATGATAGTGTTACCTTTCTTTCAAATTATGTATATAAAGTGATAGGACATACATACTTCTGAAATTGTTTGAACCCAACTACTTAATACATGGAACTGTTGGGTATTTATTTTGGCCTAGGGGCCCTGTGAAAAACTACTGAGATACTAAAGAAACTGTGAATCAAGCAAGTTTGGGAATCTGTGCTTTGGAACAATCCAATAACATTGTTATGGGTGATGACATCTCTGTTTTGCATATTTTTCACAGATGTGGAAACTGAGGCTCCGAGAGGTTAAGCGATTTATTCGAGATCAGAGAGTTAGAAAGTGACAGAATCAGAATTCGAACCTAAGTCTGCCTTACACATACCCTGAGATTTTCCCACCCCAGAAATCTGATATGATTCATTCATGGATGCTAATCTTTATTGTGCCTGGAGTCGCAGAGGAAAGTGACCCTTCTTTCTGAAGTGCAGTCCTCCAACACTGCCTTCAATTGCACTATTGATTATTTTTTCTCTCTCCTATATCTTTGATCCCTCCCTCTCCACTGAATCCTTCTGTAGCCCATGAAAGTGTTCAATTCTTATCTTAAAAGAAGAGGGGGGAAAGTTCCTTGACCTTGATAATCCTTTAAGCCATTTTGCCACTGTGCTCCTTGACTACAAACTTCTCCATAGTTTGCCGGTACCTGCCCTTCTTCACTTCCCCTTATGACTCCACATCATTGTAATCTAGCCTCCTGCATTCTGCTGATCTCCAAGGCTACCAAATGATCTTAGGAAATCTTTACAAAGTTTAGGGCTTTTTTCAGGATCCACATCCAACTTGTCCTTGTGCATATTGGAATTGCATGCACTAGGTGCTCAATGCATGCCTAGGACACACTGGCTCTGCAGGTCTGCCTCCTATGTCTTTCCTCAACTCCAGGCCCCTGTTAGTTTCCAGTTGCCTTCTGAGCGCCCCTAAGTACGTGAAGTTCTGGAGGATTATCTATGTAAATCAATTTTCCTGACTGCCTCTGAACTCCACATTTCTCAACCCTAAATCCTCCTCTTCACCCACCTCCCACTTTTTTCCTTTTTCCATTGTTAAATAAAAGTTCAGGAATTTAAAATCTGTCCAGAGCTAGGTTTGAATAATCCCTTATATAATCTTGGGCAAGTCATTTTGCCTCTCTGAGCCTGTTTGATCATCTGTAAAATGAAATAATAATAATAGTAATAATGCATTTTATGTCTGTTATAAGGATTAAATGAGAGGTTTCACAGAAAGTATCTAACATAGGGCTGGACACTTAGTAGGACTCGAAACATGAAGATAATGTGTTAATTATCAGCATCATCTTTTGTCATCATCATCACTATCATCTTCCCCACAAAAGACCTGTTCCTCTGTTCCTGATGGAAGATAATATGTTTTAGTGCAAAGAACACTGGGTTTGGAGTCAGAAGGACCTATGTTAAAAACCCAACCATACATCTATTCTGTGACTTTGGACAAATCACTTTACCTCTTTCAGGCTCTGTACCCTCCTCCATAAAGGGGGATTCATATCATTCATCCATGATGGAGTGTCTAATGAGATAATAGCTGAGAAGACACTTTCTAACATATATTGCAACACAAAGGTAACTTTTAGCTTATGATTTATTATTGTGTCCATCGGGCTACCATTCTCACAGGAGAAAAGTTCAAAGTAATCTTTGACATCCAGACTCTGCCCCTCTTGCCCTGACTCAAAGTCCAATGACCACCTTTCAGTTCCTAATCTTGCTTGTGCTGGTCAGAGACATGCACTGGATCAAGGAGCACTTTCTCTGCTTTGTGTTTACTCTGGGCTCGCAATTCATATTTAACCCCCAGCAGGGCAAGAGATTTAGCCCCACGGCTGCTGCCCCAGCCTGATAAGGTTTTCTAACAAAGTGAGTATACTTTCTGAGTATCTCCATATCTTAATGGAAAATTCTCCTGCAACTTTTCAGACACTTTATCTGTTATTAAATATTAACGTTTCCAACCAGCATATTTTTCATTGGAAAGTGTGAAATATTACAAGATCCTCTCATGTTGTCTAGTCACACGACTTCCTAAAGCTGGTGCCAGATCAGGGAGCTGATTGGAAATACAAAGAACATTAAAAAAAGGAGAAGGGAGCACCAGTGCTGGGGGTGGGGAAGGAGAAAGAATGCAGAAAGACCCCTTGAGAACTGCAGGAGCTGGCTTGGAACTGTTCCTCTTTATTATGCCCTGATTGGCAGACACCTCACAAGGTTCCCAGATATCACCTGCCCAACTGATGTGCCCCCTGAGATTTATTTACAGGACTCAAAACAGGGGTAGCAAAATGCCACTGTCAGGAAGATATTATAACCAGAATCTGTTTTTAATGCAAAATCTTTAACTCACTATCTTATCCATCTTCAGAAAAAGGTTTTCCTGTCCAAACCCCTTGCATCAGAACTTGGTGAAACGTACGAGGGAGAGGAAGGAGTTCGCTTTAACCGATAGCATTCACCGTTTTTTATGGTGCTATTCATCTAAGTGACAAAGGCAGAAGGCAAACCTATAGTTCTTTCTAACTTTTTATGGCTTTTCATCCCAGTGGGAACCAGCAGACGGGGAGAAAGAAAAAAAAAAATCTTTCGAATGGTGAAATGTGCTTAAGATTTTTTTTTTTCCAGAAAGAGGGAGGAAAAAAATGACCAACAAATACAATTTGAGTTTGTTACAGCCTGGAGAAAAATGTTGTTGAAGCTTGGCTTCTGCAAATTCTCTGTGAATTCACTTCTGTGGATCCAGCTAGAGCTGAAGTGTAAAAGTGAGAAAAAATGAAGAAGCTACTGTGACTTGCATTTTGGCTTCACAAAAGAGAGCTTAGCACACAGAGCTGTGTCCAGAGTGAGCTGCTGTGTAAGGTGGTGAGGTCCCCATCACCAGAGGTATTTAAGTATACGCCACTTGGTGGAGACGTTGTAGAGAGAAATAAAAAAATGGAGAACAGGTCAAGTGGATGACCTCTGAAAACTTTTCTAGGCCTGAGAGTCTGTGATTCTTTAAGGTCAGGGGCAAGAAGAAAAAGGGTGAGTGTGTGTGTGTGGGGGGGGCTTTTGTAGGAAAAATACAGAAATTTTATTTTCTCCCTGTGATCCAAATAGAACTGAGTTTTGATCACTTGACTAAGAGGGTATATATCCCATTTTATAATGGGAGGGACTAATAATATTAACATTAGCAACAACCACAGTGATAATAGTTAATTTATTTTTAGTGTTGGCTATGTGCCAGGCACTGTCTTAAGTGCTTTCCTAACATTTTCTACTTCACTCCTCAGAATAACCCTATAAGGAGGAGACTGTAATTATTCCTCCCAATTTAGAGTTGAGGGAACTGAGATTCAGAGAGGTTGTGTAAGGTCACTAGAACCTCCTTTATAGATGGAAAAATTATACCCAGAGGACTAAATAATTTATCTGAAGTCTCAGAGAGTGTTTGAAGCAGAACAATCGGAAAGGATGGGGCGGGGGGGGGGGAGGGATGAATTGGGAGATTTGGATAGACATATACACACTACTATATATAAAATAGATAACTAATAAGGACCTACTGTGTAGCACAGGGAACTCTACTCAATACTCTATAATGACCTATATGGGAAAAGAATCTAAAAAAGAGTGGACATATATATCTGTATAACTGATTCACTTTGCTGTACCCCTGAAACCAATACAACATTGTAAATCAACTATACTCCAATAAAAATTTTTAAAAAAAGAAAGGATGGGGGGATTTGGAGTCAGAAGACCGGGGTCCTTAAGTTCTAGGTATCAAGTGCAGTGATCCATGTACTGTATTGTGAGATGAAGTGAATTAACGTACTCAGTACATTAATTCACTTCATCTAACAATAACCATGTGAGAGTGATATTTTTATCTCCCTTTTAGAGATGAGGAAAGTGAATATCAGAGAGGTTAAGTAACTTGTGTAATATTGCACAGCAAGGTTGAGGTAAGGATTGACATTTTCAGATTGATGGCCCTGTTGGTGCACAGAGACGTTCCATACATTCATCAGATCTCAGGAAAGTCATTAAACAACTTATAGCTTTGGATTTCTCATTTTAAAAAAGAGGCATCATTACAACTGTCCTTGGCTTGTCAATTGTCCAGGGTTGTTATAGGTCCTAGTAATGCAGACTGAATATATTGTGAATCAAGTGTAGTGTCTTTAATTATTGCAAACATTGGGTCTCCTGATTAGAAGCTGAGGGGGATCCTCCTACTTGTCACGGTTGTTTGTTTGTTTGTTTTGTTTTGGTTTTGGTCCCTTAAAGCAGCAGCTGGAGGCCAGGACTTGGAGGTTCTAAAGGTGGGTCCATGTTCTTTAAGTGCCAAGGCCTTGGTGGGTAGCAGCACCGTATCTGTAAGCATGTGAGAGTAGATGCTGGCCTCCCTGCCTGGCATTGTACTTAACGGGTCTCAGAAAGCAGAGAGGCCAGGGGAAAATACCCTTTGAGTGAGCCTGACATAATGGGACCAGGCCTCCCGAATCCTTATCTGGGTTCTCTCTCATACGAGTGACGGGGTCTCTCTGGCCTTGTTTGCACCTGCACAGTAATCGTGGCAGAGCTGCCCTATGTGCCTCTGCCTAAAGGTGCTTCCACTTTGGGCTCTTTCCCTTAAAGCTCTCCTAGTGTTTCCAGTCTGGAGGATAGAATCTGACTACCCTAATGGTATGCCTTCTTCCTTGCTGGTAGCCCTAAAATTATCCCTTAATAAATTTCATGTTGGACAGTTTTTTTTCTTTTTTTCTCAAAATGTGGGATCCATGGAGGGAAAAGCCAAACCTTGAGATTTTCACAGCACTTCAACGTTCTATAGGACACAAAGCCATGGAGCCAGGAGAAGACCTAGCATTTGCCTCTTGCCTCTGCCGTGAGATCTTGGGGAAGTCATGTTCATTTAACAATTTCCTGTCTACTGAGGAGATTGCAATGCAGTAACAGAAGCGTACACTGGATGGGCGCATGGGGTGCTGAGATGCCCAGAGCAGGCACTCAGTCCATTCTGGAGTGAAGGCTTCTTGGAGGAGGTGTGATGTAGCTGAAACTTGAAGGATGCATTAAGTTGACAGGTAAGCAGGTGGAGGAAGGGCATTCTGAAGAGGGACCAGTTTATGCAAAGGCACAGAGGTACGGTGAGAAGGCCTGGTGCATTCAGGGACCAAAAACCATTAAGTGTGGCTGGTGCTCAAGATGAATCTTAAGGGATGCTGAGGCCAGATCATGAAGAGCCTTGGGTGCCAACAGAAGAGTGTGTCTTTATCCTGACGACAATGGGGAGACTTCAGAGAATGTGAACCCATCAAAGGAGAGGTGGGATGCATACTAAAAAGTGACTTTGGTTGCAGTTCAAGGGGCAGATGGAAGCAGCCAGTACAGACTAGGATAAGATAGGACACTAGTGCATAATTCCAACAGAGGATAGACGAGGCATAATCTAAGACAGGAGTGATGAAGAAGAGGAGGAGTTTCAGGGTACAACTTACTTCTTTGGGCTCCACTTTCCTCGTCTATGAAATGTGGGGATCTCTGTGGCCCAAATCCTTCATCATTTCACGATTAAGTTTTCCTTCTATAATTTTTTTCCCCATAGACCCCCAATGTTTCAAGGGGTTATGTCTATTAAGTTACCTTTATTAAGGGATAATTAGTTTTCCAATAAGTACCAATTTTAGTTCATATAATTCCCACCAAAAGCAATTAAAGTCTGATTTTATTGCGGAAATGTATGTTTCCCGTTAGCATTTTTGAAATATTGAAGAGTTCATGGACTGCCATTATACCTTTGGGCTCTTCTTGCCAGGGAGTGTAAAGCAGAGTTGGGGAACCACTGGATATGTTCATCTGTAAGGGTCACCTCCGAAATTTTATGCGTCTAGGAAATATCCTTCTTCAACAAGTACTTGGTGAGCTGTAAATCACTCTGTAAGTGTGAGAGATTGTTAGAACTCATTATGATTATGCAGACTCTCCCAAAATACTAGACTTCAGACACATGAGGTAGTAAGCTGGGAGCTACTATCATTTAATATATGAGAAACTGGAGACTTAAAGAAGTTGAACAACTGGTTTTAAAATTCAGCAAATTAGCAAAAATAGCAGCAGTTGCTTCCCCTGCTTGACTTCCTTGGGTATCTGTTGATTTTAAAGAATGCTTGAAGTTATCCTCTCCCCACCTTCTAAGATCCCCACTTAGTGGGAAGTGATTCACTTCTTGGTGCAAAGGAGCAAGGAATCAAATAGTGGTACAATAGGAAACTCAAAGGAGGCTTGTGGCAACTCATAAGTAGAACTGACCTCAGGGATGAGGAACAGGAGATACCTTGCACCTTATCCCAGAGAGAACTGCAGAGACAGTGATGAGCTGGGGAGATGCTGGCAGAGCAAAACCATGGGCCATTAGAGAAAGGCATTTTGAGGGCATTCAGTTCAGCTCCCAGGAGGAAGGAGACTGACGACAAGATTAAAAACCAGTAAATGGAGTGAAATTAAAGCCCTACGCTAATTTGAAACAAATATGGAAGGAACAGATGGAATCTGAGTTTAAATATCAAGGTGTACCTAAATACAACATATTTTAAATGGAACAAGCACATTGTGAGCTAATAGGTCTAGTATGACCCCATTTATATATTAAAGAAATAGCAACTCTGTCTCAGCTTTTTTCTCTATACATTGGGGATAAAAATAGCACCTGTCTTATGGTGTTGTTTTGGAGATAGTGAGTTAGTGTACATTGTGTTTAGAAACATGCTTGATATGCAGTTAAGTGCCACAAAAATATTTGCTCTTGTATTTTATTTCTACATCTAAACATTTCTATGCCTCTGACTGAATAAGATAGATTTGAAAGAGCAAATCTAGGGGGAAGAAGCAGGATAAGGATGTTGAAGGAGGCCTTTTTTTGCTGTAATTATTTGTGTATTTTTACTTTGTTTTCTTGTAATGATTATTTCTTTTGTGTGAGACCATATTCATGGATTACGTTATTAAGAAACAAATTTGGCTTACTGGAAACTCTAAGAGCATAACACAGGTCTGGAAATGCAAAGCCAACAAATGAAATGTTTTCACTTATTTGTTTATTCATTCATCCTTCATTCATCTAGTTCCTATTGCATGCCTATTTTGCACTAGGCATCCTTTTAGGAACTAGTGATAAAGTGATAAACAGAAGAGAAAAACCATCCTTACTTTCCTGTGAAAGGTGGAGACACAATGAATAAATAAGTAGAATATTTACTTTGTTAGATGGAGGTATGTTCATTGCTATCCACTGTCCAACAATGAATATGTTCTGTGGGGAACAGTAAAGCCAGAAGAGGGATAGGAAGGACCAAGAGGGAGAAGTGCTGCAATTTTAAATGGGATGGATAGGAAAGGCCTCTCAGAGAGGAGGCATCTCAGTAAAGGCCTGACCTGTGTCAGGGAACTATGCAGCTATTTGGGGGAAGAGCATGCCAGGCATTAGTACATTTAATCCTCTCAATAATCCTCATCATAGGAAATGTAAGTTGGTGCAGCCACTATAGAAAACAGTATGGAGGTTCCTTAAAAAACTAAAAATAGAATTACCATATGATCCAGCAATCCCACTCCTGGGTATATATCCAGAAAAACCTCTAATTCAAAAAGATACATGCACACCAATGTTCACAGCAGGACTATTCACAATAGCCAAGACGTGGAAGCAGCCTAAATGTCCATTGACAGATGAATGGATAAAGAAGATGTGGTATATATCTATATACCACATACATATATTCCATACCTTCCATACATCTGAAACTAATACAATAGTGTAAATCTACTATACTTCAATAGAAAAATTAACAAGAAATAACCCTCACTATAACCCTGGGAGATAGGTATCGTTAACGTCCTCATTTACAGATGGGGAAACTGAGGCTCAGAGAGGGGGAGGTTGCCTAGCTAGTAAGTGGCAGAATTGAGGCTCAGCCTAGTGCTCTTCCTAATGTGCTAGTGGTTATCTTTGCCCTGGATCTAGCTTCAGAAGAACATTTGTTGCTGAGTCTGGGGCATTTTGGTGCAGCTCTAAGATTGCTCAGGAGCTATAGGTCTGGTGGAAAGTGTCCTCTAGTGCCACCTTTGCTGCTTTTGCAGTATTAGAAGGTGACACATTCCTTCTCCCTCTCCCTCCCTCTTCCTCCTTCATCCTTTTCCTTTCTGTCATCTCTTGTCCTGAGCCCAGGTAGGACGCATGTGGGCAGAACATAGCAACTGGTTTTGAACCTTCACAAAAGTTTCCAGCTCTCAAATGTTGGCTCTCCCAAAGTCCTCCTGACACACTGATACATGAGTGGGAAGCAGAGTGATGATGTGGAAGAGCATGGGATTTGGAGACAGAAGACCAGGCACCTTGCCATCTGTATGAACATGGCCAACCCTCTCATGGTCTCAACTTCCAATTTTACCTGGCCTAACTCACAGATCTATATTGCAGATCAAATGAGAAGACAATAACTAAGATTCTGGTCCCAAATTCCAATGTGTGTATTTGGGGGTGGGGGAGGTGCTTTGACCACACCAACAAGCAACGCTTGGATACCAGCCGTGTGTCCTACGATTCAGCTCAGTTCTAGCACATCTTCCTGGAGATAGCACCAGACTCCACAGGTTAAGGGCTCAGTTCCACAAGACTGCCCTTCACTTTATTTATTTATTTTAAAATTTTATTTATTTATTATCTTTGACTGCGTTGGGTCTTCGTTGCTACTCATGGGCTTTCTCTAGTTGCGGCGAGCGGGGGCCACTCTTTGCTGCAGTGCGCGGGCCTCTCGTTGCGGTGGCTTGTCTTGTTGCGGAGCACAGGCTCTAGGCACATGGGCTTCATTAGTTGCGGCACACGGGCTCAGTAGTTGTGGCACACAGGCTTAGTTGCTCCGCGGCATGTGGGATCTTCCCGGACCAGGGCTCAAACCCGTGTCCCCTGCATTGGCAGGTGGATTCTCAACCACTGCGCCACCAGGGAAGCCCCTGCCCTTCACTTTAGATGCCAACTGCAAGTCCAGGTTGTCACCTGTGCTTTTGAGCAACTGGCTATAAATCAGATGTTCCAGTGACCCCGAACTTGGGTTGGATTAATTCACTAGATTGGCTCACAGGACTCAGAAAAACATGTTACTTACTAGATTGCCAGCTTATTATAAAAGGATATAACTCAGGAACATCCAGATGTAACAGATGCATAGAGCAAGGTATGGGGAAGGGGTGTGGAGATTCCATGCCCTCTCCAGGCACTCCACTCTCTCCAAATCTCCATGTGTTCACCAACCCAGAGTCTCTCCAAACACCATCCTTTTGGGTTTTTATGGAGGCTTCATTAATAGGCATGACTGATTAGATAATTGGTCATTGGTGACCGATTCAACCTCCAGCTTCTCTCCCTTTCCTGGAAATCAAGGGTTGAAACTGAAAGTTCCAACCCTCTATTCCTGGTTTGTTCCCCTGGCAACTAGCCCCCATCTTTAGGTGCTTCCCAAAAGTCACCTTCATTAATACAAACCCAGTTTTGGTGGAAAGGAGCTTGTTTTGAAGAACAAGACAACCCTTTTGCCTTTACTGAGGACTACAGAGAAATTATTATAACAGAAGATGTTCCCACCGCTCTTACTTATCACTCAGGAAATTGCAAGGGTTTTGGGAGCTCTGAGCCAGGAACTATGGGTTGAGACCAAACATAGATGGGAAATATATATTTGGTCATTTGACCAAATTTGACCTTATTTCAAATGACCAAATATATATTTCTTATAAATCACAATATCACTGTAATTTTATTAGAAGTAATATATAGATATTAGATATTTAGATGGACTAATAAATGTTCCTTTAGATAGAAGTCTACACAGAGGCTTAAGGTCTGGACAATAAAGGTAGCAAGAACAATCAAAACAAGAGCTCATTTAGGGATCCAAATGCACACATAATACTGCTATCATTTTACTTTCTAAAACAAAACTTAATGATGTATGATGAGTGAGAAAACAATAAATATTCTATTTCATAACTTGGAAGCAAAATTCAATAAATGTGGTTTATTGAACCTTTCCATGCCCACTCCACTTTCCTCATCCAGGACACCACCAATTACGATGGGGTGTAATTAGCTCTCATCAGCTCTCATTCAGTCATGTGTACCCCACACAACATCCAGAGTGAGGTTCATAAAATACCAAACACGCTACTCCCCTGCTGAACACCCTTCCATGGCTCCCCATTGCCCTCAAAACAATTTTCAGACTTTCCAACATGGCTCCAAAATCTCTTGATAATGATTAGGCCCCTGCCAACATCTTCAGACTCATCTCTCGTCATTATCATTATTCCCCATTTTCTCCCCAGCATGACTATGAACTCCAGCCAATCTGAGCTGCATACAATGCCCACAAGCAGCCATGCTCTTTCTCATCTCCTGGATTTCTCCGCATGCTCTTGCTTTGCCTAGGGAACGTCTATTTCCCCTCCCCCGCTCCTGCCCGCCACTGCCGAGCCTGGGTGGATCGACCCCCTCCTCTCTGCTGCCACCACTCCTGCTGGTCCAGCCACAGCCCTTGTCACCTCGGATCATAGTTGTTTGCAGTCAGTATTTCCAATTAGATCGTTAAGGTCTGGGGGTCGGGGGAGGGTCATGTCTGTCTGCTTCATTTTTTAATGCCCAGAACCTACTACAGTTTCTGACATAGAGGAAGGTGTCAGAAAAAGTAGAAAAATAAGTATAAATAGCTGCTATTTATTGAATTCTTCCTGTATACTGTGCTAAGCACTTGACACAATTATCATTTAATTGTCATAGTAAGGCACTGATCCTTCAGAAAGGACTTGGTCCAGGGTGTCAGAACAAGGATCTGCTGTGCTCGGCATTAATTCTTTAGTAGTTGGAATGTTTATTTGTCCAGTGCATCCAGGGGAGGAGGCGGGACTGTCCAGGTGTGTGTGTGTGTGTGTGTTTGTGTGTGTGTGTGTGTGTCCCCGCACACGTGTGTGTGTGCAACTGCTGTCTACCAAAAGGAATGAAATTATTATCAAAATATTTTAGCTAACACAGGATGGCTAAAACAGCCATATTTAAGGTGATCACATAATTTAGAGTCCAAATTGGGACATCTGGAATTGAAAGACGGCACTATTAATAAGTAACTAAATCCGTGATTTAAAGTGAAAACTTTAGTGTCCATCAGAATCACTTTTTGCTGAGCTCCACTCAAGAGTTTCTGATTTGGTAGATCTGGGGAGGGGCATGAAAATTTGTATTTATGGCAAGTTACCAAGTGATTTTAAAAAGAAGGCAAGCAGGGGAGGAGGGTGCAGAGAGAGAGAGACGGAGAGAAAAGAACAAAAAGAAACATACAATGAAAAACAATTAAAGAGCCTAGAAAAAAATGAAGTGACCTAATTTCTCTGTCTTACTCTCTTAGATTTTCCTGAATTAATTTTTCTAGTTTTAAAGCAGTTGTTATAGTGTACTTTCCTTAATAGAAGGTAGTGTAGTTCAGTAATTCTTGAATTTTATTTTCTGCTAAACTAGTTCTAGGATATGGTAATAAGTGATTCCTGAGGGAAAACAAACGCTTCTGTGGTTCAGATAACATTTCTAGCATAAAGGCACTGAGGAGGTCTGCACAAAGAAATTTGCATAATTAAAATTCAATTTTATTTATTCTGTGAATGCTTTAAATTTTTCTTTTTTCCCCTAGAGCACATTTATTATCATTTCATAGAACTAGACTTCCTTTACACCCAATTTGGGAAATAATTAGTGAAGTGAAAAGGTTTGTAAATGTAAATAGCCATTTAGACTACACAAACATTAACATATGTGTGATATTTTTACACTTTGTAATGCACTTTAAAACGCGTAGAATACTTTCATAATCTCATAAACCTGGGAACTTGACTGAGAAGGCATAGTGGACATGAAAACCAAGACTCAGAGAAGTTGTCAAAGATTACTCCAGGAAGAAATGGCAGAAGCAAGATTTGAAGTTAGGTTTTTCTAGCTCCCTGACAACAGGCAGGATGCAAGAAAAAGCAAGTTGAAAAAGTTTGAGTCAGAACATCAGGCAAAGAGGAGATGTGTACATTTTTGCAGCAGAAAAGAGCATCATGAGAAAGCAAGTCCCACCATAGCCAGGCTTATGCCAAGAAAATTATAAGATGTTCATCTGATATTAGGGGGGTAAGGAAAAGAGGAAAAAACAGACTGTTATCAGTCAGGGCCCTGTGGACCAGAGAGCAGGTTCTGGCCGGATAATGTGTGAATGATATTCTGTAATTAGTTGGCAAATAGATGCTGATATTTCTTTTAACTGCTGGAACACGGCCCCCGGCACTGTGCCTCCATCCTGCTGGAGCCAAACATGGGGTCCCAGCTGCTGTCACAACTATGGCTCTTTTGTTTTCTCCCATGTCATTTCTGATCAGGTCATGCAGATACCTTATTTCACCATCTGAGAGCTCAGGTTGCCACAGTAACCCCGTCAAGGTGCTCAGATGCTGCAGCTGAAGCTCCATCATCTGGATACATTCCACTGGGTCCCCCTTGGGCCCTTGCTCTCTTCAAGAAGAAACAGATGAAACAAAAATTAATATAAAAGGGATATTGCAAAAGGGGGAAGAAATAGGTTGATTAATTGAGCGCCTCCTTTGTTCATAGATTAGTACATCTGATTGGACCACTCAAAGATATTCCATCTTGCCCACTTTAGAGATGGGAAAACTGAGGCACAGAGAAGGGAAGTGTCAGATGTCTCTGAGTACAGTGAGTCAGAGGCAGAAAGAAGGCTAAGCTGAAACTTCAGACTCCTTGCACAGTGCTCTTCCAACACCAAATTTTACTCAAAATATTTATGGCCAACTCTCTTCAAATTGTATTCTCCAGGCTTACGGTTTTTCAAGAAAAGTTAGAAAAAGAGGGAGTAGAAGAAGAGACAGGGTGACCTGTTCCTCAAAGAGAATCTGAAAACGATTGCTCCAGAAGATTTCATAGAAAATCATTCTCCATGTTTGGATAGGTTTGGATTTCCTTGTATGACAAAGACAAAATCCTGCTTCTGGAATGCTTAACATCTGCAGAACTGATGAGTTCTCCCTGATTCCAAAATAATAACCCCTTACAAGGGTGGGGTGACATCTGACATGAAAAAGGGCTCCTACACCTCTTATCTCACTGGAGAAACTCAGCAGATCCCTTAGAGGGAGGTGGCATAATATGCTCACTTCCTGAGAGAAGCTTGTGTTCACAGAGCAGAAAGAGGCATAACCAAGGCCTCTGATTCGCACTGAGAAATGGTGTCTGACTCTTATAAACCTGGAGCCCAGCACAGCTTCTGGCATACATGTTTGACCAAATGGTGTGTGAACAGTAGTGACGATGATGATGATGAATATCTTACATCAGTCAGTGTTCTTCAGAGAAACAGAACCAATTATACAGGTGAAAACACTGAAGCTTACATAAGTGATGCTGCATATCTGAGTCTCACGTGTGGCAGCCACTATGTGATATGAGAAAGGCCTAGAGGTTAAATATATACACAGGGGGTTTGGGAAGACTTCCTGGAGGAGGTGATATCTCAGGTCAGATTTGAATTGATGAATCTAAAGTTTATCATGCACGATAGACAGAAGGGTATTCCTGTCAGAGATAGCAGCTTTTCAAAGTAAAAAGATGGCACGAGAGTAGGGGAAGAACTGGGGTGTTAGGGGTCAGATCATGAAAAACCGGAATATGATAGGATCTTGGAGCGTGGGCATCAGAGGCTGGTGGAAGGTTTGAAATGGGGCTAACATGATTTTCCTTGCATTGCAAACATGACTGTGAGGTTTGATAAACCCAGCTAACATAATACTCTCTCTACGCAATGGATTCTGGTAGTCGCATGCCTGCATCAAAGCACTTAGTACCGAATTCTCTCAGCTGATTGTTACCTCCACCCACAGCGCAGGTAGGAGGGGATCACAGCTGGAGCACATTCATGGCTCCATCATCTGGAGAAATAGGACAATACTCTCCTTTTGTAGGTGAGGGGTCAGGCCCAGAGAGGACAAGGGACTCCCCGAAGGACACTGAGATAGGTGATGTCAAAGCCAGGGCAGAGCCTGACTTACTTCACACCAGGGGTTTTGCTCCTTCTCACCCCAGGAGACATTTAGCAATGTCTGGCTGGGGAAGAGCTACTGGCATCTGATGGGTAGAGGCCAAGGATGTTGCTAAGCTTCTTGAAATGCACAGGACAGGTCCCCACGACAGAGAATGATCCAGCTCGCAACGCCCGTCATGCTGAGTTGAGAAACCTCTCTCTACACCCTGACTAGATGAAGCTCTTGTTGCATGAGGTCCTTGGAAACCATCTGGTTTCCTTCCAGCTGAGTGAATCGAGATTCAGAGAAGATGAGTGACTTCTCCAAAGTCACACAGTGGAACCGAGACTATTGTCATGGCTTCATTAACTTCCAATTCAGCCCTAGCATGCATTGCCTCTCACAAGCCTGAGCATAAGTCAGATGTCTGATGGGGAGAGAAGAGAGATGATACCCAAAATGGCCAGAGGAAGTTCTTCTGACCAAAGTTGTACAGCAGTCACTAACATCCTCAATTAGAGGGGGAAAAAAACCCCAGGCTCCAAAGGAACAAACAATCATGCTCTTCACGTATGAACTCAACATATTTACAGGGTGCCTGTTCTTGTTCAGGCACTGTGATGAACACTGAGGATTCAACAATGAACAAGACACGGTCCCTGCTCTTTCAACACACACACACAGGCAAGAAACACGCTTCCCACTACCCACACTCTGATGATTCAGTGCTTGGGAATCCAAGCTCTGAAAAATTAACTTACTTCACACACTTCTTCATCATGTCCTAGCTGGTGCAGCACAGGCAAGGAACTTAACCTCTCAAACCTTCAGTTTTCTCATCTGTATAATGAGAATAGTGATAGTACCTCCCTCACGGGATTGAGGACTGAATGAGGCAATTGATAAAAAGTATTTAGCCTAGTGCTGGAAACAGCAGGCAGAAGTAAGAGCACTAGTAGCAGTAGTAGTTATAATTATTATAGGCAGAAGCCCTGAGTACTTGTCTTACTTTTCCACTCTCAGCTAAGTCGTCTTATTACTCTCCATTCCTAGGTCTCAGCAAAATGAAGAGATTGGACCAGCTCTCTGTGGGCGATGAAGTTTACCGTTTGTCCCCTAACTAGATGACTCCTGAGTCCAGCACTGCCCTTCTCTTCTGGAACCTGGCCATCCCTCCCATCCCACGCTAATGTCATCCATGGTCCCACACTACCCACAAGCCAGCCAAGGTGGACCCCTGAGATTCAGCAAAGTGATGACAAAGCTGCGGTTTCGGGTAGGCCAGCTTCCTGGGCTGCCCACGGGCTGCGCCTAGCTGCTTGGAATGCATATCAGTGCCAGCCTGCAGTGATCAGGAACAAAGCCATTAGAGGGAAGGTGGTGGTGTTTTTATTTTTAACAAAATGACTCATTCCCCCTCCGGCAGTGAGCTGTCGAAGGCTCAGGAAGGAGCAGGAGATGTTAGAAGTGCAAGTTCAGGACACTTTCACCTCATTGGAAGCCAATTCCAGGGGATGCCACACGCTTTTGCTCAGCTTAATAGGGCCTGGAAAAAGGTGTTTAAACCAAAGAGGCTGTCTCAGGGCTGTGGATTTACGGGCAAGGGGAAAGACGGACAATCATACAGCCGGTAAGTGACAGTGGCAGAGTTAGAACCCTGGCTAGGGGTGGGAAAATCTACTGATGGAAGCTTAATGTTAGGTGTGATCAGGGGCTGGGGGCTTTCTGGAACTTAGTTTCCAGATGTTGGCTTAAATCAGGAGCTTTTAAATTGTGTTCTGCAGAGTCATAGGGCTTCCCTTGGAGCCCCCCATGTGGTTCTGGTTCTCTGCCTGGCTTCACCTGGAGTGGCTCTGTTTGCATCTATTTCACATATTAAAATCTCAAGAGTTAACATAATTATTGGGTCCTTATTATGTGCCAGGCATTGCACTAAACACTCAATACGTATGAAGTCATTTAGCTTCGTAATAGCCTTATGAAATATTTACAATTACTATTGCTATTTTATACTTTATGAAACGGAGGCTTAAAGCCAAGGTAAATCATTTGCCCTGAGTCACAGGGCTAATAGGCAGTTTGCCAGGGCTGGAAATCAGACCTGTCTGTCGGCAAAGCCCATTTTCTTAACCACAATTCTACATGGCCCCCATGCTGGGTTTCCATACAAGCTTTCATTTTCAAAAAGTGTTCCATGGTTATTTTAAAAGGAATAAAATAAAAGTTTGAAAGTGACTGATTAGATGTTCTGAGATCCCTCCCAGCTCCAGATTTCCAACTTTTATGATTTACAGAAGGAAGAAAGCAGAGGCCATGTTACACAGCTTAGTGGTGGGAGACAAGACAGGCTGCGGGATAATAATAGTAGCTAATGTCTGAGCATCTCCTAGGCCAGGCAACACTCTAAGTCCCTCATATACATTAACTCAATCTTTGTATCAACCCTCTGTAGTAGGTGGTGTTCTTATTATTCCCATTTATAGATAAGAAAACACAGTATAACAAGGTCATGACTCATTCAAGGTCACACAAATTGAAGGCAACAGCTAGATTCCAGAGCCTGTGCTCTTCACTGCTCTGCTGTTGAGATGACTTAGTCTGGGGGAAAACTACTTCCCTTAATATCAGCATTTATTTTTTAACATCACACCAATGCAAATTTATGTAAATAGACAAGCAGATCAGCTGCTACCCTGGCATTGGTGCCAGCTTCCTATCAGGGATGTTGATGCAACAACATTTGACCATTGTTGCTGATTTGAGCTATCACAGCAGTAGACATTTCAATAATTCCCCACATTTCTCAGGCTTGGAAGAAATAAATGCATATTAGACAGCTATAGGCCTACACATGCTGCAATTTTGCATTTCTTTTTTTTAAAAATTAATTTATTTTATTTATTTATTTTTGGCTGCATTGGGTCTTCGTTGCTGTGCACGGGCTTTCTCTAGTTGCGGCGAGCGGGGGCTACTCTTCGTTGCGGTGCGCAGGCTTCTCAGGGCGGTGGCTTCTCTTGTTGTGGAGCACAGGCTCTAGGTGCGTGGGCTCAGTAGTTGTGGCGCACGGGCTTAGTTGCTCCACGGCATGTGGGATCTTCCCGGACCAGGGCTCGAACCCGTGTCCCCTGCACTGGCAGGCAGATTCTTAACCACTGCGCCACCAGGGAAGCCCTGCATTTCTTTTTCTTTTAGATATTTTTCAAACTGTGGATAGTTGGTAGCCATTGAAAACAAGATGCTGTCTAGCACTGCATTTTCATACTGAATGATGCATTTGGGCCTTGCCACTGTCCCGTGAAGAAGGTCCCTCCCTTCAAGAGGCAGGGACAGAGTGGAAGGGGCTTTCTTAGAATATTCTCAGAATTTGTTGGCCTGGTTTGTCTATGTCTCCTAGCTCCTCCGTCATTGATTTTTCCTAACATGGCAGTACTGTTTTCTTAGTTGAATGAAGGAAAGCTAGTGTCCAGTTTGTCCCATAGAAAGAAAGGAAAAGAAAACTGTGCCACTTGTCCCTTTACAAATGGACATAAGCATTCACAGTAGAAAACCAGCAGCCTAATAAAGAAGAGAAAAACTAGGATTCCTGGAGTAACTACTACACCTGGCAGTGTGCCCTGTGCTTTGGATAGGCTGACCACATTGTTTATCATCCAAAGAATGAAAAAGGGTGCTATTAATAATTACATCCTGGGCAAACTGGGATGTATGGTCACTCTTGCAGAAGAGATACTATTCATTTCATATTCACCATAGCCCCATAATGTAGGTGACTTTCCCTTTGCTCTGAATCTCAGAAAGTGAGATGCCCAGGGTCACAGAGCAAGGACTTGGCAGAGCTGTCTGTCTAATTCTACATCCCGGGGTCAAGGCTGACATCAGAGATGGGGACTCTTGACATTCTATCCACATAAGAGCTGATGCTAGAGGTTGATTAGCTGTCAAGCCTTTCTTCTCCCCACCACATTCCCAGCCATTGCCCTCGGCCATCGGATCCGGGTGGGGCGCGATAACTGTGCTTCTCCAGCAGAGGGCAGTGTTGCCATGCCAGCCAAGACACAGGGCTCCAGGAAACAGGACGGAGGCCCAGACTAAGCCGACCTGGTGGCCTGTGCAGCGTTCCGAAAACAGCCAGCCTCAGAGGGCTGCCTACATCCAGCTGCTTCCCTGGCGCCCATTCCCTGAATGCTCACCGTGGATAAACCCGTTGTCCCCTTCACCTGTCTCTTGACACCTGAACAAAATCAAGAGCTCTGTGCCACCTGGGGTGGAAAGAGACCCAGGGAGGGTTTCCAGATTGGAAACAAGAACTGTTGCCATTTTCTTGTTTGCTCAGAATTACTCCAGAGCTGGGAGCGCTGTTGACATACGTGTTACCACTTAATCTTTCATAAGAAATCCTTTTCATGGGGAAGCTGAATTCTGGATCCATGCCAGTTTAGATAATTACATTCCCCCATAAGACTGAAGCTCTGAAGGCTGCAGTCTTTCTCCAGCAAGAGTTAGGGGTTTCAAGGATGTGGGTTAGCATTGCTGGGGGTGACAGAACAGTGCCTGGAAAAAGAAAAAGCAGGGTTTGATGAGGAAAAGTTAACCTCAAAGTGTTACCCACTAACTAAGAGTTTCTTTTCTTTTCTTTTTTCCTTCCCTTGACCTCACTCAGAGTGAGATTCATTTGTAGTTTTTGTCTGTAACTAGGAATTCAATTTTTGCTCTTTTAAAAGAAACCTGATTTAGAGGGGGTGTGAAACAAAGAAAATGATAAGAGGAGGAAAAAATAACAATTCGAATGGAAAAAGGAGATAGAAAAGAAATCTTTTTAACAATTTCTCTCTTCTAAAGTGGATGGGACAGCATTTTTATATTAAGTTCAGCATTTTGTCAGGAGGGGATGACAATGCCCTGTGATCCTCGAACTAAGAATTGCTGGTGATGTTATACCCTCCTGCTGGCATAGATCTTAATCAACCAGAAAACCTCAAAATGACAAACAAACAAAAGACAGCTTTGCTCTCTGAGGTTCATTAGCTCAGGCCAAGGTTGAGAAGATGCAATAGAAATAGGCGAGCTTGATAAGTCACTTTGTGGGTAATTCTCCTCTCCCCAGGGCTCCCAGCCCTGTGCTTCTCCCTCCGGTAACCAGTAGCCTTTCTTGATGGCTTCCTGGAACTTGTACTTCTTAGAGTCAGTGGTGAGAGGACTTGAGGCTGATGGGGCAGGTGGGGAGGAGGAAGGGGCTCTCCGGTGTGCTGGCTCATGCAGAGTCCAGAGTTACTTCCCTCTGCTTTCAAGGGCGTTTGCCAGCCTCCTGAGAATCACAGCAGACCCAGGCCAAGCTCCATCCCCTCATCTTCCTTCCCAGCCCAGCTCCTCTTTCTCTGATCCTTCATCATGTTCAGAAGGCATTACCATCTCCTGGACCACTGATTAGAAACCCCAGAGACACCTACCTATTCTTCCCCTCTTTCTTTCTATGACCAGTTTTCTAAGTCCTATCAAAACATCTTCCAAATCTTTCTTTCTTTCTTACATATCTTCTCTTCTTTCATAGCTCCAGGTCTGGTCCTCCATATGTTTCTCCTTAATAACTTCTTAGCTATTTTCCCCACCTCTCTATGCATGACAGCCAAAGGAAACCTCCTTAAGCCCATTTCTGATGGTATAATTTCTCTCTAAAATCCTTCAGCAGCTCACTACCACCTACAGGATCAAGCCCCAAATCCTTAGCTTGGTGTTTAAGGTCCTTGATGATCTGGCTCTCTTTTGCCTTTCTCTGTTAGTGTCCAGTGTTTCTCTAGTCCCTGGACTCCAGCAATACAGAGCCTCCCCTTGCTCCTCAGCACATTCTTCTCCAGACCCATTGTGTTTTCTCAGCTCATTGCATGCACTCATATGCTTCCCTTGGCCTCACTGATTCTGTCCAAATTCTGTCTACTTGTTATGCTTCAGGTTCAAGGTTAACTTCTCCTAAATAATAATATGCTTCCTACCCACCATATCTCTGCCCCAGATGGAAGTAAATCCTCCCTGCTTTTAACTTACACGATGCTTTACTTGCAACGCATTTTTAAATTGATCTAATATTTAGCCATTGTATGCACATGTTTTTTCCTCCTCTCTTAAGTGTACTTTCCATGAAGATAGGGAATCATCTTTATTCCATACATAGATTAATTCAGTGCTTTTTTGGTATGGTCAGTTTTAAACGGCAATTTGTTGAACAGATTAATGAATACTTTTGAGAACCCACAAATGAAGGAGTGAATCAAAGTTGCATGGATGCATGAATAAATGACGTTGTGCACAGATGAATAAATGAATTTATGTACTTATGCATTCAAATATATCTTGGGAGCCTACTATTCAAATTAATCCAGGAATAGATGAATCCTCACATGCATAAATGAATAAAAACATCCATGCATGAATCTGTGAATGAGTGACTAGATGGCTGGATTTCTGATTCTTAGGATTGTCTCTCAGAGAAATGTTGGTGAAGATACTCTTACATACTGCCGTGGTGCTGTACCTTCACCAACATTTCTCGAGTACAAGTAGGTTTTTACTAATTAAGAGCCTTCATTATGTTTATATCATTAACCAAACAAATCCATTTTCTTTCTTTAGTGGCCCTTTAGGCGAATAGGCCCACTTTTGCACATACCATTGAAATTGGGCATAAGCAATAAAATAAAATAAATAATAAAATTAATAAAATTAATTCCAGGCAGTTTCCCAAGGCTTCTTCTGCATCTTGACTGGGCTTCCTATTCAACTCTTAGATTGTCATTCTTTTTTGAGTCTAATTCTAATTTCTATTGAGGATGGTCTCTGCCAACCCCAAGCCAAGACATCCTAAGAAGGAGGGATATTCTGCTCTTATTTGTACTGAAGTAGTTTGGCTCTTTCTCTGGGAAGGCACTAAACCATCAGTTCTTAAGTGTTCTTGAAGGATGGTGTCTTTACCTCTCTGTATCACATAGTGGCCAACGTCTATGGGTTTTCTTTTAAGCCACATTAGAGATTATCTGCATTCTAAGTCCTTGTTAGAGGATTTGATTGTGAATCGAATGAGAACCAGCACTTCTCAGAGGCTCATTTACGATATCTGATGTTTGACAGAGAAAGTCTAATAGATGTGCTAACTATCCATTCATCTCCAGTCTCCACTGGAAAGGAAATACCTGAGTCACATTATCTCAGCCCATGGCAGAAATGCTGTCCCTGAGTCACGACTTAATATTTTGCTCTTTGCCTTTACAGAGGGTTGATAAGAAAACTGCCCAGGAGAAAAAAGTGTGTCCGTATTTTTCTGAAACTGTGCTCTAAGACTGGATCCACTATTTAACTCACTGGACTTCAGAGTCTCTATTTATATTATAGAAAGTGTCCTAAAATTAAACGATGGACCATACCATGAAGCTAAGTAAGGAATATGTGGACTGTACTCTCCCATGATGGACATGCCCCCGTGAAGGGTATGGCGTAGTGATCGATGACTGATGCGGGCTGTATCCAACACAAGAAATGCCACGCTGTGTGATTTAGGACCTGGGACCAGGTCTGGGCCATAAGGTATGTGTTGGACAGAATGGGAACTCAGAGGCCACTAATGTTTATTTATTTGTTTGCCTGGCTTATCACCAGGTATCAGAGGTGGGAGTCCAGAGAGCATTCTAGAACAGAGGTCACAAAACTGTTGCCCTTGGGCTGGCTGCCTGCTTTGTAAATAAACACAGCGGGACATTATTGGAACACAGCTACATTCATTCATTTGTTCCTTATTTGTGGCTGTTTTCATGCTGTAAAGACAGAGGTGAGTAGTTGCTACAGAGACCTCATGGCCTGCAAAGCCTAAAATATTCACTATTTGGTCCTAGAGAAAAGGGCATTGGGACAGATCAAAGGACATGGGTTAGAATCCAAGTTTGTATGTGTTAAAAAACTCCCCATACCATTTGAGATGCAGTATCCTCAACTGTAAAATGAGACTAGTAATTCTGTCTCTATTATAGGTTTTTGCACCCAAGAAAACAAGGGTGCAAATAATTAGCACGGTGCCAATAGAGCCACCATGAGTAAGGCATCATGCTAGCTCTGAGTGAGGCTTAGGGACCAGGACAGGAGGACACCTACTCTGGGGCCAGACACAGACATGATCTCTTCCAAACAAAAGTTGGTGCTTCAGTTTCTTTCTAGGAGAGCCACTCTCGGAAGTATTTTCTCCAAAAGCCATGGCCTAGAGGAAGACTATTTTCCTGCCAGAAAGAAAAGCAAGGGGTGGGGTGGAGGGGGGGGCGGATTGAGAATCCTCTGTCTGCCCTTCTTATTACACAACAACTAAACAGAGATAATCTCAGGTGGGGAAAGCACGATGAACTTCTTCCAGGGCCTCATATGTCAGGTATGATTTTAATTTCAGATAATGTCCAAACTGGATAAGAATCCCATTGGTAGTGTGAGCAGATCTTCTGGTGCTGCCTCTGTCTGTGGCTGGCACCCTCCTCCCTCCCTCACCCCAGCTCCAAGGTAGGGGAGACCCCACGAGGATGAAGGTGCACTCAGCCTCATATTTCCTCATTGTTTCCTGAAGCTGGATTCCCTGATGAAAATTTCCATTTGAGATGCAACATTGCTCCAGCCCCTGAGTTAAGCAGTTCTTGATATGTCTTTATCCCCATTGCCTAGTACTGAAACAGGAGGGAAGGGGGCAGGGCACAACCTTTGAAAGAAGGACATAGCCATAGGACATGAAAACAACTGATTAGAACCAACTAGGTCCAAGATGCCGGAAGATTCGACTTCTAGTAGACCTCACTATATACTCATTGTAATACATCAGCATCTAAATAATGCAGCCACCAGAACCATGACAATTCTGAGGCTAACCATAAAAGGCCAAAAAGTGGGCCGTGGCCCAGTTCCTGGAAATCCCTGCCCCTTCCCAGAAATAATTGGAATAATCCTCCCACTCACTAGCCTATGAAATTCCCCATCCCCTAAAAACTAACCACACCATATTTGGGGGCCTCTCACCTTCTGAGATGGCCCACACTCTGTCTGCGGAGTGTGTTTCTCTCTAAATAAATCCACTTCTCACCTATCCCTTTGTCTCTCACTGAATTCTTTCTGCAATGAGACATCAAGAACCTGAGCTTCGGGACTTCCCTGGTGGTGCAGTGGTTAAGAATCTGCCTGCCAATGCAGGGGACACAGGTTCGAGCCCTGGTCCGGGAAGATCCCACATGCTGCGGAGCAACTAAGCCCGTGCGCCACAACTACTGAAGCCCGTGCGCCTAGAGCCTGTTCTCCGTGACAAAGAGAAGCCACCGCAAAGAGAAGCCCACGCACCGCAGCGAAGAGTAGCCCCGGCTCAACGCAACTAGAGAAAGCCCACGCGCCACAACGAAGACCCAGTGCAGCCAAAAATAAATAAATAAATTTATATAAAAAAAAATAACCTGAGCTTCATTAAGTCCTGAGACCAGGTGTGTGATCTCAATTAAAAGACCATGGGTTCAAGTCCCAATCTGAGCTGAACGGTTTCAGTACCAGTATGTCCAGTGCACACAGACCATTCAAATGGACTTGGTCCATCCAACACACAGATGCAGAGGACAGAACTCCACCATACAGCACAACGCAGACACTCAAGTAACTTCACTTCAAATAGAATTGAACAAAATGAGTTTGGGTCTTGCTGGGGATGATGACGATGATGATGATAATGATGATGATGATGATAATGAAAGCAAGAGAGTGGTGGTAATCAAATGGTGGCAGCTACAATTAAGGGATCAGGGTGAGGTTTTGAAAAATTGAAATGTATTACATCAGGAATTAAGTAAATGCTCAAAGACTGGTCTGCTGCTCACATACCCTGGGGGCTCTCAACTGAGATGACTATGTACATAAGGGAAAATATCCATATGGAAGACAAAGCTCTTCTGGATTAACAGCTGAACCAATACCCAATATTCTCCAGTGATGAGCTCTGGTAAAAGCCTACTTGCAGCATGAAGCTAAGGAACCTAGGCTGGTCTATTTAACTCCCTTTTTAAAAACTGAGGTGGCTGAGTCTTCAGAGGAGTAACTTGTAGCAGGAGTTACTCACTTGGTTACAGGCACACATGAAATGGGGTAGACACACAGACACACAGACTTGTTTTCTCCAAGGAGGCAAAAATGTACCCAGATTTTCTTACCCCTTGGGAGCAGGAAGGAACCCTGAACATTGCTAATTAAATGTCCTGGGGATGACCAATTAGACTGACTATGCAAGAGGCTGGCAGAGATGGAAGCATGAGGAATGTGGTAGAAATTTCCCTCTCCCTGCAACTTGTCATGTTAAAACACTTTGCTGAGCATTTACAAGCATATTTTTCCCTTTAATCCTCACAACAACCCTAGGAAATAAACAAAATCATTTTCCAGGTGAGGAAATAGGTTCAGAGGAGTTAAGTAACTTGCCTGAAGTCACCCAACTAATAAATGGCTGAACTAGATCTCAGACTCCTGTTTGCTTGACTCAGAAGCCCTTGCTTTTCCCCCTATACCCTTGCTACTCAAAATGCCATCTCTGGATCAAACACTCAGCATCACCTGTAATCCTGGAAGCAGTTTAGGAGTGCAAGTGTCTCAGGCCCACTCCAGTCCTACTAAACCAGAATCTACATTTTAACAAGATCTGCAGGTGATTTGTCTGTGTAGTAAAATTAGAGAAGTACCATGTTACATAATACTGCCTAGTCCTTACCATTCTCTTTTTTCAGAAAACAAGAATATTCATCATGGTCACACCATGCACAGAAGGCTGACCTGGATTTGGGAACCCCCAAGTAACTGAACTTATTCTGCCCGCTGAGTTGGAACCCTAAGACCTGCCAGACCATGGTCTAAGTTTCCAGAGGCCCCTGGGCTTTGTATTCATTGGTCAGTTGTCTTTACTGAGGCCAATGTCCCCATATCTTACTCCATCTTCCTTTACTGCCATTCAGTCTGAGGCCATGACATCCCAGCAAAGGATGGGCAGGTTTTATTCAAACATCCCAATGTGTGGCCACCCCAGACCCTCCGAGGAGGAAAGAGTCGGCTATATTTCCCCCTGAGGAAAAAACATGCACATATCCGTTTGTGGAATCCTGAAAATCCTGAAGAAATGAAGTGCCAGGATAAGCTAAAAAAGTTTCTTGTGAATTTAAGCCATTTATTTTCCTTTTTCAATTTTGGTATAGTTTTGCTATTTCTCAGTGTAATTTCCTATGGCAGATTAAGATCCATAATGTTCCATGATACTGTGATTCGTGCATAAGAGATATTTGAAATGAAAGATACATTTCTTGATACTACTGCTCAGACACTTGATAAATATTCTCTCACTGTAGGCTCAAAACCACACTCCGAGGATGGGGGAACTTATCCTCATTTTATAGATGAAGGCAATAGGCTCAGTCTCTGGTGATGCTACCAAAGCCACTTTTCAAGTGTAGGTTGGTACCATTCCCAAGATGCATCTGCTTGAGGCGAATGACAGGTAACATGTGAAGGGTGAAGGATGCCTAGAAATGAATAAGACCTAGGGGCCTAAAATGACCATCTGATTTGAATACCTGAGGTGGGGGAAATTAATGAATTTAACTGGTAGGTACTTTTAAACTTTTAAAAAGAATCATGAATATATTAAGGAGTAGAAAGCAAACGTTGAAATGCTGAATAAATTTAAGACCAATAGAAGATTTGGTAAAAGTACTGAGATTATGGATAGCTAACTTTTCAATTCTGTCCTGCAGTCCTGGGGCTAGGTTTTCACTATTTTCTCTGCTGTTTACAGTTGCTGCAGCAGCAGCGGCAGCAGAAATAGCAGAAGCGACAGTGGTAATAGCCTGACAGTTACTGTATTATCTATGCTGCATAACCACTTCTCCCCAAACTTTGTGGCTTAAAGCAACACATGTTTATTATTTCACAATTTCTGTGGGTCAGCAATCAGGACATGGACAGATGGGTGCCTGCTTCAGTCTCACACAGGGCATAATCGTGCTCTTGGCTGGGGCTGCAGTCTCATTTCAAGGCTTGACTGGGGAAGACTCTCCTGTTGGTTGTTGATAGGATTTGGTTCTTCATAGACTGTTGGATTGAAGGTCTCAGTTCCTTGCTGGCTGTGGGCCTGAGACCACCCTCAGCTCCTTGCTACATGGATTTCTCCAACACACCACGGCAGTCAGCTTCATCAAAGTGTGTAAGCTGAGGAGGTAGTAGTGAGAGTCCAGCAAGTCACAGCCTTTCATAACTTAATCATAGAAGTGATATCCTATCATATTTGCTGTATCCTATTTGCTAGAAGTAAGTTACCAGGGGAGGGGATTACCTAAGGACTTGAATACCAGGAGCAGGGACCATTTGAAAGATGCTCATCATAACTACCATTCACTGGATATCTCTAATGTGCCTGGAATTCAGCTAATCACTTAATTTACATTATCTCATTTTATATTCACAATTTTTAGTTGCGGTATAGATCACAATACCCATTTTACAGACAGGGTAACTGAGAAACATAAGGTGAAGCAACTTATCCAGGGTTACCTAAGTAGCAAAGTCAAGACGAAAATCATGATTTGTGTAACACTAAAGTTTATGTTCTTAAGTGAACTCTTTAAAGATGTTATTTTCTCTCATGGGGTCCTTGTAGGGAGCAAGGACCAGGGGCCTCTTTTCCAGCCAAGTTCTTGGAACTTAGAGGTCTCACACATCCATGGGGGCTCAACCCAGGGAGACAGATATTTATTAGAGAAACATTTTAGTAAGTGAATGAAGTGGGCATCTATTTACATGAATTACTGTTCATAGGAACATCTAGTGTTGACTGAACCAGAAGGAAGAGACTCTGGGGAGGTAAGAAAGGGATCAGAAAGATGACAAAGGATGGAATGGCCATTGGCCCATGCCACCATGATGCATTTTGTTCAGACACCTCTGAGATAGGGATTAGGGCTAGAAACTGAAAAAATAGTACTTGAGCAAGAATTTAAAAGTCTCTGAACATAAATAGAACTACTTTGGGAGCCATGAGCCAAGGAATAGAACAGAATTGGCATATAAAAGGGAAGATGTTTTTTTGTGAGGAACAGAAAATCATACTGGCTAGAAGTTCAGAAGTAGGGTGGATTTCAGTTTGGTTTGATTCACTGACTCTATGGTGTCATCAAGGCCGTGGTTTCTTCCTGTTTATTTGCATTGCCTTCTACAATGTTGATTTCATCCTAAAGCTGACCCCATTTCTTGTCCATAAACTGACTATCAGAATGTCTGGGGCTATATGTCTCCTCACCCATATCTAGAGATTCTCTCTGAGAAGTACAGTCAGCCTTGCCCAGAAACTCTCTGCAAACTGCTCCTCCCTTCTTGCTGGCCTGAATTTTGTCATATGTTCATATAATAATTGTGTGGGGATCATGCTGATTAGCTAGAATGAGACACAGGCCCTATGCTCAGATCCCTTTTCAATCCAGTTTGTTTCTGCTTTCTGTTTTTTGCAGGGTTTGATTGAACCTGGCTGAGATTGAACATCAACCTCCTTGAGAATGAAAGTCCTCTCACCTCATCTGCAAATCTCTGTCCCTAGACCTTCCTCATATCTGGACACAGGAGTCAGGGACAACAAGGTTTATTGAAAAGAACACTGAATATGGAATCAAAATACTTTTGTCTTAGCCATTCTTCACTAAGTGATCTTAGACATTTTACAACTCATTCTATTAATGCTAAGAGTCAAATGAATCTAGGGCCACATGCTGTGCTGAGCTCTGTGGGAATGACAAGAACATGACAGATAATGGACCTTCGTCTCATGGAGTTTCTAGTGGGGACATAAGCCATAAACACACAGTTTTCTTACAGGCTAAAGATTACATTTAAGAAAGTATAGAATACTGTGAGAGCACAAAAGGGGTGCATGTAATACAAACTTTAGGGAAAAAGATATGTCGACTGACATTGGAAGGATGACTTCCCATGAGACAGTCCAAGGGGTGGGGTTGACAGAGGAGAGAGGTCCACAGGGAAGTCGTTTAACATCAGGGGCCTCAGTTTACCTTTCTGTACTGTGGTCAGGGCCGGTTATGCTAAGTGAACTTGAAGGTTCTCCCCCTTGAAAGACTTCACGATTCTGTGTTCCGGGATAGTGGCACAGAGTAATGTCAGGATAAGACCTATTATTGTGAGGACCTGAATGACTTTTGTCAGCTGAAGACCCATGATCTTGGATCTCTCCTTCCCAATGGCAATGAAATGGATGGAGCCATCGGCAGCAGTTTCCAAAAGGTAGAGTAAGAGTTGGAAGAAGTTTTGAATAAAACACGTGTGCATTTTTGTAGATGTTGGAGAGGAGGGGCTTTATGATGATGATGGAAGGAAGTATTATGCCTAATTGCTCTAAAAAGTGAAGGACTTAGCAATTACAACTGTATGTGTTTATGACATTTCCATTGGTTTTTCTGCCTCAGGACAGAGCAGAAAGGCACTTCACTTCTCTGCATCACATGGAGTTCTGCATGTCTCAAGAGAGACGATCAGTGTTGAAAAGGGTTGAGCAGATTTTTTAAATGAAGGACTTCTCAGAGCCTATGCACTAGGAGTTTCCTGGAGAGGGGTTGGTATCATGCATCTCCAGACATATTGGACCACAGAGCCCTTTACTGAGATTATCATGTACAACTAGTGAACTGTGAAAAAGAATTTGGGAAATGTTCACCTGAAGGCATTGTGGTGTTAAAAGAACACTGCTCCCCACCTACACCCTGAGAGTTTTGGAGCGATACTTCTCCGTGTATAACTTTTCCATAATTGTGATTATTTACGTAGTTATGGAATGTCTGGTCCCCCCTGTCTAATGTAAATACCATGTGCTTCTTTCCCATTGCTAATAGATGTGTATCTTCAATGCCTCCCAAGTAAGTACTCAATACATCTGTGATTGAATGATTCGATGCATGATTAAGACTCAAGAGGCCTGGATTTTAGTGCCAGTTTTGTGGCTGACTGGGTATTTGACTCTGGGAAAGTCATTTCCCTTCTTGGCCTCAGTCTACCCATTTTTGCAACAGAAGAAAATGCAGGTGAATGATCTCTGAAAGCCTTTCTAGCTCTAAAATATTATGATCTAATTTCTTGTTTCTTCAAATGTAGCCAATTCCATACTTCTCTTACAAATAAGATATTAAATATCTTGGAAGATACGAGACAGTATGTTTTTGGCAATACATGAAATAGGTTCTATAAAGCACTTACCAGATCCCTAGTGAATGTTTAGGAAGTGGCGGCCCTCTCTGCTCTGTGGTTGTTGATGGAATTTGGAGTTCAGGTGCTTTGACTTCTATTCTAGCGCTCCCCTTAATTTTACTTGAATACACCAAGGCTTCTGATGCAAGCATGCTCCACAGGACCGAACACACACCAGGAACTCGACATGTCAGTTGAATGCATGAATGTCTTTTGATAATATAAAGTCAGACAAATGTCACTAATCAAAATATCCCCAAATAGTACAAAGTGCAATTCCAAAATTCCAAGCTAACACTTTCCTTTTTCCTATGTTTATACTGATCATGGCCTAAATCCCCAACAGTGACGAAAAACACTCCCCTCCCTCCAGCTGCTCGTAAGGGCTGCGGGGTCCATATCAAGTGAAATTTTTCTCCAGTATAAATTGATCGAATTAATCCGGATGGTATCAGAAACGAAAGACATCCTTAAAGAAAAAAGAATTGAATAGAATGGGTAGAGCAGAACAGAATGGGTGAAGAGAAGTCACAAACCACTGAGTGCATGTTAAGGATGCACTTGAAAGCGGAGAAAGTTAATGCCCTGGTGCTGATGATGGGCAGGGCCATTATAGACTGATTGTCTGTACATGAAACACTGCATTATTTCAAATTAGTCAAGAGAAATATAGGACACTAGACACCAGCACATTTTAAAAGGTATTATTTTCAGTGAGCACCCATTAAAAACAAAACCACTCCACTGTAATAAAGCATGCTCCATTACAGTGGAGAGAGTGATGACAGTATGATCCTATGGGCAGGAAATGACCTGTATTGATGCCAGTATGTCTCAGGTCACTTCACAGCCACAGCATGGTGTGCGTTTTAATGGACAATGACCATTACATCACATAAGTCTAAGTGGCAGTGGGTGTGTGTGTTTTTTTTTTCCCAGAGAGTTTGGGGTGATAGTGTTCTTTTAAGAATTAACTTGCAATTATGCAAATATATGTATATTGCATGTTAATTTAAAAGACAATTTTAAGAGAACCAAACTCCAGAAATACAGTTGCTCCAAACAGAGCAAGTCCAGGAAATGCCTCGTAAACTGTCTACTGCTTTTTCTTGTTTGTCTGCTTTCCTTCTCACCTCTATTCATTACTTAAGTTTTGGGGGAAGGGTTTCTTAATGTGGAACTCTATATGGATTTAGGTGGTCAGGAAACTCCTTGAAATTTCATAAAATTTTGTACATGGGAGGAAATGCATTTTTTTTTTTCTGAAGAGAGTGTCTCACATTCACAAAGCGATGTGTAAGAGTATCCATCCACTCCCACTCCCACGTGAAGAATCATTAAATCAATTGGAAGGAACAATGTACTATGAAAAGAGCCGTATGTTTTAAGAGTAAGATAGACTTAAATTCTAGACCCATAAATTTCTTGAACAAAGTACTTAGCATCTGTAAACCTTAGATCCCTTCTTTTAAAAATGAGATAATACCTGCCCTACAAGTTTATTATTAAAATCAGATAATCAAATAAGCCAAATAAATGTTTTAGAGCATCTAATCCAGTACCTGTCATATAGTAGATATTCACAAAGTGATAGCTGACATTATCATTATGATTATTCTTGAAAATACTATTTCTGGCAGCAAGGGAGACCAGATCACATTCCCTTACTGTCCTTCAAAAGGTTCTGTCTTCTTTTATCTATACACCAACCCACCTCGCTACCCACCCACAAATCCATTTGGCCATTCCTATATTTCCTGCTTGGCCACTTTGTTGAAAAGGCCTTCAGTTTTCCATCTCTCTATTTAGCCCACTAGCTTAACCTAAACCATTTCTGACAATGAAAAACAAGACTGGGTTTATTAAAAACAAACAAACAAAAAAAACTTTGATCTTTAATCATGGCTGAAGATAATTCAATCTGGCCTTCATTATTACAGTGGTTTATATCCAGCAGCTATAGCCCCTCACTCAGATAAATGCTTGCCCTGTATTATTACAATAAAACCAACACCGTAGAATGATATTTCCCTCCCTTCCTAGATGATATCATCACCAAGAATTAATGTTCTGGATTTTTTTTTCCATTACTGATTCCTTGTATGAAATATGGACTAAATCAAACCTCTGGTCAGATAGTTTTATGTACAATATTGAGGAGGAGGGTGGGAAGTGCAAACCATTGAGCTCAATGGGTGAAAACTACTGTGTGGAATAAGTAGTGAAGAATATGTGATGTGTGTTCATAAAGAGAGGAGACAGAAAGTATGCTCCGTTTAAAGCTTTCTCCTTAATCTAAGCTGTTCTGTGTCCTCTGTTTTAGTTGGTGACATTTCTATTCTCACTAGCATGGAGGTACAGCTTCATCTTAATAATGGTTAAGTGTTGGAGCATTATTAAATGGTGTTTGCCTATGAGGCACATAGAAGACCTGAATACTGCCTTACACCACCTATTCTTTTCTTTGCCAGAATTTCTAAGGGCAATAAACACATAAACAATGACAGGAAATTGAGAAATCAAACTTCCACCTTATTTTGGCAGTACCTGTGCCAGAAAACCAAACTTGATCTCTTTGCTAAACCGACGGGAACACTTGGCTTAGAAGCAAGGGCTAAATGGGGATGGGGAAGGAGGAAAGGAGATGATTTCTCCTGTTATGTCCAGTCTAAATCTTAACTTTAGTCCAGTGCTTTTAAACCTTGGCCACATATTGGAATCACCTGGGGAGCTTTTTAAAACACTGCAGCCTGGGTTCTACTTCCAAAGGTTTTAATTTAATTGGTCTGAGATGCAGACTAGAGAATCGGGATTTGTAAAAGTCCTCCATATGGAGCAGAAGCAAGAACTACAATCCTGCAGCCTGTGGAATAAAAAACACATTCACAGAAAGACAGACAAGATGAAAAGGCAGAGGGCTATGTACCAGAGGAAGGAACAAGATAAAACCCCAGAAAAACAACTAAATGAAGTGGAGATAGGCAACCTTCCAGAAAACGAATTCAGAATAATGATAGTGAAGATGATCCAGGACCTCGGAAAAAGAATGGAGGCAAAGATCGAGAAGATGCAAGAAATGTTTAACAAAGACCTAGAAGAGTTAAGGAACAAACAAACAGAGATGAACAATACAATAACTGAAATGAAAACTACACTAGAAGGAATCAATAGCAGAATAACTGAGGCAGAAGAACGGATAAGTGAACTGGAAGACAGAATGGTGGAATTCACTGCTACGGAACAGAATAAAGAAAAAAGAATGAAAAGAAATGAAGACAGCCTAAGAGACCTCTGGGACAACATTAAACACAACAACATTCGCATCGTAGGGGTCCCAGAAGGAGAAGAGAGAGAGAAAGGACCCGAGAAAATATTTGAGGAGATTATAGTCGAAAACTTCCCTAACATGGGAAAGGAAATAGCCACCCAACTGCAGGAAGCGCAGCGAGTCCCATACAGGATAAACCCAAGCAGAAACACGCCGAGACACATAGTAATCAAATTGGCAAAAATTAAAAACAAAGAAAAATTATTGAAAGCAGCAAGGGAAAAACGACAAATAAAATACAAGGGAATTCCCATAAGGTTAACAGCTGATTTCTCAGCAGAAACTCTACAAGCCAGAAGGGAGTGGCATTAAAGTGATGAAAGGGAAGAACCTACAACCAAGATTACTCTACCCAGCAAGGATCACATTCAGAATCGATGGAGAAATCAAAAGCTTTACAGACAAGCAAAAGCTAAGAGAATTCAGCACCACCAAACCAGCTCTACAACAAATGCTAAAGGAACTTCTCTAAGTGGGAAACACAAAAGAAGAAAAGGACCTACAAAAACAAACCCAAAACAATTAAGAAAATGGTCATAGGAACATACATATCGATAATTACCTTAAACGTGAATGGATTAAATGCTCCAACCAAAAGACACAGGCTTGATGAATGGATACAAAAACAAGACCCATCTATATGCTGTCTACAAGAGACCCACTTCAGACCTAGGGACACATACAGACTGAAAGTGAGGGGATGGAAGAAGATATTCCATGCAAATGGAAATCAAAAGAAAGCTGGAGTAGCAATACTCATATCAGATAAAATAGACTTTAAAATAGAGAAGGTTACAAGAGACAAGGAAGGACACTACATAATGATCAAGGGATCGATTCAAGAAGAAGATATAACAATTATAAATAGATATTCACCCAACATAGGAGCACCTCAATACATAAGGCAACTGCTAACAGCTATAAAAGAGGAAATCGACAGTAACACAATAATAGTGGGGGACTTTAACACCTCACTTACACCAATGGACAGATCATCCAAAATGAAAGTAAATAAGGAAACAGAAGCTTTAAATAACACAATAGACCAGATAGATTTAATTGATATTTATAGGACATTCCATCCAAAAACAGCAGATTACACTTTCTTCTCAAGTATGCATGGAACATTCTCCAGGATAGATCACATCTTGGGTCACAAATCAAGCCTCAGTAAATTTAAGAAAATTGAAATCATATCAAGCATCTTTTCTGACCACAACGCTATGAGATTAGAAATGAATTACAGGGAAAAAAACGTAAAAAACACAAACACATGGAGGCTAAACAATACGTTACTAAATAACCAAGAGATCACTGAAGAAATCAAAGAGGAAATCAAAAAATACCTATAGACAAATGACAATGAAAACACGATGATCCAAAACCTATGGGATGCAGCAAAAGCAGTTCTAAGAGGGAAGTTTAAAGCTATACAAGCCTACCTCAAGAAACAAGAAAAATCTCAACTAAACAATCTAACCTTACACCTAAAGGAACTAGAGAAAGAAGAACAAACAAAACCCAAAGTTAGCAGAAGGAAAGAAATCATAAAGATCAGAGCAGAAATAAATGAAATAGAAACAAAAAAACAATAGCAAAGATCAATAAAACTAAAAGCTCGTTCTTTGAGAAGATAAACAAAATTGATAAGCCATTAGCCAGACTCATCAAGAAAAAGAGGGAGCGGACTCAAATCAATAAAATTAGAAATGAAAAAGGAGAAGTTACAACAGACACCGCAGAAATACAAAGCATCGTAAGAGACTACTACAAGCAACTCTATGCCAATAAAATGGACAACCTGGAAGAAATGGACAAATTCTTAGAAAGAATATTGGCATATTCTTATGCCAATAAAATGGACAACCTGGAAGAAATGGACAAATTCTTCCAAGACTGAACCAGGAAGAAACAGAAAATATGAACAGACCAATCACAAGGAATGAAATTGAAACTGTGATTAAAAATCTTCCAACAAACAAAATTCCAGGACCAGATGGCTTCACAGGTGAATTCTATCAAACATTTAGAGAAGAGCTAACACCCGTCCTTCTCAAACTCTTCCAAAAATTTGCAGAGGAAGGAACACTCCCGAACTCATTCTATTAGACCACCATCACCCTGATACCAAAGCCAGACAAAGATACTACAAAAAAAGAAAATTACAGACCAATATCACTGATGCATATAGATGCAAAAATCCTCAACAAAATACTAGCAAACAGAATCCAACAGCACATTAAAAGGATCATACCCCGTGATCAAGTGGGATTTATCCCAGGGGTGCAAGGATTCTTCAATATATGCAAATCAATCAATGTGAAACACCATATTAAGAAATTGAAGAATAAAAACCATATGATCATCTCAATAGATGCAGAAAAAGCTTTTGACAAAATTCAGCACTGCTTTATGATAAAAACTCTCCAGAAAGTGGGCATAGAGGGAACCTACCTCAACATAATAAAGGCCATATATGACAAACCCACAGCAAACATCATTCTCAATGGTGAAAAACTGAAAGCATTTCCTCTAAGATCAGGAATGAGACAAGGATGTCCACTCTCACCACTATATTCAACATAGTTTCAGAAGTCCTAGCTACAGCAATCAGAGAAGAAAAAGAAATAAAAGGAATACAAGTTGGAAAAGAAGAAGTAAAACTGTCACTGTTTGCAGATGACATGATACTATACATAGAGAATCCTAAAGATACCACCAGAGAACTACTAGAGCTCATCAAGGAATTTGGTAAAGTTGCAGGATACAAAATTAATGCACAGAAATCTCTTGCATTCCTATACACTAATGATGAAAAATCTGAAAGAGAAATTAAGGAAACACTCCCATTTACCATTGCAACAAAAAGAATAAAATACCTAGGAATAAACCTACCTAGGGAGACAAAAGACCTGTATGCAGAAAACTATAAGACACTTATGTAAGAAATTAAAGATGACCCCAACAGATGGAGAGATATACCATGTTCTTAGATTGGAAGAATCGATGTTGTGAAAATGAGTATACTACCCAAAGCAATCTACAGATTCAATGCAATCCCTGTCAAATTATCAGTGGTATTTTTTACGGAACTAGAACAAAAAATCTTAAAATTTGTATGGAGACATAAAAGACCCCATATAGCCAAAGCAGTCTTGAGGGGAAGAAAACAGAGCTGGGGAAATCAGACTCCCTGACTTCAGACTATACTACAAAGCTACAGTAATCAAGACAATATGGTACTGGCACAAAAACAGAAACACAGATCAATGGAACAAGATAGAAAGCCCAGAGATAAACCCACACACCTATGGTCAACTAATCTATGACAAAGGAGGCAAGGATATACAATGGAGAAAAGGCAATCTCTTCAATAAGTGGTGCTGGGAAAACTGGACAGCTACATGTAAAAGAATAAAATTAGAACACACCGTAACGTACACAAAAATAAACTCAAAATGGATTAGAGCTCTAAATGTAAGACCAGACACTATAAAACTCTTAGAGGAAAACATAGGAAGAACACTCTTTGACATAAATTACAGCAAGATCTTTCTTGATCCACCTCCTAGAGTAATGGAAATAAAAACAAAGATAAATAAATGGGACCTAATGAAACTTAAAAGCTTTTGCACAGCAAAGGAAACCATAAACAAGACGAAAAGACAACCCTCAGAATGGGAGAAAATATTTGCAAACGAATCAATTGACAAAGGATTAATCTCCAAAATATATAAACAGCTCATGCAGCTAAATATTAAAAAAAACACACAACGCAATCCAAAAATGGGCAGAAGACCTAAATAGACATTTCTCCAAAGAAGACATACAGATGGCCAAGATGCACATAAAAAGCTACTCAACATCACTAATCATTAGAGAAATGCAAATCAAAACTACAATGAGGTATCACCTCACACCAGTTAGAATGGCCATCATCAGAAAATGTACAAACAACAAATGCTGGAGAGGGTGTGGAGAAAAGGGAACCCTCTTGCACTGTTGGTGGGAATGTAAATTGATACAGCCACTATGGAGAACAGTATGGAGGTTCCTTAGAAAACTAAAAATAGAACTACCATATGACCCAGCAATCCCACTACTGGGCATATACCCTGAGAAAACCATAATTCAAAGAGACATATGCACCCCAGTGCTCACTGCAGCACTATTTACAATAGCCAGGTCATGGAAGCAACCTAAATGCCCATCGACAGACAAATGGATAAAGAAGTTGTGATACATATATACAATGGAATATTACTCAGCCATAAAAAGCAACGAAATTGGGTCATTTGTTGAGACGTGGATGGATCTAGATACTGTCATACAGAGTGAAGTAAATCAGAAAGGGAAAAACATTATATCGTATATTAACGCATATATGTGGAACCTAGAAAAATGGTACAGATGAACCGGTCTGCAGGGCAGAAATTGAGACACAGATGTAGAGAACAAACATATGGACACCAAGGGGGGAAAGCGGCAGGGGGATGGGGGTGGTGGTGGGATGAACTGGGCGATTGGGATTGACATGTATACACTGATGTGTATAAAATTGATGACTAATAAGAACCTGCTGTATAAAAAAATAAAATAAAATAAAATTTAAAAATTAAAAAAAAAAATCCTCCATATGATTCTAACATGCAGCCCAGGTTGAGAGTCATACCTTCTAAGCTTGTTGTCTGACACTGAAGTGATAATTTCCTGGAGCATTACTTCTCAAACTTTCACGTGCATACCAATTACCTGGGATCTTGTTAAAATGCAGACTCTGATTTAGTAGCTCTGGAGTGGGACCCAAGAATCTGTATTTCTCCAAGCTCTCTGCTGCTGCTGCACTGCTGGATCTGCTGGTTCATGGACCATGCTTTGCGTACCAAGGTCCTAGCGTTCTTGACAGGAAAGACAGGGGGAAGTTGCAAGCCTGATGAGCTAACTTATTGATCTGGCTGCAATGAAACGAGAGACTAGAAGAGAGCATGACAATTTTGTTCATAATTCAGTGACCCTACCCTGGGGTACGTTCTCCTACCTCTGTCCTGGAATCTGACCTAAACAGATTAGTAACTTTTCTTAAAGCAAGGTGGGGTAGGGAGGAGAATGGTATAGGAACATCTTTCCCCAACAATGTTTGCAGTGATAAGAGGGGCAATATGAGGTTCATCTCTGTCTCTTTACTCTTCTTCCCTTTTCTAATCAATCCATGGCCAACTTTTGTGTTCTTTCTCTAGCATATCCTCCACTTTCTTCTTCTCTTCATTTCTGCTGTAACTATTGCATTTTGGTACCTCATCATCTAAGTTGTATGTCTGCCTCTAGTTTCTCCCTTGCCAAAATTGTCTACAGGCTGCTGTTAGGTTAATCTTCTTAGGAGATGATTCTGGTCATTCACATAATCTTATATAAAATAAATTTGAAATTCCTTAGCCTGTCCTGTAAGCCCAGCTCACTGTGTCCCCAAATGGGCTAGGTCCCAATCCCTGCAGACTTGCCATTTTCTGAATACATTATACATGATTCCATTCATGCATCCATTCATTCATTTGTGCATTCATTCATTTAAGGAACATGACAACAGACATGCAGACAAAGAGTTGTGACATACTGTGATATTATCTGAGAGCATCAGGGAAGGCTGCATAGAGGTGGTGATATTTGAGCTTGAGTCTTCCAGGAGAATAGTTTTTCAGGTAGATAAATTAATTTTGAGTCCAAGAGACAGCAAATGCAAGCTTAGAGAGGCATGAAACAGAGGACATGTTGTTCAAAATGTACAAATGGTTTTGGTGTAGTGTTTGTTAGGAAGCTAGGTTAGGTAGGATAATATAGTGAGTGGACTAAGGCTGAGAAACTATGGAGCCATGAGATGCGTTTTAGGCGGCAGGGAATTTAGAAGATTTTATTCTAACAAAGCAACATTGAGATGTGCATTTTTCCCCCTTTGACATTTGCCTCTGTTGTTCTCTCTCTCTCTGGAATATTCTTTCTCCTCTGTTTTCCTGATGAGGGTCTACTCACTTGTGCTTTAGCTGAAATAATTTCCCCCTGCTCAATAGAATCAATCTTTCTTTCTGTACTTTGGACTCAAGTTATTTAGGTGACATGTGTGTCTTTGCCTAGATTTTAAGATATTTATACAGCAAATATTATGCTTTATTAATCTTTGAATCTCTTTTCTCTTTAACACCTAGGCTTTCTCGTGGTACATGCTACCTGTTCAATAAACAGTTGTTGAATTAAACAGGATAGGAAAAGCCATGCCATCAATTACAGCTTAAGAATTCACCATCTCCACTCGTTATGTTTGACTTGAGTGTTGATCAAAGGGTATTTACTAACAAAACCATGTATTCACTCTAGTGCTGTCTCCACAGAGACTTTGCTGCAGAGCAAAGGGTTGGGAGTTAAAAGGCCTCTTGCATCACAGCCAAATTGACGGCTTAATTTCTCCTGTCAGGGTTTCAAGTCCAGATGCTGGGTACCACCAAAAAGCACAGATGGATCTTCTTAAGCCAGCTGGAAATGAATGAACAAAAGGACAGAAACAGCACCCACCATTTCACCTGCCTTTGCTACTAGCTCTTTGGAAACAACAGCTGTCTACCAGGCCATTCTCAACACTGAGTGTGCATGGCATAATAATGGTAGTTATCATTTCTAGTGCACGTACCACAATTCAGACACTGTGATAGGCATGTCCTGTAAATTTGCATGTAATATTTACAACAAACCTGCAAGGTAGACATTCACATTCCCTTTTCATAGATGGGGAGACTGAGGCAGTGAGTGGTTAAATAACACACCCAAAGTTGTTCAAAGGGTACCGGTGAGTGTTGGAACTGGGAATTAAGCTTAGGCTGTCTGACTCCAAAGCCCAGGTCTTTAACCATTCTGTCATATTGTCTCAAGGAATTAAAAAGGATGCTCTGAGAGTCAGGGAATGTGCTAGCAGGTGCAGGGAGGGCATGAAGAACTTCATGCCAACCAGGGGTCTTTAAATCTACACCCGCATTGTCATCAACTCCCATCAATGCAATAGCAGTGGGACACACAGGAGCATTTGAAAATGTTCCTATTGATTGGAAGTGAATAATTATTACCTTTTCTATATTGCGGATTCACTATCAGAAAGTAATAGCAGAAATGCTAAATAAGATTAATGGCCATGTTTCATTATTTTTAATGCAAACTATTGATTTTAAAGTGGTGTAAGGTATGGCAGTTTATTACAATAAAACAATAAAATAGACTGTATGAAATAATTGAGAATAATCTTTTCCCTTTTTTTGCTGAGGCTATGGGACGTAATGTGCCGTGCAGGTGCAGGCATTTATGGCGAGCTCTATCCAGCGATGGCAGTTTAGGCACTCTATAAAGAAGCACTTTGGAACCAGAGTATTATAAATAATCGGCAATAAAGCTGGTAAATGGGCCTTTAATTTGATTCCATTATGTCACAGGATCACAAGGACCAAGGGGGTCCACCATCAGAAACACTAACTGCTGAGCAGACCACTAAGGTAAGTACATCAGATGGCCTCAAGGTGGCCTTCCCACCAGGGAATTTTCAGGTAAGAGCTGGACCATTGGCGTCCGGATGTGGGGTAATACGTTACATGTGAACCGATGCATCTACGATCAATGACCCCCCCACTCTCATCACAAGAGTCTAGTCTCCTAACAGTCTTCCTCACCAGGCTTTGTTTCTCCTCTACTTTCATTCACTTTATCCATTTCCAGAGCTAACAGTCGACACCCTCCGAAGCAGTTTCTCTCTGGACTCATTCATTCTGCTGATTAGGGCCTTAGAGGCTGTCGAAATAATGTATGACTTCATCGCCAGAAACAGACCCTAAAGGATGAAGGAGGGGACAGGCCAACTGTACATGTTATGTTAATCAGGCCACATTTGGAGTAGTGAATGCAGGTCTACACCAAACTCCAAAAGCAGATTAACGCTGGACACATTGAGGAGAGAGAAGGATGATGAGGAGATGAAGGTAAAATCATGGCAAATGAAGCGTGTGGCTGGACCTGTGGTTGTTGAAACTAAAGGAGACTCAGGCAAATGTAAGAATTGTTGGCTAATTTTTAAAAGGCTGACATATGAAGGAAGATTTAGGCTTGTTTTGTGAAGCCCTAGAAGAGAGAAATTTGGTGTCAGCCAGACATGGGCTTGGGTCCTATCTGTCTACTTATAGCTGTGCAAACCTACGCAAGTGAGTGAATCTTGCTGGGGCTCAATTCGTTTGTCTGTACAATAGAGATAATACTAATACTTACCCCACAGGGTTTAGGGGTGAATCAAGTGAGACAAAACAGAGCAAGTGCTTAGCACAGTGCTTGGTACAAAGCAAGGACTCAACAAACACTAGCTTAAAAAAATAAACACTGACAAGAACAAAAGGAAAACTGGAAGGCCGACGGCACCTTTTTTTGAGGAGTTGGAACAGACATAGTTGACGCTGAAATTGGGGTCAAGAGGGTTTGAACTAGCTCCATAAAACTAGTCAAAGCATTTGGGAGATCCAATTTGAGTTTGGAGTGGGAAAGTCAGACAATTCTTTTCCTTTAAAAGTATACTGGATTAGCTTTTCCTCAGCTGCCGCTAAGGTGCTCTGTCCTTCCGAGGAAGCTAAGGCCACGTTGGGGTGAGTCCCTCACTTCATCCAGTGACTAGCACCGCGCCTGGCAGCCCCTGCCTAGCACTTGCCCACACCATGGCCTCCGTCTCGGAGCTCGCCTGTATCTATTTGGCCCTCATCCTGCATGACGATGAGGTGACGGTCACGGAGGATAAGATCAATGCTCTCATTAAAGCAGCCGATGTAAATGTTGAACCTTTCTGGCCAGGCTTGTTTGCAAAGGCTTTGGCCAATGTCAACATCAGGAGCCTCATCTGCAACGTGGGGGCAGGTGGACCTGCCCCAGCAGGAGGTCCTGCCCCCTCCACCACTGCTGCCCCAGCTGAGGAGAAGAAAGTGGAAGCAAAGAAAGAAGAATCTGAAGAGTCTGATGATGACATGGGCTTTGGTCTTTTTCACTAAACCTCTTTAGTAACACATTCAATAAAAAGCTGAGCGTAAAAAAAAAAAGTATAGTGGATTAAAAAATGAAAGCCAAATTTAGTCCAATTTTAGATGCAAGCATGGGGCCAGAGGCAAAGCCAAGAGGAGGGATAAACAAGGGAATGGGGAGAAAGTGAGAAGAAGGGGTAGAAACGAGAGGTGACAACTGGTTCTTAAAACTTTCATGAGTTGTCTGTGGCTCACTTCGGGGGCCTCTGATTACATAGTGAGTAGGATGGTTGGCTTTTAATAGTCTTAAGCTTAGAGTGGGTACCAAAAGACAGATTCCAAGTGGGTATGAGGAAGATATTCCTAACTGGGAGGCAGTATACTATAATAGGTGATGGCAGGAAGTAGCATGCTAGTTAAGAGCACAGGCTCTGGAGCCAGACTGCCCAGATTCTAGCCTTGACCACTCCAGTTCGACCTGCCTCACCTCTCTTTGCCTCCACTTCCTCATCTGAAAAACAGGTACGATCATGAAATCTACCTCTTTAGTTGATAAGGATTTAATGAAAATGATGCATATAATGATAGTAATGATGGTATGGGTTTCCACACATGAGTCTAGGGTCAGCAGCTGAAAGTAGAAGGGCTTTGATTAATTTCACCACCCATATTTCTGAGCAGCAAGCCATGCCCATTTCCCTGGGGTGAGAGCCTATTGTTTATTCCACTACCCACGGCAGAAAGGACATTGATTAAAAATAAATTTTTGCTTTAAAAAAAAAAATGCCAGGGACATCTGGGGCTAGGGTTTAATTACAAGAACGTGCTTCAAAGAGCGATTTGGAGGAAGCGGTCCCTTCCCAGCCAGGATATAGATATATATATATATATACACACACACACTGATCACAATGGAAGCTGAAATTATTGAGGGCAGTTTTAACCCCTGATCCTGGCAGAGCTTTGTATCATCTCTTTCTAGACTCTCATCCTTTTCCAAACCTCACGGAGGTACTGAAAGTGGGACTGGGAGTTGTTGTATTCTTTGCAGCCTGGGTCCTTTCTCCTTCTTTCTACCAAGGAAAACCTATTAGATCCCATATCCTCTAGGGTCATCCAAGAGATCTTCCCATACCCCTCTTTGCTGTTCTACTTCTCTGAAGTCCTTTAATTTTATGGAACACAAACCCAGGAGTCCGGTCAGACCACCAGAGTTTGTTGTTTTGCCAAGATGCAAACCTGTACCTTGACCTTGTCTCCGAATCCTCATGTCCCAACCCCACTCATCACTCACAAAAAGTCCTCCAACTTAAAACTGAGTGTAAACATTGTGTGAGCAAGGAACCCTTCTGCTTGGTCTCTCCTCACCACTAGCACCAGTTACCTTGGGTATGTAACTTTTTCTCCCTGAACCACAATTTTCATTTATTCAGGGATGGTAGGGTTTCATTGAGCAGATTATGAGCATGTGTGGAAGACAGTGTCTGTTGTCTAAACAACAGCTACCTCCCCTTATTCCATTTAACAGAACCCCAGCACCAAGCTCTAGGTGATGGAACATGGTCGATCTAAGTGAATAATTTCATATCCACCCTTTACTCTCTCAGCCTACCCCCTGCAGGTAAAAAAGGCCCCTCATGCAGATATGGCCAAGGAGACATAAGGGGATGTCAGCCAGAGTGTGGTTCTAGGAAAACTCTAGTTTTCCTGATGAAAATGACCTGAGGCTCATCTTTCTTCCCTTCTTCCTGCACTGAAGGCTGACTTGCAGGCCCTGGTATTACTAAGCCTCTGAACAATGCCAGCTGACACCTACCTTGACACTCATAATATGAGAAACATAAGCCTCTGTTTATTTAAGCTATTCCTAGTCAGGGTTTTAATTACTTGCAGCCAAAAACTTCCCTAACTGATATTGGGAGGGGGGTTGAATTTTAGGCTGAGGAAACTAGTTAAGCAGAAATGAAGAGATATGAAAGTGGTTAGTGTATAAGGGGAAGAGAGGATACTATGGGATAGTGTTAGGGAATGGATGGGCAAGATGGAGATGAAACACAGTGGGAGGTTGGGTCAATTTAGAAGACTGAACAGCAGGTGTTCTCAATACTGGCTTGCACATTTGAATCACCTGGAGAGCTTTATAAACTGAGGCATGCTCAGGCTCCTCCCTATGAGATTCAAAATGAATTGATTTGGGGTAAGGACAGGGCATCCGCAGTTTAAAAAATCTCCCAAGCACTGAACATCAGGGCTGAGGACTACCGCCTCGTAAGGCATCACATGGCCAGGTCCCTAGCTTCCTGTCCGCCTTCACTTCTCTCCCTTGAGCAGTAGGCCCTCCACACACTGCCCTTCTTGAGCACATCATAGGGTTTCTCACCTCCTACTCAGGCTCCAGGCTTTACCCAGATTGTCACGCCTTCAGACTCCAGAGACCTCCCCCAGCCTCCTCTTACCAACCTAAGTGGGATGTCCTCTCTTATTCTCTTATAGTAGTGTTTATTTCTTAACTAGATAGTTCAAAGCTATATATTTATTTTTGTGCTCTTTGTTTATTTACTTATTTATTTCTCTACTGTGAGAGCAAATGTCGTTGCCCATTTTAATCACTGCTATATCTCCCAATACCTTGTACAATATGCCTGCCATATACTGGGTACTAAATAACTATTTGTAAAGTGACTTAATAAAGTAAAGGCTCTATGTGTCAGACTCAGTTGTATAATGGCAATTTCTGCAGTCACTGGAGGGAAACAGTCACATTAGTGCTTTATCAAAGGGCTCCAGTGTGCCTGTGGAGGGAAAGACTGGAGCAAAACGGGGAAGGGACACTAGTCAGAAGATTATTTCAGCATCATAGGAAAGAGATGGCAACAAGCAGACTCATTCAGCCATATGTACCCAGCTCTGTGCCTGACACCGAACAACCCAAGAATATCTGGAAAGTGAAGGAATGGAGGGCTGAATGAGTACTGATGGAAGAGAGTTTTTATACAGAGCAGAATTTAATAGAGCAAGAGCTCTCTGCATTTTCAAAGAGAGGAAAGGATGCAGAAAGTGTGCACGAGGGTATGATAGGTTAATTTTGTCAAATTCACCGCACCTTTTGCAGACGTTAAGAATTTTATGAGAGTCCTCAGCTAGTGCATGTAGTGGAGGACAGCAGGTTAAGGCAGCTTGTGGCATTTTGTTTTCTTTCTTTGTTAGTAAAGGGAGAATTTAAATGAGTGTAACCTTTGATGATCTGGCAATTGTAAAAATCAACCTACCAAAGTTCAGGCAGTGTCAGATGCAGAGACACTCTTTCCAAACAGCTCATTTTCCCAGACCTTTCTCTGTCAAATGTCAAAGCCCAAATGAGTTTGTTTGGAAGGCAAATTACACGTTGCAAGCAGTCATTTTCCGTAGTGGGTGACTTCTATTTTGAATAATTAAATAATACAGCAACAAAAATACTCTGGTCTTCAAGTCTAAACATAAGGGTACATATATGTAAAAGTGTCCTCCTAGTCCCTGGACATTGGAGGGTTCAGGTCTTGAATCAGGCATCAATAGTAATCTACCCAGAATTAATCATTATTTAAGGACTGCAATCTGTTTGATGTAAAGGCTGAGTTGTGAGTGCAATTTTAATGGGACAAGAGAAGAGAGAGAAATTATTTTTTTTTCTGGAAGGGGAAGGGGAACAGGACAAGGTACTATGAAAGATTAAATTAATGGGTAGAGCTTGGCCTGTGAAACCAAAGGGAAATGGTTTCTGGAAAGGTGTGGCTGTCCTCATCCTCATCCTCATTCTCATCCTTACCCTCCTCTTCTGTATCTGCACAATACAGCCCTCACGTTTACATCACAGTTTCATATTCAGAAAGCGCAAAATGAGTTGACTTGTTCTGCATGTAAGCAGAGACGGTCTTACTACCATCCTTAGCATATGAGGAAACTGAGGCTCAGAGAAATAAAGTGGTCCATTAGATAGTCCAGGGGGTAAGGAAGGAAGTCCACAGGGCAGCGTCAGGGATATCTCAAGTGTTCTGACATCTGTGAGACACTGTGTGGTAAGGAAGGCAGTAAAGAGTGTAGACTCAGAGAGAGTATGCATATGCCCAAACGCATCAAAATTTACATTAAATATGTAAAGCATTGTATATTAGGTAGACCTCAATAAAGCTGGAAAAAAAGAACGAACTCTGTATCTAGATGTGTGGCCCTCAGCAACTCAAACTATATTGACTCCTCCCAACACTGCTTCCTGATTCAGGTGCTCAAATCTCTCACCTGGAACTCTCCAGCAGTCTGTTCACTGATCTCCCAGACTCCAGTCTGAAGCTCACTCTTATCCATCCACCACCGTACAATGAAACTAATCATTCTAAAACATCTACTTGTCAAGATCAAATCATGCCCTTTTGTAACTCCCTATCTTCCCATAATCAAATCCTAACCTCCCAAGCCTACTCATAAAACCACCAAGATCTGGAACCATCTGCTTTTGAACTTGGCTTCTCCCCAATTCTTTCAACTCCTGGAGCCCTAAGCTCTAGTTGTTCAATGAGTTAGAACGTGTAAAATGCTTAGAACAGGGTCTGGCACGTGGTAAGTGCTATAAAAGTGTTAGCTACTATATTTCTATTACTTTTATTATCAGCATTCCTGTCTTATCAGCACCTGGATTTCCCAACAAGCATCATGTTCTCACCCTCCATGCATTTACACATGCCTCTCCTTCATCTGGTTAACTCTAGATCTGAAAAACTTAGCTCAGATGTTGCTCCCTTTGGAAAAACTTTCTTGACTTCATCCAGAAGAAAGTGGTACCACGTAAAGTGTTCTGTGCTTCTCATATGGACACGTTTATCAGTTTGTATTGTAATTCTGTTATTTGTTTTTCTGGCCCATGCTTCTTCCCTGGCCAACAAAGACTTGCAGTTTTCTCTATAACTGTACTTAGCATGGTGCTTGGCACAAAGTACATTCTCAGTATATGGTTGTTAACCGGTCAATGATGTGGCTGAGACCAAATGAGCGGCTCTAGATGTCTATTTCTTGAAGTACTGTGTTTGGAGATCTAAATACACTGTAAATGCCCTTCATTCTCTGTTCTTTTTTGAAAACATTAACTGTGGATATGCTGGTTATTTATTCTCCTTAATTTTCAGCCACCATCTTCCACACCAGTTAGTAAGTATGTAATAAATGGCTGTGGCTCTGATCTCGTGGCTCCCTGGGGATGAGGGCAGGCTGGCTGGGTGGCTTGAGGAAGGGACTAAAATACAGTAGCTCCAAAGAGTCCCCAAAGGGCCATTCCAGTTGATTAGGCTCTAAGTGTGAGGTGGAGCTACATGTGCAGCAGAGAAGGGAACTAGATTCTTCAGAACTGCAGCACACAGGCAGAAACACTCACACACACACACACATTCCACACCATACTTTAAAAGTCTTTGCCCAGCTTCTGCTTTCCAACATCTATTTCACAAATATTTTTGCAACCTATTCTGTGGACCAGCCACTGGGTGAAGAACTAGTAGTGAGCAAAACAGGATGCTTGCCCTCATGGAGTTTGCAATCCTGTAGTGAGACAAACTTGAAATAAGTAGTTGAGTCCAGAGATAAATGCTATGAGCTCATGATGATGATGAAGATGATGGTGATGATAAAATTAGTACTCATTTGTGTGTGCTTACTATAGAGGAGGTCTGGTACTAAGCGCATTATATGTATTTTCTTGTTTAATCTTGCTGATGATGGTATGAGATATATGCCACTATCATGGTTAAAAAATGAGGAAACTGAGGCTCAGAGAAGTTATGTAACTTGATGAAGTTCAGCTGCGACTCCGAATTAAGTTTATTCTCTCCAAAAACCAAGCTGAGAGGAGATGGGAGTTGAAGGGAAAGAAAAGAGAATGCAGAGTAAAGGGATTAGGAAAAGTGAAGGCACCTTTCTTAGCAAGGTAAGCAAGTTAGGAAATGCCAGGAAATCAGAGGTGCCCTTAGATCCTGTGGGTAGATGTATGTCTGGGGCATCCATTACAATGGCTGTTACCAGACCAAATGTGGGTGAAAGGGAAACACAGCCATCCAAGAATCCAGCCACATAGAGAAAAGGTCTGGGGTCAGGCATGCAAAGATGCCAGTGTTACCATGCCAACAACAATGGTACAGGGAGAGAGATGTACCAGCATTGGGGGCTGGTGATTATTGGGGTTGGCAGAAGAGTTACCATCATGGTCCAGGGCACTACTTAGAAAACCTACTCACCATGGGTAGGTTTTTGATTTACATACAAATTGTTAAAATCCTGGGTTTTCATGGCAGCTCTTCCTAGATTTTTCAGATGGAGAAATGTGTAGGGACCAGAGACTTGTCCGGAGTCTGACAATGAGTCTGACAATGAGTTAGTGGCAGAAAAATGACTAGGAGCACAATCCATTTTGCTCTTTTCCTCCTCCTCTACAGGAGGAAGGGCTGCTTCTGCTCTGTGTTCTGGCCAGCACAGCCAAGAGTCTCCATGGCTACCTGCGGCTTGGCCCACAGTTACATTCTCTCCTGTTTCCTCTGTTTTTGGATTTTTCACTATGCCTGCCTGCTGGCAGGTGCAGAGGCCATCAGAGAGCCTGCTGGTCCCACCTGCTCAGGCTGTACCTGAGCTCCTGGTCCCAGCAGTACTTCTTGGAGTGGGCCTCTGGCCAAAGCAAATGCCAGCCCTGTACCAGAGGGACTGGCCTTTAGGGCCCTGACTGGCAGGCCCTGGACATTCTCCCTCTTTCTCTGTCCATCCTCCCCTACCTTCTTGGCAGACCAGAAAGTCCCTGGTGAGAGAATCCGGCTCTGGGCCAGTGATGTTTTGCTAGGACAATACATTCTGAAATTATATCTTCCTTAAAAAGTGTATGATGGGGCCCGTGGGCCACAATTACTGAGCCTGCGCGTCTGGAGCCTGTGCTCTGCAACAAGAGAGGCCGCGATGGTGAGAGGCCCATGCACTGCTATGAAGAGTGGCCCCCACTTGCCACAACTGGAGAAAGCTCTCGCACAGAAACGAAGACCCAACACAGCCATAAATAAATAAATTAAAAAAAAAAAAAAAAAAAAAGATGTTCAACCAAAAAAAAAAAAAAGTGTATGATGGTCAAAAGTATAGAAATCAAACTATAAACTACTGTTGTAGAGGAGGGTTATTTTCCAAAATAGCTAGAAAATAAATAAAACTCATATGTGTCTCTAATTTTAGAAATAATCTTCTCCCACAATGTATTTTCAATATTTCATATATGCTTTTTGATTTTGATTTTCCTCCACAATTAAGTATAAAGCCAATTGTATTAAGGGCAATTAAAATCAGAAGTAATAAAACGATAAGAAGAACCACAAAACAACCAGGTATCATGCATTGAAGACTTGTGATATGATTGATATGTTGTTTAAATTTTCATGACAAATTCAGGATAAACATAATATCGTTCTAAATTTTCAGATGAGAAAACAGAGGCACCAACAGGCTGCATAGTTCACCCCAACTCACACAATTTCTGAGAGGCAGAACTGGAATTTAAATCTAGATCAGTTAACTTCTGAGCCTGCTCTTCTCCATCATAATTTATGTCAGTATTAGCATTAGAGTGCATTAGAATTACCTGGATTGCTTGGTGACGCACAGATTTCTGGGCCCAGTCCTAGAGTTTCTGATTCAGTAGGTTTGGAGTGGGGCTGGAGAATTTGTATTTCAAGCAAGTTCCCAGGTGATGCTGATGCTGCTGGTCAGGAAACTATTTTGAAAAGCACTGCCTTACAGGGTATCTAAATAGCATGTTTCATGATTATGTAATTTAATCCTCACATAATGTATGAGAAAGGAGTTTCATCATAATCCCCATTTTGTAGAAGACAGAAAAAGCATTTTGTCGAAGGTCATCCAGCTAGTAAGTGACGGAGCCTAAATTCAAAGCAGCTGTCATTCAGAGCACACACACATACTGGACCATTAGGCTGGAGCAATTTCTAGCTTTTCCTCGATTGCATTACACTTATTATATCTCTGCTTTTGCTACAAGTAGCGGCACTTGTGTTTTTCCACTTTCCATTCACAATTATAAGACAGGGAGGACAAAATGCAATAAAAAAGGCAATCCCTTGGACAAACAAACCCTGCTATACAAAGAACATGGCAAAACTGCCCACTCTGAACTGTTGGCTGGCATGCAGTGCTACTAGGTGGTAGCTCAAAATGTTGAATGATCAACAAATGCGCAGAACTCCAAATTCAGTTTTATATACTGTTGAGTAAAGTTAAAAAATGGTAATAGGTGATTGTTTCTAATTGGCTTCTGTGTCTTGGTCCTCCTAAGCCCTGGACATCAGCCAGACTACCACGTTCTCTGTGTGAGATACTTGGTTCACAGGGCTAGCACCCACAGTTTGCACAAATGAGGCCCAATGTGACATCTCTCCCCAACCACAGACCCATCTCTACTATTGCACAAATCAACCAAACTCAGTGAAAGGAAACAAAAGTGGGGAAAGGCATTAAAAATTGCTAAGTGCTTACACTTGCTGTTTATCAGAAACTCTTAGCTGGTTGAAAATGATTAGGCAAAGCACTTTTTTTTACACACAGGGAAGAAGGTAAGTCATTTTGAAATTATTCATTTTTGTTTTGTTGAAGAAGATTAGAGAAGAGGGAGTTTTATATTTTATTTTTTAAAGAATCAATTTTATTTATTTATTTATTTTTGGTTGTGTTGGGTCTTCATTGCTGCACACGGGCTTTCTGAAGTTGTGATGAGCGGGGGCTACTCTTCGTTGCGGTGTGCGGGCTTCTCATTGCGGTAGCTTCTCTTGTTGTGGAGCACAGGCTCTAGGTACGTGGGCTCAGTAGTTGTGGCGTGCGGGCTTAGTTGCTCCACAGCATGTGGGATCTTCCCGGACCAGGGATCAAACCTGGGTCCCATGCATTGGCAGGCAGATTCTTAACCACTGCGCCACCAGGGAAGTCCTGAGTTTTATATTTTAGTTTAGCCCTCTGTCTGGCCATGACAGAGAATCCTCCAATCTCTCGGGCTTGGATTAAATGAGATCAAATGAGATCATGCTTCGTTAACTGTAAAGTGTAATGCCAGAGGGTGAGATTATTATGATGAAACACAGTGGAGTGAAATGGTCAATTTTATAGCTTTGAAGACAGACAATTTGAAGTTTAAATGCCAGTTATGCTAATAGCAGTGTAATTTTAGAATGAAAATTGACCTCTCTGAGCCTCCTTTTTCTTAACTATAAAATAGAGATTATAATCTTATTTCATGAATGTGTTTGTGGGGTTGAACTGGGAAATAAGAGATGGTCAAAAAGGTATTATGACTGGATATCATTTGGGGGTAATACTGGTTTGAGATTTTTTTAAAGGCAAGAAAAAAATATAACCTTAGTTAAAATTCTAAATAATTTATAAATTAAGCAGCTGCCTAATGGTATCAAAAGTATGGTTTTAAGACATCCGAAAGATTTAAAGTTATGCCCAATAGGCCCTCTCAGTCAGACAAAGGACTTCTCAGAATCTTAAGAGCATTATTTTTTTTTCCCACAACAATGCATGGTCAAAGTAAAGAGAGGCATATAAAAAAGATTGTAGCTGTTGCTTCTATAAAATGAATTGGACATTTGATTCTACATTTCTACATTAATATGTAGAAAGCCCATAAAGCTTTTAAGGGAGCTGTATCAAGAATGGACCACCAGCTTGCATTAAAAGTGACGAGATTGCTCTCGTTTCTAAAAAGCTTCCAAGCCCTCAACTTCCTGTAGGCCAGAAATAGGCTAAAAAATTTACTTAGCTGTAAACAAAGGCTGTTCCTTACAAAACAGCAAGAACATCTCAGACAGTAAAGTTAATATCCCATGGGGAGAGTCAAGAGCTAAATGAAGTAATAGACTTGTTCAACACAGCATTGGAAGTCCTAGCCACAGCAATCAGACAAGAAAAATAAGTAAAAGGTATCTAAATTGGAAAGGAAGAAATAAAATTGTCACTGTTTGCAGATAACAAAATACTATATATAGAAATCCTAAAGACTCCACCAAAAAACTATTAGAATTAATAAATTAATTAAGGTTGCAGGATACAAAAATAATATACAGAAATCTGTTGCAATTCTACATATTAACAATGTTCTACTAGGAAGAAAAATTAAGAAAATCCCATTTACAATTGCATCAAAAAGAATTAAATACCTAGGAAACATTTAATCAAGGAGGTGAAAAACTCTGAAAAATATAAGACACTGATGAAAGAAATTGAAGACAACACAAATAAATGGAAAGATATAACATGCTCATGGAGTAAAATAATTAATATTGTTAAAATCTCCATACTACCCAAAGCAATATGCAGATTCAATGCAATTCCCATCAAAATACAAATAGCATTTTTCACAGGACTAGAACAAATAATCCTAGAACATATATGGAGCCACAAAAGACCCAGAAAGCCAAAGTAATCCTGAGAAAGCAGAATAAAGCTGAAGGTATCACGCTCCCTGGTTTCAAACTATACTATTGATACAAAGCTACTGTAATCAAAACAGCATGAGTTGCTTTGCTGTGCACCTGAAACTACCTCAACATTTTTAATCAGCTATACTCCAATATAAAATAAAAAGTTAAAAGTAAAAACAGTATGGTACTGGCACAAAAACAGACACACAGATCAAGGGAACAGAATAGAAAGCCTAGAAATAAACCTGCACTTACATGGTCAATTAATCTAGGACAAAGGAAGCAAGAATATAAAACGGGGAAAAGACTGCATCTTCAATAAATGGTGCTGGGAAAACTGACAGCCACATGCAAAATAATCAAACTGGACTACTTTCTCATACCATATATGAAAATAAACTCAAAATGGATTACAGACTTAAATGTAAGACACCATAAAACTCCTAGATGAAAAGATAAGCAGTATGCTCTTTGACACAGATCTTTGCAATTTTGGGAGGGGGTCTGTCTCCTCAGGCAAGGGCAACAAATGCAAAAATAAACAGGACTACATCAAATTAAAAAGCTTTTGTACAGTGAAGGAAACCATCGATGAAATGGAAAGGCAACCTTCTGAATGGGAGAAGGTATTTGCAAATTATATATCCAGTAAAGTGTTAATATTTAAATTATATAAAGAAGCTAAACAACTCAATATCAAAAAACCCAAACAATCTAATTAAAAAAGGGACAGTGGACCTGAGTAGACATTTCTCCAAAGAACACACACAAATGGCCAACAGACACATGAAAAGATGCCCAACATTATTAATCATCAGGAAATGCAAATCAAAACCACAATTAGATATCACCTCACTCTTGTCAGAATAGGTATCCTCAAAAAGAAAAAAAGAAAAAATGTTGGCGAGGATGTGGAGAAAAGGGAACCCTTGTACACTGTTGGTAGGAACCCTTGTACACTGTTGGTAGCAATTTACAAATGTAAATTGCTGCATCTACTATGGAAAACAGTATGGAGGTTCCTCAAAAAACTAAAAATAGAATTACCTTATGATCCAGCAGTTACACTCCTGGGTATATATCTGCAGAAAATGAAAATACTAATTCAAAAAGATACATGCACCCCAGTGTTCATAGCAGCATTATTTACAACAGCCAAGACATGGAATCAACCTAAGTGTCCACTGATAGATAAGTGGATAAAGAAGATGTGCTATATATGTACACAATGGAACATGACTCAACCATAAAAAAGAATAAAATCTTGCCATTTGTGACAACATGGATGGACCTAGACGATATAATGCTAAGTGAAATAAGTCAGACAGAGAAAGACAAATACCAAATGACCTCACTTATATGTGGAATCTAAAACACAAAACAAACAAACAAACAAGACAAAACAGAAATAGACTTATTTCTTATTTCACAGAGTGCAAACTGGTGGTTGCCAGAGGGGGAGGGAAGGTAGAGATTTGGGTGAAATAGGTAAAGGAGATTAAGAGGTACAAACTTCCAGGTTTACAATAAATAAGTCACAGGGATGTAATATACAGCATAAAGAAATACAGTCAGTAATACTGTAATAATTTGTATGGTGACAGATGGTTACTAGACTTATGGTGGTGAACATGTGTAGTGTATTTAAATGTCAAATCACTATGTTGTACTGAAACTAACAATATTGTATGTCAACTATATATCAATAAAAATATAAAAAACAAACAAATAAATAAAGAGAGTAATGAATTTGGGAGCTACTCCTAGGGAGTAAATGCAGGCCCTATTCAAAGAACAGTAACTGTTCCTAAATTACAGGGTCCTGACAAAATTTACCTAGAATTGTGACAGCTAAGGCACTTTCATTACTCTCCCTTTTAGGTGAGATTGTCCTTTGTGGTTATCCAACCTCTAGCTCACCACTGTATGTTGGGTCAGTGGGGGAAGACGTTGCCTTTTTAGGTCACAGGTTTTTAGATAAAGCGTGATACACATAAAGATGTACCTGAGGAGTCTCAACCACATCCGGACCTGACTTAAATAATAAGATTCTAGAATTGGAGTCTGAGCCTATAATGGCTTTGGTCAGTGGCTCCTCCAATAGCTTCAGCAGAAAATAAAGGGAAAAGCCAACTATTTCTGGGAGAAGGGGATCTCTGATGGACACTTGCTGGCAGTCCTGTGGAAACAGATTGTGGGTCTATTTGTGTCTTGCTACAGTAAAACCTCCAGTATGGAGATCCCTCTGGGACTATCTCTCCATTTAGTAAAAGTTCCCAGATGGCTAAGGGTCTGCCACGTTAAGTTCCAAAGGGTTGTCTTTCAACAAATTTTAGAGCGATGCATTTCTGAGATGTATCATATGCTTCCCTGATTCTTGAAATAGCGAAGTCAGAACATCAATTTTGTGTTTTCTTATGACTGTGCCTTACTTATACTGTTCCTTCTCCTAGAACAATCCATCTGATTTCCACCTATGAGAATCCTCCCCATCCACTAGAAGCTGCTGAAATACCACTTATTTCATGAAGAATTTCTTGATTTTTTTCTCCAACTAATTTAATAATAATATATAATTATCATGATAACAGCTATCATTTATTGAGCAGTTACCATGCACTAATTACTTTGCCTAAATGACATGCTTTTAAAAAAACAGTCAAATAACTGTTGTCCTATTATTATTTGATCCACAGAGATGATTTAGTAAACTACAGGATTTTTCAACTGAGGAAAATGAGGTTTAGAGAGTTACTGAACCTGCAGAAGTCATAAACCAAATGGTGCCTGTACGTAAAAAAAGTCAGGAAGAGTCCCAAAATGTACTGCTTCCAAATCAGACTGCTTTCCATTCCACATATGAAGATCTGCCTGACCACAGGGAAAGGATGATATTCTTTTTCCTGTTCCCACCTCTCCTAGGATATTTCTCCTTTCCATTCTAGCAAACCTTGTGAGGCTATATAATGGAGGGATTTAAAAAGTCAGTCTCTGGAATGAGACTGGCTGGATTAAATACTGACTCTCCCTTTTACTAGCTGTTACATCTTGGGCAAAGCACTCAATATCTCCACACGTCAGTCCTTACCTATAAAACAGGGACAAGAGTAACCTCCCTATAGAGCCATTGTGATTAGTAAATGTATTAACCCATATGTGACACTATGCTGGGCACATAGTAAGAACTCAATAAATGTTAGCTATTATGGTCTTATTCTTTTCCCTTCCCTCTTGTTCTCTCTACCATTCTCTCTTCTCTCCTTATGTTTTGAGGTTTTTTAAAAAAAATAACAATTTGGCCTCGATTGATGAAGCTGAAAAGTAAATAAATAGCAGGTGCAGGTGGAAAGCAGGTGGAATTCACTCTGGGTTTCCCTTCCTGTTAGCTTTGGACAGGTTTGCTGTTTGCATAACTTGTTCTCTTCCTTCTCCCAAACAGCCCTGTATGGGTGGGGTCTCTGTTGGTTATTTAATTCACAAATTATTTCCAATTCTGTTTCCTCCAGGTATGCTACCTCATCCTTCCCCTCTACATTAATATCAGTTGTCACTTATGGAGTACTTACTCTGTGTCACGCATCCTCCATTCTCTCTTATATAATACTCACATGATCCCTAAGACATCAGTATTATTATTTCCTTTTCACAGATGAGGAAACTGGGATTTCATAGAGAAAACCTAGTAAATTTCTGCTTGTGATCATTTAATATTTATGTGACATTTTTAAAAAAAGATGAGAGGGTTCAACTTGTATACAGAAATTTTTATCTTCTGAAATTCTCTCTTGTAGAAAACAGAGAAACCACCACTCTTCACTGGATGTGTATTTTTTAACAAAAATTGTAACTGAATTAAAAGATAACTTTTAGGAAATAGGATCCAGGCTGGAGAATGTTTGATTTATCAGAAATATTGCCCTCAGTAAGAGAAAGGAGTTGAACCAATTGTAGTGAGATGACGTCTCTTTCACTTGGACTTGGGAAGAAATAATAAGGGTTCTTTTATCTGAACCCTTCAGATAAAATATAAGGGCCTTAGGGAGCTGCTTCTACTCTGATGATAGGTGTAGGGATGAGGCTACACACAAGTCTGAGCTATGATTGTACACTGGGGTTATTGCATTTGGCATTGTACCCATCTTGTCATTGTGATCTCCTGAGATCCAACCTATTCCTCCAGATCTCTTCAGGAGAGAAATGTTGAGATATTATTCTTTAATTCTTCCTGCAGAATAACTTTCTTTGCTTTATTAGTGGTTCTCTGCTTCCTCATACCTACAATTGTATGTGATGTTGCAAACTCTGTGGTTAGCTCTAGGCCTGAGTGTATATGTATCAGTCAGTTTTTAACCAGGGTATGCCGGATAACAAACAACCTCAAAATCTTATCAATACATATTTAATTCTTAAATTTCTTGGGGGTTTTGGGTCAGCTACAGCTCTGTTAGACTTAGCTGGATTCCACATGTCTTCTCATTCTGTAACCCAGGCTGAAGGAGAAGCTACAATTTAGGACATGTTGTTCTCATAGAGGTAGCCCAGAACAATAGAACCCAGCCAATCCAAGAAATCAAATTGAAAGCTTCTGTACATATGACACTAGCATCATGTCTGCTCATATCACATTGGTCAGGATATGATACATGGCAAAGCCCCACGAAATGGGGCAGGGAAGCATGACAAGGCTGGGGAGGAACAAATAATTGTGAACAAAAGATATACAACAACAAGGAACATTGAACCTGCCATGTCAAGAGCCCATTGTTAACTGACTATATCTTGTGTGATATTAAAAATTCTTGATGGAAGTTCTGATTCACTTAGGATAGCCCAAACTATGGATTAGTTTTCCTGGACCAGGTGTCCATCCTTGAGTCAATCATGAGTGGCCAGAAAAAGGGGATATAATAACATTATATAAAGGGAAAAACAAGAGCTGCGGCCAGAGGCAAATTCTTTAGAAAGTATGCATCGGAAAGGCATGTAAATTCACTGAGCTTGTGTTAATTGAATGTTGACCTATTGGTTTTTTCATTATTATTAACCACATTATTATCATCAGCTTCAGTTTTACCACCGCTCTACTATTGCCACCCTCATTAACATCATCATCTTTATTACCTTGATGGCTTTACCAACTTCGTCCTCTTTATTCCTCTCCACTACTTTGTCATCTTCATCATCTGTACCACTATCAGCATCATCTTTACCCCCAGCATTGTAGCGTAGTATTCCTTCCAATATCAATTCTTTTTTTTTTTTAACATCTTTATTGGAGTATAATTGTTTTACATTGTTGTGTTAGTTGCTGCTGTACAACAAAGTGAATCAGCTATATGTATACATATATCCCCATATCCCCTCCCTCTTGCATCTCCCTCCCACCCTCCCAATCCCACCACTCTAGGTGGTCACAAAGCACCGAGCTGATCTCCCTGTGCTATGTGGCTGCTTCCCACTAGCTATCTATTTGACGTTTGGTAGTGTATATATGTCAATGCCACTCTCCCACTTCGTCTCAGCTTACCCTTCCCCCTCCCCGTGTCCTAAAGTCCATTCTTTACGTCTAAGTCTTTATTCCTGTCCTGCCCCGAGGTTTTTCAGAACCTTTTTTTTTTTTTTTAGATTCCGTATGTATGTGTTAGCATACAGTATTCGTTTTTCTCTTTCTGACTTACTTCACTCTGTATGACAGACTCTAGGTCCATCCACTTCACTACAAATAACTCAATTTCATTCCTTTTTATGGCTGAGTAATATTCCATTGTATATATGTGCCACATCTTCTTTATCCATTCATCTGTTGATGGACACTTAGGTTGCTTCCATGTCCTGGCTATTGTAAATAGAACTGCAATGAACATTGTGGTGCATGACTCTTTTTGAATTATGGTTTTCTCAGGGTATATGCCCAGTAGTGGGATTGTTGGGTCGTATGGTAGCTCTATTTTTAGTTTTTTAAAGAAGCTCCATACTGTTTTCCATAGTGGTTGTATCAATTTACATCCCCACCAACAGTAAAAGAGGATTCTCTTTTCTCCACACCCTCTCCAGCATTTATTGTGTGTAGATTTTTTGATGATGGCCATTCTGACTGGTGTGAGGTGGTACCTCATTGTAGTTTTGATTTGCATTTCTCTAATGATTAGTGATGTTGAGCATCCTTTCATGTGTTTGTTGGCAATCTGTATATCTTCATTGGAGAAATGTCTATTTAGGTCTTCTGCCCATTTTAGGATTGGGTTGTTTTTTTTTTTTTTGATATTGAGCTGCATGAGCTGCTTGTAAATTTTGGAGATTAATCCTTTGTCACTTGCTTCATTTGCAAATATTTTCTTCCATTCCGAGGGTTGTCTTTTCATCTTGTTTATGGTTTCCATTGCTGTGCAAAAGCTTTTAAGTTTCATTAGGTCCCATTTGTTTATTTTTGTTTTTATTTCCATTTCTCTAGGAAGTGAGTCAAAAAGGATCTTGCTGTGATTTATGTCATTGAGTGTTCTGCCTATGTATTCCTCTAAGAGTTTTCAAGTCTCTGGCCTTACATTTAGGTCTTTAATCCATTTTGAGTTTATTTATGTGTATGGTGTTGGGAAGTGTTCTAATTTCATTCTTTTACATGTAGCTGTCCAGTTTTTCCAGCACCACTTATTGAAGAGGCTGTCTTTTCTCCATTGTATATTCTTGCTTCCTTTATCAAAGATAAGGTGACCATATGTGTTTGGGTTTATCTCTAAGCTTTCTACCTGTTCCACTGATCTATATTTCTGTTTTTGTGCCAGTACCATATTGTCTTGATTACTGTAGCTTTGTCGTATAGTCTGAAGTAAGGGAGCCTGATTCCTCCAGCTCCATTCTTCTTTCTCAAGATTGCTTTCGCTATTCGGTGTCTTTGTGTTTCCACACAAATTGTGATTTTTTTGTTCTAGTTCTGTGAAAAATGCCACTGGTAGTTTGATAGGGATTGCATTGAATCTGGAGATTGCTTTGGGCAGTATAGTCATTTTTCACAATATTGATTCTTCCAATCCAAGAACATGATATATCTCTCCATCTGTTTGTATCATCTTTAATTTCTTTCATCAGTGTCTTATAGTTTTCTGCATACAGGTCTTCTGTCTCCTTAGGTAGGTTTATTCATAGGTATTTTATTCTTTTTGTTGCAATGGTAAATGGGAGTGTTTCCTTAATTTCTCTTTCAGATTTTTCATCATTAGTGTATAGGAATGCAAGAGATTTCTGGGCATTAATTTTGTATCCTGCTACTTTACCAAATTCATTGATTAGCTCTAGTAGTTCTCTGGTAGCATCTTTAGGATTCTCTATGTATAGTATCATGTCATCTGCAAACAGTGACAGCTTTACTTCTTCTTTTCCAATTTGGATACCTTTTATTTCTTTTTCTTCTCTGATTGCTGTGGCTAAAACTTCCAAAACTGTGTTGAATAATAATGGTGAGAGTAGGTAACCTTGTCTTGTTCCTGATCTTAGTGGAAATGGTTTCAGTTTTTCACCATTGAGAACGATGTTGGCTGTGGGTTTGTCATATATGGCCTTTATTATGTTGAGGTAAGTTCCCTCTATGCCTACTTTCTGGAGGTTTTTATCATAAATGGGTGTTGAATTTTGTTGAAAGCTTTTTCTGCATCTATTGAGATGATCATATGGTTTTTCTCCTTCAATTTGTTAATATGGTTTATCACATTGATTAATTTGCATATATTGAAGAATCCTTGCATTCCTGGAATAAACCCCACTTGATCATGGTGTATGATCCTTTTAATGTGCTGTTGGATTCTGTTGGCTAGTATTTTTTGAGGATTTTTGCATCTATGTCCATCAGTGACATTGGTCTGTAGTTTTCTTTTCTTGTAACATCTTTGTCTGGTTTTGGTATCAGGGAGATGGTGGTCTTGTAGAATGAGTTTGGGAGTGTTCCTCCCTCTGCTATATTTTGGAAGAGTTTGAGAAGGATAGGTGTTAGCTCTTCTCTAAATGTTTGATAGAATTTGCCTGTGAAGCCATCTGTCCTGGGCTTTTGTTTGTTGGAAGATTTTTAATCACAGTTTCAACTTCAGTGCTTGTGATTAGTCTGTTCATATTTTCTATTTATTCCTGGTTCAGTCTTGGAAGGTTGTCCATGTCTAAGAATTTATCCATTTCTTCCAGGTTGTCCATTTTATTGGAATATAGTTGCTTGTAGTGATCTCTCATGATCCTTTGTATTTCTTCAGTGTCAGTTGTTACTTCTCCTTTTTCATTTCTAATTCTAGTGATTTGAGTCTTCTCCCTTATTATCTTGATGAGTCTGGCTAATGGTTTATCAATTTTGTTTATCTTCTCAAAGAACCAGCTTTTAGTTTTATTGAACTTTGCTACCGTTTCCTTCATTTCTTTTTCATTTAGTTCTGATCTGATCTTTATGATTTCTTTCCTTCTGCTAACTTTGGGGGTTTTTTGTTCTTCTCTCTCTAATTGCTTTAGCTGTAAGGTTAGGTTGTTTATTTGAGATGTTTCTTGTTTCTTGAGGTAGGATGGTATTGCTATTAATTTCCCTCTTAGAACTACTTTTGCTGCAACCCACAGGTTTTGGGTCATCGTGTTTTCATTGTCATTTGTTTCTAGGTATTTTTTGATTTCCTCTTTGATTTCTTCAGTGATTTCTTGGTTATTAAGTAGTGTACTGTTTAGTCTCCATGTGTTTGTATTTTTTTTACAGTTTATTTCCTATAATTGATATCTAGTCTCATAGCATTGTGGTCTGAAAAGATACTTGATACGATTTCAATTTTCTTAAATTTACCAAGGCTTGATTTGTGACCCAAGATATGATCTATCCTGGTGAATGTTCCATGAGCACAGAAAGTATATTCTGTTGGTTTTGGATGGAATGTCCTATAAATATCAATTAAGTCCATCTTGTTTAATGTATCATTTAAAGCTTGTATTTTCTTATTTATTTTCATTTTGGTTGATCTGTCCATTCGTGAAAGTGGTGTGTTAATGTCCCCTACTATTATTGTGTTACTGTCTGTTTCCCCTTTTATGCCTGTTAGCATTTGCCTTATGTATTGAGGTGTTCCTATGTTGGGTGCATAAATATTTACAATTGTTATATCTTCTTCTTGGATTGATCCCTTGATCATTATGTTGTGTCCTTCTTTGTCTCTTGTAATAGTCTTTATTTTAAAGTTTATTTAAATTTAAAATTAAAATTAAAATTTAATTTTTTTTTTTTTTTTTAATACCCAGTACTGAATGTATAGGCAGCAAGGGGATGGGGTGGGAAGTGCCCTGCATCACCTTCCTTCTTGAATGAGAATCCAGAAGACTGCCTTCTAAGAGTGCCAGCCACTAACCTGCACATGATGTTGGGCAAGTGTTTTTCCTTTTCTGGACTTTAGTCTCTCCATCGATAAACTGATAGGGTTAGTTCAGGTTCTAAGGAGCCTTGGATTCTAAGGTGGATTTCAGTCTTTCTGAGCAGTGGGGAAATGCATTTTAATAGGTTTAGTATTTCTCAATAAGTCATACATCTAAGTTTAGTAGCCTATAAGTCTAAAAAAATAGAAGTAGAACCATAGACTGTAAGAGCCAGAAAGGACAATTGAGATCATGTAATCCAACTCCCTTATATTTGAGATAAGGAAACCAGGGTCCAGAGAGGTTAAGTGACTTACCCAAGGGTACCTAGGCAATTTCATGGCCTTGCTCTTTTCCTACTCCTTATGACGTAAATTTTATCTGATTTCCTTGAGATAATCCTGCCCTGCCATCTCTTTTAACATTGAGAATTCCCCAGTGGAGGGTTATTTTTTTTCCTTCCTCACATAGCAAATGAATTACAAGAGCTCTTCCCAAACGAGGCTGTTACTTAGTTATTCCTGCAGCCTCAGGTTCTCCTAGCCTGACAATCAAGGTGAGTTGAATGAATGAAACTAAGTGAGAAGTGAGGTCATTTTAACCATTCCTCTGCCTCTGTAATGCTTTCCCTAAACTATTCCAGATGAGTTGGTTGGGTGACATTTTAACCTTTAAAGAATTAGTTTGGAAACACATTGAAGAGCTGAGCTTGTATCCCAACTCTCTAGATGTTAGGGAAAGACTAAGGAAGTGTTTCCTAAAATCATCTGCATTTCTATACCACCAGCCCACATTACCTGTCTCAAATTTGCTTTCCACTTCTGACACACCTGTCAGGTAATCATTGATAATGGACATAATTGTTATTTGATTATTTCACTGTGACATTGTCAGTTCTGCCAATTAATAATCTATTAGCCTTCTTTGTCCAAAGTGAGAAGAGACATGTCCTCTATGACCTTTGCTGACCTCCAGAAGCTGAGAATCAAAAGGGAGATTTTATTTTGTAATTATAGGAATAATGTAAATGGGGACCATTTGAAAGTGGCTCCTTGGAGTCCCTCCTTTGGACTGAGATCTGTGAAGGAGGTTGTCTCCTTATTCTGCTTTGAGTAACCTGTAGGCGTCACAGTAAGATCACAAAAAAATGTCCCACATTCTCCTTGAAAGAAAAGAAAAAAAAATCTATGAATTTTCTGAGAAACCATACTTCGGGATCTTTGCAGGGAGTTGAGACCCAGCTCCTGCTCAGTCTCCTTTCTGAAACTCAGAGTTAACGGACCAAGCTGAATATGGCTGAGCTTGCATCTCTGTGACCTTCTTTACCTCTTTTCCTCTTTCAGACACAAGCAAGGTCATGGCTTCAGAACATGAGTCTCACAGAATGCCCTTCCTAGAAGCCAGCATGTCAGGAAAGCAGCTGTGGAGTCATGGGATGAGAGTAAGGAGACCTGGGTTCAAGCTCTAATCCTGCCACTTTCTGGTTGTGTCACTTTGTCACTCAGTGTCTATTTTATTCATCTCTTAGGTGGGATAATACCTACTTCAGGGCAAGTGTGTCTGTTATGAATTATATAAATAAGATGTTTGGACCACAGTTGGTGCTCAACAAATAGTATCTGCCGTTATTATTATACTAATAGCCCCCAAGTTGGGAGAAAGTATTGTTTAAGACTAATAAACTCAAGAACAGTGTTTGCCTAACTTCAAGATGCACAGAAATGTCATTTGATTCTAGACATTAGCCCCAGAGAGTCAGATTCAGTTGGAGTGAGTCTAAGAATCTACATTTTAAACATGAGCTCCAGGTGATTTTGATGCAGGTGGTTCATGATCCACACTTTCAGTAAAATGTCGTGAGGAGGAAAATGAGCAGCAAGCAGGCTTAGCAAATATTTGTTGATTCATTGATTGACTCAAGCTCTCACCTGTAGAGGAGACTGAAAGTAGGCATCATTTTATCCCTGCAGTTATCAAGAAATCTCTCCATCTGTTTAACTGCATCCTTGCCTGCAGTAACCAAAGCCTGTTCCTTTTAGTAAAAGTGACAACAAGTGATCTGCAGCCCCATCATAAAAACTCTTTAGATATTTGCAGACAGTGGTCATGTCATCCCCTACAGTCATCTCATGTTTTCGGAAAACTCTTTTATTTGCTGTAATTTTGAGTCATTACTAAGACTCAGTAAATGATCTCTAATGAATAAAGTCCTGATAAAACAGGAATAAGGATCAAAGAATATCAGAACTCACTGGGAGCTTGGAGATTTTCTAACATAAATCTCTCATTTGGCAAATGAGCCAATTAAGACTTAGAGGTCACATCACACATTGGTGACAGGTTAGGGATTTAGACGCTGGGCTTCCTGTATTCCATGTCAGTACTCTTAATGCTATATGGTGTGGACTCTAATTCATTTTAAATCAATGAACACTACTCTTTCCGAGGCACTGTACTGATCCCTGTCGGGAATGAGGAGGTATGTTGACCTAAGAAAACAGTCCCTGCACTAAACATCACTGTCTTGTGGAGAAAACATAAAGCTAACAGGCTGTTGACAAATAACATAAAAATTGAGAATTGCCCCTATTGTAGTAAGACGGAAACTGAGGACCAGAGTGGGTGAGTAACTTGCCCAAGATCGAGTAGTATCCGAAAGAGCCTAAATGTGGTCTTTTAATTCATTCAATCAACAAATATTTATAACAGACTTACTACATGCCAGCTGTATACTAGTCATTTGCTATATAATGATGAACAGGATGTCCACCACACCAGTGTAATGAGTCAAGCATGCAGCATAATAAGTCAAGTCCTGGAGCTTATGGTCCAGAGATCTGCTCCCTCTCCCTCTTTAAACAAAGACTAACTGGTTGGCAAGCATCCTGCGAATCTCAAAAGGCAAAGAAGGCAGTTCCAGAGAGCTCATGCCAGGAAAGCAAAGATTCTTTCCAGCCTAACAAAAGTGAAGACATAAACCATGGAAAGTCAAATCAATCTTTCCTTACTCTCTCGGAACCCCAACTGCTAAGGACCCCTAAAGATGGATGGCCCATCTTAAGGCTGTAAATTTTCCATAATTATATTCCCAGCAGTCAGATGCTAGGGCCATGAGGGAAGGAAACACACCCTGGTTACCCCCACTCACGTTAAATGTTGAATTATCTTACAGTTGATAGTTCCCTAGATTCCTCGACCTTTAAATGCCAAACACTACTCGCCTTTTGAATTTTAATCAATTTATTTTTTTCAACTGGAAATGTCAGGCTTCTGTATGGAATTACTCCGCGCTGCTGATGTGACAAAGACTCAGAGTTCAGTGTCTGAAGTCCTGGAGTAGCAGAGGAACCAGCACACATCAAGAGACATCATTTGCAGGCAGCCAAATAAGGGAGTGAGAGAACATATATTTTTCATTAGCTTTCATTTAGAGGTTCAGGACTTGAATTTATTTTGTCTCCTATCCTCCAGCATGGACAAAACTACTCAGGATTGTTAATGACTTAGACCGTGTCACTAAGACAGCTGAAGAGGGAATGTGTTCTCTTATTTATAAAGAGCCTACTGTGTGTCTGAAAATATTATCATCTAACTCTCACCCAAGCTCTGTGATATAATAAAATAGTTATGATTCTTATTTCATGGAAGAGGAAACTGAGGTTCAGAGAAACTTGCTAGCTACTGCAGAGTTTGTGACATAGCACAAACTGTGGACTTGCTGAGTCCAAAACACCTGCTCTTGCCATTATACCAACTGCCTTGAACTGAGTCAATATTCCTTCACCCATTTCTCAGGATAATAATCAGTCTTCAAGTGTGTTTAAGGTGAGCCAGTCGATTTCCATCTGCTCTTGGCTTAACTGATCTGACCCAGGGCCTTCACACTCATGTATTTTGTATCCACATAAATAACTTCTATAATATTTGACTTCTGTGAAAAAATAATGTCGAGCCTGTTCTCCACCATATGGTCATCAGTTTGACCACCAGGAGAGGTGTCTGGCACATAGTAGGCATTCAATACATATTTGTTGATTTTTTTCTCTTTTTGTAGCTGTCTCTGTCTCCAATTCTTTCTCTTTCCTTCTTTCTCTTTCTCTTCCCTCGATGTGTATTCCAGCATTTATCTCTAGGTTAAGAAAATGCCAAAGTGATCTTAGAAATTCATGGGTCTTCCCCTTCATTAAGCCATTACTGTCTCCTTGGCTGACTAAATAAAGCTAACATTTAAGTCACAGAACAGTTCCCAAGGTAATAATGGAGAAGTAGAACTCCACTAATCACCGACTAGTTTCACCTTTTAAGAAAAGGCTGTTTGCTCAAGCCCACAGATCCACAGCCCACACTTCATCTATATGCCCACTTTCTGTCTAGAGAGCTATCTGCCCAGAAGGTTTAGCAGACTGAAAATTCCTAGGCAGGAGTGGACTTGTCCAGGGCTGTCACTGCATCCTGCCTCTATCTCCACAGCGAGGGAGGTGCTAAAAGCTTATTTAAGCAGCTAACAGCAGACAGGCTCAGTACCCTTAGGTGACTTCTCCATCAACTGGTCCCCTGGGGAAAGAAACCTGCCAATGCCCCAACCCATCTTTGCAGCTTCATCTGTTGCCACCTACTCTACATCTTCTACTCAAAGGATTGAACTCAAATGCACACAGAGGCCGAGCAGTTAATATAAATGCATACATTGGCCCAAGAGAATTAGACTAGATGGTGCCTATGAAAGGGGCAGCTATTACCTAGATTCACAGATTGTGCTCAGGGGGAAAGATGGCTCTGTGCTGCTAGAGCTTAAAATTTTCAAAAGGATTCTGATATCTAGTATATTTACATCTGTCAATCTTAACTACCATTTCAAATGTTCTAAAATAAGGTGTGTGACTGTGGAAACCCCTCTTCCTTCGTCCTGTGATTCCCTATAATCTGTGTTTGCTGACCCCTGGATTTTCTTCAGGCTGTTCCCTCTACCTAGAATCTTGGCCCTCTGTCCCCATCTATACACACTGTGAGATGCCATCTCCTCTGTGAAGCATTTCTCCACTTATAACTGACCTTTCTCTCCTCTGTGTTCCCAGGATATGTTTCATGGACTTAAATAAATGCAACACTTTGTAGACTTTGAGTTCCTTGGATCTTACTCAAAACTTCATTCCCCCTGTTCCCACACCATCCATCCCTAGGTCTAATACTCAATAAATATCTTTAGAAACAAGGATTAAATAAATAAATGAACTAATGCACAAATAAAAGATGGTGTAGTCTGATAGAAGGAGCCTGAATCTTGGAGACAGACTTGGATCTTTGGGTTCCAATTGAAGGTCTGCCAGTTACTAACTTTGTGATCTTGGAAAATACTATTCTTGTTGCCTGTAAAAGAAAGACAAAGATGTCTACATTGCAAGGTTGTTGTGATGATTAAGGAAAATGCGCTTCAGAGCTTGGACCTATGCTCTTACTTCTCCTATTGCAGTGTTTTTTAAACATGGCTGATCATAAGAATCACTGAGCCATTTATTATTAATCATCCAGGGCCCACCCAAGGCATATTGAATCCAAACCATTAGTGGAAGAGCCTAGGGATATGTGTTCTTATAACCAGAAGGGATTAGAAAATAAAACACACTCTTTGTTACCACTTCTATACTCCTAATAGCAGCCTCCTGGATGTCTCAAGGTATTTCAAACTTTTGGGGTCACACTGACTGCTAATATTTAAATAAAAATGGAACCCACCCTGATTCCTTTCCTTAGTCTGATGGTGAGGTCATGTGTTAAGTAAAAGCAGTAATTGAAGATTTATTGGTAGGAGTCTTACTACGAAAGTTATTTCAAAAATCATTTCCTGACTCCATAGGGTCCCATTAAAATGTTAGCACCATAAGGGCAGGGAATTTTTTGTTTGTTGTTATATCCCCAGAGCTTAGAACATGCCTGAAACATAGGTGTGCAATTAACATTTTCTGAATTAGATCAGATAACTCGGTTTGCAGCACATGTGCTCTAAGAATAGGCTCACATATTGAATATCAAATGGTTCTTTCACTTCAGCTCTCAATCCCAAACAGCACCTGGGGTAAAACCATGCAAAGGACACTTCAAGTCCCAGATCAAAACCTCAGTAGCTGAAACTTTAGCAGAAGAGTTGATGGTTCTATCACTGCCTGTGTATCTTCTCATTAGTCACTTTATGGACAGTCTGTCAAAGCACATGCCTTCATGATGTATAGGACCAAGGGATGGATAAGAAAGAGGGAAGTATTAGTATGGCCATTCACTGTGGCAGGCTCCAAGGAATGTTTCTGATGAAAAACAAGTATGAAATCTTGAACTGTTCATTGTTAAATCACAATGGAAAGAAGTAGGAATAGAGACAATTTATTTACCCAATTGCTATATTGGTCAGCAACAACAACAACTATAAATTGGAAAAATAAAAAGAACCATTTCGTGTTGAATATATACGTTTGTTTACACAATCCAAGGGAGCAATGTTGTAATAACTCACTGATTAAATCAGGAGTTAACTTTAATTTTACAATTTATTGAAAATAATTAAGTATATAGTGAAAGGAAAATGCCCTTTGCCAAAGGAGGAAGAGGCAAGATAAGGATTAACTACCAGGTGGCCAAGACACAAAATTCCATACATAAATAACCAAAAAACAAATAAATATATTAATATATAAATAAATAACATAAGTAAATATTTCAGGACAGGGAAATACTGACTATATAGCTGAATGATATCATGGGGAAAGATAATGTAAGATTATGTAAGATTTCACAGTCATTTGAAATAAAAGACCTTTAGTTAATTCTTCCTATTTCAGTATGATTCCTTTGGTAGAATGTACATTTTTCTTTTTCTATTTTTTACTCCTTCCTTTTTTTATTTTTTATTTTTAAATTTTTTTATACTTCTTCCTTTTAATAGAAGTATACACCTATGCCCTTTGTCATGTGGCTTTGATGCCTCTAAGTAGAGTAGGTGGAGTATACATCCCCACCACGACCCCACCTCCAAACACTTTGGGCTTAGTCATCTGGCTTACTTCGGCCAATAGGATATTGACAGATACGCCACGAACAGAGGCTTTAAATGTGCTTGCTCAATTTGTTTTGGTCTCTTGTGCTTTCGCCACCCACCATGAGAAGACCATGCCATGGGTAGCCTGAGGCCCAGAATGAAACACCTGTGACATGAATGACACACAACCTGTGGCAGAGTACCTACTCATCCTCTTTGCAGGCAATCCATAAACTAGTGAGTGAAAGAGTCAGGATCATACATGATTTTGCTGTAAAACCACCAAGATTTTATGTAACATCATCACAGTAATATATGGCTACTATAGTCCCCAAAAACCTGCAACTTCTGATGAAGATTACTATTGTTCAAGGTGACCTTCTCTTCACCTGAATTGCTCTAGCTCCTTGCATGCATGGAACTTGGGCTGTAGGAAGCAATGTAATTTATAACAACTCTGGTAGAATCTCATGTAGCTATTTGTGACAAACTGGGTGGTATGTATACAGATAACTCTAAATCTTAATGACACCTGGTCCTACCTTGAGCAGTAACTGTACATGGAACTAGGGTCATATGACATTGTGCTCAATAATGAAAGAAATCTTTACTGGTAAGGAAAGTCTAGATTATGATGCAGTGATTACAAAATTCTCAAAAGGGAACCCTTCTACACTGTTGATGGGAATGTAAATTGGTGCAGCCACTATGGAAAACAGTGTGAAGCCTCCTCCAAAAACTAAAAATAGAGTTGCCCCATGATCCAGCAATTCCACTCCAGGGCATTTATCTGGAGAAAACTATAATTCAAAAAGATACATGCACACCTATGTTCACAGCAGCACTATTCACAATAGCCAAGACATGGCAGAACCGCAATTGCCCATCAACAGATGAATGGATAAAGAAGATGTGGTACATATATAAAATGGAATACTACTCAGCCATAAAAAAGAATGAAATCATGCCATTTGCAGCAACATGGATGGACCTAGAGATTATCATACTAAGTGAAGTAAGTCAGAAAGAGAAAGACAAATACCGTATGATATCACTTATGTGTGGAATCTAAAATACAACACAAATGAACTTATCTATGAAACAGAAACAGACTCACAGACATAGAGAACAGTCTTGTGGCTGCCAAGGGGGAGAGAGGGTAGGGGAGGGATGGATTTGAAGTTTGGGGTTAGCAGATGCAAACTATTGTATATAGAATGGATAAACAACAAGGTCCTACTGTATAACACAGGGAACTATATTCAATATCTATATACAATATACAATATACAATATCAATATTGTAATATACAATATATATACAAACAACAATATATAAACAACAAGGTCCTACTGTATAACACAGGGAACTATATTCAATATCTATATACAATATACTATATACAATATCAATATTGTAATAAACCATAATGGAAAAATATGAAAAAAGAATGTACATGTATGTATAACTGAATCACTTTGCTATACAGCAGAAATTAACACAACATTGTAAATCAACTGTACTTCAATAAAAAAAATTTTGAAAAATCTCAGTGGTTTAGAAAAACTCAGGTATTTTTTTAAACATCTTTATTGGAGTATAATTGCTTTACAATGTTGTGTTAGATTCTGCTGTACAACAAAGTGAATCAGTTATATGTATACATATATCTCCATAACACCTCCCTTTTGCACCTCCCTCCCACCCTCCCCGTCCCACCCCTCTAGGTGGTCACAAGCACGGAGCTGATCTCCCTGTGCTAGGCAGCTGCTTCCCACTAGCTATCTATTTTACATTTGGTAGTGTATATATGTCAATACTACTCTTTCACTTCGTTCCAGTTTACCCTTTCCCTCACCATGTCCTCAAGTCCATTCTCTACTTCTGCGTCTTTATTTTAGTCCTGCCCCTAGGTTCATCAGAACCATTTTACTTTTTTTAAGATTCCATATATGTGCGTTTGCATATGGTATTTGTTTTTCTCTTTCTGACTTACTTCACTCCATATGACAGAAACTAGGTCCATCCACCTCACTACAAATAACTCAATTTTGTTTCCTTTTATGGCTGAGTAATATTCCACTGTATATATGTGCCACATCCTCTTCATCCATTCATCAGTTGATGGACACTTAGGTTGCTTCCATGTCCTGGCTAGTGTAGATAGTGCTGCAATGAACATTGTGGTACATGACTCTTTCTGAATTATGGTTTTCTCAGGGTATATGCCCAGTAGTGGGATTGCTGGGTCGTATGGTAGTTCTATTTTTAGTTTTCTAAGGAACCTCCATACTGTTCTCCATAGTGGCTGTATCAATTTACATTCCCATCAACAGTGCAAGAGGGTTCCCTTTTCTCCACACCCTCTCCAGCATTGATTGTTTGTAGATTTTTTGATGATGGCCATTCCGACCAGTGTGAGGTGATACCTCACTGTAGTTTTGATTTGCATTTCTCTAATGATTAGTGATGTTGAGCATTCTTTCATGTGTTTGTTGGCAATCTGTATATCTTCATTGGAGAAATGTCTATTTAGGTCTTCTGCCCATTTCTGGATTGGGTTGTTTGATTTTTTGATATTGAGCTGCCTGAGCTGCTTGTATATTTTGGAGATTAATCCTTTGTCAGTTGCTTCGTTGGCAAATATTTTCTCCCATTCTGAGGGTTGTCTTTTCGTCTTGTTTATGGTTTCCTTTGTTGTGCAAAAGCTTTTAAGTTTCATTAGGTCCCATTTGTTTACTTTTCTTTTTATTTCCATTTCTCTAGGAGGTGGGTCAAAAAGGATCTTGCTGTGATTTATGTCATAGAGTGTTCTGCCTATGTTTTCGTCTAAGACTTTTATAGTGTCTGGCCTTACATTTAGGTCTTTAATCCATTTTGAGTTTATTTATGTGTATGGTGTTGGGAAGTGTTCTAATTTCATTCTTTTACATGTAGCTGTCCAGTTTTCGCAGCATCACTTCTTGAAGAGGCTGTCTTTTCTCCACTGGGTGTCCTTGCCTCCTTTGTCATAGATTAGTTGACCATAGGTGTGTGGATTTATCTCTGGGCTTTCTATCCTGTTCCACTGATCTATATTTCTGTTTTTGTGCCAGTACCTTACTGTCTTGATTACTGTAGCTTTGTAGTATAGTCTGAAGTCAGGGAGCCTGATTCCTCCAGCTCCGTTCTTCTTTCTCAAGATTGCTTTGGCTATTCGGGGTCTTTTGTATTTCCATACAAATTGTGAAATTTTTTGTTCTAGTTCTGTGAAAAATGCCATTGGTAGCTTGATAGGGATTGCATTGAATCTGGAGATTGCTTTGGGTAGTATGGTCATTTTCACAATGCTGATTCTTCCAATCCAATCTTGGTATAAAGATATACCAAGAACATGGTATATCTCTCTATCTGCTTGTATGTATCATCTTTAAATTCTTTCAACAGTGTTTTATAGTTTTCTACATACAGGTTGTTTTTCTCCTTAGGAAGGTTTATTCCTAGGTTGCAATGGTAAATGGGATTGTGTCCTTAATTTCTCTTTCAGATTGTTCATCATTAGTGTATAGGAATGCAAGAGATTTCTGGGCATTAATTTTGTATCCTGCTACTTTACCAAATTCATTGATTAGCTCTAGTAGTTCTCTGGTAGCATCTTTAGGATTCTCTATGTATAGTATCATGTCATCTGCAAACAGTGACAGTTTTACTTATTTTCCTATTTGGATTCCTTTTATTTCTTTTTCTTCTCTGATTGTTGTTGCTAAAACTTCCAAAACTATGTTGAATAATAGCGGTGAGAGAGGGCAACCTTGTCTTGTTCCTGATCTTAGAGGAAATGGTTTCAGTTTTTCACCATTGAGAACGATGTTGGCTGTGGGTTTGTCATATATGGACTTTATTATGTCGAGGTAGGTTTCCTCTCTGCCCACTTTTTGGGGAGTTTTTACCATAAATGGGTGTTAAATTCTGTTGAAAGCTTTTTCTGCATCTATTGAGATGATCATATGGTTTTCATCCTTCAGTTTGTTAATGCGGTGTATCACATTGATTGATTTGCGTGTACTGAAGAATCCTTGCATTCCTGGGATAAACCCCACTTGATCATGGTGTATGATCCTTTAATGTGCTGTTGGATTCTGTTTGCTAGTATTTTGTTGAGGATTTTTGCATCTATGTTCATCAGTGATATTGGTCCCTAGTTTTCTTTTTTTGTGACATCTTTGTCTGGTTTTGGTATCAGGGTGATGGTGGCCTCGTAGAATGAGTTTGGGAGTATTCCTCCCTCTGCTATATTTTGGAAGAATTTGAGAAAGAATAGGTGTTAGCTCTTCTCTAAATGCTTGATAGAATTCACCTGTGAATCCATCTGGCCCTGGGCTTTTGTTTGTTGGAAGATTTTTAATCATAGTTTTAATTTCAGTGTTTGTGATTGGTCTGTTCATATTTTCCTAGTTCAGTCTTGGAAGTTTGTACGTTTCTCAGAATGTTTCCATTTCTTCCAGGTTGCCCATTTTACTGGCATAAAGTTGCTTGTAGTAGTCTCTCATGATCCTCTGTATTTCTTCAGTGTCAGTTGTTACTTCTCCTTTTTCATTTCTAATTCTGTTGATTGGGGTCTTCTCTCTTTTTTCTTGATGAGTCTGGCTAATGGTTTATCAATTTTATCTTCTCAAAGAACCAGCTTTTAGTTTTATTGATCTTTGCTATTGTTTCCTTCATTTCTTTTTCATTTATTTGTGATCTGATCTTTATGATTTCTTTCCTTCTGCTAACTTTGGGTTTTGTTTTGTTTCTTTTTGTTCTTCTTTTTCTAATTGCTTCAGGCATAAATTTAGGTTATTTGAGATGTTTCTTGTTTCTTGAGGTAGGATTGTATTGCTATAAACTTCCCCCTTAAAACTGCTTTTGCTACATCCCATAGGTTTTGGGCCGTCGTGTTTTCATTGTCATGTGTTTCTAGGTATTTTTTGATATCTTTGATTTCTTCAGTGATTTCTTGGTTACTTAGCAGTGTATTGTTTAGCCTCCATGGGTTTGTATTTTTTACAGCTTTTTTCATGTAATTTTTTCCTGTAATTGATATCTAGTCTCATAGCATTGTTGTTGGAAAAGATACTTGATACGATTTCAATTTTCTTAAATTTACCGAGGCTTGATTTGTGACCCAAGTTATGATTTATCCTGGAGAATGTTCCATGAGCACTTGAGAAGATAGGGTATTCTGTTGTTTTTGGATGGAATGTCCTATAAATATCAATTAAGTCCATCTTGTTTAATGTATCATTTAAAGTTTGTGTTTCCTTATTTATTTTCATTTTTGTTGATCTGCCCATTGGTGAAAGTGGGGTGTTAAAGTCCCCTACTATGATTGTATTACTGTTGATTTCCCCTTTTATGGCTGTTAGTGTTTGCCTTATGTATTGAGGTGCTCCTATGTTGGGTGCCTAAATATTTTCAATTGTTATAACTTCTTCTTGGATTGATCCCTCCATCATTATGTTATGTCCTTCTTTGTCTCTTGTAACATTCTTTATTTTAAAGTCTATTTTATCTGATATGAGTATTGCTACTCCAGCTTTCTTTTGATTGCCGTTATGTATGGAATATCTTTTTCCATCCCCTCACTTTCAGTCTGTATGTGTCCCTAGGTCTGAAGTGGGTCTCTTGTAGACAGCATATATACGGGTCTTGTTTTTGTATCCATTCAGCCAGTCTGTGTCTTTTGTTTGGAACATTTAATGCATTTACATTTAAGGTAATTATCGATATGTATGTTCTTATTACCATTTTCTTAATTGTTTTGGGTTTGTTATTGTAGGTGTTTTCCTTCTCCTGTGTTTCCTGTCTAGAGAAGTTCGTTTAGCATTTGTTGTAAGGCTGGTTTGGTGGTGCTGAATTTTCTTAACTTTTTCTTTTCTGTAAAGGTTTTAATTTCTCCATCAAATCTGAATGAGATTGTTGCTGGGTAGAGTAATCTTAGTTTTAGTTTTTTCCCTTTCATCATTTTAAATATGTCCTGCCACTCCCTTCTAGCTTGCAGAAATTTCTGCTGAAAGATCAGCTGTTAACCTTATGGGGTTTCCCTTGTATGTTATTTGTTGCTTTTCCCTTGCTGCTTTTAATATTTTTTCTTTGAATTTAATTTTCTATAGTTTGATTAATATGTGTCTTGGCATGTTTCTCCTTGGATTTATCCTGTATGGGACTCTCTGTGCTTCCTGGACTTGATTGTCTATTTCCTTTCCCATGTTAAGGACGTTTTGAACTATAATCTCTTCAAATATTTTCTCAGACCCTTTCTTTTTCTCTTCTTCTTCTGGGACCCCTATAATTCAAATGTTGGTGCATTTAATGTTGTCCCAGAGGTCTCTGAGACTGTCCACAATTCTTTTCATTCTTTTTTCTTTACTCTGCTCTGCTGTAGTTATTTCCACTATTTTATCTTCCAGGTCTCTTATCCGTTCTTCAGCCTCAGTTATTCTGCTATTGATTACTAAATTTCATTTATTGTGTTGTTCGTCATTGTTTGTTTGCTCTTTAATTCTTCTAGGTCCTTGTTAAATGTTTCATGTATTTTCTCCATTTTACTTCCAAGATTTCGGATCATCTTTACTATCATTACTCTGAATTCTTTTTCAGGTTGACTGCCTATTTCCTCTTCATTTGTTTGGTCTGGTGGGTTTTTACCTTGCTCCTTCATCTGTTGCATATTTCTCTGTTTTCTCATTTTGTTTAACTTACTGTGTTGGGGTCTCCTTTTTGCAGGCTGCAGGTTCGTAGTTCCTGTTATTTTTGGTGTCTGCCCCCAGTGGGTGAGGCTGGTTCAATGGGTTGTGTAGGCTTCCTAGTGGGGGGACTGGTGCCTGTGTTCTGGTGAGTGGGGCTGTATCTTGTCCTTCTGGTGGGCAGGGCCATATCTGGTGGTGTGTTTTGGAGTGTCTGTGAACTTAGTAAGACTTTAGGCAGCCTCTCTGCTAATGGGTGGGGTTGTGTTCATGTCTTGCCAGTTGTTTGGCATGGGGCATCCAGCACTGGAGCTTGCTGACCATTAGGTGGAGCTGGGTCTTAGTGCTGAGACGAAGATCTCTGGGAGAGCTCTCGCCAATTGATATTATGTGGGGCTGGAAGGTCTCTGGTGGTCAAATGTCTTGGACTTGCCCCTCCCACCTCGGAGGCTCAGGCCTGACACCCGGCCGGAACACCAGGACCCTGTCAGCCACATGGCTCAGAAGAAAAGGAAGAGAGAAAACAAAAACAAACAAACAAACAAACAAAAAACAAAAAGCAGACAGAACCCTAGGACAAATGGTAAAAGCCAACCTATACAGACAAAATCACACAAAGAAGCATACACATACACACTCACAAAAAGAGAAAAGGGAAAAAAATATATATATATTAAAAAAAAAAAGGAAGAGAGAAACAAATGATAAACAAATCCACCAATGATAATAAGCACTAAATACTAAACTAAGATAAAAATAAAACCAGGAAGAAATTAGATGCAGAAAGCAAACTCCAAGTCTACAGTTGCTCCCAAAGTCCACTGCCTCAATTTTGAAAAAATTTGTTGTCTATTCAGGTATTCCACAGATGCAGGGTTTATCAAGTTGATTGTGGGGATTTAATCCGCTGCTCCTGAGGCTGCACAGAAAAATTTCCCTTTCTCTTCTTTGTTCGCACAGCTCCTGGGGTTCAGCTTTGGTTTTGGCCCCACCTGTGTGTGTAGGCTGCCCTCAGGAGTCTGTTCCCCACCCAGACAGGATGGGGTTAAAGCAGCGGCTGATTAGGGCTCTCTTGCTCATTCAGGCCGGGGGAAGCGAGGGGTACAGTAGTCATAATTGGAATGCAGGGCGAGCCTGAGGCGGCAGAGGCCGGCGTGACATTGCAACACCCATGCCGTGTGTTCTCCCGGGGAAGCTGTCCCTGGATCTCGGGACCCTGGCAGTGGCGGGCTGCACAGTCTCCAGCGGGGCTGTGGATAGTGACCTGTGCTTGCACACAGGATTCTTGGTGGCAGTGGCAGCAGCGTTAGCAGTTCATATCAATCTCTGTGGTCCGAGCTGATAACCACGTCTTGTGCCTACCTCTGGAGCTCACTTAGGCAGTGCTCTGCCTTCTGTGGGCACATTGGGAAGGAATCCCCTCTCCTCGCACACCCAGAAACAAAGGTTTCTTTCCTCTCCGGCAGGTCCAGACTTTTTCCTGGACTCCCTCCCGGCTAGCTGTGGCGCACTAGCCCCCTTCAGGCTGTGTTCATGCAGCCAACCCCAGTCCTCTCCCTGGGATCTGACCTCCGAAGCCCGAGCCTCAGCTCCCAGCCCCCACCCGTCCCAGTGGGTGAGCAGACAAGCCTCTCGGACTGGTGAGTGCTGGTCAGCACCGATCCTTTGTGCGGGAATCTCTCTGCTTTGCCCTCTGCACCCCTGTTGCTGCGCTCTCCTTCATGGCTCCAAAGCTTCCCCCCCTGCCCACTCCCCATCCCCACCAGTGAAGGGGCTCCCTAGTGTGCGGAAACTTTTCCTCCTTCACAGCTCCCTCCCAGAGGTACAGGTCCCATCCCTATTCTTTTGTCCCTGTTTTTTTTCTTTTTTCTTTTGCCCTACTCAGGTACATGGGGATTTTCTTGCCTTTTGGGAAGTCTGAGGTCTTCTGCTAGCATTCAGTAGGTGTTCTGTAGGAGTTTTTCCGCATGTAGATGAATTTTTGATGTATTTATGGGGAGGAAGGTGATCTCCACTTCTTACTCCTCTGCCATCTTGAAGGGCTCTCTGTTATATTTTTCACTAAGACCAACTATCATCCATCTGGTGACTCAGTGATAGAGGCTGATGGAGGTTTTATCATCCTACAGCTGTGCCATCTGGAACACATGGCCTCCATGGTCAATGTGGCAGGTAAAGGGAAGTGCAAAAAGGTCTTAGAGTGGAAATTAAATATTTCATCTCAGAGATGATACACATCACCTCCTCTCACAGCCCATTGACTAGTACTAGACACATGGTCCTATCAGACTACAAGGCAGTAGGGAAATGTAATTATTATCCTGTGCCTGAAAGAGAGTGGAACTGGATATAGGTAAACACTGGAAATCTCAACCACAAAATCATATTGTTCTAGTTTATTAAATGGAGAAGATAATCAGTGGGTTGTCATTGTGCTGATGATAATTACTGTGTCAAACATGACACATGACAAACTTTAGCTGATTGATGTGTGAACACAATTTTTAAAACATATCCTGAAGTATAACTAGTGACATATACACTTAAAGTGAGTATCTCTATTAACACGAAAGAATATTCAGTAAGAGCTCACCAGCACTCTTGAGTGGTGGAAGCCTCTTAGATACTACTTTCTATACCTCAGTTTGGGGTAATGAACCTGTCTGTTATAATTGGAATCCCACAGAGAAAAGGGCACAACCTTTTGAGACCTTCTGGGAGTAGAACTGTAAAGGATATGAGGTAGAAGGATGGAGCATTTTAAGTCTCTCCAGAGACATAAATGGCTTTGGGGTAGATAAAACATCCCCAAATTGCTCTGAAGCTATCCAAGTATTAAAAATTCCATGCAACAGAGAGCTGTGTTAAACTGAAATAAGACACCATGTAGACATGCGCCTGGGGGAAACAACCAACTCTACTCTAGAGGTCATGGTTGGCGGGAGGTGGGTTGATCATGGAAGTGTGTAGCCATGGCTCATAATGCATGAACCTGACAATGTTTGCCTACCATCTAATGAGCTAGACTCTCCAATAAGACATCAGTGCCCAACATACTGAAACTGTGAATTGGACGAAATAACCACAGGGATAATAAAACTATTTTATAGGCTTAGAAAAATAGAAAGCAGTGTTTCAAAATGAGTCATGCTATACAATTGGTAAGTCCATACAGGAAGAAAAATTGGTAATAGGGAGTTAATAAGAGAGAACTAGATGAAAACTGTGCCTTTGTATCTTGGCTATGATTTTATTTCTAACATCTCTATTGGGTATAAAGAGTAAGAGCTGCCTGGGAAGTAACATTGTCCAGACACAATTCTCAGAAGTATCATTTTACTTTTGTTCTTCCAAGCAATTGTGTTAAATTTATGACTATCCCAAGCTGCCAGCCACACCTCCTGAGTGTAAGCTGCTGGACCACAGGGCTCTATTTTCCCAGCTCAGCTCAGAGTCCTAGAGACCTGTTCACTGCAGCTTCTGTAAAACTATCTGGTTCTGTTCTAAGGAAGAGTGGATACAATAGATGACCATTCTTCAAATGGTGAAAAAATATGAGACGACTCTAATATTGGGTTGAAAAACTGTATATCCATGTAAATAAAGTGACATATATGCCTGTCAATGTTCTTGGGAGGGTCACTGCCTTCAAGGTTCTGGGATATCTAACTGTTAGCTCTTCTTTATTGGCTGCGGGTAAATGGTGTACTTCAGAAAGAATCTACAATGTTTGTGTCAAATTTTTTACAGGCTAAGAGTGTCATTCTTGTACACAACATTCTGAGGTGAATTAGAACTTACATCACTTGTAGGTCATCTTGCATAAAGTTGAAAACACATGAACCTAGCACTACACACACACTCACACATATGTACACATATACACACACATACACATGTATGAATTGACTGTTATTATTTTAGTGGCCACATGCTCCTAGGAAACACTAGCTTCTTTCTTTAATTTACCATGGATTCTGGCCAAATGCAAGGATTTCTGTACTTTGAAGAGTACAGCATTACAGCATTCACCTTTTTTTTCCAATTAGTAAGAAAAAGTAAAAGTAAAATGTATCAGAGACTCTTAGAAAATCTTTCCCTGACAACCAAGGCATTTTGGCCATTGTCATGATTGTAACCATTCCTTTACCTGGGGACAAGAATGGACTTGAAACGTTGTTACCTAGAGACCATAGAACACAAGGTGTGAGCCCTTCAACTCTCAAGGGAAAATGTATGTAAGTTACCATAAAAGTAGATAATAAATGTTGAGATATTCTGTAGTCTTTTTATCTTGTATCATGGCATGATAAATGTTTCATGCTTATTACCTTGCTATATCCCTATCAGTAAATAGGAGAAACTTAACCTACTTTTAAATATTTTTCCTAGAGAAGAGAGGAAGTCCCACTTACAGAGCCCCACATGCAAAAGGAAAACTTGTCACTGGATATTACTACCGTCACACATACTGAGAATAAGTTCTAATAAGTCCTGAGACAGGCATGTTCTCACTCCCAGGAGAAATAGTGTGGGAGTGTGGTCTGCTGAGGATAACAGGGCTGGTCACACATACCTGCTCACCTCTTCTAAGATGGAAAAGGAGGGCATAGTCTTCACTGCTTCCAGAAAAGAAAAATAATTAACCTACTCCAGTAACAAGACAAGAAGCCATACCAAGCATTTTCTTCATTTTGCACCAAGACATTTTAAGTTGAAAATAAAAATATTTTTCTAAAGGAACAATCTTTCCTTACATGTGTCATGTGTCTTCTAACACATCCACTCACTGCCTTATACAAAGAATCAAGTGTATCTTTGCTGATCTCTAGAATACCAGCTTCCTGCTGTATTCATGGAGTTCTTCCTTTTCCCTTATCACATCTTCTCCTTACTCCTTGCATTTAAATTATTTCTCTCATTCCCATCTTACCTTTTGAAGGTTTTCCTTTCTCTCTGTCATTAAATTATGGGATTCAGACATTTTTCCTTGAAGTACAAAATAAACCACTCACAAAGAGATTCGAGGTCCTGGTGGAACTTAAATCACAGCATTGGCAACCTAAAATGGAAAGTGACAGAATGAAGTGTTTTAATTTGGGGGGTTTATAGTCTTCTTAATTATTTTAATTTCTCTCTGTCTAATGTTTTTGTCCCAATGGGGAAAAGAGAGGTGTTATTTATCCATCTCCTTCAAACCAAAATATAAATTCTATGCAAATTTAAACATTCCAGATCATCGAAGTCCCTTAGCCATTATACCACCTAAATTTGCTCATTGGTTTTCTCTCCCTCTGACTTAAGTACCCTTAGTCGCCCCTCTGTCCCAAGATCTACCCCATCACCAACATCCCCTGCCTATGTGCACAATCTCTCTTCTCCTCACCTGATAATTAGTTTTCTTTATCTCTTTTTCTTGGGTTTACCCAGGTAACTCAAAATCCCTCTTATCTTTTTTTTTCTTATTTTTCTATTGTGTTAATATATACATAAAAATTTTTATTATTTTAATCATTCAAAAGTGTACAATTCAGTGGCATTAAATACATTCATAATGTTGGCTAACCATCACCATTTTCTATACCCCAAACTTTTTCATCATCCTCAACAAATACTCTGTACCCATAAAATTATAACTAATCCTTCCCCTCTTCCGCTAGCCCCTGGTGACCTCTATTCTACCGTCTATCTCTGTGAATTTGCTTATTATAGGTAGCTCATGTAAGTGGAATCATACAAAATTTGTGTATCTATATCTGGCTTATTTCACTAAGCACACTCTTTTGAAGGGACGTCTATGTTTTAACAATTATCAAAACTTTAGTATTTTTTTCTATTGAATATTATTCCATTGTATGTATATACCACATTTTATTTATCCATTAATCTGTTGATGGGAACTAGGGCTATTTCCACCTTTTGGTTATTGTGAATAATACTGCAATGAACACTGATGTACAAATATCTGTTTGAGTCTCTGCTTTTAATTCTTTTGGATATATACCTATGAGTGGAATTGCTGGGTCACATGGTAGTTCTATGTTTAATCTTTTGAGAAACTGCCAAACTGCTTTCCACAGTGGCAGCATTTTACATTCCCACCACTAATGCATGGGGGTTGAATTTCCCCATATCCTTGTCAACACTTATTATTTTCCATTTTTATTATTATAGTCATCCTATTATGTGTTAAGTGGTATCTTGTTTCCATTCACATTTCCCCAGTGACTAATGATGTTGAGCATCTTTTCATGTGCTTACTGGTCATTTGTATATCTTCTTTGGAGAAATGTTTATTTAAGTTCTTTGCTCATTTTTGAATTGGGTTGTTTGTTTTTTTGCTTTTGAGTTTTAGGATTATTTATATATTCTGGATATTAATCTCTTAACAAGCATATGATTCGCAAATATTTTCTTCCATTCAGGAGGTTGTTTTTTCACTTTCTTGATGATATCCTTTGATGTACAAAAGTTCTTAACTTTGATGACATTTATTTTTTTCTTTTGTTGCCTGTGCTTTTGGTGTCATATGCACAGAGTCATTGTCAAATCTAATGTCATGAAGATTTTCCCCAAAATTTTCTTCTAAGAGTTTTACAGTTTTAGCTCTTAAGGTTAAGTCTTTGATCCATTTTGAGTTAATTTTTGTATATGATGTAAGATAGAAGTCCAACTTCATTCTTTTGCATGTGGTTATTTAGTTTTCCCAGCACCATTTGTTGAAAAGACTGTCCCCAGCTCATCCACTTTATATTCAAAGCAGCCAATAGAGGTAAATAGTAGAGCAATTTACCCTAGGGAGACAAGATTCTAGAAGCATGTCCAGGCAGTCATGATTTTATAGAGGAGGGATGATTTACTATAAGTTCCATGAAAGGAGAAACTGTTTCTGTCGAGTTCAACACAGGAACTGACTCAGCTGCTAGAATCATGCCTGGCACATCACAGGCTCTCCATAAATATTTGTTAGAAAAAAAAAATCAATGAATAAAGGACTTATCCTTTGCACTCTAAAATGAAGTGTAAGAAGAAGGCAAAGATTGTGTAGGCTAGTGATAGATTGTAAAGTTCTGACACATGGTAATGGAGATATTTCTGGGGAAATTCAGCCTTCTTGATCTCAGTGACACTAGAATGCCACCACCATAGAGCATATACAGCTGCAATCTGCTGGTTTCTGCTGGCTCTCTCCTTTACTAGAGTGAAACTGTGAAGGCAGCAACACCCTCCATACTCCCTCCTCACAGTTTTGTGCCTATACTCTGTCCTTGGCCTAGAATACTCTTTTCACTTCCCAATTACACTCATCTTCACACCCCACACACAATTGAGCATATACCCAACACAGATATGCACACACACACTTCGCCCAGCTAGTCCTTATCATTTTGAATATCTCAGCTCAGTATCGCTTACTCACCAATACCTTCTCTGTCTCTATCCTGACAAGGTCAGTCCTCCAGCCAGATCATCCTTACCACTCAACATATATCAGTGTATATTTGTGACATGATTTGATAAACGTTTCTTTCCCTCAACTGTCATAAGCCTACCACACTTCTATGTGCTTAGTAGGATCTCAAAAATTGCCCAGTAAACAAGCCTATAGGAGACACCCCAAGTGTGGTTAACTGTCATTATTCAGAATAAATCATTATCTAGATCTAAAGATGATATTAAAATAGTGAGTTGGACTGGTAGGCAAAGACCATCAGACAACAACCATGAACACAATGACAAAAACAACTCAAGAGAAAAACTCTTTACTGTGTTCTCTCACTAATCGCAAGCAAGCAACATTCACATTTGAAAATGAGTTTAGCTGAGGACTATTGATTTTCTCTCTGCTTTGCCTCAGGCTTTGTGCTGAGACTCTAGCTCTCAAGAGGGAGAACACCCTGCCCTGATTCCACTTGGCCTTGGTTTACCTCCGGCTCAAACATGCCTGCCTGTCTGTCAGATTTAATTAAAGGGCAAGATAATAGCAACAACGGCAGAAGCAGGGTAGTCAAAAGACCTTGCTTGTTTTGTGAAATGGAACATTTAAAGAGGATTTTCAGAAGGCAAATGAAAATCTTCCCTAATTTTTATTAGGGAATCTTTCCATCTTCCCCAATTTTTATTTGAAAAAAAATGTCCAACCCCTAGAGAATCTGAAAGAATATTATAATGAATGCATATATATTCTTCATTTAGATTCACAATTGCTAGCATTTTGCCACATTTGCTTTATCTGCATATATATGTGCACACACACACACATACACACACACACACACACAAACACACAGTGGATTTTTTTCCCAAAATCTTTTGAATGTAACTTGTAGGCATCATAACATTTCAACCCTAAATACTTTAGACTATATCTACCTGTAGAACACAAGGACCTTGTCTTACAGAACTATACTACTATTATCACACCCAAGAAATTTAACACTAATATGGTAATTGCCTAACATGTAGTCTTCAAATTACCCAAGTTCTCCCCAAATATACTTTTATAGCTCTTTCAAAAATCCAAGATCCAATTAAAGGTCTCTCATCGCATTTGTTTTTTATGTTTTCTTATTGTCTTTAATATATACCCTCCTCTCCTTTATTCATCTATGTTTGTTTGTTTGGTTACTTTTATTCATGGGCAATTTTTTAGAGCATTTCATGCTAGTTGTCTTGCAGAATTGCCCCAAATTTTGGATTTTTCTGATTCTTCATGACTGAATTCAAGTTAAACATTTTGGGGAAGATATTGTGTAACTGACTTTGAATAACATCAGGGGGCACATAATGCGAGTTTATCCTATTATTGGTGTTGCTAAATTTGGTCAGTTGGTTAAGGTGTTAGTCCCCAGGTGTCTCCATTATTAAGAATCTCTTTCCTCAATTAAGAAGTGACCTGTGAGATTATGGTTTGAAATCTCATAAATGCCCTTTTTTTCAAGACACTTTTAACCAATGGCTTAAACTTCTGTTATTGACCCTCCATGAATCAATTATTTCTTGATGTTACCAAACAGTGACTTTCTATTCTATTATTCCAGTGACATATATTAGTTAGTATTCTTATGTTAAGAAAGCTCCCTTTTCTCTTTCAAAGGGGGGAGGTGGAGATTGCGTCTTGAAGACAAGACCCAAAAGTGTGTAGGAATAAAGCCCACAGTACTAATCACATCCTGCTTAAATGTTCCACATGTAGTTAGACGTTTTCCTGTAAGACTGGTCTTCTCTGATGTGGGTTGAAGCCCTCCAAGATCTTTGGATACCCCAACAGCATAGGTGTCTGATTTTCCTGGCTCTCTGAGCATGAAAATCACCAACATTATATGAGAAATTTAGAGTCAAAAGTATGGAAACACTCTTGTAAACTATGCACGTGTAATTCCTTATTAGGGCTGAGGTTAACCCAGTAGGGGACCAGTTTGTGGTGGAAATAGGATAGGAGATCTTAGGGTCCACATTGAAACAGTTGTGGCAAGGAAGATGCATTAAGTACTGTCAAATCCATAAAAGCTTAACGCCTAGTGTACAAACCGAGTAGGATAAGAGGAATAAAGGAGAATGAGCAAGAGATGGAGGTTCCAATGTATGTCTGAGACAAGTAGGATAGGGGCACAGAGGGGCTCTCTTATCTACTTCAGAATACTTTGGACTTACTGAAGACTGAACGCAGTTTTAGCTCCCCTCAATGGAGCCCCTACTATGTGAGAACAGACTGCGTTAACTGCATCAAATGTCTGATTGGGGTAGACAAGATTGTTGGGGTGATGTCCACCATGACACTCGTGCACCTAGTCTCTGTGACTCAGTTCCAGTGGGATTTGGTCTTCTGAGGTCTCAGCAACAAAGCTGACATGTAATCTCTCCATCTCTACGTGGCAAGGAAGTTCCTGCAGAGATTAGAAAAGGGGAAAGTGGGCTTCCCCTAGTGGCGCAGTGTTTAAGAATCCGCCTGCCAATGCAGGGGACACAGGTTCGAACCCTGGTCCGGGGAGATCCCACATGCCGCGGAGCAACTAAACCCGTGCGCCACAACTACTGAGCCTCCACTCTAGAGCCCGCGAGCCACAACTACTGAGCCCACGTGCCACAACTACTGAAGCCCGCATGCCTAGAGCCCGTGCTCCACAACAAAAGAAGCCACCGCAATGAGAAGCCCGCGCACCGTAACAAAGAATAGCCCCCGCTCGCCGCAACTAGAGAAAGCCTGCGCGGAGCAACGAAGACCCAACGCAGCCAAAAATAAATAAATAAAAGAAAGTAAATAAAATGAACAAAAAAAGAGTGACATTTAAAAAAAAAAGAAAAGGGGAAAGTGAGTACACGTGTGGGTGGTGGGGGTGTACGGCGGCAGGGAGCAGAGGGTAGAGACAGGTGTATTTAAAGCAGCAGAACAATCAGTACAAACAAAGCAGGATTAGCGCTTTGGATTCTATTTTATTCTATTTTTTATAAAAAGAAAAGATCTCTCTCTGATGAAGTCGTGCTGCTCTACTGTTGTAGTCTCACCTCCACTCACACAGTTTCACGCCGTTTCACTTGTGACCCACTTCCTTCATCTCCTTTGCTTGTTTCCTTCAAGAGCAGTTTTAGCTCCCAACCCCAGCCAGTACCTTGCTTAAACTGCTTTAATCCCCAAGTGCTTCTTATATTGATTTTAAGCAGTTAAGCTGCCAATCAACTCCTCTCCTTGTGCAGCAGCTGAGGGCAGAGAGATTAACACAAAACAAACAAATAAGGCTGGAGCCAGGAAGTTGGTTAGAATTTCCAAGTGAATGTCAGCACATACCAGCAGTCCCTCTTTCCCCCTCCCACCATGGAGATGCAAGGTTATTACAAACAGACTATGCTTAGCTTTGTAATGTTAACAATAGCCAGCATTTAATGAATAGTTGCTCTGTGCCAGGAACCCTTCTAAATACTGTACTCTTATTAACTCATATAATCTTTGCAACAATCACATGGGGTAAGTCATATCAATATTCTGTTCTAACAGAAGAGGAAACTGAGGCACAGAAAGGTTAAGTGACGTACCTAAGGTCACCTTAGCTAGTGAATGGCAGAGCATGATACCAAAGGCAGTCTGTCTTTAGAATATGAACTAGTAGCCAGTAAGCTATATGGACTCCCTTGCCTTGTTACAAAGTCTTCCCCAGGCTGTAGCACAGAGAGAAGCAGGAATGCCCCCTTCCAAAATGCAGAGGGGAGACTGGTCAACACAAGTAAAAGTTGAATACCTTTTAATCCAATAAGCATTCATGAAGCCCTGGTTATGTACGGGCACTAAGCTTGATGTTGGAGATACAGAGATGGCGAAGATGCAGTTGCAGCTATCAGAGATGTCAAAAGAGTGAAGTAAGTCAGAAAGAGAAAAAACAAATACCATATGCTAACACATATATATGGAATCTAAAAAAAAAAAAGGTTCTGAAGAACCTAGGGGCAGGACAGGAATAAAGATGCAGACGTAGAGAATGGACTTGAGGACACGGGGAGGGGGAAAGGTAAGCTGGGACGAAGTGATAGAGTGGCATGGACATATATACACTACCAAATGTAAAATAGATAGCTAGTGGGAAGCAGCCGTATAGCGCAGGGAGATCAGCTTTGTGCTTTGTGACCACCTAGAGGGGTGGGATAGGGAGGGTAGGAGGGAGATGCAAGAAGGAGGAGATATGGGGATATATGTATATGTATAGCTGATTCACGTTGTTATAAAGCAGAAACTAACACACCATTGTAAAGCAATTATACTCCAATAAAGATGTTAAAAAAAATATATCTAACGGAATCTAATCACAAATAAGCAGTCCACCTGGGAAGATGGTAGTGAAAGAGGAAGGAGAGGCAGGCAAGTGATCAAACAGCTCCGAATCGTCCACTTTATGACTCAAACCTCACTTCTTCTAGGAAGCCTTCCTTAACTACCTTCAGCTGCTTTGCTCTTGTCATATCACTTGCTCTTTTTTTTTTCCCCTAAAGATTTATTTATTTATTTAATTTATTTTTGGCTGCATTGGATCTTAGTTGCGGCACACAGGCTCCAGGGCGCATGGGCTCTGTAGTTGTGGCGTGCAGGTTCCAGAGCACATGGGCTCTGTAGTTTGCGGCACGCAGCCTCTCTAGTTGAGGTGTGCGAGCTCAGTAGTTGTGGTGCGTGGGTTTAGTTGCGCTGCAGGGAACTAGGATCTTAGTTCCCTGACCAGGGATCGAACCCGCATCCCCTGCATTGGAAGGCGGATTCTTTACCACTGGACCACCACGGAAGTCCCCATGTCACTCACTCTTGAACACTGCAATGGTAGGATCACTTGTTTGTTTCTCCAGCTAGATAAGGGGCCTGCAAATGACATCTTAAAGGGCAAATCTGGGCCACCACCTGTTTTTATAAATATTTATTGAAACACAGTTGTGGTCATTTGTTTACGTATTGTCTAGGACTGCTCTTAAGCTACAACAGCAGAGTTAAACAATTGCATCAGAGACTTTTTGGCCTGTAAAGCCTAAACTAATTACCATCTAACCCTTTTCATGAAAAGTTTGCTGACCTCTATACCAGACTATCAATATTTTTAAGGCAGGAGCTTGCTCTTTATTTCTGAATCTGTAGTAGCCAGCACTACAGATCATTCTGGGTAAATTTGCATCTGTTATCCTCATGGAAACATCATTTAAGTTTGTCCTGGGATAGATTCTTAAAATGAAGGTTCCTGCTGGACAGAGAAGCAGAGGGGATGCTGGAACTCCTACCCAGCTCTTCTGTTTCCTGGCTCAGTGCACATCCCACCAATGACACAGCAAATGGACAGGTGATTTAGCAACCAAACCCAGGCCTGCTGAAACCACTCTGTAAGAACTAACACACATAACAAAGAGATGCTTCGGGGCAGGCAGAGGGAACGAAGTGGAGACAAAGATAAAACAGACCATGTGTGGGATGATTTTCCACTTTAATTTTCCTAGGGGGTGATATAACTTCTGTGACAGGTACGTTATTTTGGTTCTTCATTAGAACCCTTATTAATATGGTATTGGATGTACCTAACTGCACCTGCTGTGTTAGGGACCGTAAAGTGGTGTGTATAATGTTGCATCTATCTTGGGAAGGACCAAATGTGAGCTGGTGTAAGGGTGGGCAAGCAACAGATTGGATGGCGGGTAGAAATTACCTGCAAGATTTCCGTGCTCTGAGCTGGTAACAAGCCCAGCATGAACACTTGATCCAAGCAGTTGCTGGCAAGAGGGTCATCCGTCTTGAAAGAGAACATTTTTGCTCGAATCGCAGTGCACCATGCAAGAGCTCAGCTGGTCTGAACATTTTTTATATCTTGGTCCGCAGTTTTCTCCCAAGTGGTATGTGGGGAACAGTAAGTTTTCAGAGGGCTGGCTGCAACCTGCAGAGTCAGGAGGGAGGTGTAAACCTGCTGAAAAGGGGTGACACATGATCCCTAATTTATATGACTAAGACATTGCCAGAGTGAGACAGGCTGAGCTTTTGTCGTCGTTGTTCTGGGAAATCTTGCTACGTTACATTTCAACTTGAATCAAGCACCTCAAAGGCTGTCAGAGTCTATATTCTTCCTTCCTTGTGGGACAGCTGAGAATCTCGATTCCCCTGTCATAGGTTGGTGGTCATTAGAACTTCATGTTTAAAGGGATGTTAAAAATGAGCTTCTATCACTTAACTGTCTATTACAATTCAATTAGGGAGCTCTTACAACTGATGGTGCTTGAATACCTAATTTCTTGCATACCTCCTTTCTTGAAGAACTCAGATCTTCCCAAAGCAGGCCGTAATATCTTGGACCAATTTAACTATTAGAAAATTGTACAGTGCACTTCATATAGTACAAATAGTGGTCTTCTTGATGTCAAAGGATGAGCCCAATCTTGCTTTTACATAATATATCTTCATGTGTTTGTAGATTGTTTCTGTCCCTACCCCCAAATCATAAGTATTCTCTTCTCTAGCTTATATAATCCCACTTCCTTCAACCTTTCCCACAGATGTGGTTTTGATTGCACTCACAACTTTGATTGATTTTTTGGTAACATGCCTCAACCTGTCTTTAGCTTTATTTTAGTCTGTTATCCAGAAGGAATGCAGTGATGCAATGCTTCTTTCCTCCTGCTAAATGTGCTTCTCTCACAAGACAAAATACAGTACTTAGGACCACTCTCAGATGTCGAAAATAATCAGCTCTCAAGGAGAAGGCCTCACACCCTTATCATAAGTTTAAGTCCAAAGACCAGAAAGCATTTCATGGGGGAGGCGAGGTATTAGGCACAGTGGATTCCTCCTCCTGATTTCAGAAGTACTCACCCAGTCACTGGAACATTGAGTTCTCTGGTTTAGATTCAAAGATAAGTTTTTTGGGTTTTGTTGTTGTTGTAATTTTTCTAGGATTTGGGGAAATTTGTTCATAAATTTTGAAATTATTTTTTTCTTAGAGACTGTTGTGCAATAAAATAAACGTAACCTGAATGGTTGTTAGCAACACCTTGTTAACTTATGCCACTCGCCTCTGAACTAACTCCTTCTCGGCGACTGCAGTGCTTTGAAAATGCAGAGCTAATTTTCATGAGTTAACCCAGTGAGCTACGTTTTCTTTTTTTCTCTCTATGATTTTGGCAAGAGTTTTACTTTCCTAGCTATTCAAGTGATTCCCAAGCCATTTTATGGACAAAGATGTGGCATTTTGCTTGGGCCAGAACTTTTTCAAAAGAACCAAGCTGTAGGATGTCAGCAGTGGAAGAATCTGAGAAATCATCAAGCCAATGTTCTAACTTTGTGAGTGAATGTCAGCTATAGGTGATCCTGGACTGAGTCGGAACATGAGCCAAGGCTTCCTAAGAGTCATTAACTTCTGCTGAAATTGAGGGGTCTCACTAACATTCTTTTTTACTCTTATAGGATGGTAGTTATCAGAAATGCAATCATGGAAAATTAGACAATTTCTGTACTGCTTTTATTGCCTTCTTTTTTTTTTTTTCCTTTTCCTTTTCCTTTAGCTTTTTTCTAGAGTGCTTCTTGAAAATGTCAGCCTGTCTCAGCTACACTGAGGGGAGATAAGAAAAGGGGGATTATCCGACACTGAAGTAGAGTGTTAGGGAGAGGGCTGTGAATCCTGGGAGCCTGTGGTGAAGGTGGAAGACAAGTCAAAGCCAGAGAGAAGGAGACGGTAGATAAGCACCCTGGAGTGGGCCATGCCATCTCCGTGGGCCAAAGCCATCTCCGTGAGGCTTCCGGGCACCCTGATGTTCCGGGCACAGCCTGAACCACTGTGTTCCATAGCCCCAGGGGACGATGGGGTGGTCAGGGAACCCTGCAGAAACTGCAGCTAGCTTGAAACGGCCCCAAATCTCCCATTTTTATCTTTAAAACTTTATGTGAATTGTAGATTGTACTCCATATTACTATAATCCATAAAGTCTAAGATGCATTTATTGTGAAACACATCATTGTTTTATCACTAAGAAAGAAAGAAAAAACACTGTAAATTAAACTGTGACATAGCATTGATTGTAAAAGGCATTCTGATTTCCAAGGTGTTAAACCACGAACGAAATATTGGATATTTGTCTGTTTTTAATATAAAAACTTTATTTTCCTTCTGTCTTTCCCCAATCTTTAAAATAATTTTGCTTCATAAAATGCACGATGGTTGTCCTTTGGCTTTGTGTATCCACTGGTACCACACCACAAACCGCCAGAAGTATTCACACTCCCATTTAAGACACATTAATTACACCATTTCCTGGAGTTAGTGGTACAAAGCATCTTTGGGGGATACAGGGAGAAGCTGTGGAACTATTTTCATTTAAAACCCTACCAACTCAAGAAAATTAAAAATGTATGTTCAAACAAAAACTTGCACATGAATGTTTATGGTGGCATTATTCATAACAGCCAAAAAGTGAAAACAAGGCAAGTGCCCATCAAGTGATAAATGGATAAACAAAATGTGGTGTATGTGTGGAATATTATTCAGCCATGGAAAGGAATGAAGTACTGATACATGTTACACCTTGAAAACATGATGCTAAGTGAAAGAAACTAGTTACAAAAGACATGTATTATTGGAGTCCACTTATATGAAATGTCCAGAATAGGCAAATCCATAGAGACGGAAATATTAGTGGTTTCCAAGGGCTGGAGGAAGGGGAGGATAGGAAGTGATGAGTGACTTTAATGAAAATAGGTTTTGTTTTGGGGTGATGAAAATGTTCTGTCATTAAATAATGGTAACAGTGGTACAGCATTGTGAATATACTAAAAGACACTGAAATGTACAGTTGAAAATGGTTAAAATGATGAATTTTATGTTATGTGAATTTGATCTCAACTTTAAAAAAGGGTTAAAAAAAACTATAAAAAATTTTCCTGTTTCTCTCTGAGCCACCATCCCAGTTAAAAGCAGAAGCAACTGTGTTGGAAGTAGAATTGGGGGGATGTTCTAGCTCAGCCTTGCTCTTGCTCCAAGAGTAACCCCTGAGGTCCTTCTGCAAAACCGTGGGGTTCTGAGGAGCTAAGATGAAACCCACTGCCTTAAACTCTCCTCACAAAGTGGCTCCCTCTTTCCTGGTGAGTTGCAAGGCCCACACTGCCTTCTTCCAGGAGCAGGTTCCCTGAGTAGCAAGAATAGTGTGCTTCTCCAACATATGTCCCCTCTTTCCTTCTCCAGATCTTCCAGGTACTTCAGATTCAAACTGCTCCCTCCCTGGCACCAAGTTCCTCACACGTTTGGGAGCCAAGTTTTTATACCACCCACATCCTCCATGAAAGGCCAGGCATGAGGACACTGGAGAAGTAGCATGTTCTGCTGGAAAGATTATTTCCAACTTTGAATTCCCTTTGGAGTGATGCACATGCACGAGTACATTTCACACTCACATGTGACGTATGTGCTTTGCTCAGGCCAGGTGCTGTTGTGCTCAGAAATGTCCAGGTGAGCCTGCCCTAAGCCCAGGATGTTTTGAGAGTTGATCACATCACACTCATTTATTCTATGTTCTGACTTCGCTTATTTTTCACAGTGACTTACTTGCCCTCCACCTCCATATCGCTAGTTTCATGGCAGACATATCATCTCTGAGCCCAGATTCGCCTGGTCCTCATATAGCTGTGTGTACACATACACACATACACTACTAATGGAGGGGTTTTAAAACAGTGGAAATAAAATATTTGTCAATACATGGAAAACACAGTTAAAAGGTCCTATGTGCTTCACAATATTCATGTAGAAAACAGAAATGATCAATTTTAAACTTATTAAATACAGCATGCATGTTTAAAATTGAAGATCAATCTCTAAATTAAGCCAAGTAGAATGTATAGCTTTCAATTTAAAAAGAGGAAATAAAGACAAACTTTTCCAATTAATAGAAGGCAGGAAAGGAGGCAAAAAGAAGGCAAGATAAGGAATGCTACCCAGCAATGCAAATGAATGTCTAGATCTGGATGGGTAGATCACAAAAATATAACATTCAGGATAAAAGAGAAAGTTGACAAAGTTTAGGTATGATTCTAACATATGTACCTCCTATAACAATGATATCATGATATGTATTGTTCATGGATATGTACAAATACATAAATATAATTGTGAAGTTCTAACATCATTACCAGGCTAGGTGTTGCTTCTAGAGATATAAAAAAAAAAAAAGAGCATAGAATTGAAAAGTCCCACAAAGAAGTTTTCTACTATATTGGTGATCTCTAATTCTGTATAAGTTTTGAAGCATCTATGAAACAATGTTGGTATTAGTTACTTCCAGGTGGGGAGTATGTGTTTTATAATGTTGTATTAGTCTTATACATTTCTATAGATTTAAAATATTTCATGTCTATAGAAAGATTCAGCTCAGGATGCCTCTCTCCCAGGAAGCCCTCTCAGGCCCTTTGTCTCTAGACCACATGTGATACCTCTCCCCTGTGCTCTCAAAGCTCCATGCACTCACCCTATCAAAGCACCTACTGTACAATGGCTTAGGAGGTGTTCTCCAGAAGCAGAGCCTGAGATAGGGGTTTGGGTCCATGCAATTTACACAGGGAGAGTACTAAAGTAGGGTAAGGAAGGGGAAAGAGCCAAGCACAGATGTGGTCTGAGGCACAGCCTAGCCTTGGCCTGATCCACAGGACAGGATTCTAGAGCAAAAACCACACGACAGCATTGTCTCTCCTTAGTGTCCATTTGGCTGTGAGCTGCTCACTAGTGGAGGTGGGTGGCTTCGGGCAGCCAAGTGTCATTCCCTCAAGAGGAGGTGTGAACCTTACCTGCCAATACTCACTGCAAGTAGAGCTCAGTGCATTGACCCTGTAAATGGCATATGGGTCAGCCTCTATAACATCTACATTATCTTAAAATGCTCATGTTCCTCTCTACCTTTTCAGTATATGAACTCCTTAAATCAGGGGCTGGGTCCTACTAGTATTCTGACCTCCAGGCCTACCTCAGTGCCTACATAGTGTAGACTCTAACACACATTTAATGAGCTGAAATGAACCTGGAGGAAAATGATCCAGCAATGCTAAAAGGGGAAAATCAATAGGAAAAAGGCCAAAAGTCTGTTCTTGCTTCTGTATTCCTGAACCCATTGGTGGAGGGCTGACTTGTTGATTTTCTGATAAATATATATGCATGCATGCATCTATTCATCAAGCATTTATTCAGCATCTACTGTGTGCCAGGTACTAGAGATTAAAAACTGTATGTATTAAGCCTATATCCTCAAGGAGATTACATTATAGTCAAATGAGTAAGGCAGTTGATTCCTATCAACTTGTATTCATGGAAGGCCCAGCTTCCAGGATCAGTGGGAACATTCCATGTTGAATAATTGATGCTAACTGCCCATAAGCGCTTACAATTCAGAAAGGGAAACAGGACTGCACATAAACAAATTTGGTATCAGATAAGCTGCTGTAAATGCAATAACTGGAGTTCAACTATGTGATATATGTTCAGTATGATATATAATTCATTCATTCATTCAATTATTCTTTTGTTCATCTTTCCTTTGAGCAAATATTTAACAAGGGACTGTTGTGTACTAAACACAGATGCACTGGGAATAGAGTGTTGAACAAGATAACATGGTTCATAAATTTACAGACTACAGACTAGTAGGAAAGGCAAATATTCTAAAGTTACTTATGAATAAATATATAATGGCAAGTTGCAGTAAGTCTAGCTTCAAGTTTCTTGCACGTGAAGAAAACCAAGTGCTATGAAGCAAGGTTATGGGGGATGCCCTGATTTGGTCTTAGGAGATATGAAAATCATCTCAAATGAATTAATTTTTTTGTTTGCTACGAACAAAGAATTTGGACAAGCAAGGAGTGAGGAAAAGAGTATTTCAGATGTAGGGAAGAAAATCACAAAGTTTCTGATGTTGGCTGGCATTTAGCACAGGATTAGAATGAGTTGGAGAATGGCTGGAGTGGGATCTTAGGGGCCAGATCATGAATTACTTTGCAGGCCTCCTTAAGATATTTGAATTTCATTCCAAATGTAAAGGGAGGCCACCAGAAAGTTTAAGCAGAGGAGTGATATGATCCAATCTATTTTTAAAAGGATTAGTCTACTAGGGTGGAGAATGGATTGGAGGCAAACAAGAATGGATATGCGAAGGAAAGATAAACAGTTGTCCAGCACTGAGATGATAGCAGCTTGAAGCAGGCATGACAGATTCAATATGTATGTTGAGGGTTGGATGGACAAAGCTGGGATGTAGATTGGCTCTGAGAGGTGGAGGAGGGGAAGACAAGAATGATTCCAGATTTCAGGCTTAAGCAACTGGGTAGATGGCAGGACTATTATCTGAGATGCAGAAGGATGGAGTAGAAATTAATGCTGACTAAGAGAACTCAGGAAGGCCTCCAGGGGTAAGTGATATCTGGATGACAGGAGTTATAAAGGAGGACATTTCAAAAGTTTAATATAGGGAAAGGGGGTTGTTCTAAGCAGAGAATGATGTGAACAAAAGCCTGGGGATGAAAGAATACATGGTCAGGAGAATGGCAGTGAAAGAGTATGGCATTGCGTATGCAAAGTGACACTGTGCAGATGTTGCTATCAGGATACAAAACTTAAAATTTAAGTGACATAGGACATCAAAGTCTTTGAAATTAATCTGGGAAAAAGATAATCTTTAAAGGTTTTCAGACAGTGGAATAATATGTTCAGACCTGGGTTGTTATTTTTTTTTAATTTTGTTTAAAAAAATTTTTTTTTTTTTAGTTTTATTTTAGGAAGATCTCCAGAATTTCTGGAGCTCTGAAAGGGAGAAAAAATAGTTGGTGTTGGAGAAAGAGACATTTTGGGAAAATTGAAATATATGCAATCTTTTTTTAGCATCTCTAACAGATCAGTTTAAGAATATGAGCATGCATTATGTATAATTTGGGTTGTTTTTAAAAGTATCATGTTTCATGTTTGTTATATATAGAGCTGCTAAGGCCTGGACAATTCTTGGAATAGATTTTATTTTCCCATTAGGATGGAGGTGTGGGTGTGGTGGCTACCCATTGGTCAACAATATTGCCTGGTTAAATCTTGCCATTTCCAACCTAAAGTTTCATATCTCTTTTATAATTCAAAAAAGAAAGGCTGGTTTTATTTTTATTTTCGGATGGCCTGCTCTATTGCCCACTAAAGTGTTCTCTGGACCAAAAAGCAAGGGAAAGAAAAATACGACTGGGAAATTATGGGACAGCATATACTATTCATGGTGTGGAATTACAAAAAATATATAAAAATAATTTTCCTAGTTATGCTTTCCTGGTACTTTTTACATAAAAAAAAAAAAAAAAAAAATCAAAGCAGTGTCCTTGACCAGGAGTCAGTAAACTTTTTCTGTGAAGGGCCAGATAATAAATATCTTAGGCTTTGTGGACTCTGATCTCTGTTGCAACGCTTTAACTCTGCCTGCAGCACCAAAGCAGCCATAGATGATACAGAAACAAAGGATCATGGCTGCGTTCTGATAACTTTGTGCACAAAAGCAGGTGTTGAGCCATATTTGTTGACCCTTGCCCAAGACCCCCAAATCTGATAATATCATAAGGATTCTTTTTTTGGCTACTCTTTGAACATGTCTATTTCTGCCTTTGTAGATCATACATAGTTTACAGTGTCACTATGGCTCATTTGCCACTTATAAATGTTGCTCAGTGTAATCCACTCATATTTGGGTAGAGTCAGTACCCAGTAAAAGTGAGCCCCAGGTATGGTAGCCCTTTGTCTTAATCAAGGTTATGAAAATTTGTTCCCAAATTCGAACTTACTTTAGTGTCCCCCACTTTTGATTTGTCTTGAGTTAATGTTTTTAAACATCCTGCTTGATGACTAGTAAAATTTGTTTCTCGGGTAAAATTCTCACTCACCCTCAGAGAGTGGGAAGAGAAGCAGCAGCAGGAAGAAAAGGAAAATGAGAACAAGGATGATGCGATGGATAAAGAGGAGGACGCTCTGCATTTTTTCGGTTGTTGCTGTTGCTGTTGTTTTGCCTAGAACTCACGGGCCAGGCTCTGTGCCAAAACATTGCAAATGCTATTTCCCCCAACAGCCCTACAAAGGAGGTTACAGTCACCATGTAACTCTTGGCAGGAACACTTTTAGGTTGGGTTTCCCCACAGACAAGATACTGGGACAAGGATTTGAATGCAAATAGTCAACCAGAGAGGTAATCCCAGGAAACAAAGGGAGGGAGGGAGCAAATGAGCCAGGAAAAAGGGAGAGACCGTAGGGAATACGTTATCGAGGGGACAGCTGACACTCAATCCGTCTGGGGACCCTTTCAGAGACTGTGGAACACACCTCACAGCTGTCCCCCTGAGAAGCCAGGAAGCTTATTTAACCACCAACCCCATCCCTTGTTGGTTAAGTTTGCTCCTGGGGCCCTTAACCCCTTGGATCTTCCATCTTGCACCACATGTGGGTTGATCCCATTCCTGAAGCTGGAGAAAGGCTTTAGGGAGAGACAAACAGGTGCTAGAGGCAGGAACTGATGGTGTGTACAGGAATTGTCCACTGAACTTCCAGATGACCTCTGACAGGGACCAAGGAGCTATGGGTAGGGCACCAAGAGGATGTGCTACAGACACTGAGGACAAAGTCTCTAGGGCATGCATGGTTCTATTTTACCTGACTCACACCTATTATTTGTTCCTCTTTTGTCCCCACTCAACACTATTATCAGTCCTAGAGCTAAAGGGAAGTCTAGGGCCAATCTCCAAGAAGGGGCTTCAACTGATAATTCTAATTTTTCCAACCCCTCTCTCTTCCCAGTATGTCAGAACCCACTCTTAATGCTAAAAATTTCAGTTTGCATTCACTCTGGCACAATACAATTTTAGTAGGAAAGAAATCAATGCAACAGAGTCACAATCAATTAAATCATCCCCAGCCTTGTCATATACCTGCATGGAATACAGATGGATTTACTAGGTAGCCACCCATAGATGGTGTGGTTCACAAGTCTGATGATGGCTATTTTAACAGCAATGGGGAAATTTTCTTTGTTTGCAAACTTAGAGGCATACACCCAGGAATGGAGGGAAAAATGTGTTTCAAAAGAAATATTAAGTGCTTTATAAGTGTTAGCTAGTATCATTATCATAGATTTTTGAAAAAATAACTGACTAGTTTTTAACATACCTTCCCCTCCCCTGCTTTAGCTCCATCTTTCTGAGTTGGAATAAGCAGGAGACTGATTTATTTATAGCACAAGGGCTAACATATGGGGAAGACATGAGACCTTGTTTCTGTGTTCCTCTAGAGGGCAGAGCCAGAATTGACAGAGGGAAGGAACTCCAAGAAATAATTGAACTCAATATGAGGGAGAACTTTCTGGCCGTTAGCATGATCCAAGACTAAAGCTACACTGCCTTGTGAAGTACTGAGTTCCCCATCACTGGAGGGGCTGGCTTCCCAAGTGTTGCAGCCAGAATAGTGGGAGAGCTATGGCATTAAGTGAATGCAGGAAAGAGATATCATCACTGCAGCTGCCTTGAAATAACCGTCTCTGGAGTCTGATAGCCTGGGTTTAATCTTGGCTCTGTTACTCTTACCTACTCTGAGTTTTAGTCTTCTAATCTGTTAAAATGGGGGTGACAATAGTATATTTTTATAGGTTTGTTCTGTGAATCTCCCAAGATTATGTCTGTAAAGTGCTTAGCACAGGGTCTAGCTATAATACGCATCAGACTGATACTGCTCTTTGCTGTTATTAAGGGGCTCTAGCAATGTAGGGATTTACATAGAAATTCTCTTGGCAAATGCATCCTGAGCGCTCTCTTTGTCTCAGGCTTGAGCCAGATGCTGAAATACAGAAATGGATACATTGGATTCTTTTCTGCAAGATACTCCAAGCATACATGTCCTTGTGTACAGGGGTCTCCTAAGGATAAATTAGTCCAGGGAGATCTGCTGGCCTGGGCTTTAGGGAATGACCATCTGGCTGAAGCCCAGCAGCTCTGCCTGGGAGAGGGTTGTTCTTATGGGTGATGGAAATAGGTGAGCTACATTGTCCCATGCCATTTCTAGAGGGGCACAGTAAACTCCAGAGGATATAGGCAATCAGACAAAAGAGTCACACGTGTCTATCTAGGAAAATTAAAATGAATGCTAAAATCAGCCTTCAAGGGGAAAAATAAGACTCAAAAAGTCAGTCTGTCAATATGCATAGGGGTTAGCTTGTTCCAGGCCCATGAAAACAGTAATTGAGAGAAAATGGAGCTGCAAGGAACTCTAATTTGTTGAGCATTTACTAGATACCAGGCACTGCCCTAGATACTTCATATGCATTGAAGTATTTAACCTGTTTGGTAGCCTTATGATATAGGTATTGCTATTATTATTTCACCATTAGAGGACAAACTGAAGCTTGCCGAGGTTAAACTACCCATCTGGGGTCACAAGGTGCACAGGTGGGGAGAATTCCATTTACCCTGAAGAGGAGGACTGTTGGAGAATCATCCGTTTACTAGCCATTTCCCCTAAGCCAAAATGGTCCTGATGGTGGCTTCTGGGCTTTTTGGGGACAGCTGAGCCTTCTGGACCTGGGATCTGCTGCTGACTTGTTTTTGCCATCCCTACTTCTCTGTTGTAACCTGGAATCACACCTGTCGGTAAAACTGCTTTGAGGTGAATAATATGAAATGGGGAACAAGGATTGAGGACAGAAGTGGCAGTTGCCATGGAAACGCAGGGATCTTTGTAGAGCCCAGTTTTGGGTGGTGACACTCACAAAGGTGTGTGAAATGAGAACGTTCTCCTGTGACGGTATATAAAGGTGGGATGATCACAAGGGAGACCTCTTTTCTGAAACAGTGCTTGGATGGTTTGACCCAAGTGGGAGTACAGAAATAGTCTACTATTTATAAGCCCAAATTCTATGTGATTTCCCAGCTATGTGATCTTGGACTGGTCATTTAACCTCTCTTGGTTTCAACTTCCTTTTAGGCAGCGATGTCTCCTTTGCAGGATTGCTGTCCATATTAAATGAGTTAATAATTCAAAGTGTCAAGCATTAAGTCAAATATTTCAGACTGTTAGTCATATATGAGCCTTTGTGTGACCTTGGATTTATTCTTCTACCTGTCTCGAGTGAGGTTCATTCAATGTGAAAAACGGGCCAGAGCTCAGCTTCCCTTCTGATCTGGCAGCAGAGTAAAGGTGGGAATGGTTACCTCTGCCAATTTCAGCTAGGTCTGACCTTGTGGAAAATCAAACAAACAGAATCTTATTTTCAATCCCCACAGGAAGATGCATGTGTAGGGGTCACTCTTGCTCTGCCAACTATTGCCTTTCTTTCATGGACATGTTAAAAAATATATTTCACTGGTAAAACAAAGCCCACTGGTGTCTGGCAGAAAAGCAGAAAGCAGAAGGAGGCTTCTACTCTCCTCTCCCTTATTATTAATGCTTATCCAGGCCTACTGATGAGGAAGCAGTATCAGTGTTAGAAGGTTGGTAGCTACAAAGTAGTGATACCTAGGGCTTTCCAGAATGTTTCAGCCCCAGACTTATAAGCAGAAACTGCTCCAAAAACAAGACTGGACACCAGGAGAAAAGGACATTGTGGTTATATGGTAGAGTTTATCTGTGATGTCTAATGGTTCTAAATGCATTGACTGGCATGTGATATCTGCTCAGATCTTTCACACCTTTACCCAACTAACCACCCTGCCTTCCCCCCTCCCCCCCCAAAAATACAGTCTTATTAATATAAAATCAGTGAGCTTCCACTATATGGATTCTAGAGAAACCATCTTGACCAGGTGGGAGATGACCACTCCTTTCATAACTGTGGGGTCTTGAACAAATGACTATGTCCTTGGGGTTTCTGTTCCTTCCACTATAAAAGGAGGACAGTGCTGCTTACCTTGAAAGATCATTATGAACATAGAGACTTCCTACTAACTTATAAATTAATGGGTACATAATAGACATTATTCTGAGGGCTGTGGAGGCAGGGGTGAATAAGACAGAATTGCCCTTTAGGAGTCTGTGTTCTTACAGGGAAATCAGACACTAAACACATAAGCAAATAAGATAGTTTTAGCTATTGACATGAGCTATGAAGAAGATAAAACAGAGTCATGTGATGTAGAAAGACAAGTGATGCTACTTTAGTGAAGTGATTAGAGGAGATCTTTGAAGTGGTGACCTTGGAGTTGACGCACGAATGATGAGTGGGTGTCAGCTCTGCAAATATCTGAGGGCAGGACATAGTTGGGAGAAGAAATAAGTGGAAAAGCCAACAGATGGGAGCACAATTTGGAATACCTGAAGGTTGTGGCTGGCAGTTAGTGAACAAAGGAAATATTGGAGAGAGATGAGGGATCTCAACAGCTTTTTAGCCACAGTAACTCTTAGCTGACTCTCAGTTCCAAAGCTAAAATCTTAGTGGAGAGAATTCTGGTTCAGCTTGAGTGAGGTGTGTACCTCTCAACCGGTTAATTTTGGCTGGAGGGTCAGGTTTACATCAGAACATTGTAGCTCCAATGGTAATTATATTGATGGGGTGAGGGGAAATGTTCCCAGAAAAAAAAAAAAAAAAAAAGGAGAGTACTGTTCCCAAAATGAAAGAAGAATGGCTGGTGCTTAAAATGAGTCATTCATGAGTCAACGCATGTTCTGTGGTTCCAAAAAATTTGACCTTCCTGGCTGCCTCTTGAGGTAGGTTGAGCAGGTCATCCTATGTCCAGCTTAGGAAGAGGAACCATGCTGCAAAGACTGAAAAGTTTTATCTAAGGTTACATAGGTTATGAAAGGCTAAATAAGACAGGTAATCAGATTTGAGGTTGAAATCCTAAGACACCATCCTCTATTCTTTGTTCACTTAACTGTTCAAGTTTACTTGCTATTTATTATATTCTAATAGCCATTGTCCTTTAAAAAAGTCTTTTCTCAAAGAACTTTGCAAAAAAAACAACCTACTATGTTATGGATATTCTTATATTAGCATAAAAAAACAAAGTTCTTGAAGTACAGAATTTATTAAAATTTCTTCGATCACTGAACTTGCTTTCTACTATGTGAGATGCTACACTAAATGTCTTTTAGTTATCCCTATTCATTTGAAAATTATATATCAAATATTACTGTAAGGTATAATGGAAAAACAAGGAGTTGAAATCAAAACATCTGGTTTAATTCCAACCTCTGCTGAGTGATGGTAGGCAAATCATCTATTTTCTGCACACTGGGTTCCTAGTCCTTTACCTATAAAACGAGGAGAGTTAGTTAGATTAAATGAGGCTAAAGTCTCTTCCTGCTCTGATAGTCAGTAATTGTATTTCCATTCCCCAATGCTGTAAAAGTTACAGACTAGAAGAAATATGGTTTTGACTTCAAGGAATTTACATTGCATTTGCAAAAGGAGAGTGAACAGACACATACACACAGGATCATAAACGTGTGATTATATAGTCCTGATTATACATAACCTTGCTCATCTCAAGGTGAGAGTAACGACAATGTTGTTTGGTTGTTCTATGAAGAGCACAGGGACAGTAAAAAGGTTATGTGATTTCCCCAAAGCCACACTACGTTTAATTGCAATTGCTATTGCCACACACGTCCACAGTTTGGGACCTCCACAAGTTAACCCATCCTTAGAATAGAATTTATGCTGTTTGGAAAAGTACAAAATGGACAAAATAAGAACTCATATTTGTACAACTCTTTACAGTTTAAAAAGAGTTTTGCTTGGACATATTTCACCCAATCTGCACAGCCTAGTATATATATCATTATGACCACTATCTTTACATAAATTAGAAAGCTGTAGTGCACAGCATTTAAGCAACATGTTAATAAGGTATAATAAGTGGTAGGGCTACTTCTGTCCAACTCTATAGGTATTTGTTTCCATTATTCTGCCTTCACTGGCCTAGTAAAAACATTGTATTCCTAGACCTGGAGGTCAAAAAGAGATGACTCCCCTGTCTACACTGAAATCCCAATATTTCAACCCAAAATGGGAGAAAAGATACCATCCCCATTCCCTTTTCCCCTCACAATGTGAATATTTTCATTCCCAATTTTGTTTTGTTATTTGGGATATTTGAGATGGAAAGGAAATAAAAGATATTAAAGATATTACTCATCCTAGTACATACTTAGTGACTCGCTTGGCATTTGCTCCTTGATGGCAGGATGCAAAACATACAAATCCCTTAGCTATTACTCTTAGTTTCCTGGAAAAATAGTTCTCATAGAGCTATATTCAGAATTGAATATTACACAGGAGAGAGCATATTTAGAATCCAAAATCCCCAGTTCCTGCAATTTAAGGGTTGTGGAGTCTTGGTTGATTTACTTCTTTGAATCTCAATTTCTTAATCTGTGAAATAGGAATAATTTTGATATTTTAATAATCAACTGCTCTTGTAAAGATCAAACAAAATAAGCCTTGGACATGCATTTTAATCTTCCATGAGAGATGCATACATAAGGAAATACTACTTTAAGAATGAATGTTATATTCAAGAAAAGTGTTTGTACAAGAGCTCAAATTTTGTTGTAACTAGATTAAGAAAGCTTTCTTCCTAGGAGTCATATACCAAAGTACAGAGCTTTAGTCTACATAATTCTGCTTTTTCATTGTAATCTTTTTGAAATGAAATTTGACCTGTATTCAAGAGAGAATGTAGCTAGATGTTGGCGTCAGGATTTGCAAAAGACAAAAGGCAGTAAAGGAGAGGGGTGTGAAGGAGAGAGTGGAAATAGTGAGCAAATCATGATTGTATGGATCAGCATCCAGGTGAATCAAATCCCTTCCCCGGCAGCTTCCAAGCCGCATCTGGGTAAACACACATTGTCAGTTGTCAAGGCCATGTGCTCTCCCCTACCTTGTCTAGTGCCTGTCAGTCACAGCTTCTAAGCTCTGACAATGGGGAAGAGTTTAGTAGTCTGTTTGCTGTCACACCCAAGTATCTGCAAGCAAAACTACAGCAGCCACAGGCAGGGTGCAGTGAGAACTCTTCAACTGGGACAGGATTCCAAATCCCTGCTATGAAAAGAATGCTAGTATTTTATAGCAGTGTTTGAGTTTTACCACCCTTGACCTTCCCAAGGAGAGGTCTCCATCCATTTTAAGTATTCTATAAGATAGCACATATGGACTTTGGGACAGACCTGGGTTTGTCTGAATAGCTTGCCTCAGGCAAGTCACTGCACATTTCTGAATATGTTTTCCTTCTTTATGAAAATAATCCTCGAAGAGTTATTGTAAAAATTATAAAGGGTAAACAGTGAAAGAGATTAGTTAATTGTTAAGGTCACCATTAATTCAGCGGCCAAGCAAACGTTTGAAATTAGGAATTTTGGCAGTCAGTTGGGTACTCCTTTTACTGTTTCTTTCAGGGGTCAGTTTGAACGAAGCAGAAGTCTCAGAATGAAAAGAACCTTGTATTTATGTCCAATGGGAGGGTTAGATATATTTTGAGAATCCCGTCTATGACCACCAGATAACTGGAACTAAAATGTTCCATGGCAAACTGATTGCTTAAATTTGGGGCAAAGATGCCTGCCTCACAAAGAGAAGATGAAAAACATACACTGCCAACTGCCACTATAGGCTGTGATTTCCACAAAGCTGCACACTTAGGGAGGAGGGATGACACAGACACAGCCCATAGCCTTTCTATCAAGAGGTTAACCAAGCCCCTACCAGCTAATTTCCACCTTGAAGAACTTCTACACCTATGCTTCTCAGACTCTGTGCGCAAAGAACAGTTGTTGTTGTTTTTTTCCCCCTATTTCAATGCAGAGTTGTTGTTTTTTAGTAAAATACAATTAAAGTAAATTGAAAAATGAAATAAAATGTAGACATACAAATACAAGATCAAATTTTGTTGTGTTAGATTTGACAGAAATAAAATTGCTTTGTCAAATGGATATAAAATTCTCCAGGGCCTTTCTCTAAATTTTTATACTTTTCTCATCATGGACAGGTTACAGTTTGTGAATCATCACCATTGTGGTCTTCACTTTAAATAATCATGCTTTATATCACAGTAGAGCAGGAGCCTCTAACCAACACTCTGGACTGGGAGCCCTGGAGGAACAGATGCAGTCAATTATGAGATCATTAACATGCTATATGATTTATACATGTGTTATGTCTATTGTCTATTTCCTTCCATTGGAATGCAGGCTCCATGCAAGGAGTGATTTTTGTGTGTTTTATAGCCTAGATATCCCCCAGAGCTACATAAGGACTGTTGCATAGTAGCCACTCAAATCGTATTTATATATAAATATGTGGATGATACAAGAAGGAGTGAGAAGAAGAATAGGGAGAAAAACAAACATCAAAATGCACACACACACACTTTCACATATGAGGAAAGTTAATACTGAGAAAATTTGCCAGCAAAACCAATCATCAAAACATGAATACACCATGAATTAAATCAATTCTGCAAAATGTTTGACAAAGGTTCATAATAAGAATATGTAGGTTAATCACAGAAAAAAAAAAAAAAAAAGAAAACTTGAATCACACTGGAAATTAGGAAACAAGCAAAAAAAAAAAAAAAATGAAATTGGAGAATGTGGACATAAAAAAGAACCAGTTAGAAATTTTGAATATGGATACATATAAATCAAAAATATAAAGAATGGAATAAATGCTAGTTAATAAACAATAAAAATGATGATTTGGAATGGGATAATAAGAATCTCATCCAGAATTCTCCAACAAAGAAGCAACTAAAAAGCTACAGTAATCAAGACAGTATGGTACTGGCACAAAAACAGAAATATAGATCAATGGAACAAGATAGAAAGCCCAGAGATAAACCCATGCACATATAGTCACCTTATTTTTGATAAAGGAGACAAGAATATACAATGGAGAAAAGACAGCCTCTTCAATAAGTGGTGCTGGGAAAACTGGACAGCTACATGTAAAAGAATGAAATTAGAACACTCCCTAACACCATACACAAAAATAAACTCAAAATGGATTAAAGACCTAAATGTAAGGCCAGACACTATAAAACTCTTAGAGGAAAACATAGGCAGAACACTCTATGACATAAATCACAGCAAGATCCTTTTTGACCCCCCCTCCTAGAGAAATGGAAATAAAAACAAAAATAAACAAATGGGACCTAATGAAACTTAAAAGCTTTTGCACAGCAAAGAAACCATAAACAAGACGAAAAGACAACCCTCAGAATGGGAGAAAATATTAGCCAATGAAGCAACTGACAAAGGATTCATCTCCAAAATATAGAAGCAGCTCATGTAGCTCAATATCAAAAAATCAAACAACCCAATCCAGAAAGGGGCAGAAGACCTAAATAGACATTTCTCCAAAGAAGATATACAGATTGCCAACAAACACATGAAAGAATGCTCAACATCGCTAATCATTAGAGAAATGCAAATCAAAACTACAATGAAGTATCACCTCACACCAGTCAGAGTGGCCATCATCAAAGAATCTATAAACAATAAATGCTGGAGAGAGTGTGGAGAAAAGGGAACCCTCCTGCACTGTTGGTGACAATGTAAATTGATACAGCCACTATGGAGAACAGTATGGAGGTTCCTTAGAAAACTAAAAATAGAACTACCACACGACCCAGCAATCCCACTACTGGGCATATACCCTGAGAAAACCATAATTCAAAAAGAGTCATGTACCACAATGTTCATTGTAGCTCTATTTACAATAGCCAGGACAGGGAAGCAACCTAAGTGTCCATTGACTGATGAATGGATGAAGAGGATGTGGTAAATATACACAGTGGAATATTACTCAGCTATAAAAGGAAACGAAATTGAGTTATTTGTAGTGAGGTGGATGGACCTGGTTTCTGTCATACAGAGTGAAGAGAGTCAGAAAGAGAAAAACAAATACCATATGCAAACACACATATATGGAACCTAAAAAAAAATAAAAATAAAATGGTTCTGATGAACCTAGGGGCACGACTGGAATAAAGACACAGAGGTAGAGAATGGACCTGAGGACATGGTGACAGGAAAGGGTAAGCTGGAACCAAGTGAAAGAGTAGTATTGACATATATACACTACCAAATGTAAAATAGCTAGTGGCAAGTAGCTGCCTAGCACAGGAAGATCAGCTCGGTGCTTTGTGACCAGCTAGAGGGATGGGATAGGGAGGGTGGGAGGGAGACACAAGAGGGAGGATATATGGGATATATGTATATGTATAGCTGATTCACTTTGTTATAAAGCAGAAACTAACACTCCATTGTAAAGCAATTATACCCCAATAAAGATGTTTTAAAAATAAATAAATAAATACAGTTCCCCTTGAAAAAAATAAAATAAAATAAAAAGAGAAAAAGAGAGATATCAAGGATATCTTGAGAAGCTCCAACTTAGACGCTGTAAAAGTTCCAGAAGACTTAATGAAGGAAAAAAGGAGGAGAAATATTTGAAGAGGTAATTACTGGCCTTTTACAGAACTGACGAAATACAAGTCCGCAGATCAAAGATCCACAGAGAAGAATAAATCATACCAAGTAAATACCTACTCCTTGAATGAAATGGTAGAAGAACTAAGGCAAAAATACAATCTTAAAAATTACCAGAGATAAATGTCAAAGTGGCCACAGAATCATAGTATTTAGACTGACAAGATTTTTTCTTTCCCATTTTGACAATAATGATGCCCTAAGATCAAAGGGTAATATATCACTGTATTGAAGGAAAGCATGTATTAACTCAGGGTTTTAGACCCAGCTAAACTTTTAGTCAAGTTTGAAGGCAAGGCAAAGCATTTTTTTAGAATGCAAAGATTAAGTGAGGTTAACACTCTCAGGTTCTTTCAAGAAGAAAAAATGCGGGTTGTCTTTTATTAATAAGGAAATGGTCACCCCAAATAAAGATGTGGGATATAAGAAACATTGTTAAAAGTTAAAAAAAACAAAATAATGGGAAAATTTCTGTGAGTACAGAATTGAAAAATATACCAGTACATTTAATTAACTTTAAATGTAAAATTAATAATAATTATGTTTGTGTAAAAAACGTAATTCAAAGTCTGAATAATTACCATGACGGGCTGGAGTTCAGCAGTAAATAATGTGTTCTAAGATATTTGCTATGTTCAGGAAAACATTTAAAATTTTGAATAATCTTAGTCATGGTTAAAAATTTATAATTACAGTCATCCCTTGGTATCTGCATGGGACTGGCTCCAGTACCCCTGTGAAATCCAAAATCCACAGATGTTCAATCCCTTATGTAAAATGGTATAGTATTTGCATTTAACCTATGCACGTCCTCCCATATACCTTAAATAATTTCTAGATTGCACCTAGTACAAAGTAAATGCTATGTAAGTAGTTGTAAGTACAATGTAAATGCTATATAAACAGTTGACAGCATGCAGCAAATTCATGTGTTGCTTTTTGGAACTTTCTAGAATTTTTTTACCAAATATTTTCAGTTTGAGGTTGGTTGTATTTGCAAATGTGGAACCCCAGGATTTCGAGGGTTGACTGTATCTATGTATGTGAAAAAAATACATTCCTGAAAGATCAGAGGAGAATAATAAATATGGAAAATATATCAATCCTAGCAGAATCGAAAAAAGGGAAAGAAAAAAAGAAGGTAGAAATAAGTCTAAATATATCTGTAATCACTATTAATGTGTATGAATAAAATTTGCCATTATAAGATATATTATCAGAATGGATTTTCAAAAATACAGTTATAATGTTCCTTAAAAGAGAATCACTTGAAACAAAAATCACACAATAAGTTTGAAAGGTAAGGTAAATGATATATTACGCAAATACTAACGCAATGAAACATAATGAGGCAACATACCAGCAAAATGAAATCCAAAGCAAAGAAGCATTACTAGAGATAAAGAAATATATTACTTAACAGTAAATTTTAAAAAGTTACTAAGGAAACAATTTAAAGAATACTGATGCACTTAACAACAGATCCTCAAAATATAAAAGCAAAATTGATATCATTTTTTTGCAAAATTAGCAAACGTCCTATCATTAGTGGGAATTTTTTTAAATATCTGTATCAGAAATCAATAGATTAAATAGACAAAAATAGTTAACAAAATTAGTAAGGTTGTCATATGTATGTGTGTACTTGTTCATATGTATAAATATGCTATATGCAAAAATTGGTAACATAATTTTTCTAAAATATACCAAGTATACATATATAACTATCTACACATATGCATTTGTGACATATATGGTCATAAATAAATTATCAAATATTTTAAAAAATTGGCATTGAACAGACTACATTTTCTTTCTGCAATGCAAATAATTTAGACATTGACAACAGAGCAGTAAAAGTGTACTTTACATTTGGTAAGATAAGGTAAGAGGAACATATATTTTGATAATCTTATTGATTTAACATTGGCATTATCCAAGGGGACTATAATAAGCACTGATGCCTGGATCTCACCCCCAGTGATTCTGATGAAACTGGTCTCTGGGTATGCAACCTGGGATTCTAATGTGTAGTCAAAGCTGAGTACAGTGGTCCCTCAGTATACAGGATTGGTTCCAGGATCCCCCCCACCCCATTCCCATCTCCTATGGATACTCAAGTTCCATACATAAAATAGTGTAGTATTTGCGTATAATGTACACACATCCTCCTGGATACTTTAAATCATCCCTAGATTACTTATAATACCTAATACAATGTAAATTCTATGTAAATAGTTGTAAATACAGCGTTAATGCTGTGTAAATAGTTGCCAGTGGGTGGCAAATTCAACCTTTGCTTTTTGGAATTTTCTGGAATTGTTTAAAAAATATTTTTGATCTACAGTTGGTCAAATCCACAGATGTGGAACCTGTGGATACAAAGGGCTGACTGGACCACTAATCTAAGTTCTGCCAATATTTCTAACCTATGTATGTTAAAGCCTTTAAAGACTCTATCACAAAGACAAATGCTTTATATTTCTCTTCAAGGATTATCAAGATACAATCTTCACTGAAAGCCAAGTGTCTCGTGATGTAATCAGTACAGCAGCTGTCAAAGTGCCTTCAGTCACTGTGACCAAATTCCTCCATCTGTGCTTTATTTCCTTGGTTTACTATCAAGCACATATCTTTTTAAAATTTTCAATTAAATTTTAAAAAAATTTTATATTGGATTATAGTTGATAAACAATGTTGTGTTAGTTTCAGGTGTACAGCAAAGTGATTCAGTTATACACATACATGTATCTGTTCTTTATCACATTCTTTTCCCATTTAGGTTATTACAAAATATTGAGCAGAGTTCCCTGTCAAGTACACATCTTTTTTTTTTTTTTTTTTTTTTTTTTTTTAAGTACACATCTTAATTGACCCTTACACAGAAGACATCTGACTGTGAGTTGCTGTGGTCTCCGTAAGTGAAGGGGTCTGAGTCAATCATTTTGCCTCTCTTCTCATGGGAAAGAAAGTAGCAGACACACTAAAGCATTTCTCCTCGGTCTAACCCAGAGGCCAACGTGATGGAGGTGAAGTTCTTCCTGAAGAGGAGTGAATTGGAGTGCAATCCAAATGTTCTGGCATTGGCCAAAAGCAATGATAGATAACTGAGATTTTCAGGAATAGTATTCTATATTGTTTGATACATTGTATGCAATAACATATAATGTATGAATTCACGGGTTTTGAAGTTAGATATATTAGGAACAAGTCCCAGCGCAGTTAATTATGAGCTATTTCTCCTTGGGCCCATTACTTATTTGTAAAATTTGTGACATTTAAATGAGATGATGTGATACAGTACTCAGCTCAGTGCCTGACATATAGTAAGTATGTGGTCCATGGTATCCATTACTATTGTTACTGCGGTTATTATTCAGTAATTTTCCAAGGATACGTGTCACAAGGGTCATGCTAGCTGTCAGTGTTTGAAAGCTAATGCATCTTTCTTCCATTAGAGAGGTGACAGGATGGGCTGGGAGCTATGAAACATGTCTTAGAAAGTGAGAAATATAAAAATGTAAGTCCAGAGAGGGACAGAGACTTTTAGCACTGAAATACCTTAGTAACATGATTTCCAGGTTTTGACAGACAGTGATTTTTCTTGAGAAAGGGTCACTCCAATGGGGCAAGGTACTCTAAAGCTTTAGCATGGTGATTGGTAGATGATATTTTTTCACACCATTACCCCAACCAAGAGAACAACAACAAAAAAAAAACATTTAAATTTAAAGTGGCCCAGGGCATTGAAGCTGAAAGCTGCAGATCTCATCATCTCCCTTCTCCAACGAGACAGGGACAGACACCTATGCATTCCACTTCCTCCTCTTCCTCTAATACAGCAACCTAGGTACTGAGATGTCATGATTTACATGTTTTATTGTGGGTCTAACAGGTTACTTTCTTTTCTGATAATCCATCCACTTCTATCCAAGTCTTCTGTCCTACATTTTTGTGTTCAGAGTTTTCTCTTTCTCATTCATAAGATACACCAGACATATTGTTTTCCTCTGCTCTGCATGAAGGCTTGTATCTCATGCCATAACACCTCTTCATTGTGCTGCAAAGTATTTGTTGAGTACCTACTATGTATACTGTGCTATGTGTTAGGGATGTGGGAAGCAAGAGTCCCTTATCTCAAGAAGAACACAGTCTAGTGGAAGAATGATGGAAACAAGTTATGATGGAAACGCAGAGAACAGGAACCGAACCCAGACTATTGAGTATTCGAACTGTGGCAAGTCCTAATTAAGATGTACTGAAACTGTAAAATATACATCAAATTTCAAAGACTTAGTCTTGGAAAAGAATATACAATATCTCATTAATTATTATATTGAATCCATGTTAAAATGATAGTATTTTTTGATATACTGATTTAAATAAAACTACTATTAATTTTGGGGGGAGGGATAAATTGGGAGATTGGGATTGACATAAACACACTATTATATATAAAATAGATAACTAATAATGAGAACCTACTGTACAGCATAGGGAACTCTACTTAATACTCTGTAATGGCCTATATGGGAAAATAATCTAAAAAACGAGTGGATATATGTATATGATAACTGATTCACTTTGCTGTACACCTGAAACTAACACAACGTTGTAAATCAACTATACTCCAAAAAAATTTTTAAAAAAATAATTTCACTTGTTTATTTTTACTATTTAAAAGTGGCAACTAGAAAAATTAAACTTATGTATGCATCTTGCATTTATGGCTTGCATTATTTTTTTCTATTTTTCTGAAGCACAATGTGCTTCATTAGAGGCTTTTAAAAGACAGAATATGTGATCATATTTAGCAATATTTTTCAAAGATGGGTATTTCCTTAATATGATAAATATCCTGCTTAGTGGAGAGAAACACTAAACTCTAAAAACACTTCCATTAAAGTTAGAAACAAAGAACTCACCATCAACAGAAATAACAATGACAACAAAACCCACAGCTATTAGTTAATCTTTTTTTTTTTTTTTTTTTTTTGCTGAAGGTGCTAGACAGTTCTGTGGGACAAGAGAAAGAATCACAGATATAAACATTGGGAATGAATATGTAAAAGTATCACTACTGTAGATAATATGATGGTATACTTGGAAAACCTAAGAGAATAAAGTGAAAACTTTTACAAATAATCAGATAATTCAATAAAGTGGATGGGAACAATATTAATATACTGAAATCAATAACTTTCACAATACAAATAACACACAGTTAAAACAGAAAATAAAATGGAAGAAAAGATTCAATTTAAAATAGCAATAGGGACTTCCCTGGTGGTGCAGTGGTTAAGAATCCACCTGCCAATGCAGGGGACATGGGTTCAATCCCTGGTCTGGGAGGATCCCACATGTCGTGGAGCAACTAAGCCTGTGCGTCACAACTACTGAGCCTGCACTCTAGAGCCTGTGAGCCACAACTACTGAGCCCACACACCACAACTACTGAAGCCCGTGCACTTAGAGCCCATGCTCCACAACAGGAGAGGCCACCGCAATGAGAAGCCCGTGCACTGCAATGAGGAGTGGCCCCCACTCACCGCAACTGGAGAAAGCCCACGCACAGCAATGAAGACCCAACGCACTCAAAAATAAATTAATTAAATAAAATAAATTTAAAAAAAATAAAATAGCAATAAATAATAAAATGGCCAAGATCTATACAAAGGAAAACTGTAAAATGTTCTTGAAGACTTGAACAAGTATAAAGACAGACCATGTTCTTGGATAGTAAAACAATATTTTTAATTAAACTTTTATTTTGAAGTAATTGTAGATTCACATATTGTTGTAAGAAATAATGCAGAAAGATCCCAGGTATACTTTATCTAGTTTCCTCCAATGATAACACATTACAAAACTATAGTACAATATCACAAACATGAGATTGACATTAATACAGTCAAGACACAGAACATTTCCATCAGCAAAAGGGACTCTAATGGTGTCTTTTAGAGCAATATTCACTTCCATTCCCCCTCCTTCTATTTCTAACCCCTGGCGACCACCAATCTGTCCTCCATTTCTATATTTTTTTCATTTCAAGAAAGGTATATAAATGGAGTCATAGTGTATATAGCCTTTAGGGATGGGATTTTTCACTCAGCATAGTTATGTAGAGATTTATCAAGAAATTTGTGTATCAATCATTTATTCCTTTTTCTTACTGAGTTGTATTTAAGTTCCATCTATTTTTCTTCATGTACTATAGTATGCTTAATCATTCACTCATTGATTGGTAACTGGACTGTTTCCAGTTGGGAGTTATTATGACTAAAGTTCCCATGAACTTTTGTGTACAGATTTTTGTGTGATCGTAAATTTTTATTTCTCTGGAATAAATGTCCAGCAATTCAATTGCTGAGTCTTTTGGTAGCTACATATTTAGTTTTTTTAAAGAAACTGTCAAAATATGTTCCAGAGTGATAGCACCATGTTACATTCCCACCAGCAGTGTATGAGTGACTGTTTCTTTACATCCTTACCAGCACTTGATGTCACTATTTTTCATTTTAGTCATTCTTGTAGACACGTAGATATATTACAGGCTGCTTTTGATTTGTAGTTCTCTTATGGCTAGTGATGTTGAAATTTCTTCACGTGGTTATTCGTCACCTGAGTATTGTATTTGGTAAAAGATCTGTTCGTGACTTTTGCCCATTTTCTGAATGGATTTTTTTTCTCTGTTGAGTTATGAGAGTTCTTTGTATATTCTAGATACTAGTCCTTTGTTGAATGTGTGGCTTGCAAATATTTTCATTCAGTCTGTAGCTTCTCTTTTCAGCCTTTAACAAGGTCTTTTGCAGAAAAAAAGTCTTAAATTCTGATGAAGACCAATTGATAAATTTATTATTTTTTTTTCCTTTTCTTTTTATGGATGGTACTTTTGGAATCTAGCTAAAGAACTTTTCACTTAGCATTAGGTGTTCCATGAATTCCAAAGCTCTTTTATTAGATGCCTACACATTTGTATAAGAACTCTGCTTAGGCTCAGATCTCAAAGATGTTCTCCTATGTTTTTTCCAAAAGATACATAGTTTTATATTTTATGTGTAAGTCTGATCTATTTTGAATTAAATTTATATAAAATGTGTGGTTTAGGTGGAGGTTCTTGTTCTTTTTTTTTTTTTTTTCTCCCTGTGGATGTCCAATTACTTCAGCACCATTTGTAGAAAAGGCTATCCTTTCTCCCTTGAATTGCATTTACACCTTTGTCAAAAATCAACTGGCCATATTTGTGTGAATTCAGTTCTCAGTTCTTTATTTTTTTTCATTGATCAATGTGTCTATTTTTCCACCAACATTATACATCTGTGATGACTGTGGCTATATAGCAAATCTTGAAATCCGGTAGCCTGATTCCTTCAGTTTATTCTTCTTTTTTCAAAATTAGTTTAATTATTCTTTTCCCTTTTCAGATATACTTCAAAATAATCTTGTCTATATATACAAAAAATCTTGCTGAGACTTTGATAGAAATTCTGGTAAACTTATATGTCAATTTGGAGAAAACTGACATCTTAACTATGTTGAGTCTCCCAGTCCCTGAACGTGGTGACTTAGTTAAATTTTCTTTGATTTCATTCATTACTGTTTTATAGTTATCAGCATACAAGTCTTATACATGTTTTATTAGATTTGACCTTAAGTATTTGGGGTGTTTTAGTGATTGTGAATGGTATGGTATTTTTTATTTCGATGTTCATGTATTCATTGCTAGTATAAGAACAAAATGGACAATGCATTATTTAGAAGTGTGTTGTTTAGTTTTCAAATGTTTTAAGATAGTCTTATTATCTTTCTGGTATTGATTTTTAGTTTTATTTTCTGGTGCAGAGAATGCATTCTATTTCATATCAATTCATTTAAATTTGTTGAGATTTATTTTACATCTGAGCGTGTGGTCTACTTTGGTATAAGTATCATGGGTATTTGAAAAAAAATTGTGTATCTGGTGTTGGGTGTAGTGTTCTATAAGTTTCAATTAGATACTTTTTGTGATGGTATTGTTGAGTTATTCTATATCCTTGCTTATTTATTTATTTATTTTTTTGGTCTGGTTTTCTATCAATTGTTAAGAAATAAGTGTTGCAGTCACCAACTACAGTTGTGGATTTGTATATTTATCCTTTAAGTTCCAGCAATTTTCTTCATATATTTTACAATTCTGTTGTTTGATGCACATATATTTAGGGTTGATATGTCTTCTTGGTGGATTGATCCTTCTATCATTATAAGATCTGTCTCTGTTTCTGGTAATTTTCTTTGCTCTGAAGTCTATTTATCTGTTATTAATATAGCTGTTCCTGCATTCTCTTGATTAATGTTTGCATGATGTATATTTTTTCATCATTTTACTTTTAACATACCTGTATCATTGCATTTGAAGTGAGTTTCTTGTAGACAGCACACAGATAATACCCATTTAAAAATCCAGTCTGTCAATCTCTGTCTTTTAATTGGAGTGTTTAGACCATTTAAAATGAATATAATGACTGATAGATGAGGGTTTAAGTCCTCCACTTGCTTTTTTGTTTGTTTTCTATTTACCTCTGTTTTGCATTCTTTCATTTTTTCTACCTTCCTGTGGGTAACTTGAACATTTTAGAATTCCATTTTGATTTAGCTATAGCGTTTTTGAGTATGTTTATTTTTTTAGTGGTTGCTGTAGGTATTACTTTTTTATTATTTATTCTTTCAGCACTTGAAAAACATTGTGTCACTTCTGTCTGACCTCCATAGTCTCTGATGAGAACTCTGCTATAATTCAAAGTGCCCCCCACAACTTCCTCAGAGCTAAAGTATTATTATAGGTATTTAAATGCATGCAGAAAACAGAGAACATCAGTCACCTTTCATGTAGAGAACTGGGTTGCTGGTGAACGGGGTAATATATTATTTTGTATTTTGAACTATATGTATGTTTTAGCTATTAAAAGGCACGTTTAAGATTCCTCAGCCAAATGTTACCATATGTTAGGATGTCCCAAAGAAACTTTTAATCAGGGTAAAATGAGATCTGACAAAAATATTAGAGGAGGAGAGCAGAGTGTGGGTAAAGACAGGGAGTACTATCATTTTGATAGTGAGAGAAATTGAAAAGTGAGAAGTTCAGTGATATTGTGAACTGGTTAAGTATGCAGGCACTTGAGTTAGGCAAACCAAGAAGCATATACACATTTGTTTACTTCCTAGCTAGAAGACCAGGGACTAGTTCCTTAACTTTTCTGAGCTTTAGTTTCCACATGTGTACAATGGTGATGATAAAACCAGCCTTATGTTGTGAAGAATGATGAAATAATTTGGTATGTGCACCCTACATACACAGGGTGTGACATATAGGAGGCTTTCAATATAGGAAAGTTATTATTCTTTTTTTTTTCTTTCTTGTATTTATAACAATACCTACACTCATCTAAAAATCTTATTTCATGAGAAATAGGATCACATCATAAAACTCTAAAAAACTGTTCTGCAAATTTTGGCCTTAATTTAAAATATTATGAGCACTTTTCCCTGTCAGGGCATGTGATTTTACCTCAATTTTTAAAATGGCTAAGCACTAATCCTTTGTTTGCAAGTACTATGATTGATGTCTTTATTCCACAGACAAGTACTGTTAGGTTTTTTCCTAATATTCTATTCTTACAAATAAGGCTGAGTGAACACCTTAGACCTCTATGTTTTGCACTTATTTTGTAGGATTTTTCCTATATTAGATTATTATTATTTCTATTTAAGTGGTCACAAAGTTTGGTTAGCAAATGAATTTTCTCTAAGTCAGCAAAGCTTCTCAGAACTCTTTGCCTTTCATTTCAAGATGGGTCCACTTGAAGGTATTCCTCTGTAGGACTAGAGGATGAAAATCACCAGTGTGACCTCAGTGGAGAGTATCCTGGTGTCTGCAATTTCTCTAATCACTCTCTTCAGCTTGATGGATGCTGAAGGAGACAGATGCCTGTTGGCTGGGTAATTTCTACAGAGCTATAATGGTAGATTATTTTTAAGTGAGCAAAACTCAAGCAGCACATTCTGGTAATGAGGTGGGAAGGAGAGTAATGAGTAAAGTTCACGGTATGAAAACATCATGATAAAGAAAACTGCTTTCGAGCAGAATGACTAGGAGAGTGATTAAGGAGCAATGTTGGGAATGAAATGATCCCAGGCGCAGCAGAAAGAGCAAGGAACCACAGAGCTTAGATGGGCTTTGAAAGGTCAACCAGTCCTTTCCCTGCTTATAGGTAGAATTACTGACTGTTAGAGTAGGAGGGTGTCTAGAGACCTATGGATCTGTGCCAATCAATAGGAGTCTGCGCAACCCCACAGACAAAGCCTCAGGGGTTCAAGAAGCTTATGTGCCTTTTATTTGGAAGAGTTTTAAATATACAAAACAAATCCAACAAACAAAAGCACAGCAGAATAATATTGCAAACAATCCTCTACTCAGCTGCTTAGAATTAACAAATATTTAGATTGTTATTTTGCCTTACACTTAAGAAATAAAACACAGCAGATACAATTGAAGACTCAGCCTCTCACAGCTCCCTCTTCTTTTAGTCTGCCAGAATGTTATGTATGTGAGTGTGTGTGTGTGTGTGTACATTTAGCAAAAATAGCTGTCATACATCCTTCCCTTTCTTGCATGCTCATGGCACCATTCTTATCAAGAAGTAAAGTCTATTTCCCCTCCCCCTGTATCTGGGATTGTGACCTGTATTGACCAATAGAATGCAGCAGAGGTGACATTTTAGGGCTTCTGACCCCCGGCCTTAAGAAGTCTGAAAGCTACTGAGTCTTCCCTCCACAAAGCCAGCTGTCATGTAAGAAAGCCAACTACCCTGAGATCACTATTTAATGAGGAAACCCAAGCTAGCCACGTGAAAAGGCCATGTCGAAGAACATCGAGGTTCCAGATATGTGAATGAATTCGTGGAGCTTCTGGCCTAGACCATTTGTAGCTGAATTCAGCTGAGTGAGTGACCCATCCAAGGCCACATGGAACAAAAGACCCATCCAGTTGAGCCAAGTCAGCCAACAAAATTATGAGCAAAAATATATGTTATTATTTTAAACCATTAAGTTTTGGGGTAGTTGATTATGCAACAGTAGATAAATAAAATATGCCTATATATTTATACCAATAAAATATTAATAGTGTACATAAACAACAGCTGTTTCAACTAATGGGCAAATAAACCTCTATCAAACTGGTCCTCCCATGGATAACAATAAATAATGGACAAAATGTTAAAAAGCAACTACTTCAAGGCAATGGAGAGGGAGCAGAAGTAGGTGTATCCTGGAGGGGACTTGACACTTGGAGGAAAAATGAGGTCTTCCTTTTCATAGCTTATCTCAGCATGAGGGCAGTCCAGAGTCTGCTCCATGCAGAGCAGTTAAAATTCTGATAGAAGGCACACAGCCTTTCTGGCTTCAAAAACAGAAGTTAGAGTTTGGAGCAATCATATTTGCTAGAAAGTGAGGGACAGATCTTAGAAAGGACAGAGCCAGAGATGGACAGCCCAAATTCTGTATATAAATTCTTCCCAAATCTCTGTCTGACAGCTGAATCACTCACGCATGGAGTAGAGTAGCTACGGCTAAACGAACTGAACTTTGAGCTGCTGTCCAAGAGACAGAGTTTGCATTCTGCACCCAACCATGTTATCTTCTATTAAAACAAACAGAACCCCTCACTTTTTGAACGAGTCCAGAAGAATCTGCCATCTCCATCCATAACATTTTCAATATCTAGGAGATAACCATAAATAACTTGATATATGAAGAAACAAGAGCATGAGACACATCCTCAAGGGTATAATGACTTTGCTAACAGCAGAACCTACCAGTTAATGAATGACTCTATGCTTCAGGACATATTCTATGTACTTTTACACATATTATGTAAATCCTCATGGCAGCTCTATTATGTTGATACAATAACCTTATCAGTCAATATGGAATTAAGAAAGCAGAAACCACTTTAGGTATTTCAGGCAAAGAGACATCAAACATATAAATATAGAAATTTGAGCTATTTAATAGTTAGAAGGACGAGAACCGCACTCCCCCTCCCCTGCAAAGGGCAGTGTTATCCAGATATAAAGAACTGTGAGAAGCCACTACTGTCCTAAGATGCCTCACTAGGTCATCGGCTGCTACTATTGCAGGAGTTGGCCATTGCACAGCTGCTACAAGAGCCTGCTATGGCCACCAATTCCATGGAAGGGAAGTTCCCTTGTCTCCTGCTACCAGCATCACTGTAGGGGTCAATCTTAGTCTGCTGCCACCATTGAGGCTGCAATCAAAAGAAGAATGACCCTTCCTTTCTTTTACCGTATCATCTTGCAGAAGTGCTTTACATTGGTGGAACCTACATTGGAACACTACTGGTAAGGATGTAGAGGAAATGTAGTTTCTGATCTTCTAGGCCTTGTAATACAGGGAAGAACTTAGAAGGGCAGGGAGAGTGTAAATATGAACAGATATTATTCAGCACAATTGCCATTATTATTTACAGAACAGAAGCAATTTTAAGGAACTTGCCCAAGATCACACATCTAGGAAGCAGTGGTTAGCATCAGAACTCAGAAAGCTTAACTCCAGAGGTAGTGTTCTTAATATGATGGACATTTACCTTGTTTTTAATTATTTAATATTATAAACAAAGTCACAAAGAATATTTTTGTCTTTGGGTCCACATGCTAATTATCATTCTGATAATGACTTAAAAATAATTTTGCATTCCTTAGATTTTTCTAAATTACAACGTTACAATCAACACTACCATCTAATTTCAAAACCTGTATTTCTATTTGTTTTTCATAATTATGTCAATGCCAGATTACGATGCCAAGTGGCAGCATTTAACTTTTAATGTGTTGGTAAGCAAGTTTGACAGCATGTAGCTTTCACATCCTAATGTCAAAATGACAATATTTGCTCTGCATCTGCCACTGTATTCATTAATCCTTTAACATTTATTATGACAAAATTACTCTTTCTCAGCAATGGGTTGTATTCAAAAGATATTTTCATGGACTATGAAATTAATTTATTGACTTAGTTGATAAATTAAGAATTTAATTTGACATCATGAAAATGATTCAGTGAAGGGGAGTGTCACACTATCTTGAATGTTGCAGGCTAATGAGAAAACCGTACTGCTAAAGACTTCAGAATAAATGATGCATTTGAGAGCCAAGTGACCTCATGACAAGCTATAGGGACAAATAGTCCTTGGCAGTTTGAACAAAGAAAAGTGGAGGGAGAATTGAGTCATCAGAAGGCACACAATGATGTTCCTAAAAGAGAACAAAACAAAACATGTGCCTTTGCACTTACTGTTATAATTAAGTTTTGAGCAAAACTGGAACATAGAGCTCTTCTTTATATATATTATGTTATATGAGTTTAGCAATAAATTTGTGAGTAAAAACATTAGGAAGAATTCATGTGTATATAAGTAAATGTATATAAATATACATGCACATACTTATTAACCTATTGTAAGGTATTACTACCAAGGTAGGTTCTGTTACAGTAACTGATAGATTCAAAAATTTTAGTTTTTAATCCAATCAATGTTTACTTCTCACTAACATAACAATCCAAGGTCATAGGTGGCTCAACTTCATATGATAATTCAGTTTTTTTCTATCCTGAAACCCTGCCATTCTCTGAGTCTCACCAACATCATCATTTACATCCAGCAAAAAGAAGGAAAGAACTCAGAAGCTTATATAAGTTGGCATGGAAGTGAAACAGACCATTTCCAATCACATGCCTTGGAGATCAAACAGAATGTGCAGTCTTATTTGCCTAAAAAAATCAGAGTTTGGGAGTGCCAGAGCAACTGGGAATTAAAAGGGGGAAATGCTAGAAGCGGGGGAGCCACAGAAAATTAATTCTAAAATCTGATTATTAGCTTCCCTCGAATCCTTGGCTGACTCCTGACATGCATGCCAGAGGCATGAAAATGCAAGTGGTCCACAGGCAAAATAGCACCTGGAATCCCTAGATTTCTGATCAGAGGTTTCAGCACTCCCTACCTCATGGAAGGCAGAGTTTTGGGTTTAGGTCAAGTTACATAAGAGGGAATCGGTAAACACCTTGGGCTTATATTAGAAGGATGACACAGAAGAAAATAACAGGTCTCAGATTAAGGGATTTGTTTTAGAACTCAGGAAAAAACTGGAATAGGTCACCTTTCCAAGACCCGAATCTAAACCTCTAAGATCCAGTTGATCTGCTAGTAATTTAACTGTCTGCCAGAACAAAACTCAACACTATATAGAGGAAGATAACAGAATCTAGAATCTTCACTGTTTATCACTCACAATATCTAGTTTACAATAAAAGACAGGTATACCTTGGAGATACTGTGGGTTTAGTTCCAGACCACTGAAATAAGCAAGTATCACAATAAAGCAAGTCACACAAACTTTTCGGTTTCCCAGTGCATATAAAAGTTATGTTTACACTATACTGTAGTCTATTAAGTGTGCAATATCATTTTGTTAAAAAATGCACATACCTTAATAAAAAAATACTTTATTGCTGAAAATATGCTAACCATCTTCTAAGCCTTTGGTGAGTCATAATCTTTTTGCAATAGCAACATCAAAGATCACTGATCACATATTACTATAATAAATATAATAATAATGGAAAAGCTTGAAATATTGTGAGAATTACCAAAATGTGACACAGAGATACAAAGTGAGCAAACGCTGTTGGAAAAAAAGGCGCTAATAGACTTGCTTGATATCAGGGTTGCCACAAATCTTCAATATTGTGGCAAAACACAGTAACTGCAAAGCATAAAGCAAAGCACAATAAAACGAGGTATGCCTGTAATTATTAGAAATATACTAAATATAACAATATGATCTGTAGTCAAAAGAAAAATCATACAATAGAAACACTGACAATCAAATATTGGAATTAGCAGACAAGGACTTAAAAAAAAGAGAAATATGTTAAACAATTTTCAGGAAAACTTTAATATAATTAGTGAAAAGTTGTGGAATTTCAGGAAAATATTAAAACTGTAACAATGAACAAAATGAATATTCTAAAACTGAAAAGTAAAAATTAAAATTTGCTACCTGAAATTAAAAAAAAAAAATACGGGTTTAGCAGTAGATCGAAAAATAACAGAGCCTCAATGACTTTTGATATAATATCAAGTGTTATTTTATCTAGCATGTTAACTGAAATCTCAGAAGGAAATGAAGAGAAAGAATAAGGCAGAATGATATGTGAAGAAATATTGGTAAAAATTATTCCACATTTAATCAGAAATAGAAACAGAGATTCAAGAAATTTAGAAAACTTCAAGCAGGAAATACATGAAGAAAACCACACATAAGCACATCATAGTCAAACTACTGATAGCAAGAGAAAAAGAGATTAAGAAAAAATCTTAATGGCAGACAGAGAAAAAATGTACATATACATACAGGGAATGCTGGCTAAATTCTTGCCAGAAACAATGCAAGATATAAATCAATGTGATGACCTCTAAAGGGCTGAGAAAAACAATAACCAAAATAACTGTTAACTAGAATTATTAATCCAATTAAAATTTATTTTGAAATTGAAGTTGGAATAAATATAATTTCAGACAAATATAGGTTGAGAGCATTTTTTCCACTCCAAAAAATACTAAAGGAAATTATTTAAGCGTAATGAAAACGCTAACAGATAGAAATTCACATATACAGAGAGTAATAAAGAGAACTGAAAATGGTCAATATGTGGGTAAACAAATATAAAATTATTTTTTTCTTAAATTATTTAGAAGTTAATTGACTAAGAAAAAATAATAATATATTTGGTGTTTATATCATATGAAGAAGAAAATATATGACAGAAGAAGAATGAGAGGGAATGTACATGAAATTATATTGTAGTAAAGTTCTTACACTGTATATAATATGGTACAGTATTAATTTAATGTATATTGTGAGAAGTTAAGGTTACATATTTTAATACTAGAGTAACTAGTAAAACATAAATAAATAAAACAAAGAAGCATAGGTTTTAGGGACTTCCCTGGCTGTCCAGTGGTTAAGACTCAATGCTTCCACTGCAGGGGGCACAGGTTCAATCCCTGGTCAGGGAACTAGGAACCCACATGCCGCGCAGCGTGGCCCAAAAAAAAGCAGCATAGGTTTTAAGTAATTATAGAGAGATGGAATGGGATACTAATAGTACTTCCTTAACTCCAATGAATAATGGATTTAAGTGACATAGAACAAAGAACAGGATCTATTAAGAGGAAAAAAATAGCAAGATGGTTGGCTTACACTCAATCATATTAATAATTACACTAAATATAAATGGAGTAAAAACTTTGGTTAAAATGGGGAAAATTTTCAGCATAGATTTAAAAAACGATGTCCCAAACATATGCTATTTAGAAGAGTCACAGTTCATAAAGAAGTTCAAAGTAACAGGACAGGAAAAGATCTACTACACAAACTCCAAACCAAGGAAAATTGGAGTTGCTATATTGATATCAAACAAGGTCAATTTCAAGACAAGACGTCCTGCTAGAGATAAAGAGGGACATTTCAAATGATTAAAAAGTCAATTCCCAGGAAGGCATGATGACGTAAATGTGTATCTTTTTTTTTTTTAACATCTTTATTGGAGTAAAATTGCTTTACAATGGCATGTTAGTTGCTGCTGTATAACAAAGTGAATCAGCTTTACATCTACATATATCCCCATATCTCCTCCCTCTTGCGTCTCCCTCCCACCCTCCCTATCCCACCTCTCTAAGTGGACACAAAGCACCGAGCTGATCTCCCTGTACTATGCGGCTGCTTTCCACTAGCTATCTATTTTACATTTGGGAGTGTATATATATCAATGCCACTCTCTCACTTGGTCCTGGCTTCCCCTTCCCCTTCCCCATGACCTCAAGTCCATTCTCTATGTCTGCGTCTTTATTCCTGTCCTGACCCTAAGTTCTTAAGGACCTTTTTTTTTTTTTTTAGATTCCATATATATGTGTTAGCATACAGTATTTGTTTTTCTCTTTCTGACTTACTTCACTCTGTATGAAAGTCTCTAGGTCTATCCACCTCACTACAAATAACTCAATTTCGTTTCTTTTTATGGCTGAGAAATAGTCCATTGTATATATGTGCCACATCTTTATCCATTCATCTGCTGATGGACACTTATGTTGCTTCCATGTCCTGGATATTGTAAATAGAGCTACAGTGAAGACTGTGGTACAGGATTCTTTTTGAATTATGGTTTTCGCAGGGTATATGCCCAGTAGTGGGATTGCTGGGTCGTATGGTAGTTCTATTTTCAGTTTTTTAAGGAACTTCCATACTGTTCTTCATAGTGGCTGTATCAATTTACATTCCCACCAACAGTGCAAGAGGGTTCCCTTTTCTCCAAACCATCTCCAGCATTTATTGTTTGTAGATTTTTTGGTGATGGCCATTCTGACCTGTTTCAGGTGATACCTCATTGTGGTATTGATTTGCATTTCTCTAATGATTAGTGACGTTGACCATCCTTTCATGTGTTTGTTGGCAATCTGGATATTTTCTTTGGAGAAATGTCTATTTAGGTCTTCTGTCCATTTTTGGATCAGGTTGTTTGTTTTTTTGATATTGAGCTGCATGAGCTGCTTCTATATTTTGGTGATTAATCCTTTGTCAGTTGCTTCATTTGCAAATATTTTCTCCCATTCTGAGGGTTGTCTTTTCATCTTGTTTATGGTTTCCTTTTTTTTTTTTTTTTTTTAATTTTAATTTATTTATTTTTTGGCGCGTTGGGTCTTCGTTTCTGTGCGAGGGCTTTCTCTAGTTGTGGCAAGTGGGGGCCACTCTTCATCGCGGTGCGCGGGCCTCTCACTATCGCGGCCTCTCTTGTTGTGGAGCACAGGCTCCAGATGCGCAGGCTCAGTAATTGTGGCTCACGGGCCTAGTTGCTCCGTGGCATGTGGGATCTTCCCAGACCAGGGTTCGAACCCGTGTCCCCTGCATTGGCAGGCAGATTCTCAACAACTGCGCCACCAGGGAAGCCCTGGTTTCCTTTGTTGTGCAAAAGCTTTTAAGTTTCATTAGGTCCCATTTGTTTATTTATTTTTTTATTTTCATTTCTCTAGGAGGAGGGTCAAAAAGGATCTTGCTGTGGTTTATGTCATAGAGTGTTCTGCCTATATTTTCCTATAAGAGTTTTATAGTCTCTGGCCTTACATTTAGGTCTTTAATCCATTTTGAGTTTATTTTTGTGTATGGTGTTAGGGAGTGTTCTAATTTCATTCTTTTACATGTAGCTGTCCAACTTTCCCAGCACCACTTATTGAAGAAGCTATCTTTTCTCCATTGTATATTCTTGCCTCCTTTGTCATAGATTAGTTAACCATAGGTGCATGGGTTTATCTCTGGGCTTTCTATCCTGTTCCACTGATCTATATTTCTGTCTTTGTGCCAGTACCAAATTTTTTGATTACTGTAGCTTTGTAGTATAGTCTGAAGTCAGGGAACCTGATTCCTCCAGCTCCATTTTTCTTTCTCAAGATTGCTTTGGCTATTTGGGGTCTTTTGTGTTTCCATACAAATTGTGAAATTTTTTGTTCTAGTTCTGTGAAAAATGCCATTGGTAGTCTGATAGGGATTGCATTGAATCTGTAGATTGCTTTGGATAGTATAGTCATCTTAACAATGTTGATTCTTCCAATCCAAGAACATGGTATATATCTCCATCTGTTTGTATCATCTTTAATTTCTTTCATCAGTGTCTTATAGTTTTGCATACAGGTCTTTTGTCTCCTAGGTAGGTTTATTCTTAGGTATTTTATTCTTTTTTGTTGCAATGGTAAATAGGACTGTTTCCTTAATTTCTCTTTCAGATTTTTCATCATTAGTGAATAGGAATGCAAGAGATTTCTGTGCATTAGTTTTGTATCCTGCTACTTTACCAAATTCATTGATTAGCTCTAGTAGTTCTCTGGTAGCATCTTTAGGATTCTCTATGTATAGTACCATGTCATCTGCAAACAGTGACAGTTTTACTTCTTCTTTCCAATTTGGATTCCTTTTATTTCTTTTACTTCTCTGACTGCAGTGGCTAAAAATTCCTAAACTATGTTGAATAATAATGGTGAGAGTGGGCAGCCTTGTCTTGTTCCTGATCTAAGTGGAAATGGTTTCAGTTTTTCACCATTGAGAATGATGTTGGCTGTGGGTTTGTGATATATGGCCTTTACTGTGTTGAGGTAAGTCCCCTCTATGGCTACTTTCTCGAGGGTTTTTATCATAAATGGGTGTTGAATTTTGTTGAAAGCTTTTTCTGCATCTATTGAGATGATCATATGGTTTTCCTTCTTCAGTTTGTTAATATGGTTTATCACATGGATTGATTTGCATATATTGTAGAATCCTTGAATTCCTGTGATAAACCCCACTTGTTCATGGGGTATGATCCTTTAAATGTGCTGCCGGATTCTGTTTGCTACTATTTTATTGAGGATTTTTGCATCTATGTTCATCAGTGATATTGGCCTGTAGTTTTCTTTCTTTGTGACATCTTTGTCTGGTTTTGGTATCAGGGAGATGGTGGCCTCATAGAATAAGTTTGGGAGTGTGCCTCCCTCTGCTATATTTTGGAAGAGTTTGAGAAGGATACATGTTAGCGCTTGTCTAAATGTTTGATAGAATTTGCCTGTGAATCCAACTGGTCCTGGGCTTTTGTTTGCTGGAAGATTTTTAGTCACAGTCTCAATTTCAGTGCTTATGATTGGTCCGTTTATATTTTCTATTTCTTCCTGGTTCAGTCTTGGAAGGTTGTGTGTTTCTAAGAATTTGTCTGTTTCTTCCAGGTTGTCCATTTTATTGCCATGTAGTTGCTTGTAGTAATCTCTCATGATCCTTTGTATTTCTGCAGTGTCAGTTGTTACTTCTCCTTGTTCATTTCTAATTCTATTGAATTGAGTTTTCTCCCTTTTTTTCTTGATGAATCTGGCTATATGTTTTATCAATTTTGTTTATCTTCTCAGAGAACCAGCTTTTAGTTTTAATGATCTTTGTTATCGTTTCCTTCATTTCTTTTTCATCTATTTCTGATCTGATCTTTATGATTTCTTTCCTTCGCTAACTTTGGTTTTTAGTTCTTCTTTCTCTAACTGCTTTAGGTGTAAGGTTAGGTTCTTTTTTTTTTTTTTTTTTTTTTTTTGTTGTCTTTTCATAGGCTTTATTTATTTTCTTAATTTTGTTTGGCAACTCTTTTTTTTTTTTTTTTTTTTTTTTTTTTAAACATCTTTATTGAAGTATAATTGCTTTACAATGGTGTGTTAGCTTCTGCTTTATAACAAAGTGAATCAGTTATACATATACATATGTTCCCATATCTCATCCCTCTTGCATCTCCCTCCCTCCCACCCTCCCTATCCCACCCCTCTAGGTGGTCACAAAGCACCGAGCTGATCTCCCTGTGCTATGCGGCTGCTTCCCACTAGCTATCTATTTCACATTTGGTAGTGTATATATGTCCATGACACTCTCTCACCCTGTCACATCTCACCCCTCCCCCTCCCCATATCCTCAAGTCCATTCTCTAGTAGGTCTGTGTCTTTATTCCCATCTTGCCACTAGGTTCTTCATGACCTTTTTTTTTAAATTTTTTTTTTCCCTTAGATTCCATATATATGTGTTAGCATACTGTATTTCTTTTTCTCTTTCTGACTTACTTCACTCTGTATGACAGACTCTAACTCCATCCACATCATTACAAATACCTCCATTTCATTTCTTTTTATGGCTGAGTAATATTCCATTGTATATATGTGCCACATCTTCTTTATCCATTCATCCGATGATGGACACCTAGGTTGCTTCCATGTCCTGGCTATTGTAAACAGAGCTGCAATGAATATTTTGGTACATGACTCTTTCTGAATTATGGTTTTCTCAGGGTATATGCCCAGTAGTGGGATTGCTGGGTCGTATGGTAGTTCTATTTTTACTTTTTTAAGGAACCTCCATACTGTTCTCCATAGTGGCTGTATCAATTTACATTCCCACCAACAGTGCAAGAGTGTTCCCTTTTCTCCACACCCTCTCCAGCATTTATTGTTTCTAGATTTTTTGATGATGGCCATTCTGACCGGTGTGAGATGATACCTCATTGTAGTTTTGATTTGCATTTCTCTAATGATTAATGATGTTGAGCATTCTTTCATGTGTCTGTTGGCAATCTGTATATCTTCTTTGGAGAAATGTCTATTTAGGTCTTCTGCCCATTTTTGGATTGGGTTGTTCGTTTTTTTGTTATTGAGCTGCATGAGCTGCTTGTAAATCTTGGAGATTAATCCTTTGTCAGTTGCTTCATTTGCAAATATTTTCTCCCATTCTGAGGGTTGTCTTTTGGTCTTGTTTATGGTTTCCTTTGCTGTGCAAAAGCTTTTAAGTTTCATTAGGTCCCATTTGTTTATTTGTGTTTTTATTTCCATTTCTCTAGGACCTGGGTCAAAAAGGATCTTGCTGTGATTTATGTCATAGAGTGTTCTACCTATGTTTTCCTCTAAGAGTTTGATAGTGTCTGGCCTTACACTTAGGTCTTTAATCCATTTTGAGTTTATTTTTGTGTATGGTGTCAGGGAGTGTTCTAATTTCATACTTTTACATGTACCTGTCCAATTTTCCCAGCACCACTTATTGAAGAGGCTGTCTTTTCTCCACTGTATATGCTTGCCTCCTTTATCAAAGATAAGGTGACCATATGTGCGTGGGCTTATCTCTGGGCTTTCTATCCTGTTCCATTGATCTATATTTCTGTTTTGGTGCCAGTACCAAACTGTCTTGATTACTGTAGCTTTGTAATATAGTCTGAAGTCAGGGAGCCTGATTCCTCCGGCTCCATTTTTCATTCTCAAGATTGCTTTGGCTATTCGGGGTCTTTTGTGTTTCCATACAAATTGTGAAATTTTTTGTTCTAGTTCTGTGAAAAATGCCAGTGGTAGTTTGATAGGGATTGCATTGAATCTGTAGATTGCTTTGGGTAGCAGAGTCATTTTCACAATGTTGATTCTTCCAATCCAAGAACATGGTATATCTCTCCATCTATTTGTATCATCTTTAATTTCTTTCATCAGTGTCCTATAATTTTCTGCATACAGGTCTTTTGTCTCCTTAGGTAGGTTTATTCCTAGATATTTTATTCTTTTTGTTGCAATGGTAAACGGGAGTGTTTTCTTAATTTCACTTTCAGATTTTTCGTCATTACTATACAGGAATGCAAGAGATTTCTGTGCATTAATTTTGTATCCTGCTACTTTACCAAATTCATTGATTAGCTCTAGTAGTTTTCTGGTAGCATCTTTTGGATTCTCTATGTATAGTATCATGTCATCTGCAAACAGTGACAGCTTTACTTCTTCTTTTCCGATTTGGATTCCTTTAATTTCTTTTTCTTCTCTGATTGCTGTGGCTAACACTTCCAAAACTATGTTGAATAATAGTGGTGAGAGTGGGCAACCTTGTCTTGTTCCTGATCTTAGTGGAAATGGTTTCAGTTTTTCACCATTGAGGACAATGTTGGCTGTGGGTTTGTCATATACGGCCTTTATTATGTTGAGGAAAGTTCCCTCTATGCCTACTTTCTGCAGGACTTTTATCATAAATGGGTGTTGAATTTTGTCGAAAGCTTTCTCTGCATCTATTGAGATGATCATATGGTTTTTCTCCTTCAATTTGTTAATATGATGTATCACGTTGATTGATTTGCGTATATTGAAGAATCCTTGCATTCCTGGAATAAACCCCACTTGATCATGGTGTATAATCCTTTTAATGTGCTGTTGGATTCTGTTTGCTAGTATTTTGTTGAGGATTTTTGCATCTATGTTCATCAGTGATATTGGCCTGTAGTTTTCTTTCTTTGTGACATCTTTGTCTGGTTTTGGTATCAGGGTGATGGTGGCCTCGTAGAATGAGTTGGGGAGTGTTCCTCCCTCTGCAATATTTTGGAAGAGTTTGAGAAGGATAGGTGTTAGCTCTTCTCTAAATGTTTGATAGAATTCGCCTGTGAAGCCATCTGGTCCTGGGCTTTTGTGTGTTGGAAGATTTTTAATCACAGTTTCAATTTCAGTGCTTGTGATTGGTCTGTTCATATTTTCTATTTCTTCCTGGTTCAGTCTTGGCAGGTTGTGCATTTCTAAGAATCTGTCCATTTCTTCCAGGTTGTCCATTTTATTGGCATAGAGTTGCTTGTAGTAATCTCTCATGATCGTTTGTATTTCTGCAGTGTCAGTGGTTACTTCTCCTTTTTCATTTCTAATTCTATTAATTTGAGTCTTCTCCCTTTTTCTTTTGATGAGTCTGGCTAATGGTTTATCAATTTTGTTTATCTTCTCAAAGAACCAGCTTTTAGTTTCATTGATTTTTGCTATTGTTTCCTTCATTTCTTTTTCATTTATTTCTGATCTGATCTTTATGATTTCTTTCCTTCTGCTAGCTTTGGGGTTTTTTTGTTCTTCTTTCTCTAATTGCTTTAGGTGCAAGGTTAGGTTGTTTATTCGAGATGTTTCCTGTTTCTTGATGTAGGCTTGTATTGCTATAAACTTCCCTCTTAGCACTGCTTTTGCTGCATCCCATAGGTTTTGGATCGTCGTGTCTCCATTGTCATTTGTTTCTAGGTATTTTTTGATTTCCCCTTTGATTTCTTCAGTGATCACTTCGTTATTAAGTAGTGTATTGTGTAGCCTCCATGTGTTTGTATTTTTTACAGATCTTTTCCTGTAATTGATATCTAGTCTCATAGCGTTGTGGTCGGAAAAGATACTTGATACGATTTCAATTTTCTTAAATTTACCAAGGCTTGATTTGTGACCCAAGATATGATCTATCCTGGAGAATGTTCCATGAGCACTTGAGAAAAATGTGTATTCTGTTGTTTTTGGGTGGAATGTCCTATAAATATCAATTAAGTCCATCTTGTTTAACGTATCATTTAAGGCTTGTGTTTCTTTATTTATTTTCATTTTGGATGATCTGTCCATTGGTGAAAGTGGCGTGTTAAAGTCCCCTACTATGATTGTGTTGCTGTCGATTTCCCCTTTTATGGCTGTTAGCATTTGCCTTATGTATTGTGGTGCTCCTATGTTGGGTGCATAAATATTTACAATTGTTATACCTTCCTCTTGGATCGATCCCTTGATCATTATATAGTGTCCGTCTTTGTCTCTTGTAATAGTCTTTATTTTAAAGTCTATTTTGTCTGATATGAGAATTGCTACTCCAGCTTTCTTTTGATTTCCATTTGCATGGAATATCTTTTTCCATCCCCTCACTTTCAGTCTGTATGTGTCCCTAGGTCTGAAGTGGGTCTCTTGTAGACAGCATATATATGGGTCTTGTTTTTGTATCCATTCAGCCAGTCTGTGTCTTTTGGTGGGAGCATTTAATCCATTTACATTTAAGGTAATTATCGATATGTATGTTCCTATTCCCATTTTCTTAAATGTTTTGGGTTTGTTATTGTAGGTGTTTTCCTTCTCTTGTGTTTCTTGCCTAGAGAAGTTCCTTTAGCATTTGTTGTAAAGCTGGTTTGGTGGTGCTGAACTCTCTCAGCTTTTGCTTGTCTGTAAAGGTTTTAATTTCTCCATCAAATCTGAATGAGATCCTTGCTGGGTAGAGTAATCTTGGTTGTAGGTTTTTCTCCTTCATCACTTTAAGTATATCCTGCCACTCCCTTCTGGCTTGCAGAGTTTCTGCTGAAAGATCAGCTGTTAACCTTATGGGGATGCCCTTGTGTGTTATTTGTTGTTTTTCCCTTGCTGCTTTTAATATGTTTTCTTTATATTTAATTTTTGATAGTTTGATTAATATGTGTCTTGGTGTGTTTCTCCTTGGATTTATCCTGTATGGGACTCTCTGTGCTTCCAGGACTTGATTAACTATTTCCTTTCCCATATTAGGGAAGTTTTCAACTATAATCTCTTCAAATATTTTCTCAGTCCCTTTCTTTTTCTCTTCTTCTTCTGGGACCCCTATAATTCGAATGTTGGTGCGTTTAATGTTGTCCCAGAGGTCTCTGAGACTGTCCTCAGTTCTTTTCATTCTTTTTTCTTTATTCTGCTCTGCAGTAGTTATTTCCACCATTTTATCTTCCAGGTCACTTATCCGTTCTTCTGCCTCAGTTATTCTGCTATTGATCCCATCTAGAGTATTTTTAATTTCATTTATTGTGCTTTTCATCGTTGCTTGGTTCCTCTTTAGTTCTTCTACGTCCTTGTTCAATGTTTCTTGCATTTTGTCTATTCTATTTCCAAGATTTTGGATCATCCTTACTATCATTATTCTGAATTCTTTTTCAGGTAGACTACCTATTTCCTCTTCATTTGTTAGGTCTGGTGTGTTTTGACCCTGCTCCTTCATCTGCTGTGTGTTTTTCTGTCTTCTCATTTTGCTTATCTTGCTGTGTTTGGGGTCTCCTTTTCACAGGCTGCAGGTTCGTAGTTCCCGTTGTTTTTGGTATCTGTCCCCAGTGGCTAAGGTTGGTTCAGTGGGTTGTGTAGGTTTCCTGGTGGAGGGAACTAGTGCCTGTGTTCTGGTGGATGAGGCTGGATCTTGTCTTTCTGGTGGGCACGTCCACGTCTGGTGGTGTGTTTTGGGGTGTCTGTGGCCTTATTATGATTTTAGGCAGTCTCTCTGTTAATGGATGGGGCTGTGTTCCTGTCTTGCTAGTTGTTTGGCATAGGGTGTCCAGCAATGTAGCTTGCTGGTCGTTGAGTGAAGCTGGGTCTTGATGTTGAGATGGAGATCTGTGAGAGATTTTCGCCGTTTGGTATTACGTGGAGCTGGGAGGTCTCTTGTGGACCAGTGTCCTGAAGTTGGCTCTCCCACCTCAGAGGCACAGCCCTGATGCCTGGCTGGAGCACCAAGAGCCTTTCATCCACACGGCTCAGAATAAAAGGGAGAAAAAATGTAAAGAAAGAAAGAAAAAGGATAAAAGAAATTAAAATAAAGCAATTATAATAAAAAAATAAGAAAAAAATTATTAAGAATAAATTTATTAAGAAAAATTTTTTTTAATTTTTAAAAATAGATTTATTAATTTTTTATACTAAAAATAAGAAAAAATTTATTAAGAAAAAAAATTTTTTTAATTTTTTTAAAATAAAAAATATGAAAAAACTTACTAAAAAAATTTTTTTTTTAATTTTTTAAAAATAGAAAATAAGGAAAAAATTATTAAGAAAACATTTATTAGGGGAAAAAAATTTTTTTAAGTAAAAAAAAAAAAAAAAAAAAAAAAAAAAAACGGACGGACCTAACCCTAGGACTAACGGTGAGAGCAAAGCTATACAGACAAAATCTCACCCAGAAGCATACACATATACACTCACAAAAAAAGGAAAAGGGGAAAAGTTAATATATCCTGCTCCCAAAGTCCACCTCCTAAATTTGGGATAATTCGTTGTCTATTCAGGTATTCAACAGATGCAGGCACATCAAGTTGTTTGTGGAGCTTTAATCCGCTGCTTCTGAGGCTGCTGGGAGAGATTTCCCTTTCTCTTCTTTGTTCGTACAGCTCCCGGGGTTCAGCTTTCGATTTGGACCCGCCTCTACATGTAGGTCGCCTGAGGGCGTCTGTTCCCCGCCCAGACAGAACGGGGTTAAAGGAGCAGCTGATTCGGGGGCTCTGGCTCAGTCAGGCCGGGGGGAGGGAGCGGTACGGAGGAGGCGGGGCGAGCCTGCGGCGGCAGAAGCCGGCGTGACGTTGCAGCAGCCCGAGGCGCGCCGTGCGCTCCCCCGGGGAAGCTGTCCCCAGATTACGGGAGCCTGGCCGTGGCGGGCCGCACAGGCTCCCGGGAGGGGCGGTGTGGAGAATGACCTGTGCTCGCCCACAGGCTTTTTGGTGGCGGCAGCAGCAGCCTCAGCGTCCCATGCCCGTCCCTGGGGTCCGCGCTGATAGCCGCGGCTCGCGCCCGTCTCTGGAGTTCGTTTAAGCGGCGCTCTGAATCCCCTCTCCTTGCACGCCGCGAAACAAAGAGGCAAGAAAAAGTCTCTTGCCCCTTCGGCAGCTGCAGACTTTTTCTCGTGCACCCTCCCGGCTAGCTGTGGTGCGCTAGCCCCTTCAGGCTGTGTTCACGCAGCCAACCCCAGTCCTCTCCCTGGGATCCGACCGAAGCCCGCGCCTCAGCTCCCAGCCCCCGCCCGCCCCAGCGGGTGAGCAGACAAGCCTCTCGGGCTGGTGAGTGCTGCTCGGCGCCGAGCCTCTGTGCGGGAATCTCTCCGCTTTTCCCTCTGCGTCCCTGTTGCTGTGGGATCCGTGCTGATAGCCGCGGCTCGCGCCCGTCTCTGGAGCTCGTTTAGGCGGCGCTCTGAATCCCCTCTCCTTGCGTGCCGCGAAACAAAGAGGCAAGAAAAAGTCTCTTGCCTCTTCGGCAGCTGCAGTCTTTTTCCCGGACTCCCTCCCGGCTAGCACCGAAGCCCGAGCCCCAGCTCCCAGCCCCCGCCCGCCCCAGCGGCTGAGCAGACAAGCCTCTTGGGCTGGTGAGTGCTGGTCGGCACCGCTCCTCTGTGCGGGAATCTCTCCGCTTTGCCCTCCGCACCACTGTGGCTGCGCTCTCCTCCGTGGCTCTGAAGCTTCCCCCCTCTGCTACCCGCAGTCTCTGCCCACGAAGGGGCTTCCTAGTGTGTGGAAACCTTTCCTCCTTCACAGCTCCCTCCCACTGGTGCAGGTCTCGTCCCTATTCTTTTGTCTCTGTTATTTCTTTTTTCTTTTGCCCTACCCAAGTACGTGGGGATTTTCTTGCCTTTTGGGAGGTCTGACGTCTTCTGCCAGCGTTCAGTGGGTGTTCTGTAGGAGCAGTTCCACGTGTAGATGTATTTCTAATGTATCTGTGGGAAGGAAGGTGATCTCCGCGTCTTACTCTTCTGCCATCTTGCCCCTCCTCTTCAGGTTAGGTTCTTAATTGGAGATGTTTCTTGCTTCTTGAGGTAGGATTGTATTGCTATAAACTTCCCTCTTAGAACTGCCTTTGCTGCATCCTGTAGGTTTTGGGTCGCTGTGTTTTCATTGTCATTTGTTTCTAGGTGTTTTTTTATTTCCTCTTTGATTTCTTCAGTGATTTCTTAGTTATTCAGTAGTGTATTGTTTAGCCTCCATGTGTTTGTATTTTTTACAGCTTTTTTCCTGTAATTGATATCTAGGCTCATAGTGTTGTGGTTGGAAAAGATACTTGATACGATTTCAATTTTCTTAAATTTACCGATGCTTGATTTGTGACCCAAGATATGATCTATCCTGGAGAATGTTTCATGAGTACTTGAGAAGAAAGTGTATTCTGTTGTTTTTGGATGGAATGTCCTATAAATATTAATTAAGTCCATCTTGTTTAATGTATCATTTAAAGCTTGTATTTCCTTATTTATTTCCATTTTGGATGCTCTGTCCATTGGTGAAAGTGGGGTGTTAGAGTCCCCTACTATTATTGCCTTACTGTTGATTTCCCCTTTTATGGCTGTTAGCATTTGCCTTATGTATTGAGGTGCTCCTGTGTTGGGTTCATAAATATTTACAATTGTTATATTTTCTTCTTGGATTGTTCCCTTGATCATTCTGTAGTTTTCTTCTTTGTCTCTTGTAATAGTCTTTATTTTAAAGTCTATTTTGTCTGATATGAGAATTGCTACTCCAGCTCTTTAGATTTCTATTTGCATGGAATATCTTTTTCCATTCCCTCACTTTCAGTCTGTATGTGTTCCTAGGTCTGAAGTGGGTCTCTTGTAGACAGCATATATATGGGTCTTGTTTTTGTATCCTTTCAGCCAGTATATGTCTTTTGGTTGGGGCATTTAATCCATTTACATTTAAGGTAGTCATGGATATGTATGTTCCTATTACCATTTTCTTAATTGTTTTGGGTTTGGTATTGTAGGTCTTTTACTTCTCTTGTGTTTCCTGCCTAGAGAAGTTCCTCTAGCATTTGTTGTAAAACTGATTTGGTGGTGCTGAATTCTCTTAGCTTTTGCTTGTCTGTAAAGGTTTTAATTTCTCCGTCGAATCTGAATGAGATCCTTGCTGGGTAGAGTAAACTTGGTTGTAGGTTTTTCCCTTCCATCACTTTAAATATGTCCTGCCACTCCCTTCTGGCTTGCAGAGTTTCTGCTGAAAGATCAGCTGTTAACCTTATGGGGTTTCCCTTGTATGCTATTTGTTGCTTTTCCCTTGCTGCTTTTAGTATTTTTTCCTTGTATTTAATTTTTGATAGTTTGATATGTGTCTCGGTGTGTTTCTCCTTGGATTTATCCTGTATGGGATTCTCTGTGCTTCCTGGACTTGATTGACTATTTCCTTTCCCATACTAGGGAAGTTTTCAACTATAATCTCTTCATATATTTCCTCAGTCCCTTTTATTTTTCTCTTCTTCTTCTTGGACGCCTATAATTCGAATGTTGGTGTGTTTAATGTTGTCCCAGAGGCCTCTGAGACTGTCCTCAATTCTTTTCATTCTTTTTTTCTTTATTCTGCTATGTGGTAGTTATTTCCACTATTTTATCTTCCAGGTCACTTACCCGTTCTTCTGCCTCAGTTATTCTGCTACTGACTCCTTCTAGAGAATTTTTAATTTCATCTATTGTGTTGTTCATCATTGTTTGTTTGCTCTTTAGTTTTGCTAGGTCCTTGTTAGACATTTCTTGTATTTTCTCTATTCTATTTCCAAGATTTTGGATCATCTTTACTATCATTATTCTGAATTCTTTTTCAGGTAGACTGCCTATTTCCTCTTCATTTGTTTGGTCTGGTGGGTTTTCACCTTGCTCCTTCAACTGCTGCATATTTCTCTGTCTTCTCATTTTGCTTAACTTACTGTTTTTGGGGTCTCCTTTTCACAGGCTGCAGGTTCATAATTCCCATTGTTTTTGGTGTCTGCCCCCAGTGGGTAATTTGGTTCAGTGGGTTGTGTAGGCTTCCTGGTGGAGGGGACTGGTGCCTTTGTTCTAGTGGATGAGGCTGGATCTTGTCTTTCTTGTGGGCATGACTGCATGTGGTGGTGTGTTTTGGGGTGTCCATGAACTTATTATGATTTTAGGCAGCCTCTTTGCTAATGGGTGGGGCTGTGTTCTTGTCTTGCTAGTTGTTTGGCATAGGGTGTCCAGCATTGTAGCCTGCTGGTCGTTGAGTGGAGCTGAGTCTTAGCATTGAGATTGAGATCTCTGGGAGAGCTTTCGCTGTTTGATATTACATGGGGCCAGGAGTCTCTGGTGGACCAATGTCCTGAAGTCAGCTCTCCCACCTCAGAGGCTCAGGTCTGACACCCGGACGGAACACCAAGACCCTGTCAGCCACACGGCTCAGAAGAAAAGGGAGAAAACAAAAGAAAGAAAAAAATAAAATAAAGTTATTAAAATAAAAAAATAACAAAAATATTATTAAAAATAAAATATTAAAAAAGGAAGTAAAAAGGAAGGAAAAAAAGAATGAAGAGAGTGACCATACCAAAGAACAAATCCACCAATGATAACAAGTGCTAAAATCTATACTAAAAAAACAAAACAAACAAGTAAGCAAACAAACAAACAAAAAACGGACAGACAGAACCCTAGGACAAATGGTGAAAGCAAAGCTATACAGACAAAATCACACAAAGAAGCATACACATACACACTCATAAAAAGAGAAAAAGGAAAAAAAAATATATATATATATAAAAGGAAGAGAGCAACCAAATCAATAAACAAATCTACCAGTGATAACAAGCTCTAAATACTAAACTAAGATAAACATAAAACCGGAAACAAATTAGATGCAGAAAGCAAACCACAAGTCTACAGTTCCTCCCAAATTCCAGAACCTCAATTTTGGGATGATTCATTGTCTATTCAGGTATTCCAAAGATGCAGCGTACATCAAGTTGATTGTGGAGATTTAATCTGCTGCTCCTGAGGCTGCTGGGAGAGATTTCCCTTTCTCTTCTTTGTTCGCACAGCTCCTGGGGTTCAGCTTTGGATTTGGCCCTGCCTCTGCATGTAGGTTACCTGAGGGCATCTGTTCCCTGCCCAGACAGGATGGGATTAAAGTAGCAGCTGATTAGGGGGCTCTGACTCACTGAGGCCAGGGGAGGGAGGGGTACGGAATGCAGGGCAGTGGCAGAGGCCGGCGTGATGTTGCAGCAGCCTGAGGTGCACCATGTGCTCTCCCGGGGAAGATGTCCCTGGATCACAGGACCCTGGAAGTGGTGGGCTGCACAGGCTCCCAGGAGGGGAGGTGTGGTTAGTGACCTGTGCTTGCACACAGGCTTCTTGGTGGCTGCAGCAGCACCCTTAGCATCTCATGCCCATCTCTGGCGTCCGTGCTGATAGCCACGGCTCACACCTGTCTCTGGAGCTCATTTAGGCGGTGCTCTGAATCCCCTCTCCTCACGTACCACAAAACAATGGTCTTTTGCCTCTTAGGCAGTTCCAGACTTTTTCCTGGACGCCCTCCCGGCTAGCTGTGGCGCACTAGCCCCTTGAGGCTGTTTTCACACAGCCAACCCCAGTCCTCTCTCTCTGGGATCTGACCTCCAAAGCAGGAGCCTCAGCTCCCAGCCCCCACCTGCCCCAGCGGGTGAGCAGACAAGCCTCTCAGGCTGGTGAGTACTGGTCGGCATCAATCCTCTGTGTGGGAATCTCTCCACTTTGCCCTCTGCACTGGTACTGCTGCACTCTCCTCCGTGGCTCTGAAGCTTCCCCCCGCCCACACTCCATCTCCACCAGTGAAGGGGCTTCCCAGTGTGTGGAAACTTTTCCTCCTTCACAGCTCCCTCCCAGAGGTGCAGGTCCCATCCTTATTCTTTTGTCTCTATTTTTTCTTTTCTCTTTTGCCCCACACAGGTACGTGGGGAGTTTCTTGCCTTTTGGGAAGTCTGAGGTCTTCTGCCAGCATTCAGCAGGTGTTCTGTAGGAATTGTTCCACATGTTGTTGATGTATTTTTGATGTATTTGTGGGGAAGAAGGTGATCTCCAAATCTTACTCCTCCGCCATCTTGAATGTCCCCCCCTGTATCTTCTTAATAAGAAATTTCAAATACATTGATAAATCTATAGGGAGAAGTAGGACCAAAGCTATATTTTCTACCCCTGCAAAGGTGTTAAAACTTTAGCCTTTATTCCAAAGAGCAAATGTTTGGACCAAATATTACTGAAGTTCTCTTTGGTATTCCCTTAGAGTACTTATGACTGTTTGTTTCTGGAATTTAGGAATATACTTTTAATTTTAGCTTATTTTCTCTATTGAGTTAGTTTTGTCTTTCTCTCCTGTTAAAAATAATTGTGCATTTCTAGGTATTATAGACAAAAGGGGGGCAGTGTGCATTTGTTCAGACTGCCAGTATGCCTGAACTAAAAATCACGGACCAAAACAAATCTTATATGATGCATTGTGACAGCTTCTAAAGGGTGGAGAGCAAAACTAGAGTCTGCAAGCAGGTGAAAGTAGGTAAGAAAAGTGACTACTATGTAGTGAGCCCACACTATCACCAAGGCTCATGCTGAATACTTTACATACATCACATACTTAATTCTTGCAATATCCTATAAGGTAAGTATCATTTTGCTAGTTTTAGATTTGAGGATACTGCCTGAGATCACATAGCTTATAGACAGTAGATATGAGCTACAGATTCTGTTTCCCATGACTCTAAAGTCTGTATCTCTATATCACCAAACCAACCTCTACCAGTGATGAGTAAATAAGACCTAAGCTAAGGAAGACGGAGGAAAAACAATGCATCTGTGACATAGCACAACTGTGACATGCAAGCCTGATTATTAAAATGACTGAGGGAGTCAAGGAAAAGAAACTGAAAGAGAAAAAAAGGAGTTAAACATCTTTTCAGAATAAAACCCTGGTGCTAGATTGTAGCCTGGCTCTCACCCACTCCCTGGGTTGCCTTAGACAAGACTCTCTCCCTTTCCGACACTCGATTTTCTCATCCATAAAATGAGGGAAGTAGAGGGACAGATTTTGAAGGTGGCATCCAGGTCAAAATTTCCATCCTTCTCAGACCAGGCTGCCAATTTCCCCATGCCAGGCACAGTGGCCAAAAAATGCACTACAGGACCTTGTCAAATCTGTATCAGCAGGAGAAGCAAAGGTAGAGAAACCACCTCAGGCCAAACTCGTTAACAGTTGTTTCATTAATCACAGTTTGTGTTTCAAATCCAAAGACAATCTGTCCAATTAGCATTAAAGCTCTGGCAGCCATGGGGAGACCTTTAGGAAAAGGCAGTTTGACACAATTGCTAATAATGCTCATATTTAGAAACGTGGCTCCCAAACATAACATTCTCCTGGTGACAGCTAGAGTCCTGTCCAAAGAGGGAGCACAGGCTTCAGGCACCTCCACAATCTGACCCCTTCTCTCCACCCAGCCTCACTGCCCTGGATGCCCATCACATGCCAGTTGCCTTAGCAAGACCAGTTTTCCAGAACACACCACTGTCATTCACACCTCTGTACCCTTGTCCATTTGAACCCACAGCCTGTTGTCAACCCAAGTTCATGTGCCCAACATGAAGCCAAACAAACCAAAATGTTGGAGTTTGGAGCAGAGAAAGGTTTACTGCAAGGGCCAAGCAAGGAGTATGGGCGGCTCATGCCCAAAAGACCCAAATCCTCTGATGGCTTTCAGGGAAAAGTTTTTAAAGGCAAAATTTGGGGTGAGGGCTGCAGGGTGAGTGTCTTCTTCTGATTGGTTGGTGGTGAGGTAACAGGTGGTATTCTAGGAATTCTGTGCCTAGCTTGGAGTTACTATTCTTCACCTGGGTGGGAGGTCCTTAGTTCCTGTAGAAGAACTCAAATATATGTATCAGATTATTATGTATATCCATTGGAGGGGAACTAGGTCTCTGCTTTATAGCTGCACTATAATTTATTGATTGCTTTTTTCTTCAGTTCTGCATTGCCTTACTTCCCTAATTAGGAATTGTTTGAATCTGCCTTTTGGAACTCAAGGAAGGCCTACACAGAGAAAGTTTTTGTGCCCAGGAGGAACCCGCAGGGTCAAGCCCACATGCCTTCCTGATTATTCTGAGGTCTATTCTAAGCTCCTCCATATTATATTTCCAGTAATACTTATTTCAACAAATAATTATTGAGCTGTGTTGAGACTTGGGTTTGAATCTCATTTCAATCAATCATCAATTGGGGCATGCTTTATGTTTTTATTTTCAAATAATACATATACACAGACAAAAACATTCTAATACTACAAAGGGTTATGCAGTAAAACCTAAATCTCCCTTTCTCTCTAGCTACCAGAATCCTCCTTGAATGCATTTTCACTTAATAATATTTTGTATTTTCTTCCAAAGATGTGCATACAAGAATATAAATAAATAAAAATTTCCCCCCACACAAATAGTAATATATTAGGCACACTATTTTACCCCTGACTGAACAAAGTATCTGGGAGATTGTTCCATATCAGTACGTATAAAATTTACCTCTCTGAGCATCAGTGCCTTTATAGGTGAAGTGGCATAATAAAATGATTCAAGCCTTGCTCTTGGGTGCCTACTCTGGGTACATACCTACTCCCTGAGTGCATAGCACTTAGGACACTGTTTTATAATTGTCTGTTAGTACTTTGTGCAACTCTGCCAACCAATTATTTATATTTGTGGAGTGAATGACTGTGAATCTAAGGAACATTGTGGAGGTGTGATAGTCACTTTTATGTGTCAGTTGACTGGGCTAAGGAAGGCTGAGATACCTGGTAAAACATTATTTCTGGGTGTGTCTGTGAGGGTGTTCAGGAAGAGGAGCATTTGAATTGATGGAGTGCATAAAGGAGGCCACCCTCACCAATGTGGGTGGGCAACACTCAATCCATTGAGAGCCTGAAGAGAACAAAAATGCAGAGGAAGGGTAAGTTTGCTCTCTTTGCCTGAGCTAGGACATCAGTGTTCTGCTGTGGGACATCAGTGCTCCTAGTTCTCAGGCCTTCAGACTTGGACTGGGAGGACCTACATCATCAACTGCTCTGATTCTCAGATCTTTACTTCAGACTGAGATTGAATAATGCCAGTAGCTTTCCTGGTTCTCCAGCTTGCAGGTGGCAGATCATGGGACTTCTAATAAATAATCTCTATCTATCTATCTACCTATCTGGCATCTATCTGTCTGCCATTGGTTCTGCTCTCTAGAGAACCCTGACTAATACAGGCAGTTACACGAGATCACACATCAAGAACAGTACCTGGGGCTTCCCTGGTGGTGCAGTGGTTAAGAATCCGCCTACCAATGCAGGGGACACGGGTTCGAGCCCTGGTCCGGGAAGATCCCACATGCCATGGAGCAACTAAGCCCATGCGCCACAACTACTGAGCCTGTGCTCTAGAGCCCATGAGCCACAACTACTGAAGCTTGCACACCTAGAGCCCGTGCTCCTCAACAAGAGAAGCCACCACAATGAGAAGCCCATGCACTGCAACGAAGAGTAGCCCCTGTTCATCACAACTAGAGAGAAAGCCTGCGTGCAGCAACAAAGACCCAATGCAGACGAAAATAAATAAATAAATTTAAAAAAAGAAGAAAGAAAGAACAGTACCTGACACGTGGAAGGTAGGTAATATGAGATTCCTCTTCCTCTCCTCCTTACTTTCATAATAGGCACAGGCTTAACTGTTCAACAGAGTACTGATCTTTATTCTCCCTTATTTACCAATGTGTGTGTGTGTGTGTGTGTCTGTCATGATCTCCAGATACACTGGAGGCAGAGAGGTAGACTGCTTAGAATGAGCACTAGGAAAAATGATCAGGTCAGGAAAGTTGTCCCTTCCTCACCCACCACTTCCCTAAGGAATTTTTGAATGGGAAAAGCATTAAGAGTTAGAGAGAAGCTTTGGTTGAGAGTCACAGTTGTACCAATTCCATGGAGCAATCCTATGACTTCCCTCAGGCTTTTGTCACTCATCTGCATAGTAGGAGTAAGGGATTGAGCCTGGGTAGGGTTATTGTGAAGTCTAAATCAGATGATGCATAGGAAAGCACTTTACAGGTGGAGTGGCTTTAAAAGTGACCACATTATTGAGGGGATCATGCTTTGACACTCTTGCCTGGCTGCCTTCCCTACTTCTAACACATTCCTAAACCAGGAACCAGATAGCAAAATGTTCCAGGCAGATAGTAACAATAAAGATTCATGAAGAATTGCAACGTATTTTTTTGTGATCTGCCCATTTGTTAAAACACCAATCCTTCTGTTCAGGATATGGTAAACAGGAGACCCCTGGGGCTGAAACAGGCAAGGGCTGGACTCTAGAACCCCCCAAAAGTGACTGAAGGTCATGGTGAGCAGTCCTTGAGGGAGTCTGAAGTATGGAAAGTAGAGAGAAGAGAGGCCACTGTGTCAGGAATACTCTTCTATGGATAAACTGCTAGATCCGGCAGTTTCTAGCAAAGGTGGATAAAAACAATCTATTTTACAAGTGCTGGTTTATTGAGAAGTTGGGTGTCGGGGAAGGGAGGAAACTGCACAACTTTGAAACTGCCTAGGTGCCCATGACTTAGTCAAGACACCCCAAATGTGGAGTCTGAAGTTAATAATATATTTTCTGCCCTGGACAGGAAAGGCTCAGGTATTGCTGGGTGGGGTGGAGGGTCCTTTGGGAGAATCACACATGGAGAAGTAAGGAGGGATCAAAAAGGAAGCCTCAAGCATCGCTATAAACTCTCCCAGAGCCTGGCCTTTCTGGAGGGTTGGGCATCCCATTGCTCACTGGTAATTACCAGACGCATTCAGCTGCTCAGCAGGCTCTGATGTCAGAGGATGGTGCCTCCCTCCCCCCTCCTCTCTCCTCCTGCTGGCTGGCTCTCCCTGGGTGCCCTTGCCACTTTTTCTTCAGATTCTTGCTGGCCCTGGTGAGGCAGCAGACCAAACAAAGGTATCATCCTGTTGATTCTTTTCTCTTTTCCCCATGGAATCATTGAACTACACCGGGGGAAGGGGAATGGAGGGAAATGAAGGGGTCATTAGATACCAGGGGAGGAGGGGATGACCTTTGAGACAGTCTTTTCTGAGTGACACCTGAGCCTGCAATTTCCTCCATGACTGTTCAGCCTCTTCAGATAAGTCCCCTAATGACAGTGTGGGCGATGGATGGAGACAGGGCAGTTGAAGCTTAAAATATATGCCAAGGAGATATTAAAAGCCATAGAACTACCTGGGGGTGGGGAAAACAGGCAGGAGAGCAGAGGAGATGGGAGAGGAGTTCTGCTGCTGGATGGTTAAGAGGCTGGAATCGTCTTTTGTTCATTCTTCTATTGTTCTGCACGCCATCATACTGATGCTTCATAACGCCTTCAGTAGCTCTCCACTTCCTCTCTATTTCCAAAGTCACCAGGCTAGCCTAAACCTTAATTGCTTTTCTCCTTGACAATTACAGTTATAGACACCCTGACTCCAGGCTCTGCCACTTCTAGTCTACCCTGTAGATGTCACCAGATTGAATATCCTAAAATATCACTTTAAACATGTTATTTTCCTGCTTAAAAATTTCAACGACTCCCCATTGTCTGCAAAGCAAAGGCTGAAAATCTTAGTCTAGAAATCAATGCTGCCAAGACCTGAGACATTCTGTGTCCACTGTGAAGGCTGCAACCAGATCTTATTCATCTTTCTGTCCCCAATACTGATACGTAAGCTCTATGAGAAAAAATAGGATTTATTCTTCATTGCTGACATATAATAAGCTCTCAGATGATCATTGTTGGATGAACACATTAATTAACTCCTTAATAGTGTATGGCACAGTATATGGTAGGTACCCAAAGTCTTTGTTGAAGGTAAGGGTGAGGGGAGACAGGCAGGGAAGAAAGATGATGCTGTATTAAAACAGGCAGCTACATAGATAGATGGCAACTATGGTTATGGGCCTCTAGAATCAGAGCAAAGCAGTAGAAACTTTACAAAAGCAGTTAAAGATACTGATGAAGCAGAGGCTTAAGGCCATCTGAGGTTCAGACCAGATATTGGGAATGTAAGTAGACCAGAGAGGGAGACTGAGCAAGTTGAGGGACTACTAGTGGGCACTGTTTAAGAAGACAGGCAGTTATGGAAGCAAAGCTGTAAGTGGGGAGCTTGGGAGCCCAGGTAAGGGGACAAGGAGTAGTGAGCCATCTGGATGAGGAGCCAGGAACTCAGAGAGTTTGCACACCAACCAGGATGTGCCGGATAAGTTTTAATAGCCACTATTGCTTTATATGGGTAGTGCTTCAATTTTGGATATTGTGAATGTCTTTGAGACTTGCATGACAGCTGAAAGACCCGTTTGTCAGAAAAATAAGTAAACCCATAAAATTTTACACATAATTACAGAGGTTGGGAGATTTCCCTGAAGCCAATCCCCAGGTTAAGAAAACCTGTTGCATGTAGTCTGGATACCTCACATTGACATTTTATCATCTATTAACTTGAAGGTTTTTATCATCCATTAATATGTTGAATCCTTGCAACTCTCTGAAATTGGTAATAATTTATTCCTATTTTGAGAAAACTGAGCTTTCTTGAGAAAATATGCCTTGTCCAAGGGAGGAGTAAGTAGCAACATATTTAGAAGTCAGGTTTGTTGGTTGCAAGTTGAATGGTTTGTTTTTCCCATCATATGTTAGCCCAACCAAGCTGTGCGTGAACCAGAAAGCCCTTGTACAAGGATAGACTGAGTACCGGCTGTGTCAGGCTCTGTGCGAGGCACTTGGCGTATACCAAGGAACAAAAACAGCCAATATTCCTGCTTTTGTGGAGCTCCAGACCCAAACTGAGGTCAGTGTTTTCCCAGCCTGAAAGCCTGGATCAGAACATATTCTGGTCATAACTGTTGATTCAGGTGCTTAATGAAAAACTACAATCCAGCAGGCAGCATCCTAAGTACTAGTTGTCAAAGGTAGGGTTTTATGTCAGTTAACACTGAACAAGCATGCCTCATCCCCCATCACTAGCTAATCACTAATTTTCATTTCTTTTTGTTGTTGTTGTTGTTCTTCTTCCATTAAAAACATTTTAAACTTGAAGTCTCTCTGTTTCCCATCTCAGCAAAAGAAATAAGGCCCAAGTAAGTCATCTAACGCATGGTTGTTCAGAAGAGGACTAATCAAAACCAGGTTAAGAGTTGGGAGACCCAGTGCCCCAGTACCAACTCCGTTGTTTGTGGTATTCCTTTTCCTTGGGCCTTAGCTTCCTCACCTGTAAAGAAGTCTGTATGTTTCTGTGCTCCTTCTTTGTCCTAAAATGCAAGGGATGCCTAAGGGCTTTAAGCCTGTCTGAGAGAAAACTTTTATAATTGCAAGGTGGTGAGATACAGATGGTGAGAGAAAACTCACCCCCGCAATTAGCAGCTGCCCACCTTGGCTCTGGGAACCAAACAGTTCTTAGCTGAGTGGGATGTAGAGGGAAGGAAAGGTAAAAGGCAGGACACAAGCTTGGTTTCTCATCAGAGAAGGAGCAAGACTGATCAGTGGGTTGGATTGGTGCGTGCAGTATGTCGTGGGCTGTATTTCCTTCTGAAAAGATCAGTGCACTGTCAAGCCAGGGCTGCAACATGGGGTCTTTTTAAAAGCAGACAGTCAGAGAGGCTGCCACCGAGCTGGAGAATGTGGGGCAAACTCAAATTTATGGCATGTCAGAACAGAAAGGGACCTGATCACGTTTGTGCAATTCCCTCCTTCTATTTTGCACATAAAGGACACTGAGGCTCAGAGGGTGTGGTTAGGAGAGGTGACATGCCCATGGTCACAGAGCTTGCAGCCAGCAGGGCCATGACGAGAGCCCAGGAACTCCCCACTGCTGCCTAAAACAAAGCAAACCTCCCCTTTGTTCTGCTTGTTGCCACCTTTAATGAAATCATTCTTTTTCTTCCATCTGCTACTTGCTTAGCATCTCATAATTAACAAAATGTGGTAACAACAGTTATCCCTTCTTGACAGCATGGAATCTGACACTTAAAAATTCAAGATGTGACTCATCAAATCTCTAGATATGTTTTTAAGAGTTATTTTGTAAATGATTAAGTGTTTATAATGAGAGTTGACAAAATTGTACCTTTGGTTTGGATTTTCAGTTTAAATACACTCTCCTCCATTCTTTTTCTTCTGCACTCTCCATCTGGCCTGAGTTCTCTCTCCAGTGAAAATAATGAGAAGCTCTCTCCCTGTTTGTACCTAAAATATCTCACTGGATTCTCACAATGGGTATTGTCCCCCACCCCATACAATGCCTTACCCTTCTGGATTGATTTATACCCTACGCCCACACCCTCGCCAACCCCACCCTGATCTATTGCATCATCATTATTGGTGAAAGCAATCCAGGCAGGCTTGAGAGCAAAGTAACCCTCAGCAAATTATTCAACCTCTCTGTGCCCAGTTTGATTTTCTGGAAAATGGAGATAGAAGTAATTCTTAACTCTTAGGTTATTGTAGGGCTACATATAAAAGTAATTCCTACTGTTTCTCCAACACCTATCTGTGCCACAGGAAGCCCTTTACACATCTTATTTAATTCACTTATCATAATTGTTCTCATTACTACCTGCATTTTACAGCTGAGAAAACAGGATCAGAGAAATCCCAGAATTGCCCAGGGGGTAGAGCATTTGAATAACAAGTCTGTCTAACTCGAAGAACCATACCTTTTTCTAGCTCACCACATGGATTACTAGGTAGCATTGGTTCTCAACCTGGGCGACTCTGCCCAACCCCCCAGAGGACATCTGGCAATGAATGGAGATAATTTTGGTTTCACAGCTGGGCAGAGGTGCTACTGGCATCTAGTGGGTAGATGCCAGGGATGCTGCTAAGCTTCCTACGATGCACAGTGCAGTGCCCTACAAGGAAGTGCCCAGCTCCAAGTATCAATAGTGCCAAGATTGAGAAACCCTGCTGTGTGGCATCCCATTATATGAATTTACCATAATCTGTTCTGCTGGATGGACATAATACGATGCATACGAATGGCCAAGCACATAGCAAACCTTCAATAAATGCCAGCTATCCTTGTTAGTATTGCTACTTCTAGACATAGTTCACACTTTGCCTCTCCTCTTCTGAGGTTATTCCTGATACCTGCCAGATAGAAGTAGCAGTTCCCTCATCTCTTTCAATAACTGCTTACTTTCTTTAGTATTTTTTTTTTTTTAAACATCTTTATTGAAGTATAATTGCTTTACAATGGTGTGCTAGCTTCTGCTTTACAACAAAGTGAATCAGTTACACATATACATATGTTGCCATATCTCTTCCCTCTTGCATCTCCCTCCCTCCCACCCTCCCTATCCCACCCCTCTAGGTGGTCACAAAGCACCGAGCTGATCTCCCTGTGCTATGCGGCTGCTTCCCACTAGTTATCTATTTTACATTTGGTAGTGTATATATGTCCATGACACTCTCTCACCCTGTCACATCTCACCCCTCCCCCTCCCCATATCCTCAAGTCCATTCTCTAGTAGGTCTGTGTCTTTATTCCCATCTTGCCACTAGGTTCTTCATGACCTCTTTTTTTTTTTTTTTTTTTTTTCCTTAGATTCCATATATATGTGTTAGCATACTGTATTTGTTTTTCTCTTTCTGACTTACTTCACTCTGTATGACAGACTCTAACTCCATCCACCTCATTACAAATACCTCCATTTCATTTCTTTTTATGGCTGAGTAATATTCCATTGTATATATGTGCCACATCTTCTTTATCCATTCATCCGATGATGGACACCTAGGTTGCTTCCATGTCCTGGCTATTGTAAACAGAGCTGCAATGAATATTTTGGTACATGACTCTTTCTGAATTATGGTTTTCTCAGGGAATATGCCCAGTAGTGGGATTGCTGGGTCATATGGTAGTTCTATTTTTAGTTTTTTAAGGAACCTCCATACTGTTCTCCATAGTGGCTGTATCAATTTACATTCCCACCAACAGTGCAAGAGTGTTCCCTTTTCTCCACACCCTCTCCAGCATTTATTGTTTCTAGATTTTTTGATGATGGCCATTCTGACCGGTGTGAGATGATACCTCATTGTAGTTTTGATTTGCATTTCTCTAATGATTAATGATGTTGAGCATTCTTTCATGTGTCTGTTGGCAATCTGTATCTCTTCTTTGGAGAAATGTCTATTTAGGTCTTCTGCCCATTTTTGGATTGGGTTGTTCGTTTTTTTGTTATTGAGCTGCATGAGCTGCTTGTAAATCTTGGAGATTAATCCTTTGTCCGTTGCTTCATTTGCAAATATTTTCTCCCATTCTGAGGGTTGTCTTTTGGTCTTGTTTATGGTTTCCTTTGCTGTGCAAAAGCTTTTAAGTTTCATTAGGTCCCATTTGTTTATTTGTGTTTTTATTTCCATTTCTCTAGGACCTGGGTCAAAAAGGATCTTGCTGTGACTTATGTCATACAGTGTTCTGCCTATGTTTTCCTCTAAGAGTTTGATAGTGTCTGGCCTTACACTTAGGTCTTTAATCCATTTTGAGTTTATTTTTGTGTATGGTGTTAGGGAGTGTTCTAATTTCATACTTTTACATGTACCTGTCCAATTTTCCCAGCACCACTTATTGAAGAGGCTGTCTTTTCTCCACTGTATATGCTTGCCTCCTTTATCAAAGATAAGGTGACCATATGTGCGTGGGCTTATCTCTGGGCTTTCTATCCTGTTCCATTGATCTATATTTCTGTTTTGGTGCCAGTACCAAACTGTCTTGATTACTGTAGCTTTGTAATATAGTCTGAAGTCAGGGAGCCTGATTCCTCCAGCTCCATTTTTCGTTCTCAAGATTGCTTTGGCTATTCGGGGTCTTTTGTGTTTCCATACAAATTGTGAAATTTTTTGTTCTAGTTCTGTGAAAAATGCCAGTGGTAGTTTGATAGGGATTGCATTGAATCTGTAGATTGCTTTGGGTAGCAGAGTCATTTTCACAATGTTGATTCTTCCAATCCAAGAACATGGTATATCTCTCCATCTATTTGTATCATCTTTAATTTCTTTCATCAGTGTCCTATAATTTTCTGCATACAGGTCTTTTGTCTCCTTAGGTAGGTTTATTCCTAGGTATTTTATTCTTTTTGTTGCAATGGTAAACGGGAGTGTTTTCTTAATTTCACTTTCAGATTTTTCATCATTAGTATACAGGAATGCAAGAGATTTCTGTGCATTAATTTTGTATCCTGCTACTTTACCAAATTCATTGATTAGCTCTAGTAGTTTTCTGGTAGCATCTTTTGGATTCTCTATGTATAGTATCATGTCATCTGCAAACAGTGACAGCTTTACTTCTTCTTTTCCCTTTTGGATTCCTTTTATTTCTTTTTCTTCTCTGATTGCTGTGGCTAACACTTCCAAAACTATGTTGAATAATAGTGGTGAGAGTGGGCAACCTTGTCTTGTTCCTGATCTTAGTGGAAATGGTTTCAGTTTTTCACCATTGAGGACAATGTTGGCTGTGGGTTTGTCATATACGGCCTTTATTATGTTGAGGAAAGTTCCCTCTATGCCTACTTTCTGCAGGGCTTTTATCATAAATGGGTGTTGAATTTTGTCGAAAGCTTTCTCTGCATCTATTGAGATGATCATATGGTTTTTCTCCTTCAATTTGTTAATATGATGTATCACGTTGATTGATTTGCGTATATTGAAGAATCCTTGCATTCCTGGAATAAACCCCACTTGATCATGGTGTATGATCCTTTTAATGTGCTGTTGGATTCTGTTTGCTAGTATTTTGTTGAGGATTTTTGCATCTATGTTCATCAGTGATATTGGCCTGTAGTTTTCTTTCTTTGTGACATCTTTGCCTGGTTTTGGTATCAGGGTGATGGTGGCCTCGTAGAATGAGTTGGGGAGTGTTCCTCCCTCTGCAATATTTTGGAAGAGTTTGAGAAGGATAGGTGTTAGCTCTTCTCTAAATGTTTGATAGAATTCGCCTGTGAAGCCATCTGGTCCTGGGCTTTTGTGTGTTGGAAGATTTTTAATCACAGTTTCAATTTCAGTGCTTGTGATTGGTCTGTTCATATTTTCTATTTCTTCCTGGTTCAGTCTCGGCATGTTGTGCATTTCTAAGAATCTGTCCATTTCTTCCAGGTTGTCCATTTTATTAGCATAGAGTTGCTTGTAGTAATCTCTTATGATCGTTTGTATTTCTGCAGTGTCAGTGGTTACTTCTCCTTTTTCATTTCTAATTCTATTAATTTGAGTCTTCTCCTTTTTTCTCTTGATGAGTCTGGCTAATGGTTTATCAATTTTGTTTATCTTCTCAAAGAACCAGCTTTTAGTTTCATTGATTTTTGCTATTGTTTCCTTCATTTCTTTTTCATTTATTTCTGATCTGATCTTTATGATTTCTTTCCTTCTGCTAGCTTTGGGGTTTTTTTGTTCTTCTTTCTCTAATTGCTTTAGGTGCAAGGTTAGGTTGTTTATTCGAGATGTTTCCTGTTTCTTGATGTAGGCTTGTATTGCTATAAACTTCCCTCTTAGAACTGCTTTTGCTGCATCCCATAGGTTTTGGATCGTCGTGTCTCCATTGTCATTTGTTTCTAGGTATTTTTTGATTTCCCCTTTGATTTCTTCAGTGATCACTTCGTTATTAAGTAGTGTATTGTGTAGCCTCCATGTGTTTGTATTTTTTACAGATCTTTTCCTGTAATTGATATCTAGTCTCATAGCGTTGTGGTCGGAAAAGATACTTGATACGATTTCAATTTTTTTAAATTTACCAAGGCTTGATTTGTGACCCAAGATATGATCTATCCTGGAGAATGTTCCATGAGCACTTGAGAAAAATGTGTATTCTGTTGTTTTGGGGTGGAATGTCCTATAAATATCAATTAAGTCCATCTTGTTTAATGTATCATTTAAAGCTTGTGTTTCCTTATTTATTTTCATTTTGGATGATCTGTCCATTGGTGAAAGTGGGGTGTTAAAGTCCCCTACTATGATTGTGTTACTGTCGATTTCCCCTTTTATGGCTGTTAGTATTTGCCTTATGTATTGAGGTGCTCCTATGTTGGGTGCATAAATATTTACAATTGTTATACCTTCCTCTTGGATCGATCCCTTGATCATTATATAGTGTCCGTCTTTGTCTCTTGTAATTGTCTTTATTTTAAAGTCTATTTTGTCTGATATGAGAATTGCTACTCCAGCTTTCTTTTGATTTCCATTTGCATGGAATATCTTTTTCCATCCCCTCACTTTCAGTCTGTATGTGTCTCTAGGTCTGAAGTGGGTCTCTTGTAGACAGCATATATATGGGTCTTGTTTTTGTATCCATTCAGCCAGTCTGTGTCTTTTGGTGGGAGCATTTAATCCATTTACATTTAAGGTAATTATCGATATGTATGTTCCTATTCCCATTTTCTTAAATGTTTTGGGTTTGTTATTGTAGGTGTTTTCCTTCTCTTGTGTTTCTTACCTAGAGAAGTTCCTTTAGCATTTGTTGTAAAGCTGGTTTGGTGGTGCTGAACTCTCTCAGCTTTTGCTTGTCTGTAAAGGTTTTAATTTCTCCATCAAATCTGAATGAGATCCTTGCTGGGTAGAGTAATCTTGGTTGTAGGTTTTTCTCCTTCATCACTTTAAGTATATCCTGCCACTCCCTTCTGGCTTGCAGCGTTTCTGCTGAAAGATCAGCTGTTAACCTTATGGGGATGCCCTTGTGTGTTATCTGTTGTTTTTCCCTTGCTGCTTTTAATATGTTTTCTTTATATTTAATTTTTGATAGTTTGATTAATATGTGTCTTGGTGTGTTTCTCCTTGGATTTATCCTGTATGGGACTCTCTGTGCTTCCAGGACTTGATTAACTATTTCCTTTCCCATATTAGGGAAGTTTTCAACTATAATCTCTTCAAATATTTTCTCAGTCCCTTTCTTTTTCTCTTCTTCTTCTGGGACCCCTATAATTCGAATGTTGGTGCGTTTAATGTTGTCCCAGAGGTCTCTGAGACTGTCCTCAGTTCTTTTCATTCTTTTTTCTTTATTCTGGTCTGCAGTAGTTATTTCCACCATTTTATCTTCCAGGTCACTTATCCGTTCTTCTGCCTCAGTTATTCTGCTATTGATCCCATCTAGAGTATTTTTAATTTCATTTATTGTGCTTGTCATCGTTTCTTGGTTCCTCTTTAGTTCTTCTACGTCCTTGTTAAATGTTTCTTGCATTTTGTCTATTCTATTTCCAAGACTTTGGATCATCCTTACTATCATTATTCTGAATTCTTTTTCAGGTAGACTACCTATTTCCTCTTCATTTGTTAGGTCTGGTGTGTTTTGACCCTGCTCCTTCATCTGCTGTGTGTTTTTCTGTCTTCTCATTTTGCTTATCTTACTGTGTTTGGGGTCTCCTTTTGACAGGCTGCAGGTTCGTAGTTCCCGTTGTTTTTGGTATCTGTCCCCAGTGGCTAAGATTGGTTCAGTGGGTTGTGTAGGTTTCCTGGTGGAGGGAACTAGTGCCTGTGTTCTGGTGGATGAGGCTGGATGTTGTCTTTCTGGTGGGTTCGTCCACGTCTGGTGGTGTGTTTTGGGGTGTCTGTGGCCTTATTATGATTTTAGGCAGCCTCTCTGTTAATGGATGGGGCTGTGTTCCTCTCTTGCTAGTTGTTTGGCATAGGGTGTCCAGCACTGTAGCTTGCTGGTCGTTGAGTGAAGCTGGGTCTTGATGTTGAGATGGAGATCTGTGAGAGATTTTCGCCGTTTGGTATTACGTGGAGCTGGGAGGTCTCTTGTGGACCAGTGTCCTGAAGTTGGCTCTCCCACCTCAGAGGCACAGCCCTGATGCCTGGCTGGAGCACCAAGAGCCTTTCATCCACACGGCTCAGAATAAAAGGGAGAAAAAATGGAAAGAAAGAAAAAAAGAGGATAAAATAAAATAAAATAAAGCAATTATAATAAAAAATAAGAAAAAAAATTATTAAGAGTAAATTTATTAAGAAAAAAAATTTTTTTTAATTTTTAAAAATAGATTTATTAATTTTTTATACTAAAAATAAGAAAAAAATTATTTAGAAAAAATTTATTAAGAAAAAAAATTTTTTAATTTTGTAAAATAAAAAATATGAAAAAACTTATTAAAAATTTTTTTAAAAATAGAAAATAAGGAAAAAATTATTAAGAAAACATTTATTAGGGAAAAAAAATTTTTAAGCCAAAAAAAAAAAAAAAAAAAAAAAAAACGGACGGACCTAACCCTAGGACTAACGGTGAGAGCAAAGCTATACAGACAAAATCTCACCCAGAAGCATACACATCTACACTCACAAAAAAAAGGAAAAGGGGAAAAGTTAATATATCCTGCTCCCAAAGTCCATCTCCTAAATTTGGGATGATTCGTTGTCTATTCAGGTATTCAACAGATGCAGGCACATCAAGTTGTTTGTGGAGCTTTAATCCGCTGCTTCTGAGGCTGCTGGGAGAGATTTCCCTTTCTCTTCTTTGTTCGCACAGCTCCCGGGGTTCAGCTTTGGATCTGGACCCGCCTCTGCATGTAGGTCCCCCGAGGGCGTCTGTTCCCCGCCCAGACAGAACGAGGTTAAAGGAGCAGCTGCTTCGGGGGCTCTGGCTCAGTCAGGCCGGGGGGAGGGAGCGGTACGGAGGAGGCGGGGCGAGCCTGCGGCGGCAGAAGCCGGCGTGACGTTGCAGCAGCCTGAGGCGCGCCGTGCGCTCTCCTGGGGAAGTTGTCCACGGATTACGGGAGCCTGGCCGTGGCGGGCTGCACAGGCTCCCGGGAGGGGCGGTGTGGAGAATGACCTGTGCTCGCCCACAGGCTGTTTGGTGGCGGCAGCAGCAGCCTTAGCGTCTCATGCCCGTCTCTGGGGTCCGCGCTGATAGCCGCGGCTCTCGCCCGTCTCTGGAGTTCGTTTAAGTGGCGCTCTGAATCCCCTCTCCTTGCACGCCGCGAAACAAAGAGGCAAGAAAAAGTCTCCTGCCTCTTCGGCAGCTGCAGACTTTTTCTCGTGCACCCTCCCGGCTAGTTGTGGTGCGCTAGACCCTTCAGGCTGTGTTCACGCAGCCAACCCCAGTCCTCTCCCTGGGATCCGACCGAAGCCCGCGCCTCAGCTCCCAGCCCCCGCCCGCCCCGGCGGGTGAGCAGACAAGCCTCTCGGGCTGGTGAGTGCTGCTCGGCGCCGAGCCTCTGTGCGGGAATCTCTCCGTTTTTCCCTCTGCGTCCCTGTTGCTGTGGGATCCGCGCTGATAGCCGCGGCTCGCGCCCGTCTCTGGAGCTCGTTTAGGCGGCGCTCTGAATCCCCTCTCCTTGCGCGCCGCGAAACAAAGAGGCAAGAAAAATTCTCTTGCCTCTTTGGCAGCTGCAGTCTTTTTCCCGGACTCCCTCCCGGCTAGCACCGAAGCCCGAGCCCCAGCTCCCAGGCCCCGCCCGCCCCGGCGGCTGAGCAGACAAGCCTCTCGGGCTGGTGAGTGCTGGTCGGCACCGCTCCTCTGTGCGGGAATCTCCGCTTTGCCCTCCGCACCCCTGTGGCTGCGCTCTCCTCCGTGGCTCCGAAGCTTCCCCCCTCTGCTACCCGCAGTCTCTGCCCACGAAGGGGCTTCCTAGTGTGTGGAAACCTTTCCTCCTTCACAGCTCCCTCCCACTGGTGCAGGTCCCGTCCCTATTCTTTTGTCTCTGTTATTTCTTTTTTCTTTTGCCCTACCCAAGTACGTGGGGATTTTCTTGCCTTTTGGGAGGTCTGACGTCTTCTGCCAGCGTTCAGTGGGTGTTCTGTAGGAGCAGTTCCACGTGTAGATGTATTTCTCATATATCTGTGGGGAGGAAGGTGATCTCCGCGTCTTACTCTTCCGCCATCTTGCCCCTCCCCCTCTTTCTTTAGTATTTGATACCATTTATTATAGTCATTTAAACACATTCTCTATCCTCTTTAATAAGTTGTCAGTTTCCCAAGGGAAGCAGTTGTGTTTATTTTCTTTTGTATCTCCCCATGTATTTAGTACAGCATCTGGCCCATACTCATTGAATTTGAGAAACTGGACAATTTTCTGAGGAAAGGAAGGCAGGAACTATTATGCCTATTTTATAGCTGAGGAAATAGGCTCAAAGTGACCAAGTTATTTACAGCTGTATGACTTATAAATGACGGGGCTTGTACTAGAGCTTACCTCCAGTCCAGCATTAGCTTGTTTAGCTGCTATTTATGTAATCAATTACAAACCACCAGAACTGTAGCCCATTCTTTTAGAAGGAAGTTTGTAAGAGAACCTTTGGATTCAACAAGCAAAACTGATAAGGAAATAAGTTCCAATGTGCATCTGATCTGGAGATGCCTGTTGTGGTGTCCACAAAATAGAGCTGAGGAGAGCTTACCACGAAGGTCAATCCATGGAGAAAATACATGGCAGGGAGTCCAGGCACCTGGATATGAGGCCTGAACTTGAATTAGCTAGTGGCTCAGCGTTGGATAAGATATGGTACCTCTTTGCTCCTCACTTTCCTTGTCTGTCAGATAGGGACATTATGCCCATCCTAACAAGCCCACAGGTTGCTCTGAGGAAACAGATGCCAAATACAGTTAATCCTCACTATTCATAGCAGTTATGTTTCATAAAATCACTGCAAACACTGACCTGGTGAATACTGAACCACTGCTCCTAAGGGAGATATCGGTAGGGTTGCTGTGAGCCTCTGATCACATTTTCATCAACCAATCAGTATATAAACTTGGTTTCTGTGTATTCCCTTTAAAGACACCTTATTTAATATTCACTGTCAATTCATTAACATTGAACTTACAGACAACAGCCCTATAACTCATGCCTGAACAAAGCTGATTTAACACATCTATTTTCTAAGTAAGGCACATTAGAGCCTTCTTGAGCTTAGGAACCCTAGACAGCATTTTAGCACTATGCTTGGGTATCGTTTCAAACAGTGAAATCACCAACAAAAGCACAAAAATGCAACAAACATGGCAGCAAATGTACTACAAAAAGGACACTTTATAGGATGAAACTGAATTAAGAAGGGAAAAGAGTATAAAAAAGAGTGGATATATGTATATGTATTACTGATTTACTTTGTTGTACACCTGAAACTAACACAACATTGTAAATCAACTCTACTCCAATAAAAATTCGAAAAAAAAATTGTTCTAAGATTAAAAAAAAAAAAAGAAAAAGAAGGCAGGGCATCACCCTGTTTGATCTCAGCTGGGAACGTGCACGTCGGAATACAAGTTTTCACTACCCTGCACATGTCTGTGAATGACCGTGAAAGCAAGTGAGTATTGACCTGGGGTTACAGATGAGTTTTAGAAAGTAGGAGAATTTAGAAATTGAGTCCATAAATAATGAGGATAGACTGCACGTAAGCTTTAAGAATCGGGGTGTTAATACGAGAACGATGACAGGTAATTCACAAGAGAAAAAAATTTTAAATGGCCAATGAACATATGAAAAGATGTTCAACATCACTACTCATCAAGGAAACGAAAATTAAAACCAAAATGGAATACCACTGGCCATCCACCAAAATGGCCAAAATGTAAAAGACCGATGATATTAAATGTTGGCAAAGATGCGGAACAATGGGAACTCCAGGTACTGCTGATGGATGTAGAGAGTCAGTACAACCACTTTGGAAAGCTATTTGGTAGAATATACTGATGTTGAATATATGCCAATGTTAAGGCCCAAGAATTCCACTCCTAGATGTATACCCAACAGAAATGTCTACATATGTTTACCAAATTACATGTGTATGAGACAGTTATCTCTGATTGCCTAAGAGATGAAAGAAACTAAATGTCCATCTAACAGAATTAAAAAAGCATGACTAAATTCACAACAGAATACTATACAACAGCAAGAATGAAGGGACTACAGTTACACTCAACAACACAGATGACTCTCATAAACACAATTTTGAGCCAAAGAAGACAGACATAAAAGAGAGTATACACTGTATAAGTTCATTTATATAAAGTTCAAAAACAGGCAACATCTATAGTGCTGGAATTCAGAAGAGTATTTATTCTTGGGGCAACAGTGACTGGAATGGGCCTGATGCTACCTCAAGGAGGCTGGTGACATTCTGTTCTTGATCCGGGTAGTTACACAGCATCCTCACTTTCTGCACACTTATGAGCTGTGCACTTTTCTATGTGTACTTTATACTTTAATAAAACTTGAAAAATAGATTTTTATAAGTGGAGGTAGAGACAAAACACTTAATGAACACGTACTATGTGTCAGACATTTTACTCAGCATCTCATTTAATCTTTGCAACACCCCATGGGTTTTCATAGCTTGCCTAATAATAAAAATCACAGATGGCACTTGCTAAAATTGGAAAATCACCAGATCTCACTTCAGGTCTTATGAGTTAAAATCTTTAAAGGATGGTACTGGAACAACAGCCATTTAAATAGATGATTATATAATCAGCCATTGACATATATTGACTGGTATGTGTCCTGAGGAGTGAGTTTGATATGATGTTTAACATATAACATGAACATAAATGGTAGCTCTTTTTATTTTTAGGTAGTTGCCTTCATTATATAGATGAAGAACCAAGTGCAGTGAAGGAAAATGATTTATTTAAGGTCACAGCTGGAAGCAAATGTTTTATATGTTATCTTACTTTATGCTAATAACCAGTCAGGGGAGTAAATTCCATTATGTTTATCTTACCCAGGAGCAAACTGTAGCTCCAGGAACTTAAGTAACTTGCCCAAGGACATTTAGCCAGGAAATGGTGGGGGTGGAGCCAGGTCAGTCTAACTTAGGAAGCTCTGATGGATTCATTTCTCATAGGTTCCGCCACAGGTTAGGAAGGGTAGAAGAAAGGCAAATCCAGGAGCACAGAACACAGACTTTATTTTTACATTTCATATGCCCGGTCTTTAACATACACTCTCTTTCCTACTGAGTATCGTCACCTCTGAGCAATTAGGGTAGGCTGCATACTTCCCTGGTTCCATCTTTAAATAGAACATGACAGGGGTGGGGGGAAGGGAGATGATAGGATGCTTGGGTGATGTGACCAGTGTCTAGGATAGTTGTAATCTGTGTCATTTACTCACACAGATAACCTATCTTATTTGGGCTGCTGTCATCACTGATTGGTGAAGCTAGAAGGCAACCTTACCACAAATTTGGGGAAATTCTTTAGTCTTTTCGGAAGGTAGCTCTTGGAAAATCCCTGTTTGAAACAGAGCTTTCTCTTGTCCTTTTTCGTGGCTAAGTAATACCTCTGGGAGTCAAGGTGGTGGCTAGAAACTATTTTGCAAGGTCAGATGTCATGAGCACTGATTCATCATTATTGTCAAAGAGCAAGAATGCTTCTGTCTCAGGTTAGAGTGAAGAGGGTGATTTTTGACCCCTTTTGCTCATAGAGTAGAATAATCCTCAGTCTCACTGCCTACAACTTTTACTAGTTCATCGTCATTTGTTAAAAATCAGGACCACATTTTATTAGTGGGCAGGGTCTTCATACCTTAAAGAAAAGAAACAGACACTGACCTATTTTTTTTCCCCCTTCCTGTACTTATATGTCATTCATTTCCACTAACCTGTGTTCATCTAGTTGAAAGAACCAAGACTTCTTCCTTGAGTAGGAGGTGAGAAATCTTTACTCTGTTCTCTGTAGCTTGTTTTGGAGCTCTGGATATAGGCTGCACAGTTTAGGTCGCTTTAACACTAGAGACCGTGGAAAAATGGGAAAAACGTATTCTCTCTCGTCTGTCTTGCTCCTTTTTTTATGCTACGACACTGATGGATGTCATGTTGACTTAGTTTTTATGACATTGCAAGGGCAAGATCCTAACCTTAAATAAAGCTTCAATGGGAAGGAGTTAGAAACGCCACTGAAGACTCCAGTTCAGCTTTTGTTAAGAAAGTCGTAATTGGTTTTTTGCTTGCCTACTGCTCATGTGCATATAAATTGCCTAGCCAGAGGACCATCTGTTATATGCTCATATCCCACCATCATTGTAGTCATCTCATTTTTATCACTGTCGCCATAATTATCTTTATTCTCAACATTAGAAAGCTTTGACTACTACTGACTAAAAGCCTTGACCACTGCTGACTGATACCCTACCATGGCAGCAGCATCATGCTTGGTATATTGAGTAGTGCCCGGAGGCACAGACCTCTCTGTCGTTCAGACATGACTGACATAGTCCAGCCTCCACCCCCCTCTTCCTTTCAGGGGATCATGCACAATGCAAACAGATCATGTTTACTTACAGTTCTGGATGAAACACAAGGATGACAAAGATCTCTCAGTGCTTATGCAATCCCGCCTTTTCTGGGAGGCTCCTAAACAGATAGATGTGCTGAGCTTTCAGCTGGGAGAAATGGAAAACCAACCAGACTTGGAGTCAGAAAAACCAACTGCAGCCATTTTTCTAACATTCTGGCTTTGATCAAATATTACAGTTTTGCTTCGAGCAATTTTGCACCTAATCATTTAACTCACATGTGGTGGGGAAAGGTACATTAATCGATCATGTTTTAGATTCACTGACATTCAGCCCAAATATTCTGGCCTTGTAAGAACAGTCCAATTTCCCAATGCCTGCAGGCAGTTGCTAAGCTGTTGCCCTGTGTTCCAGAGAGGGGAAAAGTATCCCTTTGTGTAAGAGACAGAAATTCCTAAATCCAGAGGATGGGGAGGAAGAGGAGGAGGAATAAGAGAAGGAAGAGAAAGAGGAAGAGGAGGGGGAGGAGGAGGAGGAGAAGGAGAAGAAACAAGGAGGAGGGGGAGGAGGAGGAGGAGGGACAGGGAGGAGGAGGGGAGTGCCAAAAACCCTTTTGTGCCCTTGCTCAGCTTTTTCATTCCAAAATGGGGGTGGGGTTGGGGGAGTCATCTGGCTCAGGGGTGAGGCGATAAATGGAACCAAGGAAAACTTTTAATTAAGAGACAGTTGGGGACTTCCCTGGTGCTGCGGTGGTTAAGAATCCGCCTGCCAACGCAGGAGACACGGGTTCGAGCCCTGGTCCTGGAAGATCCCACATGCCACGGAGCAGCTAAGCCTGTGCGCCACAACGACGGAGCCTGCACTCTAGAGCCTGCGAGCCACAACTACTGAGCCCGCGTGCCACAACTACTGAAGCCCGCACGCCTAGAGTTCATGCTCCACAACAAAAGAAGCCACCACAATGAGAAGCCCGCACACCACAATGAAGAGTAGCCCCCGCTCTCGCCGCAAGTAGAGAAAGTCTGTGCACAGCAATGAAGACCCAACACAGCCAAAAATTAATTAATTAATTTTTTTAAATGTTAAAAAAAAAGAGACAGGTTGGCACAAAGGACAGAACATTGCCTTTGAAAACAGACAAAGTGAGATCTGAGACCTGGCTCTATCACTTATCTGTTGTTGTTACTTTGGACAAGTTTCCTCACTTCTCAGCTTCTCAGTTTTCTCAGCTGTAAAGTGGGGATAAAATCTTGATCTTTCAAAGGTTGCTCTATGGATTATAGGTAATGTACCTCATACAGGTGCTAGCACATTGCTTGGTTTTCAGTAAAAGACAATTACTAGCATTCTTTAATTCTAGATATTGAATAGATACAAAGATATAAAGATAAATGGGATACACAGTTGGTTCTCTAGCTGTTCACTCTGTAGGAAATGAAATGTCATGTTTCCTGGATACCATTAATAAAGGTGGACTATAAATCCATGTTTGATTACAGCATCGCAATTATTCCCGTCTTCCAAGCAGATAGCTTGAGGTTATCTCAACTCTTCTCCATCCCTTTATCCCCACATCTGATTATTCACTAAGTCCTACCGCTTTCATTGTTAAAATATTTCTCACATCAAAACCTCTTCTTTCTATATCTGTTCTTACTACCCTTGCCATAGTTCTGAACCTAATCTTCTCTGTCCCAGGTTGTTGCAGCTTTTCTTAACTGAGTTCTTCTAAACTTTTTCCACATTACTTTGTTTTCCAAGCAAGTTATTTTTTTGAAATGGCTCAAATTCTAATCCATGTTTGATTATCCTATATTGTTTACTAAGCAGGGTTTTATAGTTTGTCTTGGTAGGATCGTCAACCTTTTGGTTCTAACCTCCCTTCCTACTGGTGGATCTCAAGTGACTGTGCTCTCCAGGGAACATTTTTGGTTGTCAAGACTGGGAAGGGGGAATGTTACTGGCATGTAGTGGGTAGAGGCTGAGGATGCTGCTTGACATCCTACAACGCCCACACACCACACGGAATCATTCAGCCCAAAATGTCAATATGCCAGGACTGAGAAAACTTGCTTTACAGCTGAGGTAATCAGAACAAGGCTGGAAACAGAAACAGTAGGTGCGATTGCTAGTTAACAGATGGGAAGTTGGGAGAAAGCAGGATGGAGTGTGAGAAAGCAAGAGGAGAAGTTCAAGACTGATGTGCCCTTCGTGTATATGATTTGCTCCACAGAAGGAAATGAGCATGAATGATAAAGAAATCGAGCTGCACTGGACAGCTGGGTATAGGGGAACCTTCAGGAAAACACTGGGCAATGCACGTGTGAGGCAGCGGGTCTGGGAGAGGAGAGGAGTGTTGCATTTTCTGCAGGGCACCTCCTAGACAAAGCACACGTGACAAACAGGCTCGCCTCTCTCTCAGAGGCAGCAACAGGGATTTTTGATACGTAAATGCAAAAATATATAAAAATCATCTCTGGAACTGCACTTTATATCATTGAAATATGAGACCAAATTAATTCCAGTAACAGAAATTTAACGAGAACAATGATGATAATACTAACAATTATAATAGTGGTTTAGATTCATATGTCACTTTTAACCTAAAGAGTTTGATGAAATAAAGAAATCATAATTTTCTATAGCGATATAAGAAACTGTGTGATAAAACCTTTAGTGATGTTATTTTCAGATAAAATATAAATTTCTAAAGTTCCAGATGCAAGGCAGTGAAAAGTGTTTTTGTTTTTGTTTTTGCAATAAGCCACTGAATGCGAGATAATTTCAAAGGAGAATTTAATGATAAGATTTATGCAGTGAAGATACCAAGAGGGCCACAGACACACACCTTCACTTTCTTAGGTTGCTGTGGCTGATTTGCACTTGTATTAGGACGTCTGTGAGGTGACATGCATGATTAATCACTAATATTATCATTAATATCTCTTAATATAGAAGATGGATCATGGTGTATCTAAATTGCACCCTGCCTCAGCTGTTACTTTATTAAAAAACTGAGACCAACAGTCAGAGAGAAATATTAATGGCATGCAATTTAGTTTAAATCTTAGTTCGCAAAGAGATCTCAAAAATAATTGTATGTTTTGCCAGGAGGAATACCTGTTCTGCAAAAACTGTTTTGGACCAATTCCCTTGCTCTTCAGATCAAATGAATGTCTGTTCCATATTAACATGTTTATTTGATCTCAGGTTGTCAATAAGACCATTAGAGAACATTCAGCTTCAAAGACCGAGACGGCACAGTAAAGATACAGTGTAAAGTACAGGGTGAAGCGAGGAATTTATTTTTAACCTCATGGAGGATTGGACATTAATGAGATACTACTTTAGGTCTGAAATGGGAGGTTTGCAGCAAGAAAAAAAAAAAGTTGAATGTGATTATTAACCCAATCTTGTCTTTACAAGATGCTTTCTAAATGACTATAGCTTACATTTGGGTAATACTGTGGAGCACCTACATATAGAGCACCTACATATGGGCTATTTCATTTGATGTTCACTGCAACCTAGCCATCAGGCAGGGCAGAAGTTACCATCCCCATTTTACAGATTATGAAACAAATCATTCAGAAAAGACAAGTGATTTCTTTAAAGTCACCCAGTAAAATACCCCCTCTTTACAGCCTTATCTAAAGTAGGATTTTTTTTTTAACTAGATGACTATTACAGTCTCTCCTAAACTTGGTATTTTAAAATATGTTTAAGAAGTATTTTACATTAAGAAAGTACTACATGGTTTGTATTCTGTTTCCAAGTGTATTATCTCATTTGATCCTCATAAACAACCCACCAAGCTAAGCATTATTATCTCTAATTTAAAGATGAAGCCATAGATGTTCAAAAAGTTTAAGGGATTTGCCCCAGGTCACCATTTTGAGGACGTGGCTGGAACTCAAGCCCATGTGTTGAGTCCAAATTCAAGGTGAGTTTCTACTATACTTATTCTGAAATGCAGCTTAATTGTTAGTGGGTGTCAGATTCCTAGAACTATTTGACTTTCAATGAGACACTTGGAACTCCAGTGTCTTTAAAGAACCAGACAGATGAATCTGTCATATAGAAATTTCAGGTTCTTCCAGGGACAGAGGAAGGACTTCATTTTTGGCTAGGCTGCCTTCCCAAATGCCATAAACCCTAGCGTGTGAGCAGCTGTGCTTAGGATATCCTAATGAAAAAACTGTCCTATCTGATTCCACTGTCCAAATGGAAAGAAATACAAAGTAGTTAAACATGAAAAACAAATGTCTAGCAAACCCTTGTTTCTGGGAGACCGGAGCAGTGGGAGGCTATGAAGAAGTCATTTATCATTTTAAAGGTGGCTATGTCCCTTTAAATGCAATCTGTAATGACTTATGACTCCAGCGACCCTTCTTGATTACTGCCTGTTGCCATCCATTATCACCATGGAAACAGCGCTGTTGCCAGCTGTGTGCTTTGTGGTGGGGTGGAGGCGGTGCTATTGACTGGGGACAAGAGGCTAGTACATGTGGGACTCTGGATTTTTAGGACTCTTTTTTTCAAGAGGAAAGAAATTGAGGGGACATGGCTCCATTCTTCCCACAGCAGGCCCCTAGGTAAGGTGTAATCCACAGGGGAACACCAGACCAGATGGTCTCAATGCCCTTGCCTCTCTCTGGGAAGAAAATAAGATGAGATCAGAAACACTCCAGTCTGGATGATAATCTACCAGGTGGCAGAAGGCATGAGGAAGGGGCAAACCATGTGCAAATTTCATTAACACAATTTCTCATGGAGACTCTTCAAGCATGCAAGCCAATCTTCTCTGCTGCCTTGTTCCTAAGCCTCTAGTGTATTCATCTCCAAGAGTGATCTGCAAAATCCATCCAGCCTCCCCCTACCTGACTCAGTCTTAATTTCATCCCCATCTTCCTTCTATTTTGGTTTTCTGCCCCTCTCTTTGCTCTTCTTGTATGTGACCCTTAGCCTTTTATGCCTGCCTGCTTTCTCTCATCTCCCCTTCCTTATCTAAAGAATGATGTTAGCAAGATGGACTGGGAAAAGAAGGAGACAATCTATTCCAACCTCCTCCTGTTATAGACAAGAAAACTGGCATCCAAAGTGGTTTCAGGAACTCCCCAAAACCACTCAGAGCCCTCTTGGCAGCCTCAGTACTAAAACCCGCGTCTCTGAATTCCTAGCCCACTGCTTCCTCTAGCACATGGGTTTGCTCTATCATATTTTCCCCTCACTTCTTAGGCTAATTCTCTGCCACACAGAAGTACAGTCAAATCTCAACTCTAGGCCAATTATTATTTAGTGCAGAGTAATCCTTGCTTTCACGGAGGGTTTTTCTCTGCAGAACTTGGTTTGCCCCAGAGACTTCAGAGGATTCATTCTCATGAGATACTCAAGTTGGAGGGGTGCAGGGCCAGGATGGCTTAGTCATCTTTCTACTTTATTTAAAGTGAGCATTAAAGTCCCAGGGCATGGAAAGGCTCGAAATGGGTATATAAAAAAGTGCTAGAAAAATCAGAATATTGCACTCTGCCCTGCTGAACTCTGCTTGAGCTGCAGGCTGCTGGGGGAATGAGAGACACCATCTCTGGGTTTGCTGCAAAAATGTCACACACACGTTATTTGGTTAGCAAAGGAATTTTTTACACATGACATTCCATTCAACTTCCAAGATCTCTGGAGAATGCCCACAATCGATGTCTGGTGTCAAGATAGAGGCAGGCTGGTAAAGTAGAAAGGATACAGAACCTGGAGACTGTTGACCTGGACCCCAGTCCTGGCTCTGCAGCCAAGCTTGCATTGAAGCTGTGATTAAAACTCTTCCCCTCCTGGACATCTATGTCTTTGTTTGTGATGTCAGGTTGTACGCCAAGGTTATCTATCCTCTAGAACACCTTTTCCAACTTCAGCCTAATTGTAATGATAATAGCAGAGGCAGGATTGCTACCCTTTATTTAGCCCTACTGTGTACCCAGCAACTTTGCAAGCATCATTATCCCATTAATGCTCATAACCTCTCACATAGGTAGGAACTGTTATCCCAAGTTAGAAATATGGAAATGGATTCAGACAGATTAAGGATCTTCCCTAGGGTTATTACATATTAATTTAAACAGCAAAACTAGGATTCATGCCCAGGTCCGTTGGTCCAACACCACTTTACCAAATGACAATGTCTTTGAAGAGTCTATGATTTTACTATCATTTCTGACTTTTTAAAAGCCACATATTCATTTATTCAATGAATATTTATTGTGTCTAATACATGCAATTTTTTCTTTGTAATACTTTTATTTCAGACTTACATAAAGGAATGAATACTTTTATCACCTCTCTTGAAAGTAAATAGTCTCTTTGATGGTACTCTGATATTATTTTAGCCACTCCAGCTTTTATTTGATTAGTATGGTATATCTTTTCTCATCCTTTTACTTGTAACCTATTTGTGTCTTTATACTTAAAGCATATTTCTGGTAGACAGTATATAATTGGGTCCTGTTATTTTATCCATTCTGACAATCTCTGCCTTTTAAATGGAATATTGAGACAACTTAAATTTAATGTAATTATTAATATGATTTGGTTTAAGGCTGCTACTTGCTATTTGCTTGATCTGTTTCCTTTTTCCTCTTTTCTGATTTCCTTTGGGTTAGTATTTTTCATGATTTTTTCTTATCTCTTTTGTTGGTTTATTAGATAAGGCTCTATGCTGTGTTATTTTAATGGATGCTTTAGGGTTTATACTATAACTTATCACAGTCTATTTTCAAATGATATTATATCACTTCGCGTATAGTATAAAAAGCTTACATTAGTATGTTTCCATGTCTCTCTTTCCTGACCTTTGTTCTTTTTTTCCTCATACATTTTATTGCTAATTATGAACCCCAAAATACATTACTATTTTTGCTTTAAATGGTCATTTATCTTTTTTATGGCTTTATGTTTTTTAAGAGCAGTTTTAGGGGCACAGCAAAATTAAGAGAAGGAATAACATGCAACTTTTAAAAAGCGGGGGATACAGTGATGAACAAAAGAGACAAAGCCCCTGTCCTCCTGAAACTCACAGTCTATTTTATGTATTCAGGGAACTGTAATCAGATAAATATGCACATAACTTTAGGTAGAAATCAATGTTCTGAAGAAAGAAATTGGATGACGGGATAAAGCCAGTTTAGGTGGCTTCCCTGAGCAAGTGACATCTAGGCTGAGACCTGAAACAGAAGAATGAATCAGCTATTCACAGAGCTGGGGGAGAAGGGTGGCAGGTAGGGAGGAACAAGAACAGAGTCCTGCGGAGGGAAGGAGCTGGTATTTCTGAGGGAGAGCAAGTGGAGTGGAGACGAAGGGGTATGAGTTCTGGGGAGCAATGCAAAGGGTGAAAGATGATCTGGTCAGAGCTGTAGACAGGAACCAGATGAGTACAGCCTTGAAAGTGCTGTGAGGTCATACAGCTCCATTTTAAGTGTGAGGAGACATCAAAAGAATGTAAACATGTATAACCAAGATGTATGTATGTGAATACACACTCTCTAGAGTTTAAACATGAAATAGTTTTAAATCTTTCGACACTTACCTCAACTATACTCTATGCAAGTTTCATTAACAACATCTTTTGGTCTTGCTCCTTTGCTTCTGAGCCATTTTCATATATTAGAGCACTCTAGCTATACTACTGAATTCTTAGCCCTGGTTACTTTAATGCTAATCTAAACCTCTCTTTAAGATTTTGTCTTCTCACCTCCCCAGTACAGACTAGATCTATCCAAGGCTCTAGAGTAGGGGCCACAAATGTTTTTCTGTAAAGGGGCAAATGGTAAACATTTTAGGCTTTGCAAGGCCATATGTTCTCTGTCGCAACTACTCAACTCTGCAGTTATAGTGTGAAAGCAGCCATAGACAATACAGAAATGTGCGGGCGTGGCTGTATTCCAACAATATTTATACACAGTGAAATTTGAATTTCATGTAATTTTCAGATGTCTTGAAATTTTATTCTTCTTTTCATTTTCATTTCTTTTCTATCTTGGCTCATAGGCCAAATAGAAACAGACAGGATAGTTTTGCCTTCTCTGGTGATTTGGAGTTAGAGGAGGTATATGAAGTATATGGTCCACTTTTTATACAAAATTTATCCCTCCTCTATTTTTATGTCTTTCATCTGGTGAGCAGGGCCAGGGATGATAGAAGTCTTCTATGTGCCGACCCATGGTCTTTTTGCTGTATTTTCGCTGTTGGCTGTCACCATTCTTTAGGCTAACATTGAATGGGAGAAGCAGAAACTGTCAGTACCCGTCCGTATCCCCTCAGCCTGTATCTTTTTCATTGACTAACTTCCAACTGCCAGAACCTATATCTCTTTGCTTGATAGTTTTCCTTGGCTTCCAGAGCACCCTCTTCTTATGCAGTAGTAGGTTGGAAGTGGTAGGGAATTAATATTCCTCAGGAGCAGCCCTCAAGTATTCCTCAAACAATGATTGACAGGAGAGGGCAGATAAAACCCCCAGCTCCCTCTCCTCCAGGATTATCCTAAGGATAATCCACATTGGCCTCAGCAGGATTTAGATACAGCTTCCTCAGTGGCAACTTGCTTGATAACTCATTCTTTATTCGTTGCTTCCCATTTCACTTCCTTACTCTCTTACAGATGTTTTTGAGGATCACCTCCCTAATAAAGTACTTGAACTTGAATCCTTGCCTGAAGGTCTGGTTCTAGTGGAAAACAAAACAAGATAATGGGCATCTAGACCCTCTGTGTCAACCAGTGTCCACTGCTGATCCCCTTTTAAGACACATAATGAGAGCTTTGGAGGTCTTCAGTGGGATCTGTCTGTGAATGGTTAGATGTGAATGTTGTCTTCAAATATCTGACATTTATCATAGAGGAAGGATTTGATTTAAACCCACGTGGCTCTAGAGGACAGAAATAGGATAATCAAATAAACATTATGGGAAGTATAGCTCAGATAAGAAATAGAGTTTTCATAGTCATAGTTATCATGAATTAACTTGGTCTACCTCATGAGTCAGTGAGATCCTAGTCTATGGATATATCCATATGAAATTTGACCAGTGACTTCTTGGTAGGGATATTAAAGAGTATGCAATCAACTGACTGAAGTTAGACCTGCATATGCATTAATATTCCTTCACACTCTTGCATTCTTGCATCTGGGGATTAAATAAAGAAACCTCGAAGCACTGGGAAAGGCAAACAAACCAAATGTCAGGAATTGATACATCACAGAAAAGAAACTTTATCCAAATTGTGATGACTGAGTTTAGGAAATTGTTTCTTATCCAAAAACTCATAACTCATTTCACAAGATAGTTTCCAAAGGATCCTGAAACTGTTGATGTGGAGAACGGTGACTCATAGCCCAGTCTGACACCTCTTCATACCTGAAGAGAAATTTATCCAAGTTGAACAACCATAATCTCCCCTAGGAAGAATTATGGCACCATTACCCTGCCCTCCAGTGGCTCTTTCTCCTCTCTTCCCAGAGAAAACTGAGCAAAAAGTAAAATATTTTATTGCTCTCAAAGTCATGTCAAATATTTATTGGGGCAATTCTCTAGTTGTCACCACCAATTGCACACCCTGGTCATGTTATAAATCTTATTAGTGTCATACTCATGAAAGAGAACCACCTGACTTGGGCACTTGGTTAGCAGGTCTTTCTTACTCTCTACAGAATGGGATTCTAAAATTTCATGTGGAAACTGGCAAGGGTAATGGAGATTAGGAATTGGCCAAAAAGTACAAGAAAGATAATGAATCATTTAGAATCTTAAGCGATGGAGTTAGAGACATTTCAGAGAATGTCAGAGCTAAATCTTGTGTTTCAGTGTTGAGGGGAAGGAATAAAATAGCACATAAGCCATGGTATCAGCTGACCAGATTTCTTGTCTGAATTTTGTTCCTATTTCACTAGGAAACAACAAGTAAGTAGATTCCCTTCACTGGGTTTCAATTTTTTTTCATTTTTAAAGTAAAGGGATTGAAACATTGACTGCTAAATTCCCTTCAGGTTTAAAATTGTGATTTATAGCTGCATCTATTATTATCCTTTTCCAAAGTATTTTTCCTATACATTCACTCAGTAATGTGAGATGAATATCCGCATGCTAAGTATACATATAAACACATATATGTTTATATATATACAAACTTGTATATATATTGTTTACATACATGTTTGTATATGTATGTAGATGGTTGTTTGTATTCATATAAATATACACTTATAAGTAAATATACACAATCATATGTGTGTGCATGTGTGTCTCTGTACATACACACAGACAAATATAACATGCGTATATGCATAAAAAATAAGAAAGCAGAATGAGGAATATCTAGTGGAGGGATACGATTTCAAAGTAAGTTAGACGTGGGAGAAGAATCGCTTCACTTTCATCAGTTGAAGAAGGCTTCCTGGAAGAAGTAGAATTTTATTAATTATTTAACGAAGGAGTGCTAAATTCTAGATGGATTGATGGTGATGGGTCATGTGTGGTCATGCCATTTGCACAAATAATATCTTGAGAGCAGACTTGGATCTGAGTGGGACAATCCTTTTAAGATGGCATTAAAGTCATCATGACAATGGCCATGGGCAGGGATTTTTCAGTTGGATTAGTAGACCATTTCAGTATTAGCTATGTTTCAGCAATCTACTATTTTCACCCAAGTGCTAGAAATACATGGAAATTAGGAAAATAAGTAAGGTATATTAGGAAAGTAAGTGATAGAAAAATGAGACATGGTGTCTGCTTTCAAGAAGCTGACAATGTGATGAGGAATAAAGATTAAACAAAGATGTATTTATTAAAATGTGTACTAAGTTCAGAGTAACAAAGAAGAGGTGGAGAAGGAAATAAACACAGAAAGAAGAGACAGCATGAAAAGCTTGATGGCAAAAAACATAGACAACTGGGTGATCCTAGAGCAGGAGTCCCCAACCCCCAGGCTGCAGACTGGTACCGGTCCACAGCCTGTTAGGAACCGGGCTGCACAGCAGGAGGTGAGCAGCGGGCGAGTGAGTGAAGCTTCATCTGCCGCTCCGCATCACTCGCATTACTGCCTGAACCAACTGTCTTCCAGGAAACCGGTTCCTGGTACCAAAGAGAAGGTAGAAGCATCAGATTGTGGAAGACTTAAAAACAATGTTAAAGATATTGGTGTTTATAATGTTTTATGCAGAGGGGTGACATGATCTTAATTTGCATCTACTGGAGAATAACTTGGAGGAAGACTAGACTGAAAATAAGGAGAGAGAGAGGCTATTACAGTCATCCAAATGAGAAAAGGGGAGAACCACAGGTATGAAAGTGAGGATGAAGTAAAGATGGCTATATTAGTTCCTGTGGCCACTGTAACAAAGTACCACAAACTTGGTGGCTCAAAGCAACTCTGAGAGTTCTGGAGGACAGAAGTTTGAAATCATGGTGTTGGTAGGGCCATGTTCCTTCCAGAGTTTCGTGGGGGAAATCCATTCCTTGCCTATTCTGGCTTCTGGTGGATGGTGGCATTCTTTGGTGTTCTTGGCTTGCTGTTGTATTGCTCCAAACTCTGCCTCTGCCTTCACATCACCTTCTCCTTGGCATGTCTTAAATCTCCCTCTGCCCTTCTCTTATACAGATGTTTGTTATGGTGTTTAGGCCACACCTGGATAACCCAGAATGATCTCCTCATCTCAAGATCCTTAACTTAATCACATTTGCAAATGCCTCTTTTTTCCAAATAAGGTAGCATTACAGCTTCCAGGAATTAGGATGTTTACATATCCTTGGGGGCACCATTCTGCTCACTACAATGACAGATAGTAGAAACACACAGGATGGAAAAAACTGTGATCAAGAAGGATCGGGGGAAAAGTCAAGTTTCATGTATAAAGTTCTAGCATGGATAACTGGGTAAACAGTAGTATAACTGGTTAAATAGTAGTGCCACCAACTGAAACAGAAAATAGCAAACGAGGGGTGGGTTTAGAAATTATGATGATGAGTCTTATTTTGGACCTAATGAGTTTGAGATGCTTTTGGTCATCCAAGTGAAGACATATGATCCTGAAGTTAAAGAAAGGGGTCTGATAGAAGACACCTATTTGGGAGCCAGTGTCTATAAATTAGCCTAGGCCAATGAGATAACTTAGAACAAATGTGTAGTAACATAAGCAGTGAGCAATGATGTAACCCTAGGGAACACCACCTTGAGAGAGGCAGGAAAGTTCAAGGAAGCATAACAGACACTTAAAGTAGACACTTAAAGAGAAAAATGGTCATACATGAAATGGGAAGACCAGTTGAGTCTACAGATGCCAAGCAAAAATAAGAGTTGTCATTTCCTGACTCTCTGGACTTGTGCCAAAACTCTACATACATCCTGGAATCCTCACAACTGTCCCGTGGTGTAGGTGCAATGATTCTACTTTTAGATAGGAACTAAAGGTTATGGAAGGGTTTTTGATTCAAGATCACAAAGCTAGCCCATGTTAGAGCTCAGATCCAAATGCATGTCTGTGTGACTTGAGAATATATGATCTTAGGCAATCTCTATTCTGTCTTTCTTTTGAAGAGTGGTTGGCTAGTGAATAGGAGAGGAGGGGAGAAGAGGACATGAACATAGCAAGTGTTCACTGGTCTTCCCAGAGTTTGGCTGATAAAGGAAAAAAGACAGAGACTGAATGGTTAATAGAGAGTAACCACAGGCTAGATGATTTTTTTTAAAGGATATGTGAGCCCTGAGCATATTTATAGTATAAGGAGAAGGATTCTAAAAGGAAAGGGTTAATTATAAAGAGAGATTTTGATTGATTACCGCAAGGTTGTGAAAGAGGAGAGGGGTTCAAATGCACAGGTGGTTGCACTTGCTCTTGAATCTTAGTTTCCTCAACTGAAAAATATGGACAATAAACCCGTCCCTTGTAGGAGAGTTGTGCAGATTAAATGAAATAAAGCTCCAGGAGCACTTTGTAAACTAACTACCATACTAATTATTGGTTTGTTATCCTTAAAATGATATCTAGAAGAGATGGATTGGTTGGTAAGAGACCACAAAGAAGCTGAAAGATATCAACTCATGTGGGTGACAGTTCTCTAAGCTGCAGTTGGCAAGAGATAGTGAGGGGATCTTAAGTTGTAGAAGCTGTGTTTCTTGGGAAACTAAGTGGAGTTGCATTCTTCCTGCCTTTGCCTGTCTTCTGACAAGAGCTAGTTCGAAGCCAGGAAAGTTCCAGCTGAGGACAGAAGGGGCTGTATCAGCTGTCATGTACATACTAGTGGGAAGCAAGGTTGGATTAGGTGTGTTGGTAAAATGTTTAACAACTAGCTCTCCAGGTAGAAAAAATCCTTATATAACATTTCCTGATGCCTTGGAAAAATTATTTCCATTGTGGCGGACTTCAGTCTACCAAGTGAGAGTGGAGTTGAAAGAGATGTAAACAATCAGCCTTGTGAGCCAGCATGAGCAGGCTTTAGCACTTGCTGTGAAGGAAACTTGTGGTTTAGAAAGTGAATATTTTGATTCCCAATTTCAGAGACGGAAGCAGAAGCTTAGCAGGATGAAATATCTTGCCTAATTTTATGTAGCTAGCCCATAGGGGAGAGAGGCAGTTAAAAACAGTAGTTACACATACAAAACACTACGCTGCATATTTTGTTTTTAATCTTGATTCAAGTGTTTAGGTTCCAAATCCCATATTCTTTCTGTTAATTTCTGTGATAACTTTTAGGCACCTCTGATTATTTTCAATCCTTTTCCTGAAACACATATTCAGAGGTTTCTGCTTTCATATTGTTAAAGTCCAAGAGAACATGAAAGATTTATAAAGTCCTTCTTCCCAGACCAGGTTTTGGACTTAAGGCAAACAGAGTTCAAAATATTAACTTTGCTATAGATAAAGTTAATATTAAGAAAATGGTTTGTGCTGCATTAAGTAATCTTTCTAATGTTGACTCCAGCATTAGAGGGACTTACACATCCAGTGACAGGTATGTTAGGCCAAGTTTTTGTTGAAACTTAGGGCACTGAAAACTGAGAAGAGCTTGCCCCTCCTTCCCTGAAAGTGTATCACTCACAAGTGAAAGAGAGAGAAGGGGAGGTTGTTTATGTCCAGCTGTTCTTTTCAAACTCAGCAAATGGTTTACTCCACTTCCTTTTATATGGGAATTAACCCCAATCCTTCTCAAACAAAAAAAAAAAAAAAAAAAAAGAAAAGGAAAAATTCATTTTATGACACCACTATTACCATGATACCAAAGCCAGACAAAGACATCACACATAAAAAAATGAGAGACCTATATCCCTTATGCATATAGATGCAAAAATTCTCAACAAAATACTAGTGACTGAATCCAGCAGTATATAAAAAGGATGATAAACTATAACCAAGTGGGATGAATCCCAGGAATGCAAGGTTGGTTCAACATATGAAAAGCAATCAATTTAGTACACATATTACTAGAATAAAGGGGGAAAAACCCCATGATCACCTCAATAGATGCAGAAGAAAATATCTGACAAAATTCAATACCCTTTCTTCATAATAACACTCAACAAACTAGGGGAGAAAAACCATACGCAAAATGCAATTGGAGCTTTCTTCACACAAAAGGAAACATCATCAGAAATAGGGAAAAAATTTCTTCCTAAAAATTAAACAAAAGTGTGAATTTTGTCAATTACCTTGATTTTCTGACCCCACCCTGAAAAGAGCCATTTGATGGACACAGAAATTGTTATGGCTGGAAGGAATAGAAAGAAAATTTTTGAAGCAGAACTGGGTAGATTGCATGCTATAACACAATTATACAAGTATTGGTTTAAATTTTGAGTGATTATTTATTAGCGGTATGATCTTTGGGCATCTTAAGCTTTGTGATACTTAGTTTCCTCATCTGTAGAATTATTATAATAATTCTTAGGTCTGGGCAAGATGGCGGAAGAGTAAGACATGGAGATCACCTTCCTTCCCACAGATACAGTAGAAATACATCTACACGTGGAACTGCTCCTACAGAACACCCACTGAACGCTGGCAGAAGACGTCAGACCTCCCAAAAGGCAAGAAACTCCCCACGTACTTGGGTAGGGCAAAAGAAAAAAGAAATAAGAGACAAAAGAATAGGGACGGGACCCGCACCAGTGGGAGGGAGCTGTGAAGGAGGAAAGGTTTCCACACACTAAGAAGCCCCTTCGCGGGCAGAGACTGTGGGTGGCAGAGGCGGGAAGCTTCAGAGCCACGGAGGAGAGCGCAGCCACAGGGGTGCGGAGGGCAAAGCGGAGAGATTCCCGCACAGAGGCTCGGCGCCGAGCAGCACTCACCAGCCCGAGAGGCTTGTCTGCTCACCCGCCGAGGCGGGCGGGGGCTGGGAGCTGAGGCGCGGGCTTCGGAGGTCGGATCCCAGGGAGAGGACTGGGGTTGGCGGCGTGAACACAGCCTGAAGGGGTTAGCGCACCACAGCTAGTCGGGAGGGAGCCCGAGAAAAAGTCTGCAGCTGCCGAAGAGGCAAGAGACTTTTTCTTGCCTCTTTGTTTCGCGGCGCGCAAGGAGAGGGGATTCAGAGCGCCGCTTAAACGAACTCCAGAGACGGGCGCGAGCCACGGTTATCAGCGCGGACCCCAGAGACGGGCATGAGACGCTAAGGCTGCTGCTGCCGCCACCAAAAAGCCTGTGTGCGAGCACAGGTCACTCTCCACACCGCCCCTCCCGGAAGCCCATGCAGCCCGCCATGGCCAGGCTCCCGTGATCCGGGGACAACTTCCCTGGGAGAACGCACGGCGCGCCTCAGGCTGCTGCAACGTCACGCCGGCTTCTGCTGCCGCAGGCTCGCCCCGCCTCCTCCGTACCGCTCCCTCCCCCCGGCCTGACTGAGCCAGAGCCCCCGAATCAGCTGCTCCTTTAACCCCGTTCTGTCTGGGCGGGGAACAGACGCCCTCAGGCGACCTACATGCAGAGGCGGGTCCAAATCCAAAGCTGAACCCCGGGAGCTGTACGAACAAAGAAGAGAAAGGGAAATCTCTCCCAGCAGCCTCAGAAGCAGCGGATTAAAGCTCCACAAACAACTTGATGTGCCTGCATCTGTTGAATACCTGAATAGACAACGAATCATCCCAAATTTAGGAGGTGGACTTTGGGACAGGATATATTAATTTTTCCCCTTTTCCTTTTTTTGTGAGTGTATATGTGTATGCTTCTGGGTGAGATTTTGTCTGTATAGCTTTACTCTCACCGTTAGTCCTAGGGTTAGGTCCATCCGTTTTTTTTTGGTTTTTTTTTCTGTTTTTTTTTTTTTTTTTTACTTAAAAATTTTTTGGGCTTCCCTGGTGGCGCAGTGGTTGAGAGTCTGCCTGCCAATGCAGGGGACGCGGGTTCGAGCCCTGGTCTGGGAGGATCCCACATGCCACGGAGCAACTCGGCCCGTGAGCCACAATTACTGAGCCTGTGCGTCTGGAGCCTGTGCTCGGCAACGAGAGACCGCGATAGTGAGAGGCCTGCGCACCGCGATGAAGAGTGGCCCCTGCACCGCGATGAAGAGCGGCCCCCACTTGCCACAACTAGAGAAAGCCCTCGCACAGAAACGAAGACCCAACACAGCCATACATACATACATACATAAATAAAAAGAATGTAAGCAGACAAGAATATCATTAAAAAAAAAAATTTTTTCCCCTAATAAATGTTTTCTTAATAATTTTTTCCTTATTTTCTATTTTTAAAAAATTAAAAAAAATTATTTTTAATAAGTTTTTTCATATTTTTATTTTAAAAAATTAAAAATTTTTTTCTTAATAATTTTTTTCTTATTTTTTATTATAAAAAATTAATAAATCTATTTTTAAATATTAAAAAAATTTTTTTCTTAATAAATTTATTCTTAATAATTTTTTTCTTATTTTGTATTCTAATAGCTTTATTTTATTTTATTTTATCCTCTTTCTTTCTTTCTTTCTATTTTTTCTCCCTTTTATTCTGAGCCGTGTGGAGGAAAGGCTCTTGGTGCTCCAGCCAGGCATCAGGGCTGTGCCTCTGAGGTGGGAGAGCCAACTTCAGGACATTGGTCCACAAGAGACCTCCCAGCTCCACGTAATACCAAACGGCGAAAATCTCTCAGAGATCTCCATCTCAACATCAAGACCCAGCTTCACTCAACGACCAGCAAGCTACAGTGCTGGACACCCTATGCCAAACAACTAGCAACACAGGAACACAGCCCCATCCATTAACAGAGAGGCTGCCTAAAATCATAATAAGGCCACAGACACCCCAAAACACACCACCAGACGTGGACGTGCCCACCAGAAAGACAAGATCCAACCTCATCCACCAGAACACAGGCACTAGTCCCCTCCACCAAGAAGCCTACACAACCCACTGAACCAACCTTAGCCACTGGGGACAGATACCAAAAACAATGGGAACTACGAACCTGCAGCCTGTGAAAAGGAGACCCCAAACACAGTAAGATAAGCAAAATGAGAAAACAAAAAAACACACAGCAGGTGAAGGAGCAGGGTCAAAACACACCAGACCTAACAAATGAAGAGGAAATAGGCAGTCTACCTGAAAAAGAATTCAGAATAATGATAGTAAAGATGATCCAAAATCTTGGAAATAGAATAGACAAAATGCAAGAAACATTTAACAAGGACGTAGAAGAACTAAAGAGGAACCAAGCAACGATGAAAAACACAATAAATGAAATTAAAAATACTCTAGACGGGATCAATAGCAGAATAACTGAGGCAGAAGAACAGATAAGTGACCTGGAAGATAAAATAGTGGAAATAACTACTGCAGACCAGAATAAAGAAAAAAGAATGAAAAGAACTGAGGACAGTCTCAGAGACCTCTGGGACAACATTAAACGCACCAACATTCGAATCATAGGGGTCCCAGAAGAAGAAGAGAAAAAGAAAGGGACTGAAAAAATATTTGAAGAGATTATAGTTGAAAACTTCCCTAATATGGGAAAGGAAATAGTTAATCAAGTCCTGGAAGCACAGAGAGTCCCATACAGGATAAATCCAAGGAGAAACATGCCAAGACACATATTAATCAAACTATCAAAAATTCAATATAAAGAAAACATATTAAAAGCAGCAAGGGAAAAACAACAAATAACACACAAGGGAATCCCCATAAGGTTAACAGCTGATCTTTCAGCAGAAACTCTGCAAGCCAGAAGGGAGTGGCAGGATATACTTAAAGTGATGAAGGAGAAAAACCTACAACCAAGGTTACTCTACCCAGCAAGGATCTCGTTCAGATTTGATGGAGAAATTAAAACCTTTACAGACAAGCAAAAGCTGAGAGAGTTCAGCACCACCAAACCAGCTCTACAACAAATGTTAAAGGAACTTCTCTAGGCAAGAAACACAAGAGAAGGAAAACACCTACAATAACAAACCCAAAACATTTAAGAAAATGGGAATAGGAACATACATATCGATAATTACCTTAAATGTAAATGGATTAAATGTTCCCACCAAAAGACACAGACTGCCTGAATGGATACAAAAACAAGACCCATATATATGCTGTCTACAAGAGACCCACTTCAGACCTAGAGACACATCCAGACTGAAAGTGAGGGGATGGAAAAAGATATTCCATGCAAATGGAAATCAAAAGAAAGCTGGAGTAGCAATCCTCATATCAGACAAAATAGACTTTAAAATAAAGACTATTACAAGAGACAAAGAAGGACACTATATAATGATCAAGGGATCGATCCAAGAGGAAGGTATAACAATTGTAAATATTTATGCACCCAACATAGGAGCACCTCAATACATAAGGCAAATACTGACAGCCATAAAAGGGGAAATCGACAGTAACACAATCATAGTAGGGGACTTTAACACCCCACTTTCACCAATGGACAGATCATCCAAAATGAAAATAAATAAGGAAACACAAGCTTTAAATGATACATTAAACAAGATGGACTTAATTGATATTTATAGGACATTCCACCCCAAAACAACAGAATACACATTTTTCTCAAGTGCTCATGGAACATTCTCCAGGATAGATCATATCTTGGGTCACAAATCAAGCTTTGGTAAATTTTAAAAAATTGAAATCGTATCAAGTATCTTTTCCGACCACGACGCTATGAGACTAGATATCAATTACAGAAAAAGATCTGTAAAAAATACAAACACATGGAGGCTACACAATACACTACTTAATAACGAAGTGATCACTGAAGAAATCAAAGGGGAAATCAAAAAATACCTAGAAACAAATGACAATGGAGACACGACGACCCAAAACCTATGGGATGCAGCAAAAGCAGTTCTAAGAGGGAAGTTTATAGCAACACAAGCCTACATCAAGAAACAGGAAACATCTCGAATAAACAACCTAACCTTGCACCTAAAGCAATTAGAGAAAGAAGAGCAAAAAAACCCCAAAGCAACAGAAGAAAAGAAATCATAAAGATCAGATCAGAAATAAATGAAAAAGAAATGAAGGAAACAATAGCAAAAATCAATGAAACTAAAAGCTGGTTCTTTGAGAAGATAAACAAAATTGATAAACCATTAGCCAGACTCATCAAGAGAAAAAGGGAGAAGACTCAAATCAATAGAATTAGAAATGAAAAAGGAGAAGTAACCACTGACACTGCAGAAATACAAATGATCATGAGAGATTACTACAAGCAACTCTATGCCAATAAAATGGACAACCTGGAAGAAATGGATAGATTCTTAGAAATGCACAACCTGCCGAGACTGAACCAGGAAGAAATAGAAAATATGAACAGACCAATCACAAGCACTGAAATTGAAACTGTGATTAAAAATCTTCCAACACACAAAAGCCCAGGACCAGATGGCTTCCCAGGCGAATTCTATTAAACATTTAGAGCAGAGCTAACACCTATCCTTCTCAAACTCTTCCAGAATATTGCAGAGGGAGGAACACTCCCCAACTCATTCTACGAGGCCACCATCACCCTGATACCAAAACCAGACAAAGATGTCACAAAGAAAGAAAACTACAGGCCAATATCACTGATGAACATAGACGCAAAAATCCTCAACATAATACTAGCAAACAGAATCCAACAGCACATTAAAAGGATTATACACCATGATCAAGTGGGGTTTATTCCAGGAATGCAAGGATTCTTCAATATACGCAAATCAATCAACGTGATACATCATATTAACAAATTGAAGGAGAAAAACCATATGATCATCTCAATAGATGCAGAGAAAGCTTTCGACAAAATTCAACACCCATTTATGATAAAAGCCCTGCAGAAAGTAGGCATAGAGGGAACTTTCCTCAACATAATAAAGGCCATATATGACAAACCCACAGCCAACATCGTCCTCAATGGTGAAAAACTGAAACCATTTCCACTAAGATCAGGAACAAGACAAGGTTGCCCACTCTCACCACTATTATTCAACATAGTTTTGGAAGTGTTAGCCACAGCAATCAGAGAAGAAAAAGAAATAAAAGGAATCCAAAAGGGAAAAGAAGAAGTAAAGCTGTCACTGTTTGCAGATGACATGATACTATACATAGAGAATCATAAAGATGCTACCAGAAAACTACTAGAGCTAATCAATGAATTTGGTAAAGTAGCAGGATACAAAATTAATGCACAGAAATCTCTTGCATTCCTATATACTAATGATGAAAAATCTGAAAGTGAAATTAAGAAAACACTCCCGTTTACCATTGCAACAAAAAGAATAAAATATCTAGGAATAAACCTACCTAAGGAGACAAAAGACCTGTATGCAGAAAATTATAGGACACTGATGAAAGAAATTAAAGATGATACAAATAGATGGAGAGATATACCATGTTCTTGGATTGGAAGAATCAACATTGTGAAAATGACTCTGCTACCCAAAGCAATCTACAGATTCAATGCAATCCCTATCAAACTACCACTGGCATTTTTCACAGAACTAGAACAAAAAGTTTCACAATTTGTATGGAAACACAAAAGACCCCGAATAGCCAAAGCAATCTTGAGAACGAAAAATGGAGCTGGAGGAATCAGGCTCCCTGACTTCAGACTATACTACAAAGCTACAGTAATCAAGACAGTTTGGTACTGGCACCAAAACAGAAATATAGATCAATGGAACAGGATAGAAAGCCCAGAGATAAGCCCACGCACATATGGTCACCTTATCTTTGATAAAGGAGGCAAGCATATACAGTGGAGAAAAGACAGCCTCTTCAATAAGTGGTGCTGGGAAAATTGGACAGGTACATGTAAAAGTATGCAATTAGAACACTCCCTGACACCATACACAAAAATAAACTCAAAATGGATTAAAGACCTAAGTGTAAGGCCAGACACTATCAAACTGTTAGAGGAAAACATAGGCAGAACACTCGATGACATAAATCACAGCAAGATCCTTTTTGAGCCAGCTCCTAGAGAAATGGAAATAAAAACACAAATAAACAAATGGGACCTAATGAAACTTAAAAGCTTTTGCACAGCAAAGGAAACCATAAACAAGACCAAAAGACAACCCTCAGAATGGGAGAAAATATTTGCAAATGAAGCAACTGACAAAGGATTAATCTCCAAGATTTACAAGCAGCTCATGCAGCTCAATAACAAAAAAACAAACAACCCAATCCCAAAATGGGCAGAAGACCTAAATAGACATTTCTCCAAAGAAGATATACAGATTGCCAACAGACACATGAAAGAATGCTCAACATCATTAATCATTAGAGAAATGCAAATCAAAACTACAATGAGGTATCATCTCACACCGGTCAGAATGGCCATCATCAAAAAATCTAGAAACAATAAATGCTGGAGAGGGTGTGGAGAAAAGGGAACACTCTTGCACTGTTGGTGGGAATGTAAATTGATACAGCCACTATGGAGAACAGTATGGAGGTTCCTTAAAAAAGTAAAAATAGAACTACCATACGACCCAGCAATCCCACTACTGGGCATATACCCTGAGAAAACCATAATTCAGAAAGAGTCATGTACCAAAATATTCATTGCAGCTCTGTTTACAATAGCCAGGACATGGAAGCAACCTAGGTGTCCATCATCAGATGAATGGATAAAGAAGATGTGGCACATATATACAATGGACTCTTACTCAGCCATAAAAAGAAACGAAATGGAGTTATGTGTAGTGAGGTGGATGGAGTTAGAGTCTGTCATACAGAGTGAAGTAAGTCAGAAAGAGAAAAAGAAATACAGTATGCTAACACATATATATGGAATCTAAGGAAAAAAAAAAAAAGGTCATGAAGAACCTAGTGGCAAGACGGGAATAAAGACACAGACCTACTAGAGAATGGACTTGAGAATATGGGGAGGGGGAGGGGTGAGATGTGACAGGGTGAGAGAGTGTCATGGACATATATACACTACCAAATGTAAAATAGATAGCTAGTGGGAAGCAGCCGCATAGCACAGGGAGATCAGCTCGGTGCTTTGTGACCACCTAGAGGGGTGGGATAGGGAGGGTGGGAGGGAGGGAGATGCAAGAGGGAAGAGATATGGGAACATATGTATATGTATAACTGATTCACTTTGTTATAAAGCAGAAACTAACACACCATTGTAAAGCAATTATACTTCAATAAAGATGTTTAAAAAAATAATAATTCTTATTTGCTAAGGTTGTTACAGAGTCAGGGTTAGTATGTGTGAAGAGCTTAGCATGGTCAATAGTCAGGCACAGATTAGGCACTTCCTAATAATAGTTTTACTATTATTCATAGCTATGGGGAGCAGGATGATAGGATGGGAGGGGAGTTAGCTTGGCTAGGGGGACACCCACTTCAGATGTGGATTTGGGTATATACCCTAAAAAAGTGAAATCACTATCGGAAAGAGATATCTGCATCCCCATGTTTACTGCAGCATTGTTCACAATAGCTAAGACATGGAAACAACCTAAGTGTCAATTAAGGGATGAATGGACAAAAAAAATGTGGTGTATATACAAAATGGAATATTATTAAGTCATAGAAAAATAAGGAAATCCTGCCATTTGTGACAACATGGATAAACCTGGAGGGTATTATGCTAAGCAAAATAAGTCAGAGGAAGACAAATACTGTATGATCTCATTTATACGTGGAATCTAAAAATGCTAAATTCATAGAAACAGAGAGAATGGTGGTTGCCAGGGTCTGGGGGATGATGTGAAAGGGTACAAACTCCCAGCTATAAGATGGATAAGTCCTGGGGACTATAGCTAACAATACAATATTGTATATCTGAAAGCTGCTGAGAGAGTAGATCTGAAAAGTTCTCACCATCATCACAACAGAAAAAATGATAATTATGTGAGATGATCTATGGTAATCAATTCACAATATATATGTGTATTAAATCATGTTTATACCTTAAAATTATACAATGGTATGTCAATTATATCTCAATAAAGCTAGAAAAAAAAAAAGAAATGGAGTAGGACAGCACTCATAAAACAAGAAAGCAATAGAAGTTCTCTCTAGTTTATTCTATGACATCTTGCATAATCCTGGGTAAGTCATGAATCTGATTCTGGTTTTCACGTCCCCCATCTGTAAAATGGAATAGGTGAGTTACGTGATCTTTGGGATATCTTTTAGTTCTAAAACTCAGTGACTCTCTAACGTGGAGATGGCACAGAATAGAGGTAGGAGAATGTCACATGCAACCCTTTCAGTATAACTGTAGACTGTGTTTGAATACAAGCTCCAATTTACTTCTACCAAAGGTGACAAGAGGAAAGAACATCAACATGATGACACTCCTTTTTGGCTCTAAAAAGCTTCCAGATTGTGTCTAATTTTAAACCACTCTCTGGAGGCCAAAGAGGTGCCTGTGGACAGCTTGACAATAAATCTTTCAACACACATAACTCTTCTCCTTGTCATCTCAGTGTGAGGAACGTGAGCACTTCAAGCTTCCTCCTCCAGAGTCATCAATCTGACACCTGTCACCAGCATCTGATTCATTATAAAAATATTTAATTCTTCCAAGATGAATTGGCAGAATGTCCAAAGAGAGGGAATAAAAGGCACAGGAGAGATGGAAAAGGCTGTTTTCAGAGAGGGCTTCTGCTTGGCTCAGAATCCAATAAACATTTTTAGAAGGGAAGCCAAACCCAATGGTTTTCTTCATCACCAATATCAGTAGCATCATTTTGGTCAAATTCAGCAGTAATGTTAATAACTCATTGATCTTTCTAGCCTCACAGTTCTCTAAGGTTGTCTTCTGTGGGAATCCTTATCTCCTCTAATCTTTGGTAGCCCCACATATTCAAAGTCAAAGTTAAGAAACTTTCAGACCTGTTTCTCTTCCAAGATTTTCAACTCAGGAGGCCTTTCTAATCCTAACCTTAAAGGAACTTTGATAGCTTCCCACACCTATAGGATAATGTTCAAAGCCCTCACTTTCAAAGATCAAAAATTGTCATATGCCTTCAACCTATTTTCTCTGCATCAAGATATTTCCATCACTCTGAACTAATCATGACCCCTGGCTTTATGTTCACATTGTTCTGGGATGTTCTTTCTTAATAGCTTTACTTCAGAGTTTTTCAACCTTATGCCTAATGACATTTGGGGACAGATAATTCTTTGTGTGGGAGCTGTTTGTGTATTGCAGGATGTTTTGCAGCATCCCTGGCATATCCCAAGTATGACAAATGAAAATGTCCACTGGAGTTTAAAAATGTCTCTGATTGAGAGCCATTGCTCTACTTGGAAAACTTCTAACCAGCCTTCACTATGCAGTTCAGATGTCCCCTCTTCTGTACAGGCTTTCTAACTTCTCTAGGAGAACTGACTGATTTCCTCCCGTAACTTTATTCTCACTATGGTCAGGCATGCTCTGGTGTAGTTATTTCTGTAAATGCTTGTCTCTTCAACTAGACTGAGCTTCTCTAGGGAAAAGACCTTGTCTTATTCATCACTGCATTCTCATCTCCTAGCATAGTAGCTGGCAGCGGAACTATGGTTAGTGATCAAAATCTGTTAATTTATCTGATATTTATATCAGTCCCATGATGTAAAAAAGAGCAAATATTATTTTTTAATTAGGCAGGTAATTTTTCCATTGGGCAGATGTAGTTCCAATTGCAACTGACAGGACTATAGCTCAAATTGGCCTGGGAAAAATAAGACATATTATGGCTCATGTATTTAGGAAAAAAAAAAAAAAATCCAGATTTAGACTTCAGGCATAGCTGGATCCAGGTGAATAGATCCTGGGCAGGAGAAATGTTAGTTCAGATCAGGTATTCAGAAATTTTTAGGTGTTGAGAAATTTTAAAGGAATTTTAGTGAACTTGCCCAAAGTACGGGATTAGGCAGAGATTGAGGATGGAAGAAAATAACAATGTGGATTTTATTCAAGTTTGCTTTAACCTCAGTTCTAATGCTTCTTTTGGAAGAGAAAATGCTTCTCAGGATTCACACTAGCACCTGAATCCTGAGATAAGGATTCAGGTGCTAGTGTGGATTCTTATTATTTCTATTATATCACATAAAAGTACTCAAGATTCACTGACTTTTAGATCCTGTGTAAAGTTTAATGTTTTCCAGGATGAAAGAATCTAGAAATGTGTGATTTTATAGTCCCAGCCGTATCTATTCCCAAGAATAACTTAATTTAGTCAATAATTCTGCTATTCATTGATCCCGGTCACCCAAACCTAATGTCTGGGTTCTGGGTCTTGAACTACACTTCGCACCACTGATAAATCATTCTTCTCTTACATTTGACTGACTAGTAGGCCTAGGAGTTTTTAACTTATGTCCTTTTAGAGTTTGTTTTTTTTTTTTCCTGAGGGAATGCCTAGCCATAGACCACACAGCAGAATAGCTGGGACTAGATCTCTTGACACATGAGTGACGACTTTTCTTTATCAATTCAATAAACTTCACAAGAAGGGAATACCACAGTTGGGTGGGCAGGTAGGTAAATTCCCTAGAATACAGATCAGATGAGGGATTTCTAGGGATCTAGAAAAGGTTGCAATTTGGAGATACCATACAAGGCAGCTCTTTTATGGAACAAGACTTTCCCCAAAGCCATAAGACACACATTTGTGAGCTGGGATAACCATACAAAGTGAAAACACTCAGACTAGGTGTGTGGCAACCTAGGCTTTGGCAAGACCTTAGTCAAGTCACAGAATCACAGAATATCAGAGAAAGAAGAGATTTTAACCATAAGTTGCAAGTCTGTTATTTGTGATGGTGTAGATATTGGTCCAGAGGGACACAGTTCTGGGCCAAAACTATGGAGTGGCAGAGTCAGGATTAGAACCAAGATGTGTTAACGCTGCACTGGCAAACCAGTATTTCCTTTGGTATTCATGACGTTCCTACTATACAGGTATTATTATTATTATCTCCATTTTAGAACAATACCATCTGTATCCCAAGTGACTTAACCAGAATCCTTTAGTCAGTATCAGTGATGAAATCACAATGCTGGAATTGGTCTCCCTGTTACAAGCTCAGATTTCTTTTCAATACTGTCTATAAAATAAGAGCTGAAAACTAAGGGGGTCTTCCTGTTCTGGGATTGGTAACCACTCCTCTGCCTAATGAACCCTCCTCAGAAACCATCCCATGTACTCCAGTGGGCTTCCTTGAAAGCAGTCTCCTGGGAGAGCCAAGGCAGATGGACTCTGAGAAGGAGCTTTTGGGGAAGGCAAGGAGGGATCTAATTATAAAAGTACACTATGAACTCAAATGTGCTTAGCCTTTTAGTCACATTATCACATTTAATTATCACAATCATCCACTGATTAGATTTTGCCTTGCTTTACAAATAAAGAAACAGAAGCTCAGAGAGAGGTCATGAGCAGTTCAAGTTCATGCAGGTATAAAGTTGAGATCTGAATCTCTTCCTCTGTGGTGCCAAGTCTACGCTCTCTCTACGCTCCCTCCGGACCGCTCCGCTGAGAGCAGTAGAGCAGGAGTGAAGATAATCTGATTTATTTTCCCACTAAAATTAAGATTAAACCCATACAGTTCCTTTGCCACCTGTCCGCCTCTCATCTGCTTTTCAGCCTCAGCATCTCTCATTTTCTAGAAATACAAGCCTGCTGAAGGCTCCTTGACTTCCTTAAGTTAAAAATTTTACGAGAGTTTTAGGGAAGGTGTGGGGAATATTTTTTAAAACTAAAAATAAGAATTTGGGAATTCCCTGGTGGTCCAGTGGTTAGGACTCCAGGCTTCCACTGCAGGGGGGCTGGGTTCGATCTCTGGTCAGGGAACTAGGATTCCTCAAGCAGTGTGGTACGGCCAAAAGAAAAAAAGAATTTGATGATAGCTGAATTCAAGGCATTTATAGTGTTTTGGAAAACAGAAATGGTCTAGGAATGAGCTATATCTGGGTCCTAATACTACAACTGCCTCTCAGGTTAGGTTAGGTTAGGTTAGGTTTGGTTACTGTAAACAAAATCTTCAACCACTCTGAGCTTTTATTTCCTCATCTGAAAAAAAAAGGACAACAGTAGTGACTCTGTCTTTGATATAATAATAATAACACACACCTAATGATATTGTTGTCTTAAAGATTAAATCATATAAAATAGTTGCATACTTAGTACTGACCCATAGTACGCCTTATGTATGTATATATACAGTATGTATATACTGTATATATATATACATGTCAAAGATATGTACACATATGTGTGTATATGTGTGTGTGTGTGTGTGTGTGTGTGTGTGTGTATATATATATATATTACTACTAGCTAGGGAGGTTTAACATTTTTAAACTCTATTTTACTCATCTGTAAAATAAGGATAATATTCTCCTGTGGGATTGCAGAGATGATAAAATGTGATACACAGGAAAGTACCTAGTATAATGTTAATGGGTGTTTAATGTATGTAAATTGACAAATGTTAAGACAAAGTCAAACAATTAAATTTATACATTTATGCTTTATGTGCCTCTTTTTCCCCAGTCTGTAGCCTGCATCTCACCCCCTGAATGACTATATTCTTAGAATTATTTGCAGTAGAGAAGCACATGTGCTAGGTTCCCAAGCATATGAAACTCAATGACAGAGCTGGAGAGATTGGTTTAAATGCCATGGTTCTCTAACGAAATAATCAGAGCCGTGCACTTCTCTACCATCACAGTGTTGTTTCAGTATTAAAATGTCATTAAAACACACAATCTACCAGTAGAGAACTGTAAATTAAATTGTGAAATATCTACATGATTAAATCATATACAGCCAATAAAAAGCATCTTATATAGAATGTTTGACAAACTTATCTGATCATAGGATTCTCCTGGGATGATTTATAAAAGCATAGGCTCCACCCTAGACTTAATGAATCAAAATATCCAGAGGGAATTGGAAACATGAATTTTTATCAAGTGCCCCAGGTGAGTTTAATGATCAGGCAAATTTATTAAATTCTGTTATAGAACATGTATTCTTCTAATGTGAAGAGAAAATAAAATATTATCAAATAATACATACTATTCTTTAACAATTTTGTAAAGGAAATAATAATGAAAAAAAAAAAAACAGGATCTCTTTCTCAGTGTTGAGATTACTTTTGTAATGTTAAGAGTATGGGACTTACTGTCAGAAGACCTGTTTCAAATCTCAGAACTGCTATTACTAGCTGTATAACACTAGGCAAGTACTGAAACCCATTATGTCTTAGTGTCCTCATCTTTAAAATGGGGAAAATGAAGTATATATCTTATGTGTCATCATGAGGATAAAATAATATAATCAATACAGTTTATTGGGGACTTCCCTGGCGGTCCAGTGGTTAAGACTTCGCCTTCCAACGCAGGGGGTGCGGGTTCAATCCCTGGTCGGGGAGCTAAGATCCCACATGCCTCGTGGCCAAAAGAAACAAAACATAAAACAGAAGCAATATTGTAACAAATTCAACAAAGACTTTAAAAATGGTCCATATCAAAAAAAAATCTTTAAAAAAATACAGTTTATTGTTAATATTTTTAAGGATACTTCCACTTGCAGCCATGAGGAAATAAGAGTGCAGAATTACTTTCTCACCACAGCCCACTAGACAGAAGATAGGAAAAAACGATTTGCAGAAAGTGGGCAGCAGACAGCTGAGGTTTAAGGCATCCACCTCACTTAGGGCTATCATCTCTAGCCTCCACCCACAACAGCCCTTTCAGTTTCCCTGGCTCCCTTCTTGACCTCTACTATCAATTTTCTACAACGCAGCCAGAATGTCCTTCCAAAGTCACTTCCCTGTTTAAACTGTCAGTGGCTCTCCATTGTAGTAAACAGACGTGGCCCCTCCTAGGATTCCATTTCAGTCTTCTGTCTCCTCACTCAGCATGTCTATCTCCCCCTGCAGTTGTACCCCCGTGAAGACTGGACTGTGTCTATCTTATCTCTGCTGTCTCTCTAGAGCAACCTTAAAACAAGGGTTGACTGAATGTTTGTGTGTCTTTCCTCTCTTCCCTTCTGTAGCTCCCTGACTCCACCCCAATCCTACCACAGGACTTGATGGTTATCTCTGTGCTCCTGGCTCCCCACACTGGATCTGTGTCCAGAAGGTATCACTAAATACTGCCCCCACTGAAGCTCCTCTGGGTCTCAATTTCCCTGGGTGAAAGGTGGCTTCCTGACCCACTGCAAAGTAATCTCCTCATATTGCCTCTTGGCAAAGTCTCCAAGAAAAATACTCCTGCTAACTTTCACCTGTCCAATGAGCTTTCAGGTTCTGTCCTAGGAGTTCAGCCTCCACATTTCTTAACAGCTCATTAGCCAAGATGTTATGATTGACATACACCTAACCCAGTGGGCGATGAAACCTGCCCTATGGTAGGTTGCAAAGAACATTCAGTGCCTGGAGGGTTGTCCTGGGAAATGCGTGACTTTTTCTAATTTCTTGGAGTTCCATCTTCTATGGACAGAGGAAGGGAGTCAGTTCTAACTGACTCATGGATGAGGGAACACCGCACCAGCCTCTGAGAGCAGAAACAGACTTACCAGCCAAAGGGTTACAGTCCAAAATGGAGGGTGGTGACACCTCAGAGGTAAGTGCAGCCCCCAAAAGACACCTAGATGTGTGACAGACCCTGACAGGCCCTGAGAAGCCAAAAGAGTCACTGATAGGACATGAAAAGTCATGATAGCCTGTGACTTGTCCTAAGAGGCTCTGAAAAGACCCTGAGAGATTGTCAGGCTCCAAAAGATTCCAAAAGGTGGTGATTGATCAAAAAGTCTAGACCAGAATTCATAAGACTTGGAGACACAGAGCTAGTTTGGTAGGACCTGAGAGACAGTGAAAGGTGCAAGAGATAATAAAAAGACCCAGGGTGTATTGACAGGTAGCGACAGGAAAGGGGAGCTAAGAAAGAAGAGGAAGGTTGCCGGATGGGGACTAGAGATGACAGCCCAAAGTGAGCTGGGCGAGTCAGCTGAAGGCTCTGTCTACATGTACTTCAGCGGCTCCCATTCCCCTGAAGATAAAAGTCAGCCACTGTAGCGTGACCCTCAAAATGCACTCCTTATTTGGAACTTCAGCCTCTCCTCGTTTATGATCTATCAATCTCGATGTGGGGAGCACTTAGAGCTCTCCCCGCTCAAGGTCTCACAACCGTCTGTCCCCTTCATCGGGGACGCTCTGCTACTCCCCTTACCCTTCAGCGGGCAATTATCACTCAACTGTCAGGGCTCAGCTTGTAAGTCACTTTCAGCTGGAAGCCTGATCTGACCCCTCCGGGCTGTGCTTGGTGACCTCCACCTTGAGTGGGGAGAAGGCATTACCACTCTGTGGGAGAAGCAGTTAAAGACAGGGATAGGGTGTAAGGAATGGCGCCAGTACCCAAAAGGACCTGAAAAGAGGTTGCCTTCCTGGGGGATGTGAGAAGCATACGTAGAGGGTGGTAGAAGGTCAGGGGCAGTGATGAGGACTGTGAGGACAGAAGAGCTTTTGAGAAGAGGTCAGAGGCAGCAGCATGAAGACAAGGGCACTGACCAGAAGGGATGCAGGATGAAAAGCGTGGAGAGGTACTGCCAGAGCCACATCCTCAGGAGAGTGGAGCAGGCGCCTCTGCCACTGACAAGGAAGATGGGCACTTCTGGGAGAGAGAGAGTGTGTGTGTGTGTGTGTGTGTGTGAGATGGGTGGTGAAGGATCTATAGCTCTATAGAGAAAGCACTTACGTATTCCTTCAGAATCCCAAATCCCCGATGTTGTTTCTTTAGCTTGGCTGAAGCCCATCTCTACATCCTGCAGTGAGCTTTTGTGAACCTTGGGATTTCACCTCAGAGCTCCAGGCCTGCATGGTCCTTACAGTTCAAAATCCCACAGAGGAGAAAGCATCCTTGTAGATAATTCTAAAATGTCCCAGGAGTGTTCTCATTAGCTTGGTGTGGGTCATGTGCTTGTCTTTGAACCAATCGCAGTGGCCAGGATGACAGAAGCTAAGGTGTCTCTCATTGACCTGGTCTGGACCATGGACCCCCCTCCAGGCTTGGATGGGGGAAGATGTTCAGCTCCCACATCCAAATAGCATGCCTAACATTCCACAACAGACTTTGTTCCCACAATCTTTGCAGCACTATTTTGCTATGCATTTTGGATACTCCCAGGCTCATAGAGGTCCATGAGAGAATTTAGAACCTTAAAATTAAGTCAGCAAGAGCCTTGGGCAGCTCTGGGAAAGACTCAGGTAAGTGTAAACCAGTAACTAATAAGTGCTTTCACTTTCTGTGCCATCTCATGCTCTAATAAACAATCTCTTTTGGTTTGTCCATCCCTTCAGGGTCTGGGTGAGTTTGATTTTTATTAAATTTGTTTTTCTTTTATAATCCTCCTCCCATTCAGAGCCAGGAAAATTACAAGCAAGTAGCCAAGTGCCAGAACAGCCTTAGGGAGACCTGCTGATTGAAGGGACAGTTTCAGGTCTCACAGCTGGACTTGGCCACCTGGAGTGCTGGGTGACCTTGGGCCAGTTACTTTATCTCTCTGGGTTTTCCTGCTCTCTGTTTTTGAAGAGGAACTAATCCATTTTAGCCGTCTCCCTGCATGTAGAGTTGGACTAGAGAAATCTCAGACAGCAGGAAGTCATGTTGCATGCCAGATGGATGATCTGCGTACTCTTACGTGACTCCTTTTTTCACCTGCACTCACCTGGTGCCCTGCTTCCCCCCTGTCCCTGCTGTCCTCAGGTAATGAGTTGCTGGTTTTGCCTCGTGAAACATTCAGTGAAATAAACTCTCTCTAGGCTTACATACGGGTGGGGTAGGAGGGTAGGATAGAACAGGTGAAAACAGGAAAAAGGGGGAAATGAAAGAAAGTCTTTGGAAAATATAAGAACTTTATTTCTGGCTGCAGGTTCAATCCTGGCACCAATAAGAGAGTTAGTTTATCTATTTACTATCCAGAACTGCTAAGAAAATATTCCCATGATTGGATTGAATTACCTGCTCTGTTCATTCTCTGCTTAAAAAGATGAATTAACAGAGATAGGACAGACATGAGGGAGCCAAAGGAACCTTTCTGGATATTCTACAACTTGAATAATTTATCCCTAGATTACGGAAAACAATTTAGGTTTAAAATGAAAAAAAAAAAAAAAAGTCAGTTGCTGCCACCTAAAAAGTAATTATTAATTAATTTGTTCAAGGGAGGAGAGGAGAAGATGGCGGAAGAGTAAGACGCAGAGATCACCTTCCTCCCCACAGATACGTCAGAAATACATCTACACGTGGAACTGCTCCTATAGAACACCCACTGAACGCTGGCAGAAGACGACAGACCTCCCAAAAGGCAAGAAACTCCCCACGTACCTGGGTAGGGCAAAAGAAAAAAGGAACAACAGAGACAAAAGAATAGGGATGGGACCAGCACCAGTGGGAGGGAGCTGTGAAGGAGGAAAGGTTTCCACACACTAGGAAGCCCCTTCGCGGGCGGAGACTGCGGGTGGCAGAGGGGGGAAGCTTCAGAGCCACGGAGGAGAGCGCAGCCACAGGGGTGCGGAGGGCAAAGCGGAGAGATTCCTGCACAGAGGAGCAGTGCCGACCAGCACTCACCAGCCCGAGAGGCTTGTCTGCTCACCCGCCGGGTTGGGCGAGGGCTGGGAGCTGAGGCCCCGGCTTCGGTGCTAGCCGGGAGGGAGTCCGGGGAAAAAGACTGCAGCTGCAGAAGAGGCAAGAGACTTTTTCTTGCCTCTTTGTTTCCTGGTGCGCGAGGAGAGGGGATTCAGAGCGCCGCCTAAATGAGCTCCAGAGATGGGCGCGAGCCGCGGTTATCAGCGCGGACCCCAGAGACGGGCATGAGACGCTAAGGCTGCTGCTGCCGCCACCAAGAAGCCTGTGTGCGAGCACAGGTCACTCTCCACACCGCCCCTCCCGGGAGCCGGCGCAGCCCGCCACTGCCAGGGTCCCGTGATCCAGGGACAACTTCCCCGGGAGAACACACGGCGCTCCTCGGGCAGGTGCAACGTCACTTTGGCCTCTGCCGCCGCAGGCTCGCCCCGCATCCGTACCCCTCCCTCCCCCAGGCCTGAGTGAGCCAGCGCCCCCGAATCAGCTGCTCCTTTAACCCCGTCCTGTCTGAGCGAAGAACAGACGCCCTCAGGCGACCTACACGCAGAGGCGGGTCCAAATCCAAAGCTGAAACCCTGGAGCTGTGCAAACAAAGAAGAGAAAGGGAAATTTCTCCCAGCAGCCTCAGAAGCAGCGGATTAAAGCTCCACAAACAACGTGATGTACCTGCATCTGCGGAATACCTGAATAGACAACGAACCATCCCAAATTGAGGAGGTGGACTTTGGGAGCAAGATATTATTTTTTCCCTTTTTCCTCTTTTTGTGAGTGTGTATGTGTATGCTTCCGTGTGAGATTTTGTCTGTATAGCTTTGCTTTCACCATTTGCCCTAGGGTTCTGCCTGTCCGTTTTTGTTTTTGTTTTTACTTAAAAATTTTTTTTCTTTTTTTCTTAATAATTATCTTTAATTTTTTTATTTCAATAACTTTATTTTATTTTATCTTACTTTATTTTATTTTATCCTCTTTCTTTCTTTCTATTTTTTCTCCCTTTTATTCTGAGCCGTGTGGAGGAAAGGCTCTTGGTGCTCCAGCCAGGCATCAGGGCTGTGCCTCTGAGGTGGGAGAGCCAACTTCAGGACACTGGTCCACAAGAGACCTCCCAGCTCCATGTGATACCAAACAACAAAAATCTCCCAGAGATCTCCATCTCAACATCAAGACCCAGCTTCACTCAACGACCAGCAAGCTACAGTGCTGGACACCCTATGCCAAACAACTAGCAAGACAGGAACACAGCGCCATCCATTAGCAGAGAGGCTGCCTAAAATCATAATAAGGCCACAGACACCCCAAAACACACCACCAGATGAGGACCTGCCCACCAGAAAGACAAGACCCAGCCTCATCCACCAGAACACAGGCACTAGTCCCCTCCACCAAGAAGCCTACACAACCCACTGAACCAACCTTAGCCACTGGGGACAGATACCAAAAACAACAGGAACTACGAACCTGCAGCCTGCAAAAAGGAGACCCCAAACACAGTAAGATAAGCAAAATGAGAAGACAGAAAAACACACAGCAGGTGAAGGAGCAAGGTCAAAACACACCAGACCTAACAAGTGAAGAGGAAATAGGCAGTCTACCTGAAAAGGAATTCAGAATAATGATAGTAAAGATATCCAAAATCTTGGAAATAGAATAGACAAAATGCAAGAAACATTTAACAAGGACCTAGAAGAACTAAAGAGGAACCAAGCAACAATGAAAAACACAATAAATGAAATTAAAAATACTCTAGATGGGATCAATAGCAGAATAACTGAGGCAGAACAGATAAGTGACCTGGAAGATAAAATAGTGGAAATAACTACTGCAGAGCAGAATAAAGAAAAAAGAATGAAAAGAACTGAGGACAGACTCAGAGACCTCTGGGACAACATTAAATGCACCGACATTCGAATTATAGGGGTCCCAGAAGAAGAAGAGAAAAAGAAAGGGACTGAAAAAATATTTGAAGAGATTATAGTTGAAAACTTCCCTAATATGGGAAAGGAAATAATTAATCAAGTCCTGGAAGCACAGAGAGTCCCATACAGGATAAATCCAAGGAGAAACATGCCAAGACACATATTAATCAAACTATCAAAAATTAAATATAAAGAAAACATATTAAAAGCAGCAAGGGAAAAACAACAAATAACACACAAGGGAATCCCCATAAGGTTAACAGCTGATCTTTCAGCAGAAACTCTGCTAGCCAGAAGGGAGTGGCAGAACATATTTAAAGTGATGAAGGAGAAAAACCTACAACCAAGATTACTCTACGCAGCAAGGATCTCATTCAGATTTGATGGAGAAATTAAAACCTTTACAGACAAGCAAAAGCTGAGAGAGTTCAGCACCACCAAACCAGCTTTACAAGAAATGCTAAAGGAACTTCTCTAGGCAAGAAACACAAGAGAAGAAAAACACCTACAATAACAAACCCAAAACATTTAAGAAAATGGGAATAGGAACATACATATCGATAATTACCTTAAATGTAAATGGATTAAATGCTCCCACCAAAAGACACAGGCTGGCTGAATGGATACAAAAACAAGACCCATATATATGCTGTCTACAAGAGACCCACTTCAGACCTAGGGACACATCCAGATTGAAAGTGAGGGGATGGAAAAAGATATTCCATGCAAATGGAAATCAAAAGAAAGCTGGAGTAGCAATCCTCATATCAGACAAAATAGACTTTAAAATAAAGACTATTACAAGAGACAAAGAAGGACACTATATAATGATCAAGGGATCGATTCAAGAAGAAGATATAACAATTGTAAATATTTATGCACCCAACATAGGAGCACCTCAATACATAAGGCAAATACTAACAGCCATAAAAGGGGAAATCGACAGTAACACAATCATAGTAGGGGACTTTAACACCCCACTTTCACCAATGGACAGATCATCCAAAATGAAAATAAATAAGGAAACACAAGCTTTAAATGATACATTAAACAAGATGGACTTAATTGATATTTATAGGACATTCCACCCAAAAACAACAGAATACACATTTTTCTCAAGTGCCCATGGAACATTCTCCAGGATAGATCATATCGTGGGTCACAAATCAAGCCTTGGTAAATTTAAGAAAATTGAAATCATATCAAGTATCTTTTCCGACCACAATGCTATGAGACTAGATCAATTACAGGAAAAGATCTGTAAAAATACAAACACATGGAGGCTACACAATACACTACTTAATAACGAAGTGATCACTGAAGAAATCAAAGGGGAAATCAAAAAATACCTAGAAACAAATGACAATGGAGACACGACGATCCAAAACCTATGGGATGCAGCAAAAGCAGTTCTAAGAGGGAAGTTTATAGCAATACAAGCCTACCTCAAGAAACAGGAAACATCTCGAATAAACAACCTAACCTTGCACCTAAAGCAATTAGAGAAAGAAGAACAAAAAAAAACCCCAAAGTTAGCAGAAGGAAAGAAATCATAAAGATCAGATCAGAAATAAATGAAAATGAAATGAAGGAAACAATAGCAAAGATCAATAAAACTAAAAGCTGGTTCTTTGAGAAGATAAATAAAATTGATAAACCATTAGCCAGACTCATCAAGAAAAAAAGGGAGAAGACTCAAATCAATAGAATTAGAAATGAAAAAGGAGAAGTAACCACTGACACTGCAGAAATACAAACGATCATGAGAGATTACTACAAGCAACTCTATGCCAATAAAATGAACAACCTGGAAGAAATGGACAAATTCTTAGAAATGCACAACCTGCTGAGACTGAACCAGGAGGAAATAGAAAATATGAACAGACCACTCACAAGCACTGAAATTGAAACTGTGATTAAAAATCTTCCAACAAACAAAAGTCCAGGACCAGATGGCTTCACAGGTGCATTCTATCAAACATTTAGAGAAGAGCTAACACCCATCCTCCTCAAACTCTTCCAAAATATTGCAGAGGGAGGAACACTCCCCAACTCATTCTACGAGGCCACCATCACCCTCATAACAAAACCAGACAAAGATGTCACAAAGAAAGAAAACTACAGGCCAATATCACTGATGAACATAGATACAAAAATCCTCAACAAAATACTAGCAAACAGAATCCAACAGCACATTAAAAGGATCATACATCATGATCAAGTGGGGTTTATTCCAGGAATGCAAGGATTCTTCAATATATGCAAATCAATCAACGTGATACACCATATTAACAAATTGAAGGAGAAAAACCATATGATCATCTCAATAGATGCAGAGAAAGCTTTCGACAAAATTCAACACCCATTTATGATAAAAGCCCTGCAGAAAGTAGGCATAGAGGGAACTTATCTCAACATAATAAAGGCCATATATGACAAACTCACAGCCAACATCGTCCTCAATGGTGAAAAACTGAAACCATTTCCACTAAGATCAGGAACAAGACAAGGTTGCCCACTCTCACCACTATTATTCAACATAGTTTTGGAAGTGTTAGCCACAGCAATCAGAGAAGAAAAAGAAATAAAAGGAATCCAAAAGGGAAAAGAAGAAGTAAAGCTGTCACTGTTTGCAGATGACATGATACTATACATAGAGAATCGTAAAGATGCTACCAGAAAACTACTAGAGCTAATCAATGAATTTGGTAAAGTAGCAGGATACAAAATTAATGCCCAGAAATCTCTTGCATTCCTATACACTAATGATGAAAAATCTGAAAGTGAAATTAAGAAAACACTCCCGTTTACCATTGCAACAAAAAGAATAAAATATCTAGGAATAAACCTACCTAAGGAGACAAAAGACCTGTATGCAGAAAATTATAAGACATTGATGAAAGAAATTAAAGATGATACAAATAGATGGAGAGATATACCATGTTCTTGGATTGGAAGAATCAACATTGTGCAAATGACTCTACTACCCAAAGCAATCTACAGATTCAATGCAATCCCTACCAAACTACCACTGGCATTTTTCACAGAACTAGAACAAAAAATTTCACAATTTGTATGGAATCACAAAAGACCCTGAATAGCCAAAGCAATCTTGAGAATGAAAAATGGATCTGGAGGAATCAGGCTCCCTGACTTCAGACTATACTACAAAGCTACAGTAATCAAGACAGTTTGGTACTGGCACAAAAACAGAAACATAGATCAATGGAACAGGATAGAAAGCCCAGAGATAAACCCACACACATATGGTCACCTTATCTTTGATAAAGGAGGCAAGCATATACAGTGGAGAAAAGACAGCCTCTTCAATAAGTGGTGCTGGGAAAACTGGACAGCTACATGTAAAAGTATGAAATTAGAACACTCCCTAACACCATACACAAAAATAAACTCAAAGTGGATTAAAGACCTAAATGTAAGGCCAGACACTATCAAACTCTTAGAGGAAAACATAGGCAGAACACTCTATGACATAAATCACAGCAAGATCCTTTTTGACCCCCCTCCTAGAGAAATGGAAATAAAAACAAAAATAAACAAATGGGACCTAATGAAACCTAAAAGCTTTTGCACAGCAAAGGAAACCATAAACAAGACCAAAAGACAACCCTCAGAATGGGAGAAAATATTTGCAAATGAAGCAACTGACAAGGGATTGATCTCCAAGATTTACAAGCAGCTCATGCAGCTCAATAACAAAAAAACAAACAACCCAATCCAAAAATGGGCAGAAGACCTAAATAGACATTTCTCCAAAGAAGATATACAGATTGCCAACAAACACATGAAAGAATGCTCAACATCATTAATCATTAGAGAAATGCAAATCAGAGCTACAAAGAGATATCATCTCACACTGGTCAGAATGGCCATCATCAAAAAATCTAGAAACAATAAATGCTGGAGAGGGTGTGGAGAAAAGGGAACACTCTTGCACTGTTGGTGGGAATGTAAATTGATACAGCCACTATGGAGAACAGTATGGAGGTTCCTTAAAAAAGTAAAAATAGAACTACCATACGACCCAGCAATCCCACTACTGGGCATATACCCTGAGAAAACCATAATTCAAAAAGAGTCCTGTACCAAAATGTTCATTGCAGCTCTATTTACAATAGCCAGGACATGGAAGCAACCTAAATGTCCATCATCGGATGAATGGATAAAGAAGATGTGGCACATATATACAATGGACTATTACTCAGCCATAAAAAGAAACGAAATGGAGTTATTTGTAGTGAGGTGGATGGAGTTAGAGTCTGTCATACAGAGTGAAGTAAGTCAGAAAGAGAAAAACAAATACAGTATGCTAACACATATGTATGGAATCTAAGGGGAAAAAAAAAAGGTCATGAAGAACCTAGTGGCAAGACGGGAATAAAGACACAGACCTACTAGAGAATGGACTTGAGGATATGGGGAGGGGGAAGGGTAAGATGTGACAAAGTGAGAGAGTGGCATTGACATATACACACTACCAAACGTAAAATAGATAGCGAGTGGGAAGCAACCGCATAGCACAGGGAGATCAGCTCGGTGCTTTGTGACCACCTAGAGGGGTGGGATAGGGAGGGTGGGAGGGAGGGAGATGCAAGAGGGAAGAGATATTGGAACATATGTATATGTATAACTGATTCACTTTGTTATAAAGCAGAAACTACCACACCATTGTAAAGCAATTATACTCCAATAAAGATGTTAAAAAAAAAATGTGTTCAAGGGACATTTACTGAGCAACCAGATGAAGTCATTTTCTCGTTTAACTAATACCTGTGCATCGAGTGACCTCTGTGTGCTCTTCTGGCCCCTGGGGACACAATGATGAACAAGACAAGGACAGTGTCATCCCTCACGGTGCTTGAATTCTAGTGGAAGGAGATAAGCATAGACTGTGAACAGGTACATACATAGGAAAATTTCAGAGAGTGGTAAGTGATCTGCAGAAAATAAACCAGGTGGAAAGTGAGTAGAGTGGGAGCTGTTTAGCCACGGTGGTCAGCAGATCCCTTCCCAGGGAGATGGTGTTTGAAATGAGAGCTGAAAGCTAAGGCTCCTTGAGCCACTCAGAGAAAGGGCTGGGACCAAAAACTAATAAGTAACCTCACTTTCCAGTCTATCTCTAGTCATTAAAAAATATTCTCTCCTGACTCATCCATCTCTCCAGAGCCTGGGTGAATTTGATTTTTGTTAACTTTTTCTTTCATATCTAGCCTCTCCTTTGGAGCTGAATCAGCATCTACTGGGTTTTGTGAAAGTTTGGGGCACAGCTTTCTGGGCAGGGGCTTGCAGCAAAGCAGCAAATGCAAAGGCCTGAGCTGGAACAGAATTTACTTTGGGAAATAACACAAAGCTCAGTGTGTGAGAGAAAGGTGAGAATAGAGGAGGCTAAGAGACCAGAAAGGGGCCACCATTGTGTGGGGCCTGATGCGTGATGCCATGGTGAGGAGTTTGAATTTTATTTTAAGTTTGGAGGGTTTTGCATAGGAGAGTAGCCTAATCCAACTTATAATCAAGGGCTGGCTGCTGTGTAGACACTGACTGCAAGTTAAGAAGTCTCTCATCTTAGTAAGATCATGGTCTCATAGACAAGATGAACATTGGAATAAATGATTATGCTACAGTGGGATGATTCAAAATATGCTGAAAGAATTTTCCAGAACACGAAAATACAGGGTGAACAATCCGATATATTTACTGATAAGTGGACCCCATAAGGAGTCAAAACTTAGTGGAAAACTGGGTAGAGTGTATACAAAGTGATGGGAGTAGCACAGAGGTAGGGGTGATTAATTCTGTCTAGGGGAATTTAACAATGGAGTCCTAATAGCTATGGCATTCCTACTTTATCTTAAATAATTAATGGGATTTTACCAATTAGATGGGGAAGGATGGACCTTGAGACAGAGAGGACAATTCTAACTAACACCCAGAACCATGAAATTTGCAGGACATTAAGAGAAAGGTGACAAGAAGGCTCTTTGTAGAGGATTAAATGAGTACAGAATAGCTGGGGGCGAGTCTGGAAGACTAAACAGAGGTTGCTTTGTAACAGGCTTTTTGCCATTCCAAGCATTCTGGACCTTACTTGAAGGCAGTAGGGAGCTACTGAAGATTGATGAACTGAGGAATAACAGGGTACCTATTGTACTTTTGAAGGACCATTCTGATAGCTCTGTGGAGGCAAGATTCAGTGGGATCATAGTAAAGAGAGGAGCCCAGTTAGAAGACTATAGTCATATCTTGAAATAGAGGTAAGAAGACCATGAACAAGAAATGGAAAGGACATGAACAAGAAAGGCAAAGAAACTAGAGGAAGACACAGAATGCAGAAATTTTCATCTGGTACAAATACCCTGGGTTAATAACCAGTGACATAATTATTTTCCAGTGAGTAAGACCGTGACAAGACACTTATTTTCTGGACTGAATGGTCTCTGATCCTGATACGTGCCCAAGTTAATAGGTGTATGATGCCCAAATGTGACTATTTCTTACACGGTAAATAAATCATAGCTTCAGACCAGGAGCATGCTTGAATATCAAACTGCCCAGTCATCTTTTTTAGGATTGGATTCTCTCTTTCCACTTACTGAATGATCGCTGAGGTCAGTGCTCTAAGGGAACATCACCCATTTGTACATTGCTTTATGGTTTGTAAACCCCTTTCATGGCCATGTCCTCAACAATCACAAGAACCTTGCAAGGCAAGGAGGGGGAGAGCCACTATGCTCATCTCATAAACAATGAAACTAAAGCTCGGAGAGAATAAGAGATTTGAATACAACCATGCAAACACCTTGCGGTAGAGCGTTCAAATTCAGCATTCTAGCCCAAATCCCAGATCATCCACTACATTACTCAGGCTTTAAAATTAAATAGTAGGGAGTGGCCTTGATCCTTGATGGCAGCAGAGGCAAACATTTTGTGCTGCTTCCTTGCTCACTCTTGGCAGACATCCCCAACCCAGCTCAACACTCTTTCCTACTGAACTTGGACTTTGCCTGCTACTCTAGGCAGCCACTAACAATGAATTGGGATTAGCTTTAAAATAAAACCCATTTCCCATTGTGGATCGCATGATCTCTAAGGTTTATTCCAGCTTTAAGTTCTGTGATTCTATATTTAATGGTGATGACTCTAGGAACTCCATTTAATCCAGCTAAGATTTATTGGAAGCCTATGGCATCCTAGGCACCCTCTATTCATCATATAAGTAAAATATGTTTTCTAGTTTTATGCTCACTGTCTGGTAGAAGTGATAGGCAGATACATAATAACTGAGCAGAAGTCTAGTTTAGATTCAAAGCAAAATTTAAGGAAGAAAAGAGGATGCAAAAGTTAATGCCCGTTAAGGATAAAGATGGTGTTAGGTTAAGACAAACCTGGAATCCCTGCAGATAACATAGCATCTGAGCAGAGCTTCAGGTACAGGTTGTGAAGGAGACATTTTTAGCGATGACAATCACTTGAGAAAGGGCATCAGGCATAGAGAGGGTTGAGTGTGGTAACCTTCTGAAGATGGAGTGTAGATTTCTGTTCTGGATCCCATTGTGGATAGTCAGATGCTAGACAGGAATGCAACCTATATATTGACTGAATATTTAAAAAATAATTCCAAGGTAAAAGAGGAAATAATGCTCATCCTCAGACAGCTTACAATTGAAAGAGAGAAAGGAGAAAGATTTTAGGTATCAGAAAATTTGAGTTCTAGTTCTGAACCTAACTGCAACTTGAGAAGTCAGCCTCCTAAGATCTCAGGTTCAAAGGTTAAAAATTGGTTGCATCTTAAGTGCCTACCCTGATTCATCTGGAGGAGTGTGCTGAGGAGATGCTGCAGGACACAAATGGCTTGATGGATTAGCAAGATCTGTCACACGTGGGAGCTGGGAGCATAGCAACACCAGTGCCATAGACTTGCCATTCCCAGATGAGCCCACCTCTGAGGTCTTTGTAAACTCCATACCCCTAGGATTCCCATCACAACCTCTGGGCTGTAGCTTAACCCCAAAAGACAGCAGGGTGATGAAATGCAGCAATTTATTCCACTTCAATAGGGAAAGAAGCACATACAATATTGGCAAGAAGAAAGGAAAACTCCTGATTACTCTCTTTTTTTTTTGAGATACATTTTGAAAAATCCTTAGTCTCAGCATCCTCAGTTCCTGACCATCAGCCATGGTAAAATCAGTTCCTTCTGGTCCATTGCAAATTAAATAATCATAACTCTATTCATCGGGAAAACATATGCAGAAGAGATGCGTAAGTCAGCAATTAGTATTAAGGCTTCCAGCCTTTCATTGACTAACTCAGAGGGCCTCATGGTGACTGTTTCACTTGAGACCACGAATATCCAAGCTCCTGGCTCTACGCTTCCAGGGTAATGCTTCTTCAAGTGGTTGCATTGGGAGGAGATGCCTGCCCAGCCTTGTTCCTGGCTTAAACTAGAATGTCTGATAATACTGGTAGAAGGAAGAGTGCCAACAGATCATGATACTGAACAACTTATGAAGCACACAGAATGCGCCTGAGCCACTGCAAGGCATGGGAAGAGGCTTCCCTAAACACAGCATGCTCTTTGCTGCTTTCTGTGCATCCGTGAAAAGAAGAGGTTGGGCTGGACCATGTCTAGCAATCTATGAAATAGAATATGACCAACAACAGACTTCCGCTCGGGTTTCTGGTCGCAGGAGCAGGGCGATTTTTCAGGTGATACCCATCTGGATTACAGCTGGAGAGAGGCTTCTGAAGTCAGGATGAGGGTCCATGGCTGTGTAGCTGTAGCTCACTGTTCATGTCTGCCTCGTCACTCCCTCCCTGGGCTGTCCTCACTGCATCTCAAACACCATCTTCCCCTTTTATCTAGAGCCAGCTTCTTTTGGCTGGGAATATAACTTGCCCTCTAAGAGGCTTTCTCCGAAAAGTCCACCACAGCCTTCACTGAATGTCACCAGCTCTTGACATAGTTTTTTGGCAGCATGCTTGCGTCAGGAGATAGAAAATCTAAATGTGAATTACAAATGGAGCTGTGATGTTGGCTGTGCACATCTATTCTGTGGCCATTTTCCTTTTTTTTTTTTTTTGCTGTTGTTGATGTTGCTATGTGTTTTGTTCCATCTAATATTCTGTTCCAGATATTGACTGAGTGCCTATTTTGCATATCCAAGCCCTGTGCCTTGGGGTAAATGGAGAAAGATGAAAACCATGGTGCATCTCATCTCTCTTTGTACACTCAGAGTTCCACTAGTTATGTCAGAGGTTTGTTTAAAATGCCCCGTGCCATCTGTCTGAATGGGACCTTAGTGATAGTTTGACTCATTCTTCTCTATGCAGTTGGGAAAACTAAGGCTGAGAGAGGGAAGGTGACTTGCCCAAGGACACACAGCTCATCATATGGGAAAAATCTAGCTCTGATACGAAGGCTTATAATATCCCATCCCCAGTTTACCGAAATGTTTTTTTCTGGGAGATATATATATATATATATTCCATATATATGTGTATATAATAACTTCCATACATAATATTCCACATATATATATTTCCCATATATATGTGGCACATATATATACATATATATGTATATATATATACACACACACCCCCAAACGATGCTCTGCAGACACATCCCCCATGATGCTCAGCACTGCGTTGAGAAGGGTAAGGACGGGGTCAGTAGGTAAGTAATTGCGGGGTAGCTAAGGAATCGAGTCATTGATTTGCAACATGCATTTAAAGGTTTCCTAGTATTTGCAAATTGTGAAAAAATAAAACCGGGTCGCTGCCATCTGCCAGTTCACTTCCCTGGTAGGGGAGAGAGATACACACGCATTTAATTTCCATACAGTTTAGAATTTTAGTAAGCGGTACAATCACTGCAAACGAAGTGAAACGTGTATTTGAAGGTGAAAGAGGTTAATCGTGCTTAGATATCTGGGCAAGTTTCTTACAACACAGGGTAGTACTTAGGGGGAAGTCATTTCATGAAAAGGGACCAGCGGATGGAAAGATGTGTAAAAGGCATCCAAATATCTTTTGCAAAATATCCCAGCACTCCTTACAGGAACATGAAAATACCCCATTTACGATCCGTTAGAGACCAGCCCTGATCTTCCTTCACACCGCGGAACCACTGAGGCGGTCATTTTTTCGCCGCTTAAGTGGTTGCAGTGCTCACTTCAGCCACATGATGGCAGTGCAGGGCCACAGAAGGGTTGAACAACCTCTGTAGTGCTTTTGAAGGGTTTGTGAAAAACGCCAGGAAAGAGGGTGAGGTGCCCCAGACCAGGGCCAGATCTGCTGGGACGGGCTTCTAGGAGAGGACAGTAGCTTTTGAAGCTGGGAAGGCATGTACTGCTATTCTAAATCTCTGGCTTGTTTGGAATCTCTAGAAGCAATTTAGATGTATTCCCAGATGTAGCTGGTAAAGAACGATGCCCCTTTGAGTTAGACCCATTTTTACCAACAGGAAAGCCTGTAATACCCCACCCCTCAGTTTCTCCAAATGTTTTTCTTCTCTCTTGGGACTGTGTCTGTGGTGCTTGCTGGGCAGTGGCTTGTTGCCACCTGGGGTAAGGAAAATAAGAGGTGACGGTGGAAAAAGGAATTAGGAAGTGTTGCCAGGGCCGCTAAGAGAAGATGCAGTGAAGATGCAGTGGGAGGGGACCAGCCCCAAACCCTTCCATCCAGGCTTGCCTTCCTCAGTCCCCTCCTCAGTGTTTGCTCATCTGTGGAATGTATGAGGGGAGTGTGAGGGTGTGTGTGTGACTGTGTGTGAGATACTGGAGTGTGGTTGTGTGTGAAGTTGTGTGTGGGTGGTTGTATGTGTGTGAGATTGTGTGCGTGTGAAATTGTGTGCATATGTGCGATTGTATGTGTGATGTGTGTGCACATGTGTGTGAAGGTGATAGTAATGAAAGTTCTGGTGCCGGCACGAGCCATAGCTGAGGTCATTTTTGGCTCCATGGGGTTAGGGACAGAGAAAGGGGAGAGAGAATAGGAGAATAGGAAAGAGAAAGAGGAAGAAAGAGTTCCTAGAAGATGCCTAGGGTTAGGGAAATGATTTGATTGAAATCTCTGGCAAAGAGTCAGCTTCCAATTAGAATGTTTTAACCCCTGCTCGTCTGACTCCTTAATTTCCACCTCTCCCCTCACATTCTCTATGTGTCTGTCTCGCTCTTTCTCTGTCTTAATAGCCACCTGCTTCTTTCTCTCTCTCTCAACTTCCATCACCCCTAGTTTCCATCCTCCTTTCTGTTGCTCTCAAATAAAAACATGGTGGGAGAGAGAGGGAAGAGGGTCAGAATCTGCAGTCCTCTCAAGAAGTGTAAGAACAGAATGCGGGAGGAATACTTGCTTACCTGCGTTGCTGGAGGTGGCGGGGGAAGCAGTGTCGGAGGAGAGCGATGACGACCAGGTCAGCCCCAGGTGCAGAAGGCTGCTGTCCAGGAGAAAGCCTGCTCCACAGCTGCAAAGGAGGAAAACCATGACTGTGTCCAGGAGATGGGAGCGGGGGAGCCTATGAGATGGGTGCTTGTGTGTGTGTAGAAATTGCAGCTCTTCTTTTTATTTTAAAAAAGCAGAACATCTCAATTTTCAAGTCACAATCAATTTCCAGAAATCCTTTATTTCTAAACATTACCAGTCAAATCTCCCATTCCTTTCTGCTTTTAGAGTTTGAGTGAAATTGATGTGTATTTTTAATTTTAAGGAAAAAAAAAAATGTCCCTCTGGCTTGGAAATTCCGGGCATGGGTTTTCTCTTCCCTTCCTTTCTTTGCTACTCCCTCTCCTCCCACCCCAGCTACACCAGGGAGGGCCCCAAGGGTGGGGAGCCTAGGTAATAATTTTAATTTGCTTTTTTCTTTACTATTGATGATACAACAGAAGAAACATTTTTTTTCAGACATTGATATTCATAAAGACCATTTTCAAAGAGATATAAGTAGGAGAGCCTGCGTGGGTGGGATTCAAAAGAGAATGTGTTGGGTTTTTTAAATCATTATTATTTACTAACCTTTTATTCAAGGACTGTGATGGAAGATCGACAAAACAACTTTCATCCCATAATCAATTACAGCTGGAAGACAATGAATAGCTCTTCAATGTTTCTCTCACGTTCTGGGAAAGAAAGACACATCGACTGTCTTTGAAGCTGGGGACATTTCCATAGACCCTGGGTGGGCTGTCATAATTGGCTCTGTTAATCCAATAATCTCTATGTGCTTGGCATAAATTAAGATAATAATACTGATAAAAACAATAATTTGCTTTGGTGTTAGAGTTTACAAAATGATGGCATATGCATTGTGAAATTGAATTCTTTCAACTGCCCTGTGAAATAATGATTATCCCCATGTGACTGATGAGGCAGCTGAGGCTCAGAGAGCTTGAACTTACCCCTCCCGCTTTATCCGTGCAGATCAAGGGCCAGCCTAACACAGTCTCTTTCCACAGAGATAAGGACCAAGGCCAAGTGAGATGGCAAATCCTCAAACAGAATGAGCTGAGACAGATACAAACTGCTGAGACGGGTACAAACTGCCTGGAGGCTCTAAATAGTGACCCTGAGTAGAGAATTTCTTTTCTTTTTCCTTTTCTTTCCTTTTCTTTTTTTTCCTTTCCTTTCCTTTCCTTTCCCTTCCTTCCTTCCTTCCTTCCTTCCTTCCTTCCTCCCTCCCTCCCTCCCTCCCTTCCTTCCTTTCTTCCTTCCTTCCTTTCCTTCTTATAGGAATATCTACCATGAGATTATCCTTTTAACAAAATTTTAAGTGTACAATATGGCGTTGTTGACGACAGGTGCAGTGTTGTACAGCAGATCTCTAGAACTTAACTCATCTTGCATAACTGAAACTTTAAACTCATTGAATAGCTAGCATCTCCCCATTTCCCCCAGCCCCTGGCAATCACCATTCTACTCTCTATTTTAGATCCCTCATATGAATAGAATCGTACAGTATTTATTTGTCCTTCTGTCACTGGCTTACTTCACCTAGCATAGTATCCTCAAGGTTCATCCATCTTGTCACACATTGGAGAATGTCCTTCTTTTTAAGGCCTCAAAGATTAAAATAGGATAACCCTACGATCCAGTAACCCCATGTCTGGGTATTTATCCAAAATAACTGAAATCAGGATCGTGAAGAGCTGTCTGTACCCCTCTGTTTGCTGCAGCATTACCGCAATAGCCAAGACATGGAAGGAAAGTACATGTCCACTGACGGATGGATTAAAACATGTGGTCTATGCATCCAATGGAACATTACTCATCCTTAGAAAACAAAGAGCGAGAATCTTTTCAGAAGCAGAACTTCTTCCAAGTTCTTACTTCACCTGTATTAAATCAGAGGCCTGGGACTTTTAATTGACTTCTCTAAATCTTAGTTTCTTTATCTATAAAATGGGAATAATGGTATCTGTCTCTTAAGAAGATTACATGAAATGATGCATGCAAAGTTCTTAGTATGCATTCAATACTTTCTAGTTGCTATTACACCGAATAGAATCCAAATGGACCATCAATTCCTAGACCCTTTTTAAGCCATTATCAGACATAGGTGAAAGAGAGACTGTATAATTATCCATTGCTGCATAATAAATTACCTCAAAGCATAGCAGATTACAACAATAACCCACACAGTTTCAGTGGATCAGAATTTCAGGAGAAGCTGACTAGGGTGGCTCTAGCTCAGAGATTGCAGGGAAGATGCTGGCCTGGGCTGCCATCATCTAAAGGCTTGGCTGGGGATGTAAGATCTGATTCCAAGTTGGCTCATGTGGCAGGATGATGGTGACTGTTGCAGGTAGCCTCAGTTCCTAGCTACCCAGATTTCTCCATAGGGCTGTTTGAGTTCCCACACAATATGGTGGCTGGCTTCCCCTAGAGGGAGTGACCCAATGATCCAAGAGAGCAAAGTGGAGGCTGCAGTGTCATGGATGACTAGCCTTAGAAGCCACACTTTGCTATTTCCACAAAATAATTTTCCACAATCATGGATTATCCAGTATGGAAGCAGGCTACATGGAGGCATGAATGCAGGTAGATATAGTAAGTCCCCTACATGCAAACGAGTTCCATTCCAAGAGCACGTTTGTAAGTCCATTTTGTTCCTAAGTCCAACAGTTAGCCTAGGTACCCAACTAACACAATTGGCTATATAGTACTGTGCTGTAATAGGTTTATAATACTTTTCACACAAATAATACATAAAAAACAAACAAACACAAACAATAAAGAAAACAGTTTTAATCTTACAGTACCTTGAAAAGTACAGTAGAACAGTACAACAGCTGGCATCCAGGGGCTGGCATCGAGTGAACAGGCAAGAAGAGTTACTGACTGGAGGAGGGAGAAGAGGTGGGAGATGGTAGAGCTGAAGGATTGTCAGCAATAGGAGATGGAGGGCAAGCTGCAGTTTCACTCACACCTGACGTTGATGGCACAGGTTCTGGTTCCTTGCTGGATTCAATACTATGTACCCTCTTGAAAAAATGATCCAGTGATGTCTGGGTAGTAGCTCTTTTTTTCTCATCATAGATGACACGGTGGCAGTGGATTGCATTCTGAACGACTGCTGCAACCTTCATGTACCGTTCTACATTCGGGTCCTGTACCTCAAAAACTAACCGTGCCTCCTCACATAAAGAAAATCCCCTTGCCATTTCCTGCATCATGAATCTCTTTGGTTCTTCAGTTACTTCTTCTTCCTTGTGTCTCTCTTCATCCTTTCTCAGGGCCTCCAATTCCACCAGGTCTTCATTAGTAAGCTCCACGTCCGCATCTTTGAAAGTCTGCAACTTGAAGGTTCGTATGGGGACTTACTGTAGAATCATCAGAGGCCACCTTGGAAACTGTCTGCCATGGAGCTCCTTCCTACAGACTCAAGGACTAGCAGTTTTATATCAGGGATTGTTCTGGGAAGGACTCAGCCCTTGGAGAGTTAGGTGGTCATGATGAGGTAGCCGTTGTCAAATAACCCCTCAGAAACCAGGGCGTCAGCTTCAGAAAGCACTGCATGGACCCAGCAGAAAATGTGTGAAGCGGGCAATGACTCTTCACAGACTGAGGCAGGGAGGCCCAGAGAGTTTAAGTGACCTGTTGGCTTTGCAGTTTCCAATCTGGCTTCCTTCTGCACCTTACGCTGGGGACCCAGACATTCTAATCCTTGCACCCCAGCCTGCCACAAAGCAGGCATTCAGCTCCTATCACCCAAGGCAGTGTTCCCCTGCCTCCTTTGTTCCTGAGAATCATTAGGAGTACTTACTGAATGTAAAGATTCCAGGGTGCCTCTCGGAGAAATTCTGACTTAGGAAGCTTGGGATGGAGGCTTGGAATCTGTATTTTTAGCAATCATCCCAGGTGATTTTAATATCAAGTTTGGGAAGGCCTAAGGTACTTTAGTAAAGAGTTGATGGACTTATAAGACCTGAGTCCGTCTCCCCATCACATCACATGTGCATTGAAATTGCTCACAACCCTGGATTTTTGGACACACTGGCTATGCCAGCCTCATGCATCCTCCAACTTCTGGCTCTTCTGCTTCTTGTCTTGTATGTATGCATTACTGGACTTCTAATACTGCTGCCCTCCACTGCTAGCACCAAATTAACAGCCCACAAAAACACACATAGAATGTTTGTGTGTTTTGTCTGTTTGGACAGGCAGGGGGTTCCCTGGGCGTTTGGCGATAATTTCTTGGTTAAATTATGTATTTTTTCCTTTCATGTTTGAAAAAAAAAAAAGAAACAAATTGGCTTCTTTACAGTTGCCTCCTTTCTTTCTCTCTTTATCTCCTGCTGTGAAGACAAATCTCCTACTTTTTTTTTTAAGTCCCCAACACACACACATAATCAGTCTGCTTATAAACCGACATTTTCAGCTCAAATATTGCATAGAGGAAAGAAATGAAGGGGGAAATCCTGGTTTAACCAAATAATATTTCCCTAGATTTCCACTGTTCAAGAGTGACCTCTTGGACTTCCCTGGTGGCGCAGTGGTTAAGAATTCACCTGCCAACGCAGAGGACACGGGTTCAAGCCCTGGTCCGGGAAGGTCTCACATGCCACGGAGCAACTAAGCCCATGTGCCACAACGATTGAGCCTGTGCTCTAGAGCCCGTGCTCCGCAACAAGAGAAGCCACCGCAATGAGAAGCCTGCACATTGCATCGAAGAGTAGCCAGACACCGCTCGCCGCAACTAGAGAAAGCCCGTGCGCAGCAACGAAGACCCAACGCAGCCAAAAAAAAAAAAAAAAAAAGAGTGACCTCTTGGCTATTAAAATGGGCACGTCCACTCTGCAGATAAATCATGAGGTTTGGTTCTGGTCCACCATTTCCATGCCCTTATATTTACTGAGTCCCTACTGTGTCTTTTTTTTTTTTAAGAAGGCAAACTGATAAAACTGATATGGATTCAGCCCTCATCTAATCTATTAGGGGAAAAGGAAGAGGGGCATAATTTCAGTGCAAGGTAGAATATGAAGAGTGTCTTAGGAGCAATGAACATTAAATGTTAGTGAAGCTCCAAGGAAAGACTATTCCAGGGGAAAATCACAGAAGGCATTGAAGTTAAGGGCATAAGACTCTGGGGTCATAACTTAGGGTTCAAATCCCAGCTCTACCTGGTATTAGCTGGTTGATATGGGGCAAGCCCATGGACCTCTCTGGGCCTCAGTTGCATCATCTGTGAAATGGGGATAATAATAGTATTCATCTTAAGGTTGATATGAGAATTCAGTGAGTTGATGCAAATAAAGCAACTAATCAGTGTCTGGTATGTAGTATGAAGTCAAAAAAAATGTTAAGGCTCAGCTTGAGCTGAGCCTTAATGGATGGATGAGATTTGGGCATGACTAGATGGAGGTCATTTTAGACTAAGACAGTAATAAGAGAAAAAGCAAAAGTTGGGGGAATTTCAAGTACCTTTAGCAGAAGAAAAGGATGAGTGAGGAATAGAGGAAGGTGAGGTGGAAAGATGTGCTGAGATCACATCTCCCTCTTTTTGGTGGCTTGCTTACTTCATTGATGACACTAGTATAGTAAAATGTTAATTGTAGATTTCTGATGGGGAGTGTATGGTGGTAAGTACAATTATTTTAACTTTTCTTTTGGGGAGAAATAGTTATACTATGATAATGGGGGCCTATTTTGTTCTCTTTCACTTTACTACATATTTCATCTCAACTGTTTCTGATAAAATGCCCTCCAGCTTGACAACCAAAATAGTTCACAGCTATAAGGCACTGTTACTGTTACTTTTACCCCAGCCTTTTAGAGACAGATTTTACAAGATTTAAATTTGGCAAGGTATTTGCCTCATTTGAAGGCCATCTAATACTTTCTTTCCTTCCTCTCTTAGCTACAAAGAAATGATCTCTTCATAAATGGAAAAGGCCATATTCAGTGATAGCTTATCAAGTGAATCTTTTCCCCAAATCAGGTATATACAGTCCATCTCATGTAAATAGGCAAGGATCTCAGCCTGCAGAGGCAGGATTTTTCTAGGCTCCCTTGGCCCAGGTGGGCTCTGTAAACTTCAGGAACTTGTTTTTGAAATGCCAGGCATGGAAGGTTGAGAAGAGTGCAAACCACAGGGAACAAGGTATGTTCCATCTGGGGAAAGACAGAGAAGCAATACCTGCTGGGACAGAGAGCAGGAAAACACAAACTGGGGAAACAAATATCCCTGATAAAGATTTTTAGGGTCAATGCTGTGGAACAAGAAATGTTAACACCCTACTTCTGTCTCCATAGGAAAACCTATAGTAAAGTCTTAGGAAAGAAAAAAAAATCAAGTGATGTTGGGTGTGATTGAATATCCGGAGGAAAGAGTGTGGGTGGAAGGGCAGGTTTACATTTAGTGTCAGAAACAGTGGCTTCTTTTATACATACAGCCATCTTATAAGTGGGTGTAGGTTCTCCACTGCAAGAGGTGAGGAAACTGGGGATTGGAGAGTAAAAGTGACTTGCTTATGATCACATAGTTGATAAAGACAGTCAGGGCTCTGTCTTGGACTGTGGCATGCTAAACTCTTTTCCCTAGAAGTCTGCAGAACACTTCTCCCCTGATACAGGGCCTCTGCCTCATCCATCTTCACATACTCTAAGCTAAGTACAAAGCCTGGCACAGAGTAGATTTTCAGTGCCTGTTTTTTGAGTGAACGTTTCAAGGACTCCCTTGTCTCCTGCATACAGCATAGAGGTGGGTGGGTGTAATGGGGAAGGCACCTATTTCATTACCACTACCTCTGGTTGGTAGAGTGATGGGGGCATTGATGCTCAAGAGGGTATATGACTCTAAGTAAACCCTCATCAGTGAGTGGTACCTCTCCAAGATACAGGCAGTGGCTTTCACTAGCAGTTGGAGGGGCCATGGTAATGGGGTGTGCAATCATTTACTTTTTTTTTTTTTTTTTAACTTTTAAAGCTGTTTGTGAGCCAAAGTGTACATATGGTGTAGGTTGACGGACGCTCTAATATACTGGCCCAGAGTAGAGTAAGTCATGGCTGCACCTTCCAAGGAACAGGCTACCCTCGCAAGCTGTGCACCTAATTACACTCTGATAATCTGTATAAATTAGCATTTGCTAGTGATAAATATCACACACCAAGCCTTAAATAATACATTAGACTTAATTGAATAAATGCATATATTATGGCCTTCTAATGCATATTTGCCATAATGAGTTTTCTTTTATGCACAAACAAACAGAGATTCTGATTAATCAGGTGGGGTAATGTTGCTATTAAAACGCCAGGTTCCCTGAGAAAGGTCTCAGTGTTGGTCAGATGACAGAAAACAAAACAAAACAAAACAAAACAAAAAACACATTATTTTCCTTGACTATTTGGATAAGTTTCCTATCTTTGGGAATCTCCTTAACTTTGAACCCTTAGATTTTTGCAGTGATATCAGTCTATATCTAAAACACTTCCAAAATTTCCCATTTCCAAAATTTGGATTTGAGTCTCGAATCCACTATTTACTAACTCTGTGATCTTGGACAAGTCACTTGAATTCCTTATGCTCAGTCATCCCTGTGGGTTTGGAGGGGAATAATAGCACTCCTCTTATCAATATGAAAAAATTAGATGTGTTATGCGTAAAGCATCTCACCCAGTGGCAAGAACAGAGAAGCTGCTTGGTACGCGGAAGCTGTTATCATTGTGAAACATCAAACAACTTACCATCTATTTATTTCATTCAATCATGACAAGAATTATGTGAAGAAGGCAGAGCAGATATTATGCCCAATTTTAAAAAGGAAAGAAACCGGCCCAGGGATTCAACGTCTTATTTGTTTTTTCCATTCAACAAATATTTATTGATCACACAATGCCAAGAGCTGGAGATAGATACAAAGACCTGACCTGGTCCCTCTTTGCCTTGGTGAACTTATAGCGTAGTAGGGTGGGAGGAGGGAGGGAAGAGAAGATAATAAGAAATTACCAATAATTATAATACTGCCCTAATGATAGTGTACACAAAATGTAGGGGCAGAGTCCAGGAAGTGGCACCCAAGTCATTCTCTAAAAGCCAAGGAACTTCTCCAAGAGATGATCAGAGTTGAATGGACATGTGGAGGAACAAGTCTGATGCTTGGGGTTGGGGGATGCTTTCTGGGAAGAGGGAACAGTCATATCAGAGAGTCAGAGAGGAGGAGCCAGTCAAGCATGAGTATCTCACCCTCAGCACTATTGGCATTTGGCTTAGTTGTGGGGACTGTCTTCTGGGGGCTGTCCTGTGGATGGAAGGATGTTTAGCCATTTTCCTGACCTCTATTCGCTAGATGCCAATAGCATTTCTCCCCTCCCCCACCAGCTGTGACAGTCAAAAGTGTTTCTACACATTGCGAAATGTCCCTGGGGGTAGGGGGATCTCCCACAGTTGAAAACTACGGGTCTAGGATGTAGATTGCAAGGAAGGAGTCATGAAAAATGAAGCTGAAGTGACAGCCAGATCATAGCCAACTTCTGCCATACTAAAGTAATTTCTATTTTTCTTTAGGTGATGGGGAACAATCTTGTTGTAAGTACATGGGGGAATCCTCTTACTGTAACTTACAGAGAATGCACATTTTCCCACTTTACCAGCCTGTGAGTTCACTAACAGCAATAATTCAAGTGGAACTACCTCCTGCCTCCACCTGCTGACGCAGGATCTGCAAAGCGCTCACCTCCTGCAAAACCTCCTCTCCTCCTCCCCTCTCTCGTTAACATTTTTCTCGGGGGGGGGTTTTGTTGCTTTTTTTTTTTTTTTTTGAGTCCCTGGAAATTTCTCACATATGCTCCTGGACACATTTTCTGCAACTTCCACCGCTCCATTAGGAACTGCTGTTGTGCTGGACAGCAGAATTCACACAGAAGACCAAAAAGCCATTGCTAGGATAGCACTTACAAAACCATGATTTTTATGGTCCAGTCTTAGAGCACCATGGTGGGCAATATGATCCAGCCCCCCAAACACATTTTCAGTATAAATTTGTCTTCTTTATTTCCCTCTAGCCACGTCCATTCATCCCATCAGTTTTCTGGCACCATTCCCTTAAAAAAATCACGCACACACACAAACTCCAAAAACCCTCTCCATCCCATCTCCGTGCAGACTTGCTTTGTGCTTCAAAAACAAAACAAAACAAAACAAAACTCCTCTAGCCACAGTTCATGTACCTCTTGCTCTTTTCTGCTTTCCTGTAATCTCTGTGGTTCTTTCTCCATTTTTTGGTATCATAAAAACCTAGAGAACCAATAAGGCAATTTCAGAACAGTCCTTGGAGGGCGAGAGGTAAAGTGGTGGAAAAGGTCTGAACCCCCTTTGTGGGCAGCAGAAAGGGCAAGGCTAAGAATTTTGGTCCCATCCAGAAGATTCAGCAGTCTACACAACTGGCACTGTCACTAATTTAGCACTACTGCATTGGCAGCTGCCGTTGCCTCACCAACCCCTGCAATGCCCCCTATTTTCTGGGCAATATGGCTTTCCTGGGAGGGTATTTCTGCTCCTCTGTCCACCATGCACCACAGTTTCTACTGTTGCTCTAAAATTTCCTAGGGGTGGTTGCCACTGACCTGCCAGGTGTCACCATCCTTTGACACTTGAGCTACTACAGAGCAAAAGATTCTCAGCAGCCTTAGGTGATTTGAAGGGATTATTTAACTCCCCTTCTTCCTTTATGTTACATTCTCTTAGAAAGGCCATAGCAGTGAAGACTGTTCCACCATGCTTAAAAGAATTTGCTGAATTAGAGCCTTCATTGTTTACTGATAGTGCATACGCCCTTCCAGTTGGCTGGCTCAGCAATGGATTTGAGAAACAATCATAGTACTGTAACTGAAATCATTATTCCCTCTGATCATTCAGTTTTGTTCTTGGTCAGCTTTTCTTCCCTTAGGACATGCACATGCTGCCTGCTGTCTCCCTGTGCCACCCTATGGTGCTTCTTACTGCTTAGGGTAGAGTTGGGCCACCTTGTTGCCAGAAGTGCCCACTATAGCACTGATCTGATCTCTACTTTTGGATGCAGTCTACCTGCAAGCAAATATTTCCACTGAAATGTATTTCCTGATTCTCATTTTTATGTATTTATTTCTCACTGTCAGTTTGTATGTTTTCCTGTAAGCCACCTTGAACCCTTTGTGGAGTGAGATAGGCGATAAAGACATGAATGAATCCATACTTTAGGCGAGTACGTGAAGAGGATATGGAGAGCAGATAAGAACCACGTGCATATAGTGCCCTGAGTCAAAACTTGGCTGACCGGCTAGAAGGAAAAATGGGTAATTTGGGATAAGAGACATATAACCTCTCATCAAATGTAAAGGTATAAAAAAAGATTACAGTGGTGAACATGAATAGGACTGTTCCTATTGATCCAGCGTTCCCAGATGATGAGGCATTCTACTTAAGTGACATTTTTCGAAAACGGAAGCTTGGTCCTTTCAAGAGAACACACTTTCCTTTTTAATAATTTCTATGGAAATCTTTCTAAATAGAAGATTATACACTTTTGAAGACTTCAGTAGAGGCTGACAGATTTCATTTTACCTTCGTGTGGTTGTTTGAAATTGGCCTGATGAGCATCTGCTCTGACACCATACCCCACTGCAGTACTGCCATGATGTCTCCTTTTAGCATCTTTTAGCAGCTTCTATATATTGAGTTCTTACACTGGACCTTGCACTGTACTTAATGATCCCATCTATTATCTCATTGGCTTCTCACAAGGGACATCCTATTGAGGGAGGCAGGGATTGTGCCCTTTCACCAAATAGTTCCATTTATGTTGCTTCTTAAAGTCTTGCACCTGCATTTTATGATTTTTATGTCCCCTTGTTTATTGTCTGGAAATCACCTCTTACCCAGCTTCTAATTTTCTTCTTTTCATCCTCTGTGTGTTAGAAAACCTGGAAACCACACTTCACAGGATTATGTAGCAAGAAAGTTGGGGTCTGAATGAGAGTCTCGTTGGTTTGTTTGGATTAAAATGGATGCATCACTTCAGATCCTACAGTGACTCAGGACTGCAGCGACACCCCCGGCAGGAGTGTGGGATCAAGCTGAGAAAGCCTAGAGGCCCCAGTCAGCCAGCTCTTTCCATTTACAGAGTTGACCTGGCTGGGCTTTTATTCAATTTCCCTTCAATGCACAAACTTCCAGTTATCATGGGAAAAACAAAAGCACATGCTCTTATTTTATACATGTTGATACTGACAGGTGACAGGAAGGTAATAACTGCTTATTAGAATTTAATATGCCTAAGCATTTCATTAATCTTTTAGAAATTAATCTTTGACTTTCAACAACATGTATCTCTACGCATGTCATTCGAACTTACTACAGTAGCTGAAAAAGGTTTCCTAGAATGGTTTGTACTTCTGGGTATATCTTCGCTTTAAGAGGCTTCTGATAAAATTTGTTTAAACCTTATGAAAACTGTAGTTAGTCATGGCCTAATATAAGTTGTTCACAGGATTCATTAGGGATTATATCTGAGAATAAGATTTATTGCATTTATAATAAAATGTATGAATAAAGAAATAAAATGTTAACATTTCTGAATATCTATTAGGATCTGCTAGAATGCCATATGCTATGTAGATAGGGCTAGTAGGTTAGGATGCTGACTCTTTGATTCCAGAGTCTTTTTCACAGTTCTTTCTTTTTGGGTTGGCAGACACTGGTGATCCCAAGAGCTGTGAATAGACATTTCTATAGAAGCCTTGAGTTTGGAGATGATACAAGAACCATAATATTGGGCTATATGGAATTTTTATGAGAAAGGGTACATTACTATATGACTTAGATATTGGAACTTGGGTCATCTCTTCTCATTTGGACCTTATCTGAGGATGATCTTCCTTCAATAATATGATCCAGACAACAATATGGGACTTTAAAAGGATAGCTCCATATCTAGACTTGTGGCTCATCTCACTAATCTGGGTGACAGCAAACTCAGCATGTTATAGAAATAACAAAAGATCAGGGAGGAGGTGGTCTAAGGTTCAGGTCTAGGCCTTACTTCTATCACCTACTAACTTCATGGTTTCCAGCAAGTGATTTTCAATTGTTTCTCTAAGTTGAAGAAGGTAGTAAGGACTACCTATGTAGAATCTAAAATATGACACTTTGTCACTCAGATCATTGCTGGGAGAGCTACATGCAGTAATATGTATCTGGGGAAAACATCTTGGAAAGTTCAATATGCCATATATGCTTTTCCTTAGTATTATTTAGAATTTTTTCCAAGATTTATTCTCCTTTCACATCAGCGTCTGGATGTAGGTGAGAGTTAAGGTGTACATCACTGAAGGGGATCAGTGTCACCAATGGAATTTAGTGAACCATTAATGAGGCCTCTTTGAAGTGAGACAGCCACCCATCCATCTGTGACTCTGTGTTGTCTTGAAGTAGACTGTCTATAATTATATTAATCCTCATCAGCGATAAAGGAAAAACCTTATTTCTGTTTCCTCTCTGTAGAAGGACCCAGCTCAGGCAGTCCCCTAGGCAAGCCAGCGTGGATTCTTCATTCTGGTCCTGTCCACGAGTGGCCTGTATCATTATTTTCACAGTATTTCAGGATCTCTCTCTCTCTGGAAAGATCACTGTGTACCGTGGGCACATTCTTCAGGAAGAAGACAAAGAACTAACATATCATGTGCAGGTACATGTCATGCTCCATCATAATTAGTCTTCAGACTGACCCTGGGAAGAACAGAATACAACCCTGTATCATGGCTGAGGGAACTGATGCTCCTAAATCATTTACTTAAATTATACAGTACTGATGTAATGGGCATAGACGGATCTAAGCCTTTCTCTCTGCCATCTAAGTAGTGTGGCTCCACTAGTCCAGCCTTCCCCCTCAGAACTTTACGAGGCAGGTGGAACGGGCCTCATGTTCAGGAAGGGGCAGAGCATTCCACTGAAGGAATCGTAAGACAGGTATCACAGCATTTTTCTGCCATTTTTTTACACTTGAGAAAATCATATAATTTCTTTGAACCTGTTTTTTTCCCACCCTTGCATATCTGCCCTGCTCGTTAAGGATCAAATGGAATAATAAAAGCAAAAGCGCTTGGTAGGCTGTCAAGTGCTCTATAAAAGTTTGAAATCGATATTATCCAAAGAGGCCTCACCAGATTTTGTCTGATGCTTAAGAGGGTACAGGTGAGAACATCACTCGATTTGCTACTTCCATAAAGCAGCATTTTTGCCTCACCCAGTTGGTTGGCATAGGACAACCAGCCACTTATGTTCTTGGCAATGACTGGTACCAATTAAATCTCAGATAAAGTGGCCACCTGTTTATCAGACTTTTGTTGGATTTATGGTATAATCTAGTTTTAATGGCAGCACATCTACCACTTTTGGTATGTAGGCTTAGGAAGACTGAGCTTAGCCTCCCAGTATATTAACTTTATAATCTGGGCTAGAAAGTGTGGGATGCTTATTACATTTTCTTTAGGATTATAGAGAGGACAAAAGATGGGATGGTTTAGCTGGAATTATTTTAATTCTAAGTTTATTAGACTCATATACAGTATAATTTACTACTGGAAGGAAGAACGTACAGATCAACTCATCATTGCTTTACTTATTTTTTTTAATTCCAAACTTCATTAGGAACCTCTGTGTGGCATACAGATGGCCAACAGGAACATGAAAAGATGCTCAACATCACTAATTGAGAAATGCAAATCAAAACTACAGTGAGGTACCACTTCACACAAGTTAGAATGGCCATCATTAAAAGTCTACAAATAACGAATGCAGGAGAGGGTGTGGAGAAAAGGGAACCCTCTTACACCGTTGGTGGGAATGTAAATTGGTGCAGCCACCATGGAAAACAGTATGGTGGTTTCTCAAAAAATTAAAAATAGAATTGCCATATGATCCTGCAATCCCACTCCCAGTTCAGATAAATGGGCATATATATGGACAAAATTATAATTCAAAAAGATACATGCACCCCTATGTTCATAGCAGCACTATTCACAATAGCCAAGACATGGAAACAACCTAAATGTCTATCAAAAGATGAATGGATAAAGAAGATGTGGTACATATATACAATGGAATACTACTCAGCCATGAAAAAAGAATGAAATCATGACATTTGCAGCAACATGGATGGATCTAGAGATTATCATACTAAGTGAAGTAAGTCAGAAAGAGAAAGATAAATACCATATTATATCACTTATATGTAGAATCTAAAATATGACACAAATGAACTTATCTACAAAATAGAAACAGACTTGTAGACATAGAGAACAGACTTGTGGTTGTCAAGGGGGGAGGGAGGTATGAATTGGGAGTTTCAGATTAGCAGCTACAAAACTATTATCTATAGAATGGATAAACAACAAGGTCCGACTGAATAGCACAGGGAACTATATTCAGTATCCTGTGATAAACTGTAATGGCAAAGAATTTGAAAAAGAATGTGTATATATGTATAACTGAATCACTTTGCTGTATAGTAGAAATTAGCACAACATTGTAAATCAACTATACTTCAATAAAATAAATTGACAAAAAAAGAACCTCTGTGTGGCAGGCATCATGCTATGGATCAGTGAGACAAAACTGTGATAGCAAGGTTCTTGTTCTTTAAGGTCTCAAAGTCTGCAGAAATATAATGCATTTTGTAAAGTCCACATGTTGTTTACTAAAGGCTGCATAATTATTAGTTCATGGCCAGACCAAAGAAAACCAATCTGGAACATTCTAATCCAGATAAGTTTGTAGATAGCTTTCCACTCACTAACTCCTTGCAAACATTTAAATATACTTAAGGTTTGGATGCCTTAGTTGGCATTTTAGAGCAAAGTGTACAGTCACATGTTGGCGTTGCAATTCATGGCTTGTTGTGTGTGTGAGTTTTCTGTGCATTTTGGGGGAGCACATGGTAAGTAGCACAGTGATGAATACCTTGGCATTAGAGTCAGCCTCATCTGCCTCTATCACAGACTTTTATATGCGGGCTTGGGCAATTATTTAATCTTGTAAAGCTCCATTTCCCTTCTCTGTAAATGGGAGTACAGGTCCCTACCTTGCAAGGAGTTGGGAGGAGGGTGAAAGGAAATACAATGTATAAAATTGCTAGTGCAGTATCTGGCACAAAATAAGTGTTCAAAATCCTAGTTGTCATGGAAATCCATACATGTATACATATCCCTGCAGCATCTCAGGAAGAGGCCTTCCCCCATGCTGATTCTGACACATGGATATCAGCAATATCTGTTGGATATTGAGAAAGACGCCTTGTTTCTCCAAAACTGTTGCTTTCTCTGCATAAAGAAAATAAGAACTACCCTTTGGGGCCAGCGAGGGGATTTTCATTTGTTTATGCATTTATTTCGTATATCTATGTCAAGCCCCTATTATGCACTAGGAAATGTTCTAGTTACTGGAGAATCAGCAGTAAGTAAGGGTGACATAACACATGTAAAGTGCTTGGCAGATAGTAGGAACTTAAATGTAAGCTAACCACATGTTACTAATAATTGCAACAGATCAGCTATTACTGTTCAATCAAACTTGGTTATAATTATAATTAGCATTAATATTATCTATTCAAAATTACCAATGTCCCTATTAGATATATTTATCATCCTGTGCATGTGTGATTTTAATAGACTGACAGTCTGAATAGCCCATTACAGGTTACAGAGACCACTGGGACCAAACATTTGAATTTCCAGACATTTGCATGTGTTTTATCTTCCATGGGACCTTGCATTTGACCTTAACTCCAGCCTATGAATTTCCATTTAATAAGAAGCTGAGTGGAAAATTAGACCTTCACCCCTGGAAATCCTTTTACTTCCATCTGTGTTTACAAAAATGATGATGCCTTGCAATGAATCTGCTCCTCTCACTGACTTCTGAAAATGTGTTTGAGGGATCAGCAATGGTAATTTTGTTCTTAGCCCAACTCTCTTGAGTTAACGATTGCACCAGTAACTGTGAGTTTCATTTCCTTCCTAGGTCCATCTGCTTCCTGGTGTATTAGGTCTGTGTAATAGGTCTTGAGAAGTACCTCAATAGACACTGAGGTGATGAATACCTTAATTCCATAGCTGAGTGTTGGAGCCACCCACAGATCTGCTGATCCTGGTGTGGAGCTGGCCTAGAAGTCACATGGGGTAAACATTGGTTTGTTCACCCCTAATCTAGGTGCAATCACCCAGAACACTGATGTGTGACTGATTCACTCCCTTAGTTTAGCTAAGGACAAGTCCATAAATTCAGGCCACTTCTCCCAGCCTGAGGCATCATTCTCCAGTTGACCCATAAAAGCTAGTGCATCTAGGCCAGTGGTTTTCAAACTAGGGTTCCATGCAAGTGACTTCAAGTCAGCCTGGGTGGAGGCGGAGGCAGGCAGTTATGAGGTTCTGGTTGATCCTCCACTGTTTCAGGCAGAACAATTCTGCTTATAGTTGTTTTGTATTTTGCTTCTCCAAAAAATTTCATTTTAAAAAAGTATTCTTGATTCCATTTATGTATTCATTTTTAGAAACAACACTTTAGGGTAATTGTTCCAGCTTTTCTCCCCTCTTAATCCTTCCCTTCCCCTCTTAGATCTGGTGGTCGTAGAGTCTTCTGCTTCTCCAAACATACACAGATGTTTGGTGTATTGCTCCTAACACAGAGTTGGTGTCCAAGGATGGTTTTGGTGTGAAGTGGGGTGGTAATCCCTTGCTCCTTAATCTCTATCCATGCCCTTCCAAGCCATGCCTTCTATATGCAGTCTAAGCCAGGACTTGTTAAATTTTAATGTGCACTCAACTCAACTGGTTATTTCATTACAATGCAGATTCTCATTCAATAGATCCAGGCTAAGGCCTGAGATTCTGCATTTCTTACAAGCTCCCTGGTGATGCTGACACTGCTGGTATGTGGACAATCCTTTGAGAAATTATAATGTGTTCTGATGCATGAACACAACCTCAAGACAAATCCTTCCTTACCCCATCACTAATCAAATTGTGGCTCTTCTGTAGAAATCCTGGAGTTGCTGCTGCTTCAGCATATTCTGTTGCCTGGAGTGAGGGCTTCCTCACTCCCATCGCAGTCAGGCCAGAGACGAGCCATAGTAGGGGGAGCACCATGACAGCAGCCTTTTGGAGTTTGTCTTTCAAAACTGGAAATGGAGGCTGGAATCTTGCTGCGCATCTGCTGTACGGCAGACACTGTGCTCGGCACTTAACATACAATATCACATCTGACAGTCAACATTTTGGTGAGGTCTGAGTTTAACAGTCATTTCATATCTGAGGAAACAGAAGTGATGTCGCTTATGCTGCAAAAAGCAATGACAATCATCACTAAATCTTAATGACTGCTAAGCGGTTTCTAATCTAATTTTTTTTTAAGTAAATACTTTCTCATCTACTCCTTTGAGTCTTCTGGATCATGCAGCTGGTTTAGGGGGCTAATTAGCGGCATGGCTAGAAACAGACCCTGAGTTCCTAGTCCAAGAATCTCCCTCCTCTGTGTTGTCTTTTATATCTGCAAAGAACGTTATACTTTGTCCACAAAGAGCAAGGGGTCTTTCAAACAGGAGGACAGTTGCATGATGTCATAAACCAGTTTTAAAATTTAGGCTTGAGAATCATCTGGAGATCTTGTTAATTTTGTTTTAGTAAACATGGGGTGGAACCTATAAATACCCATTTTTAACAGTGAGCCAGATGATTCTAATGTCGATGGCACAGGGTGGCCTTTGAGAAACACTGGTATGTCCTACTTAGTAGAACTGGGCATCAGGAGACCTGGACATGAGACTTGGCTCTGTGCCCTTGGACGCCAACCTCCCCCACCTCATTCTCCCATTTTTTTACAGGAGAAAGTGGAGCTGTAACAGTGGATCCTCATCCTCTTGGTGCATTAGAATCACCTGGGAGTAATTAAAACTATAAACACCTGGACCATGTCTCCAAGATTCAGAGGTCAGGGGAGAGCCTAGATATTTGTTTCTAGGTAATTCTATTGATTATATATAGTTAGGGTTTTTAAACCGACCAGGCTTGATTTTTACAAATCATGGTACCTCATCATATATCCCGCAAGTTCCTGAGACATCCCCTCTGCAGGTCTTCCCAAGGAAGATCAGGGGGTTGCCACTGTCTTTGAGGGTGGGCTGTATCTGGCAATGAGGGACACACAGAGATGTGTGCATTTCTGGTGCTCTTGGCAGTGACTAGAGATGGTAAAAACTACCTCCATTCCTGGCTTCCATTCTCTGTATTTGATGTCCATGATGCTAGCATGAAGTACTGTCCATCAGGTTCCTTATATCCTCCCAATTAACTCTCAGAACACTCTCTCCAGGAAAGTATTCATGTTTCACAAATGAGGAAGCCAAATCTCCAATGGGCTAAGTGGTCTTCTGATAATCTCACTGATGAGCCGGGGTCTGAACCCAGGTCAGCCAAGCCTAAGTGCATGCTTTTCTCCTAAATCTCCAGAACTCATATCTCTTGAGTCTTTTTTTCCTTCGCCTTCTTAATATTGCTCTTTGGAGCAGGGATCTATACTAGTTTGCTAGGGCCGCCATAACATAGTACCACAGACTGAGGTGGCTTAAACGATAGAAATTTATTCACAGTCTGGAGGCAGGAAGTCCAGGACCGAAGTGTCAGCAGGTTTGTTTCCTGAGGTCTCTCTCCTTGGCTTGTAGATGGTTGCCTTCTCTCTGTGTCCTCACATGGCCTTTGTTCTGGGTGAATTCCCTCCTAGTGTCTCTTCTTCTTCTTATAAGGCCACTAGTCCTATTGATTTAGGACCTCATCCCTATGACCTCATTTAACCTTAATTACCTCTTTAATGTCCCTGTCTCCAAATACAGTCATTTGGGGGGTTAGGGCTTCAACATCTGAGTTTTGGGGAGACATAATTTAATTCATAGCAGGATCTTTGGTTTATTTTATCTCATTAATATGTATGGATCAACAACTCCCAGACCAGTTCATTGGATGTGGGTGAAGAAATTCTCAGTCAGAGTCCTACTTTCAAATTACTTTATTCAGTCAGTTTCCAGAGTATTTTCTTGGCAAGCACTGGGCTAGAAACTGGGATCTTAACATGTACCCCTAAAGTGTATATGGATGGAGGAGGCATGCTCTGTGAATCCCTGAAATTATGTATAATAATAGCATGCATTCATAAATGTGCATTTTTCCAGGGAGATAGTCCACAGCTTTCTTCAGATTTTCAAGGATGCCATAACCTCCAGAGCTTAAGCAGCAATAAAGTCCTTTCTCAACTCTTAAGGTCTAAGGTTCCAAATAAGGGATATTTTGTTTTCTTGAGGGTTCTTAAAATAATATCTTGAAGATGTCATCATTTGTTTCCCTTCCACCCTCGGGGCTTAGAAAGAATATGCTTCTGGACTAGTCAGGGCAGGATTCTTGTAGGAGGTGAGCTACAAGTCTATTGTCCACACTTAGTGAGTAATAGGGGCATAGAAGGTTTCCTACATCTGAGAATCGACCAGTTCTCATATTCAGATAGAAAAGAAGGAAAATAATGTTCTGGTGAGATGGTTTAAGATTTGCCACGCTTATGAATAGTGTATTTTTTGCAAAGTATCTTGAGGGAACAATCTCCCAGAATGACTCAGCAAAAAACAACCTTTTGAAACTTCCAGCCTTTCCTCATTTCTTTCCATCACTACCTCCAACCAATTAGTTGTTGCAGCCTATGGATCCTCTGACTTGCTCACATGGGTGGTTGTTGAAACCATTCAACTAACTGGGTCCCTGCCTCCTACTTCGCCTCCTCAAATCCATCTTACACCCTGGTGTTAGATCAGATTTTCTAAAAATCCTTGTGTCACTCCCCCGCTCAGCATTCTTTGGTGACTCTCCATTCTTCCAAAGGGCATTTAAGATCCTCTATGATCTGGTCTTGACCTATCACTCCTTCCTTGTATGTTACAAAATCATCACACAAGCACTACATTTCACCCATATGAGAACACTTACTGCTGGAAAACACAATATGAGCTATATTGGGGCTCTCCAGAAAAACAGAAATAATAGGATGTATGTGTGTGTATGTGTATATGTATATGTGTAAACGTATACGTGTATACATATGTGTATGTGTACATATATATATATAGAGAGAGAGAGAGAGAGAAAGAGAGAATGAGATTTATTTTAAGGAATTGACTTATTGTGGGAGCTGAAATTTGCTCATTGGGCAAGTCTGAAATTTGCAGGGCAGGAGAGCAGGCTGGAGACTCAGGGAAGACTTAAGGTTGCAGCTCAAGTGTGAAGGCAGTCTGGAAGCAGAATTCCCTCTACCTTGAGGGGGGGCCTCAAATGTTTTCCTTTAAGTCTTCAACTGATAGAATGAGGCCCACCCACATTATGGAGAGTAACCTACTTTACTCAAAGTCTACTGATTTATATATTAATATATTAATTTTATCAAAAATATCTTTAGAGTAATGTATAGACTGGCATTTGTCCAAATATCTGGGTACTATGGCCTATCCAAGATGACATATAAAATTAACTATCACATGAACCTCTATACTTCTGAGCCTGAACTGCCTGCCCCACTTTCATAAGGTATTTCTAGATTGTCCAATTAGAACATATATTCCTTTATTGTTTTATTTGCACTCTTTATAGGTACAGCCATCATAGCATTTACTATAATTTGCTTTGCGTTGATCTAACTGTAAACATATGGGATTCTTCATTGGATCATGGTCAAGTGAGAGGCAGTGTCTCTGCGCCAGGAGTTTGGTTCTCCAAAGTATTCATGACAAGCACATTGCATTTGTCTGAAACAGCAAAAGTATACAAGAAATGGGCCTTGACTGGTTCCTTTGTGTCTAAAGAGGTAGCAGATTATACTAAGAGTGTTGCTTGTGCAACCAAACTCCTTGGCTAAAATCCTGGCTCTGCCACTTACTTGCTGTGCAAACTTGGGCAAGTGACTTAACCTCTCTGTGCCCCAGTTTTTTCATCTGTAAATGGGGATGATATCACCTCATTTGGTTACTGTAAGAAAAAAAATGCATTAACACTTATAAAAGACTCAGAACAGTCCTTGATATGTAGAAAAGTACTGAATAAATATTAACTGATAATACTATTTTTATTGGTATATGGTTTCAAAAGTTTAGGTAAGGAATGGTGTTCTGACTGTCCAGGAATTTCCAGCAAGGATACTGAACTGAGTAAATTACTCCTGCATTAACCCTACCCTTAAAGATCTTGGGTTTCTCCAGGTGCTTTCCACTCTGTGAGTCACCATAGGATTAATTGCCAGAAGCAAGTTTGCTCAGTTTTTATTATCTCTTCTTTTTTTTTTTTTTTGAACCTTCTTTTAATATTTTATATGTTTTCCCTACCAGAAGTATATTCTAGACCCAGTACTGGGTAACAACATATAATATGGCTTGTTCGGGGCATATTCAACTCCATCATCTGCTGATGTTTTCAGAAATTTCCTTTACATGAAAATTAACAAAGTGTTTGCAGTGTTATTAATTGAAATCAAATTAATGTAAGCAAATTTTAAATTTTTATGAAATTAATATTTCTTATTTTTCTTATTAAACAAAAATTTGGCAGATCTTAACTTGCTACATTTTTCGGAGAAGTTTAGCAATTATCACTCAAGGCTGTGGAAAGAGATGGCTTGTTTATGTAGCACTGTTTTGATCCAGTATGGAAGGTGAGGTTATAAACTCATTCAATCCATGATTTGAGATTTCATCCTGCTTGTGGACTATTCTTCATTTATCCGGAATTACTTATCTCTTCCAGAGTCCTTCTCTTACAAAATCTTTTTTTTGTGTTTGTTAAATGATTCAAGTCCAAACATTATCTCACATTCTTGAACAGAGGCCCATCTTCTCCTCTTCCCTTTGCATTTTTGCCTAGGAATACCTATTCTGACCCTGGAAGTTGAGGTATTTGTGGAATATACTAAAATGCTTTAAAATTTCATGACCCTACAAAATAAAATCAACCAAGATCTTATATTTAAAATCACAAAGTAAAATAGAGGGCTGTGTCACTGTGACATTAACAGAAAGGCATTCAGGGTAAAATAATTTCTGATTTGCTGTAAGAGCCAGGAAAGAAAATATGGACATCTTTCTTTAATAATTTGTAAAGTTACCATGTATATCTTATGGCATTATTAGGGTGACTATCCCAGAATCACTCATTTGGAACACAAAGTACATAAACTACATAACTCCATTCTTCCCCTTTTCCATTGTTCATATGTTTATTATTATTTATAGTAGTTGTTATGGACTGAATTTGTGCCCTCCCCTCCAAATTCATGTATGGATTCCTAATCCCCAATGTGATAGTATTTGGAGATGAGGCCTTTGGTAGTTAATTAGGTTTAGGTGAGGTCATTAGGGTGGGGTTCTCATGCTGAGATTAGTGACTTTGTAAGAAGAGATACCAGAGAACTCTCTCTCTCTGTGTCTCTGTTTCTGTCTCTGTCTCTCTCCACCATGTGAGAACACAGCAAGATGACACCTGTTTGCAACCCAAGAAGAGAGTCTTCACAAGAAGCCAAGTATACTGACACCTTGATCTTGGACTTCCAGTCTGCATAACTGTGAGAAATCAATGTGTTTTATTTATGCCATACAGTCTATTGTATTTTCTTATGGCAGTTGACTAAGGCAGTATCAGTAGTAGTTTTCTTAATTTCCAGCACCTGCTTCATCACTTTTTCAACTTCATTATCTAATATTTTCCTTCTGATTTTCTCCATTCTCTTCCTCTTTCTTGCCTTTCTCCTTTTATTTCACTTCAACTGCCAGTTAATTTTCCATCACTTTCATTTTTCTTCATTCATTAATTCACCTTTTATTCTTTCTAATTTTTCCTTGTTTCCTTTTAATCACTTTCATTTTATTTTCCCCTTTTCCCACATTTATTTTCATCATTTCCATTTTTCCTTCTATTCCCTCTTCATAGTTCTCTTTCCTGTGATTTATGTCCTTACTCATATTTTTCTCTCTTCCTCACTTTTTCATTTCCTCTTTGTTTTTCACTTCCTTTCTTTTCTTTCTTCTCTCCCTTTCCATTTTTCCTTTTACTGTCTTTTCCCTAATCCTCTTGCACAGTTTATTTTACTCCTCCCTACTTGTAGCCTCATTCCTTATCCCACTTATCCCATCTGTCCCGTCCCTTGTGTTATCCTGAAAGAACACCGCTGCTTTCCTTTATTTTTTTCCTGCAAAGACACCTCTAGGAGCAGATGTGTAAGTGTAGGATTCAACGGGGCAAGAAGCCAGATGGTGAGCAGCCAGCTCTGGGGGAGAGCTCTTGTGACAACCTGACCCCACCCCCATACCTTTCCTGTTTTCCTCCTTTTTTTCTTTCTTAGGAAGGTGCCTGCATTAGAAATTCTTTTGCTCTCCTTCGAGGAAATGTTGCTGACATCCCTCACAGGGTATTTTCCAGCCTGGCATTGAAAATTGCGGAGGCCGAAGAAAGTCATGGAATACACAAAAGGACCTAGATGTAATCACCCATTATTGTTTTATTACTGTTGTTAGGGTAAAATAACAGAATCTATCATCTATTGAGCTCTCGTATGTGCCAGATGCATGCATCATATAGATGCATGCATCTATAACAATTTCATGAAGTAAGCACTATTGGTGACCCTATTTTGCAAATGAGATCTGAGGAGGCTAAGGGGGTAAGAATTGGCTTGAGGTCACAGAGCTGGTACCTGGCATTTCTAGAAACAGCATTTCTTCATGACAGACATAGTTTTCGTGCAGAGAATCACAGGGAGCAGTTGGGACAGAGGCACTTTTATGGGACTTCTAATCTTTGTGAGGCGGCATGATACGATAGAATCATGCAGACCATGTTTAAATCCTTGCTTCACCCATTCCTAGTTGTGGACATGTACTGTCTCATTTAATTCTCATGACCACTTCTTAGGTCAATTTCATAAGCAAGGGATCTAAGGTTCAGAGTTCATAGGCAACTTGTCCAAGGTCATACAGATCCGACTCCAAATATAAATCCTATATACTACATTGATGTGGATTTTAAGGATGAATAGAATTTCCTAGGCAGAGAAGGAAGAGTAAATTTTCCAGGCAAGGAGGAGGGAGGCTGTAGGCAGAATACAAAAACAGGGACACAAGCACAGTATTTACAAGGCATTGAAGAGACAGGTCTTTCTGGCTTATTCCCACGTGCAAACTTGAATGAGTCACTTATCTTTGGAAGTGGAAATTCCTTTATATGTGAAATGAAGATCATATCTGTCCACGCAATTGTTGCATATTTCAAGTCTTATACTGTCAGACAAAGTAAGTTTAAAATGCAATATGTAAAATAAAAGGGACGCTAGTGAAATTATGTCAAATATTGTACCACATGTGTCAGAGTAGGGTGTATCAAAGAGGTTTTTTTATTCTTTATTTTTATTTTTTCTTCAATATTTTCCAAATTTTCTAGGATGGCCATATATTTCCATTCTATAATAGGAAGAATACTTTTATTTTAAAATATTAATGTCTATTCAGCTTTACTCATGTGGTTGCTTTAGGGATATTTAAGAAAGCATGAAGAATATCAAATATAAGATATCGATACTACTGTTACTTTTCTCCTCTTACTCATCTTTAGAAGTGAAAAAATACTGAAATATGACTCATCAAAGATGAATTTTCCTCAAAGTACTTTATTATATTTTAATTCTTTTGAAAATTTATAACCACACATATGGCTGCACATATGCATATAAAATTTTTTCCTCTTAACTGTAATAGCTATGCTCTCATATCTATCTTCTTTGGCATTTACTATATAGAATTACTGAGGGCTCACAAACTAAGAAGATGGGTCAGCATGAGTTGGGGCAAATCAGGGATACCTTTTGGAAGCTGCGAGATTCAAACAAGGTGTTCAGGAGAATGCTGTCCTGCTGAAGAGGAGCTGGTAAGGAATATGATATGAGTAATGGAGAGAGAAATAGCAAGATGCACACAGATAGGTTCTAAACAGGCTAAATCAGAGGGGACAGGTTACAAAATTTCAGACACAAGGCTGCAGTATTACAGGGTCTAGAACAATCATCTAGCAGAGGGTTTAAAGATCAGGAGTGATCAGTACAGTAGGGACGGTTGAGTCCCTGGAGGCCAAATATCCAAGGCCTAATTTCACTCCCTCATCACTTTGTTCAAAGCCCCTCAACATACTGACAGTGAGAGGTGGGCACATATTGCAGAGAGAAGAGAAGGGAAAGGATCTAGGCTTTCCTAGAGAAACACAGGCACTAGAAGCCTGTTAAGGACTTTTATTTTCACTTTTTAACAAATATTTTTCCCAACAGTCTACTTATAAACCAGTTCTTTCCACCCAGGCTCTGATGCAACTACTCATGAGATTTCAGTATAAATCCTTTAACCTCTTTCAGCCTTATGCTTTTTATCGTTAAAGTTTGAGCATTACTGCTTGCCCTTTTTTTTCCCTTAGAGAGATCTTTTGAGGACTATATTATTTCAAGACTATTAGAGCACTTGAATATAGTAATGTGCTGTCTAGAATTATAGGTAGTAGTTATATCTTCCCATTAGGAAGAATTAGAGGTATCTGTTCATTTATTTTCTTTTTATTAATTTTTATTGGAGTACAGTTGCTTTACAACCTTGTGTTCGTTTGCTGTACAGCAAAGTGAATCGGTTATACGTATATATATATCCTCTCTTTTTTAGATTTCCTTCCTATTTAGCTCACCACAGAGCATTAAGTAGAGTTCCCTGTGCTGTACAGTAGGTTCTCAGTAGTTATCTATTTTATACATAGTAGTGTATATATGTCGATCCCAATCTCCCAATCCATCCCCCCACCCAGAGGTATCTGCTCCTTTCAAGCATACTCACAAACAACCAATTAAACCAGAAGGAGGCCAAACACCATACATTAACTTTGAAGGTGATGGATGGTGATGATGATGATGAAATTAACTGCCAAACTTTTTGAGATCTTGCCAATTCCCAAGACCGTTTTACCATTTTACATCCATGGACTAACTTTATCTTGCCAAGACCCTTGCACAATAGATATCACTGTTTTTCCCACTTATATGTGAGAAATCTGAGACTCTAAGAGGTTAAGAAACTTGTCTAAGACCTTGTAGCTAGTAAGGGTTGAAGACAGGATTCAAGCCCAGGTAATCTGGATTGAGTGTTACAAGAATAGCATTGAAAGAAAATACGAGAGCAATAACATTGTATATAAAGTCATTTAAAGCGATCTCTTAAATTTCTTTTTTTTTTTTTAGTTACAGCATACAGGATCTTCATTGTGGCACACGGGATCTTTAATTGTGGCATGCAAGATCTAGTCCCCTGAGCAGGGATCGAACCTGGGCCCCCTGCATTGGGAATGTGGAGTCTTAACTGCTGGACCATCAGGGAAGTCCCTAAAGCTACCTCTTAAATTTCTAATTAAGTATACTTTAATTCTTTTTTTGACAAAGGTTTATCAGAAAAACTTATTTATGTTTACTGACCATTGTTAGAGACTTCAAAGGCTCATAAATAGAATCTGGAGAAATAATTGAAGGGAGAACATAGATTTACTGAATGTAACTGAACAAGATTTGGGAGAGGAAGCAGGGGGGAGTGATGGAGTTAATCTGCACGCTTATGGACATATGAAATGTATTAGGTGGCCACTGATACAACAATGTTGGGTAACAAACTATGCCCCAAATCTCAATGGTTTACAATAAACGTTGATTTCACTCTCATATGTCTGCAAGTTCACTGGGAGGCTCTAGTTCATGCTATGAGTTTGTTCAGGTTGGCTCCATCCGTCTTTCGTTCCACAACTCAGGTTTAAAGAACAGTGCCTACAAGGGTATGATCCTCTTAAGGTGCAGGGCAGGAGTGCAAGAGACCAAGCCACACAGCAGTGGCTATGGTGCACATTACATTCACCTACATTTCACTGGTCAAGAAAATCACGTGGCCAACCCCCAAGTCATTAGAGTGGAGAAGTACAATTTGTTCTCAGTGAATAATGACAGAGGTTGGGAAAGAAGGACAATAATGATCCAATACTACCGACTACCACAAAGAGGCCATCTGAGGTTGAAATACCTAACTGCTACTTAGTGAAAGGCCATATGACTATCCCTACTGGAGAGGGTAAAGACAATCTTAATAGGAAAGAAATATTAAACTTAACGGACAAAAAAATCACCACTGGGTGGTACTCTTATTCCAAGACTGCTTTTTGCATGGTAGATCTGTATTCAAGTGGCAAAAGAGGAAATTTTGAATAGGACATATACAAGTTGAGTTTTTATAACTCAAGCTGTAAATACATGTTCATTTCTACTTCATGATGTTAATGTATGTGTAAAGTACTCAAAACAGTGCCTGAAAGAGAATGATGCTATGAGAATGTGTTATGAGGATGCTGGTGATGATGATGATAAAGATGATGATGATGCTGTCAAAATTGTGGGGTATTTCTTTTCTTTGTATATTTCCTTTCTCCTACTTTAACTTAACAACACGTTTGGCAAGGTATCCCAAAATGCTTACATCCTAATGAAGACCTTTTCTAGGTTTCAGGTCTCATGACCAAGAGAGCAGAAAGTAATAACTTTTGGCAATGCTGGACATTTTTAGTAATATAATTTTGTATAAAGCATTAAGGGTGAGTTGCAAAGAGGTCTGAGGGATTTAATGAGAAGTGTGCAAGAAAGATTTGTCTGTCTTCCACCCGCATCATTTTAACTGTCAAATATAGAACAGCTTCTACTCAAAGGGACAAAAGTTGGAGGAGAAATTTGGCTTACAATTCTGGCAAAAGGTATGGCCAAAATGACCCAATCTGGGAACAGCATTCTGTGGGCAGCTACATAAACAGGTAATCTTTTTATTAACTTATTCAAGCAGGGTAAAACCTTAAAAATGCTGCAAATCCTGTAAATAATCAAAATAAATAGCCCGTGTCTCAAAATATTTAGCCAAATGCCTTTTTCCCTGAGACATCCCCACATAGCAAGAAAACAGAACACTTAAAAAACAAACAACAAACAAACAAACAAACAAAAACGAGAATTAAATTCAAGGACCTAAAAGCATCAGGGGAAAAAAAAAAAATCCTGGAACAGTAGGGTTCTGTTCATCATGATGCTTTCTTTCCATCTGGAATACTACAGGAAGATTTGTTTGGAAAGAAAAAAAATCCTTCCTACTCCCTATCCTCATAGCTTGGGATTAAAGCTAATATGATTTGTTCTTCACAAATGTATCTAATCAGAAAAGAGTCCAGAATACTGGAATGTCTGTTCTGACAGCCCTTGAAGACCACCCTGAGACAGTCAGAGAGAGTTAATGTCAGTTTCTCAAGTACACAGTTAGTAATAGAACAGGGACAAATGACCCAGATGTTTTTATTCTAAGTCCAGTGTCCAGTATTGAACTGGATTTAATATAGTTTTCCCTCCAACTGCTTATCTTTGGGAAAATCACTGTAATGTTTTCATTTTCCTTGTCAGCAAAATGGAAGGACTAGGTCAGTGGCTTTGTCAAGGATGTCCCTTCCACTCCATTATTTAGATCCACTTCTTTTGAGCCATTCCTCACAGAGAAATGTTTCTCCTCCATGTTTTGTTATTTTATGCATCAGATTCAAAGACTTACAAGGGACTTCCCTGGTGGTGTGGTGGTTAAGAATCCGCCTGCCAATGCAGGGGACATGGGTCCGAGCCCTGGTCTGGGAAGATCCCACATGTCGCGAAGCAGCTAAGCCCGTACGCCACAACTACTGAGCCTGCACTCTAGAGCCTTTGCGCAGCAACTACTGAGCCCGCGTGCCACAGCTACTGAAGCCCGCGCACCTAGAGCCCATGCTCCACAACAAGAGAAGCCACCACAATGAGAAGCCCGCGCACCGCAACAAAGAGTAGCCCGCGCTCGCCGCAACCAGAGAAAGCCCACGTGCAGCAATGAAGACCCAGTGCAGCCAAAAATAAATAAATAAACAAACAAATAAATAAATAAATTTACAAAGACTTAACAAAGGAATCAAGGAAATCTTGGGGGAGGAAAACTTTTGAGAATACCTCCTATAACATGCTGAGCAACAGACAGATTTCTTACTAGTCTCCATTCCATTCAAGAATGAATATTTTTCTAAAAGAAAAGATTTTGCTGAAATTTCTCAGTGAAGTAGGCTTTGAAAGGCATCGTTGTAGGATGATGGAGCCATGCTCAACTGCTGAATTTAGATAAATGTGTTTAATAGACCATTGTTCAACACATGCTTTCTGGTGCATGAATCAGTACTTTGAGGTTTGAATCTCAGAGATTCTTTTTTTTTGGTCATGCCGCATGGCTTTTGGGATTTTAGTTTCCCAACCAGGGATTGAACCTGGACCACCAGGGAATTCCCTGAATCTCAGCGGTTCTTACTTTCAATTTTTGGGAAATATTCAATATTTATATTTGTCTCTCTTAACCTTTAAACCTTTTTGACCCAATCTTCTTTCACTCTCTTTCACTGTGTTCCTTATCTAAAAACAGACACCTAAAGAAATCAGTGACAATCAACCTTTCAATAAAGGTATAAAAGGCTTGAGAAATCATCTTGTCCCATTTTCAGACGAGGACTTTGAAAAAGAGCAATTAAATGACTTACTCAAGACTACTGTGAATAATCTCTGTTTGCAGGTTTCTACCTTCAGCTTCTCCCTGGTTTTCTCAGTGCTCCAAAATCCTCTTAGTGGCAGCTGTGGGGAAAGACAGACTCCTTAGTCCTCTCTCCTCCTTCCTTCAAGGACTGAAGAGTTTCATTATTAATCATTTATATATTAGTGCTACCCTGCCTGCCTCTTTATTAATCACCTCCATGGAATCTATTGCTATTAATCATCCGATGTGTGTCTGAGTACTACCGGTAATTATCTTTGAATGTTCATTACCCGTCAATATAATTACTTGTTTTTCCCCAGGAGTGCAGACTGATTCAGGTCCCTGACTGTGGTGTGCGTGTGTGTGTGTGTGCATGTGTGCATGTGTGTATGTGTGTATGTGTTGCTTTTAGACACCAATTACCATTGCATAAAGTAAAACTATATTTCAATTAAGTATTCCTAACATCTGGTCATCTATGAAACCATATACTTCTTGTTGAATGTGAAGGCTGAAAGTCAGGTGTAATCTATGATTCTCTTTCATTTAATCTTATATCTTCTACAACAATTCTTTGAAGTCCTCTATAAACAAATTGATGTTACTTCTTCAGAAATAAGCATTGTATGTACCTGGGGTATTTATTTATGTGTGTATGTACCTACTTATTTGCATTAATTGATGCTTGATGGAATCAGAAAAGAATGACAGCAAAATGTGTAATCAGTTCCTGTCCACTCCTCTAAGGGTAACTATATAACAGAAAGGTCCATACATTTCCTTTTGGATGGGTGGGAGTAGAAAGAGAGTTGCTGTGTCTTAAGAGTATTTAACTCTGCAAAGGATGCTCAAAGTGTGCCTAGAATAAAATAACACATTTTTAAAATGTTCAGTCTTCTTTGAAGAGGGCATTTCACAGGAACCTACAGTCTTATGGTTAGCAGAAAAAGAAGGGGATGAAAAGAAAGGAACTAACATTTGCTGAATGCCTACATCTATTATTTTATTTCACTTTCCCAATGATAGCTCTTATGTGTAGGTTCCATTAACTCATGGAATTTGCCCAAGGACACGCAGATGGTAAGTAACAGAATTGGAATTTAAACCATGATGTGCCTAATTCTGAAATCCATGCTCTTGCCCCTGCATCATGCTGCCTCAAGATAAGATGTATATAAGCAATATCAGAGAAGGCTCAAATGTGAAAATTAGGTGAAGCGCAGATAATGTTTTTTTCTCAAACTCGTAAGAGGGGTTCAATACTTCTAGATGGGTTGTTCAGAGAAAGCTTAATGGAGATGACATCTGAATTGAATGTGTAGAATGAAAAGGGCTAAGCAGCTCTGGTGTGTGACCTTGTATGTTCACTCCTTCCTGGAGTCGTAGGAGCCTAGAAAGGTCTTTATTCTCCACTGTACTTCATGAAGTCTGTGGTCAATTTTAGTATTGAGTGCTTTGGAATAAAGAGGCATAGACTTCTCTGAAGATACGCTATTTTATTGTTAGCTGGACATTGACTGGAGGAAGTGCTGTTAAAATACATACACATGCACACACACACATCCCCACACACAATTATTTAACGTACTTGTGTTCTAGGAAGATATTTCTCTTTTCCTCACTACTATACTTTTACAACCACTTTATCCATTTAGTCACTGTTGATTTATTGGATGCATCCCCTCTATACCCAGCACTGTCCTATCTACTTTGAGATTTGCAGAGACGCACTTTAGGAGATATAAGACATGGCCCCATTTATCAATAATCAGAATTTACTTTGAGATATAACAGCTGTAGCTTGCGTTTATTTTTCAATTTATTTATTTTATTTATTTATTTTTGGCTGTGTTTGGTCTTTGTTGCGTGCGTGGGCTTTCTCTAGTTGTGGCGAGCGGGGGCTACTCTTCGTTGCGGTACACGAGCTTCTCATTGTGGTGGATTCTCTTGTTGCGGAGCACGGGCTCTAGGCGTGTGGGCTTCAGTAGTTGTGGCGCACGGGCTTAGTTGCTCCGCGGCATGTGGCATCTTCCCGGACCAGGGCTCGAACCTGTGTCCCCTGCATTGGCAGGTGGATTCTCAACCACTGCGCCAGCAGGGAAGCCCAGCTTGCATTTATTAACTTTACTATATGTCTGGAACTATTCTAAGCCCACTTCTGGATTTGTTATCTCATTTAATTTGTTCAGTTGAAAAGTTCAGGTAGAAGTTTGATTTTTCCTCACATCAGAGTACTGGGCAGATTAGTTAGTTGATAGGGCTTGTTATGAGTCGATGAATTGGAAATCATTTTCTAAATTATAAAATGCCATATGGACTTAAGGAAAGTGTTGGGAATTTCGTGTAGGGTAGGTGGGTAATTTGGGGGTAGGCTCAGGTTAGTGAAAACTTTAAAAAAACAGAGTACAGAGCTTGGATTTTGAGTCCCTATTTACAGACGGGGTATTTAAGTCTCTGAAAGGCCTAGTGATGTGTTCAAGTTCACATTGCAAATGAGTTAGGGAATTATTCAAGTCTTCTGACACTGGGTCCAGTACCCTTTCCTCTAACCCTAATACCACTGGCCAAGTATACAACCAAGCAAAGAGGAAGGCTAAACAGAGTGCAGAGGGGTAGACTAGAGTCTCAGTTATGGGTCAACAGCATTATATGCTGTATCCCCACTACTAATACCCAGAGAAGAAAACTAGGGGCATGGAAAACTCTAATACTCTAGTTTGTAGTTTTAAAAAAAGAAAAATGAAAACAATGGTATTTTACACATCTAGCGCACCTACCATGTGCCAGGTGTTGTACTAGATGTTTTGCATATTATTTTTTCATGTCATCCTTTTGACAACATGGTAAAAAAGTACTTTTATCCCCATTTTATAGATGGAGATAGAGTGGTGACCCTAAGTTCCACAATGGGACAACTGGGAAGCAGAGATTCAAACTCAAATATGCCTGTATCCAAAATACATTCCATCTCCACTCTATCACTGTGCCTTCATTCAGGTGGAATAAATCTGTTATATGAACTGTTCTCCAAAGTTCATTATTTATTTTTCCCAAATTTGATCATAACTTCTTATCCAAGGGCTAAGGAATGATTCTTAACTGTTTGGGAAGGAACTATTTTCAGGGCAAGATTACAATTTCCTTTGCTTCTGCTAAGAAGTATGTTCTTTCTTCAGTAGGTAATTCCACATGACTTCTGAGCAGAGAAGCAGCTCTGGATGAAAATATTTATCGAAGGTCAGATTTTGATGTGATGATGCATATCCCTGGCACACCCTTAGGAGGTATCTTCCCTTCTTGATGTCAGTGGGGTTCTGATATTTTATTGGCATTTGGCAAAGATAGGTGCTAGCAAATTGTTGTTTAAAAGTCCGGCCTAATTTGGAGGATTCCTTAGCATAAACCCAGGAGTAATTCATTCTATGATCTGGGAGAAGTCCAGTGTGCCTTGGTTTCCCTTGTATAGTTAGACATTGAAATTTCAATCCTTCATGGAGAAACTGAACACCTTTCATTGAATTATTTGTTATTGTAGTTTTATATGTTTTTATTTGGAGCAGATAATATCCAACAACCTCTGTTTAAATGAAGATTATGTTTTGTGCAGTGAAGGAAACGAATTCCCTTCCTCCCAGAATTATCCAGTTCACCTCCTCATTTTCTTCTCATCTTGTTCTTATGTCGACTATTTAATTGAGATGTTAAGGTCCTTCACAGCTCTGAGTGGAAATTTTTATTTATTTATTTATTTATATTTTAAATTAATTTATCTGTTTTTTTTTAATTTTAATTTTTTATTTTTTATTTTGGCTGTGTTGGGTCTTCGTTGCTGTGCGCGGGCTTTCTCTAGTTGCAGCGAGTGGGGGCTACTCTTCGTTGCGGTGCGTAGGCTTCTCATTGTCGTGGCTTCTCTTGTTGCAGAGCATGGGCTCTAGGCCCACGGGCTTCAGTAGTTGTGGCGCACAGGCTCCAGAGCGCAGGCTCAGTAGTTGTAGTGCATGGGCTTAGCTGCTCTGCGGCATGTGGGATCTTCCCAGGCCAGGGCTCGAACCCGTGTCCCCTACACTGGCAGGAGGATTCTCAACCACTGCGCCACCAGGGAAGCCCCTCTAAGTGGAAATTTTAAACCAGATTTCTCCATAGACTTGGGAGCTAGTAGCGTTTGTGACATGAGGCTAATCCAATTACCTAGGATGAAAACTCTGGAGAGAGAAGATTTTCTAAACTGTGATGTTATGTCCAGTGTTCTCTCTTTGTTAAAAATAAACATTTCTAACTTATAGGCTCTTTGAGTTGGTCACGTAATTGAGAGAGGAGAAAGGAAATGTCTTTTTTGGAAGCTGAAGTGGAGTGCGTAGCATCGCATAGTTATAGTCACCTTCTTTTTATATATTTTCACTTAACTAAAAAAATGGTCTTGCACTTACATTTATAATTACCTGAGAATTTGTTACCCTTTCAGTTTTGTTTTATCGTAGACCACTTTTCATAGCATAGTCTCTTTTAAGAGACTCTGAGCAGAAAAAACAAAACAAAACAAAAAAACTTAGGATACCTCCCATCTTTACAGATGAAGTAACTGAAGTAGAGGTTTAGATGCTTTGCTCAAGACCACATAGCAAGATTTAGTAACAGAGCCATAAGGAATGGAATCCTAGTTTCCCTGTCTGTATTTACTCCAGTCTCCACAAGGTTACTGAGTTGCTTTTCTTAGTTTCCCAATCTGATAATATGCACATTTCATTATTTCTGACATTCATTTATTCAATTTGTTCATTCAGTGTTATTCACTCAGTTGATGGACTGAAGACTATATCGTTGTGCCAATCTCCCTCCATCATTTTTATAAATGCATATATCTATGGGGATGTATGTATATGTATAGCTGATTCACTTTGTTATACAGCAGAAACTAACACACCATTGTAAAGCAATTATACTCCACTAAAGATGTTAAAAGAAATTGAAAAAAAATTGCATATATCTGTATTGATTAGGGTTATTGATTGTAAGTTTACCCTGGTTAACGTAAGAAAAGAAAAACACACTGGAAGAATCTCTGAGGATATCTCAGAGCATTAGATTTGGGAATAAGCAGGAGGCAAGGAACTCTGGAGGAGAGGTAAAAATGATAATTTCACAAAAGTGATACAGATAAATTATTCAAAACAATCAGAGAATGGAGAGAACAGACATCAAGGCAGCTGTGGGTAAATGAGGAGATGCTTTTTGGAGGAGATGGCATTTGAGCTGATCCTTCAAAGATAGGGAGGATTTATATATTTTGAGACAGAAGGGGGAAAAGCATAATTTTTGTACGAATTCAAGATCACTTTTAGGAAACTTGATATATGAACACCTGAAATAGCTGGATGATGTTGGAAGGTAAGTCAGTACGTGATGAAAGGTCAGAGTGAGGGATATCAACTTTACATCAGTTGCTCCACAGTCAAGCTCATTCTGACCAACTTGGGTCAAATATGGCTATTTTGCATTGTTTATTTTTTTCCATCTGTTTTTGTCTCTTCTTGCCGTCATTTCTTCGCCCATTGTATGCCTTTCTTATTGTTCTTCCTCTTTCCTTTCTTTAAGCCCCATTTACCTCTTCTTCTTGCCCACTGGCTGTCCTATGATTGTTGGTCTTATTTTTAGGCTATTAACATTGGTATAAATATTACATATTTTTGAGATCCACTTCTGGAATGACAGGCTGTGTAGACATACTCCCCATAGAAACTGGTGAAAATTATTGAAAAAAGAAAACATTCAAAGTCTCTGGAAATGGTCCAAATGGCATATAGCAAATGTAGAAACATATATTCAAGAAAATCTACTAAAATTTGGTAGGAACAGTGAGAATCCATAGTATCAAAAGCAAGACTCACTCACTCCCCACTCCCAGCTCAGTGAAACAGAAACTGAACTTTAGACTTATGCTGTCAAGAATACAGGACTCCATCTCCCCCAGTTCCCAGTTGAAGGGCTATCTTCCCAGGGGGAGCAGTGTGTGAGCATTTTTCATCCTGCCCCAGCTACTTGCTGCTGAGGCTAAGTTCTGTGTGAGTGCAGCCAAGTGGTGACTTCTTTCTTCTTCTGCTCAGTCCCGACTAATGGCATGGAGGCTCTACCTTGGGCAGGTATCACTAAGAATACTGAGAAGCCAATCTTCCTTGTCCCAGCTTGTAAGGCACTGGTTCCATGCTGAGAGAGGCAAGCCAAGAAGACGTGATGCTACTTCCATTCCTATCCACTGAGCACTCAGCTCCTAAAGTGGGAAGTGTAACTCAGAGAGAAGCACAGCATTGCCCCAATCCCCAGCTTCAGAGCCCTGGCTCAGAGATTTTGCCTAGGGGAAGAAGCAGGCCTTAAAACAGGTAGTTCCTAATCTCTTCCCAAAGGAACTGACTTTATTTACAGGAGAGTGGGGAATTTCAAGCTCAAGAGCTCTCACAAAAACAGTGGAGCCAATGTTCACTGCAGCACTATTTACAATAGCCAGGACATGGAAGCAACCTAAATGTCCATCAACAGATGAATGGATAAAGATGTGGCACATACATACAATGGAATATTACTCAGCCATAAAAAGGAATGAAATTGAGTTATTTGTAGTGAGGTGGATGGATCTAGAATCTGTCATACAGAGTGAAGTCAGTCAGAAAGAGAAAAACAAATACTGTATGCCAATGCATATATATGGAATTTTAAAAAGCGGTACTGATGAACCTAGTGGCAGGGCAGGAATAAAGACGCAGATGTAGAGAACGGACTTGAGGGCACAGGGTGGGAAGGGGAAGCTGGGATGAAGTGAGAGAGTAGCATTGACATATATACACTACCAAATGTAAAATAGATAGCTAGTGGGAAGCAGCCGCATAGCACAAGGAGATCAACTTGTTGCTTTGTGATGACCTAGAGGAATGGGACTGGGAGTGTGGGAGGGAGGCTCAAGAGGGAGGGGATATGGGGATATATGTATACGTATAGCTGATTCACTTTGTTGTACAGCAGAAACTAACACAACATTGTAAAGCATTTATACTCCAATAAAGATGTGAAAAACTAACAAAAACAAAAGCAACAACAACAAAATACTAGTGGAGCTTGTGATGGATGGCAGTTGGGAAGATATTGTTAGACTCACTGGAGATATAGGCTAAACTGGAGGCCAGAGAATTATAGAAATGAGCCAAATGGAAATTCTAGAGTTGAAATGTGCAATAACTGAAATGAAAAAATCACTAGATTGTTAGGTGGATTAGAACACTTAAAATAGATAAGATGATTAAATTCCCCAAATTGATCTACAGATTCATGCAATCTCTATCGGTATTCCAGCTGGCTTCTTTGTAGAAATTGACAAGCTGATTCTAAAATTTGCATGGAATTTAAAGAGAACCAGGAGACCCAAAACAATCTGAAAAAGAAGAGCAAAGTTAGAAGACTGACATTTTTTAATTTCAAAACTTACTGCAAAGCAACAGCAATCAATACAGTGTGGTATTGGCATAAAGATACACATATAGATCAATATGATAACAGAATTGAAAGTTCAGAGATAAGCCCATGTGTCTGTGATCAACTGATTTTCAACAAGGATGCCAATGGGAAAAGATTAGTCTTTTCAGCAAATAGTGGTGGGAAAATCAAATAGAGAATGAATCCTAGGACTTCCCTGATGATCTAGTGGTGAAGAATCTGTCTTCCAATGCAGGGGACATGGGTTTGATCCCTGGTCAGGGAACTAAGATCCCACATGCCGCAGGACAACTAAGCCCGTGTGCTGCAACTACTGAGCTCGCGCACCTCAACTAGAGAGCCTGCGTGCCGCAAATTACAGAGCCCGTGCTCCACAACTAGAGAGAGAAAACCCACATGCCACAACTAGAGAGAAGCCCGCACCATAACGAAGAGCCCACGTGCCGCAACGAAAGATCCCGCGTGCTACAATGAAGATTCCCAAGTGCCACAACTAAGACCCAACACAGCCAAAAAAAAAAAAAAAAAAAGAATCCTTATCTCACACCATAAACAGAAATTAACTCAAAATGGATCAGAGACCTAAATGTTAGAGCTAAAGGTATAAAATTCTTATAAGAAAACATACTGATAAATTCTCACGACCTCAGATTTGGCAATGGATTCTTAGATATGACATCAAAGCATGAGCAACAAAGGAAATAATAGATAATCTGAACTTCAAAACTTAAAATATTTGTGATTCAAAGGACACTATCAAGAAAGTGAGGACAACCCACAGAAAGGGAGAAAATATTTGCAAATTATATATCTGATAAGAGACTAGTATCCAGAATATATATTTATATATATATAACACATCTCAATAATAAAAATACTATTCAGTTAAAACATAGACAAAGAACTTAAATAGATATTTCTCCAAAGAAGATATATAAATGGCCAATAAGCACTTGAAAAGGTGCCTGACCTCATTAGCCATTAGGGAAATGCAAATCAAAACCACAGTGAGTACCCTGAGAAAACCATAATTCAAAAAGAGTCATGTACCAAAATGTTCATTGCAGCTCTATTTACAATAGCCAGGACATGGAAGCAACCTAAGTGTCCATCATCAGATGAATGGATAAAGAAGATGTGGCACATATATACAATGGAATATTACTCAGCCATAAACAGAAATGAAATGGAGGTATTTGTAGTGAGGTGGATGGAGTTAGAGTCTGTCATACAGAGTGAAGTAAGTCAGAAAGAGAAAAACAAATACAGTATGCTAACACATATATATGGAATCTAAGGAAAAAAAAAAAAAAGGTCATGAAGAACCTAGTGGCAAGACGGGAATAAAGACACAGACCTACTAGAGAATGGACTTGAGGATATGGGGAGGGGGAGGGGTGAGATGTGACAGGGTGAGAGAGTGGCATGGACATATATACACTACCAAATGTAAAATAGATAGCTAGTGGGAAGCAGCTGCATAGCACAGGGAGATCAGCTCGGTGCTTTGTGACCACCTAGAGGGGTGGGATAGGGAGGGTGGGAGGGAGGGAGATGCAAGAGGGAAGAGATATGGGAACATATGTATATGTATAACTGATTCACTTTGTTATAAAGCAGAAACTAACACACCATTGTAAAGCAATTATACTCCAATAAAGATGTTTAAAAAAAAAAGAAAAAAAACAACCACAGTGAGATATCACTTCACACTCACTGGAATGGGTATAATAAAAAAGACAGTAACAAGTGTTGGTGAGGATGTGCAGAAATTTGAACCCCCACACATCGCTGGCAGGAATGGTCACTTTGGAAGATAGTCTAGCTGTTCCCCAGATGAGGAAAAATGCAGTTACCATATTACTCTGTAATTCCACTCCTAGGTATATACCCAAGAGCAATTAAAACGTGTCCACACAAAAACTTGTTCATAAATGTTTACATCAATATTATTTATAATAGCCAAAAGGTGGAAATGAAACAAATGCTCATCAACTAATCAATGGATAAACAAATTGTGGTATATCCATACAATAGAATTTTATTCAGCCGTAGAAAGAATGAAGTACTGATACAAGTACAACATGGATAAACCTTGAAAACAGTATGCTATGTGAAAGAAGCCAGTCACAAAATACTACATAAGATTTCATTTATATTAAATGTTCAGAATAGGTAAATCTATAGAGACAGAAAGTAGAATAATAGTTGCTTAGAGCTAGGGCAATGGACATGGGATAGGGCATTGATTGCTAAAGGACCCAGGGTTTCTTTTTGCAGTGACAAAAATGTTCTAAAATTGACTGTGGTGATGGTTGAACGTCTTTGTGAATATACTAAAAAAAACATTGAATTGTACAGTTTAAGTGAATGGTGTGGTAAGTCTCATTAAAGCTGTTTACGGCCCCAGTGATGGTTCAGTGATATACTGTTATCAAAGCTACTCCCTGGTACATGAACTGGACCTCAGTTAATGATGTCACTGGTGATGATGATAAGAATCACATTGATTTGTTGTATTTCAAAGTTCTAAAACCCTTTCTCTCTCCTTGTTTGTCTTTCTTCCCCAGGGTATTCTGTGATGATTCTCCCTTTTTCCATGTTAAAGGGTTTTTCTATGTCTACTTGTTTGTTGGTTTATTTGCTTGATAATACAGTATAATTATGCAGCTGGCATTAAAAAAGAAATCTGGTTTTGAGTTCCAGCTCTGCCAGACTTAATTATATGAAAAAGTGCATTTGTATAGCTAAGTTTTAGTCTTCACAAACAAACAAAAAAATGTACTTACTCATGGAAACAAGAGCTTTCCTTCTTGAAAACTTGACTTCATAAAAGAGACAAACCACTACCAATTGACCCAGTCGAGCTTTCTGAAATTTGCTCAATTATGACAGTATTGGTCATAATTTGTCATAAGGACAGTATTTGTCCTTGCAATAATGATGGTATTGTTTGTGAAGTGAGGTAAGACATGCTGTAGCCCAGCATTTGCAGAGATAGATCCTGAATTATTTACTTTCTTCTGCATGCTTACTCTTTCTCTTTGATTCTTTGCAGTTGACTCCCCACTTTTTTTTTTTTTTTTTTTTTTTTTTGCATCCTCTTCTTTTCAGATTTTTCAGCTTGTTAAAAAAAAAAATAGCTTCCCTGCTTGGACCACAGAACTTCTCTCTCCTCTTATCATCTCACTGTAATAACTGTAGCAATATGCTCCCTGTTTCCATGGGACTGATTCATCCCCATCTACAGTTTATGTTGGCATGACCTAAATCTGCAGGTGAGACCTAGTTAGGTTTGACTTAAGGTCGCATTTCTACAGGACAGACCATCATTCAAGTTCACAGACTGAATCTCTATCCCTATCAGTTTACTTCCCGTTGATCACAAGTAGGAGTACAGATATTTCTTTGTACTCTACCTCCACCATGACCAAGGAACTAAAACAAGTTTTAACATGGATGCTGTATTATGAGTCTCATTTTCCCACATGAAGGACAGAGCAATTCAAAATACAGAACTCCGACCCTATCACTGTTTCCTGTGCAAAGAGAGATGGAAGGTGAGCTTAAAGATGCTATCGATCAGCACTGAGCAATCTGCAACCATATGCTGCCCCTCAGCTTTCCCATATGGCTCTGGGTCTAATTTCAAACTCACTCTTCAGCACATTTAAAGGTGAAGGAGTTAGATGGGACTGAGGGACCTCCATGGAAACCACCTATCAAGAGTAGGAGAGAGATTTTAGAATAGCCAGTCCTCTAGCATGTGTTGTCCAGCTGGACTGGGACAGAGACAGAAGCAAAGGCTTGTGGTTGGTGGAAATGAAGCAAATGCCTTTTGAGAGGTCCAAGGCAGCTGAACCCACGGGCTTCATTGTGTAGGCCTGACTGTGCAGTCCCAGAGCACCTTACTAGCAGGAAATGGAGAGAGGATTCACTTCAGTTCTTAGGCAATGAGAATTTTTCTTTTACTTGCATTGCTTTTGAGCTTCATGTTGTGCTTTGTGATAGTGTCAAATAATTTTATAGATAGTTTTCCAAACTTTACTTTTAAAAATTTATTCTGCTATCAAGTCCGTTTATTATTTCCCTCTATTTCTTCCTTCCTTCCATTAGTTGATTTTTACTACAGGGTAAAGTGCTACGTAGAATACATATATGTGCAAAGTAAGGTTCTTGTCCTGGAGGGTTTCTGGCTTTGAGAGGATTATGAGCTATGATAAAATGTCTTTTGAAACAAGTAAGTATATGGGACTTCCCTGGTGGTGCAGTGGATAAGACTCCACACTCTCAATGCAGGGGGCCTGGGTTCGATCCCTGGTCAGGGAACTAGATCCCACATGCATACCACAACTAAGAGTTTGCATACCGCAACTAAGGAGCCCATGTGCCGCAACTAAGGAGCCCACCTGCTGCAACTAAGACCTGGTGCAACCAAATAAATAAATGAATATTAAAAAAAAAAACTAAGTAAGTATGCATAAGGGCCAGAACAATATTTCTAAAAAAATCCAGTGGAAACTGAAGTCACTTTGACTGCTATATATGAGTGTGAGGGGCTGGGAATAGAGGAAGCTGAAGAAGGAAACAGAGAACCATGTGGCGATCTGCTTTGAGCTGAGTCTGAAGCCTTGGAAAACAAGATTTTTTCCCCAAACACCCTGAGTCACCACCTCCTTTTCACATTCAATTCCAGTAGCCCTCATAAAGTAACAAGTGTTCTTTCAGTGGGGGAAACACGTTGTGGGAATTAAACCCCAATATACAAAGTTACAGGAGCTCCATCAGCCATTTACTTTCCATCTTCTCAAGCTGTGGGAAACTCAGACTAACTCAAAGATGTAAGATATTAAGAAGTCAACCCAGAAAAAGCTGTCTGTGATCAGAAAGGAGCATTGGGTGCTACTTTTCCACAAGCAGTGAGAAATCTTCATCAAGTACTAACAGACTTAATTTGTCATGGTCTTAGCCTACATTATCTCATTTTGTCTTTATAGGAAGCATTCTACAGAGAAAGAAACTAAGGCTTATTGAAGTTAAATGACTTGGCTGATGTCACACAGCTAAGACATGATGAAGCATTAAAAGCAAAAACTCCCAATCAAATGCATAGTCCATACATTTCAGTTATTATTCCATGCCAATTCATTGAGAGTTGTTCCTTCGCTGAGTCATTCAGGACACATTTGATGGCTATTTCCTCTGAGCAGTTCCCTTTGCTGAGCTCTAGAGGAATCAAAGACAAAAAAGGCATGGTCTCTGGCGTGGATCGAAAGGACGGAGTCAAAATAGAAGCATGTTTATGTTTAGTATTCTAAACATATTTTATGCTACCCCAAGCACAATCCCTTTCCACAATGTCACATCAAACCTTTTTATTTTCTCTCTTTCTCTCTTCATCTTCCTGCTCCCTGGAGCCTCAACCGTCTAAGGCCAAGGCACTAGGAAAGGTTTTCCCCTATTTTTTTTCCCCTACTTTGACTCAGACCAGGAAAGGAGGCAAGTACTTATATAAGCATCAAATATAAAATAATTGATTGAAATGAGTTTCACTTTCATCATGTAAGTATCCATCCTTTGGGTTTCTTTTTATTTCAGTTTTTTTTTTTTTTTCCTCCTACTTGGTGGTCAATCCACAAGGGTCTTATTGTCCTATGCTCTTCTCCTTAGAATCTGTAGATTTTTCCCTTTCCCCTACCCATCAACACCACCAAGCCAAACAGGGAAAAACTAACAACTCATATTAATAAGTCTGTAGCTAACACAATGCCTGGAATTTGGAAGGAAGAGAAGAGTTAAGGACCAAGGGTCTGCAGGGGTCTGGGAGAGCATGTGAGGAACAGGGTTTAGGTATAATACTTTTTGCAGAGGAAGGGATAGCTTATAAGTAGGGTTCTCTCAAAGGCTAACGATAAAGCTGGGGTACTAGGAATGTCACTCTGAATCTTGCACCATCCTTTCCACTCTGTATGGATTGAACTGTATCTCTTGAACCTCAAGAAAAGCATTCACTGGATACTTTTCAGTGCTCCATGTGCATTTATTTACCCAGGTTGCATATTTGTTCATCCTTTCCCCATCGTATCATCTCCAGATTTCTGTATTCCTCTAGTGTGGGAAATAGGAGAAAAGGGGAGCTACTTGTGGAGTCAACCAGCTAGTTGACAAATAATATTTATTTACTCATGTCCTTACCCTTTTCCAAAGATTACCTTGGGTTATGCAAGCATGTGCTGTCTACACTTATGTGTTATAATGTGACCTGCCAGTATAGCACGGTTGCATCAGCTTACCAGCTCAGAGTATTTTGTCATAGGTTGTCTTCTAGAAAAAAGAGCAGATATTCCTTTTCAACTTCTCTTTCCTCTTTTTCAAGATAAGTTGCTAAGAAGAGGAGAAATCTGACTGACCAGAAATCAAAGGAAGGGCTGATTATGTATATAACCTACTCATTCTTTTATTCAATCAGTGTTTATTAAGCACTTATTATGTACTTGGTAACGACTAGGCATTGCGGCTACAGCTATGAATGTAACTGACAAAATCTGTCCTTTCATGGATCTTATTAGCCTGTATATTGAATAAAAATCAAATCAATTGCTATTATCATCCAAAGTTATTACCATAATCATTGATGCAAATAACATACATTGAACTCCTACTGGGTATTAAGCACTGTGATAGGCACAGGGTGTACAGAGATGGACCAGATTTGACTGCTATCATAAAGGGCTTGAAAGCCTAGTGAGACATGCAGAAAATTAATCGCTATTGAGCATGACAGCTGGTTGCTGTGGGAGCACTGAGAAGAGAGTGACAGTGCCTGCCTGGGGAGCCTGGGGTAGGTATCAAGAAGATTCAAAAGTCTTCACAATGGCCTACCTCACCCTAAGTGATCTAGATGGTCACTTGTGCATCTCTACACTGGCTTCCTTGTTGGTTGTGACAGTTTCCTGTCCTTAGGCTTTTGCACCAGCTTATCCCTCTAATTCAGGGTTTCTTAACCTTGGCACTATTGGTATTTTGGATTGGGAGCCTGTCCTGTGCATTGTGGGATGTTTAGCAACATCCCTGGCTTTACTCACTGGATCCCAGTAGCAACACTTACTGCTCCCAAGTTGTGACAACAGAAATGTCTTCAGACATTGCCAAATGTCCCCTAGGGGCAAAATTGCTCCCAACGTTCTCCCAGATACCTGCATGGCTAGCAACTCCTTCAGGAATCTGCTCGAAATGTCTTTCTCAAGGAGGCCCATACTGACTGCCCCATTTAAAACTTCAGTACCCTTACCACTCTTCATTGAATTTTACCACTTACTCTTTTAATTTTCCACCCATAGATCTTAACATCCTCTAACATACTGTGTAACATACTTATTTATAATTGCTCTTGGCTCTCTCCTCATTAGAACATGAGCTCCATGCAAGCAGGGGTGTCTGTTTTATTCACTGATGTATCCTAGTGCCTAGAACAGTGCCTGGCAGATGTTAAGCATTTACTACATATTTGGTGAATGACTGAATGAGTGAATGGTAGTCAACATTTGTGTAGAACTGTAACATTTACAAGTACATCCACATATACTATCTCATTTAACCCTCAAACAATATTATTGATTAGGCCACAGTGTTATTTCCATTACACAGTTAAGGAAACTCAGTGAAGTTAAAGGTAAGTCACATACCAAGAAATGATGACGCCAGAAAGTAAATAGAACAATTAAATATTTTAAAATATAGTCTTCTATATATTACACCATACCTTTCCAGGGTCTGGATGGACAAGCAGAGATCCACTGAATGATCTGGAGGAGTACAGAGACAGAACAAAGAGGAAAGACTCTCTTGTTCATAATCAACCAGCCTCTGCCTCAGGTTCATGACTCAAAGAGACAAAGAGTTTTCTAACCCAAGACAAGGCATGGTGTTTACTGCAATAAGGACTTCTATCCCAACCCACTTGCTGTGACTCTATTATTCTGTGTTGCTTAAACTGGGGCACATGTACCCTCAGGGAATATTAGGGAGTAGAAAAGTATAACCATAATAAAAGTATAAAGAACAAGTATTTAGAAGTATGAGAATAGTAAGAAAGCCCCAGAATAATCACTGAACATATTATAAGAGAATCACATTAATGGAAAGGGACAAATACTCTAAAATACTAGCTGCATATTAAGAACAAATTCAGATATATTGTTCATTGATCCGTTCATTAGTTACTTACTGAGTATATACCCATGCATTCAATATATATGAAACTGGACAAAGCTTCTACCCTCACGGAGTTTACAGTCTACTGGTAGAGACAAACAATAGAGAGATAGAAAATTCAAAGTAATTTTTAAAATAACACAGAAGTGCCATAGACATTTCAGGCTGGGGAGGAGTAGGCACTACTTAGGCTGTTTGCCTTGACAGTCCCTGTGGGGTGCACTCACTCGCCGCGGGTAGGAGGGGTATTTGGACAAAAAATACAGGACAGTACTTCATGTGATGACCCAGCCCTAGAGACAGGGATTGGGTCGCTGGGTGCCAGGAGAATATCCTTCATGATTCTGCTTAAGAGTAGCATTTTCTGTACTATGGATCACAGGAACGTGGTTCCACAGCATGCTAATGGATACAGGGCTGGTAATGGGTATCCAAGGATAAAAGAGATTCACCGTGGGTCAAAAAGTTTAGGAAATATTGAGTACTCTATTTTTCTTTGTAGATGCAAAATGCCCATTACTCTAGTACATGTTCTAAGGAGTACTTAAGAAACAAATCTCTTTATTCTCCAGCCATTTGTTTTCTTTATTTATTTGAACGGAGCTTGTGGGTTTTTTGTTTGTTTGTTTTTGTCTTCTTATTGACAAACTGTTCCTCATTGAATATAAGGTACCACTGATTGTTAGATATACCATTACCTTATTTGTCACCAGGAAAGAAAAAAAAAACTCTGCCAATGATAATTGTAATATGTTGTCAATTATGAGACACGTTCTGATTTGAGAGGTGTTAACGTATGAAAAAATGTGAAACTTAGAATTGTTGAATGGAATCAGATTTGGTTCTTAGATATGCCAAACTGTGAGGGGCTTTCTTCCCTGAGCCAGGCTATGTTGTGATTGTTCACCCTTGTTACTTTCTTATAATCATCATGAAATGGATATTACAGGATGCTAAGGCTGTGGCACTGATAACCCCCTGATCAACACAGATTTGTGTTCCCCTTCCATAGTGTAGAATAGAATTGGTGCTGTGGAGCTGAACACTTCAGTGTGTGTGTGTGTGTGTGTGTGTGTGTGTGTAGTGGGGGGTAGGCCAAGATGCTTGGGGTCTAGGCAATACACAGCCTCAGAATATTATTGACATGGCATGAGATAGTTTTATTTGCATTTTAGGAAGATTGCTTTGATTTGGGGATAAAGGATGGATAAGAAGAGTTGAGACTTTGGAAGAAGTGTGTCTGGACCCTGGAAGACCCTTGAGCAGTGCATTGCAATACTCTAGGCCAAGGGATGTGTTCAATGGTCATGCTAATAGAAATGAAGACTGACGTTTTAGAATTATTTTACAGATAAAAATCTCTAGAACTTGGTAGAATGTTTTGTTTTAAAATGCTGATTTTATTATTATGCAGGTGTTGTGAGACCTACAGATCAGGAGACAATTGCCATTGAAAAGATAGTTTGTTACTCACAGTTCCCAAGAGGAGGGGGCATGTGACACCCTGAGGAGCCACATGGGGAAGCACCAGAGTCCATCAGGAGGCAGAAGGAGCAAGGGGAAGGCGTGGGCAGGGCCCTTTATTATGGCTTCTGTGGGAAAGGTAAGAAAAAGCAGGGTAAGCAGGCTTAGGATTGGATACTTTAAGTTCAGCAGGCTCTGGGGTATACGGGCTTTCTCTAGTTGTCTGGTACCTGGCCCTGTGATGATTAAGGCAGAAGAACATTGCCTTCTATATTACAGTAAGTCCCCTACTCAGAAATGAGTTCCATTTGATCACATTCAAAAGTCCAATTTGTTCCTAAGTCCAATAAAGTTAGCCTAGGTACCCAACTAACACAATTGGCTATATAGTACTATACTGTAATAGGTTTATAATACTTTTCACACAAATAATACATAAAAAACAAACAAACAAAAAATAAAGAAAACACTTTTAATCTTATAGTATAATACCTTGAAAAGTACAGTAGTACAGTACAACAGCTGGCATACAGGGGCTGGCATCGAGTGAACAGGCAAGAAGAGTTACTGACGGGAGGAGGGAGAGGTGGCGGGAGATGGTAGAGCTGAAGGACTGTTAGCAATAGGAGATGGAGGGCAAGCTGCAATTTCACTCACGCCTGATGTTGATGGCACAGGTTCTGGCTCCTTGCTGGATTCAATACTATCTACCCTCTTGAAAAACAATCCAGTGATGTCTGGGTAGTAGCTCTTTTTTTCTCGTCACAGATGACATGGTAGCACTGGATTGCATTCTGAACGGCTGCTGCTACAACCTTCGTGTACCCTTCTATGTTTGGGTCCTGTGCCTTAAATACTAACCGTGCCTCCTCAAATAAAAAAATCCCTTTGCCATTTCCTGCACTGTGAATCTCTCTGGTTCTTCAGTTACTTCTTCTTCCTCTTGTCTCTTTTCATCCTTTCTCTGGGCCTCCAATTCCATCAGTTCTTCATTAGTGAGCTCCTTGTGTTGCATAGCAAGGAGTTCAATGAAGTTGTCCTCTTGCAGATCTAGCTTGAAATAAAAATACTGTACTACTGTACTCTATACAGTACTGTACAGTAAAGTACACAAAAGCACAACCACTTGCAGAGGATGCACGCACGTGACAATGTACACCAGACACATGAACTAACTTACGTGACTGAACATGCAAACTCACATTTGCACCTTTGAAAGTTCACAACTTGAAGGTTCATATGTAGGGGACTTACTGTATAAAAGCCAGATAGAGGAGGTGTTTCAGAGCATGGGCTCTGGTTTGGTTAGTCTGCATATGAAAATATGCTTCAGGGCAAATCATTTGCAATCTCTAAGAACTGACTAGCCCAGTCTATCCTCATCAGCAAGGCCACCAATGCCAGAGCATCAAGAATACAGAAAATATGAAAATATAGTTAATATACATTTGATGAGAGAAATGAGGAAGTCAAAAAGATTTCCATTTTGGATGACTATGGAAGTAAAATGCTGTTAACTTTCAAGGGAACTAAACTTTATTGAGCACCTACTCTGTGCCAGGTACAGCTTTAAGACCTTTACATAGTCTCAATTAATCCTTAAAGCTACATTTTGACAGGGGGACTCTTTTTAGCTTAATTTCACAGCAGTGTTGTTGAAGAAGTCTGCAAGAGTTTGTGCTCCATCCCCTATGACATGCTCCCTCACAGCCTGATTTTAGATGTGTTGGATTTGAGGTGCCTGGGGGACATCCTGGTAGAACTATTTAGGATACAATACCAATAACATCCCCATTTTAACCTACGTTCTTATTTAACAGAAACTTACACTGCACTTCTTACACCCTAGACACTCTCTGTCCTCAAAGCTTTATAAATGCCATCTTATTTAATCCCATAACAGTACTTTGAATTATTATCCTCATTACATTCATATTTTTAATCACCTTAACAGCTACCAATTTATGGAATATCCTGATGAACCATGCACTAGACTAGGCATTTTATGTAAATTAACTTAATTCAATCATGCAAGACAAATGTGATTATCTCCACTTTAAAGACCAGAAAACTAATGCTTAGTGGCTTGCATCACGTGGCTTTATATTTATGAAATTTCATAAATGTGAACTTCTGTTGTGATTAGAACTATTATCCCATTTTACAGACCAGAAATTAAGTCTCAATAGTTTAAGTCACTTGATCAATGCTACAAGACCATAAATCACCTAGGCTGGATTTGAATTTCGGTATATTTGATTTTTCATCCCAATCTTTCCCCAATATTCCTGTACTTTTCAAAATGTGTTTCACTGGAGCTTTATTTTCAATGTTTCATAAATGTGGGCTTATCTTTTATGAATCTTGATTTCATAAAATTGGACAGTGCCGTGAGCTAAATAGTATCCCCTGCCAAAATTTAAAGGTTGGAGTCTTCACCCCAGTACCTCAGAATGTGACTGTATTTTGAGATTGGGTCTTTAAGAAGGTAATTAAGGTAAAATGAGGTGATGAGGTCATGGATTAGGGTGGGCCCTCATCCAGTTTGACTGACTGATTTCCTTATAAGAAGAGGAACTTAGGACACAGTCACACACAGAGGAAAGACCATGTGAAGGCACAGGGGGGAAGACAGTCATCTACAAGCCAAGGAAAGAGCCTGAGAAGAAATCAACCCTGCTGACCCTCTGAGCTCAGACTTCTAGCCTCCGGAACTTTGTGAGAAAATAAATATCTGTTGTTTAAGCCACCTAGTCTGTGGCTTTTGTTATGGTGGCCTAGGAAATTAATACAGACAGTAAGTTTCCACTACTGAAACAAAAGTGGGAGGCCACCGTCCTAGGTAGTTAGTCACACATGCTGTACGACCAGTCTGATTACTTTCCTAAACTCACTAATTCTGAGGTCAGATGACCTCCTGGGATAAAAGCCAGCTTCCTCTTGCTGTTACTCCAGCCCCTGGTCTGCAGACATTTTCTTCTTCTTCTTCTAACTTCCCCTCCAGTGACAGAGAAGATAAATATTAGAGAAACAAAAGTCCAGAATGCTAAGGTTGCCACTCTCACTTCCTCTCCTCCCTTAACCCAGCACTGCTTTGAATACAGTCAGTGCCCTGGGGCAGTGAGGAGAAGACAGCACCGTGCCTCGGAGGGTGCCTTGACCGGCAGACACAGAGGGTCATGTTTTCAGAAGGCCACTTCTGGTCACAGAAAATGCCAGGATGATGCCTCGCACCCGCCTGGCTGCGGCTCTGATCCCAGCCATGGCCTTCCTCTTCTGCCTGAGGTCGGAGAGCTGGGACCCTTGTGTACAGGTACGTGGTTGGAGGCAGCTCGGTTTCCTGGAGCTTTGCCTTGCTTCTGAAAAACTGCTCTCTGCTCAGTTTCCCATGACAGGCCCCAGTTAGTTTCATTTGCAAACAGACATCAAATTACCTTAAAGACCTAAGAAACCACAGGGACCAAATGATTCATGGCTATAGGACATTAACAAGCAGCCCATAGGGTCATGTCCCATTTAGGAGTTAAAGTGCTTCTAGGGACTTCAGGTCAGATAGACCTGCTTAAATTCACTGTTCTTTCACTTTTGGGCTGTGTGACCTTGCAGAAGTTATTAAACCTCTCTGAGACTAGTTTTCACATTGATAAAAGAATTATGGGCTTTAATAGAAAGTTGTAAGAAGCCTGCTTCCTGTCATTGCTTAACGCTGGTGGTTTGTACACTCTGTTTCAAGCTGTTGCTTTGCCCCTTTCAATCTCAGGAAGAAGATTTTTTTGGTCTCTTAATAGAAAGAACTTTCTAAGTGGACTTCAGACTTCTGAATCTAGTCATAGTTCTGTCCAAAAAATGAAAAGAAAAGGAGTTGAAAAAGAAAAGGAGAGACAGAGATACAGAGAAAGAGTGATGAAGAGAGAAGAAAAAGAGACAGGGAAAGATGCAAAATATCAGCTAAGGCAATGCTTTCTTTCTTTTTTTTGTAAATAAATTTATTTATTTTATGATTTTATTTATTTATTGTTTCTGGCTGCGTTGGGTCTTCGTTGCTGTGCACGGGTTTTTCTCTGGTTGCGGCGAGTGGGGGCTACTCATTGCAGTGGCTTCTCTTGTTGCGGAGCACGGGCTCTAGGCACGCGGGCTTCAGTGGTTGTGGCAGGTGGACTCAGTAGTTGTGGCTCGCGGGCTCTAGAGCGCGGGCTCAGCAGTTGTGGCGCATGGGCTTAGTTGCTCCGCGGCATGTGGCATCTTCCTGGACCAGGGATCGAACCCGTGTCCCCTGCACTGACAGGCAGTTTCTCAACCACTGCACCACCAGGGAAGCCCAATGCTTTCTTTCTTTGTGAAACACCAACCAGCTGGTTTGTAATCTCATTCATGAAGGATCTCCTTTGTTTTTCCCCTGCATGGACTTCACAGTTCCTTTGGAAAGTCCAGGGCAGAACCAAACAGCCAGAAGAATGTCCTGGGATCTAGGGTGTGGCAGAAATTCAAGAAAAGCATAACCAGCAGTCCTGACGTTGAGGACATGGGGGAAATTGTGTACTTTAATACGTAACAAAGACAAATGTGTTATTTCCACGTCCTCTGCTCCCCCCGTTCCCTGCTCATTGTCCTCCTCCCTGTGTCCCTCCTGCTGTTCAGTTAGTGGGTATAGATCCTCCAATCATGGTCACCCCAGGATAAATTACAGCCACTCCTGGCTCCTCCCATTGCCCATGCCCCAAATGCTCGCAGTTTCTGCAACTTGTCCAACCCTGCCCATCACCTCAGTGCCACCCTAGGGCATATCCTCAGTTCCCCTGGCCTTGACTCTTGGGCAGTGACTCATCTCCTGACCCCTTAGCCCCCTTCCTTTAATCTAATCTGCTCATTTTCGTCTGCTGTTTGTCATTGTTGTTGTTTTTCCTGAGGTTCAGATCTAACAAATTACCGTCCTTAAAAACTTTTAATAACTTTCCATTGCTATTAGGACCTTTTCCTACCATGGGGCCTTTGCACTGGCTAGTTCCTCTAGCTAGAATGCTTTCCCCCTAGATCAGTGCTGCTCAATGGGTCACATGATATTATTTAAATTTAAATGATACATTTAATAAACTAAATTTAACTAAATTTTTATTTAACCAAATTAACTTAATTTTAACGAACTGAATTTAAAACTATGTTTTAAACTATGTTCTAGTAGTTAAAAAAATAAAAACAAACAGGTGAATTTAACTTTAATAATATTTTTATTTAAGTCAGTATATTCAAAATATTATTTCAAAATGTAATATATACTAGACTATTAACAAGATAGTTTACATTCTTTCTTCGGTACTAAGTCCTTGAGATTTGTATATATTTTACATTTATCATATTTAAACTATCCACATTTCTCATACTCAACAGCCGTGTGTGGCTAGTGGCTACCATATTGGACAGTGCAGCCCTAGATATTTTCATAGCTTAACCCCTCACTTCATTCAAATTTCTGCTTAAATGTCACCTCCTCTGGGAAGTCTTCCTTGATTGCCTCATGTAGAGCTCCCCACTCCCTATATTTGCCTCTAATCTCCTATGCTGCTTTATTTTTTTATATCACATCATTGGCTATACATATATAAACTATATATATAAAATACATATAGTGTTGTGAATATATATATATATATTTATTGTTCACTGTTTGTCTTTCTGTTGAAATGGAATCTGTAAGAGGGCAAGATCATTGCTGGTTTTATTTATCACTTTATCCCAGTGCCTAGCACACGTAGTTGTTCAATTTATACGTGTTAAGTGATTAAAAGTATTGCCACAGGACAAAGTATGAGGCCCTCCTGATCTGGCTCTGGCTTCCCCTCTGGCTTAGGTTTCACCACTCCTGCCACCCACCAGCTAATCTGAGCTAGTTTTCCACCCCTGTGTACTCACACTCTTCCCTCCTTCTTCCTCTTTCCATATCCAAATCTCACTTATCCTTCCAGACCCACCTGGAAATACTCTCTTTCTTGGAAGCCTTCTACAATCTACAATCCCTGGATCCAGGATTGATCTCTACCTTTTCTGAACCAAAGGGAACATTTTCCAAGCCTGGTTTAAGACCCTTTTTAGGAATGAGTTGTGCTCCTATCAAAACTCTTACTCTAGACTGTGAGCTCACTGAAGTCTGGAGCCTTATCACATTGGTCTTTGTGCTGCCCACAGCACTTAGCAGAAAATGCCTTCAACTGGGATTTGAATAAACTTCCATGTAATCAGTTATCAATTCATTTGTTCGACAAATATTTATTGAGCATTAACCATTTTCCGGGCATCATTCTGAGTGCTGGAGACAGAGAGCTAGAGTCTCAAAGCTTACAATCTAGTGAGGGAAACAAACAGTACGTATGGAACAATCACACAGAAGGCATAATGTTAGATAGTGATGCCTCCTGTGAAGGAGGATAAAAGAGGGTAAGGGATGATGCCCGGCACCATCCTCTATTAGACGGTATGGGCTGTGAGGATTCTGTGAGGAATAACATTTCAGGGGACAAGTGAATAAAGCAAAGAGCTGCACTATGGCCTGTGAGACGTTACGCATGTTACTTCATCTCACTGAATTCTTCTTCTTAAAAAGGTTTATTTGAAGATTAAATTCAAACATGTAACATATAAGAAACAAGCCTGCATATAGTGGGGAATTAATAATAGCCAATAATAATACATGCTAACATTTATTGATCATTTACACTGTAACAGGCTTTGAGATAATCTCTTTAATACCTTATCTCATTAATCCTTTTAAAAGATTCTACTGGTTTTAAACTGAAAACCAAAATTAGCTGGCTTAAGCAAAGAATTTTGTTGAAGAATCAGAGAATTAGGAAATTAAATGGGAGTTTGGAGAACAAGGCTTACAAAGAATTTGGGAAAGTATGATAGAAATCAGCAGAGGAACCAAGACAGCATCAAGCGCTTGACCTTATTCACTAGGTTCCACCACTGAAGTCTATGCACTTCAAAGATTTGTCCCCATTTCTATCTCATCTGCTCAAAGGTCAGTGATCCAAGGGAAAGAATACAATTGGCAAAAATTGCGCTATGACTAAGGAAGGTCTGGACACCTGACTCGCAGTCTCCCTAAGCTTGTATACAACGAGAGGTGTATTTAGAAAAACAACAACAGTGGGACTTCCCTGGTGGCACAGTGCTTAAGAATCTGCCTGCCAATGCAGGGGACACGGGTTAGATCCCTGGCTCAGGAAGATCCCACGTGCCGCGGAGCAACCAAGCCCGCGAACCACAACTATTGAGCCTGCGTGTCACAACTACTGAAGCCTGCGCACCTAGAGCCTGTTCTCTGCAACAAGAGAAGCCACCGCAATGAGAAGCCCGCGCACCACAACGAAGAGTAGCCCCCGCTCTCCGCAACTAGAGAAAGCCTGTGCACAGCAACGAAGACCCAACACAGCCCAAAATAAATAAATAAATAAATAAATAATTTAAAACAACAACAACAACAACAACAACAAAATCCCTTGTTGCAAATCACAGGGAAGAGATAGGATGAAACCCAGAGCTTTCGGACTCCAGAGCTTCAGCTCTTCACCACTTGACTCCATTGCTTCTCGCTAAATGCTGCCATTGTGATAGCAGAGGTTAAACATTGGGTAGGTGCTTTTCCCTTCCTAATCTAGAGTAAGACATTTTATAAGAATGAAGTGAGTGGATAAATGAATGGATGGGTGGATGGATGAACAGATGATTGGGTGGATGCATGACTGGATGGATGGATGGATGAGAGAAGGCTGACTGGCCCCTGTGCTTGTCCCAGTGGCATCCCAGGCTCTGGCCTAGGAGAGGAGAGTTGCTGGGAGGTCTGGTAAGGTGCATGCAGCAAGACACTGCATCTAATGTCTGATCATTTCAGGTGGTTCCTAACATTAGTTACCAATGCATGGAGCTGAATCTCTACAAAATCCCTGACAACATCCCCACATCGACCAAGATACTGGACCTGAGCTTTAACCACCTGAGTCATTTAAACAGCCATAGCTTCTCCAACTTCCCAGAACTGCAGATGTTGGATTTATCCAGGTAATGTATGAGTTTTACCATTGTACAAGGAGAAATGTTCATTGTTTTATCATTTCATTCTTAAGTCAGAAAGCCTGATTAATGAAGTCTCATTTTCATTCATCTATTTATTCATTCAACAGACATCTTACTTGCTATATAACTTTGGGCAAGCCACCTCCCTTCTCCAGGTCTCAGCTTTCTTATCTGTGAAATGAGCAGTTGGATGAGACAGTCTCTAAGGACAATTCTATCTTTGATTTTCTTTTAAGTTAGGAGAGTAAATTGACTCAAACTCTTTCATCAGCAGATATTTATTGACTACTTGCTATATGTTGTTCACTCTGCTAGGAAACGAGAGTATGTTGATATATAACATACAACCCTAGCTATTAAGGAGGGCATATCCACTTGAAAGAATTGATATGTTTAAATCCTGAGCATGGTGCTCAGCATAGTAGACATTCAACACATGCTACTTGATTCTGGTTTTGGATTTTGAACCTGAGATAATAAGGATAGTAATATATAAGAGTAGGTGATAAGTCATTTACAAACTAGAGGCAAGACATTGTGTTGTACAGAAAAGGGGCCTTCTATGCAGTGAATAATCAATATAGAGTTCATGAACTGAGTGGGATTCAAATAATGTCTAGAATATTGGAAGCGGGGTAGAGGATAAGGAATTAGAAAGATACAAGTAACCCAAAGAGAAAGATAACAAGATCAAAGGAAAACATCTGCTGTGAGAAAGAACAGTGACTAATGTTTTATTTTTCTGATACAGGGAAGTATATCATTCATTAGAACAGGTGAAGTTATTATCATCATTTTGGGGGGAATTGAATCCTAAAATCATTTTCATCATCAGGGACCTTATTTAGAAATGTAATAGATAATGGGCTATAATCTCTATAAGGGTTTGTGAAAAATGGAGAAACATTTTATGTATGATTTTATTATAGAAACTCTTAGTAAAGGACAAGAGGATAGTAGATATTTCTGCAGAAGAGTGATCATTTTATGTTTTATACTCTAACTTGGATATTGATAGACTACAACAAAGGGGGGATCAAGCATTTTGAAGGCAGTGACATAGAGCCTTATGGAGGTCAGAAGACTTGAGCTGGGTCCTCCTCCAACATTTACTGCCATATGGCCTGAGGCATGTCACTTTGTGTGACTTGATTCTCAGTTTTCATATCTGTGAAACACAAATGGTGAACCTTACCCCACAGGGTTAACTGTGATACTAAATGTTAACACGCTATATATATTAAAAACCTTGTAAAGTAGATTTTATAAGCATAAAATACTATTATAGCATTCCATTAGTTTCTAAATTTCAGTTTTCTGAATGAGAATTTTGTCAAGAAATATACTGAATTGAGGTAGACAGACCAACGCTTTTTTTTAAACAAAAGATTCTCATCAATGTCCCTTATAATTCATTTTCGACGCACCACATACCCAAGGAACTACCCTCAGAGGCTTTAAATATGTGCTTGGAGAGAGGCTAGCTCCCCATCCTGGTTAGCCAGGAGGAGATTCTGGATTAGGGCAAGGACAGATTATAGTGCAATAGATACTCTGACTTTTCATGTTGCTTCACAGTGTTCTTCATATACAGTAACTCCACTTATCTTCTAAGGATGCTTTGTGATAGACCAGGCAGCCTTTTTTTTCCTATGGAAATCTATTGATACATTTTTTTCTTTTTGTAGATGAGGAAATTGAGGCTTGGAGAGTTTAAGGGATTCATATACATGCACATGCCTTGTTGACAGCGACCAGAGATTCATGTTCACATCTCCTGCTTCCAAGTTAAATATTCTCTTCATCTTAATACTCTGATTAACATTAAGTGATGAGCCCTATATGGAGAACTCTTCATGAACATTAAGGATATCTGTGACACTTTGGTGTAATTTTTTATACCTTTGAATTTGACATTCACTAGTCATTTATCATGCCTAACAACTAACAACTATCTGCCTCATCTGTACCAATCAGATATATAATCACAATTATGTGTGGCAGGAAATGGCTAAAGTTGATCCAAGGTTCAGTCTTCACGTGCCCCAATCATTGATCTTTAACTGATTTCCCTCTGTTGGATGGGCTGCCTCTGCTTAGCATGTGTGCCTAGTGTGATAAAAAGAGATTGTCATGGGGGTCAGTATGATAATACCAAATTTGTGGGGTTTCTTCTTTGCTTCATCTGCCTTGCTTGATATTTTTGCCTATGCATCATCATATGGCATGTCATATCTGTGTGAAGACCTAGATGACTGTGTTGATATTTCATTTTGTTTTTTTATTCAGCAGAAATATTATGAAATCTGTATCTCTTTTCCTTGTAGATGTGAAATTCAGATGATTGAAGATGATGCATTTCAGGGCCTAAACCACCTCTCCACCTTGATATTGACAGGAAACCCTATACAGAGTTTAGCCCTGGGAGCCTTTTCTGGGCTATCAAGTTTACAGAAGCTGGTAGCCGTGGAGACAAACCTAGCATCTCTAGAGGACTTCCCCATTGGACATCTCAAAACCTTGAAGGAGCTTAATGTGGCTCACAATCTTATCCATTCCTTCAAGTTTCCTGAATATTTTTCTAACCTGCCCAACCTGGAGCACTTGGATCTTTCTAATAACAAAATCCAAAATGTTTATCATGAAGACTTGAAGGTTCTCCATCAAATGCCCCTACTCAACCTCTCTTTAGATTTGTCCCTGAACCCTTTAGACTTTATTGAACCAGGTACCTTTAAAGAAATTAAGCTCAATGAACTGATTTTGCGAAGTAATTTTAATAGTACACATGTAATGAAAATTTGTATTCAAGGTCTGGCTGGTTTAAAAATCAATCGGTTGGTTTTGGGAGAATTTAAAAATGAAAGGAACTTGGAAAGTTTTGACAGATCTGTCCTGGAGGGACTGTGCAATTTGACCTTCGAACAATTTCGGATAGCATACTTCAGTGAATTCCCAAGGGATGATACAGGCTTATTTAATTGTTTGGTAAATGTTTCTATGATTTCTCTGTTGAGTCTGGATTTAGACAGTCTAGAAGCCCTTCCTAAAGATTGCAGATGGCAACACTTAGAATTGATTAACTGTAATTTTAAACAATTTCCCACATTGAAGCTCAATTCTCTCAAAAAGTTTGTTTTCATAGACAACAAAGGTATGAGCACTTTCACTGAATTTGAGCTACCAAACCTTCAGTTTCTAGATCTCAAAAGAAATCGCTTGAGTTTCAAGGGTTGCTGTTCTCACACTGATTTTGGGACAACCAAACTGAAGCATTTAGATCTGAGCTTCAATGATGTCATTACTATGAATTCAAACTTCTTGGGCTTAGAGCAACTAGAACATCTGGATTTTCAGCATTCCAATCTGAAACAGGCCAATGATTTTTCAGTATTCCTATCACTCAGAAACCTCCGTTACCTTGATATTTCTTATACCAACACCCGAGTTGTCTTCCATGGCATCTTTGTTGGCTTGGTCCGCCTCCAAACCTTGAAAATGGCAGGCAATTCTTTTCAGAACAACTTGCTTCCTGATATCTTCACAGAACTGACTAACTTAATCATCCTGGACCTCTCTAAGTGTCAACTGGAACAGGTATCCCAGATGGCATTTCACTCCCTCCCTAGACTTCAGGTGCTAAATATGAGTCACAACAAACTCTTGTCATTGGATACACTTCCTTATAAACCACTCCACTCCCTCCGGATTCTGGATTGCAGTTTCAACCGTATCATGGAGTCCAAGGAGCAAGAACTACAGCATTTGCCAAGGAGCCTTGCTTTGTTAAATCTTACTCAGAATGACTTTGCTTGTGTTTGTGAACACCAGAGTTTCCTGCAGTGGGTCAAGGACCAGAGGCAGCTCTTGGTGGGAGCTGAGCAAATGATGTGTACACAACCTTTAGATATGCAGGACATGCCCGTGCTTAGTTTCAGGAATGCCACTTGTCAGATGAACAAGATGATCATTAGTGTGTCGGTTCTCACCGTCCTCTTGGTATCTGTGGCAGGAGTCCTGGTCTATAAGTTCTATTTCCACCTAATGCTTCTTGCTGGCTGCAAAAAGTATGGCAGAGGTGAAAGCACCTATGATGCTTTTGTAATCTACTCAAGCCAGGACGAAGACTGGGTGAGGAATGAATTGGTAAAGAACTTGGAGGAGGGGGTGCCCCCCTTTCAGCTCTGCCTTCACTACAGAGACTTTATTCCTGGGGTGGCCATTGCCGCCAACATCATCCAGGAAGGTTTCCACAAAAGCCGGAAGGTTATTGTCGTGGTGTCCCAGCACTTCATCCAGAGCCGATGGTGTATCTTTGAGTATGAGATTGCCCAGACCTGGCAGTTTCTTAGCAGCCATGCTGGCATCATCTTCATAGTCCTGCACAAGTTGGAGAAGTCCCTGCTGCGGCAGCAGGTAGAGCTGTATCGCCTTCTCAACAGGAATACCTACCTGGAGTGGGAGGACAGTGTCCTGGGGCGGCACATCTTCTGGAGACGACTCAGAAAAGCCTTGCTGGATGGTAAACCATGGCGGCCAGAAGGAACAGCAGATGCAGACAGCAGACAGCAGGAAGCAACAGCCTCCACTTGAGGAGGAAAATCTCCTGATGTGCTCCTTGCCCAGCTGGACACAGTGATTGTTCAGTTAACAAGTATTAAATGCTGCAACGTACCAAGCACTGTGCTAAAGGCTGGTGATTTAGTGGTGCACAAGATATACAGGACTGCTAATCTCATGGAGTTTACAATGTAGAGGGAATAAACACTGTACTAAAATACAGAACTTCCAGGTGGATGTTTCAACCAACTCAGCTAAGGAGTCCAGGACAGGGAAAGTCAACTCAACTCTTACCCCATCAAACTGAATTAGAACTAAGAGATTGGGCCTCAGTGAGATTAGAAAAGGACAGACTTCTTCTCCTTCGTCTTTTGAGTAGAAACCATCTCATGTTATATGTTTTAGCCATGTTAAAACAAAGCAGTTTTGGTAGTTTCAACTGATCTAGGTCTTGGCTCACTTCTCCCTTTTCTTTTGCATATAATTTAAATTCTATTTGCGACTCAAAAGGCTCCAGATTCAGAGCCACCCCCCTACTTTAAGTCAATTCACAAATATCCTGGTTATCCCTTAGCATGTTCTATTTATTAACTACTAGTCCCTGATATTTTTTTTGTCTTTATAAATCCAGTTCTCATTTTTCACGTCTTCTCTATAAACCCATATCATAAATAAGGCTGTTAGAGGCATGCTGGAAAGATCCATATTTAACCACTAACTTTTGAGCAAATATGTAAAATATACTCTGTCACTTTGTCACTTGATGCCATTCTGAAGTTATTACCTACCAAGTTATGACTGTCATGAAGGAAGCATGAAAATAATTTGGTTGAAAGTGGCACTTATTATAATAGAGGGAGACAAGTCCAGCTTCCTGGTCTCATCACGAGCAATTCAGGCTAGAGGCAGGGCAGGAGGTGGGATGACCTCAGGAGGTCAGCTCTTCTTGATGACCCCAGAAACATGTGGGCTGATAGAGCTGGGGTGACTGCATGATGGGAGTTGCAGCAAAGGTTTCTTCTGCAGCAAATGAGTATTGTTTGATGGTCCATTGAATCTTTCAGGGGATTTTGAAATGGTTCGAGGTGGGGAGCACACATTGCTGTTTCCTGTTGGGTGTCACTCCATGATCACATTTAGGAAAGAGTAGATATTATCATTGAGAAAGCAATGTCCTTGGGGTTACTGTGGGTCATGTTAAGGGAAATTCTTTGAAAAGCACAGGCAGCCAGCTTTCCCAGCATAGTGCAGTCAAAGAAAGGGCAATGAGGACACTTGGAAAATACAGTTGTCAAAAACTGGAAATATGGCCACATTTAGGAGTGTGTTTGTGACTGAGTGTTCCAGAGTGTATTTTGGTTGGAGCATGGTTGGAGTTGCTGAACATGCCTGGGTGTGTTTATAGGCCTTATGTGCTAGTGAAAGTGGATATATGTATTTGTGCACATGCCTCTATGTGTTCCTGTTCCTTTTCGTGTGATCATGTCTGCATGGAAGGAAGTGTGATTATATTGCAAGGGGAATATTTGCATTTGATGTAGATGTCTCCAGATGTTTCAGTTAGGTCCTCACTCTAGTGTTGGTATGTGATTCCTTATATACAAATGTCTGTGTTATATTCTGAGTATGCTTGAAGGCGTGCATTTTTGTGTGTGTCTAGGCTATATGTGATTGTGTTTCTGTTCATATTTAAGTAAGCATTCTTCATCTGTGTGTTAGTTCAAGCAAATATACAAGACTCCAAGGAGGAAAATCAAAATACGACTGGAATATTTCCTGTATCCAAGGCTGTCACTGGCCTTCTTCCTATCAGTCCCCTCTCCCAGCTGGGAATTCTGAAAATTGCAGGTGAGGTGGACAAGAAAGGAAAGAAATGATATGACAGAAACATAAGGGGAAGAAAAAGGAAAGTTAGGCCTAGGACAGGTTCTTTGCAGCCATTTAAATTCTCTGGATTAAACAGAGATGAAGGGTGGAATAGAAAAAAAAAAAGAAAAATTAATAATAATGCCTTAAATTTGTGTAATACCCTACAACTTAGAACATATTCACACAATTATAACCACATTTGAATCTCTTATGATCCAGGGAGGGTAGCAGATTAAGAAGTCATTTCACCATTTTACTGGTGTAAAATCTGAAGTTCCAGGAAGTAAATTTATTAGGCCACAGAGTAAAGTGGCAGGGCCTGAACTTGGCTTCCAGCCTACACTGGGCAGCTCACTTTCCACTGTACCCCATTGCTTCATGCTTCAAGTTCACAAGACGGGAAGTGAAACTCCTGAACCTCTCTGTGTGGTTGACAGTAGTCAAGGGTTTTTCACTGAAACCATGAATCATTAGGTAAATACATATGCATATATACATTATATATACTGAGTGATTTATTTATGACACCTTCCTTTCCATAAAGGGCATGAGGGAGATTCAAAAACACAATACATGGACAAGTTTAGTTAATTAGAACCAGAAAATCTTGACAAAGAACAAAAGAGGAAAAAAAGACACTTAGAGTAAGCTTTAGCATAGTGGTTTCCCGTCCTAACTCCAGAGAGACCCCCCTGGTGTTTTGGATAGTATGGCTTTTGGAGAAAGCCAAAACTCACATTCACCACTTACCCGCTGGACATGGGCTTCACCTCCCTGAGAGTCTAGTTAACTCAAATATAAAAGGAGGGTAGATTATTACTTTGCAAAACTGTTGTAAGTATTAAAAATAGTACATGTTCAATATAAGGAACACTTTTAAAGGGGAGTAATCCTCTGGGACTTTATGAAGCGGCCACAGGGAGAAACACTAAATGGTTTTCTCAGTAATACCATTTTACCAATTGTTGCTTTCCCAACCTGTGAGACCACAGGAGGACTGTAAGCGTGATCAGGCCGTCTCTTTCTGATTCGGCCTCCACCCACAGGATTATCAGAACCCCAGAACTCTATAACCTCTCTAGACATCTCCAGCAGGATCCTGGGTGGCAGGGGGGTGGGGGTCTTCCATGAACTCACAGGAACCCTCGCAAGAATGACTGGGAGGTCTTTGAGGGCAGGAAGCATATCTGTTTATCCTTTGCTTCCCCAGCCCTGAGTTCAATGGCAGGCGCAGAGCAGACATACAACACCTGCTTATTTGAAGAGCTGATGAATGAGCAAAGGATTATCTCTGCAGGGAATGATGTCCTCTGTTCTTCCCAGTCAAGGCCGCCAAGTCCCCGACCACAGTTCTCTGTTGCCCGTGCAGTTTCTGGGGCTCCAGACCTCCACGCCCATCCCCTGTTCTTGCTGTCTGCATGGATGTTCTCAACCACCTCCTCCACTTGGTTCCTGAACTCCAAGTATTACAAAAGACTTCGCAGAATGGGAGGAGAGGACTTCTCTAATAAAATGGCCATTTTTAGGCCCTATTCTACTGCTTCGTGTATGATATCTAATTTTAAGTCCCATACTCTGCCTATTAGATGGACACTGGTAATACCAGCATTATTACCCATTAGGAAATGAAGGCTCTATAAGTAACTTATCTCAAGTCCCACAGGTAGAAAATGGCAGAGCTTGGATTTAAACGCAGTAGACCTCTCAGTCATTCTTCTTAGGACACCTGTGAGTTCATGTAGTACCTTCCAGGAACTTGCCGGTAATTTCCAGAAAAGTGAGAGTCCAGAAGGAGGTTGGGGTTCTGACAACCGCATGGGTGGAGGCCAAGTCAGAAAGAAACTACCTAATTAGAATTAGTCCTCCTATGGTTCCACTGGTTGGCCAGGGCTCAAGAGAATCCAGATATGAAGGTTAAACCAAAGGATGTGTGTTGGGCTGAAAGATGAGCTGTGTGAGAGACATGAGGCGGTACTTGAAATCAACCATTTCCTCCAACAATGACGAACTAAGCCTTTCCCACTTTAATTATCTTTTCTGATGTAGTAAATTCTTTTCCATGAGGCTCCCAGGACTTCACACAAATAGGTCTATTCAAATGGCCTTCCAGATAGCCTCAGCTGTTTCTGTATTTGTAGCAATTACCCACAAATCTGTACTCAGAGATACCTTTCTGCCACATGATTTGGAATAAGGCTGTTCCTTTCAATGCCTTCATTAAATGGCAGGGATGTGTCACTGGAAATCAACACAGTAAGGAGACTTAACTGATATAGTTTGAGGACATCAACTTTAGCAATGCACCTTGATACAGAATTGAAGTTGGACTGTCAGGAGGAGGAGCAGCAAAGCATGCCTCTTGGACTGACTTTCCCACTGGCACCATTATTCTCACTTCTTTCAGGTTGTCTAATGAGAGGACCCAAATAACTGAGAATTGGACTTAGAATTTCAGCCTAGTACCTAGAATGCCAATAATCTATTTTGCTAAGTGAAGAAGAATACAGATGCTTTGAAAATCAGGAGTGGCTAGAAAATTTGGCTTTCATTTTCTTCCAATGGAATATTCTAGTCATTGTTGCTAAATATAGGGGGGGACAGGGTTTTTATTTATTTATTTATTTACTTATTTGCCTGCACCAAGGCTTAGTTGCAGCATGCAGGATCTTCGATCTTTGTTGCGGCACCAGGGATCTTTTAATTGCGGCATGCAAACTCTTAGTCGCGGCATGTGGGATCTCGTTTCCTGACCAGGGATTGAACCCAGGCCGCCTGCATTGTGAGCGCGGAGCCTTAGCCACTGGACCACCAGGGAAGTCTCTAGGGAGGACAGGTTTTAAAAAATCCTATATGGACTTCTTTATGTGGCTACTATTCTAGCAGATGCATACAGTGGACTTGGATTTGAAGGTCCTGCCACACCTTCACAAGATAATTTTGGACAAGTTTCTTAATCTCTCTAATTTCACTTTGTTTTCTTGAATAGGAAGGGTAAGTTTCTCCTATACTACAGGGCTACTACAAAGATAAAATAGAGAGTGGAAGGGAGATGGAGCACAGCTCCAAATTTACCTGCCTGAAGGGGCTTCCTTATGAGCAAGAAATATCCCAAGCCTGGCATGAAGTTGACATAGAAAACTGGAATCCTGAAAGTCTCTAAGGCAGGAGGCTCACATCCATAGTCAAACTCAGGGATGCCACTCTCAGGGAGGGAGAATGGAAAGAGATGGCAGGGTCCCAGCTCTGAAAAACACACTGAATTATCAGACACCATTGCTAGAATTTTAAAAGGGGCAAAATGCAAATGATGCAACCAGCAAGGGCTTAATCTCCAAAGTATACAAACAGCTCATACAACTCAACAACAAAAAAACAAACAACCCAATTGAAAAATGGGCAGAAGACCTTAATAGACATTTCTCCAAAGAAGACATACAGATGGCCAGTAGGCACATGGAAAGATGCTCAACATCACTAATTATTAGAGAAATGCAAATCAAAACTACAATGAGGTACCACCTCACACCAGTCAGAATGACCATAGTTGGTGCAGCCACTATGGAAAACAGTGTGGAGGTTCCTCAGAAAACTAAAAATAGAATTACCATATGATCCAGCAATCCCACTCCTGGGCATATACCCGGACAAAACTGTAATTCAAGAAGATATATGCACCCCAATGTTCATAGCAGCACAATTCACAATAGCCAAAACATGGAAACAACCTAAATGTCCATCGACAGATGAATGGGTAAAGAAGATGTGGTACATATATACAATGGAATATTACTCAGCCATAAAAAGGAACAAAATAATGCCATTTGCATCAACATGGATGCAACTAGAGATTATCATACTAAGTGAAGTAAAGTCAGAAAGAAAAACAAATACCATATGATATCACTTATATGTGGAATCTAAAATATGGCACAAATGAGCCTATCTACAAAATAGAAATAGACTCACAGACATAGAGATCAGACGTGTGGTTGCCAAGGAAGAGGGGAGGGAGAGGGATGGACTGGGAGTTTGGGGTTAGTAGATGCAAACTATTACATTCAGAATGGATAAACAACAAGGTCCTACTATATGGCACAGGGAACTATATCCAGTCTCCTGGGATAAACCACAATGGAAAAGAATATTTAAAAAAGAATGTATATATGTCTAAAAAAAAGGGCAAAAGCCAGACTCTGTCCATTTGTAATGGAGCAGAATTCTGATGCAGGGGACACTGAACTTCCTGTGAGAGTAGAAACCAAGATCTGGTTCAGGCTCTTCATTTACTTGTGTGATTGTGGGCAAGTCATTCAAGTGCCTTGAGGCTCAGATTTCAATACATAAAATGGGGGTGATACTATCTTCTTTGCAGACCTCACTGGCTATAATGACAATAGTGATAATAATAACCAATAGTTATCTTCAATTGAGCAATCATTTTGTGCAAGGGCCTTATATATACTATCTCATTTACTTTGTCACATCAATGAATTAGGAAGATACTAACTATTTCCAATTTATAGATGAGGAGACTGACACTTGGAGTCATTCTGTAATGTGCCCAAGGTCACCTGTTAATGAATGACAGCTCTGAGGTTAGGATGTAAGTCTACTTCACTCCATAACTAAGACAAGTAAGCACTGTACTATGTCAAGAGCACTCTCTTCCCACAAAAATGCATAAAGCCTTCTATTTCATCGTCATAATTTTGATTGGTATTGACCAAAGAGAATTATTACTATTGTTACTTATCAATATTACTATTACAGCCATAAGAACCTGTGAAAAAGTAAATTAAAGATACACATGATGCCTCTCGGGCTGCAGGACATCTGGATGCTCAGAGCCTGAGGCCAATGCCGCCAGGACCGCAGGGGGAGAAGGGTTTTATCTTTTAATAAAGCTGTTGGACTAATTTGAAAAAAAAAATACACATGATGAAAGATTTTTAACAATGGACAAATCAGGTCCACTAGATCATGCCTTTCCTGTAAACAACATGCTTAGGTTGCTGTATCATTTTTCTAGTCAGTCTGACTTCCTGATGGAAATCACAGACCTGCGACTGAACACAGAGGTTATGGGGAAATTCCAAAAGCTAAGGACTTTCCAGACGGCTGGAATAAGGTCACACGCTCTGGGTTTCCTTATGGAGCTCACAGAGTTTTCAACTCATAGTGAAACCTGTGAAATAAATGGCTGATCAAAAGGAATCAAATATATTGAGCATCATGTGAGCTTATCTGATTGCTGCCACTACCAGTTTCCTCACTTGGACAAAGAGGAAATGGGTGCCCAGAGAGGATGAGTAACTTGTCTATGGTCACACAGCTTCTATGCATTAATCACAAAAATAACTAATATTTGCTAAGCTTTTGGTACATGCCTGGGACTGTTCCAATCTGTATATTAATTCATTTAATTGTTAAAATTAAATGGGCACATATTATTAATAGCTTTGCCATTTTTCAGATGAAGAAACTGAGGTCCAAAGGTGAATTGTCCAGTTGGAAGGAAGAAAATTAGGATGTGAACCCAAGTTGGCCTGATTTCCAGGGCTGCATTCTTTCCACCAAGTAGCAGCTATTCCTCCAGGGGTATTCAGAGGACTGATTGGAGAAAAATTCAGACAAGGTCAGTACCTCCCACGCCATCTAGAAATTGAAAGTTTATAAGGCAGTGTCTGCTACTCTCTTTGATTTTTACAGAAATAGAGATGATACCTCCCTGTGACAGTGCTAAGTGACAGTTCTGAGTGTAAATGTGCTTTTGGCACAAATTGTCCTGTCCTAATAGTCTTGATTATAATTATAAAATAATGGGTTTCTGAAAGGCTGCAAGCAGTTCTGGGAATGGCAATAAGGGTTTAGAAACGACATGTTGTTTATGCGAGAAGTGTTTTGTTGAAAATTAAACCCACGTTTAGGAGAAAGGATGGTGATGTATGCTCTTAAGAAACCATCTCACTATGTAATTAAATCAAAATCAGTCAGTTGCCAATCTGAGCTCTTGTCTCACACTAACAACACCCCATCTCCCATGAGCCAAGCAAGACAGGACTGACCTGAAATAACCCAGCCTGGTTTTTATCCACTGCTCCCTAGGACATCGTGCCTCCATCTTTCCAGGGCCCCGCTGCGAGATGCGGTTGCATGGCCCACCTTCTTTCTGGGACTCAGTCTTATCTTCTTCTTTAGATTCTTTCTTGGTGGTCTTCCCATCTCCACAAAAGAGGAATGAATACTGTTCCTGTTTAAGGAAATCCCTGGGAGGCATTATTTGGAAAGAGGAAGTTTAAAATAAGGGATTATATGAAAAAGTTTCAGAGGCTCTGAACTTCTCACAAAATCTCCAGACAAGCTGTCTTTGACTTTATTTCTTAGATGGGTAACAGAAGTCTCTCTCCAAAGGTTAGACAATCCTTCTCTGTTCCAAGATACTAAAGTTAGATTAAGCTACTTAATCCAACATGTTTTCTTAGGTCTCTAGGTCTCTCTCTCTTTCTCATCTGTTCTCTCTTCTTCTAGCCTCTTCCCTCACCCTTCATTTGTACTCAGTCTGTTTTCACCAAGGACTTCTGGCAGCTTACAATTGAGATCCTTTCAATAGAACTATTAAAAGTGGGAATAATATATCAAGATGATAAAGCTTACCAACTCTGACTTTTAAAAAAGTGCTTGGCTTAAGAATCACTTGAGGTCTTTAATTATATATTTCTATCTATTTTTCTAGCCTTGTTTATCATCCTTATTGCTGGAAATTCTGATTTAGTATCAGAGGTTGAGCCTAAGGAATCTGTATTTTAAAGTATTCCCCAAGTGATTTTAATGCACTGAAAGATCTGAGAATCACAGTTACAATAGAAAATGGAGGATAATACCCTACGTTTAATATGATTACTGGTTTTGTCCTTGAGATTTATTGCTAAGATTCATAACAACCAAGGCAAGATCAACAGAATGAAATATGTGATCCTTCTTGTTAAACACCCCTTACTGGTCAGAAAATGTCTCTTTCTTTCACACGGTTACATTTGCTTCTTCTCAATCCCACCAGACCAGACTCACTGGGAGATTAGCCTGGCCTGTTTGATTTTGAGTTTACAATATCCATTTAGACATTGTGACCTAGGCAAGTTTTTAGTTCTCCTAGTTCCTCCTAGTGTGTTGCCAATTTCCTTTCTTCATGCTCCGGGATAGTTGAGACCTAGCATAAACTTATACCAGAAAAACGTCATGGTCTGCCCTGAACTCTCTGAGGCATCTGCTGCCTATTTTATTTTTCTGATTTTCCATTGCAAAATAAATCAAAATAAAACTTGTCAGCTCCACTTTTGCAAACTGACTATTCAGCTTGCCATTGACTCTCAAGATTCCAAAAATGGTTTTCTCTGGGAAACACCAGGATCTCCTGGGCAAGAACGTGCTGGGTCATTATCAATCTTCCCAGGATCCTCTTTTTGGTATTGTTAAGGGCAGGTATAGCAGTGGGCATTGAAGGTTGATATTCAATAGATTTGACCTTTAAACTTGAGACCCTGAATCTCTGGAAGAGTCTACTGCTCTCCAGAGGGAAATACTTGCTGTAAAAACTTCTACCTTGCAAGGAGCAGTTTTGAAATTGTGGCAGGAGATAAATCTCTGACTGTTCAGCTCACTGCCGGGTCCTGCTGAGTCCTTTCTACACATCACCTTTGATTGGATTGGCTGTGGTCTGTGTCTCGTCCAGGTCTGAGAACCGAGCACCACAAGGAGCAGGGAACGTTTTTGCCGGTTACTGGAACACTAGCTGCTGAGATCAGGTAAGTGAGCAGAGGTAGTCGATGCATAGTTCAAAACTCCTCTCTGGACTCGAGTTTCTTGCCTGTAAAATGGGATACTTGGGCTGGATCACCATTTTCCAAAGTGTGGTATGTTGATAAAAAAGATGGTTTTATGTGGCAAACCGATGAGTATATTACCTTCAATGATTATGTATATATTTTCATGGTTATTTTCTATTCGTAATAAGGTTTGTGAATAGTAAGGAATATGATCCATTAAAATATATATGTAAGTTTATAATGTGGGCCTTTCTAGGAAAAATAAAACAGAGAACAAAATGAATAATACAAGAGATATGCAGATGTGGGGAGAAGTTGAAAGTGCCATGAAAAAATTGTCTATTGGAAAGCAATGAACCAAACAGCCGCTGAGGGTCAGGCCAGCTCTCTGACATCCTAGCATGTTCACCTCTCCAGGACTATTTCCTTATCTATAAAATGCAGGGGTTGGAGTAAATGTCCTTTCCAGCAATTCCATTCTATGATTAGAGGTGTAACTCTATCACGCAGATGGTCCAGCATCCTTAACATGTGGTTCTAGCATTTTAAAACTCCTGATACTATACGAAATTGGGAAACACTAATCAAGCAGTTTTATTCATGCATTTATAATTTTTACCACTCTCCCTCATTTATGGAAAAGATTCAGCTATTAATCTAGGTGAGGGCTAGAGAAAGACTATGGAAGCAGGGGTTAAGACAATGGGATGGTGAATTGCCTCCACCACTATCTGCTTAACAAACACTTGCTGATCTCTTTGTCCCTTGGTCTCTGTTTCTTTGTCTGGGGAGTGATGGTTTATGGAGTCACTTCTATGACAGATATGAGAAGCAAATGAAACAGAAGATTCAAGACATTTTAGGGAAGTGCTATTACATGGGAGTGGTTAGTATCATTCTGGACGGAAAACTCCTTGAAAGAAGGGTTCCTCTTCTGTCCAACTGTATAATCCCCAAAATACCTCCCAGCTTGCCTACACATTTAAAAATCTTTTAAATTAATCCACGTCACCTTTATAAGATTCTTCTAAATTTTAGCAATGTGTATACTTGACTATTTTGAATTATCTTAAGGAGAAAACTACAGTTTGTCTAAATCCAAGCCCTTTCTTATACTATAATGCTTGCAATTATCCTTTCCTTTCCCATACTTGACATTTAAAGTGATATCTCACAGGCTCCTAAACAGTTAGCTATGGAGGCACTGCCTGACCCCTCGTGCCTCTCACCATCTGCAAATTCTTGCCAGTTAAGAGTAAACACTCTGCATAAATTTCACAATTGGCGATTGGTAATTGCAGAGACCTCTGGTTCCTCATTCCTTCCTGCTCTCTTTCTTAAAATGTCATGTGTGATTATCCCTTCTATCACTGTGGGGCTGCTATTATCCCTCAACCATATGCCACTGCAAACAGCCACCAAAGATGTACTCAGTGGCCAGGCTGCCAGACCTCCCAGGCACTTCCCTTCTCAAGCAGTGAGGTCAAGCAGTTCCCTTCCTGAGCCATGGCATCTGCCTTTAAATAATTATTTTTCCTTTGCCTGATGCAGACCCCTGTCTTTGCTCTTCACTCTTTTCTGGCTCTCGAAACAGTTTTGAAGAAGACTCATCCAATTATCTGGGGTTCAATTCTGGTGTCATTCTAGCCTGTCTAAATGTCACCGCAATCTTCCTTCCTTTGCACCTTCTTATTGGGTGCTAAGCTGATTCTTACCTGGGAAGTCGTGTCTCCCTCTCTGCCCTGAACTGACAATATTCCACCTTCCTTACTTTTTGATGTTCTTTCTCCCTTTGCTCTTCTCCTTCCCTTCTTTCTGTGATCTCCATTAACTGCTTCTGCAGGTGACAGTGCCGACTGCATTCCCCCAAAGAATGTGCCTTTTCTTCTTCTAAAAGAAAGAAAGGAATGCCAGCTTGGGAATCAGACAGATCTCTGCTCTGATGCTAAGTCTTACAGTATCTGTCTTGTCTGTCCCAGCGGTAAAATGAGGATACTAATACGTGCCTCTCAGATTTGTTGGCAGTTTAATTAAAGTAAAGCTCTCGCTCTCCTTTTTCTCCTTGAAAGTTTTCTTTTTTTACTCATCCTTCCATCTAACATTCATGGAGAAGATACATTGTTGTTAGCACAGTGCAAGACACATGAGGGTGCAGGAATAAATAACAAAGACATGCTCTCAACACTGAGAAGTTCAGATTCAATTTGGTGGGGCAGATGTGTCAATAGATAATTCACACACACACACACACACACACACACAAACTGTTATGCCAACATGGGAGCCGGGTTGTTCTGCCTAGAAGCAGTCGAGGAAGGCTTTACAGAAGAGGTGCTATTTGAGCGGGAAATTTTAAAAGAATAGCTCTGCAGGTGGAGCATGGTGGAAGATGAGGGAGGGGAATTCTTAGACAAAAGAATAGCATGAATGCAAAGCTTAAATCTGGGAAACAGCAGGTAGAAGAACACAGCTATAGCACAAAGAGGTGGAAAGTATATAGTAGAAATAGTTAATTGTGTAGATGCCAAGAGTTAACTGGCATCAGTAGACTCTGGCAAGGTCATTTAATCAGTCTCAGTTGGCTCATCCTTCAGTTAAGGATAATGTATTAAATGAGTTAATACAAGCAAAGAGCAAGGCTCTTAACAATCACTCAAAAATACTAACTTCTGGTATGTGCTTTTGTTAAGAGGCAGGGAGGATACAATCAGATTGAAAGCCCTGGTAATTTAGCATTAAATCCACTGGATTGTGGTTCCTGGAATTTAGGAGGCCCAAGTTCTCATCCTGATGTTGCTATACACTTGCTGTGTGACACTGGTGAAGTTATAATTTAGACTTGAGGTAATGTGACTTGTTATTTGGTTTGCTTTAAATACTTTCCGGGAATTGCCATGACCTCACCCTCCCTTTCAGGAAACAAAAAAACATATTGGTATGTTACAACATCAGGAGTGGAGAATCACCGTTGTAAAGGGAATGTGTCACTGGCTATAAAATTGTTGTCAGTTGTATAACAGAGTTACATAATTTCCCCTTCCCCTATTTTTATGACAAAGAGTCAAAGATTCATGACATGGCAGTTTTGCTTCTCTTGAGTAGACACTCCAGTTGAAAAGAATACATCACCTAGGAATTAGCAGCTTATAGAGCCAGACACCAGAGAACATCCACTGAATGTAAAGTTTTATACCAGATGGTGAAAGGGTACCAAGAGAAGAGACAGCTGCCTCCTGTCCTCAAGGAGATGCCAGTTGAGTGGTAGAGACAGAATGTGAAACACCAGAAAAAGAAATCTTCCAAAGAACTCTGTATGAGTACAGCAGCCTCAGGCCTAGGCTCCCCTGTCTCTCTCTGCTGGCCTCCTGTTCTGCCTAATGTCGCAGAAACAGTGAGAGGCATGGCCTAGATTTGAGTCAGATCTGCTTGATCCCACTGAACGATGCTGACTGTGTGTGAAGGAGAAACCACTGGAGTAGTGGGGTAGTAGCAGTCATACAATGATATGAATGCTACCCCTACTGATGATAATACAAAAGGGCAGGGATGGAGTAAAAAGGGTGGGGAAACACGCGAGGGATTAACTGGAGTGGTTCCACTTTAATCTGTTTTATATTCAGGGCTCTGGTTAAGGGTTTTAGCCTTATTTTCTCTCCCTTCCTCCTTCCTTCCTTCCTTCCTTCCTCCCTCCTTCCTTTCCTCTCTCTTTTTTTCTTTCCTTCCTTTCTTTCTTCCTTCCTTCCTCCCTCCCTCCCTTTCTCTTTCTCTCTCTTTCTCTTTCTTTCCTTCCTTCCTTTCTTTCTTTCTTCCTTCCTTCCTCCCTCCCTCCCTTCTTTCCTTTCTCTCTTTTTCTTTCTTTCTTTCTCTCTTCTAAAGCTTTTGCTCAACTCTCTATCCAGTGCAGAAATTCCTTCCACTACCAGAAAACAATAAGAATAAAAACCACACTAATTTTAAAAAGTTATTAATTCCACTTATACTAACAAAGCAGTCTTTGAGCAGTTACCATGTGCCAGGCCCTATGCTGGGCATTTTACGTGAATCACCCCATTCAATGTTCCCAAAAACCCCTGAGGTAGGTGTCCTCATCATCCCCATTGTGCAGAGGGGAAACTGAGGCTTAGGGAGGTTGAACGGATTCTTCCAAATCATGTAGCTAGTGAACTGCAGTTAGTAAGGCTGGAACCCATGTGTGCCTGATCACCAAGACTGGGTGGGCTCTCAAATCCCGTCCTCAAATATCTATTATTCATGATTGTTCAGACTATGCTCAAAATGCCAGCGATGGGGCTAATTTTTCCCCCAAGTGCCTCATTTCATTGTTTGACACATCTGTTGACAGATATATAAATAGAAATATTTAAATTGAGCCCAAATCCACCTCCCTATGCATGAGAGTTGGTCCATCATTTTCACCTGTGATACGGAAAAAGCGCTGAGAGTTGCTGCTTTACAGGCACTGGTGTATAAAATAAAGTGTTGTCCAGAAGGGCAGTTGGAGCCAGACCTTGCCCTTTGCTCAGCAGGAGCTCCTGGCTGGCCTGGAGCAGAAAGCCTTTGCCCTGGGGCAGAGACAGCATTCCAGAAGAAGTCTCCTGCAGAGATTTTCTCTTTTTCTGGCTTGGCTCTTTGACTTTCTCCAAGACACTGACTGAGGTCTCTGGGAGGTAGGAGATGCTAAATGATCACACACAGAGGTTCCCTCCTCTGCCACCTCCATGAGGAATGTCATTTGTCCATGTTGTTCACCAGTTTCTCTCCAGTACACTGGGGTACCTAATGTAATGTGTTCACATGAAACAGGGTGATGCATGTAAGACACTCAGCAGTGCCCAGCACATGGTTCCTGAACAGTTGCCCATGTCGTCAGCTTCAGTAACTAGCTGCTGAGCAAACGCTGAATGGGGCATCGGGAAGCAGTCGTATATAGTTCTTACAGGCATGGAAACTGGAGGAGGCAACTGAGAATCCCTATCTGGTGGCCTTCATGTCCCCCATAGACTGGAGAGCAGAATAGATATAATTCCAGAATTCCGTGCCTACTCATTTAAAATCCTTGACTGAGCTAACATTACTGGCCAGGCCCTGAAGGGGAGTGGTGTAAAAACCCAAACAAAGCATGACCTCCACACTCAGGAGGGTCAAGGTCTAGCAGAGTAGACAGGGAAGCATAGCATGATGGCACATTCCTAAAAGTGTACACAAAGTGCTGTGGGTCATCAGGCAGCCAACTGATAACTAGGGCTTACCTTTGTGGATAACTTCCGCTATGCCTGGCATTCTTCAAAAGCTTGATGTGAATTTACTCATTTACTTCTCACTCAAATCCCATTATACAAATAGGAGACTAAACCACAGAGCAGCTAACAACTCTGCCCTAGATTATTACAAATCCAGAGGTCACAGAAATGTGATTTGAACTAGTCTGCATCTAGAGTGTAGTTCTTACCATGCCTCTATCTACCACTCGGAGATAGAACAGAATAGAATACAATTTAGAAAACATTTTCTGAATGCCTGCCATGGCTCTGTTCCAGCTAGGGATGAGAACAATGAACAAAAGCACTATTCTTAATCTGTTCGAGTTGCTGATTTAGTGGAGAGAGAGACAGATGTGAACTTGTGGGTTACACTGTAGTGTGATATACATGAGGCAAAGATTAGTGATTAACAACGGGAGGTTTAATGACAGACAGACCTAAATCTACCAAGTGGAAGCTGTGTGACCTGGCCAGGTTATTGAACTCCTCTGTTCTTAAGTTTCATCGCCTTGCCTGGTAAAATGAGGATAATGCAGATACTTGCCTCAGAGAATTACAATGGGATAAAATAAATTGAGATGATGACTAGAAAGTAATTGGTACACTGTCACATAGTAAGTCCTCAGTAAGTGATACGTATTATTATAATTATTTTCAATGATAAAAATATGGGTGAGATAAAGAAGAGAGAAACCTGGAAAGGAGGCAGGGGACCAGATCTGAAGGACCTGAAATTGCTTAAGGTATTGGGAAATGGCGAAACTCTACTAAGAAGAAATAAGATCAGAAATAATCTTTAGTTCTGTCACTCAGGGGATGGTATGGCAGATGGACTGAAAGGAAAAAGATGGGAACCAAAAGACCAGTCAGTAGAACATGAAGGCCATAACCTCAACTGCTTTGATGAATGTCAGAGAGATTCCTGATCTCGTTACAGAAGAAACTGAAAGTTCAGGAGCCCTCGAATCCTTGGCCCCTTTGAGTTCCATCTCATAAAGCACAGGGTTGGGGGGACCTTCAGGGCCAGAAATACAGTCTGTTCTTTTGGGGAGGAGGTAGCAGCAGTGATGTCTCCTGTGGTCTGACCCAACAACATGGGCCCTACTCATTCATCTCGATAGCTGAGCGTGAGATATATATAGAGCCGTGGTGACAACAGGCAGACGGTAATTTAATTCGAGCAAAGGCACCAAGTGGAAGAGACAGGAGGCCCTTCTGAATGCAGATGTAACATGACCGACTTTATTTATTATTATTTTTGTATCCCGTCGCAAAGACTCAGTCTTGTCATGTCTCCCGTTGCATTTGGCCAAACACCAGAGGGAAAAGAGACACAATCTAGGCCAGTGGTTATGAAAGGAAAGAAAATTTTCTGAAAAAAAGAAAAAATATATATACAGGCCTCTTAGTCCCTTGGAGGGTTGGAAAGAGAAAGGTAGGATTATCGGTAATCCCCACGTTATCATTTACTTCTTATGAGCTCACATGTCACTCTCTCTTAAATCCCCGAAACTTGCTGCAGAATACATTAGCCAGAGGACAGTGGGAAGGCCTGCTTAGAGTATAATAAGTACCGGTACAGGCTCGTGTGTGTGTGTGTGTGTGTGTGTGTGTGTGTGTGTGTGTGTGTGTGTTTCTGGGTTTTTTTTTTTTTTCCTTCCTCCTCTTTTTTATCTACGTGTTCTTCCTCTGCAAATGACTGCTTTGTCACCTTTTCCTTTTTTGTCTTTAATCATATGCCTCAAGGCTCCTGAGATTTAGAGATAGGCCAGCCTGGGTCTGATTTTACCACTTCATGCATGTGTGACCTTGAGACAGTCATGGCGCCTTCCTTACGCTCAATTTGTTTCCATGTAAGGTGAGGATAAAGGATGCTTACCTTCTCAGGTTCGGGTGGGATGGATTGAGGTAATAGAGGTAGAATGAGGCCATGTGATAGAGGTTCTATAAACACTAGATCCCCACTAGTGACTGCATGGCCCCACTGCTCTCATGGCCTGAAAATCCTCCCACCATCCTGTGCCATGGGCTTCTCTGTGTTTGCAAAGCCCATGCAGGGGAGACTTCTTGCCTCCAGGATTCTCCCCTTCAATGCATCCACTACACCACCCCATGATTGACAGATCTAAAGCTCATTTCTGATCTTGCCCCTTCCTACAATAAGGAGCCTCACCATTTCCCAACACCCAATTTCCATCTCCTCAAAGCCTTTCTATCTTTCAAGGTCCAGCTAAAACTCCATTTCTTCTAGGAAGCCTTCTCTGATCAGAGCATCTACCTGTATTTGTAGATACATTGAACTCCAGTAGAATTTCTGGCCTATAAGGCTCCTTTGGATATTTCCCAAGTACTCCCAAGATTCCAGGCTCTGTGCTGACTTATACTCTACAAAGACTCTGCTTGACGCTGGAAGATAAAGCTAAGGTGATGGATAGACGTGATCGGGGAACAGAGAGACATGGATTCAGCACAAGCGAGCGTTCTCATGGGAACCAAACCAACCAATATTGGAATGAGCTTCCCCGCAAGCAGTGACTTCCCAAACAGTGCTCAGCCTTAATTGTCATTGGCCCCAAATACTGGTGCAGGGGCTAGTGCAAGAGAAACATCCAGAGGTGAGGCTGAGGCTGCAGTTGGACATGAAATAACTTTAGCTTTAGTTACAGATGCAGAGCTGAGATGTAGTTCAGTGGTCACCAACCCTGGCTGATCACCAAAATCTCCTTGGGAGAGGGTGCTTTGGAAAAGAGAGAAATTCATAGACCCCCAACACCTAATGAGACTTTTCTGAGTTAGGGACAGGAACTGTATATTTTGTAAAGCCACCTGGGTGATTCTGATAATCCATCAGATTAGAGAAGCACTGATAGAATCTATCCATCCACCTCACAACACAGGAAGGAAACTGTTAACTTCATAGTGCATTTTCAGTCTTCTCTTCCTCTAAGAGGGGTTGAAGCATCGCCTATATGTTGGGGTCAAATATTCCCACATTTAAAGGATTCAATTTAGCTATTACACTAGAATGATCAGAAAAAAAAAAAGCATCATTTCCTCCAACTCTTACTGTGTCTATTTTTGCTTGCACATACATTGTACCAATTTTCCAGGCCCAGTTTCTGGTTCAGCAACATCCTGGAAGCCAGCATTTAGTGAGTGATCTCTGCATCCCAAGCACTGTGCAAATTTCTTGACCTGCGTTGCTTCACAGACTCCTATTGACTTCCTCCAAGAAGCATTGTCATTATCCTCATTTTACAGATGAAATTGCAACAGAGAAGTTAATTAACTGGCCTAAGATCCCATGGCTAATAAGGGGCCAAGCCAGAATGTAAACTCTGAGGCATTTATTCCAGAAGGTACTCTCATAAATATCACTACTACGCTTCAGAATGTTAATATATGTCTGAATATCATTTGTCCGATTCCAATTTTAAACGTGTAACTTCATAGGTCATACTTAACCACTTCCCAATGCCTTGCTTTTCCCTAAGACAGTCAAAATCTTCTTCCAAATAAATCTGTTTTACTGTTTCAAGAAAACCACCTTGTTTCTACAAGTATATTTGTGTGTGTGTGTGTGTGTGTGTGTGTGTTTTGGGGAAAGGCACATTCATTTAAAAAAAAAAACATTATGTTTGTCCTTCCCTATTATATAACTGAGATCATACCTCTTCCCACTCAGGTGGGGACTATTCATTGGTGTGCTGATGAATGTTTAACAATGAGCTCTATGGGGACAGGGGTGGGAATAGAAAGCCTTGATACTGTTCGCTCGCTGATTTCTGTGGTGTAAATATTCCCACCATGGCTAATTTCAAGATACCAATATGAAGTCACTAAGCATGCAATTGAGAAGAGATGCTTACAATCAGCTTTCGGTAGCCAAATGATCAGAAATGGTAGCATTTTTTCCTCTAACCTTTAAAATACTTATTTATTCTTGCTCACTCACAAATCACATTATTTTCCCAGGTCCAATTTCTGGCTAAGTAAAATCATAGAAACCAATATTTATGGAGTGATCTCTCTGTTCCAGGGAGTATGCAAATCACTTGATATAGTTTAACGTTACCATTGGTTTTATTTTATCAGAGTATGTGAACTAGATTATGATGCTCTTCTCTGCTGACCAGTGTATAACCCACCAATCCTGATGGAGGCAGGTTGAAATATGGGGAAAGGAGTGTCTCTGGACATAGGTGCACCACAATTCTAGAATCCAAGTCCTAGCTCTAGTACTACTAGAGGTATGATCTCAGTCAAGACATGTAACCTCTACTGGATCTGGAATATATGGCTAAACATCTGACAACATAGGGCTGTTAGGAGAATTAAATGATAGACCATATGTAAAATACTGGGCACATTACAAATGATCAATAAATGTTAGCTACCGACTCTTGCTCCTTTCATGAATCATTTATATTTTCTCAATCCACATTTCCTCCTTTATTATGCTCAATTTATCTCCACTGTTCTTCACTCACAGCCCACATGCTTTGTTTCCTCTTGGTATTACATGTCCCCTACTCTGAGTTGTGATTTCTCTGTATCTGTGCAATTCTATTTTCATCCTTCAAGACATCCTTTCTAAGCCTCTTAGCTTTTCCCCTTTGTGTTACTCCTTTTTTTTCCTCGGGCTGTAACTTCCTCAAGTCATGTATTTCTCCTTCTACTGGGATGTGCACTCCATCACCGTGGGACTCTTAGTCTCCACTCTTTGCTTTTTCTCTATTAACTTCTCACAAAACCCCTATTTCTCTTCTGTGGATTTCACACAAAGCCTTCTTTACTGATGTGCGTTCTGTTTGGTTCTCTATGCAAGAGCAGTCTTCGCGGTGTTCTTTATTTCTTGCATCTTGTACATCTCTTGTTCCTGCCTACATTTCCTTCAACCCTCAAGGGCTTCCACTGCCTCAACTTGAAATCCATTGTCCTTACTTTTCCCATTTCTTCCCCAAAGACCATCGAATTCTTGTTCCATCAGCCCACTATTTGTCTCTCCCTTCCATTTTTCCTGAAACTCCTGTAGCTGGGTAGTTTTCCTTTTCATAATGCAATAGACCAGGGGCAGTTTGCATTGATATATCTGTTTGTGCCATAAAGGTAACACTCGTTTTGGGGGCTGAGTAGCTGGGTTCTCATCACAAACTTGTGGGGGGAAATGCTTCTGTTTCTACACTGAAATCTCTTTAATAAATCCCTGCACAGCATGACAGTTTACGTCATGAAAAGAACATAAACATGGACCAATCCAGTTGTAGATTCAACGTGTCGCAGCTGTGTGCTTCTAAGAAAAGGCATTCACCTCCCTAGGGCCCACTCTCCCCATCAATAAAATGGGGGAGCAGCACAGTGTAGGGTCTAAGAATGAGGCTTTGGAGATTGACACATCAATGCCCAATTACTGGTTCATCTTACAAGCTATGCAATCTTAGGTCACCCACTTCCTCATGTTGGCAAGCACTTCTTCATCTATGAAATAGGTAAATCTTAGAATTGAAGGGAGGATTCAGTAAGATCATGTGCATTAAATACTTAACCCATTGTCTTTGCCATCATAGGCACTCAGTCCTGGGATGTATTGTTACCAGAATATTTCTACCTTTCTCAGAAGTGACAGCCCCTCATGCATGTCTGATTTTGTTTTTACTGTTCCTTCCACCTGGAATGTTCTTTCACTTCACCCTGAAAAGTGTCTTCCATGACTCTTTTTTTTTCTTGCATCTTTTGCAAAGCCTTCTCCAACCACCGCATTGCTCTAGATAGAACCAGTCATTCTCCACTGAGTTTACTCAAACTCTCAGAGGAGTTTGTCCATGCCGTTTGTAGGTCTAATCACCTTATTCTGCAGCTGTCAGTTTACTTACAGGTATACCTTTTACACATTTTTCTAGACCTTGAATTTCTAGAAAGCTACACTATGTCTTTTTTTCTTGGTTTCTCAGCACCAGACACAATGCCTAACAAATAGTAGGTGCTCAATATATATTTATAAATAACTAGGAAGATGGATGTGGACAAATGGTATGCATTCACTCTAAGTTTGTGATGTATGAATGAATGAAGACAAAGACCCAATATCTAGAATCGGCCGTAAGGCAAGGGCATATGCACAGGACATCCAGGCTTCAACTCTAGTGTGTAAGACCACGTCAGACTCAGACCAACAGGTTGAATGCCTTGTTACTGAGGCCTTGAGCTGATTGGGTCTTTTTCGTATTTCTATAGAACAGACACAAGGCTTGTTCCCAAGTGTGCAGTAGGTTGGAACATGGGAATGGGGTTAAATGGTCTCAGCCTAAAAGATAAGAGCAATTCAGAAAAGGAAGACAAGCAAGTCAGCAGAGTAATCTGGTTTATTTGGCCCTCTCAAGTAGTAATTCGCAGACAATTTGGAGTTTTGACACCCTATCATCTTTCATTTCATTTCCTTATAGTTGTACTTATTTTCTCATACTTACACTTATGAAAATAACACAGGGGAAAAAACTAAACTATAATGGGATTTAGTGAAACGAAAGTGAACTAAAATTACAATGCCACCCATCCCCCATTCTATGCTGACACTTTTATGAATAAGACCAACTTCTTCCTGACTGTGATGTATCAGACATTCACTACATGGGTTGTGTTGCTGGGAGCATGATTTAATCTATGGAACACAACAGTTCAGCTATTCATTTAATAAGCATTTACATAATACCAGGTATGATGTCGGCATCATGTGACCTATCAAGAATAATAATAATAGAAAAAGTGATGGCTTGGAAGACAGCCCTGAAAGAGAAGTCAAGAACTTAGAATTTAAGTGTGTGACTCCACCCCTTGTGAGCTCTGTAATCCAAGACAAGTCACAGGGGCTCCTGAGTCTCAGTTTTTGCATCTCAGAAATAGGCATGATAAGAATTGCCTCCTCTCTAATTGCCTCTCATAGAGTTACTGAAAAGATCAAGTGAAGTAGTAGTATTTTAAAGAGCTTTGAAAAGTGAAAAATGTTAAGAAGTTACAAGAATGGGGCTTCCCTGGTGGCGCAGTGGTTGAGAATCTGCCTGCCAACGCAGGGGACACAGGTTCGAGCCCTGGTCTGGGAAGATCCCACATGCCGAGGAGCAACTAGGCCCGTGAGCCACAACTACTGAGCCTGCGCGTCTGGAGCCTGTGCTCCGCAACAAGAGAGGCCGCGATAGTGAGAAGGCCGCGCACCGCAATGAAGAGTGGCCCCCGCTTGCCACAACTAGAGAAAGCCCTCGCACAGAAACGAAGACCCAACACAGCCAAAAATAAAAAAAAAAAAAATAAATAAATAAATAAATTAAAAAAAAAAAGAAGTTACAAAGAATGGCATTAAGGTTTTTTGTTTTTTTGTTTTTTTTTTAATTGGTGTAAACCAAATGTGAGACTCAGAAATGGAAGCTGATAATGTGAACTCTATGAGGATCCTCCCAGTTCTGACTCTGGAACAAATTACCTGTGTGACTGTAGTCAGCTCACCTCCCCTGTCTACCTCAATCTCCTTACCTTATAACATGAGGTGGCCAGACCAGATGAGATCTAAAGGCTCTTCTAGCTCTGACAGTGTTCTGTCATTCCATGAAAATGACTGAACTTGGTGGTAAGTTATGTTTATAACCCTACCGACCTGGGCAGGAAAGACGGCAGGACAAGACTGCATTCTTTAGGCCTAGGAACACCATGGGTAGATGGAAGACTCGGGAAGGCAGAGATGTCCTAAACTGAACATCAGAAGAGGCCAGTATGACCTCTGGGGCCCTAGGCATATCACAGGTTCCTTCCTTCATTTAAAAAAAAAAAAAGTATATTTTATGACTGTATTGTTACAAAGATGAACATAATCGAAGGTAAGTTATATATATATTTTTCTTTTAAGTAAAAAGTTTTAAGTAAAACTTTTAGTAGCCCCATAAAATTGTCATGGACCCTAAGCACTAGTTCTACTGTGTCTAATGGATAAGTCAGCCCTGCTAGGCTCTCCTAGAAGTTGTGGCACATTTTACTCAAAGAACATGGAGCCTGACAGTCGACTGACGCTTGCCTCCCTTCTAGAGCAGTGTTTCTCAACTTTGGCACTATTGGCATTTGTACCATGTAATTCTTTGCTGTGGGGGGCTGGCCCATTGGAGGATGTTTAAGGGCATCCCTGGCCTCTATCCACTAGATGCTAGTAGTATATTTGCCCTGGTTGTGACAACTAAAAATGTCCCCAGACATTGCCAAATGTCCCCTTGGAGGCAAAAATCTTCCCTGGTTGAGAAACGCTGTTCTAGAATATTCTGTCTAGATGATGTTCTACCTTCTGCTGAGAGCTCTTTGTCTTCTCAGGCAATGCCTTTCCATATCACTCTTGGTGAAAGATGAAGTTCTGACATGGACCTGTAATGCTCTCTCTGATCTTGCCCCTAGAAATTCTCTAACTTCGCTTCCTACTGTTCTTCGCGTCACCCACATTGGCTTCAGCTTCAGTGTCCTCTGTGCTGTGTCTTGGACCTGCCAGACACACTGCCTTTGAGATGGTTCTTCCCTCTGCATGGAACATGCTCCCCCAGACGTCCCCTTGGTTAACTCTCTTACCCTCTTCACTTCCTTATTTAAATATCACCTTCTCAATGACACTTATCTTAAAGTATTACTTTAAAAGCCACCCTTTTAAAAGTTACAACCTTGTTCCCTGGTATTCCTATCCCCCGCTTCTCTGCCTCTGTACCTCTCTGTCTCTGTCTCTCTATAAGTACATTTTTTTTTCCCATAACTTATACCTTCTAACATACTATGTAATTTATATTACTTAATTATTCACTATATTTATGATTTATTTCCCTTCTCCCCCAGCTAAAATACAAACTCTATGAGGACAGGAATCTTTGTTCTGTCTGTGTTGTTCATCCCAAAGCTGCTACATATTATGTGTTTGATAAATATGCACTGGCTTGAATTGGGAAAAAAATATGAATAGAAGTAGCGCCCTCTGTCTCTGAACAGGCCCGGTAGGGACTTCTTCTTTTGACCCCAAATCCTCATCTCTGTGCCCTCCATGCTGCGTGACCATTCCTTCTACGGTGCACTTTTGTGTCTCTTCCTGAAGTGCTCCCATTCTCCCTGACCACGTTTCTAGATTCTGTTTGTGCCCCTCTGTTCCCCTTTGTCCCTGAGCTGCCTGGAGCAGCAGAGGGGAAACATGCATGCCTGGGTTTTGAAACAGCAGATTCTTCACTTGTTATAGTCATTCTATCCATGAAAAGGAATGATTCAAAAGAGACTTAGAAAAGCAAGACCAGTCTTCGCGTTGGGAATTATTTACCACTGGAGCTGCTGAATAGAAGGGCCAAGCTGTGTGGTTATTATGTCCTCCTCTCAAAGCCGGCTGCGGAGAGGCGGCCAAGGAGCCATTGCAACTAGGGCTGGCATGCGGGGACACCAGGAGCCCACATCTTTCCAGAGAGACAGCCCTCGCTGACCCAGTTTCAGCACAACATCGCCTGACACAGCACTGCAATCCGCAACTTTAATAACTTGGTGACATACAAAGCAGTTTTGATGTAAAGTGGAGCTGACAGAGCAGCAGAGGGAAGGCTCTGCTTCTCGCTGAGCTGCGTGGGGAATCCACTCAAGGTGACTGCAACCTTCGCAGCCCAGCCAGCAGTCCGAGCCTGCTCTTGCAAACAAGGAAGGCAGGTTTCTTTAGCAGGATGGCAGACACAGGGGTAGCAGAGAGTGAGTGGAACCAACATAGAAGGACGGGTTGATACAGTCTGTCTCTTCTGCTTTGATACATGTCCCTCACGTTCCTGCTCTTCATCATCCCTGCCGCCCCTGCCTTCATCCTGGCCTCCATCACCTGGGCTACTGTAACAGTTGCATAATATTCTTAAAGCTTGTCCCCTCCATCCATCTTGTTCACAACTGATAGAATGATCTTCAAAAAGCATATCAATGGTCATGTCACTTTCCACATCAAACCCCTCCATGGCTCCTCATTCTTGTAGGAAAATTAATGTCAAACATTAATGCCAAACACAGTGCTCTGTGCTCGGTCTGTGAGCTACATTTTTAGCGCCTTCCGCTCAGTCCTGCATATTTTGCATCATTTTTTGCCACCACCACCTCCATCACCTTAAACTCCAGTTTTCTCTTTGTATCTTATTGACCATACACCATACTTCTCATTCCCTAATGTCCTGATATATAAGTGGTCATTCGTGTCCACTTGGATGCTTCCTGTGATGGAGGACTCATTACCTCACGTGACAGCCTTTTCTAATACTGAACAGCTGTAAAGCTTCATCTTTCCTTATGAAACACAAACTCTGTTTCATAACTTTCATTTGTTGCCTCCCGCCCCATGTCTGCTCTCTGGATCCCATAGAATAGGTTCTGTCCCAGGACTCCCTTCTGAGAATGGAACTCAGTGAATCATATCTTTTCAACTTCTTATCTGTGCTAAAGTTCCAGGGTCCTTTACCCACTTTTCATAGGCTAAGGTTCCTGCCATCCCAACCCCCTCCATCTTGCCTTTCTGCACCTTCCTCATATATTCAACATTCCCCTTAGAATCAACAGGGGGAAATAGTACAATGTGCATTTAAAGATAACAGTCACAATTAGCAACCATAATAATAACAGTTGAAACTGTTCTTGGCATATGGAAATGGATGTTTTGACCTAGGTTGTGCAATAATTTTAATTATTTGTTCTAATATTCATTCATTCGCCACATATATTCCTATTGAGCAATGAGGGTTCACAATGCAAAGCACAGTCCCTCTGCTCCAGTGCTTCACGGTCTGGAGAGCAGGGGCGGGATAAGCGTGGTAACCGTGTAAGCAGAGATCACAACTGAATATAATTAGAGCTATGATAGGGACTATGCCAGCATTGAAAAGAGGCCCCCAGCCCAGTACGGGCGTCACTGAAATGAGGCAAAGGGGTAGAGAAAAGCAATGTAGAGAAACTGCTGTTTGCACTGAGGTTGGGAGGATAATAGATGTTAGCTGGATGAAAGGAGTGGGCAAGGACATTACACGTGGTGTGAACAGCAAGAGGAGAGGCACAGAGATAAGACAGCATGAAGTATTCAGTGACCTCAAAGGCTCTTATGATTCCTTACCAGGGCTGTGTATATTCAGAGGTTGATTCCTGGGTCCAGACTACAGTTCAAATGTAGTTCCAGAACAGAGAGATTACTGGGGCTTAAAATTGTCAGGACAATCTCTCTGGAGGTGGAGGGTCCTGAGGTGGGCCCAGAAGTAAAAACACATTATGGATAGCAGAGAGGAGGGGAGATGGACATCCATATGCAAATATGTCTGCACACATACATCTGCTTCATATGCATTGAAACCTTAGATTGACTTTCACTTGCCTTCCACTTTGGTTCCCATGGTAACCCTGGCCACTTATTTTTCTTTTAACCTCCTTTTCATTGTTTCAGGATGAGGTGAGCTGCGTGAGGGTTAATCAGTCAGGGGAAGACAGGAGATTTTGAAGCAATTATTTGGATTTTTTTTTTTAAGAAAACCGCCAACTTTGCAATTTAATGCAAACTGTCTCTGGTATATTTGCCCTGAAGGACGCTGTAGGGAGAAACAGGAGCCAGAATCCATTTCGTCCCCTCCTCCCTGACTTCTATTATTACTACACACTTACTGCTAATACAGCATCTAAACTTGCAATCTCGGTAACTATGGCAATAAAATGGGTGAGATTCCCTTCCATTATGACTTGAATTGTTAGGACTTTGCAAAGAGCATGTGCGTCTGCACAGGGGAGGGGGAAGATGCACTCTGGGGAAAACAGTTATTTCAACTTCCTGTGGGGAGCTGTAGACCATCGTCTACCTGTCCACATTCACATGGAGAATTATCACCACACCTGTGTCACAGGACGCAGACACCGTACCTGGGAGTTACAGAGTACATCTACAGCTTGCAAACCACCCCTTGTGTACAGCCTGTAGAGCCAGGAGGCCAGGGCTGCACTGAACTTAAAAGACATGGCAGGGAAGAGGCAAGGGAGGAGGATCTATTCTCAGAGAGTTGGGCCATGAAGCCTAACAGAAGCACATCGGTGGGAACAGGGCCCAGGACTTTCAACAGCCATCCCATTGCGATGATCCAATATCCACAAGAGTTCACTGGGAATGGGCTTATGCACCCCAGCTCCTCTGCCTCCTGATCACCGGATGGTCTTAATCTCTGATTTGCCCTTTGCCTTGACTATGTATTGTGATATTTACATTTGCCATTTCCTGGCTTTGGGTGTGCCCCAGGAACAGCCCTTAGAGTTCTGGGCACCCTTCATCCACTTTTCCAGCCTCTGCTTCCTCCCTGCCTTTGTTGGCCTGTCTTGGTACTGATTGCTTAGCTTCACGGCTCACAGACTTCCTTCCTTGACCAGCTATTCTCAACTCACAATGCCATCCCCTCCATGCCCTTCAAGGAGAGGTTCTGGGAATTTGGGATGTTTGGAAGGGAGAGAAGAATGCTCAGCACTCCTAGCCGAGGATCATTGTCTTCTAATCTCCAAGGAGGCAGGAGATTTTAATTATTCAGGACACTCCTGAAGGGAAAAACTAGAAACAGTGAGTGGAATTTATAAAGTGGCAGATTTCTCTTGCAGATCTCATTCTAGGTCACTCAATACACTTTCTGCCACAAGCAGCTGTGATGTGATGGAGAGGACTGGACCAGGGGTGTAGGCTTCTGGATTTAGGTCTTTAATTGCTTTAATTGTGATAGTCAGGCCCAACAGTCTTATCCTCCCTTCTGCTGGAACAAAGTGACTCTATGACTTTGGGAAATGTAAAGTTTGGCAACAGCTGGCCTTGCTTCTCTTGGCAAGTTGTGCGACCTTGGGAAAACCAAGTCCCCTTTTCTGGACCTTATTTTCCCACCTGTGCCATGTGCGTAGTAATCCTCTCCAGCTCCAGAGACCACCAATTCAGCCTTTTCTGCTCTGCTCCCAAGGAACTGGCACATCTGTTTTTTGGATCCATTACTTTGCAAACTTTTAAGGGATTTTCTCCCCTTTAGGTCCCTAGAAAATTGCTGCAGTTCTTTCTTTGGAAAGAACATTAGCCAAGCCCTGTGCTAAGCAAATGCATTCAGCTTCTCCCTGTCTGATTTCTCTTTTTCTCATTTGTCAGCAAAGGAGAAATCTCCCAGCTATTAATCAAACTCCTGGCTGTGGATAGCGTTAATTGCAGAAACCATTGCTGGATGAGGGATGCTCAACTTTTCCAAAGAAAGCTGGCTGCCTAGTGCAGAAGAGAAACAATTAATTACCTGCTCCTCCTGTCCCCAACAGAGATGCAGATGAACTAACAACATTGCTGCTGGCACCGAATCCTCTCTTCCCAATGTGGAGGAAAGCTAATGCTAACTCAGACAGCATTCGTGAAAGTTGAATGCCGAAACAGAAGATTAGCTATAAGGCTCTGGTGGGACCCAGGTTTGTCTCTCTGGCATCTTTACTTTAAGATGCATACTGACAAGCTCGACCTTATTGAGGAGAGTGATTGGGGATGTTGACATGCCTGAAAATCATATTCTCTGAGGAAGGATCAGAGAATTCAGAGATGTTGAATTCAGAGAAAAACATTAAGGTGGAGGGAAGGAACGGGTGCAATAAAAATAAAAGTCAGGATAAAAGGGAAAAGACTTATTTTGTGTATTCCAATGGACAGATTAGAATTGTGGGTGGAATTTACAGTTTCACAGAAGAAAAAATTCTTGGGACTTGGAACTGTGTGCCTATGGAAAGGGATTCCCCCAAATGTAGTCAGTCTCTTGTCTCTGGAGGTTTTCAAGAACCACTGAGGATGTTGTGAGGCAATCTTTGTATTGGATGGGAGGTTAATTAAAATCATCTTGGATAGGTAGCTGCCCCTCTTTAGGGTCTTGCTTTACTAATATCTTTGGCTTACTTCAAAGTTTTCAGTGTTAGAGACAACATAGGAATAGGTGGGGGTGGGGAGAGCAGTGAGAGCTCATGTTGGAATACTTATTTTTTTTTAAATCTTCAATTGCCACAGGGATATGATAGATATGACACTCTCTTTGGAACTTGGAACTAGGAACTAGGTGTTTTTTTTTTTTTTTTTCTGCATCCCCAATACTTAGCAGATGCTCCGCACAGAGACAGTATTTGAGACATGCTTGAAAAGCTTTTGATTGAGTCAAATTTAAACTTGCACTTCTGGTATGAGTTCTGGGAGGCAATATTACACAGTTTTGAAGAGAATAAACCTGAATTACACTGACCTGAGTCTACAGCTTGGTTCCTTATTTCCTAGGTGAGTGAACCCGGGCAGGTGGCAAAAACTCTCAGAGCCTCAGTTTCCTCATCTATAGAATAGAGATACATTCACATACTTCATGGCACTGCCATGAAGACTTAATGGGCTTATAAGGGCAAAATGCTTACAACAGCTTGACAAAAAGTAGCAGATATTTATTCAGCACTTGAAACATACCAAGCACTCTTCTATGAATTTTGCACATACTATTTACTTTAAGATTCATAATACCTCTGTTGTTGAATATGATACTAAGGAACAGAGAGGTTAAATGATGTGCCCAGGGTCACACAGTGAGGAGACAGCAGCACAAGGATTCTGAGCCAACATTCTTGATCCCTATTAGCCTCTGCTTCATAAGCATTGACCATCATTTTTGTGTTATTATCACTCCCACCTTTCTCCCAGTAAAGGCTAGTTTCCATTTTTCCCTTTCCTTTCTATCTCTCCTACATGTATGTGTACATACTACTCTATTGCACAATGAATTTCCAGAGCACTGAGACTTTGTTTGATTTCTTATTACTTCTTCCAGAGGTCCCGCATGGCCTTTGCACTTGATAGATGCTGTTTACATGTTAGGTATCTTCATTGAGGCTTCAATCTCTTTAGAGTACTGGATTGGAATCCTACTTTAGCCAACTTGCTCCTTTCTCTTCTTTTATTTCATTTGTTTATTTATTTATCTATTTCATTATTTATTTGCAGTCAGAATAACATGTTGAAAAACAGAGGGGCTGTGTTTGAATCCAAGCCTCTGGCATTACAGGCCTTGTTAACCTAACCTTTCTGAGCTTTGGTCCCTGGTCTGTGATGGAAGCAAAGTAAAACCTACGTTTGAAGACTGGTCAGTGACAGTGGGAATGTGACTAACAGGAGAGCCTTCTTTGGGGGTGGAAAATTTTCACATTTACTTGCTAATCTGCAAAACTACCAAAGAGGAAATATGTGGTTTAAGCTAAAAAGCCACTGCAATTCTTGTCCGTGACTTCCCCTCTTAGTCCCCCTGGATTGGGTTTGCCTTAATTCCTAGTAAGCTCAAAGCTTCCGTCTTTCACTTAAGTCTCTCTCACTGTAGCTAGAATGTAGTGAGTCAGGTATGGGGGTGGGTGCGGGCTGCTCTTAATGCCTTCATGGTTTTCTTTTCAGTTGCTTAAACTACTTTTTAAATTACCTTTTATTTTTTTTTACTTTATTCGAAGTGTTTTTCAGGGTTTTTTGGGTTTTTTAAAATTATTTTTTCAAATCTTGCTGTTCTTTCTTCTCTTGTGTCTATCAGGCTTTCTCAACAGCTTCAAATGGAAAACTTTGAAGTAAGTGAGCTTTTAAAGAACTGAAAACTCAGCCCGATGCCCCGAAGTCCCGTGGGCAGCCTTGCCACTGTAACCACTCTGGGTGGAACTCATTAGTGCAGGCTGTTCTCACCAGCGCCACGCAGGTCGGCCACGCCAGGGCTGCCTGGCTTTGAGCCCTCCCGGCGCCCCGGCAGGGATGCGCAGGCATGCGCGAGGCTGCGGGGACCCGCGAGCTCGCAGGGTCGAGGCGGCCCGCGGGGGTCGAGGCGGCCCGCGGGGCCCCGGCTGGCGCGGAGCCTATTGTGCAGCCGGCGCCAATGAGCAAATTACATCTGAACCGCCTTTCAAGTCGACGGCCGCTTTCAAAATGGGGCTTTGAAAGGCTGCGCTCCCCTGGCTCTGCACTGGAGAACGGAACTCGGCTTTGCAGGGAGGCCAGGCCGGCTCACACGTGCCTGCCTCTGCAGCGCTCGCCTGCGTTTATAGCGAGAATAAAAGGAAGACTTTGGTGGGTGTTCGTGTGCACGGTTTCCATCCCTTTATTTACACAGGAAACGTTCCGACTCCTGGAGTTCTCACTGGCCACTGGGGGATGAATGGGCTGTTTGAAGTGAGAGCATTGAAAGTTTTCCTTTAGGAAACATAATTTTTTTCTCTCTGGCTCTCTCTCAAAACTCAGTGATGTCATTTTACTTAGGGTACTGGGGATTGGGAAGGGGGAAAAACACGCAGATACATGTAGAGATAGGATGGTTCAGAAAGGGAGGGTCGCTGCCATGCAACCCCCTTTTTCCTTGCTTTTGCCTCAGGCCTCGTGGCCCCTAGTTGAATGAGCAGTCTTTCCACACTATAGCGGAGGGGGTAGGGAATTCAGTGGTGAGAATGCAGGCTCTGCAACCCTCCAGATGGGTCTGAATTTTCTGCAGTCACTTAACTTTGAGAAGATGCCTGACACACAGCAGCCATCCAGCCTTTCCCCTCAGCACCAGAAAGTGGTCCTTTGCCCTTGCACCTTGGGCTTCTGCTCACTCCTGTTTATGCAGGTTCTTTCCAGCACAAAGGTTGAGATTTTAACACTGCAGAAGGTCTCCAGTGCTTTCCTTTGCACCAGCACTTACTGTGGCACCCTTCCTTAGCATAACTGCCTTAATATTCTTATGGGTACTTTTATAAACCCAATTTGTTCCAAGTCATCCCTGTCTACATGGGACCCAATTCTTGGTTTTAGGAGCATGGCTCCACCCCTAGGACATCCAAAGCCATTTAGGAGATCATACTGGGTTAAAAAGGAAATGTAAGTACTCTGCTCCAGGACACTCCTTGGTTTGCAAGAACAATTTCTTACTCAGGGTTTCATAGGAAGTTTATCAGTGAATCAGTATAAGCCCGGAAGAGCATACTGAAATAAACTTTCTCAGAAAAGGAATAAAGATTCAAGGAAACAGTCCTCAAGGGTGGTCTCATTATCCCCTTCTTACAAGAAAGTGGGATTTAAGGATCTCTATGAATTCCCAAGGCAACACAGAAAGTGGTGAAGCCAGAACACAACAAATGTAGGCTTTCTGACTCTTTCTTTCCGCACCTGGTGAATTGTCATCCTCCTCACTCCCACCCCTCTTCCTCTCTCTTCCTGGGTGGAACTCTATCTCCTAATTCCTTACCTCAAACTTTTTGTGCCCTGAAGCCTTATCAGGCTGTGACAGGCGGTCCTGGGCAGACAGCCCACTCAGTATCCTGTGAATAGTAGTTTCCGTCCTCACCCACAAGCTATGCTGTGTACCAAAGTCGTCTTCCCTTTAGCAGGGAGAAACTGTTCAGTATAGATGCTCCTGGGCTCTGTGTTTCAAAAAGACCCAGCACATGTCTTTGTGTCTCGCCCAGCCCAGCACAGAAAGGCTACACTGTGTTTGAAAGCCTTACAAGCAGAACGTTAATTGATGCATAAAAGCCTCTGTCTTTGATCTTCCCAGGACCTGTGGTTCTCCCGTGATCTGAGTCCTGTTCCTGAGGACACAGGTTGGAGTGAAGCCTGCAGTGAGACTTGTGCCAAAGGCACCAAGCAGGATGTCATAGCCGCTCCCCTCTCCCTTCTTTCCACCACCACTGAAAGCTCTGCCTGTGTATATTGAGCTGTCACTTACACTTGAAGCAGCCCCAGCCCTGGTCTCTGTGGTCACCTCCCTGTTTGGTAATACAGGCCTGTGTTCTCAGCTTTCAAAGATTTCTGCGAGAATTTCTATGCTTCCCTTCCAGAACTGCTCCCTCCCACCCTCTGTATAATTGTCCCCTATGGGTCCCAAATCTCAGCTTCAGCTATATGACTCACTGACTTAACAGCTGGATTTCAGTGTTTTGCGGGAGGCCTCATTCATTCATTCACTCATTTATTCATTCATTTAATTTCTCCTTCACTCACTTATCTGTGCATTTCTTCCAGCATTCACTCACTTTCTTGTCCCATTTTCAGTCTTTATTTGACTGAGCCAAAGGAGACTTCATGTGTAATATGTTGACCAGAATCACTGTAGAAATATAAGGACTCCTGCATGCATGTGCCTGTTTGAATTAGTGAAAATATCTGGAGGAGGCTGATGCAGTCACCTAAAATCTGTGTAACACTGCATTTCCCAGAGAGGTGTTCATCCAGGGTTGTTTCAAGGTCTAAGGCTGTCTTTAAGGAGCAAGTCAGCTTAGTGTAATATACAAAGTAAGTTTTTGGAGAGAAAGAAAAACCTGAGTTCAAATGACAGCAGTGCTACTTAGCAGTGGTCTGACTCTGGGCAAGATAGTTAACTGCTCTGAGCCTCACTGTTCTCCTTTATAAGAAAGAGATGCTGATATCTATCTTGCAGAGGCATCATGGGAAAAGATTAAATGCTTCTATGTACTTAGAACAAGTCCTGGCACACCACTGTTATGGTTGGTATTATTATTACAGCTCAGTTGTGAAGGCGGGTTTGGACCCAGCTGGATAGCACTGCTGATGAGTCCCTGTGTCCTCTAGGGAATCACAGATACTCTGTTGCTCTCATAAGAGAAAACGTGAAAAATGGGCCTTCCTTGAGGAAACCTTCAGCATGAAATGAAACTGCTGGTACGTTAGATTTCCCTTGCATCACTTCCAGTGGGGGAGCTGGAAGCCCATGTGTGTGGGACAGCAGTGGTGACGTCTGGAAGAGTGAGCAGAACAGGTGAAGAGTATGCATGACGGCAGCAACACATGATCAGCTCAGTAACGTCTGAGCTTCCCTGCCTTCATCTTGGGATGCATGCCCTGTTTAAAACATGCACTCATTCATCTATCTTCTTGTAACATATTTATGTTTGATATGCTAAGCTCTGGACAAATTTCTGGAGAGGCTTTCCCTTACTGCCACTGCATTTCTAACATAGTCTTCAATGGTATTGTTATTACTATTTTTTCCCTTTGCAGCATCTTTGCACTATTCAGAACACATCTAGTTGAAGTGGGGGGTCACGTTCATGGAGTCTGCCTACTCAGTCTCCTCAGTCCTGTCTCTTATCCTGTGTAGCCTTGCAGGGATTCTGGAGAACCTCCTTTAGTTTAGGAACTAAAGTATCGAGACAACACAAGGCTGTTGAAAATGTGAAACCCTGTTTCATTAGAAGGGTGAAATAGTAACCATTTGTACCAACATACTTAAGAGCCAGGATTGGCAGATTTATCAACCACACTGCCAGGTCAGTTTTGATGGAAGGAGTGGGATAGAGTTCAGGGGTGTGGGATGGTGGTGTAGCGAAGCACAAGGGAGGATGCTTTCACACCTCTTATATCACAGTACTGTCAGACCAACCTGTGATGTTGTGAAAGTCACATCACTACCAGCAGTGTACCCATTTTGTTGACTACAGCCTGAAGTTCAGAGAAGTCACCGAGCTGAGAAGTGGCCGTGCTGAGATTTGAAGTCAGGTCTACTTACTTTCTTTCCCATGTGTACTGCTGTGCTTCCCCAGCCTCTTCCCTCCCCTCCACGAGCACTGCATCAGCTGTCCCTCTCATGCAAGCATGGGGAGGATGCATGATCCCAAGAATGTTCTCCCTGCCCATCGAAATGGCCACTTCTCCTTCACTTCCTGCTCATTACCCCCTTATCTTCCTCTGTGTCTGGCAGATTAGTGTGTGTTTCGGGAAGATAAATGTCCCCTCAATTCTTATGACAGAGATGCCTCATCCTGGGAGAAAAGCCTACACTAGCCCTTCTAGATCCAACCAGACAGGAGGACCGGAGGCTGTGCCCTTCCTCTTCCCTCAGCTTTCAAGAAGGGGGCTAAAATAAGCAGAGCCAACAGTGGCTGAGGGAAGAGCTTCCAGAGCCAGGGAGGAGACCCATCTTAGCCATCTACAGCTCAAAGGCAGGAGAGTGGGGGAGGGAGGGGAGTCTATCATATGAGGCCACTTTCCTTCTCTCTCCTTTGAAACTTGCCTTTCAAGTGAGAAAAGAGGCTGTACCAGGATGAAAGAACAATTATGGCTTCCCTGTAGTCAACAAGAAGGTCAGCCAGCCCCTCCAATTTATGTGAGCATGCACTGTGCAGTATGAGGCTTCTCATTCGAGCTTGGAAGTACATGGAAACCCCCAAATAAAAGGAGCCACTGATGAGGAAATCACTCCTTGTTATTTGAGCAGCACTTTGTAGTGAAAAAAAAAAAAAAAAAAGCAGCTTTCTTGTGCATTATCTCATTTGATCCTTACAATAATCCTCTCAGGGAAGATAGAGATAACCACCCCATTTCACAGAGGGGCAAACTGAGGTTCAATACGGTTATGGGACTTGCCTAAAATCACACAATTATGAAATGGCAGAGCCAAAATTTAAACCCAGACCTTCTGACTGAAATGTGGGAATATTACTATACCCATCAATGCTTAATTTTATGAGAGTATTTATCTTCATAGTGATGCCATCTAAGTTTGCTAAGGATGGAGTTATGAGGTCAAGTTGCTTACAAGTTATTTCAATGAAATTGTAATAGGACATTTCTTGTAGCATTTTAGAAGGAATAAAAAAGTTCCTTGTCAAATCAACAACATTACCTCCAACACTTTGTCTCAGTTTAAGAAAGACAAATACAGAAAAATGGTAAATGCATTTTGCAAAAGACCATGGTCACATTTAGAGTAAAACTTAATATTTGGGGGGAAACTATGAGACAGTCAGATTTTCTAGGGCATTTTTTTCTTATATAACAGTCTCCTGATTGAGAGGATTTCAGTAGATTGATGAGTGGGTTGGGACGCTGCAAGGATACATGAGAAGAGGAAAAGGGTTAAAGATGATGAGGAATGGTACGCACCAAGCTCAAATGTTCTCAAAGTGTTCTTCCTCACCACTTGTTAGAAGTATATTTTGTTAGTGTGGTGCTGCTTGGGTTCTGTAGGAATACAAGGCCCAGCTTCCCTGCTGTTCAGTCCCACATACAAGCATCAGTACCAGATTAGTCTCAAAGCGTGGCTCTGCACACATCACTGATGGCCCTGCTCGGACACTTTCATTGCCACCACTCTCCCCTCCATCGCCTGCTGCATGAAGTCAAAGCATCTCAGCCAAGTATTTAAGGCATTTAATATGGTGGCCCTAATTAACCTTTCTAACTTGATCTACTACAACTGCCATTCTTCTTCAGGAGAAACTACTTATTTCCCCTGTCCTTCCCTGCTTTTGCCACTTTGTTCACCCAGTCGTCCCTATTCCCAGATCACCAAATCCTAGTGTACTCCTGCTTTGCCTCCTCTCTCCACACACCTGGGGCTCCTGGAAGCTCATCTGCAGCCTCAGTCCCAACGTATTTGATACATCACAAAGTAAGGAAATGCAAAACAGAGATTAGGGCATTCTGCATCCAACTAGGTTATATGCTTGCCTTATGACCTAGCTTTTGGGCTCCTGCATTTTGCTAAGAGGGAGATTTACACCTTAGGTCCCAGATATCATCCCTGGGTCCCTGTCTGAATTACCTGCACAGCTTGACATTACCAGAGGACTGATTTTTGCTTGGTATCTCATAGTCCTGCCTTCTCTTTTCATGGGACCAGATTTCTTTTTTGGAACACTGGACTGCTGACTGGTTGGTAATAATTGCCTATGAGGTCTCCTAAAACTGACTTCTCTTTGAATACCCTCATAGCTAAGCAGAGCACTATGTCTCTGTACATTGCCTCTCCCTAAGGTTGATCATTTGTGCTTTCCTACCACCTGTTGGCTGCTGACTAACTCTCTGGATTCAGTGTTCCAACCTGCTGGATTGGATTTTTGCCTGCTGCTATCATTAGCCCAAATGTCATCTCTTCCAAGAAGCCTTCTCCCATCCTTCAGTTTCAGCTGATTCTCCCTCCAAGGTATTTGCTTGGCAGGACTACCATCTTGAAATACGATTATATGCAGTGGTGAGCTGATCAATGCTTGTGAAGGAGATAAAGAGTCCTACATGTATAATGTTTGTCAATTTCCATGGTAGAAATATTCCCACTATGGCTGATTTCAAGCTACTACCCTAGTTGGAATAGATGTGTACAATGGATTCTTGCTCACCGGTATGAGCTGGCCCTAGAACACTCTGATTATATGGGTCTTAGTCTCATCTCTTGTTCTCTCTCCTACTCTGTTACAGCCACTGGACTTCTCTGACTCTTGAATATGACATGCTCTTCCACACCTCTGGGCATTTGCAAATACTATCTCTCTACCTGTCACATTCCCCTTGCCCAATGCCCCAAGCCCTTACCTTGTATCTGCCTAAATAATATTCATTGTTACAGCTCTGCTTAAGTATCATTTCTGCCTCTAGTTAAATAGCACTTCCACCAGGAAATCGTCCATGCTCCTCCCAGAATGAATTAGATAATCCTGTTGTCTCAACACCTCTTTGAAGAGTTGAACATTTTATTATATTTGTTTTAGGGCTATCTATCAACTAGACCTAAGAGTCTAAGAGGCAGGTATCGTGCTTGTTTAGTTCCTCAGTGTGCCCCTAGCCCCTACCTCTGTGACTGACACATAGTAAGCTCTCAATGCGTGCCTGTTGACTAAACAATCATCTTTTTCTGGATGCTAAACTTTTATTAGTGTATTTCCTCTAAAGAACTGGCATGCTTTTCCTATATAAATGTTAGACATCAAGCAAACTATTGTGTTTTCCTTTTTGCTTCAGCAGACAGGATGCTCAAGCTGAATTTACTGCTTAAATTTAATAACCTTTATGTGCTAGATACCACATATCTAGTTCCAGTATTTTATATATATATATATTTACTATTTTTTATTTTTATTTATTTATTTATTTTCGGCTGTGTTGGGTCTTCGTTTCTGTGCAAGGGCTTTCTCTAGTTGCGGCGAGCGGGGGCCACACTTCCATCACAGTGCGCGGGCCTCTCACTGTTGCGGCCTCTCTTGTTGTGGAGCACGAGCTCCAGACGCGCAGGCTCAGTGGTTGTGGCTCACGGGCCTAGTTGCTCCTCGGCATGTGGGATCTTCCCAGACCCGGACTCGAACCCGTGTCCCCTGCATTGGCAGGCAGATTCTCAACCACTGCGCCACCAGGGAAGCCCAAGTTCCAGTATTTTTTATATTGGTTTGGTCCTTCTGTTTTGCTTGTATTTGTGTGCTTTGCAATTTCATTGTAGTGATTTTTGAAAGCTGTCTCAAATTGGCTGGGTTACAAAGTAGGATACAGACAAACATATAATTCCTCACTATAGTCCGTTTGTTCTATCATTAAGCAAAACACCTTCACTCTGCCCTAAAGTGAGACCTCCCACCAAGCCTTGCAATGGAAGGGAGAAGAGTGAAAGGGTTGGGACTTGGGCTTCAGAATCATAAGGACCCATGTCAGAATGCCAGTTTGTCACCAGTTTGCAATGTGACACCAGGCAACTAAATTGGCCTCTGATTTAATGTTTCTTTATCTGTTTCTGGAGGTGATAATGTATTCCTCAGAGGGTAGTTATGGAGATTAAGTTAAATAATGTGCCAAAAGTGCTTAGTGCAGTTCCTAGCACTTGGTGAGTGTTCCGTAAATGACAGATATAATTACAACAACGCTATTGAAGAAGACATGAGTCATTGCAGAATAGCAGGGGTTTGGCAAAAGCCAGCTTATTTGCTGCAACCCCTTCTATCTTCTCTCATCCTTCCAATGCAGCCCCTCTGCCCAACCTGTCTCCAAATATCACGAAAAATACCAATGTTCAGTCTCTGATTTGCTAAGAGTGCATCGCTAGTTCCCCCAGGGATAGTGCCTGGTTGAAATCCCCCTAGTTCCATTTGCTGGGAGAGAAATTCTGCACACACGGAAGAAAAGGCAATTTGGCACACTTCATCAATTTATTGCCACCTCAACTGCTCAATTTGTGCAGAGAAGGAGAGGTAAAGACATGAAGAGCAAGCTATAGCATGTTTAAGATTGTATGGGGCCCAAATGTATGCTTATCCCTTGCCAATTTCAGCAGCAACCACTGCCCCTCTATTTGTCCCATTGCTGCCTAGCATGTGTGGTTCTCACTTATTTACCTGGAGCACTGTGTCAGCCTCTTGGGGTCCTAGGAGATGACACAAAATGGACCCATTTTGTGGTTTCCCAACCGACTATTTTGGGTGAATTCTACAAAGTGGCTGTAGTGACCTCAGATTTTCTCATCAGTTTGGTGTGTGTTTATTCTCAGCGTTATTTATCAAACACATATTAAGGACGTGCTTTGTATGGGATGTGTCACAGGCAACATCTCACTCATTAGTAATGTGTATCTTCTATTCCAAATGCATTGATTCTCCTACAATCCCTTAAAATGCCTTGGGTCCCCATGCGAACTTGCCTTTGCTTGTAAACTTCCCCTAGCTTGAAATGCCTTCCAGCCTTCTCCAAGACCAAAACCAAGGCTTATCATTTTAGTTCAGGTTGAGCTGACAATTAGAAACTACCATTTGTTTATTCTTCCATTCATTCTTTCTTTTAGTGGATGTTGATTAAACATTTACTATGTGCCAGGCACAGCATTCGATGCTGGATGTACACAAGTCCACTAAACAATGTAGTCCCTGGCCTCGGGAGCTTATGTTCTACTACGTGAGATAGACATTAATTCATAAAATTAAAATAAAATATTAAAATATTTACTATTTATGGAGTATACGCTATGCATCTGACCCTATTACAAATTTCTTTTGTTACATAATCCTCAAAAGAATTTGAAAATTAAATATGATCATTCTCTTTTTACACAAATTGAATTTTATAGAAGCTCTGTAATTTTCCCAATGTTTATCAGTTGTAATAGCAAAACTGGAATTAGAGACCAGGCCTATATGTTTTTTTTGTTTGTTTGTTTTGTTTTTTAATAAATCTATTTATTTATTTTTGGCTGCGTTGGATCTTCATTGCTGCATGCAAGTTTTCTCTGGTTGCGTTGAGCGGGGGCTACTCTTTGTTACGGTGCACGGACTTCTCATTGCTGTGGCTTCTCTTGTTGCGGAGCACGGGCTCTAGGCACACGGGCTTCAGTAGTTGTGGTTCGCGGGCTCTAGAGCGCAGGCTCAGTCGTTGTGGCGCACAGGCTTAGTTGCTCCGCGGCATGTGGGATCTTCCCGGACCAGGGCTCGAACCTGTGTCCCCTACATTGGCAGGCAGATTCTTAACCACTGTGCCACCAGGGAAGTCCAGTCTATATGTTTTTAAAGCTCATGCTTTTCTCCTGTGCTACTTTATTCACTGCAGAGCTGTTTTATATATATATATATATATATATATATATATATATATATATATATATATATATATATATCATCTATTGCTGTGACAATCACTTGACTTATAGGATCTTTGCAAGGTGTCAGAACCTAGACACACACAAAGAATTCACAAACACTCCCTGGAGTCTGGAGTTTTGGGATATATAGGAGGAATGAATGAAACATCATAATCCAATAGTGGTGGAAAACCAGCATTGTGGATGGATGGCCTAGGGTCAGATGCAGAAGTCAGGGCCAAGTAGGGGTGGGCACCAGGCTCTGAGGATCTGCCCAATGTCTGGCTATACCTTGGTAAAAATGAAATGGACATAAACTAGGGAGGATGCTTGGCAGCTCTGGAAGAACTTGTGTGGATAGTGTCCTCTAGTCATAAGAGCTCTTCTGAATTTGGCGATCTACCTCCTACCTCCCCTGTCCTTGCCACACCCTTCTCTTAGCTCTTTGTTAGTCTGCAAGGTGCTGTGCTCCTGAGCCTGCATCTACCAACATTAAGACTGCTGGATCCGCCTCTTGAGCCAGGAAAGGCCATTAGCGTTATCTTGGAAAAAAGCATGAGCATGTGGGAAACATAGTAGCCCCTGTCATTGTCATCTTACTCTGTGACTTCGGGCAAGTCACTGTTTTGTTTTTTTCTGAGTTTCACTTTCCTCATTTTATAATGTGTGCATATAAATATAAAATGTTAAAAGGGAATGCAAGTGACTGTTAACAGCAGTTGACTCTGGGGTAAGTACCTTGAGGGCTGGGGGAATGAAGAATTATTTCCTTCTTTACTGTTATTATTTTTTTTTATTTTTACTTTTTTTAATAAATTCATCATTTATTTTTTTGGCTGTGTTGGGTCTTCGTTGCTGCACACGGGCTTTCTCAATTTGTGGCGAGTGGGGGCTACACTTTGTTGTGGTGCACAGGCTTCTCATTGCTGTGGCTTCTCTTGTTGTGGAGAATGGGCTCTAGGCACGTGGGCTTCAGTAGTTGTGGCACTCAGGCTCAATAGTTGTGGCGCACGGGCTTAGTTGCTCCACGGCATGTGGGATCTTCCCGGACCAGGGCTCGAACCCGTGTCCCCTGCATTGGCAGGTGGACTCTTAACCACTGCACCAGCAGGGAAGTCCCCTTTATTGCATTTTAAATGGTTTGCATTTTAGCATATTCTCATATATATGTATTATATATGTGTGTGTGTGTGTGTGTGTGTGTGTGTAGAGAGAGATTTTAGATCAGATTATGGTTACCACCTATTATGTTCCAGACACTTACTGTAGTGTGTTGACTTGTCAATCAAAGGATTTGTTTCCCCAGTGAACAGTGACTCTTAGAGGGCAAGAATGAAGTCTTGGTCACCTGTGTTCCCCTAGAGCCTAACATGAGATCTGGCAACTGGTAAGTGTTAAATAAATGTTTATAAAATTCATTTCTTTTAAAAAAAATATATATATAAATCTGCTTTTATTTCTTTTGTCTTAGGAGACAGATCCCAAAAAAAATATTGCTACAATTTATGTCAGAGAGTGTTCTATGACATATGTTCTCTTTTAGGAGTTTTAGGGTTTTGTGGTTTCAGGTCTTACATTTAGGTCTTTTTTTTTTTTTAATAAATTTATTTATTTAATTTATTTTTGGCTGTTTGGGGTCTTTGTTGCTGTGCGCAGGCTTTCTCTAGTTGTGGTGAACGGGGACTACTCTTTGTTGTGGTGCACGGGCTTCTCATTGCAGTGGCTTCTTTTGTTGTGGAGCATGGGCTCTAGGCACGCAGGCTTCAGTAGTTGCAGCACGCAGGCTCAGTAGTTGTGGCTCACGGGCTCTACAGCACAGGCTCAGTAGTTGTGGCGCACAAGCTTAGTTGCTCTGCGGCATGTGGGATCTTCCTGGATAAGGGCTCGAACCCGTGTCCCCTGCATTGTCAGGCGGATTCTTAACCACTGTGCCACCAGGGAAGTCTTTAATCCGTTTAAAGTCTTTAATCCATTTTGAGTTTGCTTTTGTAGACAGTGTGAGGAAATGTTCTAATCTCATTGTTTTACATGTAGTTTTCCAGTTTTCCCAGCACCGCTTATTGAAGAGACTGTCTCTTCTCCATTATATATTCTTGCCTCCTTTGTCATAGATTAATTGATCATAGGTGCATGGGTTTATTTCTGGGCTCTCTATTCTGTTCCATTGATCTATGTGTCAACTTTTGTGCCAGTACCATGCTGTTTTGATTACTGTAGCTTGTAGTATACTCTGAAGTCTGGGATGGTGATACCTTCAGTTTTGTTCTTTTTTCTCAAGATTACTTTGGCAATTGGAGTCTTCTGTGGTTCCATATGAATTTTAGGATTATTTGTTCTAGTTCTGTGAAAATTGCCATGGGTATTTTGATAGGCAAAAAAATAATAATAAATAAAAGCAAAATTAAACAAATGGGGCCTAATTAAACTTAAAAGATTTTGCAAAGCAAAGGTAAGCATCGACAAAAATGAAAAGACAACCTATGGAATGGGAGAAAATATTTGCAAATTGATAGGACCAGCAAGGGGTTAATATCCAAAATATATAAACAGATATATAAACAGCTCATACAACTCAAAATCAAAAAAACAAACAACCTAATGAAAAAATGGCCAGAAGGCCTTAATAGACATTTTTCCAAAGAAGACATACAGATGACGAACAGACACATGGAAAGGTGCTCAACATTGCTAATTATCAGAAAAGTGCAAATCAAAACCACAATGAGATGTCACCTCACACCTATCAGAATGGCTATCACCAAGAAGTCAATAAATCACAGACGTTGGCACGGATGTGGAGAAAAGAGGACTCTCCTACACTCTTGGTAGTAAAGTAAATTGGTGCAGCCACCATGGAAAATAGTATGGAAGTTCCTCAAAAAACTAAAAATAAAACTACCATATGATCCAGCAAATCCACTCCTGGCTATATATCCAGAAAAAAACACAAACACTAATTCGAAAAGATACATGCACCCCAATGTTTATAGCAGCACTGTTTACAATAACCAAGATATGGAAGCAACCTAAATGTCCATCAACAGAAGACTGGATAGAAGATGTGGTGTGTGTGTATATATATATATATATTTATATATATACAATGGAACTTTACCTAGCCATAAAAAAGAATGAAATTCTGCCATTTTCAGCAAGGTGAATGGACCTAGAGAATATCATGCTTAGTGAAATAGGTCAGACAGAGAAAGACAAATACTGTATGATATCACTTATATGTGGAATCTAAGAAATAAAATGAATGTATATAGCAAAACAGAAACAGACTCACAGATATAGAAAACAAACTAGTGGTTACCAGTGGGGAGAGGGAAGGGGAAAGATAGGGGTACAGAATTAAGAGATATAAACTACTATGTATAAAATAGATAAGCAACAAGGATATATCGTATTGCACAGGGATTTATAGCAATTATCCTGTAATAACTTTTAATCGAGTATAATCTGTAAAAACACTGAATCACTATGCTGTACACCTGAAAATAATATAATACCGTAAATCAACTATACTTCAATTTTAAAAATTTAAAAATAAAATCATGAAAAAAATATATAAATCTGCAGAATGAAATACTGGACTAGACAAAAATCTTCTGAAGTGGGTCTCTAGAGCTTGCGAATCTGTATATTAAAGATGCATCCCAAGGGATTTCTCATCCTTAGGCAGAAGTTTGTATCTCTGACCATCTTGCTCCTTAGTGTAGGATGTCAGGGGCTGTGGTCTGGGAGGTCAGAGTCAGCACTGGGGACCAGGGGAAGTTATGGTCAGTTTGGATCCTGGGTAGAGACTATTTTCTCTGTGTCTTCTGAACTTGGAATGGGTTAGGGCTTCCAGGTGTTTGTAGCCAAAGATCAAGGCAAAGCTCAGGGGTGTATCTTGTTCCTGAAGGAGGCAAGCAGCAGGTGTGGAAGGTGAAGACTTCAGGGAAGGTCTTACACACCAAGTCTTCCCTTCAGGCACAATGCAGGAGTTAGTGCTGTGGGGAGCGACTTCCTTCTAGGAGCCAGGCTATCAGCTTCCAGGCCTTTTTTTCTCGTGACATCTGCTCTAGCAGCCAGGAGCTGGGTCACAAGCTTCCTCCCTCTCTTGCTTCTATGCAGCGAGGTCCAGAGGCAATGAGGAGGAGGAACGAGGGTGGGAGAATGTTGTTTATGCAGAGCTTAAGTGCTGTCTTCAGGGCTTGGGAAAATGTAATTCTGTTTGAGCAGTTTGCTGGCAGTTTTGCAACTCATCCCCCTGAATTAGGGACCGAATGAAGTCATTAGGCCCTAATCAAAAGCAGCTAATCAGGAGCCAGTGGGAGATCGACCAGTTAATCGCGGCTGGAACCCAACGAGCTGAAGTACCCAAGGCTGGATGAATAAAAGTAATGCAATTAAGTATCAGTGCCATGCAATGCTGCACAACTTCAAGAATGGGTTATGGGCTGCTCAGCCTTTCCTGCCATAGGAGGAATAGAGAATCAATGCCAAGACATGGATGAGTTGGGAAGACGCTCTGGAGCTTGCCTTGAGCTTTTCGGAGGTCGAGGTGTGTGTAAACAAAAAGTGGGAGAATATAAAAAAGAAGATAGAGGTGGATTTTTATGGATGTGATAACATGGTAATAATATTGTAAAAATAATATAGCAATATGCTTTGATAATTATATGTGATAATTCCTCGTCCATAGCATTTAAATAACTTATTCCCAGGTTCTTTGTTGATGTATCATTCTCTCCATCTAAATTGTGAAGACTGAGGTTGTTTCAGATGTGTCTCTTGTCCCACACCCAGAATAGAACCTGGCACATGGTAGCTGCTAAACAAACAACTATAAACTCATTTAGTTAATTCAGGGCAGAGCAAAGGTTTGAACTGAGGTTTTTCAATTCCAAATTTTGCATGCCTTTTCCTGTACCACTCAGGCAGAAGGATTCAGTGCCTTTATTTAATCAAAGTAAGAGTTGTTACCTGCTAGTATGCAGTAGTTCATCCCCATTTAAAGTGGGAGAAGTGTTGGTGTACGTTTAGAATTTGAGGGTGTCTATGCATTCTGGTAAGTGTGTGTGTACATTTTAGAATGGTTGAATATCTTCATGTGTGTTTGTGGAGAAAAGGGGGATTCAGTGTGTTGGTATGTGTTTGTATGTATGTTTTATTGGGGTGTGTACCATGTATGTTGGAAAGTTAAGGCAACTGTAAAATTTATCATCCATATGGAACATATTTGAGAATGAAATGTGTGTGTGTGTTTGATAATTACACCTGGAAAACAGGAGAGACCCACGACTGGCACAGGCAATCCAGGATATTTTGACACCTGTGTGTGTGTGTGCGTGTGTGTGTGTGGTGTATGAAAGTTATGTCTCTGAATGGACATTTGTGTGTATTTAATTTTGTGTGTGTTATTGGTGTCAAGAATTCATAAGAATAACAGAATAGTAGAAGTTGTTAAATTATTCAGGTCTTTCTCAGGTTGTAGATGTATAACAGAGGCATTAATAAAATTGATAGGTAAGAGCAGGTCAGCCACAAAGAGATGAGTTATTTTTTTTTTAAACCAGATCAATGAACTGAGAAAAGAGGCCATACATATCTTGTGGTGACAAAAAACCCACATGGTTAAAAAAAAATGAGCACAGTCAGTGAGGAGAAGAAATGTGAACTACATTGTGCTAGAAAGTGTCTTTCATGTACAACATCCGCTTTGCTGTGTCCTCTTTATGCCTCCTGCCTTGTTCCCCATGAGTAACTCCAGCTTATGATGGCCAAGATAGCTGAGACCTTTTATCCTCTTACCTCAACAGTTTGGAAAAATAGCTCAGCGTGACCTCCGTCATGTAAGAGACAGAAAAAGGCTGCTGGAGAGAGTTGGCTGCTTCATTTCAGGTGATTCAGGAAAGAAATCCCAGGGATGCTCTTGGCATTCTTACTCCTTTTCAGAGCGCTGCCCCTGAGTCCCTGGTTTATACATGCACCCCCTGGGGCTGGGAAATCCACTTGCTTAGTTCTCACTGGCTTTGCTGGGTGTAGCAGAGAGGTTGGAATAGTGTTCTTCCTCCTACTCTACCACATTGATGCAGTACTTTCTCAGCATCTCCATGCCCCTAATCATCCCTTTTTCATGCACTCGCTACATGTTCATAGCAGTGGAGTATCTGTGATTGCTTCTAAATGTTATGATACTACGAGTAGTACTAGCTATATTGTAGGCCATTGAAAGGTGGCGTTTAATTGTCTCCCTTTGAATCTGGACTGGCTGTGGTGACTTATTTGAATAGGAGAATGTGTCAGAAGTGACTTTCTGCAACTTCTGAGGCTGTCTCATAAGGGCCTTGTGTCTTCTGCTCAGATCCCTTTCCTTTCTGGGAAACAAGTTGCAACTCTGAGAAGTCCACACCCCTGGAGAGACCACACTGGTCCATCTGGTCTTTGTAGGCACTCTGGTCAACAGCCTGAGCTAAGCATCTGGCTGACAACTAGCATCCTTTTCCTACACAAATGCCATCCCAGCTCAGGTGCCAGACAAGTGAGTGAAGAGGCCACCCTATACGTGGACATATTATACCAGTCTGTGTCACACAGACAATCTGCCCAAGTGAGCTCTTTCCAAAAAACTGATGCTCAAAGTAAAATGGTTGACAGTACTAAGTTTTGGAGTAGTTTCTTGCACAACAATGGATAGCTGTAATAGCAGTGCTAGAAATAGCTACGATATGTTGAGCCATTGCTATTTGTCAGAGACTTTTCTTAGGAATTTGTATACACTGTTTCATTGTATCTTCACAATAATCTAAGGACTTTGGAGCTTTTATTATCCCCATTATACACATGAGGAAGTTGAAGTGATGAAAACAGCTTAGATCACACAGCTACTAATTAGCAGAGATGTACTAAACTGGAACTTTTTCTTAACCACCTCCCTCCTTTATAGCCCTGTGACTATACTACGGTCAACGTGTAGGGACACATTTTTTGTTTTGCTTGGAATAAACTTCTCAATCACTCCACTTCAACTGACAAATTCCTTCTGATCCTTATGGTGTAGCTTTATAACCATATCTGTTTCATATGCAAATCCATGTAGATTTCTGACAGCAGGTACACAGGCACTACTGGTACCAGTGGAATGAAAACAAACGAGTTACTAAACCTCCCTGCGGCTCATTTTTCTCCTCTGTAAAATTGGTTAAAATGACTTCCTTATGGGTATGTTGTGAAGATTAAATGGGGTGAGAGATGCTGAAATGTGTCCTCTATGGAGGATCAGGACGCACACACTAACTGTTATTAAAGCTGAACTACAGGCCGAAAGGATGCCCACTATAGTCAGTCACATTTCACTGTGTGTGTGTGTCTCTGGGTATACAGAGTTGCCTAAGGCACTACTTGTGTCCTCAAGGAATTCATAATTCAGTGGAATGGAAGACAAGCAAAAGAACAAACATGTTAATGAGATTCATGGCAGGATAGAGGGAAGCACAGAGTGTTTGAACCTCAGAAAGAGGCCCTTAATTCCTTTGGGATGACATGTCCTGAAGGATTTCTTGGACGTGAAATGAGCCCTGCAGGATGAGAAGGAAAACCAGATATTCCAGATAAGAATGAGCTTGAGCAAAGATGGGAAGGAATCCAAGAGTAGGATGTATGGGAAAATCTCTAAGTAGCCTGGTTACTTAGAGATCTTCCCATAACAGGATTCAGGTGAAGGTGGCCTGGGGTAGAGGGGCATGGGAGGGAGTTAGAGAGAACCTTGAATTCCAAGCTGAAGACTTTATGCTAAGGTCAGTGAGAAGCTGTCAAAGGGTTGAGAACAGTGAATCAGGTGAACTAATCTACATTTTTGAACAATTATTTGGGGGACTGTTTGGAAGCGGCAGGACAGGAGGCAGAAGACTGACCTAGAGGATTTTGTAATATTCTAAAAAAAGGTGATGATAGTGTGATCTACGGGCATGGCAGTGGGCATCAGAGAGATGCCAAAGCCAAAGGCAAGAAGGAATTTTGGTGGCTGATTGGCCAAGGAAAAAAAAAGATGGGGAAGGCCTCTGAGTTCGTACCCTGAATTCTGACTTGGGTGACGTAGCTCATGGGGGGACCCCACAATCAAATAAAACTAAGAGAATGAAGAAGGAAGTTCAGTCTCTTCCCACCCCCCTGGGGAGGGGCTATACGGTGGGGAGAACAAGGTGTCCCATGGCCTCCACTGTGGGAGTCACAGGCCCATAGAAGCATCAGTCCAAGTATTACAGTAGATCCACATCTGTGATTAAAACTGAACTCTAATTGTGCCAGACCCACTCTGGCATAATAAGTGTGGTTTTTAACATAATGCACTGCTGGAGTGAAGTTGTCAGAAAAGAAGGGGGCGGAGGAGGTAATCTGTGAGACTTCAAAGAAGAGAAGATTGAAGGCATTTTATGTGGCTGGAAATGAGTCATTTGTCAGCAATGCCAACACGTTGTCAGCTCCACAGGGAGAGATGACTGGGCACCCTGGGGGGAAGGCTGGTGAAGGTGTCAACCTCCAGTCACCAGAGGCTATGTGTGGGGTAAGAAGTGTCAGTCACATCACATCCCTGTCCTGACCTGGGTCAGAAGGAAACCAAGGTCATGTCAGAGCATTTAGCGTCGTAACCAAGGAACCTTGCAACCTGCCTCTGTCAGGAGGGAACTGATGTTCTCAGCATTATCAAAGACAGTTCAGAGCTTTACTTTCCCAGGAGATTTGCACTTTAAAAGAACAGTGAGAGGGCAACCCTTTTAGGAAAAAGAAAGTGAGAGGTAAGAGCGAATTGGTGGCACAGAGGAGAAGGGACTTCTGAGCGAGGACTTGCCTAAGGTCAGTGAAAGTACCGCGGAGGTGAACACCCTTCTCTCTATTCAATTGTCAAGGTTTGGGGCTGGGAGGAAGAGGGGCGCCTCTGAGTCCAAACAGCTTGGAAGCCATTCCAGTGAGTGATGATCTTCTCTAGATGCAGGAATCCTGCTTTTTAAGCCATTGCATTAGCCTTTAGCTCCCTCCACACATAAGCCATTTATCTATCACTTGGGCATCTGACAAGCAGGCTCTTCCAAGGTGATCTTCCTGCTTCCACTGCTCTGATCTAATCCATTTTCCTCCCTGCAACCACTGTGATCACTTTAACTTAAACTGAATCTTCTTCCTGCTCACAGTGTCCTCCCAAGCCGCCCACTCTGGTCTCTACCAACCTGTTCGATCTCAGTCTCAATCCAAACACCTCCTCCCTGGTTTTCTGCACTTGCCCTTTTCAGTTCCTTGAACACCCTGAGGTTTTGCCTCTTTCCAGATCTTTGCACAGACTCATCTCTCTTCTGGTTAATGCCTCTTTATCCTTTAGCTGAGTTTAAATAACACTTCTTCAGAGATGTACTAAAGGACTCTCAAATTAAGTTGTCCTTCCCGCCCTCAACACGTACAGGTTGTTCTGTTCCATAACATCTTATTTTCTTTTGTAATATTTGTGGTTATTTTGTTGTTGCGATTGTTTATATTCTGAAGTATCATTTTGACTCTGAACTCCAGACGAGCAAGGATAATGCTTGTCTTTTTTGCCACTGCATCAACATGCCTGGAACAGTGCCTGATATAAATGTTCCACAAATATTCGTAGGATGACTAAATGAACAACTGAATAAATAAACAGCCCTTCAGTAATTCTGGTGAGCAGAAAAGTTTGGGACTCCATGCACCAGATGACGTCACAGAAGTACCAAGTGGCTTGTGTAGGCAAAGAGACAAGCAAGGAATCAAGAAAACTTACTGATAACTTTCCTGCCACTTTACACTCCCGCTTCTCCGTCACACATTCAGTAGCAGGATAGCTTTGAGGGAGTGAAATTACAGAACACTTTCCATCAGACCAGTGGTTCTCAAAATCTCCGGAAGAGCTTATTAAAACTCAGATTACTGGGCCTCTCAATGTTTCTGGTTCAGTGGTCTGGGGTGGGATTTGAGCATCCTCATGTCTAAAAAGTTCCCAGGTGGTATTGATACTGCTGGTCCAGGAGCTCATTAGACCAAAAACTGTAAAGGGCAAAGACTCTGATTGTCACATATACTATTGTTACATACAGATGCTGTCATATAAGCATATATATATTTTTACATATACTCTCAAATAATATTTGTTTGAATAAATGGAAGAACCTAGGTGGCCACCTGTGCCCACTGTGTGCTTCTGTCCCCGGAGCCAAGTCCTCTCCTCCTATTCATCTCTATTCCATGTCAGATGACCAACACTATCCCAACCTCCCACTCCAGCCATCCACTTGACCTTCTCTAGGGAGCTTTTATGTTCCACCATACTCCAGAGAAACATGATCTGTTCTTATTTCTTTAGTTTCTATTAAGGCCCTGATGATACCCGATAAGCCTCTTCAAGTCCGTGTTAATGAATAAAAGACCAACATGTTACTTCTCTAGAGAGAAATTATACTCTAATATCTGATTGAATATTTGTATCCAAACAACATTGATTAATAGTGGTGGTCAATATGTACAATCATAGCTTCGTGGCTGAAATAAGCCTTCACACATAGTATTAAAAATGTTTTATTTAGCAAGCCTTTTTAACGTAGCATTTAAAAGATTGTGGGGTAGGTAATGATAAGACAGCTTAACAGTAGAAATTACTTCTCTGAACTTTAGAAACATCCACATGTATGGTATTAAGTGGTGTGTTAAATATAATAGCATCTTATCTACCCACAAGGATCTTTACTGAGAAAATATTTTGATATGGTAGGTAGATTTGCCACTTATATCTAAAACAATAAATGCACACATACATACACAGGTGTGGATAAAGGCAATGATGCATATGTGTAATTGTTTTTTGCTTCATAAATTTTTAAAATTTCAGTTTTTCTTACCTCAACCCATAGACTTCATATGAACTAAGTTTTTTCTATTAAGTGGAGCCTATTACAACATGCATTATCCATTCTTATACATGTTATATTGTGTCACTTGCCTCAAACTCATTAAATAAGTATTTAGTAACATTTCTAAAGAATGATTGTTGCTCGATCAAGCTGGAAACTCCTGGGACTTAAAGTGATTTTTTTTTTTTTTTAATGGCAAAGCATCACAATCCCTGAACAGTTCACCAGGTTGATTTAATTTAGTCACTTCCATGCTTTCCTGTAGATCTACCCTAAATCCCTAGCTGAACAGTGGTAGAAATTGATGAAATGTTCTACCCTATGTCACATATACACACAAAGTTCAATTTCAGCACTGATACTCTCATCTACACGTTTGGTTATACTTAGGGAAAATCAAATATTTTCTTTCCTCTTGAGCCAGATAGGTACTTCTGGCTGTGAGAAATGAAGAGGAAAATTAATGCACTGAACACATGCTATCTGCAAGGTTCTCTTTGTATACCAGTAATGATCTTCACACCAACACCGGGAGATAGATATCATTATTCCTTTCAGGCAGACTAAGCAAAAAGCAGGAAAAAAAAAAAAGGAAAAGGGAAGGACTGAAATCATATGCTTGAGGTCACATATGTACCAAATGGCAAAGAATAAAATCCGAAACAGGTTTGCTTCTAACTGAAAACCATACATATGTTTGAGCAGGGTCATTGCCTGCAGTAGAACTTCTTATGGAGGCTGCACATCAACTTTGAAAATAACCACCAAGAAACATGAGTCATTGGAAATAGTCTTTCATTTGTTTAATTCCAAAGAGACTGTGTAGTATCTTTTTCTCTATTAATTTCAAGATAAGGATTTGATACCACTTTTCTGAAACTTCTCTGAGATGTCTTCCATTCCTAACTCCTTTTTGTTTTATCTAACTTTGAGAAGCAAATTCAGCCCCTCTAAACCATGAATCCTTCTCTGATTCCACCACTGTAAGTAACTTTCTTCATTCTATTACCCTAGACTCCTAGTGCATTTCATCTAGCATTTAACATTTTGAAACTTGACTTATACCTATTTATTGCCCAGGGATATTAGGGTTGATGGGAGAGATGTAGGAGGCTGAAATTTAGGATCAAATCAGTGACATTAATTTTTTTTTCAATCTCTGGTTTCCAGAGAGAGATGGAAAATTATTTAATTGGTATTTTCAACCAATTCTCTATGAAGCTCCTTCCTCCTCTGCTAAATGAATGGGAATAATACTACTTTTTATGCCTCTTTCACCAAGCTAACGTGAGGATCGAATGAGATAATATAAGGGAGAGTGCTTTTTAAAAAATCCAAATCCTGTAGTTAGTAAAACTGTTAGGGCAACAAGAAAAATCCATGAATCCATGAACTACCTGAAAAACTTCTCTTTAAGTTAAAACTCTTAGGAGACTGTCTGTGTATTATAATTTATGCTTTTCTTGTTATGCTTATCCCTAAATTCCTAGTAAAGTCTAATTTATTTGTATATCTTAATATTTTGGAATCAGTAAAGATTTTAACAAATACCAGACTATTTTAATAGGTTTTCTAGGCAATAAAGATGGAAAACAAAGTTACCAATGGAGGCAGAAAAAAGATGGTTTAAACTATTCAAGAAATCAGACATTATTCAAGAGCTCATAAAATCTATTTAGCTGTATCCAACTGCTTGCCCAGAATACACAAATCATTCTAATTTATATTCAGTTTTTGATATTGCAGTAAATTTGCATGTACTAAAACGGCATTTAAAAATGAGCATAGTCTAAACCCTTCTTTTCCCAACATAGAGAATTTGAAAACGTCAGCAGACTAGTAGGACTTAGTCTTCCCATCTGTAAAATTAGGAAGTTGAACCAGATCAGGAATAGGAAGAACATGGCAAGCTGGTCCAATACTGTTCAACTCCTTGCCCATGGCAGACATCACTAGTGGAATAGAGCACTTTCCCACTGAGCTAGGAAGGAGCCTCAGAATCATTCTTTCCTTACTGCTCCCAGCAGCTGCTAACAATCAATTGGAACTTGGCCCTTGGAGGATTAGATGATTTCTGAGATTTCATTGTTTAACTCTGACATTTTCAGAGTATATATATGCAATGAGTTTGTCTAACTTCTAAAATTCATTTTGTTAAAAAACAATGTGTTCCTATTCTCTGGAAGGTGTTGACAAATTTCAGTTGGTATTTCTCATTCAGTTGTCTGTCTTCTCTGTTCCCCATTCTGTGAATGGTACTGGTATCTCTCAGTAGGAGATGCCAAGTAAATGAAACTGCCCAGCAGGAAACCCTGTTTGGCAATTCTAACAAGGCTTGAAGAATTGGTTTCCTCATTAGAAACAATGAAAGTTTCCTATCTGGTGAATATGCAAGTTCTGGGCACTGATCTGATGGGGTTTCTCTACCTGAACAGAATATCGAAGCATAAGGATAACAAATGAAAAGCAAATACTTGGTAATGATGGGATCTATCATTTACCTTGACTATAGGAGATAAAAATTCCATTTTATTTTCATGCATGCATTACCTGAGTTAACACACTTTAGTCCTAGGAGTGGAAAGACTTTACCTTCTGAATGGAGATTACCACTTCATGAGCTCCTACTATGTGCCTCCATGTGCATCATTTTATTTAAATCACAGTAATACTAGTTAACATGTATTGAACCTTTCTCATGTGTCAGGGGCTGTTTTAAGCACTTTACTTGAATTAGCTCATTTAATCTCCACAAGAGCTCTATACAGTAAGTACTGCTAGTATCTTTAACAAATGAGGAAATGGAGGCAAAAGAGGTCAAGTAACTTGCCCAAAGTCATACAGTTATAAGTGGCATAGACTGCAAATGAATCCATGTAGTCTGGCTTCAGAGTCTGAGCTTATAACCACCATGTTTTACGACCTCATGATGTTCCAAAGGCTTGGTCATTACGTTTATTTTTCTTATGAATAAAGCCAACTTCAGAGCCTACTGCCTCCTAGCCAGAAAGTGGCATAGCAGCACCAGCAGTTTTCACCTGTTGTCTCATTTTATCCTTGCTACAACCCTATGATGTAGACGGTAGTATTTCCCCCATTCATTTTTTATTTTTATTTTTTGGCCACGCCGTGCTGCACGTGGGATCTTAGTTCCCTGACCAGGGATCTAACCCGTACCCCCTGCATTGGAAGGGTGAAGTCTTAACCACTGGACCACCAGGGAAGCCCCCTTCCCCCATTTAGCAAATGAAGAAACAGAGGTTCTCAGGGGATTGTAACTTGCTTAAGATCACATAGCCAGTAAATGGTAGAGCCAGGCTGTGAACAAGGCAGTCTAACTCAAGGGTGAACATGATTCCAGTTCTCAAGGAGCTAACAATTAGATCTAAAAGAAGTGACAATACAGAGGTGAAAAAAAGTCTTCCAGGTCTGGTGGACCAGAGACATCATGGGGCAGTGAGAACAGAGGGTAAGGGGCTCAAAGAAGGATGAGAATTGTCAGGGCAGTTTCAAGAATGAGGTGGAACAGTTAACTCTTTAAGAATGAGCGGAGGATAGGTTAAGGGGTCTTCAAAAAAGGCAAGTGTCATCATCAGCTTGGGGGGGGTGTGTTTGCATGTATGTGAGTCATAGTTAAGGATGGGTAGTAAGGAAATGAGCACCTAGTAGTCAATCCCCTAGAGGCACTAATAATTGATTATAAAGGAAAGGAAAATTGGTTGAAGATGTTTGTTCAATATCTACTTAATTACTACTTCAGATGCAATGAAAATGTTTCTGAGCCTTACTTTAGAGCTCAGACAGGAAGATTCTAGAATTTACTTTTCCCTAACTCCTATTCATTTTCTCTTTTCTCTTCTCTCTACCTCTCTGCCTCACTTCACCACCTCAGTATTCTTGGAACTACTTTTTAGCCCTTAACAGAATTCTGTTCTTTAAGCAGGGCTTTTAGAAATGGTGACTCTTAGTTTATTTTCATTCCAATTTAGGCTTTGACATCTTGGCAGTAAATTGCTTTTAAATTCATTCCTGCCAATCCCCCCTGCCCACATTTTGCCATTTTATGCTTTTCCTCTGCTTTCTGATATATATATATATATCTCCACAAATAAAACATATACATATACAGGTTACACACACATTCATTGCTTGCTCACAGTTTTGGGGTTTGGGAGTTGTTGGGTTTTGTTTCCCAATCATAAACAATGTTTCTATTCTACTGCCATCCTCTAGAGAAGACCAATAAAATTTGACTCATGAAGAGAGAGAAAGGAAAAAAAATCCAGGAGGTGAAAGTAATATGGGGAGAAAATGAAAGAGATTTAGTGCAGCTATCAACTGACTGTTGTGCTGTCTTTAAGAGTCTGTTGAAACAACATAATAAAAGGTAATAAAGGTTGGATTTATAGCCTACCTGGTAGAAATGGCTGCCTGTTTGTATCTTGCCCACTTATAGCCCACTGAGGGTCTTTGTCTTGGGAGTGGGATATTTTCCTCTGGAGCAATCTCTCCGTCTTGGACTTAAGATGCATCAGGTAACCCTGAGAGCATCCAAATCAGATTGCCAGGTGAGTTAAACATCCTTCTAGCTCCTTCCTTTCCCCCCTTTTTTTCCCTGGGATTTAATAACCCAGCTTTCTTTCTTTTCTTTTTTTTTTTTGCATTTATTTATTTGTTTATTTTTTAACATCTTTATTGGAGTATAATTGCTTTGCAATGTTGTGTTAGTTTCTGCTGTATAACAAAGTGAATCAGCTGTATGTATACATATATCCCCATATCCCCTCCCTCTTGCATCTCCCTCCCACCCTCCCTATCCCACCCCTCTAGGTGGTCACACAGCACCGAGCTGATCTCCCTGAGTGATACCCAGCTTTGTTTCTTTCAAAAGCTGTTACCTGGTTCAGTTTGCCTAGGAAAGCCCTCAGTGATTCACTGAAATAGGCAAAGAGAACTTTGAACCTTGAAAATGGTCATGTCAGCTTCTGGGGGATCAAGGGCTTATCATTTCTCCCTTCAAGTTCAAATAAATGTCCATAAACTTCTAAATCAGCACTAATCGGTCTCTCAAAAGGAAGGTAGTGCACATTCCCCAGGGACTTTGGGAAAATCAAGAATCAGGAGGACAAGAGAAAGGGTGATGTCTTCCCACAAAAGGGTGAGGACCACAGTCCAGGAGGCAGTTGGGACAGGGGTTAATCTCCTGAATCTATAGTATTTTCTGATACTTGGCAGTTGATCAGAAGATTGAAGCTTGTTCATTCCTTCATTCATGGAACATTTACTCAGCATCTACTTTGTGCCAGGCCTTGTGCCAGTGACAGGGCTACACAAGTGAATCTCCATCCTAAAGATTCTAGCCCCCCGAGACACAAGATTATATTGAATAATGCAGCACTAAAGTCCATAATGTTGGTATATGTATTCAGGGCTCAGGAGATACAAAGGGGAGGTAGGACCAAGCCAGCCCTAATTGTCTTAGAAGGCTTCAGAGCAGAGCTGGCCCTTGATCCTTGATTCAAGTATTTACTTGAATAGATAAGTGAATTAATAAATTGAAAGAACAGGGAGGAAAGAGGAGTCAGAAGTCACAAGTTCAAGATCTAACTACCACTCTATGTGAGATCTTGGGCAAGCCTTCTTCCCACCCTGAACCTTAGTTTCTCCACTGAGATATTTGTCTGTCTCTAAGTTCTATTTCTCCTCTGACATTCCAAATTACATCAAGCAGAGTAAAGGGATATAAACAATTTTCCAGATCTGGGTTTTTGGTAGTAGGTCCAAGATCTCTCTCCTGTCTCTCTAGAAACAAACAAACAAACAAAAAACAACTCTTCATACTGTGTGTTTTCTCACTACTTGTTGGTCTAGCTGGGAAGCTCTCTGAGGCTCTGATTCTTTGCAAGATAGAAGTTATAGAAACCACTCTCCATTCTCCACCCCTGAAAGGTGGTTGAAACCAGGAGGGAAGCCAGGAAATTCTCAGGGGAAAGATGGAAATGGAGCCACTGTAGGAAGACAGGGGGAGGGACACAGTAGCAAAGCACTGAGTCCCTGGCAGAGAGACCTCATTACTGAAGTATGAGTCATGGTTACAGTCGGAATAAATCCCCATAAAGTCAGGGCTAATGGTGTCTGCTGGAGCCCACGTCATGCCCTCAACAGGAAGCCAAGGCTGTACTAATTGTCAAAGCCAATCAGAGGGGCTGGGGAGCATGAAACGAAGGATTAGTTCTGGAAGGTGAGCCCCCAGCCTCTCTGGGGATCCTGGCTCTGCCTCCTGGCTGGCTAGGGCTCCTCAGTGGGAGGGCTGGCTGACACAGGGACAGCCAGATAGAGGGGCAATGCTCCTGCAGGGGGGGTCCACAGCCTGGGTTCTGGGGCCAGTGAGTGACCCCTGAGCCCTGATGTCACTGTTGGAATCCTGGGATGCTCCTCCGAGGGACCTCTCCATTTCTTCCTCCCCCTCTCTTTGTCCCAGTTTTTTCTCTCTTCTCAATCTTTTCCAAAACTTTTTCCTTTCCTGTTTTCTCTTTCCCTTTCTCTTTTTTCCCTTTTTCTTTTCTTTCTGTCTGTCAGCCTCATTTTCTCCCCCATTCTTCTTCCACTCCTTCTCTTCTATCCCTCCCTCATACCCCTCCTCAGCCTCCCTCTCTCCTACCCCTTCTTTTCTCCCTGTTTTCTTTACCTTCTTCCTCCTCACCTCTCATCTCCTTCCCACTCCTCTCCCTTTTCTCTCTTCTACTCTCATTTCTTTCACTTTTTGTGTTTCTCCGTTTCCTATGTCCTGACCTCTTTCTCTTCCTCTTCTTCCTATTCCTCCTGTTTGTTCCTTTTTTTTTTTTCTTTTTTTCTTTTTGCTTCTTCTTTCTCCTTTTCCTTTCATTATCCAAGCTTAGCAGGAAGTAACCTGGGGTTGGCTGGACCAGATGACTGAGCCCCCTGCCTCACTGTCACCTTCAAAACACCTTCATGATTTGATCTACACATCAACCTTCTGATGAAAATACTTGTGGGAAAATTAACGCTCAGAAAAGCTAAATGATGGGCCAAGATCACACAGATACTAAGTAGAAGATCTGGGGTTGCATCCCAAATTGGTCTGATGTCAAAATTTAGAATGGGTGTGTGGGTGACAAGAAAACCAGTCTTGGCTTATTGACAGTGTTACAGGGTCACACGTACCCCCAAGATGAAGGAGAAAGGTTGTAGCCACAAGCTTGTCAGCCCCCTCTTCCCCTCCCTGGGGTCTGATTTATTTAACAAACATTCAGTGACTACATGCAGGTGTTTTCCTTGGGGCTAAGGATACAGCACCAAGAGACTCTCCACGTGGAACTCACATTCTCATGGGGTTAATAGTCAATAAATAAGTAATGAAGTACATGTATGACATAATGGGTCTGATACTGGTTGTCAGCAGCTACAGGAATGTCTTGGGTAGGTGATGGGATTCCTGAAAGTAGACATTGGAAATTTTTACAATTTGGGTGCTCATAAAATCTTCATGAAAGTGTCTTCCTATATAATTTAGGTTTCAACAGAACTTTTTTCTTACTCCCTAAGTATGAGGTATACAATTAGCCCAGAAAACTTCCTAAGATTCTCATGCCAAATGCTTTTGAGCTAATTTTGGTTACTCAGAGGCTCAAAGGGTTACTGCCACAAGGCAATGGGCAGTAGTTGCCATCCAGTTTGCCTTATCATAGAGGATTTCAGCCTGTCCTGAGCCTCCAAAATTGAGCTTTTTTTTTTTTTTCTTTTCTTCCATTTAGCCCCATCCTCTCTCTATAGCTGGACTGTGTCAAAAGCTCAGTTGCCTGTGCAATGTGCAGTAGCCAACTGGGGACCTTGCCATCTGGCAAACGATGCCAGCTTTTAGTTGTAAGAATTTTCCAGTACCTAGTACTCCTGGTCACTGTTGGGGAGGATAATTATCCATGTCTCCTTGTTGGAAATAGAAAAAGACCCAGAGATGGTCAAGGAAGTACATGGTGGCGCCTCTGTGATTCTAGTCATACTTTATTCCAAATCCAGAATGTCTCCACGTGCAAATCTCCCCCCTCCTTCCAAGCCCATTCCAAATGGCATCTTCTCCGTGGAGACGTCTCTAAGAACATAAAGATCTACCCATCTTCTTAAGTCACATAGCAAAATCTGCCACAGCTAGATTGGCCTGGACTCTCACCCTGCTTCTACCATGTGCCAGTCATACAACTTAAACCTAGAGTATGTCATAGTGATATCTCCCATCCCACAGCTTCTTCTGCAGGGTGACTTTGCCATTTCCCCATTACAAACTGAAGTCTAATTTCTAAATTAATCCACGCTCGCCTTATAGACACCAATAGAAGTGACATTGCATGAATTCCAGTGCTAAGTCTGTAGAACACAGCTGCCACTAGAAGCCCAAGCCACATGGAGAGGCTATGTGTAGGTGTCTCTGACAGACAGTCCCAGCTGAGCCCAACCTCAACTCATTCTAGCTTGTCTAGCGACAAGCTATCCCTTCTGTACCCTGTCCTAATTCCTGGCCCACAGAATCCATGAGCAGAATAAAATGGTTTTATGCCACTACTATTGGGTAGTCTGTTCTGCAGCAATAGGCAACTGTTAAAGTTTTAAAATCAGCAAGATCGGGCAATATTGCCAGTCTTAGTGTGTACTTGAAAAATTAGATGAAATAATATATGAGAGGTACCGGACAATGCCTGACATTTAGAAGACATTTAATAAATATAATTTCCCCCACCTTCTTCTAACTACAGCAGTTTCAACTGTCCACATATCTTACTAGAATTTTTGCTCCTCTATGGCAGGGTTTGAATCATATTCAAATTGTAAGCCCTGCATTATCTGCTATGTGCTTTAAAAATGTTTGTTAAATAAACGTAAATAAATACAAAGAGCCCTGGATTGGAAGCTGTGTGATCTTGGTTAAGTCTCTCTCTCTCTCTCTCTCTCTCTCTCTCTCTGTGGGGGTTATTTTCCTTATGTGTAGATGAGAAGGCTTAAATTCAAAGGAGGGGGTACTGTGGCCAGATGAGGAACAGCCTGCAACTTTTCTCAAATTCTTAAAGAAATGTTGTGGCGTAGAACAGATTTCTCTGTTTGACTCTAAAGTGGTACACTCAGGGCCCTGGATGAAATACATAGGCACAAGGCAATGAAGATCTAGCTAAAGAGTCAGGAGTGCCCAAAGGTTAAAGAAGATGTCTTGTAAGCTTAGAGAATGCCTTGCCCCTAGAGGTGTTACTGTGGGAAACTGAATGTTTTCTTGCAGCTCTGCTGTAAAGGACATGCAAGCATGCAGCTTCCATTCCCCATATTCTTAATTCTTCCACCGGATGACTTCTTCCAGCTCCAGAGGTGTTCAAATTTGCAAAGATCTTTGACTTTGTGATCTTTTGGTAACTCCTAGGTCCATGGGTCTGGAATGGTGCAGATGGGGATGCGGCAAATAAAGCCTCCTGGAGTGCGGGTCACCTGCGGACAGCCTAGCTTGTTTATTTCAGCGATATGGGAGAAGGGAGTAGGCGTGGGGCAGTGGGGGGAGGAATATTGATCGGGGACTGAATTTAAGTGCACTTCCACAGATGATTACAGGGTCATGATTAATGGTCTGTAGAAGCTCACCAGGGGAGCACTATGTGTAGAGAACAGGACAAACCTCCAGAAAGTGTGGGCAGAGAAACTCTGATCTAGCAGGGTCAGCGGGGTGGGAGCTCAGAAGGCAGAAGTTAGGTGTGCTATTCTTCATAGGAGCATCTACATTTATCAGGTGAAAATGGGTTAACAGACAACCTCCACAGGTTTTAGGATTAACACAGATAAAGTTTAATTCTCACTTATATAAAGTCCATGCCTCTCTTCAGGGCAGTAGCTAAGCTATCCAGGCAGCTTTAGTCTTGTGACTATTTTATCAACATGAGGCTTCAATAGGGAGAGAAGGGAGCATGAGACTTGGACAGGGTTGTGGGGTGATGAAGGATCTTGCACCAGCAATTAAAATGCTTTATGTCCCCAAGTGACATATGTATTTCTGCTCACAGCTCACTGGCCAGAAGTAGTCAAATGGCCCTTCCGAATTATAAAGAGCTAAGAAGGATGGTCCTTCAATGTATCCAGAAGGAGATGAGGATCAGATATGTGTTAGTACTAATAGTTTCTAATATTGGAGGAAAGAGAGTGAGAAAGGAGAGGAAACCCACAAAATATTTGAAGGGCTAGGACAAAAGAAAACTAAGCAATCTCACTTAGTTTCAGTTTCCTCATCTATCCAAGAAAGAGGATCTCACCTACCACACTAAGGGTATCATGAAGATTACATAAGAAAATGCAGTAACTTTAACCCTTTGTCAATGGAAAGACTTTTTAAAAAAAACAGAATAGGGTTTTAATAATTGGCAGTTGTATCACTGTGAAACCATAAAATGCCAGATTTATGGGGTATAAAAACTCTCTGGTATAGCTTTCTCTCTACAGTACAAGAATTTCCATGATAGTAGAAGATCCTAAACATGACTAACTATCAGAATCAGCTGGGAAGTTACACTCATGCACAGTCTGAGTCAGAAGGCTGTGAGCAGGTATTTGCCCCCGTCCAGATTTTGGGGCCTGAAGCTTTTACATGAGCTTCAAAGGATGCACCAGATAAGAAACTGGCAGGATGGCTGGATGTTTTCAAAATGCACAGGTCAATTGCAAGAAATCAGATGCTACTTTTGGGAAACGGCAAGCTAAAAGGAGTCATGGTTTTCCTGGATGTGGCATTGCTTTCATGTTGGTATTTGTGACCTATCTGTTTTTGCCATCTCTGCTGTGTTCCAGTCATTTCTATGCCCTCTCACCATCTACATCTGCAGCATTCAGAGCTGTATCAGAAACATTCATGCTGTCTTTCATTGATACTTTAATTCACTTACTCATTTACCCATCCATTTAGTCATCTGTTTATCTTTTTCTTTCTTTCCATGAAGTCTTAGAAAACAAACATTTATTGAGCATCTTCTTTTCTCTAGTTTTCTGTTAGGCACCAGAGATTCTAACAGAAAAAAGAAAAAAAAAATGTATGCAGTGTAGTGAGGGATACAGACAAGCAAGTACATAATTACGTGGAAACAATGCACTAGGAGTAGAGTTGGGGATCTCAACTAGCCTAAGAGTAGGTGGGTGAAAGAAGACTTCTTGGAAAAGATGGCAGTTGAACTAATTCTTGAAGGAGTATTAGTTCAAGTGGGGAAAGTGAGAAGGGATTTCTTCCTAGGTAAAAGGAACAGCCTGTGAAAAGGAAGACAAGTGCGGAGAGCCTGGCATGTGTGCAGACCTCAGATGTTCTAACAGGCTCTTGTTGCATGAGCGCTTGATGCACTGAGGAAGTTACCTAGCTTCACCTCTACCTCACACGTTGATTGTAATAAAGAAACATGATAATTTAAATAAGGAGTTTAACAGAGTACCTGACACACAAACGGCAACAGAAAAATATTTCTCAATTCTCATTTCTTCACCATGGCATTGTTTGCCTCTTAGTCCCATAGTGCCTAGCAGAAAGTAGCTGTTCAATAAAGTTTCCTTAAATTTAATTCAATCGCTCACCTCCAAGTCTCAGTTTTAAGTTCTTTTCCTTCCTCTAAGGACACTGAGGGCCGAGAGCAAGGCAGCCTCTTCTCAAAGCCTCCCTATCCTTCTCTGTTTGGGAAAATAGCTCCCACTGTCTCCACTGAAGTCAGTTTCTCTGACTCTGGGGAAATCTCATCTCATGTAAATCCTGCAATTAGAGACCCCCACCCCCCTCCACTGGAGCTACATCTTCTGCCCTAGATTTGCACCCATTTGATTGTGAAGAGATAATCACAGGGGCTGCTACAGCCTACAGCTTGGAGAAGACAGAAATTCTGAATAAATTTTTGGTTGCAAGAGCAGGGATCCCCCTCTTGCATCATACCCCTGCTTTCTGTCTGCCTGCACACTTGGGCTCCAGGCACAAAATCTTATTTCTTGATTTGTTTTTCAAAAACCATATAAATTAGGCAAGAAATAGAAATATGCCTTTTTTGATTGGTGAAGACTGTGACGCTTAGAGAGAAAGCATTGGACTTAGGTCATGGAGTTGACCAGGGATATGGTCCAGCAGAGTCACTGGGTTCTACTGCTACCTGGTTTTATTGCCTCCATAGCAGAAAACAAGAGAAAGTGGAAAAAGGATTTTTTCTTGGGATTATCTGCTTCTGATGTGTGTGTGTGTGTGTGTGTGTGTGTGTGTGTGTGTGTAAAATACATTATTAATATAAATTATATATTCAAATTAACTTTTAAAAAATATCAGGACTATATGCATACTATAAGAAATGTATAAAACACAAGAAAGCATAAGGAAGAACCTGAAGTCACTCATTATATCACCATCCAGAGATATTTTTGGTTAATATATAATGTGTGATATAGCTATACAAAATTTTTACAAAATCAGGATTTTAATACATACATAGTTCTTCTTTTACTTAACTTTATACCATAAACATTTCCCCAGGTCATTAAATATTCTTCAAAACCACAATTTGGTGTGACTCCATCAATGTCTGGATCTGTATCACTATATCATCTCATTGCTATTCAATTTGAGGGGAAAAAAAGGAAACAAAAGAACTGGCTGAAGAGAAGGAAGCTCTGTGTTCTAGCCTTAGTTCTGCCATTTAATAACTCCCTCCCCTGTGTGTCTCTGTCCATCTGTGAAATGAGGATGATGGTTGTTCTCTTACCAGTCACACAGCCTCACCTGGAGGCTCACATGAAACCACAGTGATGGGTCTGCCCAGGGATGCAGGATTGTGTTGCCTTGATTATTGTGTTGGTGAGGATGCCTATCGGTGCTCGTCATCAGCGCAAGCATTAAAAACCTATCAGGAGATGGGTTTTTATCTTTTCTCCTGGCAGCACTTGCATGGACGGTACAGTTCACAGGAAGCACCTCTGCTCCAACTGTCCTCCTGTATTGTCTGTCTTGGTGAAAAATGACCAGTTATTATTTCCTACGTTTGGGTCTGGGAGGCCCCAAAGAAATCAGTAGCCACGTAAAATAGCTGCTGTTATTGTAACAGCCTTTTCACTGATGGATTTAAGTGTGAGGTGTTTGGTATCGATTGCCAGCATCTGTCCTGGGGAGGCTGTGCTGTGGGGAAAGTGATGAGAATGGTGGGAACAGCGCTACCAGGGGCTACTGCATGCTGAGTGGTTTCCCTGAAGCTGGCAGAAAGGATGTATTTGGGCTACGAAGGCATCTTTGCTTTGCAGGGTAAACGTGCATCTACAAAAGTTGTTTTCAGAGGTGTAACCCTGTAAAGCAAGTGCTGCTTTCTTACTGGATTACTCTCTGATTCGAGAAATTTTATAATTTCATTCCCAATTTGATATTCAGTTGGCTCCTAGTTCTTTACCTTTCCATATTTTTGGTCCTCCTTCTCTGTAATCAGTGCTTAAATGTAATAAGTAAACCAATAATAAAGTGAGCTTTATGTCTTAAAGGAGTCCTGTAGTATAATAAAAATACTTTTAAATATTTCTCTCCCTTTCTTCCCTTCCTTTCTTCCTGTCTTTTATATTGTCTTCTTCCTCTCTCTTTCATGCTTGAATTGTTTGCTCCCATTCTTTTGACTTTCAGAAAATGAAAACAGAAATGGAGTGTCTACTGCCTTTAAAATGACAAGCTGTTAAGCATCATGGGAAATCAAAAGTTGATTATGACATAGTTTTTGCCATCAGAGAAACCCGCTGATGTAGAATTTACAGACATGTATATGTTGTCATAAACAACAGTCTTAGTCCAGAGTACAGGCAAAGGTAATGGAGAGAAGGGGATAGATTGGCAGGACAAACATAAGGAAGATGACTAATTATGAAAAGCTCAGCAGAAGGAGGAGTTAGGGATGACTCAGAAGTAAGCCTCAGTCATTCAGAGTTTCATTAGACCACTGATGGTTCCCTTCTGTGAACCCAGATGGATGGTTATACACTTTGGTTAGGTTGTTTGGGTGTTTATCTCAAATGCTAATATTAGCTCACTTTGGCAGAAAAACAAACTCAGGCCAGTGGGGTTCTTGGAATATTAGTCCTATTTGTTAGCAAAAGAATCTATCCATCAGCAGGACTTCCTAAGCAGGCACCTCACACAGAGAGCTCCACAGCACAGTTGTGACACATACTACCCTCTTACAGGGAGCTTCAGAACCATAACCTCCTTCTCTGATTCAGAAGATGATTCAGAGTCTTCTAACACTTATTCCCTCCCCATCTCTAGCCACTGTCAGGCACACAGTTTTCAAACCTACAGCTCAGAAAAGTTAAATAACTTGCCCAATCTCAAAAAGCAAGCTGGTGGTAAAGACTGCAGAAGAAATCTAACTTTCTGTAACCTAGTGAAAGATATTTATTTCTCAGAGGAACTCTGTGCAAAGGGCTACCCAGCTGTTCAGTAAGGCTGACCACCTCCTGGTGAAACTTTCTTAGGACCGTCAGGGGAACATTTGGTGGGTTTCTCTGTGAAAGAAAACATTCCACCAGTGAGTGGGTGAGGGTGTGCAACAGAAACTGAGCCTATGAAACAGACCAAGAGACAGGAACCCAGGAATTCAGAAATATGGACTGGGATATAGATTGAGGCAGAGAGATCATAATCAGAAAGGGAAATTGAGAAAGTGGGTGGGGAGAAAGACGCTAAAACAAAGATGTGGGTAATAAGATACAAGTGGCACAGAAAGATGGTGAGGAAACAGAGACAGTCACTTAGATAACATAGGAGAAAAATGTAATGAGAGAAGAAAGAACTAGCACAGATGACACAGAGGCTGGAAAAACCAGGAATGAGAGAGGCCAGCAACCAGAGAAACATGTGGCTCTTGCAGCCAGCAAGAAGCCCACAGCCAGCAGCAGGGGGCATCAGAACTCTATGGATATTAAAAGGTGACAGAGGGAGGAAAAGAGTATTAGAAGAAAGCAAGGAGAGAGAATGAGAGTGAAAAAGGAGATAAAGAAAAGGGATGAGAAAACCTCCTCATAACTTTGAAATTAGAAAGAACAGGAAATGGCTCTTCCTCTGGGATTCCGCATTCAGTGGTATGGTTAACTCCCCTGCAGGCATCTTCCTCCTCCATTTTGGCACTGCAAGGGTATAAGTAGTTGTTTAAAATGATATCAAAGACGTTTTCGAAGAGACGGATTCCAAGGGACAAGATCACCTGAGTCACACTTAGACGCATTCAGTTACAAATGGCATATCCCCTGTTCCACCTCCCCGCAAAAGATAATTATTAAGAGAATACTTGGATAGCTCACAGATAAGGGAGTGATGGAAATGTAAGCCTTGGGAGGAAAAAAAAACAAGGAATTGATGTCAGAACCCTGTTTTTTGGCTTTGTCTTTTTCCCCTCATTCTTGCTGAGTAGGTCTCACTCTCCCAGACTTCTCTATGTAGCTCCCATCTCATCTGAGGTCTCTTCCTCAATGTATTACCAGAGAGAAACAGAGGAACCCACTTCCAATTTCAGTTTTAAAAAATTCCAGAGGAGGTTTCTGATTGGCCCAGCTTGGATCATGCATCTACCCCTACACTCACCAAGGGAGGGACATACTCAGATTGGCTCAGCCTGAGTGACACGCCCACTCATGTGTAGGTCTGGAGGTGGGGGTAAAAGGATCTGCAGTCAGAGGAGGGATTAGAATTATGATTCATGAAGCCACACCAACTTAGGTCTACTAAATACATCTTGAAGAAGTGAGTTGACTGAGCTCCTCTGCTTCATCTGTCAAATGGTATCAGTTACACTTCCCTTGCCCACCTCCAGGAGCTGTTACAGGTGGTCTGTTTGGAATACAGAGCAAATTGCACCACCTCCTACTAGCAGGTGTACAGATGAGGAACAGGATGAAATAGACTGAATATGAGAGTCAGGAGACGTGGGTGCTACTTTTGACTCTGACATAAATATGATCAGCAGTATGAATTTGAGTATGTTTCTTATCTTGTTGGATTTAAGCATCCTTAACTGTAAATATCGAGGTTTACAGGGTCAGCTTATTTTTAACTTTTTTGTCGTCATTAGACCACTTTTGAGTGTCTGAGGAAAGATAGGTGCCTTTACTGCTCTCCCCCCCATGTCAGGAAGTTCACGAATCTTCTACCAGTCTATCCATAGACCCCGCCCCCCCAAGATGAGAACTCCTGGATTACAGTTGGCTTTCCATATCTACAAAGATTCAACCATCAGCAGATCGAAAATATTCTAAAAATAATTACAGGGGTCTGGGCAAGATGGCGGAAGAGTAAGATGCGGAGATCACCTTCCTTCCCACAGATACAGTAGAAATACATCTACACGTGGAACTGCTCCTACAGAACACCCACTGAACGCTGGCAGAAGACGTCAGACCTCCCAAAAGGCAAGAAAATCCCCACGTACTTGGGTAGGGCAAAAGAAAAAAGAAATAACAGAGACAAAAGAATAGGGATGGGACCCGTACCAGTGGGAGGGAGCTGTGAAGGAGGAAAGGTTTCCACACACTAGGAAGCCCCTTCGTGGGCGGAGACTGCGGGTGGCAGAGGGGGGAAGCTTCGGAGCCACGGAGGGGAGTGCAGCCACAGGGGTGCGGAGGGCAAAGCGGAGAGATTCCCGCACAGAGGATCGGCGCTGAGCAGCACTCACCAGCCCGAGAGGCTTGTCTGCTCAGCTGCTGGGGCGGGCGGGGTCTGGGAGCTGAGGCTCGGGCTTCGGTGCTAGCCGGGAGGGAGTCCGGGAAAAAGACTGCAGCTGCCGAAGAGGCAAGAGACTTTTTCTTGCCTCTTTGTTTCGCGGCGCGCAAGCAGAGGGGATTCAGAGCGCCGCCTAAACGAGCTCCAGAGACGGGCGCGAGCCGCAGCTATCAGCGCGGATCCCACAGCAACAGGGGCGCAGAGGGAAAAACGGAGAGATTCCTACACAGAGGCTCGGCGCCGAGCAGCACTCACCAGCCCGAGAGGCCCGTCTGCTCACCCGCCATGGCGGGCGGGGGCTGGGAGCTGAGGCTCGGGCTTCGGTTGGATCGCAGGGAGAGGACTGGGGTTGGCGGCGTGAACACAGCCTGAAGGGGCTAGCGCACCACAGCTAGCCGGGAGGGAGCCCGAGAAAAAGTCTGCAGCTGCCGAAGAGGCAAGAGACTTTTTCTTGCCTCTGTTTCGCGGCGCGCAAGGAGAGGGGATTCAGAGCGCCGCTTAAACGAACTCCAGAGACAGGCGCGAGCCGCGGCTATCAGCGCAGACCCCAGAGGCGGGTGCGAGCTGCGGCTATCAGCGCGGACCCCAGAGACGGGCATGAGACGCTAAGGCTGCTGCTGCCACCACCAAAAAGCCTGTGTGCGAGCACAGGTCACTCTCCACACCGCCCCTCCCGGGAGCCAGTGCAGCCCGCCACGGCCAGGCTCCCATGATCCGGGGACAACTTCCCTGGGAGAATGCACGGCGCGCCTCAGGCTGCTGCAACGTCACGCCGGCTTCTGCCGCCGCAGGCTTGCCCCGCCTCCTCCGTACCGCTCCCTCCCCCCGCCTGAGTGAGCCAGAGCCCCGGAATCAGCTGCTCCTTTAACCCCGTTCTGTCTGGGCGGGGAACAGATGCCCTCAGGCGACCTACATGCAGAGGCAGGTCCAAATCCAAAGCTGAACCCCGGGAGCTGTGCGAACAAAGAAGAGAAAGGGAAATCTCTCCCAGCAGCCTCAGAAGCAGCGGATTAAAGCTCCACAAACAACTTGATGTGCCTGCATCTGTTGAATACCTGAATAGACAACGAATCATCCCAAATTTAGGAGGTGGACTTTGGGAGCAGGATATATTAATTTTTCCCCTTTTCCTTTTTTTGTGAGTGTGTATGTGTATGCTTCTGGGTGAGATTTTGTCTGTTTGGCTTTGCTCTCACCGTTAGTCCTGGGGTTAGGTCCGTCCGTTTTTTTTTTTTTTTTTTTCTTTACTTAAAAAAATTTTTTTCTCCCTAATAAATGTTTTGTTAATAATTTTTTCCTTATTTTCTATTTTTAAAAAATTAAAAAAAATTTTTTTAATAAGTTCTTTCATATTTTTTATTTTAAAAAATTAAAAAATTTTTTTCTTAATAATTTTTTTCTTATTTTTTATTACAAAAAATTAATAAATCTATTTTTAAAAATTAAAAAAAATTTTTCTTAATAAATTTATTCTTAATAATTTTTTTCTTATTTTTTGTTATAATAGCTTTATTTTATTTTATTTTATCCTCTTTCTTTCTTTCTTTCTATTTTTTCTCCCTTTTATTCTGAGCCGTGTGGATGAAAGGCTCTTGGTGCTCCAGCCAGGCATCAGGGCTGTGCCTCTGAGGTGGGAGAGCCAACTTCAGGACACTGGTCCACAAGAGACCTCCCAGCTCCATGTAATACCAAATGGCGAAAATCTCTCAGAGATCTCCATCTCAACATCAAGACCCAGCTTCACTCAACGACCAGCAAGCTACAGTGCTGGACACCCTATGCCAAACAACTAGCAAGACAGGAACACAGCCCCATCCATTAACAGAGAGGCTGCCTAAAATCATAATAAGGCCACAGACACCCCAAAACACACCACCAGACGTGGACGTGCCCACCAGAAAGACAAGATCCAACCTCATCCACCAGAACACAGGCACTAGTCCCCTCCACCAGGAAGCCTACACAACCCACTGAACCAACCTTAGCCACTGGGGACAGATACCAAAAACAACAGGAACTATGAACCTGCAGCCTGTGAAAAGGAGACCCCAAACACAGTAAGATAAGCAAAATGAGAAGACAAAAAAACACACAGCAGGTGAAGGAGCAGGGTCAAAACACACCAGACCTAACAAATGAAGAGGAAATAGGCAGTCTACCTGAAAAAGAATTCAGAATAATGATAGTAAAGATGATCCAAAATCTTGGAAATAGAATAGACAAAATGCAAGAAACATTTAACAAGGACGTAGAAGAAATAAAGAGGAACCAAGCAACGATGAAAAACACAATAAATGAAATTAAAAATACTCTAGACGGGATCAATAGCAGAATAACTGAGGCAGAAGAACGGATAAGTGACCTGGAAGATAAAATAGTGGAAATAACCACTGCAGACCAGAATAAAGAAAAAAGAATGAAAAGAACTGAGGACAGTCTCAGAGACCTCTGGGACAACATTAAACGCATCAACATTCGAATCATAGGGGTCCCAGAAGAAGAAGAGAAAAAGAAAGGGACTGAGAAAATATTTGAAGAGATTATAGTTGAAAACTTCCCTAATATGGGAAAGGAAATAGTTAATCAAGTCCTGGAAGCACAGAGAGTCCCATACAGGATAAATCCAAGGAGAAACACATCAAGACACATATTAATCAAACTATCAAAAATTGAATATAAAGAAAACATATTAAAAGCAGCAAGGGAAAAACAACAAATAACACACAAGGGAATCCCCATAAGGTTAACAGCTGATCTTTCAGCAGAAACTCTGCAAGCCAGAAGGGAGTGGCAGGATATACTTAAAGTGATGAAGGAGAAAAACCTACAACCAAGGTTACTCTACCCAGCAAGGATCTCATTCAGATTTGATGGAGAAATTAAAACCTTTACAGACAAGCAAAAGCTGAGAGAGTTCAGCACCACCAAACCAGCTTTACAACAAATGCTAAAGGAGCTTCTCTAGGCAAGAAACACAAGAGAAGGAAAACACCTGCAATAACAAACCCAAAACATTTAAGAAAATGGGAATAGGAAAATACATATCGATAATTACCTTAAATGTAAATGGATTAAATGCTCCCACCAAAAGACACAGACTGGCTGAATGGATACAAAAACAAGACCCATATATATGCTGTCTACAAGAGACCCACTTCAGACCTAGAGGCACATCCAGACTGAAAGTGAGGGAATGGAAAAAGATATTCCATGCAAATGGAAATCAAAAGAAAGCTGGAGTAGCAATTCTCATATCAGACAAAATAGACTTTAAAATAAAGACTATTACAAGAGACAAAGAAGGACACTATATAATGATCAAGGGATCGATCCAAGAGGAAGGTATAACAATTGTAAATATTTATGCACCCAACATAGGAGCACCTCAATACATAAGGCAAATACTAACAGCCATAAAAGGGGAAATCGACAGTAACACAATCATAGTAGGGGACTTTAACACCCCACTTTCACCAATGGACAGATCATCCAAAATGAAAATAAATAAGGAAACACAAGCTTTAAATGATACATTAAACAAGATGGACTTAATTGATATTTATAGGGCATTCTACCCAAAAACAACAGAATACACATTTTTCTCAAGTGCTCATGGAACATTCTCCAGGATAGATCATATCTTGGGTCACAAATCAAGCCTTGGTAAATTTAAAAAAATTGAAATCGTATCAAGTATCTTTTCTGACCACAACGCTATGAGACTAGATATCAATTACAGGAAAAGATCTGTAAAAAATACAAACACATGGAGGCTACACAATACACTACTTAATAACGAAGTGATCACTGAAGAAATCAAAGGGGAAATCAAAAAATACCTAGAAACAAATGACAATGGAGACACGACGACCCAAAACCTATGGGATGCAGCAAAAGCAGTTCTAAGAGGGAAGTTTATAGCAATACAAGCCTACATCAAGAAACAGGAAACAGCTCGAATAAACAACCTAACCTTGCACCTAAAGCAATTAGAGAAAGAAGAACAAAAAAACCCCAAAGCTAGCAGAAGGAAAGAAATCATAAAGATAAGATCAGATATAAATGAAAAAGAAATGAAGGAAACAATAGCAAAAATCAATGAAACTAAAAACTGGTTCTTTGAGAAGATAAACAAAATTGATAAACCATTAGCCAGACTCATCAAGAAAAAAAGGGAGAAGACTCAAATCAATAGAATTAGAAATGAAAAAGGAGAAGTAACCACTGACACTGCAGAAATACAAACAATCATGAGAGATTACTACAAGCAACTCTATGCCAATAAAATGGACAACCTGGAAGAAATGGACAAATTCTTAGAAATGCACAACCTGCCGAGACTGAACCAGGAAGAAATAGAAAATATGAACAGACCAATCACAAGCACTGAAATTGAAACTGTGATTTAAAATCTTCCAACACACAAAAGCCCAGGACCAGATGGCTTCACAGGCGAATTCTATCAAACATTTAGAGAAGAGCTAACACCTATCCTTCTCAAACTCTTCCAAAATATTACAGAGGGAGGAACACTCCCCAACTCATTCTACGAGGCCACCATCACCCTGATACCAAAACCAGACAAAGATGTCACAAAGAAAGAAAACTACAGGCCAATATCACTGATGAACATAGATGCAAAAATCTTCAACAAAATACTAGCAAACAGAATCCAACAGCACATTAAAAGGATTATACACCATGATCAAGTGGGGTTTATTCCAGGAATGCAAGGATTCTTCAATATATGCAAATCAATCAACGTGATACACCATATTAACAAATTGAAGGAGAAAAACCATATGATCATCTCAATAGATGCAGAGAAAGCTTTCGACAAAATTCAACACCCATTTATGATAAAAGCCCTGCAGAAAGTAGGCATAGAGGGAACTTTCCTCAACATAATAAAGGCCATATATGACAAACCCACAGCCAACATCGTCCTCAATGGTGAAAAACTGAAACCATTTCCACTAAGATCAGGAACAAGACAAGGTTGCCCACTCTCACCACTATTATTCAACATAGTTTTGGAAGTGTTAGCCATAGCAATCAGAGAAGAAAAAGAAATAAAAGGAATCCAAAAGGGAAAAGAAGAAGTAAAGCTGTCACTGTTTGCAGATGACATGATACTATACATAGAGAATCCTAAAGATGCTACCAGAAAACTACTAGAGCTAATCAATGAATTTGGTAAAGTAGCAGGATACAAAATTAATGCACAGAAATCTCTTGCAGTTCTATACACTAATGACGAAAAATCTGAAAGTGAAATTAAGAAAACACTCCCATTTACCATTGCAACAAAAAGAATAAAATATCTAGGAATAAACCTACCTAAGGAGACAAAAGACCTGCATGCAGAAAATTATAGGACACTGATGAAAGAAATTAAAGATGATACAAATAGATGGAGAGATATACCATGTTCTTGGATTGGAAGAATCAACATTGTGAAAATGACTCTGCTACCCAAAGCAATCTACAGATTCAATGCAATCCCTATCAAACTACCACTGGCATTTTTCACAGAACTAGAACAAAAAATTTCACAATTTGTATGGAAACACAAAAGACCCCGAATAGCCAAAGCAATCTTGAGAACGAAAAATGGAGCTGGAGGAATCAGGCTCCCTGACTTCAGACTATATTACAAAGCTACAGTAATCAAGACAGTTTGGTACTGGCACAAAAACAGAAATATAGATCAATGGAACAGGATAGAAAGCCCAGAGATAAGCCCACGCACATATGGTCACCTTATCTTTGATAAAGGAGGCAAGCATATACAGTGGAGAAAAGACAGCCTCTTCAATAAGTGGTGCTGGGAAAATTGGACAGGTACATGTAAAAGTATGAAATTAGAACACTCCCTGACACCATACACAAAAATAAACTCAAAATGGATTAAAGACCTAAGTGTAAGGCCAGACACTATCAAACTCTTAGAGGAAAACATAGGCAGAACACTCTATGACATAAATCACAGCAAGATCCTTTTTGACCCAGCTCCTAGAGAAATGGAAATAAAAACACAAATAAACAAATGGGACCTAATGAAACTTAAAAGCTTTTGCACAGCAAAGGAAACCATAAACAAGACCAAAAGACAACCCTCAGAATGGGAGAAAATATTTGCAAATGAAGCAACTGACAAAGGATTAATCTCCAAGATTTACAAGCAGCTCATGCAGCTCAATAACAAAAAAACAAACAACCCAATCCAAAAATGGGCAGAAGACCTAAATAGACATTTCTCCAAAGAAGAGATACAGATTGCCAACAGACACATGAAAGAATGCTCAACATCATTAATCATTAGAGAAATGCAAATCAAAACTACAATGAGGTATCATCTCACACCGGTCAGAATGGCCATCATCAAAAAATCTAGAAACAATAAATGCTGGAGAGGGTGTGGAGTAAAGGGAACACTCTTGCACTGCTGGTGGGAATGTAAATTGATACAGCCACTATGGAGAACAGTATGGAGGTTCCTTAAAAAAGTAAAAATAGAACTACCATACGACCCTGCAATCCCACTACTGGGCATCTACCCTGAGAAAACCATAATTCAGAAAGAGTCATGTACCAAAATATTCATTGCAGCTCTGTTTACAATAGCCAGGACATGGAAGCAACCTAGGTGTCCATCATCAGATGAATGGATAAAGAAGATGTGGCACATATATACAATGGAATATTACTCAGCCATAAAAAGAAATGAAATGGAAGTATTTGTTATGAGGTGGATGGAGTTAGAGTCTGTCATACAGAGTGAAGTAAGTCAGAAAGAGAAAAAGAAATACAGTATGCTAACACATATATATGGAATCTAAGGAAAAAAAAAAAAAAAAAGGTCATGAAGAACCTAGTGGCAAGACGGGAATAAAGACACAGACCTACTAGAGAATGGACTTGAGGATATGGGGAGGAGGAGGGGTGAGATGTGACAGAGTGAGAGAGTGTCATGGACATATATACACTACCAAATGTAAAATAGATAGCTAGTGGGAAGCAGCCGCATAGCACAGGGAGATTAGCTCGGTGCTTTGTGACCACCTAGAGGGGTGGGATAGGGAGGGTGGGAGGGAGGGAGAGGCAAGAGGGAAGAGATATGGGAACATATGTATATGTATAACTGATTCACTTTGTTATAAAGCAGAAACTAACACACCATTGTAAAGCAATTATACTTCAATAAAGATGTTTAAAAAAAATAAATAATTACAGAAAGTAATCAAAAGCAAACCTTGATTTTGCCACGTCCCAGCAACTATTTACATAGCATTTATATTGCAGTCGTTATTATAACTAAACTAGAGATGATTTTAAGTATATGGGAAAATGTGTGTAGGTTATATGCAAATACTATGCCATTTCATGTAAGGAACTTGAGCATCCTCAAATTTTGGTATCTGTGGGGGATGTGGAGAACCAATCCCTTGTGGATACCAAGGGATGACTGTATACTGTCTTCAAGATGATATCTGACTCTATTCAACTGATTGAAAAGAGGGGCTACATTCTCAGTGGAAAAGACAACGCTGTGAATCAAGCGGAAGTACATCTTTCTTTGGTTTAAATCCTCTTCCCAGAAATATCAGGCATGTTTCTCATTATCTCCTTCCTCTGGACTATTCCTTCTCTTCTCTTCCCTTTTGCTCCCTCCACCACCTCATCTTTCCTCTGATACAGGTGTGGGTGTGATTGAAGTTTCTTTTCCATCTGTGTGAGTGACAGGAAGTGTTGCTATCAGGGAAATGAATGGGACGTGTATCATCTCTTATCTGCATCTCCAAGAACGTAAATGATTTCTTTCTCCCAGCCAAAATAAATCAAAAGAGAGAAATTTTAACTGTGGTCACCAGGTGGTGAATTCAATACATCCACATGAGTCTCTGTGCTGGCAGGGCTGTCAGAGGAACTCGACTCTCCAGGCAGGAGGATAATGGGATTGCGAGAGTGGACAGAGAGAGAGAGAGAGAGAGAGAGAGAGAGAGAGAGAGAGAGAGAACTCTGGGGATTATAACAGCGGCTCCCTGGTGGGAAGGAAACAGCAAGGCAAGGCCTGTTAAATATCAAGGCCAGAGAGACACTGCCTCGTGTCAGGGTTGTCTCCATTCATGCTCCATCGTGAATAATTTCACTGAGGGTCTCATGAGGTTACTCACACAGGCACTGACCACAGAAGTCTGAAATGAATCCTATGCACCAATAATTTTACCTTGATCAGTCAGTTTGAATCCGTGAACAGAACTCTCTAACTTGATGCTCAGGGAGATATGGACTTGTATCCATTCTAAATATTATTGTTGAAGTTTTCAATTAATAAACATTTATTGAGTGCTTACTACATGCTAGACTCTTATTCTAGATGGTGGGGATATATCAGTGAAAAATGAAGATTTACAGCGAAGTTAAGCATACACTTAGCCTATGACCAGCAATGCTCCTCCTTTGTATTTACGTAAGAAAAGGAAAATATGTTCACAAAGTACTTGCACACAAATGGTCATAGCCGCTTCATTCATAATAGTCCAAAACTGGCAACAACTTAAATGTTCATCATTAGGTCAACAGGTAAACAAATTGTGGTATATTCATTACAGTGGGAATACTACTTAGTAATAAAAATAAAATACTGATATTCAGAAGAATATTAATGCATCTCAAAAGCATTATGAATCGGGCAAAAGGAGCCAGATGCAAAAGTGTACACACTGTATGATTCCATTTATGTGAATTCTAGAAGAGGAGAGACTAATCTATAGTTCTAAAAATCAGATCATCTTGTTGCCTAGGATGGGGAGTGGGACACAGAGAACTTTTTGGTGTAACAAAAATGTTCTCTATCTGATTATATTTGTCAAAAGTCATCAAACTATGCATTAAAATGAATACATTTAATTTCATGTAAAGTGTAATTCTACGAAGTAGGTGAAAAGAGAGATTTATTCCAAGCCCACACAGAGTTGTGTTCTAGGTTGACAAAAAGTAAGCAAATTTAAAACTCATCCACTAGTATAGCAGGCAACAGGTGTTAAGATGAAAATCCAAGTGGTTTAAGGGCTTAGTGAATGACAGGAGAGGGAGAGTTGCTTCTTTATGTGGAGCAATCAGAGAAGGGCACTCTGATAAACTGACATTTGAGAAGACCTGAATGAAGTACAAATGTGATCCATGTGAGGAAAATGTGAGGAAAGGCATTCCAGACCAAGGGAGAGACAAGTGCAAAGGCCCCGAGGCAGTGGCATATGCCTTTCCTAACCAAGGAAAGGCAAAGAGGCAAAGCTGGTAGAATTGAGCAGAGTGGGCAAAGTGGAGAGTGAAGCTTGACTCAAGGTCTCAGAGGTAGAAAAGAATCCAAACACACAAGGCATTTGAGACCATTGCTAGGCTTCAGCTTTTGTTCTGACCGTGATGGAAAACATGAGGATGTTTTCACTTGAGGACTTGTGTTGACTGAGGTTTCAAAAGACTGATTCTGGAGAAGATAATAGATGTGGTTAGGGAGACCACATGGAAATCTAGGCAAGAGATGATGGCACTTAAGTATTACAGATGGCATATGATCAGATTCTGGATGTATTTTGAAGGTGGAACTAACTATAATTTTTAGGAGAACTTGATATGGGAGAATGAGAAAGAGAGCCACCAGGGATGACTCCCATGTTGACCTAAGCAACTGGAAGGATGGAGTACCATTGTGTGACATTTGGCAAGACACAACTTTTCTCGTTTTCAGTCTCTTTACCTCTATAATAAAGGTACTAAGTCCTGCTTCACAGAGTTTCATTATGGAGTCAGAGGGAATATAAATGGAGTGCCTAAGACAGGAGAAATTAAATATCTTAATATATTTTTGTTCTTCATTAGTGAATTGAAAGTATTCTTTTGTGTAGAGGACTTCCAATGGTTTTGGTTCCATGATTATTATTTCCAGATATCTGAGAGCATCATGACACCGATTTTGCAGGGCTAACTGGCGCTTAAAGAAGTGAAGTGATTTGATCAATGTCAAATATTGTTGCAAAGTGACAGACCCCAAGCAAGTCTCTTATTGTCACATAAAGTAGACCCTCATGTCCTGACTCCAAGCTAACTGCCCTCTATATAGTTCCAAGGTCTTCTGTAGATGTTTAGTTAAATTTAAACAAACATTTATCAAACATCAACTTTCTCAAACATCGATACTATGGAGATGAATAAACCATAGTTATTGTGCTCCATGGTATCTTTCTTTGTCACCTCTTCTTCAGAGGAAAATCATATTTTAGAGTCACTAAAAAAATTAATATCTCTAGACTAAATAAGTGAATGCCTTGCATTTTTTCCTGGCATAATATCATCTAAAATTCACATCCTCCCCATAAAGTAGGTTTTAGTATTCCTGTTTTATAAATGAGAATGAGGCTTTGAAAATTTAAGCAACATATAAGGTCAAACATCTAATTATTATGAGATCCCCCTTAGATTGGTATGATCAGAAAACCGTTATCCATCGCACAATATTTCCTCTATCTATTCCCTGATCCCTTGTCAATGTCCAAAATAGGAGAGAAGCAGCAGGCTGTCCATGGCATCATTAGGTGCAATGCCAGCCCAGTGAATGTTGGAGAACATGACACATTAGAGAACCCAGTGGGTCTTGAATGTCTGGTCCAAAGAAATTCTCAGGTCTGCAGCTGACTGCTGCCAGGTCAAGATTTGGAGAAACAGGATATCCGGTGAGTTCTGAGCATCCAACACAGAGGGAGGCCAGGGGAGTTCCTGCAGCTGGCCAAAAGTGAGAAGTTGCTCAGCTCAGATTTGGAGCTTCTGCTGCCTTTGTGGAGATGCCATTAGGCAAATGAGCTGGTCTGAGGGAAGCCGATAAGGCTTAGGGAGAGAAGGCACAAGTCCTTCCAGAGAGGGTCCTTTGAAGCAGCCATAGAACAATAAAGCTGCTGGCCTGAGATAGGGAAGGCCTTGATAAATAACCAAATGAGGGCCTCTTCCTTAATTCCTTGAAACTGAATTTTATCAGGAAGGCCACTTGTGCTTACAGAAAGCTGTAATCGCTCACAGTGGTACAAAAATTCTCAGCAAGACAGCAGTTGCCGATCAGGTCTAAATGTTCAGGATCCTGTTTAAAGACATGTTTCTCATTGTGCAGCCTGCCTGTTGTGTTCTCACAGCTTCTTTTGAGTCTCCTAAGCATCTGGACCATCTGAGAATCATGCTTGCCAAAGACTATTCCTTTCTCCCAGAAGGATTAAGCTTTAAGTGATCCCTGGGGAGGATAACATTGGCTATACCTGTCTCCATCATGCCAACCTCAACAAAGATGCATCAAGGGCACATGATTACCCGCCCACCCCTTGCTTCAGGACTGATGGTTGGAAACCTTCATGTCAAGAGCACTGAATCCTTAAAATTTTCTTCTCTTTCTCAGCTCTTGGTCAAAGGAAAGAACAATGGCTTTGGAATCAATTATTCAAGTTTCAATCTTGGCTCTTTCTTTTATTGAAACCTTACATAAATAATGACCTTTAATTGGGATTAAGTTTTCTTAGTCTTGAAATGGACATTATGACCTTAATTCATAGGGCTACAGAAGGGTCAATTACAATAACAATTTTAAGGTGTTTCAAATAGTTTCTGGTATGTACTTGTAGTCCCAGTTGTATTGGACTTCTGATTTGCCAGCGTCTTTCTGGTTTCAAGGCTTTTCTTACTCCTCCACAATTGCCTGCTGTTCCTCACCCCCCACCATACCCCTGCATCTGGCTCTTGTTTACTCATCTTTCCCAGATAAGTTTAGACACCATTTCCTCTGGGAGATGTTGCTTGATTATTTCCTAAGTCTGGATAAGAGACCCCTCTCTAGGCTCCTAAAGCACTCTGTTCTTCCCCATTATAGCTCTTATTAAAATGGAAACTTTCTTGGCCATCTCCTGCACCAGATACTAATCCATGAGAGCAAGGACTGTATCTGTTGTAGACTAATGTCAAAGTTATATGTTTTCCTAGTTTACAGAACTCTTCTCCATGCTTTGTCAGCTTTTGACTCTCCTAATTAAATCGACATCCCTATGAGGTAAGTTGTATTAATCAGATCATACAAACAAAAAATAATGTTCAAAGAGGTTAAGAAACTTATTCAAGTTTAGAAAGGTCAAGAAGCTGATTCAACTTAGCTATTAGATAAGGCCAACAATTCGATTCCAGCTATATCTAATTGCAAATAATAAAAGTAAGCATTTGTTAAGAACTTTTAGGTACCACAAATGTATTAAGGGTTTACACTGCAACCATCCTATAAATATATTATCACAATCCATTTGTTACAGACATAGTGGCATGATCTCAGAGTGGTTAAAGAACTCACACGAAGACACACAAAGAGTAGAGAGTGGAGCTTAGACTAAACTTGGTTCTATCAGACTCTGAAGTCCATGTTTATCATTGCTGACTCGTGTCTCATACACTCTTTCAAAGCCTCAAAAAATTCCACTGCACCAGAAAATTTTTTGCTCCAATCAAGGTTTTGCTGTTTTAATTTAGAAATGAACTTATTTTCTCTTATTATGCTCTCCATAGATAACAATATCATGTTCAATAATCCTATAAACAAAATCTATGATACTTGAATGTGGCTGCCAAGGAATTTGAAAGTTTTACTAAGAATTCCATGAAATGGGAAATTTCTGGGTAATGAGTGAATCAAAGATAATGGGCCTACCATTTCTGTCCAATGGTTAATTCTCAAATTTTATTAAAAGCTTATATTCAGAGAAGAGGGTGGCGAAGCATAATCAAGAATCCTTCAACTCTTACATCAGAGGAAATTTTGGAGGGTTTAGAATTGTTAACTCAGGGAAAAGAAGACTGGTTTTGGGTGTGTGTGTCTGTGAGTGTGTGTATCTTTGTGTGTGTATCTGTGTGTGAATTCTTATGTGAGGTTACATGATTTAAGTGATGGGAGAGAAGTTAGTTGTGGTAGCTGTCTTCAAATATCAGAGACTAATAAGTGGGAGGTATGAGAAAGCAGGTGTTTTCTTCATATAAGGAAATACTTTAAGTCAATAAATAGGAACACCTACTCCACAATGGAGTGGTTGGGCTTCTGAAGTCATGATGATCCTGTGGCTGGAAGGACTCAAGCAGAAGTTACCAAAGATTCTACAGATAAGATTCTCCATAGAGTGATGATCAAATATGTTATCAAAACTGGAATACTTTTGAGATGAGAGGAAGGCATATAAATAATTTTGTGAGGATAATAAGACATACTAAGGGACCTAGGGTCATCCTATGCACACACACAGTGATTTCTCAGACTTCTTCCAATTCTAAGATTCCATTATTATGTGAATTTAAGTTAGCAACTTCTAATGATATTGTGGATAATACATTTTGAGGAGTTGTCTATAAAGAAGTGAGAAATGGCCTATTCTTAAGAGCTTCATGGACCCTGAAATACATATTTTCTTGACTAGAATATTGGCAGGTTGGTTGGAGGGTGTTTAGTGACCTCACTCACATGCCTGTCAGTTTTTTGGGGATGTTGAGCTAGGCACCTTGATTCTCCTCCAAGAAACTTCCCCACATAGCTAGCTCAGGCTCCCTCACATGAAAGCTGGGTTCTAAGAGATGGTGAGAGGCAGCTGTGAGCCTTCTTGAGAAATCATACAACATCTAGTCTATTGGATCAAGTGTACCACAGGCTAGTGCACACTTAAGGGAGTTCAACCTATCCAAGGGGTAGAGAAATAGACTTTACCTCCTGTTGGGAGGATGGGCAACATTGCATTGCAAAGCTACACGCATAGAGGAATTTTTGGCCATATTTTTCAATCAACCAAACTGTAGAAGGGGTATGTTTTTAGCATCGTACCTAAATTCTTGCTGACCTTGTTCCAATCAAAATAATTATCACTTACGGTAATTACTAATAAAATAATGCATGGGCTTTTTTCCAGCTTCCAGAGTTCTTTAATAACTACCTTTTCTCTCTTTGATTCCCCTAGCAATATATCCTACTAAATGATTGACTTAGGGTGAGTTGTTTCATACATTTCAGCCTCAGATTCCTCATTCGTAAGATAGAGAATGTTCTTGCTCTTGCTATGTCGTAGGGTTACTGAGAATCCAATAGGACAATCTAGAAATGGTTAGTAGTGGCCGATTTTATAAGACTTTAGTGACTTTTTTTCATTAAGCATCAAAAAGGAAAGTCTAGAGGAGAACATATTTCCTGAACCCCAAATCCTCAAAAAAAGGTTTATGAGCTACCTCAGTGTATGAGTTCTGGTTATAGTTCAGATTTTGAAATACTGGATTTTCAGGGATATTATACTGGTTTATTAGACAAAAGAGTGGATATTTGAACTTAAGATTGTCCCAGAAAATCCAGTTGGTTTAATTACCACGCTGTGGCAGGAAAGCTCTACTCTATTCTGTGTCAACCAAAATCAAACAGTCTGAGGATACTGAGATATTGTTTAAGTATTAAAACATGCCTGCATGGTTTGTCTACACATCTACTTTCTGTGCTCTGCACTAAACTTCTTTAAAGAATGTTTAAGTCCCTTAGGGAACTTGTTTAAATTCCTTGGGTATAGTAAAGAGTGGTGGGAGAGAATTATCTTTTATCATATTCTTCCTCTCTCCTCAATATCCTACGTCTGATGGCTCACTAAATCTTCTCAGTAAAGCTGTTATAGATGACCATACCTAGGCTCGCTACCACTTGCTCAAGGGCTCAGCTAGCTAGGTCAGATCACAGATTCAAACTTAGGTCTCCCACAACCAAAGCCCTATACTCTCAGTATACAATGCTACTTCTCAGAAAAGCAAAGGCCTTTAAGATGTTATCCTCTTGTAGAAAAGAAATACCAAGAGATTGAATATGAAGTGCTCAGTGTGAGGAGAAGGAATCGGATTGAAACCTTTGGGGTCTATAGGAAGAACAAAGGGTGATACAGTCTGTGCTACAGAAGCTGAATCAAGAGCAGAAAAGATAATAATAAAAGGGCCTTTCAATTCTTCAAAGTGGCCTCTCATTAATAATCTAGTGGCTTCACCGGAGTCTGCCATATTCTCCTCCTTCTCTCTGCATCTTAGGGAAACAGAGAGGAAAGATATTTTTGAGCAGAGAGCTCTCCCAGTTCTATTGGCCACGTACATATTTCACTTCTTAAAAGCTGCCGACAAACAGCAAGATTCGTTTTAGTGCCAGCCTACCATAAATTTATTTGCTTGTTAATGCAGCTTCCCCAGTTCATGTTTTTGCTAACTAGGAGCATCAAAATGTCAGTCTGTCCTCAGGGGTGTATCAACCTCATGATCTGAACTCAGTAACAAGACTAGAGTGTGGACTGCTCAGGAGCACAGGCTGCCTCAAGGATCAAGGCATACTGAAGTATTAATATCAGAGAATCCTACAATAATAGAACAAGACTTATAAAATCACAGACTAATAGACTCTTAGAGAAGGATGGAACCTTAGGGTTTTTCCTGTATTGTTTTGCGTTTTCTTTTTGCAACTCCCTTTTTACCTGCCCCTGCACCCCATTGCCTTAGCTTTCTTTTATATGGTACTGATATTTAAGGATAAATGAATTCAAAGTCTGATATTATCTTAACATAATAATGGGCATCCTAGCTCACTGGAAGAAAGGAAGAGGAGAAGAGATTGGGTAAAGTGGAAGAATTCAATTCAGCGTTGAGAGGCCCTTGGTACAAAACAAAGATATAAATACTGACATGACTCCACCATTATCACTGTAACAGGTTTTGTTTGTTTGTCTGTTTAAGTGTGCCTTTGCCTGTTTCTTCTTTATGTTGGCAGAGGCCCTTGCTTTTCTTTTGGAGAACCCTTCCTCTCAACTGTCTGACAATACTATCTAGGAAGACTGATCCAATTTCCTGGCCCCAGCCTAATAACTGACTTATTCCATCCCCCTAGCCATAGTTCATGAATAAGCATGGCACCCCAGCCAGTCAAATGAGAGTGAACAGTGGACTTTGGTAATATGTGTATAAAGAAGGTACTTACTATCTTTTCCCTTAAGATGCTGATCTAATGAGATACTAGGTTGATATGGTAGTGACTTTCTGGCCATCTTATTATTTATAAAAGCCTGCCTGAGAATGAAGCTACCAGAGAGAAAAGCAGAACAAAGATGCTGAGAGACAAAAACTTGATGAGGAGGAGATAGGGGTACCCCACATTCCTCAGCCCCCCTGTAGTGAGGTAGGGCAGTGTGGCAAGGTCAAGTCAGTGCTCTGGAAGCAGAAGTGACAAACCCTCCAAGGAGGTGATGCGTTGCATATCTAAAAAAGGAGGTGGCTAAAAGTTAAACACACAACTACCATGTGACTCAGCCATTTGAATCCTAGGTATTAACCAAGATAAATGAAAGCTTATGTCCATACAAAGATCTTTATGCAAATATTCATAGCACCTTTATTCATAATAGCCTCAAACTGGAAGTAAGTCAAATGTTTATCAATAGATGAATGGATTTAAAATATTATAATTGATTTATAAAATAGAATACTACTCAGCAATTTAAAGGAATAAATTATTGATATATACAACAGGGGTGGATCTCAAAATAATTGTGCCAAGTTAAAGGAGCCAGACAAAAAAGAATACAACATGAATGATTCCATTTATAAAAATTTCTGGAAAATGCAAGTCAATCAATAGTGACAGAAAGTAGGTCAATGGTTTCCTAAGGACAGAGGTGAAGGGGAAAGATTGAGTTAGGGAGGGATTACATTGGGGTATGATTAGACTTTGGGAAGTGATGGATATGTTTATTGTCTTGATTGTGGGGGGCTTCCCTGGTGGCGCAGTGGTTAAGAATCCACCTGCCAATGCAGGGGACACAGATTCGAGCCCTGGTCTGGGAAGATCCCACATGCCGTGGAGCGACTAAGCCCGTGTGCCACAACTACTGAACCCTCGTGCCACAGCTACTGAAGCCGGCATCCCTAGAGCCCGTGCTCCACAACAAAGAGAAGCCACCGCAATGAGAAGCCTGCACACTGCAACGAAGAGTAGCCCCCACTCACCGCAACTAGAGAAAGCCCGCGCAACAATGAAGACCCAATGCAGCCAAAAATAAAATTAAAAAAAATTAAAATAAAAGATTTATATTGTCTTGATTGTGGGGATGGTGACTGTGGTGACGCATGTGTCAACATGTATCAATTGTACAATTTAAATATGAGTAGTCTACTGTAGGTCAATTATGTTGCAATAAAGCCCTTAAAAACAAGGGAGAAAAAGCCTGTGCTGATCTGAATCCCCTAGTAGGGCAGAGGACTCATCCCACCAACAGCTAACCCATTTTGGATATGAGTCTTCCTGCAATAATGCTGCATAATAAATCATCCCCAAATTCAGTTGTTTAAACCTTAACAACTTATTGTCACATTTACAGGTTTGGGGTTGATTGCCACTTGGCTGGGCTAGGCTGGACTCTTAAGATCTAGGCTGAAGGTTGGGTTCAGGTCTGTTCCATGTGACTCTTGCTCTCCTTAGAGCATCAAATATCCAGGTCATAATGTCTGCTCGATACGTCTCAGTCTGGGGGCAGGTGGATGCACAATAGCGACCTGGGCCATATCCTTTTCATAGTACGTCACAACAGTGTGGGAGCCCAAGCCAGACTAGATAACTATATGTGAGGCCTCTGCTTGTGTGATGTCTGCCAGCGTTCTATTGGCCAATGCAAGTCACTTAAGCCCAACTTTAATGACGGACAATAGAGTCAGTCACAGTGGGAGGGGAAGGAAAGTGAATATTTATTGAACAATAATTTAAACTATTACATATATGTACTATAAGCCAAAAAAAAAAAACTTTGAATATTAAACCACAGAGATACCTGGGGATTCTTTGTTATAACACTTGAATTCTTGCTCATCCTAAGAATAACATCAGATGTGCACTTGACACTTGAATCTAGTGGTACCTGAAAGTTTTAGTTTTGTCAACCAATAATTTTTTATTTACTTAACCCCATTTTAGTTAGGGTTCTCTCACTTGAGCTGAAAGTATCCTTACTATGACTAGCCAAGAACAGAGTCCAGTAAAACAAATCACATCTGTTATTAGTTGAACACCTACTATGTGCCAGTTGCTTCACATTGATTATTTCTCTTAAGCTTCATCATAGGCAGCAAGGTTGGTATTATATACTAGTCTTTAATTGAGGAAACTGAGATTCAATATCTCAAGAAAAGAGCTAAGAAGCAAACTAGGTCTGTCAAAACCAGGGCTTACTCTTTTTCCTATTCACCGTGTTTTTGCTCATGAGACAACAAAACATGGCACCAAAGGCATTTACACTATTTCTCTGTCTCTGGACAAAGCTGCAGCTAATTTCTTTCTAAGAGATCAACATCTATTCTGTGTGTTTTAACATTCTCCTACCACCTCCCTGGGTTGTTGTTGTCAGTGCTTAACTACCCTTAGACCTGAAAAATTCTTCCTCGGTCTGAACAATGTGGTACATGATGAAAAAGCAGTGGATGTGCTGTCCAGCAGTGTGGCTTGTAATCCCCGATCTTCCATTTGGTAGCTGTGAGAACTTTGGAAAATCACTTAAACATTCAGTGCCTCAATTTCTTCCTTTATAAAATGAGAAAACAATGCATCTCCTGCCTACCTGATTTGACAGTTAAATATGAAAAACCGAAAGCAGTTTATAAACTATCAAGTGCTTTAAAATACCATGTAGGATTGATGTCATCATAATTAAAGTTACTAATATTAATGATTCAGAGAAACTAATCTCTATTGGTAGAATTACAGTTGTTACAATAAGTAGTTGGGGATAGATTTATAGCTAGAGGAGGGTACTCTTGCCCAAAGGCTCTTAACTAGACCACACAGACAGACACTGTCTATGCCACCATATAAGACAGTAACCTCTGCTACATCTGGTAGAACCAGTACCACATCTAGCTCTAAGGTCTTTAATTAGCCAGGACTTTTTTCAGCAATCTGAAGCCCACTCTACGATTATCAAAAGATCTCCCAACTCTGGCTGTGATGCTTTTTCTCTTCTCTACAAGGTCTTTATTAACTCTTCTGCCTCTGCTGGATCCTGGAGGCCAGGTAGGTGATTAATGGCCCCTGAATTATGATCCCACCAGAAAGACTGTTGGTGGAAATTTATACTCAGAGTGGTAAGCTAGAATTCTTTCAACCCAGGTACTTGACATTCATTGCACAATTTAATTGTCAAGAGTAGTAGTTAATGAGAGCACAGGGGAAGAGGGTAAAGCAGGAGCTGAGAGTCTGGGCTGAAGGCCAGCGCTCCCAACAGTGAAGTTACATCTGGGAGGGATGAATCACAGAGTGGACAAATTGCAGTATTGGAATGGGATTTTCATCATCATTATATTTTATCAATAAGGAAGCTAAGGCACAAAGAGACTAATAAGATAAAAGTAGCAATAACAACAGTGACCACCTTTTTGTTTTAGTACCTTCTATGAATCAAGCTCTAAGTAGGAATCTTTACAAGTACCAAATCACACAAAGCTAATCTCAAAAGCAATATGATAAAGTTAGATATCATCTGTATTTTACAAATGGGAAAATTGAATCTCAGAGAGATCAAGTGACTTGTCCAAGACCAAACAGCAAGTCTTGCTTCTGGGATTGTGAACCGGGTCTCTCTGGACTTTAAAATCTGCTCCTTCCAGTGTATCACCGACATGCTTCTACTGTTACTCTTTGCTGTTACCACCAACGTAGACTTCACCATGTGCCAGGCACTGTGTATACACTTATCACTGTTGTGCCCATTTTACCAATGAGGAAACTGAGATTTGGTATGGGTGAGAAGTGTGCCCAAAGCCCTTTGGTGAGCAAGAGGCAGAACTGGGATTCAAACCCAGGTCTTTCTGACTGCAGGGATGATTATCTCAGCCACTACCATATCCAGCTACAGCTGCCACTAATAGCCAACACTGTCACCATATACCCAATACAATGATTCAAACCCCATCTTTTAAGATATACACGGCTATTGAAATGCTGCCTGAAGACATTAGGATGACATGAATTTGGGGGCAACAAGGGCAGAATGTAAAAAAGATGTGTATTACCAATATACTCAATCCAGTGGTATGACGGAGACCCTATGTTGGTAACTGAGTATGACATTCATCAAATCCATGGAGTCCACAGGGATCATGAGTTTGAAGTTAAAAGAGTCAGCCACTTCCTACACTGGAAGAATCCTGGTGCTTAATGAAACCACACTGCCCTTCTAGCTGACTGGAAAATCAGATGAACCAGGCTCCCAAGATTCATGCAAACCTCTTAGCCCTGCTAAGCTTCCCTGAGTAAATAAATTGCAAAAATAAAGAATCTTTTTTTACTTGCATATAAAAACAAGCAAATAAATGTCTTTTGGCATAATTACTACAAAGGGCTCCAACCAGCCATTCCCATTTGCAACTTCATATTTCAATAAAGTTTTATTTATTTTCACTTGCAAATGAATTTGCTACTTGTGAAGAGAAGACTCATTGCTCTGATTGGTGCCAGATTGTTGGGAGGAGCTTCCACTCCCGACAATGGCCTTTTTGCTGACCACAGACCTCTGAGCTTGTCTCCTTGCCTTCGCTTTCCCAGCTGCCTCTGTCTATTATTGAATTTATAATTTTCTTTCTGTCCAATTGCCCAATTGCCTTCTTTCCTAAATAGAGACTAGAAATGTGCTAGCGTTCATCCATTCAACAAATATTTATGCAATGCCTACTATGTACCAAGAGCTGTTCTAAATACCAGAGACACAACAATGACAGGGTAGTCAATACTATTTTCATTCTGGAATGAAACATCCAGGAAAAAACTTTGTGTGTGTTTGTGGGGCGGCATAAGCAGCATTAAAACATTGCATGACAGTGAGAAAAGCATGCTTGAAGGTCCTAGTGTGGGAAAGATCTTGGAGCACTTGTGAAATAGGGAGATATGCATGGCTGGAGTAAAGCGAGCAAGGGGTGGGAGATGAGTATTGGGAAAAAGATAGAAGCCAGAGACCATGGGGCTCTTGCAAGCCTTATGAAGTTGTATGAGAGACAGCGTACTGCAATGGAAAAAGCAAACAAATAAATCCAAAACTAAAGATCCATGGAAAATTCTTTGGCAGGCAGTGCAGAATAAATTCCTTTGGAAAGGTGTTGGACATCAACTGGATTTCTAAATTCTTATCACTTACACTGTTTATTCTCCAATGTCCATAAATTGTGGTGAGAGTGATAGCAATTGATGTGACTCAGGATCCTTGAATGCTCAAATTTGATCTTGGTGACCCAACCGGTTCCTGCGAGAGCTTTAAGAAAAAGATTATTTTCTCAGAGGACAGATAAGGAGCAAAGTGCACTCTCCATGTTCTTTACCCAAAACCTCAGGGTGGTTCCAGGGTGGCTAAACCAAGCCACATAGGTGACTACTTTTACCCATGCCAAGGTATAATTACTGTGATGAGAAAAGCAAGTCCAAGGAGAAAAGCAAGCAAGACTATATCAGAGATAAAGTACTTTCTCCCTAAGGCTGATAGCTTAGCTGCTCTAATGTGTCAACATATGGGATTTCTCTGATTCTGTCTAGTTTCCAGGTGGGTGAGAATAGGGAGATTTCAACTATAGCCTTTTTAAGGAAAGGAGATAGAACAAACAAACAAAAAAATAGAACAGAGAAGAAATAGGGAAGATGAGAGAGAGACAACATTTGCTTCCAGAATCATAAAGGAAGATGTTTACCCCAGGTCTCCAAGGATAAAGTTAATAACCAATAACTCTTTGGGAGCAGCTCTGGGGCCATGATATACCCTGGTCTAACTTTCCCTTTTGGGACACTTGAACAACCTTGTAGTTTTTCGTCAAATCAGAGGATGAGACAAGTCTCAAGGCGTGGATAGTAGAATTCATGCTATTAAGGCGGGTGAAAACTTATGCAAATCACTAGAAAAATTAAAGATAAAGGACCTTATTTCTACCCAAGTTTGCAGATCAATCCATTAGAGACGAGAACTGGTTCAATTTTGGTATCACCAAAGGTGAGACCAAATAAAATTTCTTAAGGATAGTATTGTTAGTTGACTCTATTACCAAATGCTGAAATGGGATAAGGGATACTTCCAACCAGATTTACACAATGTTGGAAGGGACATCAAGAGACAATTTCTTTGAGTCCTTGCCTCCATTTTGCAGGTGAATACATTTGTGATCACATTAGAACTGAATAAGAACTCAGCTGCTTCAGATCCCTAGCCAGGGATGTCTCAACAGCACCATGTCCCTCCTTCCAAGAAAGTCTAGGACAGAAGGTATGAGGCATAGTGTTTGGAGTTTTTCCAGATGGTTGGAAGCTTGGCCCAAACTACCTCAATATGGAGCTGCTTACCTGGTGATGAATGTTGTTATTAGTGCTCATGGCACTTACCATCCAGTGCTTATGCTGAAGGACAGAAATTTATAGCTGTGTTACATGTCTGGATTGGTCAGAGGAGGAAGAATGACAAATGCAACGCCTGAAGATTTGGCTTTCTTTGGCTGTGGCTAATAATAAGTATTTATTCTATAATCATCATGACATTATCCTCACTCATTTCTACTCTTTGCTCATTGCCTCTCTTTCTCTCTCTCTTCTCTAATCAACTCCCAAAGGTCTAACCTAATCAGTCTAGCTGGACCTCTGTCAAAGGGAAAATAAAGGAATAAGAAAGAGAAGGTGACATTTTTAAAGTATCTTCAATACACTAGGCACTGAGCTAAATACGTTCATGCTTTCCATTTAAGTTGCACAATAATGCTGACAGGGGTAATTTAACCCCATTTAAAAATGAGGAAACTTGCTCAGAGTTCAGAGGGTTGACAGGTAATAGAGCTGGAGTCCAAATTCAGCTCCATCTGACTCCCAAAGTGTGTTCTTTCCATGTATTCTCATTTATATCACTCTTCTCCATCCGTCCAATACATCTTCCTGTTCCTTGTCTTGGATATATATGACAGCACATTCATTTAATAAATACTAAGGTTTTATTATATGCTAGAAATGAAAGAACCAAAAATATGTAAAACAGTATGCACCCTCACGCAGCTCACGGTTGGTATATGCATGTATGCTTGGGGGTTGGGACTGATAAAGAATGCACATTAGTAAGTACTTCTTAAGATGGAATGTTTATTCATTCATTTACTCATTCTTTCAGCAAATGCTTATTAAATACCTGTTCTATGCCAGGCATTATTCTGTGCCAGTGTTTATCAATCCTGGCTGCATATTAGAATAACCTACTGCATTTAAAAAAATAATGAATCCCTGACCCATTTAACTAATTCTAATTAATTGACAAGAGGTGGGGCCCTGGCATCAGTATGTTTTAAAAACCTTGTAGGGAATTGTAATATGCAGCCAGGATTGAAAAACACTCTTTTATGTTCTAGAGATGCAGTGGTGAACAAACAGGAGAAGAAGCACTCAGGGTCATATTCATAGGATATGTGTCCCTCCTTATTTAGATGGAGGAAGAGGTAGATAAACAGGGAGAGAGGAAGATGAAGCTGGAATGTCTGGCATATACATAAATCATTTTGGGCCTTAAATTCAAGGCAGTGTGGATGGTTCAAAGCAGGGTAATGACATAAAGACTGAGGTACCTCCATGTTCTACATTTCTGTCATCTGGACTAAATAGAGGGATCCACCATCCTAAGAGTTTTGATCAGACTGATTGACACAGAGATTTGCAGGCTTACTTTTCTCAGACTATTTAACATCAATTCACCTTCAGATGACTGGGTCAAATGAGAGTGGAAGGAGTGTTAAGAATTTCCCTCATAATCTTATTAAGTGGTTGGGTTTCACACTAGATCAAGCCAATGAGAGGACTGAGGGAGGGTATTTAAACTTAAATTTAATTTAAATCCAGTTTTGCTCTCATTTGTAGCATGAGCTTCATTTTGTTTATGCTAGTCTTGACTTTGGAATCAGACAGGACTGGATTTGAGCTCCAGGTTAATTTTGACTAGCTAGGTGACCTCGGGCAAATGGTGCCATCTCTCAGTGCTCCAACTTCCTCATCTGTAAAATGGGGTTTAAAATAGTGTCTACTTTCTGGGGTTTCTGTGAGGGTGGAAAGAAGATAATGGACATACTGCATTTCTGGCTTAGAGCAAATGCCCACTTAATATTACCTGTCCTTCTTTGTTATTAATAATATTAGCTGCCATTCCTCATTATCACGTCACAACTTTTTGTGCATAAGCAAACAAATAAGGAATGTGACTAAGTCTGTAAATGCAAGTAAATTGTGAGGGAGAATAATTGAGGTATATGCATTTAATGTACCCTAATAACACTATACGGGAAGTACTTTTCTATTCATTTTATAAATATTAACTTCTCATAACTCTGAGAGGGTATTATATTTTTACATTTTATTATAGAAACACTTTTAGAGAAAATTTATAACTTATAACGAACCTCCACGTCCGCGTCTCCCATCATCGGCAATTACCAACATTTTGCCAATCTTGTTTTATCTATGGATTTCTACTTATTTTTCTGTAATATTTTAAGACAAATCCAGGACATCATGTCATTTTACCTATAAACATTTTAGTACGCAGTATGCATCTCTAATGGATAAGTGTGTGTGTCTATAATGTTTTCTCTCTCTCTCTCTCTCTCTACCATCATGCTGTAATTACACCTAACAAAATTAACAATAATTCCTTAGAATCTAGGACTCATTTCATATTGAAATTTGCCCCGTTGCCTCAAACATATCTTTTTTATGGTCTGCCTATTCAAATCAGGCCAAAGTCCACACACTGAGTTGACTAATATGTCTCTTAAGTCTCTTTTACCCTGTCATAGTGTGAAAGAGTATTATTCTCACTTCATATAACAGATGAAGAAATTAAGATACAGAGAGGTGAAGTCACATGCTGAATGTCACACAGCTGGAAGAATGGATGTCACTATCGGTGACAGCAGAATAGGTTTTGGATTTTTAGAGAGTTTCTCAAAGGACAGACGCTCAGTGTCTCCCCATTTCCTTTGCCCCCAGTGACTGAAAGAGACTAAGTGTTCTGAATTTTATCTTCAACCTCTCTCTAGCTTCCTGCAAAATATAATACTAAAAGATTCTCCAGTTTTCAGCTCTTAAACATCTGGTTCCAGCTCACTTCAAAAGGTGATTTAAAATCTGTCCTCGGATTTTTGTAGGAGTGGTAGTGAGTGTGAAGTTTAGAAAATCAAATACCCTTGACTCTAGGGCTTCTCATTTATTCATTTGCTCATTCCAAACATTTATTGGGCGGTCTCTCCAGGCTTTACCCTGCACTGCACTAGGAGCTCTGGGTAAAGAAATGGATAAGAAAGCTTCCGTCCTCAAGAAAATCTAGTCTAGTGTGTATGCTGGGGGTTGGGAAAGAGAAACAGCTCTAGTGCAGCAAGAAGTACTGAGTTAGAGGGGACACAGGGTGTTATCAGAACATCTGCTCTGATGAGGAGACACTTCTATAAGTGAGTGGTGATTAGATAGGAAGAGAAATAGAAGACAGTGCTTGCAAGATGCAGAGGAAGAAGAAACTCGAGCTGATCCAATTTCTTGAAGTAGTTCAATCTGGCCTGAGTGCAAATGTGAGAAGGGAGAAATGTAAAAGTTCACGTTTAGAGAGTGTGGCAAGGCATAATGGCCATCACAGGCCATGTCAAAAAGTCTCTATTTTAGTTCATTTATTTATCTTTTTTTGGCCACACCTTGCAGCATGCGGGATCTTAGTTCCCCGAGCAGGGATTGAACCCGTGCCCCCTGCAGTGGAAGCATGGAGTCTTAACCATTGGACAGCCAGGGAAGTCCCAAAAAGTCCCTATTTTGAGGGCAATCTTTTGAAGGGCTCTAAGGAGGAAGTGACACCATCAGGTTTGCACCCAAAATTTTCCTCTGGTTGCTCTGTGGATAACAACAGTTGTCAAAAAAGCCTGGGAGCCAGAAGGCTAGGTGGTGGCAGTGACAGAGGGGATGAGGAAATGGAAAACCCCGTAAAGTAGAGCATGAGGATGGAGAGGTAGCCTTGGAGGGGTCACTGCTTTCCAAAGCCTGGCCCCTCAGTTTTGTGGCTCTAGAAATTTATCTTACCTCTCTACATCAAAGGGTAATGGGATTTTGGAGAAACCATGGTGTAGTGAATGAGTATAAGACAGGGGGCAGAAGACATAGACTTCTGTCCTGCTTGCTTTCTAACTGTGCCCTCATGGGCATGGCCCTTTACTTTGAGGACCTCTTGTGTCCTCATCTATGGAGTGGGACCATGACAGCTATGTTCCTTTCCTGAGAGTTCTGGGAGAATTAAATAAGCCACATCACACTGAAGCAATTTGTAAACTCTAAAGAACTTTACAGTTGGGCATAATGTTCTGGATTCTGTGAACGAGCGTCAAACCACAAGTAGTGTCTATGTGGACCGCAGAGCGGGTCTGAGCTCTAGCGGATTCCATTTCTGGGAGAGACTTTAAAATTCCTTGCATGAGTGCTAGCAAATCCAATCTCAAAATATTCTCATAGGCCACATGTTTGTCTTTCCTCAGTTTTGCCATCACATCAGTTTCTGATTAGGGTTACAATTTGAGCCGGGAAGCAACTTTGGAAGAGACATGAGTGCTGTCAGCAGATGAGGGAGGAGGTGGAAAGGGAGGGAGATTGCTATAACCCCTGTTCTGGTTGGGATTCTTAATGAATATGAAAGGTAAGCAGAAACTCAATAGTAACCCCTGAACTTGCCCCATGTTATCTCTCAGAACACACACCCTCTTCCAACTTATGCCTCCAAAGGAGAGCAGGCTTCCTGTCAAACTATTGCAAGGAAGGATCCAGACCCAGAGGAAACAGAGAATGAAGCAACTCATGGCTGTTTCTGCTTCCCCCAGTATTTCTATTTCAGGATTTTCTATGTGGACGAGGCAGTTTCTACCTCTGAGAGCATGAAAGGAGATAATTATTCTTACTATGTTCATGGTCCTTTCCCATTAAGTGCCTACTCCGTGCCACCCAGGCATTCTTTTCAAAGTTTTATTAAGTGCTCATGTTATTGTCCCCATTTTGCAGAAAAGGAAACTGAAGTTCAGAAAGGTGAAGTAGCCACCCAGCTACTGAGCAAAGAATCAAGGATGTCTCATGCCTTAACTCATGCAAATCTCAAACAATAATGTGAGGCGGCTACTACTACTCTTTCTATTGTCAAGTGTATTACTGTTCTTCCCTGTTTCCCCCTCTACAGTGCCTCTCCCTGTGGGGGGATTATGCTTTGTGTTCACTGAAGGCCGACTCAGCAATGTGGAAGGTGAGCAGAAGTGACAGGTGTCACTGTTAAGTAGAAGCTTTCAGTTTCTGTGTCTGTTCTGTCATATTGCTTTTTTTCTTTGCCATTAGACCAACAACATTCCACACTGAAGCTGCCCAGTCAACCTGGGTCTCAAATTTAAGACGATACAAAGGAACGTCATAGTCATGCATGGACATATAGAAAAGAGTCCTGAGATATGGGGAGCATTTATTACACAGGGTAACCTAGCCTAAACCAACTAACATACCATTTGAAGACAATGAAGTTAAAAGAGGTTAAGGAGATGCTCAGATATTAAGTGATGCAGCTGAAACTGCAGTCAACTCTGTCCTATTCTAAATTGTGTGATCTTGACTGCTGTGTTACTCTTACTGTACAATCCTGGCCCCATGAGATTTTCCTGTATTCTACAGTGATTGCTTTAAAATAACAACGATGGCTAGTTTTAACAGACTGAAGAGTGGGAAGGTCCTTGGCAAGGAAGGGAAGTGGGTTAGAGCAGTGGTTTGTAATTTCAATGAACATACAATTCATCTGGGAATTTTGTTAAAATGCAGATACTAGTAGGTCTGGGGAAGGATCTGAGATTCTGCATTTTAAACAAGTTTCCAAATGAAGCTTATACTGCTGGTGCTTGGACCACTCTTCGAGCAGCAAGCCTAGGGGATGCCAGTCAGTTCACCTTGGCGATGATAGAAAGGTAGTGATGCATAGTGGTTATGAATGTGTACACAGGACTGAAACTAGGGTCAGGCAAGCAAGGCAATGAAGGAGCAAAATTTAAGGAGGCAAAGTAGAGCATGTGCTGAACTTGCACGCTTAGGACCCTGAGAGGAGTGCCTCCTAGTTTAGTTCTGTTGTGATTTGTTTCCAGGTTGATTCTAACAATTGAATTTGAAAACCGCATTAACATAGAGACAGAAAGTATAATTAATATAGAGTCAGAGATTTCACCTTCACATTGGTTATGATGTCATTGACCACTATCAGGCTATTCCAAGGAGGATGCTCTTAATAATAGTATAAATGTAGGCTATTTTTTCATTAGAAAAAAAAAAAAGCTCAAAATCAGGTCATGTTTCAGTTAGCTTCATGTGAAACATGTTATTAGTAACTTTTGGTTTATGTGTTTATTTCTACAATTTCTGATTATCTTTCTTTTTTTCTTTTGTTCTGTCCCTTCATTGTACCTTCAAGATTTTTCAAGCTTGCAGTTATACTATAGTGTCTATAAAATCAACCCCACCATCAATATCCTTCAGAAAATTTCTTCCTGAAATTTTCTGTGCTATTTTCCCAAACTGGACTGAATATTTCTATAATAAGATATTTGACAAAACATTCATTTCTTGTTGTCTCTAAGGTGTATCTATATCTGAAAGCTGAAGTTAAAATATTCTCAGTCACTCATATTCTAAAGAGAAACCTAAGAATCACCAACTTTGGGGCCACATTCCTCCACTGACCCCTAGGTCTTTCCAAGCAGCAGCAATCCATCCTGTTATCATGGACACCAACATCTCTTATCCTTATTCCTCAGTCTACATAAGAAGAGGACTGGGATAGGTAATGGGCATAGGGATCATCGAGTCACCTGAGTCCTTGCTAGCCTTGTAAAAAATGTAATTTTCTTGATAAGTGATTTTCCCTTATCAAGGAAATCTTAAGGAGGTAAGGAAAAAGAAATTCTCAACATCCCCCAAGCCAAGTAAATAACTAATAAAGATTTGGAATGCCTGCAAGGGAAGACTGACAAATTCCTTCCCTGATAGATATAAGACACAGAACCTGCAGCAACACCTAGTGGTAGGTGTTTTTGAGAAGGATTCCTATCTGTAACCTATTGGGCAGGTCAATCCCTTCTTCAGCTCAAGTCTCCTCCATGCACACCCTAGGATGTGGCTTTCTCTCTTTGTCTCATTAGTCAACAGTACCATCTGATCCCAAAAAGTGCTTAACTTCTTTCATCCATGATGCATCTACTAGTTTCTCTCCTCCCTCCCTCCCTTTTCCTTTTTTTCTTTCTTTCTTCCTTCCTTCCTTCCTTTTCTTTCTTTCCTTCTTTCTTTCTCCCTTCCTCCCTCCCTCCCTCCTTCTCTTCCTTCCTTCCTCTCACTTTCTCTATTTTTTTATTTCAGTTTTCTGCCTTCAGACATTTCTTTACATTTATTATCAGAGAATGGTGTTATGGACTGAATGCTAAGGAATCCCCACAATTCATATGTGATGGTAACCTCCAGAATGATGGTATTTAGAGGTGGGGTTTGGATGAGGTAGTTAAGGTTAGATTAGGTCAAATGGTGGGGCGCTCATGATGGGATTCATGCCCTTTTAAAAAGAGGAAGAGACATGGGTTCTTTCTCTCTGTGTGCACACACCAAGGAAAGAGCATTTGAGCACATACCCAGGAAGAAGGCCCTCACCAACAACCCAACCATGCTGGCTCCCTGATCTCACAATCCAGATTTGCAACTTCCAGAACTGTGAAAATTAAATATTTGTTGTCTAAGCCACCCAAGTGATGATAATGTGTTATGGCAGCCCAGGCTGGCTGAGACAGAAGGGGAGACTGATGCAGGTTTTCTGTCCCCCACTTTGAATGGCCTATCTCTCCCATAACATTAGCTTATGCTTCTGTCATTTACTGCTTAGCTGTATTATACACAGTTCTTTGTGTGTTGTTTACAAAAGAGACAGAATGACTAGAAGGAAGAAAACAGGCTGACAAATATTACAGACCTGGTTTAAATCCTGGCTCTTGTCACTTACTAGCTGCATGATCTTGGGCAAATTTAACTATGTTTGCCTTATCTGCATTATGTCGATAATAACAGCAAGAATAATAATGGTAACAACAATGACAAAATTAACAGCAATACCAGCTTCTCACTTGGTTTTAGTCATAAGTAGATATTGAATATTTAATTCACCTAGCTCAGGCATTACTTAATTTAATAAATGTATATTAAGCACCCGCTATGTGCCTGGTACTGTGACAGGTACTGGAGAATCTACAATAAACAAGAGAAATATAGTCTGTGCCCTCATAGAGCTTATGGTCTAGGTGTTGGCAAACTTACGGCACAGCCTATGGCCCAAATCCTGCCCTCGGCCTGTTTTTGCCCAGTCCTTGAGCTGAGATTAGTGTTACATTTTCATTCATTCATTCATTCATTCATTGATTTTTGGCTGCTTTGGGTCTTCGTTGCTGCACACGGGCTTTTCTCTAGTTGCGGCGAGCGGGGGCTACTCTTCATTGCAGTGTGCGGGCTTCTCACTGCGGTGGCTTCACTTGTTATGAAGCATGGGCTCTAGGAGCACAGGCTTCAGTAGTTGTGGCACACAGGCTCAGTAGTTGTGGCTCGCGGGCTCTAGAACGCAGGCTCAGTAGTTGTGGCACACGGGCTTAGTTGCTCCGCGGCATGTGGGATCTTCCCGGACCAGGGCTCAAACCTGTGTCCCCTGCACTGGCAGGCGGATTCTTAACCACTGTGCCACCAGGGAAGTTCAGTGCTACATTTTTAAAGGGTTGTTTAAAAATAAATAAATAAATAAATAAATGCAATAAAAACTTGCAAAGCCTAAAACATTTACTAACTGTCCTTTGATAAAAGAGTTTAAGTTTCCCTGGTCTAATGGAACACATAGAAATCATTCAATAAATGCTTTTCACATGCCAATATTTAGAGGGACATTCCTTGCACAGGTTTCTGATTAATTTCTGTATCCCTTCAATTCCCTATAGGCTTATTGTTGCCCTTGCAATAAAAATCAAACTTTCAGGAGGTTACAGGCCCTGCATAGGTGACCCATGTACCTCCCCAGCCTCCTCTAATTATAGTCTTTTCATATTTCTGCCACACCAGGGTTCTTTCTGTTCAGCAAATATTGCACACATGCCTCAGCCCAGGGTATTGTTACTCCCCAGTCCCCCCATTTAGCTTGTTTACTTCCTACTTGTCCTCCAGAATTCAGCTTTAAAGTCATTCCCTTTGGGAAAATTTCCTTGACCTCTCCTTGCTAGATCAGCTCTCTCCCACACTCCTTTATTTGTTCTCACGGTCCCTGATACTTATGGTAACTTTATATTCTTATTTGTGATTATTTTATTACTGTCACTTCCACAAGTTAGTTCCATGAGGGCAGGGGCTGTATTGCCTTTGTTTATTATTTTATCTCCAGCATCTGGCATCTTTCCTGGTGCTCAATAAATATTAGGTAAATGAATGAAAGCAAGAGTGAATGATTCAGCGTCATGTTTATTGAAAAGAAATAGATCAGAAAGCATATAGGATTCTTGCAACATGGGAATGCTTTCCTTTCCCAGGCAAAACACAAATGAAATTTCGGTGGCTCCATTAAAATAGTCCCTTTATTCTCTGCGTATAATTAATGGAGGCCCAGTGAGCTGTTTGTGCTGACACATCATCTGCACCACACAGCAAATGCATTGGTTACAGAGCTATCTGGGCCGAAGCTCATGAAACATTTGCAAATGTCCTGATTTACACAGAGAAAATTGGTTCACCTGAATGACAAGGTTTGCATGCAAGGGAAATGTTCTTTGCTATTTTCTAGCTGTGTTCTAGGAAGCCTCAAACTACCAAAGAAACAGACATCAGCAGTCCCCTCTAGAAGGCAAAGACCAGAGGTCACCTTGAAGGAGGACAAAGGTTCTGAGATTAACTTTACCCCATGGGGGTCCTCATGTGAGCTTCTGAAACTGTATACAGATTATGTGTTTATATATGTGCCTTGTTGTAAGAAGAGATGTTTAAAGATTTATTAGGTTCTCACCGGAATCTGTGTCACCCCAACAGTTGAAAGCCAGTGATTTAAGAAAATCCAGGGTTTCCCTAGCCTTGAATTTGTTAATTTTTTAAAAAGAAGACAAAGAATAAGGAGCAGAGATGTACATAAGTCCTGAAGGGATCCTTCCTATTTCTAGTCCCAACCTTCCCTGATGCACTGTGCAAATGAGGCAATTCAGATAAGGCTGGAGAGATGACTTGCCTGGGCCTTTACAGCAAATGAGATACAAGCCCAGGACAAAAATCCTGCCAGCCTAATGTCCTTTCCACCACACCTTGCTGTCCACTAATATAATCATTTATTGTTTCATTTTGTTCCCCATTTAGTCATTCAATTTCTTTCCCATTCACTTATTCTTTCTTACTGTCCCACACTATCACTTTCTCAACATGAATCTGTAAAACCACAGTTGACCCTTGAACAACACCGGTTTGAATTGTGCAGGTCCACTTATACACGGATTTTTTAAAGTAGTAAGTGTACAGTATTACATGACCTATGGTTGAATTTATGGATGCAGAACCATGGATACAGGGGAACTGCGAATAAGGAGGGCTGACTATAAATTATACATGGATTTTCTACTGTGCAGTGGATCAGTGGGATAGCTCCCTGCCCCTCCAGGTTGTTCAAGGGTCAATTTTATTTATCAGTTGTGACTGGATCATTTCTAAGAAGAATTTTGGTTTCAATAAATGATTACTCAAAAAGGCTGATGAATTAGAAAATGAAATTCAATAGGAAAATACATCCATCTTCTCCTTTCCAGATGCATCTCTCAAGTGAAAGTAAAGGAATAAAGAATCATATAAATGCACAAGAAACAAGAGACTTAAAGAGGAAGAAAGGGCACTGCTTGAGAGACTTCAATAAATTTTAGAAATTAAAGATGGAGGATTCAACAAAGGAATAGAACCTATAAAATAAGTTCATGCAGAGGGAGACACTGATGAAAAACAAACCAATATGTCCTAAGAAGTCAATACATAAAGGCAACAGACATCACAGAGGATGGTGAAAATTGGGAGACTGATTGAATGTTTATGTACAAAGGAATTGAACATCACTCCAGTCCCTGAGTTCTCATCAACCCCACAGCAGTTCTGCATAGAGACCAAAGGCAGGAGATTGGAGGGAAACTGAATAATTCTAGAGAAAAGAATATGGTTATCATGATCAATCAATAAAATTAGTGACTTACACCCCTTCACTCTGATATGAAGCCCAACGATAAGCTTCTGCCATGTATACAAAGCTTATATCTATCTTATGAGCCTAGGCAGTAAAGAATCAACTGACAGTTCAGAAAAACTTCAGAGAAAAGGAGAAAATCCTAAACAAATAAATAGGAAGGAGGAAAAGCTGGAAGAAAACAGATGAGGCAGGCAATAGAATAAAACTTTGCAACCAAAGCTTATTAATAATATAAGCTAGATGTATCTATAAAAAAGAAAAGAACGTTATGAAAAAATAACAGTGGGAAAGAAGAAGTAAGTCTTATAAATTATGTATGTGTGTGTATACCTCCAATAGAAGAGTTAAAAGATAAAGTTGAGAAAATATTCAGAGTAGAAAAAGACAAAAAAGAGAAAGTTGTGTGGGTCTGCTCTGCAAAAGACACTATCAACAAAATGAAAAAAACAAGCCACAGACTAGGAGAAAATATTTTGCAAAAGATACCTTTTAAAGAACTGTTATCCAAAATATACAAAGAACTCTTAAAACTAAACAATAAGAAAACAAAGAACCTGATTTTAAAATGGACCCTTAAGAGACTTCACCAAACAAAATATACAGAGAGCAAATAAGCACACAAAAAGATCTTCCACATTATATGTCATCAGGGACATGCAAATTAAAACAACAAGATACCACTACATGCCTATTAGAATGCCCCAAATCTGGAATACTGGCAACACTAATTGCTGGTGAGGATGTGGAGCAACAGGAACTCTCATTCATTGGGAATGCAAAATGGTCAGCCACTTTGGAAAACAGCTTGGTAGTCTCTTACAAAACTAAATATTCTTACTTTAAGATCCAGCACTCGCACTCCCTGGTATTTACCCCAAGGTGTTGAAAACTTATGTCCACCCAAAAACTTGCACACGAATGCTTAAAACAGCCTTATTTATAATTAGCAAAACTTGGAAGCAACCAAGATGTTCTTCAGTACGTGAATGAATAAACAGTGGTACATTCAGACAATGGAATAGTATTCAGCACTAAAAAGAAATGAGCTACTAAGCCATGAAAAGACATTATGGAAACTTAAATACACATTACTAAGTGAAAGAAGCCAAACTAAAAAGGCTATATTCTGTATGATTCTAACTATGTAACATTTTGGGAAAGAAAAAACTATGGAGACAGTAAAAAGATCAATGGTTGCCAGGGGTTAGGGGGAAGGAGGGATGAATAGGAAGAGCACAGAGGATTTTTAGGGTGGTGAAAACACTCTGTATGATACTATGATGGTGGTTATATGTCATCATGAATTTGCTTAACCCTATAGAATATACAACACCAAGAATGAACTCTAATGTAAACTACGGACTCTGGATGATAATGATGTACCAATAAATGTTCATCAGTTGTAAAAGGTGCATCACTCTGGTGGGGGATATTTTTAATGGGGGAAGCTATGCATATGTGGGGCAGGGAATATAGGAGAAATCTCTGTACCTTCTGCTCAACTTTCGTGACCCTAAAACTGCTCTAAAACAATAAAGTTTATTAAAAAAAAAAAGTGTCAGCCATTATCCTTGTATTGCTTGTCAGCTCCAAATGCAACCTTCACAGTTTTCTCTAAGATAAGGGAGATGGGTCTTATAAATATTTCTACTTTACCAGCTGACATAATGTTACACTTTGTCAGTAGAGGGAACTGGAGGGACACTGGAGAATGAAGGGGTTTCCTTTCGGGTTCTACTTTGCTCCTGTCCCCAGATTCCTGTGGGCACACAGCTTCAGCAGCACCCAGTTCTTGTACAGTGTGGTGGCCAGTAATGCCCAGTGGTCAGCAGGACATGGAATCTCCCCCAGGACCCTCTTGTGTGATTCTGTGACATGTTCTTAGGCATAGCATCTCCCTGTGAAGGGCTTCCTCCTGGCACTCCAGAGGACAAGTTGCAGTGAGTCCTGCTCGTGAAGCACCTCAGTGAACTTCTCTCTTATCCATTGAGCCGTGCGAGACACATCCTCTCCAATGAGACCTAGATCTCACTCAAGGGCTGGGAGGACTCTTCCTTTGGGTTCTATCACAGCGCTAGGGATAGTGGCCATTACTTATATCTGCTATTCCAATATGCTTTAGAGTTGCCTTTACCTTTTGTTAGCCAATTCCCCATTACTACAATGCTATGTTGTAATTAATAATTTTTTATATTAAACCACCCCACCCCCAGTTAAAATTACTGTGTAATTTCTGTCTCTTGATTGGACCTGATGGGTTATGGTAGGAGACAAAAGAACATTAAAAAAACATATGTAGAACATATACAGATAATAGGAATTCTATTTTTGAAAAAAAATAAAGGAAATTTCTTGAATTAAAAGATAAAAGAGTTTCCAGATTGAAAGTTCCAATAAGTGACCAGATTTTTTAAAAAGCTAAAAAGGACCCTTATAAGCTACATAATCATAAACTTTTATAACTTGATCTTTACCAAGGGCAAATAGAAGATTCTAGAAACTTCCAGTTTGGATGGGGAAGATAATCTATAAAAAGCAACAAAAATCAGAATATATCAATGTAACAATGATGTTAAGTTTATAGAATGTTATGAAAGTAAGACAGGCAATTACTCAATCTAGTAAAAATGCACTCCAAAAACATTCAAGAAAGGAAAAGCAAATTCCATGTTCATTTGTATAAATAGATAATATTAACACAGGTATTTTATTTAAATTTAAATATAATTACGTTTGTTTTATGGAAAGATGTAAGTGTGGAGAAAAAAATGCCTGAAGTTGATAAATCAAACAATATTACTAGGAACATAGTCTTTAGAAACACAGTGCTACATACTAGAAAATAATGTTAACAATGATTTTAAGAAATGAGGTTCCTTTTGAGCAACAAGAATAGAGAACAGGGTGTGGTGTTGCTGGGATTTATTATAAAACTTTCTGACCATTTATTCAAGCCATGAGCATGTATATATTTTTATTAAATTGTAAAATAAAAAGCCAAAAATAAAACTTCCATGGAGGAGATGCATGAGATAATGAATGAAAGAAATCAGCTAAGTGTTTAGGAGAGAGTTATCATTCAGTGAGTGGGAGTTTTGGTATAATAAGTGTTGAAGAAATAAGTTTGGGAAAAAGTCTACAACTTAGCATTAAATTTGGACTTTAACTTCAAGGAAGGTGGTAAAGAACAGGTAAAACCTGACACAAGTAAGCATACCCATTCTTGAGATAACACAAACTTTTTCTGTTATTCAATTTTAGATAGATGTTATCACCTGGATGGTTCAAAAGGGTCAATGAACATCACTTTAAATGATGTCTTAGACAAGGTTCTGACTGGAAAAAAAGAAATCAATCTTTCCAACAGTGTTTCTTTCTTATGCACTTGCCTCACAACTAACAAACACACCAGCAAATACATCCACGTAATAACAACAATACAGATAATGGCATTAAAATCTTAATAGATATATGCATATTTTAACAACTATAAAAGACTAAATCAATCTCTGTGGATTGTTTCTAATTTAACAAGATTCTGACAGTCTAATTAATAAAAGATTCGAGTATAGCGTATTTGGAAGAGTGGATCAATAACAAGCTTTTCAAGTAGCTCCTTTCCAGGACTGAGGTCAGTTAAAAGCACTTTGGCATCATTTGCAGTCAGGTAATTGTTCTCTTCTCAGCAGAGGTTAGGCTTGGGTTGACCATGTGCTTCAAGAATGCTCAGGAATTCAGAGACTGGGTTGCCCAGAAACAAGTGATTCACCAAACCTTTAAAATATATTGCTGAAACCAATTCCATGTTACATTTCAAAAGTAGCACCATAACTAAAGTCAATCTGAGGTCATGTGATCAAGTTGCATCAGCTGGTTTCAATTTAAGGCTGACAGGTCACATTTTAAGCAACAAAAAAGAAGTCTCATTACTAAGTGATATTTGCAAAGGAATCTATCCACTGGTCTGATCAATATCCCCAAATATATCTCTTAATGAAATTCACTGAGTAAGAGCAATAGATATAATACACACACACACACACATATATATATATGTGTGTGTGTATATATATATATATATATATATCCCCACATACAGTCAGCAATGTTGAAGAACTGAGTGAACTCTATCCCCACCCTCCTGGACACAAAATAATAGGATATTGTGATAGGCTTCAAATGGTCAATTAGAGTCAGAAATGAACACTTAAATATGTGGTCTGGTAATCAGACTCCAGGATGAATGCAGTGAGAACTCTGCTCTAAATATCAGAAAGTTTAATTTCTCTCTCAGCTTCAACCACAATTAACTTGACCAATTTCAGCTGCCTCATTCCTTTTTTGATGTCACTTTTCTCATCAGGTAGAATTATAATACAATACCAACGTTTCTCACAATATTGTCTTGAGAGTCACACAAGATGATATAAACGAAATGGTTTTAAAATGGTGTAACGGTCTGTGCAGATTTAGAGTAATAGAACAGCTGTATGAAAATGTCTGTATAAAAAGTTCAAATTCTGAGCAAAAGTGAGAGTTTATTGGCTCACGTAATTGGGGTACAGATGGCCCCAGGGAGCACTAGTTACTTCAGAATTATCCAGAATCTTTTTTTTTTTCTTTATTCCTATTACCTGCATCACCCTATGTTTTGACTTCTTTTTCTTACACCACAAGGAGGTTTTCTATGCAGTGGGTAGAGTGGAGGCAGCAAACAACATATATCTCTTGGCTTATTTTAAGCGAGTTTAGTCATGTAAAGAGAGATCTTCTATCAGAATTTGCTTATAAATTTCCAAGGAAGGACTCTAATTGGACCACCTTGGATCACACACCCCTATCTGAGTCAATGACTATGGCCAAGGAAAGGGTTTTAGCCAGACCTGGTCACATGAATGCCATGAACTACACACAGTGATAGATATTCAGCTCTTCAAAGTAAGGGGGTGCTATTACTAGAGGAAGGTGCAAAGAAATACTGGAGGAAAAATATCAGATGTCTACCACGTCGGTGGTAAAGTTCCTGTGTATCTCTCTATCACATTCCACAGAATGGAATTGTTTCTTGACTCTTCCAGACTGCATATATATGTCTGATTCACTTTTGTATTCTAGCATATCTCACAGGACCTAACATAGATTAGTTGCTCAATAAATATAGATTGAAAGAATGAATAAATAAAATTTCTGTTAAAACTGCAGAGGACTCTGCTATCCCAGTTCTTCTATGTATATGGAGAATCAACTCCTATGTGCCTCCACTCCCAAACTCTCCTAGGCTCAAAGGTGCTACTTGGGAACTCCTTCTCTGTCTAATTAATCAAATATTTACTTGGCACCGATTATGAGAAAATCCCTGTGCAGAGTTCTTCAGATGATTCAGAAGTGTGGATTGAGAATTACTTCTTGGTTTCCTAAATGGTAAATGGGAAGCTCTATTTTAAGAATCTTATAGCCAGATTGCCAAATCATGGCATCTGGTCTAAAATGAACAATCCTTGGAATCATATGTGTGGCAAATGCTCATATAATACACTCACATGATCTATAACATTGAAGTTCAGAGATAAGATAAACTAAGACCACTGAAATCAGTGCAAAAGCTAGATGACCAGGAGGGAAAGCAAGGTTCTGATGACAGTGAGCAGGAAGGAACAAGTATATTTGTGGGCCTACTATGAGCCAGGCACTATGCTCAGCATCTTACCACTGTCTTATTATTATATATCTCTCCCAGCCCTGGGAGGCGGGCATTTCTATCTTTTCTATCTCTACTTGGCAAAGTACAAAACTGAGGCTCTGGGAGATTAATCAGTGAGACAACGAAAAGAATACAAGGTTTATAACCATGCATTGATGTTTTCAGTGCTGGTGAACTTTTCCTTATGGTGTAATTAATCATATATACATCACATCAGTCAGTGTATCCATGCAAAGATGACTAATCAGAAGATATAATAGATGAATTATAGATACATTGATACAGATAATTATAAAAATGTTAATAGGTAATATAAATTGATCATAGGTGATAGATTATAAAGATGAATGGGAAATGAAGATACATGAATATATAATTGAGTTAGATTGATAGGTATGTTCATATATATATTCATACAGGGATACTACCAACCCTGTTTTGTGAAAAATCAACTTGGCCAGATATAATGTGTTTTGGTGAGAAGATAATCGGGTAATAATGGGGAAGCCATGATCTGCTTCTACCTCTTTCATTGCTTCTCTGGCTGTGTGTCCTTGTCGTTTCTCATCTTCAGCTTCATCGTGTGTAAAGCGAGGATCATAAATGAAGCCCAGCCCACTCTCACAGGGTAGCTTTGAGGATCCTACAAGGAAATTGTTGGGGGAAGCACCTTGGAAGTTGTAAGATGCTCTGTTGCCCCCCTGGGTTCGACCTGGGTAGTTTTGCAACTTCTTCTGAAAAGAAAGCCAGCCTCATCTCAGATCAGGAAATAGCTTATTTTTTTACAGGATGCCTGAGCTTGGTTGCTGCCTGCCCATCACTGGATGTGTCTTTTATCAGCTTTCACATCGCCTCTACCTTGCAGCTCAGCTCATATCATCAAAAACCACTCTGGTGCCCTCCATGTCAGCAAATGTTTGTCAGCTGTTGTATCTCTTGCACCATCTCCAAAGCTGAGCTCAGTAACAGACCTTTTTTGATGCCAGATGATCTGAAAGCAGGATGGAAAGTGAAGAGAATGTTTTCCCAGTCAAGATCAATATGCCTTTAACCTTCCTTCCCTTTATCCTTGAGGAAACGTCTCTTCTCACCTCCCTGGCAGTTTCTTCCCTTCCACACTCCTGCCTTTTCATTCTCCTCTCCCCGCAACTCCCCCCACCTCCATCACGGCCTGGTTAGAATTCAGCATGTCTTCCTTTTGGAGCTCCTGTGTTAATATCCATCATAATGGGTTCTGCTGGATTGCTTTTCCCACACACAGTCCCCTATTTCTTTGGACCAAAGAAAACAAGGAGTTACTCTCTTTGAGCCAGAAGACAGACGTTTGAATCTTGCTCTGTTATGATGAGCAACATGACCTTAGATAACTGATTTCATCTATCTGAGTCTTGCTTTCCTTTCCTGCAAATTGGGGGCAACAATATCTGCCCTCTCATCCCCTGCAAGCATGGAGCATTTATGATGGAAAGGCCTTAGATCTTAAATCCTGTATCTGAACATTTTAGTGGCAAGCAGTTTAAGTTTTTACTTAAAAACACATACGGTGTACTTTTTAAATGTGAAAAACTACTTTAAATTTTTAAAATACTGTTCCAATCAGATAATCTTAATGAAAGCCTTATAAGGCATGCGTTAGCAATATCCCTGTTTTATAGATGAAGGATCAGAGGCAAAGAAAGTAAGGAAACTTACCCCAAATTACATATTTAGTATGTTATGGGACCAGAATTTGAATCCAGTCACTTGGGTTCCAGAAACTGTGATTTTAATCACTGTGCTATGTTACCTAAGCAATTCAGTGTTCCATTACTAGGAGAGTAGATGGGTGTCATGTTTTGGATGTATATCATGGTGTACTTAGAGCAACATACTAGGATAGCTAGGTAATGTCATGGTAATAAATGAGCACTAAAAAATTTATTTTTTACTCCTGCAGAGTACAGTGGTGTCTAGACAAACTCTTCAGTTGATCATTTGATGACTCAGAAAACAAGAACCACATAATGGTGAACACCCCCACAATGGAGTGCTATTCATCAGTTAAAAGTAGTGAACTAGATGGACACATTATAATAAGAAAGACTACTAAAGACACAGTATTATATGAAGAAACAGAGCATGATATACAATTTAATTTCAGTTAAAATATGTGCAATAAAACAATACACATTTTGCAAGAATGCGCACAAAGGAAAGTATACATTGAATACATTAAAATGGATTTACATATATCCATTTTATATCTACCCATGTATTTATCGATCTGTTTACCTATCAATCTGTCTATCAGCATAAAGAGGAAAGTAGAAGTGAAGAATAGATATATAAGAACTGTATACATTAAAAAGAAATCAAGCAAATAGCCTCGCATCAATGAAGACCATGAGGCATGAGCTGAGACTTATGATTAATTCAAATATCTAAAGAAGAGTTTTGTGAAGTATAGCCCATGGGCCAAATCCCACCTGCCACCTGGTTTTGTAAATAAAGCTTTATATTTTTTAATGTTTTATTGTAAATAAAACATTCATTTGTTTACATATTATCGATGGCTGCTTTTGCAATACAATGGCAAATTGAATAGTTGCAGCAGACAGGACTCCCCAACAATGTCAAAAATATTTGCTATCTGGAACTTTATAGAAAAATGTTTGCATCCTAGAGAAGAGAGAAGAGAGACCATATATTACTCAGTACGTCAGTCAGGGTTCTGTTAAGAAGACAGAAGCCATCAGGAAGCTTGCACAAACCTCTTGGATAGCCTCATCCACTAGAAGGCAGACAGCAGAAGCAAGAAGAACTACAATTCTGCAGCCTGTGGAATGAAAACCACATTCACAGAAAGATAGACAAAATGAAAAGGTAGAGGACTATGTACCAGATGAAGGAACAAGATAACCCCCCAGAAAAACAATTAAATGAAGTGGAGACAGGCAACCTTCCAGAAAAAGAATTCAAAATAATGATAGTGAAGATGATCCAGGACCTTGGAAAAAGAATAGAGGAAAAGGTCGAGAAGACGCAAGAAATGTTTAACAAACACTTAGAAGAATTAAAGAACAAACAAACAGACATGAACAATATAATAACTGAAATGAAAAATACACTGGAAGGAATCAATAGCAGAATAACTGAGGCAGAAGAACGGATAAGTGACCTGGAAGACAGAATGGTGGAATTCACTGCCATGGAACAAAATAAAGAAAAAAGAATGAAAAGAAATGAAGATAGCCTAAGAGACCTCTGGGACAACAGTAAATGCAACAACATTCACATTATAGGGGCCCCAGAAAGAGAAGAGACAGACAAAGGACCCGAGAAAATATCTGAAGAGATTATAGTCAGAAACTTCCCTAACATGGGAAAGGAAATAGCCACCCAAGTCCAGGTAGTGCAGAGAGTCCCAGGCAGGTTAAACCCAAGGAGAAACACGCTGAGACACATAGGAATCAAATGGACAAAAATTAAAGACAAAGAAAAATTATTAAAAGCAACAAGGGAAAAATGACAAATAACATACAAGGGAACTCCCATAAGGTTAACAGCTGATTTCTCAGCAGAAACTCTACAAGCCAGAAGGGAGTGGTGCAATATATTTAAAGTGAAGATAGGGAAGAACCTATAACCAAGATTACTCTACCTGGCAAGGATCTCATTCAGATTCGATGCAGAAATCAAAAGCTTCACAGACAAGCAAAAGCTAAGAGGATTCAGCAACACCAACCAGCTCTACAACAAATGCTAAAGGAACTTCTCTAAGTGGGAAACACAAGAGAGGAAAAGGACCTACAAAAACAAACCCAAAACAATTAAGAAAATGGTAATGGGAACATACATATCGATAATTACCTTAAACGTGAATGGATTAAATGCTCCAACCAAAAGACACAGGCTTGCTGAATGGATACAAAAACAAGACCCATATATATGCTGTCTACAAGAGACCCACTTCAGACCTAGGGACACATACAGACTGAAAGTGAGGGGATGGAAAAAGATATTCCATGCAAATGGAAATCAAAAGAAAGCTGGAGTAGCAATACTCATATCAGCTAAAATAGACTTTAAAATAAAGAATGTTACAAGAGACAAGGAAGGACACTACATAATGATCAAGGGATCAATCCAAGAAGAAGATATAACAATTATAAACATATGCACCCAACATAGGAGCACCTCAATACATAAGGCAAATGCTAACAGCTATAAAAGAGGAAATCGACAGTAACACAATAATAGTGGGGGACTTTAACACCTCACTTACACCAATGGACAGATCATCCAGACAGAAAATTAACAAGGAAATACAAGCTTTAAATGACACAACAGACCAGATAGATTTAATTGATATTTATAGGACATTCCATCCAAAAACAGCAGATTACACTTTCTTCTCAAGTGCGCATGGAACATTCTCCAGGATAGATCACATCGTGGGTCACAAATCAAGCCTCAGTGAATTTAAGAAAATTGAAATCATATCAAGCATCTTTTCTGACCACAACGCTATGAGATTAGAAATCAATTACAGGGAAAAGAAACCACAAACACATGGAGGCTAAACAATACGTTACTAAATAACCAAGAGATCATTGGAGAAATCAAAGAGGAAATCAAAAAATACCTAGAGACAAATGACAATGAAAACACAACGATCCAAAACCTATGGGATGCAACAAAAGCAGTTCTAAGGGGGAAGTTTATAGCTATACAAGCCTACCTCAAGAAACAACAAAAATCTCAAATAAACAATCTAACCTTACACCTAAAGGAACTAGAGAAAGAAGAACAAACAAAACCCAAAGTTAGCAGAAGGAAAGAAATCATAAAGTTCAGAGCAGAAATAAATGAAATAGAAACAAAGAAAACACTAGCAAAGATCAATAAAACTAAAAGCTGGTTTTTTGAGAAGATAACCAAAATTGATAAACCTTTAGCCAGACTCATCAAGAAAAAGAGGCAGAGAACTCAAATCAGTAAAATTAGAAATGAAAAAGAAGTTACAGTGGACACTGCAGAAATACAAAGCATCACAAGAGGCTACTATAAGCAACTCTATGCCAATAAAATGGACAACCTGGAAGAAATGGACAAATTCTGAGAAAGGTAAACCTTCCAAGACTGAACCAGTAAGAAACAGAAAATAGGAACAGACAAATCACAAGTAATGAAACTGAAACTGTGACTAAAAACCTTGCAACAAGCAAAAGTCCAGGACCAGATGGCTTCACAGGTGAATTCTATCAAACATTTAGAGAAGAGTTAACACCCATCCTTCTCAAAGTCTTCCAAAAAATTGCAGAGGAAGGAACACTCCCAAACTCATTCTATGAGGCCACCATCACCCTGATACCAAAATCAGACAAAGATACAAAAAAAAAAAAAAAAAAAAAGGAAATTACAGACCACTATCACTGATGACTATAGATGCAAAAATCCTCAACAAAATACTAGCAAAAAGAATCCAACAACACATTAAAAGGATCATACACCATGATCAAGTGGGATTTATCCCAGGGATGCAAGGATTCTTCAGTATATGCAAATCAATCAATGTGATACACCATATTAACAAACTGAAGAATAAAAACCACATTATCATCTCAATAGATGCAGAAAAAGCTTTTGACAAAATTCAACATCCATTTATGATCAAAACTCTCCAGAAAGTGGGCATAGAGGAAACTTACCTCAACATGATAAATAAATAAATATACAACAAACCCACAGCAAACATCATTCTCAATGGTGAAAAACTGAAAGCATTTCCTCTAAGATCAGGAACAAGACAAGGATGTCCACTCTCACCACTATTATTCAACATAGTTTTGGAAGTCCTAGCCACAGCAATCAGAGAAGAAAAAGAAATAAAAGGAATACAAATTGGAAAAGAAGAAGTAAAACTGTCACTGTTTGCAGATGCCATGATCCTATACATAGAGAATCCTAAAGATGCCACCAGACAACTACTAGAGCTAATCAATGAATTTGGTTATGTTGCAGGATACAAAAGTAATGTACAGAAATCTCTTGCATTCCTATACACTAACAAAAGATCAGAAAGAGAAATTAAGGAAACAATCCTGTTCACCTTTGCAACAAAAAGAATAAAATACCTAGGAATAAACCTACCTAAGGAGGTAAAAGACCTGTACTCAGAAAACTATAAGACACTGATGAAAGAAATCAAAGATGACACAAACGGACAGAGAGATATACCATGTTCATGGACTGGAAGAATCAATACTGTGAAAATGACTGTACTACCCAAAGCAGTCTACAGATTCAATGCAATCCCTATCAAATTACCAATGGCAATTTTTTCACAACTAGAACAAAAAAATTTTAAAATTTGTATGGAGACACAAAAGACCCCAAATAGCCAAAGCAAACTTGAGGGAAAAAAACAGAGCTGGAGGAATCAGACTCCCTGACTTCAGATTATACTACAAAGCCACAGTAATCAAGACAATATGGTACTAGCACAAAAACAGAAATATAGATCAATGAAACAGGATAGAAAGCCCAGAGATAAACCCATGCACCTATGGTCAACTAATCTATGAAAAAGGAGGCAAGGATATACACTGGAGAAAAGACAGCCTCTTCAATAAGTGGGGCTGGGAAAACTGGACAGCTACATGTAAAAGAATGAAATTAGAACACTCCCTAACACCATACACAACAATAAACTCAAAATGGATTAAAGACCTACATGTAAGACCGGACACTATAAAACTCGTAGAGGAAAATATAGGAAGAGCATTCTTTGACATAAAGATCACTCTTTAACAGCAAGATCTTTTTTGACCCACCTCCTAGAGTAATGGAAATAAAAACAAAAATAAACAAATGGGACCTATGAAACTCAAAAGCTTTTGCACAGCAAAGGAAACTATAAACAAGATGAAAATACAACCCTCAGAATGGGAGAAAATATTTGCAAATGAATCAACGGACAAAGGATTAATCTCCAAAATATATAAACAGCTCACGCAGCTCAATATTAGAAAAACACACAACCCAATCAAAAAATGGGCAGAAGACATAAATAGACATCTCTCCAAAGAAGACATACAGATGGTCAAGACGCACATGAGAAGCTGCTCAACAACACTAATTATTAGAGAAATGCAAATCAAAACTACAATGAGGTATCACCTCACATGGGTTAGAATGGTTATCATCAGAAAATCTACTATGGAGAACAGTATGGACATTCATTATAAAACTAAAAATAGAATTACCATATGACCCAGCAATCCCACTACTGGGCATATATCCAGAGAAAACCATAATTCAAAAAGACACATGCACTCCAATGTTCATTGCAGCACTATTTACAATAGCCAGATCATGGAAGCAACCTAAATACCCATCGACAGACCAATGGATAAAGAAGATGTGGCACATATATACAATGGAATATTACTCAGCCATAAAAAGGAATGAAACTGGGTCATTTGTAGAGACGTGGATGGACCTAGAGACTGTCATACAGAGTGAAGTAAGTCAGAAAGAGAAAAACAAATATTGTATATTAACGCATATATGTGGAATCTAGAAAAATGGTACATATGAACCAAGAGAGACACAGATGTAGAGAACAAATGTATGGGCACCAAGGTTGGAAGTGGGGGGTGGTAGTGAGATGAATTGGGAGATTGGGATTACACTAATATGTATAAAATAGATAACTAATTAATAAGAACCTGCTGTATAAATAATAAATTAAAAAAAAAAAAAGACAGAAGCCATTCTATCTACTCCATGTACGAGTGACTGAATGTGGATATTAAGGGGTTACCGAACCACTGGTAGCTAAGGGAGCAAAGCTCTGGAAGTTGTCACAGAAGAACTCATCCTGACACAGGAAAGTGGGCTGTTCTCAAACCTTATCCATGACCCTACTGCAATTCACAGGAGTCTCTGAGAAGCGCATGCCATCTGTCTTATTCTGCAGCCGTGAGCATGAGGTTTGTGCAAGCTTTCTGGGAAGCCATTGTAAATCTCATGACATCTTAACATATCTAGCTGTAACTATCCCAGACGGTGAGAGCTTCAACTTCCCTTCTCCTTTCCATTGTCAAACTCTAAGCTAGAACCATACTGGGCATGGGTTTCTAGGAAATGCAGTTTGTTTTTTTCCCCCACGATGCAAAGGACACTTAGAAGGGGGTAGTAGTGATGTGAGCTGACAACAATCATTGGAATATTACTCTTTTATTTCCACTGCCCTGAATAATGTAGAAGTGCAGTGAATATTTATGCATTCCAGTGATACTCTGTTCCAGAATACTTTAACCTGAGGTTTATGGACTTATAGGAGGACAGTAGTTGGTCTTTAGAGGGTTTGAATGGATGCTAATATCCCCCTCCCAACAGTGGGAGAAGACATGAAGATATCACTACTGTTACTGAAGAATTCCAGGATCCCTCAGAGAGACCCATCTTACCACTATGTCTGCTAGACTCTGTGCTCCTTCAGTGCTGAGGGCTTTACCTTTTTCATATACCTCAGAGCTTTGCACGGTATCTGACACAGAGTAAGCTTTCAATAAATGTGTGTGAAATCAGTAATTAAGGTAATGAACACATATAACACTCTTCACAGTTAAAATGCAGAATAGGCATCATCATTGTTTTTTAAATCCAGCTACCCATAGTTAATAACATACTCAAGTTTTACATCAAACCATTTCCAATATGTTCCTGCCAAATCTATCTCAGCACCAGGTGCTGAAAGAGATTAGACCATTGTGCAGATAACCAGGTAATGCCATCATTCCTGATAAAAGAATGCAAGGTTCAAGAGTCAGAAGGAAAAAGAGAGCAAGCCAGGGTCATAGACTGTGGCCCCTGCACTCTGCCCATAAGGTCATGTCTGCAGAGCTTCAGTCCAACTTGCCAATGAGAACTGCATTCCCCCTGACTATCCCTCCCTGCTCTCTGTCTCATGTATCGTTCTGCTCCCTCAATACCTGGGAAGTCCTAAAGACTGAGACACAGTGGCTGACTCATGATCACCTTAAGTCAAACCACGCTCGAGGGCCCTCTTAGCATCACTAGAATTTAGAACATATGGGTTCAAGTCCTAACACTGCCCTTCCTGTCAACTTCAGAGAACCACTTGACATGTCTGCATTTTAGTTTTCCGCTCTCTAAAATGGGTATAATGAAGGCTATTCTAGTAAATAAGCAGACAGATGCAAAACAGTTCAATTTATTATTATTATATGTCTAGAGAATGTAAACTGTTAATGACAGCATTTATCAAGCATACCCCAGGATCCTTATAGTTTGTCAGAGCCTGGAAAATTTAACTCTTGGCTTAAATGAGTTAGTCAACATCTAATTTGGAGATCTAAAACGTCAATAGTTACTGAATAGTGAGCTGAAACTAATATCTCCCCCACAAACTATAACTTGGCCAACACTTTTTTATGAGCTTAATAGCTTCTGATTAGCTGGCTTTCTATTTTTCCCTTCCCAACTTCCTTTGCCAGCTAAAACCTAAATCCCTGAAAATCTGAACTGAGCGTGCCAGGCACAATTCTGATGGACGTAAACAATCTTGGGATTTAGTTAAGGCCTCTTGTGTCTGAGCTAAGCATTCATCATCCTTGGGATTCCAGGAAGTCCCTAGAAACTCACTTCCTTCACCCCCTCAATTCTCTAATCTCTGATCTCCTTGAAGCAATATTACATGGTTAGCAAAGACCATAGTGTATGCAGAGAGCCCACAACTATGCAAACAGGTGAATTTGCTTATTTTCCCTGTTCAGTCCATCATTTTGGCAAATCTCTCTTCAGACCTCAGTTTCCTTACCTAGAAAATGAGGATAATGGTTACCAGCTTGCCAACCTTAGAGGCTGTTAAGAAAGAATGAGTAGCTTTTTCCTGGGACATTAGAAAATGTTTCATAGGTATGCCATTTTAGTTAGAATTTGAAGGATAAAAAAGAAGTGACCATTGGAGAAGGTGGGCAAGATTTTGCAAGATTTAGATATTTGCTGTTGGAGGTAAATCAAATATCACCACTAGAGAAGATCAACAAAAGAAATACCAGAAATCAAGCCATGAAAAGATGAAAATCTACAGCATGTTCAGATAAGAGAGAGAACTTTGATACGCTTGGATTTTCTGGTGATTCAGGAGAGCAACTGAAGACTGGAAAATTGTAATTAAGACAACTGTGAAGGTCTCTAATGCCAGGGTAGGGATACAGAATTTATATTGTACTGGAGAACTCTCTTTTTAACATTTTTTATAGTTTAAAAGTGTATATATATATATATATATATATATATATATATATAAAATTATATGTAGTCTTTAGAAAATTAATTTATCAGCTGTGTGAAAGATTCAATATAAAAGTATCCCCCAAAGTGTATTCTTAAGGCACAAGTTCAACTGGTTATTAAAAGGTGTCTCACCTACAAACACAACCACATGGTTATCACAGATAGTAGTTATACAAAAAAATATTTGTTGGAAGAATGAATGAGTTTAGGTTAGTAAATTTTAGGTTCAGCCAAGCTAATTAAGCTTTTTGTTATTGATTTTTCTTGTTTTGATGATTTAGCTATTGGACTTTCTACGACATCTAATACACTGATGTGCTTGATGAATCTCTAAGAGGAGAGAGAATAGGTGAGCTTTCATAATTTTACTTGTCATGGAACTTCTTTCATCATGTATCCCATGGGCACCATTGTTTGATGGAAAACACCATGGGAAATGTTAGATTAAAAAGAGAAACTTTGGCAATGAGCCCTTACAAGAAGCAATTTAGATGACTCAGGAGACCAAGCAGTACACCTGAACTACAACAGTGCCAGAAGGGTTGGAGAAGAAGAAAGGCTTCGGGGCCACACTACGAAAGTAATCTGGACAAGAATTAATGATTCACTGATGTGAGATGGAAGAATCAAAAGGATTCCTGAGTTTTTAATTTCAGGAAAATTGTGGTCTTCTTCTATTTATATAATTTGACACTGAAGTAATTTATTTATGAAAATCTATTAGAGTTGAAGTGTTCCTTGTTTTTTTCATTGCTTTCAAGAAGTATCCAAAAGTGAGAAAAGTAAAAATGCCTTGAAATTGGCACTCACCTGCATGGTGTAGATATATATAGATGACAGACAGGTAGATAGATAGATAGATCGATAGGGTATAGATTTGTGTTTGTGTGTGTGTGTGTGTGTGTCCCAATAGTTCCTAAAATATGCATATGTATGTGTAAGGTTATTGTAGCACATTTATTTATAATCTACAGAAATTTTTAAAAACCCAAATGTCAAAGAATAGAAAATTAAAATTGATTACACCAACACAATAGAATACTGTGAAGCCATTAAAAACCATGTCTTACGAGAAAACTTCAGAACATATTAAAGAAAAACCTCCCGGGCTTCCCTGGTGGCGCAGTGGTTGAGAATCTGCCTACCAATGCAGGGGACGCGGGTTCGATCCCTGGTCTGAGAAGATCCCACATGCCGCGGAGCAACTAGGCCCGTGAGCCACAATTACTGAGCCTGCGCGTCTGGAGCCTGTGCTCCGCAACAAGAGAGGCCGTGATAATGAGAGGCCCGCGCACCGCGACGAAGAGTGGCCCCCACTTGCCACAGCTAGAGAAAGCCCTCGCACAGAAACGAAGACCCAACACAGCCATAAATAAATAAATATATAAATAAAAGAAACCAAAAAAAAAAAGAAAAACCTCCCATGGTATAACTTAAGTGTGAAAAAGAAGAGGTGTTATAAATCAGAATATACTAACAAGAATTTTGTTAAGGAAAATATGTTTGCCTTATATGCATAGAAAAACAACCATATGAAAATGCAACAATATTTTAACAGTAGTTTTATTCAGACAGCAAATTAGTTGTAACCTTTAGTGTTGTCTGCACTGAATTTTCCAAATGCCCATGTGGTATTTATTAAGCAGGCAAGATTTTTAATGTGACAAATTTTTTAGCATAATTTTGATTATTATTATTTCCAGAAAATACATATTAATTTTGTCATTGACTTTTCTATCCTTCCTTCCATCCTTTCTGCTACCCACGCATCTATCCATCCATACATATCTTTAATAAAGAAACACTGAGTCCACACTGTGTGCCAAGTTCTTTTCTAGGCTGCTAGGATAAATAGTTGAGTCCTCCATCTAGGCATTCCCAGACACTAACTTACTGGAGAAAACCAGCATCAACCAGCTTAGTGTATTTCTGGCCCCAGGGTTTGCTCAAGGCAGGAAGCACATCAAGCTCAGGAGAAGGGACATTTGGCTCTCAAGAGCTAGCTGTGCAGAGACTGAAAACACCCACAGATAAATCCTTCATATGTACAAATTTGGGAAGGGTGAGAGCTAATATCTTTGATGTAGTGAGGAAGCAACATGTTGACAATTATAAGAAATTGGGATAGGTGCCAAAGGTGAGGGCTATGGGAACCTAAGAGAAGTTGCTATTAACTTGAAAAGTCAATGGAATCTTCACTAGTGTAAACTCTCCAGGGAATAGGGAGATATGATTATTTGAAATTATGGGTCTGATGGAAATGGCAACCAGATGATGCAACTCTTCTTCTGTGCTCAGGTGAGCCTGTGTATAGGTGGACAGCTCCAAATTAATGGGTTAAAAACTACTGACTTGGCCATGAAGAGGTCACCTGGAAATGTCATATATAATAAAGGCACTGAGTAAAACCTGTTACTCAGTAGAACTGAGTAAAAAACAAGAGGGTCTTTTTGTGGTGACTGTGGCTGCCAACCTGGTTTGTGGACACATGTTAATCCCTCTGAGAAGTCCCCAAAAAGCTAAGAAGCGGGGAGGGTGAGCTGGTGGGGGGCGGTGAGTCACTGTGAGACGGTAACTGAGCCACTGTAATTTGAACATAAATGTCGAGATCGCTATTGTCCTCCCAGGCTGGGAAAGACTCTGATTTATGAGCTGTGCATATGGAGAAGGACTGAGCCAAAGCTGGAACTCCTGTTCATTACGTGCCCCCACAGAGGCCTGCCTTTCCATGTCCCAAATATGACTCTTTTTCCACCATCTGCTCTTTTGCACTTGACAATCAGACCAAGTTAAGGGAGATCATGGGCTATTAATTCTTTTTTCTTCCCACCACCAGCCCTTTTTATTATACTGGGAGGTAAGACTAGTTCTTTTACTTGTTAAAATTTTTCTCTCGTTCAGTTTTGGATAGGGTTTGGAGGTTGGGAGATGAAAGGAAAGAAATGGGATTAAAATGTAGGTCAACTGGGAAGTTATTTACAAATGTCTGGGACAATAGAACAAAGGGATACTCAGCCCATTGCTTGGAGGGGGCCCAAAAGGTAGATGTAAGGAAGGACAATTGCTTTCTGTGCAAGAGTCACCTCTTTTGGGGTCAAAGCCACTTTCCTGAGTTGCTGAAGCAAATCTTTATTTTTTCCTAAAACTCAACAGACAGCGTCTTCAGAACCTCATTTGATTTTGATTGATTTTTGAAACTTGAAACACTTCTAAACTAATTTTCAGTATATTACTCTTGTCAACGCTTAAAGATTTTGTCAGGAGGAATTTGCTGAACAGACATAGTAATTTTGTTTCTCATTCTGGCATATCACCCCTAAAGAGGAAACCCGGGGAGGGGGTGGCTCTATTACTACAGCTGCTGCTATTAGAATATACATTGCAATTACTGTGCTGCTATTTTGGGGGCCTTCTGAAACAGTTCATGCTGCAACTCTGCGGAGTTGGAAGTCTTGAAATAAGAATCACAGAATCGTCAACTCCTCTTGGGTCAGACCTGGGATCTCTTGGGTCAGAGGAGGGACTCGAGGGCCGTAAAGGAGAAGGGATTCAGCCAAGGTCATAGAGCAATTTCGTGGCAGACCTGGGGCTGGAAAACACCTTCACACTTTTAGCCTATTTCTCTCCCCAGTCCATCAAGAAGCACAGAAGCTAAGTCAGCCCTGCAGTGGTCATCGCCCACGTTGGGATTTATTAAATAAATACACCAGTGACAACTTCCATGGGAGAAGGAGCATCAAATTGCAGTCGATACACCAATCCATGGGCAGTAAAAGCCACTCAAAGTCCAGCACAGTGTTGCCCCTTACAAAGCTCAGGAACTGTGTTAACCCTGTCTCCCCTCTGTCTCACCAGTCAGCAGATCCATCGGCAGCCCACTGGAAATAGCAGTGACATTACGAGATAATAACCGCTGCTCACGCCGGCATTATGCTGGAAGGGCCATCAAAGAGTGGTTTCCTTTTATTGCTTTTCACCCGCCACCCAGGGTCTATGGCACACGGACAGATGGACGGGCTCATCTTACAAATCAGCAATGGGAACAAACAAGCAATCTTTGCTCAAGGCAGAGCCTTCCAAGTGCGCACCTGCGGTTGCCTGGGTAAAAACATTGGCAGATGCAAAGCAGAGAATTATTCAGGAGGGGGGCAGAATGTATAAAGGGTTGGTCTATTGTGTGGACAAACAGGCTCAAGGACTTTCGTCTGCTGCAAGAGTACGTTGATGCAGTGGGGTGGGGGTGGGGGGTTAAGTGTAAAGAGAAATGGCATTAGGAGCACAGGAGAAACTGGAGATTCTAGAGCTCTGTTTTAGCTGTTTAAACGTGTTTCTCAAGTTACAGTGGCCTTTAGATAGATACAAAGAGGTCAAATTAATATGCATTTATTTATTAACACATTCCCAATACATTTCTACTTATGTAACAAGATGACTGTGGGTGAAATTGTACCCCCAAATTTTTGGAATTCTGGGTAAACAGAGAATGAAAAAGGAATGGGGTCATTGATATTTTAAGAAAAAAGTGGTTTTTAAGACTAAATATTAGATACTTGGGAATGTACTGATATCCAGCTACCCTATGACTATATCACTGGGGCCATGGAGCCAGATCATTCCTTTTGGGTAGAGGCAAGGCTTTCCCTGAAGGAATTGGTTGTTTCTGCTCTCAAAGAGTGCTGAAGAGAGGTGGAGACAGGAATGCAAGAACTTAGGAGGTGGGATGGAGAATGCAGTGAGGGGGAATGGTCTTTCTTTCTCTGGATCTAGGAGTCCAAGCTGCAAAGAAAACTGGATTACTTCCAGTGGCAGGACCTAGCCATGTGAAGATTCAGTGGGATCAAGGCAGAAGGCCAGGACTGTAGTATGGGTCTGGGCCTGTGCTGTAATTGTAAATTAATCTCTGCAGTTACTTCTTTTCTATATGTATTATCCTTTAGATAAACTTCTAAATACATTATAGCCTAATCTCTACCACTGTAGAAAATTAAGGAAATGGCTGGGCCTAATTATGGGGCTCTCCAAACAAAGGAGCCTGGAATTTGGGGGCAAGTCTCCTCCTAAGACCAGAGTGACGAAGTACTGTGGTCACCCTCAAAGGGAAGGGTAGTTGTGTCCAGTGGAAGGTTAATCTCCCTAGGACAGCAGCTGTGTGGTGACAGGTGTGCCCTCTACCGGAAAAGGATGCCTGAGAGCTGTTCCTTGGCACCCTTTAGGCAGAGACTTAGGGAGTCCTCAAGAACCACCCAGGAGATGTTTTGAGGGGGTTACTTTGAGGGCAGGTGGGTGCTTAGACCAGTGTCAGTAATGGTAGAAAAAGATCTAAACATTCATCAGTCCAAAGCCTCAGGAACTTCCCAGTTTCTCTGGGAAGGCAAGGCATGTATAAATGAAAAGATTCCTAAAAATATTTACATGAACACGCTAAGCCTCATAGGAATGGCAGAAAACTCTCAGTGGTATAGCGGTTCTGGGAATTGAGAGATCTCTGGGGTTGGGTTTGTTGTAGATGCAGCCTAGAATATATGGGAAATGGGCTAAACATGATAATGTAGAATTTAGGTGGGGTAGAGCTCCCCTAAGTAGTGTCCTGGGACCTGCAACATCAAAATCACTGGGGAACTTGTTAGAACTGCAAATTAATGGGCCCCAACCCCTTGGTTCTACTGGATCAGGAACCCTGGTCGGGGAGCCCAGTAATCTGTGTTTTAAGAAGCACCCCCTCCAATTTTGATGGCCATTCACATTTGAGGACAACTGAAGCATGGAATGTGGTATAAAGTAGGGTAAAGAAGTTTGGGCAAAAGTGCTTTTGCCAGCAACTGTGCTGTAGCTATAAAAGAGTCAAACAATGGAGTTAGTAATTACCAGAGTTTAATACCAATAATAGAATTTGCTTTTATACCTTCCTGTGGCTCAAAAAATATTCTACTATTTGTATTACTGGTACACATTACTCCAGTTTTATAGATGAAGCAACTGAGGGTCAAAGAGTATCGTTACTTGTTCAAAATCACAAGAGTGATAAGAAGGAGAGGAAAGAGAAGCCCTGGACTTCTGACGGTTAATTCAGTAATCTTTCCCACACCTCGCTGTCTATATCCTCCTTTCCTGTTGATGAGATGTATTCAGAAATCTCCTAAATTTTTAGAATTTCCCTAGCATGAGGCTAGCATCTTGCATGACACCTCTGAAGACTGACAGTGACTTTTGGAACGCTCTGTTGAGAAGGATTCTGAGCATGCTTTGGAGTCAGTGGGAAAGAGTGCTGTAATGGATTAATGATGTCTGTTGTGACCATCATATGGGAGGTGGCAGCCTATGTGCAATATGTATGAATATCCCCTGCTTACAAAGTCATCTTGGTCTGGGTTTCACTCCATTTTTTGGTTAGGACCTGGGAAGTACAACTGCAGAGGAGGAAAATCTGGTTATGAGGGTTAAATAGCGTTGGGCTGATGAAGGGAATGATCATTCTCACCTGTCTTTCTATTATCTCATTAGCCATTATGGTTCATACTAATTCCAACCAGCTTTCTCCAATTTGGAGAGAAACTATCAAAAAACCTCACACTGTGACTTCACCTCAGAAATCTATGCCTCGAAAATGCAAGACATGTTCTAAATGACACATTTTTTATGCCAATTTTAGGGAAAGATTCATATGTGCAATGTCTGCCAGTCCTCTTGAAAAGCCCCAATATTGTCCTCTTAGGAATGAGTGGAAACCTTCCATTTTGCAGGCTTTGTTCTACTAACCCACCCCTAAAAAAATTAAAAAGCAAACAAATAATCACACAAAGACAATACAATCAACCAACCAAAAAAAAGCATCAAGTGCTTGGGAACATCTGATTGTTATTGTTGGGTGTGAGTTGCAAGCTCAGGCTCAGTTTTAAATTGCTCCCAGTTGCCACTTTGCACTGAACAAACAGACCAAACCTTTGTCCAAATCATGTGTGATAGAGCAATATTTTCATTCTCTATAAAGCCAGCAATGAACATTAGCTTTCCCTCTGGCTCTTGCTAATTTCCAGGGATTTTGCTGCAATTTGGAGAAAGGCTTCTCTTCACGGAGGCCATGGTTTCCAGCCCCTGTTGGCTTCCTGGCACTGCTCTCCAATCATCCTCCTACCCTTTGCTAATATCATATCTGCAATCATTACTCCATTTTGCTGCGATTTTAATTAGAGGACATGTGGTATCTTTTAATATTCTTCTGCACATTGAGGCTCCTGAGCACTTGTTACCAACCACTGCCTCAATATAATTTAGAAGCTGTGGCTTCGTAAGCAAGTCCTCCAATCTTTTGATATTAAATTTTCAAGTTAATCTCTGCTGTATGCATCACTGGTGATTATCTTGGCCTGAATTATACATCCTTCTTAAAGTTGGAAAACAACAGTCCTTCCCATCTGACAGTGGATCTATTCAGATACCTTTATCTCTAAGGAGAAGTTTGTTTTTAACCCTCTATGGTTATAAACAGGGATCTCTGGGTGTTCAGGCTTGTTTGCTCTCATCCCACACATGGCTACCACAAGAAAAAAAACCGATCCTGTGAGTCCCCTCCTGGTCCCTCTTGTGGCTTCCCATTGTCTCCAGGAAAAACCCACGCCCCCATTTATCCTTCAAAATATACATAGTTTAAATATCAAGTAAGAACGATATGACTATAACTGTATTATTAGGAAAAATGTATGTAGTTAACTCATAATTGCGTTTCATGTTATTCCTCAAAGGGAGATTATATGGTACAGTGGGGTGCACACAATCTCTGGACTCAGAGGGACTCAGATTCATATCCAGTATTCGACATATTCTACTTGCCCCACGTCTAGCAAATTGCTTCCCTTTTCTACACCTCAATTTTTTATTGTCAGAACTCACAGGGTTGCTATGCCAGCACGTACTAGTTCTCAGAGGCAACCTTTCTTTCCCTCTAAATTCAACCCTCAAGGCTTAAATGATTGAATTTAAATATGGACAATCAGGCAAAGTAAAAGAAAAATTCTTGGAGTTTTTGTAGTTTTATTTCTGGAAGCAGGGTTGAGAAGAGCAAATAACCTTCATGGATCAAGCATAAAGAAAGAAGGTGACATTAGATAATTTATCCAATACCCTGTATGTGGTTCTGTGGGATCTTCCAAACTGGGGACAGGATCTGTTCTCTTGGTTTCATGTGGGCCCTTTAACTCCTGGCTTAGAAATGTACTGTACAATCTGATTATAATTCTTCTCTTAGCTTTGAAGTACCCAAGTGAAGCCACTGTCCCATTAAATGATCCAACAATCTTCCAGCAAAAAAAGAACAAGACAGTCTGCAACTTTTCAATGTCTAAAAAGTGTGATAACATAGCCATCAAATGTAAGTGGAAATCTGGATCCATCAAGTCTCCAGACAATTATGGTTTATCATTAAGCTCAGGCCAAAGTATGACCAAAAAAGGGGGGACTGAGAATTCAAACCAAAATCATTCCCTGTCCTTGTATTTGACAATACTAGAGATAGTCATACTTTCCTCTCTCTGGGCTAAACAACTCTGGGATATTGTATGCTTACCTGTTTCTTTGCTAAACAATGCTGAGAATAAAAATAATAATAATAATTTAATTGCTTGCTCCAGGAAATACACGCTCATGGAAGATAAGACTGTGAACCAACTAAACAGCTTACTTATCAAGATTGATACCCTACTCATCAAGAATTACTTCAAGACCCTCACTTCACTGTGCCTATCAATACAAATCTATGATGTCACAATCTCTGCCCTAACCCAGCAGATTTCCATCTTGCAAGACATGCCTTACAGTCACCCACCCCAGGCCCTAAAACCTTATATACTTCTATTTTGAAAACAGCGCTAAGACTCTGTCTTCTTTCCTGCACTAAATCTAATAAACTTAGCTCTTATTGATCAATTGACTTTTTTTGTGGTCTTGTGGGGAATGAAGAGTTGACTCCGTAAAGTACTTTATTATAAGACTAATTGTTTTTAACTTGTAAAAAATGTGTCTTCTACTTTTTAAACTTTTCATTTATTTCCCCGAGATATATTTTTTTGAGTGCCAGGGATGACCCTAGATATGGAAAACAGACTGTCCCTGCTTTTATTCTGCTTACTAGCATATACTTTCTGATAAGGAAAGAAATATATTTTTAAAAAGATGATAAAAATAATTATATCATTACAATTGAATTAAGTATGTTAAAGGGAAGTTGCAGAGTGCTAAGAAAGCATGTCAAAGGGGAACCTCCTTTAGTTTTGTATGGAGGTGTGTGCTGAAGAGGAGGGAGAGCATCCCTGAGCAGGTAGCATTTGAAGTAAGACAAGAAGTCCAAGTGGAGAAGTACCACTGATAGAAGTGATAGGATGTCCAATGGCTCAATGTCAGAACAAGCTCGACTTGGTGTAAAGACAGGGTGAAGGCCAATCGAGTGTACCCATAGGCAGTGGGAGGGAACTTCACTAGAGGTCATATTAATCAGAATTGTCAGACATGGAAAATATTTATACTTGTATGTTAGTTGGTGAAGTCTGTTCTGTCAATTCTAGCAAGTCTGTGACTCTACGACATGCAACATTTCACATCCAACATCTGGAGATTTTGTCCTTGTTAGCATATTTTTGTTTTCTCTTCTGTAACTGTCTGGTCCCTCTCTCTACCTTTACGTTCTTCTCATGCTTTACCAAACTTCTTCAACCCCCTGTATTTGTTCTGTTCCCTTTGCTACACTTTATCTAGGACAGGATCCCAACAGCCAATATTCCACCTTATTTGGAGCCTCTTGGGGACTAGAGGAGTTCTTGCCTCCATGGTGTAAGTCCTTTGAAGAGAGACTTTAAAAGGACATAGTCAATGAACTCTTTCTACAGCTGAAGTAACCTAATGCATTATTGACTCTTTCCAGACGTGAGGTCCCCACTGCTGCCAGCATTAATGAAGGAACTTTTCCTAGTTCACAAAAGTTAATGGGCCTCTGACTTTGCTCAACTTCTTCCTGGAGTGGTTTCCTCCCTGGGGAAGTACGATTGCCTCAACTGCATCTTAAGTTCGAGGTGACTTCTGCTGCAGGAACATAAAAAGAGTGTATGTTTGTTTGTAGAATGATTGTAGCTGTTTGGAATTTGTTAGGTGCTCATGCTATTGGACAATGAGATTCATGTTCTTCACACAAAACCTCAACATTTTCTATTATAAAATTTAATGCAAGATTTAAAAAACTTTATTTTAAAAAGGCTGAAACCTATTCTTATTCAGAAGCCCAGCATAAAAAACAGACAAAAGCAAAGCAGTTCTGCTGAAAGCAAGGGAAGGACTGAGAGCCTCCCATACTACATACCCCTTTAGTGCTGCCAGCTGCCCAGAACCACAGAAGAACCCAAGGTTGAAACAACCCTGCTTGACTCTGGGTTGGGGCAAAATAGTTGACTGCAGAAACCAAAACCCATCAATAATAAACACTTAGACATTCTCAACCAAATGATGCAAATTTTCTTCTAAATGCATAGCCCAGCCTGTCAGAAAAAAAGGGAAATCTCCCAGTGCCATGAATAAAAATGGAACTACAAATGAGAGTAGAAATGCAGGTGCTAACACCACAGCTGGGAGTGAGTGTGGTCCCTAAACTAGAGGCTAGGGAGTTTAACACATATTCAGAGACAGCAGATATGACCTTGGGCTCACCAGGGGTAAAGATGAGAATTGATTCTAAGTTTCATTAAACTGGGACTCCCTCATGAAAAGAAGAGTGTATTCAAAACCATCCTTCAGCATAGTAAAAATTTAAGAAAACATGCCCGTCTGTCACTAGTCTCTGGATGGAAAAAGCATCTTCCAAGAATCTGTGAAATTAAAATCATAACCCTGTTTCACTTTTGGGTGTAGGGTTTGAATTTAAACATCTTTATGATTTGTGAAGCCACAAGCTTAGCTATTAACGTACTAATGATCCCTGGTCTTTGGTCTTATTTGGGTACCTGGAAAATTCCTATACAGTTCCTTGCTAGAGAGATATGCTCTCAACTCAGACTGCAAAGGAAGACGAGTTTAGAACTTCAAATTACAAAACACAAGAGGAAATATTCCAGCATGAACAGGAGGCAACAGATATAAGAAACAGCTGATATAGATCTGCTACCATTTCAACTAATAGAAACATATGATATAAAGTATAAGTATGTTTTTAAAATAAGGGTATACAAAGGGAATTCAAACCATAAGAAATTACCAAAATACATGAAAAATAGCAAGAAGATTAAATAAATGTTAATATAGTCATTTGATAGCAAATGCTTATCACACTAGTAGAATAGCAGCTTAGACATAGCCAAAGAGAGAACTGATGAACAGGACTTTGGCTCCTTATCTGTCAACTATGAACCAATCCCTAGAATGCTGTGTCAGTTTCTCCCATGGGCTTGAAAATAACCTGGGCCAAGGAGACATAGATTAAAGCAGATGCTACTTCCTGTGTACATTCTTATAGGACTGTCCTCAATTATCCATTTAGCAAAATAGCCTTGAAATTCTTTGATGTTAGAAGGATTCTACAACTTTTCCTCAGAAACAAATGCCCATTTGCTAACAGACTCTGAAATTTTAAGGTCTGCTCTGGCTCGGATAAGATTTGGTCTTTTGTTCTGACATTTCTGACTTTGGAACATAACATTTCCTTGTTTATGACCTGGTCTGCAACCTTTTTTAATGGACACAAGATGCATTAATATATTTATGGACAAAGAATTGTTAGCAAAATTCCCATTCTGGGATAGTAATCTAACTCATGCAAAAACTGATCAACTCTGTCAACTTTCACACTTTCCTGAAAACTAACAGTCTCCTAAGCCAACGGAATAGCAAATATTCTCCACTATTTCTTTTAATCTTAACTATAATCTTCATAAATAGGTACCTTTTTTTTTTCATTTTACAGATAAGGAAAATGAGGCCTGCAGAGGCCAAGTGGATTATTCTAATATAAGCAGATCTCAGTCTTTAACAGCAAAGCTCATGTGCTCAATCATTATACTTTCCTTGAATTCTGAATCATGATTAACGTTTAAACAGGTTTAACATTGAAATTCTGAGCATCCGTGCCAGAGTGATAAGAACAGCTGCCAAATGAATTCGAATGTTTTGTTTGTTTTGTTTTGTTTTGTTTTTTACCAAATCCAGTAGTAAAGAACAGAAACTAACAGGAAAATTCAAACCTACCACCTCCTACTAGGGTCTGCTGTTCTATTGAAACACAGCTGCTGGAAACCCTCAATTCAAATTTGATCCGAGGTTCAACTTGGGGAAAAAATATGTCTCTCCCCAGGCTCCTCCAAGACCTCCTTAGCTACACAGAACAGTGGTTGTGTTTAAGGACATGGAGTTCATCACTGAGGAAGAGACAGTCGGGCAGGAAGGACATAGGGATTATAGAAAGCAACTTCCTTGTCAGGGTAAATACAAAATAAGTGTCAGAAAGGAAATAGAAAGCATCGCAGGACATGGGTGCAGAGAGGGCTCCACCAAAGGAACAATAAAAAAAATTGACTTTAAGGGGTATGTCTATCTCTTTTATTTTTCTCCACAGCAAACCTTTTTCTGGGTCTTTAATCTCACTCTACTACATCTCTAGGATCAAATAAAGGAAAAGTGAAATATCCATGTGCTTACAGCTTTATGGTCTTCTAGGTCTCCTTTTTGTTGAGTTTCTGTTATTAATACTAATTTCATTAGGATAATCACTGCTTATGCGGCTACTATTTTCTGATCCCTCTGCACACTGCTGGTACTGAGCTAGTTTCTTTCGTTGTATTAGTGCATGTGAATATAACAGTTCTGCAAGATAACCATTAATGTTTCCCTTTTATAGATAAGGAAGTGAAACTGAAAGAGGTTAACCTGTAGCTGGAAGGACTGGAAATGGTCCCTCTTTCTGTGGTCCACGCTCTTAATTACCAGGATATATTATACCTGTCCACATCAACAGGTGTCCAGTAACCTTACCAAAGAGGGTGCTATGGTAAACAGTTTTGGGAAATGCCAGGTTAATAATAATTAAACTGCTTAAATATGAAAATATTCATGAGAGATCTCCCAAAGGAGGAGTGGATGTAGAATTACTTGCCAAATTTATTCGACTACTGGGTCTTTTTTCACAGCACATCTCATAAGACAACTGTTCTGCAAAACACACGTTGGGAAATGCTGTTACAGACTGATAGTTCAATGGAGTAAACTCTACTTAATAATTATTTCCAAAACATAGGTTCTCACAGTAGGCAAAATCAGGCAATCAGCCCTCTTATAGAACATTATCTTCGCCAGACTTCTTTCTGCCTGCATGTGCTGTTAGTTTCACTGAACATCTGGAAGAGACCTGTCTTCATATAACTCCATGCTGTGTGGGGAATGTTAATGGCACTCACACTTTCCCCTGCAAGAAATTTCATGATTTTCTTTCTCACTTTTTTTTTTCTCAAACATTAAGGGACATTTTTATTCAGCCAGAGACATTTAACAGAGCCACTCAATTGGTATCTTTCAGAGTCCTTTCCGTGAACTCAACTTTCAAAACTAAAATATGTGAAGAAATTACCAAAAAAAAAAGCAAACCACGATGTGACATAATAAATTTTATCAAACAGTGAAAAAAAAAACTTACCAAGCTTCTCACAAGTGGCCAGCCATTCCTAAAATGGTTTCCCTGACCCGGACTACGCATACTATTGACATTCACAACTTGCTTCTGCCCATATTTCCCTCAAGCTATCGGTCATTACTATCGTGGAGATAATCAATAATGAAATGGCAGAAAGATTGATTGAATGTGGAAAATGGAGAGTCGTTCTCTGACAGATGTGGAGAAAGAGGCCCAAAATGTTAAAGGGAAGTGAGGATGCTGTCTTTGTTCAATATTGGACCTAGGAAACAGCCTGCGGGATTTTCCAGCTCTTCAACAGTCTATGTTTGTGGAATAAGAAAAAAAGAGGGAGAATTCTATTCACTCTGCCCTTTGAGACTTTGGAGTTCTTACAAATAACACAGTGACTCCTGCACCCTGGAATCATAAAATGCATGAGTAATGTGACCCTGAAGATCGTTAATACAATGATTTTAAGCACTGTGTTCCATGGAGCCATAGGTGAGATGCAAAGGGACCTCTGGAGAGAAAGGCTTCAGACCTCCCCATCATTCACTTCAATGAACACGAATCCATGTTCCTATTGGGGAAAAAATTGAAATTTCATTAAGGTGGGACTTCTAGCCAACATGGTGTTTGGGGTTCATGCCATTTTCTCCATAATCTGTTTCAAATACCTGAAATGTCAGAAAATAGGTTTTTAATTGAATTATTACAGAAGCATATTCAAAATAGAGGCTGGGAGGAATATGAGAGGCTGAGAAGAGGTAGGATTTGACCAAAGGAAGCAGAAGCTCCAGAGACTTGTAGGTAAATACCGATAGCACTAGTAGGCAAAGGGGCAGCAGTAGGGGTGTTTCATACCCCTGGATGTGAATGCCAAGCACGCATGGGAAGGAGGAAATTGATAGGGGCCGAAAGGTGGCCAGGCTCTGTGAACCATCCCTACTACTCCAGGCCTTCAGATCAGCTGTGGTCAGAGGAACCATTTCTAGATGGGAGACAAGGCAGAAACAGAATAGTCAGCAATTCCAGAGAGACAGTGGGAGAAGCTCTTCTCCTGCTGCTACCTATCACCCAATTCTTAATCTTACTGGAAACAGCAAAGGAAAGACCTCAGTAGAAGCTTCCAGCCTTAGAAGAGTCAGCTGACGGTCTTGAAGTTGAACTCAACGGTGAACATAAGCTTGTAGGCAAGGATTACAGAATATGTGAGCACTAGCACTATAAAAGGGAAACAACAGAGAAACACAGAGCTGATAGGAAAAGCAGAAAAGAAATTTATAATAAGCATAATTACCATTCTCAGTGAAAAAAGAAAGTAGAGCTCACATGAAGCAAAACCAAGAGACTGCATAAAAGAGGAAGCAGGGGCGCTTCGTAATGAAATGAAAATGGTTATATAATGGAAATATTAGTAGGAACGACAAGAGAGATAGACTGAACAGTAGAATATACAGAGTCAAGGAGAAATTGGTGATCTGGAAGCTGTAAAAATCTCCCAGAATATTTCTCTGCTATGTGAGATGCACACCCAGATCCCCTTCAAAAAGGATTAAAAGTCCAGCTGTAGGGGGAGTGCTTAGCTGACCGTCTTCAGTTGTTGGCTTCATAAGCGGCTACCTCGGCATTTGAGTCAAGGTCATGCTATTCTCAGACCAGCCCCCAGCCAATGCTTTAGCAAGGCAGTGGTAATGTGGGGCTCCTTTTGAGGAGCAGTTTGCTCTGGAGTACCTTTTGGGCTGACAGGGACTGTCTGGTAAGTACAGTATTCTGACAGCTCCCCCCTTTCCCCTGATCCTACCATGCCCTTTTGATATCACAGGTGTAGTGTAACTCCTCATTAAATTTTTTGCACTCTTAATTTCACCACAACATCTGATTCCTGGAAAACCAAAGCTGCCACAGCATCAGGAAGGTGTAAGGAAATGGAAAGTATAAAAGAGAAGCTAAGAAACATGGAGCATGAATATACAGGTGTGGTAGGCAGAACATGTGAATATATTACAAAATAAATTTAAATAGGAATGATACATCCAACTAAATTATAATTTAAATATGAGAGAAAATAATGATATTTACAGACAAACCAGGACTTAGGAAATTACCAGCAAAAATATTTCTAAAGAATGATTAGAGTATATACTTAAAGAATAATGAATACAGAAGGTCATAATGATAGGTAATAAGTACTTATTAGAAAAGAAACTAATGACACATTGGTGCCTCCACTGGACATGAAAAATATACATATATACATATTTACTATAACAATCTGGAATTAAAATTCCAATGATTCCAACTACGTAATGAGAGTTGGAGATGAAAGCATAACTAAATTTTGTGTCTTGGATACATGGAAGCTGTAGACACTGATTAACATTAGATGTTGTTAGAAAAAATAAATAAAATGCTTAGTAACAATTTAGGGAAGGCACAAAAATAATAGAAACAGAATATGTAACTTTCAAACTAGAAAAGGGAAAAATAGAAACAAAATATTATCAATTTAACAGAAGCAGGAAAGAAGTTTTTTAAAATAGAAGAAAATGGTAAAGAAAAAAATTAATAAAAAAGAGATCCAGTAATATGGTACTTATAAGAAATATTTCTTTCAAAATAAAAAGGAAACACATATACACCATGACATATAAATTTTAAAAATGGCTTGGATAGCAATATTAATATCAGATAGACTGAAATTTAGGGCTAAAAAAGTGAGAAAAGAGAATATTTCATATTAATAAACCTAACAATACAGCCAGAAGACGAAACATGTATGACCTTTGTCTCCAGCTAACAAGCTTGACAGATAAAGGCCAAATGAAGTTTCTGCAAATTCCAAAAAAATCGTACATTATACTGACATTCTCTGATAAAGAAAAAATAAAATTGGAAATGAGATAAGATGGTCAGTAAAATCTTGATATCATGGACAAAAATTCTTATTATCAAAAGTGTTTCTGTTGTCAAGAACTTTGAAAAACAATGCTTTGATCTCATATTAGTGGTAAGGGTCATTGAGAACTGCAGACACTCAAGTGGCTTGGACAAGGTCCAACAATATCGATATAGTCAAGCACCCAGGTGTTCAAGCCCAAACAAAACAGCAAAACCCAGCTGCTGAAATGTCATATCAACAATATCCAACTGGAGAAAATATTTCGCTTCTTCTTTAAATATAAATTGTGTAAGGGTGAAACATAAAATGAAATTAAACAAGCAAATGGAACACAAACAGAGGAGATCCAGATTCTGCTCCCAGTGCTGTGTCTCTAACGTGCAATAAGGGCCTCTAACTTCAAAGTGAGTGTCAAGAAGGCTGGGAGAAAATTAAACCCTAAAAAAATCACCAGATTTCTGGGATAATCCTGAATAATGCAAACTGACTAGGAAGATGTAGTGTTCACACTCAAGTTAAAGAATCATTTTACCAGTGTGCAATGCTACAAAAGCAGGCATTTTTCCTTGTTAGGCTTCTTGGTTGTTTACACCAGTAAATTTGTATGCTTATTTTTTTCCTTTAGGTGCAACTTTTCCCATGTAAGTTTCAAATTTAGAGAATGGTGTGGTTAGGATGATCAACAGTGCCACATGTTCTAAAGGGCAAAATAAACAAAGAATAGAAAAACAATTGCCTTTACCAGTGGGGAACCACTGCTATCTTGGTGAGGCATCAACATCAGAAAAGACCAGGCATAAACCTTGCCTTGGGGAATTAGAGGAATTAAGTGGGAAGGATGTGGAAGCAAACTGCCATATATATATATACACATACACACACATACATATATACATATACACACATATATATATATATATTTTTTTTTTTTGGAAAAGTTACGCCAAATAAGGGATAAGAGAATAGAATAATAACTCAGGGTTATAATGAGGTCAGATGAAGTCTTTTGAAAATAATTAAATGACTTGTAATATTTTTGAAGGATGAGGGAGAAGACATGATGGATAGATTGGTTTAATGTGGAAGCCTCTGGAGATGGGAGGTACCAGTAAAGTTGTAGATTCACCTGAGGAAGGTTTAAAGGATGTAAGAGAGAACCAGGCATGTGACTCAGTAACAGTGTGGCCATGATGATTGCTGACGGAGACCAAAAGAACCTGGTTTTCTGTGGGGTCAAGAGAGTTATGTAACTATGAATATTCAATATTTATAGGATCATTACCATCACCATGATCATCATTGATACTGATATCTTTGAGGAAAGCAGAAGGGCTTGGCAACCTGTAACTTGCTGCTGATGTCCTAAGCTTGGTATAATTGGGAGAGGACCTCACACACATGTGCTTGTGTGTGCATACGTGAACACACACATACATACACACACACAATAAGGCTGCAAAGAGAATGGTATTTTGGCTTTCTGGAAGTGAAAGACGTAAAAAACAATCTCTAACGCCCCACGCCCTTCTTTCTGTCTTGGGAAAAATTAGGTAAGACATGGTTCAGGGTAATACACAGGGCTGCATTTCTAAAATAGCAGCCTGATATATGTATGGAGTGAGGATAAGCTGAAGGCAGGCAGATGGAAAAAAGAGTTGTGTGGAACTCTGGGAGAAGGGCTGTTTTAATAAGGTGCTAATGAATTAGAATTTAAGAGTAGTAGTCTAGTCCTGTTACTTCCACCAGCTATGGCAAGTCACGTATCCTCTCTACTTCAGTTTCCTCGCTTGAAATAGAGGAGCCTGGCCTGACTCATCTCCAAGGTCCCTTGAAACTCATTCTACTCCCAGTCCCACTGCTTCATTAATTGTATAGCTTTAGATTCATTTGGACTTATTATGTAACCATTTTGGATTTCAGGTTACACACACATACAAGCACACACACATTTTACTTTGGTTCTATTCAGCATAAAAATTCTATGAGGTGCATGTATCTTTTCAAATTAACATTTTTGTTTTCTTCATACATATACTCAAGAGTAGAATTGCTGGATCATATGGTAGTTCTATTTTTAATTTTTTGAGGAACCTCCATACTGTTTTCCACAGCAGCTGCACCAGTGTACATTCCCACCAGTAGCACACCAGGGGTCCCTTTTCTCCACATCCTCGAAAACATTGGTTATTTGTGGTCTTTTTGATGACAGCCATTCTGACAGGTGTGACGTGATACCTCACTGTGGTTTTGATTTGCATTCCCTGATGATTAGTGATGTCGAGCATCTTTTCATGTGCCTGTTGACCATCTGCATGTATTCTTTGGAAAAATGTCTATTCAGGTCTTCTGACCATTTTTAATCAGGTTGTTTGCTTTGTTGATGTTGCATTGTATGAGCTGTTTATATATATTATGGATATTAACCCTTATTGGTCATATCATTGACAAATCTTTTCTCCCATTCAGTAGGTTGCCTTTTCATTTTGTCGATGGTTTCCTTTGCTGTGCAAAAGCTTTTAAGTTTAATTAGGTCCCATTTGCTTATTTTTGCTTTCGTTTCCTTTGCTTTAGGAGACAGATCCAAATAATACTGCTTAGATTTATGTCAGAGTGTTCAGCAGCATTATTTACAGTAGTTAAGATATGGCAGCAACCTAAGTGTCCATTGATAGATGAATGGATAAAGAAGATGTTTTATATATATATATATATATATATATATATATATATATATATATATAGTGGAATACTATGCAGCCATAAAAAGAATGAAATTTTGCCATTTGCAACGACATGGATGAACTTGGAGGCTATTATGCTTAGTGAGATAAATCAGACAGACAAATACTGTATGATATCACTTATATGTGGAATATAAAAAATAAAACAAACTAGTGAATATAACAAAGAAACAGATTCACACATAGAGAGAACAAACTAGTGGTTACCAGTAAGGAGAGGGAAGGGGGAGGTGCAAAATTGGGGTAGCGGATTAAGAGGTACAAACTACTATGTATAAAATAAATAAGCAAGGATATATTGTACAGTACAGGGAATATAACCAATATTTTACAATAACTATAAATGGAGTATAACCTTTAAAATTGTGAATCACTATATTGTACACCTGAAAATTATATAATATTGTAAACTAACTACACCTTGATTAAAAAACTAAAAAATTGCATACCATGAGGATGTCATGTACATCAATTATTTAATGAGTGCATTATATGCCAGTCAGTGTACTAAGCCATTACTACATTTTTAGTTTTTTTTTAATTCTGAAAACAACTCTGGGAGAACTTTGGAGACTGATATTACTGCACCCCTTTTTAAGTATGAAAATGTAAAGTTCAGTGCAATCTGCTGTGTAGGCAAGCTCTAGAATTCAAAACTGTATCTGCCTGGTTCCAAAATCCATCCTTTAAACCACTCACAATGTTAGTCTGTTGGGTCACAAAATAGGATGAAATGTAATTCCTTTTCTTGATGTATGTTTCAACCCTAACTGAAGACAACTCAGTGACCCAGACCTTTTCCTTACTCAATTGTAAAAGGCCTGTGGTGGTATATCAGTGAAGGTGAATAGAAAAAAACAGGGAAACCTTCATAGAAACATTTATCTGACAATCCAGCTTGCAGTATATTTTCTAAACACGTGTAACAGATAAATGTATCCTCTCCTCTTAAATGAGAATATCTATTGAAAAATATCATTAGTGCAATCATTGGACTAAATGAAAATTATACCAAACGGGCTCAAATTTATATGGATGCATACATTCAGCAATTTCATGGAAAATTGCTTCCAAAATTACATCCCTAAAAGGGACCCCCATTAATAATGTTCCTTGAGGCCACATAAATTCCTCCAGGATCTTTTGCTTTGTGCGATTAGATGCACTAGAAAGCATCTGGCTGCTTAGACTTAGACTTAGTTAATAAAAACATAGTGGGATTTTTTAATAATGACTCCAAGTTTGCCATGACACAGTAGATGCTCCCACAACCAAAGGAAGACGTGTCTCCACTGAGAAAATTTGACCCAAATCTATAAAGACATGATAGGGATAATGATAATAAATATTTAAACAGCACTTTACTGTTTACTAAATGTATCCAACTCCATAAACTCTTGTAATCTTCAGAGCAACTCTGAGAGGTGGATGAAATGTCTTTATCATTCTCTTTGTAGCAATGAAATAAAGTCTCAGAGATGGTGGTTGATCTGGTCAAGGGTAGTACTATTACATAGTATAGCTGGGTTGAACTTTCCTAATTATGAAAGGAAAGGAAATGACATTTTAAAAATATTTATTATGGATCCGGAGCTGGGTCAGAATTTTACATATTATTTCATCCAATGCTTCACATTATTTTAATAATGGGCTCTGTCATAAGGACAGAGAGAGAGAGACAGAGTGAACGCACAAGAGCAAGGATGAGTGTGAAAAGGAGAGTGAGAGATAAAGAGAGTTGTCCAAGGTCACACATTCATTTTCTAATAAATATTTATTGAAATGTCATGAGGTGTTCTTGGTTCACGGGGTACAGTGATAAACAAGTTGAACACATGACACATGTTAGTAAAGGTAGGGGTCAGAATTTAAACCCGGTTCATATGAACAGAGAGCCTTCTTTTTCCTTCACTGACCGACAGAGATCTACTATGTTCCTTTGCATTTCTTAACTACAAGTATAGCATATCCTGTGGAAGACCACAGATGGGTATTTGCATTTCTGCAGCCTGTCTGGAAGACCCAAAAATGTCAAAATTCCTAGTCATGGCAAAATAGTGGTGGCATTTAAAACAGGACTTGGGGAATAGAATTTGGGCTGAGTGTGTCTTGTTTGCTGTTTCCAGGTTGATGACTTCCTTCTCATTGGTTGGGTTGGCAGGGGAGCAGACTTTTCTTTCTTCCCTTTGGATTAGGTACCTGAACATAATGGCTGATTCCTTTTCAGTTCAAGTGATAGACACATGACAGTGATAGAGCAAGATTGTGGTGACAGTCCAGAAAGAACTAGGCAGAAAGAGATTGTGGTTGGACTTCGTGTCAGTCTCCTTGAACCTCCTTGAACGCAAGGTGTCTTTTTCCAGTCAGAGGCCTCAGAATCTGAAGGTATCATTAGTAACAGAATTGAAGAAACTTCAGGGGGAAAAAAGTGTCTTGTACATTTCTGCCTCATTGACTTTCCATCTCATTTCCAATCTCATCTGAAAACATATCTTTTTCTCTCCTGACCTAATCTGCTACTTGCCCTCGCCTACGGCTATTATTTAACTGGAATATATGTGATCACTTTAACAAAGGTATTTAACTTCACGGGGTTTTTGAGATGTTGTTTTTAATAGTTTTATGTTGAAAATGTAGGTAGCTGAGGTTCTTAACCGGGAAGGGTCATTATGAAAGCCCCATCAAGCTTTTATCTAGGAGAGAGTTCCCTAGTCTTTTAAACCCAGGCCCCCAAGGAGATTGGCTGAGCTTTAAATTTATACCTTCTGTTATGAAAATAAAAGGATTTCATTTTAGTTTCCAAATATGCATTTGTAATATTTATTATGCCCTTCCAAATTATATCACGTTTGCCACCCCACCTTCCTGAAAAATTACATCATGACCCACCCCCCAACCCAGTTGCAAATCTTGGCTTTACCACTTTATAGTATTGTGAACCTAGACAGGTTACTTAAATACACAAAGTCTCAGTTTTCTCACCATCAAAATGGGAATTATATATTTATTTTGAGGGTTCTCCCCTAATTAAATAAAATTCTGTCTAGAAATCTCCTTGTATAATGAAAGAGTTGAATTCATGTTGGTTCTTACTGAGTGGAGGAGCATGTAGGATTCTTGCCCAACTTAAAATCAGACTAGTTCTTATTATAATAGAATGTAAACTCCTTGAATAATGAGTCACTGTCTGTTTAATGCTATATCCCCAGCACTTAAAATTATGAGGGGCACATAATAGGCAATCAGACTCCTGTGAATGAATGAATATCTCTCACCATTACACAGTTGCTTTACAACTTACAAAGTACTCACAAATCTATGATCTCATTTGATCCCCTCAGCAGTGTTACACACAAATATGGCAAATCATTCTAAGTGCACCAGCAAAAAGGGATAATTCACTATAAATCCTGTTGCCTTGGGATTCTGCCCAGAGATCCATGCTAGAGTCTGGATCAACCTTGATGCTGTCCTTCTCATCATCCATAGTCAGTAACCAAGTTCTAACAGTTCTGCCTCCTAGTTTTTTCTTAAAATACTACTGTTGCCACTGACATAGATCAAGTGGTTGGTAGCCACCTGAACTGCTGCAGCTAGTTTTGTTGTCTGACTGCCTCCTGGATGTCACTGCCTCTCGCTCAGTTGCTCATTCTGCAAGTATCTGTGAAGCATGTACACTGAGAAAGGCACTCTGTTAGGTCCACAGAGGAAGTGGTAAACCAGATATGGCCCTTGCTCTTATGCATCTTCTTATATTCTAGTGGGTCTTGGACATTAGGCTGGCCCCTCTCTATTGTCTAGTGACCACCCTCACCCAAGTGCATACAGGATTCCTGGACATGGAATTCACAGTCCTTCACTCTCAGTTATCTCTTCACCTCTCCAACATCATCTCCTTAACAATCTATTGGGCTTTCTGCCATGCATCTTGACATGTAACACTCAATTCCCTAATTAACTTTTTTTTCTATTCCAAGAATATGCCATGCTTTTCCATGCTCCTGAATTTAGCGTTTTCTACATATGGAAACACTTCTGTTCAAGCCACTCTTGCTGCTTCTCTATCAGAAGTAACCGTAACAGTAATAGCTACACTTAGATTTCTCTCTGAGAAGCACAAGGCTAGTATTATATGTGAGTGTATGCAGATACACCCACACACATAATTTAATCTCATTTAATTCTTAAAAGACCATTTTATTTATGAGAAAACTGAAATGGAAAATGAGAAATTAATTATCTTACCCAAGGTCACACAGAGAGCCAGTGGCAGAGTATTGTTCCAAACCTGGTCTGACTCTAAAACCCATATTCTTAACTGTTCTGCTTTATGACAAGTGAGCTTCTAGTCATCCTTCAAGGCCTAATCCAAGGGCACCTCATCTCTGAAATCTTCCCTGACTCGTCTAGGCAAAGAGAACCATTCTGTCCTTTACATTTACTTTATATGTATCTCTATGGTGGCACATTTTCCATTTATTGTATATAAACATTTGCACTCATTACCTGCTTAAAAGTCTATTTCTGTTTGAAATCATTGAGTTAGATGTATTTATCCCCATAGTGCATGAGTTTAGTACAGTATACAGTCAGTACTAGGTGCTCAATAAGTGGATGAAGAATGAACGACTGGCTGAAGCAGCACTTCCTGTTGGGAGCGGAGAGTCAATAATAGAGAAATAAGTGGGAGAGGTAGGTGGCTGCAGTGAATGAAGGCTCTGACTACCAGGTCATCATGCATGAGTTTGACCTGATTTGAGAGAAATAGCCAATCAAAAATTGCTTGTAACAGTGGAGACAAAGTAAAATCAAAAACAAAACTTCTGCTCGTTGCATTTTACATTTTTCATCCAGTTGTTTTGGCATTGCACTGACACTCAGAGCTAGGGGTCAGGGCTAAGTTCACCTGGGCTTAATTGGAAACTGCATAAGCTTGTTTTGGAAATGCTCTAGGGAGCGGCTGACCAAGAGACCTTTGCTATCAACTTGAAACATAGCTGCATGAGGGAGGATTTAAAAAATAAACAAAAACTCACTGTGTTTTTTAGCAATGTGCCTTCCATTTCCCTTGGCTGTGTTTGGTAGTTTATTTTTTAGTTAAAGACATCGAATGGAGACAACATGCACTGATTTGGTCTAAAGGCTGTTTTAGGAGTAATGCAAAAGCACATAGCCCATCAGCAGAAGACTGATTACACTAATGGCTCCAACCCTTTGCCCCTCAAATCCATACCCTTTGCCCCATAGCTTTGCTGTGCCTCCCACTCTGTCTCTGGACCTTGTCGTATGACTGGGTGGGTGATCAACCATCCTGTCTTGCCCTGGACTGTTGTTAGCTTTGAAGATCTCACATTCTGGAAATTTCTTTCATCTCAGGGAAATCCCTCACTCAGAAAAATCAGGATGGTTGATCACCCTACTGGCCAAAGGGATATGCCACAAGCAGAGACTAGGAAAGAACTCGCTAAGTAGGCTTGTCTTCTCTTGTGCCTGCTCCATCACCATGTAAACATACCCAAGGTATCCTGCAGGAGAATTAGAAACACAAGGGAGAGCCAAGTTATTCCAATGACCCCTGACCAGGACAGCCTAGGTTTGCTGCCAACCTAAGGACTCATAGGCCCTGTGAATAACACAGAGATACATTAGATATGGATCCAGGCCACAGAGACAGTTAAATATGCAAATATAAGCAAAATTATATGTAGCATATAATTTCTGCCTTCACATACCTGAAGGACATCATTAGAAGAGAGAACACATTCATTTTTTTCTATGCTAGCTGGGTGAAATTATGACCAGTGTGTAGAATGTATACAAAGACAAATGCAGATAAAATTAGATTTCTTCATGAGGAAGAAATTTCTAGCAATTACAGCTATTCAACCCTGTCCAAAATTGGCTCCTTAGTGAAGTAATGAGTTGGCCATTGGTGGGGACAAGGATGTAGAGGCTGGAAAGTGAGATGACAAAGCTGCTGTAAAGTATTCAGCTCAACTGATATTTATTGAACGTCTCAAATGCATTGAGCATTAAACCAAGCTCTGGGCTCTTTTCAGCACAGGACTTGTGCACAGGTCTCGTGCCCATAAAGCCAGTCCTAGCTGAGGGTAAGATATTCCAGATAGAGGAATTAGTTCATACAAATGCATGGAGACATGCAGAGGCCTGATGTGTTTGGAATCTTGTTCGATTATGCAGTGTGTACATGGATACAGTGTTTATATGGGTTTGCAGGTGCTACTATGGAGATGGGCAACAAAACAGAAGAGATGGTGATTTTGTATTGTGTCAGTTTAGCTAAGCTGGTACTGAATTTCCAAGGATTCCCTTCCCTGAAAAATTCAGGGTTACTGTGGGCCACAGGAGACATTTTATACAACGTTTGAAAGGAGGAAGTGAAGTAGTCACCATATTCTGTTTAGACCTAGAAGGTCTGTGCAGGACACCAGGGGCTGTGGCCAACCATCCACATTGTTGCTTATCTCCTAGTTTATCTTGAGGCAGCAGCAGCCCTGCAGCTCCTTCCGCTCCCATCAGATCTCCTTCTTCAGCTTCTCCAGCTTCTCATAAGGAAGGGCACCGGCTTCTCCTGCAGGTTACGCACACATCCCATCAAATTTGGAGAGCTGGAGGCACTGAGAGCCCAACGTAGGTTCCACGTCATCCTTGTGGGTCCAGGTTGCCTTGCAGGTTCCAGTGTGTCCTTGCTCTTCCCCGCTTCATGTCCACTTTTTCTTTCTTGACTGCCAGCCATGCAGACCTCAGGCCACTGTACCATGTTCCAAAGAAACTGCCTTTCACAGACCGTATAACCAGCATCCAGACCTATATAAGGTCAGCTTCTTATAATAACTCCTTGATTCCAGATCACTTCTAGTGGTTCTGCTTCTCTGATCAAACCTTGATTGGTACTTAGAGGCCCCAGAAGGTGGATTGCATGAGAAAACCTTTTATTTAAAAACATTTTTTTTTAACTTTTTTATTTTTTATTTATTTTTGGCCTCATTGGGTCTTTGTTGCTGTGAGTGGGCTTTCTCTAGTTGCAGCAAACAAAGGCTACTCTTTGTGGCAGTGTGCGGGCTTCTCATAGTGGTGGCTTCTCTTGTTGCGGAGCACGGGCTCTAGGTGCGGTCTTCAGTAGTTGTGGCATGCGGGCTCAGTAGTTGTGGCACACGGGCTTAGTTGCTCCGCGGCATGTGGGATCTTCCCAGATCAGGGCTCGAACCTGTGTCCCCTGCATTGGCAGGCAGATTCTTAACCACTGCACCACCAGGGATGTTCAAGAAAACCTTTTGAAAAGGCAGCCAACACATGGTTAAAAGCACAGGTTATGGAGTCAGACCTAACTTGAGTTTGTAAATCCAATTCCTAACAGCCTCTTTACTAGTTGTGTCACCTTAGTTTGTGTGACAGGCAGCCTGCAAGATGGCCCCCAATGTCCTCTACCTTCTGGTAAATGCCCCGTATAGTCCTCTCTCCTACTGTTTCAGGGTTGGTGTGTGTCACTGATAGAGAATACTGCACAAGTGATGGTATGTCACTTCTGAGTCGAGGTCATAAAAGACACTGCTCTCAATTTACTTTCCCTCTTTTGGTTTACTTACTCTGGGGAAAGCCAGCCACCATGTTGTGAGGAGAGGCCCATAGGGTGAAGTTAGCCTCTTGCTAACAACCATGTGACTGGATTTCAAAGTCAATCCTCAACTCCAGTTGAGCCTTGAGATGACTTCAGTGCTGAGCAACCTTCACTGAAAACTCATGAGAGACTCAGAGCCTGAACCACCTACCTAACCTGCTCCCAGATTCCTGACCCCCAGAAACTGTGTGAGGTAATAATTATTATTTTAAGCTGCTAAATATTGGGGTCATTTGTTATGCAGCAATAAATAACCAATAACCAATTCAGTAAATAACCAATTAATTTCCTCAAAAGTAAAGTGGGGATAACTGTAATATCCACTTCATTGGGTTGTTATCAAGATGAACAGCAAAAATATATATACAGTATTTAGTGTTGTATTTGGCATGTGGTAAATGTATAAATGAATGTTGTTCCTACTGTTACTGCTGTTAATGTTATTATTATTATTGGTATCTCTTCCAAACTTGGCATTCTAGGATTCCTTCACTGCAGCCTATATTGATGGGTGAAGCCTTCAGGGAGGAGGGGATAGTTGTATTGGATCTGAAAACATACCCTCTCATAAATTTATGGTGCCTGCCACCTGAAAATCACTGTGGGTATGGTGGGGGATAGGCATGGAGAAGAACAGTTCTATACCTGGGTTCTGCTAAGTTTTTTTTCTCAGTGCAGGAAGGACCCACATAGCCTTTATCTCAAAGAGTCCTAACTTGGATTCAGATGGCAGCCGATAAACATCAGCTCATGTTAAGTCCACCAATGGCCCAAGGGCTGGAGAATATTAAAGGTTGGGAATTAAAATCTGAGCCTGCTTGCCTGGGAAATTAACTCAGTTGGTAATGGAGAGTTATTGGAAAGTCACAAGAAACGTGGACACCTTTCCAGGACTTGATGGTGTAGACAAATTGAATGGCATTTAACATATCTAATTGTTAATGAAATGGAGTATTAATTTTGGAGTGTTAATTCCTTCCCTTCAGCAGTAGCTGCTTGCTTTGACTGGAAGTATTTGCATCCAAATAATAAAACACTGGGACTTAAAGAGGTTTTCTAGATGAGTTCAGCCCTCTACTTTTACAAATGAGGAAACAGGATTGGAAAAATTACATGTATAGAGATAAATAATAGTGCTGAATCCCCTACCTTATTCTTTCCTGAAGGGGCCCTGGGTGGGGGGGTTAAGGGGTGGAAGGAATGTGGAGTTTCTTTGACTTCTTAGTATCACTCAAGAGTTATGAGCACAGATAGATGTGGAAATCACACAGGACTGGATCAGATTTCACCTTCACTGCTGGCTGACCACTTCACTGCTTGCTTACTGATTTTGGATGAGCAAACTTGCCTTAATAAATTTTAATAAAACTTAATAAACGTATTTTCTCTAAGTCTCAGTTTTCTCATCTATAAAATAGAAATAACAACATGTATTTTGTCATAGAACATTATGAGGATTCAAGAAATGCTGGGCCCATAGGATGTGCCCCATATTTACAGATTTAACATGCTTTATTTAATATGTGGATTCTCAATATTATAGCCTGTATACTAGGCAGAAACAGAATTTGTGAATATTGTTGAGGATGTCCTTCGGAATTAGAAGCTTTGCTTAAAATTTTTCAGTGAATCAAGTCAAATTGCAAAGTATCAAAAGTGATAACATTTCCTACAACAATCATCACTTTTTAGTTTTGTAATCTTTGAGGGCCAAGCCACCTTTCCCCGTGTTGATTTTTTTAAAAATATTTACTTATTTAGTTGGTTGCACCGGGTCTTAGTTGCAGCAGGCGGACTCCTTAGTTGTGGCATGTGAACTCTTAGCTGTGGCATGCATATGGGATCTAGTTCCCTGACCAGGGATCGAACCCAGGCCCCCTGCATTGGGAGCATGGAGTCTTACCAACTGAGCCACCAGGGAAGTCCCCCATGTTGATTTAATACAATAAAAGAAGATAAGTTCAGGAGCTCCTTAGGAGGAGAGGGATATCCATCAACAGAGATTGAAGACCACCTTCCCCATAATTAATAACATGTACCCAGAGTATTATTCTGAGCGCTTGATCCTCAACAATTTGAGAATTAACTTTCCCTTGGTTTTCTGAATCCTACCATCTTTACTTTGCTCTTTTTCCTTTGGTGACAAGTCATCTCTCTAAAGAGCTTGGGCTCTTTATCCTATCAATGTTCCCCCATTCATGTCCTTATTCTTTAGGAAATAACCAAAACTCAGGCCTAGATCTCTAGTGTGAAGGAGTAGGACGATTCACAGAAGGCAGGAAGGACATGAAATAAGGCAGGTGCAGAAGGATAATAGAGAAATAGGAGCGGGGGGCTGGATTTAAGCCACTGAAAGGATTAGTGAGAAGAAGGCTGGATCCAATGCAGAGAAATTGAGTCCTAAATAATTTGCTAAAGCAGGGGCTCTAAAACTAGGAAGCAAACAAGGTGGAATTGCAAGATAGGGCTCGGGAATATGGACAATCCATGTAATGGCCCAAAACAGGACAAGCCATGACTGCTTTGTAACCATTGCTTTTAGCTACTCCTCTTGCGGGGAGGGGAGATTCAAATGGACCTTATTGAGTGAGGGCTCAACATATACAAGGAATATTATTTGTGTTACTTGAATTTATTCATCAGAAAACTTGAAGTAGGCATTACTCTTTCCATTATCCAGTTGATAAAATTAAAGCTCGAAGTACTCGATTCCCTACTGTTCTATAATTAGTGAATACTGGAGCCAAGACTTGAATGCTGGACCTATATCTGTATAAGTACTAAGCCTGGATTCAATCTGCTATGTAAGGATATAAGTGGAGTTCAATTAGAATTGCAGATAGGAATTAAGTAGCTCTAGTTTGATACCCATGTGCAGTGGTATTGGGGAAGGGTAGAATGAGAACCAAGATGGTCATCTTGTAGCAGGTTAACAAGCCTATCTTTGGTACCTTTCTAACATTGTGATGGGAAGACTGTCCATCATTATTCTGAGTCTTGAGAATTCGGAATGAAGGCTCACAGTTCATCGCAAGACTTTTATCTTTGGGGAAAGAATAGACTACATTCATTTGAGTTGAACCCAGTACATTTTTGTTCACAAACTTTCCCCTAGAAGGTGGAGAAGTGGTGAAGGGTGTTTAGAACGATTTTAAACAAAGATTAGATCAAGACAATTTAACTTCACTCTCACTGGGCAAGTGACGAGAACGATAATTGGGAAATCCCCTGGCAGTCCAGTGGTAAGGACTCGCACTTCCACTACAGGGGGCAAAAAAGAAGGATACTTGAATAGTTTCAAAAGTCCTGAGTTTGAATCCTTGTTCTGCCATTAGCCAACGGTGTCATTTGCAGCCCAGTTTCATTTCTCTGTACTTACCCTCTTCTTTAAAAGGTGGAACATATCTGCCCCACTTAATATCACAGAGTTCTTATGAAGAAATAGAATGGAGTGTTTGTGAAATAATTTTGTAAACTCACTGTGCACATGTAGAGGTGACAACTTTCCTTTAATAATAACACCCAAGGTCACCATTCAACTAGAACTAGAGGATGCCTAGGAAAAAGGAAAGCAGTACTTATACTCTATATCTAGAGTCAAGAAGACAGCAGCATTGCCTGTGAGAACTGTGAACTGAAGGTCAAGGTGTCTGAGCTGCCTCTCATCTTGTCTACTCATTAGCAAGGTGAGCCTGGGCAATCATCCCTTCACCTCTCTGATGCTCACTTTCTTAAATACGGGGGATCATCTAAAACCTAAAAGACTGGTTCTCAACTGTCACGAAAAATGTTGCCTGCCATATCAGTAAACAAAGGATGTTGCAGCCATCAAGCTTTCAGCCACTGCAGCCACCTCAACTGTGCACCCTGAGGGAATTCAGGATGGAGAAAAACAGGATACTTATTGGCCCTAGATAGCTAAGGTGCATATCAAAGGAATGATTTCAATGAGCCCAGATTTTTGCATCTTCCCATACAGAGAAAAGTGCTAAATTCATTAACTTGAGATGTCTGTTTCTTTTCTTTTTTTTTTTTTTTTTTAGTTAACCACTGGACACCCAGTGAAGTCCCAGGTTTTCTTTAATTAACAGTAATCTTTTGACTATCCGGGGGTTTTGTTGCAAAAATTCCTATATATCTTGGCTCCTCCCTTACTTCTTCAGACCAGTCCCTCAGAGCTATCTCAGAGGCTGTCTCCCAGCCATAAGTCCTCAGTATATCTGTCTAATAAAGCATAATTCTCAACTTTTAGGTTGTGCAATTTTTTCAGTCGACACAACCTTGGCTGCAAATTAGACCCCCGGGGTGCTTTCAAAAGCCTGATGCCCAGGAGGAACCCCGGACTAATTAAGCCAGAATCTCTGAGGATAGGATAAGGCATCGGTATTTTTGAAGCTCCCCAGGTTTCAAACATAACGCTGTTTAAGAACCACTGATCATCTGATGATTTTAAATTCAGAGGACTTTCATGGCTAATATTCTAGTATTTTAAGAGAACTTCTGCATATCTCCAGGTTGGTCTATCTCCAGTTCCTTAGGAGAGTTCAGTTATGTCATTGAGAATCACACACAACAGTTGTAGTAGTTTCCCAGACCTGCCATAACAAAGCACCACAAACCAGGTGGCTTAGACAACAGAAATATATTGTCTTACAGATCTGGATGTTAACAGTCCTAGATAAGGTGTCAGCAGGGGTGGTTCCTTCAGAGGCCTGTGAGGAAGAATCTGTTACAGGCCTCTCCCTTTGTTTCTGGTGGTTCCCTGGCAATCTTTGTCATCCCTTGTCTTGTAGAAGCATGCCCAAATCTCCGCCTTCGTCTTCACATGGCATTCTCCCTGTGTATGTCTGTGTCCAAATTTCCCCTTTTTATAAGGACACCAGTCATCAGCTTAAGGGCTCTACCTACTGCAGTATGACCATATTTTAACAACATCAACAGAGACTCTATTTCCAAATAAGGTCACAAGCTGTGAGGTACTGGAGGTTAGGACTTCAGCTTGTGAATTTTAGTTGGGGGGAGAACAATTGAATCCATTACACCAGTACCTGGTTTTCAGCAATGGGGAAGGACCTAGATGGTGGCAGGTGACCTCTTGAAACCTCCATGGCTGGTTCCTAAGGAGGACTTATTCTCATGCACAACACAACACATTCTTACCCTCGCCCAGAGCTCCAGCCCCCACCCTTCCTAGGTCCTTAGAATACTATGCCCCCTAACTGTCCCCTCGTGTCTTGTCCAGTGATCCCTTGCCAACCAGGGAGACCCTGGCCCCTTCATTTGCCAGTTTAGGGATTTTCCTTTAAACATCTCAGCCCCCCTGCCAACCACCTCTAGTTATTAAAATGCAGCTCAGGATGTCTCACTCTGGCTGTTACATTATCATTCCTCGTTAGAGACTCCTCCAGGGCCTGAGACATTCCTGCACTGACTTTATAATTACAAAGTCAATTTCTAAACAGACATTTGCAAATAAGTCAATTTAAATACTGAGATTTACAAACAATAATTAAGCAGTAGCTTCCTTTTTTTAATATCTCTCTATATAATTAATGCCTGTGGGCTTTTCATTTTACCTTGCAACTGGGTAGTTTGCAATTGTTTGTTGAGCTAAAGTGTTCTCTGAAAGCAAATCAAAGCACTGGGGAGATTTTGGAAGCAATTGAGGAAAGGGTTTTTCCTCTTCCTTCATCCCTGCTTCACCTGATTGGCTGTACTTCCCATCAGTTGGGAATATGATGGGGGAGGGAGGGTGGAGAAGAAGTATTTTCTGCAGTAACAACAGCAACAACAACACAGGGTTCTGGTCCAGCAATAGACTGACTAACACGGCTTCTTAAGATATACAGTCAGGGAGTCTCTTCACGCTGGAAATCTCAGCTCTCTCTAATTTTGGCATTATCTACACTGAGAGAGCTCTCTGTAGCTTGATAGTGCTTCTTCTGGCTTTAAAAAATCTATAATGAATCCCTGGCACCTGCAGTATAATGTCCTGACCCTGCCATTCATGGTCCTTCACAATCTGGTCCTACTCTTTCTTTTAACAAGATTTTTGAAAACCTACTAGGTGCTAGGGAAAATACCAAGTAACAAGGACATACTGGTAAACAAGGCACAGTCTATTTTAAGGTCTAGTGGGGACAGAAATCCTGAAAAAAATAATTTTATGATGAATGTTACAAAAAGGGAAGTAAGAGGAGATCTAGGCTCGTCTGGAGACTTCTTTTAAGAAAGTGATATTTAAGCTGAAGTCTCAAGGATGAGTTGACATTAACAAGGTAAAGACTGAGGGCAAAGGGTTATTCCAGGTAGAGAGAAAAGCCTGTTAGAACTCATAAAGATGAGAGAACAAAAAGATTGCTTGTGAAACGAAAAGTGGGCTTGAGCGGTAGCTAAAGTAAAGAGAGGATAGGAAATGAGGTGTAAGATGAATCTAGACAGAGAAGCATGGAATAGAACCTTGAAGGCCTTGTTGGCCAGGAAGGAATTTGAACTTTGTCCCAAGGACAAGAGGGAGCCATAGAAGGGTTTCAGGAAGTGATGTGACCAGTTCAGCTTATGCTGCCCAGCTGTGTGCTCAAGCCATACTAAACAAGCCTTCCAAGACAGTAGGAGAATCCAGAAGCTCTTGAGTTGTCTGTCTCCCCAAGCTTTCTTCCAATGAAGATGTTCTTCCTAGTATTTTCAACCCAGCTAAATACCTCAACATTCTTAGTTTTCATTCAGAAGTCACAGGCTCTTTGAAATGTCTTTAATACCACTACCACTGCCCTATAGAATGGATTGCCTAATCAGTGCTTCCAAAACGTTTTGTTCAACTTGCTAATTTAACTTATACTATGCATATTTATATATGCACATAATAATGCAACTCAATGAATACATATATATGCAACTCTCTCATTCAACTTCTAATATGCACGTTAGTGGCAAAAACATCCATTATTTTCAAGTTAGTATAGGTATACAATACTCAGCAAGGTATTAGCAAATAGTAAACACTTACACATGGTTTATTATTATCATCATCAAATGTGACCAACAGATATAACCACAAGAATTTTTCAGTGAGAGTTCCCATAGGTGCTGGGACAGGAGCTGGGATGTTTTGCCTTCAGAATATCCTCAAGCACAGCCATAATTTCTCTTACTCTGTTGGCAATCCCATTCAGTTCATGGAAAAAGAACTTCTGTAAAGCTCCCCCTCAGATAGAATGAGGCTGATGGAGGTCAGCATTCCCCAGAAGAGAGGTTGAGATTCAAGACTCCAGAGTCCATGACAAGTCAGAGTCACTGATAGCTCTTATCAAGGTGCTGACATTCTCAGCTTAAAATACAGGCAGGGGAATCCCACTGACCAATAGGACCCTGTTTCACCTCTGTCTCAAAGATAAATGTGTTTCTCTTTTCCCAGGTCCATTCTTATTAGAAATTCAGGTCCAATTCAGGTTTGGGATATGGGCCCTAGAAAAGTCAGCTCTGCTCTACTAAGTACAAGGCCACCCTGGGGAAACTAAGGGTATGACCCACAGAGGGATTTCCACTACCTCACTAAGTCTGTCCCTTCTTTCCTTCCTTCCTTCCTCCTTCCCTCCCTCCCCCCCATCCTTTCTTCCTTCCTTCCTCCCTTCTTTCCTCCCTCCCTTCCTTTCTTCCTTGATGCAACTGTCTGGGACAATCAGATATTTGTTCTGATTAAGATCACTCTGAAGTTTGTTCTTTAATCTAGGTAAACAGAAACGTATTAATCTTGATTCCTACCCCAGACTAGTTAAATCAGAACCTTTGAGGGTAGGCACAGGCCTGGGCATTTTTTACATCTCCTGAGGTGATTCAATGATCAGGATGAGACCCACTAGTCTAGATCACCATTCACTGAAAATTAGCTTTACTCTGATTCAATCTCCTGTGCCACCTACAGTGATCCAAGCTGGGAATCTAATGCAGACAGACAGACTGAAGACCTCATTTTGGTGACCTCTTGTCTTTGTCAGCCATTGAAAGACTCAAGGAAGCGCTCAAGACAATGAGGGGAGAACAGGAGCAGCATTCCAGTTTCATGTCATTTTTGGCAGTTTTGAACCAGTCTTGCCACATCTGAGCGAGCACATTCTTCTGCAAGAATCCTACTGGCATACTTTTCAGTCCTTCTCCCTTCCCCACTCTCCTCCCTCTTAGTCATTCTTTTCTATCTTCCTTTCTGGTTTCCTTCCACTGCTCCCAAGAGCCCAAAGGCACCAGAATGGGGACAGAGAGTGTGGACAGATCATTATGGTTGTGGTCATTGCATGCCATTGGAAGACTCACTTCATTTTTCTGCATCTTCCCCCCATATTTAGTTGATTGGATTAGATAGGATTATACCTCCCTTCCAACACTAACATTTTATATCATGCTGATTTATATTTTGTTATTTTCTATTCTTCTTCTTCCCTCTCCTTCACCTCCTCTCTCTGGTTAAGCTTTTGAAAATTGAATTTTGAATAAATGGAGGATAGTCATTTCAGCCCCTTTTGTACCTACTTTTGGTCCAACTTCAAAGGTTCATAACAAAGCAGAAAACTATGGTACAGAGAGTCAACACTCATAGCTAAATGGAAATGTCCCATTTCACTCCATTCACTGGGATTTCATTTGTATCATCTTCCCTGTTGGGTATGGACTTCCATTTTCCTATCCCTTCACATTCTTCTCACCTTCATCATCCAGCTCAGATTTCTCTTATACCATGAACATTTCTTGATCATTCAAGCCCTCTTTGAACTTTCTTTCCTTTGGCCAACTGCATCTCTTACAACTGAACCCTAAAACATAACACTTAAATACAGTTTCCTATTCCTTTGTTTGGTGTTGTGTGTTTGTGACACTATCTAAGCCTTGTGAAGGTTAATTATGTTATAAGATGCTGGAAGATAGAAACTTCCTTCTTTTCTTCTGTTTTCATTCCTCAGATGTCAAGCACAAGGTTAAGCATGCAATGTGCACTTAAGATAGAATTCATTAATATTACAAGTTTCTCAACTTAGAAATAATCTATCTCAATCCCCACAATTTACACACAAAATAAGTCTCAGAGAGGAAAAATGACTCCAAGTGAGTTAACGACTGAGTTTGACTAAAAGCAAGGTCTCCTCCATCCATTTCATTTTCTATATTATTTATTGTTTGTTTTATTTCTGCAATACCTGGGGGGCATGACCCAGGTCCTCAAAAGTACAGGTCACTTAACCCATTGTACTTCCACTTTTGTATACCTTAAAAGAGATATATCTCACTAAGATATATTTCTGATGCCCTTCAGTAAGTCCATTTTAAATTAATGTGTTAGTTTATTGGTCCACATAGATATCTCCTTTGTTAAACAGGCAATAATGGTATAACAGGAACTTTCAGCTTAGAATCTAAAGATCTGCTTTCAGTTCTCTGCTTGTTCATGACAAACTTTAGAAGCTTAGGCACATTACTTCACTTCTCTGAACTTACATATCCTCACCCGTAAAACAGAGCATAAATATCCTCATTTAACAAAATACTGTAAAGTTTGGATGAGGTAATATTTGTCCTTTGTTAATGGTGATGAGTCACAGAAATATCAAATATGGTTCTTTTCACTATTATTAATAAATAATAATAAAGTATAAAAATATGTACACCAGTTAGGGAAGCAGCACCCTAATTTTGCTTCTTGAGACTTTACTAAGCAGGCAGGAAGTCATCATCAATATTGGAGACAATTACATATACCTCTTTTCTTCTCCTTGTGTGTGTGTGAGACCCATAACTTAAAACACTTGCTGCTATTCAGCACAAAAACAAATAGCAAAGCAACTCTGGCTGTGATGTATTTCACAGCATAACTTAGACTTGCCACCATTCTGTTAAATTATGAATATCTATCACTTGATGGAGTCAATGCTTTTATCTGGAATGAGGAAGGAGGGAGGCAAAGAGGTTGGGGTTGGAGAAGAAAAAAACATAAGAAGATGCAGTTGCTATAGCGATTAACAATGGGTATCCTTCCAACAGAGTTTAGGGATGCTGATGCAGCTAAAACAAATGTTTGTGTTTGGACACAGTGGAGACGGTGACGGATTATGGCGCCTTGGCCTTGAGACTTGATGTAATCCAATTCTAAATACATCATAAATCTAAGTGTAGACTGGTAAGGCAAGAAGAATACCAATTCAGGCCAAGCAGCAGCAAGCAGGTAGTGGTGGCCAGGATTGATTATGTGGTGTGAAGCAGGGAGGGGTGTCAGGAGGAGGACCGTGACCAGCCTGCAGTGATGTACTTCTCTTCCAGCCTTAGCCAACCCCTGACTGAGCTGCCAGGCCTCAGTAGTATGAATGAGAGATCACTGCTGAATTAGCCACAAGGCCAGGCATTCTGCTGCCTCCTAAATTTTCTTGGATGAAAGGATTTTTCATCATTAAAGGTGCTGAACTGCTAATGTTTGGGCTAGTTTCATGAGTCCCTCACTTGGAAGGACCCAAAAGTCAGCCTGAGAATTTCTCACCGGCCTTGGAGTTAAGATGCTGCAGTTAAGACCCTTTTATATGGAATAACCATTTATTTGTATGAAGGGGTTACAGGAACAAAGACAATTGTTAATGTAATGTTGACATCCTTTCTCATTTTCTGTTTCCTAAGATAAAAAGGCAATGAGTGAAGGGTGAAATGGAGAACCCACATGCTAGCTTTACGGACACTGGAAAGACAGAGCTACTCTTGGGAGAAAAGGAAGGATCTAGAAGTGTGGGTGCAGAGACTGAGAACAAGATGAGCCATCACGGGCTGGGTGAGTTTGAAAGAAGAATTTTAGCAAGTTTGGAGAGTGGAGGGAATAGTTAACAGTTGATGGAAAAGTTAAAGATTTGAGATTTATGGAGTAGCCAAACATTATTCGGTTTCATTCTAGAAGACACATCTGGGATTTGGCATAAAAAGTGCAATATTCAGATTCAACTCAGATTAAGTCATCACCCTGCAACTGAGCCAAGAGTGTATTTTCTTTGTGGCTGCCAAGTTAATGCACCTATGGTACATGGGGTAGATGTGAACCAATATGGGCAACAGTGGTCCTGAGGATGCCTCCTCATTGACAGAGGGATACTGCAGATGCCTCTGTGAGGTCAGAATTATGGTATATGGGCAATAGAGTTTAAAAGTGGAGGTTCACTAAATTGAGGAAGTCTAAAGGACAGTATTGTAGAACAGCAGATGCAAAGACAGGGTAAGATGTGGGTAAGGCAGGGTAAGAGGTTTACTGGGGAAGAAATGCCTATGAAGGATAAAGGGGAGGGGGCAGGAGAGGGCAGGGAGAGCCTTCAGATTGAGATGGAGGTATAACACCAGGGCAGGAGGAGAGGCAGGAAGGAGGGTTGGGTAAGAACAGTCTCAGATTGCAGTTGTTTAAGGAGGTTTCCAGAAGGGCCCAAATCACCCATTACAGGAGTCCTGCATCTCACAGGAATGGGGTAGCATTAGTACCTTCATTGTGTGCAGTCACTGGCTGGGAGCATCCCATGGAATGTGTGACCTCTGAGGTGATGGAGCCAGTGTGACAATGGCCGAGGCCATCTGTAAATTAGGTTCCCCAAAGCAGGAGATTTGAGCCATATATTTGCACGGCTACCACAGTGAATTTTAGGTTACATATATTTATTGTTTTAACCTGGCTCCTATGAATGTTCAATATCTTAAAGAATTATAGACCATTTTTTCAAAAGGGAGAGGTGGTCAGTAGTAGACATAATGGACTAACCCAAGGCTTTTCACTGGCCAAATTTTAAAGACAAAATCCCTGAGAATTAAGCTCCATCTCTGGGGTATTCCATCAAGCACACTTTGGAACCAATATTACAAGCTACAGTATAGTAGCATTTTATGTGAATTTGAATTCTGCAAATTAGAAATACCATCACATAAAATATCAATGTCTCACTTTATGCACAATATTTAACACTACATGACTTGCTCAAATTAAAAACAATTCATCAAGAATTTCATAATTTCAAAGTTGGCTTAGTGAGTTATAAACTGTGTCTTTGATAGGGCCACCAAGCAGCATGACTTTTGCTGTTAAACAGGAAGGCCTAACACCCTTTAATCATGACCTAGCATCTTTAATTATGTAATGTTTTTAAAGTTACAGTGCTTGTACAAAAAAAAAAAAAAAAAATCCATGCATCTTCTTTTACTCCAAGAAATTTAACAATGTACAGGGATAACTAGAATGCATGTGAGAAGAAAAAACAAACAAATGAAACACTGAGTTGTACATAAAACTTGCAGTGAACCAAGAGGTGGAGGAAGGAGAAGAAATCATGGCAATTAAGTGAGTCTACAGGGTTTGGGATTAGGATTTATTTATGCACTCTGTGCAATCTATTTTGGCAGTGGACTGCCTGACTGAACCTACTAAAATGAATGAAGAGGGGCTGGGATGTTTGTGTCTGGTTGATAGCTGCACATTGTCAGGAAAGAGACTTAACGAGCTGCATACTCTTCCGAACTGGAGGGACTTCTGCGGCTGGTAAATGGGCAGCAGGTGGTGGAAGATGGCTTGGAGGAGGATCAGAAACTCCTAGATCAGGTCAGTACAGTACCAATTTACAGCCAAGAGTTACAAAACTATTTCAGACTTCACCACCTATATGAGATACCTGAATTTGTGCTGTTAGTAAAGCTAATTAGAGAAAGGGGAAAAGGGGGGGAAAAAGGTGATCATAATGTCTCCCTGGGAACAAGTCAAGTAAGAGAACTCAGACTGAAACTCCAGATAATATATAAGAATCTGGAGGTGCTAAAGCCTGTTGAATTTGGATTCCCTAAAATGTGACCCAGGTAGACGTGGATATGTGGTTTCAACTCCATCAACTGATGCCACAAAGACTGCCAGAAGCTCCATCTCCTGAATCATTTCCACTATGGAAAATTGGCCCCAGTGGAGAATGTTCCCTGGCATACTGTAGACCCAAGCATGGATGGGAGAATGTCAGGGATAAACTGGAGACGCAAAGGAACACCAAGTCAGCCATGGTAACTGGGGGACAACAAAGCTGATAGACAGTCTGTCTTCCTTTTCTAAGGAGGAATAGAACCAGGATTGGGAGGGGACTGAATCTGAAAGCCAACATGGTTGCTACTCTGGACTTGTCTAAGTTATTCACACCTCAGTTGGTTAGACATGACTTTAATGGATACAGTCAATGCTTATCCCTTAGAAGACCTCACTGGACCCTGTAGGAGAATGAGAAGAAAGGCCAGGAAGGAGGGGGTTCAAGCTATGAATGAGAAAGTGGATCTACAGGTGGCACAAGTAGACATGTTCCTCTTTTTGAGGAGGTTTTTGAATATCTCACTGAAGGTTTATAATAAAATGTGAGTATTCAGATGCTATCATCTTTCCTGCCTTCTATGAGAGGGATACTCAGGTTTAACGGGTGAAATGAAGAACTGGAGGAAGCGGAAAGATCAACTTGTTTAAACAGGAAGGGCAGAGAAGTATTCTTAGGATAAAATGATAGATCCATATAAGAGGTGTAAAGTTCAGCATGGGCTAAATGTTAAAGATTTTGGGGCTTTGGAAAAGGGAAAATATTTAGGGACTATCTGTTACTCATTTTAAGTATAAGAAAAATGCATTGAGAAAAATTACTTTAAGGAGTTTCTTTTCCTCTAAGTATTTATTTTAATTTAATTAAATTTATTTTTTATACAGCAGGTTCTTATTAGTTATCAATTTTATACATATTAGTGTATACATGTCAAGCCCAATCTCCCAGTTCATCTCACCACAACCCCCCACACCCACTTTCCCCCCTTGGTGTCCATACGTTTGTTCTCTATATCTGTGTCTCTATTTCTGCCTTGCAAACCAGTTCATCTGTACCATTTTTCTAGATTCCACATATATGTGTTAATACACGGTATTTGTTTTTCTCTTTCTGACTTACTTCACTCTGTATGACAGTCTCTAGGTCCATCCATGTCTCTACAAATGACCTAATTTCATTCCTTTTTATGGCTGAGTAATATTCCATTGTATATACATACCACATCTTCTTTATCCATTTGTATGTCGATGGGCAGTTAAGTTGCTTCCATGACCTGGCTATTGTAAATAGTGCTGCAATGAATATCGGGGTGCATGTGTCTTTTTGAATTATGGTTTTCTCTGGGTATATGCCCAGAAGTAGAATTGCTGGGTCATATGGTAATTCTATTTTTAGTTTTTTAAGGAACCTCCATACTGTTCTCCATAGTGGCTGTATCAATTTACATTCCCACCAACAGTGCAAGAGGGTTCCCTTTTCTCCACTCCCTCTCCAGCATTTGTTGTTTGTAGATTTTCTGATGATGCCCATTCGAACAACTGTGAGGTGATACCTCATTGTAGTTTTGATTTGCATTTCTCTAATAATTGGTGTTGTTGAGCAGCTTTTCCTGTGCCTCTTGGCCATCTGTATGTCTTCTTTGGAGAAATGTCTATTTAGGTCTTCTGCCCATTTTTTGATTGGGGTGTTTGTTTTTTTAAATATTGAGCTGCATGAGCAGTTTATATATTTTGGAGACTAATCCTTTGTCCGTTGATTCATTTGCAAATATTTTCTCCCATTCTGAGGGTTGTCTTTTCGTCTTCTTTATAGTTTCCTTTGCTGTGCAAAAGCTTTTAAGTTTCATTAGGTCCCATTTGTTTATTTTTGTTTTTATTTCCATTACTCTAGGAGGTGGGTCAAAAAAGATCTTGCTGTTAAAGAGTGATCTTTATGTCAAAGAATGCTCTTCCTATATTTTCCTCTACGAGTTTTATAGTGTCCGGTCTTACATGTAGGTCTTTAATCCATTTTGAGTTTATTGTTGTGTATGGTGTTAGGGAGTGTTCTAATTTCATTCTTTTACATGTAGCTGTCCAGTTTTCCCAGCACCACTTATTGAAGAGACTGTCTTTTCTCCATTGTATATCCTTGCCTCCTTTTTCATAGATTAGTTGACCATAGGTGCATGGGTTTATCTCTGGGCTTTCTATCCTGTTCTAGTGATCTATATTTCTGTTTTTGTGCTAGTACCATATTGTCTTGATTACTGTGGCTCTGTAGTATAGTCTGAACTCAGGGAGTCTGATTCCTCCAGCTCTGTTTTTTTCCCTCAAGTTTGCTTTGGCTATTAGGGGTCTTTTGTGTCTCCATACAAATTTTAAGATTTTTTTGTTCTAGTTCTGAAAAAATTGTCATTGGTAATTTGATAGGGATTGCACTGAATCTGTAGACTGCTTTGGGTAGTATAGTCATTTTCACAATATTGACTCTTCCAATACAAGAACATGGTATATCTCTCTGTCTGTTTGTGTCATGTTTCATTTCTTTCATCAGTGTCTTATAGTTTTCTGAGTACAGGTCTTTTACCTCCTTAGGTAGGTTTATTCCTAGGTATATTATTCTTTTTGTTGCAAAGGTGAACAGGATTGTTTCCTTAATTTCTCTTTCTGATCTTTTGTTGTTAGTGTATAGGAATGCAAGAGATTTCTGTGCATTAATTTTGTATCCTGCAACATAACCAAATTCATTGATTAGCTCTAGTAGTTTTCTGGTGGCATCTTTAGGATACTCTAGGTATAGGATCATGTCGTCTGCAAACAGTGACAGTTTTACTTCTTCTTTTCCAATTTGTATTCATGTTATTTCATTTTCTTCTCTGATTGCCGTGGCTAGGACTTCCAAAACTATGTTGAATAACAGTGGTGAGAGAGAACATCCTCGTCTTGTTCCTGATCTTAGAGGAAATGCTTTCAGTTTTTCACCATGGAGAATGATGTTTGCAGTGGGTTTGTTGTACATGGCCTTTATTATGTTGAGGTAGGTTCCCTCTATGCCCACTTTCTGGAGAGTTTTTATCATAAATGGATGTTGAATTTTGTCAAAAGCTTTTTCTGCATCTATTGAGAAGATCATATGGTTTTATTCTTCAGTTTATTAATATAGTCTATCACATTGATTGATTTGCGTATACTGAAGAATCCTTGCACCCCTGGGATAAACCCCACTTGATCATGGTGTATGATCCTTTCAATGTGGTGTTGGATTCTGTTTGCTAATATTTTGTTGAGGATTTTTGCATCTATATTCATCAGTGATATTGGTCTGTAATTTTCTTTTTTTTGTAGTATCTTTGTCTTGTTTTGGTATCAGGGTGATGGTGGCCTCATAGAATGAGTTTGGGAGTGTTCCTTCCTCTGCAATTTTTTGGAAGACTTTGAGAAGGATGGGTGTTAGCTCTTCTCTAAATGTTTGATAGAATTCACCTGTGAAGCCATCTGGTCCTGGACTTTTGTTTGTTGGAAGATTCTTAATCACAGTTTCAATTTCATTACTTGTGATTGGTCTGTTCATATTTCCTATTTCTTCCTGGTTCAGTCTTGGAAGGTTATACCATTCTAAGAATTTGTCCATTTCTTCCAGGTTGTCCATTTGATTGGCATACAGTTGCTTGTAGTAGTCTCTTAGGATGCTTTGTATTTCTGCGGTGTCCATTGTAACTTCTCCTTTTTCATTTCTAATTTTATTGATTTGAGTCCTCTCCCTCTTTTCCTTGATGAGTCTGGCTAACGGTTTTTCAATTTTGTTTATCTTCTCAAAGAATCAGCTTTTAGTTTTATTGATCTTTGCTACTGTTTTCTTTGTTTCTATTTCATTTATTTCTGCTCTGATCTTTATGATTTCTTTCCTTCTCCTAACTTTGTTTTTTTTTTTGTTCTTCTTTCTCTAGTTTTTCTTTAGGTGTAAGGTTAGATTGTTTATTTGAGACTTTTCTTGTTTCTTGAGGTAGGATTGTATTGCTATAAACTTCCCTCTTAGAACTGCTTTTGCTTCATCCCATAGGTTTTGGGTCGTTGTGTTTTCATTGTCATTTGTCTCTAGGTATTTTTTAATTTTCTCTTTGATTTCTTCAGTGATCTCTTGGTTATTCAGTAACATGTTGTTTAGCCTCCATGTGTTTGCGTTTTTTACGTTTCTTTCCCTGTACTTTATCTCTAATCTCATAATGTTATGGTCGGAAAAGATGCTTGATATGATTTCAATTTTCTTAAATTTACTGAGGCTTGATTTGTGACCCAAGATGTGATCTATCGTGGAGAATGTTCCATGTGCACTTGACAAGAAAGTGTAATCTGCTGTTTTCAGATGGAATGTCCTATAAATATCAATTAAATCTATCTGGTCTATTGTGTCATATAAAGCTTGTGTTTCCTTATTAATTTTCTGTCTGGATGATCTGTCCATTGGTGTAAGTGAGGTGTTAAAGTCCCCCACTATTACTGTGTTACTGTCGATTTCCTCTTTTATGGCTGTTAGCATTTGCCTTATGTATTGAGGTGTTCCAATGTTGGGTGCATATATATTTATAATTGTTATATCTTCTTCTTGGATTGATCCTTTGATCATTATGTAGTGTCCTTCCTTGTCTCTTGTAACCTTCTCTATTTTAAAGTCTATTTTATCTGATATGAGTATTGCTACTCCAGCTTTCTTTTGATTTCCATTTGCATGGAGTATCTTTTTCTATCCCCTCACTTTCAGTCTGTATGTGTCCCCAGGTCTGAAGTGGGTCTCTGGTATACAGCATATATACAGGTCTTGCTTTTGTATCCATCAGCGAGCCTGTGTCTTTTGGTTGGAGCATTCAATCCATTCACATTTAAGGTAATTATTGATATGTATGTTTCTTTGACCATTTTCTTAATTGTTTTGGGTTTGTTTTTGTAGGTCCTTTTCTTCTCTTGTGTTTCCCACTTGGAGAAGTTCCTTTACCATTTGTTGTAGAGCTGGTTGGTGTTGCTGAATCCTCTTAGCTTTTGCTTGTCTGTAAAGCTTTTGATTTCTCCATCGAATCTGAATGAGATCCTTGCTGCGTAGAGTAATCTTGGTTGTGGTTTCTTCCCTTTCATCACTTTAAATATATTGTGCCACTACATTCTGGCTTGTAGAGTTTCTGCTGGGAAATCAGCTGTTAACCTTATGGGAGTTTCCTCGTATGCTATTTGTCATTTTTCCTTTGTTGCTTTTAATAATTGGTCTTTGTCTTTAATTTTTGCCAGTTTGAATACCATGTGTCTCGGCGTGTTTCTCCTTGGGTTTATCCTGCCTGGGACTTTCTGCGCTACCTGGACTTGGGTGGCTATTTCCTTTCCCATGTTAGGGAAGTTTCTATAATCCCTTCAAATATTTTCTCGGGTCCTTTGTCTCTTCTCCTTCTGGGACCCGTATTATGCGAATATTGTTGCATTTAATGTTGTCCCAGAGGTCTCTTAGGCTGTCTTCATTTATTTTCATTCTTTTTTCTTTATTCTGTTCTGTGGTAGTGATTTCTACCATTCTATCTTTCTGGTCACTTATCCATTCTTCTGCCTCAGTTATTCTGCTATTGATTCCTTCTAGTGTATTTTTCATTTCAATTATTGTATTGTTTATCTCTGTTTGTTTGTTCTTTAATTCTTCCACGTGTTTGTTCTTTAATTCTTCTAGGTCTTTGTTAAACATTTCTTGCATCTTCTCGATCTTTGCCTCCATTCTTTTTCCGAGTTCCTGGATCATCTTCACTATCATTATTCTGAATTCTTTTTCTGGAAGGTTGCCTATCTCCACTTCATTTAGCTGTTTTTCTGGGGTTTTATCTTGTTCCTTCCTCTTGTACATAGTCCTCTGCCTTTTCATTTTGTCTATCTTTCTGTGAATGTGGTTTTCGTTCAACAGGCTGCAGGACTGTAGTTCTTGTTTCTGCTGTCTGCCTTCTGGTGGATGAAGCTATCTAAGAGGCTTGTGCAAGCTTCCTGATGGGAGGGACTCGTCGTGGGTAGAGCTGGGTGTTGCTCTGGTGGCCAGAGCTCAGTAAAACTTTAATCCACTTGTCTGCTGATGGGTAGGGCTGAGTTCCCTCTCTGTTGGTTGTTTGGCCTGAGGCGACCCAGCACTGGAGCCTACAGGCTCTTTGGTGGGGCTAATGATGGACTCCAGGAGGGCTCATGACAAGGAGTACTTCCCAGAACTTCTGCTGTCAGTGTCCTTGTCCCTTGCCATGAGCCACAGCCACCCCCTCCCCCCAACCTCTGCAGGAGATCTTCCATCACTAGCATGTAGGTCTGGTTCAGTCTCCTATGCGGTCACTGCTTATTCCCCCTGGGTCCTGACGTGCACACTACTTTGCGTGTGCCCTCCAAGAGTGGAGTCTCTGTTTCCCCCAGTCCTGTCAAAGTCCTGCAATCAAATCCCACTAACCTTCAAAGCCTGATTCTCTGGGAATTCCTTCTCCTGTTGCTGGACCTCTAGGTTGGGGAGCCTGACGTGGGGCTCAGTACCTTTACTCCAGTGGGTGGACTTCTGTGGTATAATTATTCTCCAGTTTGTGAGTCACCCACCCCGCGGTTATGGGATTTGATTTTATTGTGATCGCGCCCCTCCTACCATCTCATTGCAGCTTCTCCTTTGTCTTTGAATGTGTGGTATCTCTTTTGGTGAGTTCCAGTGTCTTCCTGTCGATGACTGTTCAGCAGTTAGTTGTGATTTTGGTGCTCTTGCAAGAGGAAGTGAGCACACGTCCTTCTACTCCGCCATCTTGAACCAATCTCCTCCTCTTAGTTTTATGCTTGGCATCATTTTTTAAACATTAAAGATGGCTTTTAAAATTTTTAAATATTTGTTTATATGAAATTACAGTTTCTTCTGAATGTGACACTGTGCTGAGGCAGGCTCTGGGGTGTTCTAGCTTTATCTTGGTTATGCTGGCATAGTGTATAGTTAGGCATCTATCTTTTTTCCAATGAGAATTATATTAAAGTGTAAATTATCCACATTCCATTCTTAACTGGAAATGTTCACTCTAAATTAAGGGGAAGTCAAAATATTGGAGAAGCAAGTCAGCTGTATAAAGGCTTATAAACAGGATTGAAATGGAAAATCGTAGGGGTTACCAGGGATTTTAATTCAGACCCTCAGGATTGGAAAGGGAATCATAAAATCATTAAATTCAACCACCCAACCAATCAGAATTTGCTTCTGCAATGAACATGACAGATGGCCACCTAGCCTTTGCTGGAACCCTTCCATTGGTGGAGCCATGTCCACTAGGGCAGCCAATTCTTGTTTGGACAACTCTTATCATTATAATGTTTCTTGTATTTAACCCAAATTTAGTCTCTGTGACTCACTGTTATTGGTTTTTGTTCTACTCACTGGATGCAATAGAATGTGGCTGAAAAGAGAGGCCTGACCATTTACTGGCTGCTGACTTAGGGCAAATTTTTAACATGAATAATAAATTTCTGTACTTATATAATAGACAAGATTACTCCTAAATCATAGTTTTATTTTGAGGATTAATGTGATAACATGTAGAATGGATTCAACATAGTGCCTTATACATGATATGTTTCTTAAAAAAACGTTAAAAAAAAAAAACTGTATCAATGTTACTAATAAAAATGTTACCAGAAAGTCAAGGTTTATGTCGCAGGAGTCCAGGTTATCTCTTTCCTATCAAAATGTATCTTTCTGTTCTTATGTTGCTTCAAATAATGAGTCTATATCTTGGAATGAGTCTCTGACCCTCTTAATTCTGATTGTAGGTGTTAATGTCCTGGATTTAGAAATCTGGCTCTGACCACTTGAGTCTCCATGCTCTCTCTCTGTTTTGTATAATCTAACACTCCAGTTCTCATCACTGTGCATCTAACTCAGGTCTGGTAAATGGACAACTCCTTTCTGGTTTCACTCTGTGTCTGGGTGGGGCATGAACAATCACAATTCCAGGGTAATCAGTGAGAATGACTGAGACCTTTCAACTGATGTACATATCAAGAATGCTGTATAGTCCTTTTGTTTTTTAAGATTTTTTCTTTTTTTTTTTTTGATGTGGACCATTTTTAAAGTCTTTATTGAATTTGTTACAATATTGCTTCTGTTTTATGTTTTGGTTTTTTGGCCACGAGGTATGTGGGATCTTGTCTCCCCAACCAGGGATCAAACCCACACCCCCTGCCTTAGAAGATGAAGTCTTAACCACTGGACCGTCAGGGCAGTCCAAAGAATGCTGTATACTCTTTATGTTCTTCACAGATAAGCTCTCAAACTTGTGCATACATAAATCCAATATGAAGGCAATGGTTTGTTTTCCTTGTGGGAATAGGGCTCAGATGCTTCTGGAAGAAGAGTTAGACATCACCCAAATACCCATGTATTTTTTTCCATCCAAAGAGCTGCATGAGGCCATTTTGTTGGGGGTCGTGATAAAAAAAGCCCAGATCCCCCTGCAAGAAAGGAGTGGCTGCCAGGTTTCAGGAAGCATTGTCTGCAAATATCCTCCAGCTGTCATATTCTTCAGAGTCAGCCTCGACTGCAGAGAGTCACCTCAGTGAAGCCATGGCCTTCCTAGGGAAGTTCACATGTAGTGATTGGCTTAGACAGGTGTAAATGCCTGACCATTTCAGCCCACTGTTGGATCTCTGATGGTGATGTTCACTCTAGAGCTCTCTGCCATGTAGATAGAGACTTTGTTGGGTCTGCATTGCAGTTCACCTTCTCCCTCTACCCAATTCTGCTTCCACTCTCTTTCTTTCACAGATGTTAATTTCTAAGAAAGATCATGCTCCCCAAAACTCTGTCTTAGCACTTGCTTCTGGAGAAGCCAAGCAGTGATGAGGGCTAAGTGAATAAGGAGGGATTTGTTGTTTTGGGTTTTGTATATTTTTCGCCTCAAACCTTCTAGGAGAAAAGGACAATAGAGATGGCTTGTGTTCTTTCCACCCTGTGAAGGAATTGGATTTGAACTCCTGAGGAAAGAGTATAAGGTAGAGGGAATGGTTTAGGCAAAACTTTTAAGACTCTGAGCTAAAGCAACTCTGCTTTGAAAGCCACCTGATGAATTTTGAAGTGTGGACAGATCCCTTTTCCCCTAACAGATCACAGTAGACAGAAGTGCAGCTTGATCACTCTCTGTGCTTGGGTAATTACCAAGTAAGAGTAACTATACCCAATGAAGCACGTACAGTGAGAAGACACCTTGAAGAGGAGGGAGAATTAGTAGACTTTCTCCTAAACCCATATGAGACATCACCACTCAGGTGATGGAGGGGCTGGAGTAATACAGCAGAATAGGCTTGGAGTAATGGGGATCTGGGCACTGATATCAGTGTTGCCACATGTGTACATGTTAATTGATGGAGTGTGAGATAATCGGGTTACAACGATAGAAATTAATGTGCTCTGTAAATATGCTGCATAGTTGAAAGCAAGTAAACGTAAAAGTAACAATAACAAGAAACCAATAGGCAGATTAAGTATATAAATGCCAAGGATCTATTGTTTAAATCAATTCCAGGGATCAGTAGCTTTCAACAACTCCCTGACAATTTTCTGAGATCAGTCTACCTTCCAGGAAATCATGTACAACTCTGCATCTACCGCCCCAAATGGATTTGACTGAGGTTTAGAACAAGGTGAAAACAAGTTCAAAAGAAGACATCTATGAGACTCAGAAGAATGAAATGAAAGATCTATGGATTTCCAGTCATTAAATACAAATTCTCTGATGTGATATACTTTTTCAAGTGTTACAATGGCATGGCGTTGTCTTATTGAAAACCTTAGAAAACAATCTCTTCTCTAGAATTAGGAATCATTACTAACCACTATAATAATTGTAGAGATGCCAAAGAAGACAGTGTGTATGTTCTGCATAGCCTGATTAAATTATCTTCAAGGACACAGAAATAAATGCATTGTGATCTGTCCTCTGCAAAGGGCCTGATATATTTAGATTTTCATTAAGATGGGCTCGAACACAAAATGTCTTCAGTTATCCAGGAATGTAATTAACCACTTCCTAAGATTCCTACTTAATCAATGCTATTTTCCTCCATATTTGGTTAATTGAACTGTCCGCCTCTACTGTGGTCTAGGGCATGTGGATAATTTGGGCCAGCAGCATCAGGGACATTCAAACTCAAGGTCATTTCCCCATTGAAATAGCCTCCTTACATTGAATGTGAACTCTCATCCTCTGTGTGAAACACATCTTTAGTCAACAGCCACACTCTAAAAACATATTTTAAAATTTAAGATAAAGAATGCTGAAATAGTGAGATATTTACTGAAAAAAAATATGAAAAAGTTTTAGAGTCGGAAAGACCTAAATGTGAATCCCTGCTCTTTTGGGCAATAGCTAATTTTGGGAAAATTATTTCTCAGCTTCTTTCTCTGTCAAATAGAACTAATATTAATTGATACTCTATAGTACTGCTGTGAGAGACTAGAGGTAATGTTTGGATAACACCAAACACATAACAGATATGTAATAATTAGTTGCTATTATTACTCTTACTTTTATTACTGCCACTATGTTTATTCTCAGTTTTCTAGATTACGGTCAAGTATCAAAAAATCTCATAATTCCAGGTATATGAGATGATCTCATGATTCCCATGGAATATTGATATGTCTATGTTTCAGAAGTATATTATCAAGCTGGAGAGCCTCTGACTTGTAGGGCCAACATAAGCAGGATGGTCTGCAAAGCTCGTTCCATCTGCTCAGCCTCTCCTCAAATACAACTATGCTGACCCTACCCAAGCATTTCCGGGGACTTCACTATAAGGTCCATGGCCCTTTGAGTCACTTACTTCAGCGGATGCTGTCATTTGCTTCACTACCTGAGCAATGACAATGGTATAACCAACCTTTCCTTTCTAGATACCACTATTCCTATCACTGAGTAGGGAAAGAAAAGTGCATTTGTCCATTCCTTCATCCATCAGATTTCCTGAGGGTCTTCTAACTGCCCAGCACCCTGCTGTTTTTGGGGAACACATCAATTAACAAGACATGGTATTCACCCTCAAAGAACACACAAACAAAGGTGAAAGACAACAGGATTCAATAAACTAAAATCTGTGTTTAAAGGACAGATTTTGAAGTCAGACAGACCTGCAGTCTAATCCAGGTTTTGCTTTTATTTAGCTGCTTGATTTGGACAAGTAATTGGACAAGTAATGGGAAGAGTACCTACCGCGGGTCATCAGGAGGACCTCATGCACTAAAGGAAATGAATGCTCAGAGCACTGTTTTGTGCATAGTGAGAGTGCAGTAAATATTAGTTGCAGTAGTAATGGTGAAAAATGATTATAACATTAATTACTATTTGTATTATTATCAGTTCAAAATGTCAGAAGCAGACACCACAGGGATGGGGGAGCATATTGAAAATGGAGGCAGAGAAGCAGGCAAAGGCCAGATTATGAAGGGCTTTGCGGAGCCCGAGGGGGCAGTGAGGATCGTTTCAGAGTTTTATAAAGAGGAGTTTTGAGCAGGAGAAAACAACCTGGCCTTTCAATTCCAAAAGATTGCTTGCCCCTGGGGTGGAATTGTAAGTGTCTGCAAGCCCAGGATTGGTCCATTCCCATGAACCACAGGTGTCCCCCTCCTTGATGTGTTGTGAAAAATTAAAATGAGGACAGTTCAGTCAACAGAGTGTCTGTGAAATTAATGAACCCCTTCACCTTCAACACCTGGTAATTATATCTTTCAATTAAACCAACCTTCTTGCTGTCTACGATCTTATAAATTAACTCACAGCTTTACATCTTTCCAGCCAGATCTTTCCAGGACTCAAGCCTATGAGGCCAGAGATGGAGAGCGAGCTCAGAGAAGGCAGATGCAGGACCTCATTCAATACCCATCTGCTTGTCCCTTGAGTCTCTTCCCACTCAGATTGGCCACCAGAACCAAAAGTGTACTTTTTTGTGTAACTCATAATCACTATGGACTGTATTTGAGCATATCTCATGACTCACTGAAAAGGAAGAATTGAACTAATGAAGTCTGTTGTTGAATCTAGTTCATATGAATTCATTCATTCACTGAATTTTTGAGAGCCAGGACATTTTCTAGAGATAGAAGAAATGATCCTTTGTGGGGCATGGGTCATCTCTGTCATGAAAAAAAAAAAAAAACCCACATGACTTAAAAAAAGTTTAGTTCACATGTATATTTATTGATTCTTCATTTAGAAGACAGTTTTCCAGTTTTAAATATGTGCGAATTACCAAACATTTGATAAAGAAAGTATAGGAAGATTTAAGAGGACATAGCAGAGGTTCTTCAACTTATCAAGGACTCAGCAAGTCAGGTCAAGAGGCAACCTTTCCACTGAGACCCGTAGGGTTGACAGAATAAAGGTAAATGTATTAGGAAAATTACATTGTAGGCGAGGGGGACACGGAAAGTACATGGAACAGAGTTCTGTAGAGCTGGAGCATAGAGCAAGATGGAGAGATGACGTGATGAAAGAAGAAAGGGTCACAACATGTAGGGTCTTGTAATGATGTTCAGGAGTTTTGGATTTTGTCTTAAAAGCTAACAGAAGCTGTGTACGGATATTAAGCTAAGGGTTTTCATGAGCCTCATAGACATGGTATTTTTCATGTTATCATTAAATGATCACTCTACTTGCAATGTAAGGAAGTGTCTGGAAGGTAGTAAGGCTGGAAATAGAATGACTAGGTTGAAGATCCTTGTGAAAATCCTAGAGGACTAGGAAAGGAACAGTGGAGACAGAGATGTAGATATAGAAAAGGAACAGTGGAGACAGAGATGTAGATTTTCATAGAGTGGGTGATTGATAGGATGTGTGTGATCAGAAAAGGGGAATTTTAAAATGAGGACTGACTAAAATAAGTCAGAGAAAGGCAAATACTGTATAATCTCACTTATATGTGGAATCTAAAAAACAAACAAACAATAACAAAAACAAAACTCATAGAAACAGAGAATAGATTGGTAGTTGCCGGAGGTGAGGGGTGGAGAGGCTGGGGAAAATGAGTGAAGGTGGTCAAAAGGTACAAACTTCCAGGGACTGCCCTGGTGGTCCAGTGGTAAAGAATCCACCTTCCAATGCAGGGGACGCGGGTTCAATCCCTGGTCGGGGAACTAAGATCCCACATGCCACAGGGCAACTAAGCCCGCGTGCCGCAACTACTGAGCTTGTGCGCCTCAACTAGAGAGCTCGTGTGCCGCAAACTACAGAGCCCATGCGCTCTGGAACCCACGTGCCACAACTACAGAGCCCATGCACCCTGGAGCCTGTGTGCCACAACTAGAAAAGAGAAAACCTGCACGTCACAACTAGAGAGAAGCCCCACGCGCACCACAACAAAGAGCCCACGCATCACAACGAAAAATCCCACATGCCTCAGCTAAGACCCGACACAGCCAAAATAATAAATAAATAAATAAATAAATAAATAAATAAATAAATAAATAAAAATATAAAAAAGGTCCAAACTTCCAGTTATAAGATAAATAAGTCCTGGAGATGTAATAACAGCATGGTGACTATTGCTAACAACACTGCACTGCATGTTTGAATGTTGCTGAGAGAGTAGATCTTAAAAGTTCTCAACACAAGAAAAAAAAATTAGTAACTATGTAAGTTGATGAATGTTAACTAAAGTTATTTTGGTAATTATTTCTCAATATATGCATATATCAAATCATCATTATGTACTCCTTAAACTTCTACAATGTTATAAGCCAGTTATATCTCAATAAAAATGGACAAAAATTTTAAAATGTTAAATTAAAATTAAAAATGCATACTAGCTTCCTGGTTTGAGTTACTGAGTAGTTGCAAAGCATTTTAGCTTCTACTGAAAAAGGGTCCCAAAAGTAAAGGTAACAGAGCTCCTTAGAAGGCAGGTGGCTGTTACTTATTGCATGTCTATCAAATGGATCATGGTGGCAGGGTCTTCTTTGATAATCTGAAAATTGAACCCAAGCATTGGACCTATTGGGTGCAGACTTTAGTCTTCTGTCCAGTAGTATATAACATGTATGAATAGCCTGAGGGATTTATATAGAAAATAGAAATAGTATTTTCATAATCCTTACCTCCTTTTCTCACCCTAACAATGCTCTAACCCCTGATTCAGAGGTGAGAAAACAGAAGTTAAAGAGTTAATGAATTGGTACACATGAGGTGTTAACTAGGTCTTTGTTTGAGTTCCTTGATCTTTCCAAATGAACATGGAATTGTCTCATTGGCCACAGGTGTTTAGGGAGCACCTACCATGTCTGTAGACCTTCTACAATCTATGAAGTTTAGTTTTGTGAAAGCAATGATTTTATCAGCTGATCAGTTTTCAGAGCTCAGAGACAAAAATGCCCTTGAGAGGAAACACATTGGAACGATCAGTTGTTTCTTTCATGCTTCCTACAGTGATGTGAAAAAAACAAGTCTTCCTGGAGTAAAAATTCTGAAAACAGCATTGATGGCCCTGCAATCCCATCCTCAGAACACTGTGACATAATTTGCTCTTATTGCTGGGACATTCCAGTGGCCATATCTTTTCCTATCACTCAGGGACTGGCACAGAGAAATCTGATCTTTAGTCCACTGACCCCAACATCATTCTCTATGTCTCTGGGCCCTTCCTGACATTTTTCATTCTACTTAACTCTCCAGCATTGTCTAAGCTCTAGTTTCCGTATCAGGCTTCTGTTTCAGGAAAAGACTGCATCAGCCCAAGTTTTATGACCTCTTGAACTTCACTGCCAATTTAGACAGAAAACACAACAAATGTTTTTATTGTATTTTATATAACCCAAAACTTCCTGGCACAATGTGTGGTCATCCAGATCCAGGACTCATATTCTGACTACTTATCTAGATTAAATACGACAATAGCAGAAAGGGATCTGGGTGAATAAAAACACTTGATAAAGCTCCAATCTTCATTAAAATCAAAGACTTTGAAGTCAGCCATATCTGGGTTCAAACCCCACTTCTTAACTCTAAGACAACAGGCAATTTATATAACTTCTCTAAGTCTCAGTTTTCCTATTTGTAACATAGAATTAATAAAGAGGACTCAGTAAAATAATGTGTGAAGCCCCAATATAATATCTAGCACATACCTAGCATGATAACAGAAAGCTAGTTTTTCCTGTTTACTCACAATTTGACTTGATCTCTGCTATCCAATATTCACCAATTTTACCCTTAACAATTAATTTGTGAATTGTAGCAGTCATAGTGGTTTACTTATAAACTTGTACTAAATTTTGCTGTGAGTTTAATAATATAACAATATAATTTGGCTAGCATTTGTTGAGTATTGAGGATATACTGAGTATTTACCCCGTGCCAGGCACTACACTAAAGGTTTCATATGCGGTCATCACTAGTAATGATTACAATAAAGAGGATGCATAACTGCAATTATCTCTCACCCCCTTGTTTTTAAAGATTAAGAAACTGGGTCTCAGAGGTGTCAAATTAATTATCTAAGATCACAAAACTAAAAAATCCAGAAAATAAGATTGAAAAACCATAGCTGTTTGACTCAGCAAATTTACACTATACAGACTATTATTAATTTTTAATGTCCTTCAAAATAATATCACATTTTTATTTAAAAATTTCCCATAAGTAGGACTTGTCCCTAATTCAGACTTTATTTTTTTAGATTGGAGATTTCACACCCTTCAGTGCAAATCAATAAGCATTCTGGAGAATACATTGATGAGGTTTTGAGGAAGGTACATCTTGTGTGTCTTCCATAAGATGGAGGGGATGGCTGTATGATTACTTATTTTTCTTAAAGAAAGGTAACATCTGCGTTTATTCTAGGACAATATCAGAAACTAGTTACCTTACAGGACATGTGTCATGTGCAGCCACAGGTTCCAGAAGCAGATGGCATGTGCTAAACAGTGTATGTATGAATTAGCTCTGGGAATAACTTCTACTCAGGGTATAAAAGAAATTAGGAGGTGAGCCAAATTAAAATTAGGCAGCAGGCCTATGCAAAATGGTACTCTTTTGCCTCCTTTTCCTACTGTGTGTGTGCGTGTGTGTCTGTGTGTGTGTGTGCACGCACACACGTATGCATGTACTGAATGTACACATCACACACACATACACATTCCTACCCATATGTCTTATAAATCCACTCTATAATCCTGAGAAGTCAAAACGTTTTTTCCTTGACATTCAAGGCCCTGGACTAACAGACGTAGTGGTAGGTTTTCAGTTCCGTTTGAAGGCACCTGATGGATGTAAGACCTAGAAAAATTCATTTAACACTTCTGGGTCAAATATGCTTGTAAAACAAGACCATAAGGAAGATTATCTTTTCTTCCTGTTGTACCTAATATTGGGAGCACAGGATTCTATAAACCTAATACTACCTAATACTGCAGAATCAGACTATATTCACATAACTAATCTCAAACATTTCCTGATCCTCCAAGCTACAAACAACATTCCTGTCTACAAAGCTTTAAACTACTGGCTGAATTAATTAGCAGACTGTAGTGGTGTGCAATAAAAAATATAATTGTCATGATTATTCAGGCTTTCTGTATCTAGACCCTAAGAAATTTTACTCTGTTTCACTACTCCTTGAATCTGAACTCACCTTGTGACCTGTTTTAATCAATAGATTCTCATGGAATTGACATGGTGTATCTCCCATAGCCTAGGCATCAAAAAGCTTTGTGTGTTTCTACTCTCTCTCTCTCTCTCTCTCTGAAACCTGCCAAGCTTCCAGGAAAACAAGCTCAGTATAACATGCTGGAGAACAAGAAGCCACATGGAGCAGAGTTGAGACATTATAGCTGAAGTCATCTAGACAAACCAACCCTCAGGCCATTGCGGGCAGCTGACCACACTGCATAAATGAGTGAGCTCAGAGGAGACCAGACTAAATTGCTGACCCATAGAATTGTGAGCTAAATTAACATTTAGCTGGAATGGTTTGTTATACAGCAAAAGCAAACTGATACACGGAGCTGTCTACCTGACTTATGAAAATCTTCACACATTCACAACTTGCTTGGATTCCATTTCTTCATAAAGTCTACTCATCATTTCAAGCTACATTGAACATATTCATTCGTTGAACAAACAGTGACTGTTCATTAGTATTTTTACTGCTAGTAAACTTTGGTTCTTCATTTATCACATTAAATACTGCCTGTATCAGGCTATCTGTTAGCATCTTATCACATGATAGGCCATTTCCTCTATCATAGCAACTGGAAGGCTAAAATCCACATTTCCTAGACTTTTTTGTCAGCCTATTCCAATTTAGGTTTTTACCAGTGAGAAGTACTGGCAAGATATTTGGAAAGTGAGAAAGAAAGAGAAGGCATTCACACTCTGGCAGCAGTTGATTCTAGGCTTAAACACAAGGCAGATGTGACGTTTTGTCAGTGACTTGCATACATTCTCCTGTAAATTACTTACTTCAATGCTTCCAGCAGCTGATATAATTGGCAGAAAATTATCTGAGATTTTTGTACTTCTTGGATTCCCAAGTGGTATCAGCATCTTCCCTGACCATTTCTATCCCTGTCCTTCAAAATGTTTTGTCAGAATTTAATTTCCTGCATTAAATTCTCTCCTGTTTGAAATATTTAGTTTCCCTTTCCCACACTGAAACTTGAGTTTTTAAGATGTACTTTTTGCATTTATATAATTATATTATTTAGTGCTAATATTGGGCAAGTAAGTAACCATAAGAAATGTGGTTCATCACCCCGATTTTTAAAAAAATGAGTAGATTGAGATCCAGAGAAATGAAATGACTTATCCAAAGCAATCATAATTTACTGTCAAAGCTAAGATTGCTATGATCATTGATTGGCATAATCAGACCTGCAAATTTAAACTTAGAAAAAACATGGAGTCAGACGTTTATTTAGTAACAGTCCAGGTTCTGTGGGGGGCAATGAAGTAGCGTTAGGGCTGGGGTGGAAAGCAGGGGGCAGTAAGAGTACAAGGCTTCCAGGACACGTAACCTCACTTAAAACAGAGCAGCTTCATTTTAATCTGCTCTATGTATATGGCTTCCTTTTAATATTTCATTTAAAGATAGATAACACGGATTAAAATATTTTTCCAACTATTGTGTTAATAAGGGAATCTGTTGATTGTGGCACTAGAAATGAATGACGATAAAGTAGGGAATAAGTTTTTTCAAAACGTTTCTCGTTTTTTAAACAAATTGTGAGGAATAAATGACATACAATAAGCTGCATATACAATTACGTAGTTATATACAGTTGCATATGCACATGTACCTGTGAAACAATCACAAGAAGATAACAAATATTTCCATCACTTTTCAAAATTTTCTTGAGCCCTTTGTAATCAATCACCCCTCTACTCCCACTCCCATGAAACCTGTGATCTGACTTCTGTCACTATAGATTAGTCTGCATTTTCTAGAATGTTATATAAATGAAATTATGCACAATGTACATTTTTTCTGGTTCCTTTTATTCAGCATAAAGTTTTTCAGATTCATTGATGTGGTTGCACATATCAGTTTGCTTTTTTTTTTTAAATCACAGATAAAGTATTCTGCTATATGAATATACAAAAATCTGTTTATTCATTCACCTGCAAAGGGACATTTGGGATGTTTTCAGTTTTTCAGCCATTACAAATAAAGCTGCTATATACATTTGTGTACAAATATTAGTGAGGCTGTATGATTTCATTTATTTGAGGTAAATATGTAGAAGTTGAGTTTCTGGGTCTCATAGTAGGGTGTGTGTTTAACTTTGTAAGAAACTATAAAACTGTTTTCAAGGTGGTTGTACCATTTCACATCCCATCAATAGCTCGCAAGAGCACAGCTGCTCCACATACTCGCCAATACTTAGAATTATCACTTTTTAGTTTTAGCCACAGTAATGTGTAGTTAATGGTATCTCACTTAAAAATAAATAAACAAAGACCATACTTTATTCAGAGTTCCTCAGTTGTCACCCAGTATCCTGTCTGTGCATGTGTCCCAGGATCCATTTCAGGACAGCACATTGTATTCAGTCATCCCATCTCCTTAGGCTCATCTGGGCAGTGACAGCTCCTCAGACTTTGTTTTTGACCTTGACAGTTTTGAGTACCAATCAGGAATTTTGTAGAAAGTTCTCCATTTGGAATTCGTCTTATGTTTTCAAAAGCTAAAAATGGCATTTCATGATTAGAGTGGAATTATGGGTTTTGAGGTGGAAGACCATAGGGGTAAAGCATCATTCTCATCACATCACATCAAGAGTACATACCATCGGGTTTCCTTGGTGGCGCAGTGGTTAAGAATCCGCCTGCCAATGCAGGGGGCATGGGTTCGAGCCCTGGTCTGGGAAGATCCCACTTGCAGCGGAGCAACTAAGCCCATGCGCCACAACTACTGAGCCTGCATTCTAGAGCCTGCGAGCCACAACTACTGAAGCCCGCGCGCCTGGAGCCTGTGCTCTGCAACAAGAGAAGCCACCGCAATGAGAAGCCCGCGCGCCGCAATGAAGAGTAGCCCCTGCTTGTCGCAACTAGAGAAAGCCCGCGCGCAGCAACGAAGACCCAACACAGCCAAAAATAACTAAATAAATAAAATAAATAAATTTTTTAAAAAAAGAGTACATACCATCAACATGATTTATCACTACTGATATTAACCTTGATCACTGGGCAGGGGTAGCTTTCTTCTTGATGAGGTTATATTTTCCCCCCTCTAATACTGTACTCTCTGGAAAGAAAGCACTGTGTGCAGCCCATACTTAAGGGGTTGGGAGTTATGCTCTACCACCTTGAAAGTGGAGTATCTACATATTTTACAGTTGACCATTGAACAACATGGGAGTGAGTGGCACCAACACCTGTGCAGTTGAAAATCCACTTATAACCTTACAGTAGACCCTCCCCATCCATGGTTCCACATCCATGGATTCAGCCACTGAGGATCATGTATTTTTCGAAAAAAATCCGCATATAAGTGGACCTATGCAGTTCAAACCCATGGTGTTCAACTTTAATGTGAATTCTTCTGCCAGAGCCATGAGGAGATCTTTCTCATATTTTCACCTTGAGAACCTGGTGGGGTTCTCAAGGTAAAGGCCACAGATGTGTGGAGATGCCCCTAAGACTGTAGCAATCAGAAGTTTCTCACTCTCGTGCTCATCCATACTATCTCTAGCTACTTATAAAAATTACCATTTATGTGTTCCTACCAGTTTAGGGCTCTCAGCAGCTTCTGCTCTAGGTAAGCAGAACTTGGTTCTCTCTCTCTGTATGAGCCTGTCTCTCCAGATTTCAGGGTGCAGGTTTACCCTGCAAATTCCATTCTCTGCTAATTCCAAGAAAAGTCTTTGATCTTCAGTTTGATCTTCAGTTTGTTTATCTTGTTGTTAAGAATGAGTGTTGACTTCCAAGTTCTTTACATAGTGGAGTTGAAATCCAAAGTTTCCTCTCATTATGGTTTTGAATTGCATTTCACAGAAAGGAGTTTTGTATTTTTAAGGAACTGCTGTGTTGGATCTGTGATATTTTTTGTTATTTTTCCCTGTCTGTTTTTGTTGCTAAATGCTACCAATGGTATGTAATTTCAATGAGGTTTCATGGTGGAAGCGTACTTTAATTATATATCTATCCCTGATATCTAACATTGTGCATGTCCTTGATAAATTTATATTAAATGAATGAACTAAATCCAGAGAAAGAAAAGTGTCTATTATTAAACTCAAAGTCCTACTGAGGTAAGAGAAAATCTTTAGTATCGAAAAGCTTTCAATGAGATACTGACTTGAATACTAATAACAATGATGCAAATAGTTGCACTTTTTGAGCATTTACTATGTGAAAGTCACATAGTAAATGTGATATATTTGTGATATATTAACTCAGTTAGTACTAGCAACCCCCATCATACACCTGAGGAAACTCAAGTCTAGAGAAGTTAATGTTACAGCAGGTTAATAGCAGAGTCAAATTTCAATCCCAATTCTGACTTTCTTACAAACTCTGCCCTTAACTATTGCCTGTTACAACAGTGTTTCTGCTACTAGTTGGTAGTAGCAAATGCATGATAATAAACCATGGAAATAATATTAACTGAACCAGCTGAAGTCTTTAAGACCAAAGAACTAGATTAGAACCAGGGTGTACTATGTAATGGCTCTGTGAAATTATATAATAGCCTTCAACTTGTCGACTCCTGAGGTTTCATCTGGAAAAATAAGGAAAATAACTTTTTATGTCCCTATTAGGACTAAATGTGGTTTACTGCATTTAATTAGTAGTAGTTTTCTTTCCTTTTATTTCTTATAGTGGCTTAGAGAAAATGGAAATCAGTAAGGCTTTCTGCCCTCCCTTTAAACATTTCATTTTCTTATTTTTTTCTCTGATCTTTTTTTTTGGTCTCCTGGGAATGATTGATGGTCCATGAGACGCCAAATTCTGTCTGGTTGGCTAAAGAGAATGCAATGGAATTTATTAATGTTAAGCTTATATTGATCCCATAACTTCCCTGGATGATCTGGAAGTAACTATTGGCCCTTGAGGTCCATCATTATGAGCCACAAAATTTGTTCTTAAGTAGAGAGAACATCTTGACAATAGAAAGTTGCAGTTGATAAAACATGATCATCATCTTTAACTGCGGTTTGGTGTGGTCAAATGAGGCCGTTCCCTAGAGCGTTTGAGAGTGTGTAAGTCAGCAATACCATTTCCTCACCTGTAAAACTGGGATTAAAAGCAACCATCTACATCAAAAGAATTTTATACATTTACAGATTTATTCAACAAATATTGATTGAGTCCTCTTCCAGAAAATTAAGATAAAGCAATGAACAAAGCAGACAAAAGCCCCTATGGTTAGGAAAGGAGGAAAATGAAGTTCATAAGCCCAGTTGCTTGTAGGTTGATAGATACAGTGGTGGGATCTTATGGACATTCTTTCCTGATTGTGGCAAAAAGTAAACGTTTTAAGCAACTCTCATAATCAGGATAATTAATGCTAGGTTCTATAATAAACAGTTCCAAAACTTTAGTAGCTTAATACAACAAAAGTTTATTTCTTGCTCACAACCCATTCCAACATGTCAGGTGAGCATGGGGGCTCTGGAGAGGAGACTCTGATCCATAACATCATTCAAGAACCAAGAGCTGACAGAGGAACTGTAATCTTTAGTGATTCTCAGTGCATGATACCAGAGATCCATTTGAGCATTTCTATCCTTCCAGCTAGTAGGCAACAAGACAGAACATCATGCAGAGCATTTCATGGGCATTCCTGGATAGGACAGTATTCAATTACATGACCCCAATTTACTACAAGTAAAGTAGGAAATGTACCTTTGTTTGTGCCCAAAAAGAAAATGAAACAGGTTGGGTAAACTCATAGCATTGTCTGTATCTCAGGAACCAAATGGGATAATGTTTGTAAAGTACCTGGCCCGGCCTGGCACATAATACAACTTCAATAAATGGTAGCTATTACCACCACTGGGATTTTAATTTGTTAGACTATAACACACGTTTACTGAATTCAGGTAATTACAGAATGGAACTTTTTGTTCTGTGTCAACCCATTTGATCATAAGAATAGTGATGCCATATTACATTTGCATTACATTTTATTGTTTATGAAGCACTTACACAGATATGACTTCATTTTGTTTTCATTTTTTCTTCTCAGTACCACGTGAAATAGGTAGATAGTATTCCTATTTTAAATATGATCAAATATGCTCAGAGAATGGTGTATTATGGCCAAGTTATTGCAGCTAATAAATGACAGAGACAGGATTCAAAACCAGATTTTTTTTTAACTCTACGGTCAAGGTTTGTCTCATTACATCATGCTGCCCAAATTACTAAAATCTACAACTGTTCTCTATTGTTGAGGGTTTGACTATGATGCCAGCAAAAGCTGGGCTATCTGTGAGTCCCCAAGTTTGTTCTTCCATATGATCATGGAGTACCCTTCATAAATTTCTAATAGTACATTTCTTATTTCAGGAGGATGCAAAGCTCTAAAAAATTAACTGCTCATTTACCTTTAACATTTTGAATACCATATATTAATAAAAACTTTTAAAACCTGGCTCAGGTTCAGAAAAGAAAAAAAGTAAGAGCATGAGAAGATCTGGAAATGATATTAAATAAGTGACTGGTGGTAAATTGTGCACTTATGTAGTAGAATAAAAGATCAAGAAAAGACTCAGATATTGCGTTCAGGTATTTGAAGGACTCCAGAGGAGGTGTGTCCTGCTTTCCCAATAGTTACAATCATTTTTGCATTCCACATCTATGAATCATTTAAGGATATGTTTTCCATTTTTAAATCCTCACTGCTTCGTCTAGTGCCTGGCACAGAGAAGGGACTCAGAAAATGTTGGGAGATGGGCAGAGTATATTTTTGATATATAGAATAAAGCCATCTGTTAGACACGGCACAGCAGCAAATGCCAGCTCCAGGTTGGACAGAAGGTGCTGTATGATAATGGGAGAGAGTAGTTTAGGAGGTAGTGAGCTTCCCTTCTCTGAAAGTACAGTAAATGCATATTCATATTCTTGCATGAAGTAGCGAATTGCTAATCAATCTTTGAGACCCTTTCAACTCTTAGACTCAACATTTGGACACAAACTATAATTTTATGGAAGATACACGGGTGGCCATACGGAATGTGATCCTTCCTTCATGCATCCACACACTCATTAACAACATCCAACAAACTTCTCTTGAGCAAAGCAAGAAATCTTCCATCAGATCTTCCTAGATTGTCTTATTATTCGCTTCTCATGTTCTATCTTTGTGCTCCCTTATATCTTTCTCACAAAATACAGTTTATTTTCCCCAGGGAGCCATCTAATTATTTCTTGAATGTCCCTAGTGTTTCTCTATATATTTTCTTGGCTTTAAAGACATCTCCTGTTAGATCTTCTCACATTGTTATGATTCTCTGTGTGACAAAATATATTTCCATTCCATTTTGAATGACTATTTCCTGAATTTCTCATGTTCACACCTTCACTTCCCCTATTACTGCACTCCCACATACGTGAGAATAAAATTTTCTCTTGATATATTTAAGCCATTGTCAATTAAAATATACCTTCTCTGGCCACATATTGCCATTAATAATTATTGGGTTCTTATCACAGTTATATAACATTTTCCAAATAGCCTCCATACGTATTATCTTATTTCCCCTCAATAGTCTTGTAAGTCACGCAAAATAAGTCTAATTATTCCCACTTGACAGATAAGAAAACTGAGTGATCATTCACCAAATGAAGCAGAGTGAAGTTGAATGAGTAATCCAAAGTCATTCAGCTCATTACTGGAAACTTCAGAAATATAATCCACATCTTATTTCTGCCCCTGTACTCTCTCTAGCTGCATGCTACTTTCTGGGGTTGCTTTCTCTTTATCTCCATGCTACCTGATGACATGACTTGCCTCTGCTTACTCCTTCATAAAGATTTTTCTTTCTTTCCTTTTCCTGTCATCCTTTAAGTTGGGAAACACTGCATATTGACAGGTTAATGGAAACACAGAGACACACTTCACACCCTGGCTTCAGAATCTGAGCATTTCTGTTACAAGTCCCCAGAGTAACGATGTATTGATGTAGATGAACCTCAGATACTCTCTACAATCAGCTCCTACCTATTTCATGAAACTCCTCAAGCTATAATGTATACCTACCCCTAGAGTGTAGCCATAAAACAGGCTGTGAATTCTTAGGAGAAAGAAAATGCAAACTCTTAAACTGAAGAAAAGGACCTGACTCTAGAAACATGGGCCCCTTACTGCCCAGGGGATGGCATCATGGATTAGGCTGGCAGAAAATTTAGTAAGCGGTAGACAAAGGGCAATGGTCTCATTAAGACCTGTTGTGCTGTCCATGGTTCTGACTGAACATCAACCCTGGCATTTGACCTGTTGTCTTAAATTCTATTCATTGATGGAACCACAACTAATTTTTCCACTGATTCTGTCTTGGCACTTGCTTATAATGGCTCATCACATGTCCAAATAAATTAAACCCTTTGTTATTTCACCATCTGTGACAAAATCTTTAGTTTGAGTCCAATCTTCTTTGTCTAGACATGTCTATCGTTTAAAACTTGAGCTTCTTTATACTCCACTTCAGCCCCAACTTAAGCATATCTCTTGATTGAGCCGCCATTGTATCATTTGGAGAACGATCACTTGGTATCCACCATGTGTGAGACATAAAGCTAGAGGTTGGAGGTCTCATCCCCATTCACTGCCTCCTTATGCAAAATGGAGCACAGCATATTCAAGATTAGATTTATTGTGCTACCTAAGATTCTCCAAGGTGATTAGTATTTGGAAATTCAAAACTAAAATGATTCATAGATACTCTAGGCTGAAATAAGCTTTTACTTTATTTTTGTCTTCTGTGCACATTCACATAGGAGTCTCTCTTAAAACAATCATGAGCTAAGACAATGGGGATGAGAAAACAGGGTTTGGACTCAGACAAATAATGTCCTAGGTATCAATTCTGGATCAACCTCTTATCATCCTTGTAAACTTTGGCAATTTTGCTTCCTGTTGCCCCAAATTCCTCCTTCATAAAAGAGCTATGCAATATTCACTTGGTTATGTTTAGTGACAGTTAAATATGATAATTAATGGAAAGTGCATAGTGCAGAGTTAGGCATATAGTAAGTCCTCAAAAATGGTAAAGTATTATTATATATGACTCCTTCACTATTTTTCTTCTTACTTCAGATAGTCACAGCCACTCCAATATTCATAGTACACAGTCATCATGTGCTTATTTCCCCTGCATTTTACATGTATAATCTTATTTCCCTCTCCTGATGGGGACCAATAAATTTTCTATTCAAGTATTTATTTCCTTCTAATATACTTTAGTATATTTATTTACATATATAGAAGTCTGGAATATATATGCCTTGCTGAGTGGTTGTATGACATTTAAATTATGATAAACTTTATTATATTATAAGTATTGTTTCTATAATTTTTCCCTTCACATCATATTTTGGGGAACAAACCACATCACCACATGTAGATACAAGTCACTCCTTCTGATCACTGCACAGTATAAATCTTATGCAATGAATAGAATTCATTTTATTAATCTGCTTTCTTATTGATAGAGCGTAGATTGCTCTCAACTCTTTACTACCATGTGAAAAAAGGGCAGATGTGCATAGTGTACATGGCTCATTGTGCACCAGTAAAAGCTTCTCTGAGACCTATCACAAGAGCAGAATTGCTATATTTAGAGTATGGGCAAAACTAATGGGATAAATGTAACATGATTTTTTTTCCAAAGTGGCTTCTTAGTTTATGTCCTATCCGGAGTTCATGAGGGTTTCCATTTTGACCTATCATCACAAGCGTGTGGGATTCGTGTTTCTAATTGTTGCCATTCTAATTGTGTAAAATTATGTTTTGTGACTGCTGTAATCTGCATCACTCTGATCAGTGTTGAAGCTGAGCGTCTCTTCCAAGTGAGTATTCTTTCATGTGTTTCCTCATGCGCTATTCAAATAATTAGTCCATTCTTTTCAGGTTTCATAGTGTTTTCTTGCTGTTTTGCAGGAATTCTAATTAATTCTTTGTCAGTTATTAATTTAGCAATTATCTTTTCTGAGTCTGGCACCTGTCTGTTAACTTTGTCTATGCTATCTTTTTTGTTAAACCGTTATTTTAATTTTGACCTATTAAAATCCATTGATGCTTTCCTTTGTGGTTTGTGATTTTTGAGTCTTGATTTTAGAAATCCTTCCTAATCTTAAGGTCATAAAGCTATTCCCTGTTAAACTTTTATTAATTTATCCTTCCCATTTAGGAATTGAATCATCCTTGGATAGGGTGGGATGTAAAGTCATGGTACATTTTTACATCGTTAAGGTCCTTGGCTTTGTGCCTCCTGGTTGTGGGAAGAGGTGCATGGCAGATAGTGTGGATGGATAGGCTATCCATCAGGTAAGGGTAAACATTTTTTTTTTTTTTGTAACGTAACCTAAACCTAATTCAGTTCCGATATCCAACTAGCTTTTACAATCTCAGAGTTTTCTTTATAATTTTTAGTACTTTTGTATCCCTTACCATTCATGTGGATAAAAGGGGCATTGAACTGAAAGTAAAAAATCGGGCCCCCTGCATCATCTTGGCCACTAGTTATCTTTTTTTTTTTTTAAGTTAGGACACACATGCACAAACACACATTTATAATACAAGATAAAGAAGCAGGTGAGAACACAGATTTTTAGAATCAGAAAAATTAGGACTTAGATTTAAATTCTGATTCAGCCCCTCATTCCTGTAACCTTTGGCAAGTATGCCTCTTAGGCCTCAGTTTCCTCATCTGCATAACAGCTATAAAATACTTCTAACATTTTGTAACAGTTGGACAGGCTTCATTTATTTATTATTGAAACTGTACTTCTGTTATCAGGCACCATATCAGACTTTTTCATCATTATTTTCCCGGCAGGTATACAATGCCTAGCTCATAGTAGGTTTTCAGTGTTTATTTTTTGAATCATAAGGAGTACGTCCATATTCTAGACTGTATTTCACTTAAAATATTTTTCTTCTGATTTTCCTTTTAATAGTAATACTAGCTATCACGTATGAAGGCTAAACTACATGAAAGACACTGCTCTACCTCCTTTGCATGATTAATTTGTTCTCATAGAAACCCTCTGACATAGGTGCCAAAAATAACAGCATTTTTACAGATGAGGAAACTAAGGCAAGGTGATTGGATAACTTGCCCAAAGTTTCACAGCTAGTAAATGGCAAAGCCCATAATGAACCCAGACACTTTGGCCACCATGGTTTATGTTTATGACCATTTTGCTTGACTACTTCTCTTTAGAGTCTGAATACATCCACAGGATTATGAAGGGCCTATAAGTTGAGCTTGAATACCAGCTCTGCCTCCCACTAACTGTGTGATCATAAGTCTTTTAACCTTACTAAGTTTTGGTCTTATTTTTTGCAAAATAGGAAGACAAATCACCCAGTCTTGTGGAGTTCTTGTGAGGGTTAAATGAGAAAATCCACATGAGGCACTTAGCACAATGCCTGGTATATAAGTATCTAATACACATTTTTATTACTAGCATTATTATAACTATATGTGTATTTTATTTTGCCTGTAATTGAAATAGCTAAATAAAATATTTCACTTTTTTTAGCATTTAAAAATGACAAGGTATATTCAAAATGTAGTATGATGAAGTACTTTGTAGGAATTTCAGATCTGTCTCATCCCATGATCTCCACTCTGAATATGTCACTGAATATATTGGTATCTAAGAAAAGACCACTCATTCTCCCTAGAACTTTGTAAAGGAGTGGAGTTAACTAGGTTCTCTTTTTGTCTTGTATCGACTCTGACCATCTAAAAGCCTGTAATGTGGAAACACAGAGTATCAGGCTAACTTGGTGAGAGGTTTCTGTGGTTAAGTGGCAATGGTTTTGGACTATTTTAATTCTATTTTTACTGTTATGAGAATAGATCTCAATGTCTCTCCATGCTGTTTCTTTCTCTTCTTCCCTGCTAACCCTGACCAAGGTCATCTTGCTCTCTTTGGAGCCCCAAGCCTCCTGCCACTGGGTCAATGGCTGTTGCAAGCAGAGAGCAAGATATGAATGTGAAGTATCTCTCAGCCACTAAAAGCTTGTGAATTAGTGTTTCCTGCCCCTGTCTGTCAGGCAGCATACTTCTATCGAGAAACAGCTTATCCTTGTGAAAGGGCTGACCTGCCACTAATCTGCTCTGCTAATGCCAGGCCCAGCAACCCTTCCTCATGACCCCCAGAGAGAAGATGTCCTATCTGTTCCAGGCAAGATGCTCTCAGGGTCCTGAGTCACATTCAGGCTTCTCTCAAGTCAGAAGAGGTTTTGAAAGGGAAGGTTATTCTCTACTTCAAAACATCTAAACTTTGTACCAAAGAGCATCTCTAACTTGCCTGCACTCAGGAATCTTGTACATTTGCACATTCCTCACCCTTATTCTTTTGCCTCCTTTATCAGCTTTACTTTGGGGCTCTGTGAGTCTGTACTCTCTCCATACAGAAGTGCTGAGGAACACATCTGCTCTTAGTTCCTTATGCCATTACGACCCCATGATAGCAGATATGCTACAAGTCATTTGCACTCCAAACTATGACTTCAATTTATGGTAGGATGGGATTTGCCTCTTGTTAAAAAAAAAATTCAGTAATCATTGAGCACTTGCAAAGGGTACTATTTTGAGAGGAGAATATTGATTATTTGAAGGATGACTAGCTATCACATCTTTGTTTGCAGTCATGTAAAATCCTATAAAACTTTTTATAATAGTTAGTAGTTTTCCAAACATTATCCTTTCATTTCCTCAATCTAATCTCACACGATCTCTTGTTTCTTGAGAAATGCTTGAAAAAAGTTTTGCTGTCCCCATTTTCTAGGTTTATAAACTGAGGCTCAGAGAAGTGAAGTGACTTAGCTCATAAGTGATAGGTACAAGGACATGATCCCAAGTCTTGAGTTACCCAGCCTAGGGTACTTTATTTCTACAAAAAGCATATTTGACAGACTCTGCCAGAATGTGTTACCTTGCGCCCCGTGAGCTGACTATCTCTTAGGCAATTATCACAAGTAGTAAAAAAAAGTAAGAATTCATAGGAGAAGCAAATATCTTAAGCTCTTTCTCTGTTTTGGGGGATTTTGGGTGCTACTGGAGGCAGGATACAACACTTAAGAATTTAGCATTTCCTGTGGAAGATCTCAGAGCGCTTTCAATCCAAGTACAGATGTCTTTCTCAGTAGAACAGCAGTAAGACCAGCCATGAAAAAGCACTGTGCTGGACAAGGTGCTGAATTAGTCCATGGAGTGAGAGAGCTCAAAAAGCAGTGAGCAGAGTCGCCCACTCACAAGGGCCTGAAGGGTGTACCCTTAGTGTAATTAGGGGAGTGGTGTAAAGACAACCAACCCCATGCATTTAAGTCATGTGAAATTTCACCAGTGGCAAGCCACTCTTTTGTCTTAGGCCAAACAGTGATGAGATCAGTCCTTTTTTTACAAGACACAGCACAGGATGTCAGGAGGGCACTAGGAGAATCCACCCTGACATGGTTAGGGCTGAGGGTGAATGTGTATCTTCTGATCTGCTTTTGCTGTTAATATTAACCAAATGCTTCTAGGGCTACTGCCCTTTGAACTGCTGCCAGTCTTTGCCCTATATCAGAGTTACCACAGTCAGCTGCATCCCCTTGCAAGAATTTAGCACTGGTTCTCAATCTTATTTCACAGGAGCACACAGGATTGCCTGTTTAAAAGGCAGATCTTGGAACCTATTTCCAGGCATTCTTTTTCATGTTTACTCTGCATTTTTAACAAGTGGCCCAGGTGATTCTGATGAAGACAGTTCATATTACACACATTGAGAAATAATGCTGATCTTGAATTATGTGACATATTTGGGCAGGGAGAACAGAAGCTTGTGAAACTTACAAAATAATATTATTTACTTAGCACTTTACAAAGTACTTTAATATACATTCTCTTATGTAATCCTCACATCAACCACATGAGTTTGGTAAAGTGAATATTTTTATCTTCATTTTGTTTTTCAAGTGATAGCTCAGAGAGATTAAATATTATGCCCAAGGCCACCCAACCGGTTAAGTATTAGAGAAAAGACAAGAATGTAGGAGTTCTTTCTCTAAGGCCAGTGTTGGCTGTATGTTTATGTTGGCTATATGTTTAGAATCACCTAATGAGCTTTTAAAATATGCTCATACCCAGACTTAAACCAGACTAATTGAATCATGGACGCGTTTTACTCATGCTTTGGTGTTTTCTAAAAATCTTCCTGCAAATGACTTTAAAACCAGAGGTGAGAATCACTAGAGTTTAGCAGATGGCCCCATCCATTTAGATCCATGTACCTAATACTCAAGAGCAGGGATCTTCACCATGAACCCAAATCCATTGTTTTTGGCAAAGACCAAAGACTCTGGCTAAGACTGAGCATAATGAAGTGACATTAGCTCTAGGGACAATTGCTGACACAACCCTCGTCCGGACTCTTTTTGCAAACTTCATTAGCTGTAATTAAAGCAGCTGCTTCTCTAACTCAGGGAACTCCAGGCACGTGATGCCCCACTGTCTCACCAGTGAGTACAACATTTCCTGGGCCCCCTCTCTGTGCCTCAGAGATGACCCCTCCAGAGTAGGACTGGAAGGGGGGTTATCTTTTCACTTCTTGGGAAACTAGAGCACCAGTGGAATTTCTATCCCTGCCTTCTTCTCCATTCTTATTGGAGCAGAACCATCACGGCAAAAGGTCCATCCACCAGTGGGCTCTTCTTTCACCTTTTTCTCTAAATGAATTTATTTGACTTTTCTAATTATAAAAACGATACATGCAAACTCTTTTTGAAATGCAAACAATTTGGACAAGAAAATAGAATAAATGTAAAATTTGTCTCCCAAATCCCATACTTTTATCATTATATGAGAAACCCTTTAGATATTTCTCCCACTGTGTGTGTGCACACAAAATACTTGTGATACAGATTTGACTGCATCAGAGCAGTAAACATTCATTGCATTTATAAATACATGTACGTACTTACCTGTAACCTATTTCTCCACTTATCAAAAATTCTATTTTTGATTCTGTTTCTCCACTTATCAAAAATTCTTAAACATCCATTTTCTTGCATTTACATATATGTGTACATCATTCTTTTTTTAAAAACCTTTTAAATCCATTGAATTGATTTGTCACGGTTTACTGAACTAGTTTTCTAACTGAATAATATTTAGGTTGCTTCCAGTTTGTCAATATTTCAATCTCTCTCTCTTACTCTTATGCAAACTCCTTCTTATAATTTATTTCTCAGCAGGATCATTGGGTTAAAGGATCTGCACATTTTCAATTTGATCTATGTTGCCAGACTGTCCTCCAGAAATTCTCCCCCCCATTTACACTCCCACCAAGATGTGCTGTCATTTTAAACACTTTCTGCTCCACCATGCATCACAGCAAGGATACCCAGTGGGTTAGAGGATAAGTGGATGTTAAAATCAGTGTCTTTCCTCTCAGTTTGCCCCTTTAAAGCAACAACTCAGAGAGGTTCCACAGGAAGTTGTTATATCTTTCAGGTTCAGCTAGTGGCCACTTAGAACCTAGAGGGTAAGAAAACTAAAACTCTAGGATTTGGGACCCCGTGCTTTTAAAAAAAAATGATTTCCACCACTCTGAACCAACTTTAATCAAGCCTGTGTGTAGATGAAGGAAAGAGTGCAGTGACAGGAGATTGGGTACACTGCATTTTTTCATGAAAATTAAATTCAATTATTATGTGCATTAGGTGATGGCTTGAATCAGAATAGAAAGGAGGAATCTACCAAATAGCAGTTTGACCTTGGACAACCTACTTAAGCTTGAAAACAATTTGTGCATGAAAGTAGCAATGGTTTTCAGCAAGGCCTTATGAAAATCTTCCATGGTGAAGCTCTCTTATCTCTTAGTCTTCAGGCTTTGTGGTAGAGTAACAGAGCAATAACTTCTATGGTACAATGATCTGAGTTCATGTACCTGCTTCTAAGCATCTTTTCTATTAGATCTTGAGTCATTTACTTAAATTCTCCAGGCCTTTTTTTCCTTTTTCCTCATCAGGGAAATGAAGGAGTGTTAATACACACCTCAAAAAGTTTGTTTCAAAGCTTCAATTAGTTGAGGCACATAAAACCTTAGAAGAGTGTTGAGCAAATACTGAAGCTGTCAATAAATGAGAGGTATTATAACTCATGTGTTAAGTAATGTGTATACAAGGGCATTGCACTTGAATTAGAAGGGCTTAGTTGGAGTCAGAGCTTTATCACTTACCAGATGTGTGGCCTTTAGCAAGTCATTCTGTTGAGAACCAAGCAGAGTCAAAGAAAACTCTGAGTCCTTATTTCTCCTCTTCCATAAATTGGCATTAATAGACCATTCTCTATCCACCTCAAGATATATTTGGGAAGTTGAGAACTGAAATACATAAAATATGCAAAAGTCTGTTAAACATATAAATCTCCAAGGGACTATGAAAAATTTAGAATTACATTTCCAATATTACTACTGATGGTTCCTTCCAGCTCTACAGTTCCAGGATTCCCTGATTCTAAGATGTCACAAGAGGATGGAAGGTCTAGCCTCACCTGTGATTGTGTGTGTGCAGGCACACTTGTGCACCAGAGAGATGGAGAGAGCAGAATGCCATGGCTAGGAGTGAGGCTGAGTCTGGGATTCTGTCATTTAGTAGCTGCACAAAAGTAGATAAGCATCTAAATTTTCTCAGTTTAAGTTGTTTCATCTAGAAAAAGAAAGTGATCATGGTTAGTGAATTCACACTACCATATAAAGTTATAATGATCACAAGCATACAGCAAGCCCTAGAAAGATACCATTTATTGAGCATAAACTATGTGCCAGGCAGTAAGTTAAGCACTTGTGTATCCTCTCATTTAATAACTCATAACTCAATGTGGCAGGTTATAATTTTTTTTTTTTTAAGTAGGATTCATTGGGCTTCGATCACTTGGCAGATAAAAAGATATTCTCAGGTGTGAATAAGCTAATTTTAAAAAAAGACGTCCCTTGCTCATGGACTTACTCAAGGATTTGCAACATCAAATCACTGTTTAAAACAAGAAAGAGAAATGGAAGAACACAGGACAAGGGACCCATGATAAAACAAACATGTGTTTGTGGGTGCCAAGCATGTCTCTGGAAGAAGAGAGAGAGCCAGGAGCAGTTGTTGGTTTTATAAAAAGGGAATGGGTACCTGGGGAAAAGAAATGTGAATGAGAATTACTCTGATTATTTTAGGATTTTGTACAATTGCATGAGAATTAGCTATAAAAAATAAATAAGACCTTTAAGGGAGGAGCAGGCCAACTATTGCTTATTTCTTTCTCTTTTTTTAAATTTAATTTTATTTATTTTTTTTATACAGCAGGTTCTTATTAGTCATCAATTTTATACACATCAGTGTATACATGTCAAACCCAATCGCCCAATTCATCACAATCCCCCAGCCCCCCGCGGCTTTCCCCCCTTGGTGTCCATACGTTTGTTCTCTACATCTGTGTCTCAATTTCTGCCCTGCAAACCAGTTCATCTGTACCATTTTCTAGGTTCCACATATATGCGTTAATATACGATATTTGTTTTTCTCTTTCTGACTTACCTCACTCTGTATGACAGTCTCTAGATCCATCCACGTCTCTAAAAATGATCCAATTTCGTTCCTTTTTATAGCTGAGTAATATTCCATTGTATATATGTACCACATCTTATTTATCCATTCATCGTCAATGGGCATTTAGGTTGCTTCCATGCTGGCTATTGTAAATAGTGCTGCAATGAACATTGGGGTGCATGTGTCTTTTTGAATTATGGTTTTCTTTGGGTATATGCCCAGTAGTGGGATTGCTGGATCATATGGTAATTCTATTTGTAGTTTTTTAAGGAACATCCATATTGTTCTCCACAGTGGCTGTATCAATTTACATTCCCACCAACAGTGCAAGAGGGTTCCCTTTTCTTCACACATTCTCCAGCATTTGTTGTTTGTAGATCTTCTGATGATGGCCATTCTAACTGGTGTGAGGTGATACCTCATTGTAGTTTTGATTTGCATTTCTCTAATAATTAGTGATGTTGAACAGCTTTTCATGTGCTTCATGGCCATCTGTATGTCTTCTTCGGAAGAAAATGTCTATTTAGGTGTTCTGCCCATTTTTGGATTGGGTTGTTTGTTTTTTTAATATTGAGATGCATGAGCTGTTTATATATTTTGGAGATTGAACCTTTGTCTGATGATTTGTTTGCAAATATTTTCTCCCATTCTGAGGGTTGTCTTTTCGTCTTGTTTATCACTTCCTTTGCTGTGCAAAAGCTTTTAAGTTTCATTAGGCCCCATTTGTTTATTTTTGTTTTTATTTCCATTACTCTAGGACGTGGATCAAAAAAGATCTTGCTGTGATTTATGTCAAAGAGTGTTCTTCTTATGTTCTCCTCTAAGAGTTTTATAGTGTCTGGTCTTACATTTAGGTCTCTAATCCATTTTGAGTTTATTTTTGTGTATGGTGTTAGGGAGTGTTCTAATTTCATTCTTTTACATGTAGCTGTCCAGTTTTCCCAGCACCACTTATTGAAGAGACTGTCTTTTCTCCATTGTATATCCTTGCCTCCTTTGTCATAGATTAGTTGAACAGACCATAGGTGCATGGGTTTACCTCTGGGCTTTCTATCTTGTTCCATTGATCTATATTTCTGTTTTTATGCCAGTACCATATTGTCTGGAATACTGTAGCTTTGTAGTATAGTCTGAAGTCAGGGAGTCTGATTCCTCCACCTCCATTTTTTCCCCTCAAGACAGCTTTTGCTATTCGGGGTCTTTTGTGTCTCCATACAAATTTTAAGATTTTTTGTTCCAGTTCTGTAAAAAATGCCATTGGTAATTTGATAGGGATTGCATTGAATCTGTAGATTGCTTTGGGTAGTACAGTCATTTTCACAATATTGATTCTTCCAATCCAAGAACATGGTATATTTCTCCATCTGTTGGGGTCATCTTTAATTTCTTTCATAAGTGTCTTATAGTTTTCTGCATACAGGTCTTTTGTCTCCCTAGGTAGGTTTATTCCTAGGTATTTTATTCTTTTTGTTGCAATGGTAAATGGGAGTGTTTCCTTAATTTCTCTTTCACATTTTTCATCATTAGTGTATAGGAATGCAAGAGATTTCTGTGCATTAATTTTGTATCCTGCTACTTTACCAAATTCATTGATTAGCTCTAGTAGTTTTCTGGTGGCAGTTTTAGGATTCTCTATGTATAGTATCATGTCGTCTGCAAACAGTGACAGTTTTACTTCTTCTTTTCCAATTTGTATTCCTTTTATTTCTTTTTCTTCTCTGATTGCCGTGGCTAGGACTTCCAAAACTATGTTGAATAATAGTGGTGAGAGTGGACATCCTTGTCTCGTTCCTGATCTTAGAGGAAATGGTTTCAGTTTTTCACCATTGAGAATGATGTTTGCTGTGAGTTTGTTGTATATGGCCTTTATTACGTTGAAGTAGGTTCCCTCTATGCCCACCTTCTGGAGAGTTTTTATCATAAATGGGTGTTGAATTTTGTCAAAAGCTTTTTCTGAATCTATTGAGATGATCAAATGGTTTTTATTATTCAATTTGTTAATATAGTGTATCACATTGATTGATTTGCGTATACTGAAGAATCCTTGCACCCCTGGGATAAATCCCACTTGATCATGGTGTATGATCCTTTTAATGTGTTGTTGGATTCTGTTTGCTAGTATTTTGTTGAGGATTTTTGCATCTATGTTCATGAGTGATATTCCATTGTTACAGACCTTCCATTGTCTGTAATTTTCTTTTTTTGCAGTATCTTGGTCTGGTTTTGGTATCAGGGTGATGGTGGCCTCATAGAATGAGTCTGGGAGTTTTCCTTCCTCTGCAGTTTTTTGGAAGACTTTGAGAAGGATGGGTGTTAGCTCTTCTCTAAATGTTTGATAGAATTCACCTGTGAAGCCATCTGGTCCTGGACTTCTGCTTGTTGCAAGATTTTTAATCACAGTTTCAATTTCATTACTTGTGATTGGTCTGTTCATATTTCCTATTTCTTCCTGGTTCAGTCTTGGAAGGTTATACCATTCTAAGAATTTGTACATTTCTTCCAGGTTGTCCATTTGATTGGCATACAGTTGCTTGTAGTAGTCTCTTAGGATGCTTTGTATTTCTGTGGTGTCTGTTGTAACTTCTCTTTTTTCATTTCTAATTTTATTGATTTGAGTCCTCTCCCTCTTTTCCTTGATGAGTCTGGCTAACGGTTTTTCAATTTTGTTTATCTTCTCAAAGAACCAGCTTTTAGTTTTATTGATCTTTGCTATTGTTTTCTTTGTTTCTATTTTATTTATTTCTGCTCTGATCTTTATGATTTCTTTCCTCCTGCTAACTTTGGGTTTTGTTTGTTCTTCTTTCTCTAGTTCCTTTAGGTGTAACGTTAGATTGTTTATTTGAGATTTCTGTTGTTTCCTGAGGTAGGGTTGTATAGCTATAAACTTCCCTCTTAGAACTGCTTTTGCTGCATCCCATAGGTTTTGGATCATCGTGTTTTCATTGTCATTTGTCTCTAGGTATTTTTTGATTTCCTCTTTGATTTCTCCAATGATCTCTTGGTTATTTAGTAACGTATTGTTTAGCCTCCATGTGTTTGTGTTTTTTACGTTTTTTTTCCCTGTAACTGATTTCTCATCTCATAGCGTTGTGGTCAGAAAAGATGCTTGATATGATTTCAATTTTCTTAAATTTACTGAGGCTTGATTTGAGACCCAAGATGTGATCTATCCTGGAGAATGTTCCCTGCACACTTGAGAAGAAAGTGTAATCTGCTGTTTTTGGATGGAATGTCCTATAAATATCAATTAAATCTATCTGGTGTATTGTGTCATTTAAAGCTTGTGTTTCCTTATTAAATTTCTGTTTGGATGATCTGTCCATTGGTGTAAGTGAGGTGTTAATGTCCCCCGCTATTATTGTGTTACTGTCTATTTCCTCTTTTATAGCTGTTAGCCATTGCCTTATGTATTGAGGTGCTCCTATGTTGGGTGCATATATATTTATAATTGTTATATCTTCTTCTTGGATTGATCCCTTGATCATTATGTAGTGTCCTTCCTTGTCTCTTGTAACCTTCTCTATTTTAAAGTCTATTTTATCTGATATGAGTATTGCTACTCCAGCTTTCTCTTGATTTCCATTTGCATGGAACAACTTTTTCCATCCCCTCACTTTCAGTCTGTATGTGTCCCTAGGTCTGAAGAGGGTCTCTTGTAGACAGCATATATATGGGTCTTGTTTTTGTATCCATTCAGCAAGCCTGTGTCTTTTGGTTGGAGCATTTAATCCATTCACGTTTAAGGTAATTTTTGATATGTATGTTCCTATGACCATTTTCTTAATTGTTTTGGGTTTGTTTTTGTAGTTCCTTTTCTTCTCTTGTGTTTCTCACTTAGAGAAGTTCCTTTAGCATTTGTTGTAGAGCTGGTTTGGTGGTGCTGAATTCTCTTAGTTTTTGATTGTCTGTAAAGCTTTTGATTTCTCCATCCAATTTGAATGAGATCCTTGCCGGGTAGAGTAATCTTGGTTGTAGGTTCTTCCCTTTCATCACTTTAAGTATATCATGCCACTCCCTTCTGGCTTGTAGAGTTTCTGCTGGGAAATCAGCTTTTAACCTTATGGGATTTCCCTTGTATGTTATTTGTCGTTTTTCCCCTGCTGCTTTCAATAATTTTTCTTTGTCTTTAATTTTTGCCAGCTTGATTACTATGTGTCTTGGCGTGTTTCTCCTTGGGTTTATACTGTATGGGACTTTCTGTGCTTCCTGGACTTGGGTGGCTATTTCCTTTCCCATGTTAGGGAAGTTTTTGACTATAATCTCTTCAAATATTTTCTCGGGTCCTTTCTCTCTCTCTTCTCCTTCTGGGACCCCTATAATGCGAATGTTTTTGCGTTTAATGTTGTCCCAGAGGTCTCTTAGGCTGTCTTCATTTCTTTTCATTCTTTTTTTCTTTATTCTGTTCCATGGCAGTGAATTCCACCATTCTGTCTTCCAGGTCACTTATCCGTTCTTCTGCCTCAGTTATTCTGCTATTGAATCCTTCTAGTGTAGTTTTCATTTGAGTTACTGTATTGTTCGTCTCTGTTTGTTTGTTGTTTAATTCTTCTAGATCTTTGTTAAACATTTCTTGCATCTTCTCGATCTTTGCCTCCATTCTTTTTCCGAGGTCCTGGATCATCTTCACTATCATTATTCTGAATTCTTTTTCTGGAAGGTTGCCTATCTTCACTTCATTTAGTTGTTTTTCTGGGGTTTTATCTTGTTCCTTCATCTGGTACATAGCCCTCTGCCTTTTCATCTTGTCTGTCTTTCTGTGAATGTCTATAATTCTATTAGTCCCATTTTTCAGATGACAGCAGTGAAGCTAACAAAAGATAAATGACTTGTGTCAGGTCATAAAGCTGGTGAGTAAACATAGATAAGACTAATCCTAGGTCAGTTTGATATACAAGTTAGGGATCTTAGCCATTGTACTTCTAAATAATGTTTATAAATGCAAAGCCTCCTTCAACCATCCACTTGTAAAGTAAAGCCTATTTCAGAATACCCTTAACTTTCCCATGTGTTCCTTTCCCATGCTACAGCTAGTACAATCCATATGTGTGCATATGAATGTATGTGTATGCGTACACAGACACACATATCTGACAAGCCTACACATAGGTGATTTCAGGCAGTACACAGCAATGCTCTGTGAATCCAGGATTGGAGCATAATATATAGAACCTAGAAATGGATTAATCACAAGAGTTGTCAGACTGGGCTTCCCTGGTGGTGCAGTGGTTATGATCCGCCTGCCAATGCAGGGGAAATGGGTTCGATCCCTGGTCCGAGAAGATTCCACATGCCGCGGAGCAACTAAGCCCATGTGCCACAACTACTGAGCTTGCGCTCTAGAGCCCACGAGCCACAACTACTCAGCTCATGTGCCACAACTACTGAAGCCCACACACCTAGAGCCCGTGCTCCGCCACAAGAGAAGCCACCGCAGTGAGAAGCATGCGCACCTCAACGAAGAGTAGCCCCCGCTTGCCGCAACCAGAGAAAGCCCACATGCAGCAACGAAGACCCAATGCAGCCAAAAGTAAGTAAATAAATAAGAGGGTTAACATAAATTATAAAAAACAAAAGACAGAACTTAAAAAAAAAAAAGAGTTGTCAGACTATGAAAGGAATATTACAAGGTTTATGGAGTTGCTTTAGATGATGATGATGACGACAATAATAATTTCTCTGAAAATTATTGAAAAGGTTCTCTACTGAGTCCCAATCTCAGGACTTTGCTCAAAATAGATTTCCCACAAATATTTACTTATTCAATGACTAGATCTTATATCTTGAAGCACATTTAAGACTACCAATTTAAAGGCAGAAGAACTACTGAAATCATCTCTCAAAAGGATTTATGATTTCTAGAATCTTTATCCCATTTGCCCTTACTCCTAATAATCACTGTATTTCCATGGAATAAAAGGGAACTTGGTGACTGGGGAGGCAAGTGGAGGGGAGTATACAGTCATGAAATAGCCTTGGCCATTAGAGAGAAAGTAAATTGGAATAAGAAAAATAATCAATCCCAGAAACTTTAAAAGTATTTAGGTGGTTTTTCAGGTGAGGAAAGCTAAATAAGTTAACCAAAATATCCCAAAGTATCTGATGTATATACAATTAGCCCTCAAAGTTCGAGAAGCATTTCCTTACTCAACCCCTCTCCTTGCAGGGCACTGAGACCCCTGAGTAACAGCTTTTAGGATTGTAGAATGTTACAGCTGGATGCCAGATTTAGAGTTAAGCTAACTTGCCCACCCATGCATCAGATGAAAAAAAGAAAGAAAAGAATAAATAAGTTTCTTAGGGCTTTTTCCACCAGGCAATAGAAAAATATGAGCTGTTCAATACCTACCACCGTTTCAATATCATATTTGATAAAAATGAGCCATTTTGACAGGAGCTGACCCAAGAAAATAAGCAAAAGACAACTTTATTTTTCCTCCATGGCCTATTCAAGCACAAAACATGGACATATTTTTTCCTCTACTTCTGGTATTGAATTTGGGGCAGGTACCATATTTTTTCTTCCATTTTTTAGAAAATAAAGTAGTCTTTTGGTAATTTGTAGAAAGAGTCTTGTTTCTGTGATTAAAATCTGCAGCCCAGTGCATTTATCCTAAACCTGCCAACTCTTAGCTAATTTAGAGATTCTCCCCCTGCAGGTTGATACAGTTTTTATCCCAGACACCTATAGTGGGCAACGGGATTGTGGTCAACTAATTCTCCTTTTCCTTGCTCCATCTCTGTCCCCTTTGACGGCCTTGGTTTTTGATTCCTCTAAGGTGGGCCTTGGGGAAGGAAGAGAAAAGTGAAAGCACAGTATTTGGTGGTCAGGACCACTGTAATCTGTACCTGGCTGATACTGAAAGCTGTTTTTTTCTTTCATGGGGAGTTTCAGGACCTCTAACTGGAACCTTTTACAATTGACTCATCACTGGGGGTTGAAGATTGGGCGGGTAAGTACACATACACATTAAAATTTTTCTTCAATAAATTCATTCTCCTGGTCTTTTTGATCTAGGTCTTTGTAGAAGTTGGAGTTAGAAACACTAACTGGAAAAACTAGGTTCTCAATCCTATAGCATTCCCTTTAAATGGCCTACTATCTGTCTTTGAAATGTGGGGATTCTGAGCACCTATCAGAATTTTTCTGATCCTTGGTATCTCAGACAAAACTGAGATAAAGAACATAAAATTTTTAACAGCTCCTACTAACAGCGGTTGTGTTGTGAGTGTTTTGAAGATCTATTATAGTCTATCACGAGGCTTGTAAATGGATTTTAAGGAGGACACTTAGGTCATTGCTCTACTTTCCAACTAAATAGTTATAAACTCGGTGCTTTTTAACTTATTAGAGCTCAGGAATCTCTCTTGAGAAAGTGATGAAAACTATATGGATCTATTGTGACCACTTAGAGGGGTGGGATAGGAAGGGTGGGAGGGAGATGCAAGAGGGAGGGGATATGGGGTATATGTATACATATAGCTGATTCACTTTGCTGTACAGCAGAAACTAACACAACATTATAAAGCAATTATACTCCAGTAAAGATGTTAAGAAAAACAAGACTATATGGATCTATACCCTGGGGAAGCAAACATAAGCTCTGATTTTTCAGAATATTTGCGGGGTGGGGTACGTAATACAATGGCTCCACAAGGTCCATCCATAGACTCTACGCATAGACTTTGGATCAAAAAAAAAAAAAGAAAAATCCCTGTCTTGGCTGCTCTTCTTTTCTCTCAACCTCCTCTCTCCCTTCCATACCCTTTCCTCCCATCCTCCTTCCCTAATTTCCTTCCTTCCATACTTCCTTCCTTTCTTAATAATTGTCTTAATAATTAAGTCCTTTCTTAATAATTAAGCCCCCATTAGTTGGGTGCCATGCAAGGAAGACATTTGCATGAGATAGCAGTGGTGGCTGGGCAGTTACGGAGAGCCCAGATGAGAAAGGTGGCCCAGTGGGCTTGGGACTGATCCAACAAGTACATATATTGAGCATAATGGGAGCCAAGTTTCTCAATGCTGGAAAAGGGAGCTACAAATATGGAAAGAGGCAAGACCGTAATAAACCCTGTGCTGTTAGACTGGAATTAGTGGAATCAGTATAAATTCATTATATTAGTTTTCTATTATTGCTGTAACAAATTACCACAATCTTATATTTTATAAGTCAGAAGTTCAATATGGGTCTCACTGGGCAAAATTAAGGTATCAACAGGACTAGATTCCTTTCTGGAGCCTTTAAGGTACAATTTTTTCCCCTTCCTTTTCCAACTGCTAGAGGCCACCCACATCCCTTGGTTCGTGGCCCCTTTCCTCTATCTTCAAAGCCAGCATCTGTGGGTCACGTCTTTACATTGCATTACTCTGACCTTCTGTAGTCACATCTCCTCAGCCTCCCTTCTTCTTCTGCCTCCCTATTCCATTTTTAAGGATCCTTGTTACTACATTGGGCCCACCCAGATAATCCGGGATAACTTCTGTATCTTATGGTCAGCAATTAGCCGTCTTAATTCCACCTGAAATATAATTCCCCTTTGCCATGTAACGTAACATATTCATAGCCTCCAGGGATGTGGATATCTTTGGTGGTGATGGTGTGCGTTTTCTCTCTACCACATTCATGATGTTCAATATACAGAGAAATAGATATAGATAGAGGTATAGGTAGAGGTAAATGCATACATATATCCCCTAGCTCTGTTCGTTGAGAGGGTCTGGGCACAGCAATACTCAACATCTCCTAGGGCTGTATTCTCCGGAAAGCAGACTTTGAACATTTAGTAGGGAGTGCTTTGGGAAATTATCCTTGTGGAAGGAAGAGAAAAGAAGCAAGAGTGGGCAAAGGGAGAAATTAAGCTGGTATGCAGACCTCATGAAGGCCTCAGCTGACCCCACAGGAAATGGGATAGTAATTCAGAATATTCCTGATTTGGAGCAAGGAGCCCAAGCCTTTAATAACAAGTCATTCATTGCAGGGACACTTCTAATAGCAAACATGACCTTGGGCAAGATAGCTTTCTTCAGTTGAGGTGACAGCTAAAAGGGTTTGACAGACAAAGGCTGTTTGGGGACAGCACTCCCAGAGCAGCTAGGATCTGTGCAGTATATTACATCATCCAGCACAGTGAGTACATCTTATATTCATATCTTAGTTTCAAAATACCATCCTCCACTAAAATGAACAAGGAATCTTTGAAAAAATGGCTGATGCCAAAGCTCTGGGGAAAGAGAAGTACAAGATGAGCCTAGAACATCTTATTGTGCCAACAGTAAAGCAGAGCTCAGAGAACCATGGAAACATGTTTAAAAAAAAGGAGAATCCATCTTCAATGGGATCCTTCCTACTGGCCAAATCTAAGATAATTTAAATAAATAAAAATAATAACAGATTATACTACTTTACATAAAATAGAAATCCATGAGTTCATACTGGTACAACTTAAAGGAATAAACAAATGGGAAGAAAAGAAAGCATCTCATTACAGCAAAATGCCAAGCAATACATTTCAAACAAATGATGGAATTTTTTAAAACACTATTTCAACCATCAGAGTAATAATTAAATCAGGCAAATACAAAATAAATTGACGCTAAGACTAGTGGATGAAAGTCTGAAGATGAATGGGATGTTTATATATATCTTAAAATATCTCTCCACAGAACACTTACTCATTTCAAAGAGAAAAAGAATAGCTCTGCAAAAGAGAAATTTGGCAAAAATCATGTTGATCGAGTGATTAACATCACCAGTAATGGTTCAAATTGAAACTGTGTACCAGTCGATAGAATGCAATAAAAAGAACACATCATTCTGTCATATTTCTGTCCCCCAAAAGGCTTAACTAGACTCTAATTATCAGAAAAGATCAGACAAGTCCAAATTGAGGGACATTCTATAAAACCATTGGCTTTAATCTTCAAAAGTATCAAGGTTATGCAAGTCAAGGAGAAACTGATGAACTGTTCCAAATTGAAGGAGACTAAAGGGACATGTGGACTAAATGATCTTATATTTAATCCTTTTGCTACAAAGAGTATCACTGGGGCAACTGATAGAAATTGAATGTGTTAAGTGGATTTGGTAGCAGGGAGTAGATAGTATCAATGCTAATTACCTAACTTGCATCGTCATACCATAACTATACAGGATAAAATCATGGTTGTAGGAAAACATGCTTAAGTATTTCGGGGTAATGCGGCAACATGCCTACAACTTATTCTGAAATGATTCAGTGAGGGGAGAAAAGCTCTTTGTTCCACAACTTTCTGAAGTATTTCAGAATAAAAAGTCAAAAAGAAAAATTTGTCTTAAACATTTCTAAACAGATAAAACTCAGTCATTTCTGATACTCTTTTGAAGAAGTCATTACAAACGTTAACATTTCTGTTTACAGAATGGGGAAACCAAATGGAAAATATTGATAACTTTACCCAAAGTCAAAGAGTAGTACTTGTCAGACCTGGAATTATAGCCCTAGTTGCTAATATCGGGTTGGCCAAAAAGTTTGTTTGGTTAGTGAATACATTGTTCAATAAAATTCTTGGTGAAAATGAAAAATGTGCCTTTTTACTTAAAACCGAATGAACTTCTTGGCCAACCCAATACTTTAAGAAAGACTTCTCTTCAGACATTACCATGTTAAAAATAAGAAAAGAAGAAAAAAAAAAAACAAAAGGAAAAGGAAAAAAGTGAGAATAAACTATTCTCTTCCCTGTTTAACCTGATATTAAAAATGACATGTTCATTTTGTGGTGGCTTTTCAGGTATGTTCAAGTACAATGATAAAGAGAAGACACTGATGAAATGTGAAAGTATTTAGTAACAGTGTTTGATTCATGCATCACCCTTATCCCCCATGCTATAGTTGGAAGGGTAATTACAGCCCATTACCAAATTACTTGCAGTTATCCCTTGATCTTGTAGTTAATACAGTGAACCTTCATTTGCATAAATGCTATTAGCATATTTCAAACCACATTCTGAGCTTTTTTAGGAGTGACTGTTGCCTAGTTAAAGTATATCAACTTGGAATATTTTTTTTTCCTTCCTTCCAGTTATTCCTGGGCAAAGTTTAGCTTTCAGACCTGGTAGCAGATTCAGAACGAGGGAAGTGCTATAGCAACTTTATACTCATATAGGAATATGAGCTGCTAAACTGTGAGTTTTTAAAATTTTTTTAAAAATTTATTTATTTTACTTATTTTTATTTTTGGCTGCGTTGGGTCTTTGTTGCTTTGCGCGGGCTTTCTCTAGTTCTGCGAGTTGGGGCTACTCTTAGTTGCGGTGCGCGGGCTTCTCGTTGCAGTGGCTTCTCTTGTTGCGGAGCACGAGCTCTAGGTGCGCGGGCTTCAGCAGTTGTGGAACGAGTGCTCAGTAGTTGTGGCTTGCGGGCTCTAGAGTGCAGGCTCAGTAGCTGTGGCGCACGGGCTTAGGTGTTCTGAGGCATGTGGGATCTTCCCGGACCAGGGCTCGAACCCGTGTCCCCTGCATTGGCAGACGGATTCTTAACCACTGCACCACCAGGGAAGCCCTAAACTGTGAGTTTTTCTGAGGCTAGAAAGTTACTTTTATTTATCTCTGTGTTCACAGAATCCAGCATAGCACTTGGCAGAATTTGGTCCATTGCGTGCCATCTTCACCTGAAAATCTCACTGACATCACAAATCGTATATGTCTAATATTAACTCATTACTTTTATGATTCCAAAACCTTCTCTTCTTTGTAAGGGCACCAAATCAACCCACATGTTCAAGCCCAAATCCTGGAAGTCATCCTCAAAGTATCTGTCCCTCTCTCTCACCAACCACCTGCTGCCATATCCTATCAATCCAAACTCCTGGATATCTCTCAAATCCATCCATATCCCCATATACCAGCTTAGTCTGTGCTACCATCATTTTACATGTGAACCACTTTAATAATATCCCAACCAGTTCCCCTACATATGTATTTGTTTTCTTCAATCCCTTCTTCAAAAAACAGTTATCCTTTTGTAACACAAATCTGCTCTAGTTGATCCATAGCTTAAAGTCCCTTCAATTTCTTTTCAATATCCGTCAAAAAAAATATGAACTTTTAACCATGTCCTGTGTAATATGGTCCCAGCCTATTCCTCCAACTTATATTATACTTCTCACTTCCTTATTCTTATCACTTTGGCCACACTTTGTTACCCTGTTGAAGTCTTCTTGTATGGTGTTCCTGCTTCCTGCAATGTTCTTACCCATACTTCCTATACTTTTATTCACTAACATGAGTCCTACTTATCCATCATATCTCAGATTATCAATTACTTACCTTTCCCCAGCTACCTTAGGTCAGTGCCCCTATTTTATTCTTATTGCAAATTTTATTCACAAAAAACACACTGTAATTATTCTTGTCAGGTTTTCCAATAGCCTCCATATTGCCAAATGCAATGGTAATTTCTCAGTCTTTGCCTTGCTCTATTACCTGGACATAGTTGATTACTCTTTCTTCTTGATATATTTTCACCCTTTGGATTCTTTCTCTTGGTTTTCCACCTGTCTCACTGGTCATTTTTAAAGTCTCCTCTTTGTCCTGATCAGTAAATATTGGAATTCCTCAGGACTCAGTTCTTAGACTTTTTCTCTGATCTATTTACCTAACTCTGTAGCATGTGTTTCTATGATCCTATAGTTTTAAAAGATTTCTTTAATAAATCTTTCCCTATCTAAATTATAATGTATATAAAGTGACAGAGATGTTCAATTTTATCCTTTTCTATATGAATAACCATTTTATTCTGCTTAGTTGGAAGTAGTCTCTCCTTTCTCCACTTGTCTGACACACTATTCGTAAGCTGAAGTTCTGTATATTTGTATGCTGTACATTTGCAAGTCTTAAGAAGAGACAAGAGATACACACAAATGTTAACTTTTGGGGCAGAGTAAACTCATGCACTAGTAGAATATGGCCCAGTGAAAGCCCTGAATTCTGATCAATCATATCGACGTTTTTTTTTTTTTTCTCTTTGGAGAGGTGCTGATTATTAGAGAGTTGGAGGCAATAAACATGAGAAGAGGGGCAATGAGGCACCCTCTTCACGGCAGTAATAGTTCAGAAGCAACAACCTTAGTACATCTATACACACTTCATTCCCAACCTCTTCTTTCTGTTAAGCTGAGACCATCTCATATAACACTTTTTGTATTGGTAATGGGTCTAAGCTATTTCCAGCGAAGAAGGAAAAAAAGGAAATGTGTGATGGAGATGGGAAAGAAAAAAAAAAAAGAAATATAAAAAGTCATGACCATTTATGGGACTACCTGAGAGGATTTTTTCCTTCCTTGGTTCCCAGATTGCAGGGGCTTTTCAAGGGCTTTCCCATGATATGAACTTTTCTTGCTCATATGGTTCTCTTTCTGATTCAAATGTATTACCCTGGTTTCCCCATCCCCTTTAGTGCAACCTAATAAATTAGTTCATGTTCATATGTTAGTAGCTACAGTTGCCAACCTCAAAGTGAACAGTGGGCAGGCCCCGGACTAGGAGTCGGAAGACCTGAGTTTATGTTCCAACTTAACCCCAAAGTTGGGACCGTGCTACGCAAGTCATCCGATCTCTCTGAGCCTTAGTTTTCTCTTTCCTAAAATGGGAATACTACTCTTAGCTATTTCTGTGAACACTAAATGAAATAATAACCGATGTAAAATGGCTCTGCACTCCACAAGAGACTTTTAAAAGTTCTATACCCTAGTTACAAATAAAAAACATATAGGGAGCTTTTAAAAATATGCAGTTTTGAGCTTCACCCCAGACATTCTCCACAGATGGTATGTGGGAATCTGTATTTTTATAACAAGTCTCCCAGGTAAGCGAGGTGTGTCTGGCCTATAAAATTTGTTGTTTTAAAAAAAAGCGTTTTAAAAAGTGTGCTATAAAGGCTTGAGAAATGAGGGTATTTGAGGGTAACAGCATGAAAGTTTGTTTCTCCGTCAGCTGGCATCTTTATAAGAGATTTTTGAGTTTGGGACAGTCTGTTTCGTATCTCAGAAGAGGTGACACTCCAAGGCCTGCTGTCATTTCACGGGATCATTCTGGAGGTCCTGGAGGCTGATCTTGAGACCAAGGCTGAAAGCATCAGCTTGTCCTGAGCGTAGAGCAGAGCCACAGGACTGATGTTATCTTTTATCGTGTTCCCAGGTTTGAGACAAGCTGTAAGACTTTTAATGGACTTAAAATCTTGGCTCTGATAAAGTACCACTTAACACAAATTAACAGGATAGACAAATGATCTCAGAGAAACAGCCTCTTCACTTGGCTTTTGATAGACTCAGAAGTTGAGAAACATGAACAGGGAACATCAAGGGGGAGAGGTCAGCTGAGATAAAACTCTAATCCAGTTGTTCCTGTTTTAGCTTGTCTCTCTGATAACAGTTCACAGTCATTCACTCAACAAACACTCACTGTGACTCTAATCTAATCAAGGCATGCTTTTAGCCATGGAGGGCTTATTCTTTGTCCTCAAATTGCTTATAAGCTAGTCAGTGAGGGGAGGCAGGGGCATACATGCTTTTAACCTACCTTAAGAAGTGATAAGTATTCTGAAATAGCTATTTTAAGGGGAAGATCACACCAGTTTGGATGGGTGGAAATCAGGGAAGTTTAGCCAGAAAGTAGGAATTTGAGCTCTTTGAAGTAAATTTTATAGTAAGTTTTATAATACTCCCAAATCTGTCTCAAGTAAAAAGTAAGGATTTTAAAATGCAGAGTTACAGAAATATGCTCCCCAAGGCAGGCAGGGAGAAAAGAAAAGTTACTGAAGCTTCTCTTGGGTAAGAGGAGATAGGGGTGGTGCTGGTGGCTGGGGGATGGAGGAATTTGAAGAAGACTCAGGAAGAGTTTTAAAGGAAGAAAGGAATGGAATTTAGTCTGGACTCAGAGACGGGAGTAAGATAAAAGCCAAAGGAATTTATTTATTTTTGGTAGAGTAGACAAGGGGAGGAAAATTAGAGATGGAGTAGATATGTTGATATCACTATAATTTTTCATAGGATAGAGGTCATGGTTTGAAAAAAAAAGAAGTCTTTTATTCAGTAATATACCTAGATAAGTAATTTTGCTACGCCTTGGCTTATCTTCCTGATACAGAAATCCTTTTCTAAAAAAACAGGAAATATATGATTTTAACAAATGTGTCCCTTGGTGGAAAGCCTCCTGCTACTTCCCTTACTATCATGGAATTGGTAGGCTAAACAGGAACAATTTTTCTCTCTTTAACAAGCTTAAAATAACTTTTTCTAAATGGCCCAGGGTAGGAACCTGAGTCAATGAGAAGATTTGGGAACATCAGTGGTGGCCTGGTCACTGAAGTGGGAGGAGTATTTCTCCAGCATGGTGATGAGGCTGGGGAGGGTGAAGACAGTGGTAGATTGTGGTGCCGGTGTTAGGGAAGCCGATTAGTTTCAGAGCTGCACTGGCAGAAAGGGAAATTGAAAAAGATAACACAGAAGTTACACAGAGTGAGGGAGGCCACTGGATGATTTAAGAACTGTAGACTGGGACAGTTTGGATGGACTTTAGAGATTACCTAGTCCAACTCCCATAGTTTCTGAGGACTCTCAGCACCAGAGGTTAACTTACAAAATTAAAGTCAAAGAGCCAGTTAACCATACCTAAACTAGGACCCAGAGCTACACTCTGTCAGTCCAGCATTCTTTCTACTCTGGGTTCCATGAGAAGAATAAGGTGGAGGAAAATAGGACCTTTTCTGGAGACTTAGACTGACAGGGCCAGCTTCACAAGCATGTCACGTGTGCAGGTGCACAGGATCCCACGCTTGGAAGGTCCCATGCTTGGTTTAATGCTCCATTGTTGCTGTCTTGAAATTCTTAGTAATTTTGAAACAAGGTGCCTCACATTTTTGTACCCTGCAAATTATGTCAATTGTTTGACCTACCAATTTGACTCGATGGGACCCAGAATGTTGAGCTCGGATAAGACAGTCCCAGTATGTTGCTGGCCAAGAATGCATGTACTTGCCCCTGCAGGTTAGGAATGTGGGGAGGCAGCAAGGCTGAGGCTCAATCATAACTTAGAAAAGACTTGTCCACATCTTCTTTATCCATTCATCTGTTTATGGACTATACAATGGATATGACTCAGCCATAAAAAAATGAAATATTGCCATTTGCAGCAACACAGATAGAACTACAAATTATCATACTAAGTGAAGTAAGTCAGACAGAGAAAGACAAATACTATGTGATATCACTTATATGTGGAATCTAAAAATAATACAAATGTATTTATTTACAAAACAGAAACAGATTTATAGACATAGAAAACAAACTATGGTTTTCAAAGGGGAAAGGGAGGGGAGGAAGGATAAATTAGGAGTATGGGATTAACATATACACATTACTATATATAAAACAGATAGCAACAAGGATTTACTGTATAGTATATATATATATAACTGAATCACTTTGCTGTACACCTGAAATGAAAACAATAGTATAAATCAAGCCTGAGTTTGCTTTTGTTTGTTTGTTTTTGTTGGTTTATAAAAGGGAAAATTAAGAAAAAATAGTCACTGGTTGCAATGAGAATAAAAAGAAGGCAGTAATATTGTAAGCTACAGCATTTGACATAATACTGTCACTGAAGGCAGCTGATTGCTAACATCTCTGTGGCATTATGAAACTTGTCAGGTAATGTAGTCATTAAGGGTCCAAGATTTGGTGTCAAAGAAACACAAATTTAAATCCAGTCTCTGTCATCTGATAGCTGTGACCTTGGGTTAATGACGCAAGCAGTACAGTTTCATTTAGTTGATTCATCTGTAAAATGGGAACACAACCTACTACCCACGAAGGTTATTTTAGGAATTAAAGTGAGATAGTTTATGTCAAGTGCTTGGCATGGTTCTAACTCATAATAGGACCCTAATAAATGATAGTCATATTACTACTAATAAATCAATGTGTTTGATCTTGATTCATCTCCTAAGTTTTGGAATTCATAACCCTTTCTTCCAGGAGTCTTATTCCTGGGCTCTGAAATATTTCTCAGACATTCTAGAAAATTTGGTAACTATTTAGAGTGGAGGGTGGGGAGAGGAAGGAAGCATTTGTTTCTACCAAGTGGGAGCCATTCTCTTTTCAGATCCAGGATTTTGCCCAGCAAGACCTGCTCTGCCTATTCACAGCATCCAACAGCTTGTTCTGTCATGCCCAAAAGATGAATGATTACACAGGCCCCCGGCACTCCACTCACAAGCTGTCCATTCCTATAGCAAAACCTGCTTGGGACTGTGGCAGGAGGTACAGGGGCATGTTTAGGATTGGGGGGAGGCTGGGATGGAAACAGATGGTGATTAAAACACCAGATATCTGTTTTAATGAATTGGCCACCCAGCAGATAAAATGCTGCAGTAGTGAGTCCCAGTCTTCTTAGGCCGTAATTACAGTCTTATTTACAGAGTGTGCTTGCTGCTGGTCAAGCCAAGCATTTTCCACTGTCCCCTTGAATGTCATGGGGTGTAGAATTATAATGGAGAGAGGAGACATTTAGAAAAGCAAGAAGAAACAGATCGATTGGTTCCTTCCAAAGGTTGTACCAATCTGGAAGATCCACCGAGCAGTCAAATTTTCTGTATGACCTTTGTTGAGTCACTTGACCTTTCTGGGCTTCCTTTCCTCTGTTAGGAAAATGCAGCTGGCAATGCTGTCTCCTAGCTACCTCATGGTTAAGTAAAGATGAAGAGGGACTTCCCTGGTGGTGCAGTGGTTAAGAATCCGACTGCCAATGCAGGGGACACGGGTTTGATCCCTGGTCCGGGAAGACCCCACATGCCGCAGAGCAACTAAGCCCATGTGCCACAACTACTAAGCCTGCGCTCTAAAGCCCATGAGTCACAACTACTGAGGCCCACATGCCACAACTACTGAAGACCACGTGCCTAGAGCCCGTGCTCTGCAACAAGAGAAGCCACCGCAATGAGAAGCACGCATACCGCAACAAAGAGTAGCCCCCACTCTCAGCAACTAGAGAAAGCCCGTGTGCAGCAACAAAGACCCAACACAGCCATAAATAAATAAATAAATAAATAAGTATTAAAAAAAAAAAAAGATGAAGAGATGAGGTTCAGGTCATAAGTCACTTTGGAAGAAAGATAATATGGTAACCATTAAACTGTTGTAAAGTGACCAGCAGGGAACCAAAACAATCTGATACGCAACTGTTGACCTTCAGGCTGAGAATGATTTTTATGCATTTGGAAGCTAATATTTCCACCTGCAAATTAGGACTATTATGTGTAATAATGACTTAATGTCCTCCACTTAGCAGGAGGACAAGAAAAAACCCGCTGACATTTCCCTGCCTGCAAAAGCTAATTTGGAGTTGTATATTAATTAACTGTATTGATGCAGAACAAACCAATTGGAATTAAGAATCCCAGGTTAATGACAGTCTTTCCAATTTGGTGGCTGAGGTAATTCTCCCTGGATTTGTACATTTCTAATTTTTTTCTTTCTTTTTTAGGCACACTAGCCTTAGAATGATAAAACTGTCATTAAACACAATTTCTCATATCTCCAACATCTCCTTTATGAATCTCAACTTCTTTATCTGTAAAATGGGAATTACTGAACATATTAAAAGATTACTGGGGATCAAGTATAATAGGTGTGAAAATACTTGGTAAATTATAGAACATTATAACCATACTAGTCAGTCATTTTATTATTACAATTATTATCAGGTTTCCTTTTTGTGAATTTTAAATGAGATTGAGTGAAAGCAAAGTATTAAATAACTATGTTAATATTTGAAGTTACTTTTTTTTTAACATCTTTATTGGAGTATAATTGCTTTACAATGGTGAGTTAGTTTCTGCTTTATAACAAAGTGAATCAGCTATACATATACATATGTCCCCATATCTCCTCCCTCTTGCGTCTCCCTCCCACCCTCCCTATCCCACCCCTCTAGGTGGTCACAAAGCACCCAGCTGATCTCCCTGTGCTACGTGGTTGCTTCCCACTAGCTATCTATTTTACATTTGGTAGTGTATATATGTCCATGCCACTCTCTCACTTTGTCCCAGCTTACCCTTCCCCCTCCCCATGTCCTCAAGTCCATTCTCTACATCCGCATCTTTATTCCTGTCCTGTTCCTAGGTTCTTCAGAACCTTTTTTTTTTTTTTTTTTTTAGATTCTATATATATGTGTTAGCATACAGTATTTGTTTTTCTCTTTCTGACTTATTTCACTCTGTATGACAGACTCTAGGTCCATCCACCTCACTGCAAATAACTCAATTTTGTTTCTTTTTATGGCTGAGTAATATTTGAAGGTACTTTTAAAATATTACTCGATAAAAAGCCAAAGAAAATGCCACAAATATTACATGATAAATGTATAAATTAATCTTCTAAATGGTAGTACTGTGGTACACTGGTAAGTCTTGATCTATCTTGAGGGTATTACAATCAGTGACTTAATAATAATAACTAAGGTACAAGAGTTTGTAATAACTTGCTTTTTATGATCACTTAGATTGAAGTTTACACATTATACTGCCACTCACTTGAATTCCAGTATGCTCTCTTGAGTGGGTGGGAAAGAAGTGGATTTATAGCTAATTGGGTGGTAATTTCACACAACCTTGAGTAAGGCCCCAAGGATGTGCTTCATGTTAACATTGAGAACTCATGATCTAGTTAGTTAAGTGAGTTACATAACTTTGAAGATTATTATTTTCAATTAAAACACTATAAAAATTCTAATGGGTCTATTAGGCTGATAGGCAGGCTTTTTCTGAGAATAATTTTGATGTCGTCTTCTGCATAACAATCGCTTGAGAACAAAGGTAACTTCTAGCTCATAAATCATAATGGCCCTAAGTCACAACTGATATTTAGGATGCTTTCTTAGCAGCTCAATATTTAGACATATCAGCGTCACAAAATTTAAGTAAAAAACAACAGTAACGACCACTAAACTTAAGTCAAATGACTGAAAATTGCCCCTCAGATTCATTGCTTTGTAGTTGTGTGACCTGAAGTTACTTATTCAATATTTCTGAGCCTTTGTATTCTCAGTTATAAAAGGTAAATTATATAAACCAATGAGCAGGATTTTGGCACAAATTAAATATTAGAATATGGGACATTACAAACTGTAACAAAGTACTGCTGTCATTACCGATAACATGATTATGTTTTCCAGTGATATGTTTTCAGTGAATTGGGTGTAACTAGGGGAGGCACTGTTAGGGGATATTGTGGGGAAAATGGCTTTGATATTTACCAGAGAGGGTGGTGATTTAGAGTGAGGATATACTATCTAGTGCTGGCTCTTCGGAGGTGGAATTCAAAGTGTGTTTGTAGAAATTTCTTATTTTAGGTGACCCTCGTCTTTCCTCAAGGTACAATTGCTCTCATAGGTTCAATTAAGCAATAAATCTTCTAGTCACTCCTGGAAGAGAAGTGAGATGGATAAGAGAAATTCAAGTATCCTGACCTGTAGCTGTTGTTGTTGTTGTTTAGGATGTTCTCTTGTTTCTTTCTAAGCTCCAAGAAGAGGGGATTTGGTTTAACTAGTGGTGGCTCAGTGGTTGTAAATAATCTGCCTGGGTCCTAAGAATTTTTTCAGATAATCACCCCCTCCTCTGTGATATATATCTAATACATTCTTATTTATAATATATTATAATTGCCTATTAACATGACTGTCTTCTCTATTAGACTATAAGCTCCCAGAGTCATGAGCCATAATTTAATTATCTCTTTTTTTTCAGTGCTTACAATAGCACTTGTAGTATAGTGGATACCCAAATCTTATTTGCTGAAAGTAAATTTATAAGATTGAGCATTTGCTAGCTGTCACTCAAAGATCACTGGTATTTTGAGACAGAGACAAATAAGAGAACTGAATGGGATAATTCAAACATTTAATATCGGCTGCAATATCTCCTGATACACTTAAATTGAAAATAGAATTAGCTTGCTCTAGCCACAGATTTTAAAATTAATTAAAATTATTTCCCACTTTTTCAGGAAGAGAAACATAATCTTGTAAGTTGCGTGTTCAAAGCATTGTTCACTAAATATGTCAGAGAAAGCCATGAGATAAGAGTAGTAGGTATGCAAGAATTTACCAGCACCTGTTATCGAGTCAGATGTAATGGGGAGAATATTCTTTAAGAGGGCTCCCCAGGTTCAGTTTACCTGTGAAATACTAGATACAGTGCATCGACTTCTCAGAGAATCACAGTCCACGTTAAAGGCCCAGTGAAGTCCTGCATTTCCTACGCATTTTTTACTGTTAAATCAATTTTTTCAAGCAATAAACCAAGGAGATTTACAAACCAAATTTAATAATGAGAAAAATCAAGGCAACCATGAGTAAGTAACGTGTCCATTGTTACTCAAGCTATTGAGACATAGGGGTAACGTAATGTGTGTGTGCGCACGTGCGCACGCCCTATGTTATGGAAGCTGCGACTCCTGGATTTAAAAAAAAACTCAGGGGAGTTATGGTCTCTTTGTATAACAGTAAGACTGAAGAAGAGAAACATGTCAATAGGTCTAGGGTGATGTTCCTGAAAGTTGTAAAAATAAGTTTTGAAAGTGCAGCATGAGGTCAGTACATCTTCTTAGAGATACAAGGCAAAATCCTCTAGAGTGCCAATTCTAAGACCATCTTCACTCTATCTGCAGGACCTATTACAGTGTTTGGTGTGTAACAGCAACTCAAGAAATATGTGTGGAATGAATGAAAACATACATTTAGGGCCATTGCATTCAGTGGTCATAAAGGTGCCCACTTATCCACCAGATGAAAACTTAATTATCTTCCAAGGTCCAGATCCAAAATCGCATTTCCTCTTCTAGTACAGGGGGAGGAAACAATAAATAACTTCTGTATGATGAAAAGAATAACAGGGGCTTCCCTGGTGGCGCAGTGGTTGAGAATCTGCCTGCCAATGCAGGGGACACGGGCTCGAGTCCTGGTCTGGGAAGATCCCACATGCCGCGGAGCAACTAGGCCCGTGAGCCACAATTACTGAGCCTACGCGTCTGGAGCCTGTGCTCTGCAACAAGAGAGGCCGCGATAATGAGAGGCCCGCGCACCACGATGAAGAGTGGCCCCCACTTGCCGCAACTAGAGAAAGCCCTCACACAGAAACGAAGACCCAACACAGCCATAAATAAATAAATAAATTAATTAATTAATTTAAAAAAAAAGAATAATAAAAATGGTTATGGAGACTATGTATTGAGCCACCAACATGTGCCAGCCTTTCTAAATAAAGTCCCTCTAATTCTTACAACATACAGAAAACAGACCGTGTTGTTCCTGTTCCCTATTTGGGGAAACAGGATCCCACAAAGGTAAATAATATGCCCAAGTTTACAGAGCTAAAAATTGATAGATCCAGGATGGGAAAATGGTTTCTCTGCTTCCAGACTCTGCTTCTCTAACTATGCCATGCTGTTTCCCACACTTTAAAAAAGCAATGTAATACACTATTTAAAATAGGCATTATTTGAATTATTGAGCAGCTGTATGTCTCCCCAAATTGACGTGTCTTCCATACTGCATGGAAATAGTGTCTAATCCATATTAATTATAAATACATAACCCTGTGTTTTAAATACTGGCTAGTTGATGAGTAGTGCTGAGCTAATTTTTTAGTAAGCGATGACAGTTAAAACTTTTGACAGGCAACCATATCTGAGCAAAAAGCCCAACATTAAAACTCTGGTATTTAAAGTCTTGAAGGGACCTTAAAAATATTTGGTCCAGTGTTTTTTAATGAGAGAGCTGTTTGAGTTTTGGGAAGAGTGGTCTTTGTTGTGCAGGCCTGAAAAGGGCTCAATATTTAGCATCCTTGCCTTTTCCCCTGCGCAAGGCCAGGAGCACTTCTGTCATTATGACAACCAAAAATGACACTTCACATGAAAATAAGTCTCCCATGCATTTAAAATGCCCCTTTCTGTAGCAGGATACAAAATTAATGCACAGAAATCTCTTGCATTCCTATATACTAATGATGAAAAATCTGAAAGTGAAATTAAGAAAACACTCCCATTTACCATTGCAACAAAAAGAATAAAATACCTAGGAATAAACCTACCTAAGGAGACAAAAGACCTGTATGCAGAAAATTATAGGACACTGATGAAAGAAATTAAAGATGATACAAATAGATGGAGAGATATACCATGTTCTTGGATTGGAAGAATCAACATTGTGAAAATGACTCTGCTACCCAAAGCAATCTACAGATTCAATGCAATCCCTATCAAACTACCACTGGCATTTTTCACAGAACTAGAACAAAAAATTTCACAATTTGTATGGAAACACAAAAGACCCCGAATAGCCAAAGCAATCTTGAGAACGAAAAATGGAGCTGGAGGAATCAGGCTCCCTGACTTCAGACTATATTACAAAGCTACAGTAATCAAGACAGTTTGGTACTGGCACCAAAACAGAAATATAGATCAATGGAACAGGATAGAAAGCCCAGAGATAAGCCCACGCACATATGGTCACCTTATCTTTGATAAAGGAGGCAAGCATATACAGTGGAGAAAAGACAGCCTCTTCAATAAGTGGTGCTGGGAAAATTGGACAGGTACATGTAAAAGTATGAAATTAGAACACTCCCTGACACCATACACAAAAATAAACTCAAAATGGATTAAAGACCTAAGTGTAAGGCCAGACACTATCAAACTGTTAGAGGAAAACATAGGCAGAACACTGTATGACATAAATCACAGCAAGATCCTTTTTGACCCAGGTCCTAGAGAAATGGAAATAAAAACACAAATAAACAAATGGGACCTAATGAAACTTAAAAGCTTTTGCACAGCAATGGAAACCATAAACAAGACCAAAAGACAACCCTCAGAATGGGAGAAAATATTTGCAAATGAAGCAACTGACAAAGGATTAATCTCCAAGATTTACAAGCCGCTCATGCAGCTCAATAACAAAAAAACAAACAACCCAATCCAAAAATGGGCAGAAGACCTAAATAGACATTTCTCCAAAGAAGAGATACAGATTGCCAACAGACACATGAAAGAATGCTCAACATCATTAATCATTAGAGAAATGCAAATCAAAACTACAATGAGGTATCATCTCACACCGGTCAGAATGGCCATCATCAAAAAATCTAGAAACAATAAATGCTGGAGAGGGTGTGGAGAAAAGGGAACACTCTTGCACTGTTGGTGGGAATGTAAATTGATACAGCCACTATGGAGAACAGTATGGAGGTTTCTTAAAAAACTAAAAACAGAACTACCATACGACCCAGCAATCCCACTACTGGGCATATACCCTGAGAAAACCATAATTCAGAAAGAGTCATGTACCAAAATATTCATTGCAGCTCTGTTTACAATAGCCAGGACATGGAAGCAACCTAGGTGTCCATCATCGGATGAATGGATAAAGAAGATGTGGCACATACATACAATGGAATATTACTCAGCCATATAAAGAAATGAAATGGAGGTATTTGTAATGAGGTGGATGGAGTTAGAGTCTGTCATACAGAGTGAAGTAAGTCAGAAAGAGAAAAAGAAATACAGTATGCTAACACATATATATGGAATCTAAGGGGAAAAAAAGGTCATGAAGAACCTAGTGGCAAGACGGGAATAAAGACACAGACCTACTAGAGAATGGACTTGAGGATATGGGGAGGGGGAGGGGTGAGATGTGACAGGGTGAGAGAGTGTCATGGACATATATACACTACCAAATGTAAAATACCTAGCTAGTGGGAAGCAGCCGCATAGCACAGGGAGATCAGCTCGGTGCTTTGTGACCACCTAGAGGGGTGGGATAGGGAGGGTGGGAGGGAGGGAGATGCAAGAGGGAAGAGATATGGGAACATATGTATATGTAACTGATTCACTTTGTTATAAAGCAGAAACTAACACACCATTGTAAAGCAATTATACTTCAATAAAGATGTTTAAAAATAAAAAAAAAATAAAAATAAATAAAATAAAATAAAATGCCCCTTTCTGATTGTCCAAGTCCATCCTGTATGGAGCCTGTGGGTATAGAGATTATCAGTGATCTATGCAAGATCACACAGTAGTTAAGGAACATAGTCAGGACTGTTCCATGTAATAAAAACATCTACCATTTACTGAGGACCTGTGTGCCAGGCCCTGTACTAAGGAATTTATGTTATCATCTTCTTTGTTCCTCATAACAACACAATAAGCATGTATTGTGCTTACAAGTAAAACAAGCACATAAGTACCACATCGTGATTTAAAGCTTGGGCTCTGGAGTTAGATGGTTCAGTACTGTCTCTACCACTTACTAGCTGTGTAAAGTTCAGTTAGTTGATTTCTCAGTGAAGCATTTTCTCTGCAAAATGAGGATAACCTTCTAGAGTTGTTAGGAGGATTAAATTAGTCAAGCATAGAAAACAGACTAAAATCTAGTTCAAAGTCCTGGGCAGTTCATCTGGCCTCTGATAACCACTGCATTGTTTTCCTAGCACTGTACTGGAAGACACCGGAAATAGAAAAGCAGCAGAAGAAAAATCTCTAATGTTGAGTTTACATTCTGTTGGAAAAACAGTAAGAAAATAGTTTTTAACTACAACTATGTAAGAACTCACCTGATGAGACAGGTGATTTTGAATCAGCTGTGCTGAGATGACAGCTGTCAATAGAGGCTAGGGAGATCAGAAAAGGCTCTTTTTAAAAAGAGCCAGAATCTTACCTATGCCTGGAAATATGGGCAAGAGGTATATTAATGAAAAAAGGGAAGAAGATATTGGGTAAATAACAAGAGCAAAGGTATTTAAAATCAGTGCCTGGCAAGACAGGTGTGTGTGTGATGGAGTGGCAGGTGGGAAACAGGTAATATTCACAGCAAAGAGCAACATGTAATTGGATAATGGAACACTAGCTACTATTAGAATGTACTACAAAATTGCGGCTGACTCCAGGGAATTTCATTTGCCTCCTTGGAGGAAAAAGCTTATCTGTTCACGGCCCTTTAACCATAATCCCAAGAATAGTAAGGGAAGAGTGAAACTAATCCTGCAATACTGAAGAGGCACTAATTGTTTTAGTCATCGTGGCTGGTAATTTCGGGGTTAGTTAAAAGGGTTAGATTCCTTTGCCTAAGAAAAAAAGGAAATAAAAGAGCAATGTTGGGCAGAGATGTGATGTTAAGACCTGAAAAATTTAAGCAATGACAAAAAAAACCCCAAAGGAATTTGGGTGAATTGGCCCAGAAGAAAATGTAACTTGGGGTAAAGAAGGTAGAGAGTGGGAAGAGGAGGGGGGTGATGAAAACTAGTGTTCAGCATATATTTCTTTGTGCACGATGCATATCACTGTCTATGGTGGTATGGAGAGTGTAGAATGATGTGGATGTGGTCTCTATTCTTAGGAAGTTTACGTTTTTATAGAGCTTATATAAAGGATGGAAGTAAATCACTTGACTAAGAGGGAAGAAGTGATAAGTGCTCTGGTAGCTTAGTGGAGGGAGAAACTGCACCCAGCTGGAGGGAGCAGGATGGGTCATCTGTGCACTGAGGACACAGAACAGCACTGGATAAGAATATACAAAATATGCATTCACATCCTGGTTCTGCTCTTCTGCAGCTCCTCTAGCAGATATTAGGCAGTTTCCCTTCTCTACAGGTTTTTTTGGTTTTATGTATTTTTCGTGTACATGTGTGTGTGTGTGGTGGTGTTTTGTTTTGTTTTAATCTCTGGTTACACACTACATTGCTCAGTGAGCCTTTAAAAAGTACACTGAAACTTCTCCCAGAACATTTAAATGAAAATTGCTGTAAGCTGGACTTGGGCACAGGGCACGTGTATAAAAACTTCCCAAGTGATTCTAGGGAGCAGCAGGTTTGCAGCCCCTTTGCTGTAGTTTGCAAAGGGGCCGCAAACCTTCTGTTTCACTTCTCATTTCTCAATTGCACCATTCTGTTCATTCCATCTTCTCATTTCCAGATGACCTTCTCCTGTTGCAGGTGAAGAGACTGAAATTTAGATAGTGGATAGAGCTTTCTAAAGGCAGGCAAGTTACATAACCGGAAGAACAGAGTCTGAATGGGGACCTTGCTTCTGCTCACTAATTCTGTGCCTTCCTTCTCTGTCACTTGGCCAGTCTTCCTCCCAGATAGATTCTGAGATTGTTACCACGGGGAAGAGCTTGGTTAAAGGCCTAGAGAGTTTATGAAAATACAATATGTAACTGTCAGCTCTCTAGAATTGGAGTTTGCATCAGCGATAGCCACATAGGGTTAGCAAATTGAAATCCAGGTAGCAGTGTGATCTTCTCATTCACCCCCTCTCGGATGTTTCACCCCTGTTTGAAGAGGCACTCTAAATCAGGCATGCATGTGTCAACGCAGCTGGGACTCAAGGCACAAGTCAGCAGAGAAATGTCTTGCTGATCCCTTGGTTGAACAGTAGAGGGAGACAAACCTCAGAGATTGCCCTAATTGGCTTTTTGACCACCAAGTTCTGCTTTTTATGTTCTCTGAAATATTGTTTTTATGAAAAATATCTATAAATGACCCTCACCTTGGAGTTACAAGAAGGTTAGATTAAAAGTGCTGCAGGAAGATTTGGGTGAGTGATCTCAGAGCAACAAACTCGGGAAGGGAGGAGGAAAAAGGAGACTTGGACCCAGCAGGGATCAATCACCAAAAGTGAGTGGGTGAAGGTGTATGTGCACCTATGCAAAGGGGAGAGGAGGATGTGAATGATGGAAATGAACTGGGATTTGGCAAATATGTTGTAACATCTGACCTCGTGTTTTGGGGCTAAGAGAACAATCCTTAATGGCCACTCAGAGTCATTCTGGTTTTTCTTTCCCTTCTTCTAGCTTTTCTCAATGAAACTTCTTATAACACATGCACTAAATACAGGGTTATGAGTTTCAAGAGGGCAGGGCTGTGTCTGATAGGTCCACTCCAGTGTGATAAGGATCTAGCACAGTGATTGATCCACAGTAAATACTCACCATATATTTGATTCTGTTGAATCCATGTGTAAACACTTACTTACTTAACAGCCCAGGCAGCCTCTCCTTAACAGTATTCTCTTAAACCACCTTAATATTTATATATCGCATCCTCATAGGTAAGCAAATTATGTGTTTGCCTGTGTGGTAGCAGAGCTTAGCACAGTCTGCTTAACAGCACATGGTGTGGGGCTCTCCTATGGTGCTTTTTTTGTTCTTAGTACTTGTTTGATGCTGATCTCTGCTCAGTGTGCCTCTCATCCTCTATGATCCTGCAGACTGTGTTTTGTCTAAAGAAATCACCTTTATTCTAGGCAAAAATGGCTCCTAGATATATTGCCAGTGTTTCAGCCAGCTCATGTTAATTTCCACAGCCTCTAAACAACTGGCAAAATAACTGCTGATGTAGCAGCTGCTGTAATGCTTCCAGGCAATTCAGGTATTTTTGCATGTTATTTGTGCATTGATGCTGTTGTTTCAATCTATAAACAGCATGCAATTCACTCACTCATTCATTCATTCATTCACCAATCATTGATTGCAGGGTACACCTTGATATTTAAATTTACTTTTCTGTTACTAAAAATATTGCATTTAGAAACATTAATTATAAAATATAAAATAGTCACTAATAAAAAAACCTTCACTGAACAACTAGAGGAAGGCTTTGTAGCAGACCAGCCATATATAGGTATTGCTTGTTTATTGATTTGTTTCTGTTTTATTTTGCTTTGCTTTACCCAGGAGAGAGCTGTGACAGAAAGTCAACATGCTCACATTTAGGACAATAAATTCATTTTGAGTTCATGAAAGCAGTGTTCTCCTATTCTCCCCACAAATAAGACCTTAGAAAGGTGTGTACAGCCCCTGGAAGGATGTGTGTGGATTTGCATTATCTGAGAAAGGGGCTGAAATAGTACTGTTTAGATTGCAAAGGTTGGAAAGGTGATACAGCTCAAGTCTTGGTGGACCCCCTAGAAAAAGGAGACAATAATTCTTATTCTGCAAGGGACAAAAACTTACAGTTATTTAAAAGGCCAGCTCTCCAAGGCATGGCGGTATATGGTAATAAAAGAAGCAAATACCCAAAAGTACAAATTTAAGAACTCTAGTAAGGAGTACCTATGTCTGGTTTTAGCACTAAAAAAGTAGAATGAGCCCTCCTTGAAGAACCAGGGAATTGGATAAGCAGTTGACTGACAGCATTCGTGGCGCTGAATCTCTTATTCTCATAAGACTGTGTGTGGCAATGACGGTAAACAGTAGTAGCTGACTTCTGTTAAGGAAGCTGGGCTCTCTTTTGAACTGCAAGGCCTCCAACTTTCTTCCACAATTCTGGGGAAGTGAGAAGCTCTGAATGGAAAATATTGGTGGGACTTACTGCTAATCTGTCAGTGGGGGCCTGACTCTATTTTATTTGAAAATTAAAAGACTGATTTGTACACACTGGAATCCTGAGTCTGTAGAAGAATTCATATTGGATACAGGCAATTTTATAAGCAGTTTAGGTAAATTTAAACTTGTATTAATGAGAGTGAGATCATATTTCTGTCTCTCAGTGTTCTTGGAGTTGTTATAATCTTATTGTTCCTCAAGTATTACTAATGGTGTCACCATTTTATCTATAAGTCCTCATCTTGCTTCACTTCTCACTCATTTTTTTAAAAATTTTTTTTGGTAAATTTATTTATTTATCTTTGGCTGCTTTCTCTAGTTGTGGAGAGCGGGGGCTACTCTTTCTTGCAGTGCGCGGGCTTCTCATTGCGGTGGCTTCTCTTGATGTGGAGCATGGGCTCTAGGCGCTTGGGCTTCAGTAGTTGTGGCACATGGGCTCAGTAGCTGTGGCTCATGGGCTTAGTTGCTCTGCAGCACGTGGGATCTTCCCGGACTAGGGCTTGAACCCGTGTCCCCTGTATTGGCAGGCGGATTCTTAACCACTGTGCCACCAGAGAAGTCCCCCATGTTTGTTTTTGACGATGGCATGCTCCTTTATGAGATATTTTCACCCTTTGGCTTTTGTGATATCAAACTCTCTTGGTTGCTATTCTCTCTTCCTTGCCTCTCCTCATTTTGCATTATGAGTCTTTCACTGCTACCCAACTTTGAAGTTGTCTATGGCCATCTGACTTGATTTGGCCAATGGAATTGTGTATCTTCTAGCCAGCAGCTTTTAGAACCATGCACAATAATTGGCAGAATCCAGGTGGCAGTTCCTCTGTCATTCTGGATCCTAGATTGATGATGACATGAAGCTGAGCCCTCAACTGACCTGAGGTGGACATGGAACATGAGTGAAAATACATTTCTTGGCTTTAATTCGCTGAGAGTTTTATATAGATTGTTACTGTAGAATAGCCTCCCCTATCCTGACTGATGTAGTAGAAGATACCTAGAAACTCTCTACTGCTGCAACAAAAACTTTGAAATATGTGGCATTGGCCTAGTAATTGTCTGACAGGTAGTAAGAAAACTGATCAGAAGTTGGAAAAATCATATTCTCTATTTTGCAGAGGCAAATCATTTAGTAAAGCCATTCTATGTGGTAACCTGGGAAGAAAATTATGTACCTTATGAACTTGTGGGTCTAGGAGAAACGGCCATGAAAGAGAACTTAGTACTTCTGGCTCCATTTGGCAATGTATTAATAAAGAGATAGTTTCAGAAAAGTGTTGCCTAGCTTGTAAGTAAAAATGGAAGGGAATAGAGAGAGTTCATTAATTCAGGGATTTTCAGAACTAGAAAAGGAAATTATTTCTCAGTACCCACCAGTAAAGAATAAAATTGAGAAGGCTTCTGAGTAGTAAAGGCTGATTAAAATTCAGACTTGTAGCAAGGATAAACTTAAAGATATGAACTTTGTACCCATTGATATAACCTCTGAAAAGATGAAATGTTTGAAAGTTATAGGACCAACTAAAGATGTTATGCACAGTAAATCCATTCCACTGAATGCACAAAATGGCTCAGGAAATAGAGCGTGACTCTAAGAGGCCCAGAATACACATGATTAAGTTGAGAGAGAGGAAAGAGGAGAAGAGAGGGTAATATGGAAGTGAGAAAACAAAGTAGATTGTATTTAGCAAGTGAACCTGTATTATCTAGAAGGAAACTGTGTATGTTGCTATTGGCACATAAAACTGATTGTAATAAAATAGATTTTTAAAAATAGTTTTTTAAAGGGTTGTACTAACAGTGAGGAACCTTGCTTAAAGCAAAGAAGATAGCTATGATATTATACATAATTTGAACATATTAAGAACTGGAATTTAAAGAAAGCATCATTTGTATAAATAAATTCTACAGTCTATTTTCCATAGAACAATGAGCACATTTGACTACTAGCACACGTGAACTCAGCATAAGACTATTTCTTTCTTTTTCTTTTTTTTTATAAGTATATTTATTTATTTATTTTTGGCTGCATTGGGTCTTCATTGCTGTGCTCAGGCTTTCTCTAGTTGTAGTGAGCGGGGGCTACTCTTCATTGCGGTGCTTGGGTTTCTCATTGCAGTGGCCTCTCTTGTTGCAGAGCATAGGCTCTAGGCGCACAGCCTTCAGTAGTTGTGGCATACGGGCTCAGTAATTGTGGCTTGTGGTCTCTAGAGCACAGGCTCAGTCGTTGTGGCGCACAAGCTTAGTTGCCCCGTGGCATGTGGGATCTTCCTGGACCAGGGCTCAAACCCGTGTCCCCTGCATTGGCAGGCGGATTCTTAACCACTGCACCACCAGGGAAGTCCCAAGAAGACCATTTCTCATGAGTGTTCTCCAGCAATTGAACGAGTTGCCCTGAAAGACCTGAGTCATCTATCATTGGCTAAACCAATGCTGACTTTATGGTTTGGGGAAATGGAAGGGAGTAGTGTACAGTACAATTCATTGGATGAAACTTTAGCAGAGTTATTTGTACATTTCATATATTAATACTATATTAATATACTTATTAGCCAGACACAGAGCTAAATTACTTCACATATATAATTATTATATTTCACTGTAAACATATGAGATTCCTACCTACTTCGTGTAACTAGTAATATTTAGAGCTAAAATTTGAAACTAGGCTTTTGAAATCTTCCAACCCATGGCATCCATGAGTCCATTATCTACAACTTCTGTTTGTTGATATTTTCTTCTCCACCTAATGGCTTGTTTTAATGAAATGGCATAAAGCATTCTTATCCCTCATTGGACAGTGCGTCTCAGTAAAAATGTGGATGGATCTAGTAGAAGGAATTTTGGGATCCGAATCAAAAGACTTACGTGCTTGGGCTAACCACACTTTACTAGATAGCCATGGGCTAAAATATGAACCTGTGTTTTGGTTCTCTCTTTCTTAATTTGGAAGAAAGACTCTACCACCTACCCCTGCTTTCCTCACAGATTTCCACTGAGGATTTGGATCATATTTCATGAACAGATTCTTTATAAAGAGAATGTAATTTGCTGGCAGATGTTTTATTTAAAATTTTCATAGCTCACAATGGAAATATTTCACAAGATGTACTTGTGATATGAATTCTGTGTCTGTCATGCTTCAGCAGACCACTTTTGCCCTCATTTCTTCTCTTCAGCAAAGCAAGGTACAATCCACAAGACTCCTCAGTTTAGGGAGGGGGATTCCTCTTCTGTTTCTCAGTATAATTCCTTGTTCACTTGCTTCTTCAGCAACATCTGTCAAGATTCTCCCCTCTGCCAAGGTGTCATGTAAGTTCTCAACCCACCTCGGAAAAGCTGGCACTAAAATATTTCATTACCACTAACTGAGCAGTTTAGTACTGGGCATTTTGCTAGATTTGAGTACACTGGTCCTGTAAGTTAATCCTCACAACAAGTATATAAATTGGGCTTTATCTTGCAAAGGAAGAAATCAACACTCAGAGAGATTAAACAACTCTTCCAAAGTTCCACAACTAGTAAGTATCGGTTTGACTTCAAAGCCTGAATTATTTCTACCATGGATGGACCCCTCTCTCTTCTCCTTCAGCTAACACACACCTACAGCTCTATTTTCTGTGAGCACTCTCGGTGATCATACCAAACTCAGAGATCATATCACTGTAAGGAATGTTCTCCCCTACGTGGTTACTCTGGTAGGGAAGAAAACACCAATAACTAATCTTCATCTTTGTATACATTATATGATTCCTACTCAATATTCAAAATTTAGTTCAAAGTTTAATTCTTCCATTCTCAAATTCTCAGTCTGAAGCATTATAGAGTTGGTGTCTTACTTTATTTGGGGTGCTGTGACAAAAATACCATAGACTGAATGGCTAAATAACAAATATTTATTTTTCACGGTTCTGGAGGTTCATGGATGGCTGTCTTGTCACTGTGCTCTTACATGGCAAACAGGGAGCGAGCTCTCTGGGACCTCTTTTATAAGGGCACTAACCCTATACGTGATGGTTCCCAAAGGGTTCCCTATACATGATTTAATCCCTTCCCAAAGGCTCCACTTCCTAATACCATCATACTGGGCGTTAGGATTTCATTATATGAATTTGGGGAGACAGAAACATTCAATCCAAAATGGTTAGTATATCCATAAAATTTCTAATAAGAGATTGACTTCTATGGGCTTGGAGGTAAGAAGTAGCAACACACTTGCCAAATATTAGTCACCATTGAGTTCCTCTCTTTAACTTTATATTTGAAAAACTTAGAGGCAACAAGAAGTGATTGTCTCAAGATCATACAGACAGCAGCCAGTTACTGACAGGAACAGAAAGAAATCCAGGCTTATATCCTCAATCCAAGTTCAGTATTCTTTCTACTTGTCTTAAGAGTAATGGATTATAAAACTTCAACCCTTTTGAGTGCTAAAGGCTAATTATTATTTTTAAATGCATACACAGATATATCCATATCGTATATTTCCACAGGCTACCATGTGAGAAAGTGCAAGTGGGAAGGAGTTTAGATAGTTCACTGGGAAGACAATATTTCTGTATATGTGATGAGGATGGTAAGGATGCAGCTAATAGCAAGTGCTTCCATTTTTTTCTGCACTGCCTGAAAATCCATGACAGACATGGTAGCTGATAAGGCTGAGGAGCAGTGGGAATCTGATCCAGCACGTTTGAATGAAAGGATGAAACAAATGAAACAAACTTTTTTGAAGCCAGAACAGCAGGAATCCCTCTTGTGTATGGTTTAGTGAATTTGGCCTCTCAGATATAGATTTGTAAAGAACAAAGTAGCAGCCCATGGATGGCAAGGGAAAACTGGCTTTACAAGCAAAATCTCAGAAGGAAGGTGGGGAAAAGGAAGAGGAGGGATGCCGTGTGGAGGATGGTTTGGGATGTCTATTGTTCATCGTTTTTGTTTCCTTACATACAATTCTATTGTCCCCATGGTATATTTTTAGAAGGATGATAGTATACTGCATATGAAAATAGTAGGTTACAAAGTGCTACTTTTAAGATAATAATATCTTACATATGAAAATGTATAGGTTACAAAGTGCTATTTTTAAGTTACATCCATTATCTCATTTGATTGTCACAACAATACCATGAGGAAGGTATTGCCCTATTTGGGTGGGTGGGGGGCAGATTTTGTACTTATCCTGATGTTAAAAAGGAAGAAGCTGAGGCAAGAGCATGGCCACTGGGGTAGGGCAAACACAACAACACAAATTCAACCCCAGTACTCTTTCAACTGTGTTGTAACATGGCACCAACCTAATGGTTTCCAGATCTGATCCTGTAAGAAAAAGGCATTATTTTAACTGGTTCCAAAAATGTAAAATTGGCTTTTGCCTCTCTCCCTTCTTCTGTTCCTCACTTTCTGTCTACCCTTCTCTCTTTCCCTCATCTTCGCTTACACATGGCCTCTGTCTCTGGTCCTCACATTCTTCTTTTCTCCCTCTGTCTCTCTCTCATGCTTGCTCTCAATCTGGCTTCCTCTCTATCTTTTTAGTTTCTCTTCTTCTCAGTCTTTCTACTTCCACTGGAAGAAATTAAAGGATAAGATTTTTGCTTGATCCAACTTTAAATGATATTATTTGAAATTTTAAAAGGTTAAAGGCTTCTTCTAGAAGTCCAGAAACAAAACAATATATAGAAAAGACAAGATTTCCAGATGTGTTTATGTCCTGTAACATGTGATAATTAATTGTGATATTGTATTCTTATGTCACAATTAATAAAGGGAACTAGGTATAATATATACAGAATCACACACAGGCAAACTCCACTCAGAATGGAATGGTTACAAAGGGAGGGACATAATGAGTCCCAGTGAAATAAGGGGAAAAAGACTCTGGGAAACCAATGGTGCCTAAAATATAAACTGATGCTCATTTAAACACATTTCTAATATTAAGTTCTTTTAGGTTATTGTTAATAAAGTTTGTGTTGTGTTTCTGCAACTGTAGGTTCCTGCTGATATTTTGATCAGTTGGAATGGCTTCAAGAGCTAGATTTAGTTCACAGTCTATAAGTTCCCTATCAAGAAGTTCAGATAACTCTGACCTGTACTTACAGAACTAAAAGGAAAATAGAGAAATAAAAATAAATGTACTGCATGGTAACACTTACATGTGAAATCTTAAAGAAAAAGTCAAACCCATAGAAACAGAGAGTAGAAAAGTGGTTGCCAGGAGCTTGGGAATGGGAGAAATAGGGAGAGGTTGGTAAAAGGGTACAGCTTTCAGTTTTAAGATGAATAAGGTCTGAGGCTGATGTATAGCTGATAACACTGTATTGTATAATTGAAACTTGCTAAGAGAACAGAACCTAAACATTCTCAACAAAAAAAAAAAAACTTTTTTTTTAAAATGTACCACTGATTTCTATTGGGTTGGCCAAAAAGTTCCTTCAGTTTTTAAGTAAAAATAAAAGGCACATTTTTCGTTTTCACCAAGAACTTTACTGAACAAGGTATTCACCCTTTTGTTCCACTACCTTCTGCCATTTATCAGGCAATTTCATAATTCCACCTTCCCAAAATTTTTTATCTTTTTGAGCAAAAGAACTCTTCCAGGTGTCTTTTACAGTCTTCCAGGGAATTGAAATTTTTTCCATTAAGAGAATTTTGTAAAGACCGAAATAAATGGAAATCCGAAGGTGCAATGTTTGGTGAATACGGTGGATGAATCAGAACTTCCCAACCAAGCTGTAACAGTTTTGCCTGGTCATCAAAGAAACATGAAGTCTTGCATTATCCTGATGGAAGATTATGCGTTTTCTGTTGACTAATTCTGGATGCCTTTTGTGGAGTGCTGCTTTAAGTTGGTATAACTGGTATCAGTCCTTGTTGGAATTAATCGTTTGGTTTCCCAGAAAGAGCTCATAATAGAGGACTCCCTTCCAATCCCACCATATACACAACATCACCTCCTTTGGATGAAGACTGGCCCTTGGTGTGGTTGGTGGTGGTTCACTTCACTTGCCCCACGATCTATTCTGTTCCACATTATTGTATAGTATCCACTTTTCATCTCCTGTCACAATTTGTTTTGAAAATGCAATGTTTTCGTTACAGTTAAGTAGAGAATCGTATGTAGAAATGCAGTCAAGAAGGTTTTTTTCCGCTTAACTTACGTGGAACCCAAACATCAAAGCGATTAACATAACCAAGCTGGTGCAAATGATTTTCAGCGCTTGATTTGGATATTTTGAGTGTGTTGGCTGTCTCCCGCATGGTATAATGTTGATTGTTCTCAATTAATGTCTTGATTTGATCGCTATCAACTTTAACTGGTATACCGAACCATGGAGCATTGTCCAGCGAGAAATCTTCACAGCACAAAACTTCGCAAACCACTTTTGACACGTTCGATCAGTCACAGCACCTTCTCCATACACTGCACAAATCTGTTTTTGCATTTCAGTAGCACTTTTACCTTTCTTGAAATAATAAAGCATAATATGCCGAAAATGTTGTTTTCTTCCATCTTCAATATTAAAATGGCTACACAAAAACTCACCAGTTTTGATAAGTTTTTTTTTTTAAATGCACGCTGATATGACAGCTATCACAATATAATCTAACAAAATTGTTTCGAATGAAGTTAAAGACAACTAAGCGCTACTAGAGCCATCTTAGGAAAAAACCGAACGAACCTTTTGGCTAACCCAATACTTCCGTACCTTTGGCTTTACCTGGAAAGCTGGGCCATCACTGGAGGCAACTATCCAGGACTTTAAAATCCAGTCATGCATTTGTAAAACATCACAAACCCTAAAGAGCCAAGAGATAAAGTCTGTAATTTGTGGCCCATGGACAAGGAAATGTACTTTCAACTTGTTAACTGTGATGCAGACAGTTTGGGGTTCTCTTCCTCAATCCCTGCAATATATGCAGCTTCATGGCTCCTGCCTGAAGATTAAAAAAAAAAAAAAAAAAAAGTAGCAGCTGGAAGAGACTTGTCCCTAGTTCTGAGCCTAACTTCTGCTCAATTGCCATTTGTAAAATGAACCCAGGTATATCCAAACTCACGGTCAAAAACTATGTCTGCAACATGTAGGGATTTTACACAGACTCACAGGATGTGACCAAAGTAGAGCAGATATGAATCTAGTGCTTCACGGTACAACAGAATTTCCAAAAGCAGAAATAGATACTTGCTTAGTGGAATCTGTGGGTCACCAGATATGATAACTTTCTAGTTAATTCTTATATCACATCTTCAGTTTCTACTCATTTTCTCCACCAGTGACATGCAAGATCTTTTGGGTGGTGGTTTCACTCATGCATTTTGAGTTGTCACTGCCAGCTTGTTTTTCCTCCCTATATCATCCATGACTTGGAACACACACTCTGGTAAGAACACACTATACCTAAGGAAAGAGCTGCGGCCAGTTAGAAGTATGTGGACAAGATTGCAGCCTGAACTTTGGGAGCTGTTTTTATTCCACAAGCTGCTGTTGTCTTAAGTACTTACGTTGTGGCCTGAAAAAGACAAATAGTCTTCTGAAAATATCTCTACAGAAAGAGCCTTTTCCCCAGTACCTATAAAACATTCATAACACCTTCATTGTGCTGTAAATCCTTAGCAGGAGTTGATAACAGTGTATGAATTTTTAATGTAACATTTATAAATGGTTATTAAAACTATCCTTAAAGTAAAGTGTCAGTTTATTTTTAATTAACCGTTGGCTATTTAAGCTCCCAGATGGCCTGGGGAAAGACCAACAGGCCCACATGTCAATTATCCTCCCTCCTGCCCCATCTTCAATCCCTTGTTGTCTGCTGTCATAAAGGCCAATGCATGTAAGCTCTAACAACTTTAATAAACTTGCAGATGTGGTCTCAGGAACAGTATATGTCTTATAAAATAGTGCTGGAGTCAGCTACCACGGCTGCCAAAAAACTGTGAGGTAAGCACCACCCATTCTGAATCCTCACAGCCCAAACCAAAGTCCACATACCTATGCCCAGTAAGAGAGAAAATTGGGGCAAAGATGGGTAGATCTAGAACACTAGACCTGAGACTTAGGATACCAACTCAGGCTCAGTGGCATTCTATTTGTGTGGTCCTGAGCAAATTTCAGCTTCCTGGAATGTACTTTATGTGTAAAGGTAGGGATGATGCAAACTGCTCTCTCTCACAATGTTGTAAGCATCAAATTAAAAGCTGGGCATGAAAATATTTTATAACTATGAAAAGCTATCCACACATATGGTCTCCTCTTTTATCATCTTCCAGTTATTGGTAATGTCCTCATGGTCTCCTGATATGAACTTCCTCCAATTCTGAGTCTGTCATTTCTTTCCAGAAGCCAGAAAACATGGGAACGCATTCTGTCTGTATGCTTTAGAGTCCCTTTTCTTCCTAGAGTTGGAAAGATTATTTCACCCAGGGTACAAAATCTTTCTGCATTATCCCCTGAGAATGCCCATGTAGCTTCGAATGGCAGTCCCAGGAGCAAGGAGCTTACTTCACATTATAATTAGACAATCCAATTGTTTGCAAGACGGGGTTGGTTCCTGTGGGGCCTCAGATTCCCCAGATTATGTGCATTCTGCTGATTCCCACCAAGATGTGTGGAACAGACTCTCAACTGGCTATCCAGGTTGTGACTCTTTGCCTGTGTTGTATCACACATCCTGACATCTCTGCCTTTCCTTCATTTGCTTCCAGATAACATTACCTAGTCCAACGTAGGGTATATAAAAAAATCCAAAAGTGTGGCCATCACAGGATACATGTGAGTGTGTGTGTCTGTGGGTACATGTGTTTAAGTGTGTGTTTGTATAAACATGCAAGTGTATAGTATTAGACTGGAAGACTTTTTTTTTTTAAATTTTTGGCTGTGTTGGGTCTTCATTGCTGCACGCGGGCTTTCTCTAGTTGCTGAGAGCGGGGGCTACTCTTCGTTGCGGTGCGCGGGCTTCTCATTGCGGTGGCTTCTCTAGTTGAGGAGCACGGGCTCTAGGCGCATGAGCGTCAGTAGCTGTGGTGCACGGGCTTCAGTAGTTGTGGCTCGCAGGCTCTAGAGCGCAGGCTCAGTAGTAGTGGCGCATGGGCTTAGTTGCTCGCAGCATGTGGGATCTTCCTGGACCAGGGCTCGAAACCCGTGTCCCCTGTCTTGGCAGGCGGATTCTTAGCCACTGCACCACCAGGGAAGCCCCCTGGAAGACTTCTTAATGTGCTTTAACAAATGGAAAATTAAACCTTCTGGGCATGCACCCAAATTCCTTACAATAGCAGTAAAACCCTTCGTGGGTAGCCTGAGATGCGCATCTGGTTCATTCTCCCATCAATCCAACCCTCCCACTCTGGGCTCTAGAAAGACTGAATTACTCACCATTCCTCTCAATGAACCACACATGCTTTATGCTTCGTATAACTTGCTCATACTGTCTCTACAGCTAAAAGTGTTCTTTAATACCCGGAGAATGTCTAACCATTCTTCAATATTCCACTCAGGTGCTATTCTCTGGGAAGTCTCCCCTACCCATATCACCCCTGTGCTCCCTTCCATTATGGCATTTATCACATTACATGGCAATTTCTTCCTTACATTTTTGTTTCCTTCATGAGAGTGTGAGCTCTGTAAAGGCAGAGTAAATGTCTTATTTGTCTATCAGCCAGTGTTCACACAGGAGATACTCGGTAATCACTTGTTGACTAAGAAAGGACAGATAGGTTCCAATAGAGGCTTTGCAAGTTCTACTGATCATATTTAAAGGCAAAATGATTAATTCTTTTTTGTATTATGTTGTTGAATATTAACCAAGAGTTTATTTTGTGGTCAGGAAGGATGATGTGTTCATCTTAATTCAGATACAATAAACTTGAGCTGTTTGCAAAACGTCTGAGTTCTAACTGGAAGAAAACTGTACATTTAATGGAACTGATTTGGGCTGTGACTGTACATACAAGGTGTCTCTGAGCACAATGTGACAAAATGCCTGTGTAAAGAAACACAGAATATGGAAGAGAAAACTATGGACTTGGAGTTAAACACAGAAGATTGAACACAGACTTTTCCCCACTCTTTTTCAAAGCCTACTAAAATGATAGTGATGGACCAAAAAAGAAATAAATCTATGACTTAAAAGAGAGTGAGAGAAGAGTTGATAGATAAAAAGAAATGTCAGTGGAATTATAATAGTAAAAGCCTATGGGTAAGTAGTGACTGACTGAGCCCATCAGAGAAGGCTGAGTGATTGGCATCATGGAAATCTGGAGTAGTCAGGTGACGTGCACCTCTGAAGTCAGGAACAACGGGTAAAACTGGAAATAAGAGGGTTGGTTGAATGCGTGTGCATTGAGCAGTTAGACCCTCAGAAAAACTCCTTCGAAAGGCTGCCACTCTTTAAGAAGTAAGACAGGAGACTTAGTACCTTAAATGTTGACTTAGAGGGACTCTAGTCTCAGGAACACTTGGCACAAATGAGGCTAGTCAAAAGGCAAGGCATGGAAGACAGATGTATTGATTGGAAGTCTGCCCCTACCTGTCTTCCAAAATGCTGGAAACAAAGCTTATGTTCTCCAGACATTCACTGCTGGGGAAAGTGACTGGTCCAATGCAAGAGACTTATGTTAGCAGGCATCTGCCAATCTAAAGGCCAGGTTCTGGCTCAACCACATTTCAGTAGAGCCCACCAGTTGACAAGTTGCACCCTTATACACTGCTCCATGGACACTTCTTAGTGAGACAGATAGATACATTAGAGAGATAGTAGATGGAGATAAAATACAGATATAAAATTAAAGCTCATATGAAAGAGATCAAAACAAATACATATTATAAAAGGAATTCCAAGGAAACAGAAATAATGTAAATAGCAAAAAGGAAGAAATGTCTGGAAAAATATAATTATTCCTTCGAGAGAAAAAAAGATATTTAATCAATGAAACACACAAAAAATATGTTGTAAAAATGTTATAGAGAAAAGGAAAAAGATCTTGAAAATTGAAAACATGGTAGCAAAAATATGTATACATATATATGTACTCAAAAGAATGATGCAACGTTAAGGTCAAGAAAATCTCCCAGAAAGTAAGTAGAAAATAGATATAATAAAATAGGAAATATAATAAAATAGGAAATAAAAGATATAGGAGAGAAGGAAATACAGAAGGAAATAGGAAAGGAGATTAATACAGAAAGTCTAACATCTGACTAAAGTAAGTTACAGATAACAGACAAAATGGAAAGAAGGTATTTACCAAAGAAATAATACAACAAGGGCCCATGGAATGCCCAGCATATCAAAGCATATTATTATAAGGTTTCAGAATATGACAAATAAATCAAATATTCTTAAAGCTTCCAAGAGATATAAAACAAATCATATATAAAAGGACTGGGAATCAGAATGGCATTAGGCTTTCTAAAAACAATATTGGAACCTGCCAGATAGTAGTGCAATACCTTAAAAATCCTGAAAGAAATTCATTTCAAACCTAGAATTCTATACACAAACCATTATTTAATATTAATAACCATATTTCAGACATCCAGGGAGGAACACAAAAGCTTAACCCCTATGCACACTTTATAAGGAGGATGTATGCCACCTAAAAGAGAAGGTAATCCAAGAAGGAGGAAGACATAGGCAAGAAATAGGCAATCCAACATGAGAGAGGTGAAGGCAAGTGCCAGTATAATGGTTGAGGGGTGTCCTAGGTCAAAAGCTGTGAGCAGCTTTTGTACTAATAGTGCTGATTAGAGGACTCCTGGTTCAAGGCTCCAAGACAAAGGAAAGGAAAAAGAACCAATGCACTGGTGTTACCTGATGTGTTTCAGTCATTGAGAAAAATGTTTGAGATTGAATTAGTGGTAAGAACATGGAAAAGTAAGCCAATGCAAAAAAAAAAATGTCCATTTTAATTTCAGGAAAATTTATATATATATATGTATATATATGTATATATATATATACACACACACACACACGTACACACAAACAAAACACAAAGCACATAATCATAGTATGCTATGTGCTTCAGCTGTGAACAATGTTTATGGTGTCATAATAATATAAACTATAAATATAAAATTGATATAAATATATTAGAAGAATGGACAAAATAATTTTAATTGGCACATCATGTCAGAAAACCAAATTATTTTCTTTCATAGTATGACTTCAAGACAGCTAAGCATTTTTATAAATAAATAAAACAGCATACGCTTGTGTCTTAGAAATATAGAGATAAATACTTGAAGAAACCACTAAAAAATGTTGAAAGAAGTTAACTCTGGGGAGAAGTGGAGTGGAGGACAGTTTTTTTTTTAAGCTTGAATTATTGACTTTTTAAACTATAAATATTTTGTTTAAATACGTTAATAAAAGAAGGGGGGGCCTTGGGGAAAAACATATCTAGAAAGGTCCAGAAGATAAAAATAGGATCATAATCAAACATTCTTGTGATAAGATGGGAGAGGATGGAATTCCGAAAAATGGGGGGCAGGGGGAGGGCGCAGTTCAACAGTGAGAAATGCTGCAGAGATTCAAGCCAGGGTGAAGATTGAGTAAATGTTATTGAATTTGACCACTAAAGGGCCATCGATAGCATCAAGAGGGCTGTTTCAGAAGGTCACCTGTGATTGCCCCAGATTCTGCCTGGGAAAGGTTTTTCAGATAAATCAAGGATATAAACCCTCTCACCTCAGACCCTTCTACCCTGGGATCACTATTCATCTGATCAACTCAGCTGTAGTCAGTCTCTGATGGGAATTTTTTGATCTTGTAAGTAAACAAAAAGGGAAATAAGAATCCTTCCCTCTCAGGCCAGGGAGCTGCAGTTTCTCCCAGGGATCAACCCATCAACGAGTGTTTATTCAGCTTCTCCTGTGCTTTGTGTACTGGATGCAGGAAAAACAAAAACAAAAATATGCTTTTCACTCTCATGGGATATATGCTCTATTTAAAGCAGAAAGGGAGGGAGGGGCAAGATGGCGGAAGAGTAATAAGACGCGGAGATCACCTTCCTCCCCACAGATACATGAGAAATACATCTACACGTGGAACTGCTCCTAGAGAACACCCACTGAACGCTGGCAGAAGACGTCAGACCTCCCAAAAGGCAAGAAAATCCCCACGTACTTGGGTAGGGCAAAAGAAAAAAGAAATAACAGAGACAAAAGAATAGGGACGGGACCTGCACCAGTGGGAGGGAGCCGTGAAGGAGGAAAGGTTTCCACACACTAGGAAGCCCCTTTGTGGGCAGAGACTGCGGGTAGCAGAGGGGGGAAGCTTCGGAGCCACGGAGGAGAGCGCAGCCACAGTGGTGCGGAGGGCAAAGCGGAGATTCCCGCACAGAGGAGCGGTGCCGACCAGCACTCACCAGCCCGAGAGGCTTGTCTGCTCAGCCGCCGGGGCGGGCGGGGCCTGGGAGCTGGGGCTCGGGCTTCGGTGCTAGCCGGGAGGGAGTCCGGGAAAAAGACTGCGGCTGCCAAAGAGGCAAGAGAATTTTTCTTGCCTCTTTGTTTCGCGGCGCTCAAGGAGAAGGGATTCAGAGCGCCGCCTAAACGAGCTCCAGAGACGGGCGCGAGCCGCGGCTATCAGCGCGGATCCCACAGCAACAGGGACGCAGAGGGAAAAACGGAGAGATTCCCGCACAGAGGCTCGGCGCCGAGCAGCACTCACCAGCCCGAGAGGCTTGTCTGCTCACCCGCCGGGGCGGGCGGGGGCTGGGAGCTGAGGCGCGGGCTTCGGTCGGATCCCAGGGAGAGGACTGGGGTTGGCTGCGTGAACACAGCCTGAAGGGTCTAGCGCACCACAACTAGCCGGGAGGGTGCACGAGAAAAAGTCTGCAGCTGCCGAAGAGGCAGGAGACTTTTTCTTGCCTCTTTGTTTCGCGGCGTGCAAGGAGAGGGGATTCAGAGCGCCACTTAAACGAACTCCAGAGACGGGCGCGAGCCGCGGCTATCAGCGCGGACCCCAGAGACGGGCATGGGACGCTAAGGCTGCTGCTGCCGCCACCAAACAGCCTGTGGGCGAGCACAGGTCATTCTCCACACCGCCCCTCCCGGGAGCCTGTGCAGCCCGCCACGGCCAGGCTCCCGTGATCCGGGGACAACTGCCCCGGGAGAGCGCACGGCGCGCCTCAGGCTGCTGCAACGTCACGCCGGCTTCTGCCGCCGCAGGCTCGCCCCGCCTCCTCTGTACCGCTCCCTCCCCCCGGCCTGACTGAGCCAGAGCCCCCGAATCAGCTGCTCCTTTAACCCCGTTCTGTCTGGGCGGGGAACAGACGCCCTCAGGGGACCTACATGCAGAGGCGGGTCCACATCCAAAGCTGAACCCCGGGAGCTGTACGAACAAAGAAGAGAAAGGGAAATCTCTCCCAGCAGCCTCAGAAGCAGCGGATTAAAGCTCCACAAACAACTTGATGTGCCTGCATCTGTTGAATACCTGAATAGACAACGAATCATCCCAAATTTAGGAGATGGACTTTGGGAGCAGGATATATTAACTTTTCCCCTTTTCCTTTTTTTTGTGAGTGTAGATGTGTATGCTTCTGGGTGAGATTTTGTCTGTATAGGTTTGCTCTCACCCTTAGTCCTAGGGTTAGGTCCGTCCGTTTTTTTTTTTTTTTTGGCTTAAAAATCTTTTTTTTTTCCCTAATAAATGTTTTCTTAATAATTTTTTCCTTATTTTCTATTTTTAAAAAAATTTTTAATAAGTTTTTTCATATTTTTTATTTTAAAAAATTAAAAAATTTTTTTTCTTAATAAATTTTTTCTAAATAATTTTTTTCTTATTTTTAGTATAAAAAATTAATAAATCTATTTTTAAAAATTAAAAAAAATTTTTTTTCTTAATAAATTTACTCTTAATAATTTTTTTCTTATTTTTTATTATAATTGCTTTATTTTATTTTATTTTATCCTCTTTTTTTCTTTCTTTCCATTTTTTCTCCCTTTTATTCTGAGCCGTGTGGATGAAAGGCTCTTGGTGCTCCAGCCAGGCATCAGGGCTGTGCCTCTGAGGTGGGAGAGCCAACTTCAGGACACTGGTCCACAAGAGACCTCCCAGCTCCACGTAATACCAAACGGCGAAAATCTCTCACAGATCTCCATCTCAACATCAAGACCCAGCTTCACTCAACGACCAGCAAGCTACAGTGCTGGACACCCTATGCCAAACAACTAGCAAGAGAGGAACACAGCCCCATCCATTAACAGAGAGGCTGCCTAAAATCATAATAAGGCCACAGACACCCCAAAACACACCACCAGACGTGGACGAACCCACCAGAAAGACAACATCCAGCCTCATCCACCAGAACACAGGCACTAGTTCCCTCCACCAGGAAACCTACACAACCCACTGAACCAACCTTAGCCACTGGGGACAGATACCAAAAACAACGGGAACTACGAACCTGCAGCCTGTGAAAAGGAGACCCCAAACACAGTAAGATAAGCAAAATGAGAAGACAGAAAAACACACAGCAGATGAAGGAGCAGGGTCAAAACACACCAGACCTAACAAATGAAGAGGAAATAGGTAGTCTACCTGAAAAAGAATTCAGAATAATGATAGTAAGGATGATCCAAAGTCTTGGAAATAGAATAGACAAAATGCAAGAAACATTTAACAAGGACGTAGAAGAACTAAAGAGGAACCAAGAAACGATGACAAGCACAATAAATGAAATTAAAAATACTCTAGATGGGATCAATAGCAGAATAACTGAGGCAGAAGAACGGATAAGTGACCTGGAAGATAAAATGGTGGAAATAACTACTGCAGAGCAGAATAAAGAAAAAAGAATGAAAAGAACTGAGGACAGTCTCAGAGACCTCTGGGACAACATTAAACGCACCAACATTCGAATTATAGGGGTCCCAGAAGAAGAAGAGAAAAAGAAAGGGACTGAGAAAATATTTGAAGAGATTATAGTTGAAAACTTCCCTAATATGGGAAAGGAAATAGTTAATCAAGTCCTGGAAGCACAGAGAGTCCCATACAGGATAAATCCAAGGAGAAACACACCAAGACACATATTAATCAAACTATCAAAAATTAAATATAAAGAAAACATATTAAAAGCAGCAAGGGAAAAACAACAGATAACACACAAGGGCATCCCCATAAGGTTAACAGCTGATCTTTCAGCAGAAACGCTGCAAGCCAGAAGGGAGTGGCAGGATATACTTAAAGTGATGAAGGAGAAAAACCTACAACCAAGATTACTCTACCCAGCAAGGATCTCATTCAGATTTGATGGAGAAATTAAAACCTTTACAGACAAGCAAAAGCTGAGAGAGTTCAGCACCACCAAACCAGCTTTACAACAAATGCTAAAGGAACTTCTCTAGGCAAGAAACACAAGAGAAGGAAAACACCTACAATAACAAACCCAAAATATTTAAGAAAATGGGAATAGGAACATACATATCGATAATTACCTTAAATGTAAATGGATTAAATGCTCCCACCAAAAGACACAGACTGGCTGAATGGATACAAAAACAAGACCCATATATATGCTGTCTACAAGAGACCCACTTCAGACCTAGAGACACATCCAGACTGAAAGTGAGGGGATGGAAAAAGATATTCCATGCAAATGGAAATCAAAAGAAAGCTGGAGTAGCAATCCTCATATCAGACAAAATAGACTTTAAAATAAAGACTATTACAAGAGACAAAGAAGGACACTATATAATGATCAAGGGATCGATCCAAGAGGAAGGTATAACAATTGTAAATATTTATGCACCCAACATAGGAGCACCTCAATACATAAGGCAAATACTGACAGCCATAAAAGGGGAAATCGACAGTAACACAATCATAGTAGGGGACTTTAACACCCCACTTTCACCAATGGACAGATCATCCAAAATGAAAATAAATAAGGAAACACAAGCTTTAAATGATACATTAAACAAGATGGACTTAATTGATATTTATAGGACATTCCACCCCAAAACAACAGAATACACATTTTTCTCAAGTGCTCATGGAACATTCTCCAGGATAGATCATATCTTGGGTCACAAATCAAGCCTTGGTAAATTTAAAAAAATTGAAATCGTATCAAGTATCTTTTCCGACCACAACGCTATGAGACTAGATATCAATTACAGGAAAAGATCTGTAAAAAATACAAACACATGGAGGCTACACAATACACTACTTAATAACGAAGTGATCACTGAAGAAATCAAAGGGGAAATCAAAAAATACCTAGAAACAAATGACAATGGAGACACGACGATCCAAAACCTATGGGATGCAGCAAAAGCAGTTCTAAGAGGGAAGTTTATAGCAATACAAGCCTACATCAAGAAACAGGAAACAGCTCGAATAAACAACCTAACCTTGCACCTAAAGCAATTAGAGAAAGAAGAACAAAAAAACCCCAAAGCTAGCAGAAGGAAAGAAATCATAAAGATCAGATCAGAAATAAATGAAAAAGAAATGAAGGAAACAATAGCAAAAATCAATGAAACTAAAAGCTGGTTCTTTGAGAAGATAAACAAAATTGATAAACCATTAGCCAGACTCATCAAGAGAAAAAAGGAGAAGACTCAAATTGATAGAATTAGAAATGAAAAAGGAGAAGTAACCACTGACACTGCAGAAATACAAACGATCATAAGAGATTACTACAAGCAACTCTATGCTAATAAAATGGACAACCTGGAAGAAATGGACAGATTCTTAGAAATGCACAACCTGCCGAGACTGAACCAGGAAGAAATAGAAAATATGAACAGACCAATCACAAGCACTGAAATTGAAACTGTGATTAAAAATCTTCCAACACACAAAAGCCCAGGACCAGATGGCTTCACAGGCGAATTCTATCAAACATTTAGAGAAGAGCTAACACCTATCCTTCTCAAACTCTTCCAAAATATTGCAGAGGGAGGAACACTCCCCAACTCATTCTACGAGGCCACCATCACCCTGATACCAAAACCAGGCAAAGATGTCACAAAGAAAGAAAACTACAGGCCAATATCACTGATGAACATAGATGCAAAAATCCTCAACAAAATACTAGCAAACAGAATCCAACAGCACATTAAAAGGATCATACACCATGATCAAGTGGGGTTTATTCCAGGAATGCAAGGATTCTTCAATATACGCAAATCAATCAACGTGATACATCATATTAACAAATTGAAGGAGAAAAACCATATGATCATCTCAATAGATGCAGAGAAAGCTTTCGACAAAATTCAACACCCATTTATGATAAAAGTCCTGCAGAAAGTAGGCATAGAGGGAACTTTCCTCAACATAATAAAGGCCGTATATGACAAACCCACAGCCAACATTGTCCTCAATGGTGAAAAACTGAAACCATTTCCACTAAGATCAGGAACAAGACAAGGTTGCCCACTCTCACCACTATTATTCAACATAGTTTTGGAAGTGTTAGGCACAGCAATCAGAGATGAAAAAGAAATAAAAGGAATCCAAATCGGAAAAGAAGAAGTAAAGCTGTCACTGTTTGCAGATGACATGATACTATACATAGAGAATCCAAAAGATGCTACCAGAAAACTACTAGAGCTAATCAATGAATTTGGTAAAGTAGCAGGATACAAAATTAATGCACAGAAATCTCTTGCATTCCTGTATACTAATGATGAAAAATCTGAAAGTGAAATTAAGAAAACACTCCCGTTTACCATTGCAACAAAAAGAATAAAATACCTAGGAATAAACCTACCTAAGGAGACAAAAGACCTGTATGCAGAAAATTATAGGACACTGATGAAAGAAATTAAAGATGATACAAATAGATGGAGAGATATACCATGTTCTTGGATTGGAAGAATCAACATTGTGAAAATGACTCTGCTACCCAAAGCAATCTACAGATTCAATGCAATCCCTATCAAACTACCACTGGCATTTTTCACAGAACTAGAACAAAAAATTTCACAATTTGTATGGAAACACAAAAGACCCCGAATAGCCAAAGCAATCTTGAGAACGAAAAATGGAGCTGGAGGAATCAGGCTCCCTGACTTCAGACTATATTACAAAGCTACAGTAATCAAGACAGTTTGGTACTGGCACAAAAACAGAAATATAGATCAATGGAACAGGATAGAAAGCCCAGAGATAAGCCCACGCACATATGGTCACCTTATCTTTGATAAAGGAGGCAAGCATATACAGTGGAGAAAAGACAGCCTCTTCAATAAGTGGTGCTGGGAAAATTGGACAGGTACATGTAAAAGTAAGAAATTAGAACACTCCCTAACACCATACACAAAAATAAACTCAAAATGGATTAAAGACCTAAGTGTAAGGCCAGACACTATCAAACTCTTAGAGGAAAACATAGGCAGAACACTGTATGACATAAGTCACAGCAAGATCCTTTTTGACCCAGGTCCTAGAGAAATGGAAATAAAAACACAAATAAACAAATGGGACCTAATGAAACTTAAAAGCTTTTGCACAGCAAAGGAAACCATAAACAAGACCAAAAGACAACCCTCAGAATGGGAGAAAATATTTGCAAATGAAGCAACGGACAAAGGATTAATCTCCAAGATTTACAAGCAGCTCATGCAGCTCAATAACAAAAAAACAAACAACCCAATCCAAAAATGGGCAGAAGACCTAAATAGACATTTCTCCAAAGAAGAGATACAGATTGCCAACAGACACATGAAAGAATGCTCAACATCATTAATCATTAGAGAAATGCAAATCAAAACTACAATGAGGTATCATCTCACACCGGTCAGAATGGCCATCATCAAAAAATCTACAAACAATAAATGCTGGAGAGGGTGTGGAGAAAAGGGAACACTCTTGCACTGTTGGTGGGAATGTAAATTGATACAGCCACTATGGAGAACAGTATGGAGGTTCCTTAAAAAACTAAAAATAGAACTACCATATGACCCAGCAATCCCACTACTGGGCATATACCCTGAGAAAACCATAATTCAGAAAGAGTCATGTACCAAAATATTCATTGCAGCTCTGTTTACAATAGCCAGGACATGGAAGCAACCTAGGTGTCCATCATCGGATGAATGGATAAAGAAGATGTGGCACATATATACAATGGAATATTACTCAGCCATAAAAAGAAATGAAATGGAGGTGTTTGTAATGAGGTGGATGGAGTTAGAGTCTGTCATACAGAGTGAAGTAAGTCAGAAAGAGAAAAACAAATACAGTATGCTAACACATATATATGGAATCTAAGGGAAAAAAAAAAAAAAAAAAAAAAGAGGTCATGAAGAACCTAGTGGCAAGATGGGAATAAAGACACAGACCTACTAGAGAATGGACTTGAGGATATGGGGAGGGGGAGGGGTGAGATGTGACAGGGTGAGAGAGTGTCATGGACATATATACACTACCAAATGTAAAATAGATAACTAGTGGGAAGCAGCCGCATAGCACAGGGAGATCAGCTCGGTGCTTTGTGACCACCTAGAGGGGTGGGATAGGGAGGGTGGGAGGGAGGGAGATGCAAGAGGGAAGAGATATGGCAACATATGTATATGTGTAACTGATTCACTTTGTTGTAAAGCAGAAGCTAGCACACCATTGTAAAGCAATTATACTTCAATAAAGATGTTTAAAAAAAAATAAATAAAAATAAATGAGGTAAAAACGCAAAAAAAAAAAAAATAATAAAGCAGAAAGGTACCATCAGACATAATAAAAGAACTATAGGTGGGCATGAAGAGTCAAGTGATAAAACGTGTAATTCAGACTTGACCTATTATAAAGGCTCATGAGAGCTACAATAGTTGAGAAGCCTCATAATGGAAGTCTAGGCCTGAACTGAGGACTTGACGGTGTGATGGGGTGACAGAGGAAAAAGGGGATGAAGGCAGAGAAAGAACTGCTGTGGGAGGTAAGGTTAGATGTGTTTCTCCAGGTACATACGCCAGTATTCAGACCCCCTTTCTGGGTAAATGTGAGTCTCTCCGTCTGTCTCAGCTCTGGCACCTAGCAGTAGAATGAGTTTGGACTAAGCCAACTTCCCTAGGTCTAAATGACAATAATTATACCTGCCTTAGGTGATGGCACCGAGGACTACATCATAGAGCGACAGGGTATTTCTGAATTGTAAAATGGAGCAAAGAAAGCAAGTAGTGGTGGGACTTGGGGTATTAGACTTTGTAATTTTTGATTCATCATTTGCTTGATTCAATGGATTCACTCAGTTGATGCATGTATAATAGGTCAGGTTTTGAAGGGAAATAAGACAGGCATTATACCAAGTAAGATAGACATTCTACAACAAACTATACAATGAATTGTTTAATTGGGACATTAACATGGCCCATTGGGGTTTGCATCATCTGCTGTCCATCTCCTTCAACCTCTCATGTTCCAGAGCTCTGGGGGAGTCATCACTCAGACATTCTCTCATTCCATGAACATGCTCTGCTTCTTCTCTGTGCTCTTCTCTCTCTGTTCCCGTTCCTCTGCACTCTTTCTCCCTCTCCAGATCTTAGCTAACATGTCCATACCTCAGGGAAGCTTTTCTTGAAATCTCAGTTGGGGTCAGGTTACCCTGCTGTCATAGCATCTTATGACTCTCTACTGTAGCAGTAATCACAAGTGTAAATAGGAATTAAATATGCGATTTGTTTAAGTTCTGTGGTTCCTTGCTAGAATGTATGCCGCAAGAGCAGAAATCTTTTCTTTTTTACCATCGTAACCCTAGGACTTAGTATGATGCCTGCCCATAACAGGTCTTCAATACACATTTTCTGAATGACTGGTCAGATGTACGTAAAAGCTACTTTCAGAATGTTGGGTTATGGGCAGCAATTTATCCTGATGAATCTCTAACTTTCTTAACAACCTGTTACAGATCCATCTTCTCCAGGTTTATCTAGCCATTTCTGATTCTATTTTTATACACTCACAAGTTCTTTAAGTTATCTCACAAATGTCAGACCCGGAACCAAATTACATAATCTTTGTCCACTGTCACCAGGCATCAAGGCTTTTCTTTTTCTTTATTTTTTAATTTGCTAGTAAAATCAGGGGGTGAGAAGGAAGGCTACTCTATTATGGGCATTTATTGCAGTATAGAAATAACTGGTAATTATGCTCTCTAAATGAACTTGACTTTATGGCTGGTGTCAGGTTTTGCTAAGTGCCCTGGGCCCAACTGAGACTAATTAGGCCTGCATTAAATATTAAAGCTTTCTGACACCCAGGTTTTGACAGTGACAGAAGAGAAAAAATCCTGTAACTTAATCTGCACCCAACAGGAGTAATTTATGTTTACTTCTTACAACAAAAGAAAATCCAATTATGTAGCTGACTGGAAGACATATTTAAAGGAGAAGTTAATGTAAAAAAAATTGCATAAACACACACACAGAGTACATAAAATAACAAAAAAATGTCAACAGATAGTTCCTGTTTGCCACTGACTACATCAAGTGCCTGTTGATTGTTCCCCTATAAATTTGTGTTTGTATGGGAAATAGCTTTTTGCCTATAAATGTGTTTGATGTCGTGTAAGGGCATGGAGTCAGCATGGACCTTTGGGTGGTAAAAATATGATAGTGACATTTTACTTAGGAAAGTTCTATTGTGTGGAGACCTCATTTACAATCCATTACAGGACAACACCTTTTTGTTCTTTCAATTATTGAACTTGTAAAGGGGCAACATGCTTTTTCTCACAGGTGAGGGACAGCTCAAGGTTAGGAAATATGGTATATGTGCCAGCTCTGTACCTAGTTGGATGCATGATCTTAGATAAGTCATAGAGTCCTCTGGGCCCTGCTGTTGTCCTTTCCATAAAATGCAGCTTGTCATGCTGGTGACCCCCAATTCTGAGAGTGTTGATGTAGCACAGTGGTTCTCACCACCCACAAGTAGCAAAACTGCAAACAAATCTTACTTAGTGTCTGGATGCAGAAACAAAACAAAGCAAAACAAAACCAAACCCAGTATTTTACTAGTACAAATATATTTTATAAACTCAAATTATGCTGTTTACTTGTTTTGAAGCCCCTCAGCGAGAAAAAAAAATTGTTTTTAATATAATGTTTGTATAATGGAAAAGTTCAAAATAAACCCCCAGGAACTCATCACCCAGATTCAATAATTGTCAACTAATGGCCAATTCTGTTTCATCCCTCCTCTTCTGCAACCTCATTTTTTGGAAGCAGATCCCCCCTCACTATATCATTTCATTTGTAAACATGTCATATGTACATTGAAAATATGAGGACTCTTTAAAAAAATGGTGACATCAAATTAAAAATTAATGTTAGTTCCTAGATGAAAAATGGGTTATTCTGACAAACAAAAAAATATATAGGAATAAGAGATTTTAAAAGATCATTATTTGGGGGTCAACCTCAGAATCCTTTTTGTTTTTAGTTACATTTTTATGGTAGGATATGACGTCCTGAGGGCATGGAAAAGTACTTGCAAATAGTAAGTCTTTCAGCAATGCACCTGGCAATATCAAAAATATTTTTCACATGAGCAGGATTAAGAAAAGAACTTGATAAATATTTTACATTTATTTCTGAAATAATGTAATAAAACATTATAGCAATTAAAAAAAAAAAAAAAAAAGAAAAGAACTTGAATGCTACCTTTTACACTAAAACAAGTTAATTTAGCACCCAGGGTTAAGAATCATAGTTTTCTCATTTTGATAAAATGTGACTTACAACATTTGGGGTGCATGTTACTTATTACTCTTCCTGTTATTATAGTTTGCAATAGATTATTTGATGTTTCCTAAAGGCCTAGTACAGGACTCTAGACAGAGTATGCCCTCAATAAGGATTTATTGAGAGAAAAGTGAACAAGTAAAAATGATGTTTTAATCAAATATTTGTGAAACGGTGAGACATCTGTTGAAAACTCAGAAATCAGTTCTTAAAACCACTGAAATCCTAGATGAGCACAACGTCTTAGAACAATGAAATAGTTCAATAAATGTAAGGTATCACATTATTATTATTTTATTACTTGTTATTAAAGCTAGATTACTGGATATATACCCATCCCCTTCAGTAAGCTATTACCCATTAAATTTACCGAAATTTGAAAATAAAGAGAAACTGTATGCAGGGGACAAAGACAGAGAAGAAGTAAACAAGATTGTCCAAAGGAAAAAGTATAAGAATATTGTATTGCAAAGCAGGAGACCTGGGTTCCAGACCCTCCTTAGCCATCACTGACCTTCCATGGAACTTCCATCACTTCTATCCATGGAACTCCAGTAATACAATTAAAGATTGAACAAGATAATTGTCCTTGCCTCTTTCAGTTCTTAGTTCTGTGATTCTCAACATATGGGTGGTGGAACTAATTAAAAGGCATGAGGAAGGTACATCATTTGGGAAAATAACTTTTCAATAGCAGTTTAAGGACCTGTCCAAATACTTGGGGGCAACTTAGAGTTGGTGTCAGCCCATCTCTCCAAATTGGGCTGCCACACTTGTGTTAAAAAGTAATTAGAATGTGGGTAGTCCTAGAGTTCTTTTGAACCGCACAGTAAGGAGGGCCTTTCTGAGTTTATTGGAAGGGACAGTGATTTCCCTATGAAAGGGTGGTGTAATCATACTTGGAGAATATTACAACCCTTCATTCCCTGGTGTGAGTACAACTGCTTTCAAAGCCAGACTTATTTATTTATTTTCCCATTTTCTTTTGCTGCCCCCTCCACTGAAGCACATTATGAAATTATGGAAAAGCCATTTTCTATCCAAAAGCAGCTGGTTGCCATGGGTTACGAGAGCCTTATCTGTCCCCAGGGTGACTTTGCTGACTGAAACCATTACAGGAGGGAGGGGCTGAAGAGAAGGAGAGGGAGGCAGGCAGGAGCAAATCCTCCAGAGATGGGGCTCTCCTGGATATCTTAGGATGCTACCTCTGAGGCCCAAGTACCACACACAGGCCTGGCATGGAATGTGAATTTGTCTGAGGCCAGGTAGCTGGGGGAAAATGGGGCAAAGAAGTGGTCTGTAAAGTGCCTGGAAATATATTTCAGATGACGAGATGACTAAAAGGTCACAGCATGTTGAAAGATTATCTCATTATCTCTAATTATCTCATTAGAGACTATCTCTCGCTTTCTCTCTATTTCTCTCTCTCTCTCTCTTCCCCCCTTTTCCACACCCCCCAATACTGTTAAATACTGTTATTTTAAAATAATAGCAAATCAGATTTAGAAGTCAGTATAGTTTTCTATTTGGTATTGAATTTCTTCTACATCCTACTACCCCCAATAAGAGCTCACCCAATCTCTGTTTGAAGTCCTAGATGGACGGGAAGCTCACTCCCTTTTAAGCCTAGTCATTCTATTGTTAAGGTTATTTGCATTAACATTGATAATGAAGTCAAAAGATAATTGCCACATCTTGGGCTCTGGAGTAATTGCTCTCATTTTATTCTCACAACTAATTAATGAAGTTGATATACCTATTTCTTAGATGAGAAAACTAAGGCACAAGGTCATATATCAAGAAACTAGAGAGGTTTAAATATAAATCAGTGTTTGAAGGATTCCAAAGCTTTGCTCTTTCAATTGTGCTGATATGTCTATTGCGTGCTTTATGTTCTCTTTCTTAGAATATGCATCTCTATTACTCCAGTTTCACGCTTTCATTCCCATCACCTTCCTGGTGACTTTCTATGTCTTCTCCCTTTGTAAATGTCATCCATGTATTATCATACCCTGAACTGTTTACTTAGTCTGGATTGTCTGATCACGTAATGGAATAGCCTCTCTTCCATTCTCCAATTTCTACTTCTGTTAATTCATTCCAAAGCAAATATTTTTTTTTCTGGTCTCCACATGTAGTATATTCCTGAAACCTCTGAGCCAGCTGAAAGCCCCAAGCCTATTTCATCCCTGTTGAGTTTAACTTATGTTCTTCCTATACTCTATATTTTTTATGTGACTAGTGGCAGGTGTTTACATTTCTTCATATGAAATTTCATCTGGTTAGTTTTCTCATTCCAGGTTATGGAAACCTCTTTACATACTCATCTTTTCATGCAACATATTTGATTTGACCAACAAACTATGACTCAATCCATGTCACAAATTAAAATATGATGATAATTATCCAGAATGTAGACAAGGATGTAATCTCATGTACAGAAATCAAGAACTGACATGAGTTATACATTTTTCCTTCCAGATTATCAAGTAAAAGGATATTGCAAGAGGACACTAAAGGAAGATATGCTTTAGGGAGAAGACTGGCTAAAAATACCATCAGTTTCTAGCTACATGGTTGCTGGTGGTAAGTAGGGTAGAGGAAGGTATTCGAGGCTCAGAACCTAAAGCTGCAAACATCAAAGCCTCTACTGACACTGGCTCTGCTTATATCTAATGCTAAGCATGTTTATTAATTACTTTAAAAATCAGATAAACATTAATTCAGCTAGCAAATAATTACTAGCCCCTACCAGGTAGGTATCAAAAGATGTTTTAAAAAAAAAGAAAAACAGTAATTTATTCCACAAATTTGTATTGTCATAGTTGTTGGCCTGCCCTCACGGAGCTTACAGACTAGTGAGGGGATAAAAGTAAATCCACAAACTGATTGTAAGAACTATAAAGAAGCATAATTGAGTTTTAAGAGAGAAGAGACTAGGTGGAATAATTTAGATTAATAATTACAGAATGCTTCTCTGAAGGAATAACTTTTAAAGTGAGACCTGAAGGACAGATAGTCTTATTTGGGCAAAGAATAGAAAAAAAAAAAAAAAGATTATTTCTGGTAGAATGCTTTGAGGGAAAAAAACTGAAAATTTAAGGAACTAAAAAAGGACGAAAAAAATAGCTCAAGAGCAATGAGCAAGGAAGCTGGTGAGTTGTAAAGTGTGAAATGCAGACAGGACCAGGTCACATAGGGCTTTGCATAAGGAGTTTGCATATTATTCTAAATCTAATTAGAGCCTATAGAAGGGTTTAAGAAAAAGATAACTTAATTAGATTCATATTTAAAGAAGATAGTTTTGGATATGATGTAGACATAAAGTGAAGGAAGTTAGGAATGAAAATAAGGAGATCAGTTAAGGAGTGCTGCAAGGTCAGAGATCAGGGGAGACATGATGACAGCTTATATTTGAGTAGTACAGTGGAAAAGCAAGCAATGTTGAGGCTCTTTTGCAGGTAGGTTCTATGGGACTTAGTTTTGGATTTTACGTAGACGGTAAGAAACATATCAAAAATTATAAAATTCCAAGAGTCACAGGGTTTTTTCCTGGAAGAATTCATAGCCTTAGCAGGGAGATAATATGCACACAAATAAGAGAGATACATCTACAGAGGTTTGGGGAGCACAGAAGGAGCCTAGTTTGTAATAGAGGATCTCAAGTAAGGCTTCACAGAGGTGGTGGCATTTGAAGCATGTCTTAACATATGGCAACATTTTAGGATGCAGAGATGGAAGCGTGAACACAGTTATAACTATGCAGATATGTGAGTAATTCCACCTCTATAGATTTTTATGTAGTAATGTATTTGGCACAATATACTAAATACCGACAACATGTCAAGAATTTTATACATTGTAATGTAACATTTAATGTGCAACTAGATATTCATTTTTACCCATTTTATAGAAAAAGAAAGTTATAGAGTTTAAGTAAGGTACTCAGTAGTGCACAAGTAGTATATATAACTGAGCCTGTTTTGAACCTAAATCTGAACTTAAAAATTTTAAATTCATAATTGCAGCATCTATCCCCCAGCACTCTATGCCTTATTTTTCTTCATAATACTTATACTATCTTTTTATTTTTAATACAATTAAAAAAATTTTAATTACGATTTCAATAGTATTATTTTATTACTGCGCTTCTACTTGTACAAGAAACTATTGTATCAAGAAGAGCATATCAAATACCTGTATTGTCAAACCAGATATGTCTCCCTCCACGCTTATATGTGCAGAGTAAAATTATTAAAAAAAAAAAAAAAAAAAGAAACTTTTGTAAACATTTTACATGTATTAACTCATTCAGCTCCTACAACAATCTTAGAGGTAGGTATTATCATGATCACTATTTTTCAGATGTGTAAACTAAGACAAAAAGTGATTAATTTTCCAAAGTCACATGCTAGTAATTACAGAACTAATCATTCTGACTCAATGCTCAACAAAAACCTGGTTACAATTTAACTCCCATATTTTACAGAGAAAGAATGAGTGGGTCAGACAGGATATCTATTCACCTTGTTTTTTTTGTTTTTTGCTTTTTTTAGTATTTTTAATACATATTTTAAAATTTGCTTTTTTAAAATTTTATTTATTTATTTATTTATTTTTGGCTGTGTTGGGTCTTCATTTCTGTGCGAGGGCTTTCTCCAGTTGCGGCAAGTGGGGACCACTCTTCATCGCGGTGCGCGGGCCTCTCACTGTCGCAGCCTCTCCCGTTGCGGAGCACAGGCTCCAGACGCGCAGGCTCAGTAGTTGTGGCTCACGGGCTTAGTTGCTCCGCGGCATGTGGGATCTTCCCAGACCAGGGCTCGAACCCGTGTCCCCTGCATTGGCAGGCAGATTCTTAACCACTGCGCCACCAGGGAAGCCCCTAAAATTTGCTTTTATTTGCCTCTACCACTAGAATATTAATCCCTCTGAAGGTCAAAATTTTCCTGTTTTGGGGACTTCCCTGGTAGTCCAGTGGTTAAGACTCCATGCTTCCACTGAAGGGGGCAGGGGTTCAATCCCTGGTCTGGGAACTAAGATCCCGTGTGCCACAAGGTGAGGTCAAAAAAAAATTTTTTTTCCTGTTTTGTTCACCACTGGATCCTCACACCTGGGTAGAACCTATGCTCAAAGTTACTCAGTGGGAGGAACGAATTGGAAAAATGAATGACTCTAAACCCATTTTCCTCCCACTAACCAAGATCTTCTGTCAAATTCAAGTATATCAGTTTTTAATGTTATAGATCTAGTTTTACCAACTCAATCCATATTTGATATTATCCTGCTTTCTTTTTATTACCCACCAGTCAATCAAAAATAATTTATTGACCCAGGTGCTAGGCTCCAGGGTGACTATGAAGACATACAAGACAGACCATGCCCTCAGGGAGCATGTGATATATTTGAAGACACATGACATGAACTTTTGAAAGGTTAAATAATACTAACACAGTGATATAATCAATATGACAAGACTGCATTAAGACAAAATTGAAGTGCTAAAGAGAACAATAAGGATAATTAATATTATGGCAGATAAGAAGACATTATTGAGGATTGAGTTGATCTCTTTTGGTTTCATAGAGGAAAAGAGCTTTGACCAAGTTATTAAGGACAGGTAAAATTTTTCTTAGGTAAACAGAAAATATGAGGATGACCCAGACAAGAGCCAAGTAGAAGCAAAAACATATAGGTGAACTTAAATAATATGGAAGGACAATGTATAGAAAGGGCTGGCTGGATCAGAGAATGAGAGAACATGAGTTTCTGGGATACTATGCCCCAAATGTGAGAACTGGAATTAAATGAGGTTTCCAAACATATCTTAATGTTAAGTCATGACTTAAGATGACCTATAAGCTTTATTTTTAAATTCTTCATGATGGTAAGGTGGGTGAAGACAAATACCCCAATGTCATACATTAAGGGATAAGGGGCAGGTATTACCATGGAAACATACAAGCCAAAGGTCAGAAATATCCCCTGTTCTGTGAGCATCATGCAGAGGAGGGTCTGAGGCTTGAATGATCTGCTGGAAACATAACTGGTTTGAGTCTTAAGTCAAAGGCCTTGTTCCGTTGCTACTCTACATTGGAAGAGAAAGGACCATTTTGAAAGAGCTCTCCTTACCAGGCAGTTTTGGACACATGCCAGCTGTGCAGGAACCTGTTGAGAATGGCAGCCTCCAGCACCTACGACCTTGAAAAACTTTAGATTTGAGCTACAGGCCAAAAGGGATTCCCTGGCCCCTTGTGAAGCTGGAATCAGACACCTTTTTCTAAGCAATCTGAGTCTTTAGGGATAGCCTCCAAAGCAACCCTACTTATCTCTCTCACCAGCTCGTTGATGAATTGAGCATCTCAGATATGCTCTATTGATTTAAAAGAACGAGTACTGATTGATTCATTTATTTATACAAAAATGTGTATGTTGTACCTCCGGTTAAAAGCAGTGTAACTACTAGTGTCAGAGCTAACCTAGGCATTAATTACACATCAGTGAACAAGACAGAGTCCCTGCTCAGGGATGATAATGCTGTGATGAGAGCTATGAGAGGAGCAAGCACTGGATGCTGTGGGAAGGTAGAGGAAGGACACGTGAAGTATAATGACATCTAAACTGAAATATAAAGATGAGCCAGTGGTGGACTCTGGGAAGGAAGGGCTTTCCAGACAGAGAAACTGGCATGAGCAAAGGTGTAGAGGTGTAGAGAAACCAGAGCCTGTTCATAGGGCTGCAAGAGATTCAGTGGGGCAGGAGCATAGGGAGAGATGGAGAAGCAAACAGGGCCCAGATCAGAAAAGTCTTCAGGTCATGTTAGGGAATTTGACGGCTGTCTAAGGAACCCTTGAAGGCTTTTAATCAGGGGAATAGAATGATCAGATTATGTTTTTAGAGGGTCTGCCTAACAGCACTTTGCTAAAAATATAATGTGAAGCACAAATATGAGCCACATACGTAATTTTAAATTTTCTTGTAGCCACATTTTTTAAAATAAAGAGTTGAAAATAATTTTAGAAATATATTTCATTTAACACAAGGTATCTAAAATCTTATTGTTTCAACATGAATCAATACAAACATTGTTAAGGAAGTATTTTATATTCTTTTGTTTGTACCAAGGCTTTGATATCCACTGTGTATTTTATACTCACAGCACATCTCTGATCGAACTAACCACATTTCAAGTGCTCAATAGCCACATGTGGCTAAAGGCTATTCACCTCTAGAGATAGAGGCTATCTCTAGGCAACGCAGGCCTAGAGAGCAGTGGATGGAAGAGAGTTTGGTGTAGAGAATGGCTGAGGGTGGGGTGGGGAAAACTTGAAGGACTTTTGAAACATAATGCTTATTGTGAGACAGATTCGGGCATGGGTGGGTCCACATGGAGTTGATTCTGGGCCACAGACCCAGTTAGGATGAAGCTCAGCTGTTGGGTAGAACTAAGTAATGGACAGGGACAGAAACCAACAAGATGCAAAAGAGAAACAATTTTGTAAAAATGTTTGAGTACTTAAGTGCCAAATCATGCAACCAAAATATAACCAGACAGATCACAACAACCTATGCAGATAGGCATGTGAAACTACTGCAATCCCTCTCCTCAATCATCTCAGTACAATTATGGGTCCCCATTGTGGTCCAGCTTAGTCATTCATAATAAAACTTGAAATCCACTGTGCTTGCTGCCCTCACATTGCTGAAGCGCAAATTCTGATTTCATAGGCCCGGATGCTTTCAAACTCTTCCTTGCTGTGAAGGGAGAAGGGAACCACCACCTTCCCTCTGTGTTGTTTTGAGTTAGAGGGGAACACACAGCAAGGTTGTGCAGCTGCAGAGGAGTTCGAATTAATGCAACATCTCTTAGCTGACAGGTGTAGCCCTTTCTTTCCCAGTGGGCTCCCGTGCTGACAGCATGCCTTGGCAAGGGCAGGGTTAATTAAGAGTCACGACCCTCTTGATAGAACCACTTCACTCCGCTCACCTTCAGACCCTATTACCCAATCTCTCTAGATTCTTTCTTCCCTGATGAATAGAAAGGAATTTTCTTTCGCAGGAGACACGTAGACCCTCCCTGTGATTTGCCTGTTTCCAGTGTTCATCTTTCTCCATGCCCACTGGTAGTTTTGTAAATATCTCAGAGGACTCACAGCTCCCATGCAAACCCATGGATCCAAATAGATGCTGTGTGGATGGAAACTGAAATAGGACCCTCAGCTTCAAAATTCAGAGAAGTTTTAACCCCAGTCTTGCTCCAATCAGAACACCTGAATACACTTATATTATTTCACTAATCTACCTTTCCATTTTATGGATGAGAAAACTGAGCCTTGAGATCATCAGGCAACCTGTCTGATACAAGAGTGTGGCAGAGCTGGGATTCAAACCTAAGTCTGCCTTATTCCATTGTCCATTATTTTTCTCTTGAACAAGACTGCCCTGGTATTCGAAACACATGGAACAAATCAAGGATCCAGTCAGCAGAAGTGGGGCACATACAGTAATAAGATCTAAGAAGCCAGTTAAGGTTCAGGGCCAGAACTGAGCTTCAAGGCCAAGGCAAAAAGAACAGGGAAGGAGGCACCGGATGCCAAGTCTTAGAGCATACAGTTCTACAACCGTCCTTCTACCACCAGATGAAGTTTAGGAGGATCGGGATGGTTACAACCTCAGCTGCCTTCCGAGGCTGGACTGTCTGAGTTTGAGTCCTAGCTCCACCACTTGCTAGCTGTGTGTCTTGGAGAAAATTATTCAATCTCTTTGTGTCTCGGTTTCCTCATCTGTAAATACAGATAAAATAGCACCCACCTCATAGAGTTGTTTCAGGATGAATATCGTTAAAAATTTGGGAAAAATACCTAATGCCTGTGCAATGTAATTCTGACATTAACTCCCTAGAGTTATTGTGGACTTCACAGGCTAAGGGCACAGGGTTCTAAGATTGCCCTCACTTCAGACACCAGCTCAGGTTCCTATGCCGCTCACCCTTCAGACCAATTGGCTACAAATTTGGGAGTTTCCACTACCCCCTCAGGTTTGATAATTCTCTAGAACAGCCCACAGAAATCAGGAGAGTGCGATAGTATGATTACAGTTTTTTTTTATAAAGGATACAAATCAGGGCCAGTGAAATGAAGACCAACATAGGGTGAGGTCTGAGAAAGTCCCAAACATAAAACTTCTGTGTCCTCAGCATGCATCCCCCTGCTGGCAATCTAGAAGCTCACTACAGCTTTAGGTAATCACATGTTGGTCTTCCCAGCATGCCAGCCCCCATCCTGAAACCACATTGGAACCCACCATAAGTCGCCTCATTAGTATAAAGTCAAATGTCACTGGAGAAGCCCACCATAAATAAATTCCAAGAATGTAGAGGCTCCCTTCCAAGAACCAGAGACAAAGACCCAAAAAATTCTTTATTATACAATAACCTGGTATCTAGCAAGTGCTACATGAATATTAATATATGCCAGGGGTTGGCAAACATTTTCTGTAAAGAGCCAAATAGTAAATACTTTAGGTTTTGTAAACCATATAGTCTCTATGGCATATTCTTGCCTTCTTTTTTCACAGCCTTATAAAATGTAAAAGTCATTCTTAGCTCATGGACCCTACAAAAACAGGTCATGGGCTGGATCTGGTCCACCGGCCTTAGTTTGTTGATCCCCAATATATACCACTGTTAAGTTAATGTATATTATTAATAGATACTATATAATAAGTAATTTTATTGTTATTGGACTGATGCTGTTGCTGTCATCACCATCATCATCATCATCATCATCACTGAAGCAGGGAATAGGTTTTCAGACAACACGGTAGACAGGCTTGGGGAATTTAGCCAATGATCTCATTTCAGCTGTTGAATTCTTTGTCATTGTGTGAATGGTGTCATTCCAGCCACGTGAAATTCTGGGTCGTGTTCTAAGACTGCCTCAGCTATCGTTTGGAAAAAAGATGTGTAAAGAGAAGTAATTTGTTTCATGCATTGTCTGACATTTTATTTCTTGTTCTATAGTGTTGGTTCACTGGATAACTCCAACTAAAAGGGAATGGCATTCCACAAGTGCTGTCTGTATTGTCAAAAAATAATTTTTAAATTCTCTGATTACCACTTTGGCTGAGAGGTTCTTCTCTTCTGTCTTTATTTGCCATTTCCCGGGGTGCCTTCTCTGCACTCACTGTTTCCTGCCGAATAAAAGCTGCATTTCCCATGTTGCTCAGGTGAAAGGAGAAATAACCATGAATTAGACTCCTGCGTGTTTCCTTCTTATGATTTCTGTGGCTAGAATTGGTGCAATAGAAACATTAGCAATCGCTTCCCTCAAGGCTCATATAAATTAGCATTAATAATGAAGAGGGAGGAAAAGGAATGGTCTTTGAGATGCACAGACTGCTCAAAATTTTGGCACGTGACTCTACAATATTGACTAATGAGCAAGAACCAGGGAAATCATTTTAAAGATTTAAACCACTTGTTTTTTAATTCATGTGAGTGTCAGTCTCCTTTCATTCTTAAATATTTGTCCTCCATCCCAGAAGCAAGACTTGCTTCAGGAGTAGACAAATTATGTGGCATTTGTCTAAAATGATAGGTCTAATTATTGCTCTAAAATCCTGAAATATTTTTGAGCTCTCACTAAAAAGTTAAACGCAAAGAATTCATAATGATTTTAAAATTGATTTGAGGCCCCATTTCTCTGTGCTGAGCCTGAGAGTGGGAGGATCAAAAACTAAGCAAAAAAAGAAAAGACTTCTTCCATTATGTCACCTCCTGAGCTTTTTGGTGTCTGGATAAGAGAATTTGAGAGAATAGAGAATGTCGTATAGAAGGTAGGTGACTTTCAGTAAAAGACAAACAAATACACACACACACAGAAAAGAAATCAGACTGATTCTGATTAAGCAAGAAAGATACAGGCAGAACCTTAAAATATATGTCTCTGGAATATTTATATTTTGCAAATGTAACTTAAAAATATGTACAAGGCAGGTGAGCCTCCCTTTAGTCATTTCTATAGAAATGAGAGTAGCCATCATTTTATAAGTTGCATCACGTGCTCACCCCATCATGAGTGCATCCTATGCTGAACCCCGTGGTGATACTTTTTGTAAAGCAAATGAATATTTTAAAACGTGGAGAACCAGCTCTATAGTTTATTGGTTGGTAAGAATTACCTTCTGTGAAGAAGAGGTTGCTTAACCTGAGAAATAGCTGGGCAGTTATCACTGAAGGCAAAGCAACTAATGCCAGCATGGGGACAGACCAGGGCTTACAGGTGTGGGTGTGGGTGGTGGATAAATCAGAGGCTACTGAGAGCAAGGAGGCTTTCTCAAATCTCTATGTCTTTACATAGGCTGTTTCCTCTACCTGAAATCTCCGCTTTCTCTCCACTTCCCCAATATGTAATGTTCAACATAAACACGTCCTTTAAGATTTATCTCAAGCAACACTTCCCTTGCAAGGCATTTTCTGCAGCCTCCAGCTTGATTTGTGTCCTCTTCTTCCTTTTACTTTCTATTAGCACCCAGTCCATGCCTCCACTGTGGTGCTTATCACTGTACTGTGTCTGTTGATTTCTTGTCTATTTCCTTCTCCAGCCCACTTCCACGATTGTAACCAAATGTGCTATATAATACAGTCAATGCTTCATGAATATTAGATGAATGTATGAAAGGATGGATGAAAGAAGCACTGAATGGATGAAGGTATTCTTCTACTCCCTCAGGCAGTACTCTGAATCCTGGTAATATGAAAATAATACTTCTACAAATGAGTCCAGATATATATAAGGAAAAGTCTATGGTGTATCTATTTCCAGAGGAATTGATACCCATAGCTCTAAAGTTCTGTTTTGGACAAACTGAACCATGATATATGTAGTTTATACACATTATTTCTCCAACTTTGTTATCCCCTTTTAGTCCCTCTATAAAACTTCTTACCACCCAGGCATTCTTTACTTTGTCAATGTTCACTTCTCCTCCAGCTTTCCAGCAGAGTTTTGTTTATATGAGGGAATATCATAATGCCATGTAGCCATTCCTTTTTTTTAATTTTTTTTTTTTTTTTTTTTTTTTTGGCTGCATCGGGTCTTAGTTGAGGCATGCAGGATCTTTCGTTGCTGTGCGGGCTCTTCGTTGTGGCACACGGGCTTCTCTCTAGTTGTGGCGGCGGGTTTTCTCTTCTCTAGTTGTGGTGGCGGGTTTTCTCTTCTCTAGTTGTGGTGCGCAGGCTCCAGGGTGCATGGGCTCTGTAGTTGTGGCACGCCGGTTCCAGAGCGCGTGGCCTCTGTAGTTTGCGGCACGCGGGCTCTAGTTGAGGTGCGTGAGCTCAGTAGCTGTGGCGCGCAGGCTTAGTTGCCCTGCGGCATGTGGGATCTTAGTTCCCTGACCAGGGATCAAATTCGCGTTCCCTGCATTGGAAGGCGGATTCTTTACCACTGGACTACCAGGGAAGTCCCCATGTAGCCATTCTTAAAAGTTTGGGTCTCAGGAGTTTATTGACCTCCTGAAGCCTATTTGCAGATTTGTAGATTTCCAGATGTCAAATAAAAAACACTATAATATAATTTTTTAAAAAATTATGAGATTCTTTTTCTACTGAGATTAATACATATGCAAGTATATATATTTTATATATTTACATATATAAATAAGTGTATATTTATTTAAATGGAGTCAATCTTATTTACATGGAGTCAGTCATATTTTTACGGAGTCAGTCTTAGATAACTGAAATGTCAAAGCTTTGCTATTTATGTAATTGAATTAATCCTGGGGAAGAGAATCGTAGAGAGGATTCAAGTAGCAGGCCACCTGGAGACATTTTTGGAATTCTTCTCTCACCAAAAACAAAGGCAAAAAAATAATAGCAGGTGTTTTTAAAAGTCTAGCTTATGGATATTGGATGGCAGGAGAGTTCTCTTAAAGAAACCAATTTAGTACTAACATTTATTTCTCTTCACTGAGCCTCAGTTCTGTTATCTATAAAATGGGAATGAAGTTTTCTTTTTTTTGCCTTGAATACCTAATAGACCTATGGAGAGATCCAATAATGAATGTGAAATTATTTTGTAAACTGCTAGATGCTGTATAGCATTTCATCAACTGCTAGATGCTACTGAGACTGGTAGAATTATTGACTTAAGTTCCTGTTGTCTGCCAAGGAAACAATAACCGAAATTATGTTCAAGTAATAATAGATATCTGTTGTGTTCCTGTAATAATAGATGCCAGGAGGCTCACAAACAATACTATTCCCAACACCAGACAAGTTATAAAGGGCATGTCCAGATAAAATTAATGAATCACCAACATGGAGTGAACTGCTATCACAGAGGTAGTGATAGAGACATACTAAAGGATCTGCTTTTCATTCTTCTGGTTATGTGAGGGAGAGCAGAGGTGTTAAGCTCGCTTCCAACCCTAAGAGACACTGAGTGGCTTTGAGTGTGCAGTTTCCACAGCAGGAGGAAATCTAATTGAAAAAGCTGGGGAAAATCCTCCAACTTTCCAATCTCTAAATTAGGAAAGTGGGAGGAGGTCAGAGGATGCCATTGAGATTCTGATTAAAAAGATGAATCACTTCCACCCCCTCTAAGAGTTCTGTACCTAACTCTACCATGGCAGGGTTGTGGTTCCTCACAGCAGCAAGCAATGCTCTGACACCAGCTAGGTGTCCTATAATTCAACACCGTTCTTTTACTATCAACCTGGAGATAGCATCAGATCCCACAGGTGAAGGGCTCAGTCTTATAAGATTGTCCCCCTGCCCTCTACTTCAGATGTCAATCACAAGTCCAGGTTGTCACCTAAGCCTCTAACCACTGGCTATAGATGAGAGGTTCCCATGATCCCCTCCCTGGATTTGATTAACTAGCTAGAGCAGCTCACAGAACTCAGAGAAACATTTTATATACTAGATTACCAGTTTATTATAAAAGGATATAATTTGGAAACAGCCAGACGGAAAAGATGCATAGCGCAAGGTATGGAGAAAGGGCACAGAGCTTCCATGTCTTTTCATAGTATGCCACTCTCCCCAAATCTCCATGTGTTCACCAACCTGGAAGCTCTTTGAATCCCATCCTTTTGGGGTTTTATGGAGGCTTCATTATATAGGCATGATTAATGAAATAATTGCCTTTTGGTGATTATTTCAACCTCCAGCTCCTCTCCCTTCACTGGAGGTCAGGGAATGGGACTGAAAATTCCAACCCTCTAATCAGGTGGTTGGTTCCATTGGCAACCAGCCCCCATCTTTAGGGTCTTTCTGACCTTACCTCATTAACATGACAAAAGACACCTAGCTCATTGTCAGCACTTGGGAAATTCCAAGGGTCCTCCGTGCCAGAAATGGGAACAAAGATCTAATATATATTTCTTCTAATAAATCACATTACACTCTCAAGAAAAATCATCACATTCACAAAGTTTTTCATATATTTTCAGGGCATTTGTAGATTCTTTAGAGTCTTTGGAAGACAGATAAACAGTCCCTATGTTCTATTTTAACTAGTGTTCACTTTTGATGAATGGAAGCCACAAGATATTGAGTGCTTCCTATATACTATACTATATTTACCATGTATTATATCTCATATAATCCTTACAACAGCCCTAATAGATAGGCCTATTATTTCTCACAAATTGCATATGAAGAAACTGAGGCTCAAAGCAGTACAATTGATCTAATATCACACAGTTAGAAGGCTGGGAATTGAAGTAGAATTATCTGTTTCCAAAGTGAATGAGGCAGAGAGGATTTCTAACATGATTTTATAAATCCATGTTGCTGCTGGACAGAGTGGGCATTAAGTGTCCCCACCATGGGGAATGAATATCATGAGGTAAAGTGCCCGTTGCCCTCAGCCCAGGAAAACAGACTTCAGAGTAACTGCAATGCACATCCGTGCTGCTCACAATAACACTCCCAGGGACTGAGGCCTGGGCCCTGCCTTTGCTCTATTTTCCCTCAGCTATGGAAAGAGCTCAGAAATGTAACTGGCTTCATTAGTTGTCTCTCTCTGGGGATGTGTGACAGCCCGAGGGTTGTGACTGTGGCTTGGGAGCAACAAAGTAGTCAACCTCTGAATGTGAAAGGGGCAACCCCTGTGTCTCTGTGGGGCCCACAGGTTGCAGGTGGCACTAATTTCACAGCAAAGCAAGGTGTTTGCCAAAGGAAGGACAGATGGTTCCAGTCACCAGTTATTTATTTCTATAATTAGCTGCATGCTGTGATCTCAGATCATGGAGAAATTACTACTTCCTATGGAATTCCTCCCATGATTAGGAAAGAAATGGGAATTAGAAGCCAAGGAGAGGATATGTGTTGAATGGTAAATTCCCAACTCTCTGGGCTTGCAGCTGTGCTGGGAAGGAGGGCATGGTCTAGAGAAATAATCTGAATCGGTCAAAAGGATTGAATTTGAAGTCCAACTCTACCACGATCATGTGTTGTCACATAGACCTTACCCTTTCTATGTCTCATTGTCTTGATCTAATTGAGAGGAATATTTTGAGAAGGAATTTTGACCATGGATGTGATAAACTCCTATTTGTTACATATGACTGGCCCTATGAAACATATTTAGATTTAAAATATCCTTGAATTCAGAATATTAGACAAAGAGATGTGAATCTGAATCAAGGTACTTCTACTTATTAGCGAGCAAGCTCTTAACAAGTGACTTTAAATCTCGGACCCCCACCTTCTCTGTGTGTGAAATGAAATTACTGTGTCTGTCTAGCAGAGGTATTGTGAGAATTAAATGAGTATATACTTGTAATATTCCTAGACCAGTAGTTGGCATAAAGTAGGCACTCGATAAACAGGCATTAATTTTATTATTTTAATTTAGCAGACAAGACAGCTCTAAAAACAAAATATTTATCTAATATGACATAGACTAAGTCTAGTGCTAAATTGATCTAGGGGTAATTCATCTAAGATGTTGAGGATAAGGAAGGAATAATTAATACTGTTCATCTAAGATGTTGAGGATAAGGGAGGAATAATGAATACTGATAGCATTCTCTGGTCTACTTTTGAACAATGGGTTCTTACCCTCTAAAAAAATCTCTTGTAATAATGCAGATTTCTGTGACAAGCCTTGTGGATTGCTACTTATACCCAAATTGTCATCCCTTTCAGTATCCTCTGGTCTTGCATTCTGCCTTAGAACTGGGGTTAGAATTTAGAACATCTTAGTGGCTACATTTCTGATATTCTCCTCAAAATGAGCCCCTCACACATCTTGCATCAAACAACAGGGCTTGTACATGGGAGATAAACTGAACAAAAAAGAACCATCCTTTTTATGGAAGCCAAGAAAGGGAAACAGACTCACAACACAACAACAGCATATTTGTCCACTTATTTGTTTATCTTAATTAATATTTTCAAGGCAGTTCTCCTCTAAAGAGCCTCAGGCACTCTGCATGCATTTGTTTCAAAACCTTCCAATGACTCTGTGTGGTGCGTAAGAAAAAAAATTTGTCCTTGTAACAGCACCTATATTCATATGACGTTTATATTGCATAGCCGTATATATTTTCTTCCTTAAATCACAATGACCCAACTAAGAGGGTGTAGGTAGAGTGAGAAGAAAATTAAGATAATATAGAGCACAACAGAGATTGGTTCAAGATGGCAGAGTAGAAGGACGTGCACTCACTCTCTTGCGAGAGAACTGGAATCATGGCTGACTACTGAACAATCATTGACAGGAAGACACTGAAACTCACCAAAAAAGATACCTCACATCCAAAGACAAAGGAGAAGCTGCAATGAAATGGTAGGAGGGGCGCAGTCACAATAAAATCAAATTCCATAACTGCTGGGTGCGTGACACAAAATGGAGAACAATTATACCACAGAAGTCCACTCATTGGAGTGAAGGTTCTGAGCCCCACATCAGGCTTCCCAACCTGGGGGTCTGGCAACAGGAGGAGGAATTCCCAGAGAATCAGACTTTGAAGGCTAACAGGATTTGATTGCAGGATTCTGACAGGACTGGGGAAAACACAGACTCCACTCTTGGAGGGCACACAAAAAGTAGTGTGCACATCAGGACCCAGGGGAAGAAGCAGTGACCCCATAAGAGACTGAGCCACAACTACCTGCTGTTGTTGGAGGATCTCCTGCAGAGGCGGTGGGTGGCTGTGGCTCATTGCGGGGACAAGGACACTGGCAGAAGTTCTGGGAAGTACTCCTTGTCATGAGCCCTCCTGGAGTCAGCCATTAGACCCACCAAAGAGCCTGTAGCCTCCAGTGACGGGTTGCCTCAGGCCAAACAACCAACAAGGAGGGAACTCAGCCCCAGCCATCAGCAGGCAAATGCATTAAAGTTTTACTGAGCTCTGCCCACCAGAGCAAAACCCAGCTCTACCCACTACCAGTCCCTCCCATCAAGAAGCTTGCACAAGCAACTTAGATAGCCTCATCCACAAGAGGGCAGAAAGCAGAAGCAAGAGGAACTACAGTCCTGCAGCCTGTGGAACGAAAACCACATTCACAGAAAGATAGACAAAATGAAAAGGCAGAGGACTATATACCAGATGAAGGAACAAGATAAAACACCCCCAAAAAACTAAATGAAGTGGAGATAGGCAACCTTCCAGAAAAAGAATTCAGAATAATGATAGTGAAGATGAATCCAGGAACTCGGGAAAAAAATGGAGGCAAAGATTGAAAAGATGCAAGAAAAGTTTAACAAAGACCTAGAAGAATTAAAGAACAAACACGTGGAAAAATTAAAGAACAAACAGAGATGAACAATACAATAACTGAAATGAAAAATACACTAGAAGGAATCAATAGCAGAATAAGTGAGGCAGAAGAACGGATGAGTGACCTGGAAGACAGAATGGTGGAATTCACTGCCGCGGAAAAGAATAAAGAGTGAAAAGAAATGAAAACACCCTAAGAGAACACTGGGACAACATTAAACACACCAACATTCGCATTATAGGGGTCCCAGAAGGAGAAGAGAGAGAGAAAGGACGCAAGAAAATATTTGAAGAGATTATAGTCGAAAACTTCCCTAACATGGGAAAGGAAATAGCCACCCAAGTTCAGGTAGCGCAGAGAGTCCCAGGCAGGATAAACCCAAGGAGAAGCACGCCGAGACACACAGTAATCAAATTGACAAAAATTAAAGACAAAGAACAATTATTAAAAGCAACAAGGGAAATATGACAAATAGCATACAAGGGAACTCCCAAAAGGTTATTAGCTAATTTCTTAGCAGAAACTCTACAAGCCAGAAGGAAGTGGCACAATATATTTAAAGTGATGAAACGGAAGAACTTACAACCAAGATTACTCTACCTGGCAAGGATCTCATTCAGATTTGACAGAGAAAACAAAAGCTTTACAAACAAGCAAAAATTAAGAGAATTCAGCAACAACAACCAGCTCTACAACAAATGCTAAAGGAACTTCTCTAAGTGGGAAACACAACAGAAGAAAAGGACCTACAAAAACAAACCCAAAACAATTAAGAAAATGGTAATAGGAACATAGATATTGAAAATTACCTTAAATGTGAATGGATTAAATGATCCAACCAAAAGACACAGGCTCGCTGAACGGATACAAAAACAAGACCCATATGTACGCTGTCTACAAGAGACCCACTTCAGATCTAGGGACACATACAGACTGAAAGTGAGGAGATGGAAAAAGATATTCCATACAAATGGAAATCAAAAGAAAGCTGGAGTAGCAATACTCATATCAGATAAAATAGACTTTAAAATAAAGAATGTTACAAGAGACAAGGAAGGACACTACATAATGATCAAGGGATCAATCCAAGAAGACGATATAACAATTATAAATATATATGCACCCAACATAGGAGCACCTCAATACATAAGGCAAATGCTAACAGCCATAAAAGAGGAAATGGACAGTAACACAATAATAGTGGGGGACTTTAACACCACACTGACACCAATGGACAGATCATCCAGACAGAAATTAATAAGGAAACACAAGCCATAAATGACACAATACACCAGATAGATTTAATTGATATTTATAGGACATTCCATCCAAAAACAGATTACACTTTTGTCTCAAGTGCACATGGAACATTCTCCATGATAGATGACATCTGGGTCACAAATCAAGCCTTGGTAAATTTAAGAAAACTGAAATCATATCAAGCATCTTTTCCGACCACAACGCTATGCGATTAGAAATAAATTACAGGGAATAAAACGTCAAAAACACAAACACATGGAGGCTAAACAATATGTTACTAAATAACCAAGAGATCACTGCAGAAATCAAAGAGGAAATCAAAAAATACCTAGAGACAAATGACAATGAAAACACAATGATCCAAAACCTATGGGATGCAGCAAAAGCGGTTCTAAGAGGGAAGTTTATAGCAATAAAACCCTACCTCAAGAAACAAGAAAAATCTCAAATAAACAATCTAACCTTACAACTAAAGAAAGAACTAGAGAAAGAAGAACAAAAAAACCCCCAAAGTTAGCAGAAGGAAAGAAATCATAAAGATCAGAGCAGAAATAAATGAAATAGAAACAAAGAAAATAGCAAAGATCAATAAAACTAAAAGCTGGTTCCTTGAGAAGATAACCAAAATTGATAAACCTTTAGCCAGACTCATCAAGAAAAAGAGGGAGAGGACTCAAATAAATAAAATTAGAAATGAAAAAGGAGAAGTTACAATGGACACCACAGAAGTACAAAGTATCATAAGAGACTACTACAAGCAACTCTATGCAAATAACATGGACAACCTGGAAGAAATGGACAAATTCTTAGAACGGTATAACCTTCCAAGACTGAACCAGGAAGAAATAGAAAATATGAAGAGACCAATCACAAGTAATGAAACTGAAACTGTGATTAAAGACTTTGAAACAAACAAAACTCCAGGACCAGATGGCTTCAGAGGTGAATTCTATCAAACATTTAGAGAAGAGTTAACACCCATCCTTCTCAAACTCTTCCAAAAAACTGCAGAGGAAGGAACACTCCCAAGCTCCTTCTACGAGGCCACCATCACCCTGATACCAAAACCAGACAAAGTTACTACAAAAAAAAGAAAATTACAGACCAATATCACTCATGAATATAGATGCAAAAATCCTCAACAAAATACTAGCAAACAGAATCCAACACCACATTAAAAGGACCATACACCATGACCAAGTGGGATTTATCCCAGGGATGCAAGGATTCTTCAGTATACGCAAATCAATCAATGTGATACACCATATTAACAAACTGAAGAAGAAAAACCATATGATCATCTCAATAGATGCAGAAAAGGTTTTTGACAAAATTCAACACCCATTTATGATAAAAACTCCAGAAACTGGGCATAGAGGGAACCTACCTCAACATAATAAAAGCCATATATGACAAACCCACAGCAAACATCATTCTCAGTGGTGAAAAACTGAAAGCATTTCCTCTAAGATCAGAAACAAGACAAAGATGTCCACTCTCGCTACTATTATTCAACATAGTTTTGGAAGTCCTAGCCATGGCAATCAAAGAAGAAAAAGAAATAAAAGGAATCCAAATTGGAAAAGAAGAAGTAAAACTGTCACTGTTTGCATATGGCATGATCCTATACATAGAGAATCCTAAAGATGCCACCACAAAACTACTAGAGCTCATCAATGAATTTGGTAAAGTTTCAGGATACAAAATTAATGCACAGAAATCTCTTGCATTCCTACACACTAACAATGAAAGATCAGAAAGAGAAATTAAGGAAACAATCCCATTCACCATTACAACAAAAAGAATAAAATACCTAGAAATAAACCTACCTAACGGGGTAAAAGACCTGTACTCAGAAGACTGTAAGACAGTGATGAAAGAAATCAAAGATGACACAAACAGATGGAGCGATATATCATGTTCTTAGATTGGAAGAATCAATATTGTGAAAATGACTATACTAGCGAAAGCAATCTACAGATTTGATGCAATCCCTATCAAATCACCAATGGCATTTTTTACAGAACTAGAACTAAAAATCTTAAAATTTGTATGGAGACACAAAAGACCCAGAATAGCCACAGCGATCTTGAGGGAAAAAAACGGAGCTGGAGGAATCAGACTCCCTGACTTCAGACTATACTACAAAGCTACAGTAATCAAGACAATATGGTACTGGAACAAAAACAGAAATACAGATCAATGGAATAGTATAGAAAGCCCAGAGGTAAACCCATGCACATATGGTCCACTAATCTATGACAAAGGAGGCAAGGATATACAATGGAGAAAAGACAGTCTCTTCAATAAGTGGTGCGGGAAAACTGGATAGCTACATGCAAAAGAATGAAATTAGAACACTCCCTGACACCACATACAAAAATAAACTCAAAGTGAATTAAAGACCTAAATGTAAGACTGGACATTATAAAACTCTTAGAGGAAAACATAGGAAGAACACTCTTTGACATAAATCACAGAAAGATCTTTTTTGACCCACCTCCTAGAGTAATGCAAATAAAAACAAAAATAAAGAAATGGGACCTAATGAAACTTATAAGCTTTTGCACAGCAAAGGAAAACTATAAACAAGATGAAAAGACAACCCTCAGAATGGGAGAAATTATTTGCAAATTAATCAAAAGACAAAGGATTAATCTCCAAAATATATAAACAGCTCATGCAGCTCAATATTAAAAAACAAACAACCCAATCAAAAATGGGCAGAAGACCTAAATAGACATTTCTCCAAAGAAGACATACAGATGGCCAAGAGGCACATGAAAAGCTGCTCAACATCATTAATTATTAGAGAAATGCAAATCGAAACTACAATGAGGTATCACCTCACACTGGATAGAATGGGCATCATCAGAAAATCTACAAAGAATAAATGCTGGAGAGGGTGTGGAGAAAAGGGAACCCTCTTGCACTGTTTGTGGGAATGTAAATTGATACAGCCACTATGGAGAACAGTATGGACATTCCTTAAAAAAATAAAAATAGAATTACCATATGACTCAGCAATCCCACTACTGGGCATATACCCAGAGAATACCATAATTCAAAAAGACACATGCACCCCAATGTTCACTGCAGCACTGTTTACAATAGGCAGGTCACGGAAGCAACCTAAATGCCCACTGACAGACAAATGGATAAAGAAGATGGGGTACATATATGCAATGGAATATTACTCAGCCATGAAAAGGAACGAAATTGGGTCATTTGTAGAGACGTGGATGGACCTAGAGACTGTCTTATAGAGTGAAGTAAGTCAGAAAGAGAAAAACAAATACCTTATTTTAACGCATATATGTGGAATCTAGAAAAATGGTACAGATGAACCGGTTTGCAAGGCAGAAATAGAGACACAGATGTAGAGAACAAACGTATGGACACCAACGGGGAAAAGGTGGGGGTGGTGGTGGGATGAATTGGGAGATTGGGATTGACATGTACACACCAATATGTATAAAATAGATATCTAATAAGAACCTACTGTATAAAAAATAATAATAAAATTCAAAAAATATATATTAAGAAAAAAGATAATATAGAGCACATCATACCTCAAACTCACCATGACTAAGATCTAGCTACCCCTCTCCCTCTAAAATCTGATTACCTCCCCATCTCAGTTAATGGCACTCCCTTCTATCCAGATTGGCAAGCAACACATTTTGAGTCATCTTTGCTACCTACCTTTCCATCTAAATCACTCTGGGTGCAGTCTGTATAATGCATTAGAAGGAACACACAGTAAATGGTGCTGGTGTGGAATGTTAAAACAGAGGTAGATTGCAAAAGTCTAAACAAAATGTAACAGTGGCTAGGCTTTAGCATGCCAGGTTGCAGATGGAGAGAAATGGATACAACTGGAAGATATTTAGGAAGTGTAAATAGCGTTGCATGAAGTCCCACAGCTAAGGTAGGATAGAACTGGGAATCTAACTTTAGTCCTTAAACCTCATTCCAGTACAATTTCTTCTTGCTTTTTCCTTGTAAAAGCATACCTTTTAAATGGAGGCATACTTTGACAAGAGACTTTTTTTTTTGAATATTTTCTTTTCTAATTTATTTTATTTTATTTTATTTATTTATTTCTGGCTGCATTGGGTCTTCGTGCTGCGTGCGGGCTTTCTCCAGTTGTGGCGAGAGGAGGTTACTCTTCGTTGCGGTGCGTGGGCTTCTCATTGTGGTGGCTCCTCTTGTTGTGGAGCATGGGCTCTAGGTGCATGGGCTTCAGTAGTTGTAGCACGTGGGCTCAGTAGTTGTGGCTTGCAGGCTCTAGCGCACAGGCTCAGTAGTTGTAGCTCACGGGCTTAGTTGCTCCACGGCATTTGGGATCCTCCCGGACCAGGGCTTGGACCCATGTCCCCTGCATTGGCAGGCGGATTCTTAACCACTGTGCCACCAGGGAAGCCCCTTACGAGAGACTCTGATTTTCAGTTTTTTTTACATGTGAAATTAGGCTAATGATGGTACCTGTCTCATATGGTTATTGTGAGGATTAAATTAGATAACATATAAAACTTTGTTTAGCACTTTTCTTGACACGTAATGAAAGGTCAATAAATGTATGCATATAAATGTATCTTTATTCCCATATCTTATAATAATAATTACTAATATAGGTTTAAAAACAAAGCAACAGGGGGCAAATTAGAACTGCAAGATTCTATTGCCCTTCTGCCTCTGCTTCATGTGCTCTCTCATTTTATTGAAGTCAGACTCAGCCAATCTCAGTCTTTAGTTAGTGCCTCCCACCTAACGCAGATGATGGGAGGTTATAAAAGGATTTCCACTCTGTCCCGTCCTCTAGGGTGTGTGTGTGTGTGTGTGTGTGTGTGTGTGTGTGTGTGGGTGTGTGGGTGTGTGTGGGTGTGTGGGTGTGTGGGTGTGGGTGTGTGTTTGAGATTAATTTTATGAGACAAGCAGAAGATGCTGCCTTGATTTGTCCTTGGAAAGAGCCCTGCTTTTCTTGATTGAAGATATATTTTTACAGCCTAAATGTGCAGGTCAAAGTAATTTTTTTGACAGGTAAAATTCTTAGCTGTGGCTGTCCATGAATCTTCTTTTTTCCCCTCCATCTCCTCTTGTCCAGTTAATATCTGTCTCCTCATTCTACTGAGGCCTCATATTAGTCTATCACTGCCTCTTACTGACCTGCCAGCACATTTTCTGCCTCTCCTCTCTGCACCTTCTTTGATACTTGTCCTGCCAAATGTGGAGTCTGGCTCTGAATTTGCTCTCAGGCCTTGACTGCTTAAGTCCTTGCCTCTTAGATCAAGATATGAGTACCCACAGGGAGAATCAGAAAGGTGGTATAAACAGGGGGGGACGAAAGCCCAGAACACTTTACCAGTATCACATCACTCTAATTGAAGAGTATTTAAATTAAAACATATACATTTTTAAACGAATAAATTCAAGTAAAATGCCAGGTCTAATATTTACCAGTTTTGTGACCTTGATATATTTCTTACTCATGCATTTGCAATATCTAATTCTGCAAAATACCTCCTAGAAATAAATAAAATAAATCTGTGAAGCACTGATCACACTGCCTGGCACAGAGACTTGTTTAATAAGCCCTGTGTTTTATTTTTACTTTAAAAATAATATAACCATCTCCAACTTACAGATGAATAAACTGAAGTTCAGAGAGGCTTAATTATTTGCCCCAAATCAGAACTCACAAGTGAGAGACAGGGGACTTGAGAATCACCTGGAACCTGGATTGTCTAACTCCCAAATCCACAATTCAGACCACTAAGCTATATATCAAATAAATGCTATGCTTGGGTGGTAGACACTTTGGGCCACGCCCAAGATCCCTCAAGATAATGAGTTCACTCCCTTTGACTTTAAGGGAATGTGGTCTAGAAGCAATGTGACCTTTAATGCCTCACTACTTGTTTCACTGCATGGAAGATTCTGGGTTAGATATACCAACAGGTCAACCAAATAAACAAATAGCTCTGTCAATCGGGAACACTCCTAAAACTGGCTTTTGTAAAGCAAGCCCTTCCAAGCTCTAGCCCCAGAGTCTTTCCTCTTGTCCTTCTTCCTGTTCACCGCTGTTCCCTTTGTTAGCCACCCCAATCCCCTTATATTGCTACCCCCAGTTTCCTTTCATGTTTCTGATAAACAACACATCTTGCTTTATCTACTGCTGGAAGCTTCCTTCCTATTTGTCCTGCCTGGAGCACTTGCCTTCCTTCTTGGTGCCACCATCCCTTGGCCTCTCTAGCTAACTCTTATCTATACCCAGAATTTCCATTTCACCGGGGATGATACTTCCTCCAGGAAGCCTTCTGTGGTTTCACCCTGCACCCCCACTACAGCCAACATATAGGCAACATACAGGCTGAATTTGGTGCCTCTCTATGCTCCTATATCCCACTGACTTCCTGATTCTAGCATTTCTCTTTTTGTATTATATCTGGTTACCAGTCTTTATCCCCAACGAGCTTCTTGAGCCTAGTGATCACACCTCAGTTGAGTTGAATTGCCACAATCAAAATGCCTGACATAACGGGTCTTCAATACATATTTTTTAACAAATGATTCAAATATAATTACTTTGTTAACCAAGATGGGATTAAATGTGCAAGGTTTTTATTAGGGGAGGTGCCTGTGAAAGAACATGGAGTAGGAGTAGCGATGTACTCAGAGAGCCATCAGACCAAGATACAAATCTGCCACCCGGTGAAGGAGAGAGAGGAGGAAGCAGCCTAGGTTGCCATGCAGGCAGTTAAGGGAGCTTCAGGAAAGGAAAGAAGTTTAGGAAAGGGTAGAGGAATAAATGGAAACTCTGAGCTTCCTAGAGGTTAAACTATGATGTGACAATCATAGAGGATAAAACTGAACGTATGGTTAGGCGCCAATTACAAAGGACACACAATGAGCCAAACCCTGAGTTAGGTCTCGGGACGAAGAGAAGTCTCATCATTGACCTTAACAGACAGTAGCAACCCAGTATCAGAAAAGTACATGAAGCAATGATATTCCTGAGGAGACTACTGACCCTGGCCTGAGAGAAAGGGAGGAGAAATCAGGAAAAGCTTGCAGAAATACGCAGTGGAGCCTCAAATTTTATTTTGTTATATTCCTCTCCCTTGGAAAGTTTAAAGGCTGATACTGGGTCCTCATTTATAGAGGGGCAAACTGAGTAGTAGACGCATAAGCCAGACATCTTTCATGGGAACCCAACAGTGATTGGCACAATTTAAATCAGATCATGTCCTTCCGATGCTTGAACTCATTATGCACAGAGAAACATTCAAACCCCTAATTCTATTGTTCATGGTGCTATGTGACCTGCCACTCCATCCTCATCTCATACAACTCTCTGTTCCAGCCACACTGGTGCTCTCATACCTCAAACACACCAGAGTCCTTCTGACTCTAGGAAGCTGGCTCTGGGTGTTCCCTCTGCTTGGAATACACATTCCCCCAGAACATTGCAATGTTGACTTCTTGATACTAGGGCCTCAGCTTAAAGAGAACCTGTCTATGACCGCACAGTGAAGAGTGGCCACCCCTCTCTCTTTTCATCAGTATGATGTATTTTACTGAAGCACAGATTACCACCAGGTAGTATGTCTTAAAAAAAAAAAAAATTTGTGCATATTTGATTATTGTCTACTCCCCCCTCATGTAATCACCTTGAAAGTTCATCTGCCTTGTCCACAGGTATATCTGCAGCATCCCAAATAGCAGGTATCACCATGTATCTATTGAATGGATGAAGGAATAAATACAAGAAAGAATAAATGGAGAACTGTCCTCATTCTCCAGCCTCTCTGCTCTTCATGCTGTTTCTATGGGCTGCAGGGAGGAGAAAAGCAATCACCAAAGAGCACACTTGCTCCTGAGAAAAAGCACACTTTGAAAAAGGAAGTGTTCCCTGTCATTAGCTTTCAGTCAAGCATCACATCAGGAAACTCTCGCATCAGGTGCTGTGATTGGACTTTGAGGGGGGATGCCTGTGATGGAGACCTAGCCCTCTTGTGATCTGGAACAGACGGCTCCTTCACACATCTAAATAAAGCTGTAATGGTTCTGGCCCTCACATACAGCACAGGTGAACCTTCCTTTACAAAAGAGAACACGTTTCTTGAATGTTCTGTGCAAATCAATACCTGCAATGCCAATAATTTTCATTTTAGACACAGCATATTTTCTTTTTGGACATCTCATCAATGGACTGCCATTCTTTCTAGTCTGGTCTAGTACCAGCAAGCCCCAGAACTTCCCCTTCCCCTATCCCCACTAAGATATCCTGCACACTCTATCAGGGTTATTATTGTAGAGCATCACTCCCATAATGCACCCCTCTTCTTCAATATCTGAGTAATGAGTTGTCTTCGATTATCTGATCAAATAGAGAATCACACACAACACATCTGTAATTAGGCTGTGCGCTGATTAGGCAGTCAGTGGCATAACCATGGCTGATGCCTTACAGCACAAGAAACATCTTGGTGAGATAGACTGTGCATTGTTTAGAAAGAAAGCCTAGCCAGACAACCACAAGGATTTTGCATAAAAAAGGAAAGGAAAAGATGGCAGTGCACGAGAGAAGAGATTATAATGTATGAAAATAAAGAGGAGAGGGCTGTTCTCTCTCCCATTCAGTCAAGTTGTGGGGATTCAGAAGAATAATTGGCGGCACTCCAAGGAATCAAGAACACAGGTGAGAGTGTGTCAGTATTCTCCAAGCTCGATTAGCTTTCTTCCTCACTGGATTTAAGTTTCAGGAACTTTGGGACCATGTCTGTATTCACCACCTTTATATTCCCATCACTAAGCACAGAGTGTAGGGTTTAGTAAAGTTTTTTGAAATACTAAATAGATTAATAATGCAAGTGATACCAAGTGAGGATACAGAGGTGGTAAGAGATCAACAGCACTACATCAAGGAGCACAACATGTAGGGCAGTTGGGGAAAAAGCTAGGAGATACCCACCTTTCCCAGCACTGAGAATGCCCTGAGGAACTTTCAAAGAGGAGACTCAGGGGGCACAGATAATTTGGGGGTTTTTATTATACTAGTTGGAAGTTCCCTTCATGTATTTTTTTGTGTTGTTGTTTGTTGTAGTTAGAGTTTTATAAATACGTTGATGGTTCTCTATGTTTTTATCCCCCATGGGTGCTATAGGATGGCGTGTAGAGGTGAGTGGGCTTGGGGCATGATGATGAAGATGCTACTTCAAGGCAAATCCCATGTTTAGGGAACTTGTGGATGAATACAGACTTACACATGAGAAATAGGAAATACTCTATTACGTACCTATTACATGCTTTGCCCTGTTGGATGGGTTATATCTATCAATCTCATGCACTTCTCATAGCAAATTTGAGTAGGTTTTTTCCTTTTGTTTTTGTTTTTCTGTTTTACAAAAGAATAATTAGGAATTCAGACAAGTAAATTAACTTTTCTATAAAGCACACAGCAAGTATAGGTTGGACCTGAGACTAGAATTCAGGTTTCCTTATTCCAGAGAAGTACTATTTTCCTTCTCAATGTTATCCCTAAAATATGTTACCAGAAGATGGAATCTAATCTTCCCCTCATACATTACTTAAATATATCTTTTATGAATTTTACTGGCCCCGATTTTCCTGTATCCCAAGGCACATCCACAGACACTTGAAAACAGGGATGGCAAATCCTTGGTATATGTGCCATTTCTCCTATGCATGTGACAGATCCCACCAATTAATTATGGAGGTATGGAGTCTTTCCCATCAAGTTCAGATGCATACTCAGAGCTTAGCATACAGAGCTCCAAATTCCACTAACAATAACTAAGAATTTGCACACTCACATAAAATGTGTTTGCTGTTCTTGTGTGAATATTCCCAGGGGAGACTCTGAGTGCATTAGAAAAGGGATTAGGCTAGAATTTGGGAAACCTAAATTTTACCACAAGCTGCCACTCGAATTGACTCTGGAAAAGTCATTCCATTTTTACTGAACCCTAGTTTCCCAATTTGCAAAAGGAGAGGTTTAGACTAAATCAACTTTAAGTTCTCTTTTTCCACTAACATTTTGGAAGTGACAGAGGTACTTAGAGCAATTTACTAGTCCTAAATCACATTCCCAGAACACTAGCTTACCTGATAAATTAATTACTGCTAAGGTTTTAATGAGTCCCTCTTATCATATGTGTTCACCCCGTTAGTTAACATTATTACATTTCAAAAAGGTTTTCAAGAATATAATGCTTGTACCCAAAAGATGGGCTCTGTAGGTGGAATTTCACCTTTCATGGAGAGCAATACTCTGAGGTAAGGGCACATGGGTTCTTTTCTCTCTTCTTTAAAACATAAGTTCCTGAGAAGCGGGAAGGTTTCAAGGGCTAGAGCGATTCAGTTTCCTTATCATGTTTCATCATGTGAGCAAGATGAAATGGATTCTGTTGGCATTAGTGGACTGAGAGTTTTGACTCCCATTAATCTCCCATTAATCCAAGAGTAAAGTGACTTTTTATGCATAGATAAGGACAGATATCACTTAAGTGGTGCCTGTGTTAGCAGAGATAAAGAGAATCCCCAGAGCAGTGCCCACTTGTAAGCCCAGAATCAGCATTTATCTCCCCTCTTAGACTCTTCAGCTGCAGCCTGACCACTGGGAGACCCTGTTCAACTGAGCAGCCAGTGGACACATGCGGCTATTTAAATTTAAATTAATGAAAACTTAAAATTAAAAATTTGGTCCCTCAATCACTCTAGCTATATTTCAAGAGCTCAATAGCAAATGGTTAGTGTCCATCATATTGGTTGGCACAGACAGAGAAAAAATCCCATCCTTGCAGACAGTTCTGTTGTGCAGGCTCGTTCTACATAAAGATGTTTGTGATTCTCTGGAACATGAAAGTCCTGACAATGCTCTTTGTGTTGGCAATAGAAAATGCTTTCTTCTTCAGGCTCTTGCTTTTCAATGCTAGCTAAGCATTGTATGGGATGTGTAGCATGGAGGCAAGAACATTTTTGGTTCTATTTCACCCTTGCTTATTCTCAACACAACAGTATGCAGTGAGACTTAAGAAGCCCTAAATAAATCTTTCACTTGTATATCTTAAAAATGATGCCCTTGTTCTGATCATTATACAGTTATGAACAAATGACATTGTTGATGAGAGTTTTGGTTCAAATACCATTAACTAATTATTTTTGTCAATTATCAATAAATGTCCTTAAGCTTACAAAGCATTGTAAATGAACTCAGTATCCAAAGTCTTTAGGGTACCACCAAAGTCTCATCTCCTACTAAACTAGTTATAAGTTCACCTCATTTCTCTAGTAACATTTTGATCTAGGAAGACTTTTTTTTTAGGTTTTCTACTGGTGAAATACTGTGGCCACATTACCTTCCCATCCAAGTCTTATTTGTATTTCACCCTGGCCCATTTATCACTCTATTGACCTCATTCAGAATGGTCTTCCATTTTTCACTAAAGGTTGCTAATAATGAAGCTAGAAATTGGTTTTGGCAAACATATTCTGGACACTGTACTTGATCAATAGAGTCAAAGATTCTTCATTTAGCATTTCTTTTCTTTTTCTCTGTGCACATCACAGCAGAAGAGAATAAAAATTACAGCATTCCATGCTACCCATAAAATGTTTTACTGACACACCAGCCTCCCACTTTTCTCTATACCATCCTCACACCCAACTACCTACCTATCTACCTACCTACCTACCTACCTGATGTTGCGGGGGTGGTATTTATAAGATCCTATAGAGGTTCCAAAAAATGACCAAAAGTAATCCAAATTCAAAAGTAGCCCTGAATTTTGTGTGGTGTAAAGTCCTAGTCGGTACTATTCTTTGTGCCCATTAACTTTGATTGCTCAGATTCCAAGAATTTCGTAATATTTGCTGGTGAATTTCTATCCCTCATTAGCAATATCAGTACAGGAGATAGGCAGGGTGAACTGCAGCAATGATTTTTCAATTTACTTGAGGGGCAGGCTGGCCTAGTGATTAAGAGCGTAGACTTCTGGCCTTCAAATTCCAGTTCTGCTTCAGACACAGTGTACGATCTTAAACAAGTTTCTTACTCTTTGTGACACAGTTTCCTCCTCAGTAAATGGGGATGATATTAATAGTATCTACCATATGGGGTTATGAAGATTAAATAGATTAATATCTATAAATTAGTTAGAAAAGTTCCTGGCACTTGGTAAATCATCAATATTATTAGCTATTATTAAAATTATTCCTTGGAACCTGAGAATTCCAGGAAAGAAACTCAGGAAGCTAGGGAAAGATTAGTTGATTCCCACTTCCAATTTTTTAATTATTCTCCAATTGCAGAGAAAATAGAGAAATTCTGACAATAAAATGGAGTTACTATGTATCCTTCTTTTCATTGCAAAAGTATACAAGTACTAGAAAGAAAAACATAACAAAAATGTCTTTAAACATTTAACAGAATTTAAGGGGTAAAAAAAGAGAAATACTTAGGTGGTAGATCCAAAGAAGTAACTTAAAACCAACACAATAAACAAAAAAGGCTCTTTTCCCTAGGGTGGGGTTCAGTGTGCTGATACAGGCTCTAAAGACTGGTTGAGAGTTTACCGTCCATACGGAAAAGGAAGAGTAACTCTGTGAAGCTCCAGAAAGGGATGAGAAGCGGGAACTGGGAGTTGACACAACAGTGAGGCCGGCATAGTTCTCTTTATTGTTGAAAGGATATTAGGAACACTTTGCTGTAGTCTATGAATCAGGAAGAAATTTTCTGGGGCTCTAAGTAAGTAGAGGAAATCTCCTATAATTAACCAAAACCCCAGATCTGTGTCATATGTGAATGTAGAGTCTGAATTCCTATCATCCATATTGTATTGGAATCACAAGATCAGAAGCTAACATAAAAAAAAAAAAACTGGTGAAGGATCAGTTTGATCCTTGAAAGAGTCAAATGTAACACCGCTTTATAAAGATACTTCTTCAATCAAGGTACATGAGCTTTCATGGAGAACAAAAATATTTTGCTAAAGATGAGCTCAAACAAAAAAGAAAATTACAAACCCATTCTCCTTAAGGGAGAGTAATAAGACAAGAAATAAGAGAAGTAGAATCCCATGAACTTGAGAAAATCTGGGTATTATTACAAAATTAGTATAATTAAAATTCATAGAGGTAGGGACTTCGCTGGTGGTCCAGTGGTAAAGAATCCACCTTACAATGCACAGGACATGGGTTCGATCCCTGGTTGGGGAACTAAGATCCCACATGTCACAGGGCAACTAAGCCCGCACGCCACAACTAGAGAGAGAAAAAAACGCATGCACCACAACTAGAAAGAGAAAACCTGCATGTCACTACTAGAGAGAAGCCCACGCACTGCAGCGAAGAACCCATGTTCCGCAACAGAAGATCCCACATGCCTCAGCGAAGATCCCGCATGCTGCAACTAAGACCTGACACAGCCAAATAAATTAATAAAAAAAAAATTCATAGAGGTAACAGTAGAAACCATAACAAAATAATAGAATTTATAAAAGAAAAAATTGATCTGAAGGAGAAATTTATCTCTGAAATGAAAAATCTAGTCAAGACATTATGAAAGCAATACAGAGGAAATTACAAAATTACAAATTTGTTCAAAAATTTAAGTTACTTAAATAATCTGGAAATATAAAGAATAATAACTTTTGTCATGTGAACTGGTTAAGGCCTATCTTCCTCTGCATAGGCAACGACATTCAATACACATATGTATATTGTGTATATTACATATACATATGCATGTATATGTGTATACAACATATACATATGTGTGTAAGAGAGCATTAGACATAATTTATATCATATTAAGGTATTATCTATACTATAAAAATTTTAACAATTGATATTGGATATCCTCTGATGTTAGCTGATATTTGCTCACTTGTCTTAAAAACTGCACAACAATTTGGATTTTCTTCTACTGATAAGCTATTTCCCTTCTTGATATTACAAACAGTGCTGCAAAGACCATGTTTGTGTACACCATTTTGTGCAGGTCAGAGCTTTGCTGGAGGCTAGAATACTAGAAGTAGAATTGTTGTGTCAAAGAGTATGCACAGGTACATTTTTGATAAATACTTACACATTGGCTAAAAAAAAAAAAAAAGCCACTCAGCTAAGTATAACTAAAGAAATTTCAGGGACTTCCCTGGTGGCACAGTGGTTAAGAATCTGCCTGCAAATGCAGGGGACATGGGTTCGAGCCCTGGTCTGGGAAGATCCCACATGTCATGGAGCAACTAAGCCTGTGTGCCACAACTACTGAGCCTGCATGCCACAGCTACTGAAGCCCGCACGCCTACAGCCCGTGCTCCACAACAAGAGAAGCCACCACAATGAGAAGCCCGCTCACTGCAATGAAGAGTAGCCCCCGCTCGCTGCAACTAGAGAAAGCCCGCACACAGCAACAAAGACCCAACACAGCCAAAAATAAATAATTTAAAAAAAAAACCAAAAAACTTTCAATCATATCTGTCCTTTATAGCTGGATTTGGTATGAGCTTTTGTTTCTAAAAGAAAGTATTCTGGGGCCCAAAGTAACTTAAAAATGTACCAAATCAATTGAACTCAAGGTCTCTTCCAGCTTTGGCAGAGTGGACATAGTTGAAGAATGGGGCCAGAAATCCACCCCCTTCTCTTTGCAGCTCTGTGGAATATTTGTGGCTTAAAAACCACATAGGAAGCTCTCACAAAAAGACACAAAGGTGTCTTTTAGCATCTGCCAATTATTCTATGAGCCTCCCATCTTTGAGCTTTGCTACCACCTCCTGTGCTCTGCTCAGCTCAGTAAGCTCCAGAGGGCCTGCTTTCCCTGTCAGAAGCAGCAATATACTTTCAGTCTTGCACCTGCATCCCCTTTTCTGGACACTGGAGACCCCTGCTTGGCCACTGTGGGTGGCTTCGAACATGGTAAAGCCAGCCAACATCCCTCTAAGGAGTAGCTCATCTGAGGGTAATTCAGGAACCAATAAAGGATGGCAAATCACTTTATGGAAATTAGCTTTTAATTATTCATTGGCAATTTGACTGCAATCCGGCAGGTGTCCTTGATAGGATGAGGATGACTTGATAAGTAGATTTTTTTTTTCTCTGTAAAATATATTCAGTACGTCCCCAAATCTACTTGAAATATTCCAACTTGAAGAGGCCATGAGGAAGAACCAGCCCATTGCCTCCAGAGTGAGTGATCTCAGTAAAGATGTCACTGTTCATCTATTCATTTGTTGAATGATTCTTACCCTCTGCTGATGAATCATTTATGGAAGAGACAAGAAAGATGATTGATTAAAAAAAGAAAAAATTATAAAATCATTTGATGTGAGGTCTTATCTTTACCTTCCCTCCTCCACCCATTTCCTGAAAGGCAGGCAGTGTTGTGTTATGGGGAAAAAAATGAATTTTGAGCAGGTAGACCAGGGTTCGAACTAAAATGCCACCAGTTATTGGTTGTATGATCCTAACAAATCAATTAACCTCTCTGCATCTCTATTTCCTCATAGGCAAATATGGGTATATTCAAGCCTTGGAAGAAGAATGAAATTATGATGTGGGTGCCTGGGAAATTGTTGGTTTTTATAAATGACAGTGGACACTATCATTATGCAGCAAACTGTTCTTTGAAGTGTCTTGGAACACTAATATCCAGCTAGCTGGGGCCTGAGGGCATATGACAGTTTACAAACTGTCCACAGGCCCATTTACATACGGTTTCCTCTGAGAGGTTTGCAGTGCTGAATTCAGACACTGCTCAATCATTTTATCAACCTCCCCCGAACAGCAAAAAGCCTCTAAATGAACAGCCTGCAGATTCAAACTTTGGAGATAGGGTAGAACCTTCCCCCTTCCCTTTAACCTTATCATTAGAACCATGGCCATGAATAAAATAAAATAAGGTATGTGAGAAACATTTCCTAAGCACTGAATTGCTCTTCAGATATAATTATGATAATGATGGCATCCTAGGATCTGACACTTGGAAAAGATCGGATTATTACTAATTACTGAGTGTCCATACATGAGAAGATTAAAAAAAAAAAGATAGGCAATAATAATCCAACCCCTCGCTTGATACATGGGTTTCAGTTTATTCCCTAATTTAACTCTTCAAGGCTCACTAGCAAAAACTCAAGTGACTACTATAATTTCTTCCTCTTTCGTTTTCTTCTTCCTATCGTCTCAATGCTCCCGTTTCTTTTTCAAAGAATTAAAATTATTTTGTTAAAATCCAAAAGGGGACAAAATAGAAAAAACAATTTGGTGATTTTGGTTTGTGAAACATTTCACACTCATTTTTGCTCATGATCTAACTCCTTCTTATCTCTCTAGCTTAACCTTTTTTTTTCCTTCTAGTTATTATTTTTATTCTCTTTAATTGAAATATAGCTGACGTACAATATTGTTAGTTTCAAGTGTACTACATAATGATTTCTCATTTGCATACATTATAAAATGATTACCATGCTAAGTCTAGTAACCATCTGTCCCCATACAAAGTTATTCTAATACTACTGACCATATTTCTTATGCTGAATATTATATCACCCCATGGCTTATTTATTATATAACTGGAGTTTTGTACCTCTTAATCCCATTCACCTATTTTGCACACCCCCTGCCTCCCTCTTTAGCATAATCTTCCACCATTTTTTTATTCAGAGCACATGATATGCAAGGATGGAAAAGGTCCCAGGTCTACCAAAAGTTAGGTTACAACAGATATCTCCCAAGCTCTTAAGACCGGACAGTCAATGAACTCTATTTCAGGTTCCTTGAATCTCATTTATGGTTAGTTCAGTACGAAGCACAAAGTCCAAAGGAAGGAGGCATCTAAGGACCAGAAATCTGACAGAGGAGAAAAGGTAACATTTATCCCCAAGGCAGGGAGAACCTGTGAGGAACATGCACCATTTTGTAGAGCAGATGGTCTTACACACCCACCATGAGGAATGAGGATTGGAGCTGAGAATATATGCTTTCCTACTGCTCTTGCCATACCTGGAATCTATCCCATATGTCTCTTGGAGAAAATAAAGGGATCTGAAATTTTCAAAGAGGGGAGAGAGAGAGAGAGAGAGAGAGAGAGAGAGAATGAGAGAATGTCAAGAGAAAGAGACAAGAGAAGTAAAGAAATGATGAAAAAGAGAACAAACAGGCAGAGAGAAAGAAAAAAAGGAGAAAGAGCCAGACAAGAAAATGACAGAGAAAGTGGGAGAGAGAGTTCAGACTTAGAACTAGAGAGAGGGGAAGATGGGGGAAGAGAGAGAGAGAGAGAGAACGAAACAGAAAGAAACAGAAAGAATCATTTAAATCCTTGGGCCAGATGGTAAGTGCTACGGTGAAGGGTCAAGGAAAATAACACTGTGTCAAAGTCAACATAAGATTAAATTAGAAAATTTGGGAGGAAATCAGGGTAAAATTAAATCTAATGAAATAGAAAAAGGAGAAGAGAGGGGAGGCACCAGACAGCTGGGGACTAGGGCAGAAGGCAATGAGGGATTGAGTTAAAAAAAAAAAAAAATGTCAGCTCAGGAACAGATGTGAACTTAAGAACCAGACAAGAGAAGCACCTGAGACCCCTGGAAATGTGGAAATGTTTGGGTCTGAGACCTGGGAAGCAGCATGAAGAGGAAGTCAAGTCAAATGAAAGCCCTGGAGGGTCCTGGGGCTTAAATGTGTGTTTAGTTACAAATAGCACAAAGTTAGGAGGAAGACTGGGCTCTGAGATTGGTCCTCATCCATGGGAGTGTGACCTTGGCTTCTTTGTGAATGTGGAGGATGGTTTAGGTCAGCTCTGAAGCCCCTCCTCATTCGGAGATGATTCTGAAATCTCAAAGCTGAGGTCAATGATCCAAAACTGGTGGAAACTTGGGCTGAGTTTGTGGATGGCATGACAAGCTGAGCTATGACAAGAGCCCTGATGCATAGAAAGCTCTCATCACAAAGGGCCTCAACTACAAGTTGACACTGAGGTAGTGGAAAGAATGCTGGACTCTGCTTTGGTCTCTGCCAGAAACTTGTTGTGTGACCTTGGGAAGTCCCTGGGCTTGTGTTGGCCTCTGTTTTCTAACACATGCAATGTGCACAAGGTTTGTATGGGAAGGTGGGGAGATAGGATGCAGACGGATTAGACCAAATCCTAAGTAGTCAATTCAAACGCCTTCAGTAGACAGGCCAGTGGGGACAGTGGAGAACCAAAAATGTTGTACTTTGCCTGAAGGGGGATAGTTGGTACTTGGCTTCCACTAATTGTATATGTGCGCATGAAAGTCAAGTGTTAACTAGACCTTCCAATGTTTCCAAGAGAACTTTGAATTCCCAATTTGTTTGCAAAATGCAACGGACAAACAAAACATGGGTGAGGACTTCAGCAAAAAAAAAACAAAATATGAATGGAGCCACTAGGTGGCAGCATGCAATGTCTGGGACAAATGCTCTTTTATTTTTATTTATTTAGTTAGTTAGTTTTTAAAGATATTTTTGTTGTGGACCATTTTTAAAGTCTTTATTGAATTTGTTACAATACTGTTTCTGTTTTATGTTTTGGTTTTTTGGCCCCAAGGCATGTGGGATCTAGCTCCCCGACCAGGGATCAAACCCGCACTGCCTGCACTGGAAGGTGAAGTCTTAACCACTGGACCACCAGGGAAGTCCTCAAATGCTCTTTGAAAAGGGCCATCCCATGCTCTTCAATTCTGGGATTCTGTAACATAAGGAATGGAGCGTTCTTAGATATGAAAATGAAAATTAAGGGTAGAGGGATAGAGGGAGTAGATTAGGAAAAATGTATAAAACCATTTTCTCTTCTATTCTTTGCTTTTGTTCCTGTGTTTGATTGTTTAATCTTCCCAATTTCAGTTCAAAGCTACCAGAAGCAGTGCCTCTTCAATGCTACTCACATCTTCCTCCTATTTTCTCTTCTATCCTTGTCTTCCCCCTTTCCCCCTTACAGCCTCTCCCCGCCCCGTTTTAAAATCATTCCTGTTTCTCATTCCTGGTCTTTATCTCTTTCCTGCCTCTATCCCTCTGCTTTCTGTCCTTGTTCCCCATGACTCAGAGCCTTGGGGTAACACCAGCCCTGGTATCTGAAGGCAAGCAAAATTCTACTACATGGGAAGTTAAAAGTATTTCTGTGGTGGGATATTTAATCATTTGAATTCTTGATAGGAATAGTTCTTTTTATGTTTTCCAGCAATAAATCCAGACTGTATCTAATCTCTGATCTCAGAGACAAGAGAATTAACCAGCTGAGAGTGTGACTAGAAATGAAACCCACAGAGAAGGGAGTGGAAAAAGAGACCACTTTATCTGTGTGTTCACACAGCATAGTAACAGAATCAGTAAGCAAGGGAGAAAAGAGCTATTCTTGGGTCCTCTGTCCTCACCAGTCTATAGTACTTCTTAAAATGCTTGAGTTTTCCCTTCTAAAATCATCTTATTTTGCCCCTCTATTATCCTTACTCTACCTCCAAGAAACCACTTGATTATTATCCTCTACTTACTTACATAGAGCTCCTTAATCATTCCTTTTCCTGTTTTCTCTCTCTTTCTAGTTTCTGCTTCTCTCTCAAAAGGTATTTTTGCTGTTCTTTGTTTTCTCACCAGATCATAAACAGTATCTGTCTCACTCACCACTGCATCCTCTCTGTTTATTGCATGGCTGGCATGAAGTGGGGACTTATTAGTCTACCCTATCTCACCAGCTCACACCACACACACACACACACACACACACAAACACACACACACACACGGTAGGCACACTGATGTTCTTACCTCATTCTCTCTGAATTGAATAAGACTTCCACTGAAAACACCATATCTAGTGTACCTGGCTCACCTCTCCTAAGCTCTTTGAGGGTAGAAGCCAAGACCTGTAGTCTCTATTGCACCAGACTAGTCCTTAACTCAGAGCAGAGACTGAATTTTATACTAAGTTTCTTGGAAGTAAAATGACTTGAATTCTAACCCAGGCTGCGCCTCTCATATTTGAACTCTCTGAGACTCAGTTATTCTATTTCTAATATGAAGACTACATATATCTCTTGTCTATTTCCATCTTTTTAAAATATAATTCTATTTTGATTTTTTAATTCTACTTGAATATTTTTCTCGTCTGAATTCCAGATAATTCCTCCCAATAAATAAAAGCAACAAAAACATGTGGCTCTGATCCATTCTTCAAGAGTATTTCCCACATAGGACCAGGAGGAGAAGAGAAAACAAGGTTAAATACAATACAATGCAAAACTGATAAAGCATCAGTAATTCTTTACGTGTATATCCTACTGGGAAGAAATACTGCCCCAAACAGCACAGCAGTTGGAATGATGGAGGAATGTGGGAGCGGAGAGCACATCAGAGACCATGTCTGTGGCCTCTCTGAGAAAGTCATGTTCCTTTTGGGAGGGGCTCAGTCTTTCTCATATGTAAAATGAAGTCTTAGAATAAATAATCTTCGCAATTTTCTCTGGGCTCTGATATTCTAGGATTGGATAAAAAGCAGCTTGAGACCAGATAGTAAGAGTCCAAATTGGAGAAGAATTAAAAGTAAATTATTTTGATATATGCATCACAAAGTAAACCACACTGCAAAGGAGGCTGCGAGCTGGGGTTTCAGCCTCCACCATCCAACACAGGAGTGCACACCCTGCCTCTACCCTGATCTGTAACTCTCTAAAACTCTTTTCTTTCCTATATATACATATATTTCTCTCTGCCTTCCTTGTTCTCCTCTCCTCCTGTCTTACAGAGATTCTGACATCTTGTTTACTTCTAATACTTGAAATAAAGAATTATTTCAAATGCACATTCGCTTATACTGCCAACACACTTAAAAGAACGTGTTCAATACATCAAAGGCACGAACAAATTTAAGAAAAAAATACACACACAAAGTAGACAAAGGTATCTTTCCAGAAATATGTTTTCCTGCTTTGATTTTAAAAATTGCACACATCAGTATGCACTGATGCATTTCAAAACCTCTATCTCTCTACTGATTCTCCTTCTCCGGTTAGCATGATCTCTATCTTCATCTTTCTCCCTTCCTTTCTTCTTCCCTCTCTCCCTTTCTTGCTGTTTTTGCATTTCTCTTTTCTCTGGCCTCTACGTGTTCTTTTTTCTCTTCTATATTCTTTTCTCCACCTGAACTCCCCCTGTCTTTTTGTCTCCTCATAGATACATAAAAAGATAAATGAATATAGATATAGATACATGGTAATGAGGTCAGTTTTATAGTTGTAATTTTTCTGTGCCTCAATGAGACTGAATAATCTACAGTAAAGTTAAAACAATTAAAACTTGGTCCCTCCTGTTATTTGGTGGCATGACTATATGCATCTCTCTATGACCCAGTGATTTCACACCCGGGTACATCCCCGCATAAATGTGCCCACCAAAAGACATGCAATTGAAAGTTCATAGTGACACCATTGTGATGACCAAAGATCAGAACCGATCCAAACGCTCCTAGAAAGTAAGGTGAAAAATAAATTGCTTATTGTCACACAGTGGATTATAACCAGCCGTTAGGATGAATGAAAAACCCTAAACGACAATATACACTACTTTGATTTACACACTGCAGCACGGTGCGGCTTTCACTCTGGTTTTCACAGGAACCACCCTGCTTCCCCTCCCCATCAGCACTCGGCAGATCCTGGGGGCTCCAGCCTAGTGTTTGGGGGCACCTCCAGATTCTAATCCCACAGAGCTGCCAAAAGTTCCACTGGTTTTTCTTTCCCTCACAAAAGTCTCTCTGCCTATTGCAAGCTTTATACCCTGCCTGTGCCTAGAGTCAAGAAATGCGCCGGGGGAAGAAAGCGGTGATTTTACTAGCCTAGGATAAAGCTCTTTGCACTCTGGAATTTAATCCTTCTACACTCTTCACTTTCCCTAGATTTCTGATCACTTTTTAAAAATATGTTACTTTTGTAATTTGTGTGTGTGCGTGTGTGTGTGTGTGTGTGTTTTTTTCCCCTAGTAGTTCTAACAGAAGGCATAGTTTGCTGCTACTTTCTGCTTACAAACCAGGAGTTTTTCAGGTTTGAGTTTCAGTTCTTCCACTTACTAGATCTGTAAATTTAGGCAAAATCTATGATTCAGTTCCTCATCTTGAAAACTGAGATATAATAAGACCTTCTCTATAGGGGTAGTGGAAAGAGTCAATGTGATAATCCATGCAACATGCTCTAAATGATGTCTGGCACACGATAAGAATTTTTTTTTAATGGCATCTGTAGACTTACGTAGATTTTGAGGATACTAAAAATTATAGAATGGGGGTGTTGCTTTAAAATAAGAATACAAAATTACAAACACGAAATAAAGAAATAAAAATTATGTTTAGTTAGAAAAGAACTCATAATAAACTCAAATTTTAAGTCCCTAATCCAGAAAACAGTGTAATTTTAAAAAATAATTAATTTTCTGACATATTTCTGTAATAATTTTTTCCTTAGATTTTTTTTTCTTTTGGCTTTATTTGATGTCTTTCTATAACAATGCTTTTGTAATATTCTCTAAAGAGAAAATAAAAGGTAATTTGATCTTTTCCCTAATAATGTTGCTTAAAATTTGTTTTTCATTGAAGTTAATTTCGAGAAATTTCTTTGGGCTTCACTAATTATTCTAATGTCATGTAAATTTTTAAGAATGTGGTCAAATTTATGAAAATCTTTAGAGAGTTTGTTTCCTATATGAGTTGTAACATTTAAAAGCATTTAAGATTTTCTTACAAGCTTTTTGAGCTTACAGAGTTAGGAACATTACTGAAAGCCATTCCTACACTGGCATAACTTGAGATAACATATATACACAAAAGTGACTCTGAATCATGTAAATATATTTCACTTACACCCAAACTCCATACCACATCTCAACTTTCCATTACCCAGGCTCCAAAAATGTTTAAAGCTACACAGTCACCAACCAACAAGAGAGAAAACATTACATAATGGAAGTTCCAGTAGAAAGAGCTGTTTTAATCAGTTATGGCTAACATATTTTACTGTAATATATGACCATGTGAAAACTCCCAAGACCTTAGATGGACCTATGCAAGGGAGCAGCACTGAAGCTTAAGCTTCATTAACTTTTTGGTAAACCCACCTAGGTGAGCAGCTGTTATTCATGACTTTTCCATCCCTGAACAAAGCAAGCAGTTCTTCTACCCACTTCACCCTGCCTCTTCAGGCCCTGCCAGCTTCTGACAGTTTGCCCAGCTGTTAGTACTGCTGCAGCATTTTCCAAAGTGTGTTTCCTGAAAAACTGGTCTCTAGATCCGTGCTCTCCAATGTAGTAGCCACTAGACACATCTGGCTACTGGAATTTAAATTAGAAATGAATTAATGAATACAATTTAAATTCAGTTTCTCAGGCACACTGAAAAGGGCTCAACTGCCATCTGTGGCTAGTGGTCCCCATATAGGTTAGAGCAGATACAGACATGCCTATTATGACACAGAGAGTTCTATAGGACACTGCCACTCGAGAAACATCCAGCAGATATGAGATTCAAGGTCAAGTAAATTTGGAAGACACTGCACAAGACATCTTCCTTTGATATCAGTAATATTAAAGCATGAAAAATCCTGCCATGAAAAACCACACCTAACCCAGTTTTTCCCAAAGCTACTGGATGATGGAATCCCTCCACATCCCCCTTGTTTGGGGTGTTGATTTTTGTCTGTTTGTTTGCATCTTAGTCATATTAGTTAGCTTCTTGTCTCACAACTCCTACCAAAACAAATTAGTAAAAGCAACTGCAAAGACTATTTATGAAATCACTACTTGGTACCAAACTCTTTGGATTCATTATATCACATAGTCCTCATAATTTTATGCAGATGAGTTCATTTTATTTCACACATGAGCAAAGTGTTTGCTGGGTTAAGAAACTTACTTAAGATCACACAACATATAAATGACAGAACTGGAACCTGCCCCCTGGGTCCTTGATCACCCCCTTACTCTGTCTTCTTTTGTGTTTGACTAAGTTTCTGAATTGATAGGGTGGATCTAGTGGGTGGGCATGGCTACCTCACAGAGTCCCAGAATCGGTCTTGATGGGCTTGTTTTGGGTGGTGGTGGTAGGATAAAGGAGGAAAAGAGGCTGTCTGGGAGCAGATTTAACAATACTAACACCTTAGCTTTATGTAATGTTTTATAAAGTATGGTTTATCCAAGATGTTTTAGCACTGGATCCTTCATGCCAACTCTCTGATTTGGGGATTATTGCTATCTTCCTTTTCCTGCTGGGAAAGGAGGCTCAGGGGACTAAAATTATTTGCTCAAGAACAAAATTTTAGTAGAGAACTGAAGCTTAAATCTACTAAGTGGTTTTTAGCACTTTTGCTAAAAAATGGGGGGGGGGTCAGATTTGGAACATTTTGTTCAAATACAGTGTTATGTGGGTACATAAGAAGTTCAAGGAGCTGCCCCAATCAGCTCAGCCTTCCCCTCCCTCTTGCTCCCAGTTGCCTTGGAACCCTTCAAGGCCTCAGTGACCCACTAGGATTTTCTGGAGCAGAGTTTGGAAACAATTATAATAGATTATGTAGCCTCTTTGCTCCATATCACAGGTTGAAACAGGTTGAAACATATGAAAGAGAAACCTAAGAATAGCAATTCAGTTATGTGTTCTAAAAAGAAATTTTAAAATTCTTGATGACTCATCTGAAAACTTGGAATTATTTTCGTCAAACCAGTAATTGTTTGGTGACGCGCTCAGAGACAGAATAAGGGTTGGAACGAAGAACTGGATCCACCCATGGGCTCATTAAAGTCATGACTATGACCTCTATGTCTTGATGCCTAGTTATCAGAACTTGTAAGAACTCCTAGGCCCAAAGGAGATTTATAAAAGATATATGGTTGGATGGCAATCTTTCTCAGGTTTAGATCACATGGCAAATAGTGAAATTAAAAGGATACAAGATTAAAAGTTTGAAGAGCAAATGTATGCTCTGCATCTAAAAGATGCTGGCTAATGGAATTAGTGCACCTTGCTCAGCCTTTCTGATATTAAATACATCATCTGTCTCTCTCTCTCTCTCTCTCTCTCTCTCTCCACACACACATACACACACTCTTGTCCTTCAGGCTTGAGAGTAAAAGGGGATGGCATGCCTTATAAACTGTAAAGAATTGCATAAGTGTGATGTATCTTTGCTATCTGTATTCTCCTTTCCCTCTTCTCTTTCTCTCTTTGGTTCTAGAACTCAAGTCAATACTGTCAGGAAGGTGGATTGCCTAAAGGCAAAAAGCCCTGTTTAAGTGGGGCTTTAGCATGACCTGTATTTTACAAAATTTGCCTTGGGCAATAAGTTTGGGGATGACCAATGCAGTATGTCTCTGAAAGCCCATAAGGAGATTTCTTTAAAAGACAGAGACTGCTGCTTCTGCATCACCTGCTTACACTTAAGCAGTTTTGTTGTTTGCAAGGTTATCCAGGGAAATACAAAATTGCTAAAAAGAACGTGGCACTGACAGATTGAGAGTGAGGCGTTTGTGTGCGTGTGAGTTATGTGATCGTGTGTGCACGTGTGCTTAGACAAGAGGGGGCGTTGCAGTTCCTTTGCTCTAAAGGGCAGTTCTCCTTAGAAGTGGCCGATCAGTCACTGTCACTGTGCGAGGAGGCGGGGGAGATGACAAGCCGAGTTTGCCCAGAACACCCATTGCACGGGACGATCCCCACAGCCATCGCACACCCAGGGTAAATACGGACAGCCCCATCCATCACAGGGCTCCCTTCCCCAGCGCACGTCCAAAGTACAGCAATGATTTAGGGCCTGCAGCTGGAACGGCACTACGTTTCTCCAAAACAGTGGCGTTTAAAAATGAGGAGGTGGAAATGAAGAGGAGGCAGGGTTACAGGGAGGGAAGAACTAATTTCAGGTTTCTGAGAAGAGGGGAGAAAGGTAACAAGAATGAGGTGCCCCAGTAGACCACCCTCTTGCTTTAACTTCACTTTTTTCCCAAAACTCACTGGCCTTGGTGGAACTCAAGCTAAAACTTGTCAACTAGTGTTGCATCTCCGCAACTGCCTGCCCCTGGCCCTGACCACACGTGCGCTGTGGGATTCAGGGTCTGCTCTTTAAGGAGTATTATCCAGATCTCTTGGAAACCTGTGTGTGGACAAACAACATACAAACCCAGCAGGACAAGAAAACAGATAGCTTGATTTTTAACTAGACATATGTATTTATCATTCATTCATTCAACAAATAGCTTGCAGCATCTACTACATGCCAGGTTCTCTAGAGAGTACTGCAGGTACAAAAAAAATAAACATAGAACTCAATCTTGAGACATTTATGCTTTGGTAATGGCAGCAGATTCTCAAATGAGAATATGAATTTTTTGATATCTGGCATATAATAGATACTCAGTGAATGCTGAAAGCCAAAATAGAGAACGCTATCAAGGTTTGTGGGGAAAATTCTTTTTCTTTGCAGACTGGACACATCTTTCTAGAAGAGTTCTCTGAGTGGAGATGGAGCAAAGTATATTTCAGATTCCCCAGAGTGAAACGTGTCAATACAGTGCAGAAACTGTAAGAGATTTTTGAAAGATTTCCAAACAGGTTGTAACATGATCACTGTTGTTTGTGAAAAAGTAACTAGAGTGTAGGTGTGAAGGATGGATTTGAGAGAGGAATGAGATAGAGACACACAGTAGTAGCCTGTTTGGACAGTCTGGACAACAGGTGGGAGCCTGTACCAGGGGTGGGGCTGCAGCAAATGAGGAGGTGAAGCATTCTACTACTGTGTCAAAGGGAGAATTTTTAGGACATGATGATCATTTGGATATGAAAGCTACTTCTCTGAGTTCCAAATCCACGTTTTATTCCTGTTTTTGGATGCTGGGACTGACCTTGTGAATTACACATTTTTTCTCGTACCCAGCTTCCTGGAAGTTCTGCAACTAAGGATTACAGAGAAGGCAGGAGACAAGTACAAGGGACTTGATTCTTCTTATTTTGCTTCCTGTTCTTGCCAGCAATGACCTAGAAATGACACTTTACCTGGCAGCACAACTGGTTCCAAACTACAGCTTCTTTTAGCAGTCACATTGCATCTTCTCAGAGATACCAGTCAGAGCTTCCCAATGCTCTCCCCCTTCTCAGTAGGAGTCCCAGCTCTGTGGAGCATCTTCTTACTGAGGGTCTAGATTATAGTCATCCCAACCTCTTCTCTTTGTCCTGCTAATCCTAGGGATAATAGCTAGCCCTTAATTCTGTCTTCTCTCTGTTTCTGTCTCTCTCACCAGCTCCCCAACACTTATATAATCAATTCCCTATGTTAAATCTCTCGTAAAAATACCTGATATGGGGGATTCCCTGGTGGTCCACTGGTTAGGACTCAGCACTTCCCCTGCCGGGGCCCGGGTTCAATCCCTGGTGGGGGAACTAAGATCCTGCAAGCTGTGCATGGCAAGGCCAAAACAAAAAAAAAACCTGGTGTGGTATATGCTTTTCTGCCTAAATGTTCACTAATGCAGGAGTCAATGATGATTCCAAGGAATCTGGTTCAGGGATTTTATGAAATGTGAAGATTGTTACAAAGATGACCCAGGAGAGCAGTTTGTTCAAGGCAAAGCAATGAATTTGATTTGAGCAAAGCCCTTGTGATGGGCAAATAGAAATATGTATCTGAAATGGAAGAGAGGCATTATAGTTGGAGAGGATGATATAGAAGTGATAAATGCATAAATAAAAACCAACAACTAAAACCTTAGAATAAAGGAGGATGCTCTGAAGACACATGTTATTTTGACAGTATCACAGAAACGTGAGATAAATATTGAAACTGCTTCAATTAATGTAGTGTGTTGACTTCTTAGACCTGTGATTTAGACAGATGCAGCAATATTACAACGTGGAAACATGAAATTTGCCCTCATACACTAGAGGGTGTGCCTTAAAGGCGTCTAACTTTACATAAAGTTAATTAATCCCCCATATAATTGATTCATTACCATGTTATTTAGTTCTCCCTGCATCCTAGTGAGGAAAGTTTTGTGGCTGTCACATTTTCCATTTTATACTTGAAAAACTCAGAGTCCTATCAAATGCAACAGGCAGAATTCCAAATCAGATTACCTCTATTTGAATCCAAATAACATATGTGTTCCTGATACAGCAAAGGAATCAATATTCCAGAGTGAATTCTTTGTATTAAAAAAGACTGGATCACATATGTAGATATGTAAGATGGGGATAGAGTATAGAGTGACTTAAAATCTAATCCAGAGGTATTGGATTTATAAAGCCCTATTGACTACTTATCAGGAGCAGCATTCTGGAAAGATTAATCTGGCCGTGAGGATTTGATTGTGTGAAGCAGTGAGAGTTTCAGAATGGCTGTACATAATGACGAGGGAAACTACGGCAGTAACCTCAGCATCCAATAAGATGCTTCTCTCAATTAGGATTATAAGAACCGAGATTAAAATCAAGAAACAGATGTGTATGAAATTCCAAAAAAAAAAAAAAAAGAAGCGAAAGAAGTGTTGGGATGAGTAGATGAATAAGTGCATGAAGCATTTAAAGTAGAGAGATAGGTCAAATATAACTTTAAGGTTTTAATGCTGGCTAACCAGAAAGATAAAAAATAAAATCTGCCTTTTACTGAGCTTCAGCTGGTTTGTTGAGAAGCTGGTTTGTCAGAGACAGAAACTGAGTTCAGTTTTGTGGGTGTTAATTTTGACTTGATAAGGTGAGGAATCACAGTGACAAAGTCAGTCAGGAATTGGAGATGCATGAATCCATCTATTTTTCAGGAAAGAAAAACATTGCTTTGTTCCAAACCCTTGGTGGAGATGCACTGCTCAGGAAGTGTACAATTCCCTTAGTTTTCCCCATTTAGGATTAAGATTGAGAGAAGGAGGTAGGAGGGAGGAAAAAAGAGAGAGGGAGGAAGAGAAAGAAAGAGAGAGATAGAGAGACAGAGACAGAGACAGAGAGATCACATTTTCAGAATTTTAAGAAAGAGTTGTTTGATAGCTTTCAGTTTTACCCCTAAATAAATCCTGTTAGAGAATCCAGTGTACATGACACCAAAGCAAAGCTGTTCTGATTAAAGTAGGAGAGGAGGCTCCTTGAAGCCCTTTCTGTGCACCATTCTTTCTACACTCTCTGTACACATTCTGTCTACACTGGCTACTGCAAAGTGCCTTCTGAGATCCTGCTAGAGAACCTAGATCTTCCCAGAACACAGCTGGAAAACCACTGAGCAAGTAATCAAAGTCCAGGGAAATGAAGTCATTTCCAGTTATCTGAGTGAATCTGTAACATGTGAGTCATCTCCAGGGAGATCCAACATTTTATGATTCCAGTGCCATTGCTTTCTATCATCCAAGATCAAACATTTGTACACTGAGTTCTGAAAAACTGTAATTTGCTGGTGTGTGCTACAGAAAGAGTAGGGTCCCCTTCAACTCACAGAAGACAGTTCTGACCACTTAACGCCAGTTTTGTTCCAAGCACCATCTCCTCCTTACCAGGATTTCCATCAATGCCATGCGTTGCCTAAAATACTAATGATAACTTAAGCCTCACTGGTAAGGATTGCTTCTCTGGGAAGAATTTTAACTGTGTCACATGACTAATGAGGGCGATCTGGAAAGACTCTCTGGGTGACTGTCAGACAGATGTTTCCACGTGTGGCAGAGGAGCTGAAGCAGCAGCATGGGATGAAGGAAAGTACACCGAACTAGAAGCTGCAGGATCTGGATTCAATCCCAGCTCTGATGTTACCAGATTAAAAACTTACAAATCATCATCTCTCACGTTGTACGTGGAGACCTGCACATATGGAGGTGAACATTAAGATAAATGAGGACCCAACACATTTTGTCACACAGAAAGCTTTGCACTGATGTCAAGCCTTGTATCATTTTTTATAAATATGAGACAAGAGTCTGGAATTGGGCCTGGAAGCAAAGTAAGATGTCATGTGATACAATCTCTTCATCTGAAATGCCCAGACAGGAATGGTCTAAGGAAGTGACCAGCCCAAGGTAAGGTTGTGGTTTGGTAAAAGAGCCATAACTAACTCAGTTCATGTTTAACTTTCCACTCTTGTGCTTGAACCCTGAATAAAAAGCCAATGTCTGCGTCAATGCTTTTGAGTTGATGCATTTAACTTATATCTTGAACACTTACTATTTGTAACTTTCTGAGATCTGTGTTATGGAAAAGACAAAGAAAAACACAATTAGATATGATTCTTGTGACTAAGGTCTCAGAAACTAATGCAGGCTAACTTTAAAAAGTGGGGATTTTGAAAGAATATTGGGCATCTCCTTAAATCCAGAGTTGAATGACTAAGACTCTGGAGAAGTGGGGAGCAGGGAAGTTCAGAGGACCTAGGGAAAAGGAGTCCAATTTCCTCTTTGATATTATCATCAGTTTGGCTCATCTGTCTCTCCTTCTGAGATTACACTGTTCCAGAGGAGAGAATCTGACTGTTCCAACTGAGTCAGCTCTTTACTTTAGGATAAAATTGTTATGGCCAGAGATGTACAGACAGGTATTGCAGACAAGGCAGTTGGGTCTCACACCTAGGAGTTCCCAGAGATTAAAGAATCATTATGAGCGAGGCAGCCCCTCTAAAATGGGATCCAGTTTAATAAAATACAGCACTGGCCTTTAATGGGTTTATTATCTAATTGAGGTGATAAGCATGTAAAAGGAACTGTTACAAAAAGCCAGGAATTCATATGACACAGTAGAAGCATAAAAAGGGGGAGGAGAAAACTTTTTGAAAAAGGGAATCAGGATTTTTCATTCACTGTTGTCCTCTCAAATTTTCCTAGGAATTTGAACACCTACAATTTAGGTAAAAGTTGTTTTCAACTGTTCTCCAACTTTGCTTTAAAAGAGTGCATGGAAAATTATTCTACATGAATAACATTTGAGAATGTTGGCATAATGAAACAATCCCAATTTGCAAAAGCCACATTTACAAAACTATTTTGAATAGAAAACTTCCTCTCTCTCCCTCTAGAGCAATGCAAGAGAAAAATAAAGACAAAAACTGGGCTGTGAGTAAGACTATAAAGGAGCAGGAAGAACTTATTCTATTTAGCAGAAAAGGGAGCTGCAGCATAAATACAGTAGGTGATACCCATAGCAGTCTTGAAGCACACTCTGAGAATCACCCTTGGTGAACTGGGAGGAACCCTGAGTAGCTGGTATCTGAGATGTGGCCTCAGACTCGGGATTAATATAAGATGAATGGTTTAAGAATAAGAGATATGCTGCTCATGTGATCAAAGAGCTAAAATTCTGAAACAATGGGTATACACATCGAGTTCCCAGTTTGGACATAAAGCATGCCCTTCCATTCTAACACAGAAATTAGAAGCTCTGGAGGAATGAGCATCACTACAATACTTTACTCGCCAACACACCTCCATTTCCTCCCATCTCTAATCCAACCCACACTTTGTGAAGAATCTTCCTCCTTTCCCCAAGCCTTCCATTGTGTTCTCAACGCTAATGAAATAGAGTCCAAATTCCTTCGACAACTTTAAGAACTCCAGTAACAGTGTCCTTAAATATCTTTCTGGTCTCATTCCCACTGCCCTGCTTCATGAATGCTAAATTTCTGCCACATTTTGCTTTTTCACTCCTTTTGCTCATGTCCATCTCATGACTGGAAATAGCTTTTTATCATGTTTTTGAACTGTGTGATATTGTAATCTAGAAGAAAAATGTATTTGGTCTTTGTCCCCATTTTTGGCACAGAGCTCCTAAAACCCTTGGAATTTCCTAAGTGATGAGAGCAATAAAGGTATTCTTTATTTTGTTAATGAGGTGACTTTTGGAAAGACTGTTAAATGGGAAATAGTTGGCAGGGGACCTGACCTTGCAGTGAGGGGGTTGGAACTTTTAGGCGCACCTCACTGACCTCCAGGGAGAGGAGGGTCTAGAGGTTGAATCAATCACCAATGGCCAATGATTTCATCAATCATGCCTACATAATGAAGTCTCCATAAAACCCCAAAAGGACAGAGTTCAGAGAGCTTGCACGCGGGTGAACGCATTAAGATTAGGGAGAGTAACGTGTGTCAAGAAGGCATGGGAAAAAAAAAAAAAGAAGGCATGGAAGCTCTGTGTCCCTTCACCATGACTTGCCCTGTGTATCTCTTTTGTCTGGCTGTTCTGAGTTATATTCTCTTATAATAAACCAGTAATCTGGTAAGTATAATGTTTCTCTGAGTTCTGTGAGCCTCTCTAGCACATTTATTCAAATTGAGGAGGGGGTTGTGGGAACCTCACTGGTTTACAGCTAGTCAGTCAAAAGTACATTAACAGCCTGGGTTTCTGACTGGCATCTGAAGTCCTAGGTGGAGGTCACAAGTAATAACTAGGCTTGAGATTCGCATCTGAAGTGGGGGTGAGGTTGGTGGGGAGCCAGCTTGTAGGACTGTGCCCTCAATCTGTGGAACCTGAGGTTATCGCTGGGTAGATACTGTCAGAATTGATTTGAATTACAGGGGAGCACCCAGTTGGTGTCTGGAGAATTATTTGGTGCTGTGTGGGGAAAACCCCACTACCCCATGTTAGAACTGGTCTCAGAAATATAAAAAAGACTTAGCTAGAATGCTTCATCGATGAAATTATTTCTTTGATTCATAGCAGTTTATGTAAGCCATCTGCTTTCTTTATTTTTTGTCTCTTTTATATTTAATTATTTATTTTTACTCGTCTAATAAACTTTAAGCTCCCTGAGTAGGGACTGGGGACTGTACTGGGAAGAGAAAAGCAGGTTTAGACTTACATCACAGGTTTCATATTCCCTGGCCATGTGACCTTGGAAATGCCATTTGATTTCTCTGAGATTTCTATTCCCTTTGTAAAATGAGCTAATGATATTCAACTCTCAGAAATGTATGTAAAGTTCACATATGATAGTATATGATCTTTTTATTATTTATTTATTATTATTTTTTAATCTTTATTTTATATTGGAGTATAGTTGATTAACAATATTGTTAGCTTCAAGCATACAGCAAAGTGATTCAGTTATACATATACATGTATCTATTCTTTTTCAAACTCTTTTCCCATTTAGGTTATTATAGAATTTTGAGCAGAGTTCCCTGTGTTATATAGTAGGTGATTGTATATGATTTTAATTTTGTATATAAATGGAACTATCAAAATTCCTTTTTAATTTTTATTTCTATCATAATATGGTCTCTTTTGGTTGAAGGAAAGAGATCAACTAGCTTAAGGAAAACCAATGTCTCCCAGAATCCAAAAGAGTTTTAAGTAACTGCTGAAAGGGGAAGGATGCAGATGAGCCTCAGATACAATGGGGAGCAGAGATGCAAACTCCACCAGAACTTTGATTGGCCTGACTTGCATCAGGGGCTCACTGTTCACTGCCAATCACCTTAGGCCAGTGGAGGGGAAACACAACTGAACGTATTACCTTCTCCTCTTATCCTATGGAATGGGCCACTTTCCAGTAGAGGGGGGTTTCCAAGCAAACAGTACCATAGATGTCCATCATAATAGCCACAGACTCAGAGTTTCTAACATAGAAAGCCAATAAATACTATAAGTAAGCACAACAAAGCAGGCAAGATATTTTTGTTTGTTTGGTTTTGGTTTTGGTTTTTCAGAGAAGAAATATCCACAAAAAATGGAAGTCCTCTGGACCTTTTATAACCCTGAAGATAATTGCTGTGAAGGTCTTCAGACTCATCAAGGAAAGCTCTCCCTTAAAAGAGACGTCGGTCAAGGGGTACAAAGTTTTACTTATACAAGATGAATAAGTTCTGGAGATTTAATGCACAATAATGTGACTATGGTTAATAATTGCAAGGGAGGAAAAGTTTTCCTTCTCCCCTTCTAAGTTCTTTGGCTGGTCTAATAATTACGTTGACGTAAGACAGATTAACAAGAGAAAGACAAAAAGTTTAATAACATGTATATATCGAGAGACCCAGGAAAACTGAGTAACTCTCCACAGTAGCAGAAACCCTCACCTTAAATACCATCTTCAGCCAAAGACAAAAGATCCTGGGTTTGGGGAGTCAGTGGTGGGAAATTACCAGGAAAAGCACAGTTAGCAAGGGTAAGGTTGTTATGCAGATTGAAGTCCCTGTCTTCTACCTTAATAAGATTTTCTAGAGACTTAGTCATCGTTCTCTTCCTGATACAGACAGGGAGACACCTTTACAAATAGAGATTTCCCTTATAAATGTAAACGTCTTTTACAAAAGGGTAACTTCTACTCAGTTTTCAGACCTCCCATGTCTGCCATTTCTTGAAAATAACCAGCTTAAAATAATCCTTATGTCAAAGAGACATATGTTGGGGTTAAAAATTCTGCTCCCCTACACAATACTGTAGTGTATACTTGAAATTTGCCAAGAGGGTAAATTTTAAGTGTTCTCATCATTAAAAAAAAAAGTATGTGAGGTGATGGGTATATTAATTAGCTTACTTATGGTGATTATTTCACAAATTATACATGTATCAAATCATCAAGTTGCATACCTTAAATATATACAATTTTAAATTGTGAATTTTACCTTGATAAATTTTGGGGAAAAGCGTTCCTTTAAGTGCTTAATTGCCTTCAGAAGTCCTTTGTCTACACCATGTCTTTACATGAGCCATTCCCCAGAGTCCCTTGGTTGCTCAGCATCACTTGCCAGGCTAGCCTACAAATAGATTGAATTTGATGCAGCTTCTTCTACAATATGCAGTCTATCTGATTTTGGTTAAATTGCCTATATCATTCTCGTATCCATATTTACAATCTCTACAGGTCCCAGCCATTGCTTCCTTCTTAATTGTACAATCAAAATGTAGTTATGATGGGGGTGACTGAATCACTGTGTTGTAATAAGTAAATACAAATTTGGGTTCTAGATCTCGTTTTGTCATTGACCAGCTGTGCAGCTTTAGGCTAGATTTTTTTCTCTCTCCAAAATTCTGGGTCCAATTGATAAAATAATTCTGGATGATTCTATAGGGTCTTCCTGCTCTCGCATGCAAAGATTCTATGGCCTCTTGGTGTCCTCTTTGGTTTCTAGACTTTATACTCTTGCAGGGAGATGTCATGCATGCAACTCATTTAAATCATCTATTGAGCATCTTTTATATTTCAAAAACTATGAGGCTTTAGAAATACTGAGATGAGTAAGATCTGATTCCAAACATGCTCTCCGTCTTGCTTCCCTTTCTCTACATAACAGCTGGCTTACCTCAGGGGCTTGAGAAAAACACCTGGATTATAAGGTTAAAAAAATCCCCACTTTCACTAAACACAATCCCTGGGTGTGAACCCCCTGCAGTTGAATAAGTACTCTATTTCTTTTCATCTGTATTTTCTCCATCTGTTCTAATTACATCTCATTCTTGGGAGTAAGATAACTACTACTGTCTGTCGCAGTGTAAGGGTGAGAAAGGTTAATTAACACTGAAGACAGATCCCAATTGCCCTATATCACACCCCTGTCCATATGCATTAAGACTCTGAGAGGGTGCCCTCCTTTCTGTGACCCAATGCTGCTCATGACTTCTCTGCCTGCTCCTCTCAGCCTCTTACATGGCTCCCCTTTCCTGAGTTACCTTCAGAGCATTTCATCCAAAGGCACTCATTTGTGCTAATGTGGCAGAACACTTTAGGCATAGGGAGGGGGACATGTCATGTCAGAAAGTAGAAAGGGCCATGCAGAACTGCCTCCAGCACTCTCAGATCCTACTGGCATTAAAGTGTGAAGCCTGAATTAAGATCATGTATCCGCACAATGGCTTGGAGAGCTAGGCAATGTTATAATTACTTTGCAGACTGAGGGCAAGAGACTCAGGGAGATACTAACTTACCTGTGGCCACACAACTTGCAAGACAGGATTCAAACCTAAGTTTAGTGCATTTTCTACTACACGCTGCTTTTTGTCTGCTTCAAATTCCCTTTGTTTCATGCCTATGATGGCAACTCCTTTTGCCTTCTCCCATTGCTTCTATTTTTCCACTAACTTTATTTATTAAATGTCCTATGTTCAGATCTCATAGGCCCTTGTTTTTTTCCTTTGTCACATGTTTGAATTTTTATCATTAAAAATTTTGTTTAATGATGAAAATACCTAAACTATAAATGCTGTGAAAACCAGGACTTTACTGTGGTTCACCACTGAAATCACAGCACCTAGCAGGTGCATAATTAAAAATTATTCACCGAATGACTTCAGTAAAGGCAAACTGTTGTCTGTTTTTATTGATATGAAATCATATTTATTGAGTACATACAGTGCACTGCAAGTTAGCGTGAGAATTTTAGAAGATACTGCTAAAGGATTTTAAAGTCAATTTTAGAAGATAGCACAAGTACAAAATTTAACATTCAATTCTTTCATTTATTTATCAAATATATGTTAATTATCTACTCTGTACTAGGAAATATACTTGTTGCTTAACCTTAAATAATAAACCAGCCCATATTTTTAATCCACAATCTGGTTTGTAGAAATAGACAACTAAACAGAATATTATACTGGCAATGGATAAATGCTATAAGATAAGGTGTAAATGGGGCTGTGGAAGGAGAAAGGATAGGTACCTAACCCACTGTTTCAAAGTCAGAGAAGGAATCCTGGAAAAAGTGGTCTATAAGAACATGTAGAAGTCAAAGGCAAAGAAGGTTAAGGGTACAAATCATTTCAAGAAGAAACAACATGTACCCAGATATGAAAGAAATAATATAATATAGTATGGCTAGAAGGTAGGGTTTAAAGTGAGAAATCCTGAGAGATGAAATTAGGTAGATAAGTAGTGATCATTCAAGATTTTCTTCTCACCTTGTGGTCCTAAAACAAGCAGCATCAGCATCACCTGGCAGCTTGACAAATGTAGCATCTAAGGCACATAATTTAAGGAGGCACTCACTCTCAGGCTCATGCAAAGTACGGGGCTGGCACTAGCACAGCCTTGACAGTAAGGGCTCCTTAACTTGTCCACCTAGGGTGTGTTGCTCAACTCACCCTAGTCCTGGACTTGTACCCTAGACACACTGGATCAGAAACTATAGTTTAATAAGATGCCCAGGTCATGTGTATACACATTAAATTTAAGAAGAGCTGCTCTAAAGGGTTTGTAAACCATGCTTGAGTTTGGAGATTGTCTTGGGATTGCTGTTATTTATAGGCATTAGGCAGGAGTAAGCTCCTTGCTTTATAAAGATCCCACTAGCAGTGTGAGGAGGATGTCAGGAGCTAGAGAAGCCAGTTAGGAGGCTTCTTTAAGCCAGTTAGAATCTTATTTAAAGATTCTTTGAGATTCTTTTAAGATTCTATTATGATTCTTTAAATATTATTATAGTGATCCAGAACTGAAGGAGTAGGTGAATTTGAGGGGTATTTGACCAGATTTAGTGGGTGGTTAGAAGTGATGGTTAGTAAGAATGAAGGATAAATCAAGTATACCTGGTTCATGGCTGCAGTAACCAGGTGGTTGGAAGTACTACTCATTGAGGTAAAAAAAACAAACACACAAAAAAACACATATGGAGAGAAAATGATGTGCAAAATACCTGGAGATGTTAAATTTGATAGATTTTAGATTATATGACATGATACATGGATGTCCCTATCATGAAGAGAGATACGAGGTACAGAGATGGATTCCAGGATTATCAGCTCTAAAAAATAATAATTAAGGCTGTGGGAAGGAATAGGAGTTTTTAGAGAGTGTATAAGACAAGAAGAGTTAAAAATTAAAAATTGTGGGATACCAACATTTAATTAACATCGAATAATTATTTTCATTTTGCAAATTATTTTCAAATCCAATATATCATTTGAACTACATAAATTTTGGTGGGGGCTAGGCAGGGCAAGGTTATTATCCTCATTTCAGAGATAAAGAAACCAGGGTTTATAATTTTTAATTTGTTTTGGCTAGTAAATCATCTAGCTGAATACACACCAGGAGCAGTTCCAACTGCATTGCAAGGCATGCAATTAAGAGAGAAACCGAGTAGAATTCACTGTAAATTTAATAGGAATAGAGAGAAAAGATGTAGACCACAGTGGTTAAGAAAGTCTTCATGGAAGAAGTTTCTATTATTTCATCAACTGCTATGGGTCTTGCGGGAGATGATAGCTTTTGAATGGATAAATTAGTATTTTTGCTAAATGTTTGAGAGTCCTGAATAATTTGGTAAAAGAATAATATGTACCCCTTTGTCTACTGCAGTATTATTGAAGATTTTCCAATGACCTGGGCAAGATATTAAGAACTGGTTGCTTTTAAATCTTGAATGACAAAATCGTGACAGAACCACCCCTTAATCATCCTATCACTTCAGGCCAGACGAATTATGATGGTACAAATGTGTACTTTGAGGCAGAACAGCAGCTAATAATTCTACGTGCATTAGGAAGTTACTGGGACAGGAGAAAGATGCAATAACTGATTTATAATGTGAGCCATGATTAAAAGGAAACTTTTGACTGTATCTTACCTATAATTATTAACCTTTGGTGAAACAGAATCAACTATGACAACATTCTGACTTCCTATAAACAGTTTTCATGTTAGTCACAGAGAATAAACAGTTTTCATGTTAGTCACAGAGAATTAATAGCTACATCCTCATCTCTTCCAAGTGACGTAAGATTCTGAGAAATATAATAATTACTATTAACAATTATATGGTTTGTTATATTTTTAAAGTATTCTAAGATATAATTAATTGGATAATTTCTTAAGTCTTATAAAGAGGGCAAGATGGAAATTTTTATTCCCCTTTCTTATTTAAAAAGATGGGAGAAAATAAAGTTTATGGATGATGAGCCTTGCTTGGGTTAAAACAGTAATTAATAGCAATAGTTTTAATATAAATAATTTATTAAGAGCATAAGACATGCCAGGAATTGAGCCAAGTACTTTACAATCATTATTTCACTTAATCCTCACAATGAGCTAAGTACTGTTATCCTCATTTTACAGATAATGAACCTAAACTTTGAACAAGTCAAGAAAGTTGTGCAAAATTACACAGAGAATATGTAATGGAACTGGGGGATGAAGTTAGTTCTAACTCACCATTACACTTTCCTCTGATGGGTCACTCAGTAATCTTTTGTTGAATATCCATTACAGCAAGGGTACAACTGGAGACACTGAAAATCTATAAATTATTATTTTACAAAAAAAAATATAGACTATTAGAAAACCAAAAATTAAATGATCAAAATTAACATTCTTTAAATATTATACAGAATATAGACATGGTTTCTTTCTAAGAACTTATAGTTCAGTGGGGGTCTATAAAGGGATAACTCCAAAATGATGAGATAAGTACTGTAACAGAAACAGGGATGAAGGGGAAACTGAGACTCAGAGATCACATCACAGAAAAGGGGATGATTAAGCTGGGTCCTGTGAGGATAATAGATATTTCTTGGTCCACACGGTGAGGGGTCAATTCTAGGCTGAGGGGTCAGCCCATTAAAAACGCATGTAGTTATAAGACAGCAGTTTAGAGAAAAAGAAAGAAAAACTTTCAAATAGTTGCACTGTGGTTTTAAGGGTGACATGATGGGAGATGAGGTTATTGGAACCAGATGATCACACTTGCTTTAGTCAACGGAAGCATTGGAGATATTAAACCAGTAAGCGAACATGGAAGCCTGTTTCCTAGGGAGCCAAATGATTGCTCAGTGTGAAGGAAACTTATTTTTTTTTTTTTTTTAAACATCTTTATTGAAGTATAATTGCTTTACAATGGTGTGCTAGCTTCTGCTTTACAACAAAGTGAATCAGTTACACATATACATATGTTGCCATATCTCTTCCCTCTTGCATCTCCCTCCCTCCCACCCTCCCTATCCCACCCCTCTAGGTGGTCACAAAGCACCGAGCTGATCTCCCTGTGCTATGCGGCTGCTTCCCACTAGTTATCTATTTTACATTTGGTAGTGTATATATGTCCATGACACTCTCTCACCCTGTCACATCTCACCCCTCCCCCTCCCCATATCCTCAAGTCCATTCTCTAGTAGGTCTGTGTCTTTATTCCCATCTTGCCACTAGGTTCTTCATGACCTCTTTTTTTTTTTTTTTTTTTTCCCTTAGATTCCATATATATGTGTTAGCATACTGTATTTGTTTTTCTCTTTCTGACTTACTTCACTCTGTATGACAGACTCTAACTCCATCCACCTCATTACAAACACCTCCATTTCATTTCTTTTTATGGCTGAGTAATATTCCATTGTATATATGTGCCACATCTTCTTTATCCATTCATCCGATGATGGACACCTAGGTTGCTTCCATGTCCTGGCTATTGTAAACAGAGCTGCAATGAATATTTTGGTACATGACTCTTTCTGAATTATGGTTTTCTCAGGGTATATGCCCAGTAGTGGGATTGCTGGGTCATATGGTAGTTCTATTTTTAGTTTTTTAAGGAACCTCCATACTGTTCTCCATAGTGGCTGTATCAATTTACATTCCCACCAACAGTGCAAGAGTGTTCCCTTTTCTCCACACCCTCTCCAGCATTTATTGTTTCTAGATTTTTTGATGATGGCCATTCTGACCGGTGTGAGATGATACCTCATTGTAGTTTTGATTTGCATTTCTCTAATGATTAATGATGTTGAGCATTCTTTCATGTGTCTGTTGGCAATCTGTATCTCTTCTTTGGAGAAATGTCTATTTAGGTCTTCTGCCCATTTTTGGATTGGGTTGTTTGTTTTTTTGTTACTGAGCTGCATGAGCTGCTTGTAAATCTTGGAGATTAATCCTTTGTCCGTTGCTTCATTTGCAAATATTTTCTCCCATTCTGAGGGTTGTCTTTTGGTCTTGTTTATGGTTTCCTTTGCTGTGCAAAAGCTTTTAAGTTTCATTAGGTCCCATTTGTTTATTTGTGTTTTTATTTCCATTTCTCTAGGACCTGGGTCAAAAAGGATCTTGCTGTGACTTATGTCATACAGTGTTCTGCCTATGTTTTCCTCTAAGAGTTTGATAGTGTCTGGCCTTACACTTAGGTCTTTAATCCATTTTGAGTTTATTTTTGTGTATGGTGTTAGGGAGTGTTCTAATTTCATACTTTTACATGTACCTGTCCAATTTTCCCAGCACCACTTATTGAAGAGGCTGTCTTTTCTCCACTGTATATGCTTGCCTCCTTTATCAAAGATAAGGTGACCATATGTGCGTGGGCTTATCTCTGGGCTTTCTATCCTGTTCCATTGATCTATATTTCTGTTTTGGTGCCAGTACCAAACTGTCTTGATTACTGTAGCTTTGTAATATAGTCTGAAGTCAGGGAGCCTGATTCCTCCAGCTCCATTTTTCGTTCTCAAGATTGCTTTGGCTATTCGGGGTCTTTTGTGTTTCCATACAAATTGTGAAATGTTTTGTTCTAGTTCTGTGAAAAATGCCAGTGGTAGTTTGATAGGGATTGCATTGAATCTGTAGATTGCTTTGGGTAGCAGAGTCATTTTCACAATGTTTATTCTTCCAATCCAAGAACATGGTATATCTCTCCATCTGTTTGTATCATCTTTAATTTCTTTCATCAGTGTCCTATAATTTTCTGCATACAGGTCTTTTGTCTCCTTAGGTAGGTTTATTCCTAGGTATTTTATTCTTTTTGTTGCAATGGTAAACGGGAGTGTTTTCTTAATTTCACTTTCAGATTTTTCATCATTAGTATACAGGAATGCAAGAGACTTCTGTGCATTAATTTTGTATCCTGCTACTTTACCAAATTCATTGATTAGCTCTAGTAGTTTTCTGGTAGCATCTTTTGGATTCTCTATGTATAGTATCATGTCATCTGCAAACAGTGACAGCTTTACTTCTTCTTTTCCGATTTGGATTCCTTTTATTTCTTTTTCGTCTCTGATTGCTGTGGCTAACACTTCCAAAACTATGTTGAATAATAGTGGTGAGAGTGGGCAACCTTGTCTTGTTCCTGATCTTAGTGGAAATGGTTTCAGTTTTTCACCATTGAGGACAATGTTGGCTGTGGGTTTGTCATATACGGCCTTTATTATGTTGAGGAAAGTTCCCTCTATGCCTACTTTCTGCAGGACTTTTATCATAAATGGGTGTTGAATTTTGTCAAAAGCTTTCTCTGCATCTATTGAGATGATCATATGGTTTTTCTCCTTCAATTTGTTAATATGATGTATCACGTTGATTGATTTGCGTATATTGAAGAATCCTTGCATTCCTGGAATAAACCCCACTTGATCATGGTGTATGATCCTTTTAATGTGCTGTTGGATTCTGTTTGCTAGTATTTTGTTGAGGATTTTTGCATCTATGTTCATCAGTGATATTGGCCTGTAGTTTTCTTTCTTTGTGACATCTTTGCCTGGTTTTGGTATCAGGGTGATGGTGGCCTCGTAGAATGAGTTGGGGAGTGTTCCTCCCTCTGCAATATTTTGGAAGAGTTTGAGAAGGATAGGTGTTAGCTCTTCTCTAAATGTTTGATAGAATTCGCCTGTGAAGCCATCTGGTCCTGGGCTTTTGTGTGTTGGAAGATTTTTAATCACAGTTTCAATTTCAGTGCTTGTGATTGGTCTGTTCATATTTTCTATTTCTTCCTGGTTCAGTCTCGGCAGGTTGTGCATTTCTAAGAATCTGTCCATTTCTTCCAGGTTGTCCATTTTATTAGCATAGAGTTGCTTGTAGTAATCTCTTATGATCGTTTGTATTTCCGCAGTGTCAGTGGTTACTTCTCCTTTTTCATTTCTAATTCTATTAATTTGAGTCTTCTCCTTTTTTCTCTTGATGAGTCTGGCTAATGGTTTATCAATTTTGTTTATCTTCTCAAAGAACCAGCTTTTAGTTTCATTGATTTTTGCTATTGTTTCCTTCATTTCTTTTTCATTTATTTCTGATCTGATCTTTATGATTTCTTTCCTTCTGCTAGCTTTGGGGTTTTTTTGTTCTTCTTTCTCTAATTGCTTTAGGTGCAAGGTTAGGTTGTTTATTCGAGATGTTTCCTGTTTCTTGATGTAGGCTTGTATTGCTATAAACTTTCCTCTTAGAACTGCTTTTGCTGCATCCCATAGGTTTTGGATCGTCGTGTCTCCATTGTCATTTGTTTCTAGGTATTTTTTGATTTCCCCTTTGATTTCTTCAGTGATCACTTCGTTATTAAGTAGTGTATTGTGTAGCCTCCATGTGTTTGTATTTTTTACAGATCTTTTCCTGTAATTGATATCTAGTCTCATAGCGTTGTGGTCAGAAAAGATACTTGATACGATTTCAATTTTTTTAAATTTACCAAGGCTTGATTTGTGACCCAAGATATGATCTATCCTGGAGAATGTTCCATGAGCACTTGAGAAAAATGTGTATTCTGTTGTTTTTGGGTGGAATGTCCTATAAATATCAATTAAGTCCATCTTGTTTAATGTATCATTTAAAGCTTGTGTTTCCTTATTTATTTTCATTTTGGATGATCTGTCCATTGGTGAAAGTGGGGTGTTAAAGTCCCCTACTATGATTGTGTTACTGTCGATTTCCCCTTTTATGGCTGTTAGTATTTGCCTTATGTATTGAGGTGCTCCTATGTTGGGTGCATAAATATTTACAATTGTTATACCTTCCTCTTGGATCGATCCCTTGATCATTATATAGTGTCCGTCTTTGTCTCTTGTAATTGTCTTTATTTTAAAGTCTATTTTGTCTGATATGAGAATTGCTACTCCAGCTTTCTTTTGATTTCCATTTGCATGGAATATCTTTTTCCATCCCCTCACTTTCAGTCTGTATGTGTCTCTAGGTCTGAAGTGGGTCTCTTGTAGACAGCATATATATGGGTCTTGTTTTTGTATCCATTCAGCCAGTCTGTGTCTTTTGGTGGGAGCATTTAATCCATTTACATTTAAGGTAATTATCGATATGTATGTTCCTATTCCCATTTTCTTAAATGTTTTGGGTTTGTTATTGTAGGTGTTTTCCTTCTCTTGTGTTTCTTGCCTAGAGAAGTTCCTTTAGCATTTGTTGTAAAGCTGGTTTGGTGGTGCTGAACTCTCTCAGCTTTTGCTTGTCTGTAAAGGTTTTAATTTCTCCATCAAATCTGAATGAGATCCTTGCTGGGTAGAGTAATCTTGGTTGTAGGTTTTTCTCCTTCATCACTTTAAGTATATCCTGCCACTCCCTTCTGGCTTGCAGCGTTTCTGCTGAAAGATCAGCTGTTAACCTTATGGGGATGCCCTTGTGTGTTATCTGTTGTTTTTCCCTTGCTGCTTTTAATATGTTTTCTTTATATTTAATTTTTGATAGTTTGATTAATATGTGTCTTGGTGTGTTTCTCCTTGGATTTATCCTGTATGGGACTCTCTGTGCTTCCAGGACTTGATTAACTATTTCCTTTCCCATATTAGGGAAGTTTTCAACTATAATCTCTTCAAATATTTTCTCAGTCCCTTTCTTTTTCTCTTCTTCTTCTGGGACCCCTATAATTCGAATGTTGGTGCGTTTAATGTTGTCCCAGAGGTCTCTGAGACTGTCCTCAGTTCTTTTCATTCTTTTTTCTTTATTCTGGTCTGCAGTAGTTATTTCCACCATTTTATCTTCCAGGTCACTTATCTGTTCTTCTGCCTCAGTTATTCTGCTATTGATCCCATCTAGAGTATTTTTAATTTCATTTATTGTGCTTGTCATCGTTTCTTGATTCCTCTTTAGTTCTTCTACGTCCTTGTTAAATGTTTCTTGCATTTTGTCTATTCTATTTCCAAGACTTTGGATCATCCTTACTATCATTATTCTGAATTCTTTTTCAGGTAGACTACCTATTTCCTCTTCATTTGTTAGGTCTGGTGTGTTTTGACCCTGCTCCTTCATCTGCTGTGTGTTTTTCTGTCTTCTCATTTTGCTTATCTTACTGTGTTTGGGGTCTCCTTTTCACAGGCTGCAGGTTCGTAGTTCCCGTTGTTTTTGGTATCTGTCCCCAGTGGCTAAGGTTGGTTCAGTGGGTTGTGTAGGTTTCCTGGTGGAGGGAACTAGTGCCTGTGTTCTGGTGGATGAGGCTGGATGTTGTCTTTCTGGTGGGTTCGTCCACGTCTGGTGGTGTGTTTTGGGGTGTCTGTGGCCTTATTATGATTTTAGGCAGCCTCTCTGTTAATGGATGGGGCTGTGTTCCTCTCTTGCTAGTTGTTTGGCATAGGGTGTCCAGCACTGTAGCTTGCTGGTCGTTGAGTGAAGCTGGGTCTTGATGTTGAGATGGAGATCTGTGAGAGATTTTCGCCGTTTGGTATTACGTGGAGCTGGGAGGTCTCTTGTGGACCAGTGTCCTGAAGTTGGCTCTCCCACCTCAGAGGCACAGCCCTGATGCCTGGCTGGAGCACCAAGAGCCTTTCATCCACACGGCTCAGAATAAAAGGGAGAAAAAATGGAAAGAAAGAAAAAAAGAGGATAAAATAAAATAAAATAAAGCAATTATAATAAAAAATAAGAAAAAAAAGAAAAAAAAATTATTAAGAGTAAATTTATTAAGAAAAAAAATTTTTTTTAATTTTTAAAAATAGATTTATTAATTTTTTATACTAAAAATAAGAAAAAAATTATTTAGAAAAAATTTATTAAGAAAAAAAATCTTTTAATTTTTTAAAATAAAAAATATGAAAAAACTTATTAAAAATTTTTTTAAAAATAGAAAATAAGGAAAAAATTATTAAGAAAACATTTATTAGGGAAAAAAAAAATTTTTAAGCCAAAAAAAAAAAAAAAAAAAAAAAAAAAAACGGACGGACCTAACCCTAGGACTAACGGTGAGAGCAAAGCTATACAGACAAAATCTCACCCAGAAGCATACACATCTACACTCACAAAAAAAAGGAAAAGGGGAAAAGTTAATATATCCTGCTCCCAAAGTCCATCTCCTAAATTTGGGATGATTCGTTGTCTATTCAGGTATTCAACAGATGCAGGCACATCAAGTTGTTTGTGGAGCTTTAATCCGCTGCTTCTGAGGCTGCTGGGAGAGATTTCCCTTTCTCTTCTTTGTTCGTACAGCTCCCGGGGTTCAGCTTTGGATTTGGACCCGCCTCTGCATGTAGGTCCCCTGAGGGCGTCTGTTCCCCGCCCAGACAGAACGGGGTTAAAGGAGCAGCTGATTCGGGGGCTCTGGCTCAGTCAGGCCGGGGGGAGGGAGCGGTACGGAGGAGGCGGGGCGAGCCTGCGGCGGCAGAAGCCGGCGTGACGTTGCAGCAGCCTGAGGCGCGCCGTGCGCTCTCCCGGGGAAGTTGTTCCCGGATTACGGGAGCCTGGCCGTGGCGGGCTGCACAGGCTCCCGGGAGGGGCGGTGTGGAGAATGACCTGTGCTCGCCCACAGGCTGTTTGGTGGCGGCAGCAGCAGCCTTAGCGTCTCATGCCCGTCTCTGGGGTCTGCGCTGATAGCCGCGGCTCGCGCCCGTCTCTGGAGTTCGTTTAAGTGGCGCTCTGAATCCCCTCTCCTTGCACGCCGCGAAACAGAGAGGCAAGAAAAAGTCTCCTGCCTCTTCGGCAGCTGCAGACTTTTTCTCGTGCACCCTCCCGGCTAGTTGTGGTGCGCTAGACCCTTCAGGCTGTGTTCACGCAGCCAACCCCAGTCCTCTCCCTGGGATCCGACCGAAGCCCGCGCCTCAGCTCCCAGCCCCCGCCCGCCCCGGCGGGTGAGCAGACAAGCCTCTCGGGCTGGTGAGTGCTGCTCGGCGCCGAGCCTCTGTGCGGGAATCTCTCCGTTTTTCCCTCTGCGTCCCTGTTGCTGTGGGATCCGCGCTGATAGCTGCGGCTCGCGCCCGTCTCTGGAGCTCGTTTAGGCGGCGCTCTGAATCCCCTCTCCTTGCGCACCGCGAAACAAAGAGGCAAGAAAAATTCTCTTGCCTCTTTGGCAGCTGCAGTCTTTTTCCCGGACTCCCTACCGGCTAGCACCGAAGCCCGAGCCCCAGCTCCCAGGCCCCGCCCGCCCCGGCGGCTGAGCAGACAAGCCTCTCGGGCTGGTGAGTGCTGGTCGGCACCGCTCCTCTGTGCGGGAATCTCCGCTTTGCCCTCCGCACCAATGTGGCTGCGCTCTCCTCCGTGGCTCCGAAGCTTCCCCCCTCTGCTACCCGCAGTCTCTGCCCACGAAGGGGCTTCCTAGTGTGTGGAAACCTTTCCTCCTTCACAGCTCCCTCCCACTGGTGCAGGTCCCGTCCCTATTCTTTTGTCTCTGTTATTTCTTTTTTCTTTTGCCCTACCCAAGTACGTGGGGATTTTCTTGCCTTTTGGGAGGTCTGACGTCTTCTGCCAGCGTTCAGTGGGTGTTCTGTAGGAGCAGTTCCACGTGTAGATGTATTTCTCATGTATCTGTGGGGAGGAAGGTGATCTCCGCGTCTTACTCTTCCGCCATCTTGCCCCTCCCTCCTGAAGGAAACTTATGAGGGGCCTGTTATGTACAGAATGTTTGTGTCTACCCAAAATGCCTATAATGAAACCCTACGCCCCAATGTGATGGTATAAGGAAGTAGACCCTTTGGGAGGTAATATAAGATTAGATGGGGCCACGAGGGTAGAACTCTCATGAAAGGGATGAGTGTCCTTGTTAGAGTCATGAAAGATCTTGCTTTCTCTCTCTACTCTCCACCATGTGAGGATTCAATGAGAGGTTGGCAGTCTGCAACCGGGAGGAGGGTCCTCACCAGAACCTGACCATGCTGGCACCCTGATCTTAGACCTCCAACCTCCAGAACTGTGAGAAATAAATTTCTGTGGTTTATAAGCCACTCAATCTTTGGTACTTTGTTATAGCAGTCCAGACTGATAAGACAGGACCTGAGAGAGAAGACAGAGTGGTTTGCTAAGAAGCAGTGCAGGAGTGAGACAATGAGGGTGTAACTTACGGAAGGAAGCAGAGTGAGCACAGAGTTGAGGTCAAATGTTTAAAAGAGTGAATGGGGAATTCCCTGGTGGTCCAGTGGTTAAGACTCTGAACTTTCATTGCCAAGGGCATGAGTTCGATCCCTGGTCGGGGAACTAAGATCCCACAAGCTGTGCACAGTGGCCAAAAACAAAAAAAACAAAAAAAAAAAAAACCCAAACCAAAAAACAAAAGAGTGAATGGCCAGACTTGGTACCAAATGGCTGGCCTTCTCACAAAAAGGGCCAGTAAGCCCAATTCCTCTATTATGTTTCCAAACCTATTTTATTTTTATTAATGTTTTCTTGAATATTGAAGACTTTCTTGATAGATGTCTTAACTGGACTCAACTCCTGCTGCTCAAGTCCTGGAGTACTTCTTCTGCCAAGGTACTTAGTATGGACCCTAAATTTCAAAGTCACTTCTCTCCATATCTTACCATGACTGGTCTATAACTGTCTAAGAGAGGAGGATGAGCATCTGATTAATCTTAAATCCATCCCAAACCTAGCTCAATATCTGAAGCATGGGTAAATATTAAATATTGGTTGATAAATGAATTATTGCGCATTTCCTACCTAGTCCCTCTACTAATGACGTAAATAGCCCTGAGCTTAAGAGGAAACAATTCATGGCTAGATGCATCTATTCCCACAACACTTCATAATTCCAATCACAGTACTCACCACTGAGTATTAAAATTCACTTCTAGACTCTGTTAATTCTACCATTATACCCACAGCACATTTTGCAATGTTTGAAATTCCATAAATACTTATCTAGTTAATGAATAAATAAATGATCCATTAATCATTTTGTCTCATTATGTGTTATATATTTTGACTCCCAGATCTTTCATTTGTCTTCTACACAAGTACACGTTTGTATCTTCACAGTACTTGCCCAGCAACTTCAGCTCTTTTAGCGCACATTCAAAAAACACAAAGAAACCTGGAGAGAGCTCTATCCAGTCCAAATGGATATCAAAACATCCATTTTGACCTCTTTCTGAGGTATATCGTAAACCCTGAAAATACAGTTTCCAAAATTGGTGTTCCCACTTTAACGGACTCATTGGACGAGAGAATCAGGCCACACAGGCTGACAGGTTCCACCACAGAGTTTGGACAGAGCCTCATGGCCTTTTAGCATTTTTTCCCCAAATACATACACTGTGCTTAGAATGCACAGTGAAGTTCAATGGCTGTTGATTAGAAAAGCAAAGGAAAAAGCTCCCTGCTATTCAGTTCTTGCTAACTTGAAAACACAGTAGACTGTCACAGCTTTGTGGTGCTATCAACTGAGTTAACACATGCATTGGCACTTACAAAAATGGGAAAATTACCCTGAGTGAGGAAGTTTCACTAACAGCCCAAATATAGTTAAGATGTCTTTTGATCTTCCTCATCCACTTCACCATGTCAATCACAAATTTCAATGCTAATTCCACCACTTAAGTATCTGTTACATGATACTGTCCCAGTTGTTGCCATCCTGCTTCAGAGTGTCACCTTTCACCCTCCCTACCTATACAGCATCTCCCTACCCCTGCTACCCATGATCTGATAATTCTAAGGTTTTATTTTGTTCTTCTGTTTAGAGCTCATTCCTGTGTTTCTTCATTTTGTTTGACCCTCTGCCTTGGTTTCTGTGCATTAGATAAAAGAGCCACCTCTCCCAGTCTTGAAAGAGTGGCCTCATGTCGGAGATGAACCTAAGCATTCAACCCTGTCCCAGCTCTTGGTTGTCTCTCAAACCCTGTGATTGTCTAATCAGCCTATTTTAGTTTTAATGGCTCCCGGTAGTCGAGGGTGTGCCAAGACCTGTCAGTGTACCAAAGGGGAATATCTCAGTCAGCACCTCAATTCAGGCTGATTGGAAGCCAGACCCTCAGGCAGCAGCTTTTATTTCTTTATTTATATAGATTACTTTTTATTAGGGTGTAGTTGCTTTATAATTTTGTGTTAGTTTCTGCTGCACAGCAAAGTGAATCAGCTATACTTACACATACATCCCCTCTTTTTTGTATTTCCTTCCCATTTAGGTCACCACAGAGCATTAAGTAGAGCTCCTTGTGCTATACAGTACGTTCTCATTAGTTACCTATTTTATACATAGTACTGTATATATGTCAATCCCAATCTCTCAATTCATCCCACCCCCTCTTCCCCCCTTGGTATCCGTAAGTTTATTCTCTACATCTGTGTCTCTATTTCTGCTTTGCAAATAAGCTCATCTGTACCATTTTTCTAGATTCCAAACATGAGCCATATTATACATACTTGTTTTTCTCTTTCTGACTTCCTTCACTCTGTATGGACGGAGAGACTGTCGTACAGAGCAGTTTTAAAGTATGCAACGATACACAGTCCTCTGGGACCACAAGCTTAAGCCCCCCTGGCTATCAGAGCCACGTGAGATAGGGGTGTCCACTGGGCAGTAGTCATAAAAACCAGAGCTCCAAACGAGTGTATAGGCTCCTGTCTAGGAGATACCAGCAAGCTGTAGGGAGGCAGAGGCAAAGTGCAAATACACAAGCTTACCTTCCAGGGTCTCTAGATATGTGGCCAAACGTGAAGCCCGTCCCTGAGGCAGAAGTTCCAGGACAAGCAATCAGGCCTCCTTTACAGAAAGACCGGGGGTGTGATTCGCTCCATTGTCCATGAAGTGCCCTGGGGTGGCAGCCGGCCAGGAACTACCTCTATTACAGTCTGCGGGATCCAGGCGCACAAGCCTTCCGGCTATTCAGAGCCAGGCCATCAAGGGGTCAAGGGGTGGGAGTCCCCTGGGCGGCAGCTGTAGAGACCACAGCACAACAGGCCTGCAAAAGCTCCCCGCTGAGAGGTCCTGGTGCTCTGGAGACAGTGCCCACCCTCCAAGGGCTCCAGACAGGGTGACACTCAGCTCTGAGATGTGTGTTTAATTAGAAGCCTGCCCCTCACGCCGCAGCTGCTTTCACCTAGGCCTGTGGTCCTCTGGCTGTGCCCTGGAGGTGGCAGCCCTTTAAGAACTCTTTTTCTGTTGGTGACAGTTCTGTGGGACCCAAGAGCAAAAAGTCCCACTGGCTACCAAGGCCAGGAGATGTCTAGCTGTCTCAGGGCGGCAGCTGCGTTTAAGCCCCACGCCGCTGCACACGGGAGCCGCGGAGGGAGCCGCGGAGGGAGCCCCGGAGGGAGCCCCGCGGAGGGAGCCCCGCGGAAGGAGCCCCGCGGAAGGAGCCCCGCGGAAGGAGCCCCGCGGTAATCTGACTGGCGTCCACTGTGAAGATGGCGCCCAGTCTCCAGGGCTCCACACGAGTGCAAAGATGGTGTCTGCCTGTCTTCCACTCACAGAACACCTCAGCTGGCCTCCAGATGCGTGTCAAATCAGACACCTGTCCTTCAGTTCGCTGCTCCAACACCAGCAAATGAGCCTTTCCCTCAGAGTCTGGCGTCCTTCCATCAGCCGCTCTGCGCTGGGCCCTGAGGCCGGTAAGTCCGAACGCAACGCGCGACCCCTCCTCAGACTGCTAGTAGCCCTGTCCTGTGGGTCTTGTGGAAACGGGCCCCATTGCTTTTCCAAGCTAGATGTTTTGGGAGCACGTCTCTCAGGTGCAGGTCTTAAAAGGTGGGGTGCCCAGTGTGGGCTTCAAACCCTCCTCAGGGAGAAGCTCCAGCTTTTGTGTTCGCCTCAGACTGTGGGACGTGCCGGGGACGAGGTTTATGGCCTTGAAGTGACTGGGTGTGCCGGCCTCGGCCGCCTGCTTTGCTGTGGGCCTTCTCTCCTCTGCCTGCTGTGCAGGAGCCGCTCAGACAGTTTTCACGTGCTTTTTAGAGGAAGTGGTTCCCCATGTAGCTGTGCGTTTGGTGTGTTTGTGGGAGGAGGTGCGTTCAGGCTCCTCTTCCGTCGCCATCTTGAACCGGAACTTGACAGTTGTCTCTCCGCAACCGCGAGAGTGACGTTTCTTATTCGCAGTCAGTCAAGCCGTGCACCTGCTCAGTATTTGATATGGGCTTTCCTAAACGATGGCGTAAAACTGTGGGTATTTTTGTCGGGCAGACGAGTATCTCAACAGTGTCTCTTCATTCCAAACTGCTTTAAAAAAAAAAAAAATCATTATTTTACAGACCTTGCTATTGCAAGTAATATTTCCTCTGTCTGGAATGGCCTTCCCTCTGTTTATACTCATAAATCCTACTCATCCTTCAAGTCTTGGCTTAGATATTGTGTCTTTTGTAATGTTTTTGCTTATCACCTTAGGCAACGAGAGGGGTAGACATGCTTTCGATGTTTATTAACCGTCTACCGTCGGGGATTGTTAATATCTCTATGTCTCCACTAGATGCTATGCTAAGGTACTTGAGTGGAGGGGACCTGTCTTTTCAACTCTTTATCCTCTGTGCTCAGGTACAAGTGTGAGTGCAGAGTAGAAACTCCGTACCTATTTGCTGAATGATTCCATTCACGTTGTGTCTTACTTGCAAATATGGTCCTAGTAAGATGCTCCTCTGCCAGTCATCTCCATCTCTAATATGACAATCCCTGAGCATCTATTATTCTGTAGCTCCTGGGTGGCTCCCATGTTTCAGCTGATACAAAGTCAGCCTTCATATAGATGGCCCCTCTGCTCTGGTGTGATCACCAAGAAGCCATAAATAGGAATTAGTCAGTTTAGGTGGATTATTGATGGATGTCAAGTGTCCCTTTGTATAAGAGACCTTTTCTTCTAGACTGATTGCCTGAGGGCTCAAGAGACTCCTAGAAGACAGCCTGGATGCTGTCTTCTTATTTCCTCTGAATATCTGCATTTTCATACAAAATTAAGGCACCAAGGACAGCTTTGAGTGAAGTAATGGCCTCAGGGCTAGTGAATTTAATGAGAAATCTTCTTTTCAAGGGTCATATGCTGATACCTCGTGCTAAGCATGCCTGGCCTTGAAGTGACGGGATTGCTGTGTACCTACTGAAATTAAAAAAAAAAAAAAAAAAAAAAAAAAACTTCCAATTTACTAGGACTTATTAGTTTGAGGTTTTTGACAACTTGATTTGCTCCCTCTTAATTAGTTAATGGTTATTCAGGCTGTGACAGCCTCCAGCAAGGCTTATAGCTTATAGTCAAAGCTTATAGCCTTGAAATATAGGCTCTAAGCTCAGAGTGGTTAGCAAAAGCATAAACAGGGAAGTGGTATGTGTTATCCATAATGAAGGTCTCTTCCCTCCTCCCTCTCTTATACAAAGAACTGTAGAAGGTATTTTTTTTCTACAGACTGAAAAACTGACATTCTAAAAATAAAAGAATTAGAAGTACCTTACTCAGATTCATGAGTGGTGTTTATTGCAGAGTTAGGATGACAACCCTGGCTTTGGACTCCCAGTCCAAAGTTTATTTCATGCAACACTATGTTCCCTCTTGCAGAATTCATCTGTTAAAAGTTAAAGGGAATAAAATGCCAGTCTGAAGCTCAACAGGATAATGGCGGGGGGGGGGGGAGGCTGAAGGACAACCTGAATTTGTTGATTAGTTTGCTTAATTCAGTTACACCCACTTACACTATCCCAGCCCACTGATCAGCATTCTCCTTTTGTGCAGACTTCATAGTCAAAGAATCAATATATCATTAGCCTACAGGATGTTGTTTTCTGGGTTTCAGGCAAGCTCCTGGGAGCATTATTTGAGTCAAATGACAGGGGTTGGGCTGTAATAAAAGTCCTGAATTATGCCACGTTAAGGATCTTCCCCCCATGAAGCTGGTAAGCTGCTCAAATATTCCCTTGTGTGGCTTCAGACACAGCCATCAAATATTTAGCATGGATTTATGGCTCATGTGCCTCATTTATCCCCAAGATATTCTCCTAAAGCAGGGAGCTGGTATTACTACTTTTAGGAGGTAAGGAAGGAGAGGCTTGAAGAGATTAACTGGATAAGACTTGCATCCTGGAGTAGCCAGATCAATCCCTTAGATCCAATAGCCACTCCTGGCTTCCTCTGGCTTCGAGAACAGGCAGGATTTTGAAAATTCTCTTCACGGACTGTCTCCAGCTGCTCTATCCCCAGCCAGAGAGCTCATGACCACTGGCTGGCATTAAACTTCATCCTTCTCTCCCCTCCACTACTATTCCTGAGTCTTCCCCTTCCCAAGACTCAGAAGTCCCCTCTCACCAGCCTCCCCCAGTTCTTATCTCCTTCCTCTCCTTTCCCTGAATGACTCATTTTGTTTACCAAGCAGAGAAGCTAATAGAAGGCAGCAGAATTTAAGCTTCCCTGGGACTTGCTTTACGCACTGACAAAATCATTCTTTTCTCTCTCTGTTAAATATTCATGGCTCTCAGATTTTTAGATACAGAGGTACATTTTGTTTTAAAATGTGCTGATCCAAGACATACTGGTTTGCATTGATTTCCTCCTCTTTGCATTTCTATTGCATTGGAAATAAAGAGGTCCTCATTCACTTCTGAAATATGGACCTGAATTTATCTATGGCTTTCTTTTTAATTTGGTTGCTATTTGGTGAAAGGACTGATGTTGGTAGATGTTTTACATGTTTCTGTGTTTTTCTCTTTTGACATTGTGTGCGCGCACACACACATGCATGCACGCACGCAGACAAGCAGAAAAAGAAAAATCACATCATCTTTTCCAGGCATCACAGCCTAATGTTAATATAATTTGAAAGGGATTTTAATAAAGCTTTGATCTATTACAGATTTCAAATATTTACAATTTGAAATGAAAATAAAATAGAGATAGATTTACAAAGATGAAGAAGAGGCTCACCCAGAACAGTTCAGAGACCTGTAGAAAATGAAATGGGAACAGAAGTGCCTCCATTTTAAAAGGGAAGGAGTGAGAGAAATGACATGGCATAAGAATTCTGGAAAGAGAATAATGGGAATGGGTGGGAAGAGGGATACAATCCTGATTAATTCAGGTCACTTGACAGTCTTACAATGCATAATGCAAGTGAACAAAAGTATAAGGCTTTCAGGTTCTGGAAGTTACATGGGGATTTTTTTTTTTGCCCTTGCTGGTCTCACTCATTGCCGCATGAAATTAAAAGAGAAAACAACCTGTTGATAAGAAAAAGCTGAGTTTTTTCTTGCTATTTTAAGGGAATGTACTATCTCGGCAGACTTCTAGTCTTGGAGTGTGGAGGATAAAGTTAGAATTTTTATGAGGTTTTGGAGCCTTTTAATGAGGAAATTTAACTAGGACTGGGTAAGGATTTTGATATAATGGTCTAGGATTGGTGGACACTTTGGTTGGAAGAGTCATGAGGACTCAATTTTTATTTAATCCTATGGAAGAGTTTGATTTGATGTTTATTTAATATTTTGGTAGAGAACCTGGAATAAATGATAAAATTAAAAAAAAATTTTTTTAAAAATGATAAAATTATTTGTGATTTTTATCTTCCTGGGCAACAGTTTCTTGGAATAGTTATGTTGATGAAGACAGCAAATTTGTAAAGTATGTTGATACAGACAGTAAGCTGTGTGGGTGTGTTGATTTGGAATCTTGATTCTAAACTCTCATAATTAGGAAACACCTAGAAGTTTATCTAGCCTAGTCTCAAATTGATTTTTGAATTCCCTTAATGACATGCCAGCCATGTTTTCATTCAGCTTCTCAGAGATTGAAACTAGTACAAAGTTCTTGAGAATCTGGCAGCAAGCACCAGTAGGTATTTAGTCCAGGTTTCCAAAATTAGTGTAATTACGGTATTCTTTGGATCTCTAATTCTCTTTCCATTTTTAGTTAACCAAAGACTGGCTTCATTGCCCATTACTCTCTGCTTTTTTTTTGTTGTTGTTGGCTGGTTGCAATTTTATTTATTTATTTATTTTCACATCTTTATTTGAGTATAATTGCTTTACAATGGTGTGTTAGTTTCTGCTTTATAACAAAGTGAATCATCTATACATATACATATATGCCCATATCTCCTCCCTCTTGCGTCTCCCTCCCACCCTCCCTATCCCACGCCTCTAGGTGGTCACAAAGCACCAAGCTGATCTCCCTGTGCTATGCGGCTGCTTCCCACTAGCTATCTATTTTATATTTGGTAGTATATATGTCCATGCCACTCTCTCACTTCGTCCCAGCTTACCCTTCCCCCTCCCCGTGTCCTCAAGTCCATTCTCTACATCTGCGTCTTTATTCCTGTCCTGCCCCTAGCTTCTTCAGAACCATTTTTTTTTTTTTTTTTTTTAGATACCATATATATGTGTTAGCATATGGTATTTGTTTTTCTGTTTCTGACTTACTTCACTCTGTATGACAGCCTCTAGGTCCATCCACCTCACTACAAATAACTCAATTTCATTTCTTTTTATGGCTGAGTAATATTCCATTGTATATATGTGCCACAACTTCTTTATCCATTCATCTGCTGATGGACACTTAGGTTGCTTCCATGTCCTGGCTATTGTAAATAGAGCTGCAATGAACATTGTGGTACATGACTCTTTTTGAATTATGGTTTTCTCAGGGTATATGGGATTTCCCAGGAGTGGGATTGCTGGGTCATATGGTAGTTCTATTTTTAGTTTTTTAAGGAACCTCCATACTGTTCTCCATAGTGGCTGTATTAATTTACATTCCCACCAACAGTGCAAGAGGGTTCCCTTTTCTCCACACCCTCTCCAGCATTTATTGTTTGTAGATTTTTTGATGATGGCCATTCTGACTGGTGTGAGGTGGTACCTCATTGTAGTTTGGATTTGCATTTCTCTAATGATAAGTGATGTTGAGCATCCTTTCATGTGTTTGTTGGCATCTGTATATCTTCTTTGGAGAAATGTCTATTTAGGTCTTCTGCCCATTTTTGGATTGGGTTGTTTGTTTTTTTGATATTGAGCTGTTTGTAAATTTTGGAGATTAATCCTTTGTCAGTTGCTTCATTTGCAAACATTTTCTCCCATTCTGAGGGTTGTCTTTTCATCTTGCTTATGGTTTCCTTTGCTGTTCAAAAGCTTTTAAGTATCATTAGGTCCCATTTGTTTATTTTTGTTTTTATTTCCATTTCTCTAGGGGATGGGTCAAAAAGGATCTTGCTGTGATTTATGTCATAGAGTGTTCTGCCTATGTTTTCCTCTAAGAGTTTTATGGTGTCTACCCTTATATTTAGGTCTTTAATCCATTTAGAGTTTATTTAGGGAGTGTTCTAATTTCATTCTTTTACATGTAGCTGTCCAGTTTTCCCAGCACCACTTATTGAAAAGGCTCTCTTTTCTCCATTGTATATTCTTGCCTTCTTTATCAAAGATGAGGTGACCATATGTGCGTGGCTTTATCTCTGGGCTTTCTATCCTGTTCCACTGATCTATATTTCTGTTTTTGTGCCAGTACCATACTGTCTTGATTGCTGTAGCTTTGTAGTATAGTATGAAGTCTGGGAGCCTGATTCCTCCAGCTCCGTTTCTCTTTCTAAAGATTGCTTTGGCTATTCGGGGTCTTTTGTGTTTCCATACAAATGGTGAAGTTTTTTGTTCTAGTTCTGTGAAAAATGCCATTGGTAGTTTGATAGGGATTGCATTGAATCTGTAGATTGCTTTGGGTAGTATAGTCATTTTCACAATGTTGATTTTTCCAATCCAGGAATATGGTATCTCTCTCCATCTGTTTATTTCATCTTTAATTTCTTTCATCAGTTTCTTATGGTTTTCTTCTTACAGGTCTTTTGTCTCCTTAGGTAGGTCTATTCCTAGGTATTTTATTCTTTTTGTTTCAATGGTAAATGCGAGTGTTTCCTTAATTTCTCTTTCAGATTTTCCATCATTAGTGTATAAGAATGCAAGAGATTTCTGTGCATTAATTTTGTATCCTGAAACTTTACCAAATTCATTGATTAGCTCTACTGGTTTCTGGTAGCATCTTTACAATTCTCCACGTATAGTACCACGTCATGTGCAAACAGTGACAGCTTTACTTCTTCTTTTCCGATTTGGATTCCTTTTATTTCTTTTTCTTCTCTGATTTCTGTGGCTAAAACTTCCAAAACTATGTTCAATAATAGTGGTGAGAGGGGGCAACCTTGTCTTGTTCCTGATCTTAGTGGAAATGGTTTCAGTTTTTCACCATTGAGAACGAAGTTGGCTGTGGGTGTATCATATATGGCCTTTATTATGTTGAGGTAAGTTCCCTCTATGCCTACTTTCTGGAGGGTTTTTATCATAAATGGGTGTTGATTTTTTTGAAAGCTTTTCTTGCATGTATTGAGATGATCATATGGTTTTTCTCCTTCAATTTGTTAATATGGTTTATCACATTGACTGATTTGCATATATTGAAGAATCCTTGCATTCCTGGGATAAACCCCACTTGATCATGGTGTATGATCCTTTTAATGTGCTGTTGGATTCTGTTTGCTAGTATTTTGTTGAGGATTTTTGCATCTATGTTCATCAGTGATATTGGCCTGTAGTTTTCTTTCTTTGTGACATCTTTGTCTGGTTTTGGTATCAGGGTGATGGTGGCCTCGTAGAATGAGTTGGGGAGTGTTCCTCCCTGTGCTGTATTTTGGAAGAGTTTGAGAAGGATAAGTGTTAGCTCTTCTCTGAATGTTTGATAGAATTCGCCTGTGAAGCCATCTGGTCGTGGGCTTTGGTTTGTTGGAAGATTTTTAATCACAGTCTCAATTTCAAGCTTGTGATTGGTCTGTTTATATTTTCTGTTTCTTCCTGGTTCAGTCTCAGAAGGTTGTGCTTTTCTAAGAATTTGTTTCTTCCAGGTTGTCCATTTTATTGGCATATAGTTGCTTGTAGCAATCTCTCATGATCCTTTGTATTTCTGCAGTGTCAATTGTTACTTCTTTTTCATTTCTAGTTTTATTGATTTGAGTCATGTCCCTTTTTTTCTTGATGAGTCTGGCTAATGGTTTATTAATTTTGTTTATCTTCTCAAAGAATCAGCTTTTAGTTTTATTGATCTTTGCTATTGTTTCCTTCATTTCTCTTTCATTTATTTCTGATCTGATCTTTATGACTTCTTTCCTTCTGCTAACTTTGGGGTTTTTTTGTTCTTCTTTCTCTAATTGCTTTAGGGTTAAGGTTAGGTTGTTTATTTGAGATGTTTCTTGTTTCTTGAGGTAGGATTGTATGGCTATAAACTTCCTTCTTAGAACTGCTTTTGCTGAATCCCGTAGGGTTTGGGTTGTCGTGTTTTCATTGCCATTTGTTTCTGGGTATTTTTTTATTTCCTCATTGATTTCTTCAGTGATCTCTTGGTTATTAAGTAGTGTATTGTTTAGCCTCCACGTGTTTGTATTTTTTACAGATTTTTTCCTGTGATTGATATCTAGTCTCATAGCATTGTGGTTAGGAAAGATACTTGATACAATTTCAGTTGTCTTAAATTTATCAAGGCTTGATTTGTGACCCAAGATATGATCTATCCTGGAGAATGTTCCATGAGCACTTGAGAAGAAAGTGTATTCTGTTGTTTTTGGATGGAATGTCCTATAAATATCAGTTAAGTCCATCTTGTTTAATGTATCATTTAAAGCTTGTGTTTCCTTATTTATTTTCATTTTGGATGATCTGTCCATTGGTAGAAGTGGGGTGTTAAAGTCCCCTTCTATGATTGTGTTACTGTTGATTTCTCCTTTTATAGCTGTTAACATTTGCCTTATCTATTGAGGTGCTCCTCTGTTGGTTGCATAAATATTTACAATTGTTATATCTTCTTCTTGAATTGAGCCCTTGATCATTATGTTGTGTCCTTTTTTTTCTCTTGTAATAGTCTTTATTTTAAAGTCTGTTTTGTCTGAAATGAGAATTACTACTCCAGCTTTCTTTTGATTTCCATTTGCATGGAATATCTTTTTCCATCCCCTCACTTTCAGTCTGTATGTGTCGCTAGGTCTGAAGTGGATCTCTTGTAGACAGCATGTATATGGGTCTTGTTTCTGTATCCTTTCAGCAAGTCTATGTCTTTTGGCTGGAACATTCAATCCATTTACATTTAAGGTAATTGTCGATATGTATGTTTCTTTTTTTTTTTTAATTAAATAATTTATTTATTTTTGGCTGCGTTGGGTCTTTGTTTCTGTGTGAGGGCTTTCCCTAGTTGCGGCAAGTGGGGGCCACTCTTCATCGCGGTGCGCGGGCCTCTCACTATCGCGGCCTCTCTTGTTGTGGAGCACAGGCTCCAGACGCGCAGGCTCAGTAGTTGTGGCACACGGGCTTAGTTGCTCCGCGGCATGTGGGATCTTCCCAGACCAGGGCTCGAACCTGTGTCCCCTGCATTGGCAGGCAGATTCTCAACCACTGCGCCACCAGGGAAGCCCGATATGTATGTGTCTATAACTATTTTCTTAATTGTTTTGGGTTTGTTATTGTAGGTCTTTTCCTTCTCATGTGTTTCCTGCCTAGAGAAGTTCCTTTAGCATTCATTGTAAAGCTGGCTTGGTGGTGCTGAATTCTCTTAACTTTTGCTTGTCTGTAAAGATTTTAATTCCTCTGTCTAATCTGAATGAGATCCTCGCTGGGTAGAGTAATCTTAGTTTTAGTTTTTTGCCTTTCATCACCTCAGATATGTCCTGCCACTCCCTTCTGGCTTGCAGAGTTTCTGCTGAAAGATCAGCTGTTAACCTTACGAGGATTCCCTTGTATGTTATTTGTTGTTTTTCCCTTGCTGCTTCTAATATTTTTCTTTGTTTTTAATTTTTGATAGTTTGATTAATATGGGTCTTGGCGTGTTTCTCCTTGGATTTATCCTGTATTGGACTCTCTGTGCTTCCTGGACTTGATTGACTATTTCCTTTCCAATAATTAGGGAAGTTTTCAACTATAATCTCTTCAGATATTTTCTCAGTCCTTTTCTTTTTCTCTTCTTCTTCTGGGACCCCTATAATTTGAATGTTGGTGTGTTTAATGTTGTCCCAGAGATCTCTAAGACTGTCCTCAATTCTTTTCATTCTTTTTTCTTTATTCTGCTCTGAGGTAGTTATTTCCACTATTTTATCTTCTAGGTCACTTATCCATTCTTCTGCCTCAGTTATTCTGCTATTGATTCCTTCTAGAGAATTTTTAATTTCATTTATTGTGTTGTTCATCATTGTTTGTTTGCTCTTTAGTTCTTCCACGTCCTTGTTAAACGATTCTTGTATTTTCTCCATTCTATTCCCAAGATTTTGGATCATCTTTACTGTCATTACTCTGAATTTTTTTCAGGTAGACTGCCTATTTCCTCTTCATTTGTTTGGTCTGGTGGGTTTTTACCTTGCTCCTTCACCTGCTATGTGTTTTTCTGTCTTCTCATTTTGCTTAACTTACCATGTTTGGGGTCTCCTTTTCGCAGGCTGCAGGTTCACAGTTCCCATTGTTTTTGGTGTCTGCCCCCAGTGGCAAGGATTGGTTCAGTTGGTTGTGTAGGCTTCCTGGTTGAGGGGACTCATGCCTGTGTTCTGGTGGGTGAGGGTGGATCTTGTCTTTCTTGTGGGCAGGACTGCGTCTGGTGATGTGTTTTGGGGTGTCTGTGAAGTCAGTATGACTTTAGACAGCCTCTTGCTAATAGGTGGGGTTGTGTTCCTGTCTTGTTAGTTGTTTGGCGTAGGGTGTGCAGCACTGTAGCTTGCTCTTTCTTGAGTGGAGCTGGGTCTTAGCATTGAGATGGAGATCTCTGGGAGAGCTTTCACCGTTTGTCATTATATGGAGCTGGGAGGTCTCTGGTGGAGCAATGTTCTGAACTCAGCTCTCCCACCTCAGAGGCACAGGCCTTACACCTGGCCGGAGCACCAAGACCCTGTCAGCCACATGGCCAGGTAAGTGGGGAGTTTCTTGCCTTTGGGAAGTCTGAGGTCTTCTGCCGGTGTTCTGTTGGGGTTTTTCCACATGTAGATGTATTTCTGATGTATTTGTGGGGAGGAAGGTGATCTCCATATCTTACTCCTGCGCCATCTTGAAGGTCTCCTGCTGCTGCTCTCCCCCGGCAGTGGCGCTGCCTCTCTACTCTCTGTTTTTGCTCTCATAGTATTTGCTTACTCATAGCACCTGCATCCTCATCACATGCCTTTCTCAGCATCTCCCACGGGTTACCCTACTCTACCTTATGGACTCTGAACACTTCCATCTTAGCTTCTCCACAGTTACCAACATCATTCTCTAAGTGTTTTCTGGTTCAGATTTCTTAGAGTGGACATCTAATTTGTCTAGCTTATGTTTTATACTGGACCACTTCATGGGATGCTGACTAGTCTGTGTATCAGCAGTTTTAAGGGACAAGTACCAAACTCTGATCAATTAAATGTAACCCTAGTGAGCAGGGTTCTGCAGTAAGAGAATAGTGTACTGTGTCCTCAAAAGGAGTGTTCTGGGGTTATTGCTGTAAGGAATGCTGTGAGTGGGAAGATTTTATAATTTTTTAGAAGAAAATGATGAGGATGTTAATATAGCAAACATATCTAAATCAGAGGAAGTTTACTGACATTGACTATCATGGACATTGGTCCTGGAAGACATCATGTTTCCAAAGCTCCCACCATTGCTTTAAATGGGGTATTCTTAATCTTAAGTCCAGGGACTTGGATGCACATTGTGGGTCTATGAAGACATTATAGCATTCTGTGTTTAAGTGTTTATTAATAGCACATGAGTAGCTTTGGAGTTAGTAGTGGACCCCAAGTCTCTAAACACCATTTTTTAAAATTTTCAGATAAACATTTTTAGTTCCTTTTCCTGTTCCTTCAACTAAATATTATGTCATTCTTCATAGCATTTATGAAAATCAATTATGACTGTGGGTTTTTTCTTCCTAATTTTTAATCTTCATTCCCCCATTAAAATTAAGTGGCACTGTGGGAGGGACCTTTACTGTCTTGTTCACCACTTATTCCTAGTCCATTGATATCTTTTGGATAGAACAAGGTAGGGTCAAAGGGAGAAAATTGAGAAAAAATAATAAGTTAGTAACTGCTTGAGTCTGCTCTTTGGAATTTAGGGAAGGCCTAGGAGACTAAAGCCTTTTTCTACAAACATGAAACAGGGGGCTTTTGTACGTGGTAGGTCCCCATAGCGTGATGCTCGGTTCAATAGCTATAATTTTATTGTGTATTCTATGTTACTATGTTATTGTGTATTCTATTGTGTATTCTATGTTACTTAATCTTTCCTTCATTAATCATTACCAGGGACATCAAAAATATTGCCTCTTTTTGTGTGTGTGTGAAATAATTGAAGTTCAGAGAGTTCAAGCAACTTGCCTGAATGATACATCTTGGAAAAGACAAGTGCAATATTGTGAATGTGAAAGTGAGATGTGAATTTAGTCATTCAGATGATCAAAATGTATTTCTCTTACATATTTGGTCTTCTTCCATGGTTTCTGGCTCACAGCTCCCAAAACCCTTGGATTTTCCTGAATAATGGAAGCATTTTTTGTTATAATATTTAAGCTCTTGTCCTCAGTTCCTGAAATTGCTTCCAAGCCATAAAGGTGAAATGGGTGTCTTGTTATTTATAACAAGCCCTTTCCCACCACAACGCAGTTTATATTAAAGAGCTGACTTTTGGAAAGCATCTTAGGATGGGGGCTAGTTGCCAGGGGAACCCAACTTGACTAGAAAGGTGAAACTTTCAGTCCCAGCCCCTGATTTCTGTGGAGGTTAGAGGGGCTGAAGGTTGAATCAATCGCCAGTGGTCAATGATTTGATCAATCATGTCTATGTCACAAAGCCTTCATAATATCCTAAAGGAGGGGGTTAGGATAGCTTCCAGGTTGGTGAGCAAGGATACTTCCATGTGTCAATGAGCTGGACCCCAAACTCTATGAGGACAGAAGCTCCGTTTTTCAGAACCTCACCCTATGTATCTCTTTATCTGGCTGTTGACTCATATCCTTTATTATTCTTTGTAATAAACCAGTAATCTAGTAAGTAATCTGGTTTCCTGAGTTCTTTGAGCTGCTCTAGCAAATTAATCAAACTCAAGGAGAAGGGGTCATGGGAAACTGATTTATAGCCAGTTTATCAGAAGTACAGGTAACGACTTGGACTTGGGATTTACAACTGAAGTGGAAGGTGTTCTTGTGGGACTGAGCCCTTAACCCATGGAATCTGTTGCTCTCTCCAGGTAGATAGTGTCAGAATTGAGTTGGATTATAGGACACTAAGTTGGTGTCCCAGAATTGCTTGGCAGTATGGGGGATCCCCACCCACATTGGGTGCAGAACTCTCAACAAGAATGGGATTTGAACCCAGTTTTGAACTCAGTTATTGATGGGGTATGAGAAGGAGAATGAGGAAACTGGAGGGAGGGTATACAATTCAGTGACTGTACAAGTTTCAATAAACAAGAATTATCCTTGAAATAAATACAGACATTTATTCCATCATGCAAACATCTCTGAGCCTGCATTTTCACAGAACCTCTGTGTGATTCTGACAGTTAACATTTATTCAGGACTTACTTTACCAGGCATTGTTCTAAATAGTTAAGTGCTTTGCTCAGTGTTTCATAGCTGATAGGTGGCCAAGGCAGATCCAACTCCAGAAGCTAGGTTCTTAACCACTTACTATACTCTAGTGGCTTCTCTGAGTCAGATAGTTGTGCATCACGTTTTGAGAAACATGTAGATAAATAAGTACTGACTTTAGAGGCTCAGAGACAGTGGCTGCAGTAGCGAGGTGTGGTGCCTGGCACAAATCACCATGCAGAGTCTGTCTAAAATTAACATGAAAGGTGGCCATGATCAATAAAACCAAAAGCATAAACCAATACCTGGCACAACATGTGCAGTAAAAATTTGTGGAGTAAATAAATATTTATGAGGACAAGAGCAACTTTTCAGTCTTAGAGAAGAAGGACAATGCATTCGTTTAACCATGGAAATTTTGAAACCCAGAATTAGAATAAAATTTAAAAGTCATCAAGACCATCTCACCACCCCCCCCCAACCCCCACCACCCCAATCGATGATACAACCATCTTACAATATTTTAGGCCTGTAGTCAGTCAGTTAAAGAAAAAAGCAGCCTCTGGCTTGTAGTGAGACAATGAGAGAAAAGACCAGAAATCTGATCCAGAGAGAATTAAGGGGACTTTAAATGCCAGAGTCGAATAGACTCCTGATTGTAGCCAGGTATTTGAAGGACAAGAGGGAGAGAAATTAATACTTCAGTAATGATGGCTACAATCATCTGCTATCATAGAAAGATGCATGTGGACATGTGGGGCCAATGTGTGCCTACTGATCTCTCTCACAATTCCTTTTTTATTGTTCATCTTTTCCTGTTAGCTCACACAGCCAGTGTCTGAGGGACTGCGGCTCCTCTTGGGCCTGCCAATCTGACTGCTGTTGAGCAACCATGAAATACGAAGGTCCATGAGCCCTTTAATTGGACAAGTCCCAGTTAATACTGCAGTCGAGATGATGAGAGTCGGGGTAGGTAGGTGGAAGAGAGAAAGGCAAAATGAGAGAGAGAGAAAGAGAAAGAGAAAGAGAAAGAAAGAAAGAATCCATGAATGTCTTCTTCATAGAGAGAGGGGAAACAAATATAGGAAAAGAGCCACTGTACAAAATTCAGTCCAACCAACACTGGTGACAGATAGGACTTCAGGAGCCCCATACCCACTTGGGCAGGTGAATAAACTTTTCTAGTCTTCTAAGTCACAATGATCTGAGCTGGTGACATTGCTAATATTCACAGTCTACTTGATGCTCACTGGCTAGAAAGAATAATCTTAAACTACAGTTATTGAATCACAGAATTTGAGTGATAGATCTGTTATGCAAACTCAAGTCACCTCACTTCCAACCCAGAACTTCTTTTACTTAAAATGTTACATTAAGGTACTGATTTAAGATTAGTCCAATGTATAAACTAGCCATAGTCTCCTAAGAGTTTGGCTTATTCCTGGTTTAAAATAGAAATGTCCATTATAATTTATAATGGAAATACCAGGGTAGTTGAGAAGCATTTAATGTCCCTTATTAAAAATGAATAAACCAAAACCGACATTTTTGAAATTTGTATATTCAGCTGTTGAACAAATAGTGAATGTTTACTACATGGAAGAAAAATTGTGCTGGATGCTGGATGCTCAGGATTCAGTGATGACTAAGGTGGGCACATTCTCTGCCATTAATTAACATTCAGTTTAGGGAGGGAGGGAAAGAGAAGAGTAAGCAGAAGATTGCCATATCAGGGGATACGAGTAATGGAAGAGCAAGGGTAGTGAGTTATGGGAACACAGAAAGGAATATCTTGGTCAAATGCAGAAATAATTAAGGCTTCCTAGAGGCAGTGTCTTCTAGCCAGAGGCCTAAAGTATGAGCATGAGTTAGCCAAACAGGGTATGGAAAAGTATTCCAGGTAAAGAGAACAGTATGTCCAGACCCTATGGCACATTTAAGAAAAGAAAGCAGGTTCTTTCTGGCAGTACTATATGGAACTGCTGTGGACTGAGTGTTTCTGTCCTGCTAAAATTCATATCTTGAAGCCCTAATGCCCAGTGTGACAGTATTTGGAGGTGGTCCCTTTGGGAGGTAATTAAGTTTAGATGAGGTCATGAGGGTAGAGTCTCCATGATGGGATTAGGACCCTTAGAAGAAGATGAAGAGACCAGAGTGAGCTCTCTCTTTCTGCCATTTGAGGATACAGCAAGAAGGCAGCAGCCTACAAGCCAGGAAGAGGGCTCTCACCAGAACCTGACCATGTTGGCACCCTCATCTTGGACTTCCAGCCTCCAGAACTGCGAGAAATTGTTTGTTGTTTAAGCCACCCAGTATATGGTATTTGTTACAGTAACCTGAGCTGGCTGAGACAGGTATGATGAGAAAAACGTCAGGAGGTGAGGCTGGAGTAGTGACCGCAGACCAAAACATGAAATTCCTTGTAAGTCCTGTCAGTATAGTCTTTACACAAACAGAACTAGAGGACCTTTGCAGACTATTAGAGCTCACTTTTTAATGCTGCTTGCTGGGTAGACTTCACCCCTGCTATAACAGCTCTGCTGGGGCCTAGGACTCAGTCTTGCACTCCAAATCCCCATTCCAGTAACTGAGATTCTACCTTGATCTGAGCAAGCCCAATCCTGCACCCCTGTTTTGCTTCCAGCATCCAGGTCTCGATCGTCAGTGTTTGAATCCCAGCCAAGAACAAGTTCCAAGCATCTGAAGTCTCCTCTCAGACTAGGGTTCAACCTTTCTCTTTCTGAACCTAACAGAATTGGAGGCCTTTTCCTGAACCTGAGGCCATACTGGTTCATACTGCATACCCATGGAATTTTTTACCTCCATCTCATCATCGGCTCAGCAGGATCTCCATTTGAAATCAACTCACATCCTGACATTGTCATTCTGCCTGCCCGTTAACACCTGCTGGGCAGCCCAGGTGTGAACTGTGTCCATACTCAGGCTTCGCTTCATACCTCCATCTACCCCTTGCCTGCTTTTTCTTCTAGCACCAGAAGCTGAATCCAACTCTATAGGCCTTTGAATGTCATTTCTAGTCTATTCACTGCATCTAACCTGGCTTGACCGTGGTGTTTCTAACTAGCTCTTTCTATAACCGTTATGAAGTTCCACAAGGATAACTAAAATATTGCCTGAAACGATAGTGGCCAAATACCCAACAGGCGAAAAAGAACAGTAAAATAGAGTAGGTTTGATAATTCATAATGTTTGCAAATTAAGAGAAGGAATGGATTTTGGTATGGTCTAGCAGAGAGTTAAGGTTGCGTTAGTTCTTTCATTTATTTACTCAGCAGAAATTTAGAGGATAACTGCTTTGTGCCAGAAACTGCTTTAGGCTCTGAGATTTTGGCTGCAAACAAGGTAAAGATACACGGAGATTCTAGTCTAGGGGAGAAGGAAAATCTAAGATTTAAATTGTCATCTAGGGTAGACTAAAAGTGTTTCAGTGTGGTAGGAAGGCATGAAATGTATATCAGCAGAAACTGGTTCTTTAGAAGCAACCATTTAAGCATGGTCCACAAATGATGTTTAGGCTTTGGGGAATCCTGACACCTATCAGATCCCATTCAGTTCTGAAAACCTCTGTTGTGCTGGGTTCTTTTTGCCAGGAATCCTAAGGCAGAAGGTAGCGAGCAGATAGAAAATACTCCCAGAAGAATTGTTCAAGTTGCTTGCTTAGAAATATGATGCCACAGGTAGAACCAAAACCAACAGCAAGAGAGAGGGAGATGGATACAGCAGGAGTGTTTCTACTTTATCTGATGCTATGTTTAGTGACATCTCATCCCTCATGGAGACTCTTTTCTGAACATTTTCTTCCCTTATATATGGAGTATATTATTCAATGATTGTCAGCAGTGAGAAATGCATGGAGAGATAAAAAAAAGGAGTTGGCCTCTCGGTGACACTGTATAAGGAATCTATTTCTTTTATCAGAGAACCTGGACTCCAAAGAATGGATTCCATAATAACTATCCATCATCTGCACGGGAAGCACAACAAGCCCAGATGCCCGGTTAGCCAGCTACCTGGGCCTCCTCTCCTGTGGGAGAGTGTACTGTCCTTCCTTTCCTCCTGGGCCACAAGTATGTTAGTCTAAAGAGAGAGGAGAAGAGGCCTCAGGAGCTGCCAAAATGATGCAGTGGATAAGTTTGGTGCTAAACTGAAAGAGATAAGCTTTCTCTTTTCGAACATCAGTTGAGCTTGTATTAGGCAGGTCTGTCTCTTCCTGAGGGTCTCTCGAAAGGGTCTCTCCCTTTCAGATCAAACCCCTTTCTTCTCATATTGAATATAAGACAAATATTTCACGTGTTTATAAAAATAATAAGTTATCTCTAGGTAATAAGACAGCTGGTAATTTTTATTTTTTTTGTTTATCAGTATATTCTAAATAATATCTACTCAAGTAGTTCTTTAAAAAAATACATTTTTCTAAATTTGGTACTAGTGTAAGAGTGTAGATTAGTGTAACCCTCTTACAGGGCAATTTTAAGACATTCTTAACTATTCAAATGTAGATACTTTTTGTTATTGCAATTCTTTGTCCAGAATATATTCTAAAGAGTACTTCTCAGGAGTGTGCAAAGGTATACTTAGAAGAATGTCCATGATAGTATTTACAAAGCAAAACTGGAAATAGCCTAAATGTCTATCAGTAGACAATTCATTAAATAAATGATGACTTTTTCATACAAATACTCTATAACTATTAAAAGAAAATGGTAGATCTATATATGCTGAAATGGAGAGATCACCAAGTTGTTTTATTACATGAAAAAGCACGGTGCAGAAGGGAACTTCAGGGATTCTGTTTTATTTCTTGGTCTGGGTCCAGCTGGTTACATCTGAGCATTCAGCTTATAAAAAAATCGGAGTTCTAAACTTAAAATACGTGTTTTATATATATTTTTTCTGCATGCACATTATAGAAGAAAAATGTTAAAACAATATATAAAATATCATGTAATGCCCTTTGTGATTTGTGGTTTCAAAATGGCAAATATTTATATTAAATGCCTTGATATTTATACAAATTCTAGGATACACAGACACTATAAACAATGATGATCTCTGGAATGGAGAAAAGAAGTTAGGATATGTAGAATTTTACTTTTGGTTTTATATCTGTTGCAATTTTTGATTTGTGATAAGAGAAAAAAGTAGTTAAGATTATTTTAAATACTGGTACACATTCCTGGAAAAAGTAATATAAATCTCTGTCTTCATCACTTGAAGTCAACTATCAAGCCCTGTGGCAGTTTTTCCCTACCAGGTCTATGCTCTCCACTTCTAGAATTCATCACGATGTATCTGCAGTGCTCTGCTCTCATTCTTGGTGTACCAGACTCACTCTGCATTTTTCAAGACCTCCATTCCAAATCTAAGTGGGTGGGCGTCTGTTAAACAGCTGCTGCTTCCAAACTGAGAAAGGGCCACATTGCAAGCAAGAGGCCAGGGCAAGAATCATTCTGAGTGGAAAATGGCTTGGCAGGGTCCAGTGCTCTGGGATCCATCTGAGAGGAAACATCATTAATGTTAATCTAACTGAGCTCAGGGTGGAGGAATGGAAGCTATGGTTTCTGAAGGGAATGGCTTGAGCTAAGGGCGGGTTTTATTTGACAGAGACAATGAGGAATCACTTGCCTGTGCTAAGTGGAGACACTATTATCCTGAACGGATACATGATTTTCAGCTGCCGCCTTTGTTCTGGTGCAGACGAGCTATACAGAAGCAGTGAAGAGGTGGCGTCCCTGAGCCTCCCAGTGCCAAAGACTGTGCCCAAGTATGGGGTTAGGATTCCCACTGTGGGTCGAGGAATAGCAGGGTTGCATACACAGAACTGTTTATTTTTAGGTTTTGTAGGTATCCCTAAAATCACATCAACTAAATGCCGAAGAGTCCATTCACGGTAGCCTAGTGGTTAAGGGCAAAGGATTTGGGATCAGGCTGACCTATGTGTCAATCCTGATTTTTAACACTAAGTGGCTTTGTGACCTTAAATGAGTATCTAAACTTCAGCGTCTTCATCAAGAAAGGGGGAATGATAATATTTATCTTATTGCTGTTTTCGGTGGTTATTAACATTGGTAAGAGACATTTATAGCGATTACCATGTGCCACAGTACCTACGAGTTATATATAATTATAATAATTTTGCATGAGAGAAAATGGAAAATATAAGGATATGGCTAGAATGGAGAAGAAATGGGATTCAAACACAAGTCTGTCTGATGCAGAACCCAGTTTACCTTGAACGCTACTTTGTGCTAGAACTGTGTAGTTTAGTCCTATCAAAATGACAGTGTACTGCCGAGATCTCTTGAAAGGAAATATGCTTCCATCATTCTCTCAAAACTATGAAATTAACCCCCCTTTATAGCATTCACTTGGGATCTCAAATGGCTCAAAACATCAATGAAATTCTCAAGGACCAAAAACATTAAGATTGGGGACTTCCCTGGTGGCGCAGTAGTTAAGAATCCGCCTGCCAATGCAGGGGACATGGGTTTGAGCCCTGGTCTGGGAAGATCCCACATGCCGCGGAGCAACTAAGCCCATGCGCCACAACTACTGAACCTGCACTCTAGAACTCACAAGCCACAACTCCTGAGCCCGAGAGCCACAACTACTGAAGCCCACACGCCTAGAGCCCGTGCTCCGCAACAAGAGAACCCACTGCAGTGAGAAAGAAGTCCACGCACTGCAACGAAGAGTAGCCCCTGCTCGCCGCAACTAGAGAAAGCTGCGTGCAGAAACGAAGACCCACTGCAGCCATAAATAAATAAATAAATAAACAAATAAACAAACAAACATTAAGATTGCTCCACAGCTCACTCTCATGTTATTACAATGCCACCCTGCTAGTAACTGGTGACCCTGTGATCCACTGGCTAAACTAGACCAGTGCTACTAGAAGGTTCTCTGCAGGACAGGAGTATCAGTATCACCTGGGAGCTTTTAGAAACGCAAATGATGGCCCTACCTCAGACCTACTGAATTAGAAGCTAATTTGAAGGCTGGGCACTAGGAATGTGTTTTAACAAGCTCTCCAGGTGATTCTTATGCATACTAAAGTTTAAGAAGCACTGGGCCTAGAATGAGGGCAAGTCAGCTATAAAAAGGGAAGGAAGGAAGGCCAAGTTTCTATCCACATTACTGGAAGAGGGTCTTCTTTCTAAATGACCTGGTCCCTTTCTCCAGGTAATCTCAGTCGGAAATTATTTCTCCTTTATATGCTGTTTGGGGAGGGGAGGGAGGATGGTGTAGGCAGGAGGAGGAGGAATTAAAGTTAACTGCTTCCTAAAAGCTTGAGGGATTTTTCAGACACTAATAAGGCTCAGATAACCTGGAAAAGATATTTTCTTCTATTTTCTTTTGTTTTAAAATTTTCTGAGAGTGTCCTGTAGAGAAAAATGTATGCTCTGGAACAGGAGTCAGGAATCTGAGTTCTAATTATCTTTTCTTTCCATTCTCCATCATCTCAGGTCCTTCCCTCTCCTCTCTTTACCTCTTTCTCTTTCTTAATTCCCTATAGGTAGCTGGTCTGTTTGGGGAATTAATTGTGAATAAAGTAGAAATACCCCTACTCTCAATGAGAATACAGGCTTCTGAGGGGATAATGAGAAATAAATGGGCAAATGCGATGCAGTGTGATCCATGGACTGATCACAGAGTCTTCCCAGAGGAAGGGTTGGCTAGGATGAGATTTGGTTAGGCAAGAATTTTGAAGTGAGGTGAGGACTGGCGGGAGTATGGCCAAAGAAACTTAAAGGTGGGTGAACATGCAAAGAATTTTATAAAGGTCTCTTGGCTTGAGGAGAGAAGAAAAGGAGGGGTGGCTTGATAATAAGGCTCAAGAAACCACCAGCAGCTGGAAGAGGGGGGCCTTGAGCAATCAAGAAGTCAATCCCTCTCCCAGAGATAGATACAGCTCTAGGAGAAGGGTGAAGAAGAATGTTACTCTCTACTCTTCTTCCCTCCATCTCAAGTTAGCACTCATTAGGGAAACTCTAAGTTTCTGATCTATAGCATTTCTCGTTAACAGAAAAAGTGCACCTGTAAGAAATCCAATAAATTTGAAACTCAAATTTCATATAAAAGCACTTCATGGGTTGTCCTTTCCCAAGGCTGGGGGTCCATAGGGCAGTATTGCTTAGCAGTTACAAATACAAACGTTGGAGTTAGCCAGACAGAGATATATAGCATCAAATGCCCATACTGCCTCTTACTGCCTTTGTGTCCTTGTGCAAGGTTATTAAACTTGTCAGACTTGGACTTTCCATTTCCTTATCTGTATAATGCAAATAATAAGACCTACCTCCGGCAAATGTTGCAAAGATCAAATGAGATAATCTTGGCACTGGGTCTGGGTACATAGTAAGCCCTCAAGGGTTCTAATTAAAACACTCCTTGTCCTTTTATTCACTTGAGTGATCAGCAAGCACTTTATCCCTAGCCTATAAGAGAGTAAAAGGATCCCTTTTCTTTGCTCCAGGGGATTTGGGTAGAAAGAATATAATGTGTTGTGGGAACTTTAGAGATGAGAACTATTGGATAGAAGAATGGATTTATAGCATAGGCAACATCTGAGTTGAGTCTTGAAGGATATGCTGAAGAGGAAAAGGAAGTAATTATAGGATGTATTCTGAAAATAACTACAATTTATTGAGTGCTTACCAATTTCTGGGCATTGTTGTAGGCACAGTGCTTGTACTGATTCATTTTCTCTTCACAAAAACCCCAGGATATGGGTACCATCATTGTCCCCATTTTATGGAGCAAGAGACAGCAGCATAAAGAAGTCAAGTAACTTGCCCAAGGTTATATAACTATTAAGATATAAAGCCAAGTTTTGATTCTAAGTAGTCAGCCACAGAGGCTCTTAATCACTAGACTCATATTATGTTCTACTTAATTATACCTCCATTTTATTCCAAATTAATTTAAAAAAAGTAAATAGATGGGCTTGGATGGAGGATAAGGTGTTCGAAGGGGATTATTTGGAGAAATCGCCATAGAGAAGGGGATTAAAGTCTCTTTTGGGATGCACAGGTGAGGAGCAAAGATTTCTGAGAAGAAATATTTAGAAATAATAATTCCATGTGCTAGAAATAAGCCCTCTGTTGCCCTTATTTCGTTGCCTCACATTTATATGAACCAAAATATATTCCGCTCACACAAACCACTTCCACATCTTTTGTTTTTAATCTTTCCAACATAGGAGAACAAATTTAACAATGAGATTCTGTTTCTGTTCTGTACATGTGGAATAATTAAATTTGCATCCCACTTCAGCATTGGATCTGCTGTTTGAAGGGAAATGTATCAATTGGACACATGCCCCATGATTTCTAGTCTGCAAATAAGGCATTTGGAGGAGGGGGAAGAAAAGGCAACATCTTTCTCCCAAGCAATAATCACACTAAAATCTTCACTTAGCGACAGCTTGTTGGAGGCTGGATTAATTCCCATTTGAGAGGGACCAAAGGGGCAGGGAATCGAAGCAAGGAAGCTGGAGAAAAACAGTGCGTAATTATGGAAAGTCCCAGAGGACTCTGAAAGGAAAAGTTTGCAAGAGAGCTCAACTGGCAGATACCTGAAAAAGACCTTGCTTGGAAGCCTCGGGGACCTCTTTCAGTCTCTGTTTTATTTCTAAGGTCCTAATATCTTTTTCTATATAGAACCCAAGGACTTGACCTGATTCATGGAAGATACAAATGTTGTAGAGTGCAAATAATTGATGCATGGATTTGGGAGTGAGGAGATGAACTTGGACTTAAATCTCAGTCCTGACACTTTGTGTGTCTGTAAGACCTCGAGCAAGTTCCTTGCTTCTCAGAGATGCTTTCTTTCACTGTGTTTAAAAAAGGAAAAAAAAAGGAAAAATGTAGGATATTTATTTCTACTTTTTATTGAAGGTACAAATTTTTAAAAAAATGAATAACATGTTAACGCTCTTGATACATATTAAATACTCAAAGAATGTTTTTCTAAATTCTCTTTCCTTTCAGTGTCACTCCTATATTTCTGTTTCTAAAATGTACCATTATTTTGTTTAAACAAACTCTACTTTTAATTGTAAGGGTGGTGGGAGAGAAATTGATGCAGAAGAAGCTGCTTATCTAATGGCAATAGTCTAGGGCATTAATAGGGATAATTTTACTAATAACTAAGATATTGTATTAAAAACAAAAACAGAAGTCTCACCCGGTGATTACCTTCACTCTTCCTTTTTAAATTAACTAATTAATCTATTTATTTATTTAGTTTTGGCTGCATTGGGTCTTTGTTGCTGCGCGCAGGCATTCTGTAGTTGTGGCGAGAGGGGGCTACTCTTTGTTGCGGAGCGGGGGCTTCTCATTGTGCTGGCTTCTCTTGTTGCGGAGGACGGGCTCTAGGTGCGCATGCTTCAGTAGTTGTGGAACACGGGCTCAGTAGTTGTGGCTTGCGGGCTCTAGAGCGTAGGCTCAGTAGTTGTGGCACACGGGTTTAGTTGCTCTACGGCATGTGGGATCTTCCCGGACCAAGGATCGAACCTGTGTCCCCTGAACTGGCAGGCGGATTCTTAACCACTGCGCCACCAGGGAAGCCCTACCTTCGTTCTTGTACTGACCTCAGCTTATGTTTTTCCCCCTGGCTCTTTATCCTCTTCCAAGAAGTTGAATGAGTAAACTTTTCTTCAACTATTTGTATTTTCCACTACCCTGTAATCTACATGACAGCAGAATCTGTGTCTGATTTGCTAATGCCTGTATCACTGTTCCTTCTCCCAGAATCTAGAATGTAAGTAAACAAGCATGTATAGCATGAACAAGTGAATGATATTTTTTTGCCCTTATGGCCTTTCAAACCTAAAGTTTCTGAAAGAACAAGGAAAGAGAACAGTAAAGAATGTTTGGTCTTGCTGGGGTGAAGTAAAGAGCCAAATTCTTATTTGGTCAATCAAAGAGAAGTTTGAACCTGACACTCCTCATCCCAAATTCTAGAGATAAGAATTTTTTTCTGAGTGAAAATGAAGTGGTTTTTTTTTTTTAATGATTCCCATTACATTAAACACTAGCCAGCTTATCAAAATGCAGAAGTAATAAAATTTTTCGTAATTGAAAAGTGGTTTTTGTTTGTTCTGTAAACATAATGGTTTCAAGCACTTTATCTTCCTTGCCTTCCCTTCCCTCTACTGTCTGTGGTGTGGAGAATGGATCAGACAGACCCAGAAGTGGAAGCAGGGGACCCCTAGATAGCAGCTGTGTAGGGGATTTCTAATGACATCCTTGATGAGGATGGAGCAGAGCAAATAGAAAGAAAGTAAATTTGGAATATATTTTGCAGTAGACCTGAAAGAACCAGAAGAGCTTTGGAGGCAGAGAATGAGAAAAACCAGTGTATTAAGGTTGACTCCTAAGATGTTTGATCTGAGCTAGCAAGTGGATATTGGTGCCATTTACTGAGAGTAGGAATTTTGGGGGAGGAAAAGACTTTTTTCTTTTTTCTTTTACTTTTTTGGTTGAGGTAGGGGACTGGTGAAATATGCACATCACTTTTGTTAACTTTTTCTGCTTGATGATACTGTTTGTGATGCCTATCACAGCAAAGAGGAATTTTTTATTTGGCAGTTAGCATTATGAATATAGAATTCAAAGGTGAGCTCTGGTCTGGCAATGCATTTGAGCTTCTTCAGCATAAAGGTGGTGTTCTAAGCCATGATGTTTGATATATCTGCTCTTAAGAAATTTTATCTTCCTCTCTTGAATGAGGACCAGTCTCAACCAAGTCCAGTGGGTATTCAGGTTCCAAAAGTGGACTCATGTATCTTGCAATCAAAATAACATGCATCCTAACCTCATGAATTCAAGGGAAAATATTGGGAGAAGTTAAAGGTTTAAAGACAGTATTACTGGAGCTAAACTTAGAAATTGTTTAAAAGTTTGTGGAATATCCTTAGGTTTACAGAATCATAGAATTTTAGGGTTACATGGTAACTTAAACTTTTAGACTATTATCCCTTTGAAGAAGAATAACTTTTAAGAATAACTCTGTACAAAATCCCTGGTAAGTTATTAAAATGTCAGTGCTTATACACTTCCTTTGATTGGGGAAGTGTGTTTGCTTGCATTTACTTCTGTTATTTGGATCATAAAGAATTAGCATGATCTTTTCCCATAATCTGTAGATATTTGAAGACAATGATGTTATCTCTTTTTTCCACCAGTATTTATATCCCTAGGGTTTTTTTTTTTAGCCTTTTCTCAAATCATGATCATTTTAGTCTCTTCATATCCTCCTCATCTCTTCTCTAAATGAGCTACCATTTTTTGTAGATAGCCCTCAAAAAGTTTGTATTTCAAGATATGTTATAATGTTAAGATATTTCTGATGATCAACAGATGGGACATTTGGTTGAAAGAGACGTTTGGAAGTACTGCTGCTCATAGAGTAGGGGATTTGTCATGCTTTTAACTCTTCTGGCCACCTGTATTTTTTCTTCTCCCCATGGAAAGGAGAAGTTCTTCACTAATCTAAAGAACTACATTTTACAAGTAGGCAGAGACACTGATCAAAGTTAATGTTTATAAATGGAATCTTGCAGTAGGCAACTCTGCTGAGGTATACAGGTCTGAGCACTGTCTGATTTTTTTCTGTTTTGCCTCTGAATGGATCAGGGAGACATGTCTCATCCATGCATCTGTCTAGGTAACAAACTAGGTGACTATTCTTCCAGACTTACTTAGTTTGCTCTCCTCTGTAGGCATGTCTGAATATATGGATTCCAGTATAGAGATTTAAAGTAGGAGGGAGGTTGGAGACCTGCTTTAACTTCACATCTAAGTCATACTCTTTTACTCCCCTATTTGCCACAGCCCTACAAAAAAAAAGAAAATTCGGATATTCACTCAGTGATTTATAAATGGGTGTTTTGCTTCCTATGTAGCTAATTTTCTTTTAATATCTGTGGCATTGGGCAAAACTGCCAAAGGCAGACTGGTGAGCAGTACTCCAGTTCCCCCAACAAGAATGAAACATTTTCCATCTCCCACAAGTGAACTTCATTGATGAAGCTCCCTGCTTTACACAAATTCACATCGATTTCCTCTCTCTGTTTTCTTCATCATTTATAGCCCATAACCATAGACTTAAGTGCTAAATTATTTTCTGCCTCAAATATGTTAGTAATTGTTTTATGTCCCCTAATTAAATTATAACATCCCTGAAGGTAGTACTAGTCACTATATTTGAATTTATTTTTTGTAATCCCCTAGTGGGTGAACATAGAGCTGACAATCTACTGTAAAGTCCACAAAACTTCTTAATATTATTTTAAAAACCACCGTTTGATATTAAGTTCACAATGTTAAAAATCCACCTTTTCTTCTTTTAAATGTAAATACATAAAGTCATATCCTGGTAAATGGAAGACATCAATAAAATGCTGGGTGTGGAGAGTTTTGAAGGTGAACTGCATCAAAGTTAAGATGGGCTTAGCACATTTAATTTGAAAAATTACTCTGCTTCCAAAAATACAAAGAAGATTATTATTTTCTTGTTTTAAGGCAAACACAGCCATTTCCTCCAGCTCTTGCCCCTCACCTACCCCTTGTGTTTCCTATCCCTTCACTGACCTGCTCTCCTCCCCCATCTCCTGTGCTTTCCATACCTGAGTTACATGACCTGGAGATGCATGCAAAATATTTCTAGTTCACAAAATACAATCCATCAACACCTTTTTTTTTTATTGCTCAGAAAAGAATCCATTTTAGCTGGGAAAGTAGATACATCAATTTAAGTGGAAGATTTTTGACAGTTTAATTCAAATTAAGTCCACTTTGTTCAATTAGAGGGAATCTGAGAGGGGATGTAAGAGTATGGTGGGGGGAGGGGGGAGATAAGCATGTCCTATTAGAGGAAAACAAATGTACTTTTCTACATTAAATTTATCTGTGGAGATTTTTAGTTAAAAAAAAATGACATCATAACAAGTTGATAATTTATGTTCCCTCAACAAATGGTGAATTACTCACTTCATTTTATATTGCTCTTTCTTTGCTTTTGGCTGGATCCTGACAGTCCTGAGAGATTACAGGGAGAGGGAAAGAGGCACAACTCCTTTCCAACTCTGGAGTTGCCTATTCGAGCTTCGCCATGATTCATTTAATGAAGTTTTTGCTAAAAGGCTTGATCAATGCATAATGGCATTGACATTTTCCGGACCTAAAGTGGTGAATTTGAAATGAGAAAGCCTGTACAATACAGTGTTTTTGAGCTTCTAAGATTTTTGGTCTTCAGAGTTCAACTATCTTAATATGTGGTCCTCAAATAGTGTTTGTCATAGCCTGACTTTTGAAGATGAATCTGACACACTAATCTCTGCAAAAAAACCCCACAAACTCTAAGTCAGCAATCAGAAATAATAATGCCTACAAAACTTTGGAAAGTAAAGTAAATGAGGCAAACAGACTGGAGTAAGGCAATTGGGAGGGGTAGGGGCTAGGTAAAAACAGAGAGCACGTATTTCATCTAAAAGGAGAAATGAAAACAGTACCTATCTTTTGCTTATTGTTGTCATTGAGAAAGTGTAGCCATAGTTTTATTGGATCTTCCAGTGTTTCAAAGAGAATACGAAAAAAAAAAAAAACACCCAGATTTATAATGTGCAATCTTCCAACTTTTAGATGTCAGCTCAGGCCATATAAAACATGTCTGGAACTGAATTTCATTTATGCACCTCCATTGTATGCTACTGTTCTAGAGCGTTATACAGAGCTAGCAAATATATACTCTGCTTGACACTGCTTCTGTCTCCTATGCTCATGGCAGATGCTGCTCATTGATCACAGAATTCTTCCCCCACAGAGTCTAGAAATGAACTTAGAGTTCTTCCTAACAGGCATTGCAAGCAGCCACTACCAACCATTCATAGTGGGTATGTAAGAAGAAATCCCAGACAAGTGAGACTTAGTCATGTATTCAAAGAATTCCCTGTGTATGACAGATTTTAAAACTTGCATAAAAAATTGGGTCAGACATTAAATTACAGTAATTATACCTGATTATTTGATTGTCTTGTTCAACTTATAAATCGTGGTGAAATATTTTCTAATTTGAGTCACTAAGAGTCTTATGAGGTAGGACAGAAATCGTGTCTATATTAAAATGAAGAAAACAAATGTTCAGAGAAGTTAAGTGAGTTGCCAAAGATCAGACATTTAGTAATTAGAGGCATAAGAAATAGTAGCTCAGGTAGCTGGGGATCTTTAATAATAATTTAAAAATCACAGAGAAAAATCCACAGGGAAAGAATTAAGCTCACAGTACGGAAACAAAAAGAAGCAATGAAAGGTTCCGCTGAGGGCATGAGTTAACCCACATCCACCTTAATTACCAAATACAGTTGGGGAAACAAATGCCTGTGCTCTCCGAGTAAACCTACACTATTGGAGTTGAGTGGCCATACTTTATGGTGACCCTTCTTATTCTCTCTTGGTTGTCATTAACCAGAGTTGGAGGGAGAGAAGGAGACATTGATATCGGAAAGAGAAAGATACACAGAGACACACAGATCAGAGTTTCAAAGAGCTCTTCTGGTTTTAGCTGGTCATCTTACAGAGAAGCCATAGGGAAGGCAGGACTTTAAGTGTTCCTTCTAACCTTTATTTCCCACCTGGGTAATTGCATTGCCTGTCTGCCATAGTGACTATCCAAGTGTTTTCTTTCAGGATTTGTAAAATAATTAACCTGATTCCTCTCCATATGTGAGAGAATCATCTGATGGAGGCATAACTGTCCCTAGTCCCTTCAACAAATAGAGTTGCTCTAACCCTCATCACCATTCCTCAAATACAAGGCTGCTGTGATGCTGATGATGATGGTGATGATAATGAATGGTTATATTTGTAATTCTTCCTACTTGTGCAGTTTTATTGAACTGTAACATGTTTCACATATTGTTTTATATTGGATTGTCACAAAAACCTTCTTAGGTAAACAGAGCAGGTAGTATGAGAGGTGGAAAGATCGATGCTTGCAGTCTTCACCAATTAAATGTCAAAATCAAATAAAAGCAATAGCAAAGGCTAACATTTGCAATGTGGGAACACAGGGAGGGGGATCTTAAGACAAATACTGGCAGACACAATAGAATTGTACACCAATTTAATAGCTGTTAGAACCCTAAACACACACACTCATTTCAGTTCAGTAATTCTTGGCTTTTAGAGTTAATTCTTTTAGATTAATAATCCTTATGGTTACCAGAGGTGATTAGATTAAGACAAGCCAATTACCTAAGTTGACTTTGGGGGAATGTGGTACTATTTGTGCACAGGGTGAGGCATGGAAAATTTTTCAAAATATTTTTTCCTTAACCCCAATTCTGTGACATTTCAAGAATATGTTTATGTGTGCGGTGAGATGTTTCAGCTGTGATTAGTCCTGAATATTCACCATATCCAGAAAAATGAAATTTGTTTGGCCCTGTTCTATGATTACTATTCACACAAATAATTTTGTTGATATGACAGTATTCTTAATTACCTTCAGCAATCCCATTCTTTCCCAAGATATCTAGTCAGGCATTATGGTATTACTTATGCCAACTTCGAAATCCCATTTTATTGAAAGCTGTTCTATTTAATACTTTGAACTTAAATCCAATAGCCCTTTAATAAACTTTATGTAGACTGCTTGTCATATTGTCCCACATCACAAATATTTTAATGATTTTTAATTTTAAAAATTACATAACTTTTTATCCTAAAGTTAACATCACTCTGTTAGTAACTTAGGGTCATCGAACCCTGTAAAATTCATTCATCTGTCTATTTATCCATCCTACCAACTATGCATCCATCCATCTTTTCAATCATGCTATCAGTTAAAAATATTTCTTGAGTGCTAACTATAAGCCAGAACCTGGTGAACAAGACACAGTCCCTACCTGGGGGTGATTATTGTCTAGTATGTAGGTCTCAACCGAAGTCATTCATGAGGATTTTCAAACATATGGACACCTGGGTCTCAGCCCAGAAATTTTGATTCAGGTTTTGACACTTGCCATAATAAAATCCTAAAAAAGAATACTATTACAGATGCTGCCTGGAAGGAGGGTAAAGTCCAGTTGAATCTGGGGGCATGGGCAGTGCCCAGCCCTGGAGAAGCAGAGCAAAGAGTCTGATATTTCATTTTTGGAGCGGTACACTTGGCAAAAAGAGCAAAGTATGAATCTCTGCCTCTTTTCCTGTCTTCTCCACTTTCATCCTCCAAGTTTCTCAAGCCAGAATTTTGCACTTCATGACATGCAGTGCTACCTCCCTCAATTCCCAGTCCTGTCACTTCCAGTCAGTTTCTAAGAACTTTCAACTGCATCTCCAAATATCTTTTGATGTTTTGAGAGTTGTGAGACTTTTCCCCCCATCTCTACTGCCACTTGTCTAATCCATGATCTCTTTCCAGCAACACTGTGCATCCTGTTTTTTTTTTCTTTTTTAAACATTTTTATTGGAGTATAATTGCTTTAAAATGGTGTGTTAGTTTCTGCTTTATAACAAAGTGAATCAGCTGTACATATACATATATCTCCATATCGTCTCCCTCTTGGGTCTCTCTCCCACCCACCCTATCCCACCCCTCTAGGTGGTCACAAAGCACCGAGCTGATCTCCCTGTGCTATGCAGCTGCTTCCCACTAGCTATCTATTTTACATTTGGTAGTATATATAAGTCCACGCCACTCTCTCACTTCATCCCAGCATACCCTCCCCTCTCCCCGTGTCCTCAAGGCCATTCTCTACATCTGCGTCTTTATTCCTGTCCTGCCCCTAGGTTCTTCAGAACCATTTTTTTTTTTTTTTTTTTAGTTACCATATATATGTGTTAGCATATGGTATTTATTTTTCTCTTTCTGACTCACTTCACTCTGTATGACAGTCTCTAGATTGATCCACCTAACTACAAATAACTCAATTTTGTTTCTTTTTATGGCTGAGTAATATTCCATTGTATATATGTGCCACATCTTCTTTATCTGTTCATCCGTCGATGGACACTTAGGTTGCTTCCATGTCCTGGCTATTGTTAATAGAGCTGCAATGAACATCTGGTACATGACTCTTTTTGAATTATGGTTTTCTCAGGGTATATGCCCAGTAGTGGGATTGCTGTGTCATCTGGTAGTTCTATTTTTAGTTTTTTGAGGAACCTCCATACTGTTCTCCATAGTGGCTGTATCAGTTTACATTCCCACCAACAGTGCAGGAGGGTTCCCTTTTCTCCATACCCTCTCCAGCATTTATTGTTTGTAGATTTTTGGATGATGGCCATTCTGACTGGCGTGAGGTGGTAGTACAACCTCATTGTAGTTTTGATTTGCATTGCTCTTATGATTAGTGATGTTGAGCATCCTTTCATGTGTTTGTTGGCAATCTGTATATCTTCTTTGGAGACATGTCTATTTAGGTCTTCAGCCCATTTTTGGATTGGGTTGTTTGTTTTTTTGATCTTGAGCTGCATAAGCTGCTTGTAAATTTTGGAGATAAATCCTTTGTCAGTTGCTTCATTTGCAAATATTTTCTCCCATTCTGAGGGTTGTCTTTTGGTCTTGTTTATGGTTTCCTTTGCTGTGCAAAAGCTTTTAAGTTTCATTAGGTCCCATTTGTTTATTTGTGTTTTTATTTCCATTTCTCTAGGAGGTGGGTCAAAAAGGATCTTGCTGTGATTTATGTTGTAGAGTGTTCTGCCTGTGTTTTCCTCTAAGAGTTTTATAGTGTCTGGCCTTACATTTAGGTCTTTAATCCATTTTGAGTTATTTTTGTGTATGGTGTTAGGGAGTGTTCTAATTTCATTCTTTTACACGTAGCTGTCCAGTTTTCCCAGCACCACTTATTGAAGAGGCTGTCTTTCTCCATTGTATATTCTTGCCTCCTTTATCAAATATAAGGTGGCCTTAGGTGCATGGGTTTATCTCTGGGCTTTCTATCCTGTTCCATTGATCTATATTTCTGTTTTTGTGCCAGCACCATACTGTCTTGATTATTGTAGCTTTGTAGTACAGTATGAAGTCTGGGAGCCTTATTCCTCCAGCTCCATTTTTCTTTCTCAAGATTGCTTTGGCTATTCGGGGTCTTCTGTGTTTCCATACAAATTGTGAAATTTTTTGTTCTTGTTCTGTGAAAAATGATAGGGATTGCATTGAATCTGCAGATTGCTTTGGGTAGTATACTCATTTTCACAATGTTGATTCTTCCAATTCAAGAACATGGTATATATCTCTCCATCTGTTTGTATCATATTTAATTTCTTTCATCAGTGTCTTATAGTTTTCTCCATACAGGTCTTTTGTTTCCTTAGGCAGCTTTATTCCTAGGTATTTTATTCTTTTTGTTGCAGTGGTAAATGGGAGTGTTTCCTGAATTTCTCTTTCAGATTTTTCATCATTAGTGTATAAGAATGCAAGAGATTTCTGTGCATTAATTTTGTATCCTGAAACTTTACCAAATTCATTGATTAGCTCTACTGGTTTCTGGTAGCATCTTTACAATTCTCCACGTATAGTACCACGTCATGTGCAAACAGTGACAGCTTTACTTCTTCTTTTCCGATTTGGATTCCTTTTATTTCTTTTTCTTCTCTCATTGCTGTGGCTAAAACTTCCAAAACTATGTTGAATAATAGTGGTGAAAGTGGACAACCTTGTCTTGTTCCTGGTCTTAGAGGAAATGGTTTCAGTTTTTCACCATTGGGAACGATGTTGGCTGTGGGTTTGTCATATATGACCTTTATTATGATGACGTAAGTTCCCTCTATACCTACTTTCTGGAGGGTTTTTATCATAAATGGGTGTTGAGTTTTGTCGAAAGCTTTCTCTGCATCTATTGAGATGATCATATGGTTTTTCTCCTTCAATTGTCAATATGGTTTATCACGTTGATTGATTTGCATATATTGAAGAATCATTGCATTCCTGGGATAAACCCCACTTGATCATGGTGTATGATCTTTTTAATGTGCTGTTGGATTCTGTGTGCTAGTGTTTTGTTGAGGATTTTTGCATCTATGTTCATCAGTGATATTGGCCCGTAGTTTTCTTTCTTTGTGACATCTTCATCTGGTTTTGGTATCAGGGTGATGGTGGCCTTGCAGAATGAGTTTGGTAGTGTTCCTCCCTCTGCTATATTTTGGAAGAGTCTGAGAAGGATAGGTGTTAACTCTTCTCTAAATGTTTGATAGAATTCGCCTGTGAAGCCATCTGGTCCTGGGCTTTTGTTTGTTGGAAGATTTTTAATCACTGTCTCAATTTCAGTGCTTGTGATTGGTCCGTTTATATTTTCTATTTCTTCCTGGTTCAGTCTCGGAAGGTTGTGTGTTTCTAAGAATTTGTCCATTTCTTCCAGGTTGTCCATTTTATTGGCATAGAGTTGCTTGTAGTAATCTGTCATGATCCTTTATATTTCTGCAGTGTCAGTTGTTACTTCTCCTTTTTCATTTCTAATTCTGTTGATTTGAGTCTTCCTTTTTTTCTTGATGAGTCTGGCTAATGGTTTATCAATTTTGTTTATCTTCTCAAAGAACCAGCTTTTAGTTTTATTGATCTTTGCTATTGTTTCCTTTATTTCTTTTTCATTTATTTTTGATCAGATCTTTATGATTTCTTTCCTTATGCAACCTTTGGGATTTTTTTGTTCTTCTTTCTCTAATTGCTTTAGGGTTAAGGTTAGGTTGTTTATTTGAGATGTTTCTTGTTTCTTGAGGTAGGATTGCATGGCTATAAACTTCCATCTTAGAACTGCTTTTGCTGCATCGGGTTGTTGTGTTTTCATTGCCATTTGTTTCTAGGTATTTTTTGATTTCCTCTTTGATTTCTTCAGTGATCTCTTGGTTATTTAGTAGTGTATTGTTTAGCCTCCATGTGTTTGTATTTCTTACAGATTTTTTCCTGTAATTGATATCTAGTCTCATAGCATTGTGGTCTGAAAAGATACTTGATACGATTTCAATTGTCTTATATTTATCAAGGCTTGATTTGTGACCCAAGATATGATCTATCCTGGAGAATGTTCCATGAGCACTTGAGAAGAAAGTGTATTCTGTTGGTTTTGGATGGAATGTCCTATAAATATCAATTAAGTCCATCTTGTTTAATGTATCATTTAACACTTGTGTTTCCTTATCATTTTCATTTTGGATGTTCTGTCCATTGGTGAAAGTGGGGTGTTAAAGTCCCCTGCTATGACTGTGTTACTGTCAATTTCCCCTTTTATGCCTGTTAGCATTTGCCTTATGTATTGAGGTGCTCCTACATTGGGTGCATAAATATTTACAATTTTTATATCTTCTTCTTGGATTGAGCCCTTGATCATTATGTAGTGTCCTTCTTTGTCTCTTGTAATAGTCTTTATTTTAAAGTCTATTTTGTCTGATATGAGGATTGCTACTCCAGCTTTCTTTTGATTTCCATTTGCGTGGAATATCTTTTTCCATCCCCTCACTTCCAGTTTGTATGTGTCACTAAGTCTGAAGTGGTTCTCTTGTAGAAAGCATATATACAGGTGGTGTTTTTGTATCCATTCAACCAGTCTGTGTTGGAGCATTTAATCCACTTACATTTAAGGTAATTATTGATATGTATGTTCCTATTACTCTTTTCTTAATTGTTTTGGGTTTGTTATTGCAGGTCTTTTCCTTCTCTTGTGTTTCCTGTCTAGAGAATTTCCTTTAGCATTTGTTGTAAAGCTGGTTTGGTGGTGCTGAATTCTCCTAACCTTTGCTTGTTTGTAAAGGTTTTAATTTCTCCATCTAATCTGAATGAGATCCACGCTAGGTAGAGTAATCTTGGTTGTAGGGTTTTCCCTTTCATCACTTTAAATACGTCTTGCCACTCCCTTCTCACTTGCAGAGTTTCTGCTGAGAGATCAGCTGTTAACCTTATGGGGATTCTCTTGTATGTTATTTGTTGATTTTCCCTTGCTGCTTTTAATATTTTTTCTTTGTTTTTAATTTTTGATAGTTTGATTAATATGTGTCTTGGCGTGTTTCTCCTTGGATTTATCCTGTATTGGACTCTCTGTGCTTCCTGGACTTGATTGACTATTTCCTTTCCAATAATTAGGGAAGTTTTCAACTATAATCTCTTCAAATATTTTCTCAATCCCTTTCTTTTTCTCTTCTTCTTCTGGGACCCCTATAATTCAAATGTTGGTGCATTTACTGTTGTCCCAGAGGTCTCTAAGACTGTCCTCAATTCTTTTCATTCTTTTTTCTTTATTCTGCTCTGCAGTAGTTATTTCCACTATTTTATCTTCCAGGTTACTTATCCGTTCTTCTGCCTCAGTTATTCTGCTATTGATTCCTTCTAGAGAATTTTAATTTATTTTATTGTGTTGTTCATCATTGTTTGTTTGCTCTTTAGTTCCTCTAAGTCCTTGTTAAACATCCCTTGTATTTTCTCCATTCTATTTCCAAGAGTTTGGATCATCTTTACTATCATTCCTCTGAATTCTTTTTCAGGTAGACTGCCTATTTCCTCTTCATTTGTTTGGTCTGGTGGGTTTTTACCTTGCTCCTTCATCTGCTGTGTATTTCTCTGTCTTCTCATTTTGCTTAACTTATTTTGTTTGGGGTCTCCTTTTCTCAGGCTGCAGGTTTGTAGTTCCCATTGTTTTTGGTGTCTACCCCCAGTGGGTAAAGTTGATTCAGAGGGTTGTGTAGGCTTCCTGGTGGAGGGGACTCATGCCTGTGTTCTGGTGGATGAGGCTCTATCTTGTCTTTCTGGTGGGCAGGACCACATCTGGTGGTGCGTTTTGGTTTGTCTGTGACTTTTTAATGATTTTAGGCAGCCTCTCTTCTAAGGGGTGAGGTTGTGTTTCTGTCTTGCTTGTTGTTTGGCATAGGGTGTCCAGCACTGTAGGTTGCTGGTTGTTGAGTGGAGCTGGGTCTTAGCGTTGAGATGGAGATCTCTGGGAGAGCTTTTGCTGTTTGATATTACATGGAGCTGGGAGGTCTTGGTGAACCAGTGTCCTGAACTCGGCTCTCCCACCTCAGAGGCACAGGCCTGACACCTGGCTGGAGCACCAAGACCCTGTCAGCCACATGGCCAGGTTCGTGGGGAGTTTCTTGCCTTTTGGAAAGTCTGAGGTCTTCTGCCAGCGTTCAGTAGGTGTTCTGTAGGAGTTGTTCCACATGTAGATGTATTTCTGATGTATTTATGGGGTGGAAGGTGATCTTCACATCCTACTCTTCCACCATCTTTAAGGTCTCCCCTAACTGGTTTATCTTTCTCTAATCTTGAACTTTTAAACATGTAAGTTTGATCACATCACATCCCTACTTCAAACCTTATAATAACTTGTTACTGTTTATACAAACAAATCTTTAAATTTTATTAAAATATATGGGGTATTACATGAGGTCCTGGACCAACTATCTTATCTTGAGTCTCCCTCAGTGTGCTTCAAACTTTCCATCAGTGTTAAGAGAGAGGCATTTTTAACCTTCTCTCCTCATGGTCCACAGTCATCTATCCATGGTGATAGATTGTGCAAATTCTTCATTGCTGCCCACATCCATGTTGTTTTCTATGTAAATCTGCAATGCCCTTCCATTGTGTGTGAGGTGTATTTCCCTGCTTTCTATGTAACTTCCTTCAGCCAATAGAATGGGGTGAAAATGATAGGGCTGTCCTGAGGCTCAGCCTCAAGATGACTTGTGTATTCCTCCTTGTGCTCTTATGCTTAAGTGCACACCGTGAGAAGAACATTCCCAGGCTGACCTGCTGTTCCCAGGAGGAGAATGAAGGTACAGGGGACAGAATCCCCTTTTCTTTCTGGTGGGCAGGACCACGTCCGGTGGTGTTTTTTGGGGTGTCTGTGACCTTGTTATGATTTTAGGCAGCCTCTCTGCTAAGGGGTGAGGTTGTGTTCCTGTCTTGCTAGTTGTTTGGCATAGGGTGTCCAGCACTGTAGCTTGCTGTTTGTTGAGTGGAGCTGGGTCTTAGCATTGAGATGGAGATCTCTGGGAGAGCTTTCACCATTCTATATCAGTACACCCCTATACAGCCCTCAGACTCAAGAGATAAATAATAGGCTTACTGAGGTATGCTGTTTGTTTTTTACATAGCATTGACATGTCTGTGACTGATTTATCCACCTTGCAGAGTAGGATTTGCTAGTTCCTACCATGCCCCATAACCTCAGGGTTGTGGTGAAAAAACATAAGCATGTTCTGCAGCTCTGGATATATGGCTTGAAAGTTACTTGATCTAGGATAGTGACTTTATCTCAGAGACTCAGTTTCCTTAATTGAATGAGGATTTTAAAATTCCTCTCTCTCTCCTTCAAGTGAGAATAAAGTAAGGATATGAAAAAGGGCTTTACAAAGTATGAAGCACCTGCGCTCTGTGGGTTGAAAGACTTTCTCCCACCTCCACCTTACAAGACCGTAGTCACCACCAAACCTTCTGGTCGTTTGCTCCATTTCCAAAGAGGGACAACCTGTCTGGGCCTGGAGTATTTCTTTACAAGTGGGATTTATGGCCTTTTAAACTTTGAATCACTGTGTGTAATAAAGAGTCTTGCAGGCCTGAGTGGTATCCAATCTCATAATTGCTGGAGTAACTCAATCATTTTCAAATATGCGGTTTCAGCAGCTAGAGAACTTGTGAACTGTGCAGGCTTTACCCAGTGTGGCATCACCACCATCAGGCTGGGCCCTCAGGCAAGCCCTCTCAAGTTCCTAAGTGCTACAGAAATCTGGAGCAGATAAGCTAATAAATGGAGTCTTTACCTTTTCTAATTTTGCTTTCCTAAATTAATTTTTCTAGGTATGTACCTAGAAAAGGAGGAGGGGCTAACCCCAGCTCTGTGGAGCTATGGTTTAAAAGGGAGTTAGTACACCTTCTTAGTTTTCCAAATTAAACCTTGTTGTGTATGTGTTTGTATTTGTGTATGTGTGTGTACATGAAAGGGAGGTGGATGTTTGGGTGAGGATGGGGAGAATAAAAGAAGTAAAATGGAGAAGAAATCTTCTTTCATTTTTTTTTTCTTTTTGTTAATATCAGGAATTTTAGTCTGGGAAATAACTCAAAAGTACTTTAAATTTATCGCATGTTCCCTGGTTACTCACACTTCTGAGAGAGAATGAACAAGTTATTCCCTTTACCTTTCAAATCTTTGTTTTATTTTTTCTCCTGTCTCCCTCCCTTTCTCTGCTACACACACACACATACCACACAACTTTTTTGATTACTCATCCTTCAAGTCTTAATTTGGACAATGGTACTTGGTGGTTAAGAGTTCAAGCTTTAGAGACAGACCACCTGATGTTAAATCCTTGATTAATTTAGGGAAAGTCACTCAACCTCTTGGTCACACAATGTCTTCATGTGCAGAATAAGGTAATAATAATAGAATCTACTTCATAAATTATGAGAATGAAATGACTCCATATATAAATGTAATAAGTGGTTGGCACATCGAACTACCTAAGTGTTCACAGTTGTTATTAGATATCCTTTCCCTGGAAATTTTCCCAGTCTCTGGTATGGTCCTTAGTAGGGACAACTTTCATTCTTCCATAACCCTCGTTTTCTTCTTATTTCCTGTTAGATTGAAACGAGTGGGGGAGGAGGAACATAAAACATGCTAATGTTTCACACCAAAAACTTAGCATAGTGCTTGCCACGTAATAGGCACACCATTTTGTGAATGGGTGAATATATAAGCAGGATCATAAGACTGGGAGGGATCATGAAGGTCATCTCCTCCAGCCTTGTTCATTTCTTTCCATTGTCCCTTCATACCTTATCTTACAGCTTGAACACCTCTAGGAACCTTAATGCCTACCACATGTATTCCTGAACAGCTCTAATTCCTCAAAGAGTTTTCTTCATACTGAAGTCACTTTTTTGTACTTTTTGATTAGGTCTGCTACTTCAGCTACATGTTATCTTCAACAGGACATTTCCTCAAAGTTCTGATAGTAGATACTGTGTTTTACAAATATCTTTGGCAGATTAGCCACCCAAAATTTCTTCCATCACATCTCATTCTACATAACTTCAACTAAAGAATATCACATATTTCCTCCATGGGCATCTCATTATGGATTTCAGTAGCGAACACAACAGTACAACAAACACTTCCCAAAGTATGTTCTAGGGAATTTTATCTCCACAGATGTTAGACGATATGGCAAAAAAATTGAAAAGTTACAGTAAGTTTGGGAAATGCTGTGGTAAATGTTAAATTGTATGATTTCTGTAAGATTTCTTAGCATTTTTAATATTTGAATGTGCTTTGTGAATCTCCAAAGGCTCTTGCAATATGAAGCCTGTCTCAAAATTATTTGACCAAAGAAATGATTTGTTTTCCTAGGGCATCTTACATGACTACTATTCCATGGAAATCACATTTAGGGATGCTGAACCAATATTGGTGTAAACTCTCAATTAGATATTCTAGTGTCTTATTTTTAAAAATTCATTCAGTTGTTTTTTTTAAATAAACATTTAGTTTTAGATTAACAGAATTGTCAAAATAGTACAGAGAACTCTTGTATCCTGTATATCTAGATTCTCCTTTTAATATCTTGCACTACTATGGCACATTTGTCACAATTAACACACCAGTATTGCTATATTATTATTAAAGTCTGTTCTTTATTCAGATTTCCTTAGTTTTTCCTTTTTGTTTTCTTTTTGTTTCAGGATTCCATCCCAGGACATCACATTATAGTAGTCCTGCCTCCTTAGGTTCCTTGTTGTGACGGTGTCTTTAGATTTTCCTTGTTTTTGATGAACTGGACAGTTTTTGTAGTGTACTGGCCAACTATGTTGTAGAATGTGTCTCAACTGGGATTTATCTGATGCTTTTTCTCATGATTAGACTGAGGCAATGTTCATATCAAGGGTACATGTTATCAGTATGTCATATCACTTGGATCCCTTGGCTTGAGGTAATGTTTGTAAGGTTTCACCACTGTAAAGTAACTCTTTTTTCTTTCCTGTACATACTTAAAGCATAAGGAGTTAGGTCCCACTACATTAAAGGCAGCTTATTACATAAACTATTTGTAATTCTTCTGTATGGGATTTTTATTGTCCCCCATGTATTTATTCATTCAATTATTTATATCAGTATGGTCTCATATATATTTGTTTTATACTTTAAATTATAACCCAACACTATTTTATTTTAATCAGATATTCCAGCTTTGGTTATTGGCAGCTATTTCAGTTGGGTCTGTACCCCTTTGATAGAACCCCATAATTGTATGTGGGGAGGTGTGGGTTGTGGTATGGGGTGAGGTGTGGGTGTGTGTGGTGTGTTTTAGCGCTTTCTTATTTTCTAGCACCTCAGAATGCTACAGGCTCATTTTGTATATTTCCTGCCCTACTAGGTGTACTCCTTGCTACTGAGGTACTTCTGGCTCATCTGTATTCCCTGTCCTTGTCTTAGAATCAGCCATTTCTCTGAAGAGTATCAGAAACAATGGTCTAAGTGACATGGAAATATATGTGTATGTATACTAATCTATATAGACGCATATTTTTATAAATATTTCTAAAAGTAATTCATATCTTAATAATAGTAAGCTAAATATGAGTTCATACTGCTATCTAAAATTCTAATCCATTACTACACATACCATTCTAGCCTTCCCTTCTTGCTTATCTGTAATCTTCTACCCGAATAATGGATAACCATTTGTTATCCATAAACATAAATAGGGGGTTCTGAAAGGTGACTTGAGGCATACTTTGGAGGCCCCTTTCTCTATAGAATCTTAATTACTCATCTGCATTCCTCATACCATCTCCTCCAGTTCTGGTCTGAAGTGTTCTCCATGATTACTCTTCTGACCCAATTTATTTTGGAATCAAATACCTCCAAATGGATATGGAGCATCTTGTGAAGGAGAACTCTTGCTTATTGAATGCATACTCAGTGACAACACTTTATTAGGAAGTTTGCTTTAATTAATGTAAGTAATATTCAAGTGTCTGTGAAAAATGAAACTTTAGTCATTTACAAATGAGGAATTATAGCTTCAAAAACATTAGGTGACTTAAACCAGTGCAGCTGCAGGGTAGCAGGGCAGAGATAACAATGCAGACAGTCTCATTCCAATGTAACTTTACATAGATCAGCCATTGGATGAAAATGCCTACCAGATTCTATTTAGACCAAAAGGCTGTGTGTCTCTATCACTGTATCATCATATTAGATCTCTCCAGAAGATATTTTCAGCATACAAATTGTTTTATTCACAACTTATATCCCCGGTACCAACTGTGTGACCTACAATATAGTGGAAACTCAGTAGATATTTATTGAATACATGAGTCCTACTATCAAGCTCATATAATTACAGTTGACCCATGAACAACATGGGTTTGAACTGCTAACATTCACTTATACATGGATTTTTTTCAGTAGTAAATACTACAGTAATACTTAATTTGTGGTTGGTTGAATTCATGTTTATGGAGGGCTTACTATAAGGTATACTCAGATTTTCAACTGCACGAAGGGTCAGTGTCCCTAAACCCCCATGTGGTTCAAGAGTCAACAGTATTTAGATTTTACTCGTAAAACTTGCTTTGTGCCAGACATCTTGGCCTTCTCGATGTCCTTCAAACAGATAAAGCTTACAACTTCTTCAGAACCATTGCATCATTTTTTGTCGTCATGCTTAGAATGTGCTTCCCCAGCCTTCTCATTACTTGCTTACATCATTCAGGTTTCTACACAAAACCACTACCTCAGTTTGTGTGCGTGTGTGTGTTTGGCTGTCTACATAGCACCCCTTTTATCATTTTGCATTCCTTTACTCTAACTTTTGTAGCAATTATCACTGTTTCTTAATGGACTGAATTGTATGCAAATTCAATTCATATGTTGATGCTCTAACTCCCCGATATGACTATAATTGTAGATAGGACCTTTAAGGAGGCAATTAAGGTTAAATGAAGTCATAAAAGTGGGACCCTTATCTGTTATGACTGGTATCCTTATAATAAGAGGAAGAGGCACCAGAGATACTTCTCTTCATGCCCACAGAAAAGACCAAGTGAAGACAAAGCTAGGAGGTGCCATCTGCAAGCCAAGAAGAGAGGTCTCATCAGAAACAAACCCTGCTGGGACCTTGATCTTGGACTTGCAGCCTCCAGGACTGTGAAATTTTAAGCTATCCAGTCTGTGGTATTTTGTTATGGTAGCCCTAGCCCTAGCCAACTCATAGACACTAACATTATATTCTACATTTGTGTGTTTTTCCATGTCTTCTAGAACATAAGCTTTTTGAGAATAAGGAAGTATCTCTTGTGTCATTACTGTATCCCCAAAATATATAATAGTGCACAGAATAAAGTAGGTGGTCAATAAACTTTTCTTGAAGGTATAGATAAATGAATGTTAATTGAAATTATTTATCTTGGTCAATCGATGGAGATATTAATTGTGGCTAATTTCAGATAACCATAGATACATAGTTTTCAAGTTTTTTAGATGTCTTCTGGTCCAGATTCCTTCCCCAAAGAAGATCGTTCTTTGCTTGAATATGTCCAGTAAAGAGAGTCATACTTATGAAACAGGACATTTCATGCCTAAAAATGATCATTCTTAGGAAGGAAATTCCTTTAGTGATTTCAGTTATCATCTCATGGTAGTAATACCACTCATTGACTTTTGGTCCAAAAAAAGATTAGGATTAATACTGAATCCAGGACCCACAGTAACCTGTTCCCAGAAATTTCTCACATCCTATGAAATTGGACTTCATTTTAGTCATGAATGTCCTCTTAATATCTCACTTCATCAATAAACTAATCTCCTTTCTATATTTTTAATCTAGTATGGCCATAGCCTATGGACATGTAATATTCTCCTTCATAAAAGTAAATGAATAAACAGGTAATCCTCCTTCACCCTGTATTCCCCTCCAGCAACCATTTATAATTATTTCCTTTGAAGACTATCACCATCCCCCAAAATATATTTTCTTTATTCTCTTTGCTGCTTCATGTTTTCATCCCCTCTCCTTCCTCCAAATCCAGACTCAACTAAAATTTATCTTGCTATGTTTGTCAGTATTTTCTAATTTCAAATCCACTGAATAATTTTCTTGACTCTTCAGAGATCATTGACACTGTCACAGTGCCTTACCTTTGTCTTTTTTTCTTTTTTTTTTAATTTATTTATTTTTGGCTGCATTGTGTATTCATTGCTGCGCGCGGGCTTTCTCTAGTTGTGGCGAGTGGGGGCTACTTTTCATTGCGGTGCGCAGGCTTCTCATTTGGGTGGCTTCTCTTGTTGCGGAGCACGGGCTCTAGGCGTGCGGGCTCAGTAGTTGTGCCATGTGAGCTTTAGAGTGCAGGCTCAGTAGTTGTGGCACACGGGCTTAGTTGCTCTGCGTCATGTGGGATCTTCCCGGATCAGGGCTTGAACCCGTGTCCCCTGCTTTGGCAGGCGGATTCTTAAGCACTGTGCCACCAGGGAAGCCCCACCTTACCTTTGTCTTAATGCTACCGTCATCTTGTGCTCCGTTGGCCTGTCTGACCACTACACTTATCAAATGCCTCTATTGACTTCTCAGCATTTTTTTTCCCATTAAGTAATGATGTCATCCTTGAATTTTTCCATATCTCTCTCATTTGCTCAGTCTACATGTCCTTGGGCAGTTTCATCCACTCTTTAGGTCTTATTGGCTATAAATCTGATCACTTCTGAATCTATGCTTCTTATCAAGATCACCTTGTTGAGCTCTGTATCAACATAAACAAGATCTACACAGATATCATCATGGGGGGAGGTGTGTCATGGAAATGACATAGCTAATATTTCTAGAATGTGACTCATTATCCTCCCTTTTCCCCCTCCTTATATTTTTCTCATCCTCACTCTCTGGTCTGCTAACTCTTATGTTCCCATGTACTTCTAGCTCTGGCATTGATATTATCAGACATTGGGGTCAGAGACTGAAACTTATCCAGGGCACCTAAATCTTCTTTCACCACCTGCTTTAGATGCAGCTGTTAAGTGTGTTTGCTTCATCATGAGGACTTAGATTTCCCTGCAGCCCATCTTCTCCCTCAGTGAATGGTAAAACTTTATTTGGTTTCCAGTCCCCTGTGTAGTTTTAGTCACAGGTATCAGAACACTGAGGCAGGTATCAGAACATGTTGCCAGAACTCTGGGACAACTCTCAGGCTTAAAAGCTAGTGGCAATTCAAGTCATTGAGTGTCAGACAGTCAAAGGAAACCTGGCCAGCCAGTAAATTTCCAAGGAGAAACCACATCAACAAGTTATCCATGAAACCCCTGAGAGAGAGAAGAGCTAAGCTTTCTCTGGATAAATATTTGATAAAAATAATTTTAAATGTGTTTTAAAATTTAGCATGAAGAATAAAAATCTATCTTTTCAACCACAAGGAGTCATTTTAGTTGGCTTGACAGCACTGACTGAATAATTTGAGCTGAAGGGATGAAGTGGGAGAAGTAGCTTTGCTTAATATAATCCTTTCTCCCCTTAACCCCCCAACTCTGAGACAGCATATCAGTCAGCCTCAGTTGACTGTCTCATTCCTCTCTTAAACAATACCTGTACCAAATGTGAGATGATGCATGTGTTTAATTCCTAGAAGAGATGGCTCCACATATGGAGTTCATGGGAGAAAGAATGCAATTACAAAAGTTTAGTCAAGGGAGGCTAAGGTGGGTGTGAGAATGCTGGAGTTTTATTTCATTTGTTTTAACTGATTTCTTAGTCTTAGAACATCAGTTCTCAACTAACAGATGTAGAATAGGCCTTACAGAAAACTTCATCTAAACCCCTGATTTTACAAATGAGAAACTGAGGCACAGAGTGATAATAGTGCCACCATAAGGGACTCAGATCTGATTCTTATTCCAGCAAAGGATGCACTAAACCATGTCATTTGGGTGAAATAATAGCATTCTACTTAGGATCTGTTTTCTCAGCATATAATCTTTGCCCAATTCCTTGCCATTTGGCCTCTCCTTTATTGAAAATGCTCTCTTGTGTTAATAACAAATTCACATTTGGACATCCTGAACAATTTACACAGTAGACACAGTTTTCATGATAGTAGTTTCTTCTTTGACAATCAACTACCTTAGATCTTTTTTTTTTTTTTTTTTAAACTACTCTGGAACTGGCTGTACTTAAAATTCCTGTCTTCTGTATTCAGTAGGTAGTCAGTAAATGTTTAACAACTGGTTCTCTGGGGTGGCGAGGGGAAGGGGAACTGACTTACAGTATTTGCTGATGTCTGTGGTTTAAATACTTCCAATATGGTCTAGTTCAAGCTACCAATGTGATAAGTCAGTGAATACAGAGTTAGGAAGGAATATACAAAATCCATTCAGGCAAGCCTGGGCAAGCCAGGTCCAGCACATAATTGAAATCACCCTCTAGATTCAGTCCCTAGATTTCTTATTTTTTCCCTCTCTGCCAATTCATCCATACTTATTATTTACATACTTATTAATTTTATTGAAATGACTACCACATATTTTATTCCAGTTGAGAATTTCTCTTTAGTTTCCATCCAGCATTTCTACCCACTCTCTGCTGTAACCTTAAGTTACAGTTGCATGACAATATTTGCATGATAATGACTCAAATCATTATCTTCCCCAACAATTCTGTCCCTTCTAATTTGCCATTTTCCGCATCACAAACTTTCTGATCAGCTAAGTTCAAGATACCACTTTCTCCTCTCTTCTTATTTACCCTTGCCTCACATCTAACCAGTAACTGAGCCCTGTTAAATTTACATACACATTAACTGTTGTGTTTAAACATTTCCTCGACTTACAATCCCCAGATTATTTTCATCACTGAAATGGAATCTGAAGTATTCTCCTGCCTCAAATATCTCCTTGTAGAAATGTGCCATTCATATTTATTATGAGTAAATTTTTTCCGAAGGTAAGAACTTTCCATTTTCCACCACTAAATTACCTCCCATGGAGAGAATCCCCTCAAATATTGTATGAAAGGCTCACTTCTGTAGGTGAGAATTCTGACATATTATGGCTAGGTTCTCTGCTCAGGGTATCACAAGGCTAAACTCAAGGTGTCACTCAAACTGAGTGATATTCTGGAAACTCTGGGGAAAAGCAAAACAAAACAAACCCACTTCCATGCTCATTCTTGTTGTTGACAGAATTCAGTTGTCTGTGGTTACAGGACTGAGATCTGTACTTGCTGGCTGTCAATCAAGTGTTGCTCTCAGCTTTAGATGCTGCCTGCATTCCTTGCCACCTGACCACTTCCATCTTTAAGACAACAATAGTGCATCAAATCATTCTCATGCCTCAAAATCGCTGCCTTCTGCCACCAGCCAGAGTAAACTCTTTTCTTTTAAAGGAATCGTATGATTAAATCAGGCCCGTATGGATAATCTCGCTGTCTTAAAGTCAACTAATTTTGGGACCTTAATTACATCTGTAGAATCTCTTCACTGTAGTACCTAGATTAGCGTTCATTGAATAACTAGGAGAAGGTGCATGTATACTTTAGGCCAGGAATCTTGGAGGACTTAGATTTCTGCCCAGCATAGCAGGTGCTTTTTTCTTTTTTTTTTTTTTTTTGACTTCATTTAGGTCAGAACTTTAATATTGCCCCATATGGAGGCTTTTTCTTCACAACCCTAACATCCTACTCTCTTTGCAGTACTATTTATCTCAGCTTCTTGCTTGTTTTCTTCACCATAATTATCAAAATCCATAGTCATTTCATTTGTTTGCTTTTTTCTTATTTTTCTCTCCCACAAGATGCAAGCTCTATGAAGGCAAAGTAATTTTTTTGGTCACAATTAGTCATTAGCATCTTATGCTGTAAACCCTTAATAAATGTTTGTTAATCAAATTATTAAATGCAGTAATAAGAATTTAATTTATAATAAATTCATTTATTAAATCATTAAATGCTTGATGATGACATATGAGAAAAGTGTTTGGAAGGACATTCCCACTCTTCATAGATAGTTTTCCCATATTTTCATTTGAAATTGGCCTTAGGGTAGGAGTTAACTACCTTTTCCTATTTTTTTCCCTGTTTTCATTGTGGTAATTTTCAAACTTACACAAAAGTATAGATAGTAGTATAATGAACATTAATATACCCTTAATTCATCTTCAGTAATCATCAGTATTTTGCCAGTCTTGAGTCATCTAAATTTTCTACTTTTTTCTAGACTATTATAAATCAAATCCTGGACATTGTCACTTCTTTTGTAAGTACTTTGCTTTATTTTTCTAAATAACAAAGATGAGGACTTTTTAAATATCTTCACATATTACTTAACATCCAGTGCATAGTCAAATGTCCTAATTGTTGATATTTTTGACTCAGGATATAAATAAGATCTATATATTGCATTTATTACACTTTTAAACTCTCTTTTATTCTATAATTGAGGCTCTCATTTTTAAAATGTCATTTATTTGTCCCATATAAAATCACACCTTCCAAATTAGACTTCTCCCTGTATCTGCTTTATCTATCTTGATTCTTTCTTCACTGTGTTGTCATTGCTCCTAGACTTTTAGGTAAACAGAACTAGGAGTATTTTAAGAAAAAAAAGTATCATGAATTCATATAATTCCAATTCAAATTTAAAATTAAAGATTTTGCATAACTTCTTTGATTTTTATACTACATCATATATTTATTACATTGACAATCTTGATTCTTAATCAACAGAATTTACATTATTTGCATATATGTATACATATGCATATAAAAATCACTTTTAATAAGTATCAATTTTACTGCTAATAAGACTACAGAACGTGGTTTAAAGACTTAAATGGGTTTGTAGTTTTTTGTCCTTAGAATATATACCATCAAGGAAAAGAATAAATCAATATTCTTTTATAAAATCACTAAAGGTAACTTTTATTTCTCTCTTGTAATGCAACCAACTTAATAAGCAGTTTGGTTCATTCGTTAAAGTACGTTTTTATTTCTTTTTAAAATTCAATCTTGTTTTTAATTTATAAAATATTTATATCGTTCCAAATTAAAAGCTACAAAGCAAGGTGCATTTAGAAAAGTATTTTTTCCTGTCCCTCCCTCTATCATTTTCCCTTTCTGACCCTATAGATAAACATTTTTATTAGATTTAATTTATCCTTTCATCGTGTGTATGTACACCTGCGTGTGTGTTTCTCTCTTAGACATACAGAAGTTAGCACACTTAAAATACTGATCTGCACCTTCCTCTTCCCCCTGTACTTAACAATGTATGTTGGAGATATTCCATTATCTCTATGAAGAAATCTTATTCCTTTTGTACACTCTCATAGTATTCCATTATAGAAATATGTCATGATTTATTCAAGCAGTCCATTATTGAAGGACATGTGAATATTTATAACTACAAAAAATAAGATTCAATCTTACTGTGATTACAAAAAAATAAGATGTATGTAATAAAAAAACATGTGCACATGTTATTTCTTATTTTGACAGTTGAACTTTTGATTAAGTGGATATGAATGGTAACAAAACTCACTGAATCTTCTCTCCCCTTACCATTCCTCTGCAGGGGAAAAAAAAAATGTATACCTGCTATGGTTTGTGAACTGTATGTAAAACCCCACTTCAGAATCCTTAATACCTACAGAAATTACTTTCTCTCACACCTCTATCTAACCATATTTTATGCATTATTCAGGTCACACATTGAACTCCAGCTTTTCCATATATTGTTCCATGACCAATTCGTCTACTATTGCATTCTTTCTGCTTTGAAATTGCATAACAGGATTACTGCTCTTGGAACATAATCAGTAACCTTCTTATAGTTTTATTGAGATGTGACATATGTCAGTATCATATTATTACAATGAAATAGTACATTCCTGTAAGGCAGAAACCATCATGTTTTTTTCTGTATCTCTCATACACTCTATTATTGGATTGATTACAAGATAAGCATGCAATAAGTGTACTTACTGAATTGAATTATATCAAATTGGATTGATTCTCCTGGATCATCATTATTTTCTGAGGCATGATGTAGTTATTCTACTCTGAGCAAACATACCTTTCTGAAGCACAAAGCAGAGTGGAGCTTTTGTTAAAAAATCAGTTTCAAGATATATCTTATTCAACAAAGAAAAACAAAGGGCTTATAAATAGAAAGATGGATTACAACAAAATCAGAGAGGAGTATTACTGTGGATCTGATTTAAAGGTACTGACTCCACATTGCATGGGTGATATAACGAAATAAACACATACTTTAAAATTGCTAGGAAACATGTAGTGTACATAAACAAAATTCCTCACTCAGCAGAATCAGTGATGTATGTAAGAGAAACAGAATTTTTGATTAGTAGAACTGGCTCTAAATCAGTTGTGTCACTTTCCAATTATGTTAAATTGGACACATTACTGAACCTCATTGAGACAAAGGAGATAGTAATAAGAGTATCAAATACCTTATAAGAGGATTGAATACCACAAAATATTAAAATGTGATTTTTGATTATGCAATTACTGGATATACTTACAATAATAAAGAATTAAAACCAAGAATGTTGAAATGCCTTCCATAAAATCTCAAAAAGAGTTAGTGACAGTTTTGGAACTTGAGCTCAGTATCTTTATTTCAGATCCAGTTGTACTTCTGCCAGGACTTCAATATTTCATTATACTTCTTTCTAACATTGCCTTCTTCCACTAGTTTGAATAAAGCAGGTAAACTGACACCCTATATCTACCCACTTTGGACTTGTCTGCTACATTTTCATCTGGAATTAGACTAATATCTTTGTTTTTGAGTTACTCAATGTGGAAATATTTTCCTGTGGAACCTGAGCTTTGGCCCGCCACCTCACTGAATATGGACCCAAAATGATCACTTCCAGAGTCATGATTTGCAGTCACTTGAAGCTGTCAACCCAAAAGTGAAAAGCTCTAATAGATTCTATAACTTATTCTTGGAGTCAAGTGTTTTGTCCCTATCAGATTTTTTTTTTACTGTATTTAAGAAAACCACTATAGCATTCCCTAGTTCCTCAGGCTTCTAAGTCTCCAGTGTCAGTTCCTGAAGTAACTAGAAAACCTGCCAAATCTGACCTTCTTTAATCAACAGATCTCTCTTTTTTCCAGAGGAAAACTGTAAAGATCAAGTCACAGCTGCACATAATACCTAATTAAACAAGTGTAAGAAAGCAGAGAAAGGTCAGGTTGTCAAAAATCATTGCTGTATCTTTACTGGATTGTATTTAAAGACTGATTGCAGCAAAGAAAATAACTCAATAAGGTGTATGAGACTGGAATAACAAATGAACTCAAGGGGCAGACTTCTGTCTGGCATATAACGAAAGATTTCAAGATAAAAACCTAGGAAACAAACCAAGGGAAATGAAAGGGAGAGAGTATGTGGTGAGTAAAACAAACAGCTGATATTAATATGGAAATGACGTTCCATAGGCCAAGTTCAAAAAGGAAACGGACAAAATTACAGATGACAGTTCATCCACTTGATTCTTTTTTCCTTTTAAATCAAGAAATGAAAAGAATAGTTGTGTGAGGGACAGTATAAGAAGAGGCCAATGTGATTACATGACCAAGATAAAATAATAAAAAGGGGGGGATTAGATATTTTAAATCCCTGAAACATATTTAGTCAGTATGGAGAATATCTTTAATTACCTGTAATGATTCAGTGCTTCCTAGGTTGCATGTTGTTTATTTGAGGGGCCTTGTAGGTATCTTGTTTCTCTTCTACCCTTTCAATATGAGCTGAAGTCGGAGAGACTTCTAAAGAGCTCACCTCAAGGAAACCAAAGAACACAAGCAATGCTCCAAATTAGCAGCTTTTGCCTTGAGAAAGGAGGAAGTGGAAACATTTTCCTCCTCAAGTCTACCTTATTTTTGAAATATTGTAGACATAGGCCCATGGGAAATTCCTAGGGGTGCTAGTTAACATCTGAGTATAATTTTCATTTCAGTACACTTTGGTCTGTTTTTCAACTCTCCTGAATCTCTGAGGATCTGGTGTAATCTGAAGGATAGGTTCTGTGACCTGTGGGAATGAACTGCTTTTGTTTTTGTAAGTAAGCTGGAGTACACATTCTGCATGTGTTTGAGAAGATTTGAGACTTCCTCTCAATGCAAGGGAGAAAATATACAATAGCATAACTTCCTAAAACAAATAGGCATGTATGCAGGTGTGTGTGTATGTGTATGTAATTAAAATATTACTTTATTCATTCTGTCATTGGTCCCCTTTTAGGTCTTTCCCAATCATATCATTTAAATATTTATGAGCTAAAGTATAATAGAATCTGTAACTTGCAAAACAGAAGAAAGTACTCTTTTATTACTGTGACAGATGAGAATTCTGCCTTTTCCCTGAACCCTCAGAATGGCATGGGTGCCATCTTGCCAGGAATAACTGACAATTCATTTAAATAGTGCACCATTGCAAGTATAATTGCAATTTGTTGTAATTTCTGCTTAAATTCCTCCCTGACACAGCTGATTTATTTTGCAAATCAGTGCATCTAGAGAGTGTGCTGTGTCGCATTATGGGCCTTTGATATAGAACCTTTGTTTTATAACAGGGAAAATAATTAGCTTTTGGATAAGCTTGAGTTGGGATGCCAGGCGCTATCCATGGTGCTGAAAGAAGTTATTAGCGCTGAGCTAATGAAGGAACTCAGCCAGGCTCTGCCACCTTACTAATTTGTCTCTCTGGGATTTTAGTAAAATTAAAAATGAGATAAGCACAAAATAGGATAAATTATATAGGAAAAAGCTAGTAAACTTGTTGCTAGAATCTGTAGAGACCCCCTCAATAAAGCTAAATTTAAGGGAAATTTTCATTTACTGAATAACTCGTTTGCCATCCAACCACTAGTTCCCTTAGTGTTGGTGATGGAATTGTTTAGGCATATTTTAATTAAATTTTATATAGGTTTTTCTATTTGGGATTTCAAAGATATTCTGAAAATTATCAGTTAGTTGCAGTGTCAGCATTCATCCTATGCCATTTAAGGGTCTAGTTTTAGGGTATGCCCTTTCCAGACCACAAAACAGACTTGTATTAAAAATTTAATATTATAGTAGAGGTGGAGGTAAGTAAATGATAGGTCATTTTGGAAAATAATATTTCACCAAAGAATAATTCATGCTTGTGTGTCTCTCTCCCTTTGAATTGCTAAAATAAAATCTAATTGTTGAATGCCTCATGCTCCCTTTGACTTTTGATATGTTGGAACTTGTTTGCACTGAAACCAGTAACATGTGTAGCTTGATGCTGGTTAAAGGGATATTTAGGCTCAGCTCTAAACAAAATCATCACCAGCTGGTTATTTTATGCTCTTGTTAGGTTATAAAATAGCACTCAGGTATACAACAGTAATCACAAAGCTGTGATGCTGGTGGGGGGAGTGGGGTGGAAATCATGTTAAATTGACCTTCATGAATAACAAGTGAGGTTCCATTTCACTTAATTTCTGTTCGTTTTAAGACCAGCATTAGCTCTTCTGGCGCATAATGTTTCATTGTTTGCTGAACACAGCTCTATTAGAATGATTCACTGTCTTTAGTAGTAGTGATTATGTTCCATTTCAATTACACAGTGTGTTATATAGTTTGTTGTCTTACTGTCCACGTCTCTGTGGCTTGACTCTGCTGAAAAAGGTTGAATGTGGTGGGGGTGGTAAGAAGCCAGGGTTCCGTGGGCGAGAAAGGACCCTGTAACCCTTTATAGTATGGCAATGTGGAGAGACTTGGAGACGTAAGTAAGTTTCTCAAAATCGTAAGGCATCACGATGAGATTAACTCATCTTATTATGTCATTTAACACTAATACTTCAATTATCATCTCCATCTTCAATATATGGTTTTAAAATTTTTTATAAAATTCATGGAGATAAAATTTATACAATAAAACCATCCATGTAAATGTACACTCTGACGAATTTGGTAAAAGTACACACCCATATAACCACCTTACCAGTTGAATAAAATGTTTTTATCACCCCATCATGTTTTCTCACGTCCTTTTCCAGGCAACCTGCTCTTCCATTCACCCCAGGTAAACTGAGATTATTTCTATTATAATTAATTAACTTTGACATTTCTATAACTTTATATTAATGAAACAGTAGAGAATGTGTCCTTTTATGTTTGGCATAATTGTGAGACTCATCTTGTTGTGGTTTTGAGTTTTGTTTTTTTTTTTACCACTTAGTTATATACCGTTGCATGCATATACCATATATATCATAAGTTGGTTATGCATTTATGGATGTTAGACGTTGAGTTGTTTCCATTGTGTGGCTATTTTGAATAAAGTGGCTATGAACATTTGTGCAGCTTTTTTTGTGTTAGACATGTTTTCATTTGTTGCGGGTAAATACCTAGGACTGCACTTGCTCAGTCACATAGTAAGAGTATGCTACTTTATGAGACATCACCAAATGTTCTTCAAAGTACCATTTTTAATCTTATCAGCTTCCTCTGACATTTCCAGTTTCTGTATATCCAAATCAACATGTGGTATTGCCAAACTGTTTAATTTTAGTTATTCTAGGAAGGTGTTTCAAAATTAATTTCCCTAATAACTAATGTGGTTGAAAAAAATTCATGTGGTTATCAGCCATTATGTCATCTTCCCTATTAAAGTATATGTTTCCATAGTTTTCCCACCTTGTGGGATTATTTTATTCTTATTATTGAGTTGTAAAAATATTTGTAATCCTTTCTGGGTAAAAGTCCTTTGTCAAATGTATGTATTTACACTATTTTCTCCAAGTAACCAGGTTTTTAAAACTTTTATTAACAGTGTCTTTAGATGAAGTCCAATTTAATATTTTATCATTTACTCTTTGTTCTTGTGTTTGAAGAAATCTTTGTCTATCACAAAGTTGCAGAGATTTTCTGTTATATTTTATCTGATGTTTTGATGTATGTTTACACCCATGAAACTATCACCATGATCAAGATAGTGAATATACCCATTGCCTCCAAAATTTTACATGCCTTATTCTCTTGCTTCTGCCCCTCCTGAAACTCACATACATGTCCACAGACAACCAATTATATGCATATTAATACAGATTAATTTGCATTTTCTAGACATTTATATAATGGAATTATATAGCAAGTATTTTTAAAAATTTATTTTACTTACTGTAATCATTTTGAGATTCATTCATGTTGTATATGTCAAAAGTTTATTCTTGCAGAGCAGTTTATTTTCTTGCTGAGTTGTATTCCATTGTACAAAAGAACCACATTTTGTATATCCATTTATCTGTTGATGAACATTTGGGTTATTTCTTACTTATGTCTATTTTAAATAAACAGGAATGTGTGTACAGATATTTGATGAACAAATACTTTGTGTTCACTTGGGTAAACATCTAGGAGTAGAATGGCTGGATCATATGAAACTGCCAACCTGTCTTCCAAAGTGGTTGCACTATTTTACTTCTGTCCAGAAGTGCATGAGAATTCAGTTTTTCCACATCTTTGCTACCACTTGATATGGCCAGTTTTTAAATTTTAGCTAATTCTAATAAGTGTGTCGTGATATCACGCTGTGGTTTTAATTTGCAATTTCCTAATATCTTATGACATAAAGTATCTTTGCTTGTGCTTACTTGCCATCTTTATATCTTCTTTTAAGTATCTTTCTAATTTTCTGGCCAAAGTGCTATGATATTCAGGTTTTCCAGTCTAGCTGGCTGTGAACAGGTACTATGCATGAGGACTAGTCCCTCTAATCCTTTTGGATGATTCTTCTCCTGGCTTCAGGTAGTTTTCTCACATACGTGCTCTCATCAACAGTCTTCTGAATATTCAAGGACAACTCTCTCAATGTGACTGTCTCCTCTACGCTACTGTGTCTTGTTAACTGTAGCTGTCTTATTCACTTTGGACTCTTTCAGCTCCATCTGCTAAACTCAGAGGCCACTAGGCTCCACCTGTGTTCCCACTCTTTGTGTCATGCCCTTGAAACTCTCAAATCTGTAAACTGGGCAAATAGCTCACCTTATTTGTTTCTCGTCTCTTAGAAATCATTCTCCTTTGTTGCCTAGTGTCTTAAAAAAAAATACTGGAAATAATGTTTTTTTGTTCATTTTGTTTGTTTCAGGTGTGAAGGTAAATCCAGGCCCTATTATGCTATCTAGACTCAAAACAGAAGTCTTCACATCTTTATCATTCATTTTTCTTGACTTTTTTTCCCTGGCTGGAAATTCTAGTAAGAAGTTGAATTGAAGCACTAATAGTGGTATTATTTAAATATTCTATATTTTACTGATCTTAAGCCTATTATTCCACCAATTACTGAGAAAAGAATGTTGACTCCTGATAATATAATTATAGATTTATTTCCTTTTAGTACTGTTCATTTTTTTTGGTTTGGTACTTATAGAAGATCCTTTGTTAGAAATGTTCTTATGTTGCCTTGATGAATGGACTTTTAATATTATGAAATGTCCTGCCTTATGTGTGATAATATTCCTTAATCTGCAATTTCTTTTGTCCAATATTGACATATCCACTCCAGCTTCCTTACAATTAGTGTTCGCATGATACATATATTTACATAATTTTATTTTCAAATTATCTGTTAAGTGTATTCTTGTAGAAAGCATGTAGTTAAATATTATGTCTGATATTATCTGCTTTTTCATTAGTGTTTTAATCCATTTACATTTAATGCAATTAATGATATTACTGGGTTTAAGTCTATTATCTTGCTTTTATTTCCTAGATATCCTACCTGTTCTTTCTTCCCTTTCCCCTATTTCCTGACTTCTCTTGAACTGAGTGCTTTCTTTAATTTTTTTTTTACTTTTAACATTTTTGATATAAATAAGCCAATAAATAACTCTTTAATTTTTATTGGTTGCTTTAAGGTTTAAAATGTGTAGTTTTACTCTATCACAATATACTTTCAGGTAGTTTTAATTATACTAATTTATATATTAGAATCTTAAAGCAGTATACAATACTTCCCTTTCTTCCTTACTGTCTTCTGTGCTATTATTTTTATATATTTACCTTTTCCATGTGATCAATCACAGTGTCTTATTATTTTTGCTTTATGAGGTTATCTTTTAAAGATATCAAAAAAAGAAAATTACTTTATATTTACCAAGGTATTTATTGTATTTGGTGCTCTTCATTCTTTTGTTTAAATCTGTTTCCATCTGGTGTCTTTTTTCTTTAGCCTGAAGAACTTTCTCTTACGATTTTTTTCATACCATAGTTCTGTTGGGAAAAATTCTCTCAGCTTTTTCTGATCTGAAAATGTCTCTATTTCATCTTCAGTTTTGGAAAGTGGTATTTTGAAGAATCTTTTTGAAAGCAATAGTTTTAAGGTATATTTTTGAAGGTATTTGTATCCCTTCAAAATTGTAAAGATGTTGTTTCATCATCTGTGGCTGTGCATTTAATTCTGTTATTAATTTTACTTTTTTCTCCTTTATGTAATATGCTTTTGTCTGCATTTAAGATATTTTTTATTAATTTTAAACAATTTGATTATGATATGCTTTTGTATGTTTTGAGTGTGTGTGTGTGTGTTTACCTTGCTGAGGCATATTGTACTTTCCTGCTCCATATATTGATAATTTTTTATCAAATGTGCAGTATTTAATCCCTTGGTTCTTCAAATGTTTTTATGCAAATCTCCTCCTTCCCCTAGTCCAGTTAAAATTATTGAAGACTACTTGATATTTATCCATAGATCTCTAGAGTCTTGTTCTCCTATTTTCAGACGTTTTTCTCTCTGATTTTATGTTTGGATAGTTTCTTTTACCCTGAAGCCAGTTTTACCAATCTTTTCTCTGCTTAGAAATATTCTATTAAATGTATCTGTTGACATTTTCATATAAGATCTTATACTTTTCTATTCTAGAATTCCCATTTGTTTCTCTTGAATGTTCATTTTTGTACTGATATTCCTCATCTTTTTACTTATCATATTCATCTGTTCCTTTAAATCCTTAAGCATTTGGATAATAGCTGTTTTTATACAATCCTTGTCTGTATAAAGTCCTTGTCTCTAATTTCAACATTGCCATCATCTCTGGATTTGTTTTTACTGACTATATTTTTCCTCATTTTAGGTCGTTGTTTTCTGCCTCTTTACATATCTACTTATTCATTTATTATATGCAGGACAAGATAGATGCTACATTTTTGAGATTCTGGATTTTGTAGTTTTCTTCTAGAGAGTGTTAAGTTTTCTTCTGACAGGTAGTTAGTTTTCTGGTGTCTGAGCTTTATCCTTTGAGGCTTGATTATGGTAACTATTTCAGTGGGTCTAGAAGAGTTTCAGTCTAGGGTTAAATTATTCTCATTGCTTAGTTGTGGCCCTTTGGGTGTCTTAATTGAACACCCAGAGTATTCAGTGAGGTTTCTCCATTCTGGCTCATCAGAATGCCTGTTTCCCAGTACTGTGTGACTTCCTGACCCTCTGATCATTTCACAGCTTCCCAGTATTTGTTCTCTGATGGACCTTATGGAGTCTGATCCTTTATATTCATAGCTTTGAATTCATGATTGTTTGTGCAAATTTCTAGAGCATCTTATCTGTGCCACTCCCTTTTCCCTCCTATCCTTTTCCACAAATTCAGCCACCTCAGCAGCCTTATACCCTTTTCTTTTCCTCCTAACTTCATCATGCCAGAAATAATCTACTTGTATTCTACCCACTTGCACCGGAATCTGCAGATTTCTTTCAGTGCAAAAGCTGGGGCTATCATGGGATCCTTCTGTCATGTATCACAGGCTTGTACAGCCTGTTAGCAACATCTGAAAACTGTCATTTCATATATTTTGTACAGCTTTATAGTTGTTTACAGCAGGAGAACTGATTTAGTACCAGTTATTCCATCAAGGCCTAAAGTGACCCCATGAATTTTTAAAATCTGCCAGCACTTCCCTAGTGGAAAGCCTACACTCCCAAAATGTAGTCTTTCTTACACTCTCCCATCTTTCATTACCTCAAATTCCATTCCTTTGGATATGACAGTGGCTGCAAATTAGCTTCAGCCTGGTGAAATGATCATTGATTTAATGTAAACTAAATGTAGAACATAAAAATGATTTAACCCCTGAGTAGCAATACTAAAGATAGATGATGAGGAAGAACAAAAAAACAAAATTTTTCATGCTCTTCAAGTCACATAAATAACTTTTAATAATGTGTAGATAGGTCTAGACTTGTTACTTTATAGATAATTAAATTTAGGTGGTCTCAGTTATATATGGTACTTTCTATTTTATCTAACAGATAAGGAAACTGAGTACTAGAATATATTTACTTTGTCCAAGATTCATACAATTAGTGAGTATAGTACTTGGTCTCTTTTTAATATCTTGTGCATCTTGCTCCAATATTCTTTCTACTATTTGGTTCGATAAGACATATTAACTTATGTAAAATTGCAACTACGTTTTTTGGTTTCTAAAAACAGGCTAAAACAGCTTAAAATCATGAGGTTTTGGATCAGTTTTGTTCTTTAAACGAAGTGACCATTAAGTGATTGATTGATACATAAATTTAACTGATTTGAGCATGTGAGTTGCTAAGGAGTTCAAAAGCTTGAACAAACCTTATCCTGACCTTTTGGTGTATGAAACTTGACATTAAATCTTACTAGAAAAAAATTTCTCTTGAGCTTTCTACTCAATTTAATTTCCATCTGTTTTAAAAATATAACATTTCTTGGGATAATTTAGTTATTCTCATTCTATTAGGAATGTGGAATTAATAGCTAGATTTAGGATGAGAGGTGAAATCATATGAAATTCAAAGACTTAATTGACAACTCTCTTTCTCTCTCTCCCTCTCAAACACACACACACACACTCACACACACCATGACCATGAGCTTTCCTATTTGCTAATCAAAAAAATTGGTGATATTTTATCTTTTTTTCTGAATTGATTTTATTTTGGTCTGTGTTGGGTCTTCGTTGCTGTGCACAGGCTTTCTCTAGTTGCAGCGAGCGGGGGCTACTCTTCATTGTGGTGCGTGGGCTTCTCATTGCAGTGGCTTCTCTTGTTGTGGAACACGGGCTGTAGGGCACATGGGCTTCAGTAGTTGTGGCATGTGGGCTCAGTAGTTGTGACACATGGGCTTAGTTGCTCTGCAGCCTGTGGGATCTTCCTGGACTAGGGCTCGAACCCATGTCCCCTGCATTGGCAGGTGATTCTTAACCCCTGCACCACCAGGGAAGTCCCATATCTTTTTTAAAAATTAGTATTGTTTTTATTAGTCTTGATAGATCCAATATTGGGTATGAGTTAATGCTGGAGAACAGTAAAAACATTATTTCTTATTTTTAACATAACCAGCTAATGCTAGGACTATCGGTATGGGCTCTTTTGATTAGATGTAAGCACACTGTCAAAGCACACTACATTGCATTGTTACTGTGTACATTAGGCTGTAGAGAAGCTTCTTCTTTGGTACATCATTCCACCTTTCAACAGTCTTGTGAGTAATTATATCTTTCCACATCTTACAGGCTAGTTAAGTTAAAGACAGCTAAAGTTGCATCACTAGTGAGTGACTGAAACTGAGATGGGGACTAAGTATTCTGATGCCAAGGTTATTGACTTTGTACATATGATATATCTTACTTTACTTTTTCAGTTTAAAATGCTGTGAAACTATGTCAGAACTAATGAGTGGAGTCCTTCATGGATAGTTCAATAATTTCCTTATCTTGATAAATTTTTACCCTTCCAGTGAACTGCCTAGGGATTGGGAATCTGTTAGATTTTGGTTTTGAATAAAGCATTCTACTTTCATTGATGGTGTTTAGGGTAGGCCTAGATTGCTATTAAATGATGTATGGTTATGAGACAGAAAAACGGTTACATTTTATTTTATGTAGCCAGTATTTGTTCAGGTGTTCCCCCCACCAAAAGATGTACATATAAGAGATAATGACAAATGGAGATAAATTCCTTTTAAATTATTTGCCAAACTTCTGTCTGACATGCTATAGAAAATGATTGTAGCAATCTGTAAAGTGACATGTAACTTAAACTAAATACCTAAGATTTGAAATGTAGTTGACATGGGGAACTCTCCCTTCCCTGAAGTTAAAATCCAAATATATACCTCTGGAAATCCATCAACTGCTGGTACGGCAGACCAAAGACAAAAGGGTGCATGAAGATGTACCTGAGATGTTAAGAAAGTAATATAGGACCTGTAAGAAAAAGAAAAAGCCTGTGGCATTTTATGTATTTTGCTAGACACATGGAAAAATAAAGACTACCCTCTTTGAATGACATTTAAATAAAGAGTGGCCCTTCTCTTTGTTAAAGACAGCTGAGTTTTTGGAATATGACAACAAAATACATTAACAGTTTTTCCTTCCTAGATTAGGGAAGGGGGATACATTAAGGGTATGACTAATGATAGGAAAACTTGAATCTGTTTCTTCTTCAGGCTTTTGGATTTGGATTTTAAAAGGACAGTTAATGAAAATAATGGCATTCTCAAATGGAATTCATTGAATTCAAATTACCAATAACTTTTATTAAATATCCAAAGAAAACACATGCCAACCAGGTAATCTATTTAGATATGTTTAGAACAGTCAATCCAAATATGAACAGATCATCATATATCAAATATATGTTACATAAAATGTAATCAATAACTCTGCATGTTTTTAGTTAATTTTATTTCTGAGAATATCTACCTTATATGTATTATAAGTTATATATTACATATTATATTTATATAATATATAAAATATGACTGTATATTTATAAACATAAATTATAACTATATAAATATTTTATATGCACACAAATATCATGCTGTTGTATTAGGAAAGATAAAGGGTGCCATGAACTGATTGTTAAAGAGACACACTTGACTGCTTGGAATCTCCACAAACTTTTTTTATACAAGTGTTTAGTTTTCAGATATTCCAAACTTCCACAAATAAGGCTAAATTTTAATCTGATTATCAAAACAGAAAATAGTTAAAGAACTTTAAAAGCTTAATAAAGATGCTACAGAGGGCTTCCCTGGTGGTGCAGTGGTTGCGAATCTGCCTGCCAGTGCAGGGGACACGGATTCGAGCCCTGGTCTGGGAAGATCCCACATGCCGCAGAGCAACTGGGCCCGTGAGCCACAATTACTGAGCCTGCGCGTCTGGAGCCTGTGCTCCACAACAAGAGAGGCCGCGACAGTGAGAGGCCCGCGCACCGCGATGAAGAGTGGCCCCCGCTTGCCACAACTAGAGAAAGCCCTCGCACAGAAACAAAGACCCAACACAGCCATAAATAAATTAATTAATTAATTTAAAAACCAAAAAAAACCAAAAATAAGATGCTACAGAGATGTTGACAATATGATGTCAAAATACCAAGGAAAGAAGTTGATGACGTTTCACAAGAAAAGGAACAAAATGTGATAGAGTGGATAATTTCTGCTCTACCGAGATATCCTTGGAACCTTTGTCCAGGTTCTGTGTGCTCTGTCCTGGCTTCTGTGTGATTTGTTTCTAACAGAGTACACCTGTGACTCACTTTGGAGGGTGGCTCTTGGCTGGAAAGTACAGACACTCAGAAGTACTTGGGAGTTTCCATCTGCCTGTGATGGCTCTTAGCCAATAACTGGTGTCGGCATTTCAAAGCACAGCTCCTTGGCCACAGGTACACAAATTCAGATAATAAATGACACTAGAGTTTTTCCCCTGTGGGCTCCATCCATGGATTCTTTCTTGAAACTTCTCCATTGCATGACATCCTTTCCTCCCCTAGTGAGGGAGCTCTCACTCCCTCACTAGGTTTTTCTGGGAGTATTTCCTTAGAAAGCCACTTGCGCAGAGCTAGTTATCTCAGGGGACCAAACTAAAACAGATGATGACCCCCTCCTATTATATAACACTTTATGGTTTTCTTTATTATATTATTTCATCTTCAGTTCTTCTTGTGAGACCCTCATTTCAGCATTAAAAAAAAAAATCATCCTTTAAATGTTAAATAATTAACCTGAAATCATACAGCAATTCAAATACAAAATCAGAACTTAATCTTGAATATTTCTTAGAATGGCAGAAGATATTGTTTTGAATGACTCTCATTGAAGTAACTTTGTGTGATTGTTTTTTTTTTTTTCTTTTTTGCCTGGAGGATCTGATTCCCATGGCAAAGGCACATTAGGATCAGGGAGCATTTTCAGGAGCATCGTAAGGAGTAAATTGTCTTTTCTAATTGACAGTAATGGGAGTTCAATGAGGGGCTGGGGTGGGCGCTGACATGAGTCTGACTCAAGTGCTATTAGTTCTGTCTCTGATGAAAGACAGATATTGGAAACTGGCATAACCCTCTAGAGCTGATGATTTCTTTCTTGGAGATGGTTCTTAATTATGAATACTCATGAGGTTAAGAAAATAGCCTAAAGCACTACTTTGCCCTAATCTTACCCATAAGTTCTCTATATACAAATACATGTATTTCCAGAGGAACAGAGAGAGGCTGTTTGGCCTTCTGCAAAAAAACTGTGTGTTTAGTTCAGAACAATGGAAAATAGATCTAAAGACATATTGGGTCTGGGGCTTCCCTGGTGGTGCAGTGGTTAAGAAACCGCCTGCCAGTGCAGGGGACATGGGTTCGAGCCCTGGTCCGGGAAGATCCCACATGCCGCAGAGCAACGAAGCCCATGCGCCACAACTACTGAGCCTGCACTCTAGAGCCCGCGAGCCACAACTACTGAGCACATGTGCCACAACTACTGAAGCCCGCGTGCCTAGAGCCCGTACTCTGCAACAAGGGACACCACCGCAACGAGAAGCCCGCGCACCGAAATGAAGAATAGCCCCCGCTCGCCGCAACTACAGAATGCCCGCGCACAGCAACAAAGACCCCATGCAGCCATAAATAAATAAATAAATAAATAATAAAATAAATAAATAGACATATTGGGTCTGGGTTGATTGGTTTAATATTTGGTGGAATGTTAAAGTTATGTCATTAAAAGTAATTCTCAATACTTATTAGAAAAGCTATTGTAATTGGTGTCTTCACAATTACAGTAATACACCATATAAGAAATATACTCTCCCAGAATTCTATTCTATACTTTGTCTTTTATCCTAAAACCACCAGCACCTCCTGTCCCATTCTCAATCTCAGGTGATGATGATCTTTTTTCCTACTCCATGAAGAAATATAGAAGAAATTTTCACAAACTCATACAACTGGTCTAGCCATCTATCAATGTCATTATCCTTATACATAAACTTCTCTCCTGTTATCTTGTATGAAGAGTCTGTATTCCTATCTAAACCTGCTCTAACCATAGTCTTCCTGCTTTGAATAAGAAGTCATCCACTCTTCTAGTAGCTCAGAGCATAAACCTCAGAGTCATTTTGAATCCCCTCTCATACCACACACCTATTTTGTTGGCAACCTTCAAAATAGATTGACTCTAGCTTCAAAATTTCCAGAATGCCACTGTTATCATTATTTCTAGCTAAGATTATTACATTGATTTTCAAATTGTCTCTTAGCTTTTCCTCTTCTCCATCTACAGGAGTGGTTCTTAACCAAGATGCTTTTTTATTCACTAGAGGATAGTTGGCAATGTTTAGAGACTTTTTTTGTGGCTACGCCTGGCAGTCAGGGACCTGCAGACATCTAGTGGGTAGAGGCAAGGGATGCTGCTATATAGCCTATAATGCATAGTACAGGCTCCTATAGGAAAGAATTTTCTGTCCGTAAATGTCAGTGGTGCTGATTGAGAAACTCTAGGCTATAGTCTAATCTCAAAACAATAAGCTGAATGTGTATGTAGAAGGGTGAGTCTGATCAGATCATTCCTCTGCTTAGACCTTCCAATGGCTTTCCAATTCTTTTCACCGTAAAAGCCCAATTCCTTTTAATCACTCACAAGATCCTCAAAGATGCTGTGCTCTTGCTATGTCACTGGCCATACCTCCATTCTCTCTTGCAGCTGCACTGACCAACATACTAACCCTTTGACTTCCTGGTCCTTCCTACCTTTGAATTGACTGTTCCCTCTGTTTAATCACACTGTACCAGATATTTATAATGCTTACTTTCTCTGTTCCCTCACAGTTTGTCTCAACTGGTGACTGAGTCACCATCTCAGTCAAGCCTGCCTTGAATATTCCCATTAGTGTTGAACCACACTCCAGCACTCCTAATCTTTTTACATTTTTCGTAGTTGTTAAGGACTGAATTGTGTCACCCCAAAATTTATGTTGAAGTCCTAATCCCGAGTGTTTTAGAATATGACTTTATATGGGGTCTTTAAAGAGTTAATTAGGATGAAATCATTTAAAGAGTTAATTAGGATGAAATCATTATGGCGGGGTCTAATCCAATATGACTGGTGTCCTTGTAAGAAGAGATTAGGACAGAGAAGTACAGAGGGAAGACTATGTAAAGACACAGAAGACAGCCATCTACAAGCTACAGGGAAAGGCCTTCATAATTATTCCCTCCTAATATACAGTGCAATTTAATTTTGTGTTACATTTATTGTTTAACTGCTGTCTTCCTACATTTGATTGTTATCTCCATGAAGGCAAGGAATTTGTCCTTTTTTTGGTTTCAGATGTGAGATCTTGTTCTTTCCCAAGATTTATACTTTGCAAATGAGGAAAGTACAACACAGGAATTGAAATTGGTTGCCCAAGGTTATAAAGGTAGTGGAAGGCTGGCAGAGGCGGTGGAAATTCCAGGCGTCCTATTTCAGATCTTGTTGGTTATCCTTTGAACCACATGGATACTTTGACATAGAGGATGGAGAAATGCTAGAGCAGAGCTCTTACAACAGAAAATCTCACACCCATCATCAGCCCTCATATACCAACACACCTCAAAACACAAATAAGCAATGAGGATGGATTGCCAAAAAACATCCAGCTGTTGAAGAAATGCACTTAGCTTGTTTATGAAGAATAAAATATATAGACCTGTTCAGATTACAGTACTTTTCAGTGAGTGATGAGAAAGAAGAGGAAAAATGAAACTTTTGAAGAAAAGCTACAGTGTAGAAAAGCAGAAACAGCAAGAAAAAGGTATTATGAATTGGAAGCAATCTATGGGTTTCATGGTTGTTTCTGTGTCTGCTATCATGGAAGACAAACATTTAGTTATGAATAAAAATATTCGCTCCTTGTTCCTACCCAGGATAAAATTCCAGTTTAATACATTAGCCCCTTTCTCTGCTACCCTGCCTATAAGCTTGCCAAACCAGCCAAGTTGTACACAATTAACAGAGAAACTTCCAATACAAGGAGAGCTTTATTCTCATGGAAGACTATTCCTGTGTTCCCATGTCTCACAGTGGTTTCCTTTTAACCAGAATCATCTGCCAAAAGAAATAAAATAAATAAGCAAATAGGAGAAGGTGGGGAAGAAAACACTCTCCCTGATTGAAATCTATTTTCATCTCATGAAAAATATCTTAATTTTCACTTATATTCCATGCCTGTGGCTAAGGGCCATTAAAACTAATAAAACTAAATCATTTGTGACAGATCTTAGAAAACAGTTTCTGCAATCCACTCTGCTCTCAAATGCTTATTAGAAATAGTGGTTTTCTTTTCAGAAGAATGCTTGCTGAATGCTTAAAACATGTTCCCTCCAACTTTTGACAAGTCGAACTGGCAATGGAGTGTTTGAAGCAAAGCCTTGACATAAAAAAGATGTTGCGCAGCTATATCAAATATGACCGGGAAGGACGCATCAAAGCCGAGAGTGTTAGGATGCAAGGCAGTTGAGGGAGAGAGAGAATCAACACATTTGTTTCTGCTTTCAACATTTTTTGGCATCAGAATAAACAGGGGATTTGCATTTAATGTGGGCAGAACATTCCACAAGAGTTGAAGGAGTTCTGTACTTTCCTTAGGAGTCAAAAACCCTTGGCCAAATGTCATGTAAGCCCTTGAGGGTATTTTTTTATTGACCTGTAATGGGAACAATAACAACAGTAATAATATTAATGATAGTGCTTACCTATGTCACACAGTTTTCTTGGGAATTAGAGAGCAAAAGTATAGTAAGGGACTTTTAGAGATTGAACTATTAAGCATACTCTAATTCTAATGTTCATTATTTGTAATACTGACAGCTATCATTATTGAGCACTTACTAGGTGCAGGATATTTTTAAAATTTTATTGATGTATAGTTGATTTACAATGTGTTAATTTCTGCTGTACAGCAAAGTGATTCAGTTTTATATGTATGTGTCTGTGTGTGTGGGTGGGTGTATACACATATATATATTCTTTTTCATATCCTTTTCCATTATGGTTTATCACAGGCTTTTGAATATAGTTCCCTATGCTGTACAGTAGGACCTTGTTGTTTATCCATCCTATGTATAATGGTTTGCATCTGCTAATCCCCAAATCCCAATCCATCCCTCCCCCACACCCCTCTCCCTTGGCAACCACAAGTCTGTTCTCTGTCTGTTTCTGTTTTGTAGATATTTTCATTTATGTAGTATTTTAGATTTTACATATAAAAGATATCATATGGTATTTGTCTTTTTCTTTGTGACTTCCTTTGCTTAGTATGATATTCTCAAGTTGCATCCATGTTGCTGCAAATGACATTATTTCATTCTTTTTTATGGCTGAATAATATTCCACTGTATACATATACCACATTTTCTTTATCCATTCATATATTGATGGACATTTAGGTTGTTTTCATGTCTTGACTATTGTAAATAGTGCTGCTATGAACATAAGGGTGCATGAGTCTTTTTTAATTATAATTTTGTCTGGATATATGCTCAGGAATGGTATTGCTGAATCATATACCAACTCTATTTTTAGTTTTTTGAGGAGCCTCCATACTGTTTTCCATGGCTGCACCAATTTACATTCCCACCAACAGTGTACAAGGGTTCCCTGTTTTCCACACCCTTTCCAGCGTTTGTTATTTGTAGACTTTTTAATGATGGTTATTCTGACTGGTATGAGGTGGTACCTCATTGTAGTTTTGATTTGCATTTCCCTAGTAATTAGCGATAATGAACATCTTTTCATGTGCCTATTGGCCATCTATAAGGGCATTTTATGATTTCTGCTTTCACCTTGGGTCCTAACATAGCCAAAATTGTCTCCATGTTAAAGAATTGGGTACTCAGAGTCAGAGTAGTAATTAACATTAATTAATATTAAGATATAATGCTATTACTATTACCAAAGAAGCATTACATGAGGAACACAGAAACAAAGGATATGGTTAAAAGTTAATTCAAAGGCCTGTATAAGTCAGGGCTTAGCAGAAGCAGAACAGATATTAAGGAGTTTGTTTATAGGGATGTGACTTTATGCCATTGAAGGAGCAGCTTAAACAGTCTCTCCGGGCTGTGTCTTCACCTCTGATGCTGGACTTCGAAGTCTGCAATGCAGGCAGTTAGGAAGGAAAGATAAAAAGTCAGGGAGAGCAAGGCCAAGCTGGGACCCACCAACCTGAGCTGGAACCAACAAACTTGAGCTGGAACCCATGAGGACACACTGGAACATGTGAGTCTCACTCCTCCAACCTGGACAAAGTGGGTGCTCTGCAGGAGAAACCACACCCTTCATCTAGGTGCTAAGCACTCGCCTGGCCCAGGAGTCAGAGAAGCTGGGAGAGCATCCAGGCGAAGGGGGAGCAGTTGCTGTCCATGGCAAGGAGGTGAGCCAGTAGATAAGTGTCAAGGTGTGTAAAGTGCAAAGCACCTGCCCCAGCCTTCCATTATAAAACATAACATGCTACTGCTTCATTTCTGCCCTCCAAATCTTGTAAAATATTTCTCCTATGGCTCACTCTAACTGGAAAGCTACAGAGAAGGAAATTCTGGGAAATGGCTCTGCTAGTCAAGTTGACATATCACGAAGCTACCACAGTGTACTCTTTTCAAATTAGGAAATTTACAAAGTCATTTTGCTTTGCATTACACCATATTAGACAACAATATGCTATGTTAAATTTTGCTAACCCTTTCCCCAAAGGAGGATACAAAGACCCTCTTTCAGTCTTTGGGTCATGTTCATTGTTCTAGCTGATTCACACTCTCCCTTTGATATCCTACAACTTAAATAATGAGATATATCTTATGTTACATGGAAGAGGGAAAGACAGCAAAAATACATACAGTCATATCAAAATAAAGATGTAATCATCATTATCACAGTCCTCACGTTTTAACTGGTTATGTGGTCATATCTGGTATTTATTACTACGTTCTTCTTCTCTCTGTCCCATAGTTTATTGTCTTTAGGGAACACCTCAATTTGTAGTGATCCTTGGCTAGTTGGGTGATTCAGACCTTCACTCCTGAAGTGTCAGGGCCACTAACAGTCCTGCCTGAATTGAGTTGTTATAGATTTTGTTTGACTTAATCACAGACTTGGGAATACTAAGAAATAAGCCAGGGTTCTCCTGCATTCTGGGAATATTTCTTCTTACTCCAATTGCATAATAGCAAGTCAGCTTCTCTTTGATAGTCAGGATTACTCACCCCAGTCACTACAGTTACCCCATTGTTTACTTGTTGATTCACTGGCATGAGAAGCCCAAAGTGGCCGGGTGGTGGTCTCAACTTCCAGGTAATTGGGATTGTTGGCAAAAATCAGTGATTTGGTTTGTGTCATACCTAGGCATAGGTCATACTTTGTTTCTCACTCTCTGTGACCTGATGGAACTTGAGTGTATTTATAGGTTTAGGGCAGTAGAGGTAGTTCCTGAGTAGGATCAGTGGTCCTTTGAAGACCATTACAGTTTCTTCAGGAGTGGAAGAGTTGCTTCTGCTGTCAAAGAAGACTTCACAAAATTTAGGGGTCCCAAATCCCCAGATTTATTGGAATATACCCCTATGCCCCATTGCAAATTTTGGGTCTTATTCCTCTCCGATTAATGACCAACTTTTAATAATAGAGATCTCCAGGAGGTTGGGGACTCAATTTGCATCGTAATTCAGCTCCCTGAAAGATTAGACTTTGGGTTTGGTTTTCAGAAATCCAGGCCCTGTGGTCATAAGAGATAATGGTTACTTTTAGGAGAGACATAGACAATTTCAGGTCTGTTATTCAGACCTTAGCTGGTAAGTTAAAGTTATATGTTCATCATTTTCTTCCCCCATGTTTCCTGCACATTTAGAACAAATCAATCAACTCCATTAGATGCCTTATTTTGACTAAAATATTCTAGGGCAGCACATACTTAGTGAGGCTTGTTTTCTATAGGCATTTGATTATAGGTCTGCAGGTGACAGTTTGCATAACACTTTTGCCACGACATTACATGGACTACTCGTGTTTCCTTAAACACTAGAAATGGGAGTGATTCGAATCTTTAAATCTCATCAGATCAGGGGGGAAAAAAAGATAAGCCAGAACAGTCCAGAACACTCATTCCTAAGATACAATTCTTCTAGAATCTCTCTCAGTGACTAATTATGTATCAGGTAGCGTTCAGTCAGAGAGGTAGAACTATAAGGATATATTTACGATAGGGATTTGACCTTGCCCGATTGTGGCACTGGTTAAACACTCTTTATATGGCTGTTGCCACAGGTAGACAAAATAGATGTTAAGTGAGGAGAGCAAAGATGTGCTGGAATCCCTGAGAATGATCTGAAACCAAGGTCAGTTCTCAGTGCCACCAACTATGATAAGTGGGTGTCCTGCAGGAGAAGCTGATGTCTTCATCACAGAGCTAAACACACAACTGGTTCTGAAGTAGGAGAAGCTAAAAGAAGATCCAGGAAAAGTAAAATAGTTGCAGGCCTGGCTGCTGCCTCACACCAACAAGATAAACCAACAGGTGAGAGGCAACCTGTGTGAGGTACGAAGTACCTGTTCAGACTGTTATGTCTGTTCAGAGACATAAAACCCAAAATAGCTGCTGCTTCACTTCTGCTCTCAAGATGTCAAGTGATAATATTGCTTGTGGTGCATCTGAACCTAAAATATGGAGGAAAGAAAATTCAGGGAAAAGTAGTTCAGCCTGGTCAAGGGGATACATTACAAAGTCCCATTTCTTAGATGAACCCCATATCTATATCTGGAGAAACTTCTAATTCTTTCAATTGCAACATTTTTACTGTCTTATCTACATTTTGTTGGGTATTGGTACTAGGAAGAAGAGGTATACTACATCAAGATTAAGAGTTTCCTGAATAGATTCAGTGGAGAAATGTTAATTTGGGGCATGAATAACGAGGCCTAAATAAGATAAAATATGTTAGATATTTACCTACAGTTATTTGGCAGGAAATATGTACTTGTAAAATATTAGTTTCTTTTCATACCCTGGCTGTTTTAACTTTAAGAGTTGTGTCAATCTATTCTTCTTATTTATAACTTGATTTTCTTACCTATATTATATGTCTCCAATGACCTCACTGCATTTGCTTGTATATGATGAGCAAAGCAAAATAATCCATTTGGAAGGACACTATAAAATGAATAGCACTTTGTAAATGGAAAAGTGTTACAGTTATCATATAGTACCTGTTTAAAGTTACTTTGATAATCATTTGAAACCCACCTGCACCCCTTTCATAGACACAAATTTCCTATTTTAATCTGCTGGGATGAAAGTATGCAGAAGAGCATTCCTCATTCTTACCTTTGGCAGGGAAATGGGAACACATGAAATAACCACAATAGCTTTACTACGTGAGGTGGCAGATAAAAATGTTTAATGTTTGAAAGAGAAATAGTAGCCGTGAGAACTAACAATTGTATTATATTTCTGTGGAACTCTGTGGGGTTTTTAAAAATTACTTATTTATTTAATTTCTCAGTGCATGTGAAGTTCCCATCTCCTAGATGTACTGAAAGCATTGTTTCTTCTTCTTGCCTCAAGAGAATAGTGTTTAAAGCTATACTGGCATGGTTTGCAATATCTCTTTCACTACTCAAGTACCAGTGTGGTCTGAATGGGCTTTAGACACAAAGTTTGATTATCTGCCACTGTCCATGCTATGAAAATTGGGGTTTAAAGAGACACAGGTGTCTATCTGCACATCTGGTAGGATGAGTAACTCAGGCGGGTTATCATAATTATGGGAGTATATGGGAAGGGAAACTATGCCCAACACATATTAAAAAAGAAAACTAAAAGAGATTGTTGAAGAATAGTGCCTTTTTTGGTACCAAGCTAGCACTAGAGGTGATGAAAACAGAGATGTGTTCTCCTTTCAAAAAGTTTACAATCTGTATGGGAGATGAGTTTTACTCTTTAGGAATAACAAATACATAACAATCAAGAATTCATGGCACAAGATTCTATGTTATGGGTACAGATAAATGATACTAAATATTCTGAGGAGGAGTAGGAATAGTTAAAAATTTATGGTTAGGAAAGTGGGGTTTGATTACTAGTCCTGCTGCTTATTATAATGTAATTTTGAATTTCCTAACTTTAAAATGGCAGTAATAAGCTCTATATCACAAAGTTTTTGTGATTTTATAAGATAATATATTTGAAAGTCTGGATTTTTAGGTCACCTATCAGTTTACAAAACACTTTTGAAATCTTTAGCTTTGTGGTTCTCAAGAAAAATTTCTCTTGAGGAAAAGTAGAGTTACATACACGCACATGCACACTCATCTCATTGTATGTCATAATATTTAACGTAATTTAAATCTTAAAATTACATTTACAGGATGTATGACATTCTTATGTTTATCCAATAGGAGAAGTGGCTTAACAAAGGGTAAGAAACATTTCATTGAATCATTCAAAATAGCCCTGTGAATTAAGCTTTGAGAAATTATTCTCCCCATTTCACTGATGAAGCAATTAATATTCAGAAACATTATGGCTTGTCAGAATTTATGCAGAGCCAGGGCTCTTTGTTCCAAGCCAGATCTCCCACGCTTGGTGCACAGGGATTATGGACCAGGTTGCAAAGGCTTCACAAGAAACCTACATGAGATTTCAGTGTACAGACAGTAATAGATAAGGGTATTTATGGATGTTAGCAAAGGTGGGAAAGTGAGAATTCATCCAGCTTCTTAATTCTTATGCAAAAGTAGGGAAGAGGCATTGATGCATTTAATTTGTGGTTTTGTCCTGTTTTATTTTCATCCATTTTAAGTTGGGTAGGAATTTAGAAAGACCTCTGAAGATGTATGCAAAGCCAGACACTAAGGGAGTTAGAAGTTCCAAATAGGAAAGAAATCCAATCACCATCTTCTCAACCTTTCATAGAAATTCATGGTTCAGCAAAGTACCATAACAAATATAAAGAATCAGGAAATCTTCTAGTGCCTCAGTGATCACAGAGCCATGAGCCATAAGCAGCCTGGCTCTATAGAGAATAAATCATTCAAGGAAAATCACTTTTTTGATAGAAATTGAAGATTCGTTGTCAGAAGGAATGGTGTTGCTGCAATATATCTTGATTTTTAAGGAACCATGTCCATTGGGGAATTTTACATTAAAAAAATTAATTTCATTTGGATTGAATATAAACCTTGCTAAGTAGGCACCACACCGATGGGTCATAAATTATACATGATAAAAAAGCAGAAGAAAAAAGAGGGAGATAAAGGAAGATAATGAGGGAAGGGGCACAGAGAGAGAAAGACAAAAACAGAAAGAGAGAGAGAAACTCAGAAATGTATTAGGAAGGAGGGGGTTTTTCAGGCAAAGGCAGTGTATACTGGTCTTTTTATCTTTCATCAAAAATGCAGTTTCTGAAGATTCTAGGATTTAAAAACACACATTGCGCGTTCATGTCAGATAGACAGTGACCTTAGGAGATCATTATGACTAGATCTCTAATTTCTGTTGAGTGTATGATCACATGGATTAAGTGGACAGGTGTTCTTTGGTCAATCTTCAGAGTATCTTGTAAAAGTATAGCCAGTGGGGCTAGGAACAGATGTTGAGTCAGAAAAACCTGAATTCAAATAAAGGTTTTAGCACTTACTTCTTTAACTCTTCTCTCATTAAGAGGTTGAGACTAATTCACTTCCCTTTCAATATGGGCTGCCCTTAATGACTTGCTTCGAACAAATTGAATATGATGGAAGTGGCACTAACTTCTGAGCCTAGGTCATAGAATGGGATAAATCTTCCACCCAACTCTGTCAGAAAATGCACCTCTGGTGTTGTAACCCCCATTTAGGATGCGTGGCTACCCTGAAGCTGGAGAGACCACATGGAGATATCACACAAAAATAGATGAAGATGCTCTAGGAGTCCCATCTGTTCCAGTCCTTAGCTTGTTGTGTCTTCCCCAACCCTGAAGCCTGACATGTGAATAAAGGAGTCTTAGAGATAGTTACAGGCATAACCAATGTCTGAATTTGCATCCAAAACCCAGGGTGAAAACCATCTAGCTGAGCCCAGGCAACGAGCAACATTAGGAGAGAGAATAATAAATGTTCTGGTTATATGCCACTGAATTTGGAATGATTAGCTAATGAAGCAATAGATAACTGAGTCTGTGTGACTGAGGACAATTGTGATACGCTTCAAATGTTTGTTATGATAATACCTACCCCATGAATTGTTTAAAGTGTTAATTCAGATAATCTTGTAATAGTGAGGCAGGAGATAGATATCTATCTAGCCTATAGATAGGCTCCAGGCCAGACGTTTACAACCAGCCTCCTGTTGATACTTCAAGGTAGAAATAACAACAGGAACAGGGTAAATAGCTGGATTTTGTCTCCTGTGGACACTTTAAGGTAACAGTAATGGCAGAGGCAAAGAGAGGTTAAGCACTGCTTGGGTAAAAGATCAAGAGGTCACATATTTCTCATCCTTGGGGGTCAAGGAGACCTCAGCTGCACATGCGCAGAAAGGCTCCTAGGCGAGGTGGGTGGGGGGGGGGTGGCGTCAAAAAGGGAGGGGATGCCAGACCATAATAAGTTTTGCTAACTTCCCAAAGGCCCTTGCGCTGACATCCATCTTGGCTAAAGGATGTGTGCGCACAGAATGGAGGGCCCTGAGTCAAATAACAAAGCAATACAATTGGCCAGAGAAAAACAAAGACCAGGAAGACTGCCCCCTTTTACATGATTTGAACTTCCCAAAGGCAAACTTTCTCTGAGCTCATCCGTGCCTCTGTTGGCATGTACTCTGCTTTTCTAATAAACGTCTTACTTTCCTCTCTACCTTCTGTCTCCTTGTCAGATTTCTTTTTCAAGGCAGCCCCTGGCCCTTGTGGTCTAGTGGTTAGGATTCGGTGCTCTCACCGCCACAGCCAGGGTTCAATCCCTATCTTGCTTCCAGCTGCTGCTCACTGCTATCTCTCAGAAATCCATAGCGACTACTTAACTGTTCTGAACATTCATAGCTCACAAAAATATTAGTACTGATCATATTATTAAAGGTGGTATTAAAGTAAAGGCAGCAGTATATATAGGAGTAAAAGTCATACTGAGGGACTTAGAAAACCCTCCCAGGATATATTAGGGTTCTCCAGAGAAACAGAACCAGAAGATGAGAGAGGGGTTGGGGTGGAGGCGGGAGACTAAGAGATTTATTAAGAAGAATTGGCTCAGACAATTATGGAGGATGAGAAGTTCCACAATCTGCTGTCTGTAAGCTGGAAACCCAGGAAAGCAGGTGGTGTAACTCAGTTTGAGTCCAAAGGACTGGGAACCAGGGAAGTGAATCCCATTGTGAGGGCAGAAGATGGGATGAGATATCCCAGCTCATTAGTGAGGGAGGAAAAAAAGAACAAATTCCTCCTTCCTCCACCTTTTCTTCTATTCAGGTTCTCAGTGGATTGTATGATGCCCACCTACACTGGGGAGGGCAAGCTACTAAATCCACATATTCAAATGTAATCTCATCCGGAAACACCTTCACAGATACACTAAGACATAAGGTTTAATTTGGGCATTTTGTGGCCAGTCAAGTTGACATATAAAACATATAAAACTAACCTAGCCTTGGTAATCAACAAACACAATCTGACATGCTTAAAACGATCTCATTGCAGATGCTTCCAATTTGAATTAATGTAGCACCATGATTTTCCTGCATAATGTTCTTTTTATTCTGTTGTGCTAACTTCGATCTCTGAAGAAAAATACATGGGTAAGTTCCTGTAATGGTGATATTATGATCAGAGATTCAGAAATATCAAGTCATACTCTGTTAACACTTCCCAAAGAGTTTTGGAAGATACTTTAACAGAAGAGATAATACAAAAGTAAATCAAAATTTACAATATTAATAACTTTACAGGTGCCTAGATTACTAGTAAATCTAGTAATCACCAAATCAAATAAGGACCTTAGTCTTGGGAATACCATGCTCATTCATGCCTGTGGGAAGAGAAAACCTCTTAATCCATTTATTCAACCAGCTCCTTGCCCTGAAAGATGAAGATACAAGATAAGCAATCTGCCCTGGGGCCTGACTATACCAAAGGCGAAAAAGAAATGCAATAAAAGGAAACTGGGATTCTTTCTTTAAAGAAGAATAGGGCCGCCTAAAAATAAAGCATAGTCCAATGTATATTCTGGGATCATACCAAGAGGAAAAAGCAGCACCTGTCCCCTTAGGAGAGAGCTAAGTGGGTAGGAGGAACAAAGTCTGGCATAGGAAGAGGAGGTGAAATACCCAAGCTTAGACAATGGAACCAGGTGATTCTTTGAATTATATTGAAGAGGCCTGTGCAGTTTGTGTTGGATGAAGTCAATGCTGTTGTCCTGCTCACAACTTAATTGTCCAAGGGATCAATACACCAATGAAATATAGGCTGTATATAAAAGAAGACAAATTCATCTGGTGTGACTCATTATGAAACTGTCCCCAGTGGTGGCCCTCCCAGGTAGATGTGGCAAACTGATCTAATTTGCTCCTCTCTGCAGGTGGCATAGATAATAAGTATATAGGAAAATAAGGAGTCCCTTAAGCCCAGACTCCATGCCCAAACAATAAGTTATTCTTCTGCTTCCCATAAAATTTATTACAATTAGACTTGGACCCAGGATGAATACAGTATAATGCCAGGAGATCTGTCCAGGGTATATCATATTTTTTGTTTGTATCTTCACAATAAAACTCCATAAAGTCACAAACAAAGGTGCTTTAGGCCCACCCCCTATCTTGGACCTTAAAGATCTAGCTAATATCTTATCTCTCTCCCCAAAGAATGAGTGACTTGCAGTTTGGTATCTTGGTTTTATCTTTTTTTTTTTTTTTTCCTTCAATTCTCTGTGAAACATAGCACCAAACTTAATGTCTTGCTAAGTATATGTTTTATAAGTTGGTTGTAGTCCTCTGGTTTATTCCGAAAAGAGCTAAAGTTTACTCCCATGCCTTTTATATGTATGTTTATTCTCCTTTTATGTATTTTCTTATGCATGAAAGTGAGAGACAAATAACCCTTAAGTGTCTCTTACAGGTAGACATCTAAAATTTCTTTAGCTTTTTTTTTTTAATGACTTTGTTCTTGTCCTTCAGGTTACCCACATAATTCTCTTGACCTTCTCTGGTTAGTCCCCATCCTTCTAAGAATGCAGTGATAAAAACTAGATATAATTATTTAATAACAATCTCAATCTCACAGACTTCAAACAGCTCACAAAGGTCATTTCCTTATGCTTGAATGCCATATTTTTTGGTATGTATTTTAGTATCATTTAAACTTTTTTTTTTTAATCAAAGGAGTATTACACTGTATATAAGTTCTACTGTAACTTAACTCTCTAGAAAATGATTAGAGGCTTTCAGTCAATACAGTCCTCTCTGAATATGTAGTCAACTGAGCCTACTTTTATAGATGTTGTCAATAGATTCTTATTCAAGAACCCATAGGTAGTGCCAGAGATAAATTCTCCCTTTTGACAAAGGGTGTTTTAAAACAGTTCACTCTTCAGGAGATCTTTTCTGGTCATGCTGCTCTAACCTTTGGAAACTTATGAGTGAGGTTGGATACTTTTGGAGAATATAAATGCTGTAAATCAACTCTATAGCAATTCTACATCATGACCTTGAAAATAGATGTCTCCTACTTGTGAAAGAACATTGTAGAGGTTTAAATTTATAGAACTGGAGTTAACCCATGCAGCTGTCATCCTAAAAATTAATTTATATACCCAACAAGCTAGTACTGTAATAGAAAATAGAGATGTGGAGTTATACGGGAGATCACAGATGAGGATCGTGACATTTCCGAGTTATATAAGATCATTGAAAACCATTCAAACCATTGAAAACCAATGCAAGGACTTTGTTTAGGAGATGAGGAAGCACAATTTCAAAGAAGTTAAGTCACATTGGAAATTAGTGGCAAAGTAGTGGCTAGAACTACTATTTTATTGTTTCAAGTCTAGTGTTCCTTCTTCATGTTTCATTGCTTTTGAAATCCCTAGGAAGTCTTCCTATATCCTCATAACTCTGAATCCAGGGAGACCTCAAAAGGACTCTGACTGCTTTTTTTGGTCCTAGTTACAATTTCCAGTTGGACCTCACACCCCAGGGCTTTTCTCTGATGGAAAAGTTGTCTTATTGGGGCCCAGGAGGGAATCAGGACATCTCACCCCTTCTCCCCTGTAAGTTCATCTTTGTACCTGCAGGGAATGAGATCTGTCTTTCTAGATGCTGAAGTACTATTATGCTTTCTGGAGCTCTTCTCTAACTTATTTTCTTTTCTGGATAAATTTTCTGAAACAAGTCCTCCTTCGCATAAGAGTTCTTCAGTCTCTCACCTTATCTTTGTCTTCCAGACCTTATCTCTTTGTATTTTAAAGACAATGGACACTGTTGTTTATTGACTCTGCATAAGAAAAGTGGGGACTGATGTGTCACTTATGCAAACATATGCCACTGATGCAGCCTGTAATATAGCATGGTTCCCAGGATAACACATTTCCATTTCTGCCACTCTGCGTATTTCCCTTGGGGCCAGCTGGAAAGCTATGCTGTCTTTTGATATAAGATAGACCTGGATTCTATTTTGGGCGCATAAAAATAAGAAATACTCTCCTGGGATTTGTTTATGTCATTACTGTGCCAAACTCTAAAAGGGAAATGGTACCTGATATCCATTCCTTACAGACATCAGGGGAATTTATTTTTCAGGGGCAAACACCCTAGCTATGGGAAGTGATTATATCTAGATACCAATGCTGTTAAAAGGACATTTGTCTAGTAGAGTATATACCAAAACTCTTTTCCAGGCTTCCTAGTCCCTCTCCAGAAATGTTTGAACAGGAAGCATGGTCTGTGAGTAACAATGCCTCTTGTAGCTGCCATCTATATACTCCTGGTACCTTGGCCCATAGACTAGCCCCATGCCTGATCAGTTTTCATGGCCATTCCATTCAGTGGGGTGATTTGTTCAGATAAAATGGAAAATTAAAATGGAACCGTTGCTGGATACAACATCGTCCACTTTTTCTATTCTGTCAAAATGCCGTGGCTGCTCACTTTTTCATGGCCATGAGTTGAAGTAAATTAAACTTCCTAGTGGCAAAACTTCTCTGAGATCAGATTGGAATATATTGATTAGCTCTTTGAGGCCTGATGGATTGGAGGTTCTTGCTTTATAAACACATTTACAAACATGCCTTAAGAAACAGTTGCTTAGCCCTGGGTAGACTGATTGCGTTTATTTAAAACTGCAGGGAAGGGTATACCTGCAACCCCTGATTTTAACCTATCCGTGTTTTCATCCCAGATCAATGGTGGCAAGTGAAGTGTTGCTCCCTTTAGTGACTTCTAAGACCAGCTCGAGGCTGGCTGGCCCAGTGATACATCAAGTAATACATCAAAGTCTCAGGAACATCTTAGCTTGTCACAGAATGTTAGAATATTAGAGCTGAGAGGGGCTTAAGACATCATTGTCAGCCTATGAATCAAATCCTCTAACCGTTTATTCAGTTTACACCATGGGTGTCTTTAGAGACGGTTTTAGAGTTAGAATGGAATTTTAGCCATTTTCTATTCCAAGGCTTAAAAATTCAAATAATTACGGTTCACTGGGTATATAACATTAAGTGAGTGAAGTGGGTCTAGTAGGCAGTATTGTGAGTGAAGGATGTGGGCTTTGTTCTTGATGGGGCAACAGTTTCTCTACTCTAGGTGATTGTTTTCATGGAAGAATGTGGGCCCAGTATTGCCAAATAGACTGAATTTTCAAAAGAATCCAGAAATATGGATATCATAGGACTAATTCCTCATATTAAAAAAAACCTTAAAAAACAAATGAAATGAAAAACCTCTGCAGGCAAAAAAAGAAGCAAAACAAAAACACACAATTGCAGACTGAATTTAGTGTAAGAGCCACCAGAATGGTCTCTGATTTACTCATGATCTCATGCTGGTGAGAAAATGAGATTCAGAAAACTGAATGCCATGAGTGAATGGCATCAAGGACACAGGAACACAAATTTCCACATTTCCAGTATGCTAATGCATGTGCCACCTTGACATGGAGAACATGACGTAATTATAAACCTGTAGTACACTCTAGGCCCTGAGATGGAATTGTAGAATCTCAGGACTAGAGCATAATGTAACCCAGCACCAAACTTAACTTTCCAGAGCTGAGAGCCCAGTCCCTGAATTGGCTTTTCTAAAATCACAATGAGAGTGAAGAGAGCAGAAACTGGTCTGATACTACTTCTACTACATGCCTTTCTAGGAAACTGGGTCTTATGATTTGTTGAGACTTTCCAGACCCTGTATAAAGCCGTGGTATTTAGAATAATTTCAAAAAAAAGTCTGAAAGTCTTTAGATATTGAGCAAGATATTTTCAAGTTAGTTCTACTTAAGAAGTCATGGAAGTTTAACAGAAAGACTTTTTATTGCAATTAATAAAACAAATCAAATGATGCACCTTGGCTCCAGTTACACTTTTTATTGATACATTGCCCTTTAACCAGTAGCTGGAATAGGCAGTTGTTGACAGTGATTCAGTATCTCAACAATATCTTGGTCTTTCCCTCATGGTCACTGATGGGCAGGCATTATAGCTCCAGGTATCAAGGAGACATTTGATTGGTAAAGGGTGGTGCCTTTCTAGCTATTCCTTTTCTTTTTGTCAGGACAGTAAAAGCTTTCTAAGGAACCATAACAACAGATGTTAACTTATATCTCTTTGGCCTTAACTGTACACATGACCACCTCTGGTTGCAGAGGAGGCTGGAGAAGACTATTTGCCTCTGTTAGAGGCTGGAAGTTGGCATGAGGCTTGAGAATAGGTGTGAGGTAAACAGCAGTATCTTCCACAGGAGGGAACCCCAAAAATTCAAGAAAATTTACAATCGGGTTTGAAATAAGAAAGGTTTGGAGATTCTCTCTGCATTATGACCTGAATGTTCCATTCCTGTAAGAATTCTAACTACTAAAGGTTGATCCTTTGGACTATGTGCTCTCATGCTATCATGTAACTACTTGCTAGATCATCTTTGCCTCTGCGCTACTGAGCTGCTTCCACCCTTCACTGAAATGTGTCCCTTCTTTTTTTTTTTTTTTTAATTATTTGCTTTATTTATTTATTTTTCTTTCTTTTTTTTAAATTTAATTAATTAATTTATTTATTTATTTATGGCTGTGTTGGGTCTTCGTTTCTGTGCTAGGGCTTTCTCTAGTTGCGGCAAGTGGGGGCCACTCTTTATCGCGGTGCGCGGGCCTCTCACTATCGCGGCCTCTCCTGTTGCGGAGCACAGGCTCCAGACGCGCAGGCTCAGCAATTGTGGCTCATGTCGCTCCGCGGCATGTGGGATCTTCCCAGACCAGGGCTCGAACCCGTGTCCCCTGCATTGGCAGGCAGATTCTCAACCACTGCGCCACCAGGGAAGCCCCGAAATGTGTCCCTTCTAACGACTTGGAAATGGTTATTGGATTCACAGAAGAGAGAGTTATGAAGCACAATGGGAACACTGGGGGAAAGGAGCTGTGATTCTGCTCAGATCCTGTTAGAGAAGAAAACATGCTGGATATCAAAGGGAAATTTATGTAATGTATTCCAGCACTGTTTGAGGTAAAGCATCATGTTTTATGCAGTCAGAGGCAGTCGGGGCATGCAGTGAGCGAACTCCGCTACACGCGCTGAAACAAACGATAAAGCAGTGAATGGGCAATGGGCAGAAAATAAACCCTGATTTTTATGGGAACTGTTCACAATCCCCATTCTATTCCAAAACTTCTAGTCTCTCTCAGAAAGAGAGTCTTTGAAAAAGCCTATAAGAAATTTTTTCTATTGTTTACTTGGATTCTAAGTGACTTAAGTACCTAGCTCCTTTAAGAATCAAGAGTGTGTGATTTAAGCAAACGGGGTAACCTTGGATCAATGAATGGAAAAAAATGCGAGAGAGATAAAGTGGTATTATGTTCATCTCCTTTAGAAGGAATTTCAGAGAGACTCAGGGGACCAGGATTTCCAGCTGAAAGTAGGTGGGATTGAATTGGACAAACTAAAAGCAGGTAGGGAAATGTAATTCTTCGAAGGCTCAAGGAAGTTATAAATAGGTATTAATACCTGCAGCTGCAAGAGGGAGCTCTAATCTCAGGGGAGCTAGCAGAGATGAGGATTTCTTCTGAGAGTCTTCCCAGAAGGTGGTAAACATGCTGCTGGACTGACACAAGGTTTCAGAATTTTGATCTTTTCCTTGTTCATATGTTGCTCTCCTTCACACCAGTGTAGTTTGTGTGAATTTCAGGTGATGCACTTGGTTTTCAGTCCGATTTTAAGAGGATGCATTAGGACGTCAGAAGCGTGTGTGGAGGTAGACATAATCAAATAATAAGATGAATTAAAACCTATATATAACACATGTATTATTACTTTACAAGAGTGATGATAGCAACTTGCCCTTATGTGAATGTGCATCTCTAATCTTTGGGCTAGCTAGTCCACCCATAAATTCCATCAGTTAAAAATCAAAGATGCCCTGATCCAACCTGGGTCTTAATGAAGAGTATTGTATTGCATCTCTGATCAGAAATGCCTGAGAAAATAATAGCTTTTAATGTGGTATATATGGGACAACATAGATCAATTTAAAAACTGAATTAACTAATAATAAAAATAAAATCTTGTGTATTATACTCATTAAGTATTATTACAAAGGGAAATAAATGTGAAAAGAAATGTATCTAACAGTAAGAATAGTTTACTATGTCCTTAACACTTTTCTAAGTAGATAAATGTATAACATTTAATCCTCACGACAACTCTATAGGGTGGATAATATTACTGTTTATATATTACAGATGAGGCATGTGAGAAGCCGAGATTATGTATCTTGCACAATTCACATAAAGTATAAATTCTAGAGTTGGGTTTAAATCCAAGCTTTGTGGCTCCAGACCTTATGCCACTATGCTCTGCCATAACCAACAAGAATTTCAGAACATTGCATCAGCATATTCCAAAAGACAAATGTGAGTGGCTTTAAAGGAATTAAAATTTCTTATGTGTAACTTTCAAATTGTTTTACCTCTTCTAAACTCACCTCTGCCGACCGATGAATACAAGTAAGAACACATGGCACCCACACGCCTCTTGAAGTGGTTTTTTTTTTTTTTAATTAATTAATTATTTATTTATTTATGTCTGTGTTGGGTCTTCGTTTCTGTGCGAGGGCTTTCTCTAGTTGCGGCAAGTGGGGGCCACTCTTCATCGCGGTGCGCGGGCCTCTCACTATCGCGGCCTCTCTTGTTGCGGAGCACAGGCTCCAGACGCGCAGGCTCAGCAATTGTGGCTCACGGGCCTAGTCGCTCCGCGGCATGTGGGATCTTCCCAGACCAGGGCTCGAACCCGTGTCCCCTGCATTGGCAGGCAGATTCTCAACCACTGCGCCACCAGGGAAGCCCCTGAAGTAGTTTTCAAGTAGTGTTAATAATAGCTGCAATTAATTGTCTAGCATGTACTCTGTACTAAACTTCTTTATCATATTTTATTTAATCCTCAGTATATATCACCTATTATTTAACTGCATGATGCACATGAAAAGAAAAAGGGACAGATAAACTATTCACCCAGAGTCGTGTGGCTTATAATTGGTGGACAAGGAATTTAACTGTCTTAACCACAATCAATGTACTAAACAGTGCATTGTTAGATTTCACAGAGTCCTTTTATAAAATAAATATAGTAATTCATTTAACAGAAAAAAGGCCATGAGACATTAGGTGAAAGAAAGAGGAAAAATAAATATTAGAGAAGCCTATAAATCCATTAAGCTAATAGAAAAGATTTTGTATTTAACTTCACTATGCTTTCCTCCCTTTTCTACAAGGAGAGGGGCATCCCCAAATTTATAAATGCATTTCATATTAATTTAAAATATAATGGTGGGCGCTTTCATCTGACTTTTTATTAAGAAATATGTTTTTGGACCCTCATCTCATGACCCCTTCTTAGCTTCTACCCAAGGGAGGAAGTGTTACTAATCTTATTAAAGTGTCTGAGAATTTGAATGACCAACAGTTAATAGTGGATGCTATACTGAACCTATTCAAGTTCACATTCTTTTGTTGTTTTGTGTTTTCAGTCCAGAGCAGAGCCTTCCTCTTTGGACCTGGCTTGGGTAGGTTTGCTCCTGCCTGTCTGCAGCTGGGTTAGGAAGTTAGACAAGCATTAGCTCTGATAGAACTTAGAGTCTTACAATCAATAAGGAGGATACATAAAGCCTCACTCAGATCTTAAGCCTGGGCTGCATATCCCAAGGCATCTTTAGCCAGAGAGCTCTTCAGCAAAGGTGGAGAGTGTTTATTCAGCTATTAACAAACAAGGCATTTCCACCATCCTTCTGCTTGTGTCTTGTATATAGTTCTCAGTTCAGAAACCCACTGAGAGGAGTTCCTCTCATAATGATACCAAATTTCCAACAACTTCAACAGTGAGTATTAAGAAAGGGTTTTATTCCATTGTCCATACATCCAATGAGTCTATCAATAGTGTTTAATTTTGCATCACAGGGTCTCGTTGTAAAAGCTTCTAAGGAGAAAGCTAGGGTATGTATGAGACAATGGAAACTTTCTCTATACTTGCAACCTCCAAACTTGTTAAGGTGGAGTACTTTGAAGGAATAGAAATCTTTTCTAAGCTTTTTTTTTTTTTTTTTAATTTCAGTTAAAGAACCTTTACAGAAGGAGATGAATCATCCCATTAGGGAATGAATCTACATGTTGCAATAAATAAATGAATCAAATCAACATGTATACCTTAAACTTACACAATATTATATATGTCAATAAAGAGGGGGAAAAACCCTCATCACCAAACTCCCAAACATCAAAAAAAAAAAAAAGGAAGAAAAGAAAAAGAAAATTTCTGGAAGCCTGAAACAGAGTTGCAGACCAAGAGAGGTAGCTGAGTCATGGATGTCAGGAACCTTGCTCTGCTGTGTTAATGATCTGAAAATAGGATGAATATCTGCCCTAGAGGAGCATCTGAGCAGATGCAGCTATATATTCTGGGGTAAATGGTAACTAGGAATTCCCTTTGTGGGGACAAGTAGACTCACCAACACCTGTCAAAAAGCCAAAAGAAGTGGCTTTTTTCCCCCCTTTCTCTTGCTAGCTTCCATATGCCAATTCCTTCTATTTCTTCCAATATTTGCAAACCAGGTAGTTTGCGAGGTGCTTAAAGCCTTCCTGACCAAATATTACTTCTTTCATCTTCCTGAAAGTAGTCTCAGACATCTCCATATTTCACACTTCACTGAAGAAATGTTTGTGGCCCTTCTTAAAATGCAAACAGACTCCCAAGTGAAAAACTTATAAAACCATCATTATTCATTCACACCTTGGTGTGAATTAGCTCATCAGAGCCATTACCTGGCAACGCTATGATAGCCTGGTGATTTATGATCTGAGATGAAGGAGAACTTTGTATTGATTAATGGTAATGGCCTGGAGAATAGAAGAATGTTGAGAAGGGCATTGGACCCCTCAGAGAGCAAGGACAAAGCAAAGGAAGGATTTCACAATAGTAGCTAAGAACAAGGACTCTGAAGCCACTCTATCTGTATATGCATTTTGGTTTCACTGTTTATCTTATGTAACCACTCTGTGCAATGAAGTTTTTGTTGTTGCTGTTGTAATGGTCATTTAACATTGTTATTTTAATTTTATGTAGCAATTTCCAAAATAAAATTCAACTCACATAATTCAAGAAAGGGAAGTAAGCTTTTTGAATAGAGATTTTTCAGATGGCCAGGCCCTAGTACAGCGGTGTCAAGGAAAGATGGTCAGAGTTAGATTCAGTAACTTTACTCAAGACAACCAAATTTTTGAATTTCAGTGTCTTCATCTGTAATTTAAGATTAGTGATTCTACTCCAAAAGTTTAGAAAGAGAATGTTGCCTTCCATTCCAGTAGACAACAAATGTTGCCCTTCATCCAGCCATCAGCCACTGTGGCATCCTGAAGTTACACCCTGAGAGGAATTTCAGATGGAGAAAAACAGGAAACATTCTGTGCTCTGGAAACAGGACCTAGATAGTTACAGTGCATAGCTAAGGAATAACTTCATTGAGCCCAGACTCTTGCATCTTCCTATACATAGTAAAACACTAAAATCATTAACTTGAAATGTCTTTTTTTTTTTTTTTTTTGTGGTTAGCAGTTATCTTTTGATGTTCAACTACATGTTTTTTTAGCAAAAATTCCTAAATATCCTGACTCCTCCCTTACCTTTTTGGAGCAGTTCCTCAGAGGTGTCTGGGAGGCTGTCTTCCAGGGTACAGTCCTCAGTAAGGTCCCCAAATAAAACTTAACACCCAGTTTTTAGGTAGTGTGTTTTTCTTCAGTCGACAAAAGCATGGTTGTGAAGATTTTATGTATTAGTTTATGTGGACATTTGTATGAAACTGAAAAGACTATTTGTTTGAAACTGTGTGATCTTTGATAATTTTATAGAAAAAAAAACAACATTCAAATAAAATCTGTTGAAATGTATGCATGTTTTTGAGACTTAGTTGTTAATCAGATATGAGTAAAATTATACAAACAGAAATATTTTACAATTCTCCCTTATCCTCATCCCAAATCATTTTTAATAAGTTGACAGGTATCATGAGACAGAATAACTTTAAGGTCTATATATATGCCTTTCCTTTTGTTCCTCCTATTGATCCAGCTAATTGTTTTAGGATGAATGTACTAGTCTTACATTTTTTGTGTTTGTGATGTTCATGTCAGACACTGCAATTCCCTCTGACCTATAAAAATTAAAAGATTTTGAATTCTCAAGTTTTGATTCCAGGAAGTCTGAGATTGTTGCAAAGAGTCCCAAGTCAAGTTGTAGCTTCCTCTGGAGGTTTTAAAGCATATGATACTCCAGAAGCAACAGAGGTAAAAAACAAAACAGAACAAAAAAACAAACAAACAAAAAAACTTTCCTCCTATTAACTCTGGAAATTGAAAGGACTCTGTGATTTATATGGCCCTGGCTCAAAAATGCAAACCGTTGAGATGTAGTACTTGAGAAGTCAAATCACTGCCTTCTATAGAGGACATTAACTTCAGGAGAATAATACCACTCAGTTAATACAGTCTGCTTTTCTTTGGCTTTTTCAAGGTTATCTTAAGGTTCTCCAGAGACTCTAGGACAGAGATTTTAAACAAGGAGTCCATTAATCCTACGGGGAAAAATTACATTATTTTTACTATCCTGTAATTGAAATTTAACATTACTTTCATTTATTAAATGTAGAAAATGTAGAAAACAAGCTACATTAATAATAGCGGTAATTGTGCATTAATAATATCTTTACATTGATAGAATCACAGATATTTTCATGTCATATTCCAGTTGTTGCAGATATTTTGAAATATTATTTGCACTTATGAGTACTTGACAGTTATAGTAATTATTAGTTCCATTCGAGATCTTTTATTTCATACATTAATAAAAAGCAATATATTACTGTTATCACAAACTAATTTTTAAATATTTAGATAACTCTGGTTCAATATAATTAACTCCCTTTGCAATTCTATGTTTTTATGGATTTAAAAACATTATTATGAAAAGGGGCCCATGGGCTTTACCAAATGGCCAAGGGTGTCCATGGACTTAAAAAAAAAGTTAAAAACTCATACCCAAGAGAAAAGAGTCCTGGACTGCAAAATACTTTCTGTAAACTTTTTATAATACATATTAACATAATACAATTGTTATATAACTGAATGTATTAGGATCACAAAATAAAGCCAAAGTAACAAGGAAGCCAAATAGTCTGTCCCTGTATTATGTCCACATAGATGATCAAAGTGTAACCAGTGGCCCAGGAATATGTCTCTGGAGTTACCAGGAACTATGAAAGATGTGAGATTTCACCCTACTTGCAAGCTCACAAGTTAGCCTGACACAATTTCATGGATGATAACAGAAAACGTGAAACTCCTGGGTCAGAGATAAAGGATTTTATTATTCACTGCACAGCAAGCGTTATGAGCTTTAGTTTCCATTAACATCAGTTCCTCTTGGCATTTCAGTCTCACAAGACTGATCAGAGCAGCCCAGTCAGATGCTTTATCCATAGTGGGTCTGAATCATCATAGCTAAGGAATCCCAAGTTTAGGAAGCCCTAATAGTTATAAATGGCTGCAAGCAAACCTACCCAGTCTTTACTCTAACTGGAGTAAAACAAACAAAACTGCCCTCTGTCCCAGAAGGAGACATTATCTCTATTTGTTAATTATAAAACAGCTCTGAAAAGATATTCTGGGGAACCCTCATACACTGTTAGTGAGAATGTAAATTGATACAGCCACTATGGAGAACAGTATGGAGGTTTCTTAAAAAACTAAAAATAGAACTACCATATGACCCAGCAATCCACTACTGGGCATATACCCTGAGAAAACCATAATTCAAAAAGAGTCATGTACCACAATGTTCATTGCAGCTCTATTTACAATAGCCAGGACATGGAAGCAACCTAAGTGTCCATCGACAGATGAATGGATAAAGAAGATGTGGCACATATATACGATGGAATATTACTCAGCCATAAAAAGGAACGAAATTGAGTTATTTGTAGGGAGGTGGATGGACCTAGAGACTGTCATACAGAGTGAAGTAAGTCAGAAAGAGAAAAACAAATACCGTATGGTAACACATATATATGGAATCTAAAAAAAAAAAAAAAAAAAGTAATGAAGAACCTAGGGGCAAGACGGGAATAAAGATGCAGACCTACTAGAAAATGGACTTGAGGACATGGGGAGGGGGAAGGGTAAGTTGGCACAAAGTTAGAGAGTGGTAGTGTATATATGGACTTCTATATACTACCAAATGTAAAATAGATAGCTAGTGGGAAGCAGTCGCATAGCATAGGGAGATCAGCTCGGTGCTTTGTGACCATCTAGAAGGGTGGGATAGGGAGGGTGGGAGGGAGGGAGACGCAAGAGGGAAGAGATATGGGGATATATGTATATGTATAGCTGATTCACTTCGTCATAAAGCAGAAACTAACACACCATTGTAAAGGAATTATACTCCAATAAAAACGTTAAAAAAAATAAAATAATAAAAAGTAATAAAATTGCTTTGGCTGAGAGGAGTACCCTGATAGATTAACCATGTTTCAGGGAATGACAGTTGTGCTGCATACTTGCTGAACCTACTCTGGATTTTCTAATCGAATAGTAACTCTCATGACAGAACCCACCCATTCCAAAGAGACCTGACTAGGATTAAGGATACATGGTCCTGCAACATACCTGTACTGATTAACTCATTTATTCTTTTATAAAATTCATTTATTGCTTCAATAAAAAGTTATCAAACACACACACACACACACACACACACAAAAAAAAAAAAGATATTCTGGACCAAAAGCTGTCAGTGTCTCTGCTCACAAGATATGCAGAAACATGAACTCCATGGATGACTGTCTCCCAAGAGAAACTTAGGCCACCAAAGGTGACATTTTCTCAGTGATGAATAATGTATATCATACCACCTTATGTCATGAGTTAAGTATATTTAATAAGTTAAATATATATAGTTAATAAGTTATATATACATATTCCTCTAGTGATTTTTATTTTTTTATTTTTCTTTGATTTATTTTTCATTTATTTATTTTTGGCTGTGTTGGGTATTCGTTGCTGTGCACAGGCTTTCTCTCATTGCGGCGAGCGGGGCCTGCTCTTCGTTGTGGTGCACAGGCTTCTCATTGTGGCTTCTGGAGCACTGGCTCTAGGTGCGCAGGCTTCAGTACTTGTGGCACGCAGGCTCAGTAGTTGTGGCTCGCGGGCTCTAGAGCACAGGCTCAGTAGTTGTGCTGCACAGGCTTAGTTGCTCCGCGGCATGTGGGATCTTCCCGGACCAGGGCTCGAACCTGTGTCACCTGCATTGGCAGGCAGATTCTTAGCCACTGTGCCAATAGGGAAGTCCCCCTCTAGTGATTTTTATACATGACAAAAGAATCACTGCTCATGAAAAATACTCCAAAAAATAAAACACTCTCTGAGGTATCACTGTCTGAGTAAGACTATTTAGTCCTCATAGTGTTGAATGCTCTCCTTTGGAGTTCTCGTCATCAGAAAAGTGAAGGAAGCCATAACTGGGAGACCCTAGTAAAGTCTGCCATCGCTGGAAGCAGTGAAATCTAAGGACTGAAATGTACAGAGCATGCTGTCTGAGCAGAAAAATGTTCAAATTAGAAATTAATAACAAAAGTCATAAATAAATCATAGATACCTGGAAATTAAGGAGTGAAGATTGGAATGATTCAAATATCAATAAAGAAATCACAGTGGAAATGAATAAAAGCTTTCAAACTGAATGGGCAGTGAAAACATAACATGTCAAAGTTAACAGCTAAAGTAGTGCAATACAGCAAAGATAATTAACAACTTCATACACCAAAGTAGGTAAACTCACCATACAATTTTAGGAAAGAAAAGCCTGTCACAGACAATAAAATACTGTATTTTAAAGAGTATTTTAAAAACAGGCAAAACTAATCTATGGTGATACAAACCAAGACAGCAGTTATCCTGGTGGGGATGTTGACCAGGAAGAACCACAAAGTAATATTTTATGTCTTAATCTGACTGGCAGTTTTGTAAATGTGCTTGTGAAAATTTATTAAACTACCTGTCTATAATTTGCATACTTTTCTGTATGTATGCTTACATCAATACAAAAATTTACTTAAAGTATTTGAGCAGTAACATGTAAAACATTTATGAAAACAAGAAGTGTGATAGAGAGAAGTAATATTACAGGCACCAGCTAGAAGAATATGTCAACTACTATCATATGTCCTTGACCCCTATTTCTCTACAGCTTAATAAAAACAAGAATAACCAACTGTAAGTTTTGGCTTGGGATCCTAATTGGGTTACTGGGATCCTATTGAATCTTACCTCAACCCTCAGTTTATCTATATCTTTTTTTAATATTTATAACTAAAAAATTTGCTTAGCACAGCGGATGAACTTAATATTTATTGGAACTATGGGCAATGTGCAAACTCAGGTTCTAATGCATAATTAGACAGGTGTAGGTATCACTTTATTTTTCCAAGTTGGCTCAACCTTGTTTCAATCTTAATCTGTCTGTTGTGTGTCCTTATCTCCTTCTCCTTCTATGGCTTGTTAAAATACCTGAACTCAAAAAGTATAAGTGACTGGAACATTCTAGACCAGTTTGGTGGTGGGGCCTTGGAGACACATCTCCAAGATCTATAATTAACATTTTATTGCTCATCAATCAGATTTCAGTTTTAAAGTCATTGTTCTCTAGGAAATTTTCCTTTGTAGGTTAGGTCCTCTATCTTATACTCAAAAAAAGCTGTACTTCTACATAGCACTCACTACCACTGTTATTAAATATTAATTGTGCATTTGTTTATTATTATCTCTATTTCCTGCCAGACTAGATCAATAAAGTCAGGACCCTTTGCTTTGTTTATTGTTGAATTCTTAGTACCTGGACCAGTGCATGACATTTATTGAAAAAAGTTATTCCATTAATGTGTGAGTGAATAAATGAATGGACTTACCTGGCTCATGGATTCCTGGATGTCTTCCTTTATCTGCCCAATTGGAGACTTAACTCTTGACATTTCCAGAAATTGAAATGGGTGTTTGGGCCCCTTTACTCCCAGTGTATTGACCCATTTAGATACATTTTCCCAATTCAAAGACGGAAGGCAAATCTGTTTTCCAACGATTGATCCACTATCCATATGTTAGTAGCATCCTTAACTTCTAAGGCAGATTGTTTCAAACTCTATGCTAGTGGCATTTTATACCAGATAATTCTTGGTTATAGGTAGCTTGTCATAAGCTCTGTAGAATGGTTGGCAACATCCCTGCCCTTATCCTCTCTCTAGTTGTGCCCACACAGAATGTCTCCAGTATTGCCAAATGTTCCATGGGGGTCAAAATTAGCCCTGGTTGAGAATCGCTGCTGGAAGGGAGGTTCCAGCTTTAAACAATGACATGAAAATAAACTTTCCTTTTTTTTTTTTTTGAATTTTATTTTATTTTATTTTTTATATAGCAGGTTCTTATTAGTTATCTATTTTATACATATTAGTGTATATATGTCAATCCCAGTCTCCCAATTCATACCACCAACACCACCTCCCACCCCCTGCTTTCCCCCCTTGGTGTCCATACGTTTGTTCTGTACATCTGTGTCTCTATTTCTGCCCTGCAAACCGGTTCATCTGTACCATTTTTCTAGATTCCACATATATGCGTTAATATACGATATTTGTTTTTCTCTTTCTGACTTACTTCACTCTGTATGACAGTCTCTAGGTCCATCCACGTCTCTACAAATGACCCAATTTTGTTCCTTTTTATGGCTGAGTAATATTCCATTTTATATATGTACCACTTCTTCTTTATCCATTTGTCTGTCGATGGGCATTTAGGTTGTTTCCATGACATGGCTATTGTAAATAGTGCTGCAATGAACATTGGGGTGCATGTGTCTTTTGAATTATGGTTTTCTCTGGGTATATGCTCAGGAGTGGGATTGCTGGGTCATATGGTAATTCTATTTTTAGTTTTTTAAGGAACCTCCATGCTGTTCTCCATAGTGGCTGTGTCAGTTTACATTCCCACCAACAGTGCAAGAGGCTTCCCTTTTCTCCACACCCTCTCCAGCACTTGTTGTTTGTAGATATTCTGATGATGCCCATTCTGACTGGTGTGAGGTGATACCTCATTGTAGTTTTGATTTGCATTTCTCTAATAATTAGTGATGTTGAGCTGCTTTTCATGTGCCTCTTGGCCATCTGTATGTCTTCTTTGGAGAAATGTGTACTTAGGTCTTCTGCCCATTTTTTTGATTGGGTTCTTTGTTTTTTTAATATTGAGCTGCATGAGCTGTTTATATACTTTGGAGATTAATCCTTTGTCCTTTGATTTGTTTGCAAATATTTTCTCCCATTCTGAGGGTTATCTTTTCGTCTTGTTTATGGTTTCCTTTGCTGTGCAAATGCTTTTAAGTTTCATTAGGTCCCATTTGTTTATTTTTGTTTTTATTTCCATTACTCAAGGAGGTGGGCCAAAAAAGATATTGCTGTGATTTATGTCAAAGAGTGTTCTTCCTATGTTTTCCTCTAAGAGTTTTATAGTGTCTGGCCTTACATTCAGGTCTTTAATCCATTTTGAGTTTATTTTTGTGTATAGTGTTAAGGAGTGTTCTAATTTCATTCTTTTACATTTAGCTGCCCAGCTTTCCCAGCACCACTTATTGAAGAGACTGTCTTTTCTCCATTTTATATCCTTGCCTCCTTTGTCACAGATTAGATGACCATAGGTGCATGGGTTTATCTCTGCGCTATCTATGCTGTACCGCTGATATGTATTTCTTTTTTTGTGCCAGTACCATATTGTCTTGATTACTGTAGCTTTGTAGTATAGTCTGAAGTCAGGGAGTCTGATTCCTCCAGCTCCGTTCTTCTTTCTCAAGATTGCTTTGGCTATTCAGGGACTTTTGTGGCTTCATACAAATTTTAAGATTTTTTGTTCTAGTTCCGTGAAAAATGCCATTGGTAATTTGATAGGGATTGCATTGAATCTGTAGATTGCTTTCGGTAGTATAGTTATTTTCACAATATCGATTCTTCCAATCCAAGAATATGGTATATCTCTCCATCTGTTTGGGACATCTTTGATTTCTTTCATCAGTGTCTTATAGTCTTCTGAGTACAGGTCTTCTACCTCCTTAGGTAGGTTTATTCCTAGGTATTTTATTCTTTTTGTTGTAATGGTGAATGGGATTGTTTCCTTAATTTTTCTTTCTGATCTTTCATTGTTAGTGTATAGGAGTGCAAGAGATTTCTGTGCATTCATTTTGTATCCTGCAACTTTACCAAATTCATTGATTAGCTCTAGTAGTATTCTGGTGACATCTTTAGGATTTTCTATGTATAGTGTCATGTCATCTGCAGACAGTGACAGTTTTACTCCTGCTTTTCCAATTTGGATTCCTTTTATTTCTTTTTCTTCTCTGATTGCCGTGGCTAGGACTTCCAAAAGTATGTTGAATAATAGTGGCGAGAGTGGACATCCTTGTCTTGTTCCTGATCTTAGAGGAAATGCTTTCAGTTTTTCACCATTGAGAATGATGTTTGCTGTGTGTTTGTTGTATATGACCTTTATTATGTTGAGGTAGGTTCCCTCTATGCCCACTTTCTGGAGAGTTTTTATCATAAATAGGTGTTGAATTTTGTCAAAAGCTTTTTCTGCATCTATTGAGATGATCATATGGTTTTTCTCCTTCAATTTGTTACTATGGTGTATCACATTGATTGATTTGTGTATATTGAAGAATCCTTGCATCCCTGGGATAAATCCCACTTGATCATGGTGTGTGATCCTTTTAGTGTGTTGTTGGATTCTGTTTGCTAGTATTTTGTTGAGGATTTTTGCATCTATGTTCATCAGTGATATTGGTCTGTAATTTTCTGTTTTTTGTAGTATCTTTGTTTGGTTTTGGTATCAGAGTGATAGTGACCTTGTAGACTTAGTTTGGGAGTGTTCCTTCCTCTGCAATTTTTTGGAACAGTTTGAGAAGGATGGGTGTTAGCTCTTCTCTAAATGTTTGGTAGAATTCGCCTGTGAAGCCATGTGGTCCTGGACTTTGTTTGTTGGAAGATTTTTAATCACAGTTTCAATTTCATTACTTCTGATTGGTCTGTTCATGTTTTCTATTTCTTCCTGGTTCAGTCTTGGAAGGTTATGCCTTTCTAAGAATTTGTCCATTTCTTCCAGATTGTCCATTTTATTGGCATAGAGTTCCTTGTAGTAGTGTCTTAGGATGCTTTGTATTTCTGTGGGGTGCATTGTAACTTCTCCTTTTTCATTTCTAATTTTATTGATTTGAGTCCTCTCCCTCTTTTTCTTGATGAGTCTGGCTAAAGGTTTATCATTCTTGTTTATCTTCTTAAACAACCAAAATTTAGTTTTATTGATCTTTGCTCTTGTTTCCTTCATTTCTTTTTCATTGATTTCTGCTCTGATCTGTATGATTTCTTTCCTTCTACTAACTTTGGGTTTTGTTTGTTCTTTATTTGAGATGTTTCTTGTTTCTTGAGGTAAGATTGTATTGCTATAAACTTCCCTCTTAGAACTGCTTTGCTGCATCTCATAGGTTTTGGATCGTTGTGTTTTCTTTGTCATTTGTCTCTGGGTATTTTTTGATTCCCTCTTTGATTTCTTCAGTGATCTCTTGGTTATTTAGTAATGTACTGTTTAGCCTCCATGTGTTTGTGTTTTTTATGTTTTTTTCCCCGTAATTTATTTCTAATCTCATAGCGTTGTGTCAGAAAAGATGCTTAATATGTTTTCAATTTTCTTAAATTTACCAAGGATCGATTTGTGACCCAAGATGTGATCTATCCTGGAGAATGTTCCACGTGCACTTGAGAAGAAAGTGTAATCTGCTGTTTTCGGATGGAATATCAATTAAATCAATATCAATTAAATCAGTCTGGTCTATTGTGTTACTTAAAGCTTGTGTTTCCTTATTAATTTTCTGTCTGGATGATCTGTCCATTGGTGTAAGTGAGGTGTTAAAGTCCCCCACTGTTATTGTGTTACTGTCGATTTCCTCTTTTATAGCTTTTAGCATTTGCCTTATGTATTGAGGTGCTCCTATGTTGGGTGCATATATATTTATAATTGTTATATCTTCTTGGATTGATCCCTTGATCATTATGTAGTGTCCTTCCTTGTCTCTTGTAACATTCTTTATTTTAAAGTCTATTTTGTCTGATATGAGAATTGCTACTCCAGCTTTCTTTTGATTTCCATTTGCATGGAATATCTTTTTCCATCCCCTCACTTTCAGTCTGTATGTGTCCGTAGGTCTGAAGTGGGTCTCTTGTAGACAGCATATATTTGGTCTTGTTTTTGTAACCATTCAGCAAGCCTGTGTCTTTTGGTTGGAGCATTTAATCCATTCACATTTAAGGTAATTATTGATATGTATGTTCCTACTACATTTTCTTAATTGTTTGGGGTTGTTTTTGTAGGTCCTTTTCTTCTCTTGTGTTTCCCACTTAGACAAGTTCCTTTAGCGTTTGTTGTAGAGCTGGTTTGGTGGTGCTGAATTCTCTTAGCTTTTGCTTGTCTTTAAAGCTTCTGATTTATCCATCGAATCTGAATGAGATCCTTGCCGGGTAGAGTAATCTTGGTTGTAGGTTTATCCCTTTTATCACTTTAAATATATCATGCCACTTCCTTCTGGCTTGCAGAGTTTCTGCTGAGAAATCAGCTGTTAACCTTATAGGAGTTCCCTTTTATGTGATTTGTCGTTTTTCCCTAGTTGCTTTTAATAATTTTTCTTTGTCTTTAATTTTTGTCAGTTTGATTACTGTGTGCCTTGGTGTGTTTCTCCTGGGTTTATCCTGCCAGGGACTCTCTGTGCTTCCTGGACTTGGGTGGCTATTTTCTTTCCCATGTTAGGGAAGTTTTCGACTGTAATCTCTTCAAATATTTTCTCTGGTCCTTTCTCTCTCTCTTCTCCTTCTGGGACCCCTATAATGTGAATGTTGGTGCATTTAATGTTGTCCAGAGGTCTCTTAGGCTGTCTTTATTTCTTTTCAATTTTTTTTCTTTATTCTGTTCGGCGGCAGTGAATTCCACCATTCTATCTTCCAGGTCACTTATCCATTCTTCTGCCTCAGTTATTCTGCTATTGATTCCTTCTAGTGTATTTTTCATTACAGTTGTTTTATTGTTCATCTCTGTTTGTTTCTTCTTTAATTCTTCTAAGTCTTTGTTAAACATTTCCTGCATCTTCTCCATCTTTACCTCCATTCTTTTTCCAAGGTCCTGGATCATCTTCACTATCATTATTCTGAATTCTTTTTCTGCAAGGTTGCCTATCTCCACTTCATTTAGTGTTTTTCTGGGGTTTTATTTTGTTCTTTCATCTGGCACATAGTCCTCTGCCTTTTTATTTTGTCTATCTTTCTGTGAATGTGGTTTTTGTTCCACGGGCTGCAGGATTGTAGTTCTTCTTGTTTCTGCTGTCTGCTTTCTGGTGGATGGGGCTATCTAAGAGGCTTGTGCAAGCTTCCTGATGGGAGGGACTGGTAGTGGGTAGAGCTGGGTTTTGCTCTGGTGGGCAGAGCCCAGTAAAACTTTAATCCACTTGTCTGCTGATGGGTGGGGCTGAGTTCCCTCCCTGTTGGTTATTTGGCCTGAGGTGACCCAGCACTGGAACCTGTAGGCCCTTTCGTGGGTCTAATGGCTGACTCCAGGAGGGCTCATGCCAAGGAGTACTTCCCAGAACTTCTGCTGCCAGTGTCCTTGTCCCTGTGGTGAGCCCCAGCCACCCCCCACCTCTGCAGGAACCCTCCAACACTTGTAGGTAGGTCTGGTTCAGTCTCCTATGGGGTCACTGTTCCTTCCCCCTGGGTCCTGATGTGCACACTACTTTGTGTGTGCCCTCCAAGAGTGGAGTCTCTGTTTCCCCCAGTCCTGTTGAAGTGCTGCAATCAAATCCCACTAACTTTCAAAGTCTGATTCTCTGGGACTTCCTTCTCCCATTGTAGGACCCCCAGGTTGGGAAGCCCGACATGGGGTTCAGAACCTTCACTCCAGTGGGTGGACTTCTGTGGTATAATTGTTCTCCAGTTTGTGAGTCACCCACCCAGCAGTTATGGGATTTGATTTTATTGTGATTACACCCCTCCTGCCATCTCATTGCGGCTTCTCCTTTGTCTTTGGATGTGGAGTATCCTTTCTCGTGAGTTCCAGTGTCTTCCTGTTGATGATTGTTCAGCAGTTAGTTGTGATTCTGGCGCTCTCACAAGAGGGAGTGAGCGCACGTCCTTCTGCTCTGCCATCTTGAAGCAATCTCTCATAAAAATAAACTTTCATCATAATCCTCAAACTCTTTCTCTATCTGTGGGGATGGAGCTGAGAGTTGCTGGTCAGGTGACATTGTTTCCTCCGGGTTAGATTTCTCTGCCTGGCTAAGGTCCCTCATCTCTGGCCTTGTAAGGTTTTAATTGGGAAGAAACTGCCTTTTGAGGGCATGGTGTGTGCTCCACAGAGTTTGGAAGTGGTGGGTATTATGCACAGTGTTCTGTTTTCCTGAAGTGCCTGTATTAAAAAAAAGTCTAAATACTAGGATAATCCTTTCTCCAGCCCCCACATTGACACTTTATTTGATACATCCCTTAAAAGGCTCAACAATCTCCCCAGGCTAGTAAGCTGTAAGAAGTAGGAAAATAACCAAGAGATTTAAGTCTTTTATTTTACTTTATTTTTTGACCCAAACTGCCTCTGTGTGAGTGTGAATACCTACACACTACAAAAGGAAATAACATTAGGAGACTAAAAGAAAACTTCCATTTTCAGAAATTATCACAATGTAAAAAAGCTTGAATTGCCATGGAAACAGCCTAGTCACATCCTATTGAATGGTTATTTTTCCAAAGGAGTCCTTGAGACATCTTTTTTTCCTTTGAAATTGGGTGGAGATGAGTCATGTGTGTGAGAACTGGGGGATGTGGGATTTTCCATCATTGCCATTCAGGGAGCTGGCATTCCCTGAGAGGGATGTGTTCAGCTGCTTCTTCCGGAAGAACCTTTTACCCCAGAATAATTTGAATAGGCGTTTTACAGGGGAGAATGGCAAAAGGTAGAAAAGTGAAGAATGTTTTTAAAAGTGAAGATATTTCTTTTAATGTACATCATTGCAATCATTGTGCGTGAGTAACAGAGGAAATCAGAGAATCTAAAGACCTGAGACTATATGCAGTCTGAGCTGTGTTTTTAATTTAGGCCCACACATCCATGCACTGTGAGTCTGGGGGCCACTTCCACGGCCTCACCTGAGTGTAAGTCTATATCAACTCCATTTGGATCACGGCAATGAGCCTCTCAACTTAGATTCACTGCATCCGGACTCACCACACTTCAATTCTTTCTCTAATGAGGCCAGAATGGTCTTTTAAACATGTAACTCTGATCGCATCTCTGCTCAGGTTAAGATCATTCATAGACTGCCCCCTGTTCTCAGGATAAAGTCCACATGTCCTGATCCAGCACACAACCTGTTCAGCTTCAGCCTCATCTCTGCTCTCTAATTTGCAGCAGGACCAAACTTCCTTCCTTTTGTTAAACTCATCATTCTCTCTCACTTTTTGCTCTGTATTCATTCCAGTATGCTCTCATACTGAAAAGACCGTATGCATTTCTCAGCCTTCTCCCCTAAACCCTTTGTCTGGTTAATTCTGATGTTCATCCCAAGCTGTCACCTATTCCAGGAGACAAATGCTGTAACCAATCCCACTCCTTTCTAAACTCTCAGCTGTCCATTCACCAGACACAAAATTAAGCTAGGACCTCTCTGTGCTTTCATGATCTCCAGATACTCGTCCTACATAGTATTAAATTTATATGTTTACTTGTCCATCTTCGCACTGAGAGTTCCTTGAAGGGAAGAGCTATGTTTTACCCACCTCTTTGTCTTCAGTTTCTAGTATCTTGGTATCAAATTGGTGCTCAGTAATTATTTACTGAATGGACAAATGAGTAACTTAATGAATAAACATAAACACGAATAAGTGAATGAATGTGTGAATGACTAAGTAAGCTCCAAACATCCTAGTTGACTCATGGACAAAGTTCTGTTTTCTTTTTCTCACTACTACTGTGATACTTATATACTCTATTCCTGCATTTAAACATCTCCTGCCACTTACATTATCTTCCTCACTTATTTTCCTTCCTACTCCCTCCATCTTTCCCTGCCTTTCATCTTTTCTCCCTTTTTCTTTTCCTCCTTCACTCTTTTCAGTTTTTAAATGAGGAACTAGATGTTCGGTGGCATTGAGTGACTTACACATAATCACAAAGCTATTAATTAATTGTTGGAGTCCGTCACAGAGCAGGGATGTCCTGGGTCCAGTGTGTTGCTCCATCCTGCAAAGGTGCCATTTAATTTCCACTCTAATTTGAGTTGTTCTGGAATATACCACTTTTGTCTTCCTCTCTGTTGCAAGCTTTGAATTAAGACATTTTCTGTTTCTCTGGTGGGTTACAGCATCCTGCTCCTCACTCCATCTTTTTTGCTTTTTCCACACTTCTGTTTTTGATTTGGGATGCTTTTCTCTCTGGATCCTTGAAAACTACCCAGCATAATGGAAAATGAACTGACCTGGGATACAAGGAGCCCGAGTTCTGTCTCTCATTAGCTGTGTAGCCTATGTGACCTCTCTGATCCACACTATCCTCACCCAACGAAGAGGATCAATGATAACCACCTCCCTGGGTCCCTTAGAGGACTGAGGTTGTGTGAATGCATTTTGTAAATGTTAGAGTTACTTAAAGTTGGAAGTTTTGTTAATTAACATTACCATGTGTTTTCCCAAGCCTCCTATGTCTTCACGGATAAGTGACAGCTCCTGCCAAGCCAGGAGGTCTTGTTTCTTGGGTCCTAGTATCCTTCTCATTTCTACTGTTTCTGCCTCCCCTGGGTCTTTACCAGGCAGATGAGGCCTGCAAACACAGCTTTAGATTCGGCCAGAGTGTTTTCTTTTGCCAGATAAATCCCAGCATGTCCTTACTGCACAGTTTTCTAGATCCTGGATATACCAATTATGAATACACCAGAGTCACTGTGTAAAGACGAGGAAGCTAGCACCATTGATTACCTCCCTGGAAAGCCCTGTAACCCACACTCTGCTGAACCCAAAGGCTGATTAATCAAAATGAAGCCTGCAGGTGGTTCTTGGATAGGCCTATTCCTTGGACATGATTGGTGATCCCAGGAAAGAAGAGGCTCTCTTTTGGTTTAATCTTATTTGTCTATCCCCAGAGAAGACCAAGAATTCTTCCACCCGCACACTTTTTTCCCTTTGCCTGAATGAAGCACAAGCAACACTTACTAATAAAATGTCTTGAATGGGAATAGGACTTGCAGATAAAAGTTTAAGTGCTGTAACACCTATTCTTTTTCTTTTCGACTGAAAGAAAAAATATGGTTTAGGGTGTTAGGACTCTAAGATATTGTTCTTGCCCTATTCAGTTATGAGACCTGGCTACATTCATGCAGTGACTTAGTGATCAGGTTGCAACTATGGTGATGATGGTTACACAGGTTGCCTTCAGACGAAAATAGGCCTGGGTTTGCAACTCAGGTGTATGATTTTAGGCCAGTTACCTGACCCCTTCTAACACTCTCTCCTTATCTATAAAATGGAGGTAATAATACATACATCACAGGTTTTTTGCAAAGATTAAACACGATACCTTATGACATAAGGGTGCCTTATCAAAACTTTATATTTAGTAAGCATGTAATAAAGTGTTTTTATTAGAACTTCATATTTCAGATAAATGATCTGAGTTGATTTCTTTGACGTAAGGGGGGTATGAGATAGGTTCCCATCCTATTTGCAAAGGAAAAAATTAAGCGTATAGATATGCAAAAATTCATTTAGCCTTACACTTTAGATTTGGGCACTTAATTGTATGTAAATTTATTTTAATAATCATGTGAAAAACAAAATAGAACTAAAACTAGGAAAATAAAACTTTAAAATGTATTATATCAGTTAATCATCTCACCAGTGCTTTAATTTACTCATTGTGCAGATGATAAAATAATCTAAAAGCTGTAAAATGACTTTCTCAAGGTCACTTTACAAATAGCAGAGCCAAGTCCGGAACCCAAGTCATCTGATTTTGTCACCACAGGCTGGGCCCACCACGAGTATGGCTAAGCTTGGTGACCAGGTGATCTTAGTTGACTTGGTGAAAAATGTTTCAGATGCCCCTATTAACAATTAAATTTTCTCTTTGCTATCTCGTATTCTTGGTCATTTGATTTAAGAAAAATAATTGAACTAGGTAGAATACCTGGATTGGCAACCATTAGTCAACATCATCCTATCATCCAAGTTTGAATCTTGAGAATCACTGATTTAGGTGTAAGTTCATTGGATTGGTTCTCAAAAATCATGGGTTCTAATTCTAGTTCTCCCTTTAGCTACGTATGTGATCCTGGGGGGAAATCCTTTCTTTTATCTTGGATGCTGTTTCTTTAGGTTTAAAGTTAAATCATGGGGGGAAACTCAAGTCAATTTAGCTTTATAACGTTTATGAAAACATGGACATAACCACAAGTCATTCCATGACTTAGAATGAAGACAGAGGTTGTGCTTCACTAATAAACATAGTTTAATGCTGTTTGATTGAGAATGGGAGGGTACTGAACTAATAAAAATAATGATGACGACCACTTACTTAGAGCTTCTGATGTGCCTTCTGCTTGAAATATACTATCTTGCTTAATCTTATCAAAATCTATTCATAATATCATAATAATGTCTGATATTATAGAAAGACAACCTAAATATTAGATATGATAAATAACCTCACCAAAATCAAGTGGTGTAGACAGGGTTAGAACCCAGATTTCACTGTCACCAAAGCTATATTGTCTCTCTCAATGGGATTTCTGGGGCCACGGTCTTTTGCTTCATCTTGTCTTCAACCAAATGAAAAGAGAGAAAATTTATAATCTTTCTTTTATAAGACAAGAAAACTAGTTGGGAAGTGTCTGTTGAAGAAGCTGTGAGCAACACCTTGGGAATCTCAATAGCTATAATGAAAACTGTAGGGAGAGAGACACTGACTGAAGACAGTGACCTAAAAGTTCAACAGAAGTCAAAAATTGAGAGTCTATTGAAAAAATGGGGATATTGAACTGGAGAAGAAACAACTAAGGAGAAATATGTCATGTCCTACAAATATCTGTAGTGGTGCCATGGGGAAGATGAAGAGTATGTATTCAGTGTGATGTAATAGCAGCACCAGGACCAAAGAGAGGTGATGTGTCAGAAGGATTAAGAACAAAGAATGAGACAGACCAGAGTTCAGCCCCAGCTCTGGTACTGATCAGACTGTGACCATATGGGAACTTTCTCAAAATTTCTAAGCCTAAAGTTCTCCTATGCAAAACAGAGGTGGAAATATTTATCTCACTGTGTCATTATAGGAATTAAAGGACCAAGCGAATGTGAAACACATAATAAGGTGTCTGGTGTATAGTAAGAATTAATTAAATGTAGTTCCTCTTCTTTCTGCAATGTTTTTACTTTGTACCCCCAAGTAGTTTCCCCTTCTTTCCCCCTCCCCTTCTCCTCTCCTCTTTTTTTTTTTTTTTTTTTGCCTTTCCCCACTTCTTGTATTTTTCCTTATCTTTGTTGTTCTCCCTTCCTCATCCCTCTTTCACTTTTCCTCTTCTCCTGGTGGAAATCACATATAACCCCCAATGTGAAATAACTATTGACTCAGAAGCACAGAAAAAAAATTGTTAGAAATTATGGTAAACAGCAGGGTTCAAATTTGAAATAGAGTGCTTCAAGTGATAGAGTTCCCCATCATTATTATCACTATGACTATTCAAACTTAGTTTCAACCCATGTATCAAATAATGTAGATGAATCATACTTAGAGTCTTGACCAAAAAAACAACCAACGTAGCTTAAAGAGTAAAACAATTGAGTGTTCACTACATGCTCAATGGAATTTTAGTTACTGAGGTATAGAAAAGAAGAATAGAAACCATTCCCAACTCTTGAGAGAAGCTCAAGAACAGATGTCAGAAACAAAAGCTAAAATTAAGCTTCAGGGACCTCACTTGTATGAACTCCTTCTCGTTCCCTGAGAGCTAATAATAATTAGTTAAGATTGCTCTACCCTTCCCCTGTAACTCCCCCTCCATCACATTTTTCCTTGTAGTAGGTGACTTTGGAGTAGCCATGAGAAGTTTTGCCTCAGAAGAGGTGAATAGTTTGAGGTTAATGGGAAATTGTCACACTGTTCATAAACATTCAAGTTGGACTGCGAGGGATAGGAGTTTGCTAGCTTGAAATGTGAAAGAGGAAAATAGCAAGAGAAAATGGTTAAATGGTAATGGTTAGATGGTTAGATATAGAGGGCAGAATGCAAAGATGATGGAAGATAAAAGCTGGGAAGTTTAGTTAGAGTCAGATTGTGAAGGGTCTTGATATCAGTAAAAGGAAATAGTGTCGCCAAAGGAATTTTTACTCTAGGGAATGGCATGAGCAAAACACAATATAGTGTAAAGAGCATGAGTCAGACAGACCTGGATTCATATCCTATCTCTGACTTCACTAAACGTGTAGGCTCATAAAATGTGTTTAAGCTCACATCTCACTGGGGAGGAAATTTAACGTAATGGTTGAAAGCGTGGGTCCTGGAGTCTGCTAGTTTGAGTCTGAAGCTTAGCTTCATAATTTGCCAACTATGTAACCAGGAGAAGGTTGATTAACATCTCTGAGTCTCAGTTTCTTTATCTGTAAAATGGGCATAAAGATAAAAAACAAACAAACAAGAAAAACCAGCCTGTAATTCATAGGGAGGATTAAATGAGGCAGAGAATGTAAAATCTCTGCACAAATGGGAAGCTTGGTGATGCTAGTTTAGTTTCTCCCTCTGTTAAAACTGATTATTCTTTTGAGCAGAAGCTTGATTGGAAGGAGGCAAGACTAGAGATGGGTACACGTGTTAAGAAAGATGAAAACCTAGGTGAAAACCAGAGCTATGGGAATGTATAAAGTGGAGAATGGATTTGAGAGATAGAATAATCAGGACTTAACACCCGGTTGCATAGACAATTTGGAGGAGGAATGGCCACTGAGAAGTGAGAGGCTTTTATCCTGAATTACTGGTATTGTTAGTGTCTTAAAGACAGTGAGGTTGGGAGAAAGTAAAGTCGTATCACACTCTTTTAATTAAATGAAAGAAAAATTTTGGAAGGATAATGGTGTATCTCACATGATCCAAGAAAAAGTTCAACAGCCAGGCCAGAGGAATAAGGCAGTTCTACGACAAAAACAGTTGTTCAGAGTCTCTAATTTTTGTGGTTTACTACAAATATGACTCAATAACCCCAGTCTCCAAGTCTCTTATGTCTTATTTGAAATTGTGAGAAGAGATAAACCAATAGGTCATTGGCCAGATCCTTGCGTGTCTTCTTTGAGCCAGGTATCCAGTCCTATGAGATGTGGGAGAAATTCTCAGAGAAAAGAGAAGCATTTTCTAAATGTGGTGATGTTATTAATTTTGAATAAGCAATTTGTGACATAGAAGGAGAGAAATGGAAAAGAGGCATCTTTGAGTTCTAAAGTCCTACAAAACAGTGCAAGTCCGGATTCAATGCTTTATGGCTGCCTTGGCTGTCTCCTTCGACACTTGTCTTATTTACAAAAATCATATTAATTTGGTCCTCGTTTACATAAGGCATTCACCTCTTGAGGACATCTCAGCACTCACAGATGTGAAGCTGCAATAACACGGCAGGTGGATCTTAAATTGCTCTCACTGAGAGAATCAAAGAGTTCTTCTGCACATCCAGCTCACAACAGTATGGGTTGTGTCTTATGTATAAGAACAATCAAGAAGTATAGTTGCTTGCAAACCAACATGTGTCCTGTTAACATAACCCAGACGTTTCAAAGAGTCAGTGCGATTACTTGTATTTATTGGCATTTCAGAAGTTAACGTCACCAAGACAAAGAGAAGAGGGTTATAGACATCCACTTTTTGCAGTCCACTTAATAGACTTTCTGAAATCTGAGATCAGATTGGCTGAGGCAGAACTGCATCACAAGTACAGCGGGGAAGGGCAATGTTGCATAAGTGAAGCTTGACCAAGAAAACAGTGAGAGTACCTAGCAAAGAAGGTTCTGTGATTTGTACTGAGCTCCTCACCTATGGCACTTGGAATCCTAGGAAAAGCACCAAGTGTTTTATAAGAAAACAGAAGCTTCGGTTCCAACACTTCCGTTGGTTTGCTCTGGTAATTATTTGCATGTTTCTGAACCTTGGTACACACATCTGTTAATGTTAACAGTCCTAAAGAACTCTCTCAGAGAGCTGATCTGAAGAATATATGAGACGACACATGCTGAGGGGTTTTTGGAACTGTGAAATGCTGCATAAATGCTAAGTGTAATTACTGATTTGTATGTTAGAAGCTGTAGCTAAAATGAATACACCTGTTTGCCATGTAAGACCCCCCCCCCACACACACACACACTTTCCCACACTTGTGTACACACATCCCCCCCACCACTGTCTCCATGCATCCAAAGCCTTCAAGTTCATATTTATACATTTCTTACAGTGATCAGCACTGTATGAACTCTTTGCTAGTTTTTTCTCATTCAATCCTCACAAAATACTAAGTAGCAGGCATCATCCCCATTATAAAGATAAATAAACTGGGGCTCAGAGAGATTAAATAACTTTTCTAAGATAGGTGGTAGTTCTGGGAATCAAACCCAGGTCTATTGAAGGCAAAAGTCTATAGTCCTCATCAGAATTCTATATTTTTTCTTTGTTTAAATGTCACCCTTCCCATAAACTCTTCTTTGATATTGCAAACCAAAAGAAATTGTCCCTTTCTTTAGACCCTTTTAAAACTTTGCTTTGGTAAATAATATTCACTCAAGTAATTTTTAAAATACCCTCTGTTGACTACTTTCTAAGAGCAGTGGCTATACAGATGGTAAGAAATGCACCTCTATGTTAGTCAGCACAGGCTGTGTTACACTGGGGTAACAAACACTCCTAAAATTCTCAATGACTTACCACAACAAAGAAGCTATTTTCTTGTTCATGCTTCATATCCAACCCCATGTGGGTTGATGTGGGCTTCTGCTCTGTATAGTACCTTAGACACTCAGAGTGGTAGGTCTCAAACTGTGATTTTAAGCTTTGCTGAGGCGGAGGAAGAGGAAGAATGGGAAACCATACATAAACTCTTCAGTTCTTCACTGCTTCAATCAATCCAGAAGTAAAACTGTATTTCTGTTACTACTTCATTGGCCAGAGCTAGTTACAGGATACCAAACTGCCTAATTGTAAAAAAGTCTAGGGAATTTAGGGGAACAAATGCAATGTATCAGTATTTGCCATAGCTATGCACCTAAGGATTCAGTGGCATTTTCTAAAATATAAGAATCACAGGGACAGTGATTTTTGTCTCTTATGTTCATTGATACATCCCAAGGACTTAGAACAGTGCCTAATACATAGTCAACACTGAATAAATATTTGCTAATTGAATTAATTCATGTAGAGAGAGCTGCAACAGTAGTTATTTTTATTATTTATCCATGTATTTTTTCTCTTTCTAGACAGTGAAAGTTTTGAGATTATTGTTTCCATCTTCTACAACTTCATCTTCCCTACCTTTCTCATCACAGCACCTAGCATAACATTTTACATATTGAAGACAATAGATACATGTTTTTGAATAATTACATAGTGCATTTCTGAGCTTTGAGGGGCAGTTATAATCCTTTCTGTCTCTTCACAGTGTACTTAAAAGTGTATGAATTATGTATTTAAAGACAGTGACTACTTGATACATGTTCACACTCTGTCCTGAAGTAGTTCAGAGATTTGCTAATTCTACTTTGGAGATGACGAAGATATGGCTTTTTTCTTCCTTCTTTGCTTCTTTCCCTCTTTCCCTCCTTCCCCTCCCCCACCATCATTTCTATTGTTTCTCTCTCTTTTCCTTCATTCCTTCCTTCTTTCTTTTATTTATCTCTCTTTTCCTTCTTTCCTTCCTTCCTCCCTCCCTCCTTCCTTCCAGTATGACATTGGCAGGTTCCTATTCTCTAGGTAAGTCACCTTAAATACTAGAAAAGGTTCTCTTGGCTCATAGCAAGTATCATAATCATGTCTTAGCCCTTCTAAAAAGTAAAGAATTGGCAAGAAACAATTTAACCCTTGTTTTCTGTGTGGTCACAGTGTGTAGAAGATGATCAGTGGATACTGTGGCTTGGTGCCTCATTCCCGATCATCTGGAACAGAAACTGACCCATCTTCCTTGGTGGCCAGTCACTCTTATTCAAGGCATAAACATGTTAAGAACATATCACAGTGCTTAGGAGCATAGGTTTTCATTAATGCTTTACTTTTGGTGTGTTTGGTTTTTTCCCAAGCAATATTCATTCATTAAAAAATATGTATATATAACAGGGTGTAGAGTTTAAAATGTCAATGGGATTTAGCAGTGAAATAAGTTATGTTTGGATCTGGTAAAATGGCCTTGGGCAAATCATTTACCTCTCCTTTGTTCTGTAGTAAATACTGTATTAAATAATGCAGAGATAATGCTGTGTATTTGATGGGACTGTTTCAAGGATTAAATTAGATAATGTATATAAAGGGGTTTAGTACAGTACTTTGTCTATGGGAAATACACAATAAGTAATAGCAGAGAGAAACAAAAAGAAAGTGCTGATGGTAACTCTTGATGTGACCTTAATTGTGTCAAGGCTTCCTGTTCAATTATGGCCAAGGAAACCATTTTACCCCAATTTGGTTCTGTTTCTACCTCTGCTCCTTTTACAATGAGAATCCATTGATGACTCCACTTTTAAAATCAGATCCAATTAACATCTACCAGGAACCTATGACATTATTGTGTTCAGCTGCAAGTAGTAGAACCTCCCAAATAGTAACTTAAACAGATTGAGTTCATTTTTTTCTCACACAAAAGAAATCCAGAGGTTGATAGTCCTGGGCTCACAAAGTCATCAGGGACCTGGACTCTTTTCAGCTTTCGACTTGACCATCTCTAGGGTGTGTTCACGACTTAAAAATGACCACTAGAACTCCAACCATTAAGTCTACGTTACAGGAAGGAAGAAGGGAAATGGCAAAGGGATAGGACTACTTTAAAAATAATTTTGGAAGCCCTTCCTCATACTGTCCACTTACGTTTCATTGACCACCGTTGGCTGCATGGAAGGGTAGAAAATGTAGTTTTAATTTAGTTCTTCATTGCTTTCTTTCTACCCCAAAATTAATTTGTTTACTATTAGTAAGGAAAAATGGAAGTGTGAATTTGGGATAGGTCACATCTTTGCGATGTGCCACTATTCTCCTTACTGAGTTCATGACTCTTTATTGACCCCCTCCTATGTGGCAGGCACTGTGGCTGCAGAAGTGACTGGGACAGACATCACCTGCCTTATTGTGAGCCAAGAAGAGAGAAGATCCAGGTCAGGTGTAGCAGGTTCAGGAGACATGTGGTATGCAGCCAGGAGTTAAATACTGGAGGTAAAGTACCAATAGAGTCAGAAGCCAGTAGCCAGGCTACTTAGGAAACCTAGTGTTGCAGGAAAGAGTACGGAATCATGGTCAATAAAGAAATTTTACGCACTTTTCCTAATCTTAAATTCCCTATCCTAAATCCTACAGTGTTTTTTCCCAGGATGAATTACAGTGATGAATCTAATATTTTTTATTACCAACTATGGTTTTGTGGTAGACTGGGTTATTGTTCCCAATTCTTCAATCCTTCTCTGTAGGGGAATTAAACAGGCACAGGCTCTTTCAAGTAATTTTCCATGCCTCTCACCAGACTAGGGAGAGTGTATTGCCTACTTCAATGATGGGCTTGGCCATGTGACTTGATTTGGCCAATGTTATGTCAGCAAATGTAATGTGATTAGAGCCATTAAGTGTTTTTATGTGGTTTGCCTTATCCTCTGATGCTTGTGCCATCTGCCATAGGAAGAACATACCCTGGGTAGCTGTTGGTCACAGAATGAGGGAACACGTTGAGCAGATGTGAACATACATATAGCCAAGAGCCAAGCCCAGTCAATCAGAGCAGAATTACAGCCAACCCATAGAGTTGAGAAATAAACTTACTGTAAGCCACTGAAATTTGAGGTTGTTTATTACACAGGGGAATTACAACAGGCAATGCTCTTTTTTTCTTTCCATACCTTATTTAATGCATGCTACAATCATGCACACCATATTAACTTTAGACATTAAATTTACAGACAAGAAATTGAGATTATTATAGTTATATAATAATCTCTGAAGGCACAGAGCTGAATTTAGAAAAGTCAGAAATACATTGGCACCTGTTGGCCTCTAAGACTTAGATGTCTCTAGTTTCCTGACCTACCTCTCCTAGAAATTCTGTCCATGATTTTTCATGGGGTTGTTATGATAATCACATAAAAAGAATGTACTGAAAATATATTTGTCCTACACAGAAAACCTGCTCCAATTTTCAGTCTGAGTTTCAAGTATGTCTAAGTTTATGCCTGGCCTTAGGTGTGAGGCTATAACACAGGCCTGGCCAACCAGAATACTGGAAAACCTTGGCTAAATTCTGGATGGGAATTTAGCTGAAGCCAGATCAATCAAAAAACTGAAACCATCCACAAAGAGCCAGTTCTTCTTTCTGAGATAGTGAGCACTAAGGCCCAGGTTAAGTCCAAGGTTGCCAATGGCCATCTTTGCCACCACATGAGGAAAATCTGCTATACAGAAGAAACCATAGTTGAGAGACTATCCCCAAAAACACTTTAAAAAAAAGACCAAAAACCAAAAAACAAGTTGTGATGACATCTAGTTAAATCTCTTATCTAGTCACACCTGGAGTTAACATCTGTCCTGCTATGGTAGATATCACGTAAATTTCCTATTTTTTTAGGTTGCAGTTGAGAAAACCATACAGATAATATAAATGAAAGTATCATATAAGCACAATTTACAAATACACGTTTTTCTTATTTTTGGCCAGTGGAAGAAAACGACGGGGTAGTGGGGGGGGAGATATATGCTATTAAGTGCATTATTAAGTATTGTGAGTTGAGGACCTTGCTTTTGACTTAAAAAAAATGTCCTTGGGGTCACATAGTTCAGCTACCATTTACTACCATCTGCCTCTTAAAATTATTGGTTGTATAGGCTAATTAAGGGGTTGACATTGCTGGAGTCTAATTAATCAGAGATTCTTTATAATTGTTCTCCAATTTTGCTTATCTTTGAAGGGCAACAAAGTTTTTTTGTGGCAAAGTTAACCTCCAGCACACCATCCCCTCCCTACTGCTCAAATGAAAAACCTTGACTACCTTTGTTTTAGAACATATAAATAAAGACTTTATTTTTGTCTGTATAGTGTTTTAAACCTTTCTGCAGTGTGCAGCTCAGTGATCTTGAGTAAACCAAAGATGGCTCTGTGAGTGAGGAAAACATAGTATATTATTGGTAACACATTTTCTGTTCTTTTAATTTCACATACCATAGAGCTGGTTACAAAAGGATGGCTGGATGATTTGATGCTCTCTTCTTTCTGATTTGAAACAACCTGCTTCCACTCAGCATCTGCCTTTTAGAGCTTGTTGTCCTATATGAAACCTCTTTAGCCAGCTATCAAGTACTGTCAAGAAGTGGGGGCCACGGTGGAGGAAAGCAGGATGTGCTAATTATCAGAGAGAAGATACCGTCATCCAGCTAACATTATTTACTGGAATTGCTTTGGGCCACTGAGAAAATTGGACTGAAGTATTTCTCTAAAACAAGAGAGAGCAGGAGGGCCTGGAAGAGAACCCAGAATCTGAGAAATGGCAGGGAGGGTGGTAATTCCAAATACATGAGAATTTACACTTTCAAGTCACCATGAGAAAATGAAAAGAGTGAGATGTATAAGAAGAGGGTTTGGTTTAATACCCATTGGTTTATAACCCAAAGCTCAGAACTAGCAATTTGGGGGGCCAAGATTCAAACTTGGGTTTGCCTAACACCAGAATATTTATACTTGATAGTTGAGTCACATACATATATCCATTAGTACTATGGATTTGGAATGAAAATAATTATATAGAATACTTTTTTGTTGTTTAACTTAAAGCCTTCTAGATATTTATACTTAATTTTCATGTTCCTCATGGTATTATCTAGCCTATACCTCTCCAAGTACTTACTGTCTTTGAAAATGTAGCTTATGTGGTCACCATTATGAATGAAGATGAAAATACGATGGTTACTATGCTGTTAGCCCATATTTCCATCATATATTTAATAAGTAACTGCTGTGCCTGAGTTCTGCTGTCCCTGGGTGCTTGGTATACAGAGGTGAACTCAGTGGTCAGAAATATCTGTCTACGTGGAGCCTACATTACAGTAGGGGGAGACAGACAATAACAAAATAAATAAGTAAATTATATGTTAGGATAGAATAATTTTATGGAGGAAAAAACCCCACATTTTATCATGCTTTTATTTCCCCCTATTCTTAGAGCAAATTGTAGGATTTTACTTTCTGCCCCTTGCAATTCAGGCTAATGAATTGTTTGCAGATGTGATGTGTGTTGCTTCCAATCCAGCACATTCAAGTGCCGTAACACAAGGCTCCAGAGCTTTTTTCTTCATCTTGCATAGGAATCAGCAAAGTTCACGGTGATCACATCCTGTCATCTTGGGTCCCTGAGCAACCAGAATCAACCTTGGTGGGCAAATAGAATGAAGAATAAATATAACTTGTTCTTTTAATTCACTAATGCTTGAAGTTTTTTCGTGTTTTTAACCTTTCATGACCAAGAATATCTTGATCAATGCATGTTATATTACAGACACTATACAAGGCATATTATGTATGTTACAGAATTTAATCTCTATAATAATCTTGTGTGATATGCGTTATTATTTCCATTTCATTGAAGCATTAAGCGTATTCCACAGAACTCAGATTATCTATTGATATATAACAAAGAAGTCTAAAACCTAGTGCCTTAAAACAATTTACTATTATCTCTTAAGGTTCTCATATCTCATAGGTGTCTTGGTACCACAGCAGAGCAGTTCTTAATTGGGGTCTCTCATGTTATTACACTCAGATATTGACTGGGGCTGCAGTCATCTGAAGGCTTGACTTAGTTGAATATCCAGGATGACTCATGCGCATGGCTCGAAATTGATGCTGATTTGGGGCTGGGAGATCAGCAAGTGTTGTCAACTGAAAATCTCACCTGTGGTTTCTTCATGTGACTTGGGCTTTTAAGCATGCAGCTGGGTTGTTTGAGGGAGCATTCCAGAGGCATGGGCAGAAGCTTTGGGTTTTATTATAACCTAACCTTATATATTCAAGAATATCACTTCCACCACATTCTATGAGTAAAGCAAGTTACTAAGGCCAGCTCAGATTTGAGGGGAGGAGAATTAGACATAAGTCGTGATATGAGAGAAGTAATGCATGGTGGTCATCTTTGGAGTCTTATGTGTTATATGCCATTTATAAGATATAATCTCATTCCTTGGTTTTCTTAAAATGTGTAAGTGCTTAAAATACCTCATTTACTTATGAAACTAATCCACTGGTAGAGGGGGGGATTGAAGCTGGACAAGGCGTGGTGTTTAAATACTGTGTGTAGGTCAAGATAGGTTATATCATGTGTGAAAAATCAGCCCCAAACCACAGAGACTTAACACGTTGAATTTACTCTTGTTCATACCGCGTGTACAAAATTGGTCAGAGGGGAGTATGTTTATTGTAGTTGCTCAGGCATTCGAACTGATGGAGTTTCATCTCATTAGACTCTACCTCTAGATGCATTTCCAGTATCAATGTAGCAGAAGAGGAAAACACAGTACACTGCATTCTGGATCTTAAAGCTTCCACCTGGGAGTGATTACACATCATTTTTCATACATCCTCATTGTCTAAAGTAAGTCATATTACCCTGCCTGTATCCCTGCCATGTGCCCAGAAGGAGTATCAGAATATTTTGAAATGGTCCTAATACCACTATACCTTGTCATCTGAATTTCTATACATTTAGACCAGATTGAATTTATAGAAAACAGGGAAATTGGAAACCACCTTTTTCTTCTGATTTCACAACTCCTTCACTGCTCATTACTTTTCAAAGGCTGTTACCTTTGTTGAGTGTGGTAGGGCAAATAATTGCATTCATATTTGATATATTATATAACTTTACGTTATGGCACTTTCACATACTTATATTTTCTGATTTTTTTTTTCATTTCAATTTAGGTAGCACAGTTATTATTTGCTCAGGTTTGTCAGCCAAAAAGTAAAGGGTCAAAAGATAAAATAATTGGCTTAAGGTTGCTTTGCATGGTTCTTTGGCCCTCAAACTAAGCACTTCCCTCTACATGAAGGATTTTGTACTAGGGGTCTTAGTAAGGGTTCAAGGTATCCCATCAAAGCCATAAAACTGCAGCATTGTGTGTGTATGAGTGTGTGTGTCTGTATATGCGTTCTTGGGTGGTTTAGATTCACTATACCACACCATGTTGTCAACAACTAATAGGTAGATGGATGTTTGAGATCGGAATGCTATTGATTCACCTGGTTCCTACAGATGGGATCTGTCAATTTCAAAGAGTTGATGTAGAGTTCAACACAGGACTTTGTGGGGCTTCCTGGACCTGCTTGCTTACAGGTTTCACGCTTGGACTCCTTGCTGACTCATTCCTCCTGTCTCTCGCCCTGGGCTGTGAAAATTGAGGATCCCTTCACAGGAAGCAGTGAACAAGAAATTTCATGTTTTTAGTGCCAAGCCCTTCATTTCCAGTGTGGCTCATATCTCGGTTGGTGGTAGAACTTCTTGATGGCCCAGAGAAGCTTCTGCAAATACACAGGCCCTTGCCCACTGATTTCAGATCACTAGCTTGTATCCATTAAGTAATCATTTTTATTTTAAATCTTTATTTACACTTATAAGGCCCTTTCACCTCAATTTGCAAAATGATGATTTGTGTGGGTCTAAAATGCTATATCATGGTGTTAAGGTCACTTTCATTCTATAGTCATTTACTGAATACCTACTTTATGCAATATAGCACTACAAAAAATTACAGTACAGCTATGTTAGTTTTGCAGGCAAGCAAGTAATCTAAACATCAGCATAGATAAATAAACATGGTACTGAGGAGTCAAAAAGGCCAGGTTTGAATCCTTCTTTTTCTGCCAGCTTTATGATCTAACTTCTTTAAGTTTTAGTGACTTCAGCTACAAAGATGGGATGGGGCAGTGGGGATAGAAAGAAGGGGTTTGGGACAAGGCCATTAAGAATGTAAAATTAACTGGTCTTAGAGATTCCTTAGATATGAGTGGTGGTAGTTTGGATAAGGTGTAGACAAAGGTAGTTCTAAAAATTTCTAGTCTGAGGATGTGATGCTGATGATGCCATGAACTAAAAGACATAAGGACAAGTTTGTGTAGGTAGAGTGAGGAACAAATGTTGGCACTACTTAATATGAGAGTAGGGGACATCCTTATGGCAAGGTCTACAGGAATTTGGAGAACTGAATCTAGTGCTGATTGGTGAGATCAATGTTGACAGTATAAATATGTGAGTCATGACAGTGGAGGGGATGGATGCAGCCATGGTTGTAGAGAAGTTTACTAGGGAAGAAAGGCAAACATTACAATAGGAAAATATGGAATATGATTTCAGTGCAACTGTTTCTAGCCCAGATTACAGCAAGAATCTCTAGATTTTATGTACTCAATCCCCGATTTGTGTTCTGTGGAAGTCTACAATTCTCTCCAATTTTCCCATAAATTCTCAAGGGGGTATTTTCTCATGGTGGCCTCTGGCATATCGGTATGTTTCCACTTAAAATGTTTCTGTTTGACAGTTTGTTAGCTCAGGTTGACAATCAAACTTTTATTGATTCCACCAACCACACAACTGAAATAGAAATCAACCAATCAGTCAATCAATCAATCAAACAAACAAAAAACAACAATGGGAACAGCAAAACTTTTACACAGAACACTCAGTATCCATTTAATAAATATTAACTCATCTCTTACTATAATGCCCAAGTAATTCTTCAGATATTTTGAGTAGTAAAATCATTTTAAGGTAATCAAATAGTGAGGGAACAGAGTTTTAAATTTCCCTCAGCACTGGAAATTTACAGTTAGTTTTCTCCAATTTGATATTTTTATCAGGTTTTGGGGATTTTAGCAAGCCATATCATTTTAGAGAGTTGGGAACAGGGTGATTTGTATCAAATAGTGACTCATAATTAACTAGATTTGTGACATTTAGAAAAGCCATTGAATTACTAGGAGTCTCAGTTTTCTCATCTTTGAAATATGGATATCTAAATCATTTTCACTAAAGGATACTTTGATAAGATTATTGATCAGGAAAAGCTGGAGAATCAGAAGTGTCCAAAAATGTTAGTCATTCTTACCATGAATAGTAGTAATGTTTTTATGCCTTCATTAATTCTTTCTAGAACCACTTAATGCACATCTACTACATTCTAAAACACAAAGGTGGTCATGTAACTTTCCTGCTCAAAACACTTTTATGACTTCCGTATACCTCAGGATTAAGTGAAACTTTTTCATCATGATTTGTAGGGCCATTCCTTTTCTGGCCCATGTCTATCAAAACAGCTCTAAGACCGGCTCCGCATGCCATCTTTCTACATTCCACTCCTTCTTCCTGGAATACTTGTCTCTACCTCTTCACCTTATCCACCAGGATGCTACTTCATCTTCCTGGCATCCATGAAACATCCTTTACTGAGGCCTTTGCTTGTGTTCCTGTACTAAGCTTTATTTTCTGTAACATAGCATTCATCATTCTTTACTTCACTTTCTTGTTTAGTTACAGTGTCTACCCTCGGGATAGTAAATTCTTTGATTTCAGGGGCCCCACACACCATTCTTGTTCACCATCATATCTCTAGTACTTACAACAGTGCTTGTAGGATGAGAATTCATCACCCATCTCTAGGAGATGTGTGGAGTATGTAAATGAAAGAGTTGTAGATTCTTCCTTCAAGATGTTTATAGTCTACTGAGTAACTTTTTTAAAGAGAAGTTTTTACTTATTTAATTCTTAGCAGAGTCTCAGCTTGAATTTTTGGCCTCCTTTAGAGTGATTTGGGTGTCCTCTTAATGGATGTATCTATGTGGTTACTAGGAAACTTACTATTTGACCCTGTAAACCTCACAACTGAAATTAACTCTAGATACAAAGGAGCTAGGTTGAATGTCTGTAAAAGTCCTGCAACGACAGAGCCCAGATTTATGGGGTGGTGTTTACAATGAAAAGACACGACCCATTTTTATTTGATCTGCACCATCCAAAAAGAAAATTGGTGTTATAATTAAAGCAGGGGAAATGATAACTTAAACATTGATTTTCCCATAAACGTGCCAACCCTCAAAACACTGGCTGGTCTCTACGTTAGATATCCTGCTATGTAACTTCAGATGAATGAAACCTTCTCTTTCAATAAGTTGACTTACACCAGAGTGTATAAATTTCAGCTTGTATGCCCTGGTGACTCATCTTTATAGCTGAGGTACTTCTCAGGGTTTGGATTAAAGTAAGAGATCCTCAGAAAATTAAGGAAGAGGTATCCTATTGGAACTAGCAGTTTGCTGTTAGAGACTCTTCATAGATCTGCCTCTGATAGGGACTAGCAGTTTGCTATTAGAGAATCTTTATAGATCTGCCTCTGATAAACATTCAGCCTCATTGCTATTTTAGATTTCCCCAATCTCTTACGGAGATTAAACACAAAGGAATTATCATTTATCTGTAAAGATAAAATTTACATCACCTATAATCCTTTCATAAATAGATACATCGACCACCACATTAATACAAATGTGCAATCTAAAGGCAAAAGGCCATTATATTTGCTTACTGTCAGATATAAAGCTACAGTTGCAAGTCATGCATGATCTTAATAAGGTCTGATAATATGCTATCAGCTGGTGGGAGCCATAGATTGAACTCTTATAGATTTTGGCTTCAGCTTCCAAATAATCAATCATGTCAAGATATGAAAATCATTTTATTCTCTTCAATTGAAAAGAAGATGTGATTTAAAATGTCAGCCCTTGGATATATGAGCAGGATCCCTGTAGTCAATCATGTGAAATAAACCATCTTATTTAGTAGCTCATTGGAAGAAGGGAAGATTTGGGGGGGAAAAATACATATATATATATATATATATATATATATATATATGTATGTATGTATGTATCTATATTTTGTTTGCATAATGTAGATGGAGCTCACACATCACGTGCATAAATAACAAAGACAAACCTAAACTTGGGTTTTTCTCATTTACTTCTTTCAGATCAGTAATCTTAGCAAGGAATTGAATGGATTTGGAAGACCTCAAACCACAGGGCATGGAAGGACAATATTGTTTATTGAATCTAGGTCGTGGAATTAAGAACTGGATTCAGGTCACTTGATTCTTTTAGAACCATCTACTTGAATTTAGTTCAGCTCCATCACGACCTGGCTAGGTCAAATAGGATAAATCACTAAACTTGAGCCTCAGTTCCCCTCTCTGAGATCAGGTTAATTCCATCTGTTTATACTCATGTATAGGGTCATGTTAGAAAATGGATGTGTGAGTGCTTTTTTAATGGAAACTCTATGAAGTTCTCTACAAACCCAAGTGGTTATCATCATGGATAGACCAAAGAATGTTAAAAGGTACCAGCTTCACTTCTTGGTAAACAGTAAGGAAATAGAACAACAGTCTTGGAATATGTCCGACTAGACTGAATTTACATTCAGAGAAGAGGGACTTACCTAAGGAAATTGCCCTTACTCTTTTTTTTTAATTGAACTATAGTTGATTTATAATATTGTATTAGTTTCAGGTGTACAGCAAAGGGTTTTATATATATATATGTGTGTGTGTGTGTGTGTGTGTGTGTGTGTGTGTGTGTATGCCAGAATATTTTCCATAGGTTATTAGAAGATATTGAATATAGTTCTCTGTGCTATACAGTAATCCTTGTTGCTTATCTATTTTATGTATAAAATTTGTATTTGTTAATCCCATTCTCCTAATTTATCTCTCCCCCTCTTCCCTTTCCCCTTTGGTAACCATAAGTTTGTTTTCTATGTGTGTGAGTCTGTTTCTGTTTTGTATATAGATTCATTTGTATTATTTTTTAGATTCTACATATAAGTGATATCATATTTATTTTTGTCTGATTTACTTCACTTAGTATAATATTCTCTAGGTATATCCATATTGCTGTAAATGGCAATATTTCATTCTTTTTATGGCTAAGTAAGATTCCATTGTGTATGTGTATGTACACACACACACACACACACACGTACACATATCACATCTTCTTAAACCGGTCTTCTGTTGTTGGACACTTGGGTTGTTTCCATGCCTTGCCTATTGTAAATAGTGTTGCTGTAAACACTGAGGTGCATGTATCTTTTCGAATTAGAGTTTTTGTCTTTTCCAGATATATGCCCAAGAGTGAGATTGCTGGACCATGTGGTAGTTCTATTTTTAGTTTTTTAAGGAACCTCCAAACCACTCTCCATAGTGGCTGCACTGATTTATAGTCCTACCAACTGTAGAAAGGTTCCCTTTTCTTCACACCTGCTCCAGCATTTATTATTCATAGACTTTTTGATGACGGCCATTCTGACCAGTGCGAGGTGGTACCTCATTGCGGTTTTGATCTGCATTTCTCTAATAATTAGCGATATTGAGCATCTTTCCATGTGACTGTTTGCCCTTATTCTTTCTTTTTTAAATGGATGTTTATTTTTTATTTTCTTTATAAATTTATTTATTTATATATTTTTGGCTGCATTGGGTCTCCATTGCTGAGCATGGGCTTTCTCTAGTTGCGGCGAGCGGGGGCTACTCTTCGCTGCGGTGCGCGGGCTTCTCATTGCAGTGGCTTCTCTTGTTGCGGAGCACGGGCACTAGGCGTGCGGGCTTCAATAGTTGAGGCACGCAGGCTCAGTAGTTGTGGCTCTCAGGCTCAGTTGCTCGCGGCATGTGGGATCTACCCAGACCAGGGCTCGAACCCGTGTCCCCTGCATTGGCAGGCGGATTCTTAACCACTGCGCCACCAGGGAAGCCCTACCCTTATTCTTAATAAGTGAAATATAATTATAGATTTTGCTAATTTGCTGTATAACTTTAGGCAAGTCACTTATCCTCTCTGAACTGTAGTTTTCCACCTAAGTCAAATAAAAGGTTTGGATTATATAATCTCTGAGGTTTTTCTCCAGCTCTAAAATTGGTGGGTTTTTTTTGAGATTTGACCTTAACCTCAGTAGAAATGCAGATCATATCAGAAACACATTCTTTCCACACATAATACAAATTTACAACTTGAGCCAAATCTCTTTAACTTACACAGAATTTGGAAAAGTTCAATCAGATTTTGGCAGTAAATCATTATGACAACAGTAACAAGAAACAATATACATAGAGTACTTTTTAACAAACGAAATTATTTTATTTATGTTAGGTTTAACAAAATTCAGTTTAACACCATAGCCTCTTCCAGATATAACCCTTTGTGGTTCCTGTTGAAATAGGCCTAGCCAAATGTGGTGGGATAGAAGTCCTTAGGGGACCTATTTTAATAATTATTGTAAGCACACGTAATTATTCTGTCAACCATTATGTATTCCTAGATGCTTTTAATGTGCTTTGGAATATTTGAAAATAGTAAGTTATCTTGAACTATTTAATATTAATGTAACTGATTTCTCTATTTCTGAAAATAAAAGGACTTTCTTAAATTAAGGGAAAGTTTAGTATAGTCCTTTTCTGAATGTTCTCAGTGCCAAAATTCGTTGATATTGGATACAAAAAGTTGATAAAAGGTCATTTCATTTTTTAGAAGCCAAAAGGAGCATGTGCAGGCACAAGCTAAGATGCTGAGTCAGTGTAGAAAATGTGTTTGACATTGCCACAACTTCCAGAATTTATACACACACACACACACACACACACACACACACACACACACACACAGACACACAATAGTTTAGCTTCCCATCCTCAGCAAATCAACTGTGAAGCTCTAGTTTCTCCTGTCTCACCCTGCATGTGCAGAAAAGTATGTGTGCGACTTGCATATTTTTTCCTTCGTTTTGACTGGTTGCCAGAAGTTACTCATATTTTATGAAGCATGGAGAGTGGTATGATAAGAGTTCGTTGCTCCATCATTTCTCCGTACCGGAGAGAGATGGGTTTCTTTTCCTTCTTGTTCATTAATGATGCACAAAGCTGAGACTAGTTTTTTCCTCCTCTGTCTTAGGAATTCCTTACATTACTTGACATGCATGGTTATATGATAAAGACTCGCCAGGGCCGTCTTATCCTGCTGGTATGCTTCCTGAGCAGTCTTGGCTCATCGACTTGTGGGAAAAGCAGTCTCTGTCTTTTTTGCAGAATAACCACTTAATCTTAAAAAAAAAAAGAGGAAAAATTACTATGCCCTAAACATCCTCTAATCCTGACAATGTTATTATTCTCCGACTTCCAGAATGTGGACTCCAATTCTAACCCTTCTTCATTCTGCCAAATGAATAGAAAGCATTCTAGTGATTTATTGAATCGGCGATTGAAGCAAGTTGGGGCTGGTGACTCCACTCCAACATTTCCCTTGTGTTTAGAGTTAGAATCAGTAGATTGCAGGGACTTCCCTGGTGGTCCAGTGGTAAAGAATCCACCTTCCAATGCAGGGGACATGGGTTCCATCCCTGGTTGGGGAACTAAGACCCCACATGCAGTGGGACAACTAAGCCCGTGTGCCGCAACTACTGAGCTTGCGTGCCTTAAAGAGAGAGCCCGCATGCCGCAAACTACAGAGCCAATGTGCCCTGGAGCCCGCGCGCCACAACTAGAGAGAGAAAATCTGCACTCCATAACTAGAGAGAAGCCTGAGAGCCGCAATGAAAGATCCCGCACACCTCAACGAAGAACCCCGCCATGCTGCAACCAAGACCTGACGCAGCCAAAAAATAAATAAAATAAATATTAAAAAAAGAATGTAAAAACTTATATATAAAAAAATGAATCAGTAGATTGGAAATCTAAACTCAGCCTTAACTAACTCAAGGTGTGATACCAGCTCATTACTCATTCTCTCCTTCCTGAAATACTTTCTTCACTTGGCTTCCAGTCCTCCATAACGCCTGCCTTTTCTGCCAGAGTGCCCCTTCTCAGTCTCTTTTGCTTGTTTCTCTTCATCTCTGGCATCTCTTATCACTGGAATGCACCGGGTGTCAGTCTTTGAAATTCTGCTTTTCCTTCTCTCACCCTCCTGGTGATCTCTTCCAGTCCCATCGCTTTAAATACCATCTCTACTTGGAAGATTGCTCATACTTCTATATCCGGCCCAAGACTCTCTCCTAAGTTCCAGACTCATACATCCACTCACATGTTTGACATCTCCACTTACATACCTAAGTAACATTTTAATTGCCAAAGCCAAAACAAAACTGATCGCCCCACGGTATTTCCCAGTATTTCTTTATAAATCACAAATCTACCTTTGCAGTCGTTCAGTGTGCATCCCTTGGAATCAGTCTTGACTCTTCTCTTTCTCTTATAGCTCACATTCAATCCATCATCGAACCCTGGCATTCAATCATCAAAAAAAGATAAAAAATCCCAAACACTCTCACCATGTTTACCAAGCCCTACCTTGTCTAAACCACTCTCATCACTTACCTGCATCATGGCAATAGCTCCACAACTGGTCTCTGTACTTCTGCCCCCACTCCCCTCTATCTGTTTTGAACTTAACAGGTGTCATTCTGTGAGAAGTAACACATCATGCTGCGCCTTGATCAAAGCCCCCTTCCTCACCCACTGACATATTTGTGGCTCATTTGAAGTAAAGCCAAACCCTTGCAATGACTTAAAGGGCCCTACACGATGCTCCCCTCCCCACTGCTCCTCTGAACTTATTTCTTAGGACGCTCCCTCCAGTTCACACTCCCCCTCATTCCTCATTGCTTGAAAGTGCCAGGCACAGTCTCTCGTCGGGGCTTTGCTGTTTCTGCTCCCTCTCCCTGGATTGCTTTTCTGCTGAATATTCACCTTGTCTGCTCTCCCATCTCCTTTAGGTCTTTGTGCAAAGGTCCCCTTTTCTTTTTTCTTTTTTTTTTTTTTATAAATTTATTTATTTATTTTTGGTTGCGTTGGGTCTTCGCTGTTGTGCACGGGCTTTCTCTAGTTGCGGCGAGCGGAGCCTACTATTCGTTGCTGTGTGCGGGCTTCTCATTGTGGTGGCTTCTCTTGTTGTGGAGCATGGGCTCTAGGTGCGCGGGCTTCAGTAGTTGTGACACATGGGCTCAGTAGTTGTGGCTTGTGGGCTCTAGAGTGCAGGCTCAGTAGTTGTGGCGCACGGGCTTAGTTGCTCCGCGGCATGTGGGATCTTCCCAGACCAGGGCTTGAACCCGTGTCCCCTGCATTGGCAGGCAGATTCTTAACCACTGTGCCACCAGGGAAGTCCCGAGGTCCCCTTTTCAATGACGTCTTACTTGACCACTTTATTTAAAACTGCACCAAGCCCAGCGCTTCCTAACCCCCTAGAATGCTAACTCCATGAGAGCAAGGATTGTTGTCTGTTTTATTTGGGCTCTGTCCCAGTGCCCAGAATAGAACCCAACAGAAAATAGTTCCTCCTTAAATATTTTCTGAATTAAGGAGAATAAAAGCTGGGCAAGCTATGGTCCCTCTCTTCTCTTATCATTCCACCTAAACTGCCTATGATCATTCCAACTCCTCTGAAGCTTTTTTTGTATCCTGAAATATGTTAATGTATTTTTAATCCTCAAGCCCTTTACCTCAACTACTTTATACCCCTCAGCCCCTTATTCGATTGGAAATGTTTTCATCCACAGGTAACAGAAATCACAACAGTGGCTTAAACAAATAGAGATTTATTTTTCTCACCTGAAAATAAGTTTAAAAATGAAAGTTTACTAGCACTAATTCAGTAACTCAATAATATAAGGGTTCTGAGAATGTCGGCTTCATGATTCTGTTGGCCCATGCCTCACGGTCACAAGATAGTTGCAGCAGCTCCCATTTACAACAACTTTCAGAGGCATGAAGCACTTTTCTACATGAGGCAGACAGGTTCTTTGTGCCTTTCTCTAAACAGGTAGCAAGAGACCATTTTCAGAATGTCATTGTCTCCATGGTAGACTTGCATTGATACATCCTAGACTCAACATCTCTGAACCAAAAAAAAAAAAAAAATGGGAGAGTGAGTGGGGAGGAGAATAACTATTTGCTTGGCAGAGGATAGTGTCAGCCTTACCCATTTTCCCCTCCCTGACTCCTATTTCTTCTCAGGTCTGAACTCAGATATCATTTCATGTTGAAGGTCTTTTCTTTTTTCTTTTTCTTTTTTTAATGATTTTTTTTTCTTTTTTTCTTTTTTTGGCTGTGTTGGGTCTTTGTTGCTGCGTGCAGGCTTTCTCTATTTGCGGCAAGTGGGGTCTACTCTTCTTTGCGGTGCGTGGGCTTCGCGTTGCGGTGGCTTCTCTTGTTGCGGAGCATAGGCTCTAGGCGCGTGGGCTCAGTAGTTGTGGTGCACGGGCTTAGTTGCTCCGTGGCATGTGAGATCTTCCTGGACCAGGGCTCAAACCCGTGTCCCCTGCATTGGCAGGCGGATTCTTAACCACTGAGCCACCAGGTAAGTCCCTGAAGGTCTTTTCTGATCAACGTACTCCTATCAAAGTCTGAGCTAAATGCATTTCTCTTGGGTTCCACAGGCCTCTGAAGTTTTCTTACAGCAACATTTTCATGCCACTCTATAAATCAGCATTCTTTCTATGCTTCCCCCACCTCCACACACACACTCACACACACACTCAGAAACACATTATAAGCTCCTGTTTAGAGGAGCCAGCATAAGACAGGATTGAGACCTCAGGAGAGAGACCACATTTTTGTTGTTCACATTTGAATTCCCAGCATCTAATTCCTATCTATAGAGTGAATGAGTACATCCATGAATGAATTTTTTTAAGTGGAGGGGCTTTCCCTTAATGGCCTTTAACATCAGTTTTGCATTAAGTCAGTGTTTCCAGGATTATTTCAATCCTTTTCTCATGTATCTATAGACCAAGCCAATATTTAAACTCATTATCCCCAAACCTCCTCTTCTCTTTTTTAAGGGCTTGAAGTCTCACCAGTTAAGTAATTTAATGCATGTTACTAAATTCCTAGGTGTCATCTGATCGTTGTTTGGCACAATTTTGGAAATCAAATAAGATACAGGCAAAACTCTTAGGAAGTGTGTGAAGAGATAAAGCTAAGTATCATGTGTTCTCAAGTTATCACAACAGACATTCCGCCCTCATTATAAATGGACCAAACTTTCCCTTGGACTAAGCACAGGCAGGGGTGAAGGATTATCTCTACCTGTGTTCAAGGACATGGCGGTTCTAGTGATGGAGAAAGATAATGTGGTTAACCAGGACACAGAATGATTACCACCAGAGCAGAGAGAAAGCACTTGAGTGGGATCAGGGTTCATGCCCTGGCAACACCTTCCTGAACTCAACCTCCAGATTCTAGTTTACAAATCATGTGATCATGGGCACATTAGTTAATCACCTAAGCCTCAGCTTCTTCATCTGTGAAATGGGGATTATACACAGTACCTCCACAAGGACTCTTTTGAGCTTCAAATTAGATAGTGTGTGCAAAATGATTTTGGCACACTGTCTGTTTTCAATAAGTCCTAGAATTTATTATTGTCATTATTATAAACAAGGTGCTATTATATCATAAATATGGAGTAATTGACTATACAAAATTATGTGTTAAAGTAATTATAACAAATTACTTTAAATCGATATTTGCTGCTTCTAATGGTTGGCAACAGTGTACTATCTCTCCTACGTCTAGATTCAGCTCTGCACACAGCTGGTCCACTACAAAGTGTAAAATCAACAGAATTTTGTAATAGGTCCCACTTTCTCTGGTTCCTTGTGATGTCATTACTTCACTTACCTTGCCTCTTCCCAGAAACATACACCATTTTTATTTCAGCCTCTTGTTTCTGGTGGTTGTAACACTGATGGGAGGTTTCAGGAATTTTAAGTCAGAGTACCTTTAGATATAGAGGGTATCTTTGAGTTCAGTTGGCACAATCCTGTCATTGCACAGATGAGAAAATGAACCATGCTATGATTGGTTTGAAATTGCAGAGGTGTTTAATAGAGCTAGAGTTGAAATACAGGTCATTGGAATCATATTTACTCCATATCTTATGTTGCCTCCTACCAAATTATTCATGGGAGCAGAGAGTAGAAATGGAGAGGTAATGCTTTGTCTAAGAGTATTGCAGGACCAGGTCATTTTTAGGTATTTCTGACACATGGGGTAAAGATAATATTAGATGGGCAGCGGGTCTTAAATATTTTTGTCATCAACCATTCTTTTTTGCACTTAAGACAGACTTTGCGCCTAAACTGGCCATCTATTGAGAACAAGCTTATCTTGTAAGTGGAGATCAAAAATAAACAATGCATGCCATAAGTTAGTCAATTTTATAGTAAGTCAGAAGTTCATAAATGTTATTATAAAAAAGAAAAAAATAGAGTAGGGTAAGAGGGATTAAGAGGGCAAGGAATGGGGAGTCACAAGACAGCATTAAGTAAAGTGGTCATCATGGGCCATGCGAGGAAGCACGGAAGCTCTAGGTATGGTCCCTAGTCTCACAAAACTCCCCTTTAAACATCTTATTTAGCACCTTTTTCTGGACAGTGTATTTCTCAAAAATGTGTTTGAACATACGTGATTACACAAGAAGGCATGTGAATGTATATGAATGTATAACTCATGGATAGAGGAATGACTTTAAACATAATCTGTTTAATCCCCCAGCGGCATGTGAATCTCTTTTATGGCAGCATTATGTGCTTAGATCAAGTAATAGGTGAGAACAATTAGAAAGTTCATGAGTCAATGATTGGTTTACACATCTCTTATGAAGGCTAATTATTTGTTAGCTAAAACATGGGCCTCAGTTTGAGTTAGAGAAACCAGCATAAGAAAGTATTAGCTGAGAACCTGAAACCCTTCTGTTGTAAGAAAACTGGCAAGAAACTAAACATAATAGTTAAAATTCTAATCTTTTACTTGTTGCCATAAAAGGCTTTAATAATCCTAGTCTGTCTGTCTCTTTCTCCCTCCCTGTCTCTCTCTCTCTCTCCCCCTCTCCCTCCCTCTCTCTCTCTCTCCCTCTCCCTCTCTCTCTCTCTCTCTCTCTCTCTGTTTCTCTCTGTCTCTCTGTCTCTGTCTCTCTCTCTCTCTCTCTCTCTCTCACACACACACACACACACACACACACACACACACAGAGTTACTCAGATCTTTATGAAGTACTGAGTTTTTTTTAACTACCACCCCCCATGATGTTTAATAGTTTCTCATTTCCAACCCTGGACTAGACTGATCTTTAGGGTTGCCACACAAAACACAAGGAGACTTAATTGAATTTGAATTTCTGATAAATAATGACCATTTTTCAGTATAAGTATGCCCCCAGTTTGTATAGGGCACATTTATACTATCGATTAAAGCCATTTTTTTGTTTACCTGAAATCCAGATGTAGCTGGGCATCCTGTATTTTCATTTACGAAAATTGACAATCCCTTGAGTCTTAGATTCCCTAGAGAGAGTTTTGACCAGACACTTTTTTTTTTCTTTCTTTGAACTCTAAACTGTATGGTCACATAACCCTGAGAGGCAGTACTATATGATTGCCCATGCTTCAATCATTAATTTATGCATTCATTCATGCAACATTGCATGCCTATGGTGTGTCAGGCACAATGATACATAAAAAGCTAAATATATTTGATGTAATGGTAAGCTAAATAGATCTGAACCTTGCCCTCATTTAGCTTACAGTCTGATAAATAAATAAGTATCTCTTAGGAAAATTCTCCAAAGTGATAGTGATATGGGGACAGAGCACATATCACCATCATGTGAATTTGTCAATACACAGCCTAAGCCAATAATCACTGTGCTAACATCCTCTGTGTAAATGATGGTGGGGGAGAAGTCTTTTAAAATAGTGGTTTCCAAATACCTGTACTGATTTTTATATCAGTAGTGGACATGCTGCATGACATTTTTTCAGCACTTTGTGTTTGTCAAACATCATGCTAGACCTGGCATTTCATTTAAAGCTCAAAGCAGCCCTAAAAGATAAATCCAGTTATCATCTCCATGTTACTAATAAGGAAGGTGGGGCTGATAAAGTTAAATAAATTGCCCAAATCTGTACAAAAGGATGTGATAAAACTGGGATTCCAACAGAGATCTGACTGTTCAGAATAGATGCTCTTAACCCCTGTGCTCTCCTGCTGGAGACCAACTTAGGAAACCTGCTAAATAGTATAGATCCCAGAGTTTCTGAATCAGTAAGTCTGGGATAAGGTTGAAGAATATATTTTGAACAAGCTCCCTCGGTGAGTCTGATAGCAGCAAGATTTGTGTCCCGCTGATTTAGGCTATCGTAACGTGCTCTAGTCAAAACAACTTAGGGCACTTTTAAACTGTCAGTTCTTAAGACCTGGGCTGTAGGAGTTTCCTGTTAGGAGGTGGTGGGGGACAGGAGAGAGGGGCAAAGTAGGGAGTGTTCCCAGCACATATGCATCCATTCTTTTTCCCAGACTGAATTTTCCCCATTTGCTAAACCATTCCTCAGGTGATCTGGTTCCAGTGTCCCTTCCTCTTGAGCATGCATCTCTGTGATTTTGCCACGTCAGTGACAGTTTAGCTTCAAACCTATATTCTTTCCAGACATGGCTTTCCACAGAAGATAAGAGGGAACTAGTTTAAAACATCTGGGCTCTGTCTGATGCATCAGATACTTTTTCCAGATAGGGAGGTGACAGGTAGTAGGAAGGGGTCAGGAGAGGGGACCCATGTGGCAGATACTGACACAGACTTCCAGAGGTAGGTGAGGATTGAATGCGGAACTGGACATAGTTGATGGTGAGGTACCCACAGTGAGGTGGTGGGAGTTCCAGTACTTTGATGAGAAGTAACAAAAGTGGATCAATATTATTTTATTTCTTTCCTTTTGTTTTCTTCTTTTTCTCCTTCCCCTTCCTCCCTCCCTTCCTCCCTTCCTTCCTTCTTACCACCTCTTCTTTCCATCTTTCTTCCTTTATCCAAGAAATATTTTTGTTTATGTAATTTATTTTTTACTGAAGTACACATATATAGAAAAGTGCACAAATCCTGAGTGTACATCTTGATGATTTTTCACAAAGGCAGCACAACTATGGAACCAGCACCCAGATTAGGACAGAGAATAATATCAGTACACTAAAACTCCACCCTAACCCCATGTCTATTACTATCCTGTCCCGTAAAGTTAACCATTCTGTTGATTCATATCACCAGAAATTAGTTTTGTCTGTTTTTGAACTTTAAATAGAGGGAACAATACTCTGTGTAGACCAGTAATTTGTTCTTTTTCATTCCTTAATATCACTTCATTCTGTGCATATATCAAAATTTATTAATTTACTGTTTATGGGCACTTAGCTTATTTCCAATTTGGGGATTATTAACACTACTTGTGATAGTACTGATAGCTATTACCAGTAGTTATGCTATGAGCATTCTTGTACCTCTTTTGGGGGAAACATTCCTGCATGTAGCTTTTGGGTATATAACCGTGAAAGGAATTGTGAGGTTATAGGGTATGTTCACTTATAGAAGATATTGCCAAGCTGTTTACCAAGGTGCCTGTGTTAATTTACAGCCTACCAGCAGTAATTGAGAATTGTAGGTGCTCTACACCCCCTTTTTTAAAGGTAGATATCCTATTAACCCACACAATAGCATTTACTGAAATGACCACATTTTCTCCATTGAACTTCTGTTTCACCTTTTCCTTAAGTGAGGTGACAACATATATTCAATGCATATCCATTGATATGGTTCTGTGTTGAGTCCTGGTAACAGAGGGAAAATGTTTATTGAGTGCGTACTCTGATCTCGGTCCTGTACTGCAAATACAACAGAAACCATCTTTTCTATTCTAGCCTATATTCGAGTTGGGGTAATAGATAATAAATAAGGGAACCATCAAATAAATCATTTTTCATTGGATGAGTAGGAAATGAGAAGAAAAGAGAAAGGGAAAAGCCTGCTGTGGTAGAGAGTTGAAGGAGGAGCAGTATAGTGGTTATGGTGGAGGAAGGGGTCTCTGAGACGGTAATGGTTACACAGAAACCTGAAGGAACATGCCTGCACTTCAAGGAAATGCTTTTACTGATATGAGAAAAATCAGCTACATGGTAGCAGGAGCAGCACCTGGCTTGGCTCACTGTGGGATCTGTCTGAAGGTTAGTGTGGCAGGGAGGTGTGAATGATGCAGGAAAAGGCATGCCAAAGGAGGAAGAGGCAAGTGCAGGATCAACTAGGGTCCATGCCCATGGTAAAAGTTTTCTGTTTTCTTCTCAGGGTGCAGTGGAGAGCCACTGGAGAGTTGTAATGGGCAGAATGTCGCAATCTAATTTACATGGTTGTCTAGAAAATACATTTTGTGTGAGGAGGTGAATCAAAGCAAAAGGAGGAGTAGGAATTCTGCAGTGGTCCCCAAGAATTAGAGTAGGGACAGAGCAGGGGCCTAAGGGGGACCAAGACTCTCATCCTCAATTTGCTCAATTGAGAGCTTTGTTTTCTTTTTGGTGAGGAACCTTACTTTTTTCTTGTCCCTAAAGGATCTAAGCATTTGCAATCTCTTCCAACCAATCTGGTAGGTCATTTCATATGATCGTGTCATCTTACTTAACTGTTCACTGTGCTTGAATCCTGGCTCCCCAATCCACTTACAGACTCTATAAGGGAAAGAACTTTTATCTCTATATTCTTCAGGATAGAAAGCAGGAGAGCGCCTAAGGGGAAAAAATGGTAGAAATATTTATTTTGATTCTGGCGTTCGAAAGCCGCAAACTCTCTGGGATATTTGGGTGATGCCTCTGAGAAGGGATTGACTTCTGGGTTTCATATACCCTGATCTTGTCAGAGTATTTTTTACCGTGGCTGAGAGAACTATGGGCTTGGTGTTAAAGGACAGAGCTGTTTGGGGTTGGTGTTTTGTCCCTGCCATTTGCTCTATGAGACTTTGAGTCACGCCTTTCTGGGCATCAGTTTTCTCATCTACAAAAGGGGGAATGGCTCTTCCCTTAGTGCCTGCTTCTCAGGGTTAACCTGAGGATGGGGTGAGCTATTTCACATGTAAACAATGGAGTTCTTTTCAATGGAAAGGAATTGTTAATATATTCAGGATTCTTTGATCCACTTGCAACCTCCTGCCCACTAATCTCTGCCATTACTATCAGGGCTGTCACTTTGTGCTCATGCATGGTGGGGAGCTCAGGGTTTACTTAATTCCCTGGGGATTGGCAGTTAAACTGTATTGTAGGCTTTCTTTTAAACAAGATGCTTCAGTGCCAGCCATCCTTGGATGTGACTGTTAGGACAAGAGCCTTGCTTCATTGGCCACTAGATGGCGTGAGAATTCCTCTCTGCCTCTTCCTCCTCCCTACCACCACCTCTCCAGCTCCCACCCAGCCACTTTTGCATCTGCGCAGGCTCAAGTGGGGTTGTGATGAATTTGTTTGATGGGGAAATTGTTTCTCCCTTAGGAATCTGTGGGACAGAAAATGCCTCATGGCCTCAGCTATTGTGGAACTTTCTCTTCCCTTGGTCTTGCATTGATTTACCTCCCCACAGCTTCCCAATTCACTAAAAACTCTACTCTTACTAAAATTTAGGAGAAGGAAAACAATGAGGACACTGGTTTATGGGAGTTTTCATATCTCTGGGAACCCTCTTCCTGGGACCAAATCACACACCACTCCTGTTTGTATACACGATGCATGATGCATGCCAAGCTGTTCCTAATAAAGACATTATCTGCCTACTCTTCCCATCCCTAAGCACCAGGAGAGAATTCTCCCATATTGTCACCACTTCCTTTCCAGGTGGCCAGAGTAACCTTTCCCAGGCTTTTCTCCCCATGGGATTTGTAGTCATTAGTTAGGCCAGGCGACTCTCCTCCGAAGAGTAAATCCATTCTTCAAGCAGCTCAGCCCAGCCAGTTTTCCCTCCTACTGGTAACACAGGGACTCTTTTGCTCCCTCTCATTCAAAGAGCACAAGATCACAGCACTTCACAGATGGCAGAGGCAAGGGAGCTTTGCACATCCTCTAGTGCAGTGACTCTCAAACTTTAGTATGAGAACTACCTGGAAGACTGGTTAAAACACAGATTGCTTCACCCCACTCCAGAGTTTCTGATGCAGTATATCTGGCATGGAGCCCAAGAATGTGCATTTCTTGCAGGTTCCATGCTGGTGCCCATGCTATTGTTCTGGGGACCACACTCTGAGAACTGTTGGTCTAGTCCACAATCCTGTTGTTTCACAGGCTTGGAAACTGAGGTTCAATGAAGCAAAATGATTGATCAAAGTCACAAAGCGAATTGAAATTAGCCAGGACTAGGAATTCAGGAGTCTTTTAAGCAAAAGCTTTTTAAGTCCTCATTCAAATTGGAGCTGGTTAGAAATTTCCCTTTCTACTCTTTATGGAGAAAGGATTTGCTGAGCAAATTTACAGAGGAAATCAGATTATAGGGGAAATGTTTAATCTGTATTTAATCACTTAAAATAGAGTTCTATTATTTTTGAATTTAAATTAAAGCATGAACTAGGAGGAACCTGTTTCTAAGTAAAGGGACTGACCTTTTAGTGTTGCCACGGCAGTGATATTCTTTCTACTGGCCACTGCACTTAGGGATAATTCCAGGGAAAGTTCTTCCATTGACTAACTCTCTTCCAACTATTCATCCCCAACATACTCTACCTTCATCCAAAATCAGGATTTCTTCCCTGTAATAACTTGTGTATGTTGCATTTACTAAGATAGCCAAGTGGAATTGGGCTAGTTTAAACTTCACTTAAAGAGGTTTATTCTAATATATTTTTCCAAAAGTGTGGTTTACCTAGCATTTATGGTAAATGGCATGTTTTTAGTACATGTGTGTAGTTATATTAATAATAATAGGTATAGTTACGGCTTTCTTTATACTGATACCTTCTATTGAGGCCAACAGACACTGTTTTTCAAGTAGTTGTGGTAATAATATAAAGTTTCATTTTAAATGCACTGTGTAAAAAATGAGAGTTAAATTAAAAAGTATCAATCAAGGAAATAAGAGATATGATATGCAAATGTGGCCAAACTCATTCAGATCATATTTGAATGAGGAAAATTTGGTAGATACCATGATAGTGACTGAAATACTTCAACCCCACAGCTGGAACAAGTACACTTCACGTTTGGAGATGTTCAAGGGGAAGCTGAGTAACCTTGTGTGGAGATGATGGAGGCATCCCTATGGATTAGATGACTTATAGGTCCCCACCAGTCCTGAAAGTCTTGATTTTCCTTACCATTCCATTAATCTGTCAAATCATGTCAACCTCCATGATTTTGGATATATTCTTCCACTTCGGGATGGGGGTCTGTCTTCTGTGGGTACAAATCCACCCTTTCCTCAAAGTTCGGTCAATGTCACATGAAACCTTTCCTGAAATTCTCCTTTCATCTCCTCCTCCTTCTGTTCTGTACTCTTTTGGTTTCTATGCTCGGCAACATTCATAGTCTGATTGATCCAGCCAACATTTATCAAATACCTACAGTGGATCAGGTACAGGCCATTGACAGTTGACCTTGCCATTGGATGGGTTCACACACCTGACAGAAGGGCAGATAAGCAAACCAGTGGCACTGTTGTGAGCTGAATTGTGTGTCCTCTAAATTTGTATGTTGAAGTCTTACCCCCCAGGACCTCAGAATGTGACTATATTTGAGGTAAAACCTTTAAAGAGTTTCAGTGAGGTCATATGGTGGACACTAATCCAATATGACTGGTGTCCTTATAAGAAGAGAAGATTAGGACATAGATAACAGAGATCAAGGGACAACCATATGAGGACACAGAGAGGAGGTGGTCATCTGCAAGCCAAGGACAGAGGCCTCAGAAGGAACCAAACTTGCTGACACCTTGATCTTGGACTTCCAGTCTCCAGAAGTCTGAGAAAATTAATTTCTATTATTTAAGCCACCCAGTCTGTGGTACTTTGTCAGGGCAGCCCTAGAATACTAATACAGGCATTGAGGTATGTACGAATTGTCAGCAAGGAAAATGGATGGAAAACATCTTCAGAGAGAAAGAGTGAGGGATTCTCTCAAGGGTGAAGATGAGTTTATTAGGTACACATGAGGAAGGCCTTCTTAAAAGAGAAACATGCAAAAACCAGTTGTTTATCTATCTGCTGTTATTCTATACCAGTGCACAATTAGGTACAGAAGGATGTTAATTGAAGCATTGTTTATAAAGTAAATATTGGAAGGATAACAAAAGTCTATCAGTGGGGGAAGATGAAGGCAAATTAATAAATCTATAGAAAATTATATTATAAAGCTCAAGGTACAAGGACTTCCCTGGCGGTTCAGTGGTTAAGACTTTGCCTTCCATGCAAGGGGTGCAGGTTCGATCCCTGGTCAGGGAAATAAGATCCCAGGTGTGTCACGACCAAAAAACGAAAATATAGAACAGAAGCGGTATTGTAACACATTCAATAAAGACTTTAAAAATGGTTCACATCAAAAAAATCTTTAAAAAAAAAAAGCTCAAGGTACATTTTCACTCTTTTCTTAAGTCAATGGTGTTCTATATGCTATAGAGAGAAGTGCTAGCTAGCATTCTGCCACTTGAGTTTGGGTGTTTAAAATCAAACAAAAAAATAAAGGTACGCAAATAGCATTTACTAGACATTTATAATGTAAAAATCACTCTGATGATGGAGTGATGCTTTAAAGATGAAATAAGGGAATAATAGAAGGTGGTGTGATGAAGAAAGACTGTACCATATCTACTTGGCTGAAGCTCAGTGAGGGGATGGTCCATGTTTCTCCTATTTACTGTTGAATCTCCTGTGCCAAGCATAGTCCTTAGAACCTGAGAGATTCTAAATAAATAGTTTTTGAATAAATGAATGAATGAATGTTAGAAATCTGAATTATAAAATATTGGGTTGGCCAAAAATTTCCTCTGGTTTTTAAGTAAAAATAAAAGACACATTTTTCATTTTCACCAAGAAGTTTATTGAACAACGTAGTCACCCTTTTGTTCTGCTACCTTCTGCCATTTTTCAGGCAACTTCATAATTCCATCTTCCCAAAACGTTTTATCTTTTTGAGCAAAGAACTGTTCCAGGTGTAATTTACAGTCTTCCAGGGAACTGAAATTTTTTCCATTAAGAAAATTTTGTAAAGACCGAAATAAATGGAAATCCAAAGTTGCAATGTCTGGTGAATACAGTGGATGAATCAGAACTTCCCAGCCAAGCTGTAACAGTTTTGCCTGGTCATCAAAGAAACATGCGGTCTTGCATTATCCTGATGGAAGATTATGCGTTTTCTGTTGACTAATTCTGGACGCCTTTCATGGAGTGCTGCTTTAAGTTGGTCTAATTGGGAGCAGTACTTGTTGGAATTAATCGTTTGGCTTCCCAGAAGGAGCTCATAATAGAGGACTCCCTTCTAATCCCACCATATACACAACATCACCTTCTTTGGATGAAGATTGGCCTTTGATGCGACTGGTGGTGGTTCATTTCGCTTGCCCCAAGATCTCTTCCATCCCACATTGTTGTACAGTACCCACTTTTCATCACCCGTCACAATTTGTTTTACAAACAGAACATTTTCGTTATGTTTCAGTAGAGAATCGCATGAGGTGATATGGTCAGGAAGGTTTTTTTTCCCGCTTAACTTATGTGGAACCCAAACATCAAAGCGATTAACATAACCAGGCTGGTGCAAATGATTTTTAACACTTGATTTGGATATTTTGAGGGTGTCAGCTCTCTCTCGTGTGGTATAACATTGATTGTTCTCAATTGATGTCTCGATTTGATCGCTATCAACTTCACCTGGTCTACCCAACCATGGAGCAGCGTCCAGTGAGAAATCTCTAGCACAAAACTTTGCAAACTACTTTTGACACATTCGATCAGTCACAGCACCTTCTCCATACACTGCACAAATCTTTTCTTGTGTTTCAGTTGTGTTTTTACCTTTCTTGAAGTAATAAAGCATAATATGCCAAAAATGTTGCTTTTTTTCTTCCATCTTTAATATTAAAATGGCTACACCAAAATTCACCAATTTTGATAAGTTTTTTTTTTTAATGTATGCTGATATGACAGCTTTCACAATACAGTCTAACAAAATTGTTTCGAATGAAGTTAAAGACAACTAAGTGCTACTACAGCCATCTTATGGAAAAAAACAAACTTTTGGGCTAACCCAATAAGAAGGCCTATGCTTCTGCTCTGGTTTTGGTATAATTTCGTTATGAGGTATTAAGTAGGTTAATGGGTATAAGATTTTCATCTGCATGATAGAGATATTTGAGCAGGAACATTACAGTCAAGACAGTATAATGTTAAAGCAATAAATGTATAATAGTTAAAAGCATAGATAGAACCAGGTTCTAATCGGGCTCCTCCAGGACCTACTCGACCTGTCTGAGATTTTATTCTCTAATGTGCAAAGTAAGGTCAATCTGGTGGTTTTTAATATATATGTATGCATATATTATTCTGATTATAAAATAAGCACCCTTACCGTTCATGATTTTTAAAATACAGGGCTACATAAAGAAGAGAATAAAATAACTCTTTTTCTCACCCATCAAGTAATAAGCACTCATAAAATTTTTGATATATTTCCTTTCAACTTTTTTCATACGCATTTGTGTATATTACAAATCTGGCATCATTCTACATTCTCAAACTGTATACTGTTTTTTCGCCTCATATTATACAGAGACTATTTTCTTATGCCATTAAATATTCCTTGTAAATACCATTTAAATGGCTCTATAACATTCCAGAGTATGTATTTATCATGATTTATTTAATCATTCTCCTAATTTTGGACATTTGGCTTGCTTCCAATTTTCAGCATCAAGGGTTATATTGTAATGAACCTCTTGGCACATAGAGTCGTTGAAAGGAATTTTTAAGGCAATAGTATCAGCTAATTTTAAAGCTCCTGATATATATTGCTAAAATGTTTTTTAATAAATGTGCTGTTTATATTCCTACTATATTTATTAGCTTTTGCTCAGTTATGCTGCAGTAAAAACAACATCTACATTTCAGATTTCAGTGGGTTCAACAACCAAGGCTGATTTCTTGCTCACAGTTTCCACTGGCTGTGGATCAGTTTGGCTCCTGTCCATGTGTCTCCTTCATTCTGGAATCCAGGATGAAGCAGCAGCTCTATCTGGGGCATGCTGGGACATCTGGGAAAAGATGGTACAAGTGCGTGATGCCTCTTAACGCTGCTGCTCAGATAAAGCGCAGGCCACTTCTCACATACCATTGACTGAAGCAAGTCACCTGGTCAAGCTCACCAAAATAAAGTGAAAAATATACTCCTCCCCTAGAGAAGGGTACAGCCAGGGACCCTATATAGATGGAACAGGTAGAAAATGGCAGCAAATGTTCAGAACAAATAATGCAATATACTAACATTACAATAATTCTAATTTTCCCATAGCTCCATTGACACTGAGAAGGACAATTTTTAAATTTTAAATATTTGCAGATTTGATAGGGGAAGATGGTAACATCTTATATAATTTTATACATTTACATACTTGTGAGACTCAGAATATTTTCATGGTTTGTACCATTTAGGTTTGGTTTATTCAGGATCCTTGCCCTTTTTTTATCATATTTTGTCTTTTGGAATGAAGTATTTCTTTTTTTTATTAAGAACATCAAGACCTTACCCATCAAGGTTAGTGTATTTTTTTCTGATTTCACCTTAAATTTATTTATATTACTTTTGATAAATGGCATATTAAAATTCACATGTAGTCAAATTTATCATTTTTCTTTGTAATTTATGGTTTTCTGCTTAGCAAGTGCTTCCCTTTCCTAAAATCAGATTCATTTGTGCCTATTCCTTCTTTTACAATGTTTTTATTTAACCCTTTCACCCATATAAGTTTATTTTGCAGTTAGTGTATGAAATGAGGATAAAATTTGACCTTGCAGTAGTGAACCATCGTATAAGTTATACCTTTCTCTATCTACTATTTTCTTCTTTACCTTCTTAATTGGAAACAGAAGCACAAAGCAGAAAGCATACTGAATGCAGGTGGGTGGGAGGGTCAACTGACTTGAATTTTAGAAATAGCTCTGAGATTAAATTGTTGTATGGCTTTAAGCAGTTCACATAATTTTTCTGGCTCTCTACCACTTCATCTGTAAAATGAAAACATTAGAGCTCAAAGAGCCCATTTATCCCTAAATCTCTTTGTCTCCTGTCTAGGTCTGGCATATTCCTATTACACATCCTATCACTGACTGATCCTATGTCCATGGCAGATATGGCTAGTGCGATGGGCCCCTTTTTCTTTCTGAGTTAAAATGATCAGAGAATTCTTCTTCCCATATTAACCCAAGAAGTTGCTGAATTAGATATTTGCTGAACAGATATTTGGATGCTGAACAGATATTTGGATTAGGAATCCAAATATCTGTTCTTAGGTAATTCTGCCTGTGCTATTCTGAAATCGCCTTCCTGTCACACAATCAAGAGTCTGTTTTGATCCCACTGGTATCCAATGTTCGAATCCAACTCAACTGCCCTTTATTCTGTATTCATATACATAAAGATTTAGAAGTAGGCCTTACACTGTTCCATTGACTATGGGCTATGGACTGCAAGCTATGTGTTAATAAAGATGCTGTTACCATTGAACTCTCTTGTATTGTAAATTAACTTAGAACTCAGTATGTTCCCAATTACTCTATGTGTGTGGCAGACTAGAACAAGCTATTCCAACACTTTTAGTTGATAACTTAAAAAATTAAAATAAAAAACTAAAAGTGTTGGAATAGCTTGTTCTAGTCTGCCACACATACACACAAAACAAAAACAAAAAACAAGCCAAAAACTTTCAGGTTGGTAGTGACAGGGTAGAAACCAGCAACCAGATCTCTAGACTTTCAAACCCAGTGCTTTCCAATATATTAAATTATTTCTCCTACAAAGTCAATCATAAATCCTTCCATTCATACCAAGGCCTAGAGCCGTAAGCATTCCCCTTTAGTTAGCCAAGAGGAGAAATGAAACATTTGCTTTTTGTTTTCAATTGCTAGTAGCAAAATGATATTGATATGGTCAAGATGGAGCATTAAAATCAAAATTATGTAGGGAATAAAAGACAGCATAAATTAGCATTTGCTTCCACTGTGGTTTAAAGAGTTAGCAATTTGCCAGCCTCATATAACATTCTGGGGGTGGGTTTATGGATGGATTGGGCAATATATCAAAAACAACGTTAAAGACCAGTGAGTTAGACATGGCAAAAAGTCACTGCAGAGTAAATGAATGGTCATTGACAAAGGCTGTTCTCAGGGAATATTGAATTATTTTCCCTGATATATGGTGATGTAGGACATGTATGATTACAGAGCATTCAATGTACAAGGATTCATTGTTATGCTCTGTTTCAATCCTCTTGTTAATTTAGATGTTTAAGGTTATGCCATCTACCCAAAGTCACAGAGTGAGCCAAAGGAATAGCAGATGGATTAGTTATCCATGGTTGTATAACAAATTACCCCAAAACATAAAGGCTTAAAACCACAATAAACCTTTAATATCTATTACAGTTTGCATGCATGAGAAATCTTGGAGAGAACTGGCTGGGTGTTTCTGTCACAGAATCTCTCACAAGGTTGCAGTCAATATGGTGACTGGAATTCCAGTCATCTGAAATCTTGACGGGGGCTGAAGGATTTGCTTCCAAGGTAGGTCCCTCATATGGCCAGCAAATTGGTAATGGCCATTGGCAGGAGGCCTTGGCTTCATCCTGCATAGTCTCCTCCATAGGCTGCTTGAACGTCCCCTTGCTATGGCAGCTGGCTTCTCCCAGAGTGAGTGATCCAAAGGGGATCAAGGCCAAAGTCCCAACATCTTTTAAGACCTCATGTTAGATGTCATCCAATGTGATTTCTGCAATATCCCATTGGTTACAAGGTCAGCCCTATTTGATATAGGAGGGAACTACACAAGTGCATTAGTATCAGGAGGTCAGGATCATTGGCAGTTTAAGAGTTTAGAAGAATACCTAGCATATAGTAATATTATTAAACTATAAAGTAGTATATTACTATTAATAATTAGTGTTACTATATTAATATTTTATAGCATCATAATTCTAAAGATTCATAATTTTTTTTCTGTTCCTGTAGTCTAATTTTTGTAGGTTAAAGAAAAGAGATGAAAACATTCGGTAATAGAGTGAGAGTCTGGATTCCATGACCGTGGTCTTAATAACGAACCTAAGTTTTAAATCTGCCCTTAAAAAATTAGAGAAAAAATGAGTTAAATAACAGTATCTTATTTATATTTAAACATGAATAGGGATTGGATGAGTAACTATACCAATAACTATATACATATAGTATAACTATAATACATATAGTATAACTATAATACATATAGTATATAATACATAATACAAATAGTACATATAAAACATAGTATATAATATATATGGTACATAATACATATAGTATATAATACATAATACATATAATATGTATAAAAACATATAGTATATAATACATATAGTATATAATACATGTAGTATATAATACATATAATACATACAGTATAATTATAATACATATAATAGAATAACAAGAATGGTCACCCAAAAAGTTCTCATAAAATTTTGTGGGAGTTTGGGCATTTTGAAAACTTTGTGGAATGAGGAGAGACTTAATGGAGAGAGGTCACTGTAATGAATTATTTAGAGATAATTAGATTTTTAAAAGAATAGGAGTAGAAAAGAGAGAACAGAAAGAGTTAAAATGTGATGATGGGAAATCAGAGTATTCCTGGGATGGGGGAGAAGCATCGTTTGATTTGGCTGAAGCATTGGATGGAGACACCAACTCTAAAGTTTATTCTTGAGGTAACGCAGAGACACTGTAAGTGAAGCAGGGCCTAAGAAAAGGTTCATCAGGCAGCTTTTGCAAGCTGAACTAGAGGAGTAAGAAAATGGACAGAAGGAGATCAGTTAGAGGCAGCTGTACAAGGCACTCGAGGTTCAATGAGAATCTAAAAATTATGTGTCAGAGCATGAAAATAACTTTTAATATTTTTAACAGACAGCTTTATTTTTTTTTTAAGATGGGATTTATAGTTTGGGGCATCTGAATGCATGTGGGTGCTGAGGAGAAAGCATTAACCAAACACTCTTTCTCCTAGAGCCAAAGAGGTTGAATTTAGTTAACATCATCTCTGTTTTCTTTATTCCTTCATCCAAAACCATTTTGTCAGTGACTGCATTGTTCTAGTTGCGATGAAAATTCTGTGAGGTGACAATGAAGAAGACTCAACTTATGCCCTGTTTCTTTGTTTCCCTTAGGATAAAATATGTTCAAAAGAAGGTGTTGAGACTTGTTGTCTTTGATCCCTCTCTTCCTATTTACTCTTTTTTTTCTTTATTTGAAGATTTAATTTTACTTATTTTTGGCTGCATTGGGTCTTCGTCGCTGTGTGCGGGCTTTCTCTAATTGAGGCGAGCAGGGGCTACTCTTCGTTGCGGTGTGCAGGCTTCTCCTTGTGGTGGCGTCTCTTGTTGTGGAGCACGGGCTCTAGGCGCTCTGGCTTCAGTAGTTGCAGCATGTGGGCTCAGTAGTTGTGGCACGTGGGCTCTAGAGCACAGGCTTAGTAGTTGTGACACACGGGCTTAGTTGCTCCGCGGCATGTGGGATCTTCCCAGACCAGGGCTTGAACCCTTGTCCCCTGCATTGGCAGGCGGACTCCCAGCCACTGTGCCATCAGGGAAGCCCTCCTCCTGTTTACTCTTGAACTCACTCCAGTGTGGTCTTTGCCTCCATGGTTTTATTGAAGATGTTTGTGCAAGTTCATCAGAGACCTCCTCCATGTTAACAAAGCCAGGGGTCAGTTCTCAGCCTACCTGTTCTTTCATAGGTATTTACCCAGTTCCTCTCTTTTGCTGCTTCTTGTCACTTGTCACCTGTCTTGCTATATCCCTCTGCTGATTTTCCTCTTGCTACTACTACATAATTTTCCACTGGTTTCTGCTACATAATTTATTCTACCGGTTCCTCTTCTTCTTTCCTACCTTTTAATGGTTCAAGTATCTAAGGGCTCATTCCTTGACCTTTTCTTCTTTATCAGCACCACTTTCTTGGTGATTTCATGTAGCCACCTGGATTAAAATGCTGTCTTGCTGTTGAAGACGTCCAAATTTATATTTTTATTTTAGACTTTTCTCTTGCCCTCTGATCCATATATCTATCCATCTGCCTACTCAGTATGTACAACTAAATATAGAATTGATATTGCAAACTGAAAGTCAAAAACTGAACTAACCTTTTCCTCCAAATCTGTTATTCACATAGGCTTTTCCATCTAAGTTGGAAGTGTTTTCTTCCTTGGATTTATCCTTGGCTTTCCTCTCTCTTTACTCTACCACATTCAATAACTATATCACAAATCCCATTGGCTCTACCATCACAGTCAGTCCAAAATCCATTCTACCATCCTGGTTTGCATCACCACATCACTACCATCTCTCACCTGGATTACTGCCTTAGCCTGCTGTACTTGCCTTCTCTTGCCACACCCAACCAATATAATTTCACTACAATATAGGAATAATTATTTAAAAATATAAGTCATAAGGTGTAGCTTCACTGTTTAAAATGCTGTCCTGGCTCCACACTTCATTCACAGTAAAAGTAAAGTCCATATAATCATCTACAAGGTCCTTTCACTCTTCCCACCTTCATCACCGTATTATTGCCCAAGATAATGTTTTATCACTTCCTACTACTTTTATCCTTGCTCATTTTTTCTCTAGGCTGTCTGGCCTTTTAGCTGTTCGGCAACGCACCAGGCATAGTCATAACTTAGGAGCTTTGTACTTGTTCTCTTTGCCCAGAATTCTCTTTACACCGATATTTGGAAGGGTAATTCTCTCACTTCCTGAAGTCTAATGAAATGTTCTCCTCAAGGATACCTGCCCTGTTGCCCTTATTTAAAACTGCAGACTATTTCCTCCACTGAAACTCTCTCTGGTATCTTTATCTCCCTCTCCTTTTCCTTTATTTCCTAGGTTATATTACCTTGTGGCATAATGTATATGTATTTTATTCATTATGTTTATTGTCTGTCTCTACACATTAGAATGTACCCTTCATGAGGGCAGGAATCTCTGTCTCTTTTGTTCCTGTAGAAATATCTGGCACAGAGTAGATACTCAGTAAATAATAAATGAGTTCATAGCACAGGGGGGGACAGATACATAAATAGAGCATATATAACTATGACCAAGCACTGCTGTAACAAGGAAGGAGCAGATCTACTCCATTCTTGGGTGAAAAATGTCCTTCAGAAAAGGGCTGATCTGAGTGCATTGTGAAAGTATTAGTTTTGAAACTTTGATTGTTAAAATTTAATAAGGATGGCAAATCTCTGTCTTTTATATCTATCCTATAATGGAGTTTCTGGTGAAGAACAGAGGCAATGTTGAAGGTTTTTCCTATCACACGAGAGTATACAACTTGAGGTTCAAACAATCCCACCTGAATGAAACCTTAATTAAACACCCTGTGCATATAGTATTTTCTATACCCACCTGCCAGAATTCTACTAGTTCATCAAGGCTGAGATTAAATGAAATATCCTCCAGGAAACCCTACTTGCTTCTCACTTATCAGAAATAAGCCCTCCCTTTTATAATTATTGGCTGGCATCCAATTCTCCCTTCTAAATTATAAACTCATTTTGAGTATAGACCTTTAGACCTACCTTTGTGTTCCTTACAGTTCACAGAAAAAGTCCCGGCATACAGTTGTAGGTAAGAGGTTACACAAAATTATTCCTTAGAATCCTTCCAAACCTAATAATATATTGGAATAACTCAATCCGGTTTCATTGATACATCTAATTTTGGTGTACTGCCATAGGGCATACAGAAATTGAACCTATGATTTTGGTTTTATGGGCCTCTTCAACCAAGGAGAAGAAAGAGAAAAATCATTCAATGCCTCTTATTTCCAGGAAATGTGATGGCCTTTTTACATGTATAATCCCATATGATAGTCAAAATAGCACCACTGAGCAGGTGTAATTGTCCTTTTTTGTTCTGCAGATGAGAAAACAGAGTCTCATAAATGTTAGATGACATCTTGAAGGTCACACACCCTGTAAGTGACAGAGCTAGAGTTCTAACCCAGTTGTGTATCATTCCACTGAATCACAGTCCACAAGGCAAAGGAAGTGAACAAACCGGAAGTGGTGGCACATTCAAAATGTTGAGGAACAATGGGCTGCAATAAAATGGATGTGATGAATGTCATATTGGGGCATAGTTTGTGGAACTAATTCCACAGTGCCATAAACAGTTGGTTTGGGGAACAGTTCACACTAAAGCTTACAAGACAAGGAGCTATTCTTGACTTTGTCTTGACTAAAACACTGGTGCCATCAGTGGCGTTAAAGGAGGTTGCAGTGATAAGGCACGATGATGGTTCTATAATTAAGTTTGACATCGTCCCTGGAGATCATATCAGGTATTGTTGGCTCGATGAACTTTAAGGAAAAAAAAAATAGAATGAGCTAGAAACTGCCTGAAGGGAAAGTTATAAAATTAAAATCCATAGAATCCAAAGGAAATGGGTTTAAGAATAAATTATGAGCATCCCAAAGATTTGTCAGCTACAGCACAACCAAAAAATAGGAGCTAAGAGGGTGATAATAAAACCAGACTAGCTGGATGCAGGAAGAGAAATTGATTCAGGTCAAAGAATTCTCTTTTGAATAGTATAAGACTAGTCTATGTATGTCATTCCAACTGTGAGAGATCTATCTAAGGGACAGTAAAATAGGAAAAGAGAAATAGTAAAGAAAAAATTTAAAAATATTGTCTTGTAGATATCCAAAATAAAGTCCTATACCTTATCAAATATTTTATACAGTCTTACTTATCCTACAGTTTCAGAATATGAGAAGTGAGGTGGAACTTTTATAGACACTGTAACTGTAGCACTTTACCAAAACATTTCTTCTTCCTGAGCACACGTTTTCCAGCATTCCTTCCATTATTTGTGTTTGTGTCATTGAGTACTAGCCAGTGGAACATGAACAGAATTGACATGTGCTACTCTAGGCTGAGCCCATAAAACCCTCTTAAGGATAAGCCTCCATGCTCTTTCCCATTCCCTTTCATGCAAATAAGCAAGACATCTTTGGAAAGCATGATTGGCAATCACAGAAGTACAACATGGAAAGATACTGCATCTACGAGATGCCCATCGCTTTGGAGAGTCAATTTTTGAGGTTATTTGGGTAAGAAATAAATTTCTATAATGTTTGATCCATCATATATTTTGGGTTTGTGCGCGACAGTGGTAGGTATTTCCTTAAATGATGTAAAGATTCAACCTCATTAACAGACAAATAAAGAAACAAATACCCAGAAAATTTAGAAGTAGAGTTAAGAGTAGGGACAGGGCTTCTTAAAAACTTCTTTGTTTGAGGCTAAGGGGCTGCAGCTATGGGAAGAATTGGGACCTACTTAAAATTAGGCACATTTAATGAGTATTTTATTTGAAAATTTAATAGGAGATGGTCATGAGGACAAAATTATCAATATGTTTTTAAACTGACCAAGAAAGTGGAAATAAAGAATTCAAACAAATACCAGACGAGTATAAAATGAACATAAGGAAAAGATTTAAGTGACATAGATCTTGATTCTGACTCTATTTTTTTGGCTGTGTCGGGTCTTAGTTGCGGCAGGTAGGATCTTAATTGAGGCATGTGGATGTCTTGTTACAGTGCACGGGCTTCTCTCTAGTTGTGGAGTGTGGGTTTTCTGTCTCTCGTTGTGACACGTTGGTTTAGATTCTTTGAATGACTTTGATATGGAAAGTTCAGGAAACAACAATAAAACAGAAAAAAGACCAGTCAAATGTTCTACTCTGTCTACATGTCTTAATAAATGTGATGAACTAAAGACTCATATTTTCTAGACAGTATCACTCCTCTGACCAAAAAAACAGAAGTCTTTTACTCACAGACATAGAAAACAAACTTATGGTTACCAAAGAGGATAGCGCGGGTGGGGCAAGATAAATTAGGAGTTTGGGATTAACATATACACACTACTATATATAAAATAGGTGAACAACAAGGACCTACTGTATAGCACAGGGAACTCTGCTCAATATCTTGTAAAAACCTATAATAGAAAAGAATCTGGAAAAAAATATATGTGCATATATATATGTGTGTATGTATGTGTATATATATATATATATATACATACATACACACATATATATATATTACTGAATTACTTTGCTGTACACCTGAAACTGACACAACATTGTAAATTAACTATACTTCAATTAAAAAAATAAAACAGGAGTCTTTTTTCCCATGGATTTCTGTGATATTTCAGTAGACCCCTTTTCTTTGACTTTCGGGTGTGTACATCAGAGGGGAACTGCCTTCCTCTGCATACTTTTTGAAATAGGGAGACATGCTCTGACCCCTTTTACTACCCTCTCTCAGAAAGAAAAATGTGACATGAAATCATGGCTCTCTTAGCTCCGATATGAAACCTAAGGTCAAGTTTATAAAGGAAATGTACCATCTCCAAACAAACAAAAAATCTTAAGTACAAGATTTAGCAGGTTTTACATTTTTTTCTTCCCTCAGTGTGTTCTGTTTTCTTGGAGAAAGTTTACATGTAATGAAGCCCAGAGAAGAGCCTCGATAAGAGACACTATCTGCTAATGCCACCTGCATCCAATGGGAAAGGCAGCACTGGGGTATGGTGATAATTCTAGTGTGCCAAGTCCAGTTAGGGGATTCACCAGAGTCTCACAAAGAGAAGCACAGCACTGGGACTTCCTATCATCTCTAGCTTCTATCTATTCATTAATAAGTAAGAGTCAGGGGAGTAGAGAACATATTGGTATCATGTATCCTGGGAGGTAAAGATCAAGAGATGAGCCAGCCCGGTTAGTGTGAAAGCAATTAGTTCTAATAAAACCAGGGAAATGTTTAACAGGTCCGAGGGAGCCAGCAACACAGTAGCAGATGAGACTCTGGATAGAGGAAATGGGCTGGCTGGTTGAAATGATTGTCTTAATGACTCCACCTGAAGATGGGTGCTGAAAGCATTTTATGAGAGGGATGGACGAGTCATGGCAGGAAGTACAGTAAAGACTTCAGAGATGCATATGCCCTGACAGTTGGCAAAGTGAGTTTTAAGAAAAGAGAACTGATTTAAACTGCTACACAAGTCACTCTCATAGATTATGTTTTCAGGTTAATAACATCGAAGAGGAGAAATAGAAATAGTTTTAGAAAAATCATGCAACCGTTTCAGGATACCAAGCACATTTTAGGTTTTAAGATTTTTGTTACAAATAACAAATGAAGAAATGGGAGAGTTATTAAACTAAAACAAATCTATAGGAAAGGGCCCAGGAGCCATTTCACAAAAGAAAAAGAGGAAGACCATGGCTACATTTTTCAATAAGAAAAGAAAATATAAGGGCAGCAAGTAAAGGCATACCTTGTTGTATTGTGCTTTGCTCTACTGTGCTTTGCAGATATGGTGTTGTTTTACAAATTGAAGGTGTGTGGCAACCCTGCATCGAGCAAGTCTGTTGGCATCACTTTTCCAACAGCATTTGCTCACTTCATGTCTCTGCGTTTTGGTAATTCTCGCAATATTTCAAACTTTTTCATTACTATAATCTTTGTTATGGTGATCTGTGATCTTTGGTGTTACTTTTGTAATTGTTTAGGGGTGCCTTGACACACACCCACATAAGACTGTGAACTGAATTGTTAAATGTTTTGTGTGCTCTGATTGCTCCACTGACTGGACATTCAGCCATCTCTCTCCCTCTCTTCTGGCCTCCCTATTCCCTGAGACAAAACAATATTAAGATTAGGCCAATTAATAACCCTACAATGGCCTCTAAGTGTGCAAGTGAAAGGAAGAGTCACACATCTCTCACTTTAAATCAAAAGCTATAAATAATTAGGGTCAGTGAAGAAGGCATATCAAAAGCTGAGATAGGCCAAAAGGTAGGCCTCTTACACCAAACAGTTAGACAAGGGGTGAATGCAAAGGAAAAGTTCTTGAAGGAAATTAAAAGTGCTACTGCAGTGAACACACAAATGATAAGAAAACAAAACAGCCTTCTTGCTGATATGGAGAAAGTTTTAGTGGTCTTAACAGAGGATCATGCCAGCTACAACATTCCCTTAAGACAAAACCTAATGTAGAGGAAGGCCCTATCTCTCTTCAATTCTTTGAAGGCTGAGAGATCTGAAGAAGCTGCAGAACAAAAGCTTCAAGCTAGCAGAGGTTGGCTCATGAAGCTTAAGTAAAGAAGCTGTCTGCATAACATAAAAATGCAAGGTGAAGAAGCAGGTGCTGATGCAGAAGCTGCAGCAAGTTATCCAGAAGACCTAGCTAAGATAATGATAAAGGTGGCTGCACTAAAGAACAGATTTTAAATGTAGATGAAACGGCCTGATATTGGAAGAGGGTGCCATTTAGGACTTTAATAGCTAGAGAGGAAAAGTCAGTGCCTGGCTTCAAAGCTTCAGAGGACAAGCTGACTCTCTTGTTAGGGGCTAATGCAGCTGGTGATTTGAAGTCAGTGTTCAGTTACCATTTCAAAAATCCTAGGGCCCTTAAGAACTATGCTAAACCTACTCTGCCTGTGCTCTGTAAGTGGAGAATCAAAGCCTGAATGACAGCACGTCTATTTACAACATGGTTTATAAAGTATTTTAAGCCTACTGTTGAGAGCTGTACTCAGAAAAAAAGATTCCTTTCAAAATATTGGTGTTCATTGGCAATGCACCTGGTCACCCAAGAACTCTGATGAAGATGTACAATGAGATTAATGTTATTTTTATACCTGCTAACACAACATCCATTCTGCAGCACATGGATCAAGGAGTAATCTCGACATTCAATTCTTTTATTTAAGAAATACATTTTGTAATGCTACAGCTGCCATAGATAATGATTCCTCTGATGGATCTGCACAAAGTTAACTGAAAACCTTCTGGAAAGGATTCACCATTCTAAATGCCATTAAGAACATTCATGATTCATGGGAAGATGTCAAAATATCAACATTAGCAGGAGTTTGGAAGAAGTTGACTCCAACCTTCATGGATGACTTTGAGGAGTTCAAGACTCTAGTGTCAGAAAGTAACCACAGATGTGGTGGAAATAGCAGCAGAACTAAAATTAGAAGTGAAGCCTGAAGATGTGACTGAATTGCTGCAATCTCATGATAAAATTTCACGAATGAAGAGTTGCTTCTTATAGATGAGCAAAGAAAGTGGTTCCTTGAGATGGAGTCTGCTCCTGGTGAAGATGCTGTGAAGATTGTTGAAATGAGGACAAAGTATTTAGAATAAATAAAGCATTATGGAGCCAATTCTATAAAGAATAAAATATTAATTTATTGGTCACACATTCTTTTGAAATATCAGGTACCCATTAAAATACTTATAATGATTTTAGGGACTTCCCTGGTGGTGCAGTGGTTAAGAATCCGCCTGCCAATGCTGGGGACATGAGTTCGAGCCCTGGTCTGAGAAGATCCCACATGCTGCGGAGCAACTAAGCCCGTGCACCACAACTACTGAGCCTGCTCTCTAGAGCCCATGAGCCACAACTACTGAGCCCGCATGCCACAACTACTGAAGCCTGTGCACCTAGAGCCTGTGTTCCGCAACAAGAGAAGCCACCACAATGAGAAGCCCGCACACCGCAAAGAAGAGTAGCCCCCGCTCGACGCAACTAGAGGAAGCCCACGTGCAGCAACAAAGACCCAACGCAGCCAAAAATAAATTAAAAAAAAAAAATACTTATAATGATTTTGTAGTGAAATGAAAAAAATGTGTGTACATAAGATGGATGCTAAGCCAATAAATTAGGGTAAAATTAAAATATATAGCATGATTTAATTTACTTAAAATATATCCAGAAGACTTAGATGGAAATTATCAAAATATGATCAACAGCCAAGATTTTAAATCATGCATTAATGCAGGATATTTTTCTCTCTTCATAATTGTGTACGTTTCCAAACATTTACCTATTGTCTATATATTGCATAAATTCTCAGTTAATTTTTAAATGAAGTAAGCAATTTTTAAATATTTAAGGCATGCAAAAGTATAAAATCTAATGAGAACAAAGGGTGTACCATGTGAAATTCAAGCCTCTTTCCATCTGTCTTTAATGATTTCCTTCCCTTGCCTAGAAGGAGGCAATCAAGTCACAGTTATCTGTTTTGAGTGTGTCGTTCCTGAGATATTCTAGGGAAATGTGTAATTTATTCAACCACTCCTCTATTGATATAGAGCCAGACCACCTTTGATCCACTGGTGTGACAAACACAACTACAAAGAATATCTTCAAATTAAGTAATTTAGAAGCATATATCTGAGTATTAATTATTTTGTATTACTGTTTCCTGGTGTTCTTTAATCAGTGATTTAAATTCTTTTTTTTTTTTTTTAATTTACCTTCTGATTGCTTCAGAGGTGGAGTTAGACTCTCACTGTCTTCTTTATAGACGAAGGTCCTCTTGCAACCTCCAACTACCTCAAAAGTAGACTTAATGTTTTATTGTTCTGAGCAGCACAACTAGATCCACAGAACTGAAGTAATAGGGAAGCACATTTCAGGTCACTACCAAGAAGTGCTGCCTAATAACCGCAATAACGACAGTGGCAGCAAGTTCTATTTCTATTTTTAGTGACCTCTCTCTTGAGCTACCTTATGAGACAGCAAGTTCTTCAGTATTGGAAATACTCCAAGAGAGCCTGGAATGACCCGTCAAATACATTGAGGGAAAAATTGTAAATGTTTGAAGGGGATGACCTAGAATATTTCCCTCTAAGTCCAGCATCCTCTTTTGCCTATGTTAGAACTTTTGGATTAAGAATTTAGTTAACATCCTAACGCACTTACAGGGAAGGGTTGGAAAAGTCACTTAGCTGTTAGTTTTCTACGCTGTAAAAAAAGTGACTGGAATAGTCCTGTCAGAAGAATATTACACAGATTAATTAGCCGATGGCTGCACAGTGATAAAGATTATAGAATACCAGGTCTACCTAATAATAAGGGCTGCAGAAAGGGCCAATTGGACTTTTCCCATTTAACCAGCACTTTGTAATGGTAAAATGGGGGGCAAAGGTTGAAATGGCCAAAAGAATAAAAATATAGAAAGAGTACATAGCGTGCAAATGCTTAAAAACACACACATGACAACAACTTAATTAACCTGTAGAGACCTCTGCCACCTAATGGTCTCAAAGCAGATAGATTAGACAGGATATTTAAAAGGAATTATGGTTTAAATGAGAAAAGGATCTGCAGTTAACTAGCATATTCTGGTTTGGGCTTTTAAAATGACCTGATTTTGTACTTTAAAAGATAAGCGTTATTTTTTAGAAGAGTTTTAGAATTACAGAAAAATTACAGAGAGAGTCCGCAGAATTCTTATACACCCCACAGCCAGTTTCTCCTATTATTAACATTTTTCATTAGTATGGTACATTTGTAATAATGAACTGATATTTATACATTGTTATCAACTACTGTTCATACGTTAGATTTCCTTAGTTTTTACCTAATTTCCTTTTCCTGTTCCAGGATCCCACCCAAGGTACTACGATACATTTAGTCATCCTACCTCCTTAGGTTCTTCTTGGCTATCACAGTTTATCCAGTTTTTCTTCTTTTCGATGACTACTATGAACTGAATTAATTATGTCTCTCTCAAAATTTATATGGTGAAGCCCTAGCACCCAGTGTGTTGATATTTGGAGATGGGGCCTTTGGGAGGTAATTAGGTTTAGATGAGATCAGGAATGTGGGGCCCTCATGATAGAATTAGTGTTCTCAAAAGAAGAGATGCCGGAGAGTTTGCTCTGTCTCTCTCACCGACCCCCACCCCGCCCTCATGGAAATCAGTGAGAAGGCGACTGTCTGCAAGCCAGAAAGAGAATTTCACCAGAACCCAACCATGCTGGCACCCTGATTGCAGACTTCTAGCCTGCAGAACAGTGAGAAAACAATTGTCTGCTCTTAAGGCACTCATGTTATAGAATTTTGTTATGGCAATCCAAGCTAAGACCACTGTGACCTTGACAGTTTTGAGGAGAACTGATCAAGTATTTTGTAGGATGTCTCTCAATTTGGATTTCTCTGACGTTTTTCTCAGGATTAGATGGAGATATATGTTTGGGGGAGCAAGACCACAGAGGTAAAGTGCCACTTTTATCATAACATATCAAAGGGACATGCTCTCAACATAAATTATTACTGATGTTGATCTTGACCAACCAGCCTAGGTCAAGTTTGCCAGGTCTCTCCTCTGGCAAGTTACGATCTTTCCCTTTCCAAGAAAGTCTGCTATGTGCAGTACACACTTAATGTGGAGGGAGCTATGATGACAGAGGGTCTACATAAGTTATTTAACATTCTTCTGCATGGAAGGCCTGCCTTTTTTCTCCCATTAATCTATGTATTCAATCTTTATTTGTACCACTGTTGATTCATGAATATTCATTTTACACTTTGGGTTGTGATCCGATATGACTTTGTTTATTTTGTTGCTAAATGTTTTCCAGCTTTAACCAGTGGGGGCCCTTTCATTTGGCTCTTGTGTCCCTTTGAAATACAGTCAGCCCTCTGTATCCCACATCTGTGGTTCCAGCCAACTAACTGCTGGTGAAAAATATATGGGAAAAAATTCCAGAAAGTTCCAAAAACAAAAACTGATTTAAAGTATACGGAAGGATGTGCATAGGTTATATGCAGATTCTATGCCATTTTATATAAGGGATTTGAGCATCTGTGGATTTTGGTACTCACAGGGGTTCCTAGAACAAATCTCCTGTGGATACTGGGGGATGACTGTACTCTCATCATATTCTTTTTTTTTTTTTTTCCTCTTGAGCCCTTTTTAACTTGCTACCATTACAAGATGCTTCAGGCTCACCTTGTATATATCCTGCCTTAGCCAAAGAATCACCCTCTTCTCCAAGAGTCGTGTTGTTTTGTTTGTTTGTATGTTTGCTTTGTTAGTTGGTGGATTATATTAGAGACCAAGATGTGGGCCCTAAGTGTGTTATAGGCTTACCCTTTTGTAGCAACTTTATTTTTTCTCTTTCCCGCAATTATTCATGGGAATTTTCTGTTGCTAATAAGAACAAAACCACTTAGTTCTCATGTTAGGCAAGATGGTATATGCGATGGATTTTGGTAAGCTATAAAGTGCCATAGATATAGAATAGATCTATATTGTTGGTCATAGATTGAGTGACCTCATAGGTAGTATCTACACATGGATTAATGGGCAGTAATGAAAGAAATAAGGGAAGGTGTTACATACACGTGGCACACTCACACACCTATATATCTTCTCAGTCATTTTCACTCACTAGGATTGTTGGCTTCCAACTTCTTGAAAATAACGGTATCAGCATGTACCACAATGTTCATTGCAGCACTATTTGCAATAGCCAGGACATAGAATCAACCTAAGTGTCCATCGACAGATGAATGGATAAAGAAGATGTGACACATTTATACAGTGGAATATTACTCAGCCATAAAAAGAAACGAAATTGAGTTATTTGTAGTGAGGTGGATGGACCTAGAGTCTGTCATACAGAGTGAAGTAAGTCAGAAAGAGAAAAACAAATACCGTATGTTAACACATATGTACGGAATCTTATAAAAAAATGTTTCTGATGAACCTAGGGGCAGGACAGGAGTAAAGACACAGACGTAGAGAACGGACTTGAGGACATGGGGAGGGGAAAGGGTAAGCTGGGATGAAGTGAGAGAGTAGCATTGACATATATACACTACCAAATGTAAAATAGATAGCTAGTGGGAAGCAGCTGCATGGCACAGGGAGATCAGCTCGGTGCTTTGGGACCACCTAGAGGGGTGGGATAAGGAGGGTGGGAGGGAGATGCAAGAGGGAGGGGGTATGGGGATATATGTATACATATAGCTGATTCACTTTGTTATACAGCAGAAACTAACACAACACTGTAAAGCAATTATACTCCAATAAAGATGTTAAACAAACAAACAAAAAAAAACTAAAATAAATAAATAAAACAAACAAAAAATAACAGTATCAAGAACTCTGTACTATTTTCAAAGGAATCCAATTCTTCTAATTTTCTCTATACTCCTAACACTTTAGTGTTTATTTACCAAGATATGGATGTCTCCATAAATACCTTCTGCTGGGTTTCAAGGCTTTTTGTTTGTTTGTTTTAGCATTATTTTCTTCACTGAAGGAAACTTAACATTATTAGTTTTAATCATGTAATTTTGAACAGTGTAAACATTTAATTGGTTCTGAAAATACTTCAGTAGTAGAGTAAATTAGATGAGCATGTTGGCCATATTTTTCATGCAAAGTGGAAAAAAAAAAACAAAAAACAAAAAACAGCCTGAAACTGTAGAACAGTGAATATGATGAACAGTGAAGTTTTTCACTTTCGTAAAGGAAGCTGACTAGAATCTCTAAGTATGAGAAAAACTAAAATACACTGATATTCAAGTGGGATTGGTAGGCAACACTCTTCTGAGTAAGTCTGTAAAAAAGCGGGTCAGGTGGTTTGAAGATTATTCAGTATTATAATAGTATATCTGTGTAAGTAAATATAATTCTTTTAAACCCAAAACGTTAAGCCTGATACAATTGTTTTGCTTGGTTGGTCCTGAATTTTAAAAGGCAGTTTTAGTTTTAAACGAGGGGAAGCTTTATTATTATTTTTATTTTCATCTCCATTGCTGCAATATCATACAACTTCCATGATTTGCCTCCACATATAGGTAAGTAAAACCCTCCCACTACACTGAGAATCAAATTCATCTTCTTACCATGGTTCATGGGGTCCTACACTGTCTGGGCCCTGTCTTCCTGTCCACCCTTATCTTCTACTCATTCTGTTCTTCTACTGTTCTCTACACATAAGCCACCCTGGCCTTCTTTCTGCCCCTCAAACAATTTGAGCTCACTCCCTCCCCACTTAGGTTCTCAGCAGACTCTCTTCTTCTGTGTGGAATGTTCTGTTCCTATTTCTTCCAAGGATTGCTCCTTGTCGTCATTTCAGGCCTTATCTCAAATGCTCCGAAAAACTTTTCCTTAGTGCCTTGTCTAAATAATGCCCAATTGTTTTTTTATACCACTGTTCATTTATTTCTTCAGAGCACATATCATCACCTGAACTTATCACACTGGTTTATTTATTTATATGCATCATTTCATTTAACAGGTATCAAAGAACACCTACTCTGTGCCAGACACTGTTAGAGGCTCTGTGCATATAACAATAAACTACAAAAACAGTAAATAGTAAATAAAACAGAAAATTCCCCTGACTTTGTGATGCCTACCATTATAGTAGGGTACAGTGGTCGGTAAGCAAATAGCAAAGGTTATATATCATATGTCGGATGGGTGTAAGTTCTATAGAGACTAATAAAATAAAGGAAAGGGAAAGGGAGGCCTAGGGGTAGCAGCTGTTGGTGGTGATCAGGGCACATTTCCTTAACAAGGTGACATGGGAGCAGACTGAAGTTAGTATTGGCGATCTGAGCAAGAAAGGTCTTGAAGCAGAAATGTACTTGTTCTTTTTGAGGCATAACATCAAGAGTCCAGGTGACTCGAGTGGACTGGATGAGGCAGGAAGTTGTAGTTGATAAAGTCCAAAAAGTAATAACCATGTAGGGGCTTGAGACTACTGATTTCCCCATAAATATGAAGGTACATGTTCTGTAAGCATTTGAAATAGTAGACTTTTCCAACCTTCTCTCTCCTCCCACTCTGCAGAACCTGAGGACAAGGAACTCTGTAGTATTACTACCCCCAAAGAACTGAGATCACAGTAGGTCCAAGAGTGATGATGATAGTAAACTGCCAGAGTTGAATCACTGAGACATTTATTGCCACATCTAATCCACTGGGTCTAGTTCAGTGATTACTTAAATATGTTACAAGTGCTCTCTAGGTTTTAAAAAATGCACTGGAATATTCCTTTACAAATATTCTTTTACACACATTCCTATGTGTTTTTTTAAGATTAACCATTAATAATAAACATTAATATTACCTATTATTTAAATTTAGTATGTTAGAGCTTTAAAATACTTTGAAAATATAAGCTAGTATTTTAAAAAATAGCATTTAATATTGTTAATGAAGGCTTAAATCACAAAAACTAATCTCAGCATAAAAACATATATATGCGTATATATATATACATACATATATGTACACACATACACACAAACACACGTACACATACACACATAAAAATTAGCAGAGCTATGTTCTCCAAGAAAATCCCTTCCTGGGTCATATTTTTACTGTAACGCTCATTCTGGGATTTCTCTTTATAATTATAATTTGACTGGATAGACACGCTAGCCCTGTCCACGGATCACTATATTTTGTATGATAACTATGAAAAGGGATGATACTTATGAGGAATAATGTTCTGGAATACTGTTTCAACACATCATTTTGAGTAAAAATTAACATCCATTTATGGTTAAAAGTCTCAATAAAGTGGGTACAGAGGGAACATACCTCAACATAATGAAGACCATATATGACAAACCCACAGCTAACATCATACTCAGTGGTGAAAAGCTAAAAGCATTTCCTTTAAGATCAGGAATGAGACAAGGATGCCTACTCTTGCCACTGTATTTCAACACAGTATTGGATGTTCTAGCCACATCAATTAAGCAAGAAAAAGAAATAAAAATAATCCAAATTGGAAAGGAAGGAGTAAATCTGTCATTGTTTGCAGATGTCATGATACTATATATAGAAAATCCTAAAGACGCCACCAAAAAACTATTAGGACTAAAAAATAAAATAGGTGAGTACAAAGTTCCAGTTATAAAATAAATGAGTAATGTGGATGAAATGCACAGCATGGGGAATAAAGTCAGTAATATTGTCATAACTTTCTTTGTATGGTGACAGATGGTAACTAGACTTGGCATCATGGTCATTTTGTAAGATATAGAAATATCAACTCACTCTGTTGTGCACCTGGAACTAACATGATGTTATAGGTCAATTATACTTCAATAAAAGGAGAAAATAAAAGAAAATCAGAATTGTTCATGATCACCTGGCAAGTCAAATTAGTAGATTTCAACAGAAAATTTTCAAGACTGAAGGGCTGTGTATTCTAAGTGATATTTCTACTCAGTGGTAATGTTTAACTGAGCCTTTGATTTCTGTTTATTTTTTCTCCTTTTGGATGCCTACAGGTGTAGAATGAGGAAGTTATAAATGGATTATTCAGAAGATTTTGGCTGTAATACAGAACTGAAGTAAAATCTATTAATCATTTCTCCATTACTGATGCCCCTATACTAAGTCACAATGATTCTTTATTGGGCAAGCATACCAGATTGGTGTCCCATGATAATTTAAAAGGCATAACAGTGAGACACAAATATGTATCACAAAGAGAAACCCATCATCCCTCCAACTGACTTGTGCATTGTTGAAAATGAAAGCAGAATTTCCAGGAGGTATACAATAATGCTTCTATGGCAATTTTGGACCTCAGTTTCATTCCCAACTTGGTCATTTGGTTTCCACAACAAACCACTATCTTTCCTTGTGCAATAATGTTAAGGTCTGTGCCCAGTTCACAAGGGCATTGTACAGCTTATTAAATATACGTAATACGTTTTGGAACTGTCTGTAGAATGAATGAGATGGATGCAAAACAAGATTAACCTCTGTTGTGTGGCTTTTCTGAGTCTAATCAAATGCATAACACATCTTTTTTCAAAATGTACATGGGAAAATCTACAATATATGCAATGTGAATAAACTCCTCCTAGCTTTAATGATCCCTATTAGGACACCACATATTTTAGTTGTATTGTCAAATGTATTTGAGAGCCCCACTTGGTTGTGCACAACGTACATTAGAGAGAAAAAGGTATTTTTCTCCATGGAGGAAATCCATTTTATCACACTGAATGATTGATACCGTGATTGAGGGGGGAAAGGAAATGCAGTCAGCATGAAGTTGATTCAATTTACTTACTTAAAGCAGATTCCACATCAACCTACTAACTCCACTAATGGTAATAATAATTGTAATTATAATTGAGGTTATTAAACACTATAAAAGCTACATAACTTTTTTTTTACAGCTAAACAAAAACCTTAAAATCCCTAGTAATCCAAGACAAGTGTTGGTCCTCCTGTTAAACACTATACTCATTCTTTCATTCATTCACCCATCCGTATCTGCATTTGATAAATATTTATCAAACACCTACTATATGCCAGGACCTATACCTGTATTTGGAGATACAGCCTTGAATGAAATCAGGTGAAGACCCCTCTCCTTATTGAGCATGAATTTATAGTTATTAGTTTACCATATAATTGTTTATTATGTTACATAAAGTGTCTCATGTGGTGATAAGTGACTGGGGGAAGAATAATGCAAGGGATGTGTGGTGATTGTGGGAAGAGAGTTGCGCTTTTAAGTAGCGTGGTTGGGGAAGGACATGCTGAAAAAGTGAAAGTAGAGCACAAAGCTGAGGGACAAAGATGATTCCATGCAGATTTTTAGAGTAAGAGCATTTCTAGCAGAAGACAAGAAAGCACATTAAACCTGAGGCAGGGGAGCCTGCTTAGCAGTATTCGATCACGTGACCAGAGTGAACCCAGTGAAGAGGAGAGCAATGAGAGATAATAGGGCCAGACCTTGTAGGACTTTTTAGGCCATTTTAAAGGTCTTTTGTGTTTGGAAATATGAAGAGATCAATGAAATAGGAGAAAATGTGATCATAGCATCCTAGAAGCAGAATGAAAAGAATTTCAAGGAGAATTTTAATAGTACTGTCTACTATCACATTATAATACAAATAACCATTGTTCATTACCTGTGATGTTCAGAGAACTCTGACCTCTAGGTGAATAACTACCATGTTTGTCTTATTCTCAATTGTCTGCTGCAACTAGCCCAGTGCCTGATACATAGAAACACTCAATAAGTATCTATATTTCAAATAGATGAATACATTTTCTAGTTTAATGATTATAGCAAAATTATTCATTAGCTTTCTCTCTTACAGATAAGACCAAGAGAAGGTAAGGGAGGTACTGTCGGGTTTTCTGAGCCTACAACTGGTGGTCCTTCTGGTCTTGATAATAGAACTTGAAATTTTCAGAGTAAATGCCTGAGATCTGGGACTTTCCTTCTCCTCTTGAATATTAGAAAAATCTGAACCTCACCTGCTGCTCATTGCTGGCTGTGAATACACCTCTTGGTGCTAATTTTGCCTCCCCACTCTCAGATGTCACCAGCTACCCTGCTGAATTCTCATCTTGCCAACCACAACCTAGCTTGGGCCTCAAATGGCCAGGGTAAACAAACCAAAAATTATCACTTGGAAGGAACATCTGATTATCTCAGCAGCAATTGCAATGAAAACAGAACACAGGAAAGGGCAGCTGTCTACTTCACTGCTTTCATTCCAGGCTCTGATTGTTATGGAACGAGGTGGCCTTTCCACCTGGCAGTGGATCATAGGGCCAGGTGGTGCCAGGTGGCATGGACTGTGGGGAAGAAGTTGGAACATCTGTGACCCACCCATTTAGGCTCTGATGAGTCTCTTCAAATCTCTAGGGTGCCCTAATCTACAAAAAATAAAAATATAACAAAGAAGGATCCTAGGAATCTGGTTTGGGATCCTGGCCCTACAACTTCCATGCTGGTGATCTTAAGCAAGATGTTTTACCTCTCTGAGATACTGTTGCATCAGTGGTGAAATGTTAATAATGCCCAATTCACAATGTTGTGAGAATTAAAGAAAAACCATGCGAAAAGAACTAGCTATGGTAGAGACCACAAAATGTTGGTTGACTCTGATGCAAAATTGCACTAATAATGTCCAGCTTACTAGAGTTCTTTATCGGGGTTTGGAGCAAATGTGTACTCAACTAATAAAAACATTACATTGCACTGTAGTGTTAAAAGATAAACTGAGACATATTAAAAGTTCTAAGAGTTTATCTGAGCAAAAATAAATTCGAATTGGGCAGCATCCAATCTAGAAGAGAGAAAGGAGCTTCGAGGAGCTGTACAAAATGAATGACTTTTACAGCAGAAGGAAGCCAGAACAAGGAAGTTATACTATGCAAAAAAAGTGGATCGGTTAGTGTAAAGTTACCTTCCTTTAGGGGATGGCAGGGCTGTGTAAGGCAGATGACCCATCTAGTGCTAATCAGAAGATTCCCAATTGACTGGTTTAAGATTCCATTTCTGAGAGAGCAGAAACTGTAGTTAAGTCTCAGTTTGGTGATGTGGGGCTTATCATCAGCGACTTTTTGGGGACTTGTTTTTAGCAGTATGGACACCATACAGGGAGATCTGTGCCTGAGGACAGAATTTTTATATTATTGGGTCCCCAAATCTTCTAACATCCTCCAGTGTTTACTCATAATCCCAGTGAGAAAATTAATCTCACTGAGATGTTAATATTATATATGTATAATTTCTGTGCAATATATGCTATAATTAATGTGGTTATGGATATTTTGTCTTCATACTACAGGTAAGTTGGTGGGCATCCTTAACATCTCAGTTGTGAGTGGGTCGTAACTTGTTGAGTGAGATTGATCTCATAGTCAACTATGGTTGAGGAGTGTTTTTTTTTTTTTTTTTTGAGAACTGAGTGGGAGAAAGTGGGGTGAGTAGTAGAGGTGAAATAATTAAATTTTGCCTTGATTTGTGAAGAAGAGCAATGGGCATTTGACTCGTAAAAATCTTAAAAACAATTTTTCCTGTGTCTCTGAGGACAGACAAGGAGAGAGTCAAGAGAGAGGAAGATTAGGCAGGATGCTTACAAAATTATACAGTCCCCTTGGCGAGCGTACCTAGAGGGTTAATAAAGGCAGCACCAATGCTAGTCCAAAGGGACCTTTGTGCAAATCAGAAAAAAGTTGCCTCTTACTCTGCATACTGCTCCCTGCCAGAAAGTTGTGATGAATATGCAATTTTGTGGTAACTATGATGTGAATGGTGGCTGCTAGACATGTACCTAGATCCATGTGCAAAATTATGTGTTGTAGTCCTTAAGACCAGAAACTTTTAATTTAGAAATTTGGTTATATTATTTGGTTGTTAAATGCTTAGAAGGAAGAGCAAGTTGTCTGTGAGTAATGGATTCTCTTCACTTTAGTATCTAGTAATTTTTGTTGTGTTTTTTTTGACAGTTCTGTTCATCATTAGTTTTAGCTGAATGTAGTAAGAAACAGGAAGACTATTTTATGAAAATATATACTATGTGCCAGACACTATGCCAATCAATTTATTATCTATTTTCTCATTTAATTCTTATAAAAATTTGGTGAGGTAGAGGAATTATTTATTCCATTTCATGGATGAAGAAACTGAGAGGTTAAAACCTGCTGGTGGGGTAGACCTGTGTTTGTACTTGGACTTGTCTGACTCCAGGGGTTGTGCTAGTGAGAATGATACAACATACAAGTAAAAACTGTCTAGTCCACCTCTGTTAGCAGTGCATATGGTGATCCTGGACAAGTCATCCTCTTTCTGAAGGCTTTCTCACATGAGTAAAAAGATTGAAGCATCTTAGGTCCTTGCTCTTCAAAATGTGTTCTGTAGACAAAAGTCAAATCAGCAGCTCCTGGTAATTTGTTAGAATTGCAGAATTCCAGCCATACCTACTGAATCAGAATCTGCCTTTTGAACAGTATCCATAGGTAATTTGTTTGCACATTAAAGTTTGAGAAACATTAATTTAGGTCCTTGGGTCTTTTTCAAATCTAATATTCTTTGAGCCTCAGGCAACATTTGCCTGCAGTTCTTCATTACAAATAAAGAGTGTGTTATCATAGAAAGTGGGCAAATCTGGGTTCATATCTGAGCTACCCAATATCACCTAAGTCACCTTGGGTGGTCCCTTATCTTCTCTAGGAAACTTGAAAATGGCCAGAGTCAGCAGCCAAATCCTATATCCTACTGATAGGAAGATACAGCCTGCCTTCCTGACTTCTAGGTCAGCATGTAGAGTTTAGAGTCACATGTGTTCACATTTTAGGAAGATGCAAACCCTTTTGAGTCATATGCCTCATCTCAAGTCATAGAACCCATCCTGCCCTCTCTTCTAACCCTGAACTCAATTGTTGTGTGGCACCAACAAATTTGTTTTAATGTCCCTGCTCCCTGGCTGTCGCTCAGGGATGCTCTGATTAGCTGTATCCTAAGGGGTGACAAATGGATGCATAAGCTATTTCTATTTTTATGCTGCTGCTGCTCTGTGATTACATTCCGGAAGGAGGGTGAGCCTGCGGTGAAGTGTGAGTAACCTTACCCCAACCCTTTGGCAAATAAAATAAAATTTAAAATCATCAGTGCTTTGAGGCCATCTATTCTGGGTTTGGGCCACCCCTGCTTTTCAAATCCTATTTTAAACTTTCCTCTGTTGCTAGCAAGCTGTGACAAATATATTATTTTCATGTCGTTACTCATCCTCCTATGAGGCCACCTGTATTCCTGGGCCCATATCTGCAGACCAAAGTTAAACTAAGACAACTGGTCCAGTCATAAGGATGCTTCTCCCAGACTCCCCTGTATGTGATACAGATGGAAATACTAGAACTAGGGCAGAGATGGAAATAAGAGGCAGGAAGGAGGAGAATGTAGAAGAGAGACAGAGATGAAGATATAGGGACAGAAGGAGGTGGACGTTGAGGAAGGAAGAGAATAGAATAAGAGGGAGTGAAGAACAAGAAATAGGGATAGCTGTTTGATAGGGAGAAAGTGTGGAGGAAAGGATGAAGAGAAAGAAACGTTTCATAATTAAAGGGACTTAAAATACAGTGATATTGATGTACATGATAGGAAAAAAGAGTAAGTGTGAGTGAGAGAGAAAGATATCAAAAGAAGAAAAGAACATAAAGGGAGAGATACAAAAGTATAAAGGGTAGGATGGTCATATAATTAATCATCCAAACTTTGAGAGTGAAAGGGGAGGAAATTAATAATGTTACTGCGGCGATAGATGAAAACAGGATTGTCCTGAGAAAATTAGGTTATGTGGTCAGTCTAGCAAAGTGTTTCTCAAAAATTCTGATCAACTTAATCTCTGCTTCCCATGTATCACTTGCTCTGAGTTGAGGCTCTGTGTGGATCTGTTGGGTAGGGTACACTGTATAGTATAGGGCCTATATTGGAGGAAAAGGTGAGCTGAGGCTGAGAGTGGTTTCCCAGGAAAAAAATGCCCATCAGTCTAGTAAAATTATTTGACAGAAAACTATTTTGTGGTCTCTACTATAGCCAGTAATTTCCACATGTTTTTCATGATGTCTTAGAACAACACATTGAGTTAAGCATCATCAAAATTTCACCCACGGTGGGGGAAAAATTATGAAAAGAGCCTCTTAGAATAATCTAAGGTAGGTCCAATTCTGCAATGAACTTTTATTCTGCCACCAAAATATGTCTCTAATACATATACATCTTTATTTCTATTGCCACTCTCATCATTTTTCCTGTACAACATTATTTCTGCTCTCCCCGTCCCTTTCTCAGCACCCTCTCAACTTGCTCTATACTTCTCAGAGAAAGAGCAATCCCAACTTCTCCATATGTCTCTTCTCAATGAAGCCCTCCAGAGCCCATGGAAACAAGCTGGCCAAAATTGGGGCCTTTAATAAATTCGATATAAAACAATGCTTAGTAACAATATTCACTTCTTACATGGGAAATAACACCTAAGTCAAGTAGTTGTTTAGAATATCATGTAAAGCTATTCTTTGATAAGTATTTTACAGTTATTTCAGATAGAGCATGTTACATGACTTTGCAAGTTTTGAAGCTGATCTAAGAGAGTGGGTCACTGATTCATACTTCTTACAAGGGAACTATGTAAGGATGAATAAGAGGAATGATTGCTTTAGAGTCCATGTGGTCCAGCAAAGTAAACTGTAAAGGGAGCACAGGAAATAAAGCAATAAGAGCACTAGTCTCAGCTTTAGTACAAACTGTGGAAACTGAAATATCAAAATTCACTTGGTCTCTCTGGTCTCAGTTATTAGCCTATAAAATGAGCGTTTGACAGGCAGAGCATGTGTGGGGAATCTCTGCTGCCACTCATCCTTCCTGTACCCAAGGTGACCATTGCTCTTTGGTCAGGATACACTCCCCTTCCCATGTTGTAGCTTCAGAATCTTTCTTAACAAAAAGTGCTTCAGGCAGCCACCTCCATCTGAATAGTGAGTAGACTTAATCGTCAGGTAGAAGCTATATGGTCTTGACATTGTTTTAATTATAAAAGTCCATTCTTCCTTAATGTCTCTCACACATTACTCATCTCACACAGGATACTCAGATGATATCACTTCATTCCTTAACCACTATAAGAGTTTCCTTAATGGTTTCCCTGCTTCTGGTCTTGCCTCCCCCTACCCCATAATTACAATGGGAAATTCCCAAAGCATAATCAACCTTGGTGTGATTTTAGGTAATGTTGCTATTAACCCATTGTAGTAGTCATGAAAGCACTCGCACAACCATGGCATGCAGCGGAAATGTATTTATTTTGCATTTAAGCAGTTAGATTGTTGACCTATTTTATAAACTGTGCATGTCTAGCCCCTGCCTACTCAGCCATCCTCATTTCACTTACTACTTTCTCTGCCCCTTAACTACACAAGCCTTCTTTCAGATTCTCAGTTATGGGTTGTACACCTCCTGGTCAAGCCCCTCGGATACCATGATCCCTCTGCTTACAACTTCTTCTTGGCTCCAATTTTGCCTGGATTACTCTTAATCATATTTCAGATGTCAGATTCCATGCCACATCCTTAAAGGAGTTTTCCCTGACTTTTCAGCCCAAGATAAACATCCCTGCTACATGCCTTTTTACTTTCCTAGTGTAGATATATCACCACAATAAAGAAATCATTGAATATTAGATTTTAATGTCTCTCTCACAATAAAATTAAAGTCCCATGGGAGCAATTGCTACATCTCTGTTATTCACTTTTGTCTTTTCACGTATCAGCCCATAGAAGGTTCTCAAGAAATATTTGTGAAATAAATAAATGAATGAATAAATAACAAAAGTACCATCCAAAGTAATTAAATGGCTTGTCCCAATTAAATGGGCTCACTAATGGCAGATATTGGACATTAATCAGTTTTTTTCTAATTCTATGTCTAGTGTATATCTTTGAAGAGGCATATTTACCCAAAATACTGTGCTGCCTCTCTGAATCTCGGTTTGTTTTTTGAAAGAATGAAAGAACAAAGGAAAGGAGAGAGGGAGGAGAGAAAAGAAAAAGGAAAAAAGAAAGAGGGAGGAAGGGAGGAAGAAAGGAAAAAGAGTGGAAGAAAAAGAAAAAGGAAGAGGAGAGGAAGAAGGAGAAAAGAAAGAAAAAGCAGGTGCTCAGTCAGAGGCCACTAGAGAGATAAGACATTTCTTTTGTAGTTGCTTGACCAAGATCAAGAAAAGCTCTACTTATGAAGTAAGTCAGAAAGAGAAAAACAAATACCATATGCTAACACATATATATGGAAACTAAAAAAAAAAAAAAGGTTCTGAAGAACCTAGGGACAGGACAGGAATAAAGACACAGACGTAGAGAATGGACTTGAAGACATGGGGAGGGGGACGGGTACGCTGGGACGAAGTGAGAGAGTGGCATGGACATATATACACTACCAAATGTAAAACAGATAGCTAGTGGGAAGCAGCCACATATCACAGGGAGATGAGCTTGGTGCTTTGTGGCCACCTAGACGGGTGGGATAGGGTGGGAGGGAGACGCAAGAGGGAGGAGATATGGAGATGTATGTATATGTATAGCTGATTCACTTTGTTATAAAGCAGAAACTAACACACCATTGTGAAGCAATTATACTCCAATAAAGATGTTAAAAAAAAAAAAAAAACTCTACTTGATAAGAATTAATAGACTTGGAATTAGCTGGAGTGAGACGTGTTCACAATCACCAACAATTTGCAAGAATTCTTAAATGGAAGATATTTTGGTTTCTGAGCTGGTGGTTCTTCCCGAACATTTCAGTCATAATAATAATAATAAGGAAAAAAGCATTTATTCAGCTGTTCTTTATATGTCAGGTACTATTCTAAGTATCTGACACTTTAATTCACACAACTTAAAAAGTAAATGCTATTACTATCTCAGTTTTATAGGTGGGAGAAATTAAGATGCAGGTAAGTTTTAATAAGTGGTGAAATACTCCTCCACAGCTCTCATGTGCAAAAATTGATACTATCCATTTTGAGTGAGAATATAGAGAAAGGGCACTCTTACATACTGATGCCAGAGTGTATATGTATGCTCTTTAATAGGGCAATTTGGCAGTAGCTATCTAAAATTTAAATATATTTACCCTTAGCTCAACAAATATATTTCTGGAATCAGTCACAGAAGTATCCACAACATTGTACATAACAACAAATAAAAACAGTCATGAAAAGACACTCTAAATGTATATCAATTTTTAAATGGCTAAAAATTATACCCATTGTGTTAGTTTCATAGGGCAGTGTTAGCAGATTACCACAAACTAACTGGCTCAAAACAACAGAAATGTATTGTCTCACAGTCCTGGAGGCTAGAAGTCCACAATCAAGATTTTGGCAGGGCTATGCTTGCTCTGAAGGCTCTAGGGGCGCATCCTTGCCTCTTCCAGCTTTTGGTGGTTGCTGGAAATGCTTGGCTTGCAGATGCATTCCTCCAGTCTCTGCCGAAAACAGCACATTGTGTTCCCCCTGTGTGTTTATCCTTTCTGTGTACCTCTGTGTCCAAATTTCCCTCATCTTAAAAGGACACCTGTCATTGGATTAGAGACCACTCTAATCAAGCATGACCTTATTTTATCTAATTACATCTGCAGCATTAACTTAATTTCCAAATAATGTTGCATTAATTTTGAGGGAATGCTATTCAACCCATATATCCATGCTCTACAATATTTCATTGTATAATGGTATTAATTATTACAGATTATATCAAGTATTCTTCACTACAGCATTATTAGAAAGGTATATTTTTTATTGCTGTTAACTGTGGAGGAAACTGAAGCTCACAGGATAAATCAGTTGTGCAGGATGACCTAGGTAGTATGGGATCAAACCTGCATCTGCCTAAATGCAGAGCCCATATTCTCAACCATGATATCATTTAACACTAACACAAACTAACACAAATCGGGTTTTTTTTTAGATTAAGAAAGCAAGTTCTTTGTAGTACAATATGTACAGTATGATGCCATGTCTGTTTAAAAAATTTATATCAGTGATTATAATTATGTGATAGAAATGTATTAATTATAAAATATAAAAATAATAATTGATACATAGAAAAACATGGATTTTTGTTAGATGGCAGTAATGGATATGGAATCAGGATGGGGTGAGATGTGACAATCATGTAAAAATTTTACATATTACATTTCCTAATTTTAAAAACATATGGTATCAGGGAAGAATTCAGATTTCACCAGTTTTAGCCATGCTTTCTTGTCCTGACATTAAAAGCCTTCAAGTACAAGGGGCATAGGTGGAATGTAGCCAATTTGCACTCACACAGGAGATTTGGTATCTACAATTCAGTACAAAACATTCACTTCTCTCACTGGATCCTCTGAATAACAGGCATCCCCTTCCTTCCTTCACTCAGTTGCTCATTAGTCGAACAAAAATATTTGAATAACTACTCTATATTCGTTATCATGTCTCTTCTATATCTAATATTCTACGATTGTATTTCTACATATGTTAAAAAGAAATGAGTAGATTATTACTATATGTAGACAAAAAGAGGGTGGGGGTTGGGAGAAGTTTACTGTATTTATAAGAAAATAGAATGTACTTAATTTAATATTTATGGAAATACAGAGTTGTTAATTAAATGGAGGGTGGAAAAACTATCTGATACTTTTCTTTCTGTAGTTAAGTTTTTTTTTTTAATTAATTTATTATTATTTATTTATTTATTTATTTATTTATGGCTGTGTTGGGTCTTCGCTTCTGTGCGAGGTCTCCTTCTAGTTGTGGCAAGCGGGGGCCACTCCTTATCGCGGTGTGCGGGCCTCTCACCATCGCGGCCTCTCCCGTTGCGGAGCACAGGCTCCAGACGCACAGGCTCAGCAATCGTGGCTCACGGTCCCAGCCGCTCCGCGGCACGCGGGATCTTCCCAGACCAGGGCTCGAACCCGTGTTCCCTGCATTAGCAGGCAGATTCTCAACCACTGCGCCACCAGGGAAGCCCTGTAGTTAAGTTTTTAAAAAATACTTTCAATGTTTAGTCCCCCCAATATAATTTTCTTGTGAGGTTATTCATTTCTATAATCCCAGAACCCAGCATATTTCTCGGTATATAGTAAATACTCTACATAAACTGGTTAAATTAATTTCCTTAACAGCAGAACAACAACCCTGCAAAGAAACCATTCACAAACAATCATAATGCAATACATATGGCATTGTGTTTTTTGAAATGTGATTGTGGAAGATGTGGGTATCTTGGGGAATGAAATTCTGATAGGCTTATTATTTTCTTTTTTCTGTATTGTCTATTTTTTAAAACAATGAACATGAACATATATTACTTTCATAATAGGAAAAAGTTTATTTTTAAAAAAGATATTAAATTTAGTATCTGGCAAGACGTTAGACTTCTCAATATATATTTGTTGTTATGATTATCACAGCTAACTAGTAAAGGTAAGATAATTTGCTATCCTGTCAGTACATAGAAGTAATACTTAGCTTAGCTTAGTTGACTTAACTCATGGAGTTTAAGGGTGTGTGAGCAAACTTTTATTATCCCTATTAAATTTAAATAAATAGATACAACTTAAGTAGTAGAAAAAATTGCCTTAGTAAGAATAAATAAAATAAATGTGAAACATTTTCAAAAACAAAACATGCTACACAGGAGGCTACATTCTATGGTGAAAAGAGTCTTGGGCTTGGAGTTAGCATCCCTGCATTCAAAACCTTCTTTTGCCTTATGTTAATCATATACCCCCCAAGAAGTCACTCAGCTTCTCTGAGCCTTGCTGTCTCCATCACCAATTAGCTGGTCTTAATATTTTGCCTAAATACTTCACATATTTACTTTCAGAATAAAGTGAGATAATAGACATCGCGGGCTTTAAGTCTTTGAGTTTTCTGTAAATATTAGCAATTATCCATGTGACAAATGCAAATAAATTCCCTCATCCATCACTCCCTCAGCTAGATTCCTATAGCACAAAATGTTAGTACTTGCTTACTGTTTATTCATAAGGGTCATATCTTGTTGGCCCAAGATGTTGAGCTCTTGGAAAGAGTCTAATTTATACATTTTGAACCCAGAGGACATAGAATATTGCTAGGTGTATGGTTTAAAAAAGTTTAATATTTCTTAATGGATATTAAGTAAATTTTATTTAATTTATAATAATGACAAATTATTAAAGTGACATGTAGGTATGGTAAAAGAAAAGTTTATTTTAATATTTAATATAAATTAACCAAATTTTATTTGACTTGTAATAGTGATTTGAGTTACTAAAGTGATATACACTTATTATTATCATCATCACAAAATAGAAAAATTCTATAAGCAAAGGACAGATAAAACAAAGAAAAAAAACACCCACAATGCCACTTTTTCAGAGACAGTGGGTCTTAACATCTTAGGGTATGACTTTCCTGGACCTTCTCTGTAGATACTTGGGGCTGGGACAGCACAGTAGGAGTCAGTGTGGGCTCTCATCTATGACGTGATTAAAACATTGGGCTGCTTACACAACCCTTGTGAACTTGGTTTTCTCATCTTCAAAATGGAAATAATGGTACCTACCTCAGGAGATAGGCGGATGGGAATAGTGGAGGAGACAGTGGATGTGCATTGCTCAGTGCACTGCTGATTTCTTTCCTGTATCTGAGCATCTTCGCATGTCAACGAAAAAACTTCTCCAACACTCTATTAAATGACAACAGAATATTCCAATGGAGTTTATGTAAATGGATGTGAAGAATGTGTGAGATTCCTCCTAAATTTGCCACTTGCAGATTGCCCTCTGTACTTTCTGCTGGGTGATTTCTCAGCTGGATTTTGCTTTGGAGCTGCACTTGCACAATTGCTGCTTCATGATGATTCCTCTCCAGTTCAGATTCCATTTCCCTCAGTGCCTCCTTACAACATACCTATAAAGATAAACTCTGGGCCAAGAACTTAATGCTCACCAAGCAAAATCTGTCTGCTGGCATGGCTCCTGGGTTGCCAGCACCCCTGCTCTGCTGAGCTGATGATAGACAACAAAGGGCCAAGATTTTTTTTGGCTCTAGCCTTTTCAAATTATCCAGTGTTCCAGGTGGGAAGGAATATGAGGTAGGAAATTTAATATGCCAGTAGCAACTCTCAACCTTTAAGTCTTCCAGGAAGATGTGTTTCTGATAAGTTGGGGCAAAGTTCCTTGCTGTAAGAATTGCAAGGAGACAGTTTTATATGTAATCACAAGTACTGTGTTAAGTCCCAAGGAGCTGTTATTCAAGAGAGTGGTTGCCACTTAAGAGGTTGACTTGTTTCAGTTCTAAAATTAGTGTACCAAATCTGGGGTTCGCATATCTGAGTGTGATTTCTGACTTTGCAACTTATTAGCTGTGTGATCCTGTAAAAATGCTTTACCTTCTCTGAGCCATAGTTTCTTCAAATACAAGATGGTTCTAATAATACTCACCCACAATATTCTTGGGGATATCGTGGTGAATAAGGCTAAATATATTTGTAATGTGATTATACATTAGTAAATGCTTAGAATATGCCAGTTCCTTAATCTTCTAGGAACAACATTTTTTTGTTTGTTTGTTTTGTTTTGTTTTATTTTTAAAACAATCCACTCTCCACAATGAGTAGTTTAGGTGGTTCACCAACCCACTTCTGGATGGGTTGAAGCATACAATGGGTTGAAGTGTACAATCAGTGTATTCTGTCCTTTGTGCTACTGAACTGATTTTGAATAAACCGATCTCAGGATGAAACTTTTATCTAAGGACACTTTTTTGTCACTGGATTTGCTGTGGCTAGTAAGGTCTAGGCCTGTAGCTGCCATGAATACCATCTATAGGGACCCTACTAGAGTGAAGCCAACCTAAAGGAAAACAATGTTGAGAGATGACATTGCCTGGGTCTCTGGTCCCCCCAAAATTATATCAATCAATAGTTCTCTTTTACTCTTAACCAGTATGTGTTGCATTTTCTATCACTTGTAACTAAATGAATCCAGACTAATAGAAATATTATCATGGTTTTCTTTTTCAGAAAAACAAAATGATTCTAAAAGAAATTGGGTTAGTTGCCCAATGCTTACAGCTGAGAAATGGGGCATCTAAGCAGTTTGGCAGAGTGATTTCTAAAGCCTAGAGTGCTGGGTTCAAGGTTAGTTTCATGACCCATTAACTGTAGGATATTGGGCAAGGTGTTTACATTTTCTGAGTTGCAATTTCTTTGTATTTAAAGTGAGAGTCATGGTCCCTACCTCACAGGCTTACTGTCTGAAATTACATATATGTGTATATATATATAATTATATATATATACATACACACACAATTTTATATTTCACATTAAATAATTATTAGCTATAATAATGATAATACTGTTATCATTAAATAATTATTTAATAGCACTAACAATTATGTAATGATAATTATTGTTATTTGGGATTCAAATCCATGTCTCTGATGTCTATCTTGCACCTTATCCACTGTGACGCTTTTATTAGGATGGGCGATACAAAGGGTGCTAAGGGAGGGGTATGAGACATTGAATGGAAAGAAGAATGAAGAGATGAAAGCCTGGATGTCACTCACAGCTGTAACCCAGGCCAGAGGTCCTAGGAGTTACTACTAGATGGTAGCAGTGTAAATGCAGTGAAGCAAGGGAAGAGACTTTCAGGCTTTTGAAGCTTAACTGGTTTGCTGGCCGCCATTTGGAAACACTGGCGTAAATTTCCCTGGGCTTCAGCACCACTGGCCTGACTACCTCCCTGGAGAGCTCATCTACTCCCCACTAATGTGAATTCCTATGAGGGCAGAGTGGCAGCATAGAATGGTACAGACACCACCTTAAATCACCAGCTTCATGCTCCAGCCCAGCTGCTCGCCTATTTCAGAGACAGCTTGGAGCACTGCATCACTGTCTCTGAGCAGCTTGGGGTACGATAGATGACACGGTCTCAGACAGAGAGCTGCTAGGACCTGTGTTTGTCTCTTCTTGTGGGAGCTGGATTCTCCTGGTAATACCTTATTTCTTAAGAAAAGAATGGCCACTCTGACAGCAATTCCATATAAGAAGAGGCGGGATCTGAATGATGAATCCCAAAGTGATCACCAACTCCTGTTCCTACTCCCCAGTCTGAAGCTAAAACCCAAGATTTATTGTGATTAGTACAATCAGTGACTAGAAGCATAGAGTTTGTGGTCAGGCTGAACTAAGAACTAAGCCATCTCTGCTGCTAACTAACTCTGGTGATCGTGGATGACTTTCCTAACCATCTTCACTTCAGCCCCCTGCTATCTAACTCTCAAGACTTGTAGCAGTTAACGATTGCCACAGTAATTTTGCATAGATGGCCAACCCAAAATTCAGTGGCTTAAAACGAAATCACTTATACTCAAAATCACAGCGGTTTGGCTGATAGAAGCTGGACTGAGCCAGGAGCTCTTCTCCACGCTGCAGCATTGGAGGCAGCTCTGCTTCTCCCTGTTGGTTGTTGGTTTGGGTGGTTCTGCTCCATTAGTCTCATCTTCTGTAGGTCAGCAGGTTAACTGGTACTCATTCTTCCCCTGAGGTGACAGATGCAAGAGGGATCATGAAAAACATAGGATGCCTTTTCAAGCCAAGGTTTGGACTGGCATGTTGTTATAACCACTGACACTCCTCACATAGTCCCTCTTCTGTATTAAGAGGAACAACCACACATTGGGTCCTATTAAGGTCAGCTGTGTCATATAACATAATATAATCATGAGAGTTATATATCACCATAATCACAGGTTCTGGGGATTAGTGTAGGACAGAACATCTTCGGGTGGACATTATAGAAGTTCAGCCTATCCCAATGACTAGTACAAGCTGGGATTAAATTTTCCTAATCCGGGATAGTATTGCAGAGTATATAGTTGCTGTACTTGGCATATGTTAGGCTCTAAGTAAATACTGTGAATTATTGAATAGATAGATGGATATTCCAAAGCATTGTCTGAGGCTTCCCAAGACTTACAAAATTCAGCACGTTATATATTTTCTTTAATCTTTTTAGAGGCCCTGAAAGATACAGCCTGGTGATAACATTTGAAATTCACTTGAATCAGGCTAATAATTAAATTGCAATATTAGATCTCAAAAGAGCTCAGTAGGCTGAAAAAAAAAGTGCTTTAAACAAATTTTAAAAGGATGAATGTAAAGTCCTGAATTTAGATTCTTAAAACATCTTTACACATAAGGAAATGAGACTTACCAGTGGCACATATGAAAAATTAGTTGTCAAGTTCAATGTGTATCAGAAGTATAAAATAGCTGCTCTCAAAACTAAAACAATTTAAGGCTAAATTAAAGAAATGTAATGTCAGCCTCCAGGTAGGAGATAGCTTTGCTTTTTGCTTCCTGTTAAAACCATGCCAGGTTTCAGAGAGCACAATTTAAAGGGGATTTAGACAAATAGAAACAGATGAAGAGGAGAAAAATCATGCTATGTGTAGTCTCCAAATCATGCCAGATGGGCAAGTTTGGTCTGATGTGATTAGGCTCAGGGAACAAACAAGAAATATAAACATTACCAAGAGATAAACTGACTTGGATTGATTAAGACAATGAAGAACAGTCTCAGAGCTGGTAGGAGAGGAAATGGGGAGTGAATGTTTAACAGGTAGAAATTTCCTTTGGGAATGGTGGAAAAACTGTGGAACTAGATAGTAATGATGATTGTACAACATTGTGAATGTACTTAATGCTACTGAACTGTACATTTTTAAATGGCTTAGAAGTTTGCTATGTGTATTTTACCACAATAAACAAAATTTTAAAATAAAATAGTTAAATGTCAAATTAATGTTATATGTATTTTGCCATAAAAAGAATTAATCTAACAACCTCAATGATGTTGACTCAATCCTGATTCTTCATCAGAGTCATCTGGAAGGACTTATTAAAATATATACTCAACACTTTACACTGAAGATTCCTATTCAGAAAGTCTAGAGTGATGTTTAATAATTCATTTATTTAACAGATATTTATTGAACATCTAACTTCTCCCTGAACTCTACTATCACCGACCTGGAACATGGACTAGCTTTTGGGAAACACTAACCTCAAAGCTTGAGTTTTCTATTAATGCAGGCATTCAAGCAATGACATTGGCGATGCAATTCCAGATTAAAAAGTGAGTGAGCCTAGAAGACCTATTATTTCTTGTCCAACTCTCAAAGTTATTTGAACTGATAACATTGCAAGAAATCAATCACAGGTTTGTTATGTATCTTTGACTCCAATAAGAAAGTGAAAAATTCTTCCATTTCTTCTTTGTGAAAATAATGTGATGCCAAAATTTATCTCAGATTTCAGGGAAAACAGCCATGTTCATTTTCCATATTCTCCATTTGTGGTGCTAAGGTGCCTAATAAGGGGTGCTCAAGAGTCAGTGTAGCATAGTGATTTAGAGCATGGGTTTGCTATCACATGGGTTCAAATAGTGAATCTAGCTTTTACTACCATTTTTTTTTCATCTCCCTGCACTAGATTAGGTTCCTTGAGAAATAGACCCAGACTCTGAAATTATCATGCAGGAGATTTGCTGAGAGTGCTCTTGAACACATTGATGAGGGGTGAGGGATGAGGAAAGCAGGATTGGAAAGAAGGAGAAATTGAACTGCAGTGCATTTGTAACAAAGACCTCATCCTATCCTGTGAGTATGTTGGGGCTGAAATGGCACATCAATATTGTCCTGCATTGAGGCTCTGGGGTGGGGCCTTCATAGCCCATAGATTCCAGTCACTGGATGTGAGCTGTCCCTGGGGAGGGAACATGGCCTTGGGTAGAGCATTTCTCTTTGTCCATGTATCCTTCCTGGAGGAGGTCTCAGCTAAGAACCCCTCCCAACAATTGGGAGAATAGGGTTTCAGTCCAGAAGCAAGGATGAAGGATGTTACCATATGAATGGTACCATAGCATCAACTATAATCTCTAAGTCTGTTTTTTTTTTTTTTTCTTTTCAGTTTTAAGGAAAGGATAGCAATGTCTACCTCATAAAATGATTGTGCTGTTTAGATAAGATAATGTATACATAGTGTTTATCAGTGTCTGTGTTACAGCAACTGTTCAAAATGACATATGCATTGGGCAGAATTCTAAAATGCCCTTCATCTCTGTATAATCCCCTTCCCTCTATGTATGGGTAGAGCCTGTGAATATGAGGTGATAACATTCTAGTCATTATGTTACATTACAGGCATATCTTGGAGATGTTGTGTGTTTGGTTCCAGACCACCACAATGAAGTGAATATTGCAATAAAGCAAGTCACACAAATTTTTTGGTTTCCCATTGCATGTAAAAATTATGTTTACACTATACTGTAGTCTGTTAAGAGTGCAATAGCATTATGTCTAAGCAAAACAATGTACATACCTGAATTAAAAAATACTTTGTTGCTAAAAAATGCTAACCACCATCTGAGCCTTGAGTGAGTCATAATATTTTTGCTGGTGGAGGGTCTTGCCTCAGTGTTGATGGCTGCTGACCTATCAGGGTGGTGGTTGCCGAAGGTTGGGGTGGCTGTGACAGTTTCTTAAGACAACAGTGACATTTGCTGTACCAGCTGACTCTTTCATGAATAATTTCTGTGTAGCATGCAATGCTGTTTGAGAGTATTTTACCCACAGTAGAACTTCTTTCAAAATTGGAGTCAGTTCTCTGGAACCCTGCTGCTGCTTTATCAGCTAATTTTACGCAATATTCTAAATACTTTGTTGTTTTTCATCAGTCTTCACAGCATCATCATCAGGAGTAGATTCCATCTCAAGAAACCACTTTCTTTGCTCATCTATAAGAAACAACTCCTCATGCATTAGTTTTATCATGAAATTGCAGCAACTCATTCACATCTTCAGGCTCCACCTCTAATACTAGTTCGGTTGCTGTTTCTACCATGTCTCCAGTTACTTCCTCTACTGAAGTCTTGAATCCCTCAAAGTCATCAATGAGCCTTGGAATCAACTTCTTCCAAACTCTTCTTCATGTTGATATTTTGACCTCTTCCCATGAATCACAAATGTTCTTAGTGACATCTAGAATGGTGAATCCTTTTCAGAAGGTTTTCAGTTGACTTTGCCCACGTCCATCAGAGGAATCACAATCTATGGCATCTGTAGCCTTATGGAATGTATTTCTTAAATAAGACTTGAAAGTCAAAATTACTCTTTGATCTATGGACTGCAGAATGGATGTTGTGTTAGTAGGCATGAAAACAGCATTAATCTTGTTGTACATCTCCATCGGAGCTCTTGGATGACCAGGTGCTTTGTCATTGAGCAATAATTTTTTTTAATAATAATATTAAAAAAAATTTTTTTTTTCTGAGAGTAGGTCTCAACAGTGGACTTAAAATATTCAGTAAACCATGTTGTAAACATATATGCAGTCATCTAGTCTTTGTTTTTCCATTTCTAGAGTACAGGCAGATTAGGTTTAGCATAGCTCTTAAGGAACCTAGGATTTTCAAAATGGTAAATGAGCACTGGTTTCAATTTCAAGTTACCAGCTGTGTTAACCCCTAACAAAAGAGTCAGCCTGTCCTTTGAAGCTTTGAAGCCAGGCACTGACTTCTCCTCTCTAGCTATGAAAGTCCCAGATGACATCTTCTTCCAATAGAAGGCTGTTGCATCTACATTGAAAATTGGTTGTGTAGTATAGCTACTTTAATTAATGATCTTAGCTAAATCTTCTGGATAACTTGTTGCAGCTTCTACAGCAGCACTTGCTGCTTCACCTTGCACTTTGATGTTACAGAGAAGGCATCTTTCTTTAAACTTCATGAACCAACATCTGCTAGCTTCTAACTTTCCTTCTGGAGCTTCATCTCTCTCTGACTTCATAGAATTGAAGAGTTAGGGCCTTGCTCTGGATTAAGCTTTGGTTTAAGGGAATGTTGTGACTGGTTCGATCTTCTATTCAGACAACTAAAACTTCCTCCACATCAGCAATAAGGCTGTTTTGCTTTTTTATCATTTGTATGTTCACTGGAGTAGCCCTTTTAATTTCCTTCAAGAACTTTTTCTTTGCGTTCACCACTTGGCTAACTGTTTGGCAAAAGTGCCTTGCTTTTAGCCTATCTTGGCTTTCAACATGCCTTCTGCATTAAGCTTAATCATTTCTAGCTTTTGATTTAAAGTGAGAGACATGCGACTCTTCCTTTCACTTGAACACTTGGAGGCCATTGTAGAGTTATTAATTGGCCTAATGTCAATATTGCTGTGTTTCAGGGAATAGGGAGGCCCGAGGACAGGGAGAGAGATGGGGAAGCAACTGGCCAGCGGAGCAGTCAGAACACACACAGCATTTATCAATTATATGTGCCATCTTATGTGAGCACAGTGCCCCGAAACAATGACAATACTAACAACAAAGGCCACTCATCGCAGATCACCATAATAAATATAATAATAATCTAAAAATTTGAAATATTGCAAGAAATCCCAACATGTGACACAGAGACACAAAGTGAGCAAATGCTGTTGGAAAAATGGTGACAGTGATGCCAAAAATGGTGCCAAGTCCTCTCAGAGGAGTAAGTGAAGAACAGCTGGTCAGACGAAGAAAGCAAGAGTCTTATCTTCTAAGTCATACTAATATGTTTGGACATTTTCCTAAAGGAAGTGTTGAGATTTTGAAGTGTTTAAAGCAAGGTAATTAAATAGTCCATTGTTTCTCTACATTTATGACTTTATTTATTTCATACTGGCCAATTGAAATGCCTCATACCCTTCTTTGCATTCAACATCCCGTCTACTTTTTAAGTTCCACCTTCCTGTGGTAATTTTATTTCCTTGTAGATGTGCATGAATCTTACCTGAGCCTTTATTTTGACATAATACATCCTAATTTTTTTTATAACAGTTACCTGGATGCATGTCTTATTTTTCCTGGGTAAGACTTGACAGTGAGCTCATTGAGAACAGTTATCATGCCTAGAAGAACTTTTTGCATGTAGTAGTTTCTAATCATCATTTTAAAATTCACAGGCATGATTTTAACACATGTGTATTACATGTTTGCTCTTTGTACCAGACACATATAGGCTACAAAGTAGGGGCTCAGACTGCAGTGGGTGAGATAGACAAAACAAAGAAGAGCAGGAATAGAGGCATGGATGTTTTAAAATGTAGGGTTTATTATTATTCAGGTATTGTGAGATCAACAGATCATGAGATGACTACCATTGAGAAAACAGTTTGCTACTCATAGCTCCCAAGACGAAGGGGCATGCCACACTATGCAGGGTCATGTGGAGAAGCACAAGGGTGGGTCAGGAGGTGGAAGCAGTGGAAGGAAACATGGCAAGAGCCTTTATTATGGTTTCCCTGGGGGAAAACAGGTAAGGGAGGTAACCATGTTCAGGATTGGCTGGTGTAAGTAATTTCAGCATGCTCTGGGGTGTAGTGGTTATCCTGAGTCGTCTAGTACTGGACTTGAGGTGATTAAGGCAGAGGAATATTGACTTAGATTCTACGAGTCAGAGGAGATGTATGTGTTTGAGGGGGTTGGGTTTTTAGATTAGTTAGTCTGCATATGAAGGGCACATCACAGATGAGGTGTTTACTCTAGGAGTTGGCTAGCCCTGGGAGGGGCAGTTTCCCCACCATCGGTAAGACCCCAGATGTCAACATCAGAATAAAAAGACATGTTTAGTACAATGGACTAGAAACCACAGGAAAGCAGAAAGATGGCCTTTAATACTGGATGAAGTGAATTTATTGTGAAGACAAGTACAGGATTAGGACTTGATTTCAGGCATTATTATGCCACTGAAAAGCTATGGGACCCTGCAGAAGTTACTTCATCCCTCTGCGATTCAGTTTCCCAGCATGAAAATGAGGGTGCTGGATCAATGGTTTTCTACCTGCACTTCCTACAATCCAACAAAGGCCATTAGGAGGACCTAGTAGAGCCAGCCAAGAAGATTGGCTTTTTAGGCTTTTATCCCAGCCTCAATCAGAACACCAATGCCTTTATTCATTTTATATGCTGGAACCAAGTGTTGCTAAGTGTGAGTGCATCATGCACCACCACCCCCAATACAGAACTAAGTCTCAGAACAATTTGAGGAGGAGACAGCTTTTCCTTTTTCTCCTTTCTAGTTCTCCTCCCGTTATTGCTTGGGAAAACATCCTCAGAATCTGGATGGTAGAGGAGAGGATATCCTGGGCTGGAGCAGATGGCCAGAGATAAGCAAAATCCTCTGTGACTGTTGCAGTGAGCTCCAAGAGCATCCTCATGAGTAAGCCAATCACATGCTGCAATTTACCACACTGCAGAAGACTCTCAATGCTCTCTGCCTACATCTGTCTCTCATTATAGCTCCTCAACTCCACTCTTTTGCATCATTTGTACATTTCAGCCAGAAGTAAACCCCAGATCATGAATTCACGCACTGTAAAGTGATAACAGTCTGACCCACCATGGAGCTGACCACAGGAGTGGATTGCTATGAGCCCACAGCGATGTTGTGTTTTTGTTTTTGTTTTTGTTATTTTGGTTTTTTTCCTGCAACATCTTTGAAACCTTTCCCCATTACCATTCCTATTTTTGGTGCCCTATTTCATAGCTCATTGCCTCTCATCTGGTCTATTTCAGTAGCCTCCTACTGAAGGTCTGCCCACTTCCATTCTCTTTCCTCCAAATCATCTTGCCCTTACTAATAATATAATACTCTCCTTTTAATTCTCTTTCCTGGCCCTCCATTTACATCACTATAAATTTCATAGGACCAAGATCTTCCATAGGCTGAGCTTTTTTTTTTTTTTTTTTGTGGGTAAAACTTGTGTGATATATTCACATTGTTCTGTTAGTAATGTACTTAAAATCTGTATTATCAAATCAACTCATCAATTGGTTTTACTTACTGCTTATCTTCATCTTACTAAATATTTAATATTTTCATTCCTTTTTTTTAACAGCTTTATTGGAGTATAATTGCTTTACAATGGTGTGTTAGTTTCTGCTTTATAACAAAGTGAATCAGTTATACATATACACATGTCCCCATGTCTCTTCCCTCTTGCGTCTCCCTCCCTCCCACCCTCCCTATCCCACCCCTCTAGGTGGTCACAAAGCACCGAGCTGATCTCCCTGTGCTATGCAGCTGCTTCCCACTAGCTATCTATTTTACGTTTGGTAGTATATATATGTCCATGCCACTCTCTCACTTTGTCCCAGCTTACCCTTCCCCCTCCTTGTATCCTCAAGTCCATTCTCTAGTAGGTCTGCGTCTTTATTCCCGTCTTGCCCCTAGGTTCTTCATGACCATTTTTTTCTTTTAGATTCCATATATATGTGTTAGCATACGGCATTTGTTTTTCTCTTTCAGACTTACTTCACTCTGTATGACAGTCTCTAGGTCCATCCACCTCACTACAAATAACTCAATTTTGTTTCTCTTTATGGCTGAGTAATATTCCATTGTATATATGTGCCACATCTTCTTTATCCATTTATCTGTCGATGGACACTTAGTTTGCTTCCATGTCCTGGCTACTGTAAATAGAGCTGCAATGAACATTGTGGTATATGACTCTTTTTGAATTATGGTTTTCTCAGGGTATATGCCCAGTAGTGGGATTGCTGGGATGTATGGTAGTTCTATTTTTAGTTTCTTAAGGAAGCGCCATACTGTTCTCCATAGTGGCTGTATCAATTTACATTCCCACCAACAGTGCAAGAGGGTTCCCTTTTCTCTACACCCTCTCCAGCATTTATTGTTTGTAGATTTTTTTATGATGGCCGTTCTGACTGGTGTGAGGTGATACCTCATTGTAGTTTTGATGGGCATTTCTCTAATGATTAGTGATGCTGAGCATCCTTTCATATGTTTGTTGTCAATCTGTATATCTTCTTTGGAGAAATGTCTGTTTAGGTCTTCTGCCCATTTTTGGATTGGGTTGTTTGTTTTTTTGATATTGAGCTGCATGAGCTGCTTGTATATTTTGGAGATTAATCCTCTGTCAGTTGCTTCATTTGCAAATATTCTCTCCCATTCTGAGGGTTGTCATTTCGTCTTGTTTATGGTTTCCTTTGCTGTGCAAAAGCTTTTAAGTTTCATTAGGTCCCATTTGTTTATTTTTGTTTTTATTTCCATTTCTCTAGGGGGTGGCAAAAAGGATCTTGCTGTGATTTATGTCATAGAGTGTTGTGCCTATGTTTTCCTCTAAGAGTTTTACAGTGTCTGGCCTTACATTTAGGGCTTTAATACATTTTGAGTTTATTTTTGTGTATGGTGTTAAGGAGTGTTCTAATTTCATTCTTCTACATGTAGCAGTCCAGTTTTCCCAGCACCACTTATTGAAGAGGCTGTCTTTTCTCCATTCTATATTCTTGCCTTCTTTATTAAAAATAAGGTGACCATATGTGTGTGGGTTTATCTCTGGGCTTTCTATCCTGTTCCACTGATCTATATTTCTGTTTTTGTGCCAGTACCATATTGTCTTGATTACTGTAGCTTTGTAGTATAGTCTGAAGTCCGGGAGCCTGATTTCTCCAGCTCCGTTTTTCTTTCTCAAGATTGCTTTGTCTACTATTACCATTTTCTTAATTGTTCTGGGTTTGTTATTGTAGGTCTTTTCCTTCTTTTGTGTTTCCTGCCTAGAGAAGTTCCTGTAGTATTTGTTGTAAAGCTGGTTTGGTGGTGCTGAATTCTCTTAGCTTTTGCTTGTTTATAAAGTTTTTAATTTCTCCATCCAATCTGAATGAGATCCTTGCTGGGTAGAGTCATCTTGGTTTTAGGTTTTTCCCTTTTGTCACTTTAAATATGTCCTGCCACTCCCTTCTGGCTTGCAGAGTTTTTGCTGAAAGATCAGCTGTTAACCTTATGGGGATTCCTTTGTATGGTATTTGTTGCTTTTCCCTTGCTGCTTTTAATATTTTTTCTTTGTATTTAATTTGTGATAGTTTGATTAACATGTGTCTTGGCGTGTTTCTCCTTGGATTTATCCTGTATGGGACTCTGTGTGCTTCCAGGACTTGATTAACTATTTCCTTTCCCATATTAGGGAAGTTTTCAACTATAATCTCTTCAAATATTTTCTCAGTCCCTTTCTTTTTCTCTTCTTCTTCTGGTACGCCTATAATTCGAATGTTGGTGTGTTTAATATTGCCCCAGAGGTCTCTGAGACTGTCCTCAATTCTTTTCATTCTTTTTTCTTTATTCTGCTCTGAGGTAGTTATTTCCACTATTTTATCTTCCAGGTCACTTATCCATTCTTCTGCCTCAGTTATTCTGCTATTGATTCTTCCTAGAGAATTTTTAATTTCATTTATTGTGTTGTTCATCATTGTTTGTTTGCTGTTTAGTTCATCTGTGTCCTTGTTAAACGTTTCTTGTATTTTCTCCATTCTATTTCCAAGAGTTTGGATCATCTTTACCATCATTACTCTGAATTCTTTTTCAGGTAGACTGCCTATTTCCTCTTCATTTGTTAGGTCTGGTGGGCTTTTACCTTGCTCCTTCATCTGCTGTGTGTTTCTCTGTCTTCTCATTTTGTTTAACTTACTGTGTTTGGGGTCTCCTTTTCACAGCCTGCAGATTCGTAGTTCTCGTTGTTTTTGGTGTCTGCTCCCAGTGGCTAAGGTTGGTTCCGTGGGTTGTGTAGGTTTCCTGGTGGAGGGGACTCGTGCCTGTGTTCTGGTGGATGAGACTGGATCTTGTCTTTCTGATGGGCAGGACGACATCCAGTGGTGTGTTTTGGGGTTTCTGTGACCTTAATATGATTTTAGGCAACCTCTCTGCTAGTGGGTGGGGTTGTGTTCCTGCCTTGCTAGTTGTCTGGCATAGGGTGTCCAGCACTGTAGGTTGCTGGTTGTTGAGTGGAGCTGGGTCTTAGCGTTGAGATGGAGATCTCTGGGAGAGCTTTCGCTGTTTGATATTACGTGGAGCTGGGGGGTCTCTTAGACTAATATCCTGAACTCGACACTCCCACCTCAGAGGCACAGGCCTGACACCTGGCCAGAGAACCAAGACCCTGTCAGCCACACGGCTCAGAAGAAAAGGGATAAAAAAAAGAAAGAAAGATAGAAAATAATTTAAAAAAAGAATAGTTATTAAAATAAAAAATAAAATAAATTATTAAAAATAAAAACATTAAGAAGTAATAAAAAAAGAAAAAAGAAAGAAAGAAAGAAGAGAGCAACCAAACCAAGAAGCAATTTCACCAATGGTAACAATCATTAAAAACTATATATATTAAAGGGCTTCCCTGGTGGCGCAGTGGTTGAGAGTCTGCCTGCCAATGCAGGGGACACGGGTTTGAGCTCTGGTCTGGGAGGATCCCACATGCCGCGGAGCAATTGGGCCCATGAGCCACAACTACTGAGCCTGCGCATCTGGAGCTTGTGCTCCTCAACAAGAGAGGCCGCGACAGTGAGAGGCCCGCGCACCGCGATGAAGAGTGGCCCCCGCTCGCCGCAACTGGAGAAAGCCCTCGCACAGAAACGAAGACCCAACACAGCCAAAAATAAATAAATAAATTTATTTAAAAAAAAACACCTATATTAAAAAAAAAAAACGGAAAGACAGAACCCTAGGACAGTTGGTAAAAGCAAAGATATACAGACAAAAATCACAAAACGAAGCATACACATACACACTCACAAAAAGAGAAAAGGCAAAGGATATATATATCTATATATAAAAAAAAAGGAAGAGAGCAACCAAATCAATAAACAAATCTACCAACGATAATAAACTCTAAATACTAATCTAAGGTAAACATAAAACCAGAAACCAGTGAGTCACATACAGCAAACCCCAAGTCTACAGTTGCTCCCAAAGTCCACCACCTCAATTTTGGGATGATTCGTTATCTCTTCAGGTATTCCACAGGTGCAGGGTACATCAAGTTGACTGTGGAGACTTAATCCACCGTTGTTATGTTATCATTATGACCTCAGCACTGATGTTCTCACCATTATTTTCACTACTTTGGGTTAAGGCTTATGTGATTTAAGATGTGCATGTTACTTGCACAAGGTGATAAAATCATCACCTCCTTATAATCTTATTTTCAAAGACTCTTTTTTTAATATTTATTTATTTTCTTTTTTTTTTTTTTTTTTGGCTGTGTCCGGTCTTTGTTGCTGCACGCAGGATCTTTCATTGCTGAACATTGGATCTTTCGTTGTGGCGCAGGATCTTCATTGAGGTCGTGGGCTTCTCTCTAGTTGTGGTGTGTGGGTTTTCTCTCTAGTTGTGGCGCGTGGGCTCCAGGACGCATGGGCTCTGTAGTTTGTGGCAAGCAGGCTCTCTTGTTGAGGCGTGCAAGCTCAGTAGTTGCAGCACGTGGGCTTAGTTGCTCCGCAGCAGGTTGGATCTTAGTTCCCCGACCAGGGAGCAAACCCACATCCCCTGCATTGGAAGGCGAATTCTTTACCACTGGACTACCAGGGAATTCCCAAAGACTCTTGACTTTGAGTGGAAGAAGATGAAGCTTTCAGTGAGTAAGGAGCTTAGCCCAGGTAGATAGGTCTTATGAGGACTACAGCCAACTTTTCCTCTGCATTCCACTAAGTTCTTAATAAGTTCACATTTTTCCTGGAGGAAAGGTCAGATGTCCCTCACACATTATGGATAACCCCAAATCAGATCTATTTGTGTTGCATCATTCAGTCAGTTAACTGTTGGTACATGATAAACTGCTCTAAAAGTTGGTACTTTAAGATAGCAATCACCTAACTAGCTCATGTTTCTATGGTTGGCAGTTTGAGCTGGACATAGATGGTATTCTTTTGCTGTTCCTGGCTGGGTTCACTCACTCATCTGTAGTCAGTACTGGTTAGATAGTCAGCTTTGTCTCCAGGGATTGACTGGTTGTCACTTGAGGGTGTCAGGAGCACTTAGGTTCCATGCCTCTCATTCTCCAAAGGTTGGCTTTGGTTTATTCACATGCTAATAGCAGGTTTTAAGAGCAACAAGAGCTGAAACTGTAGGACTTCTTAAAGCCTAGGTTTCTAACTGGCATACCATCTTTTCCTCTGCATTTTGTTGGTCAAAGCCAGTCACAAGGGCAGCCCAGATCCAAAGGGTGGGGAAGTCAACTTCACTTGTTAATGGAAGTTGGTCCAAAGTATTGTGGCTATTTTTGCAATCTACTATAATCAAATTGCCTGAGGAAAGTATGATAAATGCTAGCAAACACAGCAGTCAGCTGTGAGTAACCTGGAGCAATCAGCAACCACCATTCCCCAGGTAATGTCAGCTCCCTATCTACTACATCTACCTACAACCCCATCTCCTATATCTCCTTAGTGGAAGTCCTGCCATGAAGCTTTGGGTCAAATGCATTTCCCCACCTGCCTTTTGCTTCACTGTCTTGTGTTCTACTCTTTTACCCAGTGACTGATGTCCTTATCTTCCTGTGTACTTACTTTGTCCTATCAGATGTGAAAACTGTCATGTTCCTTTATCCCACCCTTTATGATACTATCACCTGTCTTCTGTTCTATTTCTGCAGGACTCAACTAGAAAGCCACTGCTTAAGTAATAATCAATTAATTCAGTTATATTGCTAGCTAATGATGATATCCCATTTTGAGTCAAATCATCAATTTTGTTTTGTCCTTCAGTTTCCAAAGTGTACAAAAGGGTAGAATTTCAGGCAAAGTGACTAGGCCAGGGAAATAAAGATGTGAGAAAAAGGATGATGTTTTTAACTTGGGAATTCAGTAACATTCTTTCCATATATAAAGTTAATTCTATTTCCCAGGTTCCAACAGTTGTGGTGGTAATGCTAAGACTTTGAAGCAATAATGGCACACATTAAAAAAGTTTTGTCATCTTCCCAAAGAGCCCTAGGGAACACTCTCTGTATGAACCACATGCCTATGTAGCTCCAGAACACCTGGTGGATCCAGTACTCAAATTAGTCAAACTGATGATTTTGTATCCTATAGACCAAGTATCTAAACAGTCAACAAAACAGATTGAAATTACTGGGGTTTAGGATGTAATATGAAGAGACCAACTGGGCTAGAGATGGTTGGTTGACAGGTTGGAGCTGGCTGGTTGGCTGCCTAAAACAGATGGGGACCCCACTGATGTATGGCCTTCTTCCCAAAGGCAATGGTGCACAAGGTGGCTGTGGACAGAGGCCTCTTTTTCAATGATACAGTCAGTGTCAGCTGGCTGATTTCAACCAGCCAAAGCAACATTCCATGCAAGCACAATCTGTACCCCCAGAGGGTTCATCAGAAGGGTTCTTAGTAAGTAGATAGTCATGCTTCAGATGGTATAACACTTTACAAAAGTACTTTCACATTCACAATCTCATTATAGTAGTTATTTTGTTTTATTTTTATCAACACATCATAAATGAGAAAATCGATGAGAGTTTACTGATTTGCTCAAGGTCACTTAGAAAATGGCTGAAGCAAGTCTAACATCTAGTTATCCTGGGTCTGAGATACTCTTTCCTGTGCAGAGATGAGGGAGGCTAGCTGTAAGAGTGATAATAGTGAATAAATGAGGAATGAAATTCTTTATCCAACATGGAAACTATAGGAAAGGATTATTAGAGAAGACACCAGGACAATAGTCCATGGTCATTCGAAGTGGGCATTATGTTAGATATAATCTCTTTCTAGAATGAGAGCTTTTCCCACCTTGATGGTTATAATAATCAAGAAGTGAGAAAGAACAAGTTACAGTCAGCCGTGTATAACCTAAGCAGACTCATCACAAATGATGGAAACAAAGCTATTCTCTCTGGTTGTTTTGTCCCATGAAACAGGGTAATGTCTCTGTCTGGTGGATTCAAGATGGTCAGAATTTTTTGTCATCCTTCCCTTGAGAATTGGAGTTTATTCTCCCTTGCACTGGATCTGTGCTGTCCCTGTGACTACTTACCACAAGAATGAGGAAGGAGTGATATTATACCAATTACAGGCATACCCTTTAAGAGGGAAGGGGATGTTTGCTTCTTCCCTCTTTTTCTTGGCATTCTTTCTCTTGAAACCCAGCTGCTATGGCATGAGAAACCTAAGCCACAGAGAATGGCCATGTGTTGCCACAGTAGCCCAACGGAGCTCCTGGCCAACAGCCAGTATCAACTGCCAGCCATGTGAGTGAACCAGCTTTGGCATTCCCCTCAAATGAAGCTCCCAGATGACCATAATCCCAGACACCATCACACAGAACAGAAAACCACTCAGCTGAGCCCAGGCAGTACAAATAATCATAAAAGGTAATAAATGGTTCTTGTTTTCAGCCAATAAGTTTTGGGTTGGATTGTTATTCAGGAACAGATAACTGAAACAAAAATTAGTACTGGAAATCAGAAATTACATTTTTTAAGGCACATTAGTGATGTGCCTTAAAAATAAATGTGTGGCAGTGACTTTGGAACTAAGTGGTAGGCAGAATGTCACAGTGCTCCGAGGAAACCCTTAAGGAAGATAGGAAGGGCAGGGAGAAAATTTTTGAGTCTGAGAAAATGGTTACTTATGTCATATAGTAATGAAAGTTTGGCAACACTGTTGCCTAAGGTAACATATAAGGTAGAACATATACCTAATAAACTTGCGGATTTAGCTGAGATTATTTATAGGCAGAATGTGAAAAGGGTCCACTAATTTCTTTCAGCTACATGTGATAATGTCCAAATAGAGATGAATTACAGAAGGGATTCTTCAGTTTTCAAGCACAAGCTAGAGAAATATATATATATATATTTTTTTTAATTTTTAACATCTTTATTGGAGTATAATTGCTTTACAATGGTGTGTTAGTTTCTGTTTTATAACAAAGTGAATCAGTTATACGTATACATATGTCCCCATATCTCTTCCCTCTTGCATCTCCCTCCCTCCTACCCTCCCTATCCCACCCCTAGAGAAATATTTTTAACTAGGACTTGCTGAGTTCAAAAATAAATGCTTTTCTTCCCTTGTCACAGAAAAAGACTCCCAAAGTTAGAAAAGAAAAAGCCTTTAGGGCAAAAATCAAACTCAGGTCACTATGTGGTCTCAATATCAAGTCTCAAGAGTTATCTGTTAGACTCTTTGTTAGGATCTTAAAAGTGTTTAAAGTAATACCAGCCAGGTAATGAGGCTTCTAATACTCTGAACAGCATTTATCTTAGACCATTTCTGCTAGAAAGGAAATGTTCTAAGTTTCTTAACAGCATTGTTTCATGGCATTCTGACTCCCAGCAAGAAAGGACCAGCCTCAGAATGATTTTGGGGTCCAGCTTTTTGGATAATGGCTTAAGGTAGACTTTGGCTTATAAAATAAATTATAAGTTAATACATAGGAAACCCACATAATTTTAAAAGGGGTTTTATAAACATGAAATTAAAAGGACAGAGACTGTTTAAAATGAAGTGAGATTTTGGATTTCCAGCTTCCTATGTGCAGGAAGAAGGCTGATGATGCTAAGTGGATACAAACATTAGACTTTTTTTTTTTTTTTTTTTTTTTTTTGTAGAAAGGGAAAGATAATATAGAAGACAGAGCCATTACCCAGAGAATAGAGCCAAGATCCAAGAGTAACCACTCTAATAAATTACAGTAATTGCCAGCATGTACCCAGCTTGATTTCAGAATCGCTATGAACCATTGATATGCCTCCTATTTCCTAACTTGTTTTTCTTGAATGGGGCAAGAGCCAATAGTTAAATTCTCAAGAATTTTTCAATCTAGTTGACATGTTAATACATTGAAATTGGCCAGGGTGGGAATATTTACACCACAGAAATCAGCAAACACTATGTACCAGCACTCTTCCTGTCCCTGGAGAATGATTGGTAAACATTTACAAGCAGAGCACTAGATGGAGGTGGGAATTGTAGTTTTCCTGTCCCTGCCTCACTATTTTGTGCGGTGTATGTGGGGTCAGATGAGTCTTAGTTCATTGTGTCATATTGAGAAGAAATCACATCCAAAAACCCCGGACCTCATTTAGATGACAGGATCCTGCTCTTGGTGTCATATCCAATAATAGAAGAAGAATTCGGGGAGTGTGGGGGAGAGACGGAGTGTATTTTGCAAGTGAAATGAATGTAAGTAATTTATAGCCAGAGAACAAAATGTGGGCTGCTTAAAAATGTCCACAACTTCTTTGTCTTTCTCCCTAGTGAGAGTTGAAGTTTATTCCTCTTCTTCTTGAATCAGTCTAACCCTGTGAATGCTCAACTACTAGAATGTGGCAGAAGTGATATTGTGCCATTCAACACCTAATTTTTAAGGTGACTGGCAGCTTTCACTTGCTCCCCTGTTGGAACACTTACATTTGGGACCCTCCATCTTTGAACCTATAAGCCATACTGTGAGAAGCCCAAGCCATAAGGAGAAGCTATATAAAAATTATCTGGGTGACAGCCCTAGCTGAGCTCCCAGCCAGCAGTCAGCATTAATCACCAGCCATGTAAATAAACCATCTTAGATTTTCAAGCCAATTAATCCCCTAGATGACTATAGTACCAGCTAACATTACATGGAGCAGAAGAATTGCCTGGCTGAGCCCAGTCACTACAAAGAATTGTGGTTATTTTTAGCCATAAACTTTTGGGAGGGTTGTTATGCAGTTGCAGATAACCAAAACAACAAACAACTTGTAAACTATTTCAGCTTATAGTGGGTTGGAGAAGTTCTTAAGGAAGATGTTATAAATTAAACCTCTAGTTTTACAAATAAATACATTGACAGTTTAAAGGGGGTGAAGCAGCTTATACAAGGTTGCAGATCTTGTTAGTAGTGATTGAGCTCACCCTGTAACTTATTTTTTATAAATTCCTATCTAATATTCATTCCTTTTTTTCTGGCTTTTTGGCCATTCTCTGACATGTAGTAGTTTTATAGCATATTAGCAAACCTTACCCTAATTCTGTTCTCTTACCTCAGGCTTGTCCTGCAGATCATGAAAACTTAACCTCACCTGGTCCTGCAACCCAGAAACAGTGCTAGGACTCAACCATTTGTATCCATCACCTCTACCTGCAGCATTTAACTTGTTACTATGAATTTAGTAGATTCCTGACTTGAATTAGCTGCTTGGCATATCATTCTATCTCTTTTCCTCAGTATCTCAAGCAACATGTGTCCAGCAAGCCTCATTTATGGCTTTGTGTTCAGCAAGTATTTCTGAGCTTTCTTCTATATGCAAGGCATTTTGTAAGCAGAAAGCTGAGGTAGAAATATAAAGTAAATTTATTAAAATTAACTTAAAGAAGTTGAAAAAAACATGTAAGTTCAAAAAACACATTGTGTAATAGAAACATTGTGTATATGCAAATACAAATACACAACAACATTAATTTACACACAGTGACACAACATAAAAGTATTAGGTGTGCTTTTTATGAACATTTTCAAAATGCTTGCCTGCAAAAACATACACATGATCACCATATAAACACACATACATGCATACAAATACAGAAACACACACACGTACACATTCTATACACCTTTTTTCTGAATTATGAGAGAGTAACTAAAGAGTCCTTTTTCAAGCTGAAAAAAGTTGGGGAAATGTTTTGCCCATCAATAACTTGAAACTTAAATGGAAAAAAATCAACTCCAGTTGACAGCTGACTGGAACTCCATGAGGGATTGTCTCCTACTAAGCCCCAAGATGGGAAAGAAGGGGAGAAAGGAATATAAATTGCATGAGCCCGGGAAAAATTGCTTCTGAATTGTGGCTGTTAACTCCATCATGTGGTGCGATAGTTCACATCTATGCTTAAGCAGGCTTTTCTAGTTCTACACAATCTTAATATATTGAAGAAAAGCTAACCCCACTGTAAACTTCCAAACAATTCAGTTCAAATTTCCCTTATGCACTTTGTCTTGACTCACCTCATCCTATTTGAGGTGCTCTTTCCTATAAAGACCAATCATGCATTTATATGTGTGATATTTACTTATTTTTAATAATAATACATTACAATAACTCATTAGATGATCACTGTGTGCTAGGCACCATTTTCATGTATTAATTCATTTAATCTTTCCCAAATACTATAGTTTTAACAAATGATGAAAGAGAGGCAAAGAGAAGTTAATTTTACCAGAGTCTTCTGTCCAACAAAATTCCAGTAAGGATGACAACAATAGTCATTTGCTGAGAATCCACTTAGTGAACAATACTTTTGTTACCTGAAGTCAAATAAGGTAACTGAGGGATCTAAGAGGTTGAGTAATTTGTCCAAGATCATGCTGCTAGGACGCAGTGAAGCCTGGATTTAAGTCCAGTCTGTCTTTCTAATACACTTTGAAAACTTTGAAGGACATTTATTCAATCTTCCACATTATAATCGGCATTAGATGATTATTACATATGAATGAGTGAATAAGAAGAGATTGTCCAATTTGGGGAGGAGATTAGAGGTAGACTTACATAACTGCTGATGGTTTGGCCAAGTTAACCTTTATGATATCTTCTTTTCCTAGGATTCCTTGAGAATAATAAAATTAAGAGATATGAACAGCAGAACTCTTGTTTGATTGCCTGGGATAAAATGCCTTGGGCCAAGGGCTTAGTAAATGTGACAATGCAGTCAATTTGCAACCAAGGGAAAATACACTAGGTTCTTAGGACATCTTAGAAGTGGGCTTTCTCAGTACCAGTAAAGATCAATTTTAATCTTTAAATATTTGGTATAATGATGCATTTTTTGAAACAAAGAACTTATGTCTACACCAATGCAATTCACATTTCTCATGGAAAAGATCTGCTTATCTAGAGGTGAGTGAGTGTGTTATTGGTATGAGCTTTTCCCTTTGTTTTTTCAACCATGTGTTATGTTGAGAGGTGCAATTAAATTCAGTATTATGTGAGAAAAAATAAAAAACGAGGATTTTTAAATCTTAAAGTCTTGATTGGGAACTTTCTTTGAAAATGTTCGTGGTATCAGATAAGTTTTGTAACCCCTGTCTACCTGCCTTTTTGCAAACAGACAGAAAGATTTACCCTAGATTATCCAGATTGCCCATTCTTGCTCTGCAGTCTTGTTGTGGTTAAGAACATGGGCTCTGAGATCAGGAAGTTCATGGTTGAAACTTTTGACTCTGACATTTATAGCTGTTTCATCCCAGACAAATCACTTACAGTCTCTGGGTATGTGTTTCCTCATGTCTAAAATGGTGGTAATAACCGCTGTCCCACCAATGTGTTGGGAGAATTAAAATATGAGATAACGCAGCTAAAATCTTTGTTTTAGTATCTGACACATAGTAAAGGATTAACAGCTAATATTTTATGTACAATATAATAACTGTTGTTAAGTGAATGTTTAAATTTCTGATTATTGCAGCTAAGTGAGGTAGGGGGTCTTAAAAATGTAAAAATAAACCAACTATAGAATTTTCATTATCTCTAGCTAAACCATAATGTACTGATATGTGTATCATACATTTTTGTATTAGTATTTTTATTTAGACAGATTTTATTTTGGTAGATTACATAGATATTTATATTTAGTTAGAATTTAAGACCCTCTAAGGATGAAAGAAGGGGGAAGAAGCTAAAAATTATTGTGCTATAAGGGTTGAAGTCCCCTTACTAAATGTTACAGATTTCAGTCACTGATCACGTACATATGTCACTAGTGCAAGAGAAAACCAGGTTGATTTTTTAAAAATTTATTTAAGTAAGCATTCCCAGAGGGTTTCTGATAGCACAGTAGATTTAATGACTTAAATAAATACAGCCAACTCTTGAGTGTCCACAAGTGAAAAGATAAGAAGAGATGAATGGGATGCACTCATAATACAGATCTTCACTCGAGAATTGTTTTCAATTTATTCTCCAGTTTGCTATTTTAAGAATCACAAATGAAAAACAGAGGTGGCTGAAGGGAATGTTAAATTTTCTCCCTCCCTTTCAGCAATGCTTATACATTTCTCCCATCTTCCCAAGTAGTCTGTGTGTTCATGGAGCCACTGATAATATGTAAGAAGAAGGAGAAGTGGAAAAAGGAGATGGAAGAACACATTTAACACTTTAAAACTCATAAAGCATTTTCTCAGTCAGTGGCTTATTTAATTTGTATGGATTTGCACACATTCTATTTAGACCAGCAATTCTCGGAGCTACCCCCCAACTCCCCACTCTTTTCCCTCCCATTACTAATGGCATGCACATATGCTACAGGCTCTCATGGGCATTACCCAATTGAAGTACTGTAATTCCACCCTTTCCTCTTATATACAAAAAACACATAAAAATGTATTTTAGAAAATGCAAGTAAGTATGATAAGCCACTCTTTCCCAGATTTAAATCACTTTCAGATTTTGGAAGTTCATTTATATTTAAAAAATTACCTGTAAATTTAGATCTTACCTTCCTTACCTGACATGAGTTATCTCATTTAATCCTGCCATAATCCTGTGAGGTAGAGATTAATATTTTTGTGGCATAAATAACCAGCTTTCCAATGAAATATATTCTCCTTTTGCTTAGAGTATGTGTTAGTTTCCTGTAGCTGCTGTAACAAATTACTACACATTTGGGGACTTAAAACAAGAGAAATTAGTTTTCTCACAGTTCAGGAGGCCAGATGTCTGAAGTCAGTTTCACTGAATGCAAGTCAAGATGTTGTCAGGGCCCTGCTTGCTTTGGAGGCTCTCGGGGAGAATCTGTTCTTGGCCTCTTTCAGCTTCTGGTGGCTTCTGGTCTTTCACTCAGTGATCAGGCTGTGCTGCAGGATAGAATATAACAAGAGTGTGGCCAAGGTCAAAAGGCAGGGAAGTACCACCCAGGGAGGGGGCCAATGCATGATTCCAGGTTGCTGAGAACAGACAACACACATGAGGCTCAAGAGGAGAGAGAGAGCACAGGAGATCCAGCCCTTGGCATGTGTCGGTTGCTCACGGCTAGCTGATCCACTCATTCTGCAGCCTACATAGGCAGTATGGCCGCTTCCTGCTACAGCAGAGAACCATTACCCTCGTTCTGTGGAGTCTGAAATAAAGAAAACTGAGGGTGTGTGCCTGAGGGCCATTGACAAAAATAGAGCTGAGCACTTCCAATAGAAGTATACATGTGCCCCACACGGAGGGAAAAGGATTGCATTGTCTGTGCTCTGAGCTCTTTGGATGCAACATGATTTGTAAGCTTGTCAGCACATCTTCTACACAAGGTTCTTCTTGGGAACTCAGGGAGGCATTGGGCTGCTCTTAGACCCTTCCTTCACAGCTGGCATTCCTTGACTTGTGGCCACATCACTCCAATCTCTTCTTCCTGATTACATTGCCTCTTCTTCTTCTGTTTGTATCATATCTCCATCTGTTTTCTCTTTAGGGCCTGGTGGATAACCCAAGATAAACTTCCCATGTCAAATTCCTTATTTTAATAACATCTGCAAAGACTTCTTTTTTTAAAATGAGGTAAAATTGATAGGTTCCAGGGATCAGAGACTGATATCTTTGGGTAGGCGTTATTTAGCCTGCTCTAGAAAAGAGTAGTATCCTTCCACTGGGAAACAGTGTTTCAGTCAGATTTTATATTCTTCTGATCCATTTACATCGGTGTAATCAGTTATTGTCAATGGAATATAAGGAAAAGTAAGGCTTTTCAGAAGAAGGATAACCTCCTCCATGTCCTTCCCTCCTTTCGGCTGGGTGGTTGCAAATGATTATAAGGTCCTAGAGTAAGGTGGAGCCATGAGCTATATAGGGATCCTAGGTTACTGAGTCACTATATGGAAGAGAAGCATCTGATGAGCAGAAACAACACACTTGATGTGTTCTATAAATGATAAAAAAACAAGAAACTTCCACTGTGTTTGGGCCACTGTCTATTTATTACAGCAGTTGATCCTATCCTAATTGATATGATCTCCAGTATAGCTATAAAGGAACTAAACCCCAAAAAGGTTAAATAACATTCTTATATTCACACAATTAGTAGCTGGCAGTGCTGAGATTTAAACAAGAGAAACCATATTCCTGTCCCTTTAGTTTTAACCACAGTGCTATCCTTTGTCTTATCCATTGTATCAGAAATTCCACATTCAACACCCATGGTGAAAGAGTGAGTCCTATGAGACCTAGGTCAAAACTTCTGACCACATACCTTGTCTATTGTATGTCATGGAGCAGATAATATCTAAGTTGCAAGTCATGATAGATCACACACACACACACACACCATCAGACCATGGTTTCCCTCCCATATGGCTAAAGAAATAGTAAACTTTACGTTATTACATTTGCAGCCAAAGCTGACCTTGGTTTGGCACTTGAGTTTTAATCCCACTCTCTGCCCTAGTTTCCCACCGGCATCCTTGCTTGAGCATGTATCCCTGCTGCTGCTTCTCACTGACTCTGGACCTGTCAGCGTGCCTTTCTTTCTCTTTTGGATGACCTTCTTGGACGTAACTTCTGGCCCTGCTGACTTACAGAATCTGCCAGTTCACTCTCTCTTACTCAAGTTTCAGGTCTGGCTCTTTATGCTTAGCTCAGTTTATTGGTTGTGGAAGGTCTGAAACACATGTGTACACAAAAACCCTGCCTTTGAAAAACTGAATTAAAGTGACTTGGGGAAAACTGGAGGAGAAACCGGAATTTAGTATCCAGTATTGCTTTTTTAAAAAGCCTCATGTTATATCTTGGACAGGGACTAGGCATGAGTTAATCACTTTAAGTCCTGAAATGAATGGGATATTCAGATATTCAGATGATATATCCCGAAAAATAACACCCAATTGTCATCGCCTGTAATTGGACTTCAGTGCGATTACCTAATCAGTGCATTCAAGATATCTTTCCCAAACATTTACAGATGCTCCCTCCCAAGTAAGTCAAGGTGGGTGCTCTTTGCTATTGGAAATATGCTGCCCATATTGGAAATTGGCAGTGAAAACCTTTGTCCCACATTGTCCATTAGCTTTAAGAACCATTGGGAAATGTGGAAATGTACATGCCACTAAGAAAAGAAACAGTCTCATATTAACTTTAAAACAAGGGCAACCAAAGTGGAGAATAAAGAAAAAGAAAGCCCAAATTCATAAAATAATCGCAATAATTTCCCTCACTCTGGGACTGCTTCACCTGCACTGATTTTTTTTAAAAATTATTTTAAAAGTAATATACTGACATTAATAAAGGGAGTTATTTTTATATTAAATAAAGATTATCCCACTATCTTAAGACAACAGCTTTGATCACTTTATCTGAATTGACTCTCAACCAATGCTATTAAAGTATCAGCCCTAAGAAAACTTTAAAGTTAAAAAATAGGTCAACCCTCATCCATTATTCCCTAATGCATAATCACTTGCCTATTATCCCGTTTAATTCATCACCACATTCACCATGAGGCTGGTTCCTTATTTAATAGGAAGTACACAAGAGAGGACTACTACACATGAATCCAGCTAATCTGTCTTCCAAGCTTGGCTATTTCTCAACTTGATTTATGATCTGGGATACATACCTTTCACTCTCTTTTCTCAGTGATTGCTAAGAATCCTTATAACTATAAAACAATAAAATAAAGCAACCAGTACATACACAAGATAAATAACCCTATGCTATAGCCATGATTGAAGTGCATTAACCAGTTCGTCATCGCATGCTGTGGGGGTTCTGGAGCGAGGAGGACGAGGAGTCAGAGGAATCTGGCAGAAGTGAAATACTATTGACGCAACGTCTTCTGTAGCAAGCTACTGACTGTTACATATCCCCTACTCCCAGGTCTTTTCTTGCATTTGTACCTCTAGTTCACATTTGGACACACCCCTTCCTGGGATATGATATTCTCAAGTTATCACCTCTGCTCTGCACCTTGGAGTCTCCAGAACTCTACTTGGTCTGTATTGACCTTCCTTGATGCTATTTAGACTACAATTTTTTGTGACTTTCTATTCCCATTTTGGTGCTCACAGCTTAAAAAGGCACTATCTGTGCCCTTATTTAGTCCAAGGAAAAACACTTGCCCTTGGGGTCTTCTGGTGACAGGACCCTCACTACTCATCCTGGCAGTTCATATGTTTTGAACCATTTGGCTGATGGTGCAGGGTGACATATAAGGGCAGAGATAAGTCTGCTTTAACTTACCTATATTTGTTCAAAGGAAGGAGAGGAACTGACCTACATCTCCATAACCCATCCTGGATATTGGAAATTATTACCCACTGCTGTTCCTGAGACCAGACCAAACAGTGAACAAGCATTGTTTAGAGCCAGTTTTTCATCAGGACTAAGTCACTAGGCTGATGGAATATTGCCTTTGGGAGATAAGTTATGCTTTTAATTTTGCAAATGCATCTGGAGCTGCAAAGGCACACACATCTAGAAGCAAAATTAAGAGCAATGCCCTAGATTAGGAAGCATCCTGATTTACATTCTGCTGAGCAGGACCAATGGGCAGGGAGTGGTCTGAGTCCCTCATTTTGTGGTTTTTAACATTCCGTGTCTCAGTGACTGTGCTGTGGTTGTTTATTTCCCAAAGTCTCCATAGAAACATGTTTATTTGCCTTTAATTAAAAAATACACTCTAATCAATAGTATAAAGGAATGTTGTTCAAGAGCTTTTTATTCTGCAAATGTGTGCTGGTGTTAGGAAGCAGGATTGTGGGGAAATTTCAGTGGCAGCACATTTCTCCCATATCATGTACTTGATTTTCTTGAAGGTTCACAAACAGCAGGAGATAAAGTATCAACTTACAATTTTTTTCTTTATTTTTTGGTTGCTATTAAAAATAAACTAAACCATTTAAAATGGCAAAGAGCTGCCTTCTTATGAGCTGGAGATGGATACAAGTCTGTTATTCTCTTCCTGTTTGAGCTGTCCTAATTTCTTCTTCTGTGAATAAGATCGGGATGAAAAATCAAAATAATAGCCATGCTTATATGCACAAACTCACATTCATGCATAAGTTAAACATATTTACACAGATACATACATATATACACACATGCACCAGTATATATTCATGTATATAAGGATGTATACCATGTATATATATATATACTTGTGCATGTTCCTAGACCCCACAGATGTAGAAACACTGAGGCATTTAGTTATATATATATATATATATATATATATATATATATATATATATATATATATATATATATATATATATACACATACACACACACACATTTATATGTATAAGCCGTGAAACATTTCCCTCCATACAAATGCCCATGTCCAGAACGTACATTGTTGGGAATTTGAAGCCTAATACATTTATTCTTACCATAGAAGTAATTAAAAAGTCCTCTCTCTCCCCACTTGCTCAACCTCTGTTTCTTCTCCCTGGGATCGATATATATCATTTGCTATCTAAATTCAAGTGTGCATGTGACTATTGTAAGGAATCCATTTTTTCGTTAACATGAGTGACCAGTTGTATGATAAGCATCTTCAGATGCTGAACAAAAGTCAGTTAAACACTGTCTAACAAATCATAAATCATTACTGTGTTAAAGAATTCCTTCTCACGACAGCAGAGAGCTAATCTCTGTAGGTTTTTCATTAAATAAAACAAATGATGATGAAACTCTCTCTGGATGTGTTCAAGTTCTTTTTAATGCTGATTAAAAATAATCTAGATCCTCCTTTGCTACTCTGACACCCGTTGATTTTGCCTGGTTGCTGCGGTTGCTGGGGATTTGTGAGCATCCAAAAACTCTGATTTTATGGTGTCTTGAAGTAGAAGAGTTCTAGGAGAAGAAACTGGGAAGTTTGTTCTCATAATGAAAACTGACCTTGTCCATTTCTGTTATCCATCAGGTTCATTTGCTCAATGAAGGCATATTAGTGAATCTCTTTTCTGCTAGGCACTACACAGTTAGGTCCTGGAGATACAATATGAGCATGATAGTTATGGTTTCTTATTTGGTATACAGTCTAGGAGAAGAAGAAAAATGAATGAAATAATCACAGAAGTAAATGTAATGATACAGCAGGACTACATGTTTTGAAAGAATGTAAATCTAAAGGGATTTGACCAATCTGAGGCTTTAAAATGACCTTCTTTGGGGAAGTTACATTAAAACTATAAAGAATGAGTAGGGTATGAGATGATCTGAAACAGAGAATACAGAGGTTTGCTCACAAAGACTTCTTTTGACTGGGTATTATATTTACATTCATTTTATGCTTATATCGTGTGTCTCCCACCCAAAGGTAAGGTCTGTGTCATCAGGTACTTGTTTTGTTTCCTGCTTACCCCCAACAGAGGCTGGCCCTGGTGTACATTGGGTGTTTGATAATATTTATTGCAGGCATGAATTCTTATCAATACTTGTGACAACTCTAAGATAATGGTACTTCCACAATCTCTATCTTATCATTAAAAATGGTAAGGCCTGGATGGATAACTGACTCTCCCAAAGTCAATAAGATTCATTGACTCTTATTTACTCTGCTCTCCTTCTTTGAACTGATACCTGTTTATTAATAATAGGATAAACTATGAAAATGGTAGACATTTTCAGCAGTAGGGGAATGGTCAAGCAAAGTATGTAGTAATGATGTAATACACTACATTATATGATATCATATAGTGACAAAATATAATTACATGCTTTATTAATAAAACTGCTAATGACCATCCCATATATGGACATGTTCTATAAAATAGCATAGTCTTCTAAAATTATGTATTATTGTGTTACATACATGGACCCTGCTAGCTATAATGGAATATATGAAAATTATTTCGACTTGGATCCTTTCTTTAGCTCTCTCATCATTTGCTTATAATCATAGTATAGGCTGTAGAACTGAGTCTTTCCTCCATTACCTACTCGCAACAGAACTTTGGGCAAGCTAGTAAATTTCTCTGAGACTTAGCTTTCTCCTTCATTAAATATAGGGATAGGAACTATCTCTAGAGTTTTGTGAGCATTGGAGATAACTTCTATAAAGTGTATGGTGCAAAGTTAATGGTGGTTGTTCAGCGAATGCCCTGGCTGGTGATGATGACAGCAGTGATGACAATGATGATGAAAACACATGGATGATGAATTAGGGGAAGTGAGACGTATATAGATAGAAATAATGCAAAGCGGGACATTATGAATACTTTGCAAGAATCTTACATATTCACAAGGGAAGTTCAAAAGAGAGAGATATATGTTTACACATAATATTAAGGGAAATTAGTTATGCTAATTAGGAGAATGAGAGCATAAAATAATAAATGTGTGCCCTGATTACAAAAGTGTAAAAGCATACGAATATGTAAAAGAGCATCTAAAGTGAGTTGAAATAATTTCTATATTCTTCCTATGGAGAAACTTCAATCTGTAGTAAAACACACATACTTACCCAGTGGGTTTTTTCTATGTCAAGGAGGCATTTTAATCACACTGACCTTGGCCTCTAGAGCCCAGAATTCATTACCAGTGAGGGCTCCTTTAGGAACTATGAAAAATGAGTCCATGGCTTTGGTCCAGTTTCTAATGGACACCTGTCCTGCTGACAAATAACCTCTTCTACAATAGGCATACCTGGATCCCTTGGCTGTCTGATCCCTATCAAGGCAAAGAGAATCAAACTTTCATATTCTCTTAGGAGGCTGAGACAACCTTTGTGGACCTCAGTGTCCCACTTTTATCAACTGGCCTTGGAACACGTGCATGTCTTGAGGGTGGATGGAAAGTCATGCGAGGAGGTTCAGGAATTCCCAATGGCAGAAAGAAAGTACAGTTATAAGGAAAACTTAGTGTGTAGGTTTGAGATGGCCAAAAATTCCTTGCAGCTCCTCTATCAGATGATGGAGACTTCTTCCCCAGCCTTTGAATCAGGGTTGGCCTATGACTTGCTATGATTAATATACAGTGGCAGATGAGTAATTGTGCAGGTTCTAGAGCTGAGGCCTCAAGACACCTTCAATTGCTGTGTTTTCACTTTTAGAAATTTTCTCTGAGGGCACCATGCAAGAAAGCTAGACTAGTGTACTGGAGAATGAGAGACCACAAGGAAGAGAACCAGGGAGCCCTCGCTGAGAACTTATACCAACTGTCAGGCATAAAAGTGTGGCCATCGTGGACCTTTCAGCCCAACTGAATATGACTCATGAGCAAACCAGGTGAAACCAGCCCAGCCAACCCTTTGAACTGTGAGAAATAATAAATCACCATTGTTTCCAGTCACTAAGTTAAGGGGTAGTTTGTTACACAGAAAGAGGATAATGATACATTTGATCATAGGGGTCAAGAAGTACCTTTCTGTTTTTCTCCCTACGAAGCAATATAGATGAAAAGATTGGGGTTGGTGACATCTTTAAATATGATAACATAAAAGGAAATGACCAATGGTTGTGGGCCCCACAATTAAAACAGATTTATTCTTTTAATAGCTCCATGGGAATATGGCCAACACTTGCATTCCCTCTGTACTCTGAAGCTCAGTTCATCTTGTTTGCTTTCTTCTTCACCTCATCCCTCCTCACCTCCTCTCTCCCACATTGCCTATCGTGCTGCAGAATTCTGCCCTCTATTATTCAGAGTAACTCATTCTCTTCTGTTCATATTCATTCAGTTATTTACCCATCCATTCACTCTCTCACTCATCAAATATTTATTGATTATTTACTTTATGCAAAGTAATATGCTAGAAATATAATGGGATGTTAAAAACATATCATGCTGCAGCTTCATATTCCAAATCCATCAATGTGTTCAGAAGGGAAAAAAAATAAATAGAAGAACTGCCCATTTCAAAGTACTTATCCTACTAAAAAGAAAGATCTAGTTATTAAATTGGTATTTTTCACCATATAAGTATGTCTGTGTATGCGCAGATGTGTTTAAGTATATGTAGGCAGCATATGTGAGTTGTGTGCATTTTTGTGAGTTTATGCATGTTTCATGGGTATCCTTAAATATGCAGAGTTGAGAATGGATGTGCTTTAGCTGCTGCATGTAAAGATATTCATCTTGGTGAATGGTTATAGCAGATGTGTTTTAACTTGTGTGTATGTGTGCGTGTGCCTCTGTGTGCGTTTGCACTTATAAGCAGATAAAAGTGCATGCAGAAAATTTGGATCTAGTATGAATACACTTATGCTTTGAGTGTACATGCATGTGTATAGGTGAACATGTTTGTATGAAGAAAAGAGAAAAATAAATGTAATAAGAAGCTGATGAAACAAAAATTGCTTTATTATCAATCGTTTTTAATGAAGTAGAGACTTCCCATGTCTTTGCCTTTCCCTTGCCTTGACATTCTTGACAGTGTCAAAAATGGGAAGAGAAAAGACGGTCCCCAAACTTCCCATATCCTCCAAGATTCAATATTCTAATTATTTGTCTATAAGCTTCACTTCTGGGCACTAATAGTCCTAAAAGATGACAGCAGCCATCATTTAAGTAAACAGATCAGTCCATCAGTGTCATTAGGAAATAATCAACATGAAAATATTGGTAAGGAAGATGTAAATAAGTAAGTATTTATCAAAACAGAACATTGATATTTTATGTTACCTTTAAAGAAACAGTAAGATCACCAATCAAAGGCCTTGGTTACACAAGTTGACCTCTGAAAGGTTATCAGTTCCACTATTTAAAGACCAGGGAATTTCATTGAGATTCATTGATGACATGGATTGCTGACAGAATACCCTTTCCAGGCTGTTAAATGAGCAGGACCTCAGTTAGCAGTCATCACCCGTTTAGAAAGAATTACTTCTCTTCCACAGTGCACCCTTAGGAAGTCTTAATGGGCAATGTGTTTTATTTTTCTAGATTAGCAGTCACACAAGATAATGATGCAGCAAACTTCCCATTGTCTTACCTTGGAGACACTTACCTGCTCAGTATGCTCAACAGTTATGTTTGGGAGGTCCCAGCCTCATCAAGAAATTCTAACCACAAACAAACCAGTGCCACTAGTATGTAATGTGTTGTTTTACCCTCAGTGCAAACTTTTAAAGCATTTGACATAGTTTCAGAAACCTCCTTCATTATTAATCAGCCTTGCTACAAATAATATAAACTGAACCATTTGAAACAGACCTGTAACAACAAAGCATTTTCTATTTGTCACTCATGTATATACACACATTATTTCATTTCCTCTTTACAATATATCTGAGAGGTCATTATTTTTGTTCCTATTGCAAAGATGATCAGATGGAGGCTCAGAGGATTACGGGACTCGTAGTGGCATACAATGAGAAGGTGGGGAAATCTGGATTAAAGCCCAGGTCTGCCTTATGTACACTTATTCATTCACTAAGTGTTCATTCACTGTCCATATACTAGGGCTTACTCTAGCAGCTTGGAATATAGTATTGAGCAAAACATACAAGAATCTCTTCCTTGAGAATTGACTGTTGAATTACAATGTGATATCACTGCTGACCTTGATAAGAGCAATTTTAGTGGTAAGAGTCAACTGGAATACTACAAAAGATAATGGAAGGAAGGGATTGGAGATAGGGTGTTAGATAAGGGTTTTAGGGAATTTTGCAGTAAAGGGAAGCAGAGAAATAGGGCAACAGGTGAAAAGGCATAATGAGTCAAGAGATTTTTTTTTTCTTTAATTATTTTAACTAAGCATGTCTGTGTGGCGATAAGAATGATCTAATAGAGGAAAGAATGAATGATATTAGAGAAAGGGAAGGAATGAGAGCTAGTACAATGTCTTTGAGTAGGTGAGAGAGGATGGTATGTAGTGGACAAGTGGAGGAATTGGTGTTGGACAGGGGAACATAGATAATGAAGGAAACACTGGGGAAATGATGCTAAGGTTTAAATAGTAATTTAAATGGGGGATCAGAGAATATGAGCACATAGTTGACAAGGAGGTGGGAGCTTATGGAAATTCTTTTCTAACTGCTGTCATTTTCTCAATGGAATAGGATGCAAAATCACTGGTTGAGACTGAGCATGGGCATGGAGAGTTGGGAGCTTGAGGAGGACAGGAAAGGTAGAAAAAGTCATGCAGAAGAGTGGGAGAGCACTGGACCATCACTGGTGATGTGATGCTAGGCAGCAGCAAGGGTGAACATAAGCCTGACTCTGCTTTTAACTATTGCACTATACTACCTCTTTTGATACTATTTTCCTCTCTCTTTCAGTTGTCCTATTTCTTAATCTCTTTTACACAGAAGAGACATAGAAATCTGTGGCTACCTCCTTTGTCCAAACTTAGAAATACTCGATCCCAATAGCAAATTAGTCGTTTAATAGCACTGTGATTTTGGGCTTACTAAACTTAAACCTGTTTCCTCTCTTATAAAACATATGGAATTTTATATATGACACTGTTGGAAAGTTAAAAAAATTACTTTGTTAAAAAGCTTTGTTTACTCTCAAATGCCATGCTGACATGAATCTTTTTCTTATGCTTTCGTCTAACGTCTATGTAATAATATATCTATAATATTTTATTTTATAATATATTTGCATAGATTGATTTCTTAATATTTTTGCCTCTATCATAATCTTGTATATAAACCAGGGCAGTTAATATCATCCCGATTATTTTGTAGAGAAGGTGATGGAGGTTTTCAGGTAGCTTGAGTGATTCACCAAAGTCACCCACTCCATTCTGGCTTCTGCGGAAACTCAGGGTAGCTGATTTACATTATAGAGACCTTGGTCACAGAACAAGAACAGATATATTAAAATAAGAAGAAAGAAAATTGACATTCAGAACCTTAACATTATTCCCCAGTGTTTCTATGACAATTTAAGTCTAATGACTTTTGAAGATTCTAGAGTTCAGGGACCTCTGCTTGAAGAACTGTCAGCAGCAAGAGCTAAAGATAGAGATTTTTAGGGCACTCAGAGGTCCCACACAGAGTAACAAAGAGAAAGAAAGAATTGCACAAAGGGGAATCAACTCCAGGTGATACGAGTGTTTTTTTGAACCATGTAAGTAATTGCAGACAAGCAAAGGAAGATATGAGTCTTTCTTTAGAAGACAGGATAGAGAAAAAGGGCTGTGATAATAGGCACTTCTTCAAACCTTGAATCTCATGTTTAAGTATGCACAACACATTTTAATTATCATCACTATTATACCATTCATCACCATGCTGCATTGTAATAAGAGGTAATAGGATGCATTGTCCCTTTCTTACATTCAACGTGTCAAGTACCATAAATAGGACAATTGACATAATTGCTATAAATCCCAGGGTGTGTATGTGTGTGGGTGGTAGTCGGGAAAATGATCACCCAACCTTCACTCACAATATTCCAGGATGAATTTACATAATTGGGTCTAAAAATGGTATGTCACCATTAAATGTATTCAGAGTCCTTGCCTCTGGCTCACCACCATTCTCATCCCTCTTTACTGGGGAGGAGGGGTTGCTAAATTTTTCACTATGTTCTTGTAAGGCCTCCCTTTTATTCTGTGGGTCTGTTGGAGACACAAAATAGGGCTGATGTTATTGGAAATGAGCTTATTAGTTGGTTAAAATAACTTCAGTTAATTATCTTTGGGTGAGGAAGGAGAATAAGAGATTTTGTATTTTCATGAGAAACATACAAATTGAAATCAAATAACCTCACCTAAAATATTTATATTTCAGAACACATCTTGACATATTGGAGGAATTAAAGCCAGAATCAGCCATCTGACAGGGATTTCAGGCACAGCTTATCTAGAAAAAACATTGCTAATTTGTTATACCTTCTTAACTTCTTTTAGAAAATCACCCCAAACAACCATAATGGGAGATGTAAGTGGTAGAAGTATTACCTTTCTCTCCCTTCAAAGAATGAAAAAGAAGGTGAAATTTTGAAAATTTTCATAATGGAGAGGATAACTGAAGCCACTGAGAGATGAGAGCCCCAGTAAATTCCCGAAGTCAATCCTGTTATCCCGTAAAGGCAGTCCAAACAGACCATTCTAATCTATAAAATGGTAGAGATTAGTCATAGGCACTCATAACTTGTGTTTTGCCTTTCACCAAGTGATTTCACCTCCTTTCCCTAATATTGATACCAGAACTACCTTTCCATGAAAATTATGTTAATACCCCATTAGGCTAAGATTTATCCTGTATTTCGTTCTCTCTTAAAGGGGGTCAGTGTTTCCTAAAGTGCACCATTTTGAATACATTTGGAACCCACAGTCTTATTCTTGCGCTCACTTTAATTCATTTTTTCATAAAGCATTTAGAGTGATTCTCTAAAAGTTTAGATGAATCCTGCCGTTCCCCTGCTTAATAAACTTTAATGTCTTCCCATTGCCATTAGGATAAAATCCAAACTTGGTAGCATGTTTTAAAAGGCTCTATTTGATTTGACTCCTGTCTAATGTACCAGCCTCATTGTTCATCTCCCTTCCTATCCCACCCGATACCCCAGACTCCTTCTTCCTCCCTCCTTCCTACTTAATGCTCTAGGGACATTAAATATACATATATATATTATATATAATATATATTACATATATATATATAACTGAATCACTTTGCTGTACACCTGAAGCTAACACAACATTGTAAATCAACTATACTTCAATTTAAAAAAACAGCTGAGTGGTTTCCCATTGAACACTGAAGAAAGTCCAAATTCCTTATCAAACTTCTCAAAGTATTATATAAACTGGACGTGTCTACCTCCTGGCTCTCTGAACTAATGTTGGATGTGGCTAGCTACTTCTCATCACTTAGGACTAAATTTAATTGTCACCTCCTCATCAAGGCCTTTGTGACTACTCTCCCCTGTTTACCTACTCGTTCTCCTCTCTTCTTGATCCTTTTTACTCCTTTAAAGCATACATTTTGTAATTTTTTCTGTCTACCCACCAAAATGTAAGCTCCCCTAGGGCAGGAGATATCTCTGACTTACTGACTGCTGTGTTCTGATAGTCTAGTCCAGTGCTTGACACAGAGTAAATGCTCAGTTAGTATTCACTGAATGAATAAATAACACATACTGCACATAAGATAATTACTTGTTTAATTGTTTTCCACCCAGATATACTCCTTGGGGCCAGAATCAGAGTAGACTAAATACAGTCTTGACACTATCTGGCAGATTGTGAATTTTTACTATTTCTTGACTAACTCAATCGCTTATAATATGAATCTTACCCATCTTTTTATCCTTACATTTAGATTATATAATAACCATCTGGTAAATATTTCCAGATGAATGAATAAATGAACATAGGTGGCTTTAAATCTCTGTGAGGATTAAAAAAAATAAGAAAGAGGGCACTGTTGAAAAATATGTTATGATGTCACACATTCTATATTTTCATCTTGGAAACTCTCAGTGCAGATAATCACAATTAAGGCTATCTAACTGGAATGAACATAGTTTCCAATATTTATTTTATCCAGCAACTCTTTTCATGTAAATTTGAAGTTATAACAAAGATGATTTGGAAAAGCTGTTGAAGTAAAAAGAACAAGGGACTTTTGAAGTAAGAAGATGGTGATTTAAATATTAGCTTTGCCAGTTACTGTGTGTAAGACTTTAAACAAGTTACTTGACCCCTCTTCACCTTACTTTTCTCATTTTTGCAATGGTCATAATGGTGCCTTTCTTTCAGGCTTATCATAATAATGTGATGATGTGTGTTAGTTGGTCCTTAGAACACAGCAGGCACTCAGTAAAAGTGTTTTCCACTTAATATTTCCCATCCAACTTTTTCTCATTGGAGGTGTAAGCATGGCATTGTTTTGTTGTTATTTTTGGTGTGTTCTTAACTACAGCCTTGGAAGAGATTTGGCTTTAACTTTGAGTTCCCTCGTTTGAGACAATTACCCTCACTCCGCAGAGTCAGGGATTATTTAATAGTTGATTTTGACCATACACGTATTAGCAGCACTCCAGAGATAATTCTTCAGTCTTCTTTGGAATTGCAGATGGCCAAAGAATCCTTCTGTGCCTTGGGAACTGAGTCATTCTTGGAGACATTGTGGAATGAAATGGCCATTTACTATCTAATATACACACACTATATGCTGATGGGGAAAACAGGATCCCTCCTAATATTTCTTTGTTCTTTATGGTTATTTGTAGCATTTTTTTTTTCAGTTTACTAGAAAGGAGGTCATCTTGATGATGTTTTTCAACATAATAATAGCTTACATTCATATGAGCTACTTCCATTTATCCCAATGACATTTATGAACCACCAATCATGTATCAGTCCCTAGGGATGTAAGAAGGATTTTGATGAGGAATCTGCTCTAAAAGAAATCATATAAAAGTAGGTGTCACATAAACAAGGATTCAGACCAGCTCCTGTTCATCTCTGTAAAGCAGATTAGATATATACCATGGACTACTTTTTTTTAAATTTTTTAATTAATTAATTATTTATTTATTTTAACATCTTTGAGTATAATTGCTTTACAATGCTGTGTTAGTTTCTGCTGTATAACAAAGTGAATCAGCTATATGTATACATACATCCCCATATCTCCTCCCTCTTGTGTCTCCCTCCCACCCTCCCTATCCCACCCTTCTAGGTGGTCACAAAGCACGGAGCTGATCTCCCTGTGCTATGCGGCTGCTTCCCACTAGCTATCTATTTTACATTTGGTAGTGTATATATGTCCATGCCATTCTCTCACTTCTTCCCAGCTTACCCTTCCCCCTCACCGTGTCCTCAAGTTATTCTCTATGTCTGCGTCTTTATTCCTGTCCTGCCCCTAGGTTCTTCAGAACGTTTTTTTGTTTGTTTGTTTGTTTGTTTTAAGATTCCATATATATGTGTTAGCATACGGTATTTGTTTTTCCCTTTCTGACTTACTTCACTCTGTAGTACAGTCTCTAGGTCCATCCACCTCACTGCAAATGACTCGATTTCATTTCTTTATATGGCTGAGTAATATTCCATTGTATATATGTACCACATCTTCTTTATCCATTCATCTGTCGATGGACACTTATGTTGCTTCCATGTCCTAGCTATTGTAAATAGAGCTGCAGTGAACATTGTGGTATATGACTCTTTTTGAATTATGGTTTTCTCAGGGTATATGCCCAGTAGTGGGATTGCTGGGTCATATGGTAGTTCTATTTTTAGTTTTTTAAGGAACCTCCATACTGTTCTCCATAGTGGCTGTATCAATTTACATTCCCACCAACAGTGCAGGAGGGTTCCTTTTTCTCCACATCCTCTCCAGCACTTATTGTTTGCAGATTTTTTGATGATGGCCATTCTGACTGGTGTGAGGTGATACCTCATTGTAGTTTGGATTTGCATTTCTCTAATGATTAGTGATGTTATGCATCCTTTCATATGTTTGTTGGCAATCTATATATCTTCTTTGGAGAAATGTCTATTTAGGTCTTCTGCCCAATTTTGGATTGGGTTGCTTGTTTTTTTGATATTGAGCTGCATAAGCTCCTTGTATATTTTGGAGATTAATCCTTTGTCAGTTGCTTCATTTGCAAATATGTTCTCCCATTCTGAGGGTTGTCTTTTCATCTTGTTTATGGTTTCCTTTGCTGTGCAAAAGCTTTTAAGTTTCATTAGGTCCCATTTGTTTATTTTTGTTTTTATTTCCATTTCTCTAGGAGGTGGGTCAAAAGGAATCTTGTTGTGATTTTTTCATGGCGTGTTCTGCCTATGTTTTCTTCTAAGAGTTTTATACTGTCTGGCCTTACATTTAGGTCTTTAATCCATTTTGAGGTTTTTTTTTGTATATGGTGTTAGGGAGTGTTCTAATTTCATTCTTTTACATGTAGCTGTCCAGTTTTCCCAGCACCACTTGTTGAAGAGGCTGTCTTTTCTCCGTTTTGTATTCTTGCCTCCTTTATCAAAGAAAAGGTGACCATATATGCGTGGGTTTATCTCTGGGCTTTCTATCCTGTTCCATTGATCTATATTTCTGTTTTTATGCCAGTACCATACTGCCTTAATTACTGTAGCTTTGTAGTATAGTCTGAAGTCTGGGAGCCTGATTCCTCCAGCTCCATTTTTCTTTCTCAAGATTGCTTCGGCTATTTGGGATCTATTGTGTTTCCATACAAATTGTGAAATGTTTTGTTCTAGTTCTGTGAAAAATGCCAGTGGTAGTTTGATAGGGATTGCATTGAATCTGTAGATTGCTTTGGGTAGTATAGTCATTTTCACAATGTTGATTCTTCCAATCCAAGAACGTGGTATATCTCTCCATCTGTTGGTATCATCTTTAATTTCTTTCATCAGTGTCTTATAATTTTCTGAATACAGGTCTTTTGTCTCCTTAGGTAGGTTTATTCCTAGGTATTTTATTCTTTTTATTGCAGTGGTAAATGGGAGTGTTTCCTTAAATTCTCTTTCAGATTTTTCATCATTAGTGTATAGGAATACAAGAGATAACTGTGCATTCATTTTGTATCCTGCTACTTTACCAAATTCATTGATTAACTCTACTAGCTTTCTGGTAGCATCTTTAGGATTCTCTATGTATAGTACCATGTCATCTGCAAACAGTGACAGTTTTACTTCTTCTTTCCCATTTTGGATTCCTTTTATTTCTTTTTCTTCTCCTATTGCTGTGGCTAAAACTTCCAAAACTATGCTGAATAATAGTGCTGAGAGTGGACAACCTTGTCTTGTTCCTGATCTTAGTAGAAATGGTTTCAGTTTTTCATCACTGAGAATGATGTTGACTGTGGGTTTCTCATACATGGCCTTTATTATGTTGAGGTAAGTTCCCTCTTTGCCTACTTTCTGGAGGGTTTTTATCATAAATGGGTGTTGAATTTTTTTGAAAGCTTTTTCTGCATCTATTGAGATGATCATATGGTTTTTCTCCTTCAATTTGTTAATATGGTTTATCACATTGATTGATTTGCATATATTGAAGAATCCTTGCATTCCTGGGATAAACCCACTTGGTCATGGTGTATGATCCTTTTAATGTACTATTGGATTCTGTTTGCTAATATTTTGTTAAGGATTTTTGCATCTATGTTCATCAGTGATACTGGCCTGTAGTTTTCTTTTTTTGTGGCATCTTTGTCTCGTTTTGGTAACGGGGTGATGGTGGCCTCGTAGAATGAGTTTGGGAGTGTTCCTTCCTCTGCTATATGTTGGAAGAGTTTGAGAAGGATGGGTGTTAGCTCTTCTCTAAATGTTTGATAGAATTCACCTGTGAAGCCATCTAGTCCTGGGCTTTTGTTTGTTGGAAGATTTTTAATCACAGTTTCAATTTCAGTGCTTGTGATTGGTCTGTTTGTATTTTCTATTTCTTCCTGGTTCATTCTCGGAAGGTTGTGGTTTTCTAAGAATTTGTCCATTTCTTCCAGGTTGTCCATTTTATTGGCATATAGCTGCTTGTAGGATCTCTCATGATCCTTTATATTTCTGCAGTGTCAGTTGTTCCTTCTCCTTTTTCATTTCTAATTCTATTGATTTGAGTCTTCTACCTTTTTTTCTTGATGCATCTGGCTAATGGTTTATCAATTTTGTTTATCTTCTCAAAGAGCGAGCTTTTAGTTTTATTGATCTTTGCTATCGTTTCCTTCATTTCTTTTTCATGTATTTCTGATCTGATCTTTATGATTTCTTTCCTTCTGCTAACTTTGGAGTTTTTTGTTCTTCTTTCTCTAATTGCTTTAGGTGTAAGGTTAGGTTGTTTATTTGAGATGTTTCTTGAGGTAAGATTGTTTGCTATAAACTTTCCTCTTAGAACTGCTTTTGCTGCATTCCATACGTTTTGGGTCATCGTGTTTTCATTGTCATTTGTCTCTAGGTATTTTTTGATTTCCTCTTTGATTTCTTCAGTGATCTCTTGGTTATTTAGTAGTGTATTGTTTAGCCTCCATGTGTTTCTATTTTTTACAGATTTTTTCCTGTAATTGATATCTAGTCTCATAGTGTTGTGGTCAGAAAAGATACTTGATATGATTTCAGTTTTCTTAAATTTACCAAGTCTTGAATGTGCATGGTCTCCATTTTAAAACCAAGAAAACTGAGCTACAGAATAGTTAAATAACTTATTCAAAGTAATTCATAGTTTGTGCTCTATAATGATTTCAATAATCAAATCTTACTGACCCAGACTAATAGGAGAAAATTACTCTAAAGAAATAAAACATTTAAACTTTCAGTTGTAAGATAAATAAGGCCTGAGTGTCTAATGTATAACATGCTGACTATAGTTGATAGTACTGAATTGTTACTGAAACTTGCTAAGAGAGTAGAACCTAAATGTTCTCACAAAAAAAAAAAGAGAGAGAGAGAGGTAATTATGTGAAGTGATGGATGTGCTAATTAACTTGTTGGTGGGAATTATTTTACAATGTATATGTATATCAAGTCATCATGTTGTACAATTTAAATACCTTACAATTTTATTTGTCAGTTATACCTTGATAAAACTGATAAGAATGTTTAAATAATAAAAAACAAAGCAATAGTTACAAGGGGTGTTCTTTTCTCTTTTCTCTATCAGTTAGCATAGTGATAATGTATCCGTAGTGTCATATTAAAAAAAATTAAACATCTAAACTGATGAGTCTTTTTAAGTAAATATATTTATTTTATTTCATTTGGAGACAATAGCACAAATTCATTCCTAGCAGTGCTTCCAAGGGAATAAAATAATTTTTAAGAAATAGACAGGATGTATGATTATCACAGTTCACAGTGTTTTTAAATGATTCTATTCCGGTTTTTAAAAGCATCCTAAATGCTTTGACCCTGGGGAAAAAAAGGTGTTTATTTTGTTAATGTATTCAATATGCTCTTCCTTTTGCCTATTTTTATAATTTTGTGTTTATGATAACCTTTGCCCTAGTGACATCAGATTGTTATATTTTCCAGAATAATGAGTGTTCTTTACTATGACTTGAATCACTTTATCTCCTAAAACCCCCAGGAAAGAATACTTCTTCTCCAAGTCTCTGAGCAGATAGCAAATCCTCCCCTGCCTTTTTCAGATAGAATTAATTGGAAACTCATTTATGATCTCACAACACTACATAAATATTTCTACTACAGCAGTTTACATTTTACTCCATGATACTGCAATTATTTCCACTGTATCTGCATTAAATATATACCCCCTGACTTATTCATCATCATCATCATCATTGACAAAATAATAAAAATAGTAACTATGATATGTTAAGTGCTTGTTACATGATTGTATTGCAGACTTTAAAAGAATTACCCTTCTGCAAACGATAAATGCTGGAGAGGGTGTGGAGAAAAGGGAACCCTCTCACTTTGGAGAACAGTATGGAGGTGCCTTAAAAAACTAAAAATAGAACTACCATACGACCCAGCAATCCCACTACTGGGCATATACCCTGAGAAAACCATAATTCAAAAAGTGTCACGTACCACAATGTTCATTGCAGCTCTGTTTACAATAGCCAGTGCATGGAAGCAACCTAAGTGTCCATCGACAGATGAATGGATAAAGAAGATGTGGCACATATATACAATGGAATATTACTCAGCCATAAAAAGAAATGAAATTGAGTTATTTGTAGTGAGGTGGATGGACCTAGAGGCTGTCGTACAGAGTGAAGTAAGTCAGAAAGAAAAAACAAATACCGTATGCTAACACATATATATGGAATCTAAAAAAAAAAATGGTCATGAGGAAACTAGGGGCAGGACGGGAATAAAGACGCAGACCTACTAGAGAATGGACTTGAGGACACGGGGAGGGGGAAGGGTAAGCTGGGGCAAAGTGTGACAGTAGCATGGACATACATACACTACCAAAAGTAAAACCGGTAACTAGTGGGAAGCAGCCGCATAGCACAGGGAGATCAGCTCGGTGCTTTGTGACCACCTAGAGGGGTGGGATAGGGAGGATGGGAGGAAGGGAGACGCAAGAGGGAAGAGATATGGAGATATATGTATATGTATAGTTGATTCACTTTGTTATAAAGCAGAAACTAACACACCATTGTAAAGCAATTATACTCCAATAAAGATGTTAAAAAAAAAAAAGAATTATCTTAACAACTCAGTCATTATTATATCCATTTTATAAATGAAAAAACTGAGATTTAGCCAAGGTCACATGAAGGTGAACATAACAGTTACAGGATTTAAATACCAGTAAGCCTGACCTTATAACCTAGAGAGTCTTTAATTTCCACATCAGAGTCTAGCTCAATGTTAGACAGTCAGGCTTTTACCAAATATTTTTTTGAATTGCATTAAAAATTAAACTCAGAGATCATATAGGGGAGAACTTTGGTCTAACCATTGTCAAATAAGTACACATTGCAAATTAGTGAGGTCCAGATTAATGAGGCCTAGGCAGAGTTCTCGTGGTGCTGTTAGCAGATGCTATTATGATCTATTATTACAGCTAATAATAATCATAATTATAGTCTGAACTATGTCTGTTGGTTACATAATTTTTCCTGACTCAGTCCAGAGCACTAAACCTGACAAAAATATGGTGTTATCTGTTGCTTGTAGTTGCAAATATTATAGACCTATGGAATAGTTGAGGGAAAGCTAAAAATCTTGTATCCAACTCTATTTTCGGTGACCTAAAATGGAATAAAAACGATACAGAAGATGTCATTTTAGTAAATGTTGAACCATCCCTTAGGGTCATGCTATCTAGAGGAAGACAAATTTACATTTATTAAGCACCTACTATGTGCTAAATGATTTATCTCATTAATAAGTAAATATCTCTTAATTCTCGAAGATTAGGAGGGCTAGCAATTATTATTCTTAAGGTATAAAAGGAAGAAACTGGGACTTAAAAGTAAACAGATGTAAGATCAGCTGGGAGAAGATAGAAAACAGGTGAGGAATCTTGGCAGTAGAACACTGCAGTGACCTGGATCAGAGAGTCCATCCTTGCCCCTCTTTATAGGAGAGCAGAGTAACATCACGGGGACAGATCTTTGGACTGTGAATGACAGAGCCTGGTTTACTAGTGGGTGGGATCACTGTGGGTCCCAAAGTGGGCTGCTCTCTTTTGCCTTTCTGGGACCAAGATTCAAGTATTTGATGTTTAGTTACCATTTTCCATATCCTTATACTCACACACTCTAAGGTGTTCTACTCTTTGGGTGACTGCCAGTGGTGGAAAAAATATATACTTGGGAGGAGGGGGAGACAATATTTTGAACTTGAAGTTAAGTGATATGTTATTGCTGTTTACAAGAGAGTTCTGCATTGAGGATTACTAATTACTGAGGCTAATAATTACATTGTTTGTCAACTTCCCATTTTGTACACATATACACATCTATACATCTATGCTTTGGGATTATTATGTAAAGAGGTTACTAGTTTAAAAACCAAATGCAAGTTCCTGGATCCTCCAGCAAAATAACATTCAGTAGTACAGTAAACTTCACTTCATCCTCTAACTCTTTGATCTTCTTCTCTACCAAAAATACCACACTCTAGTGAGGCCAAACTACCTACTCTTCTCTTCCAATAATAATATTCACAACAACAGCAACAACTTACTTTTATTTAGCGAGTTACTCTTATGTATACTCATTCAGTTTTCAAAAGCCTATTTAGATGAGGGATTATTATATCTTCTAAGGAATGAAGAAGTTGCTTTAGAAATGTGTTAGTTGGAATTCTTTTGGTTGCAAGAGGCAGGAGCTCAACTTGTGCTAACTTTGGTAAAATGGAGGATTTATTGGAAAGACCCCTCAGATTCCAAGAAAAGTATGGACACATATCCACAAGGAAGAGATAGATAAATTTAGGTTTCAGAATCAGCACAAGTCAGGGACTTCACTGCCACTAGGACTCTCTCTATATACTTCTTGTTTCTGCTTCTTTCCGTATATTATATTTATTCTCTGTCATTGCAGAACACCTTCTTCAATACTGCAAAAACATAGGTGCTGACAGCTCTCTCATTTTACATCTTGAAATTCATATCACAAAAGGAAGACAAACTGTCTTTTCTTAATGCAGTTTGAATATAAGTTCCCTGAAGAGGACTCTGGTTAGCCCAGCTTGGGTCAGGTGCTCATCTCTCTAACAGTCAACATGGCCAATAGTTGAAAGATTGAATACAACTTTTAAGGGTATGGCAGACTCTGTGCAGACATATAGTTTGAATGGGAGAAGAAACCAACCCTACAAGAAGGGGAGGGTTGCTAGTTAGATAAAGTAATTGGTATCTGTTCCAAAAAAAGGTAGATGATTTGCCTTCAATACACATAATAAGTGGCAAATAAGAAGCTCAGATCTAAGGTTTTCTTTCAAAGTAAATGCATTCTCTTCTACTTTATACTTAGCATTCCCACCCAAAGAATCACCCCACCAACTGACTAGGCAGATCTCTCCAATTTGTCCTTCACGTGGTAGACTCATCCCAAGCCCATGCCATCATTTATTGTCGTCCCTCATACCTCTAAATTCTTCTCCAACTCCCACTTATTCTTCTTGGTCTCTGTATTTTTTAAGATGTCATCCAAGCAGACTCAGTCTATTAGGGGTCTTCCTCTCCTCCAATATCCTACAGCAAGTATATTTTATTTTACCCCTACCATTTTTTTTTTTTTTGATTTTTTGATATTAATTCAGATTCCCTAGTTTTGTGTTTTATGGATGCACCTTTTTTTTTTTTTTTTTCTTTCTCTAAGTCGATTATAAGCTTCTTGAAGTCAGGGAACATATCTTAAATGCTCATATTCATAACAGAATTTTTAGTATGAGTCTGGTAAGATTTGCAGAGTTAACAAAATTCAATTTAACAAGTATTCATTTACTATGAGCAAGTCATTGTTCTAAGCACTAAACTGCTTGCTTTTTGTTTGTTTGTTTTTTACAATTTTTCAATAGCTTGTGATCAATTATGATCTACTCATCTCTCCATAGTTCTCTCCCAACTCTCTTCTTTCTGCCTGACTTGCACACTCTGACCTAGTCACGCCAAATTGCTTATTAGTTTGTGAAGATGCAGTGCTTGAAGCTTTCAAGTAATGGGTATTCATTTTCCTCTGTCTGAATTGTTTGTCATTTCATCTTAAAGTTAACACTAACCTTAATCAACCCCACAAAATCAGATCAGGGGTCTTTCCCCTAGAAAGCTTCACTGATCACCGCTTTGGTACACAGTACACTCCCATTATGCTATGTATGTATAGATACATGTCACTTCCCACACTTTTGCTGTTACTATTTGAGAAAGAGTGACTATAGAAAAAAGGGATCATTTTCCTGGCATGTGTACAAATTGGGCAAGGAAATAGCAGCCAGCTGCAGATATGCCCAGAATGCTCTCAGCTACCATCTCATAATTGAAAAGTGTCACTCTGAGGGGAAATAGCCACTCAAGGCGGCGGTGGTAGCAGACTGGTATTTGTCAAACTGTATCTTGCTATTTTTCAGACTAGTTCCTGCTGAACTTTTCCCCTTCCTTCTGACTGCTTCTCTGCTGCTTACCAGCACCATGGGGCATCAGTGAGGCTACTTTGTTATTGAAATATGTTGGCTGGGCTTTCTTCCTGTTTGCCTTCTGTTTCATGAGGGGAGAAAAAAAGTGGTCTTGGAGTAGAGACCAAAGAATTTGATCCAATTGAAATATTTCCAAGATAGCAATAATTTGTTTGAAAGCACAGAGAAACATGTATTTTATTTTTAATAACAACCTGTAATATAAATTTTTTTCTGATTTTTGTTTGTTTGTTTGTTTATAGCCCTGGTGATAGAGGTTATTACAACCATCTGGTTGAAATAGGTGAGGGAGGCTGGGATAATCAAGCCAATAAGAAGCCCAGAACTTTGTGATTTTAGTACTTCAAAGCCCAAGTATGCTATATACATCTTCCCACATAATTTTCAATTAGGAAAGACTGTTGTCTGATTTTCTTGGAATCAGTTTTGACTTTCTGTCTCTCACATATTACCCAGAAATGTAATAGTGGTCTCTTTGGTGCTCCTAACCAAAGCCAGCAGACCTGGATTTGAGTCCTGCTCCTTTCCTTCCTAGGTGGACGACCTTAAGTAAATTCTTTAATGTTTCTGATTTCTCATTTTCTCATTCTTAAAATGATACGTAGCTCACAGGGAAGCCAACAATATTTATTATAGGGGATTGCTCAAATTATCAGATGAAATGATGAATATTAAAATGTTTAGTAAGACCAAGTGTTAAACAAAGAGTTTTAAGATGCTTTTGTTCATTGTTGTTCAGTTTTTTCATTTAATCGTAGAAGCTACTTACTCCAAGTTATATGTTTATTTAGGACCAGAGAGACAACTTCTAGCCAAATGCTCATCCTGCTCTCAGTTCCCATAGTTTATATACTGTTCCTCATTGTTCCTCCATAGTAGATATTTGGCTGTAGTCAAAATGATTGCCTTACCAAACACTGCAAATCTTATGAATCCCTCTACCTCTAATATTTGTTCATACAATTTGTGCCTCCTGCTGTGCCCTCTTTATTTTCTTTTACCTAAATCACATTAATCTTTACACATCTAGGCAAACTCCACCCATACTCATCATCTTTTATTTTCTCTCATAGTGCCTCCTGATTTTTCTCCTGCCACAGCTCCAACTTAATCGTTTCCTAAGCATTTGTAATATATACTGGTGGACTTAGTGGCTTGTTCTTTTGTATTGTTACTTATCTTTGCATATATCCATGCCTTACATCTTCAACCAAATGGAGCTTTGTGAGCCAGGTCAGTGTTAGTCATTCAGTTCTTTGTATATTATAGAAGCCAAACGATGATGATGATGATGATGATAATGATGATGAAGGTGACAAAGATGATGGTGATGATGCTAATGATGATGGTGGTGGTGGTAATGACAATGATGACTCTGTTGCTAATAGTGATTATTATGATGACTATAAAGCCTGCCAGTTCTAGGTCATGGGTTGTAATGGACCAGTATAAATCAGAGAAGCCCAGATTATAGTCACAGAAAGGATAGATGGAAAATTGGGTAGTTAATGTAGAAAGAGGGAGTGTGTAGAGAATTCAGATAGTGCATTTAAATTCAGATAGTGGTGTATCCCAATGATCTCTGTATAAAGGATGTCTAAAATGTTGCATCAGAGACTGGCAGAAGAGAGAAGTCAGAAGGACCAAGCTGAAGAGGGGCTGGGTGCATTAACCTGATTATTGAAGAGGATCCCCACAATGAATCTGGAATGAGAAGTTGTGTAGCCCTAGATAGCATCTCTTAGCCTCAAGGTGATAAGCTTGGATTTGGGAAATAAATAGGACTATGTCAGATCTTAGTTTTGCCTGTTACCAACCATGTGACCTTAGTTACTTATGTGTTTCTTCTGTTTAATGTGGTAATATGTCTCAGAATTGCTGTACAGATTAAAAGAATGAATGATTGTAAAGTGCTTCACAAGGTGCTTGTCACATTGTAAATTTTAAATTCTTATAGACAAATATAATAAATAATTCAGTGGATAAGGCAGCATAATGAGATCCTACAGCTGGTGCTCTAGAGAGACAGGAGGCAGAGCCTCTTTTTAGAGGGATCGATTGATCTGTAGTAGGATGATCAGGAACTGGGAGGAAGAAGTCCTAATCACTAACCAGTGTCTAGCAGGATGTTGGGAGTGATAATTGAATGGGCTGAGGCAGAAAATAGCAATTCAGATGCATCATTGAATTGGAATGCCAGACAGGGAGACTGAGGCAGAATCCCAGGCATACAAGTGAAATTAAGACAGCAGGGAAAAATCAGAAAAACATATTGTGCACAGAGGTTTTGGGAGTGTGTCCTAAGTGCCAGATACCAGGTGGATATTTAAGGCAGCAGAATTCATTCTGTGGTACACACTCTGGTGGACCTGAGGCTAGTATGCCATCTGCCTTAGTCAGGCTGGCTCAAGAACCAGAAAAGGCCAAATTTACAAATGAAAGGTAGCCATGATTCCAACTGCAGTGCCCCAAGGAAAATGGGGTTGTCTAGCCAAATGAAGAGAATCATCCAGCTGTGTAGTGGAAATAGCAAGGTAAGTCTGTGCCCTGAGGTATGGTCCAGGTATAAAGGTCCTGGAAGAAGGGAATGCAAAAATATACCATGGATGATGCACAGAGACTCACTAAGTAGGTCCTAGAGTCATATGTCAAATTATGATACTTATTATCATGTGACCTTGAGAAAGTAGTGTTGGCCTTCTAGACCCACTTTGTTTTTACCTATAATACTAACAATGATAACTGCCATTTATTGAGCAATGACCAAGTGCCAAGCTTACGCTATTAAGCATCTTATATGCGCTATTTCATTTCAACCCCATAACAACTTATAAAAGAGAAAACTTTACTTTGTCAATCCTCAGGTGAGGCCAGTGAGGGTTAGAGAAGATGCGTCCATGAAGGAGGGTCACACAGCTTGGAAGGCTGGAGCCTGGATTTCAATCTGGGACTGTTTGACAGCAGATCTTGAGATCTTAATTACTACCCTATACAGCAGAATCAACTTTGTATGATTTTTCTTTCTGTATTAAAAATGCCTACTGACATCTCACATGGAGTAGGTCTTCAGGGTGTTTTTGTTGCGTGAGCTGAAAAAAATTACATATTTAGGCCTAGAACCAAGGTTTGAATTGCAGACACCGGTAAATGTTGTCAGGTCTGTACACTTGTTCAACTATGATCTGAGTACTTTCTGTAGGTTGCTGCTCTTTTCCCTCTGTACCAGGGTTTCTCAACAGTAATGTCATTGACATATAAATTCTTTATTGTGGGGACACTGCCCCGTGCATTGTAGGGTTTTTAGTAACATTCCTGACTTCTACCTTCTAGATGACAGCACCCCCCCCACCTCCAGTTATGACAATAAAAAAATGTCTCCCTACATTGTCAAATGTTCCCCAGGGCCAACAGTTCCCCAGGTTGAGAATAACTGTTCCTAATTTATAACTCTCCCTATAGTGTCAGGATGGAAGGCGGGCTAAGCAGGCTTCTCTTAAGGGAGAGTCTGGCACTATAGGGGTGAGTGGTCTGTTATCACAGTGTAAAGAGAGTGCCAGGTCCTTTGAGAACTCGGTGCTGCTCTAGCTTTAATACTGTTGACAGTAGGATGGAACCTGGTTAGCTTGATATGAGTTCAAATCCAGCCTCACCATTTTCCAACTCTGCGAACTTGGCCATCTTTCTTAACCTCTCAGAGCCTCAGTTTTCTCACCTGTAAGATAAGGATAACAACAGGATTTATCTCAAGAAGTAATGTAAATTGGAGACATTGATGGGATTGATCTCATAAAGATAGGATAATGTCATTTTAGTTAAGCATAGTATTAAAAAAGAATAAGCTGAGTGAATGTAAACTATTATTCTTAACAATGCCTGGCCTTATTCTATAAACTGTTGGATTTTCTTCCTGCCAACAGGTCTGCAGATGTCACTTGACAGTAAGCTGTTTTGAATGGGGCCTTGTCTCGACTACTTACTGCTGAGTCTCCTACACCTAGGGCAGTGCCTGGAACATAATAAGTGCTCAGTAAATATTTGATGAATTAATAAATGAATAGAATAACGAAGAGCAAGTTAAAGCAATATTCTAAAAGGCTCAAATGCTGTCAGTGTCATTAAGCCTTCATTATTTCAAGAACATTGGCCGTGGTGCAAGCAGTTGTCACTGAGCATAATGGGAGGGAAAATAACACATATTTCAAGGAGTAAGAAAAGATGGAATCCATATACCAGTTAGCTTTCTAAACTAGCTAAAAGGTAACTTGAATTTGAACTTTGATTTATCTAGCCTTCTTCTTACCTGAACACAATGCAGACCTTAATTGAAACGTACACCACCAGGAACAGAGGAATAATGAGCTGCTTAATGAAATGTCACTCCGTGAAACAGAGCAGTGGTGGTCCCATGAAGGATACCTTTCTCCTCTGGGCAGAATGGGCTCAGCTGTATCGACCAAGAGAGGGGAACTAACAAAGTGATGGGGGGCATAGACAGGAAAGGAATGACTCCATCGATGAGGATTTGAGCAGGATTTGTAGGGAAGATGGCCTCTGACCTGGGCTTTCACCAGGGTTGAGAGAAGGATTCATACAGGTAGGAGTAGAGAGACAGCCCAGTGACTACATTCACGTATTTACAACACACAAAGATTATAAATCATACATCTACAATCCACTTCTTAGGTATATGGTATTATTTTTATTTTACTTTATATTTAACCTCTTTTTAAACTCTAGTTTACTTATCTAACAGATGGGGAAGATAATACAATATCCTTCATAAGATCATCGTAAGCATTACATGAAATAAATGCATAAAATCATTTGGCGTGGTTCCTGGCACACAATAAGTACAAAATACAAGCGGCTGTTTTTATTGATGTTATTATTATACTTGAGTTTGCATCCCAGGGGACAAAGCAGCATAAACTGGGGGTGTAAAGGAGCTATAACTGCAAAAGTTAGAAGCCAGCTCTGTTTTTGAGAAAATGCAAAGGGAGGCTTGGATGGAAAAGTAGGTATGAATCAGCTTGATGAGGACCTAGAATGTGGTTCTTAAGATTTGGGGCTTTAATGACAAGAGTGAGAAAACAATATTTTTGTTTTCTGTCAGTCAGATGGCTTATTTAAACATGAAGTAGGCTTTCAGTCCTCGTAAATTGATTCATACAGGTGACCTGGCTCAAATTCTCTGAGAAAGAAATGTTGCTTATGGCAGGATTTATTCCCTAGCCAATCTTCTCCATTTTCCTGCCAAAATGAGGACCTCTTTCATTGTGTGATGGAGAGAGAATGCTGCGTGTAATTAGAGGAAGTGAGTGGAGAGGAAGAGAAGGGGGTGGTGAGCACACCACAGTGCTGGCAGAAGTCTCCCAGGAACAGAAGGTGATGCGTTGTGACAGATGCCTTTGTTATGCTGTTTGTTCAACACTGCATGGCTACATTTCACAACATTTTCGAATCTGCCCCTGCCTTCCCTGGGCATTTGGCAGCAGGGAATGAAAACTCTCGGGGCTGGGGACAGGGAGTTAGGGGATGGGGAGTGTAGGGCAAGGAGGGGCTAGAAATAGGGATGTGAGATTCACAGTTCAGAGTCCCTTCACCTACGTGTACCACTCTCAAACACTGCCTACTCTGGGGGCTGAGAGTCATTGCTTAAGAGGTATATTCATTGTGTCCAATTAAATTCAAATCAAATGAATATTTGAACGCTGGCCTTGTGCCTAACTCCGCCAGGCTCTGGGGACACAAATAGGATAAAACACTATCCCTGCTCTCAAGAGATTCACACTCCAGTGGAGACAATTAGGCAGACACATACCACACAGACACATGCACAAACAGACACACACACATACATAACCCAACCCAGAAAGTAAGGTGCAAAGAGATTTTAAAAGAGCCAGAATTTATTCAGGTTTGAAGAAAAGGAGTATAGCAGCATGGTTACTACAGGCCACGTTCTCTCATAATAATCTAATTACAGTAGAAACAAATTATTAAAATTTGACTAAAATATCTTAACCACTTGAACACTAAGTAAGTTAAATTTGTATAACCTTTGGATCAAAGAGGAAATCAGAAGTCAAACTACAAACCATCTAGGAAGCAATACAAAGCATAGCAGGGAAAGTCCTAGTCACAAATGCCTTCACAATTAAAGAAGACAGTAAAAACAAAAAGACGGTTCTCATCTAGAGGAATTAAGGGGAAAAAAAGAAGTAAAAAATAAAATCACAGAAACTCTGTACAGGGAATTAGTAAAGATAAAACCTGAAATTAATGAAGTAGAATACAAAATTGGTTGAAAAATAGATGTTAATTGAAAAGGCAAGTGCAACTGGAAGCCTTCTTGTTAGTTTAATTAAGAATAAAACAGAGGGATCAAAATATATTTAAAAATTTAAAATATTAAGGTGGTATAACAAATACAAATGTGATAAAGGGATCAATGCATACATTTTGTGGTAAAATTTTGTAAACCTAGAGCAAAAGGATTATTTCCTAGGAATCTGTAAATCATTATAATTGACCTCAAAGAAATAGAAAATGTGAATAAATCAAGTCTAGTAAAAGAGACAGGACATGTGATTAAGTAGCTACCATTAAAATAGACACCAGAAAAAACAGGTTCACAACTGAGTCTATCTAACCCTTAAAAAATTTTTCAGTACTCCTTAAAATATGCTACTCCCTGGAAAATACATTATCTCAACTTTATTTTATGAAGCCACTAGGGCTTTAAAGGCAAAATCTGGTCTAGTGCTAATTAGGAAATTGTGGACTAATACACACGCGTGCACACACACACACACACACACACACACACACAATATCAAGCAGTGAAGCCAAAAAGAGAGTAACAGATTTATACCTAGAATCAAGCTAACAAATAAAAGGGTAAAAATCATATGATTGTATCAATATATGCTGAAAAGGCATTAGATAAAAATTAGAAACCTTACTAAAGTTAACATAAAATAAAGGGACTTAGATTTTGTAAAGACTAGCATCAAAACCCTATAGCCCATATGGTCCTAAAGGGTAAAATACAAAACTATTTATCTTAAAGTAACATGTCAGGCAAGAATAATTAGTATTGTCATTATTCACATTTTCTTAAATGCTCTGGCTGATTCAGTAGGAAAAGAAGTCAAGATAATTGGTTAACAATAAGAGGTTAGAGTGGGAAAAACATACAATAGAATCAATAAGAAAATTGGGTAAGGTGAGAGATAAAATATTTAAGAGTCAATATACTTTCTCTGAGCTTACAATAAGCACCACTTAGAAAGGAGAAAATCTCCATCAACATCAGATACAAAAAAGAAACATAATTTAAAAATAATTTTAACCATGAGAATCACAGTATCTACATAAAACTGTAAAATCAAAATATTAATAATTTAATTAAAATTTAATTTTAAGTAGTATTTTAACTAATTATATTTTAATTTATATTTTTTTAAAGTATGCAGTTCCACTTGGAAACCCAACAGGGATTTTAAAATAAAATTACAGAATTTTAAAGGTTATCAAGTAAAAGAGATGGCAAAAGAGAGCCACAAGTTTGTGTATAAGAGTTCCAGAGAAGGGGAAATTGTTTAACAGATCTCAGAACATACTGTAAAACCAATGTAATCAAATAGATCTGGTGTTGTGTATAGAACAAGAAAGATGGAATGTGACCTCTGGAAGAGAGATGGAATGTGAGCTCCAGGAGAGCAGGGGTCATTTTATTATTTTTGATTCACTTGTATATTCCAAGCACATAGAAAAGTACCAAAGAAATATTGGCTGAATTAATTTATGAAATAGATCAGAGAATTTATATAAAGAACCTAGCAATGGATACCAATATATGTGATTTATGAGAATTAAAAGGCATTTTATTCAAATATAAATACAAATCCTAAGTGTACAACTTGAGGAATTTTCATAAATAAAATCACTCTTGTTAGCACTCTATTTCTGTGAGTGCATGTTTAGTATGTATATCTACATCTATACAGAAGTCCCATTTGTGTACTTTACCAAGATCTAACCCCCCCTTCTCCAAAAATAATCTCTCTTGACTCTAAAACTATAGGTTTTCTCATAGGAAGTCTTCAGATGATATTAATTTTTGGTTGAAATTATTATTATTACTGTTGTTGCTGTTGTTGTTTTTTTCGCTACTCGGCTCAAAGCATCCTTGGGATATAGGCCAAATAATCACAATCTTCACAAGAATAGCAAGTAGATTTTGGATATTTACTATGAGTTAAGCACTTTATATTCATTTTCTTATTTGAGTTACACAAAACCATATTGAATAAATACTATTATTTTGTTTAAAAAATGTATGATTTGAGGCTTAGAGAGATGACGTAGTTGCCCAAAGACATCCAGCCAGAAGGCAGTACAGCCAGGACTCTAACCCATTTTGGTGTGATCATTCCATAGCCTGATATGTCTACACTACAAGTTGCTGCTAGGATTAAATCAGATAATGCTTATAAAGTGTTTAACACATAACCTGTTCTGAAATATGGCTTAATAAATATGTAATCATAATAGTAATGACAAAGTCATTCAGTCTTCACAATGATGTTACCAGGTAGGTGTATTAACCCCAGGTTTGCAGACAGGAAAAAAAATGAGGCTCAAGGAGGTTAAGTCTCCTGCTCAGTTCACACAACTTCATGGGAAAGGCAGAGTCAATCCCAGCAGACCTGGGTTCACTATAATGACGGTGTGGCCTTGGGCAATCCGTCTAACCTCTCTGTGCCTTGGCTGAATAATCAGTACTTTTGAGAGCTATAGTCTCTGCTCTCAGTAGACAGGGGGAATGTGAAAGAAAGGTGAAAGAACTTTGAAATGAGAACATCTGTGTCACTGTGTGACACACACAGGTGACTGTGTGTCACACTGTGTGTGACAGTCACTGTGTTACTGTATGTAAATTACACTGTGTGTAATATTGGTTTTCCTGTACTTATATTTCCTTCTTTGTAAAATAGGGGTAATACTGGTATTCCTTAGTTCAACATTTATTGAAACTCCATTGTTTATCTTCCTAGGGATACTGTATGGACTAAATACAGAAGTTCACAGAAAGCACTTCGCTTAGTTCCTGGCCCATGACATGTATCCTACAAGTGATCATCACTGTTGATTATTATTATTATTATTATTATTATTATCATCATCATCATCATCTAATCCATTACCAAAAATAAATTCCTAAAAGTCAGAGAGCTAGAGAGGGTTTCCTTAGAAGGTATTAAGTTTTCTGTCAGTGCCCAAATCCTGACAGAGACCATATGGGAATGGGGGGTGGTAGTCAGTAGCATAGGTTCAAGGATTAGGAGATCAGTTACACTACAGATTTTGAAGACTCCTTCTGATTGAAAGGTGCCATTGTACTGTGATGTTTAGACTCTTCTTAATATTGACCATGGTCGAAGTGAGTCACCTCTTTTTTTCTTATTATCGGTAAGTATGGAGTAGAACCATCAGGTGTCACCAAAGCAAACTGATAGGAAAATCACACATCCCCACATATGCCCTTAATTTCCTTCCTCCCTGGTTTTCTTTATCTTATATCCAACTCTCATAAGAAAAAATATATATATATTGTGCATGCTTAAGCTTGAATGCCGTCTTCTCTCCACAAAATTCCGTTATGAGATGAAGTTATGTTCCCTCGTGAACGTATTCATTTATTTACCCCATTGTCACCAAGCGTCTACTCTATGCCAGGTGCTGTGTGGGATACTGAGAATACAGAGATGAAGACAGCCTACCCTAATACAACTGTGGAGATTTGGCTCCAATGGGAGAGGCAAATAGACAAAAAAAATTCATGAACAACCAACTTTGCCTGCATGGAATACCATGCAGCAGTAAAAATGAATGGACTAAAATTATACTACCAACATTGCTACATCTCAAAAACTGAGTGAACAAAGGAAGTATGATGTTAGTACACTATATTATCTTACTATGGATTTTGTAAGTACAGGCACAGAATACTAGAAACCAAATTTAGACTGTGCTTACCTTAGGGTGAGAATGAGAATGAGAGGATTGGAATCTAGCAGAAGGATATGAGGGCTCCAACATTTTTCAGGAAATTTTATTTCTTACATTGGAAGGTGAGTATATGAAATATATGTAATTCTTAAAATATTCCTACAAAAAGATATTACAGGTTGCAAAGTGCTTTAAAGGGTACTGTGATATTAAATCAAAATCAGAAGTGCTTGATTTGGATGGGTGCATTCAACAGGAATGTCTTCCTGGTGACTCTGTGGAAATACCTTTCACTAGGAATTAACCAGGTAAAGCGTGGGAGTGAGGGGTAGAAAGGAAAAGAGCTCCACTAAATTTATCTATATTTTTTAATGTCTTTATTGTAGTATAATTGCTTTACATTGCTGTGTTACTTGCTGCTGTATAACAAAGTGAATCAGCTATACGTATACATATATCCCCATATCCCCACCCTTTTGCATCTCTCTCCCACCCTCCATATCCTACCCCTCTAGGTGGTCACAGAGCACCGAGCTGATCTCCCTGTGCTATGCGGCTGCTTCCCACTAGCTATCTATTTTATATTTTGTAGCGTATATATGTCAATGCCACTCTCTCACTTCATCTCAGCTTACTATTCCCACTCCCCATGTCCTCAAGTCCATTCTCTACATCTCCGTCTTTATTCCTGTCCTGCCCCTAGGTTCATCAGAACCATTTTTTTTTAGATTCCATATATATGTGTTAGCATATGGTATTTGTTTTTCTGACTTACTTCACTCTGTATGACAGCCTCTAGGCCCATCCACCTCACTACAAATAACTCAATTTCGTTCCTTTTTATGGCTGAGTAATATTCCATTGTATATGTGTGTCATATCTTCTTTATCCATTCATCTGTCAATGGACACTTAGGTTGCTTCCATGTCCTGGCTATTGTAAACAGAGCTGCAATGAACATTGTGGTACATGACTCTTTTTGAATTATGGTTTTCTCAGGGTATATGCCCAGTAGTGCGATAGCTGGTTCATATAGTAGTTCTATTTTTAGTTTTTTAAGGAACCTCCATACTGTTCTCCATAGTGGCTGTATCAATTTACATTCCCACCGACAGTGCAGGAGGGTTCCCTTTACTCCACACCCTCTCCAGCATTTATTGTTTGCAGATTTTTTGATGATGGTCATTCTGACCGGTGTGAGGTGATCCTCACTGTAGTTTTGATTTGCATTTCTCTAATGATTAGTGATGTTGAGCATCCTTTCATGTGTTTGTTGGCAGTCTGTATATCTTTGCTAGAGAAATGTCTATTTAGGTCTTCTGCCCAATTTTGGATTGGGTTGTTTGTTGTTTTGATATTGAGCTGCATGAGCTGCTTGTATATTTTGGAGATTAATCCTTTGTCAGCTGTTTCATCTGCAAATATTTTCTCCCATTCTGAGGGTTGTCTTTTCATCTTGTTTATGGTTTCCTGGGCTGTGCAAAAGCTTTTAAGTTTCATTAGGTGCCATTTGTTTATTTTTGTTTTTATTTCCATTTCTCTAGGAGGTGGGTCAAAAAGTATCTTGCTGTGATTTTTGTCATGGAGTGGAGTGTTCTGCCTATGTTTTCCTCTAAGAGTTTGATGGTGTCGGGCCTTACATTTAGGTCTTTAAACCATTTTGAGTTTATTTTTGTGTATGGTGTTAGGGACTGTTCTAATTTCATTCTTCTGCATGAAGCTGTCGAGTTTTCCCAGCAACACTTATTGAAGAGGCTGTCTTTTCTCCATTGTATATTCTTGCCTCCTTTATCACAGATAAGGTGACCATATGTATGTGAGTTTATCTCTGGGCTTTCTATCCTGTTCCATTGATCTATATTTCTGTTTTTGTGCCAGTACCATACTGTCTTGATTACTGTAGCCTTATAGTGTAGTCTGAAGTCCAGAAGCCTGATTCCTCGAGCTCCGTTTATCTTTCTCAATATTGCTTTGGCTATTCGGGGTCTTTTGTGTTTCCATACAAATTGTGAAATTTTTTGTTCTAGTTCTGTGAAAAATGCCAGTGGTAGTTTGATAGGGATTGCATTGAATCTGTAGATTGCTTTGGGTAGTATAGTCATTTTCACAATGTTGATTCTTCCAATCAAAGAACATGGTATAGCTCACCATCTGTTTGTATCATCTTTAATTTCTTTCATCAGTGTCTTATAGTTTTCTGCATACAGGTCTTTTGTCTCTTTAGGTAGGTTTATTCCTAGGTATTTTATTCTTTTTGTTGCAGTGGTGAATGGGAGTGTTTCCTTAATTTCTCTTTCAGATTTTTCATCATTAGTTTATAGGAATGCAAGAGTTTTCTGTGCATTAATTTTGTATCCTGCTACTTTACCAAATTCATTGATTAGCTCTACTACTTTTCTGGTAGAATCTTTAGGATTCTCTATGTATAGTATCATGTCATCTGCAAACAGTGACAGTTTTACATCTTCTTTTCCGATTAGAATTCTTTTATTTCTTTTTCTTCTCTGATTGCTGTGGCTAAAACTTCCAAAACTATGTTGAATAATAGTGGTGAGAGTGGACAGCCTTGTCTTGTTCCTGATCTTAGTGGAAATGGTTTCAGTTTTTCACCATTGAGAATGATGTTGGCTCTGAGTTTGTCATATATGGCCATTATTATGTAGAATTAGGTTCCTTCTATGCCTACATTCTGGAGAGTGTTTTTATCATAAATGGGTGTTGAATTTTGTCAAAAGCTTTTTCTGCATCTGTTGAGATTATCATATGGTTTTTATCCTTCAGTGTGTTAATATGTTGTATCACATAGATTGATTTCTGTATATTGAAGAATCCTTGCATTCCTGGGATAAACCCCACTTGATCATGGTGTATGATCCTTTTAATGTGAGGCTGGATTCTGTTTGCTAGTATTTTGTTGAGGATTTTTGCATCTATGTTCATCAGTGATATTGGCCTGTAATTTTCTTTTTGTGTGTGTGACATCTTTGTCTGGTTTTGGTATCAGGGTGATAGTGGCCTCACAGAGTGAGTTTGGGCATGCTCCTCCCTCTTCTGTATTTTGGAAGAGTTTGAGAAGGGTAGGTGTTAGCTCTTCTCTAAATGTTTGATAGAATTCACCTGTGAAGCCATCTGGTCCTGGGCTTTTGTTTGTTGGAAGATGTTTAATCACAGTTTCAATTTCAGTGCTTGTAATTGGTCTGTTCATATTTTCTATTTCTTCCTGGCTCAGTCTTGGAAGGTTGTGGTTTTCTAAGAATTTGTCCATTTCTTCCAGGTTGTTCATTTTATTGGCATATAGTTGCTTGTAGTAATCTCTCATGATCCTTTGTATTTCTGCAGTGTCAGTTGTTCCTTCTCCTTTTTCATTTCAAATTCTGTTGATTTCAGTCTTCTCCCATTTTTTCTTGATGAGTCTGGCTAATGGTTAATCAATTTTGTTTATCTTCTCAAAGAACCAGCTTTTAGATTTATTGACCTTTACTATTGTTTCCTTCATTTCTTTCTGATCTGATCTTTATGATTTCTTTCCTTTGGCCAACTTTGGGGTGTTTTTTGTCCTTCTTTCTCTAATTGCTTTAAGTGTAAGGTTAGGTTGTTTATTTGAGATGTTTCTTGTTTCTTGAGGTAGGATTGTATTGCTATAAACTTCCCTCTTAGAACTGCTTTTGCTGCATCCCATAGGTTTTGGGTCCTCATGTTTTCATTGTCATTTGTTTCTAGGTATTTTTTGATTTCCTCTTTGATTTCTTCAGTGATCTCATGGTTATTTACTAACGTATTGTTTAGCCTCCATGTATTTGTATTTTTTACAGTTTTTTTTCCTGTAGTTGACATCTAGTCTCATAGCGTTGTGGTCAGAAAAGATAGTTGATACGATTACAATTTTCTTAAATCTACCAAGGCTTGATTTGTGACCCAAGGTATGATCTATCCTGGTGAATGTTCCATGAGCATTTGAGAAGAAAATGTATTCTGTTGTTTTTGGATGGAATGTCCTTAAGTCCATCTTGTTTAATGTATCATTTAAAGCTTGTGTTTCCTTATTTATTTTCATTTTGGTTGATCTTCCATTGGTGAAAATGCTGTGTTAAAGTCTGTTAATATTATTGTGTTACTGTTGATTTCCCCTTTTATGGCTATTAGCATTTGCCTTATGTATTGAGGTGCTCCTATGTTGGGTGCATAAATATTTACAATTGTTATATCTTCTTCTTGGATTGATCTCTTGATCATCATGTAGTGTCCTTCTTTGTCTCTTGTAATAGTCTTTATTTTAAAGTCTATTTTGTCTGATATGAGAATTGTTACTCCAGCTTTCTTTTGATTTCCATTTGCATGGAATATCATTATCCATCTCCTCACTTTCAGTCTGTATGTGGCCCTAGGTCTGAAGTTGGTCTCTTTTAGACAGCACATATATGGGTCTTGTTTTTGTATCCATTCAGCCAGTCTGTGTCTTTTGATGGGAGCATTTAATCCATTTACATTTAAAGTAATTATCGATGTGTATGTTCCTATTCCCATTTTCCTAATTGTTTGGGTTTGTTATTGTAGGTGTTTTCCTTCTCTGTGTTTCCTGCCTAGAGAAGTTCCTGTAGCATTTGTTGTAAAGCTGGTTTGGTGGTGCTGAATTCTCTTAGCTTTTTCCTGTCTGTAAATGTTTTAATTTCTCCATCAAATCTGAATGAGATCCTTTCTGGGTTGAGTCATCTTGCTTGTAGGTTTTTCCCCTTTGTCACTTTAAATATGTCCTGCCACTCCCTTCTGGCTTGCAGAGTTTTTGCTGAAAGATCAGCTGTTAACATTATGCGGATTCCTTTGTATGGTATTTGTTGTTTTTCCCTTGCTGCTTTTAATATTTTTTCTTTGTATTTAATTTTTGATAGTTTGATTAATACATGTCTTGGTGTGTTTCTCCTTGGATTTATCTTGTATGGGACTCTGTGTGCTTCCTGCACTTGACTGACTATTTCCTTTCCCATATTAGGAAGTTTTCAACTATAATCTCTTGAAATATTTTCTCAGTCCCTTTCTTTTTCTCTTCTTCTTCTGGGACCCCTATAAATTGAATGTTGGTGCATTTAATGTTGTCCCAGAGGTCTCTGAGACTGTCCTCAATTCTTTTCATTCTTTTTTCTTTATTCTGCTCTGAGGTAGTTATTTCCACTATTTTATCTTCCAGGTCACTTTTCCGTTCTTCTGCTTCAGTTATTCTGCTATTGATTCCTTCTAGAGAATTTTTAATTTCATTTTGTGTTGTTCATCACTGTTTGTTTGCTCTTTAGTTCTTCTAGGCCCTTGTTAAATGTTTCTTGTATTTTCTCCATTCTATTTCCAAGATTTTGGAGCATCTTTACTATCATTACTCTGAATTCTTTTTTAGGTTGACTGCCTATTTCCCCTTCATTTTTTGGTCTGGTGGGTTTTTACCTTGCTCCTTCATCTGCTGCATATTTCTCTGTCTTCTCATTTTGCTTAACTGCTGTGTTTGGGGTCTCCTTTTCGCAGGCTGCAGGTTTGTAGTTTCTGTTGTTTTTGGTGTCTGCCCCCAGTGGGTAAGGTTGGTTCAGTGGGTTGTGTAGGCTTCCCGGTGGAGGGTCCTTGTGCCTGTGTTCTGGTGGATGAGGCTGGATCTTGTCTTTCTGGTGGTCAGGACCGCGTCTGGTGGTGTGTTTTGGGGTGTCTGTGAACTTATTATGATTTTAGGCAGCCTCTCTGCTAATGGGTGGGGTTTGTTCCTGTCTTGCTAGTTGTTTGGCACAGGGTGTCCAGCACTGGACCTTGCTGGTCATTGAGTGGAGCTGAGTCTTAGCGTTGAGATGGAGATCTCTGGGAGAATTCTCGCCTATTGATATTACGTGGGGCCAGGAGGTCTCTGGTGGTCCAAGAAGGAAGAGTCCTTCACTCGGCTCTCCCACCTCACAGGCTCAGGCCTGACATCCAGCCGGAGCACCAAGACCCTGTCAGTCACACGGCTGCAGCATCAGTCTGCCATAACGGTTGCTTTCTTTCTCTCTCAACAACTGAGCACAATAACATACACCCTCTTTCTCCTGGCTTCTGAATCCAAAGTCACACTGTTCCTGTTCAGTTTCTACCTATTTTTTATTAACCTCCTTGTTTGCATTTTGATATAAATTTCTAGCCTGAAACCTGATTCATCTCTTTAATTGAACAGGAAACCCATTAGGTGATTGAGTCTTATTTGCCTTTGTATTCATGAAAACACTGAGTAAAATCTTCCTTGAGTTGAATACCAATAAAAGCAGAGATCTAGGACCTTATGTAATATGAGGGTTACAGTTATGCTAAACATCGAATACATGTTTATTTTTTATTTACATTTCATTGGCAACTATTCCAAGCTTATAAGTTTTTCAAAAGGATTCTTGCTTGGCAATTCTCCACCCTATCTGTGTCACCTCATATTTGATCTGGAGTTCCAGCAAAGTAATGAAATATGTCTTTGGTTTGTGCCCTTTCCTCTGTGTGAAATATACCTTCTTCCTCATCCTTCACCTATCAAATTCACTCTATTCTTTAAGATCCTGCTCATATGCTTCTGCTTCTGTGAAATCTTTACTGATCAGTTCAGTACAAAGATGGAGTTCTCTCTTATAAACTCTTTGCAACTCTTGCCCTTGGCTTCCTGGATACAAATTGGTTAGCATAGTTCCTGGACCATTGTAGAGAACTGATACATTATAACCATTATCATTATTAAAGGATGTTCCCTGCCCTCAAATATGTATACCCCATCAGGAGAAATAGCAATGACACAGGTGCAGGACAATATAGTTTCATCCGGTTCTCTATGTCCCACAGCCTAACACATCAGTTTTGGGTACTCAGCAGCTGCTCAAATATCAAAGAATGAAATGAATAAAGAAATCTGTGAAATCACCAACATATGAATTGTATTTGTCTAGCCCATTGGAGATCTCAGCCTTGTGAGCATCCACCTTATACTCCAAGGGGTGGAGTTATTTATTGTTTGCATAGGATAGCTCTTTGACAAACGAACAAAAGTCTGAGCTGGCTTCATTAAGAAGGATGGATATAAAGCAGCAACACGTCTGTGCTGAGCCATTGAAAGTGAAATGGGATAATTGCTGTGGTTACAATGAGACTGATCAAGCTGAGAGAAACAAGTTTCAAATTGTTCCAATCAGTCCTCATCTACCAGAGTTATTAACAGTGCTCTACCCTGGTGTGACTGCATCTGCTAACTTGAGATAATGATTTATATCACAGTTTATGAAAGTTCCAATTTGTCCTAATTCAATAAGTGAAATCCAGCAAGGCAGGCAGGAGACATACATTGCACTATGACAAGAATCCCCATTTCCTCTCCTCTCCCCACCACCGTCAGACCACGATGGCTAAAGGTACAGCTGTTTGCCTAACACTTTCCTTTGTGGACCTAAGCCGAGGCAGGCAGAGTGGCAGGTTAGAGTTGAAGTTCTCAATCACACCCTGTGGCTGAAAAGAATGATTTGAACAAAATCCTCAAGGTAGAATTATACAGTTACAAGTGTCTCAGAGACCCCTGAGTCTAGGAATTCTTAATCTGGAAAACATAAGCCCTTAGGTTAGAAAGCAGTGATCTCATGAATGCTGCAGAAATGTGTATTTTTGTGTGTATATGTGTATTACATGTGTGCAATTTTTTTCTCCTGGGGAGAAAGTCCACAGCTTTCATTAGATCTCAAGTTGTTCTTGTGACCTAACAAAGTTATGAGCCATCGTCTGGTCTAGTCTACTAGAAAAATGAGAAAGCATAAAGTGGGATGTTAAGATAATTTCACTAAATCACTACTAGTGAGAATGAATTAGGAATAGATTACAGGAATCCCCAAGCCACCCGGACAGTAATGTGCACATTTGACCCCAGAACAAAATGGACTTCAATTTCTTGGACACCATTTTTCCCTCACCCAGTTCTCCCTGTCTATGGCTATGCTGTCCCCATTCAGGCAGCCATGTGTCTCTTTCACATTCAAATGTACCCTCTGGGAAAGGTCTATTGATAAGCATAGCAACAACATAATGCCATGGAAAGAACTCTATACTAGCTCTAGTTTCTGGTAGACTCAAGCACAGAGTGACACAAAGTACATATTTATTGAATGAACAAATGAGCTGAAAGTCATGAAACTTTGTCAGTGTACTTCATTGGCATTCATTTTGAGTATCTGAAAAATGAATATTGCTCTTTATAATGTCTCAGATTCCTTTGCTTCAGTATTCGATGATCATGGCAGCAATGTACTTGAGGTTTCATTTCCTAATGTTAAAGGAAAGATATGCCACTGTTAAAGAGATTCCTTGAGGGTCCTCTAAACAGGCCAGATTCTCAGCTCTGAAGATACAAAGGTAAGTTAAAAATGGATCTGTTCTTAAAGAACCTCACAGACTATGAAAAAGACCAATGTGTAGATAAAAGTCAGGAAGTCATTGATTGAGTGGAATGTTAAGATGGTATAGGGAGAGAAGATGTAATTCTGAGAGCAACAGTGGAGTTGAGAGAAAAGCATTAACTCAGTTATGAGAGTAAATAAGTATGAATTTGCCAGACAGAGAAGTAGGAAGGATAATCCATAAAACGAAAATGGCTCAAGCAAAGTCAAGACACTGTGAAAGTGCATGGTATATTTCTAGAATGGTGAATATTGTAGTATTAGTCAAGGATACTGCCTGGCATTTAATGAGAGCTCAATAAATATTTATTGAATTAATGAGGAAATAAATGATTAAATAATTATAATTATTAACAATGATAGCTAGCGTTTATTGAATTACTCTCAGTGTCAGACTTAATACTAAACGTTTTTCATGTATTATATCATTCAGTTTCCCACAACAGTCATATGAGATAAACACTGTTATGATTCCCATTTATAAGTGAATTTATTGAGCTCAGAGAGGCAGAGGAATTTGTCCAAGGTCACACAGCCAGTATCAAGGCCAGAAGTTGGTTATGGTATGGCTTCATGACTTTAAATTCTATGTACTTCATTATTTCACTATAAAGTATAGGATGTGTTGGAAAAGAGGAGTGGGATAAGGAATATCTGGAAAGATACATTATGGACATATTGTGAAAGAAGTTGAATGCCATACTATGGAATTTGGATTTTACTCTGTTAACAAAGGAATGCCATCTAGAGTTTTCGAAGCATGAGTGAAGCAGGTTCTAAGCTGTGTTTTAGAAAGACAGCTGGAGGGTTGTGAGACATAGATTGAAATGTCAGAAGTCTATATGGTGCAGAACCATTTGAGAGACACATAAATAAATCATCTTCCACACATTATTCTGTACCCTGCCTTTATTTTAGTAAACAATACAGCCTACACATAGTTCCACATCAACACATCTACATCTACCTCAGTCATCATTTTGGGGGGATAAAATGATTTTTTATTACAAACAATTTTAAGTATAAAAAGTATAGAAAATAAAATCCTAACCCCATGTGCCCGTCATGTACTTTCCATGGTTATCAAGTCACGGTCAACTTTTTGAAGTTTTACCCACCACTTTCCCACTTTATTTTGAAGCAAATTTTATCCCTGAATTTATATAATTTATAATATTTCTATATATTTTTTTAAAAATACATTATTACATTTGGTAAACATAACTTTAAGTCTTTAATGTAATCCAATATCTAGTTCAGTGTTCAAATGTCCCTACCTCAATAATTTTTAACACCTAGGGATGGTTATACCATATTTCATGTATCCAACCCTTCTTAATGGCTATTTATGGTGTTTACAATGCCTCAGTGCTCAAAAGAGATAACTCTGTACATACTAAGTGAAGTAAGTCAGAAAGACAAAGACAAATACCATATGATATCACTTACATGTGGAACCTAAAAGATGACACAAATGAACCTATCTATGAAACAGAAACAAAATCAAGGACATAGAGAATAGACTGGTGGTTGCCAAGGGGGAGGGGATTGGGAGAGGGTAGGAGTGGGAGTTTGGGTTTAGCACGTGCAAACTGATATATATAGAATGGATAAACAACAAGGTCCTACTGTATAGCAGAGGGAACTATATTCAATATCCTGTGATAAACCATAATGGGAAAGAATATGAAAAAGAATGCCCATATATGTATAAATGAGTCACTTTGATGTACAGCAGTCATTAACACATTGTAATTCAACTATACTGCAATAAAAAAGAAATGTTTAAAAAGTGCCTCAAAATCTTTAAAAAAAAAAGTGATAACTCTGAAATTCTATGGCTATGAAATTCACACTTTCTTTAGCAATAGGAGTCTGGCAGTTTATTGATATTTTTGAGACATTTTGATATTGACTAATGGCAGTTTCGCATTGTCTTTCTCTGTCTTTATCTTCCCTCACCCAATCTAGATTCTCTAAAATACAATTTCTTAAACTATAGCCCAGGCCAAATACTGCCGGCCTATTTTTGTGCTCCATTAGACCTAGCATTGGTTTTGGTGTTTTCAAATTTTGACATACATGAGTCAAAGGAAGAGTAATTGTTTGTGACAAGTGAAAATGATATGAAATTCAAATTTAGTCCATTAGTAAAGTTGTATTGCAACACAGTCACACCCATTCTTTTATGTATTGCTTATGGCTGCTTTTGTGTGACAACAAGCAAGTTGAGTAGTTGTGAGAGAGACCTTACAATACACAAGTACCTACACAATATCTTTGATTTTGTCTCTTGGCCCATAGAGCTTAAAATCTTTCATGATGATGAGAATTGCCTAGTAAAATTCTAAATCCAGAAATTCTTGGTCCCCACCCCAAAGATTCTGATTGTAAGTCTGGGGTGGGGTCATAAATTTGAATTTCTTACACAATAAAATTGAATTTCTCCCAGACGGTGCTGATACCACTGGTCAGGGGCCACACTTTCTCTGACCTAATAAGAAAATGAACAGGGATTCAAGACAAGGGAAGTGATGAAATTGTACTGGTTTGCCCCTCATTGAATGACCTTCACAGTCCCTTGTGTGAGGGTCTCCACCTCACCCTATATCTACCCCACAGGTGCAGCCTGACCCTGACTAATACTTAACCTGTTATTTCTTTGTGGAGAAAATGAGGAAGGCAACCTGACAAAAGCGGATCACATTAACCAGGCAGATATTTATTCATTAGATGCATATCGCACCTTTACTCAGAGTCTGGATCCTAAGCTTAAAATATAGATAATTATCCAGTCACAAAAATAAGCACTCTGCATTGAGCCTTCAAACAAAATGTGGGAGGAGGGCCTGATGAACACGGAGGGTATGAGAAAAAAAGACTTTAAAAAAGTAAATAATGAAAGCCTCTATTTTAGAAAACCTTGAATGTCAGTTTTCCGAAATAGAACGTTTTACCCCCATCTCCTCTCCCATCTGAATCAAATGTGCTTTTCCTCCTGCATTGCTGTTCTGGGTACTGCTATCATTTTTCTCTCAGAATTACTGTAGCCTGGGGATAAAGTGAGACTCAACTTTGCTCCTTCCAGGCATGTGAATTTGGTCAAGCGATCTAAACACTCTGAGCATTGAGTTCAGATGCTCCAGTGAACAACTTATTCCCGTTTGAGCACCGTAAGCCCCATGTCTCTGGAATCCCTTAGCCCTGGGCAAACTGGAGTATTTGGTCACTCTGGTTACCATGTCTGTTAAAAAACAAAAACAAACCCAAGAAGCAAAGGGTCATACTACCTAGTTTAGAGGGTTGGTATAAAGGTTAAACAACATAGCACCAGGCACCGAACAGGCAATTATTGAAGGCTGGTTTCCTTCTTCCTGTCCCCAGGTACCCTCACTACAAATTCTCAGTCCTACTTGAATCCTCCCTCTCAGGTACAACCCACACCCTTCACACCCTAATCTCTGTAGAGTTTTCCATTTAGTTCCTATGACCCTTGGTTTCCACCTCTCTACCTCAGTTCAGTCTCACGTCACTCTGGCCTCGGCCCTTGTTTGAGGTTTTTAGCTGGTCTTCCCACCTACGTTCCCTACCTCTCCAAGACATCTTATACAGCACTCCTAAACTGTCAGTCAAACTGCATTATATCAGAGTTACACCTTCTTCTATAACTCTTTTTTGCCTATCTGAAACTGAAGCCCCAGCTCCTCGTAAGCTACTCAATGCCCTCTGCAAGTTAGAGGTCACCTCCTTTGAAGTCCTAAACTCCTGCTAGAAGCCTGCACTCTACTCTTAGTGATATTATTTGCTATTTCCCAAATAGCCTCAGCGTTTAAATAAATGCACCTATGTATGTGTGTGCATCTGCATATCTCTAAATTTGCAAAGCTTGGGGTTACCAGCACTTTCTTAAGACCGAAAGGATTGAGTAAATAAAAGTTTACCAGTCTTCTCCTATCCTCCTTTATATTCTATCTTTTTTTGTTTTCCCTTGACCTTGCTTATTCAAGCCTGGTCCTGTTTTACCTGGATCCTCAACCTCTGCTTAGCTTGCAAGGCTGTATTGCTGTGTTAGGCAGTTACACAGTCACATTTGCTTTTCTTTCTGTCTTGTCTCTTCTCATCAGCTGCCCCACTAGCTGGGAGTTGGCATAAGGAAGTCATGCTAGGTGCACATCTATTCACATCTGGCACATAAAGGGCCGTAGGTCACATTTGTACAGCCAGCACAGCTGACTTCACAGCAGTCTGGGGAAAGAAAAAAACAAAACTCTGGCCTAAAAGTTCTCGGTATTTGATCGACCACAGTAATTGGGGCATGTCCAGCTGGCATTCAGCTTGGCATAGGGAACAAAGAATGAGACAGGTTAGGATCAGGGAACTGGCTGTTGCCAACTTTATCTCCTTTTGGTTCCTTCTGGATTTGAGCATAATCTAGTGAGGGAGGCTCGTCCATCCCATCATCTTACAGTGTGCTTTCTCTCAGTTTGCTGCAACCCGTCAACGAACAGCCATTATTTCTAAGCAGCTACTCTTACTAGCCCCAGCTTGCAGGCATTAGCAAAAGCGGGTGATGATTTTACAAATAACAGGCATTCTGATTAGCTTTGCTCACTCTGGTCCCAGGTCTGTGGTAACAGATTGGAGAATGGAATCCAAGGTTCTGGGTCCTGTTGGGAAGGTCACAGCCTCCCTCTGATTTATTGGGGGTTGGCTGCTGACACCAAGAGGCAAGGTGACACCTTGAGAAGTAACCAGGAAAACACAGGCTGGTGTAGATGGAGTCCAAAATATGAGATTGTTTATTCTCATTGTGTGAGATTTTTTTGCATATAAAAATGAAACTTGTTTGTAAATGCTTTCCTGGGATAAATTGTTGAAGGACCACATAAGCATCTACTGGGGGCCTCAAACTAGATGTTTTCTAAGGCACCTTTTAATCCTGACAATTTCGTAATTTTTTTTTTCTATCAATGCATTACTACTCCTCCAGTTCTATTGTTTTTTAATTTGAATCAAGTAGCACTTTCTACCCGCTCTTCCCTCTGCTGCTTCTTCCAGCTGGACTTTTCAATAGACAGAAGGAGGCTTTACTCCATAGAATGCAATTTGAGAAATAACAGGCAGGACCCCAAATACCTTCCTCAGGCAGCCATGTCTGACATTTAACTACTAAGAATTGTTTTTCTTTTCACTTGGAAAGTTTTGGTCCTTGAGTGTTCTTGTCACCTAGTAGGATGACATCTGAAGCTATTATCAGTAACTATGTTGCTGGGGAAATAATACTTGCTAATATTTTGATTTTTCACTGTTGGCTAGTTTGCCAAAGAGTTTCATGGATGCTACCTCATGTGACCTTCACATTAATTTTGAGGAATAAGCGAGTAGGCATTTCTTTGTCAACTTTGCAGTTGAGGAGACCACAGTATAAACAGGATGGGCAATATACCCAATGTCACACAGCAATTAGCAACCAGATGTAATTAGACTGTGAGCTTCACAAACCAAATTCAGTGGGCTTTTTCAGCATTTTATCTTCCAACTACACCAAAAGATTGAGTACTCAAGATTATTCAGAACCAATGAATTCAGACCAGGAGGTTGATGACCTCAGTGGACAAGGATGCCCATTCCATTCTCTTGTTTGATTAGACGTGGTAATAAATGCTGTTTGAACCACAGCCATAGAGGAAATAAATCAATGAAAGACATGACCTCTGTCCTAAAGGTCTATGTGGGGAGATAGCCAATAAAAAACCTAGCCAATAGTTTAAGTTGAAAGAGTGATATCAGTAAACAATTATATAGAATTATGGAGGAAAATGGGGAGAAGTGAGAAAATACTTCTTGGAGAAGGTAGAGTATGAAGTGAGTCCTGATCACATTTAAACAGTAAGGGAAAAGCTTCAAAAAGGCTATCATACACCCAGGTATTCACCAGAGTACTTAAGAAGATCACCTACTTTATATGATACCAAAAACACAAGCAACAAAAGCAGAAATAGACAAGTAGGACCACATCAAACCAAAAAGCTTCTGCACCACAACAAAAGAAACAGTTAACAGAGTAACAAGTCAACCTATGGAATGGGAGAGAACATTTCAAACCATGTTATCAGATACAGGATTAATATCCAAAATATATAAGGAACTCCTACAACTCAATAGCAAAAAACCAAAGTAACCTGATTTCAAAAGAGGTAAAGGACTTGAACAGGCATTTTTCCAAAGAAGACATACAAGAGGCCAACAGGTATATGAAAAAGTATTCAATATCACTAGCCATCAGGGAAATGCAAATCAAAACTGCAATGAGATATCACCTTACACTTGTTACGGTGGTTATTTTTAAAAAGATAGTAAGTGCTGAAAAGCTATGGAAAAACTGGAATCCTGGCACATTATTGATGACGATGTGAAATGGTATAGCCACTATGGAAAAGAGTATGGAGATTCCTCAAAAAATTGAAATTAGAAGTATCATATGATCCAGCAATCCCACTTCTGAGTATATATATCCAAAGAATTGAAATCAGGATCTTCGAGATTTTAGCACTCCCATGTTCATTTCAGCGTTATTCACAATAATCAAGATACGGAAACAACCTAACGTCCAACAACAGATGAACAGATAAAGATTATTCAGCCTTAAAAAAGAAGGAAATCCTGCCACATGCAACAACACAGATGAACGTGGAGGACATTATGCTATGTGAAGTTAGCCAGTTACAGAGGACAAATACCGCATGATTTCACTTACATGAGGTATTTAAAGTAGTCACACTTATAGAAACAAAGAGTAGAATGATATTTGCCAGGGGCTGAGAGGAGGAGAGTTGCTCAATGGGGATAAAGTTTAAGTTACACAATATGAAAAAGTTCTAGAGATTTTGTACATTGAGCCTTAAGTTAACAATACTGTTATACACTGAAAAGTTTGTTAAGAAAGCAGATCTCACGTTAAATGTTCTTACCACAATTTAAAATAAATGTCAATGGAATGGAAATACATAAGTTGGAGGAAATGGTTTCAAGGCTCAATATCACCACTTTACTGTCTCTGAGAACTTACCTCACTAAGTTTTAATTTTTTCATCTCAAAAACAGGAATAATGATGTAACTTATTTGACAGATATTTTGGGGAGACATTAAATAGAACAGAGTTAAAATGTAAGTCATAAAAGTAAAGCACTCTACAAATGTGATTTACTAGCTAAATATATAATCCCTGGAATCATGGTTTTATTTACTAAACTATTTTTAGTTGAAATATAACTCGCATGTAGAAGAATGCACAATCTTACAGGTACAAATAGATAAATAAAGATCTACATATCAAGAAGAAAATTACAGAGAGCTCATTAGATAAGTGGGGAAAAAGACTTAAATAAACATTTCAAAAATAACAGATGTGTTCAACCTCATTAGTTGTTAGGGAAATACATATTAAAACCACAAAGTGATACCACTACACAGGCACGGGTATAGCTAAAATAAAAAGAATGTACAATGACAATATTAGCAAAGATAAGAAATTGGGACTTGCCTCCATTGCTGATGAAGGTGTACACTGTTACAACTACTTTGAAAAGCTGTCTAACAGTGTTTGCTAAAGCTGGTCATTTGTGTACCCTATGACCCAGCAATTTCATTCCTAGGAAATGCATACATTTGTGCACTCCCAAAAGACACATAAAATAATGTTTATGGCAATGGAAATATTTTCATCCTCAATGCATCAAAAATGTCCATCAACAGAACAATGGATAAAGTGTGGTATATTCATACAATGGGAAATTATGTAGCAATGAACAAACTACTTCTAAATGCAACAACAGAGAAGAATCTCAAATAAATAAAATTAACACTGAAAAAGAAGAAGCCAGATATAAATTATTATTTACTGTAATAATGTACTTACTGTAATCATTTATGTAAAGTTAAAAAACAGGCACAACAAATTAATGGTGATAACAGTCAACATTGTGCTTACCTTTGGGTAGGAGAAGAATGTGACCAGGAGAAGGTATGAGAGATTTTCTGGGATGCTGGTTAAGTTCAGTTTCTTGATCTGGGTGTTGGTTATATACTGTATGGATTGGTTTACTTTGTGAAAATTCAAACTGGCTTTTAAATCCCAGCTCCAGCTCCTATTAGCTATGTTACTAACTTGGACATTTACTAATTTGGACATATTGTTAACTAAGCCTCAGTTTTCTAAACTTCATGGGACTGTTCAATTATTTAGATGATATACATAAGACATGATATACTGTATCATTGCTAATGATATGGTAAATGCTCAACAGTCATTAGCTTCATAATCAGTACTATTACCCATAAAGTGGGTTACTAAAAGTAAAGTACTCAATCTATAGGGTTATTACGAATGGTCTATAGAATGGTCAAAACTTAACACAATTACTGGTACATAATACTTTCTCAAAAATTCTAGACTTTTATTATTATTATTAACAAAACTTGAGTTTCCATAATTCTTTGGGATTTCCAGACACAGAAGTTCAATGTGCCCAAGCAAACCTGGGCATCTTGAGAAACATATACAAAGTGAAGCCTGTCTGAGACATTGGGAGGTACCATGTTTGGAGATACCAGCTCTAGCATGGGCCAGCATCCTCCCCTGGCTCCTCTGCCTTTTACTATGCTTGTGAGCATGTCTACAATCACTTCCAACTCTACTTGTGGAGTGTGGCCTGGGTGTGAAACATTCAATCTCTAGACATAAGGGAGCTGTGAAAGCAGAAGATATTAAATATCAGGACCATCTATTTTGACCTTTATTTTTCTTACAAATTATTTGCAGGCCAGCAGTGGAATGTCAAGGGTGATACATTGCCAGTGGCTCCAGAATAGCATGCTAATCTTAGAGTCAGACAAACCTGCCTTCATTCCCTGCCACATCCACTTCCCAAATTACATTGGTCCAGTCATTTAAACTCTCTGAGTCTCATACTGTTTGTAAAATGAGGATAGTAATAATGGCACCTACTTCTTAGGGCTGTCGTGGGCATTAAATGAGATGATATATTTAAAGCATCGTGCAGTTCTTGGATTGTATATTCAATAAGTTGTAATTCTTATTTCTATTTCCTTTTATTCTCAGTCTCGACTGTATATATATGTATATATTTTTAATTGAGATATAATTCACACCATAAACTTTGCCAATTTAAAGCGGTTTTTAGTATATTCACAAGGTTGTGCAATCATTGTTACTATCTAATTCCGGAACATTTTCATCACCCTCCCCTAAAAAATCCCTCATAACTTTTAGTAGACACTCCTCCATTCCTCCTTCCTTCAGCCCCTGGCAACCGTGAATCTACATTCTGTCTCTGTGAATTTTCTTTTTCTGGATATTTCATAGAAATAGACTCATGTATCTGGCTTCTTTCACATAGTATAATGTTTCCAAGGTTTGTAAATGTTGTAACATGTATCAGTAATCCGTTCCTTGTTAATGGCTGGATAATATTCCATTGTATGGATATACCACAGTTTTCCATATTCCTGACTATATTCTTAAGGGAAATATGGACTTGGCTTAGAAAAATGCTTAAGTAATCACAGATAACCACTTTTATTCAGATTCCCAAAGCAGAGGATTACATTAGACATAACATTGAGCATTGCTACTGCATATTACTTAACATCACAGACTCTGCAGCCAAATGCCTGAGTTTAAAACCAGCTTCATCACTTCTGATCTGCATGATTTTAGACAATTACTATAATTTCCTTCTGCCTTAATTTCCTCATCTTTAAAATAGGGATTATTATACCACTCACGTCAGTTTATTATGAAAACAATAGTAGACTTTCTTCTCCTAGGCCAGAGATGCATTGGCTTTTCCTCATTCTTCCCTATGTGGGAAATCACCATTTCTGTTCAGATTTTCTGGGAATCATTCCCATCCACATCAATGAAAAAGGACCTCTCCATTAACCTCAATTGTCAGATTTTGCCATTTGACCAGCAAAGATAAATTTTAGTGCCAGGTATTCTCTGTTGCCCTGTGAGCATAGCTGTGAGATTAAAAAAAATAAATAAAAAGTTCTTTTTTGAAGATGACTGTATATTTAGGGCCATGCTGACCAGTTCAGATGGACTGGATTTTAAATATTACTAATATGCCTTCATTGGCCCAATTTTGAGCTCAAGCAACTAAAAACAAAAAAAAATAAGTAAAGCTATTTTAAAGTAGTCCAAGAGGATAGCCGTTAATGATATAACAATAAGATAGGGTAATGACTGAATATATTTATTTCTGTATCTCTATATCAGTATCTGTTTTTGTATCTGTTTATGTTTATATCTGTATCTATATTTATATCTATTCATCCACCTATTTTTCTGCCACCACAGCTTAAATTGGAACTGGTCATCAAAATCATTTGAGAAGTTTATTTATGCAGGAGTGCAGGAGTTGTGCAGAAGCCCTTGTGCATGATGGATTCTAAAGTGGGCCTCATTCATCCCCTTTCTTTTAAGCAGCTTGTTCTATTGGTCCGGATCATCAGACTGGGAGTAGGTATCCTGAAGATCCATTGGTTGCAATCAGCCATGGAGGAAGCAGTCACTTGTTAAATTTAGATTTCTTGAATCTGCCAAGAGACTGACATGATGATATACAGCCACCATTTCTAGTAAAGGTTGGGAAAGCTCACTCATTCACTGTTAATTGCTTGTGGTATTGAACCATAAAAATGGCAGCAAATCAGACCACAGCAACACCCAATCATGTAGGGATGGCCACACATCTTGACACTAAGGTCATTTCATCCATCTTCAGAGTGTTGGCTAATCGGCTACCACAAGTTTTAGGATACAGCGTTTTGAGTAACTGAGGGTCTGTGGGAGCTTCTTTGGAAATCATTTATAAGGAGAAATTGTTTTCATCTTCACTATTGCTCGAGTCATATTGATAGAGGGAAGGAAGGCACTCAGAGTCTTTTTTTTTTTTTTCACCTTCAGATTCTTTATTTTTACCCTATCTATGCTCTTCCCAAGATGAAGAAATACTAATGTAATTAATCAGATGTCATGTCACTGATTGGGCCATACGGCTAGTGGGCTTGAAAACTCACTGTCATTAAAATATCCAAAACTGCTCATTCTCTCTCTTTTTCAGTCTCTCTCTGTCTATTTCTGTCTCTTTCCTCCTTACCTTGAAACGCCTGGCATCATATTGGTAAGATAAAAGAGCTGACACTGGATTTTGGAGGGCAAAATAGAACAGTAAGCTTTGGCCTGAAAATAGTACTCCATATGTTCAAGTCCTGCTTATTAGAATTTTTGTGGTCAGAGGTCCAGCTAACAAAGTGTTATAAGGCTTACCATTTGAAAATGTTTCATAAATATTTTCTTTAAGTGCTTCATTATAAAGGATTTCTGTGGTATTGGAAAATATTGAATTATTTCCAAGTTCTTGGGCATAATACCATGAGATGGCACCACCAGCAACCCCTCACATCCTCACCATTTTATCCTTGCTTTTAAAACTAGCTTCTTGGGAAGTGTCACTAGAACCACTACAGTGAGAGATTTTGTAATTTTCTTTGCGATGGGTTTAAAGGCTTGTGCCAGAAGAAAATGTGAATGTAGTCCAAAATGGTTAAATAATAATAGTCTAATGGAGAAAAAAACACCAAGCAGTTACTTTGTACTATAGTCAGGGTTCCAGAAACTGAGATGATAGTGGTGAACAAAACTAAAAATCTGTGCCCTTATGGAGCTTAAATTCTGGTGAGGTAGATAGCTAAGTAATTAAATTAGTAAAATGGTTAACATGTTAAATGATAAAGACTATGGAGAAAAATGAAGTCAAGAAAGGGCTTCGGTATTTGGAGTTGAGGAGGGAATTGGACATTTTAAATAGGGTTTTGGGGGAAAGCCTCGATCAGAAGATAACATTTGAATAAAGTTCTAAAGGAAATAAAAAGAGAGTCACATGATATCTGTGGCAGAGGTAATGGCAAGCAAAAAGGCCTGAGGCTGGAGTGCTCCTGGCATGTCTGAGAAATTTAAGTTGGTGTGGCCAGAATAGGATCTGGGGGAGAAAGGCAGATGATGGGGTTAGAGAGAAAACAGATGAGATTGTAAAGGAGAGCATGCGCAGTCTAGTTCAGATGTTTTCCATTCAGCTTTATTGAAACATATTATTTTATATACCACAAAATGCACATATTTTAAATTCACAGTTCTATGAGTTTTGACAAATGTATGCATTCATGGAACCTCCAGCATAATCATGACATCAAACATTTCTATCATCCCCCCAAAATGTCCATCGTGTCCTCTCTCCCAGCAACAGCATATCCAATCTGCTTTCTGTCACAATAGTTTTGTCTTTCCTAGAATGTATCCTACAGTATACAGTGTTTTGTGTCAGGCTCTTTTCACTTAGCAATAAAAAGCAGTGAACACACAATGACGAGGATGAATCTCAAATGCCTCATGCTGAGTGGCACTTTATTGGAAGAATATGCAAACATTTGTGTATCAATTCACCTGTTGATGAGCCTTTGGGTTTTTTCCACTTTAGGGCTGTTAGAAATAAAGATGATCGGATTATTAGCATGTAAGTTTTGTGGGGACATGTATTTTTAATTTTTCTCAGGTAAATACCTAGAAGTGGAATTGCTGGGTTATGTGCTATGTATGTGTTTACCCATAAAGGAAACTGTTCAACTGTTTTTCCAAAATAGATGTACCATTCTGCATTCCCAGTAGCAATGTATGAAACTTCCAGTTTCTCCACCTCCATAAGAACATTTAATATTGTCAGTGTTTTGCAATTTAACCATTCTAGTTAGTGTCTGGTGGTGTCTCATTGAATTTTCAATGTTCATGTCTGTGATGACTAATGATGTTAAAAATATTTTTATATGCTTATTGGTATATGTATGTTTACTTTTGTGAAGTGTATGTTCAATTTCTTTTTTTTTTCAGTTTTTAACATGTTACTTGTTTTATTATTATAAAATTATGAGTTCTATATATATTCTAGATATTAGTCTTTGTCAATGTGTGTACAACCTTTTAATTTCCTTAATGGTGTCTTCTGAAGAAGGTTTTTAAATTTTAAATCTGATTTATCAAATTTTTATGGTTTGTGCATTTTTGTTTTATCTATGAAATTTTTTACTACTGTAAGTTTGGAAAAACGTCCCAGAAGTTTTATAATTTTAGCTTTTATATGTACATTTATGAGGCTTCCCTGGTGGTGCAGTGGTTAAGAATCTGCCTGCCAAAGCAGGGGACACAGGTTCGAGCCCTGGTCTGGGAAGATCCCACGTGCCGTGGAACAACTAAGCCCGTGTGCCTAGAGTCCCTGCTCCGCAACAAGAGAAGCCACGGCAGTGAGAAGCCCGCGCACCGCAACGAAGAGTAGACCCCGCTCGCCGCAACTAGAGAAAGCCTGCGTGCAGCAGCGAAGACCCAGTGCAGCCAAAAATAAATAAATAAAATAGATAAATTTTAAAAAAAGTATATATGTACATTTATGATCCATTTCAAGTTTTTTTTTTTCCATATATGATGTGAGGTAAGGGTTAAGATTTATTTTTTTCCATGTGAATATACAGTAGTTTGAGCAATATTTGTTGAAAATAATACACTTTATTTAAATGCTATGGAAATTTTCTGAAAACCACACATACCATATATGTGTACGTGTCTGTTCTGTTCCAATCTTTGTATCTGTCATTATGGGAATGTCACACCATTTTATTTATTGTAATTTAAAAGTAAATCTGGAAGTCAGGTATTGTTAAGTCTTGAAATTTTGTTTTTAATTTTTAGAATTATTTTAACTCTCTTTGTCTTTAATTTCTAGTATAAATGTTAAAATCAGTTTGTCAGTTTCTACAAAAAGGCTTGCTGACATTTTAATCAAGAGTGCATGAAAACTACAGATCAATTTGGGATTATTAACATCTTAGCAGTATTGAGTCTTCCAACCCATTAGCACTGTGTATTTCTCCATATATTTAAATCTTTACATTCTCTCAGAAACATTTTCTGGTTTTTTATTGTATGGGTCTTGGTGCATGCTTAATTAAATAGATCCCAAGTTATTTAAAATTTTATATAATATTGCAATATGGTATTTTTTTTTCTATTTTCATTTGTTCACTAGAATATATATAGAAACACTTGGTGTTAGATACTGACTTTGTATCCTGCTGTTTGCTAAGATCTCTTAATAGTTCTAGTAGCTTTTAAAACATTTTGTCTTTTATTGCACTGGTTAAGAGCACTAACACAATGTTTGTTTGGTTTTTTTAATGTATTTATTTTATTTACTTATTTTTGGCTCCATTGGGTCTTCATCACTGTGCGCGGGATTTTCTGTAGTTGCGGTGAGCGGGGGCTACTCTTCCTTGCAGTGCGTGGGCTTCTCATTGCAGTGGCTTCTCTTGTTGTGGAGCATGGGCTCTAGGCGCACGGGCTTCATTAGTCGTGGCACACGGGCTCAGTAGTTGTGGCTCGCGGGCTCTAGAGCACAGGCTCAGTAGTTGTGGCGCACTGGCTTAGTTGCTCTGCGGCATGTGGGATCTTCCCAGACCAGGGATCGAACCCGTGTTCCCTACATTGGCAGGTGGATTCTTAATCACTGTGCTACCAGAGAAGTCCCTAACACAATGTTGAATAGCAGTGGTGAGAACAGAGAGTCTATATTATAAGCCTTGTACATAATACATTATTATTTTTGCTTTAAACTTAATTATATTTAAAATTAAGTTAATAACACATTTTTTATTTACCATTTCTGTGCTCTTCACTCCATTTTGTAGTTCCACTTTTCCATCTGCTATCCCTTCTCTTCTGACTGAGGAGCTACCTGTAACAATTCTTATGGAGTATGTTTGCTAGTGGGAAATTTTCTCAGCTTTAACTAAAAGAAGTTTTTCTTTTCCATAAGATATAGAATTCTAAGTTAACTACTGTTTTCTTTCTGGACTGTAAAGATACCGTTGTGTTGTCCTCTGGCTTTCATAATTTTGCAGTCATTCTTTTTTTTCTTCTGTAAGTAATGTATCTTTTTGCCTTTGCTGTTTTTAAGATTTTTCTCTTCATCACTGGTGTTCAACAATTTGATTATGATGTACCTTGTTGTGGTTCTCTTTATTTTTCCCCTTTTTGGGGTTTGTTGAGATTCGTATTTATTATTTTCACCAAGTTTGAAAAAATTAAGTAATTATTTCCTCTATCATTTTTCTCCTCCTCTTCTTTCCTTCTACTTATTGAATTTTAATTACCATGCTTGTTAATGTTCTGTGGGATACTGTTGCTGTTTATTTTTTTGAACCTTTTGCTCTTTGGATAGCTTCTCTTGCTATATCTTTAATTCACTGATTTGTCTTCTGGGGTTAAGCCAAATTGATGAATATTTCATTTCAAGTAATGAGTCTCTCTTATGTCTATATATTCTTTTAATTCCTTGAGCACATTTATAGAATTTATGCTAGCTAATTAAGGGTTCTTGTCTTCTAATTCCATTATCTATTGCTATTCTGAGTCTGCTGTTGTTGACCATTTTCTTCTCCTGGCTATATGTCACTTTTTCCTGCTGATTTTCATATCTAGTAAGTTTTGATTGCCTGCCAAACATTACAAATTTTACATTATTGAGGGGTGAATTCTGTTGTTGTCCTTAATGAATGTTGAAAGTAATTTAGTCCAACCATTAATTTATTTGCGGATCAATGTGATAGTTTTAAAGCTCATTTAAATCTTTTTTTTTTTTGGCAGGTCTAAAGTGGTCTTTACTCTAGAGCTAGGTGTGACTTGGGGTCTTTACTGAATGACCTTTGTATTCATTAAAGTCTCTATTCAAGGTAGTGGAATATTAAATGATCCCTAGCCTTGGATGAACTCAGGGCATTTTTAAGCTAACAGCTCTTAGGTTCTTTCTCTGGCAGTTGCTCTTGCCACATGGCCTTATGGAATGTCATCCTGGGCATGTGCAGATTAATATTCAGCCAAAACTCCAAGAGTCTTCTGTACTGACTTTTGGAGTTTTTGCTTTTTTAGCTCTCTCCTCTTCAAAGTATTCCCTGAAAATTCTAGCCATCTCAGACTCCCTGAACTCTGGTCTCTGTCTCCTCACCTCAACGAATCCACTAGACTTAGCTTGCATACTGACCTGAAAATTTCCTCCAGACAGAAAGTCTAGATAATCATAGATTACACCTTGTTGGTTTCTTTTCTCACATGTCATAATTGGTGCTGCTTTTTTGTCCAATATCTGAAAAAAAATGTTTCATATATATTGTTTAGGTTTTTTGTTTGTTTTTGTTTTTTAAACATCTTTATTGGAGTATAATTGCTTTACAATGGTGTGTTAGTTTCTGCTTTATAACAAAGTGAATCAGCTATACATATACATATATCCCCATATCTCTTCCCTCTTGCATCTCCCTCCCTCCCATCCTCCCTATACCACCCCTCTAGGTGGTCACAAAGCACCGAGCTGATCTCCCTGTGCTATGCAGCTGCTTCCCACTAGCTATCTGTTTTACGTTTGGTAGTGTATATATGTCCATGCCACTCTCTCACTTTGTCCCAGCTTACCCTTCCCCCTCCCTGTATCCTCAAGTCCATTCTGTAGTAGATCTGTGTCTTTATTCCCATCTTGCCCCTAGGTTCTTCATGACCATTTTTTTTTCTTTTTTTTTTTTTAGATTCCATATATATGTGTTAACACATGGTATTTGTTTTTCTCTTTCTGACTTACTTCACTCTGTATGACAGAGTCTAGGTCCATGCACCTCACTACAAATAACTCAATTTCATTTCTTTTTATGGCTGAGTAATATTCCATTGTATATATGTGCCACATCTTCTTTATCCATTCATCTGTTGATGGACACTTAGGTTGCTTCCATGTCCTGGCTATTGTAAATATAACTGCAGTGAACATTGTGGTACATGACTCTTTTTGAATTATGGTTTTCTCAGGGTATATGCCCAGTAGTGGGATTGCTGGGTCGTATGGTAATAATTACCTTAAATGTAAATGGATTAAATGCTCCAACCAAAAGACACAGACTGGCTGAATGGATACAAAAACAAGACCTGTATATATGCTGTCTACAAGAGACCCACCTCAGACCTAGGGACACATACAGGCTGAAAGTGAGGGGATGGAAAAAGATATTCCATGCAAATGGAAATCAAAAGAAAGCTGGAGTAGCAATTCTCATATCAGACAAAATAGACTTTAAAACAAAGACTATTGCAAGAGACAAAGAAGGACACTACATAATGATCAAGGGATCAATCCAAGAAGAAGATATAACAATTGTAAATATTTATGCAGCCAACATAGGAGCACCTCAATACATAAGGCAAATACTAACAGCCATAAAAGAGGAAATCGACAGTAACACAATCATAGTAGGGGACTTTAACACTGCACTTTCACCAATGGACAGATCATCCAAAATGAAAATAAATAAGGAAACACAAGCTTTAAATGATACATTAAACAAGATGGACTTAATTGATATTTATAGGACATTCCATCCAAAAATGACAGAATACACATTCTTCTGAAGTGCTCATGGAACATTCTCCAGGATAGATCATATCTTGGGTCACAAATCAAGCCTTGGTAGATTTAAGAAAATTGAAATCGTATCAAGTATCTTTTCCAGCCACAACGCTATGAGACTAGACATCAATTACCGGAAAACGTCTGTAAAAGATACAAACACATGGAGGCTACACAATACACTACTTAATAACCAAGAGATCACTGAAGAAATCAAAGAGAAAATCAAAAAATGCCTAGAGACAAATGACAATGAAAACACGACGAGCCAAAACTTATGGGATGCAGCAAACTCAGCTCTAAGAGGGAAGTTTATAGCAATACAATCCTGCCTTGTTTAGTTTTCTGTTAAGTTTAGAGTGGGAGAGAAAATACTGTAGCCCTTACTCCCTCATAGGTGAAAGTAGGAATCCCTCATCCTAGTTTAGATTTTACTGCAGGGAAAGTCATTTGAATCCACGAGGAGATAGCATTGACATTTGTAAGATATGATTGATGGTTATAGTGGTCCCATCCTGTCCTGACATGCTCTAGTCTTTATAACTCCCTCCTATGGCTCAATGCACAAACAGAACACTAATGTGATGAACAGTGTAGTAGAGCTGCTACCAGCTTGGCTGATTTTAGAGTAGAGATATTCCACATTCTGGAGGGAAATGCTGCTAGAGAAAGAAGGAGACCACAAGGCAGGTAGTCCCTGGATATGAATAAAGAAGGCAGTGCTGAAGTTTTCGACAGTATGGAGAGGAAGCCATTATGATTTGTAGGTATAAATGCCCAGTTGTGTTTGCCAAACACATTACTGTAAGACTTCCCAAAAGATATTAAGGAAATCTTATAGACTATGCTTTTGTTAGGTTCCACCCTAAACTGGATAGCCAACATCACTTCACATTATGCATCAATACTACCTTGGCTTATACAGTAGTAATCAGAATATGGACAAAGTATGAGGAAGTGTGGAATCTACTCTTAGTTTTGCTCAAACTAGCTATTACCATGGGCAAGCCAGTTCACTTTCTAACCCTCAATTTCTCCATCTATGTGAGATACTTTCCTTAACTAACTTCAAAATTGTTTTATTTTAAAAAATGACAAGAATATGTAATTCTTATAAAGGGATGTGTAAGATACAGTATTAGAAATATGGTAACTTAAGTACATGGTGCTCTAAAATCTATATGTTTCATCTGTTAATAAATCTGTTCTATTTTGGAGTGTTTCTCTTGCTATCCAAATGTTTCTACAAACTCAGGGTAGCTAATTGTGGTTCTTTAAGATGTCATATTGAAATGCCATGTCTAAAACTTAACAGCGTAACTGGAATACATATGTGCGTGTGTGTGCATGTTTGTGCATCTTTGTGCATGTGTGCATGTGCATTTCCTGACTCAGAGAAGCTGAACCTTTAATAACAGAAACATCCATGGCAATCATCATATTCTCTAAAAATAGTAAAATTATTAGGTGAAAAATAAGGTCACAATATATTTGCAGCTAGTCTAAAATTAGAGCTACTTGCTTAGAACGAGACCTGTTACAACAGAGAAATATCCTGGGGGAATGAGCTGATGATTTTTAACTATCTTGATTCCCCCTGTGTGTTGTAGAAAAAAAAAAAAAAAAGTGAAACTTTGAGTATCATTATTCACTTCCTAGGATTTGGGGCAAAAATATTCTTGCTTTTCCAATACATGCATATATTAGAATGAGGACAAAGAACAATTCCTTCCCATTGGGCCTTTTTCTCTATGGCAACAGGATTGTAAAGAGTGATGGTCAGCAGAATGTGACAGGGAAAGGACAATATAGAGGTCAGTAGAACTGAGTCAGATGCCAATTCTGCCACTTAATAATCTTGTGACTGTGGTCATGATAACCCCTGCTCCTGGATTAATTTCCTTGTCTGGAAATTGGAAGGGATGTTCTAGATAATTCAAGCTCTCATCCTATTTAGTATTCTACTTGTACCCAAGCCAGCTTTAGGAGGGGAGTCCCTGGGAAACATTCACCCAAAAGAGTCTATCCCACAGTACCTAACATTCTGAGATTTTGGAATTATTCCTCTGGATTTAACGCTGATGATGCAGATATCTTTGAAGTTTAGATATACCAGGAGTGCCCAAACAGTACTACCCATACTTTAGTGTATATTTGTTAATCAGACCCCTTACTTTTTAGCAAAGAATACAGAATGGCACAAATGCTATATGAGCTCCATTTTATTTAAGATTTGCTATATTCTCCCCTTTGCTCTAATATAGCACATATAGGCCGTAAAATCACCTCAGTTGCATTTACAGAGTTGGTTCTCATTCACTCCTATGCAATTCCTGAGTGGATATTCTCATTTGGTAAAATGCAGTTTGGATTTGAGGGGCCCCTGATAGAATAGCTGTTAGGGAACCGGGGGGGCTATGTGGGATTGCAGTCAAGATGGGAAAAGGTGAAGCTGCTTCTGGGATCAAATCTGCATGGGTTAGGATGGAACTAAATCTGCAGATATGACACTTTACTAAATGTTGAGGAAGGATCAACATAACCTGGGTCCTGAACTGTTATGTTTAGATATTAGTTACACACAACAGTTCATTATAATAACTCATTTTGTAAGTTTCTTACCATTAGATTTTGACTTTTGTTCATATGTCTGAATGTGGTAGTTATTTAAAAATATATCTGTTGAGTGAAAGAAAACATGGCAGGCCTGCTGGAAAGCTAAAAGCTATTATCTGAAGGTATACCTCACCTAAAAGAAGGATAATTTCCTGTTACTTTTGACATCTTGAGTACTTAGTGGTTTATAACATTTGGTGTATCTGAGTAACTCTGAAGGAAGTCAAGTTTTGTAGTTAACGTCATGTGAAAATAAAATCTTCAAAATATATTCAAAATATATCATCACCTCCACAGCTACCACCGTGGTCTATGTTGTCATTGTGTCTAGTCTGGGTTACTGTAATGTATTACAGTAGCTCCCCCTGCTTTTCAAAGCAACTGGAATGATCCTATTAAATAAAAATCAGATCATGTGACACTCCTTCCCAAAGACTTCCAATGACTTCCCTTTCCACTCCAAGGGAAAGCTAACAGCCTACAAAACCATGCATAATCTGGCTGCCGGTTTCTCCTCTGACCTTGTCTGCAACTTCTCTCTAGTTGCCCACTCTGTTCCAGCAACAAGTCTGCCCTACTTGCTGTCCCTCAAGCACATCAGATGCACCTCACCTAGAATGTCTTCCCCTGGATTACCTCATGTCTTACCTCCTTGGGGTCTTGAGTCAACCCACTGAGGTTCTCTCTGACCATCCATTTAGAATCACCATGTTCCCAATACTCCTTATTCCCTTTTTCTGCTAATTCCCTCCCGCCAGCTCCTGTTGCCTTCTGAAATGCACATCATATTTATTTTCATTGTTGTCTTCTCCAGTAGACTATAACATGCATAAGAGCATAGATTTCTGTTTATTTTTACTCAGTTGAGGCTCTCGTGTCTAGAAAAATGGCTAATCCGTGAATGATACATGGTCAATACATTTTAAATAAACTAATCAACCGAAGGAAAAAAAAGGTAGGGGCTGAAGGAGGGAGAAATGAAGGACAACTGGTGCCTGGAAGTAGCCCTCTGAATTAGTCTAAGAGGAGTAAGCTTGGTTTGGGAATACAAATTGAAAGTTTTCCTGGGCCAGTGCCCTGGGAGGGCATGGCCAGGTCCCTCCCATCAGAGGTTAAGTGACTTGCTGGAGATCCCTCAGTGATTTAGTGGCTGAGATGGGTACAGAGCCAACACATATGCTGGTTAACACCATGCCACCCACCCCCCGAACAGGCACATACACTTAATAGCGAATAATCATCTGCCAGCTTCTGGATTTTCCTTCCTGATCATGAGTTTGTATTTTAGAGGTAGAAAGTTACAGAAATTCAGGTTGCAGAGGTTTATGAGTATAGCTTAATAATTAAAACAATAATTCCTGCATGGTTTAACCCATTATTCCTTATGATCAAAGGGACCTTTTTATGCCCCCTCCCTATTGGTAACCACATGTAATAGTGAGTTATGGAACAATTCAGCTACTACAGATCATGTGCCCACAACTCTAAGTCACTATGGAGGATGCAGAGTAACTCTGTGGCATGTTTCTTTCTCTTATCATCTCATGGATGAGGTTAAAATAATACAAAATGAAAAACTTGGGAAAATACAACGTACCTTCTCTAGCATATCATATTTTCTCAAAAATGCTTTAGGATGCGTATTATTCTGAGGGGTGAGATGGTGGGAGAGAACTCTGTTTTCATGTTCTCTAGAGAGAGAGTGGGAATGGGGGAAGAAACTGAAAATAAAATCTTTATAGAAGCATCAACTATTAATTATGAAAGGGACCCTGGAGTTCCCCTCTCCTCTCACCAGCACTCCATTTTAGGAATGCAGAAATAGAAACATGGAATGACTCATCTCTGATCACACACTCTTTGACCAAATTGGGGTAGGAACCCAAATCACGTGACGTTACTTTGGAACCACTTCCCTGTTTTGTGCTATTTTTGTACACTAAGCTGCATTTATCGAAAACTCAAAATTCAATGTTACATTCAAATAAAATCCAGCAGTGCCACCGAAAAGAGCTAAATTTGTATTTTCAGTGTTATTATGGTATATACCCAAGCTAAAGAAGTCAAGCTGTAAAAAAGAGTATATTAGTCAAGAGAACATATCAACGTTGTTTGAATCCAGAAACTGTCATTTTTCATTAACCGTACTGCCTCCAAAGCTAGAATTTACAATAATCATGGGCATTGCTATTTCATTAGGGATGATGAGATTGAACAATTTTATTTATTTATTTATTTATTTATGGCTGTGTTGGGTCTTCGTTTCTGTGCGAGGGCTTTCTCTAGTTGTGGCAAGTGGGGGCCGCTCTTCATCGCGGTGCGCGGGCCTCTCACTATCGCAGCTTCTCTTGTTGCGGAGCACAGGCTCCAGACGCGTAGGCTCAGCAATTGTGGCTCACGGGCCTAGTCGCTCCGCGGCACGTGGGATCTTCCCAGACCAGGGCTCGAACCCGTGTCCCCTGCATTGGCAGGCAGATTCTCAACCACTGCGCCACCAGGGAAGCCCAAGAGATTGAACAATTTTAATGAAAGCAATGTTGAGTGGGTATGAAACCAAGTGCGGCATTTGGTCCTACCAAGAAGTAACACTGCATTGCTGACATTTTGCCTATGAGGAAACTTGAGTCTCACAATATTACAAAACTACAAAGGGGTGGATCTGGATTTGAATCCAGATCTGTCTGACTCCAAAGCCCCAGCCTCTATAGAGAAGATACACTGGGGAATGGGGAGACCACATAAAGAGCATGGAGACTGGAATCACCAAAAGCACACTTCACAGTTTGGCTGAGATCCTACTTTATGCGACCTAAATCTTAATAGAGACAGTGCCTTCTGCAGGCAGAGAACTGGAGTGCCCAACATATACTACATTCTCAATGTTTGTTAAATCGAACTATAATAATGATATAATTGGTATAATAATTAGTTATAATAACATTATAATAATACATTATAATATGAAATAACTTTCACATGATCTCAAAATATTGTCTCTAGAACCTAAAATGTGCTTTTAATGTTATCTATTTGCATATTTGTCTCTCTTACTAAACTTGAAGACTTTTGAAGGGAGACAATGTCTTATTTCTCTCTAAATCTGGTACTAGTATATTCACTCATGTAGCAATTATTTGGGTGACAAATGAGTTCATGTCTCCAAAAGATATTTGGGGCAAATATTATTTTTAGAAAATGGAGGCTCTGAGTGATCAATTTTCTGCCATGCTAGTAAGGGGTGAAGTTGGCATTTGAATTAGAGTTTTCATTAGTTAATTCAATCTTACATTATTTATATTCCATATTCCAGTGTACCTTATCATTACCTCTCTATTAGATGTGAGAGCGTTTCTCTCTCTTTTTCTTACCTAGTCGTTCCAACTTCCAGTCACCTGGGTAATTAAAAAAAATATGCCTGGACACTGTATAGCATTTAATTCCTTCTCTGTCCCCTTTCCAAGCCTCCCAGGTCAAAGATTTTGCAAAGCCCCTATAATTGTCAGATAAGTAAAATCACATTGCTCATAATTACCAGGGACAATTCTGTGTAATTAGATGTTAACTGTAGTGTCCCCTCTTCTTTATGACTCCAAATAAATACCTGTTCCTGTCTCAGTCTGGGAAAAAGCTTGGTTGGAAATGTAACTGCTTTGTTGCTCTCTATGTAATTAACTATCACTAAAAGCCACTAATTAGATCGTAAGTTTTAAATAAGTTGCCCTAATTACCTTTGGTACATGGTGCATTGAGTCGGGAGGGCAAGTCCTTCAGAGCCAAGAAAACTTGGCTCTGTCACTAAGAGAATTAACAGGGCTATTGATTTTTTTTTCCCCCATTCATAAATGGGAAGATAAGAACATAGGGAATGGGATGGATAGAGGCAGGGGTAAAGATTGTAGGTGAAAAGTGTGTACCTGGGCAATGCCAACCAGGGGAAAGCTTATACTGTCTCACCGAAAACTACTCACTTGTGTGCAAGGCAGGATGATACCAAACTTTGTCTTAGGTCAGAGCCTGCCACATACTGAGTGCTTATGAGGTGTTGAATGAATGAATAGCTGAATGAATGAGTGAATGAAACAATAGATTAGAGGCAACATGGCATGATAGTTAGGAACCTCAATTTTGATATAAAAGCTAGGTATAGGTTTGAAGTCTAGCTCAGATAATTACTAACTTAGTTAGGAAAACTCCCTGATACTATGGTTTCTTCTCTATAGAAGGGGAATGATGATTCCTAACACCCAAGTTGTGATGAATAAATGATAATATAAGTCGAATATTTCCACACACTGAGCTCTCAATAAATCTTAGCAATGACAATGGTGATGATGATGATATAAAATGTTCAGTTTAGAAGTTCTCAAATGAGCCCCATCACTAAAGCTATCATCTGCTCCTTTTTTTGTTTTGGTATTTTGTCCCAACACGCTATTAGACCACTTCTAACACAGTTACAATTTTAGCATCCATTCACAAGCAGAACAAACTGGTTTCAAAGCATTTTCTAGGCCCTTAGTTAGTGCCAGAGTAATTAAAAAAGAAAATACAGTTCTTAACTCTAAGGAACACACAATCTGATGAGGCTACAGGTGTGTAAAAATAACACCATTTGTGCTATAACAAAGGCCCTTACAAAATACTGTGTGGAAGGAAGTCCAAGAGAACTTCACAGAATAGGTGATATCAATGAGCCATTTATTAAATCACTCCCATTTTAATCAAAGTATTTAATATATGGCCATGGTCACAAGCAGCTATAACAACAGTAATGATAATAATAGTAAGAACAATAACAAACATTAACTGAGCAAGTATCATGGGACAGAATCTAAATGCTTCATGGGCATTCATTAATTGATCATTACAATAAACCCTCAAGTAGACAACAAAATGGAAGTTCATGGAGATTCATAATGTGCCCATGTTTGCATACACAGGTTTGCCAATGGCGTAGTCAACATTCAAACCTGACATTCTGTTTACAAGAGTAGAGTTCTTAGAGTTCCTAAACCATACACAATTCTCCATTGTAGTAAGGGAAAGAAGTGGAGTTTCTTTTGTTTTTAATATGAATATCAGGAGACCCAGATGTCCCTATGGGTATTTTTCCCTCACTTTCTCTCTCTGGGCATCAGTTTCTTCATCCCATGAAAGTTAGTGAAGGACTAGCTGGCCACTCAGGAGCCTTTCACCTGCATATTTTTCTACTTGGTTTTTCCTACTGCACTAAGAATTATGTGAGTAAGCCAAGCCTTCTCATGCATACTAAAGTTTTCTTGAAGCCAAAGCAAGTTTTACACCCTCCAAAACACCTGGCGTGGAGCCAAGTGGAAAAGTTTCTCTCTCTATGTCTCTGTGTGTCTGTCTGTCTCTCTCTATACGAATACATAGGTATACATGCACAGATGTATATGTACATACAAACATATACATATAAGTACACAAGCATGTATATTTAAGACAGTTTTAATATGTAATGTAGGCAGATTATATATATATAAGAAAACTGTAACTCCATCAATATCAAAATCAATCACAGCACGTAACAAATATGATTTTCCTCCCTAAACTCTCAAACTAAATGTTATCTTCCTTTGAGCATTCAGGCCATCGTCAGTTTACTATGTAGATTTTTTTTTCATAAATGCCATGTGACTGCTTTAAATTTACTCAGCATAGGCAAGGGAAGATCTGTTGAGCTCCAGTTCTTTCTCAAGATGTGTGTGCATTGCCCTTGATGTTGTTCTCTGTCCACTTGGGTTTTGGATGTACCATATCTCAGACCTATAGTTGAAGGCCAGGCTTATGTGCACACCCTCTAGACCATTGGCTAGGATCAAATAGGTTCACATCTTTGTACTTTGGCTGTGCAGAGATGAAAGGGTGACTTCTCTTATCTCCAATGACTGGCACTCTAACATTCTAAACAGATGCATTGAAAACTTGCAATCATCAGAATTGGCTGTTAGCAGAGATCCTGCCCACTGGTCTTTCCAAAAAGAAGTATCACTCTGTTCATTTATATATGATATGACAATGGCTGCCTCAGTTTGGGCTTCACATGACTGCTCAATTCAAATGTTCAATGGAGACTAAGTACAGGATGGCCATCATCAAAAAATCTAGAAACAGTAAATGCTGGAGAGGGTGTGGAGAAAAGGGAACCTGCACTGTTGGTGGGAATGTAAATTGATACAACCACTATAGAGAACAGTATGGAGGTTCTTTAAAAAACTAAAAATAGAACTACCATATGACCCAGCAATCCCACTACTGGGCATATACCCTGAGAAAACCATAATTCAAAAAGGTACATGTACCCCAATGCTCATTGCAGCACTATTTACAATAGCCAGGACATGGAAGCAACCTAAATGTCCATCAACAGATGAATGGATAAAGAAGATGTGGCACATATATACAATGGAATATTACTCAGCCATGAAAAGGAATGAAACTGAGTTATTTTTAAGGAGGTGGATGAACCTAGAGTCTGTCATACTGTCATACGGAGTGAAGTAAGTCAGAAAGAGAAAAACAAATGCCGTATGCTAATGCATATATATGGAATCTAAAAAATGGTACTGATGTACCTAGTGGCAGGGCAGGAATAAAGATGCAGATGGAGAGAACAGACTTGAGGACATGGGGGGGAAGGGGAAGCTGGAATGAAGTGAGAGAGTAGCATTGACATATATACACTACCAAATGTAAAATGGATGGTTAGTGGGAAGCTGCTGCATAGCACAGGGAGATAAGCTCAATGCTTTGTGATGACCTAGAGGGGTGGGATAGGGAGGGTGGGAGGGAGACTCAAGAGGTAGGGGATATGGAGATATATGTATACATATAGCTGATTCACTTTGTTGTACAGCAGAAACTAACACAACATTTTAAAGCAGTTATACTCCAATAAAGATGTTAAAAAAAAAAAATAGAGAGACTAAGTAGGACCCCTGAAAGTATGTTTGCATTTCCCATGGGACATAATGTAATTACCCTGGTTAGGATCAGATATCCATCCCCAGCCCAGTGGTATCCATGCACTTGTGTAATTCCATCCTTTTGAGTGTAAGCTAGACCCAGTTCCTTACTTCTGATAAGTAGTCCAATGGCTAGGTATTATGATACACCTGTGCATTGACAGTTTGGCAGTTATTGTTTCTTTGCAAAAGAATCCTAGGAAAGATGAGAATTTTCTAGCTTATCAGTTTTAAAAGTTAATTATATGTCTAATTTTTGTTCACTCACTTATTCAACAAATATATAATGAGCATGTATTATGAGTAAGGCAATAGGCTAAGTGCCAATAATTACAGACAAAAGGCACAGCTTCTACTTTCAATATGTAGAGTGTACTGTGATAGGTTCTGATTAGTCTGTGCCCAAGTTTCCAACATAGGAGGTTCAGGAAACTCAGTCTGGTTAAGAGTGGGGCATGGGCAAGAAAGGTTTTATGACAGAAATGAATACTAAGAAAATCTTTAAATGAAAAAAAAAAAAAAAAAAGAAAAACTATCCAGGCAGAGAAAGCTGTAGGGAAGAAACTTCAGACAGTGGGAGAAGCATTTACAAAAGATGTTAGCTGATGGTTGATTTTGGAAATATTGACATAAACTAATAAGAACATAGAAAACTTTTTTGAAATAGCGTCTAGCATCAGCCTTTAAGATACAGACATCTGTGAAATTATTAGTGTTTTACTCAAAACTATGAGTGGGCAGGAAATTAGCTTTGCCCTTGGTATGTAGTCATCTAACGACAGGGGAGGAATTCTGAAAAAAATGGAGATTTTGAATTGCTCTATTTTTTTTGTTTGTTTTGTTTTGGGGTAGACATACAAAATTGCTTCAAACTTTAAATATAAGGAGATGCAGATGATTTATAATAATGCACTGTTAGAATAATAGCTAAAAGGTTATTTGTTGAAAAAATAATGACTGTTGTGGAAATACCCATTCCCGTCCAAAGATTATTATTTCTGTCCACCATGAGGCAGTGGGGTGGTTTCTTTTTCCCAGTTTTTCCCTTCCCTTAGGGACTTGGAGCAAAACCATGGGTATATTTGCAATGGTCTATCTGTCTCTCTGTTCTTTGCAAGGTCTGAATGACAAGCCAAGCGGAGAAATTGAATTTTTCACTTCTCTAAACACTTTTGGCCCCTAGGAACACTGGAAAAGGTCAAGAATTTTGAAGCACGTTCTTCCCCAGGCTATGGGATCAAAATTTCTTTTTTAAAAGGTTGTTCCAGGCCCAGTGAGACAGTCAGTCGTGATGGAGACTATAAACAGCAGTTTATGTCCTCTGTGGTGGTGTGTGCCCCTCTTGGGAGGTTTACTCTGAAGAGAGTTTCTCTAGAGAGATTTGTTTCTCTCATTAGGGCAACTGCAGGAGGGGGGAAAAAAAGCTTGACATAAGTTTGGAAGTGTGTGGGTGAAGTCTCCTGCCTTTCATATCCCACTCCCCATGTTTTCTATTTTTAGTTCGCTATCCTCTTTTCCTTTTTCCTTTCTTTTAGTTGTTTCTCTCTCCCAGCTCCTTTTTCTTTTTTTTTCCTTAACTTTTTAAACCTGTCTCATAATGGGCTTTTTCATTTTCCTTTGTTGACCCATCTAATAGGCATCCTGTAAATGAGCTCAGAATGATCCTCCCTTCTGGTATTCATGCCCTTGTGTAATTTTCTCCCCTTGATTGTAAGCCTAATGACTCACTTCTAACAAATAGATTATGGTAAAAGTTATGGAATCTCACTTCTCAAGATGAGGTTATGAAAGAACATGACTTCCACCTTGCTTGTTCTCCTTCTTACTCTCTCCCATGGAGACATCCCTCCACCTATGAAGAGGCCCACGTGGCAAGGAACTGAGGTCTCCAGGCTTGTTCACAGCTGGAGACCTGAGACCTTCCAACAGCCATATGAGTGAGCCTAGAGGAAGAGCCTTCTCCATTTGAATCTTGAGATAACTGAAGCCTTTTTTTTTTCATTTTGATGACAGCCCTATGAGAAACCTTGTGCCAGAGGACCTGGCTAAACCCACTCAGATTCCTGACTCACAAAAACTGAGATACTGTTGATCATTTTAAACCACTATGTTTTGGGGTAACTTGTTATGCAGCAGTAGATCATGCAACCCATATCCTTTCATGTTGCTCCTCTTCATTGACCCTTTTTATTGAACTCTTTCTATTCTTATTTTTTCTGTTTTAGTTCTTAAGTACAGATTTTAACTTTGTACATAACATTGAAAGCTACAGGAATCAGAATGTTTGCTCTCAGTAACCATCAAACCAAATCATGTATCTGCAAATACAATCTGCATAATGGAAAGGTCAGCATCCCTGGCCTCCCTTTAATTATACTCTTTGGTAAAAATTCATTCGTTTGTCATTTCAGTAAAACTATTGAATGGGCAGTTACTATCTTTAATATGTTGTATCACCTGTCATGTGGAACAGAAAAATGAATGAGATATGCCTCATGCCATCAAAGATACTGTCATTCGGAATAAAATAAAAATGTAGAAAGTGAAGCATCCCACAGGAGGGATATTCTTAGGCGTCTTTTTATGTTAAGAGGAGGCAGAGATCACTTCCTACTCGGAGGATCAGAAAAGGCTCTGTAAAGGGAGCACTCTGTGCTAAATGTTGCAGGATAAACTGGATTTATATATGCCTATTCAGTCTTCTGTGAACTTCCCCTACACTTTGGATCCTATCTCTCATATGCTTCTCATAGGATCAACTCCTACTTAACACGCAGGAACCAATCTGATTTCCACTTTCCCTGGGCCACCCTCCACAACCTTTCTAGTTAGTTGATTATTTATGTTTTCAATGCTTCCCCAACCATCACTAACTTTGTCTACTTCACCATTTCTCAAATGACTACTTATTTGGCTCTTCCATTAATCGAGGGGGAAAGTGTAGTTGGAGAGGAAAGGGACAATTCACTCATTCTAAGCTAAGACAGTGAAGGTCAGAATGGGTAGGAAGACTTAGGACAATACAATGTTAGACTATCAAAAGGTATTTGTTGCAAAGGAAGGAAAGAAGGAAGGAAAAAAGAGGGCCATTATTGAGAACAAGTGATATCTGACCATAATCTACTCCATTATTTATTTCCAATATAAGCAGTAGGGTGGTTTCCATTTCCCATTTTTTTTCCCTTCCATGGGGACTCTTAGCAAACCTATGGGGATATTTGAAATGTATCATGCATTATTGTGCTCAGTCCTGATTCTTCACTGAACTTTGTATTAATATATATGTTTCTTTGGAAAATTATAGTGGTGGGAACAAGGGCCTGGAGTTATTCCCTTTTTTTGTCTGGGAATAAACATATTTCTAGAGATTAAAAAAGTAAATGATGTGTTCTCGTTGGCTTTGTTCTTCCAAATTGTTTTTTTTTTTTTCACACACACACTGTATTTTATTTTTACAAGAGATAAATAAACTGACACCAAGCATTGTAAATGGATTACCACAACAAAAGCAACAATGATTGCAATTACCAAACACGAAACACACTCATACTATGTCATAATATTGACATTCAGTCCAGTAATCCTCCACTGCAACAGCTCCTTTACTTTGTAGTGAAAATTGATTTGTATATTTTTTGCCTCTGAGTCCTTCTGGGATTTTTTTTTTTATTCAAACAGAAAGTCACAAAAATTATAATCATCCCCATCAGTTCACTCAGTCCCATGTAATTAATTTTTTTTTATCTTGCTCTTTTGTTAGCACTTTTATGAATTCATCAGTTTTCCATTAGAGTTCTGAAAATGCTTATTCATTCAGTTCAGCAGTATAGTCAGTTACCAGAAACCTGTACTTGTCAGAGTCTTTTCCATGAATTCCTTGAAGATGAAACCCTTTTATAGGAACATATTTGCAAAAGCATCAGAGTACACCCAGAACTGTCTGTAAATGACAAAAGACTTAAAAATGACCACAGTTAAAGATTTGATGAAAGTTCATAATAATGCAATTGACAAGGAAATTTAGTTATTTCTGAGATATACATTTTAAAGTAATAACGAGAATTATGACTTATAACATTATACCAGAACAAATAAGATTTTTAGAAATTTCATGTAATGTCTGAAACACTTATATTAACTTATTTCCGTACAAATAACCCAAAGAAAGTTTAGTATTAGTTGTTTTTGTTTGTTTGTTTTTTTATACTGCAGGTTCTTATTAGTCATCAATTTTATACACATCAGTGTATACATGTCAATCCCAATCGCCCGATTCAGCACACCACCATCCCCACCCCACCGCGGTTTTCCCCCCTTGGTGTCCATACGTTTGTTCTCTACATCTGTGTCTCAACTTTTGCCCTGCAAATCGGTTCATCTGTACCATTTTTCTAGGCTCCACATACATGCGTTAATATACGGTATTTGTTTTTCTCTTTCTGACTTACTTCACTCTGTATGACAGTCTCTAGACCCATCCACGTCTCAACAAACGACTCAATTTCATTCCTTTTTATGGCTGAATAATATTCCATTGTATACATGTACCAAAACTTCTTTATCCATTCGTCTGTCGATGGGCATTTAGGTTGCTTCCATGACATGGCTATTGTAAATAGTGCTGCAATGAGCAATCGGGTGCATGTGTCTTTTGGAATTATTGTTTTCTCTGGGTATATGCCCAGTAGTGGGATTGCTGGATCATATGGTAATTCTATTTGTAGTTTTTCAAGGAACCTCCATACTGTTCTCCATAGTGGCTGTAGCAATTTACATTCCCACCAACAGTGCAAGAGGGTTCCCTTTTCTCCACACCCTCTCCAGCATTTGTTGTTTGTAGATTTTCTGATGATGCCCATTCTAACTGGTGTCAGGTGATACCTCATTGTAGTTTTGATTTGCATTTCTCTAATAATTAGTGATGTTGAGCACCTTTTCATGTGTTTCTTGGCCATCTGTATGTCTTCTTTGGAGAAATGTCTATTTAGGTCTTCGGCCCATGTTTGGATTGGGTTGTTTGTTTCTTTAATATTGAGCTACATGAGCTGTTTATATATTTTGGAGATTAATCCTTTGTCCGTTGATTCGTTTGCAAATATTTTCTCCCATTCTGAGGGTTGTCTTTTTGTCTTGTTTATGGTTTCCTTTGCTGTGCAAAAGCTTTGAAGTTTCATTAGGTCCCATTTCTTTATTTTTGTTTTTACTTCCATTACTCTAGGAGGTGGATCAAAAAAGATCTTGCTGTGATTTATGTCAAAGAGTGTTCTTCTTATGTTTCCTCTAAGAGTTTTATAGTTTTATAGTGTCCGGTCTTACATTTAAGTCTCTAATCCATTTTGAATTTATTTTTATGTATGGTGTTAGGGAGTGTTCTAATTTCATTCTTTTACATGTAGTTGTCCAGTTTTCCGAGCACCACTTATTGAAGAGGCTGTCTTTTCTCCATTGTATATCTTTGCCTCCTTTGTCATAGATTAGTTGACCATAGGTGCGTGGGTTTATCTCTGGGCTTTCTATCTTGTTCCATTGATCCGTGTTTCTGTTTTTGTGCCAGTACCATATTGTCGATTACTGTAGCTTTGTAGTATAGTCTGAAGTCAGGGCGTCTGATTCCTCCAACTCCGTTTTTTTCCATCAAGACTGCTTTGGCTATTCAGGGTCTTTTGTTTCTCCATACAAATTTTAAGATGATTTGTTCTAGTTCTGTAAAAAATGCCATGGTATATCTCTCCATCTGTTGGTATCATCTTTAATTTCATTCATCAGTGTCTTATAATTTTCTGCATACAGGTCTTTTGTCTCCCTAGGTAGGTTTATTCCTAGGTATTTTATTCTTTCTGTGCAACGGTAAATGGGAGTGTTTCCATAATTTCTCTTTAAGATTTTTCATCATTAGTGTATAGGAATGCAAGAGATTTCTGTGCATTAATTTTGTATCCTGCTACTTTACCAAATTCATTGATTAGCTCTAGTAGTTTTCTGGTGGCAGTTTTAGGATTCTCTATGTATAGTATCGTGTCGTCTGCAAACAGTGACAATTTTACTTCTTCTTTTCCAATTTGTATTCCTTTTATTTCTTTTTCTTCTCTGATTGCCGTGGCTAGGACTTCCAAAACTATGTTGAATAATAGTGGTGAGAGTGGACATCCTTGTCTTGTTCCTGATCTTAGAGGAAATGGTTTCAGTTTTTCACCATTGAGAATGATGTTTGCTGTGGGTTTGTCATATATGGCCTTTATTATGTTGAGGTAGGTTCCCTCTATGCCCACTTTCTGGAGAGTTTTTATCATAAATGGGTGTTGAATTTTGTCAAAAGCTTTTTCTGAATCTATTGAGATGATCAAATGGTTTTTATTATTCAGTTTGTTAATATAGTGTATCACATTGATTGATTTGCGTATACTGAAGAATCCTTGCACCCCTGGGATAAATCCCACTTGATCATGGTGTATGATCCTTTTAATGTGTTGTTGGATTCTGTTTGCTAGTATTTTGTTGAGGATTTTTGCATCTATATTCATCAGTGATATTGGTATGTCAATTTCTTTTTTTGTAGTATCTTTGTCTGGTTTTGGTATCAGGGTGATGGTGGCCTCATGGAATGAGTTTGGGAGTGTTCCTTCCTCTGCAATTTTTTGGAAGAGTTTGAGAAGGATGGGTGTTACCTCTTCTCTAAATGTTTGATAGAATTCACCTGTGAAGCCATCTGGTCCTGGACTTTTGTTTGTTGGAAGATTTTTAATCACAGTTTCAATTTCATTATTTGTGATTGGTCTGTTCATATTTTCTATTTCTTCCTGGTTCAGTCTTGGAAGGTTATACCTTTCTAAGAATTTGTCCGTTTCTTCCAGGTTGTCCATTTTATTGGCATAGAGTTGCTTGTAGTAGTCTCTTAGGATGCTTTGTATTTCTGCGGTGTCTGTTGTAACTTCTCCTTTTTCATTTCTAATTTTATTGATTTGAGTCCTCTCCCTCTTTTTCTTGATGAGTCTGGCTAATGGTTTATCCATTTTGTTTATCTTCTCAAAGAACCAGCTTTTAGTTTTATTGATCTTTAGTATTGTTTTCTTTGTCTCTATTTCATTTATTTCTGCTCTGATCTTATGATTTCTTTCCTTCTGCTAACTTTGGGTTTTGTTTGTTCTTCTTTCTCTAGTTCCTTTAGGTGTAAGGTTAGATTGTTTACTTGAGATTTTTCTTGTTTCTTGAGGTAGGCTTTTATAGCTATAAACTTCCCTCTTAGAACTGCTTTTGCTGCATCTCATAGGTTTTGGCTCATTGTGTTTTCATTGTCATTTGTCTCCAGGTATTTTTTGATTTCGTCTTTGATTTCTTCAGTGATCTCTTGGTTATTTAGTAATGTATTGTTTAGCCTCCATGTGTTTGTGTTTTTTATGTTTTTTTCTCAGTAATTCCTTTCTAATCTCATAGCGTTGTGGTCAGAAAAGACGCTTGATATGATTTCAATTTTCTTAAATTTACTGAGGCTTGATTTGTGACCCAAGATGTGATCTATCCTGGAGAATGTTCCATGCGCACTTGAGAAGAAAGTGTAATCTGCTGTTTTTGGATGGAATGTCCTATAAATATCAATTAAATCTATCTGGTCTATTGTGTCTTGTAAAGCTTCTGTTTCCTTATTTATTTTCATTTTGGATGATCTGTCCATTGGTGTAAGTGAGGTGTTAAAGTCCCCCACTATTATTGTGTTACTGTCAATTTCCTCTTTTATAGCTGTTAGCAGTTGCCTTATGTATTGAGGTGCTCCTCAATGTATTGGGTGCATATATATTTATAATTGTTATATCTTCTTCTTGGATTGATCCCTTGATCATTATGTAGTGTCCTTCCTTGTCTCTTGTAACATTCTTTATTTTAAAGTCTATTTTGTCTGATATGAGACTTGCTACTCCAGCTTTCTTTTGATTTCCATTTGCATGGAATATCTTTTTCCATCCCCTCACTTTCAGTCTGTATGTGTCCCTAGGTCTGAAGTGGGTCTCTTGTAGACAGCATATATATGGGTCTTGTTTTTGTATCCATTCAGCCAGTCTGTGTCTTTTGGCTGGAGCATTTAATCCATTCACGTTTAAGGTAATTATCGATATGTATGTTCCTATGACCATTTTCTTAATTGTTTTGGGCTTGTTTTTGTAGGTCCTTTTCTTCTCTTGTGTTTCCCACTAGAGATGTTCCTTTAGCATTTGTTGTACAGCTGGTTTGGTGGTGCTGAATTCTCTTAGCTTTTGCTTGTCTGTAAAGCTTTTGATTTCTCCATCGAATCTGAATGAGATCCTTGCCAGCTAGAGTAATCTTGGTTGTAGGTTCTTCCCTTTCATCACTTTAAGTATATCATGCCACTCCCTTCTGGCTTGTAGAGTTTCTGCTGAGAAATCAGCTGTTAACCTTATGGGAATTCCCTTGTATGTTATTTGTCTTCTTTCCCTTGCTGCTTTCAATAATTTTTCTTTGTCTTTAATTTTTGCCAGTTTGGTTACTATGTGTCTCGGTGTGCTTCTCCTTCGGTTTATCCTGTATGGGACTCTCTGCGCTTCCTGGACTTGGGTGTCTATTTCCTTTCCCATGTTAGGGAAGTTTTCGACTATAATCTCTTCAAATATTTTCTCTGGTCATTTCTCTCTCTTCTCCTTCTGGGACCCCTATAATGCGAATGTTGTTGCGTTTAATGTTGTCCCAGAGGTCTCTTAGGCTGTCTTCATTTCTTTTCATTCTTTTTTCTTTAGTCTGTTCTGCAGCAGTGAATTCCACCATTCTGTCTTCCAGGTCACTTATCCGTTCTTCTGCCTGAGTTATTCTGCTATTGATTCCTTCTAGTGTAGTTTTCATTTCAGTTATTGTATTGTTCATCTCTGTTTGTTTGTTCTTTAATTCTTCTAGGTCTTTTTTAAACATTACTTGCATCTTCTCGATCTTTGCCTCCATTCTTTTTCCGAGGTCCTGGATCATCTTCACTATCATTATTCTGAATTCTTTTTCTGGAAGGTTGCCTATCTCCACTTCATTTAGTTGTTTTTCTGGGGTTTTATCTTGTTCCTTCATCTGGTACATAGCCCTCTGCCTTTTCATGTTGTCTATCTTTCTGTGAATGTGGTTTTTGTTCCACAGGCTGCAGGATTGTAGTTCTTCTTGCTTCTGCTGTCTGCCGTCTGGTGGATGAGGCTATCTAAGAGGCTTGATGGGAGGGACTGGTGGTGGGTAGAGCTGACTGTTACTCTGGTGCGCAGAGCTCAGTAAAAATTTAATCCCCTTGACTGTTGTTGGGTGGGGCTGGGTTCCCTCCCTGTTGGTTGTTTGGCCTGAGGCAACCCAACACTGGAGCCTCCCTGGGCTCTTTGTTGGGGCTAATGAAGACTCTGGGAGGGCTCACGCCAAGGAGTACTTCCCAGAACTTCTGCTGCCAGTGTCCTTGTCCCCACGGTGAGCCACAGCCCTCCCCACCCGCCTCTGCAGATGACCCTCCAACACTAGCAGGTAGGTCTGGTTCAGTCTCCCCTGGGGTCACTGCTCCTTCCCCTGGGACCCGACGCGCACACTACTTTGTGTGTGCCCTCCAAGAGTGGAGTCTCTGTTTCCCTCAGTCCTGTCGAAGTCCTGCAGTCAATTCCACTAGGCTTCAAAGTCTGATTCTCTAGGAATTCCTCCTCCCATTGCCGGACCTCCAGGTTGGGAAGCCTGACATGGGGCTCAGAACCTTCACTCCAGTGGGTGGACTTCTGTGGTATAAGTGTTCTCCAGTCTGTGAATCACCCACCCACCAGTTATGGGATTTGATTTTACCGTGATTGCGCCCCTCCTACCATCTCATTGTGGCTTCTCCTTTGTCTTTGGATGTGGGGTATCTTTTTTAGTGAGTTCCAATGTCTTCCTGTCGATGATTGTCTAGCAGCTAGTTGTGATTCTGGTGTTCTCTCAAGAGGGAGTGAGAGCACGTCCTTCTACTCCGCCATCTTGGTTCCTCCTATCCAAATTGTATTTTTAATGAGAAACACAAGAGTTTAATAACAAATTTGAGTCATGTCACTGCCATGTACTTTTTTTTTTACACAGGATGCGTAATGATTTTAATTTTTAAATTTATTTTTATTGAGATATACTTAACATATAACACTATGTAAGCTTAAGGTAACATGTTAATTTGATACACTTACATGTTGTAAAATATTTTTAGGAGACCTTGGTAAAATCACTTAAAAGATATCCCAGCTTTTAATATTAACTGTGAAAAATCTTTGGAAGACCAAAGCCTTAAAAAACTCATATTGTTGATGGTAGTGTGGTCGTGTACATCCCTGAAAATTTATCAGAAATCATTTATAATAAGAAAATATCTTGGAAACAGCTTATATGATCAATAATAGGAGAATGGTATTGTGTATTGTAGAACATCAACCCAATGGATTCTTATATAGCCATTAAAATGGCAATTAGGAAAACATAAACATAACTGAGAAAATGTTTATAATGTGATATTAATAAAAAGAGAATGCTAAATTTTATGTAAACTATGATTATACCTATATAATTCATACAGATGGTCCCTGACTAACAATGCTTTAACTTATAATTTTTTGACTTTATGATGGTGTGAAAGAGATATGCATTCAGTAGAAACTGTACTTTGAATTTTGAATTTTGATTTATTCCCAGGCTAGCAGTATATGGTATGATACTCTCTCCTGATGCTGGGCAGCCAGAGCTCCCAATCAGCCATGTGATCATGAGGGGAAACAACCGATACACTTAACACTATTCTGTACCCATACAACCAATCTGTTTTTCACTATAAGTACGGTATTCGATAAATTACGAGATAGTCAACAATAAATAATAAGTAATAATAAATTAGGCTTTGTGTTAGGTGATTTTGTAGGCTAATGTAAGTGTTATACACACGTTTAAAGTAGATTAAACTATGGTAGTTTAGGTGTATTAAATGCATTTTTGACTTAGGGTATTTTCAACTTACAGTGGGTTTTTTTGGACATAGCCCCATCATAAGTGGAGGAAGGATCTATATTTGCTTATGAGGGGAAACAAGAAAAGAATCATAGAAAATAAATATATATATATATAATTTATATATATATTTATTTTATTTATATTTATAATTTATATATATATATAAATTTTAATGCAAGGTAAATTTGGGGCCTGATAATTCCTTGGGAGGGGGTGTCTTGTGCACTGTAGAATGTTTAGCAGCATCCCTGACTTCCTACCTCTGAGATGCAAGTAGAATTTCTCCAGCTGTGACGACCAAAAACTGTCTATAGACTTTGCCAAATGTCCCCTGACAGGGGAGGGGGGGAAAGCAAAATCATTACTGGTTGACAACAACTGTTTTAATAAAACATTTCATTATTTTTAAAAGGAATAATATTCATAAATAAAAAATGAGAAAAATCTTTACCCTTGACCTAGTGTTCTCTTCAGAAACTTATCCAGAGAATAGTTGAAACCAGCAATGTTCTGGTTCTATCAGACAAGGGAGTAAAGCATTATTGTGTGGTGACCTGCTTGGGGATGTCAGCAAACCCCACCATTCCTCTGAGTTCTTGCAAAATGGGGGAAAGAAATCAGTGTATGTTATATAAGTATACCTTCTACTGACAGTGCAGAGTATTTTTATCCTGGTGGAAGTTGCCTCTGGGCTCTGAAACCTTCTGTCAGGGAGTAAAGAAAACTAATTGCAGTGAAATATCTTTTCAGGCAACCTGCCCATCACCAAATTCTATATGTAGGGGAAATGCACACTTCTTTTAGAAGATGTTTCAGTGGAACTCAAACCCCATAGGAATTCTTTTTAGGGCCAGGGAAACTTTTACACAGTGTAAGAACTTTAGTTCAATTCAGAATATGTTAAAATTTCAAGACGCTATTAAGGAGTCCTCTATCACCTGGAGTGACCCGTTATTTTATTTGCAGGATAACTAGAAACCAGAGAAGTTAAGTACTTGTCAGTTCAACACACCTAATTAGTGGCACAGCATAAAATTAAGCCCACGTCAGCCTGAAGTTTCTTATCCTTCAGGCAAACTTTGCCTTTAAAAGAACATTTTCCATCCCTGCAATTGTATATCATTTGAAAAGAATTTATTTCTAGATGATGGTGTCTTCCACAGTGTTTGAAATAGGGTTTGGTCTTCAAATAGAATGTAAAATTCAAACATTTAGTGAATAAACATTTATTGGGTTCTCTGTGCCCAGTTCTGTGCCACACAATGGATTTGAAAGATTAAATGTCTTATACTTTTTCTGCCACTGTCATAGCCCTGCACATTCTGCTGTAAACCTAAGACATTCAGTCAATTCTGACTATGGATCTAGAATAGAATTAGTGTATATCTAGATTATGAGGCTCTCCATCTGTTCTCCTGGGAACATCTCCTCCACTCCTCTCATTCTGCTGACCTTTCACATCTTCATGGGTAAATTTGTGTGTCAATGTATATGTAATAACCCTGTTACAGAAGAACAATACCAGGAGCATTTTAATTGAGTACAATGGAAACTGCAGCAGCCTGAGAAATGTAACAAACGACAACAACCCCAACTCTGTACACAGAGAAATGTGTGGACCTAACAGTGACCAAATACCACTGAGTCTTATTGGAGTTTCTATCAGATAAAGGTTTGATCACAGGGTTTTCATTGGAAATTTTTCCTACTTCCAGGGACCATTTGCAGTGTGATAACTACCCATAGAAAGCAATCTTTTGAAGGTGTCCTGCCACTTGTGTCTTTCCATAATGCTGGGGTGGACAGACCCAACATACTTGATTTATTGTCATAGCCAAGTAGGGATCAAAATTCCTTCTCATTGGATATTCATGATAGCATAAAATGAGAACAAACAAACAAACAGCTGCCATGCATGGATACTTGGCATCTTTCTCTAGACTGAAGGAATGGAAACTGTATGGGGCTAAGAATCAGGAAACGCTGAGTTCAATTCTGATTCAATGACTCTTATGTCACAAGACTTCTGATCTCTAAGTAATCCGAGTTTTTTCAAATGTGTGTTAGGGATGGAAACTGTGTGCCCAGTAATGCACAGGAGGAGAGAGAGTTGCTGATGGTAAATTAATATGATACTCTACTTGTTGGAATGTGTAGCCATAAGAGCCTTGGAAATCATTAAGGTCAGAAAAAAAATTAAAGATATACACATATGTATCCTTTAAAATGTATATATATAAATTTATATATATTTTTATATTTATATAGTAAAATCAGCATTCACTTTTTTAAGATGAATGCAAACAGATCAAATAATTGTTGTGTCTGTATGATGAGGAAGCTACGATGTAAGCATTTAAATAACTGTGTCCCAGGTAAATAGTCTGTTATTCTAATCAGAACACACAAACTAATTTTTAGGCTGGGGGAAAGAACTGGATTTGAGAAAGGAAACAGTAAAAAATAGTCAGTTATGTCTGATTTTGAGTTTTGTAGAAGCAGAGCCTGAGTTGGGTATGGATGAAAAAGTGACTTATTGAAGGAGATCTCATAGGAAAAACCTGTAAGGGAGTGGGGTAAACAGGTGAGGGCTTGAGATACAGCTAAGCAGTGGTTTTAGCTGAAGTCTAACTTCAGCCTGATCCCAGAGCATCTCCAGAGTATAAACTGCATCACAGAGATAGTTTCACCTTGTGGCAAGAGTCTTGGCCTTTTAATCCCATATCTGTCAATCAGTCGTTGTCTTCAGGCCATTCCTGGGAGAGGTATAACTTCCTAGGTTTCTTCAGACAAACTGACTCCTACTGACTGAGGGAAGTAAATCAGTGATTTGTTGGCAGCCAATACTTACAGCATCTAGGGAATATCTGTCAGGTAACAGGGATCCAGGTTTGACACCAATAGCATCTATTACATAATAAAGCAGGCTTCCTAAGGCTATTAATTGAGTTAAAACTAACTCTGGCTCTCCAAAATAACGTAATGAAGGCCAGGGGACCTCTCTGTCTTGTTTTTTTTTTTTTTTTTTGGCTGTGCCGTTCATTCCCCAACCAGGGACTGAACCCAGGCCAAGGTAGTGAAAGTGCCGAGTCCTAACCACTGGACTGCCAGAGAATTCCCTCTGTTTTGTTCTTTGTTTTATCCCCGATACTTAGGGAAATGCCTGGCTCAGAGAATATACTCAGTAAATGTGTGTTGAATGAATGAAGGGATTCCTGACACATATGCCAGCCTCTGTATTTTGGTGCACACTTCCCCTGATTTTTCTACTGCCTTCAACGCCCTCCTTTCTCCTCTCAGTCTTTATTATGTTCTTCAAAGTATATCTGATCATCAAAGTTGATCTATGAAGCATTCTTTGAATATTCTAGCCCATGGGAACCTGTGTGTGTGTGTGTGTGTGTGTGTGTGAGAGAGAGAGAGAGAGAGAGAGAGAGGTTGCATATGTGTGGGTGTATGCCTCCTTGTATCTGGTAGTTATCAACTCTATAACTAAACATGTCTTTTCCTGGCTCTACAACATCTAACTGGTCCCCATCTTCTGAAGTATCTCCATAATTATGTACATATTTCTCAGTTTAGCAATCAATACCCAGTTCACCATCATCCACAATTAATAATAATAGTAATAGTAAATCATATTTATTGAGTACTTACTAAGTTCCAAGCACTATACTCAACACATAACATGCCTGTCTCATTGGATTTGATAATAATCTCATAATGCAGGTACTTTTATTATCTTTATTTTCTGGATGAAGTAGCTTGTCCAAAACCACACATCTAGTATGAGAAAAACTGGGATTTAAAAGCAACCAACAGATGCTACAACCTTGTCTTAGCCTCAAAGCTACAGTATCTTACCTCCAAAAACATTTCAACAGCTTGCTAACAATTCTTTCTTCTTCAATCCACTCCCACACAGCAGCCAGAATGATCCTTACAAAGCATCAATCTGGTGATGTCCCTCCTCTGCTGAAAACTCATCAGTAGCTCCCCCTTAATCTCAAGATGAAGCCCAAACCCTTTAATATGGTTTTATAAAAGCACCCTGATTCACCCCGAGTACCTCTCCATCCTTATCCCTTGTCTTCCCTCACTTCCCCAGATACTGAATGTCCTTCAGATTCTTAAAGGCACTAGACACCCTCTCCCTCCCTTTTGGACCGAAATGTGGGTTGAATGTGAGAAGGTTCTCTTCTACTCCTACTCTCCTTAACTGAATATATATCCTCCAAGAAATAGTTCTTGATCTCCCAAACCTGTTGTAGCTGTCCCTCCTCTTTGAGACCAGTGCCTGAGTTTACTCACTGTTTTATCTCCACAGACTAGAAGAGAGCTTGGAATATAGTTGCAGTAAATGACATTTGCCTTCAGATGGAAAAAAAAGAATGAATATTCTAATGATGTAAAAATACTCTCCCCTCCCTACCCTTACTGTGAGCTTGGAGGACAATGGCTATGCTTAACACAGCTCTCTATCCTCCACAATAGCTAAGACATTGTCTACTACACAGTAGATTCTTAGAAACTGTTTATTTATTAATTATTACTGCTATTTTTACCTTGGCTTCAGTCACAAGCATTACCTTTTTCAACCAGGAAAGCTCATGTTTGATTCATGGCTCTTAATTCAACCCACAATGTAAAATTATGGAATGGTTGGGTTGAAGGTCATCCAAGTAGGGATCTCCTTAATGAACAAATTCCCACCACAGTTCATCTTGTGTGTACTTGAACCCCTCTAACTTTGGAGAACTCAGGACTTCCTAGGAGAGGATTGTTTGTCATAAGTTTTAGCATATTTTTTCTCATGTTGAATCAATTTTTTTTTTTCCTATCATATGAGCCTTGTTGGATAGGAAACTAAGAATGCCATTAGTAATTCAGTGGAGGATAAGCTGGCATTTTCCTTATTTTTTTTTTTTAACCAGTCTGTGCTCTCCTCCCTGGAATACTAACTGAGAGACCCTTTGAAAAACTCTGAACTGGGGAGTGGGTTGGGGGCATGGAAAGAGTCTTACTGCCTGGCTTAATATTGTCCCTCAGAGAAATCATTGTCCTGCATTCTTGGCTTTAGCCCAATTTGCCTACATGACAGTCCATTCTCCCTGACTCAGCCTTCTGTGTCCAGACAAATGATTCACTCTCAGTGCATTTTTCTGCTCTTACTAAAGAGGCCCTCTAACCATCACTGTATCTTTCAATTCCAGCTAACAGCTTGGACAGCAGTTTTTTAAAAAAATGTTACTAAGCAAGCAAGCTCAGCCGGAGAAATCATGCAGAATTCTCTGAGAATGCTTCCCACGTCGTTTGGGCTCACAAGGACTGCTGCCTTCTCTAAACTCAGGGCAAAATCCATTTCACATATTGTATTCATTTATCCATTGGCAGATTGTTTACTAGTCTCTGCCATTTCTTAAACCTTAGCTAATACTGATTAAGCACTAACAGTAAACCAAACACTGTGTTAAATGCTTTGCATAAATGATCTCATCTAATTTTCACCAAAAACCCTTGGAGATCGGTACTATTAGTATCCTTATGTTACACAGGAGAAAACTGAGGTACAAAGAACTTAAGCGGATTGCCCAAAAGCACTTAGAAGTAAGTGGAAGAGAAGGATTTGATCCCAGAAATATGACTTCAGGGTCAAAGCACTGTCTTAACTCTACAACCCTATGCTTGAGTGGAATGGATGGTGGAGGATGATACCTGCCTTTAAATTATTTTGTGACCTTTGGCATATCACTTCAAATCTCTGGGCCTCATTTTCTTCATATTAAAAAGAACATGGCTGAGTTGAATATTCCTACAATTAATTACATACAACAACTGTATTCTTCACCATAATCATATTAGGTAGGTACAGCAAGAGATAGGATGGGAACAAACAACTGCCTGCAATGGAGGATAAGAAGGAATCAAGAGGCCCATTAATGGTACTAGCTGTAACTTTTTTTTTTTTAACATCTTTATTAGAATATAATTGCTTTACAATGGTGTGTCAGTTTCTGCTCTATAACAAAGTGAATCAGTTATACACATACATATGTCCCCATATCTCTTCCCTCTTGCATCTCCCTCCCTCCCACCCTCCCTATCCCACCCCTCTACGTGGTCACAAAGCACCGAGCTGATCTCCCTATGCTCTGTGGCTGCTTCCCACTAGTTATCTATTTTACATTTGGTAGTGTATATATGTCCATGCCACTCTCTCACTTTGTCCCAGCTTACCCTTCCCCCTCCCTGTATGCTCAAGTCCATTCTCTAGTAGGTCTGCATCTTTATTCCCGTCTTGCCCCTAGGCTATTCTGACCTTTTTTTTTTTTTTTTTTTTAGATTCCTTATATATGTGTTAGCATACGGTATTTGTTTTTCTCTTTCTGACTTACTTCACTCTGTATGACAGCCTCTAGGTCCATCCACCTCACTACAAATAACTCAGTTTCGTTCCTTTTTATGGCTGACTAATATTCCATTGTATATATGTGCCACATCTTCTTTATCCATTCGTCTGTTGATGGACACTTAGTTTGCTTCCATGTCCTGGCTAATGTAAATAGAGCTGCAATGAACATTTTGGTACATGACTGTTTTTGAATTATGGTTTTCTCTGGGTATATGCCCAGTAGTGGAATTGATGGGTTGTATGGTAGTTCTATTTTTAGTTTTTTAAGGAAGCTCCATACTGTTCTCCATAGTGGCTGTATCAATTTACATTCCCACCAACAGTGCAAGGGGTTTCCTTTTCTCCACACCCTCTCCAGCATTTACTGTTTGAAGATTTTTTGATGATGGCCATTCTGACCAGTGTGAGATGATATCTCATTGTAGTTTTGATTTGCATTTCTCTAATGATTAATGATGTTGAGCATTCTTTCATGTGTTTGTTGACAATCTGTATATCTTCCTAGGAGAAATGTCTATTTAGGTCTTCTGCCCATTTTTGGATTTGGTTGTTTGTTTTTTTGATATTCAGCTGCATGAGTTGCTTGTATGTTTTGGAGATTCACCCTTTGTCAGTTGCTTCATTTGAAAATATTTTCTCCCATTCTGAGGGTTGTCTTTTCGTATTCTTTATGGTTTCCTCTGCCATGCAAAAGCTTTTAAGTTTCATTAGGTCCCATTTGTTTATTTTTGTTTTTATTTCCATTTCTCTAGGAGGTGGGTCAAAAAGGATCTTGCTGTGATTTATGTCATAGAGTGTTCTGCCTATGTTTTCCTCTAAGAGTTTGATGGTGTCTGGCCTTACATTTAGGTTTTTAATCCATTTTGAGTTTATTTTTGTGTATGGTGTTAGGGAGTGTTCTAATTTCATTCTTTTACATGTAGCTGTCCAGTTTTCCCAGCACCACTTATTGAAGAGGCTGTCTTTTCTCCACTGTATATTCTTGCCTCCTTTATCAAAGATAAGGTGACCATATGTGCATGGGTTTATCTCTGGGCTTTCTATCCTGTTCCATTGATCTATATTTCTGTTTTTGTGCCCGTACCACACTGTCTTGACTACTGTAGTTTTGTAGTATAGTCTGAAGTCAGGGAGCCTGATTCCTCCAGCTCCGTTTTTCTTTCTCAAGATTCTTTGGCTACTTGGGATCACTTGTGTTTCCATACAAATTGTGAAATTTTTTGTTCTAGTTCTGTGAAAAATGTCGTTGCTGGCTTGACAGGAATTGCATTGAATCTGTAGATTGCTTTGTGTAGTATAGTCATTTTCACAATGTTGATTCTTCCAACCAAAGAACATGGTATATCTCTCCATCTGTTTGTATCGTCTTTAATTTCTTTCATCAGTGTCTTACACTTTTCTGCATACAGGTCTTTTGTCTCCTAAGGTAGGTTTATTCCTAGGTATTTTTTTCTTTTTGTTGTTATGGTAAATGGGAGTGTTTCCTTAATTTCTCTTTCAGATTTTTTGTCGTTACTGTATAGGAATGCAAGAGATTTCTGTGCATTCATTTTGTATCCTGCTACTTTACCAACTTCATTGATTAGCTCTAGTAGTTTTCTGGTAGCATCTTTAGGATTCTCTATGTATAGTAACATGTCATCTGCAAACAGTGACAGCTTTACTTCTTCTTTTCTGGTTTGGATTCCTTTTCTTTCTTTTTCTTCTCTGATTGCTGTGGCTAAAACTTCCAAAACTATGTTGAATAGTAGTGGTGAGAGTGGGCAACCTTGTCTTGTTCCTGATCTTAGTGGAAATGGTTTCAGTTTTTCACCATTGAGGACGATATTGGCTGTGGGTTTGTCATATATGGCCTTTATTATGTTGAGGAAAGTTCCCTCTATGCCTACTTTCTGGAGGGTTTTTATCATAAATGGGTGTTGAATTTTGTCGAAAGCTTTCTCTGCATCTGTTGAGATGATCATATGGTTTTTCTCCTTCAATTTGTTAACATGGTTTATCACATTGATTGATTTACATATATTGAAGAATCCTTTCACTCCTGGGATAAACTCACTTGGTCACGGTGTATGATCCTTTTAATGTGCTATTGGATTCTGTTTGCTAATATTTTGTTGAGGATTTTTGCATCTATGTTCATCAGTGATATTGGCCTGTAGTTTTCTTTTTTTGTGGCATCTTTGTCTGGTTTTGGTAACAGGATGATGGTGGCCTCGTAGAATGAGTTTGGGAGTGTTCCTCCCTCTGCTATATTTTGGAAGAGATTGAGAAGTATAGGTGTAAGCTATTCTCTAAATGTTTGATATAATTCGCCTGTGAAGCCATCTGGTTCTGGGCTTTTGTTTGTTGGAAGATTTTTTTTTTTTTTTAAGATTTTATTATTTTTATTTATTTATTTATGGCTGTGTTGGGTCTTCGTTTCTGTGCAAGGGCTTTCTCTAATTGCGGCAAGTGGGGGCCACTCTTCATCACAGTGCGTGGACCTCTCACTATCTCGGCCTCTCTTGTTGCGGAGCACAGTCTTCAGACACGCAGGCTCAGTAATTGTGGCTCACGGGCCTAGTTGCTCCGCGGCATGTGGGATCTTCCCAGACCAGGGCTCAAACCCATGTCCCCTGCATTGGCAGGCAGATTCTCAACCACTGCGCCACCAGGGAAGCCCTAAAAGATTTTTAATCACAGTTTCAATTTCAGTGCTTGTGATTGGTCTGTTCATATTTTCTATTTCTTCCTGGTTCAGTCTCGGAAGGTTGTGCCTTTCTAAGAATTTGTCCATTTCTTCCAGGTTGTCCATATTATTGGCATATAGTTGCTTGTAGTAATCTCTCATGATCCTTTGTATTTCTGCAGCGTCAGTTGTTATTTCTCCTTTTTCATTTCTAATTCTACTGAATTGAGTCTTCTCCCTTTTTTTCTTGATGAGTCTGGCTAATGGTTTATCAATTTTGTTTATCTTCTCAAAGAACCAGCTTTTAGTTTTATTGATCTTTGCTATCGTTTCCTTCATTTCTTTTTCATTTATTTCTGATCTGATCTTTATGATTTCTTTCCTTCTGCTAACTTTGGGGGTTTTTTGTTCTTCTTTCTCTAATTGCTTTAGGTGTAAGTTTAGGTTGTTTATTTTAGATGTTTCTTGTTTCTTAAGGTAGGCTTGTATAGCTATAAACTTCCCTCTTAGAGCTGCTTTTGCTGCATCCCATAGGTTTTGGGTCGTTGTGTATTCATTGTCATTTGTTTCTAGGTATTTTTTGATTTCCTCTTTGATTTCTTCAGTGATCTCTTGGTTATTTAGTAGTGTATTGTTTAGCCTCCATGTGTTTGTATTTCTTACAGATTTTTTCCTGTAATTGATATCTAGTCTCATAGCGCTGTGGTCAGAAAGGTACTTGATATGTTTTCAATTTTCTTAAATTTACCAAGGCTTGATTTGTGACCCAAGATATGATCTATCTTGGAGAATGTTCCATGAGCACTTGAGAAGAATGTGTGATTCTGTTGTTTTTGGATGGAATGTCCTATAAATATCAATTAAGTCCATCTTGTTTAATGTATAATTTAAAGCTTGTGTTTCCTTATTTATTTTCATTTTGGATGATCTGTCCATTGGTGAAAGTGGGGTGTTAAAGTCCCCTACTATGATTGTGTTACTGTTGATTTCCCCTTTTATGGCTGTTAGTGTTTGCCTTATGTATTGAGGTGCTCCTATGTTGGGTGCATAAATATTTACAACTGTTATATCTTCTTCTTGCATCAGACCCTTGATCATTATGTAGTGTCCTTCTTTGTCTCTTGTAATAGTCTTTATTTTAAAGTCTGTTTTGTCTGATATGAGAATTGCTACTCCAGCTTTCTTTTGATTTCCATTTGCATGGAATATCTTTTTCCATCCCCTCACTTTCAGTCTGGATGTGTCCCTAGGTCTGAAGTGGGTCTCCTGTAGACAGCATATATACGGGTCTTGTTTTTGTATCCATTCAGCCAGTCTGTGTCTTTTGGTGGGAGCATTTAATCCATTTACATTTAAGGTAATTATCCATATGTATTTTCCTATTCCCATTTTCTTAAATGTTTTGGGTTTGTTATTGTAGGTGTTTTCCTTCTCTTGTGTTTCTTGCCTAGAGAAGTTCCTTTAGCATTTGTTGTAAAGCTGGTTTGGTGGTGCTGAACTCTCTCAGCTTTTGCTTGTCTGTAAAGCTTTTAATTTCTCCGTCAAATCTGAATGAGATCCTTGCTGGGTAGATTAATCTTGGTTGTAGGTTTTTCTCTTTCATCACTTTAAATATGTCCTGCCACTCCCTTCTGGCTTGCAGAGTTTCTGCTGAAAGATCAGCTGTTAACCTTATGGGGATTCCCTTATGTGTTACTTGTTGTTTTTCCCTTGCTGCTTTTAATATTTTTTCTTTGTATTTAATTTGTGATAGTTTGATTAACATGTGTCTTGGCGTGTTTCTCCTTGGCTTTATCCTGTATGGGACTCTGTGTGCTTCCAGGACTTGATTAACTATTTCCTTTCCCATATTAGGGAAGTTTTCAACTATAATCTCTTCAAATATTTTCTCAGTCCCTTTCTTTTTCTCTTCTTCTTCTGGGACCCCTATAATTTGAACGTTGGTGCATTTAATGTTGTTCCAGAGGTCTCTGAGACTGTCCTCAGTTCTTTTCATTCTTTTTTCTTTATTCTGCTCTGCAGTAGTTATTTCCACTATTTTATCTTCCAGGTCACTTATCCATTCTTCTGCCTCAGTTATTCTGCTATTGATCCCTTCTAGAGAATTTTTAATTTCATTTACTGTGTTGTTCATCTCTGTTTTTTTGCTCTTTAGTTCTTCTAGGTCCTTGTTAAACGTTTCTTGTATTTTCTCCATTCTATTTCCAAGATTTTGGATCATCTTTACTGTCATTATTCTGAATTCTTTTTCAGGTTGACTGCCTATTTCCTCTTCATTTGTTGGATCTGGTGGGTTTTTGCCTTGCTCCTTCATCTGCTGTGTGTTTCTGTCTTCTCATTTTGCTTCACTTACTGTGTTTGGGGTCTCCTTTTCGCAGGCTGCAGGTTCGTAATTTCCGTTGTTTTGGTGTCGTTCCCCAGTGGCTATGGTTGGTTCAGTGGGTTGTGTAGGCTTCCTGGTGGAGGGGACTGGTGCCTGTGTTCTGGTGGATGAGGCTGGACCTTGTCTCTCTGGTGGGCAGGTCCACGTCTGGTGGTGTGTTTTGGGATGTCTGTGGCCTTATGATTTTAGGCAGCCTCTGTGCTAATGGATGGGGTTTTGTTCCTGTCTTGCTAGTTGTTTGGCATAGGGTGTCCTGCACTGTTGCTTGCTGGTTGTTGAGTGAAGCTGGGTCTTGGCGTTGAGATGGAGATCTCTGGGAGATTTTCACCATTTGATATTGCGTGGAGCTGGGAGGTCTCTTGTGGACCAGTGTCCTGAACTTGGCTCTCCCACCTCAGTGGCACAGCCCTGACGCCTGGCTGGAGCACCAAGAGCCTGTCCTCCACACGGTTTTGAAGATCATCAAGTCCAAATCCCACTGCAAGTCCAAGATCGAGATGCAGGCAGATTTGGTGTCTGGTGAGAGCCCACTTCCTGGTTCACAGCCGGCGATGATCTGCTGTGTTCTCACATGGTGGAAGGGGCAAGGGAGTTTTCTAGGGCAGTCTTTTTTTTTTTAATTGAAGTATAGTTGATTTACAGTGCTGTGTCAATCTCAAAATTTCTGGAAGATAGTAGAAGCAGTTTATAGAGGGTAATCTTGCCTCTGAGCAGCGAGCAGTCAGATCCCCACGTTCGGTAATCCTAGCTGTACCTTTTTATACTTCTGCAATTAGAAAGCCAAGGAATAACTCCCAAAACTGATTCTCACCTTTCTGTTGGTATCTCATATCTCAGTGGTGACATTTATTTCAGTTCTTAGGCCCTCCCATCCTCTGGATTTAGAAATAAAGTGAGCACACTTCAAATTCTTAAATGTGTTTGGGAAGCATGAGAAAAAGGAAAGAAAGCAAGTCGTGCCTTGCCAGTGTGTATGTGTGTCAAGACTTAAAAGACAGCTCCAAAGACCGGCCACGGCAGCCTTGTGGTTGTCTACCCCACATCCACTTCACACTTCTACAAATGTGATGTTAGTACTCCAGCAGTCTTCTTGGTCCATGAGAATGTGGGCTCACTCTGCCACAAACCAGGCATGGGAGAGCATGAGCTGCAGGAAGCAGATTCCTGATGACTTCATGGCCCTTGTACACCAGTCCTGGACAGCCTACCTTCTGACTTTTGTGCCACAGCATGGCACATGAAATGTTAGTTCCCCAACCAGGGATAGAACCCATGCCCCCTGCACTGGAAGTGCAGAGTCTTAACCACTGGACCACCAGGGAAGTCCCCCTTCTGACATTTTATATAGGAGAGGATAAACTTTTAATCTGTTTAAAGCACTAAGCCACTGCTTAGTGGATTTTAAAATTTCATTTAAGCTACTAAATTCACTAAGGATGTGCATACAAAGGAAAGTTAAACTCAGTTTTGAGTTTCCTAGTAGCCAAAGTAAAAAGGAACTATAAGAATATCAGAGGATGAATCCTGGATTAGATGAACCTGATTCAAATGAATACATTTTCTTTTTTAAATGAAATATATTAACTAGGGATTACATGAGAGACACAGAAGAAGATACCAATAATCAGTGATGCCCAACCATGTCATCCTCTGTCTCCATCACTTGAGACTTTCATACTTAAGTACAAGGATTACTTGCTGGTTCACACAGGAAAATAAGTTGTTAGAAAAGGGAGCTTGCTTACCCCTAAAACCTCTTATAATCTTACCTTTATTTGATCTATGATCTGTCTCAGGGGTAACATATGCCTCTTTATGACTGAAGGGCCACCAACTATCTGTCCTCTTTGCTGCTCTCCGTTAGTTATTCTTTCAACTAGAAATCATGTCCTTAGATGAAAAGTAGATGTACATTTAGAAGGAAAATCAGAAGGACAGAACCTCCAACAGGGTTGAAGAGTCAGAGACTGTGGCTGCAGCCACACAGTGTCCAAAGTATGAGCTGTCCTAAAGGATTAGAAATGTCCTTATAACTGAAAAGAAAATGAATATGTTTCTGATAATCACCAAATGATTTATTTTTATTTATCCAAGAGGCTTCTCTCTTTTCTCAGCAGGAAGAAAGTGTTAGCTACTCCTAGAAGCATGTGATTACAGATTTCTAGAACTGTAGAGCTTTAAGGACATTAGAGATTATTTGAATCATATCCTACACTTAAAAGTGCAGAAATTAAGGCCTGTAAAAGAGAAGAACCAGGTTCTAGGAAATGCATAAGTTCCACAGAGAGTCACCATTAATAGTCAGTCCTCCTGAATCCTAACTTTGAAAGGGCTGGCATAAAAAGGTTCCACATTAATCAATTCCTCTGAGCCTCACTCCCCCAATATTTAGAAAAAAAAAATTTTTTTTTTAATTTAAAGGATAAAAGATTTTTTAAAATCCTTATATGAGATTTCTTAAAAGACCTGTTGATTGTTCCCAACAAAAGCTTATTTTTTTTTAAACAGCATTTTTAACATTCCCAGGTAACTGATGCATGAGTTAGATTAAGCTTGGCATTGATTAATCTTTTTGACCTGAGCCAAGGCCACTTTCTATAGACCTTTTGCCCTCCATTACTATACCCATTGTAAAATGTTTATCCAATTGACTATTTCTCCACCAGCCCCCTCTACATTAACCCTCTGGATTAGCCTTTGATGTGCATTGTATCAAAAGCTTGCTAGAAGTCCAAGTGAATTATATCTATGGTAACTGTCACCTCCTTTAAAAAATTAATCAACTTCGTTAAGCATGAGCTCCCTTTGGACATCTGTTGTCTGAGGTCTCTGCAAACTGAGAGAGAGAGAGCATGCAAGCCAACAGCTATTGTGAAAAGACCTCTGGCCTGAGAATCCAAATTCCTGTGTTTTAGTTTCAGTTCAGTCCTAGGCAGGGCTATGACCTTGAGCTACCTGCTCATAATCTCTGTGAGGCTAAACAATATAATGTAGCGATTAAAGGTGCATGTTTTGAAATTACAGAGAACATGAACTATCTACCAGATATGAGACTTTGAACTGGCTATTTAATTTGCCAAAACATCAGAATTGTCAGTAGTAAAATGGGGATGATAGTAGTAGCTGTATTACTTTAAAGATACTAAATTTCTGTGTGAAGAAACTCCTAAAATACTGTGATTTAAAATTTGTATATCTGAGACTTCCCTGATGGCACAGTGGTTAAGAATCCACCTGCCAATGCAGGGGATACGGGTTCAAGCCCTGGTCTGGGAAGATCCCACATGCCGCAGAGCAACTAAGCCTGTGTGCCACAACTACTGAGCCTGCGCTCGAGAGCCCGTGAGCCACAACTACTGAAGCCCGCGCACCTAGAGCCCGTGCTCTGCAACAAGAGAAGCCACCACGATGAGAAGCCAGCACGCTGCAACGAAGAGTAGCCCCCGCTTGCAGCAACTGGAGAAAAGCCTGTGTGCAGCAACGAAGACCCAATGCAGCCAAAAATAAATAAATGAATAAATTTTAAAAAATAATAAAATAAAATTTGTATATCTATATCTATCTATATATGTATCTTTGCATTCTTTTTTTTTTTTGTAGTTACTTATTATGTATCAAATTGTGTCCTTCAAAAAGAAGTTGAATTCCTAACCCCAAGTGCCTGACCCCAAGTGACCTTATTTTGTGATAGGGTCTTTGCAGACGATCAAGTTTAAATGAGGTCATTAGGGTGGACCCTAAACTAATATGACTGTTGTCTTATAAAAAGGGGAAATTGGGGTACAGAGGGAGACATTTGCAGGGGGAAGATTTTGTGAACTCACAGGGAGAATGGCATCTATAAGGCAAGAAATGCCTGAGGCTACCAGAATCTAGAAGGCGTGAAGAAGGACCCTTCCCTTACCTTGATTTCTTGACTTCTCCTCTTCAGAACTGTGAGATGATACATTACTGTTGTTATAAGTTCAGTTTGTGGAACTTTGTTTCAGCACCCACAGGAAACTGATACATTGTGCTAGAGATTAAAATACACATACTTAAATTTTCACTTAAAGTTTTCACTTTTAAAGTCATCATGGTACTACTACAAGTAGTACTACATTTTACTATAAGTAAAATATAGAAAACTTGAAACTATGCATGCATTTAACCCACTCCCATCCTTTATGAAATAATTCTTATGTATATTATATTTACACACATTTAAACCACTCATTACAATGTTATAATTTTTTGCTTTAAATAGTCATATGTATTTTAAACAAATTAAGAGAAAAAATAGTATTTTGTAACTGCCCGTAAGATAGTATTTGAACACTACTTCCACTGCTATTCCTTCTTCCCGAAGATTCGGATTTCCATCTGCTATGATTTCCTTTCAGCCTGCAGACCTTCCTTTAAGGTTCCTTAAAGTGCAGACTTGCTGGCATCAAATTCTCTTAGCTTTCCTCTATCTTAAATATTATTTGTTTCACTTTTATTTTTGACAGACAGTTTTATTGGATGTAGAATTCTAGGCTTCAGGATTTTTTTCTTTCAGTACTTTAAAAATACCATTTGATTGTTTCTGATGTGAAGCCAGTGATCACTCAAATTATTATTCCTCCATTATACCTTTTTTTTTTTTTTTTTTGCTGCTTTAATGACTTCTATTCGTTTTTTGCTTTTATTCACAGTAACTATGCTGTGCTTAGGCATGGTGTCCTTTCTGTTTATCCTGCTTGACATTCACTGGACTTCGTAACTCTATAAATATATGTCTTTGATTAATTTGGGGGAAAATGAAACTGCTATCTTTTCAGATACTTTTGCTTCTCCAATTCTATCCTCCTCTTATAGAACTTCAGTTATATATATGTTGAACCATTAGAGATTCCCCAAGAGGACCCAGAGATTCTATTTTCTTAATTCTTTTTCACATCAGATGATTTCTATTAATCTTCTATTTCATTGACTCCTTCTGCTATCTCAAACCTGTTCTTTTGCCTATCCTTTTATTTCAAAATTTATTTCAGATTTTGCCAGTTTTAGTTATACAATTTCCATTTGGAACTTTCTATAGTTTCTATTTCTCTGTTGAAATGTCATATTTTGTTCATTATAAGAGTATTTTCCCTTATGCCCTTGAGCAGAGATTATAGTAGTTGCTTAAGGTTAGTCTCCATTAATTGCCTTTTCTTTAATATGAGTCAAAATTTCCCGTTTCTTCATATGACTGGTAATTTTATATTGGATCCTGAACATGCTCCATAATATCCTGTAAGGACTCTAGATTATCTTACCTTTGTTTAAACCATATTGGGTTTTGTTACTGGCATTCTTGTGTTTAGCTAGCAGTTGATTTGTCTGAACTCAAACTCCAGACTGTAAACTTCCAGTTTATATTTCGTATCTTTAATTGGGCTGCTAGAATTCTGTTTAATACATTTAAAGATCAGGGGTTGGGTAGCTATTTTGTAAGATTTCCTACACAGAGTCTGTAGCTCTCCCTCCCTAGTTCTTTTCTCCCTACAGCTTCTCTCTACACTTTCCAGCCGTATGGCTGCTCCAAACGCTGCTTCTTGAAGAAGGTAGCAAACCTGTGGGTTTCTGTGCAAGTCTCAGCCTCTGCAGGGGTGCCATCTAGAAAGAGTCTCAAAGCTAAAAGCCTTAACAACAGGAAACTCACGTGCTCACTGTCATTACTTTCTCTCAAGGCTGACACGCCTCTAATATCACCTGCTTTGTTTCACCCAGCAGTGTCTTCATCTGTTTGAACTTTGTAATTTTTCTAGAGTTTATAGTTGTCATCTGTGGGAGGGTTGATCTGATAGTGTTTACCAGAATCTAACTTCTATCTTCTCCCAGTGGTTTAAATCAAAGTTCATTTCTCTCTGACTTAGTAGTCCAGAGATTGCCAGGTGGTTCTTCCCTGTGAGGTTATTCAGGATCTAGACTAGTTTATTGAGTTTGCTTTTCTCAAAATACAAATTTAATCTCTGGATCCAAGAATCAAATCATTTTCAATTCTCAACCAGAATAAAGATAGGAGGAATCAAGACAAACAGCTTCATTTTTAAGGAGGTAAATTGGAGATTGTACCAGTCACTTCCAGTGGCATCCTGTTAGTCTAAACTAATTAGTCACATGGTGATATCTAGCTATAAATGAGTTTAGGGAATAAAATTTCTTGAAAGACAGTCGTATACCCAGCCAAACCGTGGCAAGGAGAGGAAGTCTACTATTAACTGTAAGAAAATTGAATGTATTCTCAGAGAACATTTATATTCTAAGCCACAACCCACTCCTCTAGCCACTCAGGTGTCTGTGTACACTCTACACAACCACTGTCTGCCTATGGGAGAGATTATATAAGTTATACCAGCCCAAAGTCCATGATCCCTTTACATCCTATTTTGGTGACTTCTGAAAGTTTCTAAACCTATTAATAAGTACACAGTATCTACCATACCATGTTCCTATTCCCTGTCATATCCAACATACAGTAAAGGAGTAAGAACAGGGTACTAGTACTAGATTTAAGCCAAAAAATAAAAGCTAAATTATGAAAATGTAAAAATGTAAAACATACAGCAGTCATTATTCTGTAGCACTAATGAAATAATAATTGTCAGGAATTGCAAATATGCTCTCTGCTGGCAGTGAAGTAAATTTCTTTTTTGGACCCTTGTTTTGCACTGTGAGAAGCACTAAATTGTCCAGTGTCTTCCATGGCCTGTGGCTTTACCTTCTGGATAATTCTTCCTTTCTGATATTCCTTGTTGTCCTGCATGAAAATAAAATTGGAGAGTATGTCCTTGGATAATTGAGATTATCAATTGTTGTTGTTGATAACAACTGATAAAGGTTTGTTGCCCCTTTCTTCACCCAGGTACAAGTTTAAAACCTCAGAATTTGATTTAGGTGTAGGACCATTACAGTTGATCCTTGAACAACGAAGAGTTAGGTGGAAAATCCACATATAACTTTACCATAAACCCCTTGTATCCATGGTTCTGTATCTGTGGATTCAACCAACTGCAGTTCATGAAGTACTGTAGTATGCATTTATTTAAAAAAGAATCCATTTGTAAGTGGACCCACATAGTTCAAAATTCTGTTGTTCAAGGTCCACTATATTATCTTTTGTGTTCCATCCTTTGGTTTCTTTGGCAATAAAATACAGAAAGTGGCAGGGGGACCCAGTAACTATAACGTAGACATCCAATCTGTGTTTTCCAGTGAGTTGCATGTTTATGTTTCCACAACCAAGTTGTCCTTATGTTCATATATCTTAATCCTCTGTGTGATCTTCCATTATTTACTAGATTCTGTGATTATGTTTTACATTATCTCCCTCAATTTGATGAACTCCTGTCTTGAAGTCACTGAAAGATGTGAGTGTACAGCAATATACAGACATCACCTTTAATCTGATTTTTGCTGATAGAAATGTTATTAGTAACAATCTTTAATTTTTTAATTAATTGATTGATTTTATTTTTTTATTTTTGGCTGTGTTGGGTCTTCATTGCTGAGCGCAGGCTTTCTCTAGTTGTGGCCAGTGGGGGCTACTCTTCGTTGTGATGCACGGGCTTCTCATTGTGGTGGCTTCTCTTTGTTGCAGAGAACAGGCTCTAGGCACATGGGCTTCAGTAGTTGTGGCACGTGGGCTCAGTAGTTGTGGTTCGTGGGCTCTAGAGCGCAGGCTCAGTAGTTGTGGTGTATGGGCTTAGTTACTCCACGGCATGTGGGATCTTCCCAGACCAGGGCTCGAACCTGTGTCTCCTACACTGGCCGGCAGATTCTTAACCACTGTGCCACCAGGGAAGTCCCCTTAGTGACAATCTTATCTTAGGTTATTTAGGTTACAGATACAGTTCACTTTTCTGACACCAAGGTCTCCAAGTTTCTAGACTGTCAATTTAGATTGCAGATTGTAGATAATGTAGGTGGACTTTATTCAGTCACTCGAAAAGCCTTAAGAACAGAACTGATGCTTCTCTGAAGAAGGAAAAATCCACCTATGGGCAGCAGCTTCATCTCATTCACAAAGTTCCAGCCTGCCCTTCCTCATAGCTTGGACCTTCCAAATGGCCTGCCCTACAGATTTTAGACTTTCCTAACGAGCCCCACAATTGTGTAAGCTAACTGCTTGCAGTGAATCTCTTAATACTATATTATCTCCAGCTAGCTTTCTTTCTCTGGTTGAACCCTGACTAACACACCCCCAAGACTGTAAACAAGGCAAGACAATAATATATTAATTCACAAAATTTTTAAAAGTCTAAGCTAATGGAGAAACATACTGTGTTCATGAATTAGACTGATAAATATTGTTAAGATCTTCTTGAAATTGGTATTTCAATTAGATTCAATACAAACTTAATGTAAATTGCAGACATATTTTCAGTAGAAATTGACAAATTGAATCTACTTTAGTATAGATAAGCAATGGATGTAGAATAGTTATTTTTTAAAATAATTGGTAGACTTACAGTATCTGATTTTTAGATTTATATTATTTTAATAATTAAGCTTTCGCTATATTAATTGAGAAAGTGTGATATTGGTGAAGGGATAGATAACATGGGCCAACGGGACACAATTAGGAAGTCAAGGCAAAGAGTCAGAGTGGCCACTAGAAGAGCCAGATAAAGACCTAAAGGAACCCGGACTTCCCTGGTGGTGCAGTGGTTAAGAATCTGCCTGCCAATGCAGGGGACACGGGTTTGAGCCCTGGTCCAGAAAGATCCCACGTGCCACGGAGCAACTAAGCCCGTGTGCCACAACTACTGAGCCCACGTGCCACAACTACTGAAGCCCACACGCCTAGAGCCCATGCTCCACAACAAGAGAAGCCACCGCAATGAGAAGCCTGCGCACCGCAACAAAGAGTAGCGCCCACTCGCCGCAACTAGAGAAAGCCAGCGCGCAGCAACAAAGACCCAATGCAGCCAAAAATAAATAAATAAATAAATTTATTTAAAAAAAAATAAATAACTCAACTGTTTAAAAAAAAAAAAAAAAAGACCTAAAGGAACCCATTGCTTCACTCAACAGAAAGTGTCTTGTTAGAGTAATCTTTCCTTTGATTCTATCCAGTGGTCCTTATTGTGCTTCTTGGGTCCAGCAGAAATACCCCCATCTCTTAGCCAGAGACAGCATCACAGATATTGAAAGAGAGCCTTTGAGACCCCTTGAGATTTCTACTTTTCCAAGTTAAAGTTCCCTAATCTTCTCAGGGAGACGTCTTTGAACTAGTATAATGTACCCTTTATATCTCACCAGAGACCTTCGATCTAATCCAATCCTGCTCTGCAATAGATCCTCTAAACTCCTCCATGTGTAAGAACATGGGTAGTCTTCATTACAAGTATGGTCCCATCCCTCTTTCTCCAGCCCTTCCCCAGGCTCTTATTGCCCCCTGAATGAGGTACAGTCTACTTACTTTGGCCTCCTCTGAATCCTGCTTACCTCTTTAGCCTCATTTTTGGACTTGAACCTGCCTGACCCATAGTAAGCATGCCATGCTCAGGCTTACTACACATTTTAAAACTTATCTCGGAACTTTTCTCTCCTACTTCCTCTTTCATTTTGAAGCCTTTTCACTTGTTGTTTTTTTCTATCTGGAGAATATATCCATACACTCCCACATCCCACTCACACCCAGATATATACACATAGTGTATTTCCTTTATCTGGCTATCTCCTATTTATCCTTCAGGTTCAACTTACTTTCAAATAACATTTAAGTGCTTTTTCGTGAGCAACATGTAATATCACATGTGTTGTAACTTCTTGCTTAACTGCCTGTCTCCCCTAGTATAGTAGAGACTACAAGTTCAATGAAGGCAACATTCATGTCTTTCTTGTGGATCATTATATGATTCAAAGACATAATACAGTGTTTGGTACAGGTTGGGTGCTTAAGAAATAACTGGAGGAGGAAGGGAGGGATGAAGGAGTGATGGAAGGAAGGAAATATATTATTTAAAATTTTATACTTTGTGCCAGACTAGAGGGAAAAAATAATTCTGTGACCTGTGAATCACCCCATATAGGTTGGGTCTGAATGGATGATTTAAAATAGTGCCTACATTTAGGGCTGAAATTGCTTGGTTTCCTTTGGATATTGTTGTCTATACCCTTCTAAGTTCCCAGAGTGGTGCCAGCAACATCCTTTTTTACCTTTTATGCTTCTTTTCATTCTTTCTCCTTTCTTGGCTTAAGCATCTGTATGACTGGGCCAGTGCAATCTCATTAAGCCAATATTCCCTGGCAGGAGAAAAAATGTGACTGCTGTTGTTTAGATGGTTTAAAATTAATGATTTGCATATTTTCATTATGCTAATGGAGTCTTATGGTGACAAGCATGTTTAATAATATTTTTAATCCATTAAACTCATGATCATTTAAAATGATATAGTCAAAAACATAGAGAGGGAGGCCATGAGATATGATGGTGAGCTGGGTTCACAACTGAGCTCCACCCCAGTGAGGGGACTCTGGTCAAGTGACCTGACTTTGCTGAATCTCATGTTCCTAATCTCTGAATACAGAAGATCATGCTTAACACTAAATATATAAAATAATTAAGAATAATAAAGGCACAATACTTAGATCATAATAGACAACCAATAAAGGAACATATGATGATGATGTATATATAAATTAAGCTCTTCCTCTATGTTAGTTACTCTGTCTAAAGCCAGAAAATATTGCAACATATAATCAACTTATCTAAACCAATCAGTATTTGGAGAAATTATGGGAGAAATCTATGTGAAGTAGGCTTATTTTTCATAATTTTCTATCCTTTCCATCATTCATAGTCTTATACATCTATTAGAACCCAGTTCAAATCTGAGATCCCTGTAGATTCCTTTTTTAAAACCTGATCCGAGAGATGTTTATTTTCTTCTCTGATTTACTATATAGCTTTGAGTCTGTACCTCCTATTCTAACATTCTTTTACTGAGGATGATGTTTACTTTTTCCAGCCTACGAATTCTGGATCACATGCATGTTATTGGCATCTTAAAGTTGAAAATATTATTAAAATGTCAGTTAGCTCTGCTTATTTGGAGAAAGGTCAGTTTTATTATTCTAATTTAATAAATGAGGCAAACTGAGTTCACACACAACGTGGTGAGAAAGAAGAAAAGAAGTATTCTCTGAGGATCTACCATGTGTGGGGTGCTATGCCACTTACACATATTTAACAATGAGACCCAACATCTATTTAGAACTTTTTATGTAGTAGGCATTGTTCTACAGGATTTGCATTTAGGAAACCGGGTATAAATCCTAGGCCCATTAGGGAGGTGCTACCATGCAAATTTTCCCTGTGAGGAACTGGAGGCATAGAGACAGTAAGTAACTTGCCTCATGTCCTGCAGGTCAGAGTTGACATCTAGACCTAGGTCTGCATGCTGTAGAGCCTACATTTTAACATATAATTCTATACTACTTTATGGAAGTTTTCCTATTATAGACTAGAATGAAGTTACTATAGATGAAGATACTGAGAACCAGAAAAGTTAATAACTTTGTTCAAGGTCATCCTATTGCAAATTGTCTGAGTCCAGATATGGGCAGGGCCCAAGATCATTCAGGACTTGTTCTAAAACACCATGCTTTACTCTTATACAAGCACTCTCTTTTCACTTAAGGTCGCAGTGCTGGTCTCTTCCAACCTCGTTGCCTGCAAAGTTAGAAGACAACACTAGATTTACACAATCGAATGTTAAGGGCTTTGCTTATGTATTCAATCAGTCAACAGATATGGAGCCCTGACTAGTGACCAGGGAAATGCTAAACCAGACAGACAACCTTCTGCCTCTAGTACTTCCTCATTTGTATCCTTGAAAAACTCAGTGAACACTGCTGAGACTCAGTTTCCTCAGCTGTCACAGTGGGGTAGCAGTGGTGACCTGGTGTCAAACGAAAACAGTTCATGAAATTTGACACAGGCCTGACATATGATCAGTGCTTTGTTGAGGAAGAAAATTCTCCTCTGTCCTTCAAGGTTCCTCTGGCTAGACTAAGAATTAAATTGACGTGAGACATGTTAACAGGAGAAAATCAAATTAAATTTCATATGCATGAGAACCCCACATATATGAGAGGTTCAAAGGCAGAAAGATAACATGAGGTATATATGCCATCCTCAGCTAAGGGATGGGACAGGGGCCTGGGCTTCCAGGACAGAAGGATCATTCACAGGATAAGAAGAGAAGATGTTGGGTAATTAGATGTTTGCCCTACCATATAGATGGGGCCATTTAGATGAAATTTTTCCCTGGTAATAACTTTTTCCGGGAAAAAGCTCCAATTTAAATTCCTCCAGGTAGTTAAGGGAGGGGTGGCAGTTTCTCTTGAGCCCAAAGGGTCTCCACTGTCTTTAGCTCAAAAAAAATTCACATGCCAAAGTAGCACATCTTGGGGAGGCCTGTTCTGAACATGTACAGCTTAATAAATGGTAACTAGTGGAATAACATACAGGAATAATAATATGGTGTTCTGAGAAAGGGTGATCCACACATGGCTTGAAAAGTCAGGAAAGGCTTCACTCAGTGTGATCTATTTCTTGAAAGAAGATTTCACATAGGCAGAGGAGAAATGGAAGGGTGCTTCCAAGAAGGAAACAATATGAAACCAGTATCTGACTATGTGCTTATGGGGCAAGTTTCCCCAAATCTACTTGCAGAAAATATAGTAAATGATGACTTTGAAAGCAATGAGACTGCTCACAACACGGGGGTGAGGTGAAGGTGTCTTGACTCTCAGACTTAAGGGTTCACAATTTATCTTATAATGATGACAAATTACAGTTAATTTGGAGGGGACTATTTGGGAGTGAGTTGATGTAGGACCTGAACAAAATTTTTTTCCCCAAATACACATGTCTGTCCTATCCATTTGCGTGTGCATTTTTAAGGTCCTAATGTCACTGTTTCAAAGTTGCTTGTGGCCACCCGGGTTTCATTGTCAGATTACTTAGTTCCAACTGAGCTCTTCCGCTTAAGCTGTTAAACAAATGAAAAGCAGAATTGTCACTTTTAAATAGAGTCCACACATAATCACATTTTGAAATGGTCCTCCTCTGGCTGAGGAGAAGTTGTGTGCATTATAATATTGAATTTTAAATAATATATTACACAAAATAGCTTCCAATTTGATTTGGGGAGATATATGTTCATGAATTATTGAATATCTGATTATTGTAGAAAGCTTTAGCCATTATGCACTGGAACTGTCATTCTCTCAGCTCTGTGATATATGAGCTTGGTTATCTATATTTAAAGTTATAGTGAGCTCAGTACGAAGCAGCTGAAAGCTGAGACATGGATTAATCAGCAGTGATGCAGGCAGAACTCCTCCCACACCCCCAACAAGATGGAAAGGAAGATGCTCTAGGAGGATTTCCTAGCCAGTCTTTTTCAGGTGCATTTCAAATTTCAGCTCCTCTTACAGAAATCCACTCAGTAGCAAGTGAGCAGTTGATTCAATGTAAAGAAAACTTTGCACCTATATCAGCTTTGCTTCATCTTCAGGAAACTTAACATTTTTCTATCAGATAATATCTACTTGCAGCTCAACTAAATGACCATGTGTGAAATATACTTTAATTTTGTTCTTTTGGTTTTGCAGTTATAATAATGCAAGTTCCCTGAAGGGAGGGATGTTGCTTGCCTTGTTCACTGTTGTATCCCAGAACTATCTAAGTGTTTGGTACAGAATGGGTGCTCAATAAATATTTTATTGACTGAATGAATGAATAGATGAATGAATGAAAATTTAATGGTTGGTGATCACTATTATCTTTGTATAGAGTAGAACACACTTCCTTTGCACTATTCAAAATACGTCTTTTATTGTATGTCTGTGAGGAAAACAATGTAATACACATGGTAAACCATATAAGCAAAAATAACAGGGTGCTTTTGAAAAGACTAATGGAAAAGGTGCATCTCCTTATTGAAAATATCTAGTTAGAGGAGCAATATCAAACATGATATCTGGAAAGGTGAGTGGGTGAACCAGATAAAGTGGAACGGGGTAAGGAAGAGGAGAAAGGGTGTACCAGGTGGAAGAAAGAGCTTTTCTTTGAACGCACAGCTAGAAGTGAGTAAGCTTTTAGGACATTTGAGGAGCCTAAAACGTTCCAGAAAGTGAGGAGCAAAAGAGACTTTTCTTCTACATTGATGGAACTAGTGTCTTACTTTGCAACAGAATTGCCTCTGTGTCTTAACTGAAAGTAGGTAAAGGGAAGGAAAAGGTTTCTGTCATTTAGAATTTCATGAGACCCTTAGAACATCTGAGTTTCTTTCTCTCTGGTGCCTCTCTCTTTCACTCACAATGCACAGACACAGACATGCATACACATTTTCAGGAATCAGGATTCTGTTCAGTCTGAATCTCAAGCCTATTTTACTCTGCTTGCTTGAAGCCCTGAGTTCTAAAGCACAGTGTTTTCCATGGATACCTATCATAATGGTTTGTTTGACAAAAAGCAGTGTATTTCAAGGCATATTTGAATAGCATCTCATTTGTAACAAATTTTCACTTTCTCACCAATGTATTTCTTATATTTTCAAGGAGTTGAAAATAATATTATTTTTCTTTAAAATATATATATGTGTGTGTTTGTAAGTTGGATCAGTTTCTCTACGTAGGAATTCTCCAATCTCCAATTTGGGGAGTGTTTCTGGCTACTGATTATCCTGAGCTGTGTTGGAGAAAGATACTGTGGGGTCTCGTGGTTATTTATATAGATTGGTACTTAATCCAATTCTTTTCACCTTTGTCTCTGCTGTGCTAAGAATCACAGTCATCTGCTTCTTTAGTTCCTTTGAATTAGTAAACCTATTTTCCATCTTCCAGGGTGGGGGTTGGTGGTAGTTTCCTAGCTATATTTGCAAAGAGGAAGAATTTGGGAACTAACTGTTTTTATTCATACTTTCATCCCGTCCTTCTCATTTTAGCCCAGAGTTTACTACTGCCTTCCGAAAAACTGGATGTTTCTAATTTCTGACCCTTTTTCCAGTTCTGCAGCATTGATCCACTTCCCTTGTCCCCTGTTGCCACCATTCTTTGCAGGCACTTAGATTTCACCTTTCTCTGCTTTAAAAAAAAATAATATGTTAAATACTATTCATGCAACGTTAAGGCTATAAAAATTTGCTGTCCTTCTGGGTTTATCACTTTTTAAAATCCCTTTATTATAAAGTTTAAAGAGAAAACAGAGATAAATACATTTATTCAATCTGCATTTTTCACCCCATGCCCCACAGACCATTTTTTCTGCAGTGCTTTTGAGATCTGAAAATAACAATTAAAGCATGCGATATAGTAAAATACACAGATTTTTGTGTCCCTACTCCCTCTTTTACAGAAGATAAAAAGAGGGTTCAAAAAAGTCAATGTACAGGAATAAAGACGCAGATGTAGAGAATGCGCTTGAGGACACAGGGAGGGGGAAGGGTAAGCTGGGACAAAGTGAGAGAGTGGCATGGACATATATACACTACCAAATGTAAAATAGATAGCTAGTGGGAAGCAGCCGCATAGCACAGGGAGATCAACTCGGTGCTTTGTGACCACCTAGAGGGGTGGGATAGGGAGGGTGGGAGGGAGACGCAAGAGGGAGGGGATATGGGGATATATGTATACATATAGCTGATTCACTTTGTTAAACAGCAGAAACTAACACACCATTGTAAAGCAATTATGCTCCAATAAAGATGTTAAAAAAAAAATCTTAGATGGAAAAAAAAAAAAGTCAATGTGATACAACAGTAGCAAAATGTCAAACTTTGGCCAAAAAAGCAAAGTGTAAGAACCAGAATTTGAACTGCGCATTTCCCCCTATGTCCATTTCTTACAAAATTTAATTGATTCCCTATGTTTCTGAATTGCTTGAGCCAATACGTGTCTATGATTTTCTTAAACATCAAAAATAGCCCAAAGTTTGAAATAACAAATCTAGACAACTAAGTGGACACTTGCAGGTTTGCCTGAGAAAAATAATCTTTGAAGTGTTCTCATTCATTTACATAAAACGTTTTGGCATCCTGGGCCCTTGTCACAGATATTTAGTGAAAGACTTTCTATCTATTTCTGTCATATTTAATAAAAATCCCCCATTTTTGAAATATTATGAAATATTTATTTCATTTTATATATTTGAAGTAAAAAACGAATTTTGCTTTTTGCGTGTATAATCTGTTTTTAATAAGACTGTAAACATTTAAGCAACACTTTAAACAACTTTTCACATTATATTTCACAAACTTCATCTATCGTACCCTACATTTCATCTTATACCGATTAGTTAGGGGTTAATTTTTCAAAATTTTTTCAATTATTGGTCTTCTGTATTTGTTTTATATTAATTTCTAGTTTTTAAGAATCATCCTTAGGATCTGGAGAACACAAATTTTCTTTTCTGCAATTTAGCTGGTAAATTTTAAATTTTATTTATATAAGCTCTATTTATAGAAAAAGAACATGTGTTCCCTTTAAAGGGATATATGTATAATCACATTTTAAAAATAAACAAACAACTTCTGTGGTTTTCAGCTGTTCTCCCATTCTGTGAACCTGAGGAAATTGACATACTTCCCTTAATAAGTGAGGCTGTGATGGTAATCACATCACTTTTTGGATGTGACATTTAAAACAAAGAAGAGAAATGAGCTATAAGGATGCCTGGAATGAGGCAAAAGTCTATTTAATTTGGAAAATAATCTTTTGAGGATCATGATATGTCCCACCCGCCCCATAAGAATAACTTCTCTAAGCATTTTTTCCTACTATAACTGACACTCGGTTATAACAATGAGCTGAATCTGATAACTAATTACATTTCTGGCATTCCCCATATATTTTGAGCAGGTTTGCTTTATGTATTATGATATTTTATTTCATTCTTATAAGATTATCAATACTACATAATTGTCACCAAGTGTCCCTGTTTTCACAGTACAGTGACCATCTTTATATCATATTTTATCAATTTTGAGTGTATGCTTTCACCATACTTGTTTTCATTTTGTAAGAGTTTATTTGCCTATATGTTTATTGTTATCATTTCCATTGCTTTGGATCAGACAAATTCCTGGTAAGAAGCTATTGATTTTTCTATTCAATCATATCTATTACAGCTTTGATGAGTGAACTTAGGACAGCTTTGTAGAGTATTGTAACAATATGTCAGCCATCATCTTTTTAACTGAGTTAAAAATGCATTCAATTTTTGTTTATTTTCTTATTTGCCTTTGGCTGTATAGATTTTTATTTATTTGTTTATATTTGATGATTCAGATTTAGAGGGTAAACATTCCATTTTGGAATTATTCATCATTATATTAAAATAGTCAATAAACATTTTTTATACCACAAACATAATAATGACATATATTCATTAATGACTTTTTAAAATATTTTGGTTTTGCCTTTTTCCTTTCCCACATTTCCATAAGTTATTAGTATAATTTGATAGCATACAATTCTGTTTTTCAAACAATTATTTCATTGGAATTAAAAAAAGAACTTCCATTTATTGTGTTTTCATTAATATTTCCTTTTTACCTATAATTTTTTTTTTTAATAAATTTATTTATTTATTTATGTTTGGCTTTGTTGGGTTTTCGTTGCTGTGCGTGGGCTTTCTCTAGTTGTGGCGAGAGGGGGCTACCCGTTGTTGTGGTGCGAGGGCTGCTCATTGCAGTGGCTTCTCTTGTTGCGGAGCACAGACTCTAGGCACGCGAGCTTCAGTATTTGTGGCATGCAGGCTCAGTAGTTGTGCACGGGCTTAGTTGCTCTGCAGCATGTGGGATCTTCCTGGACCAGGGCTCGAACCTGTGTCCCCTGCACTGGCAGGCAGATTTTAACCACTGCACCACCAGGGAAGTCCTAATTTTTTTATCTTTCAAAATGCATAGTATTTTTGGATAGGAATACACTAATGGTTCAATTCAGGAGAATACACTGATATAATAAACCATAGAAATAGGGAGAACAAGAAAATGTACAAGCATGTATCAATGCATGGCCAAATGCAATTAATAAAGTCAAACAGAGCTTTTTTTAAAAAAACATGGCTTTAAAAATAGGAATATAAGTATTAGAACATTTTCAGAGAGCAATTTATCAGAAATTGTCAAATAAAAATGTACATATCCATTGTTCCATCAGTTAACCTCTATATTTTTCTCCTATTGAGTCATTTACATATGCCAACAAGTGATATATACAAGGGTGTTCACTACAGCACTATTTGTAATAGTGAAAAACTAAAATCTCTACATATCCAATTATAGGGATATTATTAAATACATTGTCATATACTGCTGTGGATTATGATGAAGCTACCACGGAGTATTATGCAGCAGTTAAAAAGAATGTGGCTATCAATCTGGACAAAAATTAGAAGGTTAGAAAAATAAATTGCCAGGAAAAACAAACCCTACAAATTATATTTGTGTGTGTATGTGTATGTATAAGTTATATAAACACAAATTTAAAAGATACATATTGAATTCTTTTTTTTAATTTTATTGAAGTATAGTTGATTTATAATGTTGTACTAGTTTCAGGTGTACAGCAAAGTGATTCAATTATACATATACATGTATTCATTCTTTTTCAGATCCTTTACCCATATAGGTTATTATAGAATATTGAGTCAAGTTCCCTGTGCTATACAGTAGGTCCTTATTAGTTATCTATTTTATATATAGTAGTCTGTGTATGTTAATCCCAAGCTCCTAATTTATCCCTCCCCACCATGTTTCCCCTTTGGTAACTATATATATGGCGAGAGAGAGGGAGAGAGAGAAATATCAATCCAAGTTCAGGTTTCAAAAACCAATTAAAAGTAATAATGTCGATACTATCAACAATAACAAGAATGAAAACAGATGATGATAGCTAAGATTTTTAGAGAGCTTCCTGTGTATCAGATATAATCCTAAGTGATTTCCATGAATTAACTCGTTTAACATTCACGACATACCCATAAGAGTGTCCCATTTCACAGATGAGGGTTCCAATGCACACAGGGGTAAGTATTGCCCAAGGACATAAAGGTATTTAGTGGCTGACCCATGATTTGATCCAGGTGGTCTGCTTCCAAGATACTGTGCTTTCTGGAAACTACTGTAAACTGCCAGGAAGAATATTAGTATAATAACTTACCATTTGGGAAAAAATATACTTAAACATCCTTTACTAATAGCAATAAAATGTGAAAGACAGAGGCATAAATTGAATGGGTAATATGTAGTCATAAATAAATCTATAAACTCATATTAGGGAGAATTTAAAAGAAGATTTGATTAAATGGTTGGATACACTATGTTCCTGAATAGGATGAGAAAATATTGGAAAATTGTCTATTAACCTTGATTTTTATTTAATTCAAGTCAAAATCTAAACCATCCTTATCTTTGAAATTTAATTAAATAATTTTATATTTATTTGGAAATGTAATTAGGTGGAAGGTCCAATATTCAATAAAAGAATAGCAGTAACAGTAGTCTAGTCTTATCAGATAAAAAAAGATATTGTTACAAATATAGAAACATAAAATAGTAACATTGAATGGAAAGTATATTATCACAAAAGTAATGAGTGTATTATTTAGCTTGCTTTTGGTAGGTTGTTACTATAACCACTTGTGATTAGGTTCAAAGATAAAGAGAGATTGATTATGTCACATAATTGAAAAAGCCAGAAACATATGGGCTCAGGAGCAGTTTGGTCAAGAATTTAATCTTTATTTCTTTGTGGTTTTCTTGACCTGGCATTCTTCCTAGTGCCAGACTGGTTTTCCATATGGTTGCAAGGCGGCTACCATCAGCAATTAGGGCTTCTTGCTTCTTTATTCATATCAAGGGAATAGACCAGGTGGGTTTCCACCTCAAGTGAATTTTCCTATTTTACCTCTAACTGGCCTGTTGTGAAACCAACATTATGTCAGGAGAATGCTGCACGTTGAGTTAGTTTGCAACAGATTAGGGCTAAAGTCAATCCTACATCTTATCTGGTTGTTATGCAACAGGAGAGGGGGGCTTCCTAAAGAAAAACATATATCAGTGTGGTCAGAATAGTAAAACAGGAATAGTAATTTGGATAGGCAAGGAGGAAGAAGCAAGTTTATATGCATGCGTGTGTATGTGATTTTATATTATAATCATAGATAGTCAAGGAGGAAGAAAACCATTTTATGTAAGTATGTTTTTATTTATTTTTTAATAAATATTTACTATAAATATAAATTTTAAAATATATAAATATTTATATTTAAACATAACACATATATTAATTTTTTTCTTTATTTAAAATGATACACTAAAAGATAAGTATAAAATCACAACTTCTGTGCTAATGTAGTATTTTTTGAATATTTAACAAGTAAAATAATAATAAATTTTATTTTCTTGAAATCAGTAGTATTATTTGCTGAGGAATTGTCAAGTTCCAAGCTCTGGTACTATAGCAAATATAGAAACATAGATTAAGTGAACTGAGGGGATGGTACTAAAATAGGAAAAGCCATGTATCAATACATGAGGTAATAACAGTAGGTTATTTATCAAGCTTTTGATGGTGAGCAAAAAACAAAGCATTTCATATTGGCTTAAACAATGAAGTGATTTACTATTTCATGTAACTAAAAAATCCAAAAGCATTATTATTCTTATTTCACAGATAGGAAAACGGAATATTAGAGAGTTTAAATAACTTACCTGCAGTCCCGCAGGTTGTTGATTCAAGGAGATTTTAACCCAGATTTATATGTCTCCCTAGCTATTGCTTTTAAGTGTTATACGTAATTCCATTATTACTTTGTTTTTCATTTGGAAGAATTCACTCAAATTTCTACAGTATACACCATTTGGGAAGAAAATATGACACAAATTAAATTCTTTAAAGAGGGGATAACAGTAAGATGAAAACAATAAACACCATCTTACTGTCTGACAATCAGATTCTTCTTGGGAAGGAAATTATCTTTGTTTGGAGAAATAACCCAAAATACAATTCAGAAAGAATCAGATTCATTTTTGCAATATGGCAAGATGTTAAAAGAGGGGAAACTTTGTCTGTTGAATAATGGGAGAGCAGTTTCTTTGTAACTCCTGAGATCAAACAGGAGACATGGATGAGAAGAAAAGAGTGTTTAGGGAAAAAAAGAATAATGGGAGGCTGAGAGAAGATGAAGGAAAGAGCTGAGAACATACACGTAGTAGCGGGGGGAACTCTTAGTGGGGAGAGACCTGCGTGGTGTTAGGGGACTTCTAAGGTGGTGGCTGGAGACTTTAAAAGTTGTTTATACTACTGTGATGTAAACACTTTTTCTGACTCCTCCCACCCCTTGAAATATTCAGCAATACTGTCCATGTTCAGAAATGGTTTAGATACATCCACATATTTATAAAGTGAAAGAGAGGAGTGAGTCTTACATCTAAATTTTTAGAGGAGAGTAGCAAGTCTAAAAGCAGAGATTGAAGGCCAACATTCCCAAGGAGGGGGGGGAAATCTTCTACAAATGTACAGGAAGAATTTTCAGGAATAAGTGCATTCAGACATCCAAGGCCCTTGGAATTAGGGGCTCCTAACAATTCTACCTAGATTTTGTAGATCAGAGAGGATTCCTGCTGTTCTACTAATTTATACAAATTTGCAAACGAAGACCAAAGGAAAGCAACACAGAGGCTTTTCCTGCAAACATGCTTCACTTCTGTTTGCTATCTGTTCAAAAAACGTTTATTGAGCTCCTGACATCCTACTAAACTCTGGGGATGCTAAACACAAGACTAGTACCCTATCCTCACAGAGTTGACATTGTACTACAGAATTTAACAATAATCTAAGCAGCTAATTCCATAGTTGTTATTATCTTAATTATAATTGTAGTAAGTGACACAAAGGAGAAATACAGGTGCTAAAAGACCATTAGTTTCACACAGAGAGCCTGCGCTGTCCTGAGTACAGCTTCTTGAGGAAACGAAGTTTCGCTGAGTCTCGACTAGAGACTAGGAGATAAGAGAAAACTGACTGTGAGTGAGTGGGAGGTGGACAAGTGATGGAGGGTGATGGGCAAGCTTTAACCATTGCAGAGGCCAGATTGTACACAACATTGCAGGCTCTTTAGTAATTCTAGTCTTCATTAGAAGAGCAGTGGAATCCATTAAAATTGTAAAGTCCGTCAGATTTGGGAGAAGAGCGGAATCTGTGGTGTACATGATATGAACCTAGATGTATTTTCAAAAGTATCTTTTAGGTTGATCACCCTGTCTTCAGCTCTTTGCCCTGAACCAGAAGACAACTCCTAAATGGTGTCCATAGGTAGCAGGCAGCAAATTGAACCATTTTATATTTGGATCTAAAGAGAAAGGTGTCAAAATGAACATTCAGACTTGGTCCCTGTTTGACCATGTTTCAGAAGACTCTAAGAAAGAGAAAGGAAAGCTTCATTACAGGAGAGTAGAGAGCTTCCAGCAAGGGACGCACAGCTGAAGTCTGCATGAAATCCCATCATCTGTCTCAGATGATAAATCTTGAGGCTCTCCTCATGCTGAAGGACTTCCACTGATTGAGCAAACGTACAGGTGGCTGCTATCCTCACCCATCACCATCCTCTGGCCATCCCCCTCCCCTCAAAACCCCTCTGGTGCTGACTTAACACATGTGCTCTAAAGTTCATTTTCTTTCACTGATGATTGTAGCTGAGCTGGGTAAAGTTGACACACAGGCAATAGGGAGGCTTAATGATTCAGAAAAGTCTGGTGTGGGCTAGATTCTATCTTAGTTTAGGCTGCTATAACAGAATACCATAGACTGGGTGACTTAAACAACAAACATTTATTTCTCACAGTTCTGGGGGCTGGGAAGTCCAAAATTAAGGATCCAGCGGGCTCATTTTCTGATGAAGCCTTTCTTCCTGGTGTTCAGATGGCCATCTTCTACCTGTGTGATAATCTCTCTCATGTCTTTTCGTATAAGAGCAGTAATCTCATTCAGGAAGGCTCCCATCAAGATCTAATTACCTCATAAAGACCCCCCACCTCCAAATACCATCACATTCAGGATTTAAGCTTCATCATATGCATTTGGAAGGGGGAGACACAAACATTTATAGATTAGATCTGGAAAAGCATTATAGTTTGCCTGGGTAAATGCTTTCTTTTCTTTTTACCTGCCCCTTTCTTTAGTGCATTTTTTTTTCTTTTTCCCAGGCCTCACTTCAGAGGAAGGATCATATATTCCTCAGAGTTAAAATCTTACAATAAATGTGAGTTGAGGGGCTCTGGAAAATACCTCACAATTATCCAAACATCTATCCTTCTCATTATAAGCCAGGAATTTCTTGTAGTGGTGCACAGATATTTTACACTTTCAGAGCATAGGCTTACACTACATTCACTTGCCCCATAAACATGTGGGAGAGATACATCACATTTGGACTGCAAGGTTTTCTGACATCCATATATATTTTTGTCACTTAAAAACTTTAGTCGGTTACTTTTCCCCTCCCTCCCTCCCTCTCTTCCTCCCTCCCTCCCTCCCTCCCTTCCTTCTTTCCTTCCTTCCTTCCTTCCTTTTCTTCCCCTCCTTCTCTTTCTCCTTTTCTTTCTAATTATCCCCCAATTCTACATTTTCCTCCAGTATCTAATTAATAACAATCCAAGCCATTGCATGGAGTGACTTCAGAAAGTCTATGTCTCTCCCAAAATATTTAAAAATAGCTCTAGGGCAGTAGAGGAGAGGGCAGAAATTTCAGGACCTTCTGTGAGAAGTGGAATTCAAATTGACAGTAGACAGTGGAGAGAAAGAGAGGTAGTAGTGCAGAGGGTGCAGGAAATAAAGATTCATTCCACCCTAGACCCGTGCTTCCTTACATTTGAACAATAGACCACAGACAACAGCTGGAGAGAGGGAGGGATATTTGTTAAAAGTGCAACTCCTCAGTTACCCCGCAAACACAGTAAATTAGAAATTTTATTGAAGGCTGTTGCCAGGAATTTCTTTTTTCATAAGCTCCATGGGTGATATTTATGTATACATGTGTTTGAGGACCAGTGACCCATAGTACTTCTCCTAATAAGCTGATTACAATAATCACCTGTACTGCTTATTTAAATGTATACAGATTCCTTGGCTCATGATTCAGATTCAGTGAGAAAGGAATTGTGTCTTGGAATCTGGGTATTTATCAAGCCTCCATGAGCCCCTGTATGATTCTTAAAATGCTAGAAGTTTGGGAAACAATGCTAGAGGTTGGGATGGTGGTAGGAGGAGAGGAGGCTGGCTGGCATGCCCCTTACCCTGGAGGCAATAGGGAGTGAACTATTGTTTGTCAGCAGATTTGTGATCAGGGCTGTTTTAGAACTCTAACCAGGTAAAATCTTCTGGAAGAGGTTTAACCTATTGGGTTAACATGACAGACATAGAATGCATTTTCCTATCAGAGGTTTTTGCTGTTTTCAGTTATCTCTTACATTCATATAGCACATTCAAAAGCATTTTCACATACACTGCCCCATGGATCCTGAGAACAGTGCTATAAGTTTAACAAGGCAGATTTGAAAGTTGAAGCTCAGAAAGATGAAATGAATTTCCTAAAGACACCAGCTACTAAGTGTCACAGAAGGGTCTTACAATTTGGTTCTTCTATCCTTGGCTCTATACTTAAACTCCTAACTTTTAACTGTAGTAAAAAGGAGAATGTGTCAGCTTCTGCACCAGAAAATTACACAGGTTCTTCATGATCAGATACAGAGACTTAAATTGTATCAACACGACTTTGTCTCCATGTTGTCCTCTGGACAGATGGCTACTTTTCACCCTTAGTTTCCTGATTAAGTACACTTCCTCATCCACCTACTTGAATTTTTACCACTCCTTCTGTGAAGCCCCTTCATGGAACTTAAATCTGTGTTTATTTGCATGTTTGTTTGTTGTCTGCTCCCCCTCTAAGATCTTTAAGTTCCATGTTTTGAGTGGCTATGTTGTGAATTTCCTTTGGAAAACAAAAATAGTATGCATAAATATATTTGCTCCTTTATTTCAGATGGTCTGCTTCCCCACCAAGATTGAAGTTCCATGTTGTATTCTTCAGCCTATACTCAGGAATTAGCAAACAAAAAGTGTTCAACTGTCAAATTGAACAGTTGACAAATTGACAACCTGTCAAATACATGGATGGAAGGTTACTGACCTGTCTAAGCTTCAATTTACTTAAATATAAGATGGAGCTATTAATTCCTACCTTAAGGGACTGACATGAGATACTGCATTTATGTTCAATATCTAGCACATTTTCTAGCACTTATGGATGTTCTATAGTTAATGCATCCCTGATCCCATGGATATTGAAATGAGAGGTTCAGGCTTCACATATATGCCTAAGCTCAGCTCCAGGGAACTTTGTGTTGGCCACTTTGCATGAGCTAATAGAAGTGAAGAAAGTGGTGGAGGAATTGAGTTCTTAGTAGCAGCAAGTATTAATTTGCTGATAGCTGGTGCTGGCTGTTTTGTGTGGCAGTCTTCCAGCTGGTGAATGGAAAATGCATGATTCCTGGTATTTGAAAATACCCTGAGATGGATTAATTGTTGGTTGCTGACAGGTGGAGGGGAGTGTATGCCACTTTACACCCTGACCCTGCACTCAAAACAAAATAACACACCAGTTGATTTCCTCCCCCCGCCATTAACAGTTTTGTAGATGTTGTGATTGAATTAATGAGCATTTTATAACACTTTAGAATTTAGAAAGTGCTTTCACATAGATTCTCTCATTTAAGCCTCACAGTCCTTCAAAGGTTGGAGTGAGACTCATGTGAGCAAATAAATGGTTACCTTCTGTAATAAAGTAGTTTCCCCATTAGTATTCCCATTTTATACCTGTAGAAATCTTTTTGGAAAACCAAGGTCACTTTCCCAAGATCACACACCAGTAAGGGTTAAAGCCAATCCCCGATAAAATATGTGGGGATCCAGAGCCAGTGATCACCAAGCTTCCTATATGTCACTGAGTGTTGGAATGGGCCATTTCCTCCCTAAGTTTCCACTGAGGGGCTGCATTAGTTTGCTCAGGCTGCCATAACAAAATACCACAGACTGGGTGGCTTAAGCAACAAAAATTTATTTTCTCACAGTTCTGGAGGCTGAAAGTACAAGATCAAGGTGTGGGCAGGTTTGGTTTCCTATGAGGCCTCTCTCCTTGGCTTGCAGACAGCTGTCCTCTTGCTGCCTCTTCACATGGTCATCCCTCTGTGCACGTGGGCCCCTGGTGTCCTTTTGTGTGTCCAGTTTCCTCTTTTTATAGGGACACCAGTCAGATTGGATTAGGGCCTACCCTAAGGGCCTCATTGTAACTTAATCACCTCTTTAAAGAAACTGTCTCCAAATCCAGTCACATTTTGAGCTACTGGGGGCTAGAATTTCAACATATTAATTTTGAAGGAACATAATTCAGCCCATAATAGGGGCAAGTAATAAACTGAATGTGCAAAAAATCCTCATTATGTTCATATATAGAATTTATAAAGTAAATGTAAGGGGACAGCTTCCATAACTCTTAACCCTGCAAACAGGAGGACATCAAAAAGAGAGTGTGGGGTGGAGAGGGATCTGTAAAGAGAAGCCTTTATAGAGAGCCCTCAAAGTACTTTTGAGGCCGAGTCTCTTCCAAATCTGCTGGGGGGGAGAGATGGTGGGGAGGTGAGGGGAGGGGGCAGCCTCCTTCACCCCAAGCCTAGAGAGAGTAGGTTTTTCTTGGGATTATCCAGAGAACTTGATACATAGGTCCCTGTGGTTGATGGACATTATGATCTGAAGTAAGTCTACTGCCCAAGATAACTAGAGGGTGAGCGTGGGTGCCCAACAGCTTTGACAACAAATGTGAGAATTCTGCTGTAGTCAGCTCAGCCTGCACAAGAGATGATCAGGGCAAGGATGCACTAGTGTTTTTCCATGGACCAAATGCAGAAAGCTGAGATAGATATGCCTTGGATCCTGTTTAATGGGGCTACCTATTTAAGGCAGAAGAACCATGCCTCAAGCTGGAGGTACATGCCTGAAGGCTGAGGAAGGAATTCCAAGCATCACCTAGCCAGAGGGAGTCTTCTGAGAAACACAGGAAAGATGCTGGATAGAGAAAAAGACAAGATGCCAACAACCCAGCCATATTCCACTTTCTTAGTGCCGGCTTACAGGTAGATCAGGTCTGAATTGGGGGAGAGAAGAAATCTGATGTGACATCAAGTTCAGGGTTTTGATGGGTGCAACCATTAGTCACGAGGCATATGATTATCAAAATCTCAAAGACATACCACTTCACATTACCTAGGATCTATGATCAAAAAAATGAAAAATAATGTGTTGGTGAGGATGTGGAGAAATTGGACACCTTATGCATTGCTAGTGGGAATATAAAATGATTCAGCCATCTGTGGGAAACATTGGTGTTGCCTCAAGAAGTTAAATATAGGATCACCATATGACCCCACAATTCTACTTCTAGATCTATAACCAGAAGGACTGAAAAGAAGTGATTTACAATAGCCAAAAAGTGGAAACAGCCTAAATATCTGTCAACTGATGAATGGATTAAAAAATGTGTATATTCATACAATGAAATATTAGAAAGAATGAAGTACAACAGAAAGGAACTTGACAACACGATGCCAAGTGAAATAAGCCAGGTACAAAAGGCCATATAACATATGATTCCATTTCTATGAAATATTCATAGTAGACAAATTCATAGAGACAGAAGGCATAGTAGTCATTGCCAGGAGCTGAGAACAGGGGAGAATGAGGAATGACTGCTCATTGGGTGTGGGATTTTTTTTTTTTTTTTTTTTGAGGTGATGAAAATGTTCTTGAATTACTGGTGATGATTGTACAACATTGTAAGTGTACTAAATGCCACTGAACTATACACTTTAAAATATTTAGTTAAAATAGTAAATTTTGTTATGTGTATTTTACCACAATTTTAAAAAAAGCAAACTAAAAATCTTGGATGCATTGGGACAAATTCTGAGTTGAGCTTTTGTATGCAATTTTAAATGATGCCTGATTGACTATTATCTAAGAATGAGCTGAAAAGACATGAGCCTGCTGGAGTTTTCTTCGAGGGCAGTTGTTGACTGTTTTCACTGATGAGAGAAACTCTGCTTGTTTCTAATGCCAGATAAATATGGATGGATAGATAAAAAGAAATACAGATAGAGATGTTTTTTCAAAACAAGGTGAAACATTCATACAGGCAGAGAGCTACCTAGAGATGACCTTCAATAAATAAATTTATTCAATCAATAAATCAACCTTTATTGATTGAATAAATGAGGTACTTTATCTCTAAGTATAGAGCGCACTCTAAGTGTACCTGAAACAATTACCTGCAGCAGTCTAAATGCATATACCTGGATGTGTATTTTTCAGGAATTGTAATTTGGAGACATAAGATAGCTTATTTTTTGTGTTATCAGACTCTCTTGCTCATTAGCTGTGTGACCTTGGATAAGTTACTGAACATCCAGACGTCTCAGTTTCCTTCTCTAAAAAAAGGGGTGGAATAGCATCTATGCAATGGGTCGATATGAGGATTTGATACTTGCTGCTACAGGCATGGTACATAAATGAGCATCATCACCTGGAAGCTTGACAGAAATGCAGAATCTCAGACCCCACCCCAAGCCTGAACAGAATCTGCATTTTAACAAGGTGTCAGGAGATGCATACGCACACTGAAGTTTGATCAAATGGCATAATATGTATTAAATCGTTTTGTGCAGTGCCTGGCATATTTCAAAAAAACTCAATGAAAGAGTGTTCATTTGTCTAACAAATATTTATTGATCACCTACTAGGGACCAAGAACCATTTTAAGCATTGGGAACATTCAGTAAATAAAACTGTCAAGGACCCCAAAACTCACGGAGTGTATATTCTAGGAGGGAGACAGATAACAAACAGATAAACAAATAAATATATAATTTAAAAGCAAGTATTATGTTATTATTAATAGAGCCATGTAGAGTCACAGCCAGTTGAGTTCAATACAATTAAACAAATATGCATTAAGTAAATATTATGTACGTGGAACCTCACAGGTATCTGTAAGGGATGGAAAGAGGCCAGATCTCCTCCCTCTTAGAGCAGAGCTCTTTCCAAAGCACCATGCTGATTTCCTACTTAAGATGAGAGGTAAATAGTTCATTAGGGCCAGAAACAACAGGAAATCACCAAGTCACTTTATAAGCAACATTACTATAGGGACGCATCTGGGGGGGGGTCCCTGCTAAAGAACCCCAGGCTTACATTCCAGCTGTCAGTGTGCACACTGCAACTATTGATTAAACATATTCTTATACATATTCTTTTCTTCACAATATATGGGGATTGCAGAGTCCTCCAAGTAGGAGGGAGTTTGGCAGAACTAGTGAGTATGGTCCATTTCTTGAGGGTTAATGGCTGGCAAGAGAATTCATGGTCCAAACTCATGGCTCACATCACTAACCTCAGCTGACCACTAGTCCCTTTTGACTAAGTCCAAGATCACTGTAGAGGCTGGAAGCTAATTGGTGAGAACCTATGCACCTGTGTGCCCACATACAAATGTGCGCACACACACACACACACACACACTATAAATGTGCATGAGCAAACACATGCTATAAGTGAGATTGTTCAGAATAAATGCAAAACACAACAGATTAAAGAGAATGAAGATGATTCTTGAAGAATACTGGTTTACAGCAAGTGCTCCAGGTTTATGTGTCAGTCTGGGAGATGGGAATCTCTGATGTCTTTACTCCCTTTCTGATCCTGCAGCATGAGACTTAACTGCCTTTTTTTTACCCACTTTCTGTTCCTGCAGCATGGGAAATTGTTTCTGCTCTAGCCTTTTTCAATCAGGGTTCTGAACGAGAATTAAGCCCGAAGGTCCCCAAGGAATCCCTAACGTGTAATTAAATAGCTTCTCTCCCACGAATCTAGAATGCCCTCCTTATGTGCCATCCTTGAAAAAATTTGCTAAATCACTACTCACATCATTTTTGTGATCTGTGGCTCAGATGAAGAACCCAGGTTGAGAAAGACTACGTGGCAGGAAGTCCTAACAAGGTCGTTTATGGTCTTCAGTCATCACTTTCTGTGTGTGCTCCCGAGTGCACATCTCACTCACTGCAGTGGATCTCACTGGATAGCAAATCTGATAGCCCCATACCTATCTATCTTGCCCCCTTGCATTGTAACTGGACCACGAACTTACTTCTTTCCCACTAAGGCAAGAGCACATGTTTGAGCTCGTTCTCCTAAATTTGGTTTCTCTAGTTCAGGTTGTTGGAGCCACATGGACCAGGATTATCAGGTATATATATTTTCAAGAAAGTTTCCAGTTTTCTTCACCAGTTTTTTTCCGTACATTGGGAAAAATAACTATTCTGATGGTTTCTTGTGCAAGTTTGAGAAAATAAATATAATCATCCTATACTTTGTTTATAATACATGATTAATGAAACAGTAGCAGCTATGATTATTTTGTTAATAACTTCAGAGGACCAAATGGTGAAATGTTGTACTGACTAAAAGTGCAATAGGACTTTGAAAAGAGATAACTTTGTGTTGTCAAAGTACTAAGAATGATTTTCAGAGAATGCAAAATTCATGCTGCGTTTAGCGGTAAAGAAAGAAGCAATATTGGTTGAGAGCTTGCTATAGGCCAAGTCCTGAACTGTTTCACTCCTTAAGTTCCTGTTAGGTTTCTATTATTGCCACCTTGAGGATGAAGAACCTGAGGGTCAGCCTTTAAGCAGCTTCCCTGGTAGCTCTTGAATAACATGTGGCTAAGCCAGACCAAAGAGATTTTCAAGCTGTGTTTTCTGATCTCTTGGGTTTCCTTGGGGCGTCCCAGGGCAACTGTCAGGGCCAGGAAGCTAGGAGAAGAGATTGGATCTGAGTCTCTACTTTTCTTTAAATGTGATAGATCTGTTTTAATGTGTTTTGTGTTTTGGACTTCAAGACAAGTTTTCTTGGATACATGGCTTCTGACATTTCATAAAATGGGAAAAACCTTGAACTACATTACTCTTTTTTTTGCTACATGGAGACAGAAGAATAATACTTAATATACCTAAAATATCTTTCCCTTCCCTTTACAAACAATGAGGTTTGTAATCAAGAGATTCATCTCTTTTCTTGGTGTTATTTCTGTTTGCTGTGTGTAATGAGATTTGTATGTTTACTGCCCTTCCTTTCATGCAGTTGAATTTTTTCCATTAGTATCCTATTCAGACCTCAAAGGACGCCCCAGTTCTCCTGTGGCAGGATGGGCTGTGTGCTCCTATGCCCCTTCCCCTCCCTTCTCCATCCCCTTTGTTGTTTTATAGAAGCTAAAATGGCTTTTGCCAAGCATCTGGCTTGCCTTTCCTGGGCTTTGCACTTTCCTATCAGTGAAAGGCAGCCGCAGGAGAAAGACCTTTACTCCCTCACCAAACTGCCTTCTTCAGCATTCAGCCATAATAGCCACCCCCTCCCCAACTTCATCAGCACTTTTCTCAGAATGTTTAGGGCTATTACAGTAGACTGCCACTGGAGAGTCTGAATGGGAAACTCATTAGCTTTGCGAGACTGCATATGTCCAAAGAGAGTTTATTTGTAATCCCAACAATTTTCTTTTGTTTGTTCTTTAGGTTGCATTCTCTTTGACTAGGGTTGATTACACTAGACTCATTAACTCACACACAACTGGAAATAACCCTTTGGGGAATCATCCCAGCCCAGACCCCAGGGAGGAGCTACATAATAGTTCCTCTCCATCGCCAATGGCTCTGTTTCTAATTAATGATAGTCTCAATGCTGTTTTTAGAGGTTCTTCTTAGTTCACTAGACATCAGCTCCTCAAGGGAAAAAGAGCTACTTAAAATCTCCCTCATGAGTTTAAGTTCCTATTACTCCTTTGCAGCTTCATTTTTGGACTAGCCCATACTCTGTGATTTACCATTAGAAAGTCTAAGGATGCCACACGTTTTTTATTTACCTTGACTCCTTTTAAGATATTTCTTGACACGTGCAATAGTTTCATGTTCAGAATATCACATGGAAGATTTTCATATTTAAGCTCAGATTTTTTTTTTTTTCCTGAGAGTCAAGAATTTAGATGGTAATTTTAAATTCCCTAGTGCAAAGCCATAGCAATTGCCTGGCACATAGTAGGTGCTCAATAAATGGAACCATCTCCACTTTTTCTACTGGAGCTCTAAGATGTCATTATTCTGTTACTTGAATTGAATTATTAGGGTGAAGCACTATAGACATTTAAATGACCCAACAACAGTGAGAAAAACCATGTCAGGTGACTCAGACACCAAACTGCAAGACTTGGATCCAGGAAGTAAAAATGATTTGAATGGCGACTTGCAATCCCAGTCTGGTGCTAATATTCTTACTTCCACTACTGTTTCTATGATGACTGTCACTGACAATAACTAAATGCTTACTATGAGCCATGCACATGGCCAAGCTCTCAATGTGCATCATTTCATTTATTTCTCCAACAATACCTATTAACTCCACTTTTAAAATGAGGAAAATTAGACTTGGTAAGGTTAAGTAAAATGACCAAGATCACAAGAAAGCAGGTAATAAAGCCAGAGTTTGAACCAAGATAGTCTAACTCCAGGATCCATGGACGTATTTGGTCTGCCTCATCTCACCCAACCACCCAGTGTTCTCCCTTTCCCTCAACCCCACTCCTCCCCACTCTCCCCCTAAATACCAGTGAGTGTCCATTATGCCACGTTTCTAATTTGAATGAATTGAGGGAATGAAAAATAAGATGATGGTGATAGAAAAATATTGGAGGTTTTCATTGATCAGAAGTAGAAGGGTTAAGTAATTATGTAATATATTTAAGGTGAGATGCTAGGAACTTGAATGCTAGTTCTGATGGTCATTTATGATCTTCTATGCTCTGTGATAAGTTATGGAGATGGAGCACTGAGCAAAGCTATGTCTCTGTCCTCAAGAACCTTATAGTTTAGCTGGGAAAATGGGCAGTAAGCTATTGATCATTCAGAAATACTTGCTATGACTGGGTACAGGATGCATTGGAAGCCCAGATGGGGCCCACCTAATTAAATTGTAGAGATCATGGGAAACTTTCTAGGTGAAATTAAATCTGGGTTGATTACCTGAAGGATGAGTGTGAAGCAGGCAGGCTAAAGGGGATGGTGAATATTAAGACATCAATGCAGGAAGAGGGAACACTATAGGTAATGTCTGAGCATTTCTCCATGCTCAAAGTAAATGTGGCCTTCTCTAAAATGAGGTCCAGAATGAAAATGTCTAATGTCTCTAAAGCAAAGCACATATTGGGTGGGCCAAAAAGTGCCTTCGGTTTTTCAAGTAAAAATGAAAGACACATTTTTCATTTTCACCAAGAACTTTATTGAACAATGTATTCACCCTTTTGTTCCACTACCTTCTGCCATTTTTCAGGCAACTTCATAATTCTGTCTTCCCAAAACTTTTTATCTTTTTGAGCAAAGAACTGTTCCAGGTGCCTTTTACAGTCTTCCAGGGAATTGAAATATTTTCCACTAAGAGAATTTTGTAAAGACCTAAATAAATGGAAATCCGAAGATTCAATGTCTGGTGAATATGGCAGATGAATCAGAACTTCCCAGCCAAGCTGTAACAGTTTTGCCTGGTCATCAAAGAAACATGCAGTCTTGTGTTACCCTGATGAAAGATTATGCGTTTTCTGTTGACTAATTCTGGACGCTCTTCATCGAGTGCCGCTTTCAGTTGGTCTCATTGGGAGCGGTACTTGTTGGAATTAATCGTTTGGTTTTCCAGAAGGAGCTCATAATAGAGGACTCCCTTCTAATCCCACCATATACCCAACATCACCTTCTTTGGATGAAGACCGGTCTTTGGTGTGGTTAGTGGTGGTTCATTTTGCTTGCCCCACAATCTCTTCCGTTCCACATAGTTGTACAGTATCCACTTTTCATCACCCGTCACAATTTGTTTTAAAAACGGAACGTTTTCATTATGTTTCAGTAGAGAATCGCATGCGGAAATATGGTCAAGAAGGTTTTTTTCGCTTAACTTGTGTGGAACCCAAACATCAAAGCTATTCGCATAACCCAAGCTGGTGCAAATGATTTTCAATGCTTGATTTGGATATTTCGAGTATGGCAGCTATCTCCCGCGTGGTATAATGTTGATCGTTCTCAATTATTGTTTCGATTTGATTGGTATCAACTTCAACTGGTCTACCCAACCGTGGAGCATTATCCAGCAAGAAATCTCCAGCACGAAACTTCGAAAACCACTTTTGACACATTCAATCAGTCACAGCACCTTTTCCATACACTGCACAAATCTTTTTGTGGGTTTCAGTTGCATTTTTACCTTCCTTGAAATAATAAAGCATAATATGCCGAAAACATTGCTTTTTTTCTTCCATCTTCAATATTAAAATGGCTACACAAAAATTCACCAATTTTGATGAGTCTTTTTTTAAATGCACGCTGATATGACAGCTGTCACATACACTCTAACATAATTGTTTAGAATGAAGTTAAAGACAACTAAGTGCTACTAGAGTCATCTTATGGAAAAAAACAAATGAACATTTTGGCCCACCCAATAGTAAACTCTAAAAAATTAGAGTGTAAAATTAGCTCTGTAAAGTTTACTATCCCCTTCTTTCAGTAAGAGCTAATAAACTGATCCTTGAGGGATGTGGACTTTTGTTACAACTAACAGTCAGATTGGGGGAGACTTATTCTAGATAGCTATTGTTGAATAATAAAACACCCCAAACATTGTGGTGTAACAAATAAACCATTCTATTATGCTATGGATTCTATAAGTCAAGAATTCAGCCAGATACTCATACAGAATGACAAATTAAGTTGACCGTTGGCTAAAATAAATTATAGTGTCTGCATGAAGACATGCAACCATATTTGGGTTTCAGTCTCAGCCCTACTGTTTACTAGCTTTGTCATCTTGGGCAAGTAGCATCCTCTAAAAGCCTCTGTTTCACCATCTGTAAAATGGGAATTATAAGAATAAGCAACATTACATGGTCATTTTAAGGTTTAAATGAGCAGAGAGCTAATTATGTAAATCCCTAGCAGAGTGCCTGACAAGTAGTGAGACCAACAAATGTTAGCTATTATTATTATTTTTTAATTCAGCCAGAGTATAGTGGGAATAACTAATCTCCGCCCTGTGAGGTTTGGGCTCTTATCTGAGAAGACTTGAACGGTTGGGAGCTAGAAGTACCTAAAGGCTTCTTTTCTTGATTATCTGGAATCTGAGCAGGGATGTCTCCAACTCTCAGGTCAACTGGCACTGTGAACCAGATGATGTGCGTGGGGGACTCACCGTGTGGCTTGGGCTGTTCAAAGATGGCAGTTGAATTCCGAGAGAGTGGTCCAAAAAGGGAGCATGCAAGGAGCATATGAAATAGAAAATATTTTTGGCTACCTTTAGAAATTAAAATCTGTTGCAAGACCATCCCAGAAAGAAAGTTTCTTTTTCAAATTGAAGTATAGTTGATTTACAATGTTGTGTTAGTTTCAGGTGTACAGCAAAGCGATTCACATTTTTATATATATATTTAAAAGTACATATATATATATATACTCTTTCAGATTCTTTTCCATGAAAGTTTCTTTTTTTAAACAATGTCACAGTGTCTGAATAGACTTACACCACCTAGTCAAGTATATTCATATGAGCACAGGACCTGGCCACCATACCAGATAGGATTTCCTTGAGAGCAGGATTTGTGTTTTAGTCACCATTGTACCTTTAGTGTGCATTACAGTGGCTGGTGTATACCAGGTGCTCTATAGACATATGTTGAATAAAGAAATGAATTAATTCAAGCTCTGTTGAAAGAATGTCAAATAGTGAACACATGTGTAAAATATTTACTTTATTATTTTGCCCAGGAAGTCTAAAACTATGTGGCCTGATGTGGGTATAGTCTCCCTGTCCAAAAAGAGTCACTAGTGGTGGCATTTCAAATATTATGATGCCAAGGGAGAAAAAGGAAATTATTTATGGACAAAAGACTTTGCCAATACTCCTCTCCCTCCAGATCCTATCATTTTTCCTAGAACAGTTTATGCTGGTACAGGAAAGCAATATAATTTCCATCTAAACCATTAAATACTTCTGTTGGTTTGTGCTGTTGCTTTGCCTTGGGAGACTAATTACATAATTAAGAACAAAGAGTCCATGGCTGAACACCATTTTGGTCAATGAATCATCGTGTGACCTTGAACCCATGGTATGCTTTTGACATCAGCTTCCTCCTCACTTAGCACAACTTATAGCTAGAAGACACAGCCACAAGTGATCAAAATTTTATTCCAAAGTGACAACACAGGGAGCTTTACAAAAATAATGTATGGTGATCCTAAACACCTTCTCCCTGTGCCTAAACACTCTCTTGACCATAAGTGATGTCACCCTGGAAGATGCATTGTCTCTCTCAATCAGAATATGAGCCCTCAATGCATAGCAGCTGGGAGAATTTGGTGCCAATAAATTTTTTTATTTGCTAATATCATTTGGCTTTCTCCTCAAATGAAATTTAAAATGAAACAGTTTGGCAATCCACATTAGCACCATCTAGCAATGGTCCCATGGTCCCACTGAAGTCTGATAATTTACAGACTCATTGGACTGAAAGGGACTTGGCAAGCTTAGCTAATTCAGTGGTTGCTAAACCTGGCTGAAAATCAACATTTAATGGGGACCTTTAAAAAAATACAGATTCCTGGGCACAAAGCCCTACTGATCAGTAGGTTAGAATCTGCACAAGTGGGACCTAGAAATCTTAGTCTTTACAAAGCTTTCCAAATGATTCTGATAAGGTGGGATTTGAAATCATTGCTTTAATCTGTATCTCATCTTCGACTGAAACTCTGAGAGTCGTTTTATTTGCTTATTTACATGTTCGTTCATTCAATTATTCACTTACCTGAGTAAAGAAAATGTTGCAATAAAACTCTCCGGATCCCCTTTGGTGATTTTCACTCACCTCTCATGGGTGAGTGGCCAGGATGTGCTTTAATCAGTTTTAGAGATAAGAGGCTAGAAGAAGTTCTTCAAAGCATGGGTGCTTCCAGGAGCTTACCATCAGCAACATTTCCTCTTCTGTAAATCCCTAACACTAGGTCACTCTCTTTCCCTTCTAAACTCTGATCTTGTTTTAAATTTGCTTATTCCCATTGGACTTTGGTGCTTCCCTTAAAGCAGGAACTTTATCAAACTTTCTTAATGTCCGTCTCTCTTAACAGCATCACTCTTTCAGTCTAGATATCATAGATTAAAATAAAACGTATGAGATTATAATTGTCGACTGAAAAAAATGCACAACCTAAAAGTTGAGAATTATGTTTTATTTGGTGGACAAAACTGAGGACTTAAGCCTGGGACACCACCCCTCAGCTCTGAGAGATTGCTCCAAAGAGGTAAGGGAGGAGCCAGGTTATGTAAGAATTTTTACAACAAAGAACAGGTGGTTGGAACTTCGAAAGATTACTGATTACTAAAGAAAACCAGATACCTCAAGTTAATGAATTTAGCTCTTTTCTATGTATGGGAAGATGCAAGAGTCTGGGCTCATTGAAATCATTCCTTTGATATGCACCTTAACTTTCTAGGGCCAGTATCCTGCATTCAGGATGCATCCTGAATCCCTCAGGGTGCACAGTTGGGGGTGGCTTCAGCGGCTGAGGGCTTGATGGCAGGCAACATTTTTCATTCACAAATATCTCCCTATTTAAAAGTCTTTAATGATTTCTCATTTAATGAAGAAAACCAGACTTCTTACCCTGTTCTTGTGCACCTGCATGATTTTGCTCCTGCTGGCTTTTTGACTGTATCGTGTCTCATTTTCCTTCTTGTTCTCTAGCTTCAAAACCTCCATTCTGTTTTGTGAACATAAATGTCCTGCCTCTGGAGTTTGGCCCTTATTATTTTGCTGTGCCTTGAATATTTGTCTAATATATAACTTAGCCCAGTATTCAGATCTAACTTAACTCTCACCTCAGAGAGCACTTCCCTGCTCAATCTCTTGTATATCTCCCACACACCCTATCACTCCCCGGTTTATCACCCAGTATATTTTTCTTCTACAGCAGCAGCAATCAGAAACTGTTATGCTTTGTTTATTGATATATTCATTGTCTTTGGTCTGTCACCCTATTAGAATATACGCTTCCTGAGGGCAGAGATTTTGCCCCTCTTCTCTACTGTGGAATTCCTGGCTTTCAGCAGGGGACCTGGTAGAAAACAGGCGATCAGTACATACTCACTGAATGAGTAACTTAGTGTTGCAGGTTTTACCAATGCAGGCTCTGCTGAAATCAGAAGTAGCTTCTTGTCTAATCTGCTATGTCATAGGAAACTCTGCTCTCTTGGTACATCTGGTTGACTGAACAGTTACAATTTTACTTAGTCATAGTAGCTCATATCTTAATGTAATCATCTTACTAACTAACCTAAACCCTTCTTTCTCCAACATAAAGCTACACTCTTTTCATAGTGACTTCAGGGAGAAGTAAATCCATTGGCACACTTACAGTGTATTCTCAATAACTTACTATTAGTAAATAACACCCTTTGCTTTGAACATCAAAGTCACCACAGCAATTGTATGAACCACCTAATGAAGATGTATATCATTTCATTATTTTTACACAGCAAACATTTATTTTTATGAACTACCCAGTCTGACAGCATTTAGAAAGTTTTTAACCTTTTCATATTGAAGTTTATATGATTCTAAACTTGAAGCATGACATTGTGGAAAAAGCACTGGGTGAAGTCGTGGCTTGAAGTAATTATTTCACTCTTTGTGTGATCTTGGAAATGTCATGTCACATATCTGAGCATAAATTTCCTCCTCAATAAAATGGGGATAAAAACCTAACCCACGGAGTTCCTGTGACATTCAACATCCAAATAAATTTCTGTACATGGATACATTTTATAAGTAAGAATACTTTATTTAAATTTAAGGAAGCATGTGAATGGTAGCTGCTATTCATTCATGTAAGGGGACTTATTGGGCACTTAGTATGTGTAATCTTTGTGCTAAGTGCAGGAGACACAGTGAATGTAACAGGCATGGTTTTCATGGTCTAAGAAAAGGACAGATGGTAAGTATTCATAAATAAATATATCATCATTATTTTTAATAAGCACTACAAAGGAATACTTTATAAGATTATCAGAGACATAACATTCATCAATAAATAATAACATAGTTATGAAATTGATACAGTCCTAAAACAATCGTCTATTATGCCAACATTATTAAAGCTCTTATTCTCTAAGGAGAGGAAAAGAAGTAGTTGACATCTGAAAAAGGGCGTAGCATTGTTCATTGAAAATATTCTAATACGTTAGAATTGTTTCCAAGTCCAGATTAATGCAGTTCATGGAAGACTGGAAAATAAAGGAATTTCCTTAGAGAAAATGTATGTATCAACTCCCAGTTCTATCTACATTCTAACCTTGGAATTTTGCCCGTTTTAATTTTCACTCACCTTCTGTTCTTCCTTAATAACACCTATTTTCTGAATAAGTTCACACTCATTTGCTTCTATTTCTTTACCATTACCATAGTCTTGACCACTTATTAAAGTCATTGTAATATTCCATCAGTTCATATCTGTGTTTCTAGTATTTCCTTTTCAAATCTAAGTGGTATTTCCTCTTAGGGATCATTTGGCCAGTAGCAGTTCAATGTAGATAAGTCATAAAAGCAATTGGAAATTTGACTACATGATACTTGACCAAAAACAAAAAAAACAAAAAAAATGCCTACACATAACCAAAAGACAAATAATAAGTGGAAAAATTATTTACAGAACATAACATAGGGAAATAGCTGACTTTTTTAGTATGCAAAGAGCTCTTCAAAATCAATAACAGAAAGACAAATGATTTAATAGAAAAATGGGCAAAGAAGTTGAACAGCCAGTCCCCAGAAAGTATCATACATATGGCCCATAAACATGAAAAAGAGCACAATCTCACATATAATTAAGGAAATGCAAATTAATATTTTAATGAGATGCCTTTTGTCACCTATTCAGAAGGGTATACATCAGCTTGAGAATACTGCATACTGGCAGTGGTTGAGAAAATCCGATCTTGCATTAACTATTGATGAGATTGTAAAATATATAGCATGTAAAAAAAATAGAAGTCAATTTGGCTCTATCAAAATTTAAAGAATGCATACCCTTTCATAGAGTAATTCCACTTGTTAGATTATACCTTACAGATATACTCACATTTACTTATGTTAGTGTATTTTGTGTGATTTAAAAGAAAATCTGCAAACAACATAAATGTCCATCAACAGAAGACTGGTTAACTAAATTTTCTACATTTATATGCATTGGGTTCTTTGAGAGAGTGCCCAGCAAATAGCACACCTTTCTCCTGCCTAAGTGAAGAATCAATTGAGAAATAAGGCAAGAAATAGCATATATGGAGACTAAAATAACCCCTTGAAATAAATAAACAGTAAAAGCTGTGCTAAAGAACAATAAACAATAAAGGCTGTGGCTTATATCTACAGGCAGATTGGCTTCCTAGAATGCCCTCTGTATCTCTGGACCAGTAGAGGGCTTCCCACTGGGCAGGGGTTGCTCCTGTAGGGACTTCCTAGTGCATGCTCCCTGGGGCAGAACTTCCTAAAGAGAAGAAAGGAAGAAGCTGAGACAAGTATGTGAAATTCCTTCTTCTCAAGTTGACCAATTAATAAGTTATCCCATTTTGGTAAAAAAAAAAAACAAATCCAAGTCCACAAAGCAAACTTGAGTAACTCAAACTCTTCTGGAAATATGACCAACTACTCTTTATTGGTTACATTTGTGGAAGACAACAGATCAAGGACTCAGGGCAACTATTATCGTTCATTTTATATCCTTTGTATATTTCAGATTTGTTTTTATTATGTACGTATATTATTTATTACAAAGATAAAACTAATTTAAAACATTTGTCAGTGCCTGATTTTTGCTACTGAATAAAAAAAGCAAATTTATTTTTACTCACTTGCTCCAAACCTCCCTTCAAACTTTGTCTCCAGCTAACACCTAGACATAAGGCCTGAATACCACCAAATATTTACATTACCCCTGCCAAGGTTATTTTATCAGTGGACAAAACATTCCCCATCAACTCTGCCTGTCAGAAAACTGTCTCAGAAGTCACACTCCTATCTACTGTTGGGAAAGAAGATTGATAGAATATTTATCAAAAATGACATAGTATCTATCAACAACTTTAAAAATGTCTTTTTATGTGGTAATTTTAGTTTTAGAAATTTATCCTAAAGTAATCATCATGGATGTGAGTAAAGACTTTGTTTCTAGGATGTTCATTAGAATGTTATTTTTAATCCCAGTGACATTCTTAATACTAAATGTCCAGTATCAGGAAATTGGTTAGAAAAGGTATGAGATATCCCTATAAAGGATACCTTGCAGTCATTAGAATGATGGAGCAGAATATACCCTGACCTAAAAAGCTGTTCACAACATATTCTTAAGTGGAAAACACGTAGGTACAAAACATTATGTAAAATATGTATCTGTTTTTGTATATAAAATCTAAATAGGAATAGCTGTAGAAGAAAACATACTAAACTATCAATAGTGGTTATCTCTGTATGATGAGCTATTGACCTAGTTTTCATTTTCTTACATAGATATACTTTATTCAATTTTCTCTAATAAACATATATTACTCTTTTATTAAAATAATTAAGCAATTTTTAAAATAAAAATGTAGCAGAAGAATACTGCCAATTTCAGGACCCAGCTAAGGAATCATCTGTCACAGGATGCCTTCCCATATCTCCATGTTGTAATTATTTCTCCCTTCCCTAAATTCTCCCTTTACAAGTGTTTAGACCTTCTTGCTATATCTATGACTCCTGCCCTAGGCTGAAGACTCCTTGATGGCAGGGACCATGTCTTATCTAACTGGGAAACCCTTATAGCTCCCGAGAGCAATGCAAGGAATATGTATATACAATAACTGCTGGTTGACCTGAATTGAATTACCTGTGTTGGGTTTACACTTAAAAGGAGATTACCACATTACTGATGACATAACAGTAGATATAGGTCATGTTAACTATGGAAATTACCCATTGGTGGTAAAAAACAAAAACAAAAACAAAAAACAAAACTCTACTTTGATGAATTTTTCAGTTTCTGCTGAATGTGATTCCATTTGAATGGACACTTAGATGGATATTTGAGATTGTCAAACACAAGTGCCAGAAGCCACCCAAAAAGGCTCTCTATACCTTGAGCAGAGGCAGTGGCATGGCACAGTAAAAATCAGGTTTCCATAAGAAAAGTTTAGCTATGGAGAAAGTTCTGAGTCCTCCATCAATCCAACCCTTGTATAAGTCTGGAGTTTTTTAATAAAGAGCCCAGTAATCTAGTACCTGCTCTCATTCTTGCCTTCTGGGGAATAAAAGCAGCAAGATGAGGCTTGGCAGTTTTGTGCCTCTGTAGGACTTGTTAAATTTCTCTCTCTCTCTTCTACCACTTGAAATCTTTTTTTTTTTTTTAAATCTTTATTGGAGTATAATTGCTTTATAATGTTGTGTTAGTTTCTGCTGTATAACAAAGTGAATCAGCTATATGTATACATATATCCCCATAACCCCTCCCTCTTGCATCTCCCTCCCACCCTCCCTATCCCACCCCTCTAAGTGGCCACAAAGCACCGAGCTGATCTCCCTGTGCTATGCCGCTGCTTCCCACTAGCTATCTGTTTTACATTTGGTAGCGTATATATGTCAGTGCTACTCTCTCACTTCATCCCAGCTTATCCTTCCCCCTCCCAGTGTCCTCAAGTCCATTCTCTATGTCTGCATCTTTATTTCTGTCCTGCCCCTAGGTTCATTAGAACCTTTTTTTTTTTTTAGATTCCATATATATGTGTTAGCATGCAGTATTTGTTTTTCTCTTTCTGACTTCACTCTGTATGACAGTATGACAGACTCTAGGTCCATCCACCTCACTACAAATAACTCAATTGCGTTGCTTTTTATGGCTGAGTAATATTCCGTTGTATATATGTGCCACATCTTCTTTATCCATTCATCTGTCAGTGGACACTTAGGTTGCTTCCACATCCTGGCTATTGTAAATAGAGCTGCAATGAACATTGTGGTACATGACTCTTTTTGAATTATGGTTTTCTCAGGGTATATGCCCAGCAGTGGGATTGCTGGGTCATATGGTAGTTCTATTTTTAGTTTTTTAAGGAACCTCCATACTGTTCTCCATAGTGGCTGTATCAATTTACATTCCCACCAACAGTGCAAGAGGGTTCCCTTTTCTCCACACCCTCTCCAGCATTTGTTATTTGTAGATTTTTGATGATGGCCATTCTGAGTGGTGTGAGGTGATACCTCATTGTAGTTTGGATTTGCATTTCTCTAATGATTAGTGAAGTTGAGAACCCTTTCATGTGTTTGTTGGCAATCTGTGTATCTTCTTTGGAGAAATGTCTATTTAGGTCTTCTGCCCATTTTCGGATTAGGTTGTTTGTTTTTTGATATTGAGCTGCATGAGCGCTGATGCTTTATGTTCTGGCTTGTAAATGAAGCCTGTTATTATCATTGAGATATTGTTTTTATGGCATAAATAATGAGCTCAAACAGGAGAAGCAGCGTTGGGTGGAATTACTGCCTGAGCTGAGATGAAAATAGTCAATATGTCCTCACTTACAAATCTCATCTTCATGTCAACTCCATCCTGCTGGCTGTCTCACTACAGATTCATTTCACAGGAGACCCAATAAAACATGCAGGTGGCATTGATCTGTTTTATTCATCGCCAGAGATAGAAATGCGTCATTTGAAAGTAATAGGAGGGCTTGTGTTTATAATCCAATCCAGAATGGATTGGCCTGCAATGCAGACCATTAAGAAAAGACTCATCCACCCAAAGGAAGAGATGACTCCAGGGACCCATGTTTGAAATCCTCTGTGATGTCATGCCTGTTATCACTCACCATGCTTCAGGGTTTTGCAACCTGAACGATGCAATTACTCGTTAGAACAAGTCCTTAAATCAACCCAAGATTATATGATCAATTTCCAGATATTTCTCCCAAATCTGCCTGCCCTTTTCTTCTTTAATCCTGTGCAAAAAGAACACTAAGACATAATCTTATAGAAATGGAAAGGAAACTTAGATACCATCTATTTCAATATTGTTCCTAATCATTATATATGTCCAAAATTACAATGGTCAACCACTCTTATTGAATAGTTTCAGATAAGGGAAATTCACTGTATTATAATACAGCCCCCGCCCACACACACACACACACAAATTATTTTTTGAAAGCTTTGGTTTTTAGAAAGTAATAGTAAAAATCATCCCGTTGGTATTTCTAGGGAAGACAGTTTTATTCCCTAGACTCACCAGAGTAACCCATTGCATTCCTTGTATGATAGCATTTTAAGAAAGTGCAAAATAAAGAAGCAATCCTTAAAATGGCCTATAATGGCAATCTTGCTTACCTCTGTAATTTATCGTGTACTATTCTATATCCTTTCTTTCAGTTCTAAGAACACGTCATGCCCCCTCCTCCTAGGTGCCCCTTACTGTTTCCCCAGATAACACATACTCATCCTCAGATCAAATGTCATCTCTTCAGGAGAGATTTTACTGGTTCCCCCAGGCTGGACCAAATCCCTCTGTCATATACCTTAATCCTAGCAAATAAATACCATTATAGCTCATGTTGTTTTTTTTTTTTTTTTAATTTTATTTATTTATTTATTTATGGCTGTGTTGGGTCTTCGTTTCTGTGCGAGGGCTTTCTCTAGTTGTGGCAAGTGGGGGCCACTCTTCATCGCAGTGCGCGGGCCTCTCACTATCGCGGCCTCTCTTGTTGCGGAGCACAGGCTCCAGACGCGCAGGCTCAGTAATTGTGGCTCACGGGCCCAGCTGCTCTGCGGCATGTGGGATCTTCCCAGACCAGGGCTCGCACCCGTGTCCCCTGCATTGACAGGCAGATTCTTAACCACTACACCACCAGGGAAGCCCATCATGTTGTATTTTAATTAAACTTTTTATTTTGAGATCATTGTAAATTCACATGCAGTTATAATACAGTAAGATCCTCTGTACACTTTTCCAAAGTTCCCCCAAGAGTAACCTCTGGCAAAGCCACAGTGCAGTATCACAGCCACTACTATATTGATACTGATATACTTCACCAACCTTATTTATATTTCCCCAATTTTACTTTTTGCACATGTGTCTTTAGTTCCATGCAATTTTATTACATATGTAGGATCATGTATCTACCACTACAGTCAAAACACTAAAGAGTCCATCACTCTCAGGGTCCCAGATATTGACTTTTATAGTCACATGTCCACTTCCTTTTCCTCACATATAACCCTGAGCCATCCCTAACCTCTAGCAACCACTAATGTTTTCTCCATTTCTCCATTTTGTCATTTTTAAATTCTATGTAAATGGAATACATTATGTAATTTGGGGATTGGATTTTTTCACTCAGAACAAATTCCTTGAGATGAAAGCAAGTTTTTGTGTGTATCAATTGTTCAGCCTTTTTATTGCTGAGTAGTATTACATGGTATGGACATTCCACAGTTTGTTTACCATTCACCCCCACTGAACAACATCTAAAGGTCTATTTTTCCCTTGGCTTTTGGTGATTACAAACAAGGCTACTATGTGAACAAATGTTTTTATTTATCTGAAAAAAAAATGCCCAAGAAGGTAATTGCTGGGTTGCATTCCTATTGCATTTTATAATTATGTATTTGAGCTTTTTAATTCACTTACAACTGTGTTAGCCACTTGGCTGTGAGCTCCATAAAAGCAAAAGACTAAATAGTTTTGTATCTCTGGCACCCAGCATGATGCCTGGCACTTAATCATTATTAAATACATATAAACACAGTGTATGTAGGTATACTTTTAATACTCTCCTAACTGGTGTAGGGGGTTGATATCGAGCCCAAGCTTTTCAGGCCCACAAGTCCCACTAGGCTTCTCAGTTTACACCTTCCTTTTCTAGGATCTGTGAGTGTCCTGAGATCTGGCAGCTAAGAATTCAGAAAAAGGAAGGCTTGTCTGGATGAGTCCTACTATTCTTTTCTTCCATGTTGTTTATCTTCAATCCGTGGTCTTCTACTGAAATAATGTCTGTTGTATCCTCTTGACTCTAGGAAGTTCACTGTGTAGAACTTAAAGAGGAAGGGAAATAATAAATAAGAAGACACCAGAGATCCAATTTTGATAATAGTAACCTTTGATCTGCAAGTCGGTAGTAAATGACCTGAAAGATCTAACAGTGAACTAAAGACAAGAAAAATATTTTAAAAACAAAAAGTGTGTCTCCTCTGTTGTTTTGTTTGTTTGTTTTTTTTCCCTCTGTGTTTCTGACAAAAGTAACATTCTTACAGAGAGGTTTTCTAGAGAAGTTCACTTTCAGGGGAGACCTGGGTTTCTTTCATAATTTTCTATTACCTTTGTTGGGTAAATCCATATCCCAGAGCCTCAGTTTCGCGATAAAATAAATGTTGACAATAATTCCTAAGAAGGTCACATGCAGTGAGGCATGAAAAGGTAATATTACAATCATAGAGTATCGTGTGAATGCATATGTCCATTTTTGCCCATTAGACTGAAATCAGGTTCCTACAGCACCTCCATTTCAATTTAGTTCAAAAGACTTGAACTGGTCATCTACTATGTTCTAGGCACTAAGGATAATTACGTGTGTTTGTGGTTAGGGATGGAGGTTGGTATAAAGGTAGAGGCTCTGTACGACTTTGTCACCATGGAAAGAAATACTGGTGATAGTGTAATGATAGATGGAAACAGAAAGTGTAACAGAAAACCAGAGGAGAGACACCTAATCCAACTTGGGAAAGATGAGGGAAGATTCTGGGCATAAGTAAGGATTCTTTGGAGAAGATGATATTGAGTGGGTCTTGAGGAAGGTAGGATATGGACCTTTCGAGATGGAGGAAGGAGATTTAAGAAAAGTGGCATTAGAGGATCAAAGGCATAGAAAGTGAAAAGGCATTAAGAATAAGTGAATTGGACAGAAGAGTATAATGAGTGGACAGGAGTAGTTAGGTGAATGAAAAGGTAGGTTTGGGCCACATTATGAAGGGCCAATAAATGTAGATGTAAAATTTTGGCATTGAACCATTGGCAAGAGAGCCAACTGAAGGCTTTTGAGCAAGGACACCAAGGACACCATGTGAGGAGTTGTGCTGAGGAAGATGATCATGGCAGCAGAAGGGGTTGGAGAAAAAGAGACTAGATGAACATATACTAGCCGAGGAGTGAAAAAGAGAATGAGTAAGCAAGATCAGGAGTCAGGGTGCTACAAGCAGAGTAGAATTTTCAGGAGGAGATTGGAGGAATTGAGGCAGGAACACTCCAGGAAGTGTTTAATAGGTGAAATTAGGTGATAGGCATGAATTCTACAGATATATCTCACTCAGCTTAAATGCTCATTCTTCCACTTGACGTGTAACCTTAGTGTCCTCTCTGTGCCTTAGTGTCCTCATCTATAGAATGTGATCAATGACATAGAATCCAAAACAGATTCCTATTTTTATCATTAAATCAAATAAGTGTAAACATAGTCACTAACACATAATAGCTTAATAAATGTTAGCTATATTATTAATTTTTTTTTATTTTGCTTATTATTATCCAGGAACTTAAAATCTATCTTGTGTGCTAGGAGGGACATGAAGGGTATTAAAATTTAAAAAGGTTACCTTCTCCACAACAGGGAGAGTGGATTTGAGGAAGCTAAGACCTACAAAAACGGGACCAATTAGGAGGCTGTTTCAATAACCTAGGAAAGAGATATTGAAAACCTGGACTAGAAGAGAGGCATTTTATGATAAACCTCATGGATTGCTCATAGTAGTAACCCCATGGCTTGGAAATGCACTCAGCACATGGTGGGCTCTCAAAATAACTGATGAAATGACTGAATGAATGAGTGAACAGAGTGGCGAATCTGAAAAATTTACAGAGAATAAATTTTAAAAATTGAAGTATAATATGCACTCAGAAATGATCACATCATAAATATATAGCTCCATGAACTTTTACAAACTGAACAAACCCATAAAACCATCTCCCAGATCAACAAACAGAAAATTATCTCCACTCCCCATCTCTCTTTCTGTGGTCTTTCTGTCACTACCACCACACAAAGAAACTGCATACGTTAGATTGCCTTTTAAATATATATATATATAAATATATATATATATATATATATATATATAGTCATTTGCATCCATGTTGCTGCAAATGGCAATATATATATATATACAAAAAATTGAGGCATATAAGTATATAATTATTTGTGTCTTGTCTGTTTCTTTTGCTCAATATTATATTCATGAGATTGATTCAAATGTTTGTGTGGAACACTGGGCCTTTCATTCTCATTGCTGTGTAATATTCCTTTCTGTTAATATACTAGAATTGTTTATTCTGATGATTGCTGTCAGGGAGGAAGAAATTTTCATCTACCCTTCTAGGTTTTAAGATCTAGGCTGATCTAGGAATTAGATTGACATGAGACAGATTAACAGGATAAAATCAAACAAAAGTTTAATAACATGCATACCTGGGAGAGACCCAGAAAAACGGAGCAAGTCATCAAAATGAAAAATTATTCTTAATTCTAAGGTTTAAAAAGTGTTCTCCTATGAATTCCTGATTGTTTCCTTTCCACTTTTAAGTCAGCAGTCTAGGTGGAATTTAATTTTGTGTAAGGTGTGAGGTAGGAGCTGAGGAATTTTTTTTTTTTTCTGTGATGATATCCAGTTGGCCCACTACCCTTTGTTGGCAAGATCGTATTTTCCCAACACAGTGATATCACCAATATAGTGAATTAGATAACCATATTCTTGAAAGTGTATTCTCTTCTGTTGGTCAACTTATCTAAAAAACATCATATTTTTAAAAATTTTTATTGGGGTATAGTTGATTTACAATGTTGTGTTAGTTTCTGCTGTACAGAAAACTGAATCAGTTCTACATATACGTATATTCACTCTATTTTAGATTCTTTTCCCATATAGGCCATTGCAGAGTATTGAGTGGAGTTCCCTCTGCTATATAGTAGGTCCTTATTAATTACCTATGTTATGTATAGTAGTGTGTATGTGTCAATCCCGATCTTCCAATTTATCCTCCCCCCCACCCCCCGCCTGCTTATCCACTGGTAACCATAAGCTTATTTTCTACATCTATAACACTATTTCTGTTTGTAGATAAGTTCATTTGTAGCCTTTTTTTTAGATTCCACATATAAGCGATACCATATGATATTTGTCTTTCCCTGTCTGACTTAACTTCATTCAATATGACAATCTCTAGGTCCATCCATGTTGCTCCAAATGACATTATTTCATCCTTTTTTGTGGCTGAGTAATATTCTATTATATATATGTATCACATCTTCTTTATCCATTCCTCTGTTGATGGACATTTAGGTTGCTTCCGTGTCCTAGCTATTGTAAATAGTGCTGCAATGAACACTGAGGTGCATGTATCTTTTTGAATTATGGGTTTCTCTGGATATATGCCCAGGAATGGGATTGCTGGATCATATGGTAGCTCTATTTTTAGTTTTTATAAGGAACCTCCATTCTGTTCTACATAGTGACTGTACCAGTTTACATTCCCACCAACAGTGTAGGTGGGTTCTCTTTTCTCCACACCCCTTCCAGCATTTATTGTGAAAAAACACCATTATTTTGCATGTTTGAGGAAACCAAGTCTTTGGGAAGGGGCCTTGGTGGTATTTGGTGGTTTCTCCAGGAAGCCCTAAGTTGCAGCAAGCCCTAAAGATTGGCTTTGAACACAACTACAGACAGTTGCAGCTTCTGTTATTTTAATATTCTTGGAATGAGATCTGTTTGAAAGCTCCATGCAAATGGCTGCAATTTCATTTGCCAAAATGTGTGAAAAATATGTATCTTCACATTTTTCTGAGAACACATAGGTTAGGTTCATTTTTTCCCCATGCATTATTAGGCATAATAACTTTGTTCTGATGTTTCTTCGAAACCAAAGCTCAGCCTGCTCACAGAGAATAATGGTCAAGGCTTTTCTTCCAGAGAGCAGGGTTCTAATCTCAGTGCTCCCCTAGTTCAGTGGGAGACACATGGTGAAGTCATCTGAGTGCTTGGTGCCTCATTTCCCTCAGAGTAAAATGAAGCTAATAAAAATTTAATTATATATATCCCCCAGCTAATTAAAGAACCAATCAATAATTCCCTCAAATAATTATTATAATTGTAAAATTGGAAAATATGTGTGACAGCACATTAGAATGTTAAAAACTCCTTTGCATAAAGATATTATTCTGGTGTGCTGCTTCCCTCCTAGATTATATTTTGTCGTGGGTCCATAAAGTCTTTAACTAAAGGTGATGTGCTATTAAAGAGTAATAAAGATTGTGATGCAGTGAAATTGACAATTGCCTTCACTTCATCCATAAATTTCAAAGGAATTCATTCTAAATTTTTCCAACACAGCCTCCTCAGCATCTACAGTTTCCTCCTGGCTTCAAGCTGCTCCCCTGTGGGGTGTACCAAACCTGAAGACATGATTAAAACAATTATTTTCACATTTGAATCTTCTTTTCTGCCAGTGATAAGTTTACTTCTCTCTTCCCAGAGTCAAATTTTTGAATCAGGAAATTGAAATTTTGTTAATGTATTGATAGAGGAAAAAAGCCATGAGATTCCATATGGACACGTAGCCTCTAGTCTTTCCCCATCACAAATTCTAATGCAGGATATCTCAACTTCCTGAAGCATTAGAATTTAATCAAGGAGGGTGGGGGTACTTTCTCTCTCTCTCAACTTTTTATTTTGAAATAATTAGAGATTCAAGGGGAATTACAAAAATAGTATATAGAATCCCAAGAATCTTTCACCCAACTGCCCCCAATGGTGACATCTTATATGACTCTAGTACCATATCAAACCAGGAAATCACCATTGGTATAACCTTTTTAATAGACTACAGACCTTACTCAGTTTTCACCAGTTTTTAAGCACTTGTGTGTGTGTGTGTCTGTGTCTGTGTGTGTGTGTGTAATTCTATGTGATTTAATCCAGTGTCTAGATGAACGTAACCATCACGACACCCAACATACAATAGTGTTCCCTCATCACAAAAGAACTCCCTTTTACTACCCCTTTTCCATGGCTGCCACGTGGGTATGATAGCTCTTTTTCCTGCAGGATAAAGTACAAATTTATTAGCCTATTAATTAATCAAAGCCCTTCAAAAGGAAGAGGTTACTTTGAATTGGCAGTGCCTAAGTTATTCACTGGGACCTGGTTTACCTGTGGGCAGAGACATTGTGAGTGCAAAGGTTAATGCACAGATGTTAATCTTCCCCTAAACTTGCTCTAGTGACAAGGTAAACTTTTGCAGAGTACTTCTGGACATCCTCACCCTCTTGAGCCCTTTTCATCTCCATGCAGGTGGTGTGGCAAAAATATTTTGTAGGGACCTAAAAAATTGGGACAGGTCTGCGATTTTCAGATTTTCCTATTTCAGTTCTGTTACCTGCAACTGGATAAGTAAGCTGGGCCAGAATTTTCCCTACAGAGGGCATTTTAAATTCAGAATTAGGAAGTGGAATTCATGTTCTCCCACACAACTTATTTCAAAGCTTTGCAATGAACACTGTTTGATGCTTTCCTGAGTATTAATCAAAAAGCGCTCTGTAATTAACAGTGGAATAGTCCATTTCTACTTGTCTTTAAGGGCACTTTCTTCCTGTATATCTCAAAGATATATTGTTAAGTTATGATATATTAATATATTGATATAAGATATATTGTTACATGATATATCACTGTGATATACTTATATATTGTTCATGGTAATGGTTGTTAAATCTTATTGGCAAATTGTAAGTTTATCAAGTAAAATAATTATCTTTTTGTTTTGAAAAAAACAAAAGCGCTCTGTAAAAATTCAGCTATTTTCTTCACGTATATTTCTTGTTCAGATGGGATTATGGAGAGATTTTATCTTGCCTCCACTAAGGGAAAGACAAGGGGTGGGACCACCAAATCCCATCTAAATTCTTAATATCCACCATATTCTAGTTGTGTTGCTAGGTTCTGGAGGCTTAATTGTGGGCAAAATAGGCACAGCATCTATCTTCAGAGAACTTATAGTCTAGTGGGGAGCAATTCTTAAGGGCAGCATTCACATATGATTATCTCAGTATAGTAATATTGATTCCAATATATTATACATAGTAAATATTCATTATATATTGGACACATAGATTCAACAGCAAATGAGTGATTGAAGGAACAAATGCCAAACTGAGGTATATTAACAAAAAGTTTTATTCTCTTTCTTCCTGCCCTCAATTCTATTTTGTAAGATTCGGTAACGAGTTGAGGTTTCATAAGAAAATGCTGTCTTTGGGTTTCAAGGTGGAAACTTGAGGCCAAAGCCTGAAATTTTGCAGCAGTTTATCAAAGCAGCTTTACAACCTGCCTTCTTTTTGAAGGCTGCATCCAGCTACCAATATTCAGCATTTCTCTCCTCCTCATTCTAATTTACAGTGCAACCAATTCAAATAACATGCAAAAAGAAGCATTATTAAAAAATAATCAATTAGCATACAAAAGTGGAACTGCAGAGGCTGTTTCTGGATAAGAGGTCCTGAGAGAGCTCAATAGCCCATAGGCAAGAATAGTGCTAAACATTCAAGTTTACAACCCCTTTGGGGGGCTTGAGCAAAAAAAAATCAACTCCCTATCAGTGGTCCTAAAACAAACCAGTTTTATTTCCCTGCAAACTCATTTGGAAAACAGCATGATTTGGGGGGAAACCTCTATGGGTGTTGTTAAAAGAAAACTCTCACCCATCCAAAACTCTAGGTTGACCTATAAGAGTGGACCCTGACAAAATATTAATTGTGGACAGGTCATTTGTTATAAGTTTAGACTGAATGCTCTGTTTAAAGCAAATGGGATTCAGTTATCTTAAGAGAAATGTGTATGCACTCCAGCCAAAAGGCACTTGAGCACTGAGAGTGGATATGCTATTATAACTGTTCCTTTTCAATTTTTTTTACATAATACCAAATTCAGAATGCTATCTCCTTTGTGAAATATTCACAGATCCTCATGGTCATCATGCATTCTGTTCTTCTGGGCTTCCTCAGTGCATTTTGTACATTAGATAGCCCTTTGCATGGTTTACAATATAAGACCCTGAGATCAGAACTTGTGTACAGCTCCATCTTCATCTCTCACTTCTCACCATGCTTCTTTTACACTTCGTATTTCAACCAACTCAAATGAATCATGGTTTCCTAAACATATGACGCCAAGTCATGCCACCTGTCTTTGCTTGTGTTGTTTCCCTCTACGTGGAATGTCTTACTTCATCATGTTCAACCAATAAACTTTCCATTATCAAGACGTGCATCAAAACTCACCATCTTTTTTGACCGCTCCTACAGAATTGGGTACTGCCCCTTTTCTGGCCTCCACAGTCCCATGGATATACTTTGGTTATTGCATCTAGGTCATCTTTGTTGCATTTTTAAACAACATCTTCTGTACTCTCAGTGCCTGCAAAAATGCATGCTTAGCAACAGGTAGCATCAAATATAAATGGAACAAAGGAATGAATGTTGGTAAGGGAGCAAGCCGTTTAAAACCTTTGTTAGCTTATAAACCTTGGGAAAGGAATACAAATGTGCCAAGCCTCAGTTTTCTCCTGTGGGAAACACCAAGGAATAAATGAAAGGAGATAGATATAAAGGATCTGGCATATACAGATACTCAATACTTGCTAACTCCCTTCCTTTTCCCCTCACCTTGCGTTGTGATGACTAAAGCAGAAACTGCATTAAGTAAGGCTAAGAGACATTTTTATTTTTTTAAAACATCTTTATTGGAGTATAATTGCTTTACAATGTTGTGTTAGTTGCTGCTGTGTAACAAAGTGAAATCAGCTATACGTATACATATATCCCCATATCCTCTCCCTCTTGCGTCTCCCTCCCACCCTCCCTATCCCACCCCTCTAGGTGGTCCCAAAGCACCGAGCTGATCTCCCTGTGCTATGCAGCTGCTTCCCACTAGCTATCTATTTTATATCTGGTAGTGTATATATGTCCATGCCACTCTCTCACTTCGTCCCAGCTTACCCTTCCCCCTCCCCGTGTCCCCAAGTCCATTCTCTACATCTGCGTAAGAGACATTATTGACGAGAGGAAATAGAGAGCAGTATCTAAGGGATACTGAGCCAAACACTGTGTTTGTGTGTGTGTGTGTGTGTGTGTGTGTTGTCGAGAGGCAATCATCCACCTATAGAATGGGAGAGAAAAGCCAATATCTGCTTTTAGGAGAAGTATACGGTATAGCTATGTTTTGATCATTGTTGGAGAATGAAAATATCCAGATACTTAAACAAAAAGTTGCTTTCTTAGACTATACAAATCATTAGGCTATACCATTTGAAAATAACGATGCAGATGTATTTGGGGGTGTCTCCAAAAGCCCAAGTGAGCATCTGTTGTTGACACATCCCCCAACTCAAAGGCTCTGTCTGAGCAGTCATTTTCCAATGATGTGACCCCACAAGTCAAGCTCAATCACAGTCCCAGCCTCATTATTAGGGCTGAAATGTTCAAATTACCCTGTACTGGGAGCTTGAAAGAAGGATACATAAACTGTGGAGCAGTGAAGTAGTCCCCTTTTCCAGTACACTTGGGGGAGCAGAGAAATCCAGTCTGGATTTCACAGACCATTACATCCACGGGATGCAACTGGGAAAGAAAAAACAAAAAGTCTCTGTGGTGATACATGTGGTAAATTCTAGTTTAAACAAAATCAATTTTAATCAGTTACCTTGCTATAGGATTGCTTAAAACCTATAAACTGGTAATATGTTTTGTGATGCCCCAAGATATATACTACATACTATGTGCTACAAATATAGTATGTATAGTTATTTCCATCTTACATCATGGCAAACTCATGGGGCTAGTGGGCCATGTTATACACTTGGAATTGCATGGGATATAGATTCTGGAGAAGATGGGTTTTAATCCTGGTTCCACTAATGACTCTCTCTGTGACCTTGAGCAAAGCATTTGACCTCCCTAAGCCTCTACACTACATATGTAAATTCAAATCTACTTATTTATGCCTTAGGTATTTTTACTGTCAAAATCTGACTGAACAAATAATCCCTACCCTTGAGTATTGCCCAGCGTACTGATAGGAAGTGGCACATTCAAGGAGTATGTAAGGAGAGCTCAATAGAGAGACTGTTAACAGTCAGGTCGGTAGGGTTAAAGGACATGAAAAAGAATTGAGAAAGTACCCCAGTATGAGCAAGAGCAGGACACTTTCAACACCCCTGGGTCTGAAGAGACAAGGTGATTAAGCAGTTATAGGGACCTGCAGAGATTAGTTATTAGTAATAGGAGAGGGCTACCTAAAAGGAGCAGTGGCTACTGTAAAGGGACGCAGCCAAGCCACAGTGACCAGAAAGGAAGAGACCTGAGGAATAAATACCCCCACCTCATTTCTCCCCTGACCTCCAGATCAGCTGCCAGTGCCTCCCATTGGCTGAACCCACCAGAAGCCATAGGACAAAGGAGCCCAGTAATATTCAATAACAGTCAGCTTCCTGGGGCACAGGGCAGGAGAGAAAAGGGTAAGGAGTACCCTGCCCTTTTGTTTGTACCTACAAACAGTTGGCAGTTGGCAACCAAACTGGTTCATAGATAAATCAAAAGAAAGGTAGTCAAGATGATAACACAACTCTTTGGAGAAATTGACTTTGATGTCATCCTCATTGGCATGATTCAAAACCTCCCTGTGTCTCTCAAAGTATGGCCCACACTACTAAATGTTTCAGAGAGTTTTCCCTAATTTGGGGAAATCAAATACGATTTAAAATCAGACCCACTTTGAAGTCTCCCAGCAAGTAGCAAATCTGGGACTTGATAGATCTAGTTATTAAGAGTCAGTCCATCCGAGCAATCTGTTTGCCTGCCTTTCTTGCTGTGTTGGTAATTTTGCAAAAAACTGCTGAATTTGCTCTTCTCTTCACGGCAGATTGTAGGCAGAGTCAAAGATGTCTCTTGGTTGTCTATCACCCTTTAGGAAGAATCCCCACCCCCTTCTTTCAACTACTCCCATCTTTCTCACTCTGGACATTTAGAGAAGGAAATATAGGAAGAATTATTAAGTGAGTGATCGTGTGTGTTTCATGTGGATGCCGGCAGAAAAATATCTCGTGCTCTAGCCACAGTCTTTGGTTTGCTGTTCTGGATTGAAGAATCTTCAGTCAGAGGGAGCTCAGTGGCCTGTAAGATGAAAAAGAGACTGGGGAGTTGAGGGGAAATCTCAAAGATTGATTGAAAAGGAGAAAAAGAGAGAGTTAAAAAACAAGAGGGGGTGTGGTAGAGCACAGACAAAGAGAGGAGGAAAAAAAAAATACAGCACAATTCCCCAAGTGAGACTTAATTTCTGGCTATTTGTTGCCAAGAATACAGCTCTAGGAACTCAGAATCTTTTTGCCTTTCTCGTTCCATCTGAATTATTATTGAACTGTTGGGCACGATTAATTGTAAATTACATCCAACAAGCGCTTACCATCACCAGCATTGAAGAGAATCTTCACCATATGCCAGATCATAAATGTCTCTTTCCCACGGGAGTGACTTACCTCCTCAGCAAGAATCTATTCATCCTATTCTTAATGATGCTTGCCCCCATTTTTTTTTTTTTTTTAAATAAGACACTACTTGAAGCAGAGAATATAGAAAACTACTGCTGTAGTCTTGGGAAGACATATTAGAATTGCAAGCAACCTTGGCCAATTTGAAAGACAAATTTGTTCTAATATAAAAACATTTAACAATAGGGAGCATTTCGTACCGGTTGACCTACAAAACTCCCCAAATTCCATGCTGGATGAGCCTGACCATATGCAAAACTCCAAAAGAGAAAAATCTAAGAATCTAAGTAAATGTCACTGTATTTAACAATCGGAAATGTAGAATTGGTACTATTAATGTAAACAGGCTATAGGTGTATCAAAAACAAAAGGAAAGGGAAGCTAATGCCTTTCAAGTTTAACACCTGATTCATATATTATATTAAAGACTGTGTCTAATTCAGAGCCCAATAACTTACGTACATGATTAAGAATGTTGAGTAATTTCAAATTATTTTTAGAGAGATATAAACCCCAGATTGAGTGGAAGAATCTTGGTTCAAGAATGAAAGATCCCAACCCTGCTCACTCCTCTCATCTCACTGACTCTGACCTCCACCCTATGGACACTGCCTGTTTCCCTCCATCTAAGCCTCTGCCAGGCTCATTCTGCTCAACTGTCCCTGTCCCAAGTCTGCTGCTGTCTACAAGCACAAGTGCAATTGATCTCAATAATTACATACAGAAAAGAAATATGGAATCCTACTACCAGACTAATTCAATCACAGTGACCTTGGAGCCTAAGATAGGTAAGGCCATACCTTGAACTAATGCACAGAAACAGTAGCATGAAGGTATGTAGAGGATTAGGGGACAGGAGCTTCTGATAACAACCTTTCTCCCACATGCCAAAGGACATGTGCCAAACTCACTTATCTCAATTGATGGAAGCATTTAAAGTACACTTGCCATAAGAATGCACAGAAAAGAATAAGGTTAATCTATCCATTGTCCAACACTTCTACATGTATCTATAGGATGTATATAGGAATTCCTGGCCACCAATGTGTCCTTCTTTAATAACTGTGCTCCTCTTAGCCCAAACCATGATTCCTCTTGAAGTATTCCACATTCAAAGTTCAATCACCTTTGCACCAAGCACAGTGCCTGATGTATCATATGTGCTCAATAAATGCTTGATCCATGAACTAATATCTTCTACCAAAGGCACATATTTCAATGGAAAATAATTATGACAGTTTTTACCCTTTCTCAGCATATTATCATAGCAATTCTCATATCCTTATTGCAAGTGTTAACCAAGATAATGCCCACAAAATTGCTTGCAACAATCTATTTCAGAAATGCACTTTCTATTCAATTCTTTCTAAACCTCCTCTGTTCAAGACCCCTACTTCTTTTATAAGAGATGACATTGTCCTTTGTTTTGGATCACAGCTGATGCATTTTCTAAAATATGGGGATATTTGCTGTAACTGGAACATTTCCTTTGATGGAGAGACTGTGGTGGCCAGAGACTGATAAAAGTGAAGGTTTCCATGTTATGGACTGAATTGTATCCTCCCCGCCCCCCAGCAATTCATATGTTAAAGTCTTATCCCTAGTATTTAAGAATGTGACCCTATTTGGAGATAGGGTCTTTAAAGAGGCAAATAAGTGAAAATGATGTCATTAGGGTGAGCCCTAATGTCATACGACTAGTGTCCTTCTAAAAAGAGGAAATTAGGACACAGACACATACAGAGGAAAGACAATGTGAAGATACACGGGAAAGATGTCCATCTACAAGCCAAAGAGAGAAGACTCAGAAGAAACCAACCCTGCCAACACCTTGATCTTGGACTCCTAGACTCCAAAACTGTGAGAAAATACATTTCTTTTGTTTAAGCCCCCTTATCTGTGGTATTTCTTATGGCAGCCCTAGCAAACTAAAATACCCCAAGACTCCTGGGATGTCTTAACAGAAAGAGTCGGGAAACCTAAGTTCAAAATGTGGCATAGCCACTAGGTCACTGAGTAGCTTGCAGGAAGGTTTCTCAGGACTAGGAAACTAAAATGCCAGACAGACTTAGAACTGGATTCTAGCTTCACCCTTATCATCAGCAAAGTGACTAATCTCTGGGAACTTCAGGTCTTCATCTGTAGAAGGGCTAACAAGCAACCTACTTCCTAGATTTTATGTGAGCATTCATTGTGAAAATATATTTTAAATAAATTGTGCAATACTGAACATATAATAAATACTATTAAACAATAGATATTATTAGTAGTAGCAATACTAGTATTATTATCATTATCTCTTAATGACTCAGTTTTAATATTAATAAAATAGAATACCTTTGCCTAACTAGGAGGGTTAAGAGTAGAGAATTAAATGCATTAATACTGATGAAAGAATATTTCTGTTTGTGCCACAGGTGGTGGCGAGTGTGTTCTGTCCCAAGTACAGGGGAGAAGCTGATGTGTCCTTTGTAGAGAATTTAAAGGCAATAATACAACTGATTAAAATTTGGTCTCCTTTAATGATGTCAGTTATGAAATACATTTGGGGTACATCTCTCTCACCCACCAGGGTTATATTGTAAACTAAAATGAGCCAAATCAAAATAAGATTTTTAAAATGATCCTTATATATTCTTTACATCTTCTGAACAGTCTACTAAGTGCTAAACACTTTACAAGTTATCTCGTTCAATCTGTAGACTCACCCTATAAAGTAGGTTTAAAAAGGGGAAGTAAAGTGCCCAAGATCACAAAGCATACAGCAAAGCCTGCATTTGAAGCCAGGGAGCCTGACTCCAGAGCCAAACTGGTTATATAACAGTCCTTATCATGATATAGGAAGAAGTATCTTTCTCCCTCTTCCTTCCTGGACAATGTGCTAACAAGGAGGAAGCATCTCACATGCTTAGCTGGACCCCCATATGTAGCCTGCAAGTCTCCAACCTGATCTTGGTGGCTGTCATTCTTGATGGGTCCTATTCATGCTGGCCCACTGTCTGAATTTCACTCATTTGGTGATTTATGGACCATGTCAGTGTAATTTAGGGTCTTAATGCTCCTAGTCAGAGACCATCAGATGTCTTCTAAAGCCTCCAGTGCCCTTCAGGGAGACAGAAGTAGAACTCAAATGTTAGCAGCTTTTGTGCTCTTTAGGTGAAAGGAAAAGTATATTGGGCAAATAGTCAACAGACCTGGGCTCCTGGCTCTGCAACTTATTAGCTATGTGACTCTGTATATGTCAGTTCTTTCCTCTAACCTTTATATCATAATAGCTGCCACTCTAGATTTTGACTCGTTTACAGTTTTGTCTTTTTTTCTGGGTTCTGAGCCCCTACAAAAATAAAATACAATCTTATATATAAAAATTATGTCTGTTTATTTGATATCCTTAGAATCTAGAGAGGTGTATGGGCACTAATGAGGGTTCCCTTTTCTCCACACCCTCTCCAGCAGTTGTTGTTTGTCGATTTTTTGATGATGGCCATTCTGACCGGTGTGAGGTGATACCTCATTGTAGTTTTGATTTGCATTTCTCTAATAATTAGTGATATTGAGCAGCTTTTCATGTGCTTCTTGGCCATCTGTATGTCTTCTTTGGAGAAATTGGCCATCTGTATGTCTTCTTTGGAGAAATGTCTGTCTAGGTCTTCTCCCCATTTTTTGATTGGGTTGTTTGTTTTTTTAATATTGAGCTGCATGAGTTGTTTATATATTTTGCAGATTAATCCTTTGTCCTTTGATTCATTTGCAAATATTTTCTCCCATTCTGAGGGTTATCTTTTCATCTTACTTGTAGTTTCCTTTGCTTTGCAGAAGCTTTTAAGTTTCATTAGGTCCCATTTGTTTATTTTTGTTTTTATTTCCATTACTCTAGGAGGTGGATCAAAAGAGATCTCGCTGTGATTTATGTCAAAGAGTGTTCTTCCTATATTTTCCTCTAAGAGTTTTATAGTGTCCGGTCTTACATTTAGGTCTCTAATCCATTTTGAGTTTATTTTTGTGTATGGTGTTAGGGAGTGTTCTAATTTCATTCTTTTACATGTAGCTGTCCAGTTTTCCCAGCACCACTTATTGAAGAGCAAAGTTTTTTTTTAATGTAAGTGCATGAACAGGCTTACCAGGGTCTGAGTGTACCTGTGAACAGTCCTGAGGAACAGGCTCAGAATTTCGTCTTATTTTAAGAACTACTAACTAAAAATATGAGCATGATTCTGTATTTTGAAATAAGGGGGCTGTATCATGAAGTAAAGGCAGAACCATGTGGGATTAAAATGAGCTTAACACAAAGAGGTGATTCAGAAGTAAAGGAGAAGATCAAAATTTCTTTTAGTAAGGGATACTCTAGAAGGGAAGTAGGTATACTTTTATTTAGTATTCCTGTGGCTTTCAAGATATATATCAGAATTTGAATCTAAAAGGAACCCTAGAGTTGATCTACTTTGTTTCCTCAGTGTTCAGTTGAGGAAATAGTGGCTCAGACAGAAGAGACTAGTTAATGATCAAACAGTTAATTAAGTGCACATCTTCTAACTTTTTTTTCACCACACTGATTCTTTCTAGGATATTCCCCCAAACAGTCGAACTGTTTCTTTAATGAAATATAGTACCTACGGAACCCCATATGAAAACTGATACAGTGGAATTTTTCTCATTGAAGCAGGTCTTGGGGCTTGGGAACTGAAATGTATTCCCTAAAGCATGGAATCTGAAAATCCTAGTTTGAAATCTACTGGGCTAATCCATACTAGTTTTCATAATATTTTCAATGCAAATTAAAAATGCAAGTTAGCTAAGAAAATTCTTGCATGGTTATTAAATGAGTGGATTCTTGCAGAAGAGGAAATGAAGGATGTTCCCAGTCTAAAGCTCACCTTTAAAGAGAAAGAGACACAAGATGTCCAGCAATATGTCCTTGGTCCCTGCATAAGCTGTCAGAGCAGATAATTGCCTGGATGGATGATGGATGACATTTCTTAGATTCTTACTTACCCTCAGCGGTCTTTGTCATGATATATAAAATATCTATTTTTTGGTTCCTGTTTCAGTCTTTTCTTGCTTGCTTATGTAAGGGATGGTGTATCTCGTGGGGATTATTATTGTTCAGAGATGCCACTCACTTGGTCTTCCCAGTCTTGCCATCAGAATGGTGATGGGAAACCCATGCTGGGTCTAGATTCACTGTCCTTTAACAGTTAAGTACCTGAGGAGGAGACCAAGTGGGCCAGCCTTCAACATAGACACTTCTACCATGATACAGTTTGAATCTGTTTCAATATCACTAGTTGCAGGATAGAGGAAAAGGAAACCCTTTATTCTTGTATACCACGGGAATGATTTTTCAAAGATTTTTCTCGTCATCTTACCTGAGCCTGCTAAAAATCCTTTAACAGGGCTTCCTTGCCCTCAGAATAAAATCTAAATTCCTTCGCATGGATTTCAGGGCCCTTGCAGATCTGTTCCCTGCTCACACCTTTACTATTCTTCTCAACTGATTCTTGAATTGAATGTTTTTTCAAGCCACACCACAGAATTTCCTTCTCTACCTTTAAGACAGAGGCTCTCTTTTACCTCCAGGCCTGGATATGTACTGTTTTCCCTATTCGAACAACTATTTCTTTTTTCCCTAGCTCTGTCTGTCCTCTAGTCTTAGCTTAAACTTCACCTGCCTAAAAAGTCCTTCTCTGACCCCAATAGAGTATGTCAGGGTCGCCTCCTTCGTACCCTTCCCACCATATTGCTTCACACACTAATGGGAATGGGTTGCTTCATTTCCTACCTTTCCTATTAGACTGTGATAGGGTAACATGGGGACAGATAATATGGTAATCTTGCTCACAGAGAGCCCACTCAAGAACCCTGAAGTGTCAATAAATACATACATTTTAAAGAGTGGATCAGTTATTGAGTGTAAAGCCCGAGAAAAAGGGAGGTATGGACCTTCAGGATCAAGACCAGAAGGAAATATCTAGATGGTAGCTGCAGAGCATGATCTGAAAAGCCAGCTGTTGGTAACACCCTGCTAAAGTCATCAGGTCAAAAGGAAAATCCTGAACAGTTTAGACCAGGAAGGAACGAAGGCTTCCTGTGAAAATGGGACCTTAGGCCAAGGATCCAGGGCAGACAATGAAGTTATGGAGACAAGAACTACAACCAACAGCCTCACTAACATCTGGCTGATTCTACCACACTGCCTTTCTGTTACCTGGAATTGCTTGTATGAGTTCATGCAAGGTGACTGTTTTCCGGGATGACTTAAAGGTCTCTCGTGATATCTGATAGGACGTTTTAGGCCCTTGCACAGGGACTGTGTGATGTGTGATGAAGATAAATCATAGCTGCACTGGTATAGTCCAAATGAGCTCAACAGTTGACTCAACTCTACCTGTGGGTGGTCTACCTTTCCAAATTTAATAGTGACTAAGAAAAGTGTGCTGGTCCTGAACTATAATAAAATGGAAGTTCCTCTTCTCCTGCCAAAGTCTGATGACCACCAAATTCGTATCAAAGATTGCTTTGAATTTGAAAGCAATCTTTGAGAGTGTCATCAACTTAACTTCAATTACCAGCCACAGTATTAAGCTTGCATTTGCATTATGGAGACACAGAAAGAGAAAATATTATATATATGTTATGTGTGTATATTATATATATAATTTATGTATGTATTTATGAATATATAATTTATATATATTTTATGTATATATATGTTTAATATATGTATTACATATATTATATATAATTGTGTTATATTATATCTCTTTTGTATATCCAGCTGAGATACATTTCCATAAAATGGAAATTTAAGGAAATAATTTTATTAATTTTTGCCTTCATGGATCTAGGATACACTGAGGATTTTGTTTTGTTAATCATGATCTTTCACATAATAAGTTTCTTCCAGACTTTACACTCAATGCTTCCATGATTCTGAATGATATGATTTCCCTACTAATAGGAAGGTTATCAAATGACTGATTTCTTTAGTGTTGTGTCTACAAAACCCTTAGTAGCTATTAATCCAAGCCTTTTTCCTTTTCATTTTAAAAACTCATGTTTCTCCAAGGAAAATTCAATCCACTTAATCTTCATTGATTGGCATTTAGTGCAGCAAGATGATGTTTTGTGAGAACTCTGAGTGTCTAACCAGCAGTTTGATCAATTTGTTATGCTTCTTGTCATGCTAATCATATTTTGCACCTGGAAACCATGTTTCCCCTGAAGTGTTCTAATTTCATTTAAAGCCTGTGTCATTTCTAATTTGACAATGGAGAAACTGAGGCATGAGCTATTGACTATCTTAGGTTAGTCAGTGTTATCCACAGCTCTGTGCTACTGGAATTCCTCCATAATTAGATCTCATCCTTTCCTTTGAAAAGAAAAAGTGTCTTTTATTTTTGTAACACCCATACTTTTTTGTGACCTTGAAATACTTATTTAGGATACTGAGCCTTGGTTCCCTCTCCTATAAAATGGGGGAAATCATTTTTACCACAAGGGTTTTATAAAAATTGATTAAATAGATTTATGAGAAAGAACCTAATGTACCAGGAATATAGTACATGTTCAGGAAGTATGGCCTGAAGGTGAAAATAAAGAAGCAGAAGGAGTAAAGGTAGTGAAGACATACTCTGAGAACTTCCTAAGACAGGGTTCTCCAAGTCTAGTACAGGTTCCACTTGAATCAAGGTTGTCGGGAGTGTTTTTTTTTTTTTTAGAATTTTTTTTAAAATTAATTAATTAATTTATTTATTTTTGGCTGCACTGGGTCTTTGTTGCTGCGCTCGGGCTTTCTTTAGTTGCAGTGAGCAGGTGCTACTCTTCGTTGCGGTGCGCGGGCCTCTCACTGCGGTGGCCTCTCCCGCTGCAGAGCATGGGCTCCAGGCTCGCGGGCTTCAGTAGTTGTGGCTCATGGGCTCCGGAGCGCAGGCCCATCAGTCATGGTGCACGGGCCTAGTTGCTCCGCGGCATGTGGGATCTTCCCAGACCAGGGCTCAAACTCGTGTCCTCTGCACTGGCAGGCAGACTCATAACCACTGCGCCACCAGGGAAACCCGGGAGTGTTTCTAAAAGTATAGATTCTTATGGCCCATTAAGACCAACTGAATCAAATCCCTGGAGGTGCGACTCAGGAATCTGAATTTTACCCTTCTCTCTGACACTTCGTATACACTTGGATGAGTAGTATTTGGGTGTATAGGCAATACTGTAACCTTTTCATTAAGTATTCTAAAATCCCAGGGAGGTCCTAAGCAGAGGACGTTAATTGAGTAGACAATGATGGAGAAGGGTGTTGGTTCTGGCACAATGTTGGATCCGTCCTTTCCATAGAAAAGGGGGTGATATAAAGAAGTTGCAGCCCTCTTTTGGCTCTTTGGTTTGATTCAGCATAATCCTCCTTTTTGGTGTTCTGGCCTAATGTTGTGTCGCATCCATTGTGTTTCATTTTCTGCCATGTTTCCTTGACCATGCTCCAAATTCATTGCCTCTTCTTAACAAGCATCTAAGGAAAAAAATTCATGTTTGCTTTTTATACAAAGAACATTTGTATTTCTAGGTAACTTGCTTTTTTCACATGTAAACTCAATTGGTTGACTAAACTAGTTACCCTTTTCTATTTGACTACCAGGAAACTTAGAAAAAAATTCATGGAATGCCATAAACAGATGCCTGGTTCACTAGAGTCTAATGTTTATCTTCATTTCTTGTTTGTTCACTCAGTTATACATGCTATATTAGAAAGTTTTATATGTCTTTGAAGGCATCTTTAAGGATTATCCCATAGACAAATAAGTGCTGGGATTGTGAGCAAAGTAACTGTTCGAACATGGATACTAGTTGCCTAGCCTCATGGTTTGGAGAAAGAACCAGTTTCCAAAGAAGGTGAGGTCACTATGAGCTGGAAATACACACATGAAATGTGTACATTTTTATTCAGGCATGCTGCTAAGTCCTAAGAAATCATCCTGAGGTTGACTGCATTCTTACTTCTCTCAAGTCCCCTGGGCTCCATCCATCTGTTGGGCTGTCTCTAGATTAGAGTTGAAGTCAATGAGAGTTGAATTGATCATAATAAGCATTTACTCAGTGCTTATTAAGGAATAGGCAATGCACTAAACATTTTAAGTAGCTGTTACTCTAAATCCTCACAAGACTCCTATGGAGTAACACTACTATCTCCATTTATGGATGAGGAAACTGAGTCACAGAAAGGTTAATATCTGGCCAAAGAACTTCAAATTAAAAATGGTGGGCTTCCCTGGTGGCGCAGTGGTTGAGAGTCTGCCTGCCAATGCAGGGGACACGGGTTCGAGCCCTGGTCTGGGAGGATCCCACATGCCGCGGAGCGGCTGGGCCCGTGAGCCACAACTACTGAGCCTGCGCGTCTGGAGCCTGTGCTCCGCAACGGGAGAGGCTGCGATAGTGAGAGGCCCGCGCACCGCGATGAAGAGTGGCCCCCGCTTGCCGCAACTAGAGAAAGCCCTCTCGCAGAAACGAAGACCCAACACAGCCATGAATAAATAAATAAATAAATAAATAAATAAATAAATAAAATTTAAAAAAAAAAAAATGGTGAGGCCAGGTTTTGAAGGAGGGTAACTGACACCAGAGCGGCAGTTGTTAACCGCTTATAGTGCTGTAGAAACTCCCTCCCCAGAGACAGCTCCAGGAAAACCTAACTACATACCGGCGGTAACCAAGTTTCCCTAGTCATCACAATCTGCAAGGCCCATGGGAGCCTAGACCAGAGTTTCCACTGCGGTGTGTTGGACAAGATCTTTGTTCTAGTCTAGAATAGCCAATTAATTTACTCAATTTGAAACATCTAAGGTTGAGAAGATTATAAACCCAAAATAAAAACACAATATTTTTACCTCTTCAACTAACCTAATTCTTATGCTAATGATGAGAGAAAGTCATTCATTGTTTATTATCTGTGTTATAGAGATTAGGAAAATAAGACTCATAGATGTTAACTGACTTGCATGCTGCCAGGTAATGTGGTAGATCTGGAAATTGCAGTACCTCTGACACAAGGGCAAAAGGTCTTATTCATATACTACATAATTTCTGCTGTAAAAGTTTGTAAGTTGCAGTTCTCTGTGGTTCTGAGTAGAAAGTGAGACAACTGTAAGAAATGTAGATCTAAAATTGCATGTGAATTCAAAGGTAGAAGAAACTAGTAATTGGAGACATTTGGGTAAAGCTCTACAGAGAAGATGGACTTTGAACCAAGTCTCAAAGGATGGGGCATAGTTGAGTAACTACAGTGTGGTATAGAAAATGTATTTCAGGCAAAGGGGAAGCTATAAGCAAAGACAAAAAGACAGTCTATTCGATGTAGGTGTTTTAGCGTTGGGAGGTAGCCACATGTCATAGGGTGTACTTGGGCTTTATAGACAAAGGCGGTTTTAAGTCCTACCTCTGTGGGATACTAGCCATGTGACTTTGGGCAGGTTATTTAACTTCTCTAAGAGTCTCCATTCCTTCTTCTGTAAAATTGAGGCAATAAAATCTACCTAGGAAAAAATCTATATTAATATGTCTTTTGTCCGTTAGGGAAAAACCCTATATTAATGTGTCTTTTGCTGATTATTACTCCATTAACATGGCTAAGTTCTTTCTTCTTCCAAACTCTGGCATGAATGCCTGCATGCCCCCATGCACTAACTCAGGATTGCCTATAAAGACAATATGCGCAGAATCTACTTGATACAAAGTAAGGATTCTGTAGCTTTTTTTTCTTAAATGAATTAATATGAATAAAGAAATACATCAAGTGATATCATGAACTCAGCTTCCTATATCATCATTTTCAGTTTTGCATGTTCCTATGTAAATCCCCATCTTCTTCATCCCTTTACATCTTTGCAGTGTCTCTGCTTGCATACATTTATTTATTATTATTATAAAATATATGTTATAATTATAATAATAATTACTAATAATAACAGTTATAATAATCTGTTCTCTCAGTAAATCCAAGAAAATGTTTTCCTCATCCCCATATTTTGCATAACACTCCCAAGTGAAAAGAGATTATACCCTTCTCTCTGCAAGTTGGGTTTGAAGAAGATTCAGCAATCCTCTTTACTCACATAATGTTATAACCATCAGTTTTTCCAGCTGCTATCTTCTTTTGTGTTACCCTTGGAATCCTTTGTAGAAGAGCGATAATCCAGGTAAAGCTTTTGTTTCCTTTAACACACAGAGCTGGGAGTGATGTCACACAGTGCCGGGTTGAGTTTGCAGTGGGTCTGATGCCAGATGGCCCAGGTGCTTAAACATTCAGAAGAGAGAATGTGGAATAGTGGAATCATTTGCAATTAACTGCAGCATCAGCAACAATCCTTTTTTATTTTTTTATTTGTCTATGTCGTTTTAGTATTAGCACAGTATTTCTAGAAAATATATCTTTCCCAGTCAGTGGACTGAAGGAACTAGAGGAAGGTTACTTGTTTTATTTTAGTTTGTTTCCTTCCCAGATTTCTTCTCCCATTTTGGCTTTTCAACGAGTCAATGAAAACAGTGATGTTTAAATGCAATTTACCTGCACCTCTTGAGCTCTTCTTGGAAACCCACATAACAGTGGTTCTTCAAATATTTGACTCATGGATTTCATTGAGAAAAATAAAACAAGTTTCTAAAATATAGTGCAAACAATTTCAAGGTGTTCATTGGTCCCCTTACCTAAAAGAACTTAACCCTGTCTGTTGCCCTGGTCTGCCACCAGTGAGCTGTGTGGCCTTGGTTAACTTCCTCATTTTCTATCTTTAAACTAAATTGTGTTTACTGGTAACATGAGGAATTTGAACTAAATGATGTCTAAGGCTTGTTTTAGAGTTGTTATTCTATGAAGCAAGACAAGGTAAACTAAATATATGGAGACTGGGCAGGTGGCAAATAAATGCACTGTGGATCTCAGAAGCTTAGGGAAGTTAAATGACATGCCAGGTTAGACCAGAACCTGAGTGTTTAAGCCTTCTTTTCCTCCTCAGTGATGATAATCTGGGTAATGTCTTGTGTTTGAGAGAGCAGTGCTTCAATCTTTCTGCAGCCTTTAGCATGGTGTCCAAAAATCCAACAATGTGTGTCTCTCACATTCCATTTTCTTCATCTTTCCCCGCTTTTGCCCCAGTTGCTTATATCCCTGCCCCATCAGAATGGCATGGCCATGCCTCAGTTCTGTTTTGCACTCACTTGTCCTCAAGGCCCTGTCCATGCCATCCTTTTTCCATAGCATCTTACCTGTCAAGCCAAGGGTGAACATTTTATTCATGTGCTATATCCTCTGACTTTGCAGATTTCTCGCTCTTATTGTTTTTTGTTTGTTTGTTTGTTTTTAGTTTTTTATTTCGTTTTGTTTTGCTTTTTATGGTTTGATCGGCAAAGAAGGCATGCCTTGAGTTGGAGAAGGGGGTCAAACTAATGACAATAGAAAAGTCTTACCCAGATCTAGAGTAGCTGTATAGAGTGGTAGGTGTATAGAGAACAATAGCAGGAGAGTTAATGTGGCCAAAGGCTAGATAGGAAGGTAGATGTCAAAGGCAGTGTTTGGTGTGGAAAGTCAGTACTGAAAAGGGCACAATTGCAAGTTACTATTTTTAGGGATATTACCGATTCTTGAGTTTCTCTTGTACACAAAATAGCTAGCTTAATATTTTGCATAAATTATTAACTCTCTGGAGCCAACATGCCTGTTTGTATTCTGGTCCTGCTATTTGCTTAGCTCTGTGACCTTGGACAGGTTAATTAACCTTTCTGTGCCTCAGTTTATATTAATTAATTAATTTAAATGGGAATAATAAAGCATACCTCATAGGGTTGTTGTAAACAAAAGAGGAAACTGGGCTGGAGTAACCCTTTGTCCTGGACTCCATGGAAGAGTGAGCGCATAGAAAGTGCTCAATTCATCGTCATTATCACCATCATCATCTATTGTTATATTGTTGTTATTCTGTATGTCAACTTTATGAGATAAGGATAGGTACTATTGTTAGAAGATAAAGTGAGGCATATTAACAATTGTAAGAGTTTATTTGAGCAAAAAATCTATTGGAATTGGGCAGTATCAAACTGGAGTGGCTAGGAGTGCTCCTTGATCGGGAGCTCAAGGAGAGACTGTTATAGACAAAAGGTGGAAATAAAGTAAAGAGATTATTGATTGGCTATAGCTTAAAGCCTAGTTGGCTATTTGTGATTGGTTGTCCTTAGGTTTCAATTTTGTGACCTTGAGGCCTTTAGAGGCTTAGATTTTGCTTTGATTATTAGGCCACCAGGGCACTAGGGCTAACTCAGTCTAATGGCCTCCTTGTTTAATTAATAAAATTAAAAATTAAAAAAAAAACTTAACCACTTATTATATTAATTTCTTCAGTGAATCAATGATGTGTTTGAGCTTGGTAAAGATGAGCAGGTTTAGACACATACTTTTCTAGGAAGCGAGAGGATCCATGTTGAGCTTTTGTCTCCTGCTTTTTCCCCAGCACATCATGGAAGCATAGCATCCTAGGCAGTAAAACCTCAAGACATCCGCTCCCAGTCCAGCCCTGGCCATCCTTCCTGAAGGGAGCCTATAGGATTCACTTCCCCCAGGCTTTAAGCTGAAACTAACTTCCCAGGTCAGAAGCTGGGAACTCAACCTAGCCATTTAGCCCCGAGTTTCTTTTCCTGCTGATCAATTCTGACCTTCTGTTTTGAAGTTTAAAAGCCTCCAAAGCCTCCTTGGACATCAAATAGCTCTTACCAAACTCCATTTGGGCAATTTAAATGCAAATGAATTGGCAGTATTTGGGCTGCTTCCAGTTAACTTGCTTGCACTTTCCCAAACAAAAGAGGAAGCTGGGCTGGAGCAACGCTTTGTCCTGGATTGTGTGGTGTCAGAGTAAAATTGTACCGGACATTTGTTAAAAATAGCAGTATGGATTTTATTCAGGCTACTGTAGTAGGTGAAAGAGACTTCAGTTCAGGACAGAGCTCAACTATGCTGAAACAAAAGGCAGGGCTGTTTTCTTAGCACTGGGGTGAGTTAATAGAAAATTACCGCAGGACCTTGGGTGGAAGTTGTTCAAGGTGATTAGGCCATCTGTGTGTATGTGTGTGCGATTTGTCCCTTATTGAAGTTAGGTTCCGACCCTCCTACAGAGACTGGGAGATGGGGTGCTATGTTCCTTAATGATGACATCTTAAAGCAATGGCTCCTAGGTCCTCGGGGAAAAACACTCCCGGGTTGTAAAATGGCAAGTGGCTGGGGAAAGAGTTATATCGCAAAGGAACAGAGAAAGAATTTATAATTACAAGTTTTATAAAGTAAATGCTCTAAGAAAAGGGAAGTCAGTGTCCTAGACTCTGGAAGAAACCTGTCTAAATTTAGTCAAGCTGAGGGGAATATTAAGGTTATCTTGATCTGTGGTCTTCACAGTTCTTAAAAAAATAAGTTAATTCAAGACATTGGATACTCATGCTCTGAATCTACCCTGCATTGGTTTCAAAACCAGTAGAGATGAGTGTTTTCATCCTAGAAAAAGGTAGAATAAAGGCTCACAGCCAGAAAGAGACATAAACCTGGAAGAAGGAGGGAGAAATCAGATTTCTACTTCTGTCTTTGCTATTAATTCTGCGGGTGGCCTTGACAAATGACATTCATCTTCCTGGACCTCAGTTTCCTCATCTGCAAAATGAAGCCACTGACCTCTATGGATCTCTAAGGGACATTTTAGATTATAAAAGATATTTTATTTTCTTGATTATGTGACTCTATGAAACTATGGTGAGGAGAAAAACAGTTACTAAAGATAGCTGCATTTCTGTTAGGGTAAAACTGTTTCTTTCGAAAACTCTTACATGGACCTTATGAAAGGTTACGAAAGGGAAGGACTTGCATCATCTGATTGGGAGAGGTTAAAACTGAGAGAGCCGACGGTGCTTTGTGACCACCTAGAGGGGTGGGATAGGGAGGGTGGGAGGGAGGGGGACGCAAGAGGGAAGAGATATGGAGACATATGTATATGTATAACTGATTCACTTTATTATAAAGCAGAAACTAACACACCATTGTAAAGCAATTATACTCCAATAAAGATGTTAAAAAAATTTTTTTAAAAACACAGACAGCCAAATTCCTCTGAGTACAAAAATTCCTTTAAAAGAATTTCTAGTTCTTCTAGGTTTCCTAGGAAAAATATATTAGGGCCCAGAAATTTGGTGAAGGTGATAATGTTTTGTATTTTATTGAAGTTTAGTTGATATGATTTACAGATGTGCAATATAGTGATTCACAATTTTTAAAGATTATACTCCATTTATAGTTATTATAAAATATTGGCTATGTTCCTCATGTTGTACATGTCCTTGTAGCTTATTTTATACATAATAGTTTATACCTCTTAATCCCCTACCCCTAAATTGCCTCTCCCCCACTTCCCTCTCCCCACTGGTAACCACTAGTTTGTTCTCTATATCTGTGAGTCTGCTTCTTTTTTGTTGTATTCACTAGTTTGCTGTATTTTTAAGATTGCACCTGTAAATGACAATATACAGTATTTGTCTTTGTCTGACATTTCATTTAGTATAATACCCTCCAAGTCCGTCTGTGTTGCTGTGAATGGCAAAATTTCATTCTTTTTTATGGCTGAGCAGTATTCCATTATCATATCTTCTTTGTTCATTCATCTGTTGATGGACACTTAGGTTGCTTCCATATCTTGGCAATTGTAAATAATGTTGCTATGAACCTTGAGGTGCATGCATCTTTTCGAATTAGTGTTTTTGTTTTCTTCAGATATATACCTAGGAGTGGAATTGCTGAGTCGTAAGGTATTTCTATTTTTAGTTTTTTGAGAAACTTCCATACTGTTTTCCACAGTGGCTGTACTGAAGGTGATAATGTTAGTAGCTAATACTGGCATTTTTGGAAATGTTCCAGGCTCTAAGTGTTTTACCTATACGAACTCATCTAATCCCAAGCATAACCCCGTGCAGTAGGTACTGTGATCCCCATTTTACAGATGAAGAAACTTGCTTAAGTTCTTACAATTAGAAAGTGATGGCCCCGAGATCCAATTCCAGGTAGCTTGAGTCCAGGCAAAGACCGTATGTGACTCAGACCTTATGGATAGGTCCCAGGACGGGGATCACTGAGCCAGAAACCAATAAGTGATTTCTATTCAGAGGATGGGGAATGAGCTGTTCATTAATTTTAGCTGCAGTGATTTCTGATGCCCAGTTTTAAGTTCCTCTGCCTTGGTGCTTTCTTTCCCCTACATTATCCCTAACCTTTCAGGAAAATAATGTAGGGTTCCTCAAGGCACTTGAGGTGCTGGAGAACTGAAGCATTGGAGGCCAAGCTTATGCATGGACTGAAGCTGAATCATGACAGAAGAAGAATGAAGTTGAGTGAAAAGAAAGAGAGAGAATGGCCATAAAGATGATGGCAGGAGGTAGGCAGTCAGTGTGAAGAAGTGAGGAACAGAGGCTGTCTAGGGGAGATAAAGAAAAAGTAGAGAAAAGGAGTTTGAGTTGGAAGGTGACAGGCAGCCCACATATTATTTTAAACACTGACACGATTACTCAGGAAACACTTAGAATTATGAGAAGCGTCCTAGGTTCCCAGAAATTATGTGATGTGGAGTCCAGGAAGTCGTCCCCAGGAAGAAATGGTGACTTCAGGCTGCTCTGGATTTTGGAATATTTCAGTTACAGGCAACCTTTTCAGCTCTGGACTGTATTGCAACATCACCTTTCTGAATCCTTCCTGGTCTTCAGAGATCAGTTCAAATCTATCGCTCATCACAAAGATTTTCTTATCCTTCCAGTGGACATTGATCTCTGCCTTCTTTGAACCCCAAGAAGCACTTAGAGGCTGAACTGCTCAATCTAGCACTTGCTCTAATTTTGCATTGTAAATTAACTGCTTTATGTAAGGCACTCATTTCTTCCAGCCTGAGAGAGAGACCTTGTCTTGATCTCATTTTCATTTTACAAATTGACACCAGACTGGGCACATGGTGGGTGCATCAAATCTATTGATACTTGCTCATGCAGTTATCTATCTAGCATTTTAGCAGAATTCAAATAGCACTTTACAGAAGGTTTTCATAGACTGCTGTTGAATTAGATGGTTTCCACAGTCTTATCCTGAATCCAATAAAGAATTTGAGGTGCCTTTTTGCCTACATGTTCCAAACTCCATTCTCCCTCTCCTTTCTCTCCTCTCTCTCCCAGCAAGACAGATATATGACGTCTACGATGATTTTTCACGTCAAGAGCATAGATATAGGATACACGTCCTGATGGCAGATCTGCCAGCATTTTGAACTTGAGTGCAAGGGAAACATTGAAACACAGTCTTTTCTCTATGCAAAGTGTGCTTTGGTTTTGCATAATACATTGTGCTTCAGGTGCCAAGTTCCAGACACAGGGAGAATTAATGGAATAACATCGGTTAAGGGGGTTTAGACCCCTCAGAGGAAGTTCCCCAGCCTCATTAAAGGTAATATTATTCCAGCTATAGAATTTAGTTAAAAACAACAAAATAATATTTTCCTGTCTTTATTGCTGATTTCTCCAGGCTTGACAAAGCAAGCTGTGCTGTGAATTCACAAGCTCTATCACCCTTGTGGATCCCAGAATTGCACTTTAGAATGGCCTCCATCAGGGTACCTATGAGTGTAAATCATGGGGATATATAGGCACGTGCATTTTCTAAGTATTTTTGTGCATATAAACCTTGTCTGTCTGCACTTTATTACCTGTGAATATGTTTGTATTTCCTATTGAATTGTCAATTTCTTGGCGGCAAAGGACCTTATTGTTTTGTTCACTGATTTGTTCCCAGTGACTGGTACAATGTCTGGCACATAGTAGGAGGATCATAAACGATGAATCATGCATGCATGCACACTTAGAAACAAAAACAACTGAAGGAATCCAGGGAGACCAACCAAGCTCCTTGTTCTGATGGGAAGATTCTATGAGCTTACAGGAAAGTTTTTCAGAACATTAATTGAGCTCTTCCACCTTCCACTCTAATCAGTCTAAATTCATTGAATTGCACACATTTCAGTGGTGGCCACCAGAGAGCATACATTGACATAAAAAAATCCATGATGATCTGGCTTCTATTTCTTTGGTCTCATCTTCTACCACTCTCCCCTCCCAGACTTATTGTCTTCCAGCTACTGTGATCTCCTTGCATGTCTCAAACACACCAAGCACTCTCCTACCTCAGGACCTTGTACCATGCCCTCTGTAATTTTTCTCTTCATGGAGTCACTTGAACAGCCTACACAGAGAGGCCTGCAGGGACCCCCTACCTAAAACACCATCCGTCTTCACACCTTCACAAAGGTAATTGATTATTCTATATATACAGCATGTATCACCACCCAACATTTATTGTGTTCTTAGTTATTCATTTTTAATGTTTTCATTCTTCCAGTCACTACTACAATGTTTGTTCCATGAGAGCAAAGGTAGTATTTGGTTTATCACTGCTTCTCCATAACAGGACCTACAAACAGTAGATATCTACTGCATACTTGTTGAGTGGATGGATGAATAAATAAATGAATGAATAAACTTTAACACGCACCATGGATATAACACTGGGCCAAGAGTCAAAAAAAGTTCTTGTTTAAGGTCCCTCTTCTGTTATTTCTAAATCTAGGTCTCAGTCCTTTATTTCAATTCTCTGAGTTCAGCACTTAATATGTGCCCAGCATTCTGTTTAGGAATTTGCCTGAATTTTCTCATTCAGTCCTTTCAAAAGTTCTGTTATCTCCATTAAGCTTTTCTTTTTGTAAAATAAGGATAATGATTATCTTCATTTTAGAAAAGAATAAAGGTAAATAGAAGATACATATAAAAGTACTTTGCAAAGGGTAAAGCCCTTTACGACTGATAGGTATTCTCATCAACAAAGCTCTCTCCCCCTGTTCAGCTTCGATAGTGAAGTTCTTCTGAATTAGGTTTTTACATTGGTGCCTTCGTTCATACTGTGAGTAGACACAACATATATGCTTGACCCGAATGTCATGTGCTCATCAATGTTTTAACAACCAGATCGCTGCAGGGAAAAGCCTCTTGTAGCCTTTGCCAGGTTCCATAGTGTAAATGCTCCCACCATGAGATTACATGCTGCCAACCTGAAGCCCCTGCATTGGAGATAGTTGTTGACAATCATCTCTCTTCAGCTGGAAGGACGGCTCCAGTGCACCACTGCTACACAGTCTTGTAATGGGTATATTTCCCTCCAGCCTTGGCTTCTCTCCTTTCTCCACAATGCAGCCTGAGTGGTCTTTCTAAAAATAAAATACACCATTTGGTGAAACCTGCAGGGCCTGACATTCCTTTCAATGCCAAGTTAAAGATCGAATGCCTTATGTCTGGTCTTACAAGACTCTGCATGAGTTCACCTTTGCCTCCTCCCTAGCTTTAACTCATCTGTTTCCACCACTCTTCTTGAAGGACCAGAAGTGCAGGGACTATGTCTGTTGTGCTCACCACCGTTTCCTCAGTTCTCACCACAGTGCCTGATGCTTGTTAGATGAGTCTATGAGTTTAAGATGTTATATTCTGAGTACAAAGTCTTTGGCCTGTTATACTATGTGCGTTTGCCCAGTATATGCACACATTTCCAACTTAAGGTGATTTAACTTGCCATGGAGCATCATTGAAGTTGCTTTGTGTATGGTACATTATTATTCAGTTGTATTTCCCCTGATGGAAAGCTGGCAGGCTGCTCCTCCGTGACAGATGTGCTTGCTTTAGTTGAGTCACCACCACAAGGCGTATTATCAGTTTTACTAATGTTTGCTCTTTTACACTCCAACAGGTAGTGTGATTCATCCAGTCGGTGCAAGTCAGGAGACTGACGCACACATAAATCTGTATTGCGTGAAGGTGTGCACACAAAATTTCATCCATGGGGAGGGAAGGACCATGGAACACATGACCATTGCATGTGTAATACATGCACATATAAACAAAGATACAGTTAGCTTATGTATTCACGGGTACACACACTTTCGTTCATGATCATTTGATTTCAAATGCTCCAGAGGATTAGGATGGATCTTTTATTACTTGTTGCTGTAAATCAGTTTGCCAATCTGTGCTAGACTCAACACGTCTGAGTCAGCTGGAGATAGTTTTCATATACAGATTCCTGGATTCAGAACGTAGATACTCTTTTTCAGGACAGTAGGGGTAGAACCTGGGAATCTGTAGTTTTTAAGAGCTCCAAAAGTTCCACAGCTGATTCTGATGGGCAGCCAGCCTTTAGAACCCCTGTTTTTAGACGATATATACCTAATATGAGCAGAGGGTTTTGTGAGACACTTGTATATATCCACCTAAACTTTGTTAAAATAAAACATTTATTGCAGTAGGGTAGACAGTTTCTACCATCTCTGCCTCCATATTTCCCTAGTTCTCAGATCTGGGAGGTTGATGTCTCCATCCATGTTTGAAAGACGAGCACAAAAATCTGTATAGGAAATACTTATGAACTTCATGGATTGCAAGCCCCATGAAGATAGGATGTATCCTTTTTTCTTCTCCGTATCTTTAGTGTTAAACCCAGTGACTGGCATGTAACAGGTCCTCGATAAATACTTATCTAACGAATGAATACATCTAGCTATGTGTTTCAAATTCATGAAAGCATGCAAATGGACGTTCACTGACCAAAAGGTTATTCTCAAAGGACCTCACTGAGTAAGGAAAAAAAAAAAGGGATTAACTGTCAGCCTTGTTCTCCTTGCCTGACCCATTCAGTTTTATTTCACTATCCTTTAGTCTACCATGAATAATAATGAAAGAGTGGACAGCTGAGATGTAACAGTTTAAATTTTATGGTTTGGAGCAGTTTTCACTCTGGATTTTTAAAGCACATTGGGAAAATGTGTGTGTGTGTGTGTGTGTGTATGTATGTGTGTTTAATCAGACTCTATCAACCTCTTTATTTGGGCAGTGGTGACAGATACCCTCTGCAGGTCTCCTAGGCCGTAACACCTTTCTGGTAAATGAGACCATCCAGACCACCAGAAGCACAGCATAAAGGCTGGGCTGCCAACTGAACTGCAGTAAGGTGCAATGAAACGTAGTTTTGTTCGTTACAATCTGATTCTCCATCTGTCTGGGATGGTCCTTTATATCTCTCCATCACTGCACTTACTTTGCTGGCTCTGATGAAGAGGTGAGTGGATTAAATTCCTGGGCACAGACAAATACATAGCCTCCCTTGTTTTTCCCCTGAGCTCACCACCTAGAATACTCCAGAGACTGAAAGAAACTAAGAGACTCAGGAGCAGGAGTGAAGCCCTGTAAACATACTAAGTAAGCTCGCCTGTGAATATTTAATTATTCAAAAGCTGAGGGCTAATTATTAAATGAGCATCAGCTTGTATGGGGCAATGAGGACAGGTGTTCAGGATACGGCCACTGCCCCTATAATTTCTGAACATCTCAAATGTGGCTTGATTTGGTTACATCTAGGGGTGGGAGGGTGTGGACATTAGCAGGCAAAGGATCTGAACCTGGAATTGGATTCAGCTAATGTGGAAGGCAGTCAGTGATGGTATAAACCTAGCTTCAGGGAGCAGTAGGAAGCCAATATATTTGGTTAACACAATATCTAAGGAGGCAAGTGTACCAAACATCTTATGTGGTTGCTCCAATGTGAGTTTTGTTTTCCAACACCATCAAGCAGTTCTGCATACCACCTGGGTGTCCTACACTTCAACTCAATTCTCACGCCACCTGGAGATAGCGTCAGATCACGCAGGTTAAGGGCTCAGTCCTACAAGACTGCTCCCCCACCATATACAACATCAGACACCAATCACAAGTCCAGGTTTTCACCTGTGTTTCTAGCCCATGAGCTAGACCAGAGGTTCCCACAACCCCTTCCTTGGGTTTGATTAATTTGCTAGTGTGGCTCCCAGATCTCAGAGAAACTTTTGCTTATTAGATTGATGATTTATTATAAAAGGATACATACAACTCAGGGACAACCAGATGGAAGAGATGCATAGGCAAGGTGTGGGAAAAGGGATAAGGGGTATCCATGCCCTCTCCAAGTGAACCACTCCCGGAGCACATCTATGTGTTCACCAACCCAGAACCTCTCTGAATTGCATTTTGGGGGGATTTTATGGAGGCTTCATTACATAGGCATGATTAGTGAAATCACTGGCCATTGGTGATTGATTCATTCTCCAGCCTCTCTCTCGTCTTTGGAGGTCAGCAGGCTGAGATGGAAATTCCAAATCTCTAATCACATGGTTGGTTCCCCTGACAACCATCCCCCAACCTTAGGTGATTTCCAAAAATCACCTCATTAACATAAACTCGTGTGGTTGACAGGGGTTTGTTATGAATATCAAGACAGCTTTATTGCTCTTAATCACTTAGGAGATTTTCAGAGTTTTAGGAGCTCTGTGCCAGAAACAGGGACGAAGACCAAACACATACTTCTTATTTTAAATCACCATATCACAACAGTCGCCAAACACAACTGTGACTCTAGGTTGACTACAGGAGATACTGTAGGCTGATAGACTACAAAGAAGAGAAGAAAAATCTATATCATCTAGCAGATAGCTAGACAGTTTAAGTGACATAAATTAGCAGATTGCAGGACTTATAAAGACCTGTAGTCTTAGGCACAGGAGGTGGGGAATTTGCTACATGTCAGATGGGGTGCTAATTCAGTAAGATTTTAGAGAAATGAGTGAGATTTAGAAATATAATTTTCTGTGCCAATATCCAACGTAATTCAGTGTTAAGTCATGAACTAATTTTTAACTCAAAAAATTAAGTCGTACTTCTATAAACCTGACAAGTGTTTAATTATTAAGAATGCTTAACACTCCTGATATGAACCATTTATTTGTAATGTACTATACAAAATCGATATTTAAAGCACATGTGGGTACAATAGGGTTAATTTGTAAACCATAATTTTTCATTGTTTCTTCATTGTTTGTAGTTCTTGCTCTGGTCTAAGACTTCACTTCTCCATTTAAAGCACTGACTTTCTCAGTGGAGCAAGTTGTCTTGCTCATTTTCCAACTAGAAAGGCCCACGGAAGGTTCATGGAAGGTTACTAAAAGTTATCTCAAGGGCTGAGATAGGCCCTTGAGATACCTTTTATGCCAAAGGTGAAACTCTTTGGAATAAAATTCTTCCTCATTTATTTCCACTTAAAGTAGGATGATTCAACTTTTATATGTTTAATATATTAAATTCTATGTAAAATCTCATTAAAATTTTTTGATACTTTGAGAAGTTTGTAAAATATTGAATTTCAATGACCTCATTCTTGTCTACCATTTTTAAAAAGTTAGAAATATACACATTTAAGTTTTCAATGCATGATTTGACAGGTCACCTATTAGGTATCTTCAGATAAAATTAGTGTGATTGAGTGGTAGGGAAGAAAGTTAGGAAATAGATCCAGCCTCAAGTGGTAGTTCTAAAATTTCTATATAATGATAGCTAACATGTACGTGGGGTTTACTCTGTGTCCAACGCTATTCAAAGAACCTCAAATAAACTCATATAATTATCACAACATATTATAGAAGATATTATTAATATTTTCTATTTTACAAATAAGAGAAGGGAGACACAGAGGTTAAATAGCTTGTCTAAAGTCACATGGTTAAAAAGATGCAGAGCTAGTGATTTCAACCCCTGCAGGATACCTTCAGAAGTTTTTTGGTTTTTTTTTTTTAATTGAAGTAACATTGGTTTATAACACTATATATGTTTCATGTGTACAAAATAATATTTTGGCTTCTGTATACACTACAACATTCTCACCACTAAAAGTTTCAGTATTCGTCTGTCACCATACAGTTGACTCCATTTACCCATTTCACCCTCCCCCTACTCCCCTTCCCCTCTGGTAACCACTACTCAATTCTCTGTATCTATGTGTTTGCTTCTGTTTGCTTTGGTTTATCTATCTATCTATCTAGTATTTCACATATGTTATCCTGCCTTGAGTCTCTACTTCAGGAGCAGGAAATTTGTCCTGAACCAGCATCAGTACATTCACTTTTCTTTCTATTGTACACACCATTTACTTATCCATCCATTCATTTGGCAACTTTTTTTAAAAAATTATTTATTTATTTATTTGTTTGTTTATCTATTTATTTATTTGGCTGTGCTGGGTCTTAGTTGTGGCATGAGGACTCTTATTTGTGGCATGTGGGCTCTTAATTGTGGCATGCAAACTCTTAGTTGCGGCATGCATGTGGGATCTAGTTTCCTGACCAGGGATCGAACCCAGGCCCCCTGCATTGGGAGTGTGAAGTCTTAACCACTGGACCACCAGGGAAACCCGGCAACTATTTTCCAAGACTTACTACTTGCTACAACATCACTTAGATGCCTTTCCTCATTCCTTGATATTTATTTAAATATATTTGATTAAAACATTGAATTTAAATGAAAACCATTGACTCTTAGACTTTCAATTTCCTAAGAGAGGATACAAAGCAGTGAGTGGTCTAAATCACTATGAATCCTCATCTTGCATGGATTTACTTACCTACAAACAAATGGGAAACAACTTTTGTCCAACCCCAATATATATTGTAACCCAAGTCTACACTCCTAGAGTCTTCTGCTCATAGCTCCCACAGCCTTATCTACTGATGTGAGTGGCCTTGGAAATCAATTAAAAGACATATAATCTTTTCAGTTTCTTGAGGGAAACAAGAAGTTTTTTTCTTTTATTTATAACAATAAAACTGTATTTGGAGCATGGACACCTCAAAATGTGATTATTCAAACAACCCTCTTTCTCAAAGCTAAATTCACAGAAGGGTAGTTTATGTCCTCAGAGAAATCAATTAATCCACCTTCTTCAATATGGGTGTCCTTCTGGCTTTTGTATTGGGTGCAATCTCATTTTATAATTTTATAAACCAATAAAAGCATTCTAAGCATTCTCCTGGCAGGGAGCAATAAAAAAAAAGGCAGCATCCTGTGTTAGATAAAATCTTTCATTATATACAACCAAAATGCCATGTATTTTGCAATGGTGAAACGTATTTGTGCATTTTACACATGTGATGTGAATCATTTTAAAAGCCATAATCACAACACAGCAGATGCTAATAAATTTTCAATCTGTTAGGCTTTGTTTTCTGGAGAATGAATTTGATTTGTGATACAAATGTTACATGGGTGATTGTGTTTAGCCATGGAGATTATGGGAGGTCTGGTATGCTGACCTCTGGGGTATTTTTTTTTTTTTTTAACTATCTGATAATGTTTGCAGAGAATTCCACTTCCTAGGGTACCATGCTTCACTGCAATGGGCCCATTCACCTGTCTTAAGCCCTTTTAGAATGCTCTTTCCAGCTTTGTGATGTGTGTTAGGACCTGTTTATCAGGATTCTAGATCCTCTGAAGGATACTGAACAATGAGTCTTAGTCCTGAGCTATCCGCTTTCCTCTCCATTATTTCATTCCTAACAGTGGTTAATCCTTACATTGCTCCTTCTTCTAGTAACTTCAGGTCTGGTAACTGATCAGGTAATTCCTGCTACTCACTTTTCACTCTGATCTCCTTATCTTGACCTTGGCTCACATGCTGGTAATGGCCCCGTAATTCAGCAAATCCCAATACAATTCTCTTGATGCACGATGAATACAGCCTGGGTTTGAAAGAGGTTCTGTGGTGAGAATCCTTCAGGACTGAGGGCTACAGCTGGAGATTAGGTGACTAGAGGTACCTCAGGAGAGCGCGCTCAAGACAGAAAGTAAAAGAAAGCTGTGGATAAATGCAGAATCCAGGGTCTAGATGCTTACCACAGTATAGAGAGAGATCCAGAAGCTACAAGCAAACGAAATATGGACCAAACTGGAACAGAATGCACTGTAACAAATATCAGAAAATTGGAAAAGTAAAAAGATTCAACATCAAGACACCACCCCAAATTGTCTCAGAAACTTTGCTTAAAGACTTAATGTAGCACCAGTCAACTTATATCTCCTCTCCTCCATATGTCACAGTTTTCAAGCTAAGAATAACTTCTTTTTTAGATTCTTTTCCCTTAGAGGTTATTACAAAATATCTAGTATAGTTCTCTGTGCTATACAGTAGGTCCTTGTTGCTTACCTATTTTATATGTAGTAGTGTGTATATGTTAATCCCAAACTCCTAATTTATCCCTCCACCCCACCCTTCCCCTTTGGTAACCATGAATTTTTTTTTTCTATGTCTATGGGTCTATTTCCCTTTTGTAAATACGTTCATTTGTATCTCTTTTTTTTTTTTTTTGACATAGAGATTATCATACTAAGTGAAGTAAACCAGACAGAGAAGGACAAATATATGATATTGCTTATAATGTGGAATCTAAAAAAATATATATATTTTTTAACAACTTGCAGTTAATATACTTATGATATTATGCTCTAAACCTATTCCAGATTGCAAGGCAGATATTATAACATAGTTCATCCAGTCTGTATAACATTTCATTAATGTTTTATAAGTTAATTAACAGTTCTCCATTTAGGAGACATTTATATCATATTCATATTTCCTTTATTGTAAACAATGACACAATGAACATCTTTCAATAAATGTAGACTTTAAGTAATTGACTCTTTTCTTTGGCTACAGTACTAAAAAGTATATTCCTAGCAATCCATGCAATATACTTTTATAGTTTTTGATTTATTGTACAAAAGTATTTACCAAAGAAATATCAGAATTTATGCTAGTGCCAGAATTGTGTATGTACCAATTTCACTGTAACCCCTCTAGCATTAGCTAGCTATATATGTATATAATTTAATTTAATTGGTGAAACACAGAGCATCCCACACCTAAATTTAAGAACTTTATAGCATAGTGTGTTGTTAGAAAGATTTCTAGAGATAATCTAGCCCAATTCTCTTATTTAAAGTTCAAGAAACAGTCCTGGAGAAAGCCAATGATTTATTCAAGGTTACAGAGTGCATTACTTTTGGAGCAGATAATTGAATCCAGGTTACCTGACTTCTTGTTCAGTGGTCCTTTACATCAGCACCAAGTCCCTTGGGCTTCTCATGGATTAAGTCACTTTGCATACCAATCCAAGAGCAATACTTATTAGTGTATTTTTTATTATTGCTGCAAAACACATATCTGCATGTTTATGTTTCTGCACCTCAATCAAAAATGTATTGGCCTTTTAAAAATAAAGTTTAGACTATTTTTAAATTAGTGGATGTTAATGTCTTTAATAACTTGTTTGTTTTGACTATTCAAGAAATTATCCTTCCTAATAGAGCCTTAATAGTCTTTGGCAGTATTTTCTCTTTATCTCTTTAGATAGAAGAGTGTGGTAGGCAGAATTTTAGATGGCCCTCTTGCTACTATCATGATTATGTTACCTTACTGGCAGTGGGGCTGTTGTTGATATAACTAAGGTATGAATCTATTGATTTTAAAATAGGGAGATGACCTAAGTGGGTCTAATCTAATTACAGGATTCCTTTAAAAGCTACCTTCTGCTACCTTCTTCAGTTGGTCAAAGAGACAGAGAGATTGAGAGAAGGGTTGGATGCAGCATTGCTGGCCTGAAAATGGAGAAGAGCACAAGTAACGACTAGAGAGCTGTCTCACAGATGAAAGTGACCCTTAGTTGGAAGCCAGCAAGAAAATGGTGACCTTAGTCATCCAGCTTCAAAGAACAGAAGTCAGCCACCAACCTGAATGCACTTAGAAGCAGATTCTTCCCCAGAGACTCCAGGTAAGAGCCTAGTCTGGCAACCACTTAATTTTGGCCTTGAGAGACCCTGGGTTGACCACCAAGTGAACCTACTGAGACTTCTGACTCACAGAACTGGGTGTTGTTTTAAGCCCCTGAGTTGTAGTGATTTTTACACAGCAATAGAGCATTAATACAGAGGACAATTCAGGATGACTATCTTTCTCTGAAGAAGCTCAAGAGATTAGATACACTTTCCTCTACCCCAGTACACCCAGGAGTAGACCTAGGATTGAAACTCAGCCAACCAGACGTTCCCTCTTAGGATTCTGTATTTGACTCCAGGGTGGCAGTGTTAAACAACAAAATTCAACTGAGTAAATTTGAAGATCTAAATGAATTTATTAAGTGATTCATGAATCAGGCAGCATCCCATCGAACAACTAGAAGGGTACTCTGACGGGTTGTATAAAATGGAAGGTTTTTATAGGAAGAAGTGTGGGGCAAGGGAACTATTAGCAAAAGAAAAGAATTAGTTTTAAACCAGGACATCTTTGCGAGGGAAGGGAACCATTTGGTTTTATCATGTATACATTGCTTCTGCAGGATGGCAAGGACCCATGTGACAAATTACCTCGTTGGTGCTGACCAGAAAATTCCAGACTGGTTGATTAAGATTACATTTCTGGGGAAGTTTGAAACTGTAATTAAGTCAGATTTTTAGTCTAAGTTTCATATCATGGGCTCGAGCACAAGTGATGCCATTTTGGGCCTGTGGTTTTTTTCATTTTAACAGTAGGAAGAGTCAGAAGCCAGGAATTATAGATGTAAAATTCTCACAAGACTATTCCTGATGCAACTGTTGTATTCCTGCTGGCTAGCCATCTGCAACAGGCTTCCCTCCTGAATTCTAAACCTGGACCTCCAGATATCCATGAGAATGGTAAATTCCTTAATATACTTCCCAGTAATTCTCTTTTGCTTAGATTATCAAGAGTTCTTTCCTGATACCTGTAAGAAATAAGCCAAATGATAGAAATGCTAAATAAAACATAAAACAATTATTTTCTAAATCTTTCAGTCACATTCAGCAACCAAACCAATTTCTTTCCAACCTAATTTGCTTAATGGAATATTTCACGGCCTCATAGTGCCAGTACACATCTCTGTCAGCCCCATCTGCTTAGTTTCTACCCACTAATTTCTGGGACCAATATCTGAGTTCCAAAGCCTAGAAAAATGAGAGTCAGGTATAATGGTAATGTTGGGAATTGAGAGACGGTGATTTAGTCAATACTTATCATTTTGTTCATTAGGTAGAGTCTGAGAAGAGTATCCTTCTTATTTTGAGGAATTGTTTCCTATCTCAATAATTAAGGTCTACTTAAAGCTGTCAATCCCAGCACCTCTATCCTAGTCACACTGTAGGCATGCACCCGAGGCTGAACCAATCATATAACTCAGTTCTCTAGTCATAGGATTTGATTCAGAGATGGACACATGGCCCAAAATGGACCAATCAGAATCATTCCCCAGGATTTTTCCCAATGGATGGAGCATATTTAAACCTAAGTATTTCATTTTCTTTGGAATGACTGAAAATGGCATTGTTTTAAATTTTTGGTTTTGTATGTTCATTGTTAATATATAACAATATGATTTATTGTGACTCATTTTTGTGTGTTCTGTGTCTGTGCTGAAGTCACTTATTAGTTCTAGAAGTTTTTTGTAGTTCTTTAGGCTTTTCAACATAGACAATCATCTGCAAATAAGGACAGTTTTATTTCTTCCTTTTAACTGTATAGACCTTTTATTTCTTTTTCTTGACTGATTGCAGTGTCTGTAATTCCCAGTATCATAAATAAAAGTGGTAAGAGTGGGTATCCTCACCTTGATCCCAATTTTAAAGGGAAAGCACTGAGTCTTTCACCATTATATATGATTACATGAAATATTAGCTGTAGGGTATTTGTAGATGCTCTTTGTCAAATTGAGGTAGTTCCCTTTTATTTCTAACTTTCTGAGAGATTTTTTTTTTCTTTTACTCATGAATGGTTATTGGCGTAAATGATTTTTTTTTCAAACCTGGTTCTAGGTTTCTTGCTGCAACTCGAACCCTTCCATGAGTTTCAGGGACACTCATTTCTCCTCTCAATCCCTGCTGGCCCATTTACCTGGACTAGAGGCTGGACTGTACTTCTAGTATCCATCATGCCTTCAAAAAGCAATCATTTGGTTGTCTTCAAGGCCCTCAGTATGAAGATGGATAAGGCATGGAGCCTGTTTTCAAGGGACTGATAGTTTAATGGGGGAAATGAGAATGTTATTAGAAGGTATAATATAGATAGATGTCATGAGAAAGAGGGCAGTGGTGGGCACAGCACATTCATATGGCTCTAAAGAATTAGGATAGCTTTTTGGAGGCATTGACACTTATATAGAGTTTCAAACATAGTGGATCTAGCCAGAAAAAAAAAAAGGAGGGGAGGAAGATGGCAGGAAGCAGGGGAAGGTGTTTTACACATACACAACTGGCTTCGAGCCTTGCATAACTAAGAATCAGATTTGAAAAGGGACATGCAAGTGTCTAGGTTGCAGCCAAAAAAATAGGTTAAAGTAAAAATGGGAAAGTGCTTGATGGCAAAGGATATTCAATAATGAAATCTTGCTATTATTGGAGTTAGAATTAAATAGATCATGGAGACCTTTAAAAAGAAAAGAGATATCTTTTGAATGCTTTAACTCTAGGCCTATACTAAAAGCAGAGACAGAAATATAGTGATACAGTTAGTATTTTAAACAGCTAAAAGCATTTTCATGGACATTATTAGCTTGGAGACATCCAAAACTACTGAGCTCTACCCAGTCTTTACACTTCTCCTCTTCAAATGCCCACCCTACCGTAATCGTGAACTCATTCTCAAGAGAAACAAAAATGTCTTTAGACAGCAGGTAAGCAACCTGAAAGATTGCATCCAGCTAAGGTGAATGAGAGAAGATGATATTTTTCACAAAATGGTGTAACTCAATCTACTGGGAGATATTTGACCATTCATCTTTAGCTTATTGGAATTTATTTCCTCAACTTAAATACAGGCATATAAAAAATGATTTTTTTTTTTTACCCAGTAATTACCAGCAGTAAAGAAAGAAAAGAATGAAGCCCACATTGCCAAACCTGATTTCAATAATTCTACTGAAGAGAATCCTCAAAATAGCAAGTAAATATGAGGCCATACAAAGGCATTATTATTTGGCTAATATGCTAATTGATTGTCCACTTTGCAGCAGTCACTGTGCTGAGAACTGTAGGGAGAATGGATGAAGCCAACCCTATGCAGTTCCCACGAGCAATTTGAGGTGAGAAGTTGGTATTATGTATGAAACACCCAAGTACAATACTAGTGGAGGGAGAAGGACAGAGGGAGGTGAAAAATGTTTAACTAGGAAGTGAGAAGATGATGGAGGGCTGTTTTATTGCAGAGCAAAGAAGCTTGGTTAAATGTATGGGTGTAGCAAACAAAGTACGCTTAGAGAATTCAGTTTGGTTAGGATGTAATGTTTAAGGAGCATGAGTAGAGAGAAAAATATTTTTAGCGCTGTGATTGAAATACACATATACTACTCTCACACTATAGAGGACTTAGTATCCTGTTGATCAAACTTCAAAAGGCAAGTTATTCTCCTGTCTGACTCTCAAAAGATTCAAGTTTTCAGTCTCTTGCCTTGGTTATTCCTTATGCAGATGGCTACTTGTCCGGTTGATGACTGGTAAAGTTCTTTTTGTTTTATCTTACAATTCAAATCCTTTGAAAAATATGTGGTTTATAAGACCAACTTTACTTTGTAATGCTGACAGCCTGTATTAGCTCTAGGGTCTTTGATTCAGGTGAGTCAAAGTTCCAATAATTAGAAGTGTCTTGAGTCACCATCAAGGCCATTTCTGTTGTGCCAAAGCAAAGATGTTTAGTTAAGCATCTTTGTAGGATGCCATTTATCAGTCCACTAGCCTCTTTCAACGTTTTTCACTCATTTTGTATTTTCCCCTTTGTTTACAATCAACCCATCAGTCTAGGTTTAAGTAATAACTCAATGTCATTTTTATATTTAAATCATAAGTAAGTCTTTCTTAGACTTCTTCAGAGACAGTAGGAGGACTGAGATAAGTGAACCAATTAGATTTCCTCCCAGATATTTTAAAATTTGTGACCCAAGAAGAGTTAAGCATTCTGGGAGAAAGCTGAATAGACACACCATGAGACAGTAAAAGCCTTAAAAAAAAACAAAAGCCATGAGTGAGTCAAAGCCATGTGGGAGCCAATAGATCTAATATAGTGCCTGCACATCCTCCATTGCCTAAATTACATATGTTTTTTTGGTCCTAAAAAACTTCGCTTAATAGTTATTTCCTTATTTCCATAAATCTTCTTCCCATAAAGCATTGTGCCTTGAGGTAAAATTATACCAAAAATTTAGCTAACACAATTAGACTTCATGTCACAGGATAGGCAATGTGAACTTAGATCCTGGAGATAAGAAAAAAATTTATCCTACAGGTAAGGCGTTGGAACAGACTGGGATAGAGAACACTGTGTCCAGGAAAGAGGAACTATCTTATGCAAAACACTGAATGGGAGAGCAATTCAGAGGTGTAAGGCCAGTGAAAGGGAATCACTGTTTGTGGCTGGTTCTCAAGCTGGAAGGTCATAGAACTCCAGGGTCAGAGTGGACCTCATTCTTAGTAGCCGAAAGAGTCTAGAGAGAATGATGTATAAGCAGAAGCCCGAGGAGAGGGAGAGAAATGGATCAAAAGAAAAAAGAAAAAAAAATCTGAGAAGGGCAAGAATGACTCAGGTTCTGAAAGAGAAGAGACAGGATCCTCAGTTCCAAAAGTCTGTCCTTGCTGTACGTTATATCCTATCTTTGGATAACTAGAGCTGTGCTTAAAAGTTCTCCCACCTCACCCCCATTCCTCCATCCCCATTATCATGCACACACACCAATTACTTGTACTTCAAATAAATGGTTGTTTCTTCTAACATCAGCAATACCACTGCTTAAGTAAACCTGGACTGAATCCATATGAGCTCATTTAGGGTTACATATCATGCTAAGAGTTTTGGACTTGACCCTGTAAGCAGGCTTCTAGGCTAGTGCTCACTTTTTCCCAATATTTTGTTATTGAAAAATTTAAGCATACAGTACATGTGAAAGAATTTTAAGTAAATACCTATATACCTACAACCTAGATTGTATCATTAACATTTTACCATACTTGCTTTATCACATACCTACCCATCTCTCTACCCCATCCATTGATCGATCTTATTTTTGTTTCATTTCAAAATAAATTGCAGAGATCCATGTGCTTCCCTCTAAATGTCTCGGCATGCACATCATTATCTAGGGTTTGAAATTTATTTACAGTTTTTAATGTAAAAGTTATATACAATGGAATGCATAAATTCGTACACCTCTGTAATCTAAACCCTTATCAAGATTAAAGTACTGTGTTATTATCACCCCAGAAAGTTCCTTCATGCCCCTTACCAGGCAATCCCTGTCCCCACCCCATAGAAGAAGCCAATGCCTTCATTATTTTTCACACTATACTTGTTTGCCGTTTCCAGAATTTCGTATAAATGAAATCACACAGTAGATGGTCTTTGTGTAGAGCTTTGTTTGCTCAGAAAGTTGTTTATGGAAGTCATCCATGTTGTTGCATCATAATTCATTCCATTTTACTGCTGAGTGAATTCACTGCAATTTGCTTATCCATTTTCCTACTGATAGGCATTTGAACTGTTTCCAGTTTGTGGGTATTTGGACTAGAGCTCTTAGGAAAATTCTTGTACAGGTCTTTTCGTGAACATATGTTTTCATTTCTTTTGGGCAAATACCTAGAAATGGAATTCCTGAGTCAGAGGGTAGGTATAGGGATATGTTTACTTTTATAATAAAATGCTAGACATTGTTTTTCAGAATGATTGTACTATTTACGATTCCTCAACAAAAATGTTTGAGAGTTTCACTTGCTCTGCAACATCACCAAACTTTAGTGTTGTCACTCTTTCTAATTAGCCAGTCTAGTAGGTGTATAATAGTTTCTCACTGTGTTTTTAATTTCCAGTCCCTAATTATTAATGATGTTGAGAACTTTTTCTTGTGCTTATCAGCTAATTGTACATTCTTCTTTGTGAAATATGTTTATTACTTTTGTCCATTTTTATTAAAATGCCTATTCATTCTCATAATGGTTTATTCAGATGTCCAGAAGTTTTAGATTTTGATGAAGTCTAATATATCATTTTCTTCCTTTATGGTTATTTCTTTCCATTGTGTGTCTAAAAAAACCTTTGCTCACCTGCACGGTGTGAAGATATTCTCCTCTGTTTCCCTGTAAAGTCTTTGTAGTATTTTTGCTCTTATGTTTAAGTCTGTGATTCTTCATGAGTTAAGTTCTGTGTATGATGCAAAGGAGGAGTTGAAATTCATTTTTTTAAATGAATACCTTGTTATACCAGCACTATTTCTTGCAATCATTTGTCTATATGGGATATGTCTACAGTGGATTCCTCCACTGCTTTGGTTGAAATAGTTTGGGTTCTTTATTCTTTTGCTCGAACCCATTTACTGATCCTTGTTCTACTACTGCACTATCTTGATTACTAGAGCACTTTAGTAAGTTTTGAAATCAGGTAGTGTACGTCTTCCAACTTTACTCTCTTTCAAGATTGTTTTGTATATTCCTGGTCCTCTGTACTTCCATGCAAAGTTTAGAATCAGCTTGTCAACCTCTAAAAAACAATCTCCTGGAATTATTTGGGGAGAATTGACATCTTAAAAATATTGAGTTTTCCAATCCATAACATATGTGTCTTTCCACTTATTTAGGTGTTTTTAAAATTCCCCTCAGCAATGTTGTGTGGATTTTGACGTATAGGTCTTGCATAACTCTTATTAAAAGTATCCCTAATTTTTCCATAAATAATCCTATTGTAAATATATTTTTTTATCTTAATTTTCAATTTTTTGCTGCTAGCATGTAAAAATACAATTGATTTTTGGATTATTCTTTTATCCTGAAACCTTGATAAGTCACTTATTAATTCCAATAGATATTTTTTGATTCCTTAGGATTTTCTATGTTAATAATCGTGTCATCTGCCAGTGCAAATTTGATACAATGATGCATCATTTTTTTCTGCCGTCAATAGAAATACATCACTGGAAAGGGAAGAAGGCAGAGAGGAATTTAAGAAATGGAGTTCAGAATCACTGGATAGATATTCAAGTTCAGTCTTTTTCTCTTTAATTCTGGATTGAATAGCAGTATAGAAAATCCAGAATGATGAACAAAAATTCGATGATCTGTTCCCTCTTCATCTAAAGAATCAGAATTTTTTTTGAATTTTGTTTTATTTTATTTTTAATACAGCAGGTTCTTATTAGTTATCTATTTCATACATATTAGTGTATATATGTCAGTCCCAATCTCCCAGTTCCTTCCACCACCAGCCCCCCCCACCGCTTTCTCCCCTTGGTGTCCATACGTGTGTTCTCTACATAAAGAATCAGGCTTCTTATTCACATCTTATAATTTAATTAAGGGAGAGATAGAGCACCTTTCAAAGCTCCCTTTCTCTTTCATTCCTGAACTCCTGAAAGCCAGTCATGTTCCTAGACTTCCCTTTCCAGAGCAGAAATTCAGGCTATATCAATCTTGGGTAAATAACTTTATTTCCCATTGAATGAAATTTCTCCCTGATATGACAGCAAGAAAAAGTGAACTATAGACATGGAAAATGTAACAACCACCCATTAGGTGCTGTGGAGTTTAAAAATAACGACATCAGAGGGGCTCAGTTAGCAAAGGCCAGTTGCCTGGTCACACAAGTGCATCCCGGTGGGGTGCACCACCTTTGTAGATCCACATCCATTCAGGGACTGTCCCTTGGCTTGCCTGTCTCAAATACTCATTGTTAAAAGTGTTTCAGAGTTTATCAGATTCAGGAATACTGGTTCACACTAATGAAGCTCGCAAGAGGCTGATGAATAAAGCCAGAATAACAATGTACTAATTTACACTGAGAAATATAAATCTAACATAGATTGAGTTTTATGTCAGCCTGGGCAGTGCATTCTCTCTCTATAGAACAGATAAGTGGGAAGATAAATTAGAAGAAAGTATGCCTGATCAGCACAGGATTGACACAAGGCAGATGAGTTTATATGACGCAGATACTTAATTGCTTCAGTTTAATAGACTCTGATGTATCCATCCCCATAATAGGCATACTCCAGCAACTGGAACCAGACAGGTGATATTTTTAGGCTAGAAAATGTTCTCTCCTGGGCAGAGGAAGTCTAATGATGGTTCTGTACTTCCACTGAAGAATACTTCCAACCTCTTTTTACACATCCTTTCTGTAGTTGGGTTTTTACCTTCCATTACATTACTGAACTGATTCGGAACAATTCTGTATTTTTAAAGTTACTTGGCATTTTCTTACTCATACCCATCATGGGTTGATTTCATGGCCTATACTTTAGTAAACGATTTTGTCTACCTTATTTAAAAATTCTTATTTTCTTTGGAGTGTTCTGATTTGTGTCCCGTTGGAAGCAAGGCACAGTTCTTAATATATTAAATCTTCAGAATGATCCTGAGATGTAAACATTATTACCATATTTTCTTTTTACGGACGTGAAAACTGAGGATCAGAGAATTTAGGTGATTTTACCATTTTCAGTTGACAAATAAATATTGAGCATCTACCATGTGCCAGGCATGGTGGGAAATGAGAGGATAATAAACAATCTATTCATACTGTCTATCTTACAATAACATAATGAGGCTTAAATAATAGCATAATGAAATTTAAACATGTGAGACATTTTGCCAACTCCATTAGGCTATGTCAAAGCCAGGGGGCTTTGTTCCGTTTGAAGCTCATTTTATTCAGTGACTGAAATGAATGAGTGAATGAATGGATGAATGAATAGGCACCATTTTTTGGCATTGCTTCTTTCTATAAATAAAGGAAAAGCAAAGTTGAATAAGTATGTTTACATTTTTAGAGATTTCACATGACTAGGGTCCCAATTGTTGCAACTTTTAATGAATTCCAGCAGTGTTTCTGGCATTGTGCAGAATACAGAGGAGATGTGACCCAGACTAACAGACATGCCATCAAAGTGGGACAAAGGCCACCAGGATAACAGAAGGAGAAGGTGAATAACTTGTTCCAAGAGGACACAGCTGGAGCTGGTTTCTGAATGCTAAATAGTTTTGAGTTTCTCTTTGATTCAAGAAAGCCAAATCCTCATAACTTAAACTTTGAGACATGTTCTGAACGTCGGCAAGACCCCCGAACTGAGTAGGGAATGTCCTGTGGAGAGGTTTCCTTGGGTTATTTTCTTAACTCCTCTCTTCTGCATCAGTTCAGCGATGTAAGAGAAGTGGCCTTCGTCTGATATTTTCTTCTCAGATCCTAGCACAATGCTAGAGTGGCAAAGGTCTTGCAACATATAAAGGGAAAATATAAGTAAGATGTTTCAGTTTAAAACAACATAAAAGGGTTCCATTTATTTCGTTCTTAATACATACTAGGTACTGTCATAAGCATTTAATATAGTGTCTTATTTTAACATTAAGTCAACCGTGGGTGAGTGGGGCTATCATAATCTACATATTATAGGTGAGGACACAGAGCTCCAGAGAGCAATAGTGACTTATCCAAATCTAGTAAGATCTGAGCAAGAATTTAAACCCAGTTGTGGAAAGTTCTAAAAGTTCAAAGGCTTCACCATTACCCACACTGTCTCTTTCAGTTAAGGGCTTGCAGGCTTCACCTGCCACAAAATCTTCCGTTCTGGCTCTGGCCTAATTTAATTGCCCCCTTTTTTCTGTATCTTCTAGAATATCTCTTTTGCCTCTAACAGAGCATTAAACATTTAGTGTTGTTTTAAGTGTCAAAAAAAAAAATGTGCTTCTGCACTAGATTCTCCTCTCCTTGAAAGCAAGAATAATGTTTAAATTTGTTCTTTCCACCAATATTTCATAAGACATTATTTAAAATAATCTTTAGCAAGCATTCATTGAATTGAAGCTCATTTGAGTGCCTGAAGAGGTTTGAGTAATATATAAGCTAATGTGAAAACGTCACAGGTTATCTGTTTAATGAATTTTGCTAAGACTGTGAACCAATCAGAGATGTCCAAATTCACACGCAGGAAAACCTTGCCAATCTCTATTATGAACAAAGAACAGGAGCAATTTATTGAGCATCTACTGTACTCCCATTATTTTGTTATACACTATAGTTCTTGTCTAAAATAATCCAGTCGTACAGGAAAGAGCAGAAAAGCACACCTCTGGAGGAATAGAAACATTTATCTTTATATCTTCAGGGCCTATCAAATTGGCTGTCCCAGACAAATCCTTATTATGTGTTTGTTGAATGAAATTAAAAAACAGAGCAAAGTGACCTCAGCAAGATGGCCAAATAAGACGCCCTTCGCTTATATCCCCCCATCAAAAACAATAATTATCAACATCTATCAACAGATAGAAGTGCATTTGTGGGAGCTTTGGGATTCAAGTAGGAGGTTGTGAAACCTCAGTGCAGTCCAAGACCAAGGAGAGCCATTTTGAGAAGGCTGACTGGCACCCAGGAAGCTGACTCGCTGACCGTGGTCCCAGATACAGACATGGAAAGAGCTCCATACCCCTGAAGACTCAGCTACAACCCTGTTTGGCTTTGGTCGTGTCTCCAGAACCATACACCACGGGACCCAGTAGAGGTCATGCCCATTCATGTATCAGATAATAGGCATACAGACCTTGATCCTGGCTGTGGACCCTGAAGTGGCCTGTGAACTGCGCCAGCCTCTCTTGGCCACAGTCCAAGAGCCCCTGGAGGTAAACCGACCAGTTCTGTCAGACTGTAGATTCTGAAAGGACCATGTAACTGGGCTCCAGCCCTGTCGAAGTCACAGTGCCCCAGCACACCTGCCACTCCAGGGACCAAGCAAGAGACACCTCAGCCTGCACTCCAGGAGAGCTTGAACAGGCCCTCTACTTGGCTCCAGCCCCTCCCAGCCACAGTCCACGGAGCAGTACTGTGGCCCAGGGGACTAGTGGGAGATAATCCATATACACCCCTAGAGAACTTGAAAGGGCCCTGTACTAAGTTTAAGCCCTTCCCAGACACAGTCTGTGAGCAGTCCTACCTGTACAGGGGCCAGGCAGGAGACACCCATATCTACATCTCAGGAGATCCTGAAACTGCTCTATCATCAGCTGCATCCCTACGGCTTTGGACAGGGACCAGATCAGTCTGCCCAGGGACCTGATAGCAACACACCCATCTATGCTTCCGGAGCCAGGTTTGCAGACTTCAGTCTTGGCTGCAGAGACTGAAATAGCCCTGAGACTTTGTTCTAGTCCCCCAGCCACAGTCCAGGGCTAGGCTTGCCTACCTAGGGACACTTCCAGTGATCAGGCAGCAGCCTTACCAGACACCTGCTGGAGCCATGCCTGAATGTACACCTGGTAATAGGTTGGCTGTCTGAGATCTCAACTGTGGACCCTGAAGTGAACACTTGTCCCATTGCTATCCTACTGAACAAGGTACCAGGAGGCAGTCCAGTTCACCCAGAGATAGACAGGATCCATGCCCACTCGAGCCCCTGATAACAAGCTTGACATCTGCAGACCACACACTGCAGACCCAGTGACAGCCTTGTAACCAATTCTAACCCAGGACAACTGCAATTCTGGGTGTCATTGCATCAGCTGGAGAACAGACAGGAGAAGGTCTTTACCTGCTGAAACCTGTCTTTATAGGCTGGAAGATGTATTTGAATATAGATGCAAAAAAAAATCCTGGAGCTGAAGAATAATACAAGGACAGAACTGAAAAAAACTATATATATAATATATATATATATAATCATCATGTACAACTTAACTTAAATTTACACAATGTTATATGTCAGTCATAGCTCAATAAAATTGGAGAAAGAAAAAGAGTATGAGTCATGAACTGTACACCACCAAAGCTTGATTCCAGGTCTTTAAAAGAACCTTTGTAAGCTAGACTTTCTTAGGTTGCAACAGAAAACCCAGCTCAATATTCTGCTTGAAGCTGTCCTTCTCCCCAATCCCATCTGAATTAATCTACTTTACATCTCTTAAATCCAGAGGGTCTTCCTTTGACTTGGAAGGTCCTATTTTCTTGGAACCAGTTTTTGTTTCAGAAGACAAGTGCCTTCTAAGGAATTAACATGCAAGAACAAGGACTGTATGAGAAAGTCAACTGACATAAAACTGTCACTCCACAAAATGGGTTGGTTAAATAGTAAAAGGTAATTAATTCAGATTTTGTTAGAACTCAGTTTGAGCTAGAGTGAAATTTACATTCCCATGCCTATGAAGACATGATTTGGTAAGAGAAATAATGTGGTTATATTAGAGAAATATATACTTAAAAAATTGACAACAAGATGTTTTCAGTTTTACTTTACCTGTGATCATCATAATGCCACTAGCAATTCATTGATATATTTTTGTTGAATCAGATTCCTTAAAAACTTTCGATAGCCAGAACCTTATTTATCTAGTTATTTATTTATACAGTTTCTTGTTCTAAAAGAAATTTGAAGTGGCTAATATCATTTATTTTTTAGCCCAATTCAATGGAACACCATGCATTTGTAGAGTTAATTACAAAGAACATCTGTTTGTATGTCTCAGTTAATTCACATAGCACATTTCCTGAAGTAGGTAAGAGAGTTTATGGAGCCCATTTCATTAGTGAAAAAATTGAGGCTCATATACTCTTGATGACTTGTCTAAGCTAACCTTAAAAATGGTCAAGGGGAGAGGCAGGACAAGGGCCTGGAGAGGGTTGCAGTGTGTAGTCATCTCCATTGCACTGGCTGCCGCCCGTAATTACTATACATGCTTGAAAATAAATAGAGCTCTGCTTTCAAAACAAAAACAAAACTGCATCTCTAAATCAGGTGCTTCACTAATCAGATAACTTCTGTGAAAGTTAAGACCCCAGCCTTGTGTGTGAGTGGCACTGAATCACAGAGATGGGGCAGGAAACTCCGGCTCAGAATGTTGAGGAATGAGCATCAATGAAAGGTCAGGCCTAGATGTGGAAATGTCACAATCATCTCCCCCGCCACTAGCCCTGACACTGCTGTTGTTGTCCGAGCTCTTTTTATCTCTGAAAGAGGCTATTGCAGCAGCCCTGGATCCAGTGCTTATCCCTTAAAATTAACCCTTCCTATTTCCAACACAATTCCTTAGCTAGAATGTAAAAGCCTTGAGGGTCTTGTCCCAAATTAACTCACTTTCCCATGTCGTGCTGCTCTCCGGATTCCATGTGTTTCTTCAGTTATTCTTAGGGAATTTTACATTCCTTCCTTATTTGATATCTGTTCATATTATGTTCCTTTTGTACCCTGAATGTGCTTTTCCTCTATACCACTCTTTTCAAGTGCAAAATTTCTTTGCAGCCTTTAGGATGCAGTTTATTTATTTATTTATTTATTTATTTATTTTTGGCTGTGTTGGGTCTTCGTTGCTGCGCGTGGGCTTTCTCTAGTTGCGGCGAGCAGGGGCTACTCTTCATTGCAGTGCACAGGCTTCTCATTGCGGTGGCTTCTCTTGTTGGGAGCATGGGCTCTAGGCGCATGGGCTTCAGTAGCTGTGGCACGTGGGCTTCAGTAGTTGTGGCTCGCGGGCTCTAGAGCACAGGCTCAGTAGTTGTGGCGCACAGGCTTAGTTGCTCCGCGGCACGTGGGATCTTCCCGGACCAGGGCTCAAACCTGTGTCTCCTGCATTGGCAGGCGGATTCTTAACCACTGCGCCACCAGGGAAGTCCCTAGGATGCAGTTTAAATGTCATCTCCTTCTAGAAAACTTCACTGACTCTCCAGGCCACATCATAATCTACTCATTGTGTTCACAGAACAAAAATATTCTCCCATTGATGAAGCATCATTCACCATGTTTACTTCAATCTGTTTCTATGTCTCTTATCAAGCAATTATGCATGAAGAAGACTGACTTAAGAAAACAATCAGGCATGTCTTCAAAATATATGTCTAACAGTGTTCCATTCTTTACATAAATGGAAAAATGAAACAATGATATGTCCAAAACTTGGACAATGATTTAATAAAATCTCACTTTTAAACTCCACCCTTGAGATTCTCATCTAGTCTCCTACCTTTTAAATCCGTTTAAATGTTGATGACTTATAAATATATACCTCCTGCTTGGATCTTTCCTCTCAATTCAGCTCTTTATTTGAGATCTCTACTTGGATGTGCTACATATATCTCAAATCTAACATGGTCAAAAGTGAATTCCAAATATTCCCCCCCAAACCAGTTCCTCCAGCATCTTCCCAGTCTCGGCTGATGGCAACTCTGATCCTCCAGTGGCTCAAGCACTGGGCATCTCTCATTCTGTTACTTACCATGTCCAGTCCATCGGCAAATCCCGTCACCAATACCTTCAAAATGCATGCATAACTTGTTCCTTTCTCACCACTTCCATGGCTACCACATTCATCCAAGACATTTCTCACCTAGATCATCACGATAGCCTCTTAAAATGGTTTCCCAGATTCTCCTCCTGCATCCTCTATCTAGTCTCAACACACTGAGATATCATTTTAAAATAAAATCCAGATCTTTCCCTTCTTTGCTCCAAACCTTTTGAAAACCTCCCGTCTCACTTACAGTAAAATCCAAAGTCCTTCTGATGGCCTACCAAGCCCACAGAATCTGACCATTGATTTCATCTCTGACATATTCCTATATTCTCCTCTCTGTTTAATTGGCCCCAGCTATGCTGGCTTCCCTTTTGTTACTGAAACATTCCAGGCCTGTTCTTACACAGTCTTTGTGTTTGATATTTCCTGTGCCTGGACTATTCTTCCTCCAGATATCTGCATGGCTCACCCCTTCACTTACTCTTTATCTCAAGACTTTACTCAAATATACCTTCTAAGCTGTGGCCATCCTGCCTTCCTTCCTTCCTGACCACCCCATCTAAATGTGCAGTCTCAGCTTGATGTTTCCTATCCCTTTACATGATTCAGTTTTCATCTTACTATCTAATATATTATAAACTGTATCTTTTATCTTGTTCATTGCCTTTCTCTCCACTAGAAACTATGTTTCCTGAAGTCAGGGATTTTTGACTGATTTCTTTCCATAATCCTGGTACTTAGAACAGTGCTGGAAAAAATAGACAGTTGTCAAAATAAGAAAGGAAGGAAGGAAGAAAAGAAGGGAGGGAGAGAAGATCATCCATTACATGTATTGTTATGAGGTCATTCATAAGAATGAGGCTGATCTATAGTCATGATATGGAAATATTTCTAAAATACATTACAGAAAGAAATCAGTTTTCAGAACGGCATGCATAATATCGTTCCAGTTTTTAAAAATAATTTTATATCAGGTTGTATATATATAAAATGAGGGCAGAGAAAGGTATATGCCAGTTAATAGTGGTTGTCTCTGAAAGTGGTATGAAATGGCACTTATCATCTTTGTCTTGCATTTCTGCATAATTTGCATTTTAAAATATGTATGTATTAAAATTTTAACAGTGAAAATTTGACATTCAGTGATAGTGTAGATACATTTTTTTTGAGCATTGAAAGCTGTTTATAATATACTCATCATGTCGGAGAGCAGTTTAGAATAGTAATAATGTAAGCGTTAATGTTCAGTTTGGAAATCCAAACACTCTGCAAATTAAATGTATTTTTTTCATTTTTGTTGCCAAAACACATTTGGCCACAAAACCTAACCTGAACTGACATGAGTTTATTTATAGACCTTAGCACCACATAATGTGAATATTCATAATTTTCACTAATTCTGCCTCAGAAGCTGCGATGATATGTCATATAATGAATATGCTCTAAATTAACTTTCTAAAATCTAAACAAATTCTGAAACACATCCAACCACAAGGTTTTTTACATAAGGCATTTTGGATGTATTTTACTATCCTTACAACAAAACTATTATCTTTGGTTTGTATGATTTTGACTAATTTTTTTTCCTCTTTTGCTCCGTTGAATCTTATACATTATTGCTTTCTATAATAATTTGTGTAATCTTATACATTATTGCTTTCTATAATTATAATAAGTCTATAATAGATGGCTTGGTAATAAATAAAATAGCATGTAAATTAAATTAAAACTTTAGTTACGATCACATGCATTAAAAAAATAAGTTTTATAATTGAGGCAGCTATTGCCTAGTCCAGGTATGGCTTTGTATGTTGCCTCTTGAAACTAGCCAACCCTATGATTTAGTTGACTCAGAGTCTCCAGGTGAGAGCAAGGTAACCTATTAAATTAAAATACAAAAATGGGTAAATTTGGATGAGATGGGGATATAAGGGAGGACAGATTCCAAGAATACTCTGGGACAGGTTCTGCCCCAGGGACAACGTCAATACTGCAGTGGTGACAGATGCACAATCATGGTTGAATTTGCTGAACTTCGGTATAGGGCAGTTGTACTTCCCCCATCCCAACGTTTCAGGCTGGTTTCCGTCAAAGACAGGAGGGCAAGCCGGTGATATTAATAGCAGAAGCATGTTCTTTTCCTGTTCAGCTATTTAAAGAAATGCTCAGCTGCTTTATGCAGCTTATCTTCTTCAACCCAGATAGAGCTCACTGCCCTTCCCTCCCATTACAACCCTCACTCAATGGGTCTGTAACTGACTGACATTTTGTGATGTAAAATTTACAAGAAAAAAGGGTGTGTGTTGGTGGAGGGAGGGGCACTGGTATTGTTTCCAGGTGCTGCTGATTACACTTGCGTGGGTTATGAACACCCTTAATTGGGTTCTTGGCTATAAATGAGTCATAAACAAATTTAGGAGACAATCAGGCAGTGTTAAAGGAGAACTGGGAAATTATTGTCACCAGCTAGGTAACCTTAAAGCGCAATACAAATTATTCTTTATGGGGATTAGAAACACAACCAGCTATTCCTGAACGGCTTAGAGATGTGGCCAGCCAAAATGAAACAGAATTAGACCCCAGAATAAAATGCAGCATGTGGTTTGGACCTTGGATTTTTAGAGAAGGATCTCACATCTGTTCAAAAATTGTTTCCTCTTTAAAGCCTTCCCAAATTCCCACTAGTTGGAATTAATTTTCCCTTTCTCTCAATAACTGCTGTTGATGTTTCCTGCATCTACTAGGCTATTTATTATAGTTTATTTATTATAATGTTTGACTTTAAAGTGATTATGGTTTTATGGAGCATCTCAAATGCCAGTTATCTGTGCATATGAGATATTTTGCCAAATCTGCATGCTATCCATGCTTTATTTATTTAATATTCTCTTTATATTTAGCAACTTGTAGAAACATTTCTTCTTTAACCTCATCCTAGGCAATAACATAAATGAAATTAAAATTTTAATGTAATTATATGCATGCATATATGTTTATATATTTGAAAGTGTATCAAAATAAATACATAACTATCAAATTTTTAAACTAGTTTAATGTATAGCCTCAAATCATTTGGAATATTATCAGTAATTCATATACTCTATATCAAATCTATACCAATATTTGCAAAACACTGCCGCATCTTACACTGTTAGGCCCTTAGGTAGAGAAACCATTTTTAACACAATACAATGTATTCAAGAACTTTCGCTGAGACCTGCTCTATGCAAGATAGTATGCTAGGGCACCATAATCTCAGTAATCAAGATCAAAATATTTTAATACTATAGTATTTTGATATAGTTTAAAAATATAAAAATATTAAAAATCAAAACAAATGCCAAGACTCCACACAAAACAAAACATCAACATTTTCTTTATTTTTCTTTTTATTCTTTTTTTTAATCGAGGTATAGTTTATTTACAATATTATATTAGTCTCAGGTGTACAACATACAGATTCAAAAGTTTTGTAGATTATATTCCATTTATAGTTATTATAAAATATTGGCTATATTCCCTGTGCTGTGCAATATATCCTTGTGGCTTATTTATTTATACATAGTAATAGTTTGTTCCTCTTAATCCCCTACCCTTATCTTGTCCCTCCCCACTTCCCTCTCCCCACTGGTAACCACTAGTTTGTTCTCTATATCTATGAGTCTGTTTCTTTTTTATTATATTCACTTTTTGTTTTATTTTTCATATACCACAAAAACATCAACATTTTAAATAAAGACAGCATCAGTTATTTATAAACAGAAATGATGATTCCTGGCTTAGGGACTTGTTTAGGGAATTATAGAAGGTAACATGTTAAGTGTCTGGCCTGTTTTCCTCTAAAGCCCATGCTTTTAAACTTCTCTGTGTGATTGCAGAAACTTTATTCTTACCACTTCATGTTTCCAGAGGGAACTTTTCTAGGAGAATGCTTCAGGGCTCTGCCCACAGCCAGCTTCTCCCCACAGGAGGAGGAGGGACGAATGATGGGATGCGGGAAGGGATTCCAGGTAGGAGCTCCTGGGAACATCATGCCTCCAGGTGCCCCTGTGAGTTAACTTTCCTGTCCTTTGCCCCTCTGCCTGTACCCAGGTGAGTAAGGGTAAATCTGGGAAGAAGGTGCTTTATAGGGAAGCTTGATAATGGTCTCAAGCCCAAAACATGTCCTGCAATAACTGCTTTAACAATAACAAACTTGTATTTTGATTCCCACCTGTCTAAGTTCTGGAACTATTTCTGTTATTTCTGAACTTAAGGGAAAGAAAGGTATGTTATTGATTAGCCCCCTTAAACCACAACACAACATGCCTTCCTATTTCAAAGTGCTTTGCAAACCCCAAAACATTAAAATAAACATATTTATTGTCATATTTCATCAGTGTTTTTGTAATATAAATTCACTGGTATCCTTACTAATTATTTTATATAAAATGTGTACAAATGCATAGCTTAGTGCCTGGGAAACAGAAAGACATGTTATTTGTCTTCCTTTTTCATGCCCTCTCCCCACCCCTATCTCTTAATTACCAGTCACATAATATCAAGGAGTTTTCTATCCTTGGCCCATAGCTGCTGCCTCCGTCCCTCTCCCTTTGTGCCCTGGGCCTCAAGGAAAACATGAAGTTTAGGATGATAATGTAATTAAGGTCATCTTCTGCCTTCAGTCATCAATGTGCAAATGCTGTATGACTAATGAGACAGTCTTAACAGAGTCTCCTAAACTGTATCCTCCAATGAGGCTAAATAGGCATGGTTTCCTCGGCCACTTTCTGACAAGAATGAAAATTTGTCCTCGCCTTCGGGCTTCTGGCAGAGACAGAGGAGTAAAGAGAATCAGTGTTATAATCATTGGCATTTGCAGAACACGGATTCTAATGAACTTCATCCCTCCTGTCTCTCTAGTCAGCTGCATTGTCGCTTCCTCTCTGGAAGATGCACTGGGGTATGAGGATGGGAATTCAGGTACCAAGAAAACTGGACTTCATGTGGACTCAGAGAATATGCAGGCATTAATAAAGTGCAGAGGGTCAGAACAGAAGACCCATTCCAGAGTATCTGGGCGGAGGGGAACCAGCCAGAGTCAGGAGACTGGAGCAGGGTTGCAGCTCAGCTGTGGCTCTGGGGGTTAATTCTCTCCATCTCCTGAAACAGAGGCCTAATCCTATCTGCTTTCCACAGGGTGTTTTTCTTTAACCTTTTGTGTTTATTTTGTTTCTTTCATAAACTGGAGATTAATGACCACTTGATAGGGCTCATATAAGAATTAAGTGAGACCAAGCATTTTTCTGGTTCATGGCATACCGTAATGCAATGCCCCAAATAAGTAGTAAATAAATATTAGTTTTTTGCAATAATTTAAAATCATAGACCTGGTCTTTTTGTGACTAATCCTGGGAGTCAATTTTTCTACTAATTTTTATTCTCACAACATTGGTCTAATCATAGCAATTATATAACTTCATTATTCCCCCCCTGTGCTACTGGAGAAAAACAAGCAAACTTAAAACAGCTTCCTCTTTTTGCCTTCCCCAATATTATGTACATAATACCGTGAGCATAATATTTTTTTTAAATGCGTATCCAATCATAGTTATCTCCTGCTTACAATCCTTCAATGCGTTTCCACTGTTCTTAGAATAAAAAGCAAAATCCTCAACATGACATAAGATGTCCTAAATGATCCAGCTCCTCACCTCATGCTGCCTTTCTTCCCTTCTTCTTGAGCCTCTAACCATGCTTGTCGTTCTTTCTTAAAGAAGTCACTTTCTTTACTGTCTCAGGGCCTTTGCACATGTTGTTCACAAGCTTCTTTCCCTAGTTAATTCTATGTGTGTTTATATCCATTTAAACTTCATTTACTCCAGGAAAACTTAATACTCCCCCTGCCCCACCTCAGATAATAAAGAGTCCCTTTTTTTATATGATTTATTTACTGCATGTGTTTTTTTTTTTCTTTTAGCACTCACCTAAGTTAAAGATTATGTATTGGTGTGATTATTTTGACTATCCTTCAGTCCCTCTTCATGAGGGTGTGGACCTTGTCTATTGAACATGTTCTTATTTCCCTGGACCTGAAATTGTTTGGAAGGCACTGAATAATTGTTTGTTAAGGCACTGTGCTATAGCTCCACTTTAAATATTCTGAAAAAATTGAAATTAAAAATTTTTAAATTATCTGTTCAAGGTCATCCAGCCATCAAATGCTAGGATGTTAAATTGGTAGCAGTGTTAAAAAAAAAAAAAAAAAAGGTTTAAAAGAAGGAGAACTGAAATGGAAATGCAATCAGATTAGAGATGTAGAGTCGGCAGAGGGCTTCGTACCCTTCTTTCGTCCCACTGCAGACATTTTTAGTCACTCCTAACACTCTTTCCCACTAAGCACAGATTGGTCCTTCTCAACACAACTAACTCTCCAACAACTAGTTGAAACCCATTTGCCAATTCTAGCAAATATTTGAACAAGAAGATTTTTTGAATGGTGAACAATGATGAATAAATATTATACTTATTATACTATCTCTGTGGCAGTGGTACCAGAAAGTATTGGCTTAGCTTTTTTTCAGATGTGTTTTGGATTCCTCAGTTTTTCTTAAAGCCCCTCAAATGCATATTATCTAGTACACCCATATGAATATATAACCAAACTTGGATAAGTAATTGAATAAATGAATTTAACAGTGAATGAATGAATGAATGAATATAATTGAGTCACATGGGAATAATAGCAGTTTCACTCTTAATTTTGACATGAAACCTAAAATGCCAGGTAGTATAAGCATCTCTGTCCTCTGGTTTATTCTATAGTCAGTTGAGGGTCTGACCACACTTGGAAGGCCACATAAAATAGGACAGGGAACACAGAACATTTCAGCTTCCCCTTGCTTAGTTGGAGTTGTCTTCCAGAATCCTGTTCCAGGTCAGATTCCCCGAGTGTTTTTAATGTCCCAGTGTAACACTGAACATGAGGGAAATTAAATATGATGCATGTTACCTTCCTGGTCTTCCTGGACTGCCTAGGCCACTCTGACTCTAGCCATTGGACTCTATCCCTATCCTATTAGGATTTGCCTCCTCCCATCAAACAGAAACACTTCTGATCCACAGCTGAGCTTCTGCAATCTTTTTGACAGGTTATCCACTACTCGAGTTTACTCTGCCCCAGGTAGATCAAGAAGAATTGATATGAATTTTTTGATTGGGTGCCTGTCTTTTTTTCTCTCCATTCTTTACCTTTTGGCAGCTGAAGGGGATCCATCATGATAATTTCCCATTATTACGTTTGAAGTGTTTTGAATGTGAAATGCCTTTTCACTTAGAAAGAATTGATGCCTATAACTTGTAATGTGTTAGCAGTTTGGTAGAGTGCTTGACAGCCCAAACTGCATTACAGGTAGCTAATCCCCATGGCTGAGCTCCATTAAAGAAGAGATCGTATCTGTTAATACAGCCATAGAGTGTGGGTCATTGTGCTGAAAGGCAGTCTAGCTGCTGGGAGAAAGATTATTATGTGACTTCATTCTATTTTAAACTTGGAGAATGTATGGTAGATATACTAGTCATGACTGATTAAAGATACCAGAGGGGATTTTATGACTCTCCTGGTATGTACCAGGTTTATAATTCCCACCAGGAAGAAAAATGCTCCCAACAGCTTAAACGAGACCAATAGCAAATATCAAGCTATGGACAGCTACCCAGCTCCTGTACATTCTTCACTTTGACTTCCCCCATATTTCATACAGTTCTTCAGAAGAGATGAGAGCCTGATGCCCTCTGATTCTTAATGCTTATTGATATTGACCCCTAAGAAAAAAAGATTTTCTGGTCCAATATCGTGGCCCTGGTCTGATGTGGGTTATTAACATTTTTTTCTGAAAACCTAGAAAAGGTAAGTACATTTCAGTTTATGTACCATCTTTAATCAATAGATAGGGAGACTCTTGTGGTTCTTTATTGAGGTCTAAAAAGTGTGGTAATGTGTCTGTACTATGATTGATTAAAAATGACCACCTTCAGTAACAGATGAGAGAGAGGATGCCAGTGTAGCACATATTTGTCATCCCTTGTATAGACGAACTCATGCATAGCTTGGTGAACTTTGGAGTAATTAAAAATATAGTCAGGTTTATGGCTCTTGCTGATTCATATAATCTATAGGAAAGTGCTATAGACTGAATGTCTGTGTGCCCTTCAGATTCATGCTTTGAAGCCTAATCCCCAACGTGATGGTATTTGGAGGTAGAATCTTTGGGAGGTGATTAAGTCATGAGGGTGGAGCCTTCGTGAATGGGATTAGTGCCCTTATCAAAGACAGCCCAGAGAGCTCTCTTGCCCCCTTCTACCATGTGAGGACACAGAGAGATGTCCATGAGCCAGGAAGCAGGCCCTCACTAGCCACCAAATCTACCAGTGCCTTGATCTTGAACTTCCCAACTCCAGAACTGTGAAAAATAAATTTTTGTAATTTAAGCCACCAGATCTATGGTATCTTTGTTATAGCAGCCCAAACAGACAAATACAGAAGGCCAATTAGAATATCTGAAGTCTGGATTATGAGATAGCTCCCATTTTATTATGTTAAATGTAGTGTTTAGTAAGCAAAGCATGATTAATGAAACTCCAAAAAATAGCCCATTGAGCAGTCAAGATTTCATTGAACAGGCATTTGTGTATTAATCCCAAAATTCCGTAAGAGGGAAGAGAAGTGCTGACAAGATGCCTAGCCTTAAAGAATACACACATCATGGCAAGACACGAAATGCAGATGTATGGAATAGTTCAATAACCAGCCAAATGGCTTTCCAGTACCAGAATGTGAGTAATCTATGGTTTCATAAATTGACCCACACAAAATGGCTTCAAAGTCAACTCAGAGTTCCTTTGGGGGAAAGGATGCTTCTCAAGGTCTACAAAGTACTTATTTCTTGTAAACCAAAGATTGTGCCTTAGAATTTATCTAGCTCATGTCCTGATATATAGGGAAACTGGTCAGTGGAGATTATTATATTTATCAGAGGTCCTCAGTTTTGACAGCAGATCAGGTATCTGAATTCCCAGTCTAGTGTTGGTATGGGAAAATTCTAATAATTTTATTAAACAATTTTTAAAACCAAAAAAACCAATTTTAGGGTCATTCAGTTACTTAGTAATCTCAGTTATTTAGTACTTTATCATTTCAGATAGCCTTGTGTAGTAGATAAGAGCAAAGGATTGGGATTAACATAAATTTGGCACTTCCACTTAGTAGCCAAGTAACATTGGAGTCATGCTCTGTTTTCCCATCTGTAAAATAGAGAAAATATTACCTTACCTACTAGATAAGGTAATAGTGAAGTTTAAATGGGAAATTTATATGAAACCAATGTACAGGACACATACTAAATATTTTCACATCTCCATATCAGAACACCTTGTCAATCACAGAAAAGGTGTGAAATGTCATTGGTTCATTTTTCTTCTCCTGTGTGTAGTTTCAGCTGCTGAAATGATTGAAACTGCAATTAAGATACAAATTGGAAGTGATTGTAATGTACCTTTGTGTCCATTTAGTCTAAAGGGCAGGCTAATACAGAAAAAAAATCATTCATTTTGCATTCATTATTAATTAGCAAGTATTGAGTGAGCATATTTTAAGTAAAATTTAGTTCTATTATCTATAAGTTTTCTCAGAAAACCTTGCCTATAGCTATAGCTCAAGATAATTGTGTTCTTGATCTTAAATGCAAATGACCCAAATGTTTGTTTCTATACCAACTTTAAGCCTTACAATGATAACCAGCTTCTTTAAGGTTATCCATTATATTCAGTGCTTTAGTTTAGTGTGATATGAGAACCCAGTATCTCCTCATCTTCTGGCTAAAATCTCTCTAGTAGGAATATTTGGACTTGTGTCAGAGTTCTTCCCGCTTCTCAGTGGTCTTTCTCTGTCATTGTCTCTCCCTAGCCTCCCTACACAAATACTGACAAACCAATAATTAAGGTCCTCTGTGGGACCCCATTTCTTGCTATAGGGGAAACAATACAAGTGACCAGAACACAAATGAAACCAAACCACCTCATTCTCAAACCATGCAATGAAGATCCAAACATGGACTTCTAAGACCAGTGTTTCACATGCTCAAAATTATAGTCATTGCTTTGTAATCCCCACAAAGACCCCTCCAATTTGAAAGGAAACAAACACAAGTACTTGGATGTGGTAGATAAATATTAAGACTGCAATTATTACACTCATAGGTCTTCTATGTTTTGGTTTTCTACTTTGATTATTTTTTTCTGTATTTCACAAATGCATAAAAATAGAACTATGACTTTTATTTCATTGTTTAAGCTCCTGATCAAATGTATTTTTAACATTTCTGGAATATTTCCAACAGTTAGACATTTATTCCCTTTTAGAACCTGTTGCAATATGCCTTTCCCCTGTGCTTACCTTTTTGCTCTAGACTCATATTTGTCACTGTTAGGTCATGTCTTCCTTTTGTAACTTCTGTATCCAGGTTCTAGAAACTTGCTCTGAACCCTGCTCTGAACTCGCTCTGAAACTTTCCTGCAGACAGATAGCCTGATGTCAAATATTTGCCTCCATATCTGGATCTCTTAGGAAGCCTTCTGGAGTCTCCAAGGTTACGCTCCATCTGTTTTCCTGCCTGAATATTCTCCTAGGTCTTGATGTTAACATGTTTTCTAGATTGTCCTCCTGTCTCCCGTCACTGTCCAAGCTGGAGATTATTTTTGTTTGTCATCCTGGACTTCCTTTCATCATCTGTGCCTGAATCACCAATTCTGGGGCATCCCAACTTTGGGGGTCAGACCCCCAGACAGTTTCAGTTAGTCATTGTCATTACATATGAGAAGTAAAAAAAAAAAAAAAAAGTCCCTTTTTACTCTTTTCCCATTAATCACAATAAGGCTTAATTTTCACTTAAAAAAAAAAAAGAAGTGAACGCCCACACCCCACATACTAGAAGTTAGCTGATCCTAACCTTAATAACTAAAATGTATTGAGTACTTATCTTATGACAAACACTGTACTAAGTGCATTATGACCCTTATATCTTTTGATAATCAGAATAACCTTATGAAGTAAGTATTTTTTTTACCACCATTTTTTTTTTTTTTTTAAACATTTTATGGGTGACTTTTTTCTTTTGTCGTGGGACTATTTTACCAGGTTAAGTTGAAAATGGAAACTTTTATTCCTATATCTAACACCTGGAAAAACACATTCTTCAAGTAGGTAGATTTTTTTTTTTTTTTTTAATTTATTTATGGCTGTGTTTTGGTCTTCGCCTCTGTGCAAGGGCTTTCCCCAATTGCGGCAAGCGGGGGCCACTCTTCATCGCGGTGCGCGGGGCTCTCATCATTGCGGCCTCTCTTGTTGCGGAGCACAGGCTCCAGACGCGCAGGCTCAGTAATTGTGGCTCACGGGCCTAGTTGCTCCGCGGCATGCGGGATCCTCCCAGACCAGGGCTCGAACCCGTGTCCCCTGCATTAGCAGGCAGACTCTCAACCACTGCGCCACCAGGGAAGCCCCACCATTTTTGAGATAAAAATGAAACAAACAAATAAAACCTGAGTCTTAGATCAGCTGCTCAAATACATTCTATGACTAAGCAGAAGAAGCAGAACTGGAGTCCAGGTCTATTGACGTTACATTACAGCCCGGTTGCCTTTCCACCAAACATCCCCGCCTCTTGACCAATTTAGGTGGAATATGTATTTAAATATGTATTTATTGACTCATTGAGTCAATGAGTCACAATGGTTTGTAGAGCAGGAGAACAAAAAAAGGAGGGAGGAAAAAGATCTCTTGTCCCCTGCAGGCAACAACTAGGCAACAACGCTGATATAATGATGTTAATTCATTAGGACTTTTTCATTGCTAGAAGTTGCCAGACTTCAGAAATTCTTTAAAAAATAAACTTAGAACTTTACATGACATCCTTCCTTTCGTGCATGTGACAACTAACAGATGTGCGCATCTGGCATCTAATATTCTGTCTCACATGGCTGCTTAGATCTGGAGACTTAGCAGCAGTCGTGGAAGGGAAAGTCGTGAGGATGCTCCTGTGGGGAAGCTCCATGATTTCTTGGTCCGTTCTGCCCCTGTTCTGTTTCCTCAGCTCCTCTCACGTCTTTGGCTTTGCCGGGCCCTTGCTCTCAGGAGCTCCCTCACCGTACAGTTTGCCAACTTGCAATTTCACACCACATTTGTCACCATAGCAACAAAAAAACCCTACAAAGTGGAAAATTTGTTGAATCAGCCACCAGATTTGTGTCTTGCTGGTGTCGAGTCAAACACATGGCTGCATCTTGGGTAACCTGTGCAATGGACTGGTATGTTTCCAGAGGGTGTTAGAGCCTGAACTTCAATTTCCAGCTGTTGCAATCTCTCCTTCACTGACCTTGTTTGCTTCTGACTCCGGCTTGGTAGTTGGCCAAGAAGACTTTTTCCCCATCCACACTTCAAGTCCTGCTTTCAGTGAGTCTTCCTCTGGTGTACAAAATGAACCCAGACTGAATTAATCAATGTTTAAGAAGTAGTGTTTATCATGGTCTTTGGTGTTGGTTGAACAGCATGGAAATAATTGCATCTACATCTGAATACTATAACTTAAGAGAGATATACATGTTAATTATAGTCAGGGAGATCCTGAAAATGGGTGTCAAGAACCAACTAGGTAGTCTGTGCTTAAAGTCAAAGTTTAGTGTAAAGCTAAAGTGAAGCATGGTGGTGACCACAGTCTGAGAGAGAAGCCCAGTCAGACAGATGATTGTTCAAAATGTCAGACTCAGGTAGGGAGACCAGGTGCTCATGTCGGCACAGTGTGGCGAACTCAAAGAACAGAGAGAGCAGGCACCTGTAGCTCAGTAAGGATCTCCTTCGCTACGGCCTAGGGAACTCTCATTTCTTCACGCCAGCTTTGGGCCAGAGACTAGGAGGGCAATAGAAAGTAAAGGCTTTTCTCTGCAGGCATCCTTTCCATCCACAGAACTAGATGACTCTCTGCTCCCAGATTCTGCAACAGTTTTCTGTCTTGCTCTACCTCTAAATTGCCTTTTCTCCATTTAGCTAAATATGCAAATCCTATCATCCTTCAAAAAACCAGCTAATGGGACATCTGCTCCTCGGACTCTTTCTTTTACACCACTCCCAAAATTAAATAGGACTGTCCACCCCTTCTGAACAGTTATAATTGTCGATCCCTGTTTCTCCTGATACATTGCTTGCTTTATTCTTTGTATTCAAATTGGTACTCCAGTTGGTGTGTGTGTGGGTACACAAACTTACAAACTGTGTGAGGGTAGGGATGATATCCAGTTCACTCTAACTCCCACAACTAGAGCAGTTCTAGTTGATATTATTTCTATATTCACAGATGAGAACACACAGGTTTATGCTAATGGTTAGAGTGTACTCTATCTGGTGCAAATTATCGGTGAGCAGGATGTGTGTCTAATTTGCCTTTCTCTGGTGCCTAGTACAATGCTTGGAACATAGTAGGTTCTTTGCAGATCTTTGTTCAACAAAGATCTCTCCAATTAATGAACTATAGAGATTTTCCAGTACATCTGAAGAGGCCAGACAAGTTTTCTGCTTATGTAGATCAATGCAAGTAAGTATGCAAATATTACTAAAATGATTCAGGGAAGATGGACCACCACTAACAGAAATGACTCACAAATGTCTCCATTACCACTGTTTCCCAGAATCCCTCAGCCTGCACATGCCCAGTTGAAGCTCCATGGCTCTTCCCAGGAACAAAGATGATGGAATGATGTGCTACCTCTGGGGCTCTCTAAGACCCTCTTTCGAACTCCCCAAAGTGAGCATGACAGGAGGGACCTGTGCAGCCCCTGAATGAGAACTGTACAGCCAAGCACTGTTGACACTACTTCATTATGAAGATGCATGGGTTGGCTGCTAGCTAATGAATGCCAGTGCTCGGAAGGATAAACTCGGCTTCTCCCTGATACAATTTAACGTCGTATTTCCCTAATTTGAGCCTGATTTAGTCGCTGGGGTATTTGGACGCCTCTTCTATGGTGCCGATAGTTAATTAAACAGATGTTGCAGAGGGAATCATTAATTTTAGTGCTGCAGATGGGAGTGAAATGACTTTGTGAAGCTAATGTTTCAGCAAAACAATGGGCTTCTGTCATCAGATGGTATAAACTGAGTAAATTAAGAGAACAAGTAGAATAGGGTAGATCGCTCTGAAGAAATATCAATTATTCATTTTAGGAATTACACTTCTTTTTTGTCTTTGCCTTCCCATAAGGGGAGAAAAGTGGATGTCTGCAGGGAGGGGTAGTGGCAGCAGGAGGAAAGCAGATTGAAAAAGTCTAAAGCTTTAGCTAAGCAAAGATCTTTAACTTTGTCAGGGTTTGTTTTGTATATGGGAATGGATGGTTTAGGGATATGGACTGAGTCAGATGAACCAGGAAAATCTGTGACAAGGTATGTGGTTAGGAGAACACACCCCTGGAAGACAGAGAAATGTTCTTATCTATTGTACTAAGAGTTATTCATTACTTCAGCAAATATTTATTGTTAAGTGGAACTTGGGGACCAGAAACATGGCAGTGAACATAGAAGGGAGTCCCTGCATTTGCAGAGCTCACAGTCATTTAGGAAAAAATGTATAGGTGCAAACTCCTTGTCCTAGAATATTTCCTCACACAAATATATGTCAGTTTATCACACACATATGTGGGGAAGAGAAATAACATTCATTGAGCAACCCCCATGAGCCATGTGTGCTTGTGCTTAATGTTTGTTGTGAGGAAATTTGACAAATTTATGGGGAAACTGAGACCCCAGGAAGTGGAGTGTCTTCCCAAAATCACATGAGTGTTATGAAGAAATTGCACATTAATATTGGTTCAGAAATAAATTTTGCCCTCTAGAAGCTTACATTCAATGAGAAAAGATACATTATGCAAGTAGATCTATCCATTATACAAGATTTAAAGTGACTCGCTATATAAATAAAATCCAGTGGAAATTCAAGGAGGAAGACACAGATACCCACAAGGCCAGTCACAGAGGAGGTGGCATTTAAGGTAACCCTCGAAGAATGGGTTTCACTTCAACATGCCAAGATGGAAAGAGGGCTTATGGAGGACACGGATTTCATCAAGACATTTCATGATCAGGATAATTTCTTCTCATATGACACTGTGAAATTTGTGTTTATCAGTCTATTCTGCTCTGGTAGTCAGAAAAATGGCCGTACAGATATGTCCCTGTCCTCATCTCCAGAATGTGTGACTATGTTACGGCAAAGGGAAATTTTGATTACAGTTGCAATTAAGGTTGCTAATCAGTTGACCCTAAGGTAAAAAGATTATCCTGGATTATTCCAATGGGCTCAATGTAATCACAAGGATCCTTAAATGGGGGATGAGGGAGTCAGAAGGATCACAACCAGAGAGATGGCAGCATGGAAAGGCTTGACTGGCCATTGCTGGCTCTGAAGGTGGAAGAGTGTCACGGGCCAGAGAATGTGGGCATCCTCTAGAAGCCAGAAAGCAATAATATGGGTTCTCCCTCAGAGACTCCAGAAAGGAATGCAGCCCTGCCAACACTTTGAACTTAGCCCAGTGAAACTCATTTCAGATTTCTGACCTCCAGAAGTATGAGGTAATAAAACATGTTGTCTTCAGCCACTAAGTTTGTGGTAATTTATTACAGCAGCAATAGGAAACTAATACATTGACAGAAGAGGCTTATTTCTTCTTTGGTTTGAGTAATTTCTATCAGATAAAACCCAGATGCTTGTCTTTTCTGATTCAACTTTTTTTTTTTCTTAATGAAAATGTATATTGCATTAATTTTTTTTTGTATCCTGATTAATCATTCATTCCATGACTATTTCCTTAGATTTCCTGAGATAATATAGTACATAGAATAGATGGATTCCCTTACCTCCTGAAAAGGGTAGAGGTTAGATTTGAAACAAGGTGGATGGGCCTGTCATTTGCTGTGCCAGGGAACGCAGGAGCAAAACCAGGTATGGGACAGAAGAGTATTAGTTTAATTTTATCTACGTTGCATATAAGGTTCTAAGGTGCAGGTTTGCAAGTCAAAAGTGAGAAATGGGCTAGGAATACAAATCATTGTACTTATTCAGCTTCCATCCCAATTCCATTTTTAGTGCAGGTTGGGCCAACAAAATGGTGCCATCCCTGGCACCTGAGGACCCCCTCTATGGGGTTGGCTCAGTCTCCATCTCTCGGTGTCTCACACATGATTCCTGGTTCCCCGAGCCTCACTGGCCAGGATGGGCATTATGGGGAAGCAATGATGGAAAGAGCCCAATGGTGTATAAAATGATTACTTTGCTCCATCTCAGCCTGGTGCTGAGCACATGTGCTGTGCAGGACCCATTCATGTGACATGACTCCAAGTGGGCTGATTAAACGGTATGCTCATTGATCTCCAGGGACTCTGTTCTGTTATGGCACTGACTTAGCTGGGTAAACAGGTTTTATTGCTGCTTAGTGTCTCGTGATGGGCCCACCTTATTATTCTTAATCCACTCTCTGTAATAATTGGTTTCAAGAGTATACCCCAACCCCAACCTAGATTATGTTTTCTTTCTGTCTCTGATAGGCACACAATCACCACTTGATGGCAAATTTAACCAAAAAACACCCAATATTCCATAATGGCTTAAGAGTTGAACCCTGTGTCTATCTTAAATTCTCAAGCTTTCATCTTAAAACTATTTGGTCAAACTGGACCAATTTAGAAAATCAGTCATAGACATGTACATAGATATGGGATATATTTTTAGAGTCTATACAGTACTGGGAATCAAAAATTTTAAGAATTCAAGCCTTGAAAAATGAAAATTGAGGCTGGTACACTATTACAATCATTGCTAGCTATTTTTGTTTGTGTGTGTGTTTGTTTTTATATGGTAATTGTAGGATTAATTCACAGACAAGCTGCTACACATAAACTCAAATTGAAAAGAGCGCTTTGAGGAGACGAATCACATACAGCAAAACATGGTAAAGTCCTTTAATTAACCAGAGCAACAGTGCAAAAAAATTATTGAGAATGACCTCCAGGGTATCTTCTATTCCCTGAGGCAACTTCTAAATTATCAAAATTTATTTTCTTACCATAACTGCTAAACTGTGTTTTCATCATTACTTCTTCCATTGTTACTATTAGTCAAATAATCTTGGAAATATGAGATACCGTTAAATCCTATAATTTTCCTCTTGGGGTTACTGAGACCCTAAAAGGGCAGGGGATTTGCCCAGCTCTTGTCTTGCAGCAACATGGTAGACTAGATGCCCTGAGGGACACTCCTCTTTAAGAGAAAGAAAACAAAAAAAAGCTAGGTTATAAAAAGGACAAAATTTGGATGCAGTGTTAGTTTTTTTTTAAGGTAGGGAATATTTCCACAAACATCCTGCTCCCAGAACATATACAGCTCTAAGCTGGTGGAAGCTGGGGAAAATGGGCCAATGAGAGAAGTAGCAAGTACTTGAAGGTAGGTATCTAGAGAAATCCTGTATTAGAATTACTGAATCTTGGACCAGCAGAGTGGTGGAAAGCTGGCTCTGTGGCTTCACATCAGCCATGACTCTCAGTGGAAGAGCAAATGTCCCCAATCTGGGGCATACATAGGGTTGAGGAGAGGCAGATTCATACCTCCATCTGAAAGTCGTTTCAACACAAACACAACCAATAGCCGAATACTATGGCAGTAGAGACAGGCTGTTCATGACACCCATTGCTGAGGGTCTTTTAGAGCCCTTTTGTGACAAGACACCAAGCACAAGTGAGGACATTTCTAGGTTGGGATGCACTTTTGCCCAAGGGAACGTTAAGTCTTATGTGAGAGAAGCTCTTTCTCTCTGTACAAGAAGGTCTTTCTCTCTGTCTTTCTCTCATGTGAAGAAGAGGATACACTAATGATTATTATTTCTAATAATTGTAGCAATCTGTCTTGTTATAGTGCTTAGCTTCTGGAAGTTTCTGACATATGCTAATGAGGACAAGATTGCAGGTTTGATGGACAGAAGAGCGAGTTCATTTTAGTCCTGCCACCAATACTGTCAGTGAGTATTACTGATTAGGAGGGCCACAGATATTAGAAGTGTGGCAGCCTCTGGTTAACCCATCACTCTTATAATAATGCTCCACAGTATAGGAGTTAGCAAGAAAGGGTTCGGCATCAAAACAGATGGTCCATTTGCTCTAAACTTGATGAGTCATTGTCCCAGTTGCTGGTCTCTAAATTCCACGAGGACACAGATTAAGTTGGTCTCATTCATTACTATATCCTGCATGCTTAGCTGAGGTCTTGGCACATAGAAGGTAATCCTTTACTTTTGGATGAATGAGTTATTTTAATCAATTTACAAAATATTTAATGTAATACCCTGGAGGGAGTCCTGGCACTGGAGCCACAAGGTCCAGGCTATGTTAGCAGACTTCCCCATAAATGTTGTGGCCTGTGGAAGGTATTTAACCTTTTAGGACCGCACCACCTTTCCCATTCGTAAAATGGAACTTGGATACATATTTCACCAGATTGCTTTATGAGTTTAGGAACTGTAAAGTTTTCCACAGATATTAGGTACTATTATAAATTTAGCACTTATGCAGCACTGAGTGAAGAAATATAAATGAGGAAATAAATAAATTAAAAACTGATAATTATTGAGTAGCCCCGAATCATACACTAGACACTTTTATATATGCTTTACTATTTAAACAATAGCATTTTAAAATAAGTGTTAGTGTCTCTTAATTATCAGGAGGACAACAAAAGTCTCAGGTACAGATTGCATTTACCTGGTTTTAAATGGCTACAATGATTTCCGTCTCTCCACCATGTCTCACTGCCTCCTGGCACAAGTGAAAGGGCAGAGAACAACAACATGTCAGAGTGTACTTAATTGCTTAATTACATAGTACCACATATAATGCTGCAGTTTGGAAAAGAGGAAGAAGAGGGATGCCAGGAAATGCCTAACAGACAGAGTAGGATTTTAATGAAGCTTTGAAAGATGGGTGGAATTTTTTCCTCTGATTTAAAAGGGAAAGCATAAACCTTTAGCATACATGAAGCCATCAGCACCCACAAAGGAACAGAGGCCAACATAAGTACTGGGATAAATTCCACTTGCAGACTTGGGTAAAGCCAGTATATGAGAGTAAGGGAAATAGAATTGAATTGCTTTGCTTCACCCAGATTATACCCAAAAATATTGAGCCCTTTGTGCACCAAGTGTGATTACTTATCTGGTTCCCTGATCTTGATCCTGAACATACAGGTGCTAGGAATGAGGGGCAAAACTTGTCCTTGAAGAAGCTGGTTGTAGCACAGCCCACCACAAACTTCCTCATCACCACGAACCAAAACAAATCTTGGAAATATTGTTAGGAGTGATGAAAGAGATGCTGGAATTCCAACAGTCTGAGCCATTTTTATATGGATATTAAATAAAAATATTTCCACAGAATCCCAGAGAATTTGGGATATTCAGGAAATAGAGAGTTACACTTTACTCAGTTTCTAGTTGCAGCTGTTTATGTACTTGAATTCATGGGCATTGCTATTACTATAGTAGTTGATTGTCTGAATCTTCTTTTTATCCCTTAAATGAAACTTGCATTTTAGTAACTGTCAATTCTGCTTGTATGTCAGAATTACTTAGGGATACTTTTAGAAAACTATATAGACCAGGGTCCCACCCCCTGAGATTGTGATTTAATAGATTTAGGGAGTCATGGAATCTAGAGTTTGAAAATTCTCCCCTGAGATTCTAACGCAAGACCAAAGTTCACTTCCAATGGCATAGATGATACAAACACCTGATCCAGGTGACCTGTGAATTAATAGCATTTTTTAGGATTGGGAGGGCTCCTCCATCTCCCATCCATGAGTCCTATCTCTGGCTGCACTCAGAGTTACATAAGGTTTTTGTTTTTGTTTTTGTTTTCGAAAATAGATTCTTAGGTTTCATGCTCATTTTGATATAGGAACATGGATTCTGTATTTTTAGTAAACTTATTTTTTCATAATTTTAGATCTACAAAAAAGTTGTGTAGCTAGTTTAGGGAGTACCCCTATACCCTTCACCTCAGTTTCTCCTAATCTTAACATCTTATATAACCATGGTACAGTTCACAAAACTAAGAAGTGAAGACTGGTATATTGCTATTAACTAAACTGTAGACTTTATTCAGATTTCACCGGTTTTTCCATTAATGTTCTTTTTCTGTTCCAGGATTCAAGCCAGGATATGATCATTCATTTAGTGGAGTCTATATTTTAAAGACAATTTTAAAGGTGATTTTGATATAGTCAATCCTCATACCAATGTTTGTAACTTCCAACCTTAATCAAGCTGCTCAGTTTTGAGATAACTGAGCACATTCAGAAAGGACTCAGTGTTGCCTCAGTTAACCCAGCTACCTGACAAAAAACAGCGAGGCTTATGAACTCCTGGTTATCCCATTATCCCACACGATCATGACTAGGCTCCAGGGGATTTCAAGGAAGCCAGTGAAACCTTGTGGAAATAAGAGCAGTTACAACACTCGGTAGGAGTGAAGAGGCTCAAGGACCTATTAGAGCTTGAGGCGCCCTCATCTCATTGGTAATGAATTTGAGGAAAACTGCTTACCCTAGTTGTTTTCTTTTTTTAATAGTGTATGAATTAATAATCTAAGATTATATCTGTGATCAAAGACTTAACCACACAAACACAAGACATGCTCTGTACTCAACATTGGCAAAATCTATTTTCCGTTGATTTATAGAAATAATCAATGGTATATAGACTTCTGCAGGAGCAGAAAGTGTCAATACCTGAAAAGTAATTATAAAGATAGAAATCCTAATTTCGGATAAATTTCTCAGAAGGGAATTTTCTTTTCTCTGTAAAGAGCACTTTATTTCAAAGAGCTATGCAAATACTGTATGGAGTTGGAAAATTTAAACACACACACAAACATGCACATGTGCACACATACACTTAAGAGCATGTAGCCTCTCAACCCTGAATAAAAGACTGTTTGAGGTGAAGTCCTCATGCTCTCTGCTTATGATGCTTTGGTTCACCTCCTGACATTGCTTGGCTAGATTTCATACTTGAATTAATGTCTTTAGAGCTCAGCTGGTCTAAACCATTGCACCTTGATGAAAATTTATTTAATTGTCTTTTTTTCAAGGTATTGAGCTTCTAATATTCACTTGCTCAGCATTGCAATCAATGTTTCAAGCTATTACTATTTTTAGGTACTAAATTCTGACCATTGTCAAACAAGGGTAATATAGCAAGGTAAAGAAGAAAGGGAGAACATTCTCAGAGGAAAATATATGTAACCACATCACCTAAATTTTATTTAACCAGGGTTTTATAGTTTGCAAAACGTCATCTCCTTATTTGAGTTTTACAACAAACCTGAGAGATTCTGTGGTACTTCCATTCTACCCATGCATCTCCTTATGGTTCCAGGAATTATATAGTTCTTTGGAGTAGTAAAATTAACAACCAAGAAAGGTTCATCCACTGCATTTACAGAAGTTCACTGACTGCTTACTATGTGCCAGTCATTGTACTGAGTTCTTTTAATAAAGAGACATTTCTTAACCTTTTGGAAACCCTTGACAAACATATATAACATCCCCCCAAATCTAGAGAATTTCTTAAAGGCTCTTACCATGAAATAAGAGAAGTCCATTGGGGTGCTGGATCACACACTGAAAGTCACCTCGTTTGGCTTCTCAATTGACTTTTTACTCATGCAAACAAGAGGGTATCTTGTTATAGGATTCAGGGCGGGAATAATACATGAGCCCAGATATTCTCTTTGAACAGAACGGTTAGTGGATATTAAGCCAGGGCCAGATTTAAGATTAGCTAGAAGACAGGGTTGTCAATATGCTATGATTTGTTGTGCTTGAAACATCTCCACTAATCCATGCCCTGCTAAACTATTTTTCACCTTGACGTTGAAAAAGTGTCTAATATCCTTGTATTAATCACGAGGTAGTTAAAGCGTTTAGGGATAGATGGTAGATTAAAGATCATCTAACTCAGCTCATTGATTTTACAGATGGGGAAATTGAGACCCAGAGAAAGGAAATGGGTTATCCAAGATTATGAACTATTTGGTTGTGAGCTCAAACTATAACATAGCTCTCCTAACTCTATGTCCATTATCAGTTTCTCTTTATACTCCCCAACTTTATGCTATTGCTACTGTATAGCTGTTTCACACTAATAATGAAAAATGACCTTATCAATTTTTTAGGTTTGTAGTCGTGTAGTTCACCACAGAATCTATATTTTAATAAGTTATCCCAGGTGATTGTAATGCACCTGCCCTGATACAGGTCCACAACCAACAGTGGGAAATTCCAACTCCAGTCTCCCTTATCAGAGACCTGGTATTATGACCCTCTTAGGAATTTATTTTTGCATTTATAAATGTTTCACTGTATATTTACCATAATGTAATTATGATTACTCTAGCATATTGTTATTAGGACTCAAGACAGCTTGGAGCGTTTGTGTTAGAAGCCCAACTCTCCCTAAAAAGACCAGAACTAGAAAAGGCAAATGGCAACCCAAGAAACACAAGATCATGAAAATTAAATCAAGAAAACATCCTGTAAATATTTTAGTTCAATCCTTTCTTTGACATGTGTCTCAAAGGAAATAAGAGACTTGTTTGATCACATAATGATGTTGTCAGATGTTGTATTTGTCTGCTAGAGCTTCCATAACAAAATACCACAGATTGGGTGGCTGAAACAACAGACATTTATTTCCTCACAGTTCTGGAGACTTGAAGCCAGTGGTCAAGGTGCTGGTAAATTCCATTCCCGGCAAGAGCTCTCTTTCTGACTTGTAAACAGCTGCGTTCTCGCTGTGTCCTCACATGCCTTTCCTCAAGTAGGTGCATAGAGAGAGAGGGCGTGCGAGCGAGCTTTGGTGTCTCTTCTAATAAGGACATTAATCCTATTGGATCAGGACTCCATCTTTATGACCTCATTTAACCTTAGTTACCTCCTTAGAGGCCCCATCTCCAAATACAGGTCCTCTGAGGGTTATGGTTTCAACATAGGAACTTTAGGGGGACACAAACATTCAGTCCATTACAAATGCAAGTACCAGTTTTCTTATTGGTGTTTAAAAAGATACAGCATCTAGGAAGTGGGAAACGTGCACTGCAGGTGCTCCTTCATGATCATGCATCACAGTATATTTCACATTGGTGTCTTCATTGAGTGTGGGCTTGGAGTATTTTCTAGGTTAAACCTACAAGTAAAGATTCTTACATTCTAAGAATATGGGTGTATGATAGAAAGGAGAGAAGATGGTGAGGAAGAGGAGGATACATATCGCTTATACCAATGTTCACAAGCCTATTGTTAGCACCTCCTCGTGACTCTGTTCGGATAATGTCACATCAATGACATAAAATCAGCTATAGTGGGAGTATTTACAACATGCAAATTGGTAAATGTGAGAAATCAGGGCCCACTCCACTCTACCCCCCATGCCAAAGAGCCAGTTATGAATTATTTACCAACACACTGTTTAACAGATTTGGTCAGTGATTTGGGTGTGTGTATGGGGGTGAGTAATAGCTTATGGTGGGGTCTTTGATCAAAGGATAGACATTCTGATCTATAGTGTGGGTATTTGGGGGTACAGCATAAAACAAATATCATGGTGCTGATGGGTCATGGGAAAAACACTCACTCTTGATGATTCTAAATTCTCCCATCTGTAAAATGGGATGTTATCTACACTTCAGATTAGAATATGACATTAGAAATGACTGTATGTTTGTATAAATTTCTAAGAAAATATTGCATAATGATTAGAAAAAAAGATTCAGAATCTGACAACATTTATAATGGGGTCAGGCCCAGTGATTTAATAACAATGTGACCTTAGATGAGTCTTTTAATTAGTCTTAACTCCATGTTTCTATTTATAAAATAGGGTTAGTATATCACTTTCTCATAGAATTACTGTGAAGGATAATTAGATCATGATGTAATGTGCTTAGCGCACTTCCTAGCATCTAAGTAGTCAATTCATATCACGACTTCTACTACTATTACTACTTCTGTTACTACCAATACTTCTATTACTATCACTTCTAAAACTACTACTGCTATTACTACTAATGAACTTCCTCACTTTACCAAGTGCAAGGCAGGAGTTGGGAGTCCTGAGAGGAGGGAGATTACAGCTATTTCTGGCTCTGAGCAGTTGATATTCTTTTTACTGCAGAGCAACCGAATTGATGTTCTCTGCCACTAGGTTGGCACCTTTCCTATGCCAACAAGTTTGGAGTTACAAAATCCAAACTTACAAGAGCTTATATCTGAGCAGAGAATTAATAGCAATTAAACAGGTTTCATTGTGAGCACCTCAGTGGAAATCAGTCTCTCCAGTTCATTTCTTCTGACAGCTGGCTATGGTTGGGAGACTAAATGAGAATTTCCAGGGAAGGAGACAAGGATGATTTTGGAATTCAGAGCAGTATTTTCAGATGGCAAAATATGAAACTGGGCATTTTTAAACCGTGTTGGGAAGGTTAGGTGGAAGATTCCTGCTGGCAAAAACCTATGCCTGTCACATTTTAAACAAGAAGTGGATAGATCTTTAGGGATATATTTAGATATGGAAGAAGAAGTCTACATAGGTCAAGAACTAAGGCTTTGGAGGCCCTTTCCACATAATTTAGCCTAAGATAAGGTATGGTTTCCTCATTTGTAATATTGGGATATTCAGGTGCTCTCCTCGAAAGGCTCTTGGAAGAATTAAATTATGCAGTCTATGGAAACCAGAGATCATAGTGCCTGAAACATAGTATAAGCTCAATAAGTTGAATTTACTGAGTTTATATTTACCCACATTATCAATTTCTCTTTCTCCTCTTCTGTTTTCTTCCTTTCCCCCTCCTCAAACTCCTTTTTTTTTTTTTTTTACCATAGTTGTCATCATGATCACAATCATGATCATCATCATCTCATTCTCTTCATCATCTTCTAATATATGTGGAGTTCTTAGTATGGGCTGGACACTCTTCCTATTTAATATTCATTATACTTCTTTAATGTAGATATTTCATTAACTCTGTTTTACAGATTAATAAATAGAGACACAGAGAAGTGAAGTAACCAACACACATAACCAGTTAGGAGTAAAACGGAGTTGTAAATAGTTATCTTGTCTTCAGAGCTGGTGTGCTCTCAAACATGTATATATTTGTATATTTGCTAATCACTGCCAAAATGTAAATTCCCTTCTTAGAATCATTGCCTTGAAGTGTCTAGTTTCAATTCTGTCATCTGGCTATTTGGGTGGTGAATTGAATTATAATCATCACTAAGGTATTAATAACCTATTAAAAAAAAAAAACACGACTATCTGATAGCCTAAAAATGATACTGACAATGCAAGATCAGGGTTTATTCATTCGCAAATATTTAGAGATTACTTACCATATGCTAGCTACTAATCTTGCTGAGGAGGATAAAGTAGTGAAAGTACAGGCAACACTCAAGTTACTGTGGAACTTACATTCTAGTGGGAGGAAATAAGCAATGAACTAACAAGAAGGTTGGAAAACTTTTTTCTGTAAATGACCAGACAGTAAATATTTTATGCTTTGATAGCCATATGTTCTCTCATGCAACTATTATAGTGAAAAAGCAGTCATAGAGAAAAAATAAATGGCTGGGTTCCAATAAAGCTTTATTTATAAAACCTGGTGGCCAGCCAGATTTGGCTTTCAGGCTATAGTTTGCTGACTCCTGAATTGACACAGAAATGAATACGTAAAGTAAAACAATATTAGTTAGTGGTTAAGTGCTAAGTAAATGATTACTGTAGGTAATGTCACAGATGGTGACTTATGGTGTCTTCTTTAGGTTGTAAGGATTAAGAGGATCTTTTAGAAATGTAAGCTGAAATTTTAATAAAATGAGAGAGGCAACCATGAAAATCAGAAGGAAGAACATACAAGGAGAATGCAAAGTGTCTAGAGGAGAAAGTCCCAGAACCTACTAAGGAAGGAGAGTGAAATAGATAAGGCTGGGAGGGTAAATAGTGGACATATACTAATTTATAGGCTAGGTTAATAAATTGTAATTTTATTATAAATGAATTGAGAAGTCATAGGAAGGTGTTAGACAAAAATTTACATAATTTGTTTAGCATTAAAAAATTACTTCGGAGGATTCTAAGAAGATGGTAGTAGTAGCATAGTCTTTTATTCTCTCTTAATCATCACCTAAAACAAAGAAACTAGATAGGGAAACCAAAAACCACTGGATTATATTTACAACAAAAGTAGATGACAAGATATTTCCAGGAACACAAAACTACAAGCAAATTGCCAGAATCCATAGGACCTGTATAATATGAACATTTGTGTGGCAGAAAACAGAGGCAAACAACAAAGAATCAAAACCCAAAATAGTCAAAAGATATTCATTAGAAGAAATACAGCATGTCAGTTTGAGAACAGCAGTTGAAGGGATTTTGGTCAGAGGAAGACAAGGAGTCTATGGCAAGACTAACAGAGCTTGAGCAGGTAATCAGCATTGAATTATTCACTAGCAATTACATACTTGAGTATATTGACACAGGAAGACCATACAAAGACATATAAAATTACTAGACTTTCAATAAGAAAAATCCTTTGAACATCTAGGCAAAGATATCAAATGACTTATAAGGGAAAAAGAAAAGTCATCTTCAGACTTCCAACAACAATGCTTTATGTCAGAAGAAAATGGAGTATCGTATTTCATATTCGAAGATAGAAAAAGTGAGCTAAGAATTGTTATCCAGCAAAATTGACTCTCACATATAAAGAGTGTGAACTGTTATCAACATGCAAGAATCAAGGAAATACTGTTCTGATGAGCTCTTCTTAAAGAATCTGCTAGAGAATGAACTTCTGAAGACCAAAATAATTGGAAACACATTGATATTACTGGTGTAGAACATAAAACATATACAGTTGACCTTTGAACAACATGGTTTTCAACTGTGTAGGTCCACTTATATGTGGATTTTTTTCATTAGTAAATACTGTAGAATTACACAATCCATGGTTGGTTGAATCCACAGATGCAGAGCTCAAGTAAGGGAGGGCTAACTCTAAGATTTTCAACTGTGCGGAGGGTTGGCCCCCATTACCTGCACTTTATTCAAGAGTCAACTGTAGTTACTTATAGACTTAAAATTATATGAGGTTTAGAACAATGGAATATAGTATTCAATAGCTATATGCTCAGACAATGAGAGCATAAAAATAAAAATTGTTATGCTCACAGACTTAGAGAATGAGCTTATGGTTTCCAGGGGGGAAGGGTGGGAGGGGAGGGATAGATTGGGAGTTTCGAATTGCATGTACACACTGCTATACTTAAAATAGATAACCAACAAAGACCTACTGTAAAAAATAATAAAGAAAAAGAAATTGTTTAAACCTGAAAATAATTTTATATATGTATACTATTAGGTAATAAATTTTATTTGGGAAAACAATTTTTAAAAATTAAAAAATAAATAACTAAAAATTGAGGAGGTGGAGATAATGAGGGAAAAAAATGTGACTTTTTTTACCCTTAGTGGTGGTGGTATTAGTATTGTTATTCTAAGAACATTGTGTAGATAATGTGGGATAAGTAAATGAAAGTATATGAATTATTTTAATTATTTTATGTATCCTCAAGGACCATGATTCTTGCTGTGCAAGAGGAGTGATGCAGATGTTACACAGAGGAAGTAACACTTTTACAAAGAAACAAGCACGCAAACAAAAAGGCCTATAGTTCTAAATTAGACTTGAAATTACCAGCAGCATTTTTCTACATCTATGTCTATATATATCGACATCTTTATATCTATACCTATACCTTTTTTTTCTTCAAGTTCTGTCTAAAGAAAAGACATTACCAATGACCAGACCGGTAGTGATGAGCTCGGAGAATGTACTTGAAATATCACATTTCATTTAAAGAAAAACAACAACAAAAAAAACATATAGCAAGGCTTCTTGGAGAAATGGCTACGACCAGGTCTGGGGCAGGAAATGTTCAAGATGAACCTAGAATATCTTGCCATTCCGGGTATCTAGGAAGCAGTCAAAGATCACTGAAGGCATGTCAAGTAGTCTCAAGACTCATCATAAGGAGGACCTCACTGCCAAATAAGAGGCGACTGAGCTTCAAAATGAATAGTAATTGCAATTAATTGAAAACTATCAAATGCGTTTAAATCCATGAGTTCTGGATGACATTTAAAGCAAAACAAAACAACAACAAAATGTAATTGGTCACATTTGGCCATAATAGGGCACCAAATCTTTATCTAGAAAACTGGTAATTAAAGGGAAAAATTCAAATGTTTATCCTACCTGTCTCTACAGGTCCCCTAGGAACTCTACCACTGGCTAACCACACAGTAGACAAGCAAGCATCTCTTAACAAAAGTACACCAACTCTTTAGTAAAGACAGAAAAGAAATAATTTGAATATCAACGTTTGGCAACTCCTAATGAATTAATGGATCCAGACACTGAGCTGAAACAGCTGAGAACTTCTCAAAAAGAGAAGTAGCAGGAGTGATGTGTCTCCTGACGAAAGCACACACCACCACTTCTAGTTTTGCCAAAGAGATTGAACATGAGTGTGACCTGGGCTCTGGATCCAGCTGCCAAAGTGAAGGGCGAGAGAATGGGTGACCTGTACCATGGATGTGTAATAAACAAAAGCCAGTCTGTGGGGAACTCTACAAGTTAAACTCTTTGGGCTATTCAACAGATAAATTGTAAGAAAAAGAAAGGGAAGAAGTGGTCATTGTGGTTATAGATTATAGGCAACACTAATCAAGGAAATCTGATGACAAAACATTAAACACACAAAGACACACATGCACACACACACACACACACACACACACACACACACACGAGATTACTATAAAAGTCAGGAGAGTGGCTGCTTTGGGTTGAGTGAGATATTTGAGTTAGAAACAGCCAGACGCAGAGAGGGACTTCTGAGCTGGATGGCAAAATTCTATTTTTGTCCTTGGTAATGGTTTCAAGTGCGTTTGTCTTACAATAATCCATTAACCTCTATATTTGTTTTGTGGTTTTTTGAATCTTTTGTTTTACAAGGAAAAATACTTAAATATAATATTTGTTCTTCTGTAAAGAGATTAGTTGAAAGGGGAGCAAGGATTAAAAACAAGGACTCAGGTGAGGGAGCTATTGAAGTAGCCCAGGCATGACGATGGAGAAGGAGTTTAGCAGGATTCCCTATTGTACTTCAGAGAAAGAGAGAAATCATTTGGGCTGCATTCTTCTTCCTTATAGAAGAACACTCAAGACACTGAAAGGAATGTGGAGACAGATGTACCAATGAGAGTGTTTGGACTTAAAGCTAAACACCTACTTGATTGACGCATCAAACTGCGCCATTGGGGATGCTGCACACATTAGTGAGTTAGCTACCTTTTTTAAATGAATAAGCACAATGTGATAAAAATCTTCACTGACCGGCCCTGCTTTAGTAGGACTTTTGAGAGTCATAATGGCCAAATTACGATTTGAGACTTTTGTATATTACAAGATTAGTTTTAAACTAGTATATATTAGTTCATATTGGAGGAGACCATTTCAATTTTAGGGAAAAGGGTTGCACAAGGCATTGCCTATGGATGTTCCACAAATCCATGATTATAACACATATCATAGGTTGCTAGCTATTAGAGAAGGGACCTGTCTTATTTACCAGTGCTGCTGTGCAAATATGTGATAAATTGAATCCAAAATTTAAATGCAAATTGAATTATTGAATTATTACAAAATTAATTAATATCTACAAATAAATGACATTGATAACTTACACACCAAACTCACACTTACTCATTTTTTCTCTGTAAGTGACAGTAGATCTTTATGATTACTATGGAGGCCAGAAAGGGTGGGGTGTGTTAGGGATTGGGGTAGGGAACTGAGAGGACAAGGAATGGAATATGGACCTGGGGGTGGAACAGAATTGAGTCGGATGCCTGACTTTAGTCATTACTAATTGTGTAAACTTGGGGAAAGTCCCTTATCACTACTCGACCTTAACTTCCACTGTTGTAAAAGGGTGTAAAGCAGGAATGATAATTATGAGTGTTGAAAGAACTTATAGTCTATGGCTCCATGCTCCTATGCCACATAAAAGTTGCTCAATAAAAGTTATTTTTTTTCTTCCTTAGGGATGATTTTATTTGTGACCTTCTTCTACCAGTTCTGAAACCAGCTTTTCCATGTTGGCTAAGCCCTGATGCACCACACCCTGCTGAGGGCTTTTCATCTTGAATGGGTCACTGTTGACATCAGGGCCGACATTTCCCAGTACATCCTCTGCAAGTGCTATGTTGATGCCAACGTGACCTGAGTGGCTTCTGTAATAATCCCTTTCCTCTACACAGTCACCTGCTGTCAGGAGCTGCCTGTGCAGAAGGAAATGATTCCCAGTCCCATCAGAGCCCTAATTAAAAGTGCACCAAATTAAACTTGAATGCATGGAAAACAATTAGCTCTCTCTTTTCTCTCTCCATTCAAATCCATAATGCAGAGCAGCCAGGTGTCATGTTCAACAAATCTCCATCACTTGATGGCTAGAGAAAGGAATGGTGTTGGAAAAGCTCCAGAAACTTCCCCTGGAGGCCTGTTCTGGCTTTCCCATCTTTGCAGGGACTCGATTGTCATGATGCTTCTGCTCGAATCCCTCTTTCTAAATATCCCCTTCTTCTCCCATCTTTCGCTTTCTTCTTCCAAGAAAACAAACCTCAAAATAAGTCTCTTTATCACCATGTTCTTTATCTGGAGGTTTGCAAAATGTTGTCAACAAAATGCGAAACATGGTTGTCTGGCCTTTTTTTTTTCCCACAGGATTAAAGCATCAAATACAGACACCAGTTCACTCTACTGTTGTCCTAACATTACATACATGCCTTAGCAGAAGGCATCCCTGCTCCCTGCCATGGTAAACATAGTCAACCCTGTGTAGGCTGTGATATTTTTTCTCCATATATATGCATAAATTATTCTACCTAGAATTCTTTCTTGCAACTGAGTGATCCTTAACCTTATACTAACTAATTCCAGTAACTAGGCCTCTGCCTTATGCCCTCATAATTACAGAGGAACGAATAAACTGCTCAATTCCCCAGTGTCTTTTAGACTGGGGCCCTTACTCAATCACCCAAGCCCCACCATTCCCAAGACCTGGAAAATTATTATTTCTCTGGAAACTCCTGAGGAAAATGGTTAGGAATCCAAAATTAAATCAAAATATGCAAACAAACCTATTATCTTTTTGAAAACAAGATCTTTGGGAGGAGAGACTCATGGGCTAGTGAAAAGGAAAATGTTCAGGCTTCGGACTATACCATTTTGAATTCAAGTTTTGTGACTTGAATTATCCATGTGACCTTTGGTGTATTACATAACTTCTCTGTGTCTCAGTTTTTCTGCTTATAAAATTGTGATAATAAGATAATATCTATACATGTGCTGTTTTGAGGATTAGTGATGATTTATATAATGTCTTAGCATGGTGTCTTAAGTATATGAAGGATGGTATTGCCAATGTGAAGGAAGTCAGTCTGGCTAGAACCAAAAATTCACACTGAGCTATTGTCTGGAAACAAGACTGAGGGGAGGACATACTACAGATGAGGTAGAATGAAATTTGCAGTTTCTCATGGTGATACTGTGAATATCATAGTCTAATTTAAGGACCACCTGGTTTTATAAGTTTGTGGGAAGGTCATAGAAGCATTGGAATAAATGGAAGTTCTCTTAGAAACATTTAGTCCATGGTAAGCACACAGCACAGTTGCCACCACTTGCCATCTTATCATCAAAGCAGATTCTGCCATTTGGTCCCAGGGCTCTCTCCCAGTGATTTGGGCATATTCTCAGAATTCTTTTCAATTATGTAAATGGTTTATTGCAGCCTCTAGCCCACAAAGCCTCTAGTGGTAATAACATACTCAATTTTCTCGTTTTCAAGTTTCCCCAGTCAGAAAATGTCATTTGCAGACACTCAGCCATGCATGCACCTTCCTGCTTATATGAATGACAGTCGTGATGAACAGACAACTCTGGTCAAATCTACACAGCAGTGGTGAGAAACATTTGTGGTTGGCAGCACACATTCAGATACTAGAATTTCTGTTGTCTCACCTGAAGGCACAAAAGGACTCAAAACAACACTAAACAAGTCAGCAACGATTACAACATCATCACTACCGTGGCATAACAATGACTCACAGATTCTTTCTATAAAAGCATCCACAGTTATTACACCATTCACTTGGTCACCCTTTGGCACTGTTTTGCTATTTGAGGAGAACTTTACAGCTCTGTAGAACTTTCTTACCATCTTGAGACTTAATACTCAAATGTTTTAGTAAATGCCTGATCATTCTTTTCTGCTGGTCTGCTGTTTTACTGCACTTCTTACCTCTTACTGGTAGCAAGAGGTGAGCATTGCACAAACCTCCCTGCCCCGAGCTCCATCAGAGAAGCATCACCTTCATGATCTTTCTCTGCGGTTGTAGCCAAAGGGAATTTGAAATCAGCATCTGGTGATTCACCTGGGATGGGCTTGCTGTACACCAGTGTGCTGTGGGGTACATTTTTATAGAAAAACAAAAGCTCCCACTATAAATCATGAAGGGAGGTTGGACTGCTTAAGAGGGACCAGTGCTTCAGGGAGAGTCTTTGGGACATAACAGACAAGAATAAAGCCTCAAGGAAAAAATCAGAAAAATGGTAGCCATATGGAACTGAGGGGAAATTCTCACTCTTTTCAGTATTTATGAGAAAGAGGTAGAGAAACTTTCCAGAACAGTTACATAATTATACCCATCAAGAAAGATATTCCCAACAACTGGTTTTCAATGGGAAAGGGAATAATAAAAAAATGAAATAACTACCTGGAAGATATAAAGTGGGGTGGAAGGCTTTTCACCCTTTACTTCTAATTACCATTAACCCTTTTCTCTCATCAACTTCATAAGTTCCAACCACTATATCTCTTTTCTAGAAAAAGTCCTCCTTTCTTATTCGGTTAATATGGTACACAACTCCTGTCTTAGGTTTTTATGTCACAAGAGTTAGAAGCCAATGAGTATATAATACTCTTATTTATTCCACCTATGTTCACGCAGCCTCCATTATTGTTGGGATGTTCTTTATTGTTGTAAACTCTGTATTCACTTTAGAGACATTGCATAAGTGATGTCTTGGTATTGTTATTGGTGACTGTTGCCTTATCCTTTACTTGGAGTTTAGAGAGTGTCTTTAGCTATATCCGTTTCTCAGTTAATCGCGATCTGGTAATTTTCATGTGTGCATGACATTTCTATCACTTTTACTCACTTATTGCTCTCTTATGTCTCTTTTTTATTTACTAATTTCTATTTTTGTTTTAATTTTCTTCTTTAATTATTATCACATAACCTTGTAATATGTTTGAAATTGTCATTGTGATTACAACTTCTCTATAGTGTATCATATACTAGGATATTCAAAGGGCTTGCCTTAGAAAATAAGAATCGCATTTTTGATTCTGCAGGATCTCATCCCTGGTGTGAACCGGCTCCCTGGATCTTTGTACATCACTTCTTAACTGAGGCCTGAATTCAGTTATCTTCCTGTGTCTTCTCAACATACTTTTCATGGAATACCTGCCTGCCTGGTGAGTTTTCATTTTGTCCTCAGTTTTTTTTCCCCCCGTTATCGTGTAGATTACTGAGGTCAGAACCTAGCCCCACCCCTCATAATTGCAGTCCCTTGATCCTTCAGAAAAGACGAAACTATTCTGGTTGTCAGAATATTAGGTTATTTTAGTCATGCCATTATGACCGTGACATCATGAAGCAAGACTCTGGACCAGCGGTTCGCAACCTTTTTGGCACCAGGGACCGGTTTCATGGAAGACAATTTTTCCATGGCCGGGGTGGTGGGGGGATGGTTCAGGCAGTAATGCGAGCGATGGGGAGCGATGGGGAGCGGTGGGGAGCGGCAGATGAAACCTTGCTCACTCGCCCACCACTCAGCCTCCTGCTGTGCGGCCTGGTTCCTAACAGGCCACAGACTGGTACCAGTCCGTGGCCCGGGGGTTGGGGACCCCTGCTCTGGACAACTTGCAGTTTGGTCTAAAAATATATTGTGACTAAGCCTTATATACATAATAAAGCCCTTCTTCCATACGGCTCCCTCTCCCTGACCTCTTACCTCACCACCATTACCAAAACAACCTACATCTGTTGTTGTCCCCCAGAGGGAAGATTACCAGAAGATAATAATTTTTAAAAGGCTTGTCAGCGCAATCTTGGATTGTCTTTTACTTCGGAGACTTTATGTTATGACATGCAACCTCTACCTTTAAATTCGAATAGTTTTCTAGATTTTGGCATTACTCAACCTATCAGTACCTACAGTGTCTTTTAAGTCTTATATATTGAGCATCAATCATCAGCCAACTATTAGAGTTGCCTAAACCCCATGCATCAATTGAGGGAAAGACTAAAGGAGATTTAGGGTCTCACTGAGTTTACGTTGAAAAATAAGGGAATGTGGGCTAAAAGATGTTGCAGGAGAACTTCATGCTGAAAATGAGGGTACAAGAAATGTTAGGCAGAATTTTATTCCAGTTCTCATGTACTTAAGCAGCATATTCAGAGTAACACTTTCAGTTCATTAGGGAAGTTGCCCTTAACAAAGTCAGTCTCTGGCACCCAAGTCTTCCACTGAATTCTGAGCTCAAGACTCTATTGTGAGCCTCTCACCTCTGCCTAGTTCCTAACCATGGGCTGCCTGATTCTGGATTTTACTTCTTACTTAGTCTCTTGATCCCACAATCCTTCTTCTCCCCTGGTACTTTTATTCTTTTTATCTAAATACATATTACTATTACTATATTACTATTCATTTGTACACACTATACTGCAGTCTTTAACACTTATCTTGTCTTTTTCTAGTTTGTTTCTCCCAAGGCAGAATATCTACTGGGTAACTCCTGCTCATAGCTGTGGTTTTGGGGGTCTACTGAGAAGTAAAAGCCTAGAAGGAATGATTTAGAGGTTTACTGGGGAAGGGAGCAGGAAACAACAGAGCCTTCAGACTGTGATACAGGTCTGATTCCTCAGGAAAGAGAAAGAAAAGAAAGGAAGACTGGAGTGACAGGAGTTTCACATTGCAGCATGGTTCCAGGAAAGATTTATCCAGGTCAAGAGGAAGACCTTGAGCCATGGTCATCCATTTGATTAGTCCCTGTCTTACTAGCGTGGACCTTGTATAATACCCTTACTGTGCTCAGTCACTGGCTAGGATCTGCCCATGGGAAGCATGGCAGATCCATAGGGCAGTAGCTGGGGACATCATTCTGCTATGCCATCCTGCAGTAGGAGATCTGAAAGTTGAATTTTCCTGTCTGCCACATGAGGTCAATGAACAATAGTGGGATTTAAGGCATCATTATGAGATATTTTTGGCCCAAGGTCTTTTCTCATGACTTTTCCTACGCGACAATTTTACTCTGCCTCCTTTTCTTATTTAAATCTTAACTCAAATATCAACTTTTCAGGGGAGCGTCTCTGACCGCATCATTCAATGTTGTTCTCATTCCTGAGCAACTCAATGCCGCATTGTCCTGTTTTATTTCCCTTGTAGCCTGAATTGCTATTGGACATTATCTTATATATTTGAGTGCCTGTTTACTGTGTGTCTCCCCCACCCCATTAGAGCAGGAGTCTAGTCTGACTTGTTCACCATTCTATTGCCAAGTCCTGGAAAGTGTTTGATAGCAATGCCTAGAGAGAATAAAATGCCCTGTAAATGTTATCATTACTAAAGTTATTTTTTCTTCTAAATCTACCACTCACTGTGGATCCTCCTTCTTTAGACCATCTAAAATACCACACTCATCCCCCGTATTATACAACACTGTAGCCGATATTTTCACATCTTCTCTTACTAGTGTGAACTAAGAATGTCGCTTGCCATATCAGGAGACAAAGGATGTTGTGGCCATCAAGCCTTCAGCCACTGCAGCCACCAGACTGTGCACCCTGAGGGGATTCAGGATGGGAAAGAACAAAACCTGGCCCTAGACAGTTAAGGTGCATATCAAAGGAGTGATTTCAATGAGCCCAGACTCTTGCATATTCCCATACATAGAAAAGAGCTAAATTCATTAACTTAAGATGTCTGGTTTTCTTTAATTAACAGTAATCTTTTGATGTTCCAACTACCTGGTTTTTGTTGCAAAACGCCTGTGTTTCCTGGTTCCTCCCTTACCTCTTGGGAGCAGTCCCTCAGAGCTATCTGAGAGGCTGTCTTCTAGGCTTAAGTCCTCAGTTTTGTCCACTGAATAAAACATAATTCTCAACTTTTAGGTTGTGCATTTTTTTCAATCCACACTAGTCTGTGAACATCTTGAAGGTAAAGGTCATGTTTTATACTGCATATAACAGTGCATTGGGTATCCAGTAGTACTGATGAATGAGTGTTGATAAATGGCAGAAAGAATGAAGGGGAGATTCCCAATGTATGCAACTTTCTCAGTACACACTCATGTGTATAATGGCCTGTGAGTTAGCGCAGTACAACATGTGCATTGGAGTATACGCACAACTATGGAAGAAACACAGCAGGAAAAGATGGGAAATGGACCTGAGAACGAGCAGAACAGCTGTGAGCCAAGTCTACAAGACGCCTTTTCTCTTGGCAGGAGGCACATCCATCTGGTGATCAAATAGGAAGTACACAGTCAGGTTCGGAGAGGAAATCTGGTGTTTGCCTTTGTACTGGAGACAGGCCCTGAGGCCGCTGCCTGATCCTGGGGCCAGGGACAGCAGCTGATTGCTCCAGCATCCTTTCCTGTGAGCATAACTGCTTTGTGCAGTGATCAAAGGCCCTTTCCATTCCCCATCTCACACTTCAGTGCCTCTTTGTCACATACCCCTGGAGAGAGGGTTTTCCCTCCTTCTTTCAGCTGCTTCTATTTCTTAGGAGAGAAGGAGCAGTTGAGTTTGGCTGTTGAGCATTCATCCTGTCACAATTTGTTTTTGACATTGTTCTCAGTTTTAAATTCCCTGATTTAACAACTGTTGGGTTTCACTTTTTTTAGAGGAGGAATGTACTGGGACTCTGTGTTGACAAGGAGGGAGAATTTTAGCTCTAGCATTTTCTAACTGTGCTGTCACAGGCCAGTTACTTAACTTCTCGGTGCATCAGTTTTTATAGCCCCAGAGTTGGAATTGCAATACGCATCTCATAAGATTTTCCTGATGGATATACAAGATACTGTATGCTTTACAAACACAGTTTCTGGCCCATACTCTGCTCAACACACAGTGATCCCCTGCACTGTCTCTGGAATAGCTCTCCCATAACCTTTATAGTTACCCAATAAAATGAGTGCACCTCTAGTGGAGGAGGAGATGCTTATTCCCCCAACCCCAATGCTGGTGCTTTTTTAAAAATGGAGGATACTTAGAATTCTTTGTCCTAGTTGAGGTATTGCTTACCGAGGCAGTTATGAAGCAAAGAAAGCCTTTCAATCTATTTATCAAAAGCCTTGCAAGCTTCTGCTTCAAGGTAGGTGAATCAATTAGATAGTATTGAGCGGGGGAAGTTAATCTGCATCCAAAGCATTTTACTGCACAAACAAGTTAAATAAAAAATCAAGTGCAGGCCAATTGACTTTACTCCACTGTGGCTGGAATTGAAAGAAGAGGAACCATTCCCTCTGAACCTCTTCTAATTCTTTCTTACCTCTGCCTTAGAAAAGAAGCAGAAGTCTTGTGGGAGTAAGAGACGGGAGAGTCCTGGCCTGTGACAAACAAGAAGTGTGACTGATGCTTATTGGCTTAAAGAATTAAAGACTCTTGTGGGTATTATTGTTCTTTTAGTGACTAGGAAGGACTTTTATCCAGAAGAAAGTTTGGGCCAATGGGTTTATGTTACAGGGAAACCATTTCTTCCAAAGAGATTTTCCTTTCTCTGCATATACAGTCACCCCTCGGTATCCATGGGGGACTGGTTCCAGGACCTCCATGGATATCAAAATCCACAGATGCTAAAGTCCCTTATATAAAATGATGTAGTATTTGCATATAACTTATGCAATCCTCCCATTTACTTTAAATCATCTCTAGATTACTTATAATACCTAATACAATGTAAATGCTATGTAAATAGTTGTAAATATAATGTAAATGCTATGTAAATAGTTGCTGGCTGTGGCAAATTCTAATTTTGCTTTTTGGAACATTCTGGAATTTTTTTCTTCTGAATATTTTTGATCCTTGGTTGGTTGAATTTGTGGATGCAGAACCCACAGATACAGAGGTCTGACTGTACTCTCACTGGATCTTAGTGTTATCTCTGACAGCTCTCTCTTTGCACCCTGCACCCAAGCAGTCAATAATCCTTAAAGAGTCTATTTTAGCATATTAGTCACTTTTCCCCATTCTAAAGGCCACCCCCGTATCTATATTCTCATTAACTCTTACTCAGAATGGTATAGGATTTTAGTTTAACTCTGCACTCCTTTTTTAGTCTTACTGTCATCTCTAGTTCATTCTGTACACTAAACCTAAATTAGTCCTCAGCACAACATGGTGGAAAGAATACATACTTTGGTGTCACAGAGACTCCACTCTGCATCTCTACTTAGCTATTTACTGACTTTGGGCAAGTTACTCAACCTTTCTGAGCATCTACTCATCTGTAAAGTGGGAATAATTACAGCCCTGCCTCACAAAACATGTGTGACAAATAAAAATGATGGTTCATGGAAATCATTTACTACAATGCTTGGCACCTAGTAAACACTCAATAAATGGAAGCTATTAAGACACCGTAAGAGTTCACTGAAAAGTGACTTTTTCTGATTATGTCATTGTTCTTCTAAGACTCTAGTTTCCTTGTGAGCAGAAAACATTTCTGAGTCTTCTTTGTTTCCACACAAGCATCTGCAGTGCAGCGCATAGGCAAGCATTCTTACAATTCTACCTATTATAATTAAGGCAAAATCCCAATTTTACTATTTATCTTGTAGCTAAATATAAAGTGTGGAGGGTTTGTTTCTAGATGAGGCAATAGTGTAAACAAAGATGTGGAAATAGAGATCAGTGAGTAAAGCACAGTGAATGTCTATGCAAAACGTCTTGTGCAAAAACAGCCTGATGACCCCAAAATGATACTTTATGTAGCAAAGCAATGAGATAGATATACTGTGGAAAGGGGTTTCAGGGAGGCTCCTGGAGGTCCCAGAATGCTAGGTTATGAGTGCATGAGCACTGGGTGCTTACGGAGGGTTTTGAGCAGGGGGAGTGATGGAATGCACTGGGCAAGAGAAACATTGTCCACCCATTTAGGTCGGAGAAGGACAAGGCACAGTGCCTTCATAGCTCAGAACAAATCACCCAATTCTATTTCCCAAATTGTTCATCTTCTATGAGGCATGATGAATGCTGACTTTAGACTCCTTCCTTTGGTTCTGCCAGCAATTCAGTAGCTTAATCTTTTTTCCAATCTCAGCTGTTGCCTAATAATCTGTTCCAAGCACAGAAATTTCATTAACTCCTCGATGATGTCCACAGGCTTTGACCATAGATTTCATCTGTTAAGCTGCTTTTATATCAGCTACTATACAAATTACCCTCTGCCTGGGAAAAAAAAGAAGTGTGTGGTGGGGAGTGCTACAAGAAAAAAGAAGGGCTGAAGCCTTTCTGTATTTCTTAAACGGCTTTCCTCTCCGTGAAAATAGATGTCCAGAGAAGAAACTGAATTTCAAAATCAATGACTCGATAATGGAGTGACCCCAAATTTTCTCACGAGTAGCTTAAGAGGGGGGCCACTGTCACAACCAGCATGATAAATGATTGTCTTATCATCCCTAGAAAACAATATTGTATTTGATAGAAATGGAACTGTGGCCAGTGCTAGAAATGTGCTAAGTGCACACTGGTTTCTGCTAAGCCTGAGAAGTGGTAAGATGAAGAGGTGGAGATGGGAAAGTGGGAAGGAGGTGGAGGCAGGAGAGGAGATTTCTACTAAAGATCTCCTGCTTAAAACTCTTTCCAGGTTGCTGTGCACAGCTGAGTGAATGATGTTGGAATTTCAGGCATCAGTGGAGAAGGTATTTTTGGACAGGAGTCATTCTTTATAAACTTTCCTCTGTGAAGCTTCTTCTAACTTGTAGAGCAAGTTGCAACTTCTCCTGAGTTCCTATGACACATTGAATCTTCTTCTGTGTCCCATATCAAAACTCATCACACCGCCCCCGGACCTTGAGCACACCTGGCCCTGCCATGACCGCGCCCTGCCCGATTTCAGGTACTCGGACTCCACCTTTACTTTCACCTACGTTGGTGGCCCCAAAAGATGGGCATGTCTAAAATATCTTAAGGAGGACCTTCAAGATGGCGGAGGAGTATGATGTGGAGACCACCTTCCTCCCCACAAATACATCAAAAATACATCTACATGTGGAACGACTCCCACAGAACACCTACTGAACACTGGCAGAAGACCTCAGACGTCACAAAAGCCGTGTGGCTGACGGGGTCTTGGTGCTCTGGCCAGGTGTCAGGCCTGAGCCTCTGAGGTGGGAGAGCCGAGTTCAGGACATTGGACCACCAGAGCCCTCCCGGCGCCATGTGATATCAATCAGCAAGAGCTCTCCCAGAGATCTCGATCTCAATGCTAAGACTCAGCTCGACTCAACGACCAGCAAGCTCCAGTGCTGGGCACCCCATGCCAAACAACTTGCAGACAGGAACACAACCCCACCCATTAGCAGAGAGGCTGCCTAAAATCATAGTAAGTTCATAGGCACCCCAAAACACACCACCGGACGTGGTCCTGCCCACCAGAAAGACAAGATCCAGCCTCATCCACCAGAACACAGGCAAAAGTACCCTCCACCAGGAAGCCCACACAACCCACTGAACCAACCTTACCCACTGGGGGCAGACACCAAAAACAACGGGAACTACGAACCTGCAGCCTGCAAAAAGGAGAAACCAAACACAGTAAGTTAAACAAAATGAGAAGACAGAGAAATACACAGCAGATGAAGGAGCAAGGTAAAAACCCACCAGACCAAACAAATGAAGAGGAAATAGGCAGTCTACCTGAAAAAGAATTCAGAGTAATGATAGTAAAGATGGTCCAAAATCTTGGAAATAGAATGGAGAAAATACAAGAAATGTTTAACAAAGACCTAGAAGAACTAAAGAGCAAACAAGCAATGATGAACAACACAATAAATAAAATTTAAAATTCTCTAGAAGGGATCAATAGCAGAATAACTGAGGCAGAAGAATGGATAAGTGACCTGGAAGATAAAATAGTGGAAATAACTACCACAGAGCAGAATAAAGAAAAAAGCATGAAAAGACTTGAGGACAGTCTCAGAGACCTCTGGGACAACAATACATGCACCAACATTCAAATTATAGGGGTTCCAGAAGAAGAAGAGGAAAGAAAAAAATGGACTGAGAAAATATTTGAAGAGATTATAGTTGAAAACTTCCCTAATATGGGAAAGAAAATAGTCAGTGAAATTCGGGAAGCACAGAGAGTCCCGTACAGGATAAATCCAAGGAGAAACATGCCAAGACACACATGAATCAAACTATAAAAAATTAAGTACAAAGAAATAATATTAAAAACAGCAAGGGAAAAACAACAAATAACATATAAGGGAATCCCCATGAGGTTAACAGCTGATCTTTCAGCAGAAACTCTGCAAGCCAGAAGGGTGTGGCAGGACATATTTAAAGTGATGAAAGGGAAAAACCTACAACCAAGATTACTCTACCCAGCAAGGATCTCATTCAGATTCGATGGAGAAATTAAAACATTTACAGACAAGCAAAAGCTAAGAGAATTCAGCACCACCAAACTAGCTTTACAACAAATGCTAAAGGAACTTCTCTAGGCAGGAAACACAAGAGAAGGAAAACACCTACAATAACAAACCCAAAACAATTAGGAAAATGGTAATAGGAACATACATATCGATAATTACCTTAAATGTAAATGGTTTAAATGCTCCAACCAAAAGATACAGACTGGCTGAATGGATACAAAAACAAGACCTGTATATATGCTGTCTACATAGACCCACTTCAGACCTAGGGACACATACATACTGAAAGTGAAGGGATGGAAAAAGATATTCCATGCAAATGGAAATCAAAAGAAAGCTGGAGTAGCAATTCTCATATCAGACAAAATAGACTTTAAAATAAAGACTATTAAAAGAGACAAAGAAGGACACTATATAATGATCAAGGGATCAATCCAAGAAGAAGATATAACTATTGTAGATATTTATGCACCCAACATAGGAGCACCTCAATACATAAGGCAAATAGCGCTAACAGCCATAAAAGGGGAAATCAACAGTAACACAATACTAGTACAGGACTTTAATACCCCACTTCCACCAATGGACAGATCATCCAGAATGAAAATAAATAAGGAAACACAAGCTTTAAATGACACATTAAACAAGATGGACTTAATTGATACTTATAGGACATTCCATCCAAAAACAACAGAATACACTTTCTTCTCAAGTGCTCATGGAACATTCTCCAGGATAGATCATATCTTGGGTCACAAATCAAGCCTTGGTAAATTTAAGAAAACTGAAATCATATCAAGTATCTTTTCCAGCCACAACGCTATGAAACTAGTATCAATTACAGGAAAAAAAACCTGTAAAAAATACAAACACATGGAGGCTAAACAATACGCTACTAAATAACTAGGAGATTGATGAAAAAATCAAAGAGGAAATCAAAAAATACCTAGAAAAAAATGACAATGAAAACACGATGACCCAAAACCTATGGGATGCAGCAAAAGCAGTTCTAAGATGGAAGTTTATAGTAATAAAATCCTACCTCAGGACACAAGAAAACTCTCATATAAACAACCTAACCTTACATCTAAAGCAATTAGAGAAAGAAGAACAAAAAAACCCCCAAAGTTAGCAGAAGGAAAGAAACCATAAAAATCAGATCAGAAAAAAATGAAAAAGAAATGAAGGGAACAATAGCAAAGATCAATAAAACTAAAAGCTAGTTCTTTACGAAGTTAAACAAAATTGATAAACCATGAGCCAGACTCATCAAGAAAAAAAAGGGAGAAAATTCAAATCAACAGAATTAGAAATGAAAAAGGAGAAGTAAAAACTGACACTGCAGAAATGCAAAGGATCATGAGAGATTACTACAAGCAACTATATGCCAATAAAATGGAAAACCTGGAAGAAATGGACAAATCCTTAGAAAAGCACAACCGTCTGAAACTAAACCAGGAAGTAATAGAAAATATGAACAGACCAATCACAAGCACTGAAATTGAAACTGTGATTAAAAATCTTCAAACAAACAAAAGCCCAGGGCCAGATGGCTTCACAGGCGAATTCTATCACACATTTAGAGAAGAATTAACACCTATCCTTCTCAAACTCTTCCAAATATATAGCAGAGGGAGGAACACTCCCCAACTCATTCTATGAGGCCAACATCACCCTGATACCAAAACCAGACAAAGATGTCACAAAAAAAGGAAACTACAGGCCAATATCACTGATGAACATAGATGCAAAAATCCTCAACAAAATACTAGCAAACAGAATCCAACAGCACATTAAAAGGATGATACAACATGGTCAAGTGGGGTTTATCCCAGGAATGCAAGGATTCTTCAATATATGCAAATCAATCAATGTGATACACCATATTAACAAACTGAAGGAGAAAGAACATATGATCATCTCAATAGATGCAGAGAAAGCTTTTGACAAAATTCAACACCCATTTATGATAAAAACCCTCCAGAAGGTGGGCATAGAGGGAACTTACCTCAACATAATAAAGGCCATATATGACAAACCCACAGCCAACATCATTGTCAATGGTGAAAAACTGAAACCATTTCCACCAAGATCAGGAACAAGACAAGGTTGCCCACTCTCACCACTATTATTCAACATAGTTTTGGAAGTTTTAGCCACAGCAATCAGAGAAGAAAAAGAAAGAAAAGAAATCCAAACCAGAAAAGAAGAAGTAAAGCTGTCACTGTTTGCAGATGACATGTTACTATACATAGAGAATCCTAAAGATGCTACCAGAAAACTACTAGAGCTAATCAATGAAGTTGGTAAAGTAGCAGGATACAAAATGAATGCACAGAAATCTCTTGCATTCCTATACAGTAACGACAAAAAATCTGAAAGAGAAATTAAGGAAACACTCCCATTTACCATAACAACAAAAAGAAAAAAATACCTAGGAATAAACCTACCTTAGGAGACAAAAGACCTGTATGCAGAAAAGTGTAAGACACTGATGAAAGAAATTAAAGACGATACAAACAGATGGAGAGATATACCATGTTCTTTGGTTGGAAGAATCAACATTGTGAAAATGACTATACTACCCAAAGCAATCTACAGATTCAATGCAATTCCTATCAAACCAGCAACGACATTTTTCACAGAACTAGAACAAAAAATTTCACAATTTGTATGGAAACACAAATGATCCCAAGTAGCCAAAGAATCTTGAGAAAGAAAAACGGAGCTGGAAGAATCAGGCTCCCTGACTTCAGACTATACTACAAAACTACAGTAGTCAAGACAGTGTGGTACGGGCACAAAAACAGAAATATAGATCAATGGGACAGGATAGAAAGCCCAGAGAAAACCCAGACACATATGGTCATCTTATCTTTGATAAAGGAGGCCAACATATACAGTGGAGAAAAGACAGCCTCTTCAATAAGTGGTGCTGGGAAAACTGGACAGCTAACATGTAAAAGAATGAAATTAGAACACTCCCTAACACCATACACAAAAATAAACTCAAAATGGAATAAAGACCTAAATGTAAGGCCAGACACTATAAAACTCTTAGAGGAAAGCATAGGCAGAACACTCTATGACATAAATCACAGCAAGATCCTTTTTGACCCACATCCAAGGGAAATAGAAATCAAAACAAAAGTAAACAAATGGGATCTAATGAAACTTAAAAGCTTGTGCACATCAAAGGAAACCATACACAAGATGAAAAGACAACCCTCAGAATGGGAGAAAATATTTGCAAATGAAGCAACTGACAGAGGATTAATCTCCAAAGTATACAAGCAGTTCATGCAGCTCAATATCAAAAAAACAAACAACCTAATCTGAAAATGGGCAGAATACCTAAATAGAAATTTCTCCAAAGAAGATATACAGATTGCCATCAAACACATGAAAGGATGCTCAACATCACTAATCATTAGAGAAATGCAAATCAAAACTACAATGAGGTTTCACCTCACATCGGTCAGAATGGCCATCATCAAAATATCTAGGAACAATAAATGCTGGAGAGGGTGTGGAGAAAATGGAACCCTCTTGCACTGTTGGTGGGAATGTAAATTGATACAGCCACTATGGAGAACAGTATGGAGGTTCCTTAAAAAACTAAAAATAGAACTACCATACGACCCAGCCTTCCCACTACTGGGCATATACCCTGAGAAAACCATAATTCAAAAAGAGTCATGTACCACAATGTTCACTGCAGCACTATTTATAATAGCCAGGACATGGAAGCAACCTAAGCGTCCATCAACAGACGAATGGATAAAGAAGATGTGGCACATATATACAATGGAATATTACTCAGCCATAAAAAGAAATGAAATTGAGTTATTGTAGTGAGGTGGATGGACCTAGAGTCTGTCATACAGAGTGAAGTAAATTAGAAAGAGAAAAACAAATACCGTATGCTAACACATATATATGGAATCTTAAAAAAAATGGTTCTGAAGAACTTAGGGGCAGGACGGGAATAAAGACGCAGACGTAGAGAATGGACTTGAGGACACGGGGAGGGGGAAGGCTAAGCTGAGACAAAGTGAGAGAGTGGCATTGACATATATACACTACCAAATGTAAAATAGCTAGTGGGAAGCAGCCACATAGCACAGGGAGATCAGCTCATGCTTTGTGACCACCTAGAGGGGTGGGATAGGGAAGTTGGGAGGGAGACGCAAGAGGGTGGGGATATGGGACATATGTATACATATAGCAGATTCACTTTCTTATACAGCAGAAACTAACACAACATTGTAAAGCAGTTATACTCCAATAAAGATGTTAATATATATATATATATATATATATATATATATATACATAAATGCATCAACCCAGTTAATTTACATATCTTCTTTTTTCTTCACCTTGGATTTTTTTGAGGGCAAAAGTCAAGTTATATGAGGCTAACGCCAGTGCTAGGAGACCAGAAATTCTCTAGGTATCAGCAACAGCATAGTTAAGGACAGAAGTTACTAACTGGTAGCCAAGGAAACCAGAAATATCGTAAGAGACAGAGCTAACTTTGGATTCAATAGAATAATGTGTGTATACTGAATATTAGAGGACCTAGACACTCAGTACTTAGTAGTGATGTCAGTAAAGTTGGGATATTTGTTCTGTCACTTCAGTGGGCACATTTGTACACACTGATTTTGTTATTCTTCCATGTAGAAATTTATCTAGACACTCAGAAGCTTCTGGAGGAAGAGGTAGTGATTTAGGGTGGAGTGGGTACTGTTAATGGTTGTTTGCTTATTTGTCTGTGTTGAGAATCTGGGTTGCAACTCTACTTTTTCTTCCTCTGGGATCTGACTATATTATTATACGTAAGAGGAGGTACAGGGTTAATGGCACTAAGGAAAGAACAGAGGAGGTCCTCTCTCATTCTGGGTGGTGTTTCCACATAGACATTTAAAAGAGGTTGACCAGGCATGAGCTAATTTTAGCATTGCTGACATGCTTTCAAAATATTTCTTGTAACCAATTTTTGGATCAGTGTTTTATCTTGAAATAAAATGGCAGCCTATGAACATTTTCAAATGAATGGTTTCTAAAATTTTGTATACAGTGTCTTATACAAAAAAATGCCTGTCCTTTGATTATGTTGCATTTCAAACATTTTTCTTGTTTTGAAATATACCTTTTATTTATAAGCTATAAGAATGCTTTCTATTGTATATGAAATTATCAATTTAGAGGTGCTCTGATGCAGTAGGGTTATGAATTGATGGGTTTCTATCTTGGGTGGCTTTAATTTTGTTTTCTTTGGAAACCATGGAGTCAGTTTCACATGTCCTATTTCTCCACATTTCTCTGTAAAGTACATAGGCTGGCCCTCTTAGTTCATAAATGGGAAAGTTTGAGGACCAGAAATATCAATCAACATGCTCAACATAATGAGATCCCTGTGATAAAACCAGAATTTCAAGGCCCATTCTTTGTTCTAAAATGACCTGAAACTAACATAATATTGTACATCAAGTATATTTTTTTTAAAAACTGCTGCGAGAGAGAGGCTAGAATCTAGTGCAGTTTCTCAAATAGAGATAAGGGAATGCCCTGAGAATTTGTTTAAAATACAGCCTCCTACCCCAGACTACTACACCAGAATCTCTGGAGAAGCACGTGGAAATTTGTATCTTCATTACGCACCAAATGTGATTCTTCCACATGTTAGAGATTTAGAACCATCAAAATAAAAAGACTCTAGCCAAAAAAAAATGCTTTGGGGATATATTACTCTTCCCTTTTTTAAAACCTTGTTGAGGAGTAATTGACAAATATAATTGTATACACTTAAAGTGCACAACATGATGATTTGATGATTTGATGTGCATATACATTGTAGAATGATTACCAAGATCAAGATAATTACCACATCTATCACCTCACACAGTTAACATTTGTTAACTCTTGTGTGTATGTGTGTGTGGTGAGAATGCTTAAGATCTACTCTCCACAACTTTCAAGTATACAATCCTGTGTTATTAAAACTATAGTCACCATGCTGTACTTAGATCCTCAGAAATTATTCTTCTTATAACTGAAAATTTGTGCCTTTTGACCTAAATCACCGTTTCCCCCTCTCCCAAGTCTCTGGCAACCACCATTCCATTCCCCATTTCTATGAAATCAACTTTTTTTTTTTAGATTCCACATATGTGTGCTACCATACAGTATGTGTCTTTCTCTGTATGATTTATTTCACTTAGTGTAGTTCCCTCCAGATTCATTTATGTTGTTCATCCATCTTGTAGTAAATGGCAGAATTTTCTTCTTTTTTATGGCTGAATAATATGCAATAATATTCCTCTGTGTGTGTGTGTATGTCTGTGTGTCTGTAACATTTTCTTTATTAGTTAATCCATCCAAGGACAATTAGGTTGTTTTCATATCTTGGCTATTGTGAATAATGCTGTATGAACATTAGGTGTGCAGATATCTCTTAAAGATACTGATTTTAATTCTTTCAGATATATACCGAAGAGTGGGATTGCTGGATCATATGGTAGTTCAATTTTTAATTGTTTGAGGAACCTCCATACTGTTTTCCATAATGGCTATATAATTTTACATTCCCACCAATGGTGTATAAAAGTTCCCTTTTTTCTGTATCCTTGCTAACATTTGTTATCTCTTGTCTTTTTGATAATGGCCATCTTAACAGGTATGAGATGATAAATCTCACTGCGGTTTTGATTTGCATTTCCGTGATGATTATTGATGTTGAGCATATTTTCATGTACTTATTGTCATCTTCAGAAAAAAGTCTATTCAGGACCTTTGCCCGTTCTTTGACTGGATTATTTGCTTTTTTGCTATTGAGTTGTATGAGTTCTTTATATATTTTGGATATTAATCCCTTATCATATACATGGTTTGTAAATATTTTCTCCCATTCTGTATGTTGCCTTTTTAATCTATTGATTGTTTCCTTTGCTATGCAGAAGCTCTTTAGTTTGATGTAGTCCCATTTGATTACTTCAGCTTTTGTTACCTGTGTTTTCAGCGTCTTATCCAGGACTCTCTCTACTTCTGTAATTGCTTAACTTTTTTCCTGTAACGTAAGTCCTTACCACCATCCCTACTTCCACTCATCTGTGAACCTAAGACTGATCCCAGTCAGGAGCTCTGCAAAACTCTACAATCCCAAATTTTTTAGACTTGAGTTACCTCTGATTCTGCTATTACCTCTATACCTTCTTCTCTTAAGGAAGTAGCATATAGCATAGTGGTGAAACTCAGTTTCTACAGGCAGGCAGAACCCCCAGGTCTCCCACTTACTGAGATAACACTAAACACGTTAACACTGAAGTTTTCTTCCAGATGTGAGATTTCAATGATGTAACTCATGGAAAGTGTACAGTAATGGGTGCATTTTTTTATGTTAGATATGATTAACATTGGGATAGATAATATTAGCCAGGCCCAGTGGTCAGGTTCATATCTGAACCTGAATTTTGTCAGTTGATTCTTATTTTCTTTTCAGTGCTTGAAACCAACTAGGTAAATGTCATCATGTTTTCTCCAGTGCAGTGGCTTCTCAGAGTGTGGTGGTCAGACCACCTACATCTGAATCTCCTTAGAAGATTGTTTAAAATGAGATCCCTGGGACTCACCCCATCCTATTGAATTTCTGAGGTGAAGCTCAAGAATCTTCATTGCAACAAGCTCCCAGTTTATCCTGATGCATGCCATGACTTGAGAATCCTTTCCTGTTCCAGAATTATAGTCTGTTGGGATCTTACAAGATGTTCTATCTCTCCATGATTTTAGTGGGACCGTTTTTAGTTGTCTGGGTCTCTGAAAATTTCTTGCCTTTGTTTCCATTTTGTGTTTAATGTAATTACCAAGCATCTTCTTTACTCAAAGTTAGAACCTCCAAAGCTGACTCTTCTCCTGAATTCCATCCTTTGTTTACTGTCATTCATTTAAAATAGCATGTGTTGCCTCCTGGACCAGACTTCATTACATCCCTGCCCCTCAATGTGCACAATTCTTGGCTGGATGTGTCAATTTCCTCCCCTTTTCATCAGTAAATATATTTCTCCATTTTTTCTTCTTTTTCCTAAATGATGTCACCCATAATTTGGGGGGGATCATCTTTATTTCATTAGTACCCATGCCTTTTGGGTGGGATTTGACCCCGCCTCTGGCTTCTGAGATGAGCCTGAATAGCTTGAGTGGATTAAGACCTGCCATCTCCCTGACCAGTAGCTCAGGAATGACCACTGATCTAACTTGGTCAGTGAGAAATAAAGAGACATTGGGAATGGGGAGGAGGCTGATTTCAAGAAAGAAATATATTCTTTTTGTGAAAATTATTGGAAGATATACTATTTTTTCCTAGGTCAGTAGCTCACAATCCTGCTTGTATGTTAAAATCACCTGATCATCTTAAGCTACAGTGTTCAAAAAATAGTTGGGTTAGTTACTTTTTCCCTTTCAGTGTGGTTATACTATTCATTTCAAATTCAGTAAGGGACTTTTGTTTCTGTTTGTATTCTGGTTCATCCGTCTTCCCCATCCTTGTTAATATTTTTTGATTATGTGACACATGAATCCAGTACCAAAGGTGAAACTATACACAAAGCTATCCCTAGAAAAGTGCTACTACACCCACATTCTGTTCACCCAACTCCCACTCAAGCCCACTGGTAACCAATCTCATTAGTAGTTTCTAAGTTCTTCATCCTCTGATTCTTTATGTATGGTTGAGCAGAAACTTTTATATTCTTATTTCTTCTTTCTTACACAGAGGGAGCTTCTATAGATTTTTTTTTTTTTTTTTTGCCTTTTGCTTTCTTTAAATGATAATGTATCTGGAAATATTTTCATATCAGTCCATGAAGTTTGTCCTCATTCTTTTTCAGCTGCACATTATATCACTCTACTTGTAGATGTACCAAAGTTTATTCAGCCACTCTACTATATGACTTTTTATGTTGTTATTACCAATATTTTAAAATTACAAACAATGCTTCAATGAATAAATGTATATCTACATATTTTTGTATATCTGGAGGATAAAAATCAGAATAAATTTCTATTACAGTATTACTGGGTCAAACCATAAATGAATCTTTATTAGATACTGCCAAATTCCCATCCAAAAATGATTGTACCAACCTGCATTCCGATCAGCAATGTATGAGAGTATCAGCTTGCCCACAGCCTGGCCAATAGAATGTGTTATCATACTTATGTCCATCTGATAGGTAAGAAATAGTTTCAATTTGTATACCTCTAATTATGAGTGACGGTGAATATCTGTACACAGGTTTTTCATATATTTTTCTCTGTCAGTAGTTCTAACCTGTGACTGTACATTAGAATCACTGTGTGTGTGAGTTTAGGGTGCACATTTACCTTCTAACCTAAGAACTTTTAGTTTTAAAAGAACCACAGGTGATTCTAATACTCAGCCAATAGTGTAAATTACTGTTTGGGGTGATTCAGAATGAGGATATGGGTCTGGAATTGCAACAGTCACTGTTGTATCATAGGAGAAACCACCTGAAGAAGAAGCCCAGAGGGAAAAAAGAAAATATGAACCCACTAGAGTAACCTACACATATAGCCAGTCCCATCTCTATGCTTCTTTTACATAATTCAGTGGATTTTTCCCCATAAGTCAATATATTGTTTTTTATGTATGTATGGTCAATAGCCAGCTCCATGTGAGTGAGACTTCTGAGCCATTCCAGCCCTGCTAAGTCTCCACTTGACCAGACCCTGTGAACAAAAGAACCACCCAGCTGAATCCACTCAACTCACAGTTGTGAGAGAGAATAAAATGGTTGTTTTAAGCCACTGAGTTTGGGGGTGGTTTGCTAAGTAGCAATAGATAACCAACGTATTAGTATACAAAATGCCTAGCTTAAGGCTCATTTGATATTTGCCACATTAATACATCCATCCATTCAACATACACTCTTTGTGTACTAAGTACTGTGCTAAATACTGTAGCACTGCTATGTGTCTTGAGAAAAATAAAAGGAGATTGCTTTCTCAATTCACAAATGATAGCATTTAGTTACAATGTTTAGGAATCTTTTGACTATAAATCATTGACCCTCATTTGGCCTTGATCAAGGGTCTCTTTATCCCAATCAGGCCTTGCTGGGAGCCTGGAATAATTTCCCTAGGCACCAAGCACCATGAATCATCCACACCCCCTCCTCTAGTGCACCCCTGTAGGGCCCGGGAATCCAACAACACCCGCTGCTTGAGAAACAGTGGAAACATGACCTACTTCAGTCATGTCAGCAGAGATTTTGTCTTGCAACGGTTCATTCTTTGAGTAAATGAGGTGCAATCTTGAATAGCTGTAGGATAGTAAATTGATCGCTGATGGAGCTCGTTCAAGCAGCCCCCTTTACCCACCACTCAGCCGCAGTTTACAGGCAGCTGTGACAGATTAAGTCCAAAAAGAGCACAGCAATTGCAGCCGCCTTGATGCCCAGAGCACAAGATGCCCTTTTTACCATTTTGGAGAATGAAAGAGACAGAATGAACCACCACACTGCACTCTGGCCCTGAAATGTTCCTCTCATCCTATTCCCACAGCAAGGGATACTGGAGGCTCATGGATGGTTTGAGCTGGATGAGACCTAATGCAGCCCAAACTCAGCATTTGCCAGATGAGGAAAAGGAGGCCCCGAGAGGTTAAGTGATGCTCTGCTAATCATACAGGGAATTAGAAGCACAGCTAAAACCACATGTCAGGTCTCTAGAATCTTAATCATATGTCCTTTCTATTTGAATACCCTGTCTCTGTGCTTCACTGGTGCTTGGGACATTTTTTCCAATAACTGCTCCTGCTTTGAAAGAAATCTACAGTTTCCTTCAGAGGATAGATCATAGAGACCAGGCTATGTGCCAGGACCATCTCTAAAACCTCATCACCTTCCTGTCACTAGCAACCTCTTACCTATATAACTTCCTAATGTATTAATTCAGCAAAGTTTCCTGGGTGACTAATATGTAGAAAATCCTATACAAGGTGTTTTGGGGGTACAAAATTGTAGAACACTATTTTCTTGGTTCAGTAAACATATTTGGCAGGTGATAATTAATATTCAAATATATACAATAAAAATCAGTGTGTGATAACTCTGTGTATGATAATTAATAGTTTAATTAAACACTCCAGTGAAGTAAACCCTGATTGTTTCCATGAAACAGTGGAAGTCATACAAAGATTACAGATATCAGACAAAATGAACTTTGTCTAAAGCCTTGCTCTGGTGCAGCAGCAGCAGCAAACACCTGGGGCCGGGGGGGTTGTTAGAAATGCAGATTCTCAGGCTGCACCCCAGACCTACTGAATCAGAATCTGTACTTTAATCAGATCCTCGGGAGGTTTGTACCCACACTGACATTTAAGAAATCTGAAACGGAGTGAAGAGGAACAGAGGAAGGAGGAATTATTTTGACTAATGTGATGAAGGAGGATCCTACAGCAGAGGGCAGCAGATTGATGTGCTTATCGAGGCACTTGGATCAGACGGGACTGGATGAAGCTGGAGGAACTCGGCAAGTTATTTAAACGACGTGTTCATAAAACGGGCGTGGTATTAGTGCCTGTCTCCTAGGGTGCAAGAAAATACTTGTTATGCGGAAGTTAGGTGGGTGTTGGGAATGAAAAGTTGGGCGTGGGAAGGAAAGGCATTAGGATTAAATAATCCACAACATTGTTGCAACTGAAGAGACAGAGGGAAAAGGGTTGAGTTTATTGTCAGCCAGGTGGTTGCCTGGAGTGATAATGCCATTAGCAAAAATAGGGAAGCTGAAGGAAAAGAGGTTTCCTAGAGCGGAAGAAGAGGAGGAGGAGGAGGAGGATAGCATTTCTAGTCTTATTCTGTGAATTTTGACCCTTGAGCCTCACTTCAACGTGTCAGTCTCTTAACTCCAGAGAATGCACAAAATTGAATTCAGTGGAAGTCGAGGTGGATTCTTCCTCTCAATTGCATTCCTCCACTGTGCTCCCGTGGGGCTCTTGAATATTTCCCTGAAATAGATACAGAGCAGCCCTTTAACTCCACTGTAAAAAGGCTCCCTAAATGCAGCTGGATTTTTCACTCCACATAGCATTTTGCTTTATGCACATAGTCACGTAATGTAAAGGGTAATTCGGGGTTGATAAATTAGCAGCCAGGAAGGAGGCCTACCCAGAGCTTCAGTGAGCCGTTTAGCATTTGGTGAGTTCTGTGGAGCTTTGGTGTCTTCCCACACCCAGAGGTAGTAAATATCCCTCTCCGATGGTACTTGCGGAGAATACCTCTGCATTTTGATACTCTTGTGAAGTGCATTCCTGCGAGCAATAGTCATTTCATGTTCTAGATTAGAACTTCGGAGCCATACTTCTGAGGGTCCTTTTGGTTCAATGGGGAAAGTATAGCCCAGGGAGGGGTCCTGACTTCCCAGGGTCCTTACTCAGCTCGTTATCTAAGTGAGCTCTTTAGGCCAGGTGATGTATTTCTTTTCTTTTCTTTCTTTGTTTCTTTCCTTCCCCCATCCCTCTTTCCCCACTCCCTTCTCTGTCTCTATTTCTCTCTCCTCCCATGACTTCACTGCTGGTGAAAAGTTACTGATGTTAGATAAATATAACTGTAAAATTAAATTAGGTCAGGCTTAAACAGGGAGCAAGCATTGAGATAATTTTGCTTTCTCCGTTATTGAGATGCAGTAGTCTTTTTTATTAAGTATAGTTGATTTACAATGTTGTGTTACTTTCAGGTGTACAGCAAAGTGACTCATTTATATATGTAAATTAATATAATATATATAATATAATATATATATATTATTCTTTTCAGATTCTTTTCCCTTATAGGTTATTACAAAATATTGAGTATAGTTCCCTGTATGGTCCTTGTTGGTTATCTATTTTATATACAGTAGGGTGTATATGTTAATCCCAAACTCCTAATTTATCCCTCCCCCTCTTTTCCCTTTTGCTAACCATAAGTTTGTTTTCTATGTCTGTGGGTCTATTTCTGTTTTGTATATAAGTTCAATTGTGAGATGCAGTAGTCTAATTGTGACCCTGCACAATACCTCATCTGGTTTAGGAACCGAGACCCCTACCCAACGTTAAACTCAATATGAATCTATAGTGTGATGTATCTGGCCAAAAACAGAAAAAAAATGTTAAAGGATCTGATATAAACATCACCTCTGATGAAGGCTGAGCTGATGAAGGTGAAAGTTATATGCATTCCAAAGGGGCTGGGTATCATGATATTAAACTTTCTCCTGACTCCAGAAGTTTCCTCCTCTGGTAAAATTGTTTCACTAAATTTAGCAGCTCCAAGCTGGTAAGTTGAAGAGAAACAGGAGATAAGGTGAGCTTTTTTAAACTTGAAAATTGCATGTGTGAGCTCTGAATTCAGCATCTTCATTCCTTTGGAAGGAATTGGCTTTTCCATCAGGGCTCTCTGTGGGCCTGAGCTATGCAGAAGGAAGTGGTTGCTTTTGAGGTTGCGATGGATCATTTGCAAAGGAAATCCATTTCCCTTGCAGGCCCTATCCTAGTGGACTGTTGATTGGAATTATTGTTGTTGTTGATAATATGCATAATCATTTTGCTACCAGCTTCCTCTTGTTTCATGTTAACATACTGTGGTCTTTAGAGGGAAACATAGTGATGCAGTAAGGATACTAGACTAGACAGCAGCCAGCCTGGCTGCATTTCTATTGCCAACAAATTGCCGACAACGAGCCACTTACACTCTCTGCCTTTACCATACCACTCACTGAATAGAGTAGTTCGAATTCCTGGCATTTGTGTAGAAATCGACAGTTTTAGGTCACTTTTATATTCATTTTTTTCATTAGAATCTCAGAATTACCCTATGAAGAGAGAAGGGTGATATAGATATAGATTTTTTAAAATCACTTTACTGAAGAGGAAACCCACAGGATGATAAATCAAGTGATTGCTTAAGGTTAGACTGCAGTAAGTGATGAAGTATGTATGTCCTTGAACACATAGTTTTTGACTCTTATCAAAAAAATACATATTTTTTTAAATGGTAAAATTACACCTCTCACACAAATATAAAATGAACACATTATTTATTTTATTTAATTCATTAATTAATTAGGGTACCAGTAAGATGTTACAACTGGTTCAAAAGAAAACTCAAAAGTTTCACACATTATAATCAGATAAGAAATGCTGAAATCAATTTACAAATGAATTTTTAAATTTTAAATTTGCAAAAGAAATGTTCAATATCCATAGAATGATAATCCATTGCATTCCATGTGTATAATTTCCATTTCTATAAACAAAAATTATTTGTATTACTGTCAGTTTTCTACAACTTGCAGGGTTGTAAAATAACTCAAAGACAACATAAGGCAGGGATAACCTTAATGGGTGAGCATCTTACAGAATCTTTAACAATATTTTCCTAAACTCAAAATGTAATGTCCTCATTGTATAACTCCACACCCTAAAGAATAATCTTTTTTCTCTCTCTGACCCTATAACTGATCATCTGCAATATTTGTTAGATATATGTCAATATTTAAGAGTTGCTAACATTCAGGAATAGATGCTAGAATACTCAGGTAAGTATAATATTGGTAAAAATTTTTAAACCATAGTAATAATTAGCATTTATTGGGCACCTACTATGTACCGAATGCCAATAGCATCTGTTAGTAAATGGCTTTGCTTTTCTTATGTCATTTAATCATCAAAGCAATCTTATGACATAGGGGCCCATTTTTCAGACAAGAAAACAGTCATGGATAGAGTAATTAACTTGTACCAAACATCCATTTAATATTTAGTAGAATAAGAGCCTATATTTTAATTTTTTTGTAGTACTTAAATAAATTACATTATGGAAAAGATACTTAACTTCCCCATACTTGAATTTGGCCATCTGAAATTGGGGTGATGATATGAAAATATAGTAGTATTAATGCTAGGAGGGCTTCGAGAGCTTTAGGAAGGAAAATGTTATATCAGCCTAAGGCTATATCACTAAGAGCTGTCTGTGAAGCCTCCATGTGAAGTAAATAGTTTTCATTAATGCCCCTCATAGGACTCCTACTGAGAGATTGTTCTGGAAGAGAGGGGTGTGAGTAGAGGTCTCTAATTATAACAGAAAAGCACTCTTGATTAAATTGTGGCCTTCAGAACTGGATAGAGTTAACACTTCCTCTAAGCATTTTTCAAGATTTATTTAACCTACCTGAGCCTCAGTTTCTTCATCTTAAAATGAATAAAGTACCATTACAGACCTCAGAAGGCATTATGGGTTAAATAAGATAATGTCGATAAAGCACTTAGTATTGTGCTTGGCACATGGTGGCATTCTACGAACGGAAATTTATATGATTTATTATTATTATTAGACCCCTTGCATTCAAATTCAACATCCTCCTTTAATATTGCTTTACATTTTAATTAATGATTGTGTCTGAAGACAATTTTAAGTAATAGATATTTTAGAGTGCATATTTCCTGACCCTACCATCTCTTTAGGGATTCTCTTACATGCCCTCAGGGAACTGTGCTTTTTCAGTTGAGAACATGGGACTAGCTCTCCAATGTCCCTTTGAATTTTGTCTTGTGTTATAAGGCAGGCTATGCCTCTGCCCTCTGACATCAGAATGGAGAAAGGGACGGGGCACAGTTTAATTTAAACCTCAGTAGGGGTAATTCTTAGCTTTTTGTTGGGATGAGCAACTTGATACAACTATTTCCTCAATTTGGAAAAGATGATTTCTAATTTGCTTAAATCAAAACTCTTACTTCCAGAAGTCTACCATTTATAAGACATTATGAATTTAACCCAATTCAGCCCTTCATTCTACTTTGTTTCAGGTTCATTATTAAACTATGGGCGGGGGGCGTCATAGAAATGAAAGGATGAAGTCCCTCTCCTCCAAGGACTCACTCTCTAGTTGGGAAGCCCAGCATTCACAGGGACATGATTCATTCTAGATTTAGAAAATTAACATTAGAAATGACATCCAGAGGTTTAAAACCATTGGCTAGTAGGCCTGCGTGGCCTACAGATATGTGTATTTGATTTGAATTCTGTTGCAAACTTGCCAAGTTTAAAGAAAAAAATCAGTAATTTCCTAAATTAAAGTAAAAGTAGATCTCATAAGAAATTCAGGATTTCGGGTATCTCCCTTACACGGGCCTTAAAATCCTATCCAGCAACCATGAGCGGCCTGTGAGCAGTAGTAGCCCATTCTGAAAGGACCTAGGGCTCTCTAGTTCACCATATCCAGTTTAAATTACTGATTTATCGGAACTACCTGGTCCCTCAGTACATTTGATCAGGTAACCCCGGAAATAGTGACCCCTGAGAAGTGTAATGTGTCCAGGGGAAGAGACAGATTTGTTTCAACAGGGTAATGAAGCTGGGGAAAGAGCAAAGTAAAATTTGAGCATCTACTGTGTTTCTCGTACTTCACATACATTTTCTCGATTAATTTTGCAACGACTGTCTTAAGTAGGTGGCACTGTAAGCCTTTCACATTTGGGAAAAATGAGGCTCAGAGATTATTTAGAAGTAGCCTAATTGGCAGAGCTAAGATGTAATTCCAATATAGCAGAGAGAAAATAACCCAGCAAGATTTTGTTTTTAAATGGATATACTTGCTTTGTGGTTTATATTAATCAGGATGGCGTAAGCTATGCTACGGTAATAAACAAACCCTGTATATCAATGACAACTAATAGTAGGGGGCCCAGGAAGCTCCAGGGCAGCTCCCTCACAAGAAGTGACTGGTGATCCCAGCAGATTCTGTCTTGTGGCTTCATCATTGCAGTAAGAGGTTTCCATAAATTGCTGTTGCAAGAGGAAAAGTGAGCTCAAAGGTTTTGCATGGATTTTCAATGTCTCAACCTAGACATGTTATTTCTGTTCACAGTTCATTGTTCAAAATTAATGGAATGGCCCTGCCAAAAAGCGAAGAGCCTGACAAGTCTTCCCTGTGCCCAGGAAGGAGAGGGGGCTTCATGTAAATGAGCACAGGTAATGTCCACCGTGATCACCTTAGCCAGTTACAGAAACTCTTTGTCTCACTTTTCTTGTTGGGAAAGGAGAATAAATCTTTCTCACAAGATTTTAGTGGTGGTTTGAGATGCTGTTCGTAAAGCACTGAGTATGGTGGATGACTTCAAACGACCGATAAATTCATCTGTTTGATTTGCTATGTGTGATAAAGAGAGTGTGAGATCACAGGGCTTCTTCTGTATGGAATCAGGTGACTGAGTTGTAGCCTCAGTTCCAATATTGATGATGAGGACCTGTGGATAAATCTCTGAGGTTTTATCTAAAGGGTCAGAGGGTTGAAATACGTGATCTCTAGGTTCCCTTCTGCTCCCAGTAGTCTGTGTCTACCAGTGGTTTCCTTCAGAACACTGTAAATGTTGTCCACCAGCACCCAGCACAAATCCTTTGACCCAGAGTTATTCCATTGGGAGAAATACAGAAGAAAAATTTTCCCATTTGAGGATTCTACCATGCACTATGTTAGATAAAAAATAAATGTTTGAGTAAATGAATGACCACCTGTATTAGACATCTCAGACTGCCATAAAAAAAATCCCACTGACTGGGTGGCTTAAACAACAGACTATTCTGCTATACTTCTGGAGGCCTGAAGTCCAAGATCAAGGTGCTGTTGAGGTAGGTCTCTGATGAGAGTGACCTTCCTGGCTTGCAGAGGGAAGTGATCTACCTTCTTGCTGTGTCCTCACATGGCCTTTTCACTCTATGCACACGTGCCTGGTGTCTCTCCCCCTTCTTAGAAAGACATCAGTCTTATTGGATTAGGGCTTCACCCTTGTGATGTTAATTAACCTTTATTACATCCTTATAGACCCTGTTTTCAAATACACTTACATTAGGAGTTAGGACTTCAACGTAAGAATTTGCAGGGGACATTATTCAGTCCATAATACCACCATAAGCCATGATGATTGAAACTACGGCCTTAGAATCTGGGCCATAAAAATGCTCTACAAGGATTCCCTTTTCTAAAGGATACAGTGATTTCGAATGGAAAGAGCTCTCCTTTGGGAGCACTTTCTTATCAAATTCTTATCACTTCTCTTGGTCTCTCCTTCTTATCTGTAAAATTAAGGTAGTAACTAAGCAATGTATAGGTTTTATCTCAGATCCAATTCAAAAGATTAATGGTGAAAACGAAAGAACTGAGACCATGTCTGGGATCAGCAAGAAAGTATAGTATGATTAATTAGAGATGCTTTTTATGGGCACAGAAAGTGACAAAGATGATATTCACAGAAGTTGTGTATTTGAAATTTTTGTATTAGAATGAACTTTAAGGAAGTTCACTACCTACTCTTAACATTTTATCCTTCTGTGAATGAGTGTAATCCCTTGTAGAAAGAGGGTCCCCTAGACTCAGAAAACCAGAAAGTAAATAGTATTTGTCCAGTTGTCAAGTCGAGACCTAAAAGCAAACTTGAAATAAATAATGTGGTCCTGATACCCAAGGGGAGACCTTTGTCAGGCTGTGTAGGAGACAGTGATAACCTGTTAAGGGTTTAAGGCCTGAGCAGAGAACATGCTGTGTGTTCACCAAAAGGGGGCAGTAGAGGCCAGGCTCAGCAAAGTGGGTCAGAAGACCTGAGCTGGGCCCACAGCTGCCACTCTCTGTTGTAGATGCCAGTTACCAGGAGAGCACACAAGGGGGAAAGCCTGATGCTTAAATGACAGGGCAGGAGTGATTTTTGCCAAGGGGCACTTGTACCATGTAGAGAGAAAACTATGGCTTTCCGTTTGCTTTTAAATTGTCCCCCTCACCATCTTGAACTTGCTGACCTTGACCAGCACATTCACCCTAAGGAGGAACAGCCAATTGCATGTCTCTTGCTGACCTGGGAGGGCTGGAGCAGAGCCCCTGGCAATTTTTATGCAACCTCCTGCCAGTGTTTATTTCTGCCTCTTGGAGGAAGGCTTGTTAGGGAGGACGATTAACTCATCAGCTACTATTAGCAGGGCCTAATGACTGCCAGGTTTTTCTGGGAAATGGCAAACCTCTCACTGACCTTCCCAGAAAGGACTTCCTCCTGCCAGGAGGCTATTTAATCAGAACCACAAACAATCATGAATAAGGGGAAGGCAGTTGTATTAAGCAGTGTCTCTCCTCTGGGGAACCCAGTGATTGCAGAGGAAAAACAGAGCAAAGCCTGCCTGAATGTCCCTGGGGTGTAGAGACTGACTTCCATAGTGTGTGAACAAGCTGCTCTCTCTGTCTTCCTGATGACCTCTCGGTGATGTCAGTCTTGATCCTGTTGACCATCCTCTTAGTGGTTATATATTCAGCCCACATTACATAATTATGCTTATATGCTTTTTATTTAAGAATTGAGCCCATATTTATTCTAGACATATGTACTAAACATTTTCCCCTCCCCTTATACTACTCCCTCCAAGGCTACTGCAGTAACCTTCTAACTGATTTCACTTTTTCAGTTCTTACCTCTTTCAATCCATTCACCACAAAAATAGCCAGAGTGATTTTCAAAGAACATCACTTTGTCAGATCGTGATGATCAGCTTTCTTGGAAATTTCCAGTGGTTTCTCACTGCATTTATAGTAAATTCTCAACTTCTCACCATGACCTACCATGCCTGGATTGACCTGGAACCTGCCCACTCTTCAACCCCACCTCATGACACCATTCCCCATACTCATTTTGCTCCGTGTGTCTTTTAAATCCAAGAAAAAAGAAAGTGTCTTCCTTTCTCAGTGCCTTTGCACATCTTCTTTGCTTTATTTAGAATCTTCTTCCCCACCTCCTTACTTAACTAAATTCTACCCATTCTTCAAACCTCAGCTTCAATGTCTCTTCTTCATAAATGTCTTTTCTGATCTTTATAGAAGTTGTAATAGTCAGCTAGGGCTGTCATAACAAAATACCATAGCCTGGGTGCCTTCAACAAGAGAAATTTATTTTCTTGAAGTTTTGGAGTACAGAAGGTCAAGATCAAGGTGCTGGTATGGTTGGTTTCTCCTGAGATTTATCTCCTTAGCTTGCAAATGGAGAGACTTAGCCCAGCTTCACTCCTTCTCTCAGCATCCTCATAGAGCCTTTATTATGTTTGTGCATCCCTGTTATTTCTTCCTCTTCTTATGAAGAAACCAGTTATATTGGATTAGGGCCCCCCTCTTATCATCTCATTTAAATTTAATTACCTCTTTAAAGATCCTATCTCCAAATATTGTCACATTTGGGGTTAGGACTTCAATACATGAATTTGGGGGGGACACACTTCAATCCATAACAGAGACCTTTCCTCATCTACACTCCCCATAATATTATCTATTATAGTACCCAGATCTCTTCTTTCATAATTTTCTTTATTTATACTTTAAAAATTTTCATTATTTTAAAGCATATATTTAGTTGTCTATTTATTGTAAATTCCACTAGATTGGTAAACCTGACATCCTTTTTCACTATTCTATCTCCAGCACCTGGAACAGTGCCTAGTACACAACAGGCACTCAACTATTGATTAAATGGAAGAATAATTTGACTGTTCAGTCACTGGGCAGGGACTAGGTCTGCTTGTTCATCACCTAATCACCAATATTATAGCTAAGGCTATTACCTGTTAAGTTGAATGAAAGAGCAACCCATTATAGGAAGTAGGTACTCATCACTATCACTTCAGACATCGTGTATTGATCAGGGGTCCAGTCAGGAGACAAAATACATCTGTAAGTTGAATGGGAAACTTTCAATATAAATATTTATTAACAAGTAAATAGGGATTAACTGCTAAGAGGGATAAAGAGAACTCTGAAGAATATAGAACTCTGCAGAAAGAAGAATGTTTACAGAGCCCAGCTCCAAAACCACAAAGCCAAGTGAAGAAGGGTGTATTTGGAGCTGAAAGGAAATAATTTGATAAATGTAATACTTAGTGCTTAAGAACCCAGACCTGGGTACAGGAATATCTGGGTAAAAATTCAATATAGGACTATAGATTTTAATTTCTAAATTTGGAGGGGCAGAGAACTCTTTAAAGGAGAAGTAGAATTAGAACTAGACTTTGATAATTTTATCAATATATAAGATGAATACATCTGATAATAATATCATATACAGAAGGATATGTTATAGATTTTAAGTAACTAAAGACCTAATTCAAAGTAACTTAACTGGGACTTTTTTCCCACTTACAAAGTGTTTAAGATAGGGCTTGGGTTATTAAATTCAGTGGCTCAACAAATTATCAAAGACTCATGTTTTTTAACATCTTTCTCCTTGACCACATACAGCATGTAAACTTGTCCCCTTATAAAATTTCCCTCATGGATGCAAGTTGTTTGCAGTTGTTCCAGTGGTCATATTGATTCACCACTCCCTAAGACAGAAAAGGGATTGTCCTTTTCATGTGTTTTTTTTTTTCTTGGCTGCGTCGGGTCTTTGTTACAGCACGTGGGCTTTCTCTAGTTGCGGCAAGCGGGGGCTACTCTTTGTTGCGGTGCGCGGGCTTCTCATTGCGGTGGCTTCTCTTGTTGTGGAGCACAGGCTCTAGGCACGCAGGCTTCAGTAGTTGCAGCACGTGGGCTCAGTAGTTGCGGCTTGCGGGCTCTAGAGTGCAGGCTCAGTAGTTGCGGCACATGGGCGCATGTGGAATCTTCCCAGACCAGGGATCGAACCCATGTCCCCTGCATTGACAGGCAGATTCTTAACCACTGTGCCACAAGGGAAGTCCCTTCATGCATTTCTTTTTAAGAGCGATGAAACTTTTTTTCCCAGAAGCTTCTGCAACAGACCTCTTCTGTGGTCTTCTTGGCCAGAACCAAGCATAAGGCCATATTTAAACTAATAACTATTAAGGGTGATGGGACAGCTGTATTGGCTTAGACCCATCATGATTCAATCTCCATGGTGATGTTCAGTATAGTACTTACTGAACCACAAACTGGGGTTATTTTAGGAAGTAAGGGGATGACTTTGAATAGGAAGCCAATAATATCTCTGCAATAGAAAAAGATTTACCCAGGGAATAGAACTTGGTGAGGGTAATGGTACCCAAAAGGAACAGTTTGTGAAAAGGCACAGGTATTGGAAGCTTTTAGACTTAATTAGAGTACAGTTAACCCTTGAACAACACAGGTTTGAACTGTGTGGGTCCATGCAGATTTTTCTCAATAAATACATGCTACAATACTACACAATCAACAGTTGGTTGAATCTGCGGAAGTGGAACCGTGAAAACAGAGGGCTGACTGGAAAATTATATGTGGATTTTTGACTGTGTGGTGGTCAGTGCCCATAACCCCCTGTTGTTCAAGGGTCAGCTGTATTTCAAATCACCCCATTCAACTGGATTATAGGTTGTGATAGGGAAGACTGAAGCAGAAGACTGGTAATATCATTTGGTGCATGCTTACAGTGTCTTGGATGCCAAGCAGTTGTTTTGGATGAATGAGAAAACTTTGGAAAATAGGTGTCCAATTTTCAGTTATAAGTATTGTACATGTTACAAGTCTGACTCCTCAGTTCATGAGCACTTTAAAAACAGACATAATTTCTTCCACTAAAATTGTAATTTTGCAGAACCTTACAAAAGTCTGTGTAGAAATAAATAATAAAATAAATAAATATCAAGAAAATAAAAGAAAAAAATTAATTTTAAGAGGAAAGCATAATTATAATTTCATAGCATTATAAAACTTGGGCCAAAAAGAATGGAAGAATTTGGTTCCAAGCCGTTAAAAGAGGATTTAACCAATAAATCATTATTTCATGAACATCCACTATAATTTTTCCAAAATTATACCCACTAGAATTTTAGCTTCTCTGTCCATTTCCTGATAAATGATATAGCTGAATTGTAGCCCTCCCTCCAATAGAAGATATATACACCCCAAACCAGTGAATGTGTCCTAATTTGGAAAAGGGTCTTTGAAGATGTAATTAATTTAAGGATCTTGGGATGAGATTATGCTTGTCTGAAATCCAATGACAAGTGTCCTTATAAAAGAAAAACAGAGGGTGATTTAAGACATGGGGACACAGGGAGGGGAGAAGGCCATGTGGGAATGGAGGTAGAGATTACAGTGATGGGTCTATAAGCTAAGGAATGCCAAGGCTTACTAGTAGCCACCCAAAGCTAGGAAAGAGGCATGGAATGGATTCTTCCTCAGAGCTTCCAAAGAAACCAACCCTGCTGACCCCTTGATTTCAGACTTCTGGCCTCCAAAATTATGAAAAATTAAATTCTTGTCATTTCAAGCCACCAAATTTTTGGTAATTTGTTATAGCAGCCTTAGGAAATTATATCAAATTTCTTTATCCATTCATCCATTGATGGACACTTAGGTTGTTTCCATATCTTGGCTATTGTAAATAATTCTGCAATAAACATAGGGGTGCATATATCTTTTCAAATTAGTGTTTTTGTGTTCTTCAAATAAATATCCAGAAGTGGAATAGCTGGGTCATATGGCAGTTCGATTCTTAATTTTTTGAGGAATCTCCGTACTGTTTTCCATAGAGGCTACACCAATTTACAGTCCTACCAACAGTGTATGAGTGTTCCCTGTACTCTACATCCTCTCCAACATTTGTTGTTTCTTGTCTTTTGGGTAATAGTTATTCTAATAGGTGTGAGGGATATCTCATTGTAGTTTTATTTGCATTTCCTTGATAATTAGAGACATTGAACATCTTTTCATGTGCCTATTTGCTATCTGCATGTCTTCTTTGGAAAAATGCCTACTCAGATCCTCTGCCCATTTTTAACAACTGTTGTTGTTGAGTTGTGTGAGTTCTTTATACATCTTGGATATTAACTCCTTATTGGATATATGATTTACAAATATTTTCTCCATTTCAGTACACTGTCTTTTAGTTTTGATGATGGTTTTCTTCACTGTGCAGAGCAGAAACTTCTTATTTTGATGTAGTCCCATTTGTTTATTTTTGCCTTTGTTTCCCTTGCCATTGGAGTCAGTTCCAAAACAATATTCATAAGACAGATGTCAGTGAGTTTACCACCTAAGTTTTCTTCTAGGAATAATATTGCTTCAGGTCTTGTATTCAAGTCTTTAATCGATTTCGAGTTAATTTTTGTGTATGGTATAAGATAGTGGTCTAGTTTCATTCTTTTGCAAATGGCTGTCCAGTTTTCCCAACACTGTTTATAGAAGAGACTGTTTTTTTTCTCGATTGTATGTTCTTTGCTTCTTTGTCATAGATTAATTGTCCACATATGTGTGGATTTATTTCTGGGCTCTCAATTCTGTTCAATTGATCTGTGTGTATGTTTTTGTGCCAGTACCATACTGTTTTGATTACTATAGTTTTATAGTATAGTTTGAAATCAGGCCGCATGATGCCTCTAGTTTTGTTCTTTCTTAAGGTTATTTTGGCTATTTGGGATTTTTTGTGGTTTCATACAAATTTGAGAATTATTTGTTCTAGTTCTGTGAAATATACCATTGGAATTTTGATAGGGATTGCATTGAATTTGTAGATTGCTTTGGGTTGTATGGACATCTTAACAATATTAATTCTTCCAATCCATGAACACAGAATACCTTTTCATTCATTTGTGTCTTCTTCAGTTTCTTTCGTCAGTATCTTATAGTTTTCAGTGTACAGGTCTTTCACCTCCTTGGTTAAATTTATTCCTAGTTATTTTATTCTTTTTGATACAATTTTAAATGAAATTATTTTCTTAGTTTCTATTTCTGATAGTTTGTTTAGTGCATAGAAACACCACAGATTTCTGTATATAGATTTTGTATCCTGTGACTTTGCTGAATTAATAGATTAGTTCTAAGAGTTTTTTGTTGGAGTCGCCAGGGTTTCCTATATATAGTATCATGTCATCTGCAAATAATGACAGTTTTGCTTCTTCCTTTCCAACTTGGATGCCTTTTATTTCTTTTTCTTGCCTAATTGCTGTGGCTAGGATTTCCAATATCATGTTGAATAAAAGTGGAGATAGTGAGCATCCTTCTCTTGTTCTCAGAGGAAAAGTTTTCAGCTTTTCATTACTGAGTATGATGTTAGCTGTGGACTTGCCACATATGGCCTTTATTATGTTGAGGTATGTTCCCTCTATACCCACTTTGTCTTCTAGTTACTAGGAACCCATCAAGACTTGTATCTAAAGGAACCACAATAAGTACCTAGCGTGTATCTGAATGAACAATAGCAATTACATTTTAGGAACAGGATATATTAATTTTCTTGAACATGATATATTATTTTTCACAACACAATTGTAATGCATGAACAATTTGATCTAAGCTGGGACATATATTGCATTAGCATTCCAACATCAAAGATATCCATGGGAACATACTTGAGAACATATGGGACATTGTGAATTGCAGTCTTTCTGTGCAGCTCCAAATATGCTGTTATATATTTTCCAATTGTTTCTTCCAGAGCAAAGTTAGTTTCTCCCATATGTGCCACTGCCTATAACAGCAACCTAACGAACAGGCCTCTGTGGTAAACGTTATTAGAAGTTAAAGAAAAAAAAATAAAGTTGCTGGAAGAAAGGGTCCAGTACCTCTCTCTCTGGCTAGTTGTCAATTCTCCAGGGTTTCTTTACAAGATTAAAATATGACATAGCTAAGGACCCCTGTAGAGAGAGGGGAAAAAAAGAGATGGTATAGTTGGCCTAGGAAAGCAGGTACAACAGAAAATTTGAGCAGACTCTGTAGTGTGAAAGAAATCCTAACACAGAAAAGGCATGAATTTTAGAGAGACAGAATCCAGGCTCTGAAAGTTATTCACTGCAAAATCTTGGCCAAGTGCTTTAATATACCTGGGTCTCACTTTTTCAATCTTTAAAATAGAGGTAATACCCTCCTCACAGGGGTGCATTGAGAATTAAATGATGTAATACATATGATTCTCTTGGCATAGATTTCATCTATGTAGAGGATTGGAGGTAGGAAAAATTTAGAAAGGAAACCTTAACTGTAGGTCTTTCCATGCTTGGCCTTTCTTTATATAGAGTCACATATCCTTGTACTCAGGGGTTTCTACATCTTTTTAAGATCCACACAGTCTTCACTGATCATACTTATACCAAACGGGAAGCAAGCAGAAGAACAGAACTGAAATCCCTAATGTTACTAGTTTGCAATAAAAGATTAAGCAAGTCATTTTCTGTATCTGAGCTGTGGTTTTCTTATCTAAAGAGGGGAAAGAGAATACTTTAGGGCTAAAATGTTTTAATCATATAAGCTCATCATGAGACATCCTTCCTGGTAGCTCTTAGAATTAAAAGTATGTGTTAGTTCATATCAACTTTTTGAATATTTTCAGTTCTCTTTGCAGAGATGTGGGTACTAGAGTAGTGATCAATTCCACTTTGAACACTTACTGTGTGTTCAACTGGGCAAATGATTTAATTCTTATAGTGACCTGATGAAGGAGGTCACATTTTTCTTACATTTCAAATGAGGAAACTGAAGCTTGAAGACAGAAAGCAGCTTTCTGAAGGTTTTATAGGTAATAAATTGGAGCTGGGATTTGAGCCCAGAACTGTTGTCTGACTTAAAAGCCTGCACTTTTTAGGTCTATATTCACTATTGTTAACCCCTGAGGGCTCACAGTGTGCCTCATCTGTATACCCTAGATTGTGTCACCCCATGAGGAGAGGTGGTGGAAACAGAAGTCAACAAGTAGCCTGATTCTACTCTTTTTTACTGTGCTGTGGTAGAAATAGTTGTAAGAATAGGGATCAGAAGACTTGGGTTTGAGTTCTGTCTCTGACCTTGAATAAGTGACTCACCTACCCTGAGCCTTTGTAAAATGAAGATAGTATCACCACACAGAACTTTGGTATCCTCATTTGAAATAGGGTTTGTAACAGTGCCTGCCTTACAGACTTGTCCCCAGGATCACAAGGAATTATTGACACAAAAGTCTTGGGGGTGTGCCTGGAGGGTGGGGAGTGCTCAGTAAATAAGTCCCAGCTATTGTTATTAGTGAGTGTGAATCACACTTTGAACTTTCCAGACCTGTAGAATTTGGGGTTTCATGTCTTTTGATGTGTTTCAAGGCACTGGCAGTACTTGTGTTTTCTAGAGATTTCAGTGGGGAAAGGAGGACTATCAATCTAAGCCTGAATCAAGAAGCACAAATGCTGTCATCATCAGAGCTGGAGCTAACTCAGTAACATATTGTCAGAGTGGAGGAAGCCCAGCCATGTGGGGAAGTGTGTACTGCTCAGTGGTGTTGATCGCAGAGGACTTTATGGTGGGTGAAACAATCAACTGGAACCAGAAAATGTTGGCCCAGATTTTGTTCCTGGTGTTAACCAGTTGCTCAGCCTTAGGCAAGTCTCCAGCTCTTTGAGCTTTGTTCTTCTCGTGGTGAAACACAGGCAGTAATACTAATTTCTTAGGGCTTTTGTAAAGCTAAATGAGAAGATAGTTAACGCAGAGCCTGGCACACATTCGTAATTCAAGTACTTATAGGAAGTCAGTTTTCAATCTTTTATTTGTATGTAAGCAAATTGTGACACATTTCTGAGAAGTCAGACAGTATGTTCATAGAAAAATAGGATTTTCAATTTGAGCAGCACTCTCAAGATAATGTTATACAGGCTTCCTCCATAGCGTTCATTTATTTGTGTTTGTTCACTCAATTATTTATTCAACAAACACAGAACGTCTGTTCGTATAAAACATTGGGGAAGGGGAAATCAGAGAAGGAAGCATTCACCATCTCTTTGTCTACCTGTTTTTCATTCTTTCCCAAGGAGAGGAAGTGGAAATCTGTCAGATCGCAAGAAACACATAGGACCGTGTTTACAGCTAGACAGAATTGCTGTGTATTAAACTGTTATGCTCCTTTTTATGCTTGTATCTTCTACTGCCCTCCCAAGTTTGTGCAATTGGTGTTATTTAAAAGGACAGAGAATTCCGTCTGGGGGCCCAGGCAAGCAGGTTGTGCCCAATTATAGGAAGACCACATAAGTGGACTGACCATAGCTTAGATTCCTGTACCATGAAGCTAGTCATATCATGGTAAAGTTTCAAGATCTAGTAATTGACTTGCAGTGAGGTGGAACCCTGTGGACTTCAACTGGCTCTACAGGAGCCCCATGTTGGAATGAATATGGCATAAACACTTGCTTTAACAAAATATTATTCTTACTTGATGTTATCTTTGTGTGTATAACTTTCTTAGGGTGAAAACTGACAACGAAAAGAATCACGTATTTCTGTATCCTCTAATCCAGTGGTCCTCAACTGGGGGAAGGGTGGCATCTGCCAATGTATGATGATATTTTGGTTATCACAGCTGGAGGGGGGTGCTCCTGGAATCTAGTAGGCAGAGACTAGGGATCTTGTTAAACTGTCTATAATACATAAGACAACCCCCCCTCCAGATGGAGAATTACATAGCTCAAAATGCCAACGGTGCTATGAACTAACATTGAAATCTTATTAATAGATATCATAGGTCCTATATGCCAGACATTTACAGTCTAGACCAGTTGATCCTCTCTAAAACAGTAACCTTGGCATCCACAGGAAAGTCATTAGAAGTGCAAATTCTTGGTCCCTACCCCAGACCTGCTGAATCAGAAATTCTAGGATGTGCCCCAGAAATCTGTGGTTTATAAGCCCTCCGTGTGCTTCTGATGTTTCATCAAATATGAAAACCACTGCTTTAGGCCCTGGTAAGTACAGAATGATAAGTACAAGCAATGGGTATATCAAGAGGAGGAGTGGTAGGAAAAACTGGGATCAGATAGGATATGGATTTAAATAGTTTTGAGTAGCTGACTTAACTGATCCAAGTTAATTTTTGGAATGGCTAATCTAGCAGTAAAGGTGATACTTTTTTTTTTTTTTTGGCTGCGTTGGGTCTTCGTTGCTGCATGCGGGCTTTCTCTAGTTGCAGTGAGCCGGGGCTACTCTTCATTGTGGTGCACGGGCTTCTCATTGCGGTAGCTTCTCTTGTTGCGGAACACTGGCTCTAGGCCAGTAGTTGCAGCACGTGGGCTCAGTAGTTGTGGCTCGCGGGCTCTAGAGCGCAGGGTCAGTAGTTGTGGTGCACGGGCTTAGTTGCTCCATGGCATGTGGGATCTTCCCGGACCAGGGATCGAACCCATGTCCCCTGCATTGGCAGGCGGATTCTTAACCACTGCGCCACCAGGGAAGCCCAAGATGATACTCTTATTAGTCAAGAAAGTGATAACGACAGACAACAGAAATGGCGCACAATAAGAAGGAACTAAGTGTGAAGGTAAAACCTTTGTAGAATAAATATAATACCTCATGTTTATTTTCATATTTTTGTATCAACCACTACACTAAGTTTACATAATTTGGAGGGAGGACATATACATTTTTACTCAAGAATTCAGGACACACATGTCATGTAGACCCATGCTTACAACTATGGGAAAAAACAGATCCGGCTATCATAGACCAAAGAGCCCAAGAGAGGGATCTCAAGCATCACTGCTCTTAAGAGATCAGAAGTCCATCTCACAGCAATAGTATGTAGCCAGAAATCCAAGAATCAGGAAGAAAAGAGCAAGAATAAGTGAGCTAATGTAAATGAGGATGTAGCAACAGGCAAGATTAGATGCTGCATCAATGAGCCAGATAGGAGCAGCATCTGGTATGCTCACCCTAATCCTACTGCTTCCCATTTTAAATCCATAGTCCACTCCAGAGAGATGATTATTTGGTTTACATTTCTCCTATGGCATACAGATGGCTACCTCCATGAAAGGGAATTTTATTTTATGAGAATTACAATTATAAGAAAGGTTGTTCTTATACCAAACAAAAATATCCTAGCTAAATTGTCTGAGTATATTCTATGTCTGCTATCTGGGTATATATGGAATAAGCTCCTTTTCCTATGTACCAGCCTTTGATTATTTAAGGTTGTTTTCAAGTTGCCTCAGTTTGTTTCTACATCAACAGAATATCCAACTTCTTCAAATATTCCTCATATTTCAAAATAGTTTACTCCCGTTATCACTTGGGTTGCTTTCCTTTGGCTATGCATCAGTTCAATCAGGTGATTCTAAAACCAGGCTCCCAGAACGGAACCCAATATCCCAAATAGAATAGCACCAGTGTGGAAAACGCTGCAATTATGTACCCTATTATCCTGACACTATATTTCTATTAATGAGCCCAGGCTAGATACTTGGATGGTGACCAGAATGTGATCTTTATTACCCAAACCAGGGTGGTATTTCCTCAAAGGCAATTGAAAATCCTCAGAGATGTTGGAGACCTTTCCTGAGGCTGCATAATTATATTTTTTAAATGCCTTCAATTTCCTATGACAAGTTTGGAGTGTCTAAAGATGGCAAAGTGAAGGAGATAAATAGATTATTGATCAGACAGGCTTGTAATTCCTTAGTGAATTGGATTTAGTTTCTTCATTGAGATCAGGTCAATGCCATAAATCTCCTAGAAAATCAATGCAACAGAGATTGCTATGTGAGCTAGGCCTGAAGACATTTCCCTGGCTGCTTCAGGGCTGGGAATGATGGAAAATTGTTATATGAGGGAATCAAATATTGGGTATGTGGGTGAAGCATCTGAATGAAGTCAAGAGACTTGGAAATGCTTGGCTTGGCAAGTGTCATACATGTGACCTTGGGAAAGTCACTTCACTTTGATCATCCTATATATTACAATGACAAAGTTAGACCATACAAATAATTCTCTATACAGTTTTTCCCCATCTGTGTGGGGAAGAGCAGGACAACTACTAAAACGTACAACTCCAAAATTTGGTGACTTGACACAATGAAAGCTTAGTTCTCACTCTAACAAATATTCAAATGTGGGTTCTGCCTCAGGTAGTTCATCTTTAAGCAGTTCCTTGGGGACTCAGGTGCCTTGGCTTTTCATATCATGCAACTCTGCTGTTACATAAAGCCTTGGTGTATATTGCTTCCAACCTACCCTGACTGGCACAGATACTTACAGAAGGTAAGATAAAAATAGAATGTGAAGGGGTGGATAGGAACAATTGTAAAACCCTTTGGAAATGCATTCTGGCTTCTGCAGTGAGCCCCTCTATCTCCATATTCATACAGAACCAAACAGCTTAGAGAGATGATATTGGCATATAAATAATTTCAGTTGGCTTGCCTAAACTCCACCCCAGCCTCCCGCAAAACCTATTCAAAAGCCTGATAAAAGTGGGCCACCACATCATCAAAAAATCTACAAACAATAAATGCTGGAGAGGGTGTGGAGAAAAGGGAACCCTCTTGCACTGTTGGTGGGAATGTAAATTGATACAGCCACTATGGAGAACAGTATGGAGGTTCCTTAAAAAACTAAAAATAGAACTACCATACGACCCAGCAATCCCACTACTGGGCATATACCCTGAGAAAACCATAATTCAGAAAGAGTCATGTACCAAAATATTCATTGCAGCTCTGTTTACAATAGCCAGGACATGGAAGCAACCTAGGTGTCCATCATCGGATGAATGGATAAAGAAGATGTGGCACATATATACAATGGAATATTACTCAGCCATAAAAAGAAATGAAATGGAGGTATTTGTAATGAGGTGGATGGAGTTAGAGTCTGTCATACAGAGTGAAGTAAGTCAGAAAGAGAAAAAGAAATACAGTATGCTAACACATATATATGGAATCTAAGGAAAAAAAAAAAGGTCATGAAGAACCTAGTGGCAAGACGGGAATAAAGACACAGACCTACTAGAGAATGGACTTGAGGATATGGGGAGGGGGAGGGGTGAGATGTGACAGGGTGAGAGAGTGTCATGGACATATATACACTACCAAATGTAAAATAGATAGCTAGTGGGAAGCAGCCGCATAGCACAGGGAGATCAGCTCGGTGCTTTGGGACCACCTAGAGGGGTGGGATAGGGAGTGTGGGAGGGAGGGAGATGCAAGAGGGAAGAGATATGGGAACATATGTATATGTATAACTGATTCACTTTGTTATAAAGCAGAAACTAACACACCATTGTAAAGCAATTATACTTCAATAAAGATGTTTAAAAAAAAACAAAAAACAGTCATGTACCACAATGTTCACTGCAGCACTATTTACAATAGTCATGACATGGAAGCAACCTAAGTGTCCACTGACACACGAATGGATAAAGAAGATGTGGCACATATATACAATGGAATATTACTCAGCCATAAAAAGAAACGAAATTGAGTTGTTTGTAGTGAGGTAGATGGACCTAGAGTCTGTCATACAGAGTGAAGTAAGTCAGAAAGAGAAAAACAAATGCCGTATGCTAACACATATGTATGGAATCTAAAAAAAAAAAAAAAAATGGTTCTGAAGAACCTAGGGGCAGGACAGGAATAAAGATGCAGACGTAGAAAATGGACTTGAGGACATGGGGAGGGAGAAGGGTAAGCTGGGACGAAGTGAGAGTGGCATAGACATATATACACTACCAAATGTAAAATAGATAGCTAGTAGGAAGCAGCCACATAGCACAGGGAGATCAGCTCGGTGCTTTGTGATCACCTAGAGGGGTGGGATAGGGAGGGTGGGAGGGAGACGCAAGAGGGAGGAGATATGGGGATATATGTATAGGTATAGCTGATTCCTTTTGTTATAAAGCAGAAACTAACACACCTTTGTAAAGCAATTATACTCCAATAAAGATGTTAAAAAAGAAAAAGTGGTCCACCAGAAGGAAAAGTTGAAACTTAGAAAAATGGTAATGAGGGTGTTTGTACATATGCACCACAGATAATTGCATTTTAAAATTGTCTTTTTGGTAATTCCGTGTTGAGATGCTCCATTTGTTTTACCATATTTATCCACTTTATTTATTTTGCATAGAAAAAAGTGCATGACTGTTTTAAATACTTTAGCAAAACTTATTCTAACTTGACATAGTCATAAAAGGCATTGGAAGAGGACATAAGAGTAAGTTGAACTTGAAACTATGAGAAAGTGGGAAGAAAATAGAGGATCAAGGCAGAGAAGAATGGAGCCAGACTGAGTAATATCAAATTTGGTGAACATTTAACTTCTCAGGATATCATGAAGTGTAATATCTACAGTCTACAATATTTACAATGACATGACCCACTCTTAAAAGCATATACCAACATTCCAGTGAATAAATAAATAATACAAGTTTATTTCTTACTCACATGTTGATCCAATATGAGTATTCTTTGTCATTGGGGCTGTATTGGTTTTCTGTTGCTGCTCTAATAAATTACCAAAACTTAGTGTCTTAAAGCAACATAAGTTTGTTCTCTTACAAATCTTCTGGAGGCTGAAAGTCTAAAATAAGTCTACAGGGCTGCATTATTTTTGAGGGCACTGGAGAATAGTCTATTCCCTTGCCTTTGCTAGTTTCTAGAGGCTGTCCACATTCCTTGGCTCATGGACCTGTATGAGTGAGTCCACTCTCACTCTAACCTCTGTTTCTGTTGTCATATCTCCTTCTTATACTCTGACTCTCCTCCCTCCTATAAGGATGCTTATAATTACCCTGAGCTCACTCAGATGATCCAGGAACATCTCTCAATCCCAAAATCCTTAATATAATCACATCTGTGAAGTCCATATGCCATGGAAGTTAACATATTCACAGACTCCAGGGATTAGGACATGAAGTCTTTGAAGGGAAAGGAAAAAAGTGCTATTATTCTGCCTACCACTAGAACTATAGCTATGGAAGGATTTTCCAACTTCAGTAGAAGTTTTCCAAGGTAGCCCTGGATATCAGCATCCAGCTGGGAAATGGAAAAAAAAAGGGAAATGATTGCATCTGGGAGGATTTTATGCCACTGGACTGACAAAAAACATACAATATGTGTACTAACTCTTGTTTTATTCTTTTCTTTCTGGGTATATGGAACACTCCAAGTTGCATGCTTTGCCCAGAGACTTAGGTGAGAGGAAAAATGATGGTGTTGCCTAAGAAGGGAGCAGAGAGAGGAGAGAGTGGGAATGGAGAATGGAGGAGAAGAAATACAGACAATGTGAATCATAAGCAGGGGAAAATGTGCTGGGACTTAAGGTTTTATTTTCCTGTATTTTCAAGAGTGGCTGAGATTTCCTTACAGTGGCACCAGCAGGCTTTTGCTGCTTGTGTCCTCCCCAAAATAGATCCTGAGTACCCTGGAGTCCATCTACAGTGAGAATCAGTTAGTGACACATGACAGGTATTCCTTGATATGTGCTCAGTGATTCACAGAGCTCACAGCGGCTGTGCAATGGTGATTATTGACCTGAAAATGACTTTCTCTCTTCCCTTCAACCCCCATCATCAGCTTGGAAAACTATCTTGGGATACATTTGTATACACTCTTCTTTGGAAGCATTATTGCAGTTGTACCCCTGATGTTCAAAGCCTTGTACCTCCCTAGAGAGGAGCTATGTCTCCTGGAACTGGTTGACCACATCACAGAGATCCAGGAAACCCCCAATGTCTGCTGAGACTTTAGCCTCCCAAGACTGTCTTATATATATGGGCTTTCTCATTTCTATGACTCACTTTGTGTTTTGCCCTCCCAGAAGTGGTTTATTATACTTTTTATCATTACTTAAACATATTTTTTTTCACAATGTGCTTATTTGGACACGGAGGCAGATATATCTGGCACGTCGAGGTCCCTTTCAATGAATGGCAATGTTCATCCTTTCCTTCCCCACGACTTCACCCACTATTTCCAAACCTCTTTGATAATAAGAACCACATGGAAGTGCCTGTTCACTAAGTAGGTAACCAGGTGTCTCTACAAAAATTCTGACTCACCAGGTCCAAATCAAGAATTTATGTTTCTATCTAACAACACCCAGGTTTATTCTAATCTTCAGGCAACTTTTTACAAACAGTACCTACATATTTTAAGAGGCAGGATGGATTTTTGTGCCAGATATCTGGATTTAAATCCAAGCTCTGGAATTTACCAGTTAGAGGACATAGGCCAATTCCTTAAGATTTATGTATCATATTGATAAATATGTAACTTTACCCAAATCCAATTCTCAGGTTATATTTATTCTTCATTGCAGGAGACGTTTGCACAAAAGACAAAAGACAATGGCAATAGCTGATACTTTTTACTGAATTTTATTCTACTGGGTATGCCTTGAAATTTTAAAAAGAAGAAAAGATTCACGTTGTCTGAAGTAGTCAGGAGTTTACATGACAGAAAAGAGTAATTGAAAAAATGATCTAGGAGGAGACATAGACTCTGAGTAGGCAAAACATTTTAAGTTAGAGCAGAAAGACATTCCTCAAGCTAAACTTTGAGGGAGTCTTAGCTCATCCAGCTGTTGTTGATCTTCAGGTTCTGGCCATGCTCCCTGGTAGTGGCTATCTGGACTGATGGAAGACTGGCTGTTGCTAATTTCATTCAGCATCGTTTGAATTCCTTTTACTTACTTTATCCAACCTCTACCCTCCCTAAGAATCACCTTTCAAAATCCTAGTTTGACCATCAGTGAATTTATCTCCCAGCCTACAACCCATTACTGACCACCACTCTCTACTGTGCACCTCAAACTGATTATATGGCATTGGCACTTTCTGTTGGCATGTTAGGCTTTTGGATGATAGCTATACTAGCAAACAGTTACATGTGCCAGGCACTGGTCTGGACATTTTTCATAAATTAACCCATTCAGTCTTCACAATGAATACTATTATCAATTCCATTTTACAAACTAGAAAACTGAGGCATAGAAAGTTATGGAGCCAAGGATCCTTATGCTTTATAGCAGTAATCAGAAGAAAATGTAATTAAAGAGAGAATTGCTAAAAGCTCCCTGACAGTTATTCCCAAGATATGTACATTTTTTTAAGAAATATTGGGATTTCAGTCAATTCTTTTTTTTAATTAATTAATTCATTTATTTATTATTTATTTATTTTGGCTGCACTGGGTCTTAGTTGCGTCATGTGGGATCTGCGTTGCCGCACACGTACTTCTTAGTTGCAGCACGTGGACTCAGTTGAGGCATGCATGCGGGATCTAGTTCCCCAGCCAGGGATCGAACCCTGGCCCCCTACATTGGGAGCACGGAGTCTTACCCATTGGACCACCAGGGAAGTCCCAAGATATGTACATTTTAAAAGAAGAATTTATTAATATAAACTAGGGATAAGTAATCATTTTAACCTAGATAACCAGCTAATGATTTCTTAACAGGGTCTTTTGGAGAGGAGGATCTTCCTGTTTACACAATGGCTTGGGGATTTTTGATCCTTTTTGGCAAAGGGATGTAACCACATGCCATATAATTCTCAAATTATTCTTATACATGAACCCAGAGCTGCCTTACAGATCATCCAACCTCCTCCTTCGACTCGTCTGAGGCAACTGCCCTCTACAGATGAGAAGTGGCTTGCTACAATCATGTAGCTGAAAGTACATAGGCTCCTGAAACCCAGTCCTACCTGACACCCAGGTGATAATGAGTCACTACCATTTCTGTTATTTTCCATCCACAAAGCTCTGAGCAAAAAAGCATTAGAGTTTGCTGAAAGAGCAGAAGCTTTCATCCCACATATCCAGTCTTCATTTCCCTAAAGCTTTTCTTCCAAGAACAAAGAAGTAGTAAGGAAGACACTGCAAAGGCAGGGATTTGAGACATATGTCTGCTAAACAAACAAGAAAATATGGTCAAAGAGTAATCACTGATGAAAAATTAAAACTCTATTTTCTCTTCTTTCTTTATCCCCCTATACATTTCTTGCCTATAAAGAGCAAAAAAAGAGTTCTAAAAACACAGCAAAGCACTGCTCTCCAAGCTAAGGCATCAGTTTTTGGAAACCATTATTACATTATTATAAGACTAGATAACAAAATACAACATAAAGGCAAAATTGCCATGAAAATCATACATAAGATCATATATACATGTATATTCACACGCCTTTCTGTTTGTTCTATTTCGAGGTAAAAATTGGAAGCAAGAAAAATTGTGGCAGAAAAATTGAATTGAACAGTTCTCAGACTAATCACAGGGCACATTTGAGATTGTATTTCCCATCAAGTCTTGAGACTATTAAACCAAACATGCAATATTTCATTAATTTTCTTAGGCCTCTGTTGGGAGAACAATGGAGTTAGAGAGGTATGATTTTAGAGTGCTTAAAAGGACCTCAATAGTATTTAAATTTTAAAGAAAGCTTCTTTGTTTACCTTCCTCATTTCTCAGTCTCAACTATTCCCATTGCTTCTATTGGGTTTTGTACTAGAGTCTCAGCAACATGGTGATGGATATGGCATGGGGCTTGTTCAGAATTCTAATACCAGTATCTGCCATGATTCCTGACACATATGGTATGATTGATATATGTTATATTGGATTGATTAATATTACATTGAATTAATTTGTGTTAGATTAATTGAGAAATGACTATTAAATCTGTATTCTCTGTCTTAATCATTGCCAACCTTGGTAGAAATTATGATTGCCTCTTATCTCACTCATGTCTCACTTCCAAAAATCAAATCCTTCCAATACAGTGTTTAAATCAATACAATCCCCCCAAATCCTTCCATTGGCTACTACCGCTTAGAGAATAATGTCTAAATGACTTAGTATGACCTTTAAGGACCTTTGAAGTCTTTGTTTCATCTCCATTTATTGACTTATTTATCATTACTTCTTCCCCTCAATTTTCACTTAATACTATAGCCACATTCAATTACCATTTTCCCCCTCAACATACTGTATTTTTTCATGCCTATACATGCTACCTATGCTATATATTTTCTTATATGTGCCATATATTTGCATATATGCCTTGTGTTTTCTATTTCCTCCCTAGAATGTCTTTCTACAACTTTAAAATCCCTGTTCCTTCTTTACTAATTCAAATGCTATTTCTACTGTTGAATATATTCCTTCTTCTGCAAAAGGAAAACTAATTTCTCTCATCTTTGGTTCCATAGCACTTCCTACTAACTCATTGTAGTATTTTCATATTTCATTGTTTTTTAAAAAATTATTCAATCTAGCCTGCTGGACTCTGATTCCATGAGAGAACCATACATTTTAATTATCTTTACCTCCCCCACTCAATATCTCTTACAGGCTGTGATGCACAGGTATTCAAATATCCTCCTAATTCCTGAAAGGTATATTTTGAAGCCAGTGGAAACTCAGAATCTCCTAGGAGTCACACAAGCAACATAAGTAATTATTCAAGTTTAGTAAAGATATTGACAAACAGAAGAGTGCATGCCTCATCTAAAGGGGCAAATATACTCTTAAACAGGTGATTGTTACCATATGGAAATGTGGGCTGGTATTGCTGCATCTTCAAGAAAACCCAACAACTGAAGTTTTATTTGAAACATCTAAACTTTTAGAGCAAGATGTAGGCCACAGTGGTCTGGGTTCAACTAGTGGACAGCCAATTTGCAATCCATGCTCTAGCTTATACAAAATTGATTTTTGCCTGACATGTTATCCATGTAGTCAAGGAATGAAGCTTTTGAAATATGCTTCAGATACCTTAATCACTGGAATCCTCTCCTATAGCTATCTATATTTTATTTTGCAGCAATACATGTGCTGGTGCCTATTTGCATGAAAATTTTGTTTTCAATATCCTCCTTTTTTATTTTCCCCTTCACTCCGTCTCTTGTTATTTCTCAGTTTCCCATTCTCCATCAGCTTATCCTTATCACCTCCCCCAAGCCCCTGAAACTTGCCTTTATTTGTTCTTCTCATCTGTAAAACAAGAATAATAAAATAATTTTATAAGGCTGTCATAAAATATAAACAGAAGAGATATACAAGACACCCCCAGAGTGTGATGGTTTATATTATTATCTCAGTAAGTATTAATTTCTTTCTCTTTTACCTCCATCATTTTTCTTTTCTCTCTCCCATTCCAAATGAACATTTTCTGCCCAGGGCCTTAATATATCAAGAGTCTGATAGGGGTAGAACAAAGTGTAATCATTCAATTATCAATAAACAGATTTAGAATATAAATTGCTCAATTACTCATCCTTTTTCAATTGTGCATTTCAACCTTACCTCCAGAGTCCAGCAGGATAGATTGAATAATTTTTTAGAAAAGAATGAAACATGAAAATGCTACAATAATAGTGGAAAGTACTATGGAACCACAGAGAAGAGAACAACTATTTTTTCTTTTGCAGAATAAGGAAAATATTCAACAGTAGAAGTAGTATTTGAACTAATAAAGAAGCAACAAGGATTTAAAAGTTGTAGATTTGAAAGGCATTCCTGGGAGGTAAAGACTACCCATACCTTGACTCACTAATTATGTAATGTCAGGCCGATTCTGACATTATAGAACCGATCATTAGCATCAAGGCAAAGGTTAAATGAACATTGGAATTTACCTCACAGTTCATTTCTTCACCAATATCCATCCCTTTCCTCATTCCACTGGACATACAAATGTGGATGGATTATTTTATCCATTCATATGTTAATGAATTATTCTCTCTCTCTCATCCTTTTTCTATTTCTCTGCATTTGGAGACCACATTATTACCTGAATTAAGCTTTTCTTATCAGTAGTGCTTTTTTAAAAAATGTCTTGGGTGATTTTAATTAAATCAGTCATAGTCTCTGAATTAAGTGAGATTGAATAGCAAAAATGATGTGGTCAATCTTTATCTAAAATATCAAAAAATAATACCTGTATGCTTGTAAGTGTCAGTTCCCATATATATATATGTGTGTGTGTGTATATATATATACATATATATATATATGTATATATATATATGCTCGGCAGTCCTCTGTAAGTTAAGCATTTAAATTTCAGTAATAGCAGGCAGTTTTATAAATTGTATGAAGCCTTTATTTGGGAATGTTCTGTGTATCAGTCCTAAAACCCCAGGCTTAATTATCTGTGCTTCCCAGCCACATTTTAGAAAATCTTAAGCACTTGGCCTCACAACATATAGCACTAACCACATCCCTGTCCATGTGTAGAGACTTGAATGTCTATCAAACACTTCCACCACATTGTGTAATCTAACAGTTCTTAATTCTTTTTCAAAAATACGTACCTAACAGATGATACTCACATGCAGGACTCACTTCCCTTAAGTATATCCAGGCTTATGTATAATCTCTATGGACTAACTAAATAATACTTTATTAATACAAGAAATCTCATCTGAAGGCAGATGAATGAGAGTAGAACAATCAGAGAGATCATTTTGCATCTGGTCTGATGTATATTTTCAGATAGAGAGGTAAGCAACCTGTTCACAACCATTGGTAATTTAACAATTATTCGTGCGTTTTGCAGATATAGTTAAGCTCTCTATAGGCCAAATGTATGATACATTTTTGACTTATTTTGTGAGCGAACAAATACAATCACCACCACCTCTTTGACACCCACATTTACAGGAAGTTTACTCCCTTATAGGAAATAAGGACAAGTGAAAGGAACATAATAGCACAGTGTTTTGTTCACAGACTGTGATGATAAAGGTTCAGAATATTATATGAGCACCAAACAGGTTTTTTTTTTTTACTGTAATGAGGATTTAGACAAAGTGGAGAAGACTATCTGGAAAAGATAACATCTATTTTGAAACCTTAGGAAAGGACGGGAATTAGACAGGCAAAGCTGGAGGTGGGGTGAAAACTGAAAGTGGGGTATTCCAGAGACAGGGAAAACCATGTGCAAATGCCAAAAATTAAAAAATTATGTATGCAATGGATTGAAGAGTAATATGAGCTGGACCACAGCTCAATAATTTCACACACTATCAGAACTAGTTGCCTAATTTGATCTTCTGACCTCAGGAATGCCATTTAAATTAATCAACACTTATTGGAAACTAATCATTGGAAGGTGTTGGGCTTGGTTTTCAGATGCAAAATATTGTCTTTCAAAGTGTCTGTATGTGTTAGAAGGAGACAAACAAGTGGAAAAAAAAACTAGCTATAATTCTTACGTCTTATACAAAAGACAATAAAAGAAAAATATATTGAGAATAGACCAGGAGAAACAGAAAAGGTCACAGAAGGAATAAGAGATAAAGAGAGTAAAAAACACAGAAAAGATGAATCAAAATGATAGAGACAAGGAAAGGAGGGAAAGAGAATATTATTTTTAAAAGGAGATCTGGAGTGATGTCTTCAAGATGGCAACATAGGTTGTTCCTGACTTTGGTCCCCTTCATAAGAAGGGCAACTAGCAATTATCCACAGACAAGACACCACTGTGAAAATCTCAGAATTGGGGGGTAAATCTGGTGCACCTCCTGGACCACAGAGACTTAGAAGGACCACATTAGAAGGGTGAGAGGAACAGCTACACTGACAGCATTGTCCCTTCCCCAGCTGGAAGAGCACCACATTGAGAGGGCCCCTCTGGGCTTATGGTTTCTCCAGTGGGATAAAAGAGAGACCAAGGTGGACATCCAGCTCCCCCAGCATTGTGGGACACTTCTCAGGAGACCCACTGTCTCACCTCACAGGGATCACTAGGGGAATCTATGGGACATGACCACTGGGGATCAGATAGAGGCAGAGCAGAGGGTCAGGTCTTACAGCAACCAGTGCTCAGATCTTGGTAGACGGCATTCCTGCTTATAGCAGCAAACAAGCAGAGATCCTTGTCAGCAGCTCTGCCCACCTGCAGGGCTGAGCTGGAAGTTCTGTCTGACCAGGGAGCTCAGTTGGCAGTTTTGCCGTCTTGGGTCCTTAGCCAACAAGATATACAAGCCACGGAGCCTGTTCTATGGCCCTGCCTGGCAAAGAAGCTAATTCACAGCCCCGTCCAGCTGCTTAGTACAGCATCCAGTCCTGCCTGACCAGGAAGCCTGGCCAGAGAATGTGGACACCCACGGAGCCCATCCCACAGCAGTCAGCAGCCCTGCCCAAGTGTTAAGTGCAGCCACTGGCCCTGCATAAGCAGGGAGCCTGAACAGTGACCCTGGGCAGCCTCAGAAACCAGCCTAGCTGCAGAGCCCTGCCTACCCCTGACCTCAGAGCCTGAGCAGTGGCCTTGACCAAATAGGGATACTGCCTGCCCATGGAGGCCAACAGCTGACCTGTGCAGTAGCTCAAGTTGAGCTGACTTTTGCAGGTCTTCCCCTGCTGAAGCAAACCCGTATAATCTGGAAGACGTGACTGCTTACTCGAATGCACAGATTACCAATGCAAGGAATCAAAGATCATGAAGAATCAGGCAAAGATGACACCAGTGACGCTAAAGAAATGGAGATCTATGAACTGTCTGACAAAGAATTCAGAATAATTCTATTAAAGGAGTTCAGTGAACTACAAGAACACACAGTCAACTAAACAAAATTGTGAAAACAATGTATATCTATCTATATCCATTGTATGTATGTAAGATACATACAATGGGCTATTATTCAGCCCTAAAAAGAAGGGAATCCTTCCGTGTATAACAACATGAGCGCATCTTGAGGTCATTATGCCAAGTGAAATAAGTCAGACAGAGAAAGACAAATACTGTCTGATCTCACTTAATTGTGGAATCTAAAAAAACCAAACTCACAAAAACAGAGATCAGGTTGGTGGTTTCCCAGTGCTTGTGTGTAAGGGGGAGGTGGTAAATGGGTGAAAGTTGTCAAAGGTCCAAGGGTATAAACTTCCAGGTATAAGATGAATACGTTCTGGGAGTGTTATATACAATCTAGTAGCCATAGTAACAATACTATATTGTATATTTGAAAGTTGCTAAGAGACTAGATGTTGAAAGTTCTCACCACTCACAAACCAAAAACTTTAACTATTTGAGGTGATGGATATATTAACTAACCTTATTGTGGTCATCATTTCCCAATATATACATATATCAGATCATCAGGTGGTACACCTTAAACCTATACGTTGTAGGTCAGTTATATCTCAATAAAGCTGGAAAATATTATATAAATAAATCAAAAAGAGAGCCAACCACCTCTAGTTGAAAAAAAAATTATTCTCATGTTAAAACTTCAGTGGTTGAAGCTGCAGTTTGATAAAACTTTTGTGACTACATTTTGACAATAATACAAGACAGGTAATTACATTTCCACCATCAAGAGATAACACAAGGATGAAAAGCAGCACACAGCAAACAATCAAAGAATAAAAAGGGAGATGATCTGATTATCCTGGTGCAAATCTATTGCTATGAAAACTGTGAAGAGAAATATAGAAAATCAGACCCATAGACATAAACTCACTAACACTTATGTCAGTTTCAAGACTTAACATTCGTGTGTTGAATGGATGTTCATATACAATGAGATGTACCCATATGTTTGCTGTGTTAACGTGGGGAAATGTTCCAGGAAAAAAAAACACACACACACACACACACGAGATGTGCCTTCCTTTTTGAAACAGCTTTGTCAAGGTAAAAAAAAAAGTCTATAATGCCTGATATTTAGTTTATATGTTGTTTTTCTTAGTCACTTAAGACATGATACTCAAACATGGCAAATAATTTCACAACATTAACTGCTTTGCTCATTCATTCATTCATTCATTCATTCATTTTAGGTGGAGCAATTGGTCAGGCAAATAAGAGAGGAGAGATCATTCCAAGAGGAAAAACATGACAAGGTTTAGAGAAAGGATCATTCATAGTAGGTTTTAAACAAGGTACAAAGACCACATTGCCATGATCTTGGTGTCACTCTAAAAATCAAATTACTTTTTCTCCCCATCCTCTCTTTTTCTCTTATTTGATTGGAAGGGAGAAAGTTTTTCACTAATTCTCAAGATGATTCTCCAGATATACATGTATTCCAACTCCCGACACACAGAAAAAGTCTTCAGAATCACAAATACTTTGTGGTAGGGGAGGCTGTCATGGTAGAAGTTTGGTGGTTAGAGCTCTGTCCTGTTCCCTGAAAGTGCTATTATACAATATATCAGTATAAGGATATCTAGGTATCCATCTATCTACACATATTATACATATATATGTGTGTGTGTGTGTGTGTGTGTGTGTATATATATGAATTAGTGTATATACATATATATTTCCTATTGTATAGACTGCTTTGTGGTCTTAAATAAGCCTCCTGCTGTGGCTAGGTTTTAGTTTCCAAGGTTTTCAAAGTGCATTTTATAACATGTACTGGTGTGGGAGTATAACTTTGGGGCTGTATGTCATGAACCCATGGCATTTAAAGGAATACTTCTTTCCTTATTCTGGAGAAGAAGCCAACCTAAAAAACAACCTTTTTTTTTTTTTCTAACGTTCTTCACTGCCATGATGTCTTCCTTTCCTCTTCTCTTCCAGAACATGCTTCCAATCTTGTATAGTTTTTCTCCCTGAGGACTGCTCTCAGAATAAGTAAATACACCTGTAACTCAAAGAGACAAACTAGCTATCAGAGTTTTGGGGAATTATGTTAGAAAGGCACACTCAGGACAGGAAGCATTTGAATTTTAAAACCACCTCTTTCCCCCCTTCCTTCTGTGCTCTCCACTCTCTGGGTAAGGGCCACAAAGGGATTCAGCTCCAGACTTGAGTTTGTCTCTATCCTGACAACTTGACAGTTTAATAATTTAAACTTTTCATTCTCCCAAAACACATGAACCCATATTATTATGACTTTCCTTATTCCCTTTCCTCTTCCTTTAAACCGTTACCTACTGTAAGTCCTTGACGTCATGTCAATGCCCAATGATAATGGGAGTCTTTTTTTCAATCCTTGGGCATTGTCACTCTTCAGAATAATAAGGAATGAACAGAGCCAGGTGCTTTTCTTATGTAATGTATCAATATTAACTACAGGGAATTCTAGTCACTTTAGTGGGAGTCAAGGTCGCATTCTAATACTTGGAGTCCGGGAACATCCTCTGAAACCTTGGAGAAATGACTAAACTTGTCCACACTTGCCTAGTCTCCAGTGATTAAAGACTGATAGTCTCAGGGAGTAGTCTATGAAAGCCCTAACAGAAGAGATTATCTCATATAATATACAGAAAACTAAAGAACAGGGGAAAATGCATTCTTAAGCGTGCTGCAAAGGCTTAAATCATGTGAGTAAAAATCTTATTTTACTCAAATTACTTAAGTAAAATTTAAGGATCTACTTATTTTAGGCTGATGGTCTACAAAGACATTTCTGGGATAATTGCCAACCTCTATTTCACTCTGACAGGTACAGACCCAACTCAATTGTCAGTGGATAACCTCCTTTGCTTGCATTTTTAAACAAGTAAAGGAAAGTGAGGCTTTAGGGTAACTCTCTGGGTTCAATGAGGTTGTGAAGGAGGCCAAGCCAGGAATGTGGTCTGGAGCAGGACTGGACTCGATTTATTCAGAAAAGTGAAAAGTGGTGACATATGTATCATCACGAGCTGAAACTAGCATGTAAGCATGAACAGCTTATAAGGCAGAATGGGTAGTAAAGGAAAGGATCTCTCCCTATACCACTGAATTCCTCCTGTTTATAAGTACTATCTGTCCCACTTTCCAAGTCAAAAAATCCTGTTGACTTTCCCTCTCCCTCATTTGTCCTTATCCAATCAACCACTAAATTCCGTTCAGTCATCTTTAACCTGTATGCCCTATATCTCACCTCTCTTCCAGTCTCACTACCATATCTGCAATGAAGATCATTAACTCATGCCCCCCCCCTTTATTATTAAGAAAGTCTCCTTTGGGGTTTTTCCACTATCACTTTCCTATAACCTTCACAGGAAAGTTAGCATAGGAAAATTTATTTAAGAAATCAATGGGTACAGTATAAGATAAAGTTGCTTGAATGTTTCTTATAATCTCAGCTATTATCAGATGCAGATTTATATATCTTTCACTGAAGACTTCCTGATTGCATGCCTAAAGTAGCCAGTGATCTAGATGATCCATAGCATTTCCCATGGGTACAGACCAGCAAGGGGGGATAAAGTAGTCCTTGCCTAGTTCTGGAAAGAGTTATGGATTTATTCATGGCATATGCATTGACATTTAAGCTCTATCACAAGTTTAACCCCTTAGCATTTCACATATCCATGTATAAAGTGAGGATATTAATTGTTTCAAGATTACATGAGATAAGGACTTGGCACATTGTCCTGTATTGAATGTTCCATAAATATGGAGTGGGGGGAAGAATATATGGTTTCTAAATCTGATTGAAAACTCATGAGAGGAAACCAGAAAGACACCTATTCTGCTGATGCCTTTTCTTTAGACTTCTAGCCATACTGCATCAATGTGTAAATGTGTAAATCAACCTTAATTCTTGTATAACTGGAAACTCCATCCATCCTCCTAGTTAGCCTTCTGATTCCCTCATTTCACTTCCTTCTCCTCTTATTACTGGGAAATATACTGATGTTTCCTTTTTCATTACTTCTTCCAATTTCCCTCTAGCCAATTACAGTCATAGCTCCCAAACCCTCCCATCATTTTCTCAATGATCTTTGTAAAATCATAGATCTGGGACAGGGCTTCAGACATATTTTTTTTATTGACTCCATTTTGCAGTTGCCAAAACTGAAACCTGAAAAGACAAAGTAGTTTTCCCAAAAATATGTTGCTTTTTAGAAGCAGGAGTAGACCTAAAACTTAGGTGTTCTCAATTCACTCAGCAAATGCTCTTCTCTTTACATGAGGCTGCCTCTGAGTACTTTGGATTATTCGTTACATTATTGTTTCATCTTTTATCTATTCTTAATCCCTCTGTAAATTCCATTTGCTTTTGTTCACTCGCAATATGTAATATATATTAATCTTTTCGCACCTTGGACCTCATATGGTTATGACCTACCTTTGCTATAGGACCACAAGAGTCCTTAAAAATATAGGCTGATGTCTGAAGTTACTGGGCTTGTTATTACAATATACTCTGTGAAAGATATTAGTCTGATACTGACATAAATACAAAAAAAAAAATTGGTGTATCTTTTCTCAACTTCAAAAATAACTTCAATGCAACCTATGTTATTGGGACACTCCCTGCAGGTTTGGAGACCATAAGATTGATGACATGAAATAAAGAAGAGTGTCTCTTTGGACCCTTCGATTTCTCAGTTGCTAGCATTATTTTGACAAACATTTTGTCATTATTGCTTAACAGAGGAATTGGAGCTGATTTTTTTATATCAAAATTATTACCTTCCCTGAATAATAAAAATAAAGTCTCTTCTTGTGTGAAGCCTCCAGACAACCTTCTCCCAACAAATAATTAAACATTTGAATCAATTCCTGTACGAGCCTATCGTTCACAGCTTTAAGAAACTTTGCCACCTGACCATCTTTGCCTGGAATTCTGTTATTATTTAAAAGAGAAATAGCTTCTAATATGAGTTCTTGTGAAATTGAAACTATCAACTCTATTTCATCTAAAGAGCAGATCGAGGCAAGACTAATATTGCCCAAGGAAAAGAAACTGGTTCAGGCAAATCAAGACCTGACTTGAACTAGTGCAGAAACCTCAAACTGAACTAAGATTGAACTCATTTTTTTAAGCTCAAACACTAGGAGGGCTTTCTGGAAAACAATGACAGGGAAATCTGTTTAAACTGAGATTCTATAAAAGGAGGGGAAAAAAGTCATAAGATGAGTGCATATGTTGTGGCAATGCTAAAAAATACCAGTGTATACACAGACTTGGAATGGTATCTGGGGAAATTTTGAAGCAGATAAAATCAATGTTCAAAAACAGTTTCTCATTTTAGCCACTAACAACTCATCTTGTTTACAAGTCTTTCTATCTGAAAACCTAAATCACTTAAATATTCATGTACATAATTTAATTTGGGGGACCAACTCTTTCCCATCTCAAAACCTCCCCATTACTCTTAAAGACTGAAAATCTAGACCCTGTTACATATGCAACCTTGTCTTCAATTTGTTCTGTTCTTTTCCAAAAAAATTGGTCTTCATTTGGTTGCTCAATGAGCCAAGGTGTCACCTCCCCATCACTTACCCTCAGAATATTTGCATAGGTGTCCACCTCCACCTGGAAGAATCTCCCACTCCTAAAAACTTCCTAGTTGGGAGGACTTTCAAGATGGCTGAGGAGTAAGAGGTGGAGATCACCTTCCTCCCCACAAATGCATCAAAAATACATCTACATGTGGAACAACTCCTAAAGAACACCTACTGAACGCTGGCAGAACACCTCAGACCTCCCAAAAGGCAAGAAACTACCCACATACCTGGGTAGAGCAAAAGAAAAAAGGAAAACTGGAGACAAAAGAATAGGGACAGGACCTGCACCTCTGGGAGAGAGCTGTGAAGGAGGAAAAGTTTCCACACACGAGGAAGCCCCTTCACTGGTGGAGACTGCAGGTGGCGGAGGGGGGAAGCTTCGGAGCCACGGAGGAGAGCGCAGCCACAGGGGTGCAGAGGGCAAAGCAGAGAGATTCCCGCACAGAGGATCAGTGCCGACCAGCACTCACCAGTCCGAGACGCTTGTCTGCTCACTCGCCAGGATGGGCGGGGGCTGGGAGCTGAGGCTCGGGCTTCGGAGGTCAGACCCCAGGGAGAGGACTGGGGTTGGCTGCGTGAACACAGCCTGAAGGGGGCTAGTGCGCCACAGCTAGCCAGGAGGGAGTCCAGGAAAAAGTCTGGAACTGCCTAATAGTCAAGAGACCATTGTTTCCGGGTGCACGAGAAGAGCGGATTCAGAGCACCACCTAAACGAGCTCCAGAGACGGGCGCGAGCCGCGGCTATCAGTGCGGACACCAGAGATGGACATGAAACCCTAAGGCTGCTGCTGCAGCCACCAAGAAGCCTATGTGCAAGCACAGGTCACTATCCACACCTCCCCTCCCAAGAGCCTGTACAGCCCTCCACTGCCAGGTTCTGTGATCCAGGGACAACTTCCCCGGGAGAACGCACGGCGCCTCAGGCTGTTGCAACGTTATGCCGGCCTCTGCCGCCGCAGGCTCGCCCCGCATCCGTATCCCTCCCTCCCCCCGGCCTGAGTGAGCCAGAGCCCCCTAATCAGCCGCTACTTTAACCCCATCCTGTCTGGGCAGGGAACAGACATCCTCAGGCAACCTACACGCAGAGGCGGGGCCAAATCCAAAGCTGAACCCCAGGAGCTGTGCGAACAGAAGAGAAAGGGAAATCTCTCCCAGAGCCTCAGGAGCAGGGGATTAAATCTCCACAATCAACTTGATGCACCCTGCATCTGTGGAATACCTAAATAGAAAATGAATCATCCCAAAACTGAGGTGGTGGACTTTGGGAGCAACTGTAGACTTGGGGTTTGCTTTCTGTGTCTAATTTGTTTCTAGTTTTATGTTTATCTTAGTTTAGTATTTAGAGCTTATTATCAGTGGTAGATTAGTTCATTGATTTGGCTGCTCTCTTCCTTTGTTTTTTATATATATTTTTCTCTTTTTGTGAGTGTGTATCTGTGTGCTTCTTTGTGTAATTTTGTCTGTATAGGTATGCTTTTACCATTTGTCCTAGGGTTCTGTCTGTCCATTTTTTTTTAGTATAGTTTTTAGTGCTTGTTATCATTGGTGGATTTGTTTATTGGTTTGGTTACTCTCTTATTTTTTTAATTACTTTTTTATTTTAATAAATTATTTTTTACTTTTTATTTAAATAACTTTATTTTATTTATTTTTCTTTATTTATTTATTTTTCTTTTCTCCCATTTCTTCTGAGCGGTGTCACTGACAGGGTCTTGGTGCTCCAGCCGGGTGTCAGGCCTGAGCCTCTGAGGTGGGAGAGCCGAGTTCAGGACATTGGTCCACCAGAAACCTCCCGACCCCTCATAGTATCAATTGACGAGAGCTCTCCCAGAGACCTCTATCTCACGGTAAGACCCAGCTCCACTCAACAACCAGCAAGCTACAGTAATGGACACCCCATGCCAAACAACTAGCAAGACAGGAACACAACCCCACCCATTAGCAGAGAGGCTGCCTAAAATCATAATAAGGTCACAGACACCCCAAAACACACCACTGATGCGGTCCTGCCCAACAGTAAACAAGATCCAGCCTCATCCACCAGAACACAGGCACCAGTCCCCTCCACCAGGAAGCCTACACAACCCAATGAACCAGCCTTACCCACTGGGGGCACACACCAAAAACAACGGGAACTACAAACCTGCAGCCTGTGAAAAGGAGACCCCAAACACAGTAAGTTAAACAAAATGAGAAGACAGAGAAATACACAGCAGATGAAGGAGCAAAGTAAAAAGCCACCAGACCCAACAAATGAAGAGGAAATAGGCAGTCTACCTGAAAAAGAATTCAGAGTAATGATAGTAAAGATGATCCAAAATCTGGGAAATAGAATGGAGAAAATACAAGAAACATTTAACAGGACCTAGAAGAACTAAAGAGCAAACAAGCAATGATGAACAACACAATAAATGAAATTAATTCTCTAGAAGGAATCAATAGCAGAATAACTGAGGCAGAAGAACGGATAAGTGACCTGGAAGATAAAATAGTGGAAATAACTACCACAGAGCAGAATAAAGAAAAAAGAATGAAAGGACTTGAGAACAGTCTCAGAGACCTCTAGGTCAACATTAAACGCACCAACATTCAAATTATAGGGGTCCCAGAAGAAGATGAGAAAAAAAAAAGGACTGAGAAAATATTTGAAGAGATTATAGTTGAAAACTTCCCTAATATGGGAAAGGAAATAGTCAGTCAAATACAGGAAGTGCAAAGAGTCCCATACAGGGTAAATCCAAGGAAAAACACGCCAAGACACATATTAATCAAACTATCAAAAATTAAATACAAAGAAAATTATTGAAAGCAGCAAGAGAAAAGCAACAAATAACATACAAGGGAATCGCCATAAGGTTAACAGCTGATCTTTCAGCAGAAACTCTGCAAGCCAGAAGGGAGTGGCAGGACATATTCAAAATGATGAAAGGGAAAAACTTACAACCAATATTACTCTACCCAGCAAGGATCTCATTCAGATTCAATGGAGAAATTAAAACCTTTACAACAAGCAAAAGCTAAGAGAACACACTACCACCAAACCAGCTTTACAACAAATGCTAAACGAACTTCTCTAGGCAGGAAACACAAGAGAAGGAAAAGTCCTACAATAACAAATGCAAAACAATTAGGAAGATGGTAATAGGAACATACATATCAATAATTACATTAAATGCAAATGGATAAAATGCTCAAACCAAAAGACATAGACTGGCTAAATGGATACAAAAACAAGACCCGTATATATGCTGTCTACAACAGATGCACTTCAGACCTAGGGACACATACACACTGAAAGTTAGGGGATGGAAAAAGATACTCCATGCAAATGTAAATCAAAAGAAAGCTGGAGTAGCAATTCTCATGTCAGACAAAAATAGACTTTAAAATAAAAAATATTACAAGAGACAAAGAAGGACACAACATAATGATCAAGGGATCAAGCCAAGAAGATGATAAAATAATTGTAAATATTTATGCAACCAACATAGGAGCACCTCAGTACATAAGGCCAATGCTAACAGCCATAAAAGGGGAAATTGACAATAACACAATCATACTAGGAGACTTTAACACCCCACTTTCACCAATGGACAGATCATCCAAAATGAAAATGAATAAGGAAACACAAGCTTTAAATGACACATTAAACAAGATGGACTTAACTGATATTTATAGGACATTTCATCCAAAAACAACAGAATACACTTTCTTCTCAAGTGCTCATGGAACTTGCTCCAGGATAGATCATATATTGGGTCACAAATCTAGCCTTGGTAAATTTAAGAAAATTGAAATCATATCAAGTATCTTTTCCAACCACAGCACTATGAGACTACATATCAATTACAGGAAAAAATCTGTAAAAAAATACAAACACATGGAGGCTACACAATACACTACTTAAAAACCAAGAGATCACTGAAGAAATCAAATAAGAAATCAAAAAATACCTAGAAACAAATAACAATGAAAACACGACGACCCAAAATCTATGGGATGCAGCAAAAGCAGTTCTTAGAGGGAAGTTTATAGCAATACAATCCTACTTCGAGAAACAAGAAACATCTCAAATAAACAACCTAATCTTATACCTAAAGCAATTAGAGAAAGAAGAACAAAAAAACCCCAAAGTTAGCAGAAGGAGAGAAATCATAAAGATCAGATCACAAATTAATGAAAAAGAAATGAAAGAAACGATAGCAAAGATCAATAAAACTAAAAGCTGGTTCTTTGAGAAGATAAACAAAGTTGATAAACCATTAGTCAGACTTATCAAGAAAAAAAGGGAGAAGACTCAAATCAATAGAGTTAGAAATGAAAAAGAAGTAACAACTGACACTGCAGAAATACAAAGATTCATGAGAGATTACTACAAGTAACTCTATGCCAATAAAATGGACAACCTGGAAGAAACAGACAAATTCTTAGAAAAGCACAACCTTCCGAGACTGAACCAGGAAGATATAGAAAATATGAACAGACCAATCACAAGCACTGAAATTGAAACTAATAAAAATCTTGAAACAAACAGAAGCCCTGGACCAGATGGCTTCACAGGCAAATTCTAAGAAGGATTTCAAGAAGAACTAACACCTATCCTTCTCAAACTCTTCCAAAATATAGCAGAGGGAGGAACACTCCCAAACTCATTCTACGGGGCCACCATCACCCTGATACCAAAACCAGACAAAGATGTCACAAAAAAGAGCTACAGGCCAATATCACTGATGAACATAGATGCAAAAATCCTCAACAAAATACTAGTAAACAGAATCCAACAGCACATTAAAAGGATCATGCACCATGATCAAGTGGAGTTTATCCCAGGAATGCAAGGATTCTTCAATATACGCAAATCAATCAATGTGTTAAACCATATTAACAAATTGAAGGAGAGAAACCATATGATCATCTCAATAGATGCAGAAAAAGCTTTTGACAAAATTCAACACCCATTTATGATAAAAACCCTCCAGAAAGTAGGCATAGAGAGAACTTACCTCAACATAATAAAGGCCATATATGACAAACCCACAGCCAACATCGTTGTCAATGGTGAAAAACTGAAACCATTTCCACTAAGATCAGGAACAAGACAAGGTTGCCCAATCTCACCAATATTATTCAACATAGTTTTGGAAGTTTTAGCCACAGCCATCAGAGAAGAAAAAGAAATGAAAGGAATTCAAATCAGAAAAGAAGTAAAACCGTCACTGTTTGCAGATGACATGATACTATACATAGAGAATCCTGAAGATGCTACCCGAAAACTACTAGAGCTAATCAATGAATTTGGTAAAGTAGCAGGATACAAAATGAATGCACAGAGATCTCTTGCATTCCTATACACAAATGATGAAAAATCTGAATGAGAAATTAAGGAAACACTCCCATTTACCATTGCAACAAAATGAATAAAATACCTAGGAATAAACCTACCTAAGGAGACAAAAGACCTGTATCCAGAAAACTATAGGACACTGATGAAAGAAATTAAAGATGATACAAACAGATGGAGAGATATACCATGTTCTTGGATTGGAAGCATCAACATTGTGAAAATGACTATATTACCCAAAGCAATCTACAGATTCAATGCAATCCCTATCAAACTATCAATGGCATTTTTCACAGAACTAGAACAAAAAATTTCAAAATTTGTATGGAAACAGAAAAGACCCCAAATAGCCAAAGCAATCTTGAGAAAGAAAAACAGAGCTGGAGGAATCAGGCTCCCTGACTTCAGATTATACTACAAAGCTACAGTAATGAAGACAGTATGGTACTGGCACAAAAGCAATATATAGATCAATGGAACAGGATAGAAAGCCCAGAGAAAAACCCACGCACATATGGTCACCTTATCTTTGATAAACGAGGCAAGAATATACAATGGAGAAAAAGCCTCTTCAATAAGTGGTGCTGGGAAAATTGGACAGATACAAGTAAAAGTATGAAATTAGAACATTCCCAAACACCATACACAAAAATAAACTCAAAATGGATTAAAGACCTAAATATAACGCCAGACACTATAATACTCTTAGAGGAAAACATAGGAAGAACACTCTATGACATAAATCACAGCAAGATCCTTTTTGACCCACCTCGTAGAGAAAGGGAAATAAAAACAAAAATAAACAAATGGGACCTAATGAAACTTAAAAGCTTTTACACAGCAAATGAAACCATAAACAAGACGAAAAGACAACCCTCTGAAAGGGAGAGAATATTTGCAAACAAAGCAACTGACAAAGATTAATCTCCAAAATATAGAAGCAGCTTATTCAGCTCAATATCAGAAAAACAAACAACCCAATCCAAAAATGGGCAGAAGTCCTAAATAGACATTTCTCCAAAGAAGATATACAGATTGCCAACAAACACATGAAAGGATGCTCAACATCACTAATCATTAGAGAAATGCAAATGAAAACTACAGTGAGGTATCATCTCACACCGATCAGAATGGCCATCATCAAAAAGTCTACAAACAGTAAATGCTGGAGAGGGTGTGGATAAAAAGGAACCCTCTTGCACTGTTGATGGGAATGTAAATTGATACAGCCACTATGGAGAACAGTATGGAGGTTCCTTGAAAAAGTAAAAATAGAACTACCATACGACCCAGCCTTCCCACTACGGGGCATATACCCTGAGAAAACCATAATTCAAAAAGAATCTTGTACCACAGTGTTCATTGCAGCAGTATTTACAGTAGCCAGGACATGGAAGCAACCTAAGTGTCCATCGACAGATGAATGGATAAAGAAGACGTGGCACATATATACAATGGAATATTACTCAGCCATAAAAAGAAACAAAATTGAGTTATTGTAGTGAGGTGGATGGACCTAGAGTCTGTCATACAGAGTGAAATAAGTCAGAAAGAGGAAAACGAATACTGTATGCTAACACATATATATGGAATCTAAAAAGAAAAAAGAAAAAGGTTCTGAAGAACCAAAGGGCAGGACAGGAATAAAGACGCAGACGTAGAGAATGGACTTGAGGACACGTGGAGGGGGAATGGTAAGCTGGGACGAAGTGAGAGAGTGGCATGAACATATATACACTACCAAATGTAAAATAGATAGCTAGTGGGAAGCAGCTGCATAGCACAGGGAGATCAGCTCAGTGCTTTGTGACCATCTAGAGGGGTGGGATAGGGAGGGTGCGAGGGAGACACAAGAGGGAGGGGATATGGGGATATATGTATATGTATAACTGATTCACTTTGTTATAAAGCAGAAACTAACACACCATTGCAAGGCGATAATAGTCCAATAAAGATGTTAAAAAAAAAAAAACCTTCCTAGTTAATGTTCTTTATCTTTCATGTCTTAGCTTCACTGTGCCTTTTTCATGACCCATTTCACTCCTAGACTAGTTCTATATTCTCATGGCAACCTGTAATTTTCACTAAGTCACTTACCACAGTTTAAAATTAGTGATGTTTTTGTGTAATTATTTTATTAATATCTGCCTTTCTCTGGGCTGTAAACTTCATGAAGACAATGCTATGTCTGTTATGGTCAATGTTATCACACAAAGACTATTAGATATTTTTAAATGTGTTGAATGAAAGAGTGAATGAACTTCTTTTTCTTTGCATTAAAAAAAAAAAGCTTAAGAAGAGAGTGTGATAATTTGTTAAAGATGGGATTTTAGGAATTAAAATAGTATATAAATATGAGCTAACTAAAATCACCTCAAATTCTCCCAAATCATGCCACCCATGGCCAATAATCTGGTCCAGTTACCTAGGAATGCATAATTTTCGTACTTTATTTAGAAGGTATTTATTCTATGGTCCAAAGAGAGATATTTTTATATTCCTTTTCAGGAGAGGAGGTGGAAGGTGTGCACAACTATTGGAAGGGGAATAAGGAGAAGTATGGGGGAGAGAAGAAAGTATGATTATATAACAACTAGCAAGTTATTTAGAATGCCCATCCAATAGAAATTTATAGTTGAAATAAACTTTGGAAGTAATCTGTTGCACCCAACCACTTCCCATAGATCCACCAAATTACAAGTTAAGGCTGTTAGTATGGTGTAGTGAAAGAACCCTGGACCCATTCATTCAAAAGAGACTCACTGAGCACTTGCTTCAAGCCAAGCATTGTACCTGACTCTGTAGACATGGCAAGAAAAATGATAGTCTGAACTGTATATAGGAGAACTATTTTCTATTTCAGATGAGTCAGTTTATTTCTCAAAGATTCAGATTCTTCATCTGTAAAAGAAGTAAGTAAATTACCTTAGATAATTCCTCAGATTACTTCTGCCTCTAGCACACTCTGTAACTTTAGGATCTATTATTCATTCATTCATTCAACAAACATTTATTGAGCTCCCACTATGGATGTTACAATAACAGTTTTAAGCACAGGGTATAAAACAGTACAAAAAGCAAAGTCTTTGTCCTCATAGAATTTGCATTTTATTGGGAGGCCCATAATAAAAAGAATAGACTAAAGTATATAATGTAGTAGCAGGTAAAAAATACCATAGAAAAAAATAAAGTAGGGAATAAGAATGGAGAGTTCAGGGAGTAATGAATACAACTTAAAATATGGTGGCCAAGGTAGGCACAAAAGAGGAGGTGAGATTTAAGCAAATATATCAAGGTAGTATGTGTGACATATCCAGAAGAAGAATATTCCAGGCAAAGGGAACAAGTTCAGTGGATCAGGATATACATTTTCCTTTATGTTTAATGAACATCAAGGAGGTCATTGTGGCTGGTAAGGAAAATGAGTTGAGATCAGAGAGGTTTGAATCTCAGGTCACCTGGGGTCTTGTAGGCCATTACACTCTTAATGACATGAAGACTCAATTGTTGGAAGGATTTGAGCGAAGGGGTGACATTATCTGAATTGCATTTTAATAAAACTAATCTGGATTCCGTGTTTAGAGTTGAGGGGAGAAGGGTGGTAAGGGTAGAAAGAGAAAAAGTAGTTAAGAGGCTATTGTAATAGTCCAGGTGAGAGATAAGAGTGGCTTGAATCACAAGAGTAGCAGTGGAGGTAGTGAGGAGTGATTAAATTCTGGATATAACCTCAAATGTAAGACCAACAGAATTAGCTACCAAATTGGAAATGAGGTTTGAAAGGAAGAGAAGACTCAAAATGACTCCAGGATTTCTGGTCTGAGAAGGTAGGGATAGAGTTACCATTAACTGAGACAAGAAAGCCTCTAAGTGGAATAGTTTTGGAGGTAGAAAAGCAGTAGATCAAGAGTTCAGTTTTAGATTTTCACATTTGTGATGACTACTATCAAGTTAAGGAAACATTCAGTAGACATCATTATACATAAATCTAATTTTCAGAATTAAATGGATAACTTTGAGAGTTATGAAGTATACATGGTATTCAAAGTCATGTGGAAGTGAATAGATACAAAGAAGATGTTTAATACTAAGCCTGGAAATACACCGAACGTAAGTAGTCAGTGAGATGAAGCGGAGCTAGCCAAGGAGACTAAGAAGGACTAAGGAGTCAGTGAGCATGGAAGAAACCAGAAGAGTATGATGTTCTGGAAGAGAAGTGAAGAGCATGTATCAAAAAGGGAGGAGCGATCCCCTGTGTCAAATTATGCTGATAATTCAAACAGTTTTGCTCCAGTCTCATTCATTAGATTTACCAAAGTGGAGGTCATGGTGACACTGAAGGACCAATATAAGAGGAGTGGTATGGATGAAAGCTCTACTATTCTTGAAGGACTTGTGTCCTGAGAATGGATTCTCACAGACTTCAGACTTGCATTCAGGCATTGTTCAATGTTGATCAAATACTTGAAGTATGTTAATGAATAATATTCAATGGATCAAAGATTATAGTCTCAGCTCAGTGATTAAGAATTCACATTAGGAGCCACAACTGACTAGTTCTTCCAGGAGTGAAAGACCAACCTCCGTATTATGACGACATCCAATCTTTCTATAATGTCCCAGGCATTATCCACAAGGCACATTGAGAAATAGTTTGTAAAATGACATGTCTGTCTTTATTGATGTATATTTCAAAAAGTCATCCTCCAAAATAGACATGATTTCTCTCTCTTTGTTTTTTTAGGGACACAATTTTTAATTCCTAGTCAAAAATATGTAGAAATTCTGATAACACATTTATACACATTTTTACACTTATTTTATTAATTACATGACCATATATTGAATATTACCACATGCCAGGCCTCATGAGGCTCAACAAAAATATGAGTTGCATTTCCCTTTGGGAGGCTCAACTGGATGTGAGGGACTGACACTAAAAAGAAATACTACAAAAATTAACTACAGGATAAACACCATAATAAAGATCACTTGTTTTCTCTTTCCCTGTCATCTCTATGTCTTTCTCCACCTGCTCTCTCTCCCTCATTCAAGATTTCCAGTTATTTTAGGGGACATCATGGGAATATCATTGTACAGGAAAAATACCTTGGAGTCCAACAGACCTGGACTGACTCTCACCATTGATGAGTATTAATTTCTTAACTCTGAGTGAATTATTTTGTTTCTTAGTTCAGCTTCCACATCTGCCATGGGGCTGTTGTGAGGATTAAGTGAGATCATTTGGGTAAAGTACCCATGGCCTCAGCTGACTGCATGAATACCTTGCCTATTATGTTCCAGAGACATGGTTTCCCTTAATAACCTATGTTCCCACCCCCCGGCCCCGGCATTTATTGAGGCAATTTATATTTTCAATCCACACCATGTCTTGGATTGCTACCATAGCATTGATCTAGAAGTTAGTTTCAAATAGTTTGAATAAAGCTCTGGGAACAATAGAGCCTTTTGTAAAATAGTGAAAATTGAACTTTTTGAACTTTTTGTTTGTTCGGTTTTATCATCTTCACCGAAGTTTCCTTTATCCTTAAAATTGTTCCCTGTTCTTGGAGTATCCTCTTGCCATCTTATGAAGATGACTATTGATCCTTTATTGTCTTTCTTCAGTGACATTTACCCTCTCCCATATCTTATCGTGTGTGCCCAGATATGATTCCTCCTCTTTACTACCAATGCACGTTTCTCTGACCTCTGTGATCCCTCTACATTCACTCCTACTTCAACTGACTTTTTGTCTTCTTCATTAGACTGTAGACTTTATGAAAATGGAGGCAAATATTGACTCCTTTTCATATTTCTAGCACTCAATACCATACCAGTTGTGTATCGGTTTTATTTTGGAGATTGATGCCTTCATGGTATGATAGTGTCCTCAATCACATATACAAAACTCATCTCCTCATCATAGGCTTCTGGGTCAAAATCTTTAGCCATTCTTCTTTCTTGCATCCTGTCATTAATTAATAATTATTATTTTACATTCTACCATTCCTCCACCATCATTCCTCTACCATCCCATAGGTATGAAATTGAAAAGTCTTATACTATTTCCTTTTTATTTTTCGTTGACCACACCATTCAGATTGCATTTGAAAGTAACCTGTTTTCATCAAAACGGCAATGCTTTAATTTGCAATTCTGAGGTTAACTACTTCCACAATGCTGTAGAACAATTGTTTGTGTCCCCCCAAAATTCTTATGTTGAAACTAAATCCCCAATGTGATGGTTATTTTGGAGGTAAGGCCTTTGGGAGGTGATTTAAGTCATAAGGGCAGAGCCTTTATGAAAGAGCTTAGTACCCTTACAAAAAAGACTCCAAGGAGATCCTTTCTCCCATTTGCCATGTAAGGTTACCGGGAAAAGACAGTCATCTGTGAACCAGGAAGCTGGTCCTCACAAAACACCACATCTGCCAGCACCTTCATCTTGGACTTCTCAACCACATATATTTTGCCTGTTTATTGTTTATTTCAAAGACTTGTTGAAGTGACTTGTATAGCATCTGCTCCCTGATCTTATCATGGGAGAATTTTTCAAATAATTTAATTGCTGAAAAACTTTAATAGAAGATATAAATTGCCTGATTTGAGTACGTAACTCTATTTTGAAAATGGATCACAGATAATATAAGCATTATATTTATCAATTCTGTTTTCTTAAAATCTTGGTATATGTTTTATGAGACAACTAGTTTCTATATTCTCAGACAATGGCATATGGTTTGTGTGGTACCATCAGATTAGATAGTTTTAAGGTTGGAAATTTAGACATCCTCAGTGGGGTCAGCAGACACAGACTCATTCCACGGAAAGGAAGTTGAAGGCAAATATCACTGAGTATGGAGAATAAATAACCCATTTCCAGAGAATCTGTGGCCCTGTGGTACAGGAGATCTACGTGGATGTGGTAGACAGGTGTACCAAAGAATAGGTGGAATATGATGATGAGGAATGAGGGAAAAAAGATAAACAAATATCCAATTTCAAAGACCTAAAATAGTACAGAAATGAGTAATTAACATCTTTAAATATGTAGAGAGAACAACAGTGCTTTATATGAAACATCTATCTTTAACTTCTCTAAGGTAGAAATAATCAGCCCCGTTGTTCAAAAAAGAAAACTTGAGTCTAGGTTAGGTTGTGTAACTTGCCCAAGGTCACAAAGCTAGCAAATATTAGTATAAGATTCAAATCCAAGTGTCTGATTCCAATGCCAGAACCACACCACGACCTGGCATGTTATACAAGCTGGGACTCAGGCACATAAGAGCAAAAATGTAATTGAATTATTCAAATTTAAATATAAGATGGAGGGACTTCCCTGGTGGCGCAGTGGTTGAGAATCTGCCTGCCAATGCAGGGGACACGGGTTCGAGCCCTGGTCTGGGAAGATCCCACATGCCGCGGAGCAACTGGGCCCCTGAGCCACAACTACTGAGCCTGCGCGTCTGGAGCCTGTGCTCCGCAACAAGAGAGGCCGCGATAGTGAGAGGCCTGCGCACCGCAATGAAGAGTGGCCCCCGCTTGCCACAACTAGAGAAAGCCCTCGCACAGAAACGAAGACCCAACACAGCCAAAAATAAATATAAAAAAAAAATAAATTAAAAAAAAAAAAGATTGTAGGTGTTATTATATACACACCCAACAGCAACCTACATTAAAATAAATAAATAAAAATAAATAAATAAATAAATAAATATAAGATGGACATCCAATAAGAAAAATAAAGCAGAAGCCCAATTACTAAAAGCAAGACATATTAGAGCTAGATCCCAGTAAAACCAACTTTCTGTTTAGTCTTACAAATGACTGAACTAACATTCATGAGCCCTTCTACAATGAGGCTAGATGGTCCCAATACTTTTTAGGGGGTCAAGCATGTATTTTTGAGAGCCAAATCATGCAACAGAGTAAAGAAAAGTTGAAGGTAGCAGGATCCAGGCAAAGCATCACATGACATAATTGAGCATGTAAAGACTAATTTCATTGTTATCTTGATCTTATATCTCAAAACGTCCCCTGCTAAACAGCCAAATTCTGCAAAATAACTATACTTTGGCTGCAAATGAAACATCTAATTGCCTTTTACTGGCTTATCTTGAAGCATCTTTGTTTAAAGATTTATGATCAAAACTCACAACAAAATTAAGAAGCCAGGATATTGAAATGTTTATATATAGGGGTGGGCTGATTGGGAGAAGAGGGTGGTCTGGGTAGTGAGTTCAGCCACATTCTAGTACTTTTCACTTGCTCATCTCTGAATCCATCCAATAAAACATCACTGGTGATTGATAATTGCTACCAACTTGTCTCAGAGAAATTAGAAATGTTTTAATGAATAGAGTAGCTGAAGACATTGTAGTCTGGAAGAGCATCATACTGGGTTCATTCTCCAGGCATCCTTCACTTGATAGAATAGCTGTGCCCCAGCCAAGTGAATTAAATGTGATTTTTTTCCATGGCTCCTTTTTAAAAATCCAATCTCAACGTGCCAGTCCTGAGGGCTTAATGGGTTAGGGGTTCAGGTGGCAGCCAGCTTCATAGATTATCTGATAATACGTCAACAATGGCAGCCCTTGGGGACCAGCAGGCTGTGAAAGAACAGTACTAAACTGAGGATTCAGAGAATTGGGTACCAGTTTGCCACCCCCTGGCTATGCAACCTAGGATATTTTCATGCTCTGAGTCTCAGTTCTCCTCACTTATGAAATGGGACCACGTAGAACCACTGATCATTATGGTCCATCTATGTTTAAGGTTTCTATGCCTCCTACCCCTTGGCTCTAAAATCCCACATGTCCTGTGAAATCACATACAGCTCCATCATGTGTTCTCATGTTAATAAAAGGCTCTGGGTAAAATAAGTTTTATAAAGGCTGAGTTAAACAATGCTGAACAGATTTCTGTGTAGATGCTTTGATGTCTTTAATACACAAATAGGTATAATGACCCACCAAAAACTCAGAGCAAACACTTTTTTTTCAGAGATCTGACTCATTCCCAAGAACTTTTCCCTATGCCCTCCACTTTTTAATGGAGTTTTTTAAATGATGCAAGTTTCCTTCTTCTTGCTGGGAAGATCATATTCTCTGTCCTGAAGGTAGGAAATTGGGACACCATCAAACTGGGACTCTTTTGTGAATGGTGCTTATAAACATTAGGGAACTATGGCCATCTCCAAGGCAGAGCAGTAGAGTTCAGTCCACTTGCATCTGGAGGTAGAGAGGGTTGGTGTGTTTAAAGAAAAGCAGACACAGTGAGAAACTGTGCCCACCCAGAGAAAAACCTGCTCTGTCTGGAGGTCCTCTTAGTGTCTGGTTCTGGACCATTGAGAGACCTAGCAGCCCTTGTTGAACTTGAGCTCCCTGCCCAACCCTCTATCATACTTACAATCCCCTTGGCCAAGGCTAGTCAGAATGTTTTTCTGTTTCTTGAAACCATTACTCAGATTTAGATAAAGATGATATAATCAGTGAGCCTCATCATGAACTACCAACAGGATTAAGGTTCTACAGAATATCATATACACAGGCACAAGGCAAAAGATTATCTTTGTCTGAAATAATTAATGATGACATTATTTTACTAAAAATAATCATAATATAAGCTAACATATATGCCTAGAACTCATTATGCTAAGCAAATGGACTTTCTCCACTTTTTGCCTAGATACTTATGTTACTAATTTTTTTAAAGTAACTATGCGTGAATGCTAACAATATAGTAGGCTTGGTACTAGACCGTTCATGAACATTATTTAATTTAAATAATAAAATGACTCAGTGAGATAGATATTCCTATCCCCATTTCAAAAAAAGAGAAACAAATATTCAGAGAATTTATGTATTTGTTTAAGGTCTACAATTACTAAATAGCAGAGGTTGATTCCTAACCCAGGTTAGTGTGACCCCCAGGGTCTCTGCAGTTTTATTAAGCAGTGTCTTATTAATTTGCAGTGATACACACTCATGCCTTCCTCTCTCTCCTCTCTACCTTATGTTCTTTCTGAATTATCTCCTCTCTATCCCTCTTCCTCCTTTTGTCTTTCTTCCTTCTTTCTCCTTCCCTTGATTCCTCCTTCTTATCTAACTCCTGCCCCCTTGTTTTGCTAGAATTGAGTATTTTACAGGCTGTCTCTCCCAGATATCCTTAAATGTGATCTCCTCTGCTTTTGCAAAGTGTGTCTTTTCTGGTCTCCCTCCTCCTCTCACCCTGTCCCTGTTCTGACTTTGTATTTTTTGCCCCCTTTGCCCAGCTTCTGAGAGTGCCTCTAAAAACCTGCATTTGTCCCAACACATTCCCATGAAATGTACATTTCCCATAAGGTCCCCATTTAATTTTTATCACCAGCACCACTAAAATAACTGCTCTCAATACATTCATCCAAGACTTTTCACAGCCAGCAACCCCCTTCCTTTGCTTCCTTTGCTTTTTTAAACCTGTCAGGGAAAGGTGTTCAGAAATATTTCATTTTGTTTCTACTCAGAGCAGTGATTTTCCATCCTCACCATTTTAGGGACTGTGAGTCAGTGCTGAGAACTGACTTGTGATTTCTTCCGTTTTGTTCAGACGAGAAAATGCACAGAGCTTTGTGCATGCCTCTGTTCTCCAATAAAACATTCCTAGTGTTTGATGCAGCTACCAAGACTGTGCCTCACCTGCATACCTAATCCTTCAGCTCTGTTGTTTTTAACATTCTCTGGAATCTTCCAACCATTGGAAAAAGGTACACTATCAAAGCTTATATTAGACTCTCAAGAACATGACAAATGATTCAGAGTAGGGCTGTCACAAGACCAAACCTCTGAACCACTGAGGTGTCTTCTGTCTAGACCTATGGAATCTCAGTTTGAAGATACCTCCTGAAGAGGTCTCTGCCTACAGACAGTATCTAAAGTGCTCAGAAGGGGTATCATTTTGGCCCTATGATTCTTAGTTTATATTTGTATGGTAATTATTTTGGAGGGATGTTAATTCCTCTTATGCAAAAAGGAAAGAAGAAGAAGGAGGAGGAGGAGGAGAAGAAGAAGAAGAAAAAAGAGGAAGAAGAAGAAGAAGGAGAAGGCGAAGGCAGGAGGGAGAAGAGAAAGAGGAGGAAGAAGAGAAGGAGGTATCTGTAGTCCAATGAACTTGGAAAACCTTTCATTCAACAAAAAAAATTTTTTTTGGCCATGCAGCACGCGGAATCAGGGATCAAACCCGTGCCCCTGCATTGGAAGCATGAAGTCTTAACCACTGGACCACCAGGGAAGTCCCAACAAAAATTTTTTTTTAATGTCTCTGCTTTGTGACTTCTTGGATTCGATTTGAGAATATTCTGGAGGAGATTCTTCAAATTTTACAATCTTGTTGGACTCAAGAGCTTTTAGTTTGCCATAGATTATCTCACTAAACTAGAATTTTATAAAACATACTACAGGAAATAATGCACATCCACTCTCCTGCCCTTTAAAGGACTATAGAACCACCAACACTATTCATTTTAATTCATTCATTCATGCATGTTTTTACATAGTCATTCAAAATTTTAAATAGCATTCACTGTGTTCTAGGCACCAGAGATATAAAGACGAATGAGATAAGACCCAGTCCCTAAGGAGTTTATGTTCTTATTTAGAAGATGGACATTTTGGGAGTTCGTTGGTGGTCTGGTGGTTAGCATTCTGGGCTTTCAGTGCCGTGGCCCAGGTTCAACCCCTGGTCAAGGAACTGAGATCCCTCAAGCCACGTGGCATGACCAATAAATAAATAAATAACACTAAACTTGCTTGCAAAATTTGTTTTTAAGAAAAAGAAGATGGGCATTTGGATGGATAGAACATAAAACAATGTAGTAAGAACAATAATATGGAAAAAATACAGTGGAAGCACACACAGGGAGAATAAATTTTCCCCTTTCATTTCAAAATTCATGAGTGAGTCCTTCATGCATAAAATGGGAATGATAATACCTACTCCAAAGGATTGTTGGAAGATACAGTCAACTATATGTACTGGAAAGTGGCATGAGTCACATAATCAAATGACTTGAGTTTTGTACATTTGGGGGCAAGAAGACCATTAAAAGAACCAGTGAAATATTTCAGGAGAGAAGCACCGAAGGTATGAAAAAAGGAATTAACTGTAGGATCAGTGAGGGGTTACCAGTGAGGGGGACATAATGTTAAATCTATGTGAGAAATGTCCTGACTAAATGTTTGGGACCAGGGGAAGAGCTGGGCGAGTGTTTATGATGAGTTAATCGCATTGTTTAGGTTGTAGCTAGATCTGAAGAGCTGATGGATTCTGGCCTATCCGTGTAGAACAACAGCAGAACCTTCAGCAGAGGTGAGTCAGGTCACTGCCTTACTCTTAGGGTATTTGTCATTTCTCATCTCCACAGCTTTTTCCTCTTGTCTTTGTCTGATTTAATCTCAAAACTCCACTTTGCACTACTCCTGTGAATTGACTTCCCACTTTTGGGCCCTCTCTGTAGTCTGAACCCTAGCAAGACATGCCATTGCCACCTTGTAAAATAGTCAGCTGATCAGAGCTCAGCATGACCCACCAATGGATTCACAAAGCCTCTTGGCTCTGACTGCACTTCCCACAAGGCAAGGATCTAACATGTTGCTTTGTGATGCTCTTTTAGAAACCCAGAAGATAGGGACTTCCCTGGTGGTCCAGTGGTAAAGAATCCGCCTTCCAATGCAGGGGACGCAGGTTCAATCCCTGGTCAGGAATCTAAGATCCCACAGGCCACGGGGCAACTAAGCCCCTGCACCACAACTACTGAGCTCACAGGACTCAACTAGAGAGCCCACGTGCTGCAAACTACAGAGCCCACGAGCTCTGGAGCCCATGCACCACAACTAGAGAGAGAAAACCCACACGCCACAACTAGAGAGAAGCCCGAGTGGCGAAACGAAGAGCCTGCATGCCACAAGGAAAAGATCCTGCATGCCTCAACGAAGATCCCATGTGCCTGCAACTAAGACCCGACGCAACCAAAATAAATAAAATAAATAACTAAATAAATGTTTAGAAACCCAAAGGATAAAGTATACTATACAAAATCAAATTCTCTTCTCTTGTAAACTGCATTTTAAAAAGCTTTATGTCTCAGAGGTTGGATTTGAATCAAGCCCCAAAATAGCTCTGGCAACATTCATTGAAAAGGCAATACACATTTAATATATTTAATATATTTTAACATAATGTGGGTACATTTACTGCTTGCTCAGATGACTTTTTTGTTTGTGTTGATTTTTTTTTCTTTAGGATTGTTTTAATATGATCTGACAGTAGAATGAACAAAGGGGGAGGGGTTGGAGAAGAGAACTTTGGCTTCAGCGGTATCCATATTTTTCAGGTGTTTGTTCTGAATTTTATTATCTGAGCATCGCTCCATAGCAGGTAGCTAACCAAGAGTGCAGGAAACTAGTAGGCTTGTCCTTGAAGTCTGCAGATTGGTGAGGGGTACAGTCAGAGAACAGTAAAGCTCAAGAGCTACTCCAGAGATCACAATTAAATGGGTAGCACAGCCTCCATTATTTTCTTGTTGGTAAAATGCTTTTCACATATCTCGGTGAGGCAAATTTTATATATGAGGAAAATGAGGTCTGAAATTATAAATATCTTCCCCAAGGTTATGCATATGATAATTTTGTAAAGCAGGGTGAGCAATTCATGTCTTTTAATTTCTTTAATTATTGAGCTCTTTCCACCCTACCACATGACTTCTAGACCCCTCATTCATTCATTCGTTTTTTCATCCGTTCCTTTAAGAGTTATAGTGTTTCTATTATGTGCTAGGTATTAGAAGTGTGGTTTCAAAAAATGTAGATATACTTCTGATGATATTGGAGCTTCAAGTCTGGTTCTACAGATGAGGGAAACTAACACTTAGAATAACTGAGTTGTTTTCTCTCACAAAGCTAATTTGTGGTAGTTCTGGGACTAGATCTTGGGCCTTTGTATAATAAAAAAGAAAAGAAAGAAGTTGCCTATAAATCAGAATTGCATAAATGGAATCCTATTTCCCACCAACTTCCATTATAATGGTAGAAATGCTTTATATTTCACTTCTGATTGATTTCCAATGGGCAGTGGCCCTGAACACTTTTAACTGTTGCTTGTTCTTAAACACACCCTCCTCCCAGCCAGATTCCTCTCCCTAGTAGATGATTTTTAAACAAACTTATTTGTTAAAAGGAAATCAATATTAGGGAAAAAACACAAAATTGAATGAACATTTTCTGATATAAGTCACATCCTACTTTATTTTTTTATCAATTTGCCTGTGTAGATGGCGAAAGTGTAGGATGCTTTCTTATATTTGGACTAATCTGTAGTGTAGTTTGCCTGCACTTTAAAAAATATTTTTGTGGCAATTCATGTTTATAAGCATAAGGGAAATAGCAGTACATATTTCTATTTACAAGTAGATTCTCTGTCTTAGCAAAATTGCAGAAGAAACAATAGAAACATAGAATAAGTAAGCTGGGAGAGATTTTAATCATTGTGTGTAGTGATTCTTAATTTTGGAGATCAAAGCCTGTTTTAAGAATTGGATTCATTATATTTCAATAAAAAGTTTTTTTGTTTTTTGCTTTAGTTTTTTACAAAAAATGTACTAATGAAACCAGCACATGCTCTCTCTAAGAAAATCCAACATACATACAGTTTTACAAAATATTATATATAATATCGAAGTGTCCAGTGGCTCTCTGAAAAAATACATAACTCTCTAGGGTTCCAGGGCCCTCCTAAGTAAGAACACATCCTAGCCTGTGGGCCCTGTTAGGGCAGAGACTCTGCCCATTGGATTCAATATTGTGTTTGAAGCACCCAAAATTGTGCCTGGCTCATCAGCGGTTCCATAAGCTTTTATTAAGTGACACAATGGTCATTACTTTAGAAGAGACTGTAGGTGTTACTTAATCCAGCACTTTCTCATTCATATTTTACCCATAAAACCCCTTTTTTCCTAATGAAGCCTTACATAGATAATAAATATATAGACTGATAAAAGTAGAACTGTTCTGGATGAAATCAGAGTGGCACAAAGCCCAGACTCTTGTTCATGTCCACTTGCCCCAGACTTGTAAAACCTGTGTTCGGGGAATTCTTCATTTTACAGATGAAAAAAGTAGAGGCACTAGTATACTAGTTAAGGTCAGACAGCAAATAAATTGCAGAGCTGAGATTCTGTTTGAGGCAGCCTTAATCCCAAATGGTGATTCTTATACCAGGCATTTCTAAGTGCTATAAATATAGTGATTAATATTTTTTTAAGGGATTTGTGATCTAGAAAAGAAAACAGGGAAAATTGTTGCAATGGATCATGATACTTTATAAAATGATACATCTCTTTATCTCACATCCCTACTCATTGGCTGGTCCTGTTGGTTGTACCTTCAAAATCTGATAATTTCTCCCTACCTCCACTGCTGCCACCCTGGTGCAAGTTATCATTACCGCTCACCTGGATAATAGCAGTAGCCCATTAACTGGTCTTTTTGCTTTCATCCTTACCTACAGACTGTATTATACACCATACTCAGAAGAATTCTTTTAAAATATAAGAGAGAGCATGTTCCTTCTCTGCTCAAAATCTTACAATACCTTCTGACTTCAGCCAGAGTAAAAAGAGCTTACAATCACAATAATACCTTTTAGAATCTGTCCCCTGACTACATCCACTATCTCAGCACTTATACTCCCTCCTTCCAACTCAGCTACAGTGAACTCTTGACTATGGTCTCTCAGATAGACAGACCAACACATCCCATCCCTGGAAATTGTCCTTGCTCTGTCCTCTGCCTGATATGTACTTTCCCAGATTTGTATGGAGCTCACTCCCTTGCTTCAATCATGTCTCTGCTCAAATATTACTTTCCTAATATGGCCTTCTCAGACCTCCAGATGTAAACTTTCCAATCGCAATCCCCATCCTCATTCTGTGTGTGTGTGTGTGCGTGTAAGAATATTTTTTAGAGCAGTTTTAGGTTCTCAGCAAAATTAAGAGGAAGGTACAGATTTTCCACATGACTCCCTGCCCCCATACAGGCATAGCCTCAGCCATTATTAACATCCCGCACCAGAGTGGTACGTTTGTTACAACTGATAAACCTACATTGACATGTCATAATTACCCAAAGCCCATAGTTGACATTACAGTTGATTCTCAGTGTTGTTTCTCTGGGCTTGTACAAATGTATAATAACATGTATCCATCTTCATAGCATCACACTTCCCTAAAAATCTTCTGTGTTTTGCCTATTCATTCCTCCTTCTCTGCCCCCACCCAGCCCCTGGCAACCACTGATCTTTTTGCTGCCTGCATAATTTTACCATTTCTAGAATGTCTTATAATTGAAGTTATACACCATGTAGCCATTTCAGATTGGCTTCTTTCACTTAGTAATACTCATTTAAGTTTCCTCCATATCTTTTCATGGCTTGATAGCTCGTTGCTTTTTAGCACCTAGTAACATTTCATTGTCTGGATGTGCCACAGTTTATTTATCCATTCACCTACTGAGGGGTTTCTTGGTTGCTTCCAAATTTGGGCAATTATGAAAAAAGCTGCTATAAACACCTATGTGCAGGTGTTTATATGAACATAAATTTTCAACTCCTTTGAGTAAATTCCAAGGAGCATGATTGCTATATTGTACAGTAAGTGTATGTTTAGTTTTGTAAGAAATCGCCAAACTGTCTTGCAAAACAATTGTCCCACTTTGCATCCCCACCAGCCATGAATGAGAGTTCCCGTTGCTCCACATCCTTGCCAACATTTGGTGTTGTCAGTGTTCCAGATTTTGGTCATTCTGATATGTGTGTAGTGGTATCTCACTATCATTTCCTTGATGATATGTGATGTGGAACATCTATCCATATGCTTATTTGCCATCTGTATATCTTCTTTGGTGAGGTATCTATTAAGGTCTGTGGCTCATTTGTTAATCAGATTGTTTTCTTGTTGAGTTTTAGGACTTCTTCTTGTTTTTTGGGTAATAGCTCTTTATCAGATGTATCTTTTGCACATATTTTCTCCCAGTCTGCAGCTTATCGTCTCAATCTCCTCAATCTGTTTTCTCTTTCTTAATTGCACCTATTGCTACTGGTCATTTCCTTAAATTTCTCCATTATCTTTTTCCCGGAACTAAAGTGTAAGCTCTTTGAAGGACTTTGATTTGTCCACAGCTGCTGTATTCTCAGTGCAATGTCTAATGCAAATATATATATATATATGTATTTATATTTAATAAACAATATATTTAATAAACAAGTGAATTATGAATAAACGATTAGTCAAAGTAGACGTAAAATTATATGAGAGCTTGCAATTTCACAATCCAAGAGTGTATGAGCCAACACACATTCCTCACAATAGTTATTGAAGCTTTATAACTCATTTAAAAACATATTTGTTCTCCCCAAATCCAGCTGCTGCCTAAGATTGTCTTGGGTCAGGTGTGTATTCTCTCGGGCAAGTCATACACTGATCCACCCCAGCTCTTCCCTGACAAAAAATGTAGTGACAATATGTTCAAATTGCCCAGTGCAAGACTTGTTCATATCTATCCATTCATGAAGATGATATATGATTTGAAGTTTTAAAAACTGTAATGACTCCTGGCTTTTTACCCTAACACCTGCAAGATCTGTAAACCTTCTCTGAAACTGAGCATCCCTGATATGTAGAAGAGGTGGAATATCTCCCACAGAGAATTGCTGTAAGTATGAAATATAAAAGTATTTGAAGCACTGCAAATAGCTTTACTATTATTGTCCCTACCATACTTAAGGAGGTGGGGAAAATTCCTCCATAAAATCACATTTTTCTGCTTCTAGACCCAAAAGTATTAGGATGTTGTTATTCTGTGTCAGGACTGATTGTCAATGGCTTGGACAACTGGATTTCTGCTTGTCTTCTGGGAAGCTCCTTCAAAGTCTAATTGACCTCATTGTCAGCACATGTTTCCTAATATTTGGACAACATTTTCATTTCTGTGTTCCATCCTCTAATTTCTATTTATACCTCCATGGGGCAACATTAACAATCTTTCTCCTTCTGTGTGTGTGCCCTTCAAATATTTATGTTGTTAGTATGTCCCTCCTTAGTTATGCTCTATCTACGCAGGCAGTATTTAGTTCTTTTAATCTTTTCTCATAAATCAATCCCTCCAGTCCTTTAATCATGCTCCCTGATGCTCTTTGAATCTCTTCCAATTTCTTGACAGCTCTCTCGTGTTGAGATGCCCAGAACTGTTTACAGTATTCTAGGTGCTGTCTGATCAGCCTCACACTGAGCAGCTTTCTCCCCTTGATGGTTCTTGACAGCCAGCCTCCCAGCCTGCAGTTCAAGGATGCTATTTGGAGCCTCCTGTCACCATTTAAACTTGCAATATCTTTCCCCACCATTCATTGCAGGCATCTTTTAGTGTTTGTTACCATTCCAAGCAAACATTATATGATGGCAACTTTTCAGAAATGACAGGTAATGACCGTGAATGTCAATATTTAAGGCTGTAGACTTTGGGGAGAGCTTGATTACAACATAGACATTAAGAGTCCTTGCTCTGGTTTAAGACTGCCTGGAACTGACTCTCAGCTGTACCATGTCTTTGCTGTCTGACCTTGACTAATTTTCTAGCGCTTCAGCTTCTTCTGTAAAATGACAAAGAATACCTTTAAGATTCCTCTGAGACACAAGCGGCATGATTTATATAAGTGCTTAGAATAACGAAAGACACATTGGAAGCACTCAATAAACAAAAGTTAACTGAGGTAAATTTAGATAGAATGCACATATTTTGAGTATACAATTTGATGAGTTTTTGAAAATGTATACTCCTGTGTAACCCCAGCACTCAAATCAAGATATTTTCATATCCTCAGAAAGTTATCTCATGCTCCTTTTCAGTAGATCTACCCCTCTCCCCAGAGAACCGCTTATTTGATTTCCTTTACCATAGCTTAGTTTCGCCAGTTCTACAAATTCATTTGAATGGAATCATAAGCTATGCATTTTTGTGAATCTGTCTTCTTTTACTCAACATAATGTTTTTGAGATTCATCCATATCTTTGCCTGCATCAAAAGTTTATTTCTGAATGATATCCCATTGCATGAATAGTACAAAATTGCTTTATCCAATCACCCATTGAAAAATTTATAGTTTTCAGTTTTCCACTATTATTAGCAATGCTACAGTGGACATTTGAAAACAATTTTACTGAGTTATAATTAATATGTATTATATTAGTTGCAAGTGCACAACATAATGATTCGATATTTTTATACATTATGAAATGATCACTGCATTAAGACCAGATAGCATCCATCACAATGGATGTCTTACATCCATTTCATCCCCATTGCATCCCCATGACTTATTTATTTTATAGCTGAAAGTTTGTACTTCTTAATCCCCTTTACCTATTTCATCTGTCCCCCCACTTTCCCTCCCCTCTGGCAATCACCAGTATGTTCTCTGTATCTGTGAGTCTGTTTCATTTTGTTTGTTTGTTTTGTTTTTTAGATTCCACTTTTAAGTAAAATCATATGGTACTTGTTTTTCTCTGTCTGACTTATTTCACTTAGGATAATACCCTCCAAGTCCATCCGTGTTGCCACACATAGTAAGATTCCATTCTTTTTTATGGCTGAGTAATATTCCAGTGTGTGTGGGGTGTGTGTGTGTGAGAGATATCTTCTTTCTCCATTCATCTATTAATGGCTACTTAGGTTGCTTCCACATCTTGGCTATTATAAACAGTGCTGCAATGAACATAGGGATACATATGTCTGTTCAAATCAGTATGTTTGTTTTCTTTGGGTAAATACCCAGAAATGGAATTGCTGGATCGTACAGTAGTTCTATTTTTAGTATTTTGAGGAACCTCCGTACTGTTATCCACAATACCTGCACCAGTTTACATTCTCACCAACAGTGCATAAGGGTTCCCTTTTCTCTACATCCTCAGCAATACTTGTTGTTTCTTGTCTTTTTGATAATAGCCATTCTGACAGGTGTGAAGTGGTATCTCAGTGTGGTTTTGATTTGCATTTCTCTGATGATTAGTGATGTTGAGCACCTCTTCATGTGCCTGTTGGCCATCTATTTGTCTTCCTTGGAAAATTGTCTATTCAGATCCTCTCCCCGTTTTCTAATTAGGTTGTTTGGTGTTTTTTTTTATTTAGTTGTATGAATTCTTTATATATTTTGAATATCAACACCTTATCAGATATATCATTTGCAAGTATCCTTTCCCATTGAGTAGACTTTTTTGTTTTTGTTTGTTTGTTTTGGTAGTGGTTTCCTTCACTGTGCAAAAGCTTTTTAGATATAGTACAAGACTTTATAGATATGTGTTTTTATTTAATTACTGCAGGGTGGGTCTGCATACCAAATGAAGCGATTGTGAGGTAGACTTGAGCCAGGATTCTATTTATTACCTATCCATCATATGCCCTGATTTTAAAAGTGGGCATCTTAGATCCCTTGGTATCAATGTCAACTCATAACCTGTAACCAACATCTCTAGAAAAATCTGGATAGTCTTTATTCCCAAAGACTATCCCTAAATAGTACAGTTACTCTAGTATATTGTCATAGGCAGTGGTAGCCTGTTAAATGTTTAATATTCTGATTTTTAAGGGAAAAAACAAAAATTAAAAAAATAAAACCTTGATTAGAGCATTTGCCAATTTCCATGGTGTAAAAGCCCCACTCGTGGCTAATCAAAGTAATCATCATCATGTCACTGAACACGGAGTTAGGAGGAGATATGAATAATTTGCTCTTGATGGTTAGTACAAGCCAGCTCCAGCACAGTGCTGGTTATAAGTTCCTTTGAAGGAAAAATGGGGAAATGTTTATTGCATATATTTGCAGAGTGTTACAGGTTTCCTTATCAAGATGATTCTATCTTCTCTTCTCTTTTTAACCTCAGACCAGAAACTGAATAAGTGATCATGACTTCCCATTGCAGCACCTGATGGAGCTTTCCGATGACTTAAAAGGTTTTGGTTATATAATCAAGAAATATGTTTGTGAGTTTCCCATTTATATCAGTCCTAGAGACATCATGATTTACTAGCCATTTCCACAAATCCAAGGTGGTTAAAATCCTCTGAATGTCAATTTGGCCTCTCTTCTAATTATGGTAAGGCTACTTTGTGTCTGGTGATGCTGAAACTTCGTGTCTTCTGTATTAAACTTCTATCAATTATTGAGACCATGGATCCTAGTTCCATGATAGTGTCTCCTAGTCAACACTGACCAGCAGAGTACAGCCAACCATAAATAAATTAATAAGTAAGTAAACAGAGCACATCAATGATGCTAACACACCACTCCCCTTAGCACATTTCTTATTTTTTTCTTACAGGGAGTATTCCCTGGGCTCTCCTTGGTAACATTTGGTAGTTTATTTGGCAGGTTTTCTGTTCTCACCTTACTATATCCTTGCTAATATGTTCATTTACATGGACTTTCTAACTTTTTTCTCAGTATTTTGCTAAGGCAGCTCTGGCATATCCACCTTATTTACCATAATCTATGATTGTATCTAAGCTTCCGTGATCCATCCTTACAGTGTAATAAGACTGGCTCTAAGTGTCTGTTCTATGATGTTAAATCCCAAGTCCTGGGAAAGTGCCCATAACAGCAAACACCAACTTTCCCTGACCCAGCCTTATATACCACGTTCAAGATTCACGCCCAAGTTTTCCCTCTACATTCTCTGAGTACGCATCAGCCAGGTTCTACTATTCTTTTGGGTCAACAGGCTATCTACTCCCATATGCCACGTGGGCTATGCTAAATATGACTCCAGCCACTCTTGAAGAGACAATGAGAGGACACGGGAAAAAAAATTTTGAGTAAGATCATTATTCTTAGAGGTACTTATTTTAGGTGATATCTTTGAATGATCTCTAAGCAGTGAGAGTCTACTTTTCTTTCGCAAGGACAATAAAGCTATTTTTTCCAATCTGGAGAGTGCATGGTAATCTAGAGACTTCACTTTCTCAGGAGAATTTGCCCAGATATCCCATTTCCAAGTCTTTGAATTCCTCTCTTTATCAAAGCATTTAATTAGTATATAAGACCTAATGGGACTAAATATTCTGTCTCCTTTGTAGTTTCTTAGAGTAGCTATATATGTAATATTGTGCCTGATTTTCATGATGGTCTGCCCTCTGGCTGCTGGAGATGAGCAAGTCACATTAGCTTCCTTCCTTATTACTCTTTTTTTTTAAGAGAGTTTTGATTTTTGAGAAAATCACCAGCCCAAGTTCTGTGTTGATAATGAATCAGCCTCTTCTAGATTAGAAATACTGCCATGGTGATTTTCTGGCTTCCACAGAAGACCCTGAGTTGATAGTGATTAAACTAAACCTACATTTTTTTTTATTCCTCAAGACCTCTAGGTCATTTACCAAAATATATCCAATTCCATCATCCCTATAATTACCATTGTCTTCATATCTTTTAAGTGCTAGAACTGTTGCATACCAGTCTTCTATCTGTATCTCATTTCAGTTCACCACAGGTGAGTCTTGATCATTGTGATGCTACACCATGGCATCGGTTTTCACTACCCTAAAAAGCAGCAATCAGCCCCTTGTTTTTATCTGACCAGTGATAGTTCCAATTCCAAAGTACCATCCTGAGGGGTATTTTCTAGAACCGCTTCTATCCCTCAACACAGATACTGAAAGAGTGGCTTGGGAGAAGATCATTCCTTTGGGAGACAATACTAGAAGAACTGGCAGGAGGACTGGGGAAGTGAGATAGGGAGGAGAGAAACAAAGTGTTCATTAATGATTAAGTTACCACGCGGACTACTGGAACCTCTTGAGTAACTTTGTAGAATATGCCTGAGTTGTCCTATTAAGGGGTGGAGAAGCTGGGCTAGTCATCTACTCACCCTCAACACTCATTGCTTAAGGGTTGCCCCTGGGTGCATTAACTCCCCTGGTTTCCTGGATGCTCTGGCTGCTGCCTGTGAAAAGTCCTGCCTTTAGATAAAGGCAGGCAAAAAGCAGAGAGATGCAGGCACTTGAGGGAGGATGCTCTAAGCATCATCAAAATTAGCCACGTCGATTGCAGATGAACTTAGATGGGGCAAAGAAATATCAGGTGGACATCAGCAACTGTCTGCAGTAAGGATTAAATGAGATAACGCACGTTAAATCTCATGAGAGTGTCTGACACACAATAAACAGTATTATCACCATCGTCAACATGATTTTTACTATTATCTATATTTTTATACTATATCTCCTTTACTTAGGCTACACAGGCTCTAGAAGAGAAATCACATTTTCTTCTTCTCAGTGTCCATGAAAATGCTTAGCCCAATTTTTGGTACAGAGCAACTGCATAGTAAACATCATTTGAAGGGGTGTCTTGAAGGAGATAAGGGCAACCAGTTTCTAGGACAGTGATAATTAATCCTGTAATTGACAAGTGTGTCAAATACAGTTGAGCACAAAAAGCTATGGTGGTGGAGCTGAACTCCAGTCTTGCTTCAGATCCTGACCATAACACCTCCTAGCCAGGTGACTGTGGGCAGCTCCAAAGCCAAAGCTTCCTTATCTGTCCCACAAGAAGCATGGTCTTCTCTTCACAGGTGGGCTGTGAAGATTTTAGTACAAGGCTGCTGGGAGTGTGCACAGCAGCTTCATCCAAGCTTCCCTCCTTTTTTCTCTCGTTTAAGAGTTTTGACCAAAGCTTTAGCCACATTTTGGATTCTGTGCTGCTAATGAACCAGCGTCCTCAGAATCAGCCTCTTCCGAGCATGGGTTTTGGAATCAGAAAATCTTGGATTCCAATTGCAGTCCTGCCCCTTATTAGCCTTGTGACTTTTTGAACTTCGTTTTCCTCACCTGTAAAACAAGAGTCATGACATTACCTACCTCATGTGAAGATCCAATGAGATGCCATATACAGTGTTCCTCTTAGTGCTTAGTACATTGTACACTCAAGAAATACTTGCTGTTTTGTGTCATTCACCTCTTTGGGGGCACAACTGTTCCACAGACCTTCAGCATGGGCAATCCTCCCAGTGACTTTGTTCTTCAATTTCCCTGGTAACTTAGGAAACAATGTGGTCTTGTCACTAGTTTCTGCTCAGTTTGATTCTATTTTGTGGGAATACTTCTGTTAGTCCTTAGAATGGCACTTGGCAAGAGCAACTTTGAGACTCCTCATGGCTGGCAACAGGTAAAGATTGAGAGATTGGAAAAAAGGAGAGAGAACAAAAGTATATAAATGAAGGAAAATCAGGAACCTTTGTGTACAGAATGGTTAAGTGAGTAGAATACATTTATATCTGAGTTATTATCTGTGTCTCAGGCTGCATCCAGTAAGGATTTAATGTTGCTTACAATAAAAGGTCTGTCTGGAATGAAATTGTTAAAATAGAAACAGGAAAAAGTGAGTGAAAAATAAATGAGTACATAACTATACCAAGAGTCCTAGACTAATATAATATAATAGACTTTTTGCATTGATTATTAAGTGACCAAGGAAACTAGAAATTGGCTAGAAAGAATAGCAAGCTATTATCCAAAGAACCCCAGAAATCAGAGGATCTTGCTTTGAGACCTAGCTTTCCACTGGTGAGCAGTGAGTTCTTGGGCAAGTTACTGTGTGCCACCCAGGCTTGGTTTTCCATAGGGGATGAGGCTGCTGGAGCTAGCCTTTTCTCAAGATTTTCTTTATAGCCTATTACTTTTATTTCTTCAATAACATATTACCCAGACCCCAGTTTCTCTATAGATAAAACTGAAGCTGACAGTTTGAAGAAGACATAAGGTTCTTATCTCTTTTTTGCAAATGGTGGTAACCTCAAAGTCATATTCAGAGCCCCTCAGTTAGAAAAGCGTTGGTCAGTACCATAAATCATTCCTTCACTGTTTGTGATAAGCAATATATATTTACATACCATTGAGAAGTAGACTCACTATAGATAATATATTCATTCATTTGATTAGGAACTCAATAGAACAGACTCATAGAGCCCAAAACAAACATCTTATGTCTCCTGCCAAGTGGTAAGGGGATAGTCCTGAAAGAGACAGACATGCCCATGTTCCTGTAGCTCACAGTAAAGATAAAACGTTGGCCAGGTAATTTAAAAGGTGGTAAGAGCTATAAGAAAAGATCATGGACGCTGTGTGCCAGGCCCCATACTATAGCTAATAAAGGCTACCAAAGAAGGAAGATATGTGTACTTTTAACCAGAAGAATTTTAAATTCAATGCTAGACTTTTTCTCCATGAGACAAAGCATAGCACTTTGTCACTAAGAAACACTTGACCAGCACTATTCCTGGAAGTACTCAGGATGAACATCAATCCAGGGTAATGCCTGCCCTCATAAGTCAAGGTGTTCACTCCCCAGAGACACTGGACAAGTATGAAGACAAATGTCTGCCACAATAGTCTTTGATCTCTCCAAACCCGAGCAACCTTGTCTTCACTGGTTTAGCTATAATAAACAGCACCAGGCCTGGTACATGGTCCTTAGTAGGTTGCCTGTTTGTTTGTTTCTATTTTTGTTTTTCTCTAAATGAATAAAAGAAGTTATTTTCAGAATTTGCAACTTGTGAAAAGCAGCATTGATACAATAAAAAATACGTGAGACTAGAAAAAGGAGATAAGCGTGTTTATACAAATGAGCATGAAAAGAGCTCCAAATCCTCTGTATAAGAAAGGTAAGGAGTTAGCAATGTGTGAAGATGTGATTTTGAGCAACCAGATTGTCAAAGATTTGAGTAACCAGAAATGGAGGTATATACAGGAACACAAGGATGGCTACACACAGTATGACATGAACGCCTAAAACTATTTTTTAATGTAGTGCAGACACAAAATAATTTAGAAAGAAGGGAAACAAAGATGTGCACTCATATTTAGCCAGATATCCAGTGCACACAGCAATGCTAGGTGTGTGTACATTCATGATGGGAACCCGTAAGGAGTCTGACCTCACTAATTTGCTAATTATTCCACAAACATTCATTTAGCACCAACTCTGTGTCACACACTGGAGAGCAGTGGGGGTTAAAGTAGCAAGCGGCACCATCACCCCGTTCTTGGCTGCTGCTCTGCTGCTGGATGGAACCTTTATCAAGCATCAGCAAGGGAGCCTGGCATTCATCAGGGTGGGTACTGCGCTTGGTCTGCTGACAGGGTAGATTCAATACATGTCATTCCCACTGTGCTAAGATGTTTTAATGGCTTGCTCTTTCTTCTCTCTTACCCAGGCGACTTTGTCTCCCATCCCCTCCCCCAAGGTTCTCCTTTCACATTTTGACTTCTCATTTGCACTCAGCTGCCTAGATGTGTGACTTTGAAGAAGTTACTGACTCAGTTTTCTGCACACCCATCCATAAAATGTCAGAATCGAGTAGATTATCCCTGAAGTCTTACCCAACTCTTTTGTGCTAAAATTGTGAAATTCTTGCTACCGCCCTTGGTCTGATGTAACTTGCATTCCCCCCAAAAAGCAGAGCCTGAGACAAGGGCTTTTGTGGAGGTAGTTTATTTTGGATTATTTGTTACTATGGTATATGAGTGCAGGGTCTAGAAAAATTAAACAGAGGAAAGTCGAGGAGGGGGGACAATAGGATTGGAGAGTTAGGGAACTGAGAAATGGAGAAGGAGGGAAAGTAGCCAGTACAAAGCTGGCTTGGATTGATTTTTATTGAGCTGGTTACTATTAGGGGAAACTGGAGTTCAAACCTGCTGGTAATGTTCTGAGGAACTGTATGGAATGTGCCTCTGAAATATCTGAGACTTGAAAGGGGGAGTATGTACCCACAAGCTCCTGCCCCATTGGTCCAGGGTTACCCCAGGAAGTGTTAACACTGCCGCTTTGTGCAGGCGTCAGAATGGCTGATCAGGCTTCTCCATGGGATTCATGTAACTGAGGGAGAAAAGCCTTGGGAGAAAAAATAAGAGCTACACAGTACAGCTGAGATCAAGTACTGTTAGCCTACACTTGAGTACAGCTGGTTGCTATAGCAAAGACCAGAGAAAAATGATGGAGTAAGAGAATATGAGAAGGAAAAATGCATATATGTCTGATACACAAGCCACTGTATTCCTTAATATTGTCGAAGTATCAATATCAAGACATTTTAATCTGTCAAATCAGCTTTACCAGCTCAGTCACAAAATTTGGATATCCACCGTTTTCACAAATGCACAGGCATGTTATTGAAGAGGGTTCCATTGACCAATCCCTCCCCAGTTCTCACTTAAATTGATGGTTATTATCAAAGAACATCTGCAATGTGCCGGGCAGGGTGTTACATGCTTTATATTTAATATCTCTTCTAATCCTCAGATCAATCTGGTCCTGTCAGGTTAAAACAGATATCCCCTTTTACAAATAAGAAAACTGAAGCTCAGGAAAGGGAAATAACTTGCCTCAATTCGTATAACTGATAAGGCAGTGGTCCCCAACCCTTTTAGTACCAGGGACCTGTTTCATGGAAAACAATTTTTCCAGGGACCAGGGGAGTGGGAGGGGTGGTTCAGGCAGTAATGCAAGCAATGGGTGAGATGCTTCAGGTGGTAATGGGAGCGATGGGGAGAGGCAGATGAAGCATCGCTTGCTCGCCCACGACTCACCTCCTGCTGTGCAGCCCAGTTCCTAAGAGACCATGGACCGGTAGCGGTCCGCAGCCTGGGGGTTGGGGACCCCTGTGATAAGGGATTAAACTGGGATTTTATTTCAGATATACCTCTGAAGCACATCTCCATATCTCTGTATTTCTAAAACTACTGGGCTGCCCCCAGGAGTTGGAACTATCTCTGTGGTCACTCAGATTTAGGATTGGCTGTATGTCTCAGTTTTAGGTTTACATTCCTGCTTGGTCTTGAATTTCAGTTTGCCTGCCTGGCTTGAATTTCAGTTTGCCTGCCACACAGATCCAATTCTCCACCCAGGTATGGCGAGCCCTTCCTCCATGGATTCTTTGAGCCTTGACACCCTGCTTAGTTACTTACTAGAGAATCCAGCTGCTTGACCTCATCCACTAGTTAAGATAGATTTGATGGCTCTACCGGCTTGGCTTAGTACCTGAAGCCTCCCAATTTTTGATTTTTATTTTGGTTCATTGGATGGTAGCCAACAATGGAATCAGAGCCCCAAACTAACCCTTCCATATTCCCTGGTCTTTCTGTTGCCATTTTTTTTCTGTCATTTCATTTTTCTCTTTATACTTTCTCTTTCCATCATCTATAATTCATTGGCAGAATAAGATAAGGCACCCCAGAGAATAACAAGAATAGTTAAACTGAGAGGTATAGTCAACATGATTTAGAATTAATCAGAAAATCAGCGGATTTGATATTTGAAGGGAAAATAGAAGTCTCATGGCCTTTCTCTGTACCCGTTCCCTCTCTCAGGTTATCTGTCCCTTCTAATCCTCTTGACAATGGATCTTTCAGTGCCCTGGAAAATTATAATTTACCTGCCCCAGTCACTACCTGAGAGGGTAACTTGTACAATGCAATTCTCTCCTCCCTGCACCAAGAGTCCGAGCCTGATCCTAGCTGGGCCTTCCTTCAGAAAGAAACAATGAGGGAAAGGGAAATAAGGTCGGGGTGGGGAAATACCTTTTTTCATGTGGCAGATATAAGAACATAGGTAGAAGGAGCAAGCATCTTCTACTCAGTTTGTAGCATGAGAAACAAAAAATGCTGATCTGATGAGAGTGAAGAAGGAAACACTTTAAGTAGAAAAAATAGTGATAGTTGGAGAAAAGAGTTCAATCAGCCCCCATATCCTATTCCCAATTATATCCCTGCACTCTTGACTGCCTACGTCTCTGTCCTTTTACTTATTAAAGTTGCTCCAGTCATTTTCTGTATCCATTCCCCTCTTGACTGTGTTTTTTCAACTGGAATTATCCTAACAGATATATCTGAGCTATGTTTTTGATGACATGAAATTCTCTGTCTCCGGAAATTCTTTCATTTCCCTGTGGATCCAAATGTTATAAAGTGTTTCCTTATGTTGAGCTGAAAGCAGTTTCCCCAAAACTTCCACTCATTAGTTCTATTTTTACCCTTTGGGACCAAATAAAACCAGTATAATATCTTTTATTAAATGCTTTTGGTTCAGTAGGGAAGGACATCATCCCTACTCTTCTCTCTACTCCATGCAGTTTTGCTTCCTAAGCTAAATGTCCCCAGTTCCACTTACTATTCATATGCCATAGTTTGGAATCCCAGGGCTGTGCTGGTCACTTCCTGCTGGTTACACCACAAATTGTTCATCTCTCTCTCATCTCCAGATTCATGTGGCCCAATATACAATGATGTGGATATGTTATCTCCTAGAGTCTTATTTCCTTTATTAAAGTTTCCATGAACCCAAATGTGTGTGTGTGTGTGTGCACGTAAGTGTGTGTGTGTAGATGTGTGCGCTTCAAAATGACAGAAAATAAGGGCCCTTGGAATTTGGACACAGGATATAAATGAGAGAATCACTTCCATGTGATTCCAAAGTCAAACAGGTACAATACTGCATGGTGCTATTATGTTTGACATCAGACATGGCCCAACAGGGGAGACAAATATGCTTCAACAGTTAGTTGATTATGTTAATGCAAACTGGGATTTATTATTATGTTTGTCTTATTCGGGGACTGAATGTGATGTGATTGCTGCTGGTGCTTCAGTGTTAGGTAATGGAGGCTGAAATGAATTCCCTCCAAGATCCTCTGGGAACAGGCGCCTGGGATTGACAGAGAGAGTCACTGGGTGTCACTGTTGAGTCATATGAATGCAGCTATCTGCCTGCATATAGAAGTCTGATTCCTTAAAGATGCTGGGAGCTGGAGGTTTGGGGTAGCTGCCTGTCCCCTTCTTGTCGGCATCTCTTCATTAGGGTCAAGATAGATCATCCCTCTCCCTGCTTCCCCCTAAGAAGTATCAGGTCAGATGTGCCCATGTCACCATGGGCCTTAGCTGCCTCAGCTACTGCTTAATGAGCTCCTCTGTCCTTGATCTGCCTGGTGGTGCTGTGATAGGGGTCTGCTTTTATGCATCAGTGCAGCCCGTGATCACCCTCACCAGCAGCCAGCGGAGGTCTCCCCCTCACATTCAGAACTTGCAGAGTCTTGTATCTCTTTTCACAGCAGACAAACCCTTCCATTCCACAGTTAGAGTTTGTTCCAGACTCAGAGACAGTGATTTCCATCTCAGTAAAGAGTCAGTGGCACATTTCAGTTTTTTATGGGGATGCTGATTCTAATAGAAATAAAGACAGGTGGAGTTGTAGGCACTGTAGATTGAAGGGTGAGGAGAGAAATTGACCAAAAGAGAGAAAAGCCCTGAATGAGGAGGCTGGGAGACCAAGCAGCCTTCTGTCCAAGAACTGACCCTGTTACTGCCCTGGCCTGATCCACACACAGGTCATGAATTTTTATTGCCTCAGTGACTGAATATCCTTAGTAAGATAGTTACTCAAGTCCTTTGGCAGGTGTCCTCAGTCTTTTAGGAGAACTTAATAAAAGTGCAAATGCCTAAGTCCCATATCCCCAAAACTCTTTCTGGATGTCTGAGGACAGCCCTAGGCATCAGTATATTAATGATCTCTACATGTTATTAAAGCACATCCAGAGAACACTCTTCTAGGACTAATCTATAGATTATATGCGTTCTTAAGATTGTGCATCACTTTTTTCTAAAATTTTTGCTTCCCCTGGAATTAAATTCGGAGCTGTGTTTGAAGAGATCCTGTTCATTCTGTTCTCCCCTCTTAAGTTCCCCAGTGTCAGCTCACCATGTGTAAGTCAAGTCTGAACTCATTGTCCTATTATTTAGGTCCATCCTCACTGGCCCTTGCTTTTTCCAGATCAGTACATTTTCCATCCACACACTAATTAGGCTGCCATACATTATGCCAATGGTTCCCTACTTGGCTGCACAATGACATCACCTGGGGAGTTTACAAAAACTGATGCCCACATCCTACCCCCACGAATTTTATTTTAATAGGTGTGGGAAGGAGCCCAGGCGCTGGTGGCTTTCAAAGCTCCCCAGGTGATTCCAAAGGGACACAAAATTTGAGCATCCCTGTTTCGTGATATTCACCTTCCTAGAACACACACCTTTTCTTAGCCTCCTTTGACCTCCCCATAGCTGTTAATCCTTCTTGACTCAACCTATTCATCATCCCCGAAAATACTCCCAACCCAAACTGGAGATTTTCCTCTGAGATTCCATTGCATCTTGTGCATACTATAGTATACTGCATTGGAAATATCTATATGGTTTTTGGTCTGGTTGTTTGTTTGTCTCTAGTCTATAAGCTTATCTGGGGAAGCAAATGAAACATGTTTGTCACTGTGTGTCCAGCACACAGCACAGAACCTAGCACCTCGTGGGTGTTCAGGAAGTATTTGTAGGACAGAACTATTGATGATGGGGAGTGTAAATAAGCTCATGAATGAATAATCAATGATAAAGATAATGTCTAACACTGATCAAGAATTTACCGTGAATATGGCTGTATACAAAGTGTTTATATGGGTATTACCTCATTTTACACTCACAATTGCCCCACTGGAAAGAGTGATCTACATTTTACAGATGAGGGCATTCAGGTGTAGAGCTGTTAAGTAGATGCTACAGCCAGGATGTGAAGCCTGGTCTGCCTGGCTGCACTTTTAGTTACTCTCCTGATTGCTTCCAAAATTAGAAATGGGAAGCTGTTTAACCAGATTTTCTCATGGTAGATTTTATTGGACTCTTTTTTGCCAGGCACTATGTCAGTTCTTTAAATACTTCATCCTATTTAACCTACCCAACAATTCTATAAGTAAGTATTATTAATCCCATTTAATTGATAAGAAAATCAAGTCTCAGAAAGAGGTGCAGTTCAAGCAAAGCCTTATGGAAGTACGGCAAGTGCTGGGTGAAATCCTATGTCTTCAGCACCCAAAATTATTGTTCACTATGTTACAATAGCCTCATAATCAATGAGGAAGGAAGAGAGGGAGGAGGAGAGAGAGAGAGAGAGAGAGAGATAAGATACATGAATGAATTTTTGGACTTAACTTTGATGAGGACAAAATACCTCAAACACGGCTTTCTTTGTCTCTGTTCCCCAAACCCTGGCGTTTTTTCTCAAAGGGCATTGGGACAAAAACGTAAAATGACTTTTCCTTTGAAGAGAATGATCATTTATTCTGAGCCTACCAAGGATATCTGAAGTATAACCAAATTTTTATACTGATGCCCTTTATAATTCCTTTCTCTAGAAAATTAACCCAAATGTCAAAGCCCAGGGACTTTGGTCCATCTTTTTTTTTTCTTTTTTAAAAGAGGGGCACCAGCGATCAGTAGAGAAGTGCTTGGCGAAGGTGACATTGCACAGTTGTGGCCAGAACCCAAGTCTCCTTACCTCCAGTCTGGTGTTCTTACCCACAGGCAGACCCAGTGATGAAAGGAGGCATTGTTAAGCATGATGAATATTTTAACAACTACTTGGAGTTTTTTAGTTGTAACGTACTCTAAGTGCCACACACAAGGCACTTTTATCGCCTATTGCTACCACATAACAAGGCCATGTGCTCTGTGGGATCTTGGTAATAGGGATAAGTAGGAGCAAACAGAGGTAGGTACAGATTCCTTTCCCTCCCTAACGTGAACAGATGGTTTAAAATGGGAAGTGGATACTGGCTGCAGAGAAATGTGAGCTGCTGTCTCCCTCCTGAGGGAAGACAATATCCTTTGAGAAAGAGTTGAGGAGACATCTGGAAATTCAGTAGGTGAGCCCTGAATGAGGACAGGTCAGGCTTTTGAGGACCTAATCACAGTTGTGGGAAGAACGTCAGATTGAAAATCGAATTACTTCTCGTGTTTCCAGGGGCTACACCTTTAGGAAAGCTGATAAAACCCTTCTGTGCCTATGTTGTCCCATGTATGAAATGGGAGCTATATTTGCTAATCTGCAAACATATTAGCTACTTGCATACATTTGCTCAGTTGCAGTTCTTTCAGTCTGTTCCCTTTCTTCTTTCTTTGACCACCAACATTTTTCTTATCCTCGAGCCAGAAAGTGTTGTTCCTTTATAAATCTTTCACCAGTCTCCCAAGAGGAGGTCATTTTTCTTCCTCTCTTCATTGCAGTGCTTTCTATATGCATTTGCTATTGCTCTTATTTGAGTATCTCTTTACTTGTGATTAGCTGGCGGTATATCTACCTCCTCCACTAGATTGTCAAGTCCTCCGGGGCAATATCGAGGTTTTGACCATCCCTAGTTTATTTTTTTTCCCCCAGCAGAATCTCATAATTCATTCTACACAGAGAAAGTTACTATTCAACATTGGTTAAGTTAATTGTGAGTGTAGATGCATAGATCGTGGTCCACCTGTGTTCTCCCAGATGTCAAGTCTGAAAAATGTGGGCATCTGTTGGTGAATTATTTGGGGGAATGGCTGGAGAATTGTTTGGAAATGTACCATACTACTACAAAGGACATGGAACCAGAAGTCCTCGATATAAGACTCAGCATAGGGATATATGACATTAGGCAATCAATTCACTTTTCTGGGCCTCAACTTTCTCATCTGTAAACTGGGGATCATAATACCTCTCCCGCCTATTTTATAACATTATTGTGAAGACTGAATGAGAATTCATTTAAAAGCATTTTATAGGGGCTTCCCTAGTGGCGCAGTGGTTAAGAATCCATCTGCCAATGCAGGGGACACGAGTTCAAGCCCTGGTCCGGGAAGATCCCACATGCCGCGGAGCAAATAAGCCCATGCGCCACAACTACTGAGCCTGTGCTCTAGAGCCCATGAGCCACAACTACTGAGCCCACGTGTCACAACTATTGAAGCCCGCCTGCCTAGAGCCTGTGCTCCGCAACAAGGGAAGCCAACGCAATGAGAAGTCCGCGCACCACAATGAAGACCCAATGCAGCCAAAAAATTAATTAATTTTAAAAAATAAATAAATAAAAAATAAAAGCATTTTATGAACAGTATAGTACTATAGACAGGTCAAGGTTGAGTATTATTTTTATTAATATTATAATTATTAGTAGTACATCATAACTATCTAAATTCTCCTGTGCTCTAAATAACTATAATTCTGAACACCATGGACTTTTTAGTAACAATGGTAAATGAGAGATACTTTCATTAAAAGAAAATGATCATTATCACTTATATGTGGAATCTAAAAAATACAACAAACTAGCGAATATGACAAAAAAGAAACAGACTCACAGATATAGAGAACAGGCTAGTGCTTATCAGTGAGGAGAGAAGGGGGGAGGGGCAATACAGGGGTAGGGAATTAAGAGGTATAAACTACTATGTATAAAATAAGCTACAAGGATATATTGTACAACACAGGGAATATAGCCAATATTTCATAATAACTATAAATGGAGTATAACCTTTAAAAATTGTGAATCACTATATTTTATACCTGTAATTTATCTTGTATTGTACATCAACTATACTTCCACTAAAAAAGAAAAAAAGGAGAGAGAAACAAACAAACAAAAAAGAAATGATCATGGTCTCCTGGTCTCCCTGGAAAATCCCAGTGGAACTAAATCTCAAGTCTGAAATCCCTAAGATGTTACCAGAGACAGAAACAACGTGCATTGCAAATTTCAGGTGACATTGGCTGCCGAGGAGCGATGGCAGAGATAAGAATGGAACTGGAAGCAGCAGAACATTTCTCTTAAACTGCTATTAATCCTTTTGCCTCCTCGCGGCAACTTGAAATCTTTTGGTGTCCCTGCTCGTGGTCCTGTCTTCAAAGAAGCCTTTGTCATTTCAGTGACTTTGAATCCTACTCTGGGAACTTGGGTTTGGTCACAAAGAAAAGCCAGAGAATTGGTTCTGTAATGAAATTTGAACCCTGCTTCTCTTTGAATATAACTTTGAGTAATTTATTTCTGCTGTGTGGACCTGTTTCCTCATCTGTAATATGGGGGTACAAATAAAGACAGTAAACACCAGAGTAACTGTTCATGTGTCCTTACTCTGAGGTGGTTGGTCACTCTGGGTCTCATTCATAGCTGAGGACCCCAAAGCCCAGGGAGCTTAAGTAACTTCTTTTGCCTTTTGGGGCCTTTCCTTCCATATTAAAAAAAAAAGAAATTAAGTAGATTTTAAGTTCACTGACATAAAGAGAGATATAATCTAGTCTGTGAATCAGCCGGAAGAGGGTGGGACTAGGATTTGAACAAATGTTTGTTGGAATCGAAAGCCTGTAATTTTCAACTACAAAGTATTACAAAATGTCAGTTGTCATTGCTATTGGTGATACATTTAGACCTCCTGGGTATTGAAAAGAGAAAAGTTCATCTACTGTGGCTGCAGAAGCCTCAACAGAAATGAGACGTTACTGATCATTTTCGTAGTAAATTCATGAAAGCCCCACGTGTGCCTATGCGGGAATCAGGGAATAGAAATTCCTCCAATGCATTCATCAGGACACTGAGACAACAGAAGTTTTAGCAAACTAAACACACAGCATGAGTTAGCCAGTGCGGCACCCTCGCTGCTCCAGTCTCTGTCTCTGATGCCCACCCACACCCATCAGACATCTGCTTTCTCTTCTACCTTGCACGGTGTAGGGGAAGCAGGCGAAACAGAACTGGCAGGGAGATAGGGCTGTGTCATGCCTTGTGTGGAGTCTAGGCACTTTTGCCATTATGGGAAAAAATGCTCCATTAAAAAATATTTTAAAATATGTTTTATGACTACATTGGTATAAAGGTGGATAAAATCTGGGCTGAATTCATTATTACAGATTCATTATTATTATTATATTTATTTTTTCTTCTGATTTTAAAATAAATCAAAACTTTTTTACAGTCCCCTAAAAGTATCATAGGCCTTAGACACTGCACCTACTGTGCCTATGGAAACTTGACCATGAAGGAAGAGCTTGGAAAACAAAATGTCAAGGGATATGAATCCATTATCAGGAACTTTAAATGTTTGACCTTGAATCGGTGTAAAGAATTCTGTCCCCCAGTTTCTTTCTGTAAACTAGAGAATAATGCCTGACTTGGCTGGATCAAGGGGCTAGCAAGTAATATAGACCAGACTTTAGTACACGGTCTAGGTTCTCACTAATTCCAGCATCCTGAGAGTCCAAGTTCTTTTAATTGGCCAGCCTAGATCATATACCTACCAAAAAAGTAGGTCTTTCGGTGTCAGACGAAAACAAACAAATAAACAAAAACCAAAACTTATCTATTAAAATCATTATCACCATTTTGAGGTTGAGATTGAAAAGAGAGAAGTGAATTCACTCCCTCTTCCCTGCTAAGGCACACAACTAGAAATTTCACTCTTGAGTCATCTGAATTCATTTGGGTAAAATCATTCAACCAGTCACTAGTTCCTCTAATTATACTAGCCTTTTCCACATGGATGTAGGGAGAGACATTTGACAAATGTCTTGCTCAAGTCCAGACACATCTTATCTACTGACTTTCTCTGGTCTAGTAAACTTAATATAGGAGAAAATGAGGTTTGTTTAGCACAGTGGCAGCTCCAAAATTTCTATATGGAAGGTGGCAATTAATTTGGAGGGTCTGTGTGCTAAAGACTTCTTCTAAAGCTGTTTACAGAGCAAGTGTATTTTATTTCTTCACGGAAATAATTACTAGAGGACATTAATGAAGACTCTAAGAAAGCTAAGAGACTAAGGCCCTTTTAGGACCTCCAAGACACTGCCCAAACCCAGTGAACTATACTCATCTCTGGGGACCATTGCTTTCCTTTAATCATCACCAAGCCCAGCCCCAGATAACTAAAGATAACAAAATGGACAAGGCATTCCAGGTCTCTCAGGAACCTCTCAACCTTTCCATTAACTGCTTATTCTAGAATTGTGCTTTGGGTGGGTGTCCAAACAATCAGTCTATATTTTGTCAAACGCATTTTATTTCCATGTTTTGGAAATAAGAAGGACATATGTTCATCTCTAATCCTCCATCTCCTCTCTGTATCTTCTGTTGCATTTTCCGATTCAGCAAAGATCATGGTGAATAGTTCCTGGGTAATGAAGATCTACATAGATAGTATCCTCCTTCAAAAAAGAAATCTTTTTAAAATGGTGCTGTGGGGAAGATAAAAAATGTGAGTTTGGATTTGCAAAACCTAGACCAAATTCTGATCCAATACTAATTAACTGGGTGATTTTGAGGAAGCAAACTCCTCTCAGAGTTTGGTCATCTGGAAGATGGCTTGGTAATAATTGACTTGCCTACCACAGAGGGTTTTTGTGAGCCTGAAATGAGATTGTGTTTGTGGATGCACTTTAAAGCCAGCAAAGTGGTATATTTTATACAAAGTAGGGAGCTGTAATTATTGCTGTTGTCACTATCTACCTTCTATCTCCATAGCACCATTTACCTGGCTACTAACCAGATTTTCATTCTCTTGTGTTCAACAACCTCACAGCCTGAGCAACCCACTGACATGATTTGTACCTCCTGGAGAAGCATTTCAATGATTTAATTGAATGATCTTCATTTACATTTGACTGCTACTACCCTGGACAGAAGTTGACTGCTGTTTATCCTTAAGATGCAGTTTTCTTTCTTTCTTCTTCTTCTTTTAAATCTGTGTTCTTTGAATGGATCTTTTAAATCAAAGAATTGTTTTATTTTACACATTTATCCATATAGAATAGCTGCCAGTATTAACTGCAATAATGGAATTCTATCATCAGAAAGAATGGTATTTCTGGGATGGATATCTACTTGTGAGGAGGAGGTGGGAGAAGAAGAAGAGATGGAAACATTTCAGATCAGTACAGTTCCATTGTCTGTATTTCCCTTTCATTGGTGTATCAGAAAAGAAGGCAAGCTAAGGTCCCATAAAATTAAAGGGACACAAACATGAAGGAAAAGTACCACATTGAGCTTTTGTTGGAAATTGTTGAGGAGGAGGGGAAATCACCTTTCAAAAGCTTCAAATGCTTTCATAACGTTCCCTTAAAACATGTTCACTGACTTTCTTTACTTCTCTCCTTTTTAAAATGTAAATCACATTTTAAAGTTTTTTAAAAATATTATTCTGAAAAAGCATTCACAAGTTTATTCAACGAGAACTCAAGGGAAAAACAGACAAATGAAAACACACTCTTAGATTGACAAGATTTGTTAGTCATAAATGAAATCATGCAAATTAAAGCACTATATAAACTAGAGCCTTTTATTTATGCAAAAGTTTATCAGTCAAGTATTGATTTGTTGAGGCTCATATGTGTGATAAATGAAAAAGCAAATGTAAAGTAGCGTTTGACACACAGTAAACCCCAAGTAAATAAATATTAAATTTCCTCCCCTTTTGTGGACAAGATAGCTTCGCTTGGGTCTCATCTATAGGGCAAGCTTATATTAGTGGGGAAAAAAAATGTCTATTTGTTGTCACCAGCCTTTTTTATTGAATATATTTTGCATCAAGGTCACAATGATTGATTGTGTCCTAGAAGTTTGGCAGCCTTTCAGAATGGACTTGTAAACTTGTTCATCTCATTTTGTTTGGCAATAGGCATCAAAGGTCTTAAAAATTCTTATTTTCCCTTTGACCCAATCATTTTACTTCTGGGACTATATCCTGAGATAATCTTAAATTTAGAGAAATTTTTTTTGTACTAAGATGCTTACCACACCCTTATTCACAAGGAAAACTCATGAACAAATTTCATACATAACAATAGAGGAATGCTTAACTCAAGGAGCAGAACAGAAGTGACTGCTGACTCATGCACCCCATGCATCACCACCCCTTGCCACGATGCTAGTGGACATCCAAAACATACTTGTGAAATTAAATAATTTTACAATGTATTCAGTTGTGAAATTATGCTGAGTGAAATAAGCCAGTCACAGAAGGACAAATACTGCATGACTCCACTTACGTGAAGTATTCAAAATAGTCAGACTCATAAAAGTATAGAGTAGAATGGTGGTTTCCAGAGGCTGGGGGGGAGAAGGGAGCGGGAGATGTTGTCCAATGGGTATAAAGTTTCAGTCATGCAAGATGAATAAGTTCCAGAGATCTGCTGTACAGCATAATTAACAAAAAATACTGCTACAATTTATATAAAAGAGTATTCTGCCTATGATCTCTTCTAGGAGTTTTATGGTTTCAGGTTTTACATTTAGGCCTTTAATCCATTGTGAGTTTATTTTTATAAAGCATGAGGCAATGTTCTAATCTAATTGTTTTACATGTAACTGTCCAGTTTGCCTAGCCTATAATTAACAATACTGTGTTGTGCACTTAAAATTTTGTTAAAAGGGTAGATGTCAAGTTAGGTATTCTTACAATAAAAAAAGGGGGGCAGTTGGAAGCTTTGGAAGTGATGGATATGTTGATTATCTCCATCATGGTGATGGTTTCATGGATGTATGCATATGTTCAAACCCGTCAAATTGTGTACATTAAATTTATGCAGTTTTTGCATGTCAGTTATACCTCAGTAGAGCCATTTTAAAAATAAAAGTAAAGATGTTTCTGAGAGGAACGAAGATGGCAAAGTAGGAGGACACAGAACTCACCTCCCCCCCACAAACATACCAAAAATACATGTGTGGAACAATTGTTGCTAAAAACTAACTGGAGACTTGCAGAAAGACTCCTGTACAAACAAAGCTGTAAGAAAGATCCACTTGGAATCAGGTAGGAAGGGAAGAGAAGTGATCAGGTCAAGACCTGTGCAATCCCTACTGGCGTCTTTTACTGAACTAGAACAAATAATCCTAAAATTTATATGGAACCACAAAAGACCCTGAACTGCCAAAGCAATCTTGAGGAAAAAGAACAAAGCTGGAGGTATCATGCTACTTGACTTCAGACTATACTAAAAAGCTATAGTGATCAAAATAGCATGATACTTGCACAAAAACAGACACATAGATCAATGAAACAGAATAGAGCCCAGAAGTAAATCCATACACATACATTCAGTTAATCTAAGACAAAGGAGGCAAGAATAGACAATGAAGAAAAGACAGTCTTTTCAATAAGTGCTGCTAGGAAAACGGGACACCTACATGTAAAACAATTAGATTAGAACATAGCCTCACAATATATAAAAATAAACTCAAAATGGATTAAAGCCCTAAATATAAGACCTGAAACCATAAAACTCCTAGAAGAGATCATAGGCAGAATACTCTTTTACATAAATTGTAGCAATATATTTTTTTGGATCTATCTTCTAAGGCAAAAGAAATTAAAGCAAAAGTAAACAAATGGGACCTAATTAAACTTGAAAACTTGCACGGCAAAGGAAACCACTGACAAAACAAAAAGGCAACCTACTGAATGGGAGAAAACATTTGCAAGTGATAAGACCAATAAAGGGTTAATATCCAAAATATATAAACAGCTCATAACACCCAATAAAAAAAAAAAAAACACACATAGAACCCAATTTAAAAAATGGGCAGAAGACCTGAACAGACATTTTTTCAAATAAAATATACAGATGGCCAACAGGTACATTAAAAAATGCTGAACATTGTTAATCACCAGAGAAATGCACATTAAAACCGAAGTGAGATATCACTTCACACCTGTCAAAATGGCTATCATCAAAGTGTCTACAAATAACAAATGCTGACAAGGATGTGGAAAAAAGGGAGCCCCAGTATACTGTTGGTGGAATTGTAAATTGGTGCAGCCAATACGGAAACACAGCATGGAGGTTCCTCAAAAACTAAAAAGAGAACTACCATGCGATCCAGCAATTCCCCTTCTGGGTATATACCGGAAGAAAACGGAAACACTAATTCAGAAAGATATATGTACCCCAATGTTTATAGCAGCATTATTTACAATAGCCAAGATATGAACCTAATTTCCTTTGCAACCACATAAGTGGGCTTGGAGGGTACTATTATGCTTAGTGAAATAAGTCAGACAGAGAAAGACAAATACCATATGTTTTCACTTATATCTAGAATCTAAAAAGTAAAACAAATTAATTAATATAACAAAACAGAAAGAGACTCACAGACACAGAGAACAAATTAGTGGTTACCAGTGGGGAGAAGGGTGGGAAGAGGAGCAAGGTAGGGTAAGGGGATTAAGAAGTACAAACTGCTAGTTATAAAATAAATAAGATACAAGGATGTCATATACAGCATAGAAAATATAGCAAATATTTTTAATAATTTTAAACAAAGTATAATCTGTAAAAATATCAAATCACTATGTTGTACACCTGAAACAAATATATTGTAAGTCAACTACATTTCAATTAAACAAACAAAAGCAATAGAACACACAAGAACATAAGAAAAATCTGTGCTCACTTGATTATTTCAAATTTTTAATCAAAAGTTTAATATTGTATTCAAAATGTCTTTATTCACTCTCTTTAATATTACAAAAGTAATGTGTCATTGTTACAAGTGTAAAATATATAACCAGTTAGCTAACATTTCTCCTTCGAATTCTACCTTACTGAGGTAACCATAGGTAACCATGTGCTATATATCATATTTCTCTTGGCTCACAGTGACCTGTGCAAGAATTTGCACACATTTGTTTCATTTGCTACTTTTAAAAAATGTATTATTTTGAAATAATTATAGATTCACAGATGTCACAACAATAGTACAGAGTGGTGCAGTGTACCCTCCACCTGGTTTCTCAATATAATGACCTTACATAACTACAGTACAATATCAAAACCAGGAAACTGACAGTGGTATAGTCCACTGACTTTATGCAGTTTTTACCACCTTTACATATACTCGTGCGTGTGTGTGTGTATATTTGTGTGCATGTGTGTACAGTTCTGTGCAGTTTTACCACATGCATAGATTCATGTAATCACCACCATTATCGACACAAACCGTTGCATCACTACAAAGTTCCCTCAGCTACCCTTTTATACTTATACCCACCCCCTTTTCCCTCACTGCTCCCTGTCTCTAACCCCTGCCAACCACAAATCTGTTACCTATCTTTAAAATTTTGTCATTATGAGAATGTTATATAAATGGAATAATATAACATGTATGTTTGTTAATTTTTAACAAGTAGAATCATACTATTTACATCAACCTGGATCTCTATTTTATTTCACAACTTAAAAATAAATTCTAGGCAGTCCTACAGGGCATCACACATGTTTATAATACTTTGCCCTCTAATTTTTAATACATATAGAATTATAAGTAAATACAATATATAAATTTAACATTATCAGAATCATATCATATAGTGTTCTTTTAATATCTTTATTGAACTATAATTGTTTTACAATGATGTGTTAGTTTCTGCTGTATAACAAAGTGAATCAGCTATACATATACATATATCCCCATATCTCTTCCCTCTTGCGTCTCCCTCCCTCCCATCCTCCCTATCCCACCCCTCTAGGTGGTCACAAAGCACCAAGCTGATCTCCCTGTGCTATGCGGCTGCTTCCCACTAGCTATCTCTTTTACATTTGGTAGTGTATATATGTCCATGCCACTCTCTCACTTCGTCCCAACTTACCCTTCCCCCTCCCTGTGTCTTCAAGTCCATTCTCTACATCTGTGTCTTTATTCCTTTATTCCTGTCCTCTCCGTTCTTCAGAACCTTTCTTTTTTTTTAGATTCCGTATATATGTGTTAGCATACGGTATTTGTTTTTCTCTTTCTGACTTGCTTCACTCTGTATGACAGTCTCTAGGTCCATCCACCTCACTACAAATAATTCAATTTCATTTTTTTTAATGGCTGAGTATCATTGCATTGTATGTATGTGCCACATCTTTATCCATTCATCTGTCGATGGGCACTTAGGTTGCTTCCATGTCCTGGCTATTGTAAACAGAGCTGCAATGAACATTGTGGTACATGACTCTTTCTGAATTATGGTTTTCTCAGGGTATATGCCCAGTAGTTGGATTGCTGGGTCATAAGGTAGTTCTATTTTTAGTTTTTTATGGAACCTCCATACTGTTCTCCATAGTGGCTGTGTCAATTTACGTTCCCACCAACAGTGCAAGAGGGTTCCTTTTTCTCCACACCCTTTCCAGCATTTATTGTTTGTAGATTTTTTAATGATGGCCATGCTGACTGGTGTGAGGTGATACCTCATTGTAGTTTTGATTTACATTTCTCTAAAGATTAGTGATGTTGAGCATCCTTTCATGTGTTTGTTGGCAATCTGTATATCTTCTTTGGAGAAATGTCTATTTAGGTCTTCTGCCCATTTTTGGATTGGGTTGTTCGTTTTTTTGATATTGAGCTGCATGAACTGCTTGTATATTTTGGAGATTAATCCTTTGTCAGTTGCTTTATTGGCAAATATTTTCTCCCATTCTGTGGGTTGTCTTTTTGTCTTGTTTATGGTTTCCTTTGCTGTGCAAAAGTGTTTAAGTTTCATTAGGTCCCATTTGTTTATTTTTGTTTTTATTTCCATGTCTCTAAAAGGTGGGCCAAAAAGGATCTTGCTGTGATTTATGTCATGGAGTGTTCTGCCTATGTTTTCCTCTAAGAATTTTATAGTGTCTGGCCTTACATTAAGGTCTTTAATCCATTTTGAGTTTATTTTTGTGTATGGTGTTAGGGACTGTTCTTATTTAATTCTTTTACATGTATCTGTCTAGTTTTCCCAGCACCACTTACTGAAGAGGCTGTCTTTTCTCCATGGTATATTCTTGCCTCCTTTATCAAAGATAAGGTGACCATATGTGCGTGGGTTTATCTCTGGGCTTTCTATCCTGTTCCATTGATCTATATTTCTGTTTTTGTGCCAGTGCCATACTGTCTTGATTACTGTAGCTTTGTAGTATAGTCTGAAGTCAGGGAGACTGATTACTCCAGCTCCGTTTTTCTTTCTCAAGATTGCTTTTGCTATTCAGGGTCTTTTGTGTCTCCATACAAATTTTAAGATTTTTTGTTCTAGTTCCATTAAAAACGCCATCGGTAACTTGATAGGGATTGCATTGGATCTGTAGATTGCTTTAGGTAGTATAGTCATTTTCACAATGTTGATTCTTCCAATCCAAGAACATGGTATATTTCTCCATCTGTTTGTATCACCCTTAATTTCTTTCATCAATGTCTTATAGTTTTCTGCATACAGGTCTTTTGTCTCCTTAGGTAGGTTTATTCCTAGGTATTTTATTCTTTATGTTGCAATGGTAAGTGAGAGTGTTTCCTTAATTTCTCTTTCAGATTTTTCATCATTAGTGTATAGGAAGGCAAGAGATCGCTGTGCATTAATTTTGTATTCTGCTAAATTACCAAATTCATGATTAGCTCTAGTAGTTTTCTGGTAGCAACTTTAGGATTCTCTATGTATACTATCATGTCATCTGCAAACAGTGACAGTTTTACTTCTTTTCTGATTTGGATTCCTTTTATTTCTTTTTCTTCTCTGATTCCTGTGGCTAAAACTTGCAAAACTATGTTGAATAATAGTGGTGAGAGTGGGCAACCTTGTCTTGTTCCTGATCTTGGTGGAAATGGTTTCTGTTTTTCACCTTGAGAACGATGTTGGCTGTGGGTTTGTCATATATGGCCTTTATTATGTTGAGGAAAGTTCCCTCTATGCCTACTTTCTGGAGGGTTTTTATCATAAATGGGTGTTGACTTTTGTTGAAAGCTTTTTCTGCATCTTATTGAGATGATCATATGGTTTTTCTCCTTAGATTTGTTAATATGGTTTATCACATTGATTTATTTGCATATATTGAAGAATCCTTGCATTTCATGGATAAACCCCACTTGATCATGGTGTATGATCCTTTTAATGTGCTGTTGGATTCTGTTTGCTAGTGTTTTGTTGAAGATTTTTGCATCTATGTTCATCAGTGATATTGGCCTGTAGTTTTCTTTTTTTGTGACATCTTTGTCTGGTTTTGGTATCAGGGTGATGGTGGCCTCATAAAATGAGTTTGGGAGTATTCCTCCCTCTGCTATATATTTGGAAGAGTTTCAGAGGATAGGTGTTAGCTCTTCTCTAAATGCTTGATAGAATTGGCCTGTGAAGCTATCTGGTCCTGGGCTTTTGTTTGCTGGAAGATATTTAATCACAGTCTCAATTTCAGTGCTTGTGATTGGTCTGTTTATATTTTCTATTTCTTCCTGGTTCAGACTTGGAAGGTTGTGCTTTTCTAAGAATTTGTCCATTTCTTTCAGGTTGTCCATTTTATTGGCATATAGTTGCGTATAGTAGTCTCTCATGATCCTTTGTATTTCTTCAGTGTCAGTTGTTACTTCTTTTTCATTTCTAATTCTATTGATTTGAGTCTTCTCCCCCTTTTTCTTGATGAGTCTGCCCATCTCTGGTGTCCGTGCTGATAGACGCGGCTTGTGCCCGTCTCTGGAGCTCGTTTAGGTGGTGCTGTGAATCTGCTCTTCTCGTGCACCCGGAAACAATGGTCTCTTGATTATTAGGCAGTTCCAGACTTTTTCCTGGACTCCCTCCTGGCTAGCTGTGGCGCACTAGCCCCCTTCAGGCTGTGCTCACACAGCCAACCCCAGTCCTCTCCCTGGGGTCTGACCTCCAAAGCCTGAGCCTCAGCTCCCAGCCCCGCCCGCCCCGGCGGGCAAGCAGACGAGCCTCTCAGGCTGGTAAGTGCTGGTCGGCACCGATCCTCTGTGCAGGAATCTCTCCGCTTTGCCCTCCGCACCCCTGTTGCTGCGCTTTCCTCTGTGGCTCCGAAGCTTCCCCCCCTCTGCCACCCACAGGCTCCGCCCACGAAGGGGCTTCCTAGTGTGTGGAAACTTTTCCTCCTTCACAGCTCCCTTCCAGAGGTGCAGGTCCCGTCCCTATTCTTTTGTCTCTGTTTTTCCTTTTTCCTTTTTCCCTACCCAGGTACGTGGAGAGTTTCTTGCCTTTTGGGAAGTCTGAGGTCTTCTGCCAGCGTTCAGTAGGTGTTCTGTAGGAGTTGTTCCACATGTAGATATATTTTTGATGTATTTGTGGGGAGGAAGGTGATCTCTACGTCTTACTCCTCAACCATCTTGAAGGTCCAGCTCATTTAGTGTTTTTAAAGTATAGTTTTCTATGTGCTCCTCCTCTCTTCTTTTCCCACAAATCAACTCTTCATCAGTGTACCCCTCAACTACGTAACCATGGCAACAACTTGATGTGTATTATTATTTATTATTTGCTATATTCATCATATAAATATATATATACGCACATATGTCAGAAAAAATACACATGATTACACACAGATGCACACCAAAAGAAAAAAATGCAGAAATACAAAGTAATGTAAATAATTATAATTGTTAAAAAAAACTACCACTCTTATTCATTATAAAATAGAATCATAATATATACGTTTTTAACATCCTGGTTCTTTTCAACAATACCACTCAGACTATTTTCCAAGTCAAATGTTATAATTTATATTTAAATTGCTAGATAATATTCTAAGATTTGGGCATATTCTATAGTGTGAGGTGATGTTCACCGTCTCTAATAATGAATGAAATTTGTTTCTAATTTTTAACATTATCAACAATGTTGAAATAAGCACAGTGTGTGTGCTATATACATATATGTGTGTATTATATGTATATATGTGTGTGTGTGTCTGTGTATATATATATATAGAGAGAGAGAGAGAGACAGAGACAGAGAGAGAAAAAATTGGTTTCCTATTGCAAGTAACAATTTACCAAAAACTTGGAGGCTTAAAATTTTTTTTTTCTCTTACAGTTAGAGAGATTAGAGGCCCTAAACGGAATGGCAGTTTCTGCTTGGGCTGTAGGAGAGAAACCATTGTCTTGTCTTTTTCATTTGTTAAAATCTGCGTCCATTCCTTGGTTCATAGCCCTTCCTCACATCACTCCAATCTCTTGCTTCCACCATCACGTCTCCTGTTACTAACTCTGATCTTCCTGCCTGCCTTCTATAAGGGCACTTGTGGGTACACTGGACTCACACAGATAATCCAGGATAATCTCCCCGTCTCAAAAGCCTCAATTTAAGCACATCTGCAAAGTTCCTTATACCATGTTAGGTATCATAGTCACAGGTTCCAAGGATTAGAATGTGGACATCTTGGGGCAGGGAAATTATTCTGCCTTTCACATAGAAGGATGTTCATATTTAATTTCCAAAGGACAGATTCACTGGAGTCAAAATGCTGAGTTGAACAGTGTGGTAGATTCTCTCATTGCTCAGCAAATATTCACTCTCTTCCTCACCACACCTTAGGTTTAAGTGCATTTTTCCACCTCACCAACTTTGGACTTGCAGTGATGTGACTTTAAGGGGTAAATTCTGGATACTTTCTTGAGTTTTTCTCTATATTATGAGAACAGACCCTCAATAGTAGTTGCTTCTTGAGCCTGGTTCCGCAAAAGAGAAAACTCCAACCAAATCCAGCAGAGCTACGGGTGAGCCATAGACCTAGCAAATATGTGTTTGTTGTCTAAGTAACTGTGAGTTAAGAGTTCTTTGTTATTGCAAAAAAAGCTGACTAATACATAAGTATGAATATATTAAACTTTAACAGATATTGTTAAATTGCTCTACCATACTCCTGTAGCAATGCAAATTTATATAAACAACAAATAAAAGCATTTTTATCCTGCATCTCTACTAGAAAAAGATATTATCACCCATTAAGTTTTGCCAATATAGATATAAAGGTGTACTCATTATATGTGGAAATTTTATTTTCTTGACTACAGGAAATATGAATATCTGTTTATATTTTCATTAGCTATCTAGATTTAATACTTATGAGTGTTTACATTTTTCTTTTAGGTTTTTTCTTTAAATTTGCAATAGTTAAATTATGTCAAACTTTCTTTTCTGTCATTAGGTTGGTAAATATTTTATATTTTCCTAGTTCATTGTTTGGCTACTTCATATATATATACTTTATATATAATTTACTTATGTATATATATAATTATATATATGTTTAGTATATGTATAGTCCAATTTTTATACCGATAAATTTTTCTTTTAATCTCATCTCTTTCCTTTTTTGGTTTTGAAAGTTACTCATATGCTTAGAATGTTTTGTGATACTTTTGTTATATTTATTTAATCTTTTATTTTTGTATTTAAGCTTCTAAACCATCTGGAATTTATTTTTACTATGATGTGAGACAAGCTCCAACATAATTTTCTTCCAGATGGGTAGCCAGTTGTGCCAGCTCTATTTAGTTGAATCATCCTTTTCCCCCACATTGAAATGATGCTTTTATTACATTTTAAATTCTCATGTAAATATTGTGACCTCTTTCTGGATTCTGAGTGTATACTTTTTGCCATGCAATTTTCCAAGTACTGGAGTTATAGCATGGAACAAAACAAAGTCCTCATTTTCCTGGAGTTTATATTCTAGCAGAGGAGAATAGAAAATAACTGACTAGCTAACTAACTAAATCAATCAATCAATCAACCAGGCAATCAACCAATCAATGTTTGAAGGTAATAAGGCAAGGCAGAAGATAGTGAAGAAGGGTGCTCTTTTTGATAGAAGGCCCAAAGATTTCTTTCTTTATAAAATGGCACTTGAACAGAAACCTGAATGATGCTACAGAGCAATTATGTGTATATCTAATAACAGAGCATTTGAAGCAGAGGAAACAGCAAATGTAAAGACCCTTAAATAGCAGTGCACTTGGCATGTTCTGTCTGAACAATAGCAAAACTAATGTGGCTGGATAATGTGCTAGAATAGTTAAGCTATTATCAGCCTCCTCATATACTGATACATTTTATATTCTTATTCCAATACTACTGAGTTGAATACAGGGCTGTTATAGCATATTCAAATATCAGTAAGGCAAGTCAACCTTCACTGTCCTACTTTTGACACTTTTTCTTGGATATTATTTAGGACTTTATATGAACTTAAAGATGATTTTATTGAGTTATCTTCTTTCCCCAACAAAGAGTGGACAGATATAAATTTAGATAGATTAAACTTATATGTGGTTAGTCAAATTGGAATTGATGCAATTTTTATATTAATTACTGGAAAGTTGACTCTTTATGGTATTAAATCTCTTCAGCAGGTTTTCTTTTGTATTTTTCAATAATATTGTATAGGATTGTATAAGATTGTACTCTGGTTCTTTAATGTTAAATTTATTTTTAAAATTTAAAATTTTGTGTCTATTTTGATTACTTCTCTATTTCTTTTTTCAACTATCTTTTGCTAGAATAGAGAAAATGTGTTTATTTTGTACATTTATTTTGTATCCAGCCACCAACCAAATTCTTTCGTTATTTTTGAGTCTTCTACCAGAGATATCAGGTTCTCTCTATATATAACTTTGTTTTCAAAAAAGATGGTTTTAAATCTCTTCAAATACGTAACAAAAATTATTTAATCCTCCTGCTTTTAAATATTTGCTAGAATATCTAAGACATTTTTGAGTACTAATGTAGACATCAGTCATTTCTTCCAGTTTCCTGATATTTATTGTATTAAAAAAGTTTCTTCAATTCTTATTTAACTATATTTTCTTAAGAATTGGTTTTAAATTTATTAAATGACTTTTTACAATTTTTTGATAGAGTCAACTAATTTTCCCCCTTAATATGGTGATGTGGAGAATTAGGTTGATATGTTCAAATGAACCTTATAGTCAAAGAATAAATCCTACGTGGTAATGGTTTTCCAACTTTTTTCTATTATTTTTAAGTTGTTTCCTACTCTAACCATTCATTTTTGTCCTTTTGAGACTTCTATTATTTGTGTACTCCTGTATTTTTTTATTTGTCACTTATAACTGCATCCTTTATCTTCATTACCTCATGTATTATCTTTGTGCTTTGAGATATTTCTTTTCTACATGATCTCTTTCTCTCTCTCTTTCTCTCTCTCTCCTTCCCTGCCTTCCTCCCTCTCTCATATCTCTTCCTCTCCTCTTTTTTTTTATTGGTTACTGGAAAAATGACCCTTTATAGTATTAAATTGTCCCATCCAATAAAATCTGGCAGGTTTTATTTTATATATTTCAATAAGATTGTAAATGGTTTATAATCTTAAAAGATTGTCGATTACAATCTTAAAAGAATATATGTACTCTTTAATTATGTTTTAGTTGTTTAGAGTGATCTCTTTCTCCTTCAACTCTCTATTTTGTTCTCTGTTATTCCTCTCTATCTAGCTGCAAGCCCCATTGGGTGTCTTGTTATGGTCCTTTGACTGCTACCTGGGGCAAAGTCAAAACTTTTCAGTCAAGCTTCCAGAAAAACCTCGAGTACATAAGTCTCATGAGAGATGGAAGGTGCAGATGGTAGTCCATGCCCTAATGAGGCAGTAGGGTACAGCCCCTCTACTCCGTGGTCTCCTGTCTTTCCACTTCAAGTCCTCCTGCCCATGAATGTCAGGAGATATGATATGCCTACTGTAAGCCATGTGAACCTTCTTCTCTGAAGGGTCACAGGTTTTGACAGGTCAACCGTTTACCAGGACTCCCCACTAATCTCTAGGCTTTCTTTTGATTGAAAGCAAAAGCTGTTCTTCATATTCAATTTCATTAGGATTTCAACAGAAGCCGAGGTTTGACAACACTCTTTAGATCCTGCATATCTGCTTGTCCTAGCTCTGCTCAGCACAGTAGCATGTTCAAGAAACCATTTTTCCAGAATCCTCTCAAGGCTTAGTCTGGCATCAATGAGGCATGATGGAACCTAGACCATTTCTGGAAACAGAGTACCTGTGATCTCATCTTTGCATACTCATGAGACATTGATCAAATTTATTACTGTTAAATATTCATATGTGTATCATCATTATATTGTTATTTAAATTTTGAAGCATCTTTCTCTTTCCCAAAGTTATGTATATCATTATGAACATTTCCAACCCATTCTTGAAAGAGAGAGAGACCCATTTTTTAAGAGGAAAAAAAAGTGATGAATTACTTACTGCATGTATATATGTCAATAACAATCATCCCGTTTCTTTACATTCTTTAAAATGTTTATAACTTTTAAGAGTCACGACATCAATTATCTTATTTGATCTCCATCATGATCCAGTAATGTAAAGGCATACATTTTTTAAAAATAATTAACATTCGTGGAATGCTTATTACTTGGTAGACATTATATAAAAATTATCATGTTTAGCCTTTACACTAACTCTTTGGAAAGGCACTATTATTATTGACATTTTATATAGGATTATATTTTACTCTAAAATCTCAAAATGAATAGTCTAATTGCAAAGGCATGTCTAATTAGTGGTGGAACTAGGAATTTGTGCCCTTAGAATCAAATTTTAAATTGTGTACTCTTAACTATCATGTAATCATACAGGATAGATGTTACCATTAATATTTACTGGTCAAGAAACTGGTTGAATAGGTTGACTTGCTTGCTCATAATCACTCAGCAAGTAAAAGGTGAAACAGAGACCAGAAATCATGTCTTCTCATTTTACATATGTGTTTCTTTCCAGAATATGACATGTAACTAGTATAACCTGTCCCATTGTAGAAACTGATCAGTTTGCAATCATGTGGACCCATGTGAAGATATTATAATACCATTTATTTTAGCCATGAGTAAACCTAAGAGATTCATATACATGTTTCTTATGCATTTTACTGTATAACCATTTTTATTGTTACCACTGCTGCTATAGATTAATCTAATTATGGCCATTGCCTTTTAATTTCATTTTGAAATTTTGTTCTAATTTTTAATAAAAATTTTAACTAATAAAAGTAAATTCAGTGACAAAGCTTTTATAAAATGCAAGCTGATTTCTGCTATTGTAAAGAATATGTTAACAGAAAAACAATTATTTAAATTGAGTCATTTCAGAAATGTAAGTTCATTTGAGTCAATAAATATTCACTGAGTCCCTTATGACGTGCTGGGCATGAAGCTAGGCACAGTGGGAGAGAGAGATCATAAAAGCAGTCCCTGCCTTTAGGGGGCTCTAATTCAATGGGAGAGACAGGCATGTATACAAACAGTCTTAATATTAGCCAGAATGTTATAAATGTTATAACAAAGGGACTGAGAAAGTGCAATAGGAGTATAAAGGAAAGAGATATTAACTCCAACTGGGCGAACTTGAGTAAACAAATAAACTCCACAGCTGGTGCAATTAAATGTGATTTCAAGAAAAAAAATACTTTAGTTTTAATTGCCGTCAATGTTATTAGGCAAGTTGCCAAGAAATGCTTTCTTCAATGTCAAGTTATATCTCAAGATTATCACTTTTAAAAGGAAAGAACATACCTTCATAGTTAAACTAGTCATTCTAAGATTTGAGAGTAAAATACCCACCCTGAAAAGTACCTGAGTGGTTAGTTCTAAGAACCTATTTGTTTTTCAGTGATGCAAGCTAAGTTTCTAGATAAAGGAAGTAACTTTCCAAAGGCCCCATAGGATAAATCACTAAGTAGTTTAAATCAGGGCACAAATCACAGGACTTCCAGTTGAGCTGGTTTCCTATTTCACTGTGGTACTCCTAGCTTTTGTATCTTCGAGTATCCTTCCTTTCAAAATATATTCGTAAACCTTTTCTCTGTGTCATACAGTAGGTTCCTGCACTGTTAAGATCAAGTGGGGCTCTATTTTCTGAGATCATGAAGAACCATGTGAAAATGCAATCACTGGGAGTGATGTCAGCACCATGGCTGAATAAGATGTCCTAGCCCTGGCCACCCCTCAACAACAACAGTTTGGCATCCATCCAAGACAAAAGTGCCTTTGTGGGAGCTGTGGGATCCGGCACCACACACCAAGGAACCCGGAAAAACTCTGGCCCCCCTGTGAGTCAGGTGACCGGACATACAGACCTAGGCCAGACTGTGGATCCTGCAATGGCCCATGGACAGGCTCCAGTCCCTCTCGACTGTGGTCCTAGAGCCCCTGGAGGTCACTGACTTACATAATCACCCACAAATGAGAGCGCCTTTATGGAATCCAGTTTTCCAGCGGAGAAGTTCCAACACACCATTGAAGCCAAAAACCTGATTTGGGATGCATTGGAGAAGGTAAGAGAAACAATTTGACTTTATTCACTTCCCCCTTTCCCCAAGGCACACAGCTCAGTGTCAGGGAAGACCATTTTGGCCTGTGATTTCTCCCACAGGGGAAAGTGGGAGTGTGGGAGTGAACAGGGGCTTCCCCAGCTGTGTGGAACATTGTCAGAAAGCCCCATTTGCCCCCCTCAATCCAGCCAGAGTACAGGATTCCCCTGCTGTGTGAAAGGAGAGTGTTCCTATGGAAATCTTTGTAAGCCAAAATGGTGTAAATTAAAAATCAATTACAGTGGGCCCTCGGTATCCTCACAGGGATTGATTCTAGGACTCCCTCGGATGGATACCCAAATCTACAGATGCTCAAGTCCCTTATATACAGTGTAATATTTGCATATAGGCTGCATACATCCTACCCTATACTCATCAAATACGTTGCAAATACAGTGAACCCTTGAACAATATGGGTTTGAACTGCATAGGACCACTTATAGGTAAATGTTTTTTATCAGTAAATACTACCATTGGTTGTATCCTCAGACACGACGAACTGCGTTTATAGGGCTGACTATATGTTATATGCAGATTTTCAGCTGTTCAGAGGGTCGGTGTCCCTAACCTCCACGTTGTTCAACTTTTTTTTGTAAAGGTGAAAATTCTTTGACGATTTCTTTCAGTTAGCAAAAACAGGTACTAATGTAGGTGGCCACTAAAGTAAGGTGGTGTAAAGCAAACTTTAGAAAAGTAGGGGATACCTGTGCTGAGTTGTGAACTGCTTGAGTGTGAGGCAGGAAGAGGCTGGGAGAGTGGAAAATAAGACTCTGGGGAAGGCATTAGCTGGACATGGATCCTACTAATTGCATTCTGTGGATTTTCTCAAGACTGTCCACAGGCCACTGGGGATACCTCACTCATGGAATTCCCCCCTAATGGCCCAAGGTCACCCTCAGCTCTCTGCACACCTCACCCACACTCCCCCACCCCCTGTAGCTGGCTCTCTGTATGTGATTCCCAATGGCAAATTGGACAATTCTGCCATTTGTGACAATATGGATGGACCTTGAGGGCATTATGCTAAGAGAAATAAGTCACACGAAGAAAGACAAATACTATATGTTCTCACTTATATGTGAAATCTAAAAAATAAGCCAAACTCATAGAAACAGAGTAGAATAGTGGCTGCCAGGGGCGGGGAGGTGGGGGAAATGGGGAGATGTTGGTCCAAGTTATACAATGGTCCGGTTATAAGGTGAGTAAGTTCTGGGGAATCTAAAGTATAGCATGGTGATTAGAGTTTAGATCTTAAATGTCCTTACCATTAAAAAAATGGTAATTCTGTGAGGTGATGGAGATGTTAACTAATTCTATTGTGGTAATCATTTTGCAATATTTTAATGTATCAAGTCATCACACTGTACACCTTAAACTTACACAATTGTATGTGCTAATTATGTCTCAGTAGAGCTGGAAAAAAATGCAATTACTGTCCATTCATTATAGACCATGAGGTCCTGTCTTTTGTATATTTATTTCTGCTCCATGAGATGTATTCTGTGGTGGTTACAAAGGGGTACTGCAATCCCAGTCAGACTGGGTTCAAATTACAGATACACCTCTAATTTTAGGCAAATTACCTAAAACTCTCCATGTGTCCATTTCTCTGTAAAATGCTGAGAATAATAGTGCCTGCCTCATAGTTTGTTTAAAGTTTAAGTGATCTGATAGATGTAAACCTTTCAGAACAGTGCTTTGAGCATGTTTAAACATAGTAAGGATAATCTATTATTCATTCTATGCTTTGCCTTCCTCCACTTCAGAGGCAAATTGGTAGAAGATGGTAGAAGATGACAATGAACATGCATTTGGGGGAGTTGGATGTCTCATTTGAACTTTAAGACCAAAATTTAATAGCTTTGTTCCTTGTCATCTTCTACCATTAGTGCCATTACCTTCCCTTGTTTTTTTCTTTTTTTTTTTTTTTTGGCCGCACAGAATGCGGGATCTTCGGGATTTTAGTTCCCAGACCAGGGATGGAACCTGTGCCCCCTGCAGTGAAAGCGCAGAGTCTTAACCACTGGACTGCCAGGGAAGTCCCACCTTCACTTTTAAACAGATGAGGAAACTGAAACTCAGAGAAATTACTTAACTTGTGTAAGATACACTGACGATTCAGTGGTATTTTTTTTCAAGCTTTCTGCTGCTGGATATACACACATACGTCTTCTTGATTATATGTGTGTCACATATAATTGAAAAATTTCTAATTCCAGATTCTAGCATTCAGTCTAGTGATCTTTTACCATATTGCCTCTAGAAAGATAGGTTGGATTAAGTGAATATTTTAGTATGTAAGAGATATAAACATATGGCTATCAGTTGCTTTCTTCATGGCCCCATTTCTTGCCTCTCCTCAATCTCTACATTTTAGCCATACTTTCTTTACTCCAAACCTTGAATATGCCATGATCTATCTGACCTTCTAGCTGTACACATCCTTACCTTCTGCCCTCTTCAATCCTGCCCACTCTTCCACATACACAGAAATAAATGGTTTTCCCCTTCATTTGCCCAACTGGTTCCTACAGCTCATTCTTAACTTTAACATCAAGTTCTCTAGGACACTTTCCCTGTCCCCATCATCCTCAGTCTATTTAAATGCCCTTCCTTTTTCTTCCCGCATTGCTTTGTTTCCCTTCAACATAGCATTTATCAAGTTGTATTGTACTTGTCTAAATATCTGTATCTTATCCTAAAGTATAAGCTCCTTGAGAGGTAAGACTGAGCACATTGCATTTACTTTTCCAATTTTATGTCTAGTTCCATTGACACTGAGTTGTTCCTCAATGAATATTTGATGAATGAAGAAATGAATGAGTGGGTGAATGAATGAATGAATGAAAAACTATTGATACTCATTACACTTACATAAAAACAGCTACATCAAAATCCCCATTATTTGAAACAAGTAAAACAGATTTTAAAAGAGTTAAGAATTTATAGATTTGGGGACTTCCCTGGTGGCACAATGGTTAAGAATCCGCCTGCCAATGCAGGGGACATGGGTTCGATCCCTGGTCCGGGAAGATCCCACATGCAGCGGAGCAACTAAGCCCGTGCGCCACAACTACTGAAGCCCGTGCGCCTAGAGCCCATGCTCTGCAGCAAGAGAAGCCACCGCAATGAAAAGCCCGTGCACCGCAACGAAGAGTAGCCCCCACTCACCGCAACTAGAGAAAGCCTGCACGCAGCAACGAAGACCCAACGCAGCCAAAAATAAATAAAATAAATTAATTAATTTTAAAAAAGAATTTATAGATTTAAAGATGATTAAAAAAATAATAACTGACATCACCCTTAAAAAGCCTAGTCTCAAATATAAGCCCATTTGTAATGTTCAACATCCATTTTGCCCACATTCTGCTTACCTTGAACTAGAAAGGCACTGAGATGCCATGATTAGGACAGAGCTTGCATCCAGAGATTTGTACGTAATTCATAGTTTAGGTTCTGCAAGTTTGCATAATAAATAGTTTAAATACTGCAGCAACAGAGCTGGAGAGGAAATTAGGATTCTGAATGAAAAAGTTAATTATACCTCCAAGGATTTTTTTTTTTTTTTTTTTTTTTTGCAGTACATTAAAAACAAGCTTAGAAGAGTATAATTTAGGCTAAAAAGAGACGGAAATGTGGGAGGTTATGGGAGTGGTGATAACTGACAAGTTATCTTATTAAGTGGGAGTAATTAGAGTAAATTAATTTTGAAATTGTAGCAGTGGATTCTAGATCAACAATAGCGTAAATAATTTACGAGGCGGATGATCTTGCAGCTGGAGTCATTTCTGTAGATGGACTCTGTCCTTAACATGATTGGCCATTTTCTCCGCTTCAACCCTTCTATTCAGATAACCCAGGGGGATATAGTTTAAAACTGGAATCCCCACCCTTTTAACCAAGCTGCCAAAGCAAATCAAGAAACAAGAAATCCTCATCAAATGAAGTAGCTTTTTATAAAAAGATATCATAGGATATTCCTGCATACATTTCTATGTCTATTCATCCACCCATCCAAGATATGGATACTACTACTACTGCTGTTTCTAAATAGTACCAATAAAGTTTTAGAACTTAATATGTGCCTGGATACTGTGTTGAACATTTCACATGCATTATCTTGTTTATTTTAAACAACAGCCCTGTGAAATGTGCACAGATATTAATCCCAAACTAAGAGCTCAGAGCAATGAAGCAACTTGCCCAAGAACACATAATTAATAAGATCTTTGGTCTGAACCCTAGCAGGGTGGCACGAGAGCCACACTCAAAACTACTACACTGTACCGTGCATTTGCCCTGTGACAGTGTCAAGAACAGAAGCTCTTACTTGGCAATTTTGTGATTTGAGAAGTAAACATAACAGGGGAAAAAATCCAACGTTAAGAATGAATATTGGAGCCTAGTGAAGAAAGAAAGAATAAAGAGGCCGAGGGCTTGGGCTCCAGTCTTATTTAAATCTTGACATAGCTACTTAAACTTGAGTTCATTATATAACCTCTGTAATTATCATACCCCAATCTGCAAAATAAGGCAGATAAGAAGGTATACGTTAGTAATGAGGCATACCAGTAATGCTGACAGCTCATTCCATTCTAAAGGAGTGCTTCCGGTTCTTTCTATGGAGATCTGTCTCTGTCCACACCCCCTGCTGAAAGGGCATCCCCTTGACTTCCAGCACGGAACTGGCTCACACAGCCCACCCCCATGCTTGGCTGCTACTGTTGCTCTGGATGGAGTGGCCAGTTCATATACTAGCCAGTGGCGTGTGAGGGAACATGGTAGGAAAGGCTCTACTCAGGGAATCTAACCCCCACTCTTGGAAATGTGTACTGGGAATTCAGATTAAACTAGGCAGTTGAAACCTTGATTTTTCTCCCTCTATCAGCCCACAGCCAATTCATCACCCAAAGCTGGCGGCTCTTACTTCAAAACAGACTCCAAATCACCCACTTATCACCTTTTCTGCTACTACCTTCATTGTAGCCATCAACTTCTCTCATTGGAATTATTCCATGGTCTTTTGCCCTTGTCTCATATAGATCTGTTTGCAACGTAGCAGCCAGAACATCACTCCTCTGTTCAATAGCTTTCCATCCCACTCAAAGTAAACCAACATTTTTTAGTCTGCACGGCCCTAAACAACTAGGGTCTCTGCCTTACCTTTTTAACTTTATTCCCTTCTACCACTGCCTTCCCTGTTCATCTCGTGCCAATCACTCAGCCTCCTTTTTTCCTTGATATCCCCAATACCTACTCCCATGTAACAGTCTTTACACTCACCCTTTTCTTTATAATGTTCTCGCAGGTGTCTGCATGATTCACTCATTACCTTACCTCCTAAAGGTCTTTGATCACATGTCATCTTCTCCGTGAGACTTGCTCTGAACACTGTTAAAAATGTCAAGGACCCACTACCACCCAGGTAACTTTTCATCCCCCATCCCTGCTTGATTTTTCTCCATTGCTTGGATCATCTTCTGTTCTTTTTTTTGGGGGGGGGGGATTTTTTTTTTTATTCAAACAGAAAGTCACAAAAATTATAATCATCCTCATCAGTTCACTCAGTCCCATGTAATTAATTTTTTTTTCATCTTGATCTTTTGTTAGCACTTTTATGAATTCATCAGTTTTCCATTAGAGTTCTGAAAATGCTTATTCATTCAGTTCAGCAGTATATCTTCTGTTCTAATAGGGTTTTTACTGTCTGCCTCTCCTAACTAGAGTGCAGAGTCTCTACGGGCTGGGATTATTGTCTGCCTATGACAGCACTGTATCACCAGTGTGGCAGACACTGTGACATGATAAATATGTGTTGAATATTGGTTGAGTAAGTGAATGAATACATGAATCAAAGGTACAATTGGAAGCAAAGAGACCAGCCATGAGAGGCCATTATCGAGGCATAGAGTTGAGTAAATAGAATCTAGCAGGTAGAAGCTATGGGTGCAGAGAAGTCTGAAGAACAGAATAAGGAAGTAGGTGAAAAACCTGCAGCAATCATGTGTTTGGGAGGGAGGGACCACAGATTCTTGCTCTAAAATCCAAACAACCACCTTATACTCAAGTTTCAATGAGAGTCTCCTATTGTGGTACAACATTAAGACTTCAGCTCACTTATGGTTACTCTTGAAATCTATCATTTACCTCAGCAGTGTGCCTTAAATTCAGTCTTTGTTCCTTATATTCACAAAACTCAAACCAACTACTGTTTCTCAACTCTACTGATTCCTTTCTATATGCCAGTTGCTTATCTAGCATCTTCACATATATTATCTCATTGACTCTGCCTAGAAATTCTGCCTCATAAACATGGTTATGACCATTTTATAAGTAGCAGAATCTCCATGAAGACAAGTCATTTATCAGAATCACACATGATGTTGGAGCAGACCTGGGCCTCAAATGCAGATCTTCTGACCCCAAGACCATTTATTTTTCCTACACCACACTGTCTTTTCAGGGTTTTGTAGGTGCCTTTTTGCTTTCAGAGCACAATCAGATAATTGCTTATGTGCATCCTGCCTAATTCTGACACCTTAAAATTCATGTGCCCTCATCCAGCACTACCTCCCAAGAACACTTAATTTTTGATGGCACCACAGAGCTAGGGAAAGATAAATATTTTTGTTCCTCCTTTTATTTTCTGAAGGTGCCGCTTTGCTTGACCTGCTCACCTCTTCCCTTCCTGGAAGTTACTAGCAGGGTCATAGCCACCAATATATCAAAACACTTAGGAGCCAATTACCCAGGGATGAAATAGAGACCTGACAGGCAAGAGCATCCTTCTGGCCTTGATGGACAGCTGATTGACAATTAAAAGGATGATTTATGGCTTAAAAGAAAGACTAGCCACCTATCCCAAGAGCACATACACATTTGTACATATAAAACATAACCTTTCAAAAACCTTGGAGTCAACCAGAGTTCCCTTAGACTTTCTCATTCTTCCTACACAAATCAGAGAATATAAATGGCTTACCCAAGGGCACAGAGATAATCAAGATTCTAGGTTTCATGACCTGCTCAGTTGTTCTTTCCCAGGCAGTATGTTGCCTCCCTGCCTTGGAGGATAGAATTCAAAATTGTTGGCTTCATTCCCAAGGCTGTCAATGGTCTGAACATCTTCAGAGCCATCCTTCCTCTGCATCCCAGCTTAAAAGCCACTTTGTCCATGAAGTCTTCCACTCTCTCCAATCTTAGTTAATTCCTCCCTTTTATTAGCTTTTATTGCATTGCAATAACTCATTGCAGTAACTATCACAGTCTAGAGGATTGTATTTATGACAGTGCTTCTCTGACTTCCTGACTCCTTGTAGAAGAAGTCAAGGCTACATGACAAGAGCATTCAACAGGAGGGACCAGAATCTAAGACTTTCCCTCTCTGACCAGTATTATTTCTATTACCCAGATTCTCCAAGTGTCCTGATCCTTTCAGGATACACTGAATATGAACCCAGGTAATAAGATTCCCACTAGCAACAATTTACCCTAATTCGCTTAATGTGGAATCAAAGCTAATCGGTAGAGTTAAACGGAAACATTATCTCCCCTCAAACACTTTGAAGTGTTCATACACCAAGCCCTAGGAGGTATTTCAACTGGAAAAGATTAAATAAACAACTACAACAACAAAAAGCAGCAATCATACTTCAGGATTGAGAGAAGCCTTTCCAGTTGGTTATTCCAGCTCTAATTGTGTTCTCCTTGGTGAAACCTTCCAATTTTGACCTCTGTTTGCCCCTGCCTTCAACAGCCTCACCCAGGAGTAAGGATTTGATGAGCGTTCAACCAGTGGTTTTACCACATAGGAGCCAGGAAGGGCAGGATAAGTCCTAAACAAGCAAATCTACACTGTGGGCCTCAAGCCCTCTCCCATTTTGCCCCAAGCAAATGGGCTTAAAAATAATGATATTTTCCAAAGTCTGGGATCTTCTGTGTGAGTCCAAACATCCATAGTTTCTCTCTGTTACCTACAATATAGTAAACACGTACCGTGTGCCAATGACACTGTGAGGCTTTGTTTTACATTATTTCATTTAACACTTATGCCAGGTAGGTAGGGATTGAGCAGGAAATTGTGAGTCCAACCTGTGAACTAGGCTGTCTGGCTGGAGTCCGTGCTCTTGGTCACCAGGATTGGACCTTATCCGTGAACTCCAGCTGGCTTGGCTGAATCAGTGACTTCTGTGTTTACTCTTAATGAACCTGGCTTTCCTTTGCTAAACTCTGCTCCTAACACAAGGGGTCACAGCTGAGTCTCTATTCCACAGTGATCAGACTACCCAGAGTTTGGATTCTTCCATCCTCTCTTGCCAGGACTCTTGATAATTCACCTCTTTTGAGATGAATGCTGGCTCTGACAGAGACCTAGACTGTAGTGTTCCTGTGGGCACTGTGATGTGAACTGCTTCCCTTTTATTCCTTCATGCCCACCTCACTCCATAGACCACATCATGACCCAGTTTGTATCCTATTTCCCTTTCCCAGTCTCTCTGCAATTATATGTCATCATGGATGTGTCAGTAAGTAGGTGTGAAAATCTGGGATATGTCGGCTTACAATATTGTCTTTTATTTTTTTTTGATGATATTGCTTTACCCCTTTTCTCCTCCCTGAAAATCTAGACTTCTCAATAAGCTGGTGGACAGCATGACTTTCCCTAAATATGACAAAGGCCCACAGAGACCCAAGGGAAGAGGATACCTCAAAGCTAATCAGAGACATTTATCAAAGCGGATTCAGACATAGGCTCTGGACTCAGATTACTTGGGTTCAAAACCAGACCCCACCACTTACCACCTGCCTAGCCTAATAGGTCATTTTATCATTATAAGTCCTAGAAACTCTTATCTGCACATTCAAGATTGCAATGTCTCAAGGGTTATCACAAGAATGCAGTGAGTTATATCTTGTAAAATGCTTCATATGCTTGCCTGACACATGTAAGCTCTGCAGCATAATTATTGTACATGTTCTAGGAGCAGTTGTGAAAAGTCAGGGTCCAGGACCAGGGATCAGAAGTCTGAAGATCTGAGAATGGGAAGCAATGGATTGGACATGTAGGTGGGTATGGAAACCCTTTCTTGCCCATACTGAAGTTGTATTCTCTGTGCAATTCTCACAAGATATGTGAAAGAATTATCTCCATCTAAAGGCCCAGAGGCAGGCAGTAGCCATTCTTGTGTCTCCAAATTATGTTGATTAAATTAAAATAAGCAGAACCATTTCTCTTGAATAATCTGGAATATGAGGTAAGAAAAGTTCAGGGAGGAGAAGGTTATTTTGTTCAATCACTCGCTTGCTTATTGCTTAGGGGAAATTGATTTTCTAAAGTTAATTTTTATGGAAAAACAGCGTTTTTTAAATAATGTAATACTTGCAACATACAAAGGAATGAAATGTGTATGTAAGTTAAGAAGGATAATAATAAAAGAGACACTTGTTTACCTGCTACCTAACATAAGACTCAGACAGCATCTTCAGTATCACTGAAGAACTGAATGTATCCCATTCAGATCCTTTCTTCCTCTCTCCTCCCCAGAGGTAACTTCTGTCCTGAATGGTATCATGATTTTCTTATATTTTTAAAATACAGATTAACTATATGTGTACATACACTAAACTTATTATTTAGCTTATTTTTGAGCTTTCAATAAATGGTATTGTATTATAGGTAGTCTTCTGAAACTTGCTTTTATTTTGATTCAATATGTTATGTTTAAAATTCACCTATATCACTGAGTATACCTATAATTCATTCATTTTTTGCTACTATATAATATTCCACTGTGTGGAACCATGTAAAAGAATATTCATGGCAACATGGTTAACAGCACAGATTCAATTCCATCAAATCATCCACATTTTTGCAATGACTCAAATCTAGTCACATTTTTTGCTTCCAGGCTCCTCCACCTCTAAACCAACTCCTGTAATTGGCATGTGAGTTCTCAGCCTGAATTCAGATCTGAGACCCCTACTTTAATTAATACTTCCCCTACTTTAAGGCCTCCATGTTTTCCTTTCTGCTCTGAAGATAAAACCAAGTTGCTGATCCTGCCATCCTGGCCCATCCAGCCCCGCAGCAATACTCCCTTTTAGTCTCATTTCCAACTGTAAATTCTCCCCATCCCATCTCCTTCTGGTCTACCCTTTCTTTGCTAGACCAAACAGGAGAACCACCACTCCCCAAAATCACCTGTGTTTTTCTGTGCCTTTCCTCATGCAATTTCCTTGGCCAAGAGTGCTTTCTCTTTTCTTTATTGGAACAATAAATACAAGGTATCATTCAAGACCTTGCTTTAAAATCACCTCTTATGTGAAGTCTTCCTAGATCACCGAAAAAGGAAACTACAGTAATTATTCCCTACACTGTGCACCATAATGATTAGTGAGTTGTTTGTACTTATCCATTTCTTTTACATAACAGTGAATAAGCACATTACCTTTTTGGACAGAGAGCTCCATTAAATCAGGGACCATATGCTTTTTCCTGCTGTATCCTCTCACAACCCACCATCCCCATCCCCATCCCCACCCCTGCCACATGGCCCCCATCTCAGGAGCAAATTTAGGGCCTTATACACAGGAAGGGCCTAGTAGACATTTGCCAACCTGAGTGGAGCAAAGAGCACGGAAACTGCTTCCCAAGGGCTGTGTTTAGAAATCGCTACAATCTTTTCTGATGACTGCATAGCAAATTGGATTTACCTTTTCAATTTTGCATTATTCTTGTGTTATTGGGATTATGATGAATAATAAGATAATAACAACAATTAGCCTCTGGATGACTAGTGGTCCCTTAAATTGATTTTGAACGATCAATTTGAACATCTTCCTGTGGCCAAATTAGAATAGGGTGGGCCACAGAGTGTTCCATAAACATTCCTGAGAATGAAAATGGTAAAATTACATCCAATGAATACTGATGGTGGTGTGGAAACTCCCTAGGGTTTGGTAATAGGAGTGAGGGGCAATTTAACAAGTCCAGCTATATTTCTGAAAAGCTGCAGCCTAAGTATCAATAGAGTTTGTTCCAAAAGTTTGAAAGTTGGTTATTTAAATCTTAGCAGTTATTTTCAACATGGAACTATTGAGCCTATAAATGGCCTGAAGTATACTTGACCTTGACCAAAGTTTATTAGACAAAGTCATTGAGGAGAGATGCCTTCACATAAACATTGTCTCTGCCACACTGGACCCCACCCTGACTACTTCATCATCATAAAAGTTGGTCTCACCTAACACCAAGCTGCTGGGGTTGGAGCCTTTAGCTTTTGTCCAAGTTCCAATAGGATGGGATAGTAGGAGGAAAGAGGTAGAAAAGAGGGAAGGGAAGATGCTGCCATTTGGGTGCAAAGAGCTGTTATGAAGAGCCTGGCTTCCTGCTAGTAAAATCTCCAAGTTCCTCTTTGAGGCTCCCCTCTTTTTCGTTAGTCTTTCACTTTTTTCTGCAGACTTTGGAGATTTCTTCACACACTGTCACAGTTTCTATCATTCTGATTATTATTATCATTTTTTTTTTTTTCTGGCTGTGTCGGGTCTTAGTTGCGACATGTGGGATCTTTTGTTGCAGTGCTCGGGCTTCTCTTTAGTTGTGGCGCGCAGGTTTTCTCTCTCTAGCTGTGGCGCGCAGGCTTAGTTGCCCCGTGGCATGTGGGATCTTAGTTCCCTGACCAGGGATCGAACCTGCGCCCCCTGCATTGGAAGGCGGATTCTTTACCACTGGACCTCCAGGGAAGTCCCTATCATTCTGGTTAGATTAACTTATTTTCCCAGTCCTGAACCAATGCAGAGGTCTGTAACCTTTTATTAGGAAGTAAAGGAAAAGCATTTTAAGTAGTTTTAACTCATTGCACAGAACATAGGAGTAATAAATTTCTGAAGAAATATTAACAAATAGGCATAGCATTGAGGAACAGATTAATGTGAGAGACAGGGACAAACAGTAAAATCCGTAATCACAAGTTCTGTAGAGGCAAAGTTATGTAAGAGCCTCGAGAAGTAATTAATTTTTCTTGGATGGTATTGGAAGAAGAGTCCATAGGGAAGAAGGCATTTGATCTGGGAAGTGTCAAACCCAAATATTCACTGAGCCTTCCTGATCCTTGAGATATATGTAAGACTGGTTTGGGTCCCAAATTTTGTGCCTTTTGGAAGTCAGAATCTCTCATGGCATTTTTGCAGGTTTCTGAGCAGGACTACATTTATAGTTTGAACTCATAACTTCCCCCTTTATGAGTCATCTCAGCATCACATGCATGGCGCCCCATACCTGGAGACTGCTCGGAGCTGTGTGGACATTCATCTTTAGCCTCCTTTCATTTACACACACACACACACACACACACACACACACACACACACACCCCACACCATTCACATATATCCACTTTTAAGTACAGAATATTTATTGAAAAATTTGGGCCCTAAAGGGAGCTTTGTGTCACAGTAATGCAAACCAATAATAACAAGATGACGATTCGATGTTCTTAGTTATAAAAGTCTCTTTGCTGCTCAGTTGGGGATTATTCATGGCTGCTTCATCCGACAACGTGTGCAAGCCTCTCACCACTTCTTCCCATGTCACTTCTTCCCTCATCCACATCTTCTCCAGACTCCATTCCTCCCAGATGCCTTCAGGAACCTCCAAATCACATTTATTCTATTTTGCAAGATAAATTAGCTCTTCTTAGCCCCCTACTCCTAGACTCATCTCCATGCCCACCTTTGGCTGCCCAAGTTCATTAAACAATATCTGTCCTGCTTGGAATACATTTATGATTTATAGAGTAATTACTATGTCATTGATTATCCTAGAGTAAAAGCTGTTCTAGGTAAAATGATGACTGGAAAATATTTAAAAGCGTTAATTAATATGCTTTTTACCTACCCAGGAGCTTATCAAATTTCTTCCCTTGGACCTTGAACCAGTCCTTTACCCAGCATACACTCCTCGACATAATCCCACTCATGCTTTGGGTGACACTACAGTTATAGAATACAAAGGCGTAAACTGCTTCAGACCTAAAAATAAGATAAGATACACGCATGCATAATGGGTCCTCCCACACACATACACCATCACCCAAGACTAGATAAGATTCTATAGATTCTTAGGGGCAAGAGGAGAGATGAGGAGCACTCAGGTAATGTCATCCAAAAAAAGATTTCCCTGTTTTGCCCGAGCACAGAGCTCCCGCCACCAGGGCAGGGAGGTGGGTGGACTAAAGACCGTCCCAGCTCTGTCCTAGTAGTGAGCCCACACTTCCCCTGCAGTGAGGAGCTCTACAGGAGGACCTGTAATTGCCTTCGATAAATCTGGCATCATTGTCAAATGACCCGTGGACTGCAGCTTATGCCCTGATATTTTAACACCCCCAGCATAATTATCCTGCATGGACAACTATCTTCCAACAGCAGCATACTTACAAACTTTGGAAACAGAGACTGAGACCCTGAACACCTAGGGTTGTACTGGTGATGTGGAAGGAAAGAAGCTCCTAGCACCATCCTCTGACCTCAAACTACCCTTCCCTCCAACACACACAATTAAGACTGAACATAGATGAGCCAAGCCCAAGGATTGCATTAAGATACTGATGAGATACCATCCCTTTGAGTGTGGGGAGGGGTGTATGGGGGGTGGGAACAAAGCAGAGAGGGATCAGACAGATACTGGTGGTTTCTAGACGTGTCATTGAGAAATTGATTTGTGAGCCAGATATCAGAGCCAAAGAGGAAGACCTAGCCTCTTGATGGAGTCAAGGACGTGCAATATGGTGGGCTGCTGATAATTAGGTCAGAACTGTAGGATCCGTCAGCAGCAGTGGTAGAAAAAGGAAGCAGCTGAAATATCCAAGGAGGAATGACCCTCTCTTCCTCCTTCACTTTCCTCCTGGCTTCCGGCATTCTTAGCAATCTCATCACATATGCATTCGCCTCACCAGATGCCACCTTTAAAATATTAATTTTAATGGCTGATTGGATGTCTACAATATCCTAGGATATGCTATATGCTTTGGGTGCCTTCTCATATATCTTATTTGATCTTCACTTCAACAATAGGATGTTGACATTTTATTCCCATTTTGCAGATTAAAAAAACAAAACAAAACACAGATCAAAGATATGAATTGATGTGCTTAAGGTCACAGAAGTAATAAGTGTCAGAACCAGGATTTAAACCTGGTTATCTGATCCCAAGTCCATGATTCTTTCCACAGCAGCAATATATTCCTAAAATATGAGATCCAAAATGGATGTTAGAGATTATTTCAACCAGGAATGACAGATATATTCTAAATGATATGCAAGCTCTAGTTGCTTTAGCATACGTGGAGTGTGTGCTGAGAAGAACACGGGAACCCATCATAGGCTCAGTGGGAAAAGTACCATGATTGATTCTCAATGTCTACTAGAGGCCCGCAGGCCAGGTGCTTTCCAATCTCAGCTTAGTTCTCTCCCCCCATTTTTACAGATGGGAAAATTGATGCTGGGAGATTTAAAAATAATTGCCCAGAGTCACGCAGCATGGTACTGGCAGAGCCACAGTAGTTTTCACCTCTCTTGACTCTGTACCCAGTGCCCTTGGCCTAGCCCTGGTCCTTCCCCTGGAGTTCTCACGGGAAACCTGCCAAATCACTCATTCTCTCTGAATCTCTTTCTGACCTTGTTTTCCTGTCTCATATCGGATATTCATATCATCTGAGTAAGTGTATTGAAGAGGAATCCAACATGAAATGCTAGTTTGCTATTGTCAATGATACTTCTCAGTCAAGGTTTCTGTTGAGGAATTGCTGAGAGGGACATGTTACAAATGATGGATGGGCACCGAATTCAGTGTTGAGACTGGATGAGCAAAAGTAGGATGGTCAAGAAAGACCCAGAGCCAACTCAGCATTTAGGAACCGGCTGGCGCTAAATTTTCCTGAACAGTTTTGATCTGATCAGCTCAAAGCACTACGGAATGGTTCATTGGTGCAAGGAAAATGACTGCAGGACTGTGCTTAAATTTAGGAGAAACAACCTGAAGACCATAGTCATTCATTGAAATGGGATCTGTTTCACGGCGAAGAGAAAGTGCATATATGCAAAATGAAGTGGAAATTTGAAAAATCTGTTCCATATAATTCAAACAGAAAACTATTATACAGTAGCTCCTAACTCATGAGTTGTTGGGAAATTAAATGAGACAATGCTCATACATTATTTAGCTAGTGCCTAGCAAACAATAACTGCTCAAAGAACAATAAACAACAATATTTTTTTAATGAGAAAGGATTATAGGGGGGTGTGTGTGACTGTGAGTGCATGCATGCACCAATGCACGTGTCTGTGTATGTGCGTTGCCCTCTTTGAATCATCTGCTTGACTAACTCAATTATCTTTGTCTTGTAGACACACTCCAATTCACTCTATATCTGTAAATGAAGACCAAACCCACTTTGAACTGGAATGTCACGTATCGCTTTCTTCTCACTGAACACAGACATCTTATTAAATCTTCTGCTGATCATGAAATGTGACTAACGAGCATTATTAGACTAGAGTTGCTGTTCATGAAACTGAGTCCCAGAGAGGTTAAGTGATTAGCCCAAGTCGAACAGCTATTGAATGGCTGGGCAATGATGGGGAACGGAGTCTTTTCATTCTCAATTCAGAGTGTTGCTCATTATCTCTCCTTTATATTAGGATCAGAATTCTTCTACTTCTCCCACCTCCTTTTCCCCCCTCTTCTCTTTTCCTTATGTTTTTTTTTTTTCTATTTCTCACTCGAATTCAAATCAATAACTACTTCTAAAATTTCTTCTGTGTGTCCACTCTTGATCAGTGGGCCATGAATAAGGCTTGGACCATATCAATGGCAAATGCTGGCAATTTCCTACTCCCTGCTTTTCCTGTTGACGGATTTTCTTCAAATCACCACTGCTGCCTTGCATAACACAGGGAAGAATAGCTCTGTCCGACTCCAGGAATAAATCCACAATACCAAGAGTACTCATTGCCTTGCCAGGAATGTGCTTGGTGGGGATCATGTGATCCTCCTTTGGATAATAAGGGGATGTCTTCTCAAGCTTTCTGGGAAAGGTTTCTTGGCCAAGAAGAAGTTCAGTTTCTTCTATTGGGTGTTGGAGTATCTGGATGGGAAGCTAAAATTGCAGCTGCCTTTTTCCCAGAGGGAAGATAGTGTCTGGCATTCCAGGGCTGGAAACTCCAGGCTTCCTGGTATGTAAAACAATTTCCCATTTGAGTTAGGATTTTCTCTAACTACTTGCTTGAGGGATCTTACATGAAGAGATGCCCTAAGGAATCTCTGAAGTTCTTGTTATCATGATATAGTCTGTGGTTACTAGCACACCCTGTGGGTTCAAACTCAAAATGGAACATTGTTTCCGCCCCCTTGCTGGCTGTGCAATGCTGGGAAATTACTTAATTTCTCTGTGTTTGGGGTGTCTCCTTTCTCCTTCCCTGCTTTGTTTTCCTGACAGCACACGTCACCCTCCGACATACTATGCATTTTACTGTATATTCATCTATATTTATTGTCTGTCTTTCCCTTCTTTGATATAAGCTCCATGAAGGCAGGGATTTTTATCTGTTTGCTTCTGAATTCACAGAGTCTGGCATGTTGTAGAGGATAAATAAATAAACTAATTAATGAATGAATTAACATTAACTTAATTAACATTATTGATAATAATTCTACATTATTAATAATTATTAATAATTATAATGTTAATTAATAATTATGAACATAATTAACTCATATTTCTCTTGCAACAATTTCATATACCAGTAATTACATGTTTTTCAATGTTTACTTTGTACTACAGTCTCACCTGTGTTAACTCATTTAGCACATTATGACCCACTGTGGAAGATACTATGATTATAACCCTTGGAAAGAAGGCAAAACAGAAACTTAAATAACTTAACCAGTGAAGGAATAGGTAGAACCAGAAACTGAACCCAAATAGTCAGATAGCAGGTTGTATGCCAACTTTTCCTCCATATTGTCATGTACCCTCACACTCCCTGTGACAGAAATCATTAGACAGTGAAAGAGGAGCAGCCTAGGAATGTGGAAATTGGGAGTTTAATTCTGGCTTCTTCCTCTAGTACTTGAGTGAGTTTGGCCAAATTACTTAATTTACTGAGTCTCAGTTGCCTCATATTTAAAATGGGAAAATGTCTAACCTTGTTTATTTCCTGGGATTGCTTTGAGAATCAACACGTGCTAATGCATGTGAAAAGACTTTGGAAACTACAATTCATGACATGAGAGTGAACTCTTCATTCACACCATCAAAATCAAGGATAAGTCTTTCTACAGGCTAGACACTATTGCAAGAACTGGGGACACAAGGCTTAGAAATCGCCTGCCCTAATGGAGCTTATAATCTGGTAGGGAGCAGGTAGATATGAATACATGAATAAAAAATAGATATCATGGTGTTCGAAAGTTGTTTGTACTATATAAACAATGATATATCAATATCAACGACAACAGAAGATATGTGGGGATTCATTTTCCAGGTTAAAAAAAAAAATAAGCCAACACATTCAAATGTCCTGAGGTGAGAATGTGTTAGTGTGTTTCTAGAATAACAAAGAAGTCAATGTGGCTGAATTATTGGAAGTAATACTAGAGTTCAGAGAAAAGATGGAATAAGACCCTGTAAGTGACTGTAAGGACTTTGCTTGATGGGCATCCATTGAAGTGATATGGTCTGACTCACCTTTTGGAAGGAATTTTCTGGATTCTGTGTCAAAGGATGACGGTATCTTGAGGTAGGGTGGGAGCAGTGCATAGGTGAGGAGTGGTCAGGTTCTAGGCATACTTTGAAGGTAGAGTGACCAGGATTTGCTGACAAATGAGGTGTGGAGTACACAAGAGAGGGCTCAAGGGTAGCACAGTTTGTATGCTAAGCTGTCCTCCGTATTGTCACGTCACTGGGACTGAGCAGCTGACAGGATGGAGTCTGTACTACTCAAATATGAGTAAGATTTTGGGGAACAGGTCTGGTGGAGTTAAGAATGGGATATTGGTTTATTTGATATGCCTGTGATGGAAGAAATTTTCACAATCTAAGGTATGGGGAAGTCATCCTGGATTATACTTGATTTGCCTTGAATTTTATGATAAATAGGACAGCTTGTTTTGTGGTCTATCAAACATGCATTGCACATCCTATTTAACCATTAAAGAAAAGAATGCATTTAAAAATCAGAGTGGAGTAACTGTGGTTCAGGCATCCAAAATGGAGCCCAGTGGCCCTTCTGGATGTGGTTTCAGACACATTCCTGCATCACTGAGAACTTGAATTTCCTGAACTATATCAAACTCAAGGACACCACCAACCATTCTCAAAATGGTATTTTTGCTAGCAGCTGCCAGCTGCAACCTTATGGTATCAAGGTCTCCCCTTGTAACTATGCAACCATTTCCGTTCCCAACCAGTCCTTGCTTAACAAGTACCCTTACTTCTTGCCAGCTCAAATTATAATTCTTGATAAACAGTTTATGGAATTTTTCAGTTTTTGCCTTTATAAACCTCCCGCATTTTGTAGTCTGTAAAAACACAATTCAAGTGCTTCTTGAATCTGTGTCTCCTGGGATATAGTCCTCAGTCTGGCTCAGATAAATCTCTTTTCTGTTCCCTTTATAGATTGTTTATTGATTATTTGCATCAACATCTGTTACATATCCAAGTCGAGATAACTTGTATTGAATATAGCGATTTGTAGCTAGGAGAGACATCTTGGCTGAAGATGTATATTTAGAAGTCATTATTGTAAAACGGCATTTAAAGCCATGGACTGGATAAGATCACAAAAAGGGTGAGTTTAAACAGGAAAAAAAGGAGCCCTGGGACATCTAAAGTTCAGAAAAGAGAAATAAAAAGATCCCAGGGAAAAAATTAAGTGTTAAGTGATGTAGGAAGAAAAATAAAGGGTATGTATCTTAAAATTAAGTGAAGAAAACATGCTTGGACAATGAGGATGTGATAACTGAGTAAAATGTTGCTATTGAGTCAATTAAGATGAAAATTACAAATGGAATATTAGATTTAGCAACAGAGGTTAAGGGAACCTTGAAAAGACTGGTGGTGTTTTCATTGTTATTAAACTTAGCAAGTGGAAAGAATGCTGAATTTGGAGACATGGCACTTGGTTTCAAGTAAAAAAAATAATAATAAAGGAAAGAGACAAAAACATGAATGCTTTCCTCATAGGGTGATTATGATGATCGAATGATATAATGAAGCTAAACATACTCTGTAGAACATGAAGGGAAATACCAACATCAATTGAAAAACATCAAGGTCATGGGGCATGTGTTTTCATTAAGTATATGTAACTATGTACTTTTATGTTCTCAAAGACCACTAAACCACACACCAGCCCCAACACACACATACACACACACACACACACGCACACACGCACACAGTGTACACAGATTCTCTCAGTAATACTAGAGACTGAATACGTATCATGAAGCTCCAGAAGGTTTAAAAGTTAAGCCAGCCTGTTGCAGCTCTGGTGCTGCTGACATTACCAGACGGCATTAATTTAATTCCGCTCAGTTATGCTTTTAAATTTGATTTGAGAAATGTGTCATAAAATGCTATTGAGAAGTGCAGTGCCGCATTCCTAAGCAGGTTGGGAGCCCCTGTCTGTGCTGGGAATCCTTGAGGGAAACAGATTGCATTCAGGTTGAGCCTCTGGACTTCAGGGAGTTTACTCTTTGCTGGGATCTGGTGACAGAGGCTTGCTAATCCTGGATTGCTCACTGTTGAGAGGAGATCAGAAGCAAAGCATCAATCTCTAAGAAATAAGAAAAGGGCTTGCAAAGACTAAGTGAAAGCATACGAAAAATTATAATGTTAACAAATAGCGGGGTAGTTTATAATACTCTGCATATATATGAAACTGAGTTTATTTTAAAGCACTTTGGCTCTCTTATTATATTGGGTCATGAGTAGTGCTTTCTGATTTCTCATCTCTGGCCTCAGTTTCTGTGGGCTTAAGCTGAAAGCAATAGACTAGATCAGTTGTCATCAAAGAGAGACAAAGCTTCCTCAAAGTACATGCACAATGATCCACTGGGGTGAGGAAAGAAAATTCTGGAACTTTTACTTTCATTTATTTCTAGTGCATCTTTTAAAACCTGTATGCTTTGTGTATCTTTTTGGAATGCACATAATATAAATAGCAAGTAAATACATACATAAGTCTATCGTACGTGTATCCTCCCTCTCTACCTATGTCTTTTTATTAGTTGATTGGCTAATTGATTGATTTGTATATTCTGATAGAGACATGTAATCAAAATAATCTAGAGAATACTTGCCTGACTGATCTTTCAGAGCTTTTATAGCTCAATTTTTTTAATGATTTTATGGTCCTGAAACGAGTTTTTCTAATCATTGTGATTATCTTAAAGTAGTGAAATGGCTATTTGCCTATTCAATTGACTGCTCAGCTTTTGGATTTTTTGGAGATTAAAAAAAATCAACTCCTTTTATCTGGAATTTAGTGAAGGCTGTAAGCAGCAAGGGCTATCTTAGTTTCCACGTGTCAAGAACATTTAAAGTGAAACCTTACATAAAGTCCCTGAGTTGTGGCTGTTTGTCTCAGCTGTAGTCCTAGCTCTGCCAGTGGTTTGCTGCGGGAGCTTGGACTAGTCACTCCCCCATTCTGTTCCTCATGCTCCAATCTGCGGATTGAAGTTTGGACTTCTGATGTAGATCTCAGCTCGAAGCTGGCTTCCTCAGCTAGGTCTTCTCCGACCTCTCCCTCTAATGGATGCTTCTTCCCCTGCCTACAGTAACTCTTCCTTGTATGTATTATTTTACTTTCCTCATTGAACAATGACTGTCTAAAATTGTCTATTTATTATTTTGTTCATGAGTTTACTGTCTGTCTTCTCTAACTAGAAAGTGAGCTCCTTGGAAACCGCAGGGAGCAGAGGCAGATATACTAGGAAGCAAATGAAGTTTAAGTTTCAGGCCCCCCCGGGGGTTGCATTAGCAATGTGATCACGTGTTTGTTTTTTTTTTTCTTCAGATTTTCAAAAGGAAAACATTCCATTATATAATTGGTCAAGACCACCATCTCTTTTTACTTTGACTCTCCCCTCATTAAACATAGCTTTGTGTCCAGCGGTGTGGGCCTTCTGGCATCCACATAAAGGGAATTTTAATTGGGTGTATAATGTGTGAAGTTTAGTGGGATATGTTTTTGTGTAGTTTGTCATCTCTTCTGTGGCAACTTAAGTTACTGTTAGCAAGATTTCACAGATTAGTAAGGGGCAGAGCTAAGATTCAAATGGTCATTTGTCTGCTTCTAGTATTAGTGGTCTTGTATGGCACTTCATTGTTTTTTTGTAAGTTTAGTAGTAAATCAACAGGTGCCTGTTTCCAAAATTTAGAAGTATGATGATATGTCTCCAGCCACTTGCCAGTACTTAATGCTTTTTCCACACCTACATTCCTGGCTTCAAGACATGTTTCTAGTCTCATTATCCATTGTTGTCCAGCTTGCTTACTGCACTCTGTCTGAATTAACTTCTTAATTCTGTTAGACCGTGCCTTCATCCATTTCTTTCATTGGTTAGAATTGCCTGGCCCAATCAAATTATTGTGTGTTCTCACTCAGTTCTTGCTGATTTGACATGAACTACAGACATCAACAAAGTTAGCGTAAAAGTCATAATATACCAATCCAATATGGACCTCGCTCATCAACTGGTTAATGAGTATTATCAATGCAAACAGTATTTAAGATACATCACTGCACAAGAAAACTTGAAATTCTCTGAAATTATAGTGCTCATATGTTAAATAAATTTGATACTAGTTTTCCCAAAATGACATCAGTGCTAAATATTAACATACAAATTTCCAGTAATGAGTTGTGAAAATGAATGGACTTTTTCAAAGTGCCAATTAAGAAAAAAAAATAGCACTGGAGAAAAAGAAAACTGAATTAACTTTCTAATCTCTTTATAGAAAATAATATAAAAACAAAATCATACGAAAATATCAAAAGTATACAGATAAAATGTAGACAATATTATAGAGGTCTGGTATGCAGGTTAAAAAAAATCATGTTGTTTTTCTGGCTTTTGTGAAATATATGCTAGCAACAGCATTGTCAGCAGATTAGCATTGTAATTTGTTATGACTTCTTTTCTAATTTTGAACAAACATTTACTTTAGTGTCTAAGTTTTTACTTGTTATTTCTGTATTCTTTTCCTAAGAGGGGCCTCCAAATTTTATAAGCTACAGACCCACCAAGCATGGGTCTGCCCTGGCTGGAAACTTGTGTTTTTCCCTAAAGCCTCTGTTCCCAGCTTTTAAAATCAGGAGAGCGTCAACAAATGTTTAGAAGAATCACAAGATGTTCTCTAAGAATCCCTTTTCAACTTGATTTGCTGTTTCTCTTGAGAACCATATGATAGAAACTCTGACCTTTATTTCTTAGAGGCCACTGAGAATTGCTCCAGGGAGATCTGCTCCTGGTGAGGATTATGGAACACTTTAAACAAGCACCCCAGTGCATTCATAGGCCCTACTCTCTGATCCTCTGAAGTAGGCTCTGCAGACTCCACAGCCACGACATGCATACTCAGAAAGCTTCTCCCACCTGTTTGAGTTTCCTGGCTGAGGCACATTTAGGGCTTCCCTGTGGGTAGCATGTCCCAAAGGTCTTGGCTCCCAACAGAAAAGCAGGTCACATGCAGATTCCCTGTCATCATGCCACTGTCTCCTAACACTACACCTTGCCCTGAGTCTGGCTTGCCTCCTTTGCCCCATAAAACATAAATCACAAACTTCTTGTCCTGGGTTGATGCTCTTGATATGCTATACTGTATATTCTGCTCCAATATTTGGCAATTCATTGGGGAGATCCATAAGGGCATATTATGGCATCCCTCTGTAGGAACAAAAACAATAAAAAGTAAAGCAAACCAAAATATTTTCTTTTTCTCTTCATTCCTTGCTTGCAGAATAAAGTTCATACACCTAGCATAAAAATCAATGTTCTTCCTTATCAGGCTTCAACTACCTGTCCTGCTGGATTTTAGGAAGATTTAATGCTGAGGATGGTACAGGTATCGTGCCAGTGTCTTGCCAACATTATCATCATGTCAGGGACTGCTGGGCCCAAGAAATGTCCAGTCTACATTCATGTTAAGAACAACAGTCTTGTCTGATCATTCTCTAAGTTCCATGGCATGGAGATTTATATGTATTTTTTCCCTTCCTCAGCATCCATGGTTATCTAAATATGTGTCATAATTTCCTTAGTGGCAAAAACAAAGTCACCTTGATCTTTGTGTTAACTGCAGGAATTAGGAAAGGGCGCTATACACAGTGGCTATTCACTGAGAGCCTATTAAATTGAATCTGTGTTCACATAGGTACAGTTCAATCTTAATCTGTCCAGACTTAGCCAAAAAATTTTTCTGCCTAATACAGTGCCTGGCATACAGTAGAAGATATGGGAAAAGAGGGAATGGGTATCAATAATATATTAAGAAAAGTCATCATTATCTTCATCTTTGCCATTCAAGAGTCTCCCAATCAGCATTATCATCATCATCACCATCATCATCATCACAATAATAAATCTATAGAGTATTTTTTTTGAGGCATGTACTGTGCTAAACAATATTAAGGGTGTTATCTAATATTAAAATGGTAGGTTATCTTATTGTCCCCATTTTACAGTTGATGAACTGATATTTAAAGAGGGTAAGTAAATCACTCAAAATCATACAAGCAATAAGGAGCAGAGCCAATATTTGAACCCAATTTTGACTGACTCTAGAGCTGGTACGCCTTATAGGCATGTTATACCTTGCTTCTCATCTAATTAAGAAAGTCAGAGCAATATGTTTATTATCGGATTTGTATTTTCTTTCTCCTCTCAAAAAATTCCCATCTTTGACCTTATGTGTACAACATATTGTCCCCGTCATACTGTCTAAGAACTACTTGAGAATTCTTTGCAGTTTTTATTTCCTCTCTCTTTCTCTCCATCTCCATCCTTCTGACACCAGAGGAGTTACAACTTCCTTACAGTTTCCAGTCCCAACCAGCACAGAATAAGGCTCTTGGCTCTGCAGGCCAACAAACTGACCTTGGCATAATGAATGACCTGCAGCTTCGGAATGCCTCTGGAATGCCAAATGACAAGAGCTCCACGCCTCTGGAATGTGGAATGGCCCCAGTATTAGCCAGGTGACCCACAGCTGCACGCTGCTGGAATGAGAAATAGATTGTGACTCCTAGAATACCAAGTACCTGCTCAAGGAAAAAGCAATGGCTAAGCCTTCCTGCTGAGGAAGAAAGAAAAGGTAGTGATTGACTTTGCTGCCATGAGATAACTATCTGTTAATACTAAAAACACCTGAGCCTGAGTCGGGGCAACCTCTTTGAACTGCCTGCTGAAAAATTTCTGACCCTCCACAAATCAGAGAAGCAGATCTCTTTCTATAGCTAGAAATGTGCTCCCCTCATCTCATGCCTCCTATGCTTTGCCGAAGAGAAGAAATGGAAATCTTGTTTCCAAAATTCATTTCCCAGTGCATTAATTTGGACTTAGAAATCTTTTGAAATCCCTTTAGACAGCATTGGCATCTACAAAGTTCTATTCGGAGAACGCAATTCCCTGATGAGGTAGCCTGAACCCTTCCTGGAAGTTGCCTGCAAAGGAGAAAAGTTATAAGGATATTTGCATCCATGATGCTCAGTATCTGGGATTTTAATGAATCACTCTCTCCCTTTTTTCTTTATTGCTTTTTTCAGTGCCATTCCTCAGTGAATATTTCTTTTTTCCTCTCTCTTTTCCATTGCATTTCAATGCATTGCTTTTAAAAGGAGGGTTTGCAAACTAAGTTTTAAAACTCCAGGGCACTACATCTCCAAAATCTATTAGACCATGGGAAGGTAAGAGGCCAAACCCACTGAAAGCTTCCCTCCTGGTGTCTGTGGAACTCGCAGGCTGGTCTACAACACCCCTAAGCCAAAACAATATGCCCAGCACCCCTACCTTCCCCCCACCTGCCTAATGCAGGCAGATAAACTTAGCATTAAGATTCCCCACACTTTGGCAAATGAGTACCCAGGAGGCTGCTGACTCAATCAGGGCTTGTTTTACTTACACTGTAGTACTGAGAAAAGGCCATAAACTTCAGCCTGACAGATCCATAATGCTCATTTTAATATGCTTTCCCTGTGTGTGGGCTTGCTGATGAACTTTCATATTCCACCAACAAAATAGAACAAACATATTAACGACGTGTGGTAAATTGCCATTGCATATACTGGGTCCTGATGACGGAAATAGTTGTGGGTAAATGAGATTGGCTGGCTGCCTGATACCACTTTGGGGGTACAAGATGATGTACTGTCCTGGGGGATGTGGGCAGAGGAGGAGGGGGCAGTCAGCTATGGAGGGACACAGATGCCCTTATCCAGGGCAGATGGGCCATTGGAAACCTAAGGCAATAGCATGTCAGAGGTAGAAAAGACTATAGATAGTGTCTCGTTAAACTCATCATCTGATTTTGATTAAAATCAAGACCCAAGGAGGTGACGCAAAGAGAAGCCCAAAGATGCACAGCTAGTATGAGATTCCTGAACCACAGGCCAGTGCTCTTGTGGTCGGTGGATCTGATTGGTACCTGAAGCTGTCTTAAAAGAGTGGTTGGACGGAAAGAATATAAGACATGTCCCTGTGACTTTAGTTGGCCCTGCATCCCTGCATTCATCAGGAGTTGGGTACACTGCTTGACTTGGCTTTCTCTTACTCTGCAGTGCTTGACCTTTCTTTGGGGTGCATTAAGGGACACTAAGGGGTGATTTAGGTGAGTATGAGGTAGTTTTTCTCTACTGTAACCCCACAAGGGCAAGTATAGTTTCCCTATAATTGTCATCAATTTCTAATAACTCATAATATTCTGACTCCAATTCCAAAGTGTGGATTTTTCCCTCTATGCCACCAAGCAATTCTCCAACACCAGCTGGGTGTCCTACAATTTAACTCTATTCTGACACTATCTACTTGGAGATAGCACCAGATTCCATAGGGTAAGGGCTAAGCTCCACAAGACTGCCCTCCATATCAGATGTCAATTGCAAATCCAGGTCGTTACGTGTGCTTCTGACCCACTGGCCACTTATTTCAGAATAATTTTAAGGTTTCAGGTTACCAAAAACATTCTGTAATCTATTTTTTTTTAATAAATTTATTTATTTTATTTATTTATTTTTGGCTGCATTGGGTCTTCGTTGCTGCATGCGGGCTTTCTCTAGTTGCGGCGAGCAGGGACTACTCTTCGTTGCAGTGCGCGGGCTTCTCATTGCGGTGGCCTCTCTTGCTGTGGAGCACGGGCTCTAGGTGCATGGGCTTCCTAGTAGTTGTGGCTCGCGGGCTCTAGAGCGCAGGCTCAGTAGTGGTGACGCATGGGCTTACTTGTTCTGCGGCATGTGGGATCTTCCTGGACCAGGGCTCGAACCCGTGTCCCTTGCACTGGCAGGCGGATTCCCAACCACTGCGCCACCAGGGAAGCCCTGTAATCTATTTTTAAGTAGACATAACATATAGCATAATTATTGCTGAAAAGTTTATAAACTTTTATCTTACTTACACCTATTTAATTCACTTGTTCTTAACAATTATGTTTCGATTAGTCATGAACATTTTACAAGACATTAAACAACTAACCATCATCTTAAGTTACAAATTCTGTAACAGAGATAACATGAGCTTATTTGACTTTTAGTAAACCTAGGTAAAATAAAAGTAGTATATTTGATGCTGATAACTCTAGACACATACCCGTTTTAATTAAACCAACAAACTTAAACTAGCTTTTGTTTACCAAAGATTGTCCTAGATCATGTGAACTTGAAAAACATTTGGGTTAGTTTTTATATTTCTGACACTATACTTGATTTATATGATGCTTGTTTGTCTTTAAGCCAATTAAATAGAGCTCTTTACAAATTAATTTTGGCAATACCATGTAGAGGTAGAAAAAAATCACATATTTATAATATACATACATAGATATACATAAACATACAAACAGATGTCAACAGAGATCCTATAACTTTTGTTATAAAATTTTAGCCACGAGACAGGTACAATAAAGCAAAACTCAATAGTTTATAAAAGAACAGTTGGATCCAAATTGTGTTTCTGGTAGGTGGAATATAAGCTTAGCTGGAAACTTTTAAGATCTTTCACAGGCCTAGTTTTCAAAATAGCCTTTCCTTTTCATTTTTATTTTTGCTGTTACTGATAAGAATTACATTGGTTCCTGGAGAAGACCAGGTAGAATACTTACATCTTTAAAGGCACCTAGAAAGAATGCAAGTGTTAACAAGAAGGACTTTTGTTCCCTAAGTCCAGATCTTTCACAATATCTGCAAGCCTTTTGAGATGAATAGGGGAGGTTTGGGGATTGGTAAAAAGGATAGGTGGACTTTGAATTGTTTCTAGAGCCACATTTCTGTTCTTGTAAAAATTCGATTTTTAAGACAAAGACAGTTGTTTTTAATTCCTCAAAGAATTGGGTTGCAACCAGAATATCAAGAGGCTGACACATCCGACCAACTATATTATCTCCAATTTGCTTTTTTATATCAGGAAGGAGATCTTCAACTAAGATGGAAATCAAAAGATTCTTATGTTCTAGATTTAGAGCTATGTGCCTTTGGAATGATTTAGTAAATCCTTTCACAAAGGCTTCAGAATGTTTTTCTTTCCCTCTGGGCACACAGTTTCATTCTAGCTTAGGAGAGAAGGCCTGCAAAAAAATTACTATTAGGCTCTGAATATCAGCTTTCAATTTGTCCAACTTATGACCATAGAGCTACTTTTAAAAAAAGAAGAAAAATCCTTTTAAAAAAAGAAGAAAACTCTTTTTAAATATCTTGTCACGTTTCAGCTGGGACAAACAGTAAATATTCCTGGCAGGATGCAACAACCCCATGGACACAAAAGGCATCCACAGAGATGGTACAAAAGATACTACCCTCCCAAGATCCAGAGCTGCTCTGAAAGATACAAAAGAAAAACAGGCATAGATAATTCCCTTGAGAGGTGGCAGTAGTTGGTAGGACCCTAGCCACAAATGGAGAGCAACCCACATTTCTGTCCGGCCATATTTTAGGGGCCCCTCCAATCTGACAGTTGCCAAGTCAAGTTCTCAGGACACAAAACGAGACAAATAAGGAGGCAATAGCCATCACTGGGAGAGAAAGGAGAGACAGCCAGTGGGTAAGTGAAAGCAGATTCACAAGTCACAATTCAAAGATCTAATTCCTACCATATTTTCCCTGCCATTTTAAATTTGGAAAGGAAGGGACAGCATGAAACTGTACTTCTTCTCTCAACCAGGCACCACAGATAGAGATCTGGGAGAGCTGACATGTAGGAATTCTCAGCCTTTGCCGGCTTCTGCCAGTTTTCCCAGGATGTCATCTGCAGACTCTGGAGTGAGTGGGGTGTCCCAGTGGGTCTCATCCTGGTCACCAGAAACCGTAGAGGAGGTAACATAATTTTTCTTCTACCCTCTGTGGGGAGTGCCTGGCTGAGACCCCTTTTCCTCTAGGGCACCTTGTAAGCGGATAAGCTTGTCTAAGATGCTTAAAATTTTTTCACTGTGGTCACTGAAATTCAAGATTATTTTTGGTAAAGTTAACCTACTCGTTCATCCTTAAAACAAAATTTTAATCACCAAGACCTCACACTGGACCCATCCAGCTTAAGTCAGACTCCGTCTGAACCCAGTGCAGTTTTCAGTCCCGGATCTGACCCCTGACCCAGTCCCACCCCAAACACGGTCCAGTTTTTAAGTCGGAACCACTCCAACCTCGCACCCGGTCCGGTTTTTAGGTCGGACCCAGTCTGGCTGGTTTCCGGACTCAGTGCAGGAAACGCAGCCTTCCAAGAAGGGCTGAAAGCTCGTAAGGGAAAAGCTGTGGCGCTGGGGTCCGGACCCAAGAGGAACTAACCCACCACGTCCAGAGGCAGCGGGGAAGCAGCCGGGAAGCCGGGAGTTCAAGGAGCCCAGAGGTATCTGCGCCTTGTTGCTCGTTGCTCCCGGGAACTGTTGGGACCTCCTTTGGTTCCCTCTTCTGTCACCAGAAGTGTTTAAAGGAAAACTAAACGCGTATTTAAATTCTTAAGGGTTTATTTGCGCAAAAATCAATTCGAATCAGGCAGCGTCCAATCTAACAGATGGAAAGGAGCTCCTAGGAGCTGTACAGAACGAAAGTATTGTATAGACAGAAATGAGGGGGAATAAGAAAGTTATACTAGGCAAAAAAGCGGGTTGGTTATTGCAAAGTTACTTTCCTTTGGTGGATGGCAGGGGTCTCTCAGGGAGATGACCTCACTGGTGCTGATAAGGTGGTTCCTGATTGGTTTAAGATTCCGCTTCTGGGGGAGCTGAAGCTGTAACTAAATTAAGTCTCGGTTTGGTGCCGTGGGGCTTGGCATAAACGACTCCATTTGGGGCCTGTTGTCTTGATTTTAACCCTTCCTTCTTGCTTCCTTCCCCCTCTCCTTTCTTCAACAACTTTTACTTAGTATCAGGCACTCTAGAGCATAACAAAGCAGATGTGATTCCTAACCTTTTGTGCAGTACACTCAATTAATTGTAACACGGTGTGTCATATCCAGTGATGGAAAAGTAAAGTTTGATATGGGAGCCCAGCAGATAGGCACATAGCATAGCCAGGTGGAGGGGAGATCAGAGAGAGTTCCTGAGGGAGTGACTTCTAAGCTGAAACTGGAAGCATTGACAAGAGCAAACCAGACTGGAGGTGAGAGTGGCGCTGGGGGAAATTCCAAGAAAGAAGGGCTAGAGATGAAATAGAAATTCAGTGTGGGGAACATCAATTGTGTGCTGTGAAATAAATTAAGATAAACCAGCTCAGGGGGGTAGAAGGGAGCTATAAGATGAAGCCATATAATGGGTTCGAAATTTATTCTAAGGGCAAAGGCAATTGAAAGTCATTGAAGGGAGTGACATGGCTGATTTTGTCTTTGGGGAAGAAATTATATGGCTGCAGCAAATCCAGGGGCCACTGATAATCACAATATTTTATTGATCTCATTATGTTTTTAAAATAAATAAATAAATGTCTATAAATAAATCAAACAGTGGGAAATGAAATTGCTTCAAGGATACTTTTTAAGAGTAAGTCTCAAAACCCAAAGTGAATCATCTCAGTGACAACATAAGGAGAGTTGCCAACGTCTAGTGTAACAGAAGAAGATAGATTTCGATGGAAATTCAAAGCTTTGCAAGTAGTAGTTGCACAATGTATATTTGGGATTATTAACATTCACTTTACACCAACTCAGCATCCTGTAAGTGTAGAACTTAGTGCTAGCCCCAGTCTCTTACTTCATAAAGCTTTTATCCTGCAAGAAAGAAATAATTAGTAGCAACTGGAGAAAAAGAAGTGTAAGTGATGTAGAATTTCTGCACAGCCAAAATGGCTTAGAAATCTACAGAGACAAAGAGTACCCCCGTTAATGTCTAAATTGTGAGTAATGTCAATCTTTTAAATAGCCAGAAAGGTTTGGATGAATGTGAAATCTCAGGACAAAATGAAAGAATTGGATCATTAACTGAGCTAGAAAGTATGCACTACACACTTAAGTACCAAGAAGGAGTAATCTATGATGCAATTCATTTAGAAATAAGCATTTTATAAACGTTACAATTCTTCCAAAGTTTATCACTAGGCTGGCTAGCTTCATTGGATGGTATCAGTTGAGGTTTGAGCTTAGCTATAACGTATGAACAAGGCTAATTAAAGAGTTGTAGAATTTGCATTGGATCAGGGGTCAGAGGTGGGTAAAAAGGCACAAATGTAGCTGTTAAGGGATGAGACTACAATGTCATAATAGGTGAGAGAGGATTTCTAGAAATAACTCATAGAAAGTCAGTTAGGAGCATATTTTATGGTTATGGGTTCACTGATCTATTTATCAATTATCGACTCAGCCATTAAAAGTCAATTAAATTTACTGGCTGCCTACTATGTACCTGATACATAATTTTGGGCATGAGGATAAACAGTGTTCCTGCTTTCATGGAATTTTCAGCCTATTGAGGGAGGCAAATGATAAAAGAATAAATAATAAAATTACACACAGATGCAGAAAACAAACTTATGGTTACCAGGGGAGAATGGCGGGGGGGATAATTGGGAGACTGGGATTGACATATACATACTACTGTGTATAAAATAGATAACTAATAAGGACCTACTGTATAGCACAGGGAACTCTACTCAATACTCTGTAATGACCTATATGGGAAAAGAATCTCAAAAAAGAGTGGACATATGTATATGTATAACTGATTCACTTTGCTGTACACCAGAAAGTAACACAACATTGTAAGTCAACTATACTCCAATAAAAATTATTTTAAAAATAATAAAAATTCACAGGGAGATCAGCTGGGTGCTTTGTGACCACCTAGAGGGGTGGGATAGGGAGGGTGGAAGGGAGACGCAAGAGGGAGGAGATATGGGGATATATGTATATGTATAGCTGATTCTCTTTGTTATAAAGCAGAAACTAACACACCATTGTAAAGCAATTATACTCCAATAAAGATGTTAAAAAATAATAATAATAAAAATAAAATTACATGCAGTGCAAGGAAGAAATTAAAATAGGAGAATAGGGTGAAGATGGAAAATGCAAGGAAGAGGTATATGGCATCCATGAGAAAGCACCACTCAGATCTCCAGATGTGTGTCATTGCTACCTCTAACTTCCATCACTGCATTTGCACTGAGACCATGCTTCCCTGGGCCTATTCCCAGTCACTGACTGAACTTGGCAAGGATACTAAGGATTGGGAGATGTTTGAATCCTTTAACACACAACTTTGGCCCAAGGACTCCCCTATGGCCATTCCAAACTTCCTTTAGAATTTAGCACCTTAAGAGGCTTTTACCCAACCTTCTTTCCTTCCCTCTCTCCTTCATTCAGAGTCAGAACTGCATTCCTGTGACAGCTCTTCCAGCTTTTCCTGGGAGGGTACTTCCCCATTTTTTCTCACAAGCATATCCCTTGATAAACTTCTTGCATGTTTAATTCTGTCTTGGCATCTGCTTCTTTGAGGGCTCAGTCTAACAGTCATTTAGTTAAAGTGCAGAGCAAGATCTCTAAGAGGAATTAGTATTAAAAAGAAAAAAACCTAAATGATGATAAGGATGTTGTATAAAGTTCTAGGAGGAAAATATTCCAAGCAGAGGGGAGAGTTAGTGCAAATACCTTGAGCAAACATACTCAAGTTACAGAAAGGAGGCCAGTGTGACTGTAGCATAGTGGGAGTTGGGGAAGGTGTTACCAGCTCAAAGTAGTTCTAGGAAGTATGTATGAGCAGAAGGTTGCAGCATCTTCTGCTCTCTGAAGGCAACCTCTTGGCGCTCCTGATGGCAGCTGTAGGGAGTCCTAGGGTATTTTGCATTTATTGTTTCTCCTCTGATTATCCTCATCTCTCTGTACATAAATTGTAAAGCAGAGTCTCACCTCTGGGGTTGCAGTTCTGGGGCTATGACCTGAGTGTAGTTGTCCCTATCCATCTACTGCAGTCTCTCATTTAATCAGCCTTTGATTAATACCAGAGATTGGGGGCTGGCACAGTCATAAGATGAAGCTATAATTTCAGGACTCCATGTACATCACAAGGTAGACAAATAAGCAAAGGATCTGTTTCCTCCTCTCCGTGTTCTGGACTTTAACTGATTGAGCATCAGAGGCAAATGCTGAAGGATCAGGCAGGGAAATGAAGTGTAATGGGGTGTGTGTCTGCAAATCTATATTTGCATATACTCAGGTCTTTATATTTTTGCAGTAGGAGGACCTCCTCCACTTACTATATTCAAGACTTGGTTTCCTCTTCTGTAAAACAAGGCAGTAATAATGCCAGACACACTTGTCTCATAACAAAGTTGTTGGGACATCTGATGGAGCCTAAGTAAGAGATTAAATTGCAAATGCTTATCATTTTCTTTTCCCTAACTCCAAAAGAAAAATATCTTTCTCTGTTCATTTTACTTAACATATTTCAACCCCTAAGGTGAATTTTGTCTTCATCAGCCCATTTTATGATATTAATCCTTGTATTAATCCTGGTATTATTTCCTGGTATTATGACGAATTTGGGTAGGAGTGAGCTAAAATTTACACAAGACAGGGGTAAAATAATGGAAGAAAATGGGGTAAGAAAGATAAGACCTATGCATCCTGGAAGAAAGAACATTCTTTGATCTTCTTTGAGGTCCTCCAGTAAATCTTTTAAATTGTATAATTATCTATTATTGCTGCACTATATATATTTCTTTGAATGTAATGCTATGTCAAGATCGTATCAAGTAAATTCAAGTTTTATGAGTTACAAATAAAATTATAAAACAGATGGGAAATTATTTTAGTGTTACAAGAATGAGAGCCATTGCTATCTTGGGAGCTAGTATGTTTGATGGTAAATTTTAGACTTCAGATCAAATAACAAGTTCAACTCCTAGCCCTTCTACTTAATGGTTTTGGAGACTTGGCCACTATGAGGGGTTTCCATGAGGAATTTTAATCACCAGTTTTCTCACGAAAGAGCAAATAATATAAAAATTGCTTACTTCCCAAGTTTGTGATGAAGATCATAACTTAATATGTGTTGCTTTGAAACTATAACTCATTGTGCTGATGTGAGCTTTATGTATAGATGCATACATAAAACCCTTGAAATATTATTACTCTCGACACGTTCCTTAGAGTTAAATGATGTTTTGCATTTTTCAGTGCTAGTTTTATTTTTTTTATTTCCTTATATTCTATATTCTATATTCAAAACTACATATGATGTTGATAATAAATGGTCAGCATTTATATAAACACACACACACGTCTCTAGCTACACGTCTGAGATCTCTTATTTTGTAGTTAGGAGGGGAGAAAGAAAAATTCAAGTGAAAAGGAGCTGAAGAGATCCATGGGAAAAAAAAAAAAAAACTTGGAAATTGATGGAAATATGGGTGTCCCCCAGAACTTGAGCTACCCTGAGCACAAAGCATTAATGTTTTGGATACCAGGTGCTAGAAATATTTGTGCCCCACCCCCAAATTCATTTGTTGAAATCCTAATGTCCAGTGAGATGGTATTAGGAGATGGGGCTTTTGGGAAGTGTTTAAGTCATGAAAGTGGAGCCCTTGTGAATGAAATTAGTGCTCTTATAAAAGAGACTCCACGGAGCTCTGTAGCCCCTTCCGCTATGTGAGGATACAGCAAGAATTCTGTGACCCTAAAGAGGGCACCCTCAAGTTGGACTTCCAACCTCCAGATCTATAAAAAAAAATTCTGTTATTTATAAGCCACCCAGTCTGTGGTATTTTATTATAGCTGCCTGAACAGACTAAGACACCAAAAGAAGCCAAAATTTGATGCAGAACTTGAGAAGAAGGGCTCTCTCCTCCCATCCCTGTCTTTCAGTGTCTGTTCTCCAGTCACTGTCATATAGAATCAACCTTCTCGCAGCAACACAAGGATTGGTAGGTTTGGGAGCCCGTGGAGACACTACCCTTGGAAGAACATCTGCACTCCATTGGTGGAAAATAGCAGCAGAAAGCAAGGCTTCTTCTAGTGCAGGTAAAGGTAGAGGCAACTTGAGAGTCTGAGCAGGAAAGGAAAACCATGGAAGGTAACACATGGGGGTGAGTGCATCTCCTGCACTACTCTGTGTGCACATGTGAGGCACCGCTTTGAGGACCCATTTTGAGAGTGAGGTCTTAATACTAATGCTACTTGGGTGATACTTATTAGTTCCACAGAACTCTGGGCTACACTTCAGTATAACGTATGTGAGAAGAGATGAACACGAGAGAGAGAAAGAGATAGAGGGGGGAGGGGAAGAGAGAAAGAGAAAGAGAAGAAACTATGGAAATTCAAAGGAGGGACTTCTCTGGTGGCACAGTGGTTAAGAATCTGCCTGCTAATGCAGGGGACACGAGTTCGATCCCTGGTCCGGGAAGATCCCACATGCTGCGGAGCAACTAAGCCCGTGCGCCACAACTACTGAGCCTGCGCTCGAGAGCCCACGAGCCACAACTACTGAAGGCTGCGTGCCTAGAGCCGGTGCTCCACAACAAGAGAAGCCACCGCAATGAGAAGCCCGCGCACTGCAACAAAGAGTAGCCCCTGCTCACTGCAGCTAGAGAAAGCCCGTGCGCAGCAACGAAGACCCAAGGCAGCCAAAATAAGAGAGAGAGATTTGATCCCTGGTAGGGGAGCTAAGATCCCACGTGCCTTGCAGCCAAAAAATCAAAACATAAAACAGAAGCAATATTGTAACAAATGCAATAAAGACTTTAAAAAATGGTCCACATCAAAAAAATCTTAAAAAAAAAAAAATTCAAAGGAATAAGAAATTAAAGGGCCATGACAATAGCATTGCATTTATTGTCAGGCACTGTCATGTATATATATATAGTTATTAATATATATAATATGCAATTATAACATTGTAAATATATATTATACATATGTGTGTGTACATAAGCAGACATATATACACATATAGACATACATACATAATCATTTATTTCTCACAACATCCTGAGGTGGATAAATTAGTATCCACATGATATCCTGCCTCTGGAAGACTGAGGCCAAGAGAGGCTAAGTAACTTGCCTAAAGTTATACTGTTAGTGAGTAAGGCAGCTGGGCTATGAATCCCCGAAGTCTGTCTCTTAGGTTCACACTGGAAATCTTTATATTCTGCTGCCTGGCTTCAAAGAAGAGAGTTGTTCTGTTTGTTTGTTTTTGTTTGTTTTGTTTGTTTTAAGCTAGATCTTAAAAAATGAGAAATGGAGTGGTGAGGGGCTCATCTAGCAGGAGAAAAGCCGTGAGCAGTGTTTGGCACATATAATAGAGTGGTGGAAGGTAATGCTAAGTGGCTATTTGTAGGCTATGCAGGACAAGTCATCTGAAAACTCAGGATTTTTTTTCGTATCCTGTCATCTAAGGCTCAAGGAATTATGTCATAGGGTAGTAGAAATTCTAATGATGAAAACTTCCATCAGTTCTTACTTTAATTACAAATGATGAGTTTGAGAGCCCTAGCGACTCACGATAGAAATAGTCATCTATGGTAGCTGTTGCTCTGATGTTTTATCTTCTCACATTTGAATTCCCCAGGGTGGTGGCTCTGGACAGAGTTAATGTGCCCAGACAGTGAAGGTACCTTCCAATGTCTAATATTTCCTGGGAGATCAAACTCCTGTCTCACATCACCTCTCTTCTGCCTGCTGCTCTGAGGATTCCCTGCAACCATTTGTCCTTGATCAGAGGTTGGATCATCTTCTCTCTTATTCCCTAAGCACAGGGCCCAGGACTTTGAGGCAGTATGACAACATGTGACTTGCCAAGGTTCCAAATGGCCCCTCTCTGTGGACTCCTTATTTTCACACTTTCTGGGCTAGGAATGTTTCTCCTTTGCAAGGGCAGATGCCAAAGACTCAATTTCCTGCCAATTTAGTTAACAAGCACTTATTGATCACTTACTGAGTACAGAATGCCAAATAAGTTGTATCAGAAGATGCAAAATAAAAAACAAACATGGTACCTGTAGAAGAATAGATACTAATGGGAACAGAAATCATTCCTGGAAGAAAAGTAAAATGGTTATAGTTTAACAAGATACAAATGCAAAATGGCTTCTTATATTTCATTATTATTCTGCACCATTTCTTATGATGGCACCAAAGGGAATTGTGATAACTAATGGCTCCTAAATGCTGCTCTTGGGATAGTAAACACTCAACACAGACCCACTAAAGCAAAGAGCATAATATGACCTGTCGTAAAACCAATGTAGGCTTGATCAAAGCAAACACATGTTTACTTCTCTGAACTGTGGAGAGAGATAATCATTCCTACATCACCTGTGGCTCAGATTTTAGGTTTAAAGACTCCTGATGCAAGTCTTCTAGGAGGAAAATCCACAATTTTATTTTATGATTTCAGGATTAAGGGAATTTTTAGTAAAAGTCTAAGATGTTCAGTGAAATGGTTGTTTAGAATGTGTACGTGTGGAGCAATGCAGTTAAAAATGATTAGGGCAGTGCTGATCAAGGGCAGTTTCTTGGAAAAAGTGTGTTTTGAGTTCCTTTCTGTAAGTAGTGAAAGGTGTACGGTAACCCAAAGATGGGAGGACGTTCCAGGAAACATTCCAGAAAATCTTGGATTCCCTACAGGCTGATTTGACTACAGGGCAGGGTTAGAAGATTTAAATATGGAGACAATAACAATTACCTACAAAAGATGTGTAATTGGCAGATGAAGGACGGCATTAAATGTTTGGATGATATTTGTCAATTAAGCATATTTACAAAACTAAATAGTTATTCAGAAATTAACACTGGTTCCAAAGTAATTTAGAATGACAGAGTGAGACATGTTTAATCAATAGATATGAAATTGTTCTGATCTCTTCTGAGAACAGAGGAGAGAGAGAGTTGAAGAACAGGACTGTTTTGTTAACTAATGACAAAAAATTGATGTCTTTTGAAAGAGAGGAATTAGACCTCCAAGATAAAGGAGAAACAAGTGAGACAGTGGTGAGGGAGACAAATGGAAAAGGGAGAAAGAAAGGAGAAGTTTGAAAGAAGGTATAAATGGAAAGAGGGAAAACACAGAAAAGGGTAAAATGGTACAGAGGTAATGACATGTTTAGAAATAAGCTTTGGGGACTTTCCTCGTGGTCCAGTGGGTAAGATTCCACGCTCCCAATGCCGGGGGCCTGGATTAGATCCCTGGTCGGGGAACTAGATCCCCCACACGTGTGCCCCAACTAAGACTCTGCATGCCACAACTAAGACCCGGTGCAGCCAAATAAATAAATAAATATTTAGAAATAAGCTTTGAAAAAGACCCTTGTTTCAAGAAGTTGTGAGCTAATCTGAGCTATCTGGTCTAGAGAAGCCACATGTGGCATTTTGGAGATGTTGGAAAGTAGCACAGAAGCTATGAAATTGAGAGGCATGTCTCAGCCATACATACTGTTTCTCCTTTCAAATTCACTATTGAGATTATCCGTTCCTCCTTCTGTCCGGAGAGTGAGACGGGCTGAGAGAGAGATCAGAAGGTGGTACTAGTGGAAGCCCCTCCATGGAGAGATCCTAGACCAAGAACATGGAGACTCTTGCTTGTGACTCTGTCTTGCTAAGGCATTCTCACTATGGGCTGATCACAATCACTCACCATTTGCTGTATTGGTTTGAGGTGGAAGGGGATGGGAACCAGGACCAAACACTAAGAAATTCAGGCATTATGGACTCGAGTGCAATAAGAAGTTAAAATAAAAGCTGGGATACAAGAAAATTTAATGTTGTCACCTTTCCAGTCTTAGGTTCATGCTCTTCTTTGTTCTTCTAGAAATTAGTTAGATGAAGTGCTTGCTGCAGTATGCTCACCACCGAGACAGGTTTATCAGGGGATTGACATTGAGACCTAGGTGTCATCCTTGATTCCCTGCTCCCACATTCAGTCAGTCCCTAGGCTTATCCTACTTTCAAAATATTTGAACTTGTACAGTTATCTCCACCTCTAGTATCTATGTTTTTGTCACACTGTCATTATTACTCACCTGATCACTGCAAATGCCTCCCAAGTGGTCTTTTTATCTTTACTATCAACTCCTATCCTTAATCTCATCTCTAAAATCTGATCTTTCTGCAGCCAGGAGAATCTTCCAAAATACAAATCTGATCAGGTCCTCCCTCTGCTTTGCTAGCCATCCAGTGGCTCTCCATTGCCTTCATGTACAAACTCCAGGCACCTTATAGTGGACCTACATAAACTGGCCCCCCTGGCCAACTGGCTAATTGATATTTTTTTTAACTCCAATAGCTTTTAACTCCAATAGCTTACCCTCCCCCTTGCAATCAATACCCTAGCCATGTTCAACTTCTCTCATTTCCTTGAATATGCAAGGTGTTGTTTCCCCTCTAGTCTTTTACCTCCTGTTCCCTCCTCTTGAAACACACCCCCATCTCCCTCCACCCTTGCCTAGGTCCTATTTAACTCAGTCATTTCCTTCCAAAAGTCTCCCTTGCCACAGGGCTCTGTTTAAGGCATCCCTATAACATTTTCACATTTTGCCCTGATGCTTCTTCTCTATTCGCTGTGTCTCCATCTTTTCTGCATGCACATATTCTTCAGCCAGTGATGAAGTAACAGACTATGTTTGGCCTGTTCATACTGTGTCAGAATTTAGCCCAGTGTCTAGCACAAAGCAAGAAATTAACACTTACACATGGATTTAATACATTTCTACCAGGTATTTCACAAATCCTCTAATGTCTTGTAGATAAGCAAGGATTTTGTGTCTAGATGAATAGCTAGTTGAGTTGATATACCCGAAGAAAAGAACCCTCCAGAAAAAAGGATATATATATACATATATATACTCCCAAATGCCAAAGATCATTGCAAGCGACTTTAAATATGTCCTGAATGTGGGATCACATTGTCTTATAGAGTTAATGAGCTGTGGTTTATGGCATCGTTACAATATCATGTTACCTGTGGGGGAGGGATGGGGTGCCCATCATATAACAATATAGAAGCAAGTTTCATTTAATTCATTTATCTCATTACCACAAGAGTCAACTGGAATAAGTAGAAAATGGGGGGGGGGGCTTTGACTTTGGAGTCACTGAGACTGAGGTGCAGACCCTATGTTTGATACACTTCCCTTGAAAAGCCTCAGGTAAGTTGCTTAAACTTTCCCAGCCTCAGTTTCCTCATTTGTAACTGGAATGAAAATACTTCTTCAAAGAACTAGAGAAAATATGTCTGTATCACCTAATATAGCAGTTGACACATAGAATTTTTAAAGTTAATAAATATTCTAAATGAAACTAGAGTGAAGTGATGGAACATAGCTTATTTTGTATTCAACATGTTTTTATCCAGTTCGTATTGTGTGATAGGCACTTGACTAGACTGGAATACAAAAACAATTGTGTAATTCCATCCTTAGGAAGCACAGGCTAAAAAGAATGACAGAAATGGTGACTTGATAACATGAAGTACAGTGTGCTGTATGTGCCATAATGTAGAAAGTGCATTGAAAAAAAATGGAAAATCTCAATAATGGCCAATGTTGAGAGGGTTATGAGGATATGATGCAATCATGCACTGTTGGCTGTAAAATAGATGGGTAAGGCATCCTTACCCAAGAATATTCCAAGTTATACCTAGTCAAGTTAAGTTTTGGGATAGTCTTGTTCTGCAAGCCTTCTCTGGGTATATGTTCAAAAGGAATTTTCATTCATGTATATAAAGGGATGACTAAGAGGGTGTTCATTGCAGGGTTGGGTGGAAGGAGTGTAGGAGCCTCTCCTTGGAGCACTAGGCAGGTAAAATGTGGCAGCTGCACACCTCAGGGTGCCGAAAGGTCATGTGACACAGCATCCTAGTTGTACAGCAGCAACATGGGTGGGTTTGGAATATAGAAGAAACAGAAGGAGAAACGTAAGTTTTCATTTACATACATTAAAAATATATTAACCACAAAACAACAATAAACAAAAACTTGCAGAAACAAAAGGGTACTAGGTTAAACATATTAAACTAATCGCCTGTAATATGGGGAAGGAAATGGGGAGACAAGGGAATAAAATAAATAAAACAAGAGTGGGTCCTTGTAAGGACAAATCATAAAAATTTGTTTTGAAGTGAGTAGTATGTTAGCCAACCCTGTCCACTGAGGGGGAAAAAGTGATGAAGAGCACATAATATTTCTTAGGGTGAAGGGGAAATGCCACAGAACAGCTTTCATTCTTTTAACAAATATTTATTGTTGTGCCTAGCACTGTTCGCTAAGAAGAAACAAATTGCAAAATATTCCAAATCCCTGAACCTAATGGAGCTTAGATTTTTTTTTTTTTTTAAAGTGGGGAGACAGTCTATAAAGAAGTACACAGATTAATACACACTGTGATTTCATGGGTCAGAAATGCTATGAAAAAAAGATAAGGTAAAGAATTAGTGATTGTATGGAAGAGCAAGGTACACTCAAAATAAGGAGACCAAGGAAGGTCTGTCTGAAAAGGTGACATATGAGCAGAGATGTAAATAAAGTCTGGGAAAGACCCATCTGAGAATCCAGGTAGGGGAAAAAAGGCTTTCTGGTACCAATTCCAACATGGGGGAGGGGTTCCCTACCCCTACATGTAATGCTCAGACACCAGCTGGGTGTCCTACAATTCAACTCAATTCTGACACTTCCCAGAGATAGCATCAGATCCCATAGGTAAAGGGCTCAGTCATACAAAACTGTCCCCCTCACCCCCACTTCAGACCCCAGTAGCAAGCCTCGGTTCTCACTTGTGCTTTGACTAACCAACCAGCTATAGATCGGAGGTCCCAACAGCCTCCAGCTTGGGTTTCATATTCCAGTAGCAAATTCTGGTTGTTAACTGTACTTCTGACCAACTGCCTATAAATCAGAGTTTCCCACGACCCCCTCCTCAGGTTTGGTTAATTTGCTGGAGTGGCTCACAGAACTCAGAGAAATACTTTACTCACTAGTTTAGCAGTTTATTATAAAAGAATATAACTCAGGAATGTCCAGGTAGATGAGTTGCATAGGGCAAGGGCTGGGGAAAGGGATTGAAACTTCCATGCCCTTTCCAGGCACACCACCCTCCCCAAATTTCCATGTGTTCACCAACCACCGGGAAGCTCTCCAAAGCCAGCTCTTTTGGTTTTGTTTTTTGTTTGTTTTTGTTTTTTTATGGAGGATTCATTACCCTGGCATGATTGATTAACTCATTGGCCATTGGAGATTATTTCAACCTTCAACCCCTCCAACCTCCTCGCAAGTTGGGGAGTGGGACTGAAAGTTCCAACACTAATCACAGGTTGGCTCCACTGGCAACCAGCCCGCATCCTTATGGGCTTTCTAGAAGTTACCTTATTAACTTAACAAAAAAACACCTTTAATGCTCTTATCACTTAGGAAGTTCAAAGGGTTTTCTGAGCTCTATGCTCTGTTCTTCTATGCTCTGAGCTTCTTTGGGGACAGAGACCAATATTTCTTACTACTAATTGCAATGTCACAGGGAATAAATACAAGACGACTAAGGCAATGATGGGTGAGCAGTGAATGAGCCCATGGTCCTAAGACAGAAAGAAGGCCAGCACGGCTGGAGTGAAGAAACAAAAAGAGGCTGTGGAAGAAGAGTTCAAACAAACGGCATTAGCCAGAACATGTAGGATCTCAGATGAAACGTAAGAGGTTTATATGTTATTCTGAGTATGATGAGAAGACAGTTATAGAGTCTGAGCTGGGCAGTGACAAGATTTGACTTTAAAAAAAATTCTCTTGGGTTGTGTTGGGAGCCCTTTGGGGAGAGCAGGGTCTAGAGGAAAAGTAGAAACATCAGGCAAGAGACTGTTTTAATCATCCAGGCAGGAGATGATGGTAGTTTCCTTGGGCGTGATCAGGGCTGCAATGGAATATTCACTTTTTTTCAGCAGGCAAGCTCAGGAAAGGACATTTTAGGATGAGGAACATAATTAGAACTGACTCAGAGATGTGGTCTTTCCAAGTGATTTAGGGCATAGAGTAAATGAGGGAGAGAGGAAAATACAGATGCAAGAAAGACTGAGGCCAAATTAGGAAGAGCTGCATTGATAAACTAAGGGGTCTGGACTCTTTCCTGCAGGAAATGAGACCACCAGGGGAATGGGCTGATGTAACATCAGCTTTTATAATTATAGGAGCCTTGTAAACGATGGTATAGAAGGGGCAGAAGGCAAGAGGTGAGCAAACACACAAGGATAAGAAAAGACAAGTTCATGTAATTAAGTATCTAAGGTACTTAAATGTTCTACATAACGGGAATGATAATTATCCCTACTGCGTTGGTTTCTTGTAGTGTTAAATGAATTAGTGCATGAAAATTGCTTAGAATAGGATCTGACACGTGTTAATCCCTCAATAAATATTAGCTACTATTTATATAACATAATAGTAACTAGTATTTCTATGTACTTTTCTATGCACTAGTACCATTTCTATTTACTTGGCCTGAAGGAGCTACACAGAGGAATACATAAACATTTGTCATTTGGTTGTGGCAGAAAGTATTACAGGAGCTGGGGTCCCAAGTAACTAACTCACAGCAAACCTAAATGCCATAACAGTGATATATATATGTATATCGATAGATATATATAGATATATATCTATCGATATACATATATATATGTATATATACTGTATGTGTGTATATATATATATATACACACATACAGTATATATACATACATAGTGCTTTGGGAGGGTCTGGAGAGGAGAGAGTAATTTAGAATAGGTCAGGTGGAATGCATTTTGGTGGGGAGGAGGAGGATTTGAGAAGGAACCAGATGAACATGAATGGGCAGGCACTTTGAGAGAACAAGATATGGTGTGGTATCAAGTTGAAATCAAGGTCTTTGAAATCTACTGGCTGTGACTGAATCTTGGCTGTGCCCTTTCCAGCTTCCTGATTTAGGGCAACTCCCTCCGTCTAAACCTCAGTATCCTTATGTTGAAAATTGTATCAAAAATCTTATGTGTCTTATGAGAAATCATGTATTTCATCTATGATGAAAAAATAAGTGCAGATGAAATGCTTAGCATGGGGCCTGGTACACTTTAAGAAAACAACCAATATTGCTATTATTTTGCTATTATATTTTGCTTCTTATTATGATTCAGCCAACTCAGTGCAGAGCATTACAAGTGTCCGCCCACTGATTTCTGTCTTCTTTTGAATGCTAAGTATTTCACCCTGTGTGAAGGGCAAATCCTGGCCTGACATTTGCATTTTGTTTCCTTGGTTTTCCCTGCCTTTGCCTCAGTATCAAGGAAATCTCCCTAACAAATTAAAAGGTGATTTAACGTTCTTAAGCATAGCTGCCCCCTCTTGCCTTAACAGTGTGGCATTTTGATGCGATTTGCAGGCTTTCAGAGTAGAAGATGCTCTATAGCATTAGCTCATGTGGCAATGAATCAGTGTCAGTATTCCAACCCACTAATGAGTCAGAACATCTGCATTATATGTGGGGATGTTAATAAATTCTACTGCTGGGGCTTCCCTGGTGGCACAGTGGTTAAGAATCCGCCTGCCAATGCAGGGGACACAGGTTCAAGCCCTGGTCCGGGAAGATCCTGCATGCTGCGGAGCAACTAGGTCCATGCACCACAACTACTGAGCCTGCGCTCTAGAGCCTGCGAGCCACAACTACTGATCCTGCGTGCCACAACTACTGAAGCCCGCGTGCCTAGAGCCCGTGCTCCGCAACAAGAGAAGCCACCGCAATGAGAAGCCCGTGCACCAGAACAAAGAGTAGCCCCCGCTCGCCGCAACTAGAGAAAGCCTGCATACAGCAGTGAAGACCCAACACAGCCAAAAATAAAATAAATAAATTTTTAAAAAAATTATGGAAAGAAATTCTACTGCACGGGTGTTTAAGAGTGACAAATGGTAAAGTGGAAACTTGTTTTTAAGGCAACAAAATCAGCTTCCCTGGTCTTCCTTTCCCATCCTTCTGTCTTCTCACATTAAGACAAGTCAGAGCACATCTCTGCCCAAAGGCACATTTACATGTGACTATTAATGGGATGTTATAAACTATACTCACAGGGTTGGAGGGAGTTTTAAAATATTTAGTTCGACTCCTACACATTGTTGTGCAGAATAAGCTTAAATGACCCTTGGAGTGAACAGCTTACTACTTTTCTAGGCTTCCCATCCCATTTTTGGACAGCTATGACTGCTCATATATTCTTTTATTTTTATACTAATCTTAAACTGTATCTCCCTGTAGCCTATACCTACTTGGTGAAACTCAACGTTCTACCCTTCTTTTAATTTGAGCCCCTCAAGTATTTTAAAACCCTGAGCACATTGTCTTGAGTCTGTCTTGTCTTAGAATTCTTGCTTGGCTTCTCTTACTCAACCATCTTGTTTTTCTCTAAAATGTTCACTCACTGTCTATTTGGGCACTTACTGCGGGCACCAAACTGAGTGATTTTCAGGTGCCATTCATTCACTTCTTTCAGTTACCCAGAGTTGATAAGGAAGTAAAGGCAGAGGCAGTTTAAGTAACGTGTGTAAGCTCATACAGCTAGTAGAAGTATATATGGAATTCCAATCCATGTCTACTTGACCCCATAGTGCACAGTGCTGGCAAATATATCGTAATGCCTTCTCATCCCCCCTATGACTGAAACTTCTCGTGCAAAATTCAAAACAGAATCACTGTAATAGTAATAATACTAATCTTACTATTACGGCTTGCAAAATTGCTGTGATTTATTGAGAGCTAACTGATCTAGCACCTTGACTATTAACTCTTACCTTCTTCACAGCAACTTTGAAGTAAGTGCTCATTTTACAGATGAGAAAACCAAGGCACAGAAAGATTGAGTCACTTACCCAGAGTTATGCAGCTGCTGAGTAGCAGAACTAAGATTCAAAGCCTGAAAATCTGCCTCAAGAACCTTTACTCCAAAGCCTTATGCTATAACCCCATATTCCCAAATCTTGATGTTATACCTCTTAATGCAGTCTAAATCAACATACATTTGCATCAGCAATATCAGCATCTCACTCGTGATGCCTGTTGAACTAGCAAGTGAAATGTGTGTGTGTGAACGCTTTGATTTATAAGAAAATGTCTCATGCTGTTAAGCCGTGTCTTCCCCATACTGTAATTATCCAGTGGGATTTTTCTGCATGCCAACCATTTATCCCTATAAAAGGCCAGATTTAGGGATTCAGTCCGTTGGCCTCAGCCTGATCAGACTCGTTTCATTCCCTCGTTGATCATTCCATACCCATTTTCCAAACTTTGTGCCAATTACTAAAATGATAAACACATCTTTAAAGCCTTTATCTAAGTCATTAACAAAATCTTTTGCACAAGGTTGAATTTATATACATTCTTAGGAAAAGGATCTTTAGACTTCTAGGAGGGTCTTTATATTTTAAACATTTGACAGACACTTATTAAGCAACCACTATGTGATAGGCATCATAGTAGCCATGGTAAATGCAACTTTCAGCAAAAATAAACTATTTCCTCATGATGTTTTCAGCTTACAAGTGGGACAAATACGTTAATCAGATAATATAAATTAATAACTATCCTGAAAAACTTATAAAGGGTCAATAAAAATTGTTTCTCTGAAGAAGTGATGGTTGCATTGTAATCTAAACAGCTGAACTAACTAGGTAAAAAGAGGAGAAAGGCTGGACAGTCTCTTTAATTATCTCTGGTTATAGGTGAAATTAACTTGGTCAAGCCATTGTCTTACTAGGATGCGAAATTGACAAAGAGCATTAGTGTTAGAATAAACCTTAATATTCTAGCTCACAGTTGTCCAAACTTGGTGCTTTGTGTGATGCAGGGATATCTCATAAATTAATAGTGCCCTCTTTTTAAAAAGTTCCTGAAACTACGCTTGGGAAATTCTGAGTTAAAGTTAAACTGTTTTCTTAACTGTAGAACTTTTCAGATCCTTTGTTACATTTAAATATTTTGTGAATCTCTAAGAGGGAGTTACAGAATATGGTGTTTCCTAAATTTATTTGACTAATATTCTACTTTTCTATGCTTCAGCTCTTAATTTTTTTCCAGTTTCCAGAATACAGTTTGGGAAACAATGACCTATTTCAACCCAACCCCTCAACCCCCAATGCTTGACTTCTTTCTAAAACATTCCTATGAAATTGTTACCTTTGTTGAATAGCCTTAATGAATGAGAAACATACCCAGTGATTTTTTTCAAATAAATGAAATACTAGGACTCTGACTAATTATCTTAGTCCTATGAACTTATGTAGTTGCCTTTGCTTAGTCTATTGGTAGCAGAAGCACAGAAATGGTCATTATATTTTGTGACTCTTAGGAGAAGAACTGTTTATTCTGAAGTTGAACATTAGGTTGGGGCAGAACCATTAGAGCCTGGATTAGTCATATTTTATTTTTATAAGAAAGCCACTTGATGCTCTACAAGAACCATTTTCTAAACTTCATTAATAAATAAAAAAATAAAGAGCCTGCATATGAATAAATGATGAAAGTGCCTCCCTTGGTAATTTTTTTAAGTTTCTGAAAATAGTTCCAGTCTTCATCTACAAACTTAATGCAGTTAGAAGAGCCACTGAGAATGTCATTATGTTGCCTGTTTGTCCGTAGAAGTGGGGAGACAGAGGAAAACCTAACACTTGAGATATAAGTCATCTTTGAATGTGTAGAGCACTTACTGCAAATTATTTACAGTATTTTTCTTGATTGCTGTGGATTGTGTATTGTCAAAAAGGGGCAAAATTTATAAATGAAAAGTGCAGAAGAATCAGCTGGCCTACTGGAGTGGAGCTGATCACTTGAATATGCTAATAAAGCATCACTGTTCCTAGGATATGCTTCTGTTATTACTTATATATTGCATTAACTTGTTTACATGTCTTTCTCAGTACTAGCCTGAGAGGTTTTTTAGGTCAGGGCCCTGTCTGGTTTTACTTTGTAATCCTAATGCTTAGCCTACCTCCTGATATAAAGTAAAGGTTCAAGAATTGTTTGTTAATTTTATTGCAATGAATATCATATTCCTAGAATTGTACCTCTAAGACCCAGTTGAGTTTCAATCATGAAAGTTGAACAAAATCACCCTTCCTCCTGTTACAAGATCAGCGGATAGATTGAAATCAGCCTTTGTGTGGGAGTATTTACACCAGGGAGTTGCCTAAGCAGTACAAATGACCCCCGCACCCCACCAACCCTGTTGGAAGCTGGCTGCTAAACACAGCACAAGCACACCACTTCCTGTGCCCCGGGTGTTCGCTCCCCAGCTCTCTTTCCTTTTCTCTTGCTCTCTGAGGCAAACAGTTGGAGGATCTTGTGTTTAGAGTTTGCCTCTTTAACCTTGACTGATTCTGTGTCTGACCCCAAAAAAAAAAAAAAAAATTCTTCCTGACTCTACACATCTCTCTCTCTCTCTCCTCTCAAATTTAGTGGTAGCAAGGCTCATTCAGACATTGGCTTTAACTGAAGGAAATCAATTTTGGTTGGAATCTTGCCATTAAGGACCATAGCATAGTGCATAGGGAAAAGCATGGATTTCACTATTGGAGTCGAAATCCTTCCTCCACCTCTTCTCTCTGTGTCTTTGAAGGAGTTACTTAACCTCACTTATTCTCTGTCCTATAACCTGTGAAGGAGACAATATAACAATTGCACAAATTTACCGTGAGGACTATATGAGATAATGCATCTGAAATCATCGAACAGAGTGCAGAATAAGTAGACGATAAACACAGCCATCTTATTATGCCGTGTTTTCCTTTTAGGATTAGAACTGTATCCTTACTCCATCAACAGCACGTCTGTGTTTAAATATGAATTGGAGACAAAGGACCTAGAACAGATGCCAGGCTTTGCCACCAAAGGGTAGTGCGATCTGAGCAGAACTCTCTGAATCTCAGTCTTTCCACTTGTGAAGGAGGAAAACGATGTCTCACTTGCTGCCCTCACAGCACAATTGAGAAAATCAAATGATATAATAAATCTGAAAGAACTTGGAAAACAAATATGAGGTCTCCTACCAAGAGGCAGCCTGAAAATGCATGTGTCATGAACAAACAATTCCATTTTTCAGGAATTTAACTAGAAGAAATTCTTAGAAAAAGAATGCATACAGAATATTCATAAAGCGGATAATTGCAGTGGTGTTATTGATAAGAAAATTAAAAATAAGCTAAATACTCAATGAGAGTGAGTTTTAAAAATAGATTAAAATACATTCATGTAGTGGAATGGTCTGCAATTAAAGTCATGTTATAATAAACCTGAAAGAATGGATACCACGTTGCTTTTAAAGAAGTTGTCACTGGGTGGTAGGATTCTCGGTGACTTTTCGCTTCTTTGTATGTTCTAATCACTCTATGATTAATATACACCACTTGTGTAATATTAACAATAATAATAATAGTAAATGTCTTAGAAGAATATTATTATCATTGTATGGAGTCCACAACATATTGTTAAGTAATAATAATGACGATGATAATAATAATAATAATAAAGGTTACAAAACAGTACCCAAAGTATGAAGAACATAGTAGCAGTGCCAGTGTGTGAACGGAGAGGGTCATGAGTAAATGTTTTTATATTTTGTGCATTTTGGTCTCTTAAACATCCATGCATTGAGTATACATACTTTTATAATTGAGGGAGAAGCACTACAATACATTAAAGAAATATGGGGGACTGATATTTAGATATTGTCATTTTATCATTCAATCAGCAATAGTCACCGTTTAGACAGAGATACTTTTCTGATCACTTCCAGAAGAGCTGATATTCTAAAAGGATACTCTAAAGCAGGGGTCCCCAAGCCCCGGGACCGCACAGCAGGAGGTGAGCGACGGCCAAGCGAGCGAAGCTTCATCTGCTCCCCATCGCTTGCATTACCGCCTGAACCGTCCCCCCCATTGCTCGCATTACTGCCCGAATCATCCCCCCCAACCCCGCCCCCCCCCCCCTGCCGTGGAAAAATTGTCTTCCATGAAACCAGTCCCTGGTGCCAAAAAGGTTGGGGACCACTGCTCTAAAAGAATCTCTCTTGATCTTCAGTCTCATATAGCTGTAAGACCTTAGCCCACACCTTGAAAATTATCTAATATACTTTAGGGTTTCTCTTTTTTATATTAAATGGGGAGTTCTCTTTTTTTTATATTAACTGGAGAAAGGGGGAATAACTCAGTAAGAAATTGGACTTTTCAAGTCAGATCAACTCTTTTTTCCTCCCAGTTACAGAAAAAGAAACCTTCTTCCTTTGGGCACTGCTATTCTTATACATTAAATGTGGTAGTGAAGAAAACATGGCCATGATGGTGGGGAGAAGTGTGTGTGTGTTTGGGGGTGGGAGTAGGCAGCTGAAGTATGGGCCTTATATGAATGCTACTGAAAGGAAGCATTCCTTACATGCTTCCCAAATGGGAATGCATTTAATAGAATGTCCTACTCATATTTTACTCTGGTATCCTTCTCAATATAGGGGGACTAGGCCCCAGAATCTTAGGTTGTACTAAGTAATCCTACTTCCCTGGCCACAGCTTATGGATCATGATAGAGATATATGTCCTGGGATGACTCATATGCAAGTAAAATTCTCAAGACACAGGTTCTAGGCGAACTCTGAAATGTAGTCATAGTATTGGCAGTGTCCTAAGATTCAGGAGCTATCGTGGCTGGCTTCTGGGGGGTCGCCTGACTCCTAACTCCTAAGGCCTGATTGTTTAACTCCATCTTCCCTTTTGTGAACTATCCTACTTTCCTTCTAATAAATTACCCCCCTTTTATTCTAAGGAACTGGGCAGAGTCAGCTTCTGTTGCTTATTCTGTAGCCAAAAGAATGTTAACTAATGAAGTACGTATCTCCCCCGCACCCCACCCAAAAAGCCATCAGTTGGATGAAGAGCATGAGATTCCTCATCTTAATATTAACTACATCATTGATAATGGACATGAATGCACTTGTCCTGAATCTACTTTTAGGAAACAGTACATAGAATGAACTTATACTAAATCTGTAGTTAAATGACCCAAAGTTGCCTGAGAGGGAATTGCTGGAATGGGGGCTATGTAGAAAAAGAAGAATCAACATGCATTAAGTGGGAATCATGAATTGAAATGGGCTTGGAAGACAAAGGGGAAAATTGGTGGCTGTGAGAGACATAGATAGATTAGGGCCTGAAGTTTTGTATTTGAGCTGAGCAAGTAGGGAAAAGTGTTATGTTCTGTTACACTTTTTAAAGTGTAAAAAAAGTTACTTAACATTGTTCTAATGTTTCCATGTCCCGCATGCATGTTATTTCTAGACCTAATCTAATGTCTGTACGTAGTCTCTCCATCCCTGATTTTCGATTAGGCCATGCCATCTTCAATTATCTCAAAGTACACTGAAAAGTTATCAAAGATTCTTGGGCTTCCCTGGTGGCTCAGTGGTTAAGAATCCGCCTGCCAATGCAGGGGACATGGGTTCGATCCCTGGCCCGGGAAGATCCCACATTGCATGGAGCAACTAATCCCGTGCGCCACAGCTACTGAGCCTGCGCTCTAGAGCCCATGCTCTGCAACAAAAGAATCCATGACAATGAGAAGCCTGCGCACCGCAAGGAAGAGTAGCTCCCACTCGATGCAACTAGAGAAAGCCCGTGTGCAGCAACAAAAACCCAACACAGCCAAAAATAAAAACAAATAAATAAATTAATTTAAAAAAAGAGAAAATTTATCAAAGATTCTTGAAACAGAATTAAATGTCATACCTGCTAATTATAAAAATAAATGCAGGTAAGAGTTTATGTCATGGAATTAAACTGATGGCTTTTAAATGCTGCACGTTCATGGAGGTTTGGAACTGCTGATTTGGGAACTGCAGGATAGAGCAAATATATCAAAAGATGCAGGCAGAGAAAGCTGTGCTTGTGGTGAGGAAAGATTGAGAGCTGGTGACAAAAGCTGTTGAGTTGAGAACACCTTGCCACTTAACGATAGTTAAGATAGCTTGCCTTGCCTTGGGCTCTTTATTTTAATGTAGATGTCTGAGAGTGCGTGGGTGATTGAGGGAAATAGAGGTTATGTGTCTTCACAGGGCAAGATGGCAATTGAATGACTACCAAACCCATCCCCTGTGATGTTAATATATGCACTCATTGTTCCACCCTTTTTTCTAGTAACAGTAAACAACATTTGTCACTGGCAATAGACTACTTTTCACTTCCGAACTGATAGTGAACCAACGTTTGTATTTCAAGTACCAAAGTTCAGGCTGCAGAAGCAGGAGGCCCAGAAAAGATGTATGTGGTGGGTGGAGAGAGAACAGGACAAGGTTCACATGTGCAAATAGGCAGATTGTTCATAAGTCTGGCCTCCATGACAGGAGATGGCCTAATGCCTCATTAATTCCTGCAGAGATGACGATGATACATCACCCCTCTCAATCTGAAACTAAGTAATGCATTCCAAAAAAACCCTAATTTGCACATGTTTAATGTGTTCATTAAGCTATTAGTCTTTCAACAAGAGATTTAATAGCAAATTAACATTTCTTTTAAATAATTTTAAAAAATCACCCCTTCCCCCAAGCCCCCAGTTAATACAATTATTTTGTGCTTTGAGTCAAATGGGCTACAGGAGAAAGCACTTGGCACTAGATTGGGGGTGAGAAAGACCATATTGGGTTCTTCTCATTTATACACAATTAGTCACCCTGAGGCATTATTTTCTTTGAGTTACAAATATTTCTGGGGAATAAAAAGTCTATTGGAAATAGATATGAGAAGGTCAAAGACAGAAAATAATCCGAAAGGGCTAATTTTGTGAACTGAATCATGAAAAACGAAAAATGGCTTTCCCTAATCATAAAGTTTGTGAAACAATAAAATTGACTTTTTTTGGTCAACATTCAAATATCAATATTTACCTAACATTCACTTAGCTCCTGTTACGTGTTAGGCACTAGGCTAGGTGATGTAAGAGGTTTAACATACAGAAACAAATAACATCATGTATTCTTTCTCTCAGTGAGGTTTTGTTGAATATCTACTCGTGTGCCATGTTGAGCAAGATGAATAAATCATGGGCTCTCTTCTTGGGGGAAGTTACAGATTGTCAACTGAAAAAAAAATTGCACAACTTAAAAGTTAAGAATTATGCTTTATTCGGTGGACAAAACTGAGGACTTAAGCCTGGAAGACAGCCTCGCAGATCGCTCTGAGAGATTGCTCCCAAGAGGGAAGGGAGGAGCCAGGACATATAGGAGTTTTTGCAACAAAGACCAGGTAGTCGGAACATCAAAAGATTACTGTTAATTAAAGAAAACCAGACATCTCAAGTTAATGAATTTAGTGCTTTTCTCTGTATGGGAAGATGCAAGAGTCTGGGCTCAGTGAAATCATTCCTTTGATATGCACCTTAGCTATCTAGGGCCAGTATGTTTTTCTCCATCCTGAATCCCCTCAGGGTGCACAGTCTGGTGGCTGCAGTGGCTGCAAGCTTGATGGCCGCAACATCCTTTGTCTCCTGATATGGCAGGCGACATTCTTAGTCCACAAGATGACTTTGAAAGATAAGCATGTAAGCAAAAAATTCATATCTAACTTGCTAAATCTTAAAAAATATAGGAATAGATAAAGTGCTTTGAGAGCAAAGATAAAGGAAATTCTAACTCGAATGGGAAATTTAGAGAAAGCTTTATAAATAGAGTGCAGTTTAGGCTGGAACTTTGAGATTGGCACACATTAGACATAAAGAAAGGAGTGGAAAATGTACTCCAAATGCAGTGACAGCATGGGAAAATGTACAAAAGAAAACATATAATGCATAATTTTAAAAATGACTTGCCTCACATCCCCTCCCTTCCCTAATTAACAATTGCTTGAATCTGCCCATTGGAACTCAGGGAAGGTCATGGAGGCCGAATGAAGCCTATTTCCTGTAATCAAGAAATGGGGGACACAGAAAGGCTTTTGTGCCCAGGATCCCCACAGGGCCTTGCTCGGTATCATTATCACATTGGAGGTTAGGATTTCAACATATAAATTTTATGGTGATGTAAACATTCAGTGTATAACAGCTACTCTACTGGACATTACCCCTATTCTTTCCTCCCTGGCTTTCAAAGCATTTTATTATATGAGTTTGAATCCACTTCTCTAGAAAAGCAGAGAAGACATGGAGAACATATTGATTAGCGTCCACAAATAAATTTATATTGCATTCTGAAAATGGGCTCTACCAAGAAATATAATCATTATGTTCCTGTTGAGAAGAAAGCCTTTTTCACTTTCAGTAGTTAACTATCTCTGGGTAAAACAAATTCCTGTGTATTCCATTAAATAAATATGGGATTTTACAGCAGTTTCAACAAATATAGCTCAAGGACATTGCCTCATAATCTTCTATTCCCACCCTCATAAAATTTCCTGTTTGTTTGTATCATCCATGGAACATTATGCGCTTTTTTAATAGACTATCATATTGCATGTATTTTCTCCCTTAAGTATATGTCTTCAAAATGAACCCAATGAGATTCTCATTTTACTTTAATGAATTATATTTAAAATTAAAATCTGGAGTAAAATGCACTATATTACTCAATCTGTTAATAGCAGTGTGCATTATTGTTCCGTCACCGTATACATACTGCTTTGGTTTGAAGAGGATCCTTAAATTATTTCTGAGAAAAGGCTATGCTGATTGACAACTACACAATACTAGTTATTAATATTATTCCACATCTGACAGATTTCTCCCACCGTGATATACTTTGCAAGTTCCTGGGGTAAACTTTGATTTGTCACCTTGGGAACCAAAGAAAGAAGAAATGAATCTTGAGAAAGCTCAGAACCCATGTTTTTGGAAAAGAGTAAAGAATCAAATGAGTAAATAACATCAACATCAATATTTGATGTCTACACGCACACCCGAACTTTGAAGAACATCTGTCTTCCTGCCACTAATGATTTTGTTCCAGATGTAATCCAAATATGTTTGCAAATGGGGAGCAGGGGGGTTAGCACAGTTTACTTTGTAAGCAGTTGGTGGTATTATAGCTATTTTTTGTTTCTTTTAAAATATATATACATTTCAAAAGTGATATGGCACCCTGCACTATGTTTGAAATGACAGTAAAATAAATCTAAACTTGCCTTTGGCTTTGCTCTGCTGTTCATCTCCTTGAAAGAGAAACAATATGGTGTAATGGCAACAGTGTGGGTTTTGGAGTCAAGACAAAGTATCACAAGTAGTGATATGAACAAACTCCCCATTTATGCCTCTGATTTCCTATATGACTTTGAAAAAGCCATTAATAATGGCAAGAATAGTAAGAATAACTGAGTATGATGTATTGCATATGAGGTGTTCTGCTAAGTGATTTACATGAAATACCTCTTTTGTAGTCTTCATATCTTCCCTATAAACAATGTGCTATTACTATTCCAATTTTAGAAGTGAGAAAACCAAGACATAGTGAGGTGAAATGATTTGCCCAAAGACCCAGAGCTAGAGAGTGAAAAAGGTAAAATTCAGAACCTCAGCTCAAAGCAGTCACATTCTACGCTCTTTTCTTGAGCACTATGTCTGAGACATTACAAAGTACAGGTGACTAAACAATAACAATATCAGTAACAGTAATAATACAAACTGGTTAGGTGCTTACTATGTGACTGCCACAGTCCTGAAAACTTAATAATTTTAATTTCGTAAATTCTCACTGTAAGCCTGTGAGGTAGATCCTCTTATAGAAAAGGAAGGGAAGGCACAAGAAATTAAGCCCTAGGTCATATAGTTAATAATGATTAGGAAAAGAATATGAATCTAGGTATTCTGACTCCAGATGCTACTTTTTTTTTTTTAACTGTTAAGGTCCATCTTAAATACTTGTTGAATGAATGAATAAATTTTCCCTTTCTTAGTCCTAATTCTTCATTGCAAAATGGCTGTGAATGTAATGTAGCTCCCAATTACACTGGGAGCTCCATTACATAGCTCCCAATGTAATGAAATATATAGATCACAATTTTGTGAAGGTAGGCATCATTATCATTCCCATTTGATGAGGATCATATCAGCCTTTAGGAGTCTGGAAAAAGGTTTGGCAGTGTTGTCAACTTTACTTATTCAGGAAAGGGTAGAGCAGAGACTTAAACCTGGCTTTCAGAGGCCAGATGCTGTGTTCCTCACCTTCTCCATGTTGCCTCATCTAAAGTGAATGGTCTTGTTGAAAGGTACTTATTTATTGGATGTTTTGTCATTGCAGACTTGTGCTGTTCCTTAGACCACCTGTTCCTTCATTTATTACAACTTGGAAATAACTATATCCAATTTAGTGTTAGGCAGTGGTAGAGGGTAAGAGAGCTGAGGCACTGGGTTGTTCAAAAGATTTCTAAAAGCCATTTGCAGCCTGAAACATGGACCGTTCAGCCAGAGAGACTTGACACATTGAAATTTAGATCTATCTTTCTGGCAGCAAACTATCACTGGGTCCTGGGAAGCCTGAGTCTGGGTGAGCTGAGGAGTAATGAAGCCCTGCTTCTCATGTCATTGACTCTGGTATTTCAAGCACCACATTCATAAGAATAGATGCAAACTGCCAGGTCCCTCTCTACTTCACTAAATTGAAAGGGTTCCGCAGGGGAATATGGCAACAGGGATGAAAGAAAAATAACATTCCATTTTCCACTGTACAAAAAGAAGGTGCTGACAATGTTTATTCAAAAGAGTAACCTCTGGAAATGGTGCTGGGACATGGTGACATTATGCCTAGCCATTTACTGAAGCCATATGCTTCAGTAAAGACATCCAGCATCCTGGAGGGTGGAGAAAGAGTGTTGTTATTATGGTCTTTTATTTATTTATTTATTTTGAGTGTAAGCAGTGAAGAAATTCAGGACTAAGGAAGTTTTTCCATCTCACCTCAATTCCCTCTGTGTAGCAGCTTGGAGTTTCAGTTGCCATTAATAGAAACTCAGATGCAAATTAGCTTAGGTTAAAAAAATTTAATGGATCCCATGATAGAAAATCCAAAGTTACCAGCTTCAGACATGCTGGATATAGGAGCACAAATAACATAATGAAGCTCCATTATTTCCCTCCCAAGTGCGTTGTCTCTGCTTCCTCTATTTTGACTCTGTTCTCTTAGTTTTGTTGCCCCATGGTTCCAATATTGCTTCCAGTATCTTTCAGGACTCCTGCTTTCTTAGTCCCTGTCCAGCAGAGAAAAGAGGATCTCCTTTTTTAATAACATTTTGAAATGTCCCAGAATTGAGTCCCTTTGTCTCTCATTGGCTTGGCTTGGGCCATGTGTCTATACCTGAAACAATTTTGGTATTGAATTACAGTATTTGATTCCCCTAAGCCACCCTTAGAGTTACAGATGGACTCAAACTTCAATGGAACATTTGGACTCAGAATGGAGGAAAGATGTCCATTTCCAAATAAGATATGGGATTTTTACAAAGGGAGATGCAAGGGATGCTGGGTAATAAAACCAAACTATGGAAATAAAGACCAATTAATTTCTAAGCAGTCACAGAACTGAAAGAACCTTTACATCTAATCTAGCCAAGAGATTGCAAATTCATGGCTCAAGGAGTCAATTTATCTCCAAAATGGGTTTTATATGACTTGTAAATGTTGTTTTATTATAATTTGAGTTAATGCATAACATCTAAAAAACAAACAAAAAAAATCCAGATTTTCGTGGTTTCTCCAATGAAACTGGAAGATTAAACACCTCTGAGCCAACATTCTGGCTTGGCAATTATCAGCCGAAGATGAGCAGTTGCTTTCTCCTTTAAGCCAAAGCCAGATGCTCCAGTTTACTGTAGTCTTAACTATTCTATATCACCTCCTCAACACTGAAGCCTGGTCTAAGTATTCAGAATTGAACATATTTGCCCTGCTTATATCCTTGAGGCAGAAATATGTTTCTCTATAAAAAGGGAGAGGGTAGCATGAGTGGTTCATGTGTATCAAGAACATGGGAGTAGACTTATAGTTTGGGAAAGCAAGGAATAGCCCTAACAGTTTAGTAAGCAAACACTTTGATACACACAATTTGCTTAGATTAAGAAAAGTAGGCTTAAAAAACCAAACAAACAAAAAACACAGAATACCTCATGGCAATTCTCTGAGGTAGGTATTTTTTTGCTTTTTGTTTTTGTTTTTTGGGCTTTGTTTTGTTTTTGTTTGTTTGTTTTTTGCCCACACCGCATGGCTCGTGGGATCTTAGTTCCCCAACCAGGGATTGAACCCTGTGCCCTTGGCAGTGAAAGCTCAGAGTCCTAACCACTGGACCACCAGGGAAGTCCCGAAAAGTAGGCTTTTGCATTTGGAACCCTGGATCAATTTCATTCACCATCATTTTACAGATGGTGAAGTTGAGACCAAAGATGACAGAATCTTACTAAGATGCTACAATAAGTAGTGGGTCCACGCTTTTCTGCCTCCAACCTTTACCTGACACATAAACACACACACACACACATACACCCACACACACTGTAGAAAATTGGGAAAATAGAGGGAAAAACATTTTATTTATTTAAGTTGTAAAAGTAATGTAAATATTTACAGAAAAAAACTCACCCATAATCCCACACACTAAAATCAATAAATTATTTTTCTACCTTTTTTGCCAGTTTTAAGTTAATACCCATTATTTTACATTGTAATTATGATATACCTGCAACACTATGCTCTGCTTTGCTAAACATCTCAAGAGCATTTCTTTATTATATAGTGTTCATCATTATTAAATATGTAGATAATAGCCTAAGAACAAATGTGCTATAATTTTTGTAGCCATTTGTCTTCTTTTTTTTTGGACATTCCTTAAACTATTCTTGTTTTTTTATTCTGCCTTCCATTCCAGTCTCCCACTCAAATGCACAATGCTTCACAGAACCCTGTCCTCTTTCCCAAGCATTCAGAGAAACAGTGAGTGGGCAAGCTTGAGGAAGATTTCATGATGGGTGGGAGATCTTAACCTAGGTTTTAGAAATTGGTAAATTAAGAAAAAAAATGCCAAAGGTAAAGTTTCAGATTGGCCACAGGCAAAGAAGTATAAAGGAATAATGTTTCTTATTAGAAATAGTTCTACATGTTGAAGAGGAAGTCAAACATATTAAGCCAGTTCCTGAGATTCCCATAAATGGAAGTACAGAGGAAACAGAGCAGGCATGTTCTGATCTAGGGTTCAAATAATTTGTCCAATATGCTTGTTCTCACACCTTTTTTTCTCTCTTTATTGGCTCTTCTATATTATTAAGTGGGTTCCATCCATGGAGCCCTGGAGAGTGCTACTGCCACCCTGATTTGCATTCTTCTGGTACCATGACAACCAAGGAAAGATAATATTTCCAGGCAGAAGAGTCCCAGGGATGCAAGACTATTTTTGGTTCATGTACCCATTCCCCAAATAATTATGGTGGTCAGACAGGTAAATATTCATTCATTCATTTAGTCACTTGTTTGTTTTGTTCAGTCTCGTGTTCCATGATCACTTTTGTGATCTGAGAGCATGCAATGAATTAGAAGAGGAAAGAGAAACAGAGAGAAGGAAGGCATCTGAAAATACTACCTACCAACTAGCTCAAACCTGAAGTGACAAGGAGTTAACTTTTGAGAGGGTAGGTGAAAGCAAAGGATTAGAAATGGGTAGACCATTCAACAAATGTTCATTGAGTCCTTAAAGTGTTCTAAACTCCATTATATGAATTGAAAGAATATGCAAATGAACAAAATGTCATTCTAGCCCAGAGGGAATTGTTTACTTTTGGAAGCAACAAGAGGAGAAATGCAAGTGCTACTAAATTGGGTCCTAAAGAGAATGGTGTCAGCTTTAAGTGCTATGAGAGGAAGTGCTGGAGGAATTCATCTTGGGCTGGAGATAGTCAGGAAAGCCTTATGGGAGAAATAAGCCTTTGAAGGATAAACAACTGAATATCAAATGGTAGTGATATGCACAGTGTGTGTTAAAGATGAGGAAGAGCCTTAAAGCTGGAATAGTGAAAAAGAGCAGGAAGTGAGTTTGGAAAAGTGAGTAGGACCCATTGCAAGAGAGTCTCAAATGTGAGACCTAGGGCACTGAACTTGATTTTTTTTTTTTTTTTCATTATGAGATGCCTTCAAAAGATTTGACCCCAATGGCTTTGAATTATTTTTTAATTGTGTTATGTGTGGAAGGTAGAATGCACCAGGATGAGAAAACCTAAAGGCATTATATATTCATCAAGAGTACCCTATAAATAACCACAAAAATATGAAAATAGGTTTAGCCGTGCTAAAAATAAAGAGAGAGAGAGAAAGTGAGAGAGAGAAAGAGAGAGAAAGACATTTATCAAAAGATTCATAAGGCCAGGTGTTTATCAAGGATGTGGTCAAACAAACATCCTCATACACTTCCTTTTTTTCCTGAGTGTAATTCCCTAGAGGAAAATAAAGCAATACAGATTAACATTAAGTATGCATATTATTTAAGTCAAGAATTTTAATTCTAGGAAACTATCCTAAGTATCTGGAGAGATCACTGGGTAAGTATGTTCAATACAACATTGTCTGAAATGAGAAAAAATTGAAAACAGGCAATAGAACTACAATTGGGTTATTAATTTAATAAATGATTTGAAAATCATTCAATGAGATGCTATATAATATTGGAAAATAATGTGGTTATGTATAAAAATTAATATAATATATTGCATTTTAAAACACAGACAAAGTTTGAAAGACTATACGCCAAACTGAACAGTGACTGTCTAAGGGGCTTGAGGAGTGAGAGCATAAAATAATTTGTATTTTACTTTATACACAGCGGTAACTTCAAAATATTTTATAACAAGAATTAATTTCATTTAAAATCAGCAGAATATGCACATGTGAATTTAGCTAAAAGAAAGGAAATTATGAAAGTATAAGTAAACCAGGCAGAAACCGATTAAATGACTGACTAGAAAGAAGCAGTGAAAGGAAGTAGAAAACAGCCTGGCTGTCAAAGTCCAGCAGATATTGAGGCAATTAACTAATGAATTTGAACATCAATTTAGAGAACTGAAGTAAAGGTTCCACTTGACAAAATATGTCTGGCTGATCTATTTGTCAGGTATCAACCTGCATATCAAATTATCCTATGGAAGAAATAAAATAGAAATATTCGACTATGCAATAAAGGTAGGCTGAGTGTTAAGAATGCTGGAAAAATCAAAATCTGAGTTTGCAAAAAGTTAATTAAGCCATTAGAATTCATATCACAAAAGGCGCTTGCTATTTATGAAAAGAGTCATCCTGGGGATCTTTGAAAAAGCACGTGTTTCTAATGCAATTAAGAAGCAACTACATTTACAAACCTTTTATTAACCCAAAGCTTGTCATGACCACTGCAGCTGCATGAGTAGGGTTCATCTGTAGTTTCCCCCTCCATGATACTTAACGTGGTTTCCACTTGGCTGTGGCCTTGTGGACCTGGTGGAAGTACAGTACTAAAACTAAACTAAAAATGGAATGGTTGACATTTATATGATGAAATTGATCCATGTAGACAGACACTCTGAATAAATCAACCTTTAAAACTCATAAAATCTTGTTTTGTGTAATATTTTGTATACTTGGCAAAAGCATTTTTATAATGCACAGACTTTTAGAATTAAGAGTGCCTCTGACATCCATATAGTTCAAGCTCCTCATTTTATATCTTTAAGAGATAACCCAAAGGAGTTAGAAAGCTTGTCCCCTACCACCTTTCCCACTTGTGGAAGATGGAGAGCTAGAGAGATGTCCCCTAAGTCCAACTCCAAAGTCTTTCCCACCAAACAACGTGTTAGTTACCTCATTCCTTTCTTAGGGTTACAGCTTTACTTTGACACAGGTAAGGCAGGGATTGTTTTTACTCTAATATTACCACTAGCAACTACCAGTAATTACTAGTTACTCCGGTAAAGGGCTTATTAAATCTTTCCCTGACCAGCTATATACACACTCACACACACACACACCACAAAACAAACGTTGCATCCTGAAAGTTAAGTTCTCACTTTGATCTGGCCCCTTCTTTTCTTCTCTTTAGCCCTGTTACCTTCTTTAAAGAACTCACTCATTTCCACATCATCAATAATTATCTGTTTCTACGTAGATGATACTCAGATATTCATCTCCATCTCTGGAATCTCTCCTTAAAATTCAGTAATATATTTCTAATAGTTTTATGCTTCTTTCCCATTCTGGTGAAATGCTGAAGCCAACAAAGCGAGAAAAATTTAGGTAACAGAAGGAAAGAGTACGAAGGGTATCTGATTTTCTGGACTTATACTTGAAATAAGCAAAAAACTGTCCCTGCCCATTCTGTACTTTGGTACCTGAACCAGTACATACTATTTTTAATCATTAGTTAAAATTGAGCTTCTGCTACTTACATGATTGACTGTGATCGAGTATTGTCGAATCCATAAATTAAAAAAAAAAACTATCTATCTATCTGTCTATCTATCTGATTCCAGCTAGATAAAGATAACAAGGATTTTCATTTTACAAATATGGTCACAATGATATCTCCCATTCCACATGCTCTTCTGCAATATGACTTTGCAATGATTCCAACAAGAGATGGAGCTTATCTCTTTACCTACTTGAATATGGGTGATTGTTTTGACAACTAGAATCCGGTGGAAATGATGCTATGCCAGTTCTTAGTGGGGACTTTAACTGTTTAGGTGACTTCTTTCTGCTTCTTAGAAGCCAGTCGCTGTGTAAAAAGTATGACATCCCTGAGACTACCTTGTTGTGAGTAGCCCAAACCAGTAAAGTTATCTTATATTAGAATGTTGAGATAACATATGGAGAGACAGAAACAGAGAGAAATGCCAGGAAGCTCTGAGGTTCCAGACAAGTGCATTCAGAAGCCATCATCTTGGAAGAGTACTGTCCAGCCATGTCCCACATGGATCCCACGTGGATCAGAGACAAGCTGCCCAACTAAGCCTTTCCAGATTTCTGACCCCAAAGTCTTGAAAAAAGCCAAATGGCTGTTTTATAGTACAAAAAGTTAGACAGTAATTTGTTACATAGAAATAGATAACTAGGACCAATTATGTGGACAAAAACACAAAACTAGGAAATGACAGAAAATGTTCCAAAACTAGCGAGAGATCCTTTCATTTCAGTAAGAAATATGAAAATTATAGGAATAAGCCATGTTACAGGAACAGATTATAGGATGGGGTTGATCTGAGAGCTCTCCTAAAAAATAAAGTGGCATTGACTGTACTGTGCACGTAACTTAGATCCCCTGAACATTGTGATTATGGAGGTGATGAACACGATCTGAGCTGTGAGAGTTTAGCGTCCAGACTCCAGAGCCTGATTCCCTAATGCTTGTCTCTAATCCTGCTCTGCCACATAGGGACTGCTGACCTTGGGAAAATTGCTTTGCCTCTCTGTTTCAATGTATTTATCCATCCAGTAGGTATAATAATGTTACTTACATCGTAAGGTATTAAGATTAAATGAGCTCTTATTTACATAGTGCTGAGATCAGTGATCAGCATATAGATGCATTATCTTTGTGTTGGTTACATTTAAAAAAATAAATTATGCAGATACCACTGGATGCATAGGTAGAATACATTCTCTTGCTTTTTTGTTTGTTTTTGGGTTTTTTTTAGGGTATTTTTTGTAGTATAATATATACATCATATAACTTACCATTTTAACCATTTTAAGTGTGTGATTTAGTGGCACTAAGTGCCTTGGCATTGTTCTCAACCATCATCACCATTCATCTAAAGAACTTTTCATCCTTACAAACTGAAACTCTGTATCCATTAAACAGTTACTCCTTGTGCTGTCCACCCCTGACCCAGTTCCTGGTAACCTCTGTTCTACTTTCTTTCTCTATGAATTTGACTACTCTAAGTACCTCATGTAAGTGGAGTCATATAAGATTTGTTCTTTTGTATCTATCTTACTTGGCATAATGCTTCAAGTTTCATCCATGTTGTAGCATGTATCAGAATTTCATTCCTTTTAAATCTGAATACTATTCCAGTGTGTGTATGTGTATGTATATATGTCTATATGTGGCTGTATATATATATATATTACATTATATATACTATATATATATACTATATATTATAATATATATGACATCTTGTTTGTCCATTTGCCCACTGATAGTTGTGTATTATTTCCACCTTTTAGCTATTGAGAATAATGCTACTATGTACATTGTTATGTGAATATCTGTTTAAGTCCCTGCTTTTAATTCTTTTGTGTATATAACCAAAGTGGAATCATTGTATGATAAGGTAATTCTGTGTTTAAGTTTTTTGAGGAATGGCTTTACTGTCTTCCACAGTGGATGCATCATTTGACATCTCCACCAGCAATGAAAAAGAGTTCCAATTTCTTCTTGCCAACATCCTCACCAATACCTGTTATTTTCTTCCTTCCTCCTTTCCTTCCTTTCTTCCTTTTCTTCTTTCTTTCTTCTTTTTGACAATAACCATCCTAATGGGTGTGAAGTGAGGTTTCTCGTAATAGGTCATGACAACTTTGAGATCTTAAGAATAAGTAAACCTTAGATAGGAAAAAACTAGGGGAGGGCACTGGGCATAAGCTAGGGGAGGGCTATAAGCTCTGTTCTGGCCAGAGCTTATAGCCTGTGAAAGGCTCCAAGGCAGCAGAGAGGACACTTTTTTTTTTTTTTAAATAAATTTTACACTTTATTTATTTATTTATTTTTGGCTGTGTTGGGTCTTCATTTCTGTGCGAGGGCTTTCTCTAGTTGCGGCGAGTGGGGGCTGCTCTTCATCGCGGTGCGCGGGCCTCTCAGTGCCGCGGCCTCTCTTGTTGCAGAGCACAGGCTCCAGACGCGCAGGCTCAGTAGTTGTGGCTCACGGGCCTAGTTGCTCCGCGGCATGTGGGATCTTCCCAGACCAGGGCTCGAACCCGTGTCCCCTGCATTGGCAGGCAGATTCTCAACCACTGCGCCACCAGGGAAGCCCTCAACTTATTTTTAAAAGTTTCGTGTGGCCAGAACGTATAGTATGGAGACTGGTGAGAGACAGAGACTGAGATGGAAGTGGAGGAAATCCTAAAGAGCCGTGTTTTATGGGTTGAATTGTGTCCCCCTCCCCCCCCAAAAAAAGATAAGTTCAAGTCTTTTTTTTTTTTTTTTTTAATTTATTTATTTATTTTTGGCTGTGTTGGGTCTTCGTTTCTGTGCGAGGGCTTTCTCTAGTTGTGGCAAGCGGGGGCCACTCTTCATCGCGGTGCGAGGGCCTTTCACTATCGCGGCCTCTCCCGTTGCGGGGCACAGGCTCCAGACGCGCAGGCTCAGTAGTTGTGGCTCACGGGCCCAGTTGCTCCGCGGCATGTGGGATCTTCCCAGACCAGGGCTCGAACTCGTGTCCCATGCATTAGCAGGCAGATTCTCATCCACTGAGCCACCAGGGAAGCCCGATAAGTTCAAGTCTTAAGCTCAGGTACCTCAGAATGTGACACTATATGGAAGTATAATTAGTGTGGATGTAATTAGTGAAGACGAAGACATAATGGAGTAGGGTGGGTTCCTAATCCAATATGTCTGATATCCTTATAAGAAGACAACTGTGTGAAGACAGACACTGCAAGAATATCATGTGATGATGCGGGGTTGGAATGATGCATCTGCAAGCCAAGGATCATCAAATATGATGGGAAATCACCAGAAGCTAGGAAGAGGAAAGGGAGGATTCCTCTACAGTTTTCAGGAGGAGCGTGGACACTCTGCTGATATCTTGATTTCATATGTCTAGCCTTCAGAACTGTGAGAAAATAAATTTATGTTGTTTAAGCCCCTCCGTTTGTGGTACTTTGCTATGGCAGCCCTAGGAAATTAATACGTCATGTAACAAAGGATGAGAGCTATCCTAGGAGAAATGGTGTGCCAGTGGAAAGTATCAGAGAGAAGAGAGAAAAGCTGGTGAGGCTAGTTGAGATGCTTCTGGCATGATTTATGTAGGAGGGTTAAGAGGGTAGATTCAGATAGAGGTGAAGAATTGAAGAGATGTTTAGAGGAACAAATACCAGGTCTCAGTCTGGATAATAATAAAAACAAACAAAAAAATTGATGACGATAGAGAATAGGAACAAGTATTTACTTAGTGCTTGCTCTTTGTCAAATCCTGAGATAAATACTTAATGGTGAATTATTTCATTTGTTTCATAAAACATACCTGTAATGTAACTACTATTTTTAATGTACTACTATTATAATGAAAGGAGTCTTGAAGAAAAGAACTGTCCAAGGACAGAGATTAAATGTTCAAAACGGGATTCTAACTGATGCAGTTTTTTTCCCAGAGCCTGTGGTCTGCGCCACTCGGCTGTACTTATCTTGATCAGAAGGAACAGTGTGAGAGAGGGAACGTGGAACAAGGGAAACATTTCTATGGAGAAATCAAAAAATGCTTAAACCCTAGATGATCAGGTGAAGGAGAAACAGATGCTGTAATTCACACAAAGAGGAATGTTGAAGTTTGGAGCCCCTGCGGGCCAATGAAGAAGGAAAACTGAGTTCCTTTTTGTCAAGGACAGAAAATTGCATCATGTCGCCAGGCCTGAATGAGCCTGGTCATTTCCTCTGAATGCTACCCCCCATCCAGTCTCAGCCACTCCATGAATGACATGCAGCTGCACTCTCTCCCCTGTGTTCCAGGAAGGCATCTAGAAATAAACAGCACTTAGCCCTGCTGCTGAGACAAAGGCATTGTTTCTTTAATAACATGTCTCTTTGGAAACCGTCTCCAGACCTACTTCAGAAGCCAGGCTGTGCTGACCCTGACATGATGTAGTTTGCTCAGTTCTGCCAGGCAAAGGACTATGTGGGAGCTGTGGTGGGCACCTGAAGAGAACGGAAAATGCGACTTAGTGATGACTTCGTTGAGAGCCCCTTAAATTGCAACAGGCAGGCACCAATTTAAGAATGCAGATGATGGGACCCTCCGTTTATTTAAATTGTGTGTGTGTTTGTGTGTGTGTGTGTGTGTGTGCGTGTGCACAGGTCATTGGACTACAGCAGGATTGACTGCTGTCAACAGTGTGTCTGTGTCCGCAAGCATGCTGTCTGGAAACCCAGCAGAAGTGAAGCTCCACCCCAACCGGTGTAATAATGAGAGCATATTCTGAATTGACACCTGCTAATATTTACATCACACAGGTGGCGGTGGTACGGGGAGGAGCTACCGTTTATTGAACACAGAGCATATGCTCGGCACACTGTTATCTCACTACAAGTATATGCGTCAATTAGTTGCTGTATAGGCAACAGTTACAAAACTGTTGTGAAACAATCAACCACAAACCTTCAGAGATATACAAAATAAACATTACTTGTTGTTGATGAGTCTAGAGCCAGTTGGTCAGTTCTGCTGTTCTGAACTAGACTTGATGGGGCTCACACAGTGTCTATGGTCAGCACAATGTTGGCTAGACAACTCTCCAGATCTTAGGAGGACTTCCTCACATGTCTGGAGGCTTGGCTGGGACAACTGGACTGACTCAGCTCTGTTCCACCTGCTTCCTTCTCCAGTAGACTATCCCAGGCGTGTTCTCCTGGGGAAGCCTGCGAGGTAAGAGAGGAAGCTGAACCACATAAGCACACTTTGGAGTCTCTGCTTGTGTCACATTTGTTACCTCTTTATTGACCAAGGAAAATCACAAGGTCAAGTCACAAGTCAGAGCTGGACAAAAGAGTCACAGGGTGGGAGGGGACAGCAAAGTGTGGAATACAGGAATAGCTTTAATAGGTCCATTGATGCAATTGATGTAGCACAGCGTACTTTTCCATTTAATCCTCATAAGAATTCTATGACCATTTTAGAAATGAAGGAGCTTAGGAGCCATTTAATGTCACATCTTATTTAATATCACACAGCTATGAAGTTAGGAAGCCAGGACTTGAAGTCAAGATAACTCTTGTCAGTCTATTTGTTTGTGTTGGTTTGTTTGTTTCCATTACATCATGGGAACTAGACTCCAACAGAATGAGAGCAGGGACTCATGCAAGTGAGGAATGCCATGGCAGTCCAATAAACTGTAATTCAGGGAATGGCCAGTTAAGAGGCCGTACCAGGAGTGAGTCAGCTTTGGGTACAAGAAAGATATGAGTTTCAGTTGGACAGTCAGCAAGAACCTATCTAGAGTATTCTTATGAAGGAAGAAACATCAAGAAGAGTTTGCAGGATCTAGGCAGATACAGGAAACACAGCCAAGCAGCTGGGGATCAGGGCTGAGTTTCAAGTCAAGGAAATAATTAAGCACTAGGCAGGGAAACCCAGTTTAAAACTAATCCTTGACTTCCCCTTGCCTTTTGTATGGAATTGAACATCCTTAACGTGGCCTCTAATATGTTACTTGGGTTGACATCATATTGGACCATTCTTCCACATGTTGTCCTTTCCCAGCTTAATGTCCAATGTACCATGTCCTTTCTCACTTTCTGGCATTTACACATAATCTCCCTTTTATCTGGGACACTTTTTCCTAACTTCTCACACTTTCTCTATTTGGCTAACTCTTATGCATCCTTTAGTTTTTGATTATTTCAGATTAGTTAAATGTTATCCCCTCGCTCTAAGACACTTCCAGAGCACCCTGTACTTCTTAATATTTGCACATATTTGTTTCATTCCTTGTCTTTCCTCTAGAGCAAGTGTTAGCAAATCTCTTCTGTAAAGAGCCAGATAATATGTATTATATCCTTTGTGGGCTACATAGTCTCCGATGTTACTACCCCACTCTGCTGTTGTAGCATGAAAGTAGCATTAAGGATATGCAAGTGAATGGGCACATCTGCGTTCCAAGAAAGCTTTATTTATTTATTTATTTTTTATATATTTATTTTTGGCTGTGTTGGGTCTTCGTTTCTGCGCGAGGGCTTTCTCCGGTTGCGGCAAGCGGGGACCACTCCTCACCGCGGTGCGCGGGCCTCTTCACTATCGCGGCCTCTCTTGCTGCGGAGCACAGGCTCCAGACGCACAGGCTCAGTAGTTGTGGCTCACGGGTCCAGCCGCTCCGCGGCATGTGGGATCCTCCCGGACCACGGCTCGAACCCGTGTCCCCTGCACTGGCAGGCAGATTCTCAACCACTGCGCCACCAGGGAAGCCCCAAGAAAGCTTTATTTATAAAAACAGGTAGTGGACTGGATTTGATCCATGGGCTGTGGTTTGCTGTTTCTTGCTCTGGAGTATAAATTCCATGAGAGTTGGGAGTTTGTCCATGTTGTTCATCACTGGGTCCCAGTAACCAGAACAGAAATGGCACACAGTAGGTGTAAAAAAAATGTTTGTTGAATGAATTAAGAAGTATAGTCTTGCATTCTGGGCCATATGGATATATGGGATGTCTGTGAAGTAGAAAGCTCAACACCTGAACTCAAGACTAGAACCACAGCCTCACCAGACTGTGGAGCCCAGGCTGCAGGATCATTCTCCAGATACATTTGTTTCAGAAAGTGGAGTGTACCTCGTCCTCTAGGTAATGCCCATCAAAAGTAAAGGTGAAGACATCTAGGGAGGGTCTGGTTGGGGGAATCAAGTGCAAACCTTGACTGGTACAAATGTCGAACTAGTTATATTTATTAGACTTGCATAACTGTCATAAAAATTACCTCAAACTTGATGACTTAAACAATAAAAATATATTATCTTACAGTTCTGTAGGTCAGAAGTCTGACACAGTCTCACTGGGTTAAAATCAAGGTGTTAGCTATGCTGTATTCCTTTCTAGATGCTCTAGGGCAGGGGTCCCCAACCCCAGCAGCTGTCTGAGGCCTGTTAGGAACTGGGCCAGCAGCAGGAGGTGAGGGACGGGCGAGCAAGCGAAGCTTCACTTGCCGCTCCCCGTTGCTCGCATCACCGCCTGAGCCATCCCCCCGCTCCCCCGCCCCCCAACCATGGAAGAATTGTCTTCCACGAAACTGGCCCCTGGTGCCAAAAAGTTGGGACCGCTGCTCTAGGGAAGCATTTGTTTCAAGGTCATCTATGTTCCTTGGTTCATGGTGCCCTTTCTTGATCTTCACAGTCAACAATGTTGCATCTCTCTGACCACTTTCCATCTTCACATCTCTCTCTCTTACCACTGTCATGAAATATTCTTTACTTTTAAGGACATATGTAATTAGATTAGACCCAGATAAAAATGTGATATTTAATAATCAAAGGGCATGATTTAAAAGTTTGCACAAATATCTAATTACTACAAAATATCTTACTTTTCAAACAGGCAATTTTACAAAATTGGCTGAAATGAGCAATTGAATGAGGACCCACTATGTTCTTGATATATTACACATGGTTCTGAATATTTTCCAGCTTTATTAAGATATCACTGACATATATAACATTATATAACTTTAAGGGGTACAACCTGTTGATTTGATACACTTATGTATTGCAAAATAATTGCCACTGTAGCCTTAGATAACACCTCCATTCTTTCGTAAATTACCATTTTGTTTATGTGGTGAGAACATTTAAAATCTACTCTCAGCAATTTTCAAGTATATAATACAGTATTATTAACTATAATCACCGTGCTATACATTAGATCTCTAGGACTTATTCACCTTATATCTGGAAGTTTGTACCCTTTGGCCAACAGCTTCCCATTTCCTCCACCCTCTAGCCTCTGGTAAACATCATTCTAGTCTCTGTTTTAACGAGTTTGGCATTTTAAGATTCCACATATAAATGAGACCATACAGTACTTGTCTTTCTCTTTCTGACTTGTTTCATTTAGCAGGATGTCCTCAAGGACCATTCATGTTGTCACAAAAAGCAACATTTCCTTCTTTCTTATGGCTGAATAATATTCCTCTGTGTATGTGTGTGTGTGTGTGTGTGTGTGTGTGTGTGTGTGTCCGTCCATTCATCTATTGGCAGACACTTAGATTTTGTATCCATTCATCCATTCATCCATTGGCCGACACTTAGATTTTTTCCATATTTTAGCTGTTATGAATAATGCTGCAACGAACATGAGAGTGCACATATCTCTTTGAAATCCTGTTTTTATTTCCTTTGGATATATACCCAGAAGTGGGATTGTTGTATCATATGGTAGTTCTCTTTTTAATCTTTTTCAGGAATCATCATACCGTTTCCCATAGAAGCTGTATCAATTTATATTCCCACCAGCAATACACAGGGGTTCCCTTTTCTCCACATCCTCACCAACACTTATTTCTTGTCTTTTTGATAATAGCCATGTGTGTGGCTGAACCACACTAACTCCATTTTTTCAGCTCGATCTTAGGCCCTCAGTCCTATCCCCTCCCTCCCCTTTCTTCATGACTGAGCTTTAGCCTAATCACAAGGAATGTGCCCAAACAAGATAAGTTCTCTATCAGTGTCTCCCCTTGCCTTCATCTGATATGAAACCTGGAAGAATGCCTTTTGCTGAGGACGATGGTTAAGTCATAAGATCCTTGGAGGGGAGGAAAAACCCTTGTTTCCCATTGGTGCAGACATGCTTCTCCCTTAGTAGTCGGACTCTATTTTTAGCTTTGGCCCCTTTAAATATCCCTGTAGCCTTTTCTGTGCTGCAAGTGCAGCTGAGAATGCCTCTGGATTGTCATCTGCCCAGTCCTGCCTGTATGTAAGTTACTCAAAATAAACCTCATAATTGCACTTTACGGAATTGCCTGCTTTGTTTTTTGGTCTCAAAGCTCCTTCTCAGCTCAGAGGATATTATTCATTATCCCTGCCATCCAACATCATTCTAAAAGGTGTAAGATAATATCTCAGTGTGGTTTTAATTTGCATTTTCCTGATGATTACTGAGAGAGTACATTTTATCTTGAGAATCCACTCCAGTTGATTGGTGGTGATCTCCTGGAAAGACATATTGAGAAATCTAAGACCTCATGAGAACATACTATACTTGTTTATAAATATCTGGGCACTGAAAGAGGCATTCTGCATGACATGATTTTACCATTCTTGACTTATTAGGAAATTGTATTAAAAAGAAGAAACATGAATTGCCTAAATTCTGGAATTTAATTTCTAAGAAAGCTGGAATACCTTTTAATCAGGAAAAGCTGGGTTCAAATCTCAGTTTCTACCTTTGTTATGACTAAGGCTTTATTATCATTACTGACTTCTGTGGACCTCAGTTCTTTCAACTAGAAACTGAGAATGATACTGCTAATCCTTACCTCACAGTTCTGTTATAAAAATTTAATAAGTTCATATCTTTTAAGTATTTAGCATCAAATAGTTATTCAATAAATATTGGTTATTCCAATTATATACTAATTGAAGGACTCAGAGCACCAAGATAACAGAGGAGGCATCAAATGCAGACATTCTGTTTTCTCAGGGGTAGCTTGAAGGTATTTACATTACAAAAGTAAACCACAGAAGGAAAACGCGGAGAAAGTGAAGTAAGCACATTGATAAATAGTTCTAAGTAAAAGCAATTTTAGCCTGAGACCCTAAGGCTGTCTTCTCTCTCTCTCTCTCTCTGGGTGACTGTCAAACCCCAGAGATATGGCTTCTTATAGCAACAGACATAGAGACAAATTATGCTCTGGATAGGTAGGGTTTCCTTTAACTACACTTGAAGTCCAGGTGGCTCAACTTACTGTCAGAATAAAATACAAGAACTCTTGATGGATTTAAAGCAAAAGACAAATTAAGGTGTGAGTGTGTGTGTGCACTTGTTGGCACAAATGCATGCACATATGTGTGTGCATAGTCCAAGTAAAACAGGTTTATTTTTGGAAGATAAATCCTGCCCTATCTTTCCCTGCTAGTATTTATGAAGTCAACCAGGCACTTTTCCAATTCACTTCATTCTCCGTTGCCCGTTTATTCCATTTATTGAATCCTTGGGGGATCTCCAGAGAGCACCCACCAGTTGTGCCGGTCATGCCTAGGGCTGCACAACGGTCTATTAAGAACTTGATAGCATAAGCTCCTTTCAAATCCATTACGAAATAGTTCTTTCTTTCCAATGACTTCTGGTGGCAACTGGCTTGAAAGAACAGCTTAGGAGAGGTATTAGTCAATTTCTGAGATTTGAATTGGAAATAAAAGAAAACAAAAAAGCCCCTATTTCTGAGATTAATATTACGCTTTTGACGTACACTCTAACAGTTTATCAAATCAATTAACACTTTGTTGTTTGTAGTAGGTGTCTGGATTTCATGCTATTTCCCTCACATACATAAAACCAAAGTAAGGAACACAATAACCCTGATTCTAGGTAAAACAGATTCTACAGAACATTTAATGAATGAAAAAAATTTATAACAACATCTATCTGAATATCCAGACAGTACTTTCTACTGACTTCCTTCCTTTCTAAACTTACCCCCACTATATGTGACTCCCTTGCAACCAAGACAGCTTAAGAATTGAATACAGGGTACTTGGGTTTTAACCACACTCCTGGAATTTACTTCATTAGTTAATTTGAATAAATCACTGCAAGTAGGGATTATCAATGGTTTTAAATTTAGGATATTAAAGCTTTCCTGAGTGCATATGGAAATGGGTAGGGGTGCACATTTCTATATGAACGTGTAGTAGTTAACAGGAAATTAGGGCCTGGGGGCCAGGGTTGCTAAACACCTGCAATGTAGGGATAGTACAGTACAAGCAGGAATTACCCTGCCAAGTTTGCCAAAATCATGTTTCTTGAGAGTCACTGGGGCAGAATTTGAAAAAGGTGCTTTGGACTACTGATATACGGTTCTTTGACTTGAGCACTCACTCTCAGTTACAGAGAAGGGTCATTTGGATAAAAACTTAGCCCAGAAGATAAAAGAAAAGGTCAGACTGTAAAGTCCAAAGAAAATATATACTCAGAGTAACTCTTTGTTGAAGATGTTAACTGTAAAGTTCACAGAGGTCAACCCTCACATATTAACACTGGTAACTGCTTAATTAGCACATTCTGATTTTAATGACTATTCCTGGCAATGTTACTTTGGGTTTTGTTAGTTTGGTAGAGTGTGTGTGTGTGTGTGTGTGTGTGTGTATTTAGAAATTAAAGGTTAGTGAAATAGCTGGAGGGAAGGAGAGCTTATTCAAATCCTTACAAATGCACCTATGGTAACATATCATGGGGGCTTTCTGTGGTTATGGTGTCCTGGAGGAACAAATTACTGTGGTCTCCGTGGTGTGAGGGCAGTGAATTGAAAGAGTGATTTAGAGCCTGTTAACATAAATGAGAGGAGACAAGCCCGACCTATGTGCAACAGCCTCTCCACAAAGTATAGACAAGGCAAAGATGTTTCTCTTCTCTCACTCATTCTCTCTCTGCAGGCAGCAGGTATTTCATAGTGGAGTAATTCAAAGTGAAAGAACCCATGGGTAAGGCAGCAACAGTCATCCAACATTCCTTAAGCCATTTGATCTCACTGGAGCATCCACAGGCCGTATCTGCCTTTTTGCAGACAAATTCCATGCATTCAATTGGATTTAAATCTTTCTCTCCATTCTGCCTTTCTCCTGTCCTTAGATCCTGATACGATTATCTAGCATTGGGCAAAGCACTAGCATAAGTTTTAAAATAGACCCATTCATAGTCTGCATCCGTGTCTCAAGTCAGAACCCGATTAGTCCCACACTCAGAATTCCATATCCCTTTATTTACCGTTGCCTAAGTAGTTGTAGAGTTAAGGATCTTGCAGTCCCATGCTTTCTCCACAAAAGTATAAGTTTTTTTAAAAATTAGTATTGACATTTATTGTAACTTTTAAATATGTGTCCCCAGCAATATATAAGTTGGTACACATATTAGGTCCTCAACAAATGCCTTTGCCATAAGAAAAATCTCTTTGAATGTGTGCTTTATTTGACAAGGAAGTCTTAAAAGCTCGGGAACTAAACTTGGAGCTTAATTAATAAAGGAACATTTAATACTTATAAAGACACATTTAGCCCAAATGATGGAAATCAAACATTATATCTGTTTGCATTACATAAATTCAATTATAGAGGAAAAAAACAAGGAATAAAACTGTCACATACATCTCAATGCTATAAAATGGCATATACTCTACTCTTAATCTTTGTATGCATTCATTTTTTTTTTTTTCTGTTATATATTCCAGACTGGTTCATGTGGTTTGTAGGAATCAAATTCCGTTTGGATTCTTGGACAAGCAATTAATGCCTTGCCATACCCATAGAAAATCACATTCAATACCAGGGACAGAGCAAAATTGCTCCTTTCTGAACTACAGCTGTTTCCAGAATTATTTTCCCCTACTAATACATCCAGACACACGTCTGTCTCTTAATTGCAGGAGGAGTTGTTACAAGACATCTTGAATTTTAACAACCTATTTTAAAATGAAGGAAATGGACTAAAGGCAGACTAGGGAAAACTTTAAGTACTTTTGTAGGATCCGAAAATTAACGCCCCAGAAGTATGGAAAGGCAGACGTTGGTGTTATACAGATGAACAAAATGTGTGAGGGGAGAAAGTACCCATCATTAACAAATAGAAGATACTAGAGGAGGTACACAGACAATTATCAGAGAACAGGAGAATGAGCTGGACAGTGTCGCCATTGTAAATGCATCAAGACACAGTAGAGGAATTGACATTTACATCTGGGGTAGAAAAAAGGGTTTTGAGAATTTGGTCTTATGGATGGAAAAGGAAGTCCCAATATTTTCTAATAAAGAAGTAACAGATAATACCAGAACTGTGATTAGCTCATCTTTTTTGAAGAAACAGGGAATTTAGAACAACCACACAGTGTTGTTTTCATAAGGCCTTAGAATTATAAAATATTACAGATTAGTCTGTGACCAACATGTGAATTGATTATCGAAATGTATAATTTTCACCTGTGCTGTGCATTTCCTATGGAGAAGGCAGTCACTTATCTTTAGACTTCTGCTCATCTCTTTATGAATTCTTGTGTTTGTTAAATATTTATTAAATACCACTATGTTTTAAGAATTTTGATAGGCAGTAAGTCTACAAGAGTGGCCAAGACACAGTGCATATCCCACAGGAACTCACAGCTGCTGAAACATGAAGACTGTTATTTTGATCAAGAGCAGGGCATGCCATGTGGAAAGGAGGTGAATAGATACTGGCTTTCTTCTGCTTTTGGTTAGTATGTTTTAGGTACAATACAAAATGCATATGTAATCTATTTTCACTGGGTTCTATCATCTCCATTTGCACACCTGAGTAGCCTTCTAATGTTTGCATAAATATCCTGCTCCAATGAAAATAGAATTTCTTTCTCTTAGAGCCCAGCTTTCAGATAAAAAGAATATATGTGTATGATCATCTATTTCATGTTTAATATGTTTATCTGTGTTTATTTTAGTTATGATGTTAATGACAGTGGATTATGAAAAATATCAGTTGAGGCAGCAGCTCATTTTATTAAAATATGAAATACTCTGTTCATCTGTTTTTATGGCCACTTAGGTTGTTTCTGTATCTTGGCTATTGTGAGTAATATTGCAATGAACATAGGGGTGCATATATCTCTTTGAATTAGTGTTTTTGTATTCTTTGAATGAATACCCAGAAGTGGGATAGCTGGATGGATCATATGGTAGTTCTATTCTTAAATTTTTGAGGAATCTCCATACTGTTTTCCATAGTGGATGCACCAACTTACAGTCCCATCAGCAATGTTTGAGGGTTCCCTTTTCTCCACATCTTTCCCAATACTTGTAAGTCCTTGTTTTTTTGATAATAGCCATTCTGATTGGCATGAGTTGATATATCATTGCAGTTTTGATTTGCATTTTCCTACTAATTAGTGATGTTGAACATCTTTTTATGTGCCTGTTGGCCTTCTGTATGTCTTCTTAGGAAAAATGTTCATTCAGCTCCTAGAAGATGTGATGCGCACACACACACACACACACAATGGAATGCTTCTCAGCCATAAAAAAAACAAAAACAAAAACATGGAATCTTGCTATTTGTGACAACATGGATAGACCTGGAAGATATTATGCTAAGTGAAATAAGTCAGACATAGAAAGACAAATATCATATGATTTCACTCATACATGGAATATTAAAAACAAACAAAAAAAACAAATAAATTTAAAAAAACAAACCAAGCAAAAACAAACACATAGATACAGAGAACAAAGTAGTCATTACTAGTGGGTTGGGGGGAAGGGCAAAACAGGTAAAGAGGGTCAACAGTATGGTTACTCATGAAGACTAAACCTTTGGTGGTGAGCATGCTGTAGTGTATACAGAAGTCAACATATGTTGTATACATGAAACTTATCTAATGTTATAAACCAATGCAAATAATAAAAAGTTAAAAATATATTAAAAACATGAAATACTACAAATTAAAAATGTGTTTTTGTTCAGTGATTTCTTCTAGATAGCTTATGCTTTTTATGATGCCCAAAAACCTTAAATTCAAAGAAATATTGTGATTTTATAAAGATTTATATTACCACTATTGATAGTAGTTATAATAACAAATAATAGAAAACACTGTTTGACCACTATGTATAAGATATAGTACTATGTGATTTCCTTGGTTTATCTCATTCAATTTTTATTTAATCATCACACTTGGTGAGGTATATATATATATATTTTTTCTATATGTCATAGATCTGACAACTGAGACTTGGAAATGTTATATAACTTGTCCAAAGTCAAGCAGTTGTTATGTGTGTATATTTTTGTGTACTTTAACAGATACTTTTGTTGCGTTTACTATTTGCCAAGAATTGTTTTAAACAAATTACAAGACTAAAATTATTTTGTTAGTATTATTATTATATCCACTTTATAGATGTGGAAATGGAAGTTTCATGAGGCAACGTTAACGTACCTAAGACCACACATTACAAAGTGATGAAATCAAGATTGGAACCCAGACAGGCTGACTTCCAAGCCCACACTCTTAACTAACATCCTAATCCTTTTGGAAATGGTACTTTAATCCCTTAAACTGTACTTCTTAACTATTAACTGCTTACATCCATCCTGAATATCCGTTTTAATGTAGGGGACTTTGAACCATCACTTTATCATTTTGTATAATCATTTTTTTTTGTTACATCCACTTCTCATTTCTTTAGAGACTTGGAAAGCCACTTCTTTACTTCCAAAAGCATTTGGAATCTCCATTCAGTTGTTCTGAAATCTAAAGGATAATCATCACAGTTTTGCTCTCAGCATGGACATCCTTGCCCGCCGTCAAAATTCAAGCCCTTTCACCCACTCTTCCCCTGCCACACACATACAGTTACATATCTTACCACATAATTTTGTTTATAATAATCTGTGCCTCCTGCTTTCTGAAATATTGATATCTCTTGACTCTTACTTCTGTGCCGGTTATAACCTCAGCTCCATTATAAATGTCTCCTTTATGTCAGAAAACATTCTCATAGAATGTTCCCTCCCCTTCTTTTGTTTCTGAAACCAACTCTCCCCTGACAACACTTCTTCTCTGAAGCTGGTTTATTATTTCTCACCTTACGGTCTCTGAGGTGATGTCACCACTCTGTAGCTTGTTTTTGCTTCTATTACAAATCTTTTTTATGTTCTCTTATAAAAAGCACTCCTTTGTGTCTCACAGTCTCCAACTGTACATTTTATTGATTTATGGACTCCTTTTAGTATCTCATATAAGTGACCTGTTCCTCCCCAAAATGCTCAAATGTTTTTAAAACAATATTTAAGTTCCTAGTTATAAATGTGGAGGTCTCACATATCTGCATGGACCCTTTGACCAGAACTCCTGGTTTCTAAGCACCCCTTACTACTCATTAATGTCATATATTGAACATTGCTTCATTGCAAAACACCGTTTAGGACCTAGGTTCTTGTCTTCCTCTGAACTCTACTTTTCTCCTTCAATACTGAGCTAGATCATCAATACAGCCATACTGCACTCAACATTTCTCAATCTCTTTAAATCAAACAACCTTCAAAGTCACTTCCTTAAGGAACTCACATTAGAGCCTACCATTTTCCAACAATACCAGCATCAAATATTTTTGATCTCCAATTGTATATGAGAGATACAATAAAATAATTTATTGATGTAGTATGATAGACAATTTACCAAGCAGCTTACATCTGTCAACTCTTAATCCTCATCATGAGCTCTATTAATATTTCCATTTTTTTAATGAAGAAAGGAAGCCAAGATTGGTTAAATTACCTGTGCAATTTTTACACCTATATATAGGATGGAAGCTGGGACTTAAACCCAGAAAAATGTGGCCATAGGGCTCATGTTCTTAACTATATGACTATTGTGCAAGCTTTGTTGTCTAATGAGAAATTCACATAAGTAGAGAAGTCAATTGTGTTAGATAAATAAACAACTTAATTGCCATTGGAGGTAGCTGTAGTTACAACACAAAGCCTGAAATATAGAAGGCAATCATAAATATTAGCTACCTTTCTTTCCACATTCTTCAGAGTAGCTTCACATAAGTATTATTCAGGAAAAAAAGGAGCTAGCAGCAACTATTTAGACACTGAAGAATAGATTTTAAGTGTTTGAAGATTTTAGATGTGCATAATTTAGATCTTCAAATCTACGTGCAGAGATTTATACACACTACATCGTACCTATGCCAGATGGAAATTTCTCATCCAAGCTCCATTTGTTGAGAACCTGAAACCCAGAGAATGTCTCCTTTGACAAAATCCCAACAGCTCTTAAATCACGTATCTTCAAGGAAAGTAAAAGAGAAGGGACACATTGGAGGCATGAAGGAGAAATATCATTTTGAGAGACAGAATCCCCAGGGAAATTGGGCTGTTCAGCTAAAATGAATTTGTTGGTCCCTCGTGATGCCCCCCCCCCTTGCTAACACCATGTATTGTTTACTCTGTTCTTTTATTCCTTGTCCCTGGGAGGAAATTTGGTATTGCACTTGCCTTTTAAATGATTTCAAAACTTCTATTCACTACTTAACTCTTAACTGTTCTGCTTTCTACTGCCTGATCTGCCATCTCTAAGCACCACTTTATGCTGGCACTTTTTTTCCCCACAAAGACTCTCACATAGCCCAGAATACCTACAGAAAACAAAGTTTCTTAGCCTGCCGTTTAAAGCCCTGAAAATCATAAGATTTCAAACATTTTCCATTTTGTTTCACTAGTACAGAATATAAATTTACCATTGAAATAAGACTTACTTATTCATTTGTTTCTATCTTTCTTTACATTGTTTAATCAAATTACCAAAGCAGAAAGGCTTTTCTTTTTCCTGCTTAGATTCTCTTTGTACAGAGATATGAAATCTCCTGACCATCTAAACTGTGATGGCTTACAATTTGACATCTTCAGACTAGAACTATATTCTGAATTATAGATTCATCTATATACCTGCCTTATTTGTATATCCTCTTCCATGACACTTGGCTGTTTCACCTGAGATAGGTTACTTTGACTCTCTTTACTTTGATTTCCTCCTTTGTCAAATGAGGAGAGGGGTCACATCTCTCCCACAGGATTGTCCTGAAGATTAAAACACCCAAAGGCTATAAAATGCAACAAAGAGTGTGTGATATATAATGAGTGCTATGTAAGCTATTGCTGTTTTCATGCTTAATGTTGCAGTTGTACTATGTCCAGCCTGTAGTCCTTAGCCATCACCAACAACACACACAAGCATCTTTTTTCCCTCAATCTTCCCTATTTAAACAATACAGTACTTCCTACACTCAATTCCTCTGGCCAAACTTGGATATTATCTTGAGTTTTCATTTTCCCTCACCTTGCAAATTTAATTTATCACAAACTCCTGTCTATCACAACTCAGAAAAACATCTCAAGTCCATTTACTTCTCTTGTTTTCGACTTCTACCACCATATGGACATCATCTTCACCTCTCACATGGACCACTGCCCTAGCTTACTAACAGACTTCTGTTCCACTCTTTTCCATTTCTCTTCATGAAACAGCCAGAGCGATGATTTAAAATATAAATTTAAATTTAGAAAATTCATCCACTGTTTTTAGAATAAAAATCCATACATTTTACCATGGCTTAGAGAATGTTCATAATTTGCTTCTGTGTTTCTCCAGCTCTGTTTGATTACCATTTTTCCTGAATCTCACTGGATTCCAGACTCACTGACCTCTTCTCTGTCCCTCTAACGTACAAGGTCTCTCCTACATCTGAGACATTGCATATTGTGTTTCACTTGTTTGGAAAGTGATTTTATACACTTTTTTATATATCTGCCCACTTTTCGTAATAGCTCATAATTACGTAAGCTCACAATTATACCCTAATTTCATATAAAATGCCACCTCAGAGAGGATTTGTCTGATCATCCTATCTAGAGTGGACACTCCACGTTATGCTTTATCTCATCCTCTTACTTACTGTTTTCGTAACACATAGCTCAATTGTAATGACCTTGTTGATTTTTTGTATACCTTTTAATGTATGCCTTCCCGTCTAGAATATAAGTTCCGTTAAGGCAGGAGTCTTGTCTGTCTTACTCACTGCTACATCCCTACCATCCTGTCGTCAATGAATACTTATTGAGTAAACAAAAGACTCATGTTGTGCCTTTTTAAAAAAAACATCCTTTATGCCATTCAACTGACAAAATAATTTCTTATAATGTGTGATGCATTAAAATTTCCCTCAATTTTAACTTACAATTTACTTTCTTATTCCTCTTCTAGATTCTAAGGCTCCTGATAGCATAGGCTGTTCATATTCACCATTATATTACCAGTGAGAAACACATGGTCTCATATATCATAATGCTTAGTAAGTGATTAATCAGCAAGTGAATGGCCTGTGTTTGGAGTATGGTGTATGTCATCATCCAACTACTCATTTAATCAATATCCATTAAACACAGTCTACGTTAAACAAACTTTAGATCCTGGAGAAACAGAAATGTTTAAGACAGGCATAGTTTCTGCCTGTGCCATGAAGCTTATAGTCTATGGCAGGGTGTCTCAACTACTGCCATTTGGAGCTGGGTAATTCTTTGTTGCGGGGAGCTGTCTTGTGCGTTGCAGGTTGTTTGGCAGCATCCCTGGCCTCTACCCACTACATGCCTGTAGTATGCCTCCACCCCTCCCAGGTTTCACAACCAAAAGTATCTTCAGACATTGCCAAATGTCCCTTGGAGGGCAAAATCACCTCTGGTTGATAACCATTGGTCTAGTAAAAGAGACATATGTTGCTATGTAGGCTGATATGTGTGTAACTACAAATTGTAATCAATGCTATGGAAAAAAGTAAAAAAATAAAGACTGAAATGTTAGAATATAACTGGGGAGACATTTAAATTGGTGGGTGCAGGTTGTCAATGGAGTCAATGTTACTGATGATAAAGTGATGTTTAGGCTTTGGCCTGTGGGATGAGTAGGATGACAGGTAGAGAGTTGGAAGAAGAAGGTTTCAGGCAGAAGGAATAGCATGAGTGGAGGTCCTTCCTGAAGCATGACAAAGCTTGGTTTATTGGAGAACTGGTGCACGCTGACTGAGGTGCACAGTATAATGTGAGGGAGCTGGGATGTTGGGCAGAGGCAAGGCTGTGCAGAGTACTGGGAGCCATTAGGAATTTAGGATTCTATCATTAAGATTAATGGAAAAAAAGCTAAAGTTTTAAGCAGCAGTGGTGAAATAGGGGAATCCAAAATAGAACTGGATTTCTCCAAACCAAATTTTGTGATTGCATAATGGAGAAGGAGGCTATTACTGGAATTAGGGTGAGAGATGATGCTGATTTAATTTGGAGGAATAGTGTTGGACATTGAGAAATGTGGATGGCTGATAAAATCACCTTGCTTGTAAGGATGAAGAGAGGGGTGGATTCATATGCTTCCCAGGGGGAAATATCCTCTAATGGGAAGGTATTCTGTGTTGGGAATACCAAGGTGATGTTTCCTTAGGAAGCTTTGGAGCATATTTATCTACTTCTTTCACACTCAGTCCAGCTCCTGAGTCAGTCTAAAGGTTTCTCTCTTGCAAACATCACAGATGGTTCCCACTCTTTCTCCCCTCTGGAGAGGCCACTCCTTCTTCTGCCTGAGGTGTGAGCATGTGGGTATGTGCTCAGTGTGGAAAGGGGGCGGGGCAAGTCAAGCAGACTGAGTCCCAGAGTCCAGACACCTGAAGTACAAATGATCACAAGGAGAATTGTGGGTTGTTTCCTTGTTTCCTCGGGCCATTCATCTGCTTTGAGTGGTGCAGTTAATTAGCAATGCGGGTGCAAGCTGACAGCTTCAGAAGGGAGCAATAATGCAGTGGGAGGGGAGGGAAGACAGTCTTGCTGGGGAAGTTGTTTTTGATTTATAAATACACCTGATTATTACGGCGCCACCCGTTTGTGATTTCATAGTTAAGGGTCTGTCCATTGTCCTCGTTCAAACCCCTTGTTTTCACAGATTTCTAACACAATGAACAAAATTCACTCCAGCTTCATACACAGCATACAAACCAAGTCTTGTTTTCAAACATTAAAAAAAATTGATTAGATTCTCATTCACAAGGAAATAAGGACAGGTTACTGAATTAGCTCAGCTACAGATTATTTATAATGCTTTTGTTTGTTTTTAAGCACAGACCACATAGTGTCTTTATTGGAATGGATACTAACAATCAAGTGCTTCAGCCCTCTTGTTAAAAGATGGGTACACTGAGGCTCACTAGTGAGATTTTAGAAAATGCTTTCATTGATGTGTACATCCATCCAACAGTCATTTTTTGGGACAGTTGTTTAGCTTTGGGAATTGGGCCAGGAAAGGAGCAGGCAGAAAAAAAGAGTATGCCTTGGAGTAACTTAAAATTTGGAAGAATACAAATTGAATCATTACAACCACGGTAAAAACCCCAAACAAACAAACCAAACCCAAATACAGAGATGTGTATAAAGTATTGTGAGAGTGTTAGAGAGAAAAGTGATGGGCATCCAAGAAAGGAAAAAGTACAAAAAAAAAAAAAAAGATTTGAAGGAAGAAAAGAAAGAAGAAAGGGAAAGTGAGAGTAATCCATTTCTGTTTCTATAGTATTGAACCCAAAGTAGTAATAGTGAGGAACAATTTGCATTTTCAGCCTGTTTTGATGAAGAAACTTAACTATTTCATAGAAGTCTTGGGGGATTGGAAATGAGCAGGGAACTTACCCAGGACAGAATTCAGGTCTCCCTCCTTCCCCCTCCCCAAGAAGCACAGATCAGACAATTTTTTTTTTCCTTTAGTGTAACCCAGCCAACCCCTGGAAGAAGAGGGAAACCACTTTAGTTGTTACTAATTATTTGAACTTAGTTTATATCCAACATCATTCTAATATTCCACCAAGGGCAATTTTGAGAAGAAAAAATAAGGTTTTTTAAAATTAAGAGTGTTATAGCCAAGAAGCCTGGTGAGGCTAGAGAGGGATATTTTAAAAGTCTGAATATCAGGGAGGTGTTCAGAACTGAGAAAATAGCCCCCAGCTGGGATGGCTGTCCACAAAGAAATGAGCATAGAGGTGGGCACAGGAATGTCTGGAAAGTCTATGATTTTTGCTTAGCATCTTTGTTGGCTCTGCATCCTTGACAGCTGGTGGCTTCTCTCTCGTGAAACTAGGATGTTTGCAACTCAGAAACCTGCTTCTTTTTCTAGTTAGATATTTAGACTTCCCATATGAACACCTTATTCAATTAACCTCAATCACCTCTACTATCCAAAAGCCAAAAAGGAAAATGATACCCAGTCCATGAGCTTTACTCTGGTAGCCTTGGTCTATCTTGTAAAGAGGTCTCCTTATAATACCCCTAAAGATGACCACAGATTAAAGGGAAACCTTGGACACCATGTGGGGAAGAGCTCCCTCACTTGAACTTAGAGACAGGAGGCTGAACTGAGAATACCAGAGTACCTGAGACAGTGGGGAAAGTTAGAATTATAGCAACTATTACCATCAATGAAGCTCTTATTATGTGCAAGGCACTGTGTTCGTCATTACAAGCATTATCTTATTCAATAGTCTTAGATTCCTTTTTTGTCCTAATCATATACTTAAGAAAACTGAGATGCACAGAGAATAAATTTTCTGAAGGTCATATGCCTACTTAGCGGTAGATAATTCAAATTGACTGTTCAACTTCAACATCAGTATTTTTTGCATTTTCTTTGCTGTAACTTATTCTTCCAGTATCATTATATTTACTTTGTAAAATGAGAAAATCGAGTATCCTTGTGTCTTATTTCTTAGTCTTTGTTACAAGGGCTTCTCTTTTTCTAGAGCAGTGATTTCCCAAAGTGTTTTCCTTAGAACATTTGTTCAAAAGGATATTAATAACCATTCCATTTGAAGTTGGAGTGGGTGAAAAGGTATCTGTGATCAAAAAAGCTTAAAACATGGTAGAGTAAGGAATCACATTTTTGTAACTGAAGGATTCCTCAGAACATTTAAAATTCTAAAGTGAACGGAACATCTATAGAAGAGATAGAGGCTGAGAATGTAAAATGTAACATTAGCAAACATATTTGAGTCCACAGAATCATTTTTAAAAATCATTTCGTGTACTTATGACATTTATTTGCTGTGGAATACATTTAGGGACAAACTGGCACAAAGGATCGAGTCCACATTTATTAGCCCAGTCTATCACTACTTTTCCTTCAAACTCCAGCCCTTGCCCACCTCTCTTCCCCAAACCTTCCTTTGGCACACACAAATACACCTTGACATAGCCCTCCTTCTTTTATTCCCAACTCTCCCCAACACAAACCACACAGGACCTCTGAGTTCCTTGAAAACACTGGACTGTTTATCATGCCCAAGTGTTTTCACAGAATGCAACTTCTTCCTAGACTGCCTTTTAAAACTTCCATTAACATCTCTGTAACAAGTGTGGATTCAGCTATCCATGTCTCTACTCAAATGCCACCTCCTCTTGAACCCAGTTTTGAGAAAAGTTTACAACACTACCTCAGCCCTTCCCTTTCCCCAGTGTGCATTTCTTTATATCTTGGTAACACACCAATGAAGACCTTAACTCTGCTGGGAATTAAGGGCTTGGATAAATAGCTGAGCTCCTGGGGGCTACTGGTCCAGATCCCACATACATTCTGGAAAGCCGTTTCTGCTTATAAAAGCATTAGAGACTACAATCCTGCAGCCTGTGGAACAAAAACCACATTCACAGAAAGATAGACAAGATGAAAAGGCAGAAGGCTATGTACAGGTGAAGGAACAAGATAAACCCCCAGGAAAACAACTAAATGAAGTGGAGATAGACAACCTTCCAGAAAAAAGAATTCAGAATAATGATAGTGAAGATGATCCAGGACCTCGGAAAAAGAATGGAGGCAAAGATCAAGAAGATGCAAGAAATGTTTAACAAAGACCTAGAAGAATTAAAGAAAAAACAAACAGAGATGAACAATACAATAACTGAAATGAAAACTACACTAGAAGGAATCAATAGCAGAATAACTCAGGCAGAATAACGGTTAAGTGACCTGGAAGACAGAATGGTGGAATTCACTGCTGTGGAAGAGAATAAAGAAAAAAGAATGAAAACAAATGAAGACAGCCTAAGAGACCTCTGGGACAACATTAAATGCAACAACATTCACATTAGAGGGGTCCCAGAAGGAGAAGAGAGAGAGAAAGGACCCGAGAAAATATTTGAAGAGATTATAGTTGAAAACTTCCCTAACATGGGAAAGGAAATAGCCACCCAAGTCCAGGAAGCGCAGCGAGTCCCATAGAGGATAAACCCAAGGAGAAACATGCTGAGACACATAGTAATCAAACGGGCAAAAATTAAAGACAAAGAAAAATTATTGAAAGCAGCAAAGGGAAAAACAACAAACAACATACAAGGGAACTTCCATAAGGTTAACAGCTGATTTCTCAGCAGAAACTCTACAAGCCAGAAGGGAGTGGCATGATATACTTAAAGTGATGAAAGGGAAGAACCTACAACCAAGATTACTCTACCCGGCAAGGATCTCATTCAGATTCGATGGACAAATCAGAAGCTTTACAGACAAGCAAATGCTAAGAGAAATCAGCACCACCAAACCAGCTCTACAACAAAAGCTAAAGGAACTTCTCTAAGTGGGAAACACAAGAGAAGAAAAAGACCTACAAAAACAAATGCAAAACAATTAAGAAAGTGGTCATAGGAACATACATATCGATAATTACCTTAAACGTGAATGGATTAAATGCTCCAACCAAAAGACACAGGCTTGCTAAATGGATACAAAAACAAGACACATCTATGTGCTGTCTACAAGAGACCTACTTCAGACCTAGGGACACATACAGACTGAACGTGAGGGGATGGAAAAAGATATTCCATGCAAATGGAAATGAAAAGAAAGCTGGAGTAGTAATACTCATATCAGATAAAATAGACTTTAAAATAAAGAATGTTACAAGAGACAAGGAAGGACACTACATAATGATCAAGGGATCAATCCAAGAAGAAGATGTAGCAATTATAAATATATATGCACCCAACATAGGAGCACCTCAATACATAAGGCAACTGCTAACAGCTATAAAAGAGGAAATCGACAGTAACACAATAATAGTGGGAGACTTTAACACCTCACTTACACCAATGGACAGATCATCTAAAATGAAAATAAATAAGGAAACAGAAGCTTTAAATGACACAATAGACCAGGTAGATTTAATTGATATTTATAGGACATTCCATCCCAAAACAGCAGATTACACTTTCTTCTCAAGTGCTCATGGAACATTCTCCAGAATAGATCACATCTTGGGTCACAAATCAAGCCTCAGTAAATTTAAGAAAACTGAAATCTTATCAAGCATCTTTTCTGACCACAACGCTATGAGATTAGAAATGAATTGCAGGGGAAAAAAACGTAAAAAACATAAACACATGGAAGCTAAACAATACATTACTAAATAACCAAGAGATCACTGAAGAAATCAAAGAGGAAATCAAAAAATACCTAGAGACAAATGACAATGAAAACACGACGATCCAAAACCTATGGAATGCAGCAAAAGCAGTTCTAAGAGGGAAGTTTATAGCTATACAAGCCTACCTCAAGACACAAGAAAAATCTCAAATAAACAATCTAACCTTACACCTAAAGGAACTAGAGGAAGAAGAACAAACAAAACCCAAAGTTAGCACAAGGAAAGAAATCATAAAGATCAGAGCAGAAATAAATGAAATAGAAACAAAGAAAACAATAGCAAAGATCAATAAAACTAAAAGCTGGTTCTTTGAGAAGATAAACAAAATTGATAAACCATTAACCAGACATCAAGAAAAAGAGGGAGAGGACTCAAATCAATAAAATTCGAAATGAAAAAGGAGAAGTTACAACAGACACCGCAGAAATACAAAGCATCCTAAGAGACTACTACAAGAAACTCTATGCCAATAAAATGGACAACCTGGAAGAAATGGACAAATTCTTAGAAAGGTATAACCTTCCAAGACTGAACCAGGAAGAAATAGAAGATATGAACAGACCAATCAGAAGTAATGAAATTGAAACTGTGATTAAAAATCTTCCAACAAACAAAAGTCCAGGACCAGATGGCTTCACAGGTGCATTCTATCAAACATTTAGAGAAGAGCTAACACCCATCCTTCTCAAACTCTTCCAAAAAATTGCAGAGGAAGGGACACTCCCAAACTCATTCTACGAGGCCACCATCACCCTGATACCAAAACCAGACAAAGATGCTACAAAAAAAAGAAAATTACAGACCAATATCACTCATGAATATAGATGCAAAAATCCTCAACAAAATACTAGCAAACAGAATCCAACAACACACTAAAAGGATCGTACACCATGATCAAGTGGGATTTATCCCAGGGATGCAAGGATTCTTCAATATACGCAAATCAATCAACGTGATACACCATATTAACAAACTGAAGAATAAAAACCATATGATCATCTCAATAGATGCAGAAAAAGCTTTTGACAAAATTCAACCCCCATTTATGATAAAAACTCTCCAGAAAGTGGGCATAGAGGGAACCTACCTCAGCATAATAAAGGCCATGTAGGACAAACCCACAGCAAACATCATTCTCAATGGTAAAAAACTGAAAGCATTTCCTCTAAGATCAGGAACAAGACAAGGATGTCCACTCTCACCACTATTATTCAACATAGTTTTGGAAGTCCTAGCCACGGCAATCAGAGAAGAAAAAGAAATAAAAGGAATACAAATTGGAAAAGAAGAAGTAAAACTGTCACTGTTTGCAGATACCATGATACTATATATAGAGAATCCTAAAGATGCTACCAGAAAACTACTAGAGCTAATCAATGAATTTGGTAAAGTTGCAGGATACAAAATTAATGCACAGAAATCTCTTGCATTCCTATACACTAATGATGAAAAATCTGAAAGAGAAATTAAGGAAACACTCCCATTTACCACTGCAACAAAAAGAATAAAATACCTAGGAATAAACCTACCTAGGGAGACAAAAGACCTGTATGCAGAAAACTATAAGACACTGATGAAGGAAATTAAAGATGATACCAACAGATGGAGAGATATACCATGTTCTTGGGTTGGAAGAATCAATATTGTGAAAATGACTATGCTACCCAAAGCAATCTACAGATTCAATGCAATCTCTAACAAGTTACCAATGGCGTTTTTTATGGAACTAGAACAAAAAATCTTAAAATTTGTATGGAGACACAAAAGACCCCGAATAGCCAAAGCAGTCTTGAGGGAAAAAAGCAGAGCTGGAGGAATCAGGCTCCCTGACTTCAGGCTATACTACAAAGCTACAGTAATCAAGACAATATGGTACTGGCACAAAAACAGAAACATAGATCAATGGAACAGGATAGAAAGCCCAGAGATAAACCCATGCACCTATGGTCAACTAATCTATGACAAAGGAGGCAAGGATATACAATGGAGAAAAGACAGTCTCTTCAGTAAGTGGTGCTGGGAAAACTGGACAGCTACATGTAAAAGAATGAAATTAGAACACTCCCTAACACCATACACAAAAATAAACTCCAAATGGATTAGAGACCTAAATGTAAGACTGGACACTATAAAACTCTTACAGGAAAACATAGGAAGAACACTCTTTGACATAAATCACAGCAAGATCTTTTTTGATCCACCTCCTAGAGTAATGGAAATAAAAACAAAAATAAACAAATGGGACCTAATGAAACTTCAAAGCTCTTGCACAGTTAAGGAAACCATAAACAAGACGAAAAGACAACCCTCAGAATGGGAGAAAATATTTGCAAACGAATCAACGGACAAAGGATTAATCTCCAAAATATATAAACAGCTCATGCAGCTCAATTTTAAAAAAACAACCCAATCCAAAAATGGGCAGAAGACCTAAATAGACGTTTCTCCAAAGAAGACATACAGATGGCCAAGAAGCACATGAAAAGATGCTCAACATCACTAATTATTAGAGAAATGCAAATCAAAAGTACAATGAGGTATCACCTCACAGCAGTTAGAATGGGCATCATCAGAAAATCTACAAACAACAAATGCTGGAGAGGGTGTGGAGAAAAGGGAACCCTCTTGCACTGTTGGTGGGAATGTAAATTGATACAGCCACTATGGAGAACAGTATGGAGGTTCCTTAAAAAACTACAAATAGAATTACCATATGATCCAGCAATCCCACTACTGGGCATATACCCAGAGAAAACCATAATTCAAAAAGACACATGCACCCCAATGTTCATTGCAGCACTATTTACAATAGCCAGGTCATGGAAGCAACCTAAATGCCCATTGTCAGACAAATGGATAAAGAAGATGTGGTACATATATACATTGGAGTATTACTTAGCCATAAAAGGGAACGAAATTGGGTCATTTGTTGAGACGTGGATGGACCTAGAGACTGTCATACAGAGTGAAGTGAGTCAGAAAGAGAAAAACAAATATCGTATATTAACGCATGTATGTGGAACCTAGAAAAATGGTGTAGATGAACCAGTTTGCAGGGGAGAAATTGAGACACAGATGTAGAGAACAAACGTATGGACACCAAGGGGGAAAGCCGCGGTGGGATGGGGGTTGTGGTTTGATGAATTGGGCGATTGGGATTGACATGTATACACTGATGTGTATAAAATGGATGACTAATAAGGACCTGCTGTACAAAAAAATAAATAAAATAAAATTTTTTTAAAAAAGCCTTAGAGTATTAGAAGTTCTAAGAATGCAAGTGAAGTCTAATTAGATTCTCGTTTTCTCATTGCCATCAGACACAGGACACATTTTATAACCCTATAATGCACCTATTATGATCATAGCTGACCTATTCCCCAAATTTAATCCTATCCACATAAACTTGTCCCCAGCCTAATGCTAAACTAGACATTGTATCACCAAACCAATCCCAGCCTCATAACTCATTGGCCCATTAATATACTTCTAACCATTACTTTATAAAACATAACCCACCCAAACAGCCCTATAACCTTTCTAATGGATTCAGAACCAGCCAATTACCAAACTTGATCTCATCTGCATAGTTCCTCTCACCTCTTAATGAGCTCTAACTGGCCCTGTAAGTTTGAGCATTAACAAAAGCTATTTCATTCAATTTGTGGCCTTTTGTTTGAGTTTTTTAAACATCAAGTACGGTACCGTTTTTTAAGTCCATTTTTTTCCAACTCATCCAACTCTCTTTTTTCCTGCTTGAGAAAATTAGAATATTCCTTGCCATTATAGTTCATTATCTTTCCCAAAAGAATTTGAGAGAAGTAATATAAAATATATATTTTTTCATGTTCTACCACTGCATTTACATTCTCAATTGGATTTAATGGAGGCATTTTCATGTGTGACTGAGGACAGGCCCTGAATTATTTATTTTAGTGGATTTATAAGAAACCGACTTTAGAGTTGCACATAGACCCACAGGTCTTTCCATATGGGATTAGATGGAACTGAACTCAGAGTATTCCTTGAGAAATATTCCTTCCACTAAGTTATCATAACAAACCTGATAGAGCTAAGAAAAAGAAAAAGAAGAAAAAGCAGATGGCAAGTTAGTATCCTTGTTGAAAATTCTATTTTCCTAGAATTTGCATTAAAACTATGGATTTCCACTTAGGAGGATGGGGGTTGCCATGGGCTCTTTTTGTTCATTTATTCATGTGACAAACGTTTACTGAGTGCCAGTCTTCTGTTAATGGGGCTGTGTGAGCTTGGGGCAAAGGATTCTCACTCAGCTAAATCCATAGCACATCCTTATTACTTGACCATGTTTTTTATCTTCTCTGGATTTCGTGGGGGGTTATGTGCATAGATGTAAATATTTGATTATTTGATTATGCACATATTGGTGTGTAGTAAATTAACATATATAAAATTCAGCCATGCAGCAAGTATTCATCAAGGGCTGTTGCCAACTAACATACCCAACACCCTGAAAAGAAGGTATCATCTTCAGCTGAGGGAAGTAGTTCTAAGAAAGCTCAGTAAACTTGCTCAATATCTCACAAGTGGCTGTGGTAGAATTTGAATCCAGGTCTCTCTGAATTAAAAGGCCAAGTTCCTTCTCTCATATCATACTACCTGTCATGCAGAGTCACCTGAGAGACATTCGCCTATCTGTTCCAAATTCCTTATATTATAATTGGGGAAACTAAGGCTAGAGAAGAGAGGTCATTTGCTCTAGGCTTCATAGCTACCACTGTACAAAATCTAAAGAAATATGGAGAAGATAGTTGCCCTATATACACAGCATCCTAGCAATTCAGATTGGCTCTGTCCCCAAGCACAACAAGAAGGGAGAATAACATCGCCCCCATCACCCAACCCCAGCAAATGGCCCTTCTGGCATTGATTCACTGAGGCATAGGCCTCTTGAGGGAAGAATGCATTGTTCATCCTGCTGGCCCAGCCACATTAGGCTTATGGATATGAAGACCCACACATCAAAATTAGCATTTGTGCAAATGATCACACAATCTCTTCAGGCCTGCTGTGTCCCTTTAATAGGCCCATCTTTCAATTATGAAGTGACGATCAGTCAGTGTTCTTCCATTATCTCATTATTTTTGTTTTGTTGGCAGTATAGAAGGTTTTTTTTGGTTTTTTTTTTCCTTCCACTTGAAGCCAGGACCATCAACATGAGATGGTTATTGAACCAACAGAGGGGAAAAAGGACATTTTAAAGTCTTACTTATCCATAGAATAGGAACATGTTTGATATATTCATGAGTAAGAATAAAAAAATCCATATTTAAGACTCCACCTTCTTGAGTAGAATCTCAAGGAGCTACTGATTGACCTAATTAATTCCACCTTTCATTGCTCAAGGGCTTATAGATGTTAAGTATTTCAGTTTGAGGAGATTTTAGATATCAGGCAACTTACCCTTTCCCCTATATCATTTACCTCTTCTGCCACATCCTTAACAGGTCATCACACAGACTTGGCTTGATGAGATCTCGCTTTGGGGAACTCACTACCTCACAAGGCAGTGCCTTTCTTCAGCAGCATTCATCATAAGGTTATCCCTTCTCAAATCAAAATTGGAACCTTAATCTTCCAACAGTTGGTTTCTCTTCTGTGCCTGCAGAAATAAATGCAACCACTCTTCCATTAAAAAGTACTTAAAATATTTAAAGATGTAACCATAACCTCATTTTCAATGCATATTAGGCAACTTGAATGATTTTTTTCCTCTTTATTAAATGCCCAGTACACTCAATACAATATGGTATGGCTCACTAATATTTATTCATATAAAATCAAGCAAATTACCAAAGTATCTTGTGCATGAGAATGAGCTTGTGTACATGCACAGTCTGGGAGAGCTAGTCAGCTCTCTACTGCCCCCATTCTGTAACTAGATGCCATCAAGCAATGCTCTAGTTGACTTGGAACAATCTGTAATTGAGATTACTAGAGAAAGTATCTGTGTAACTTGCCCTCTATTTAAGAACATTTTTTAGAAGTAGTTTCAAACTTACAGAAATTTGCAACAATAGTAGAAAGATTATTTTTTAACTCCCTGCAGCACTTGAGAGGGAGTTGTGAACATAGTGTTCCATCACCCTGAAAACATCAGTGAGTAAGTCCTATGAACATGAACTTTATCCAACATCACTGCAATACAACCTCCAAAATTAAGAAATTAATACTGGTGTATTACTAACACCTAATTTAAAAAACCCTTTCCAAGTATCTCTAATTTCCGTAAATGTCCTTTATAGCAAAAAGGTCCATTCCAGAATCACATGTCACATTTAATTGTCATACATTTTTTGTATCCTTTAATCAGGACCGGTTCCTCAGCTGTCCTTGTCTTCAACGACTCGGTTACTTTCTAATATCACAGGCTAATTAATTTGTGGACTGTCACTCAATATGAATGTTTGGCATTTCTTCATGATCAGGTTTAGATTATAGATTTTCTGGCAAAAACATAAAATTGGAGACAGTGTATTTCTCCTTGTATCCTATCAAGTGGTACACAGTTTCAGTTTGTCCCCCTACGGGTGATGTAAACTTTGATCACCTGATTAGAGTTTTGTCTACAAGGTTTCTCCACTGTACAGTTAGTTCTGTAATTAATAAGTATTATATGAGGAGTTATTTTGAAACTAGGTGAATATTCTATTCCTTATCAAACTCCCACCCACTAGTTTCAGCACCATTAATGTTGGTTGGAGAAATTAATTACTATGTTTACCCAATGGTGATTTTCTATCACCATTGTTCCTTCTCCATTTATTAGGTGGCATTCTAGTACAAGGAAAAGTGTTTTATTCTTCCCATTTGTTTATTTCTGTATATTAGAATGGACTCATGGGTCCCTACTTTATTCAATGGGTTATAATCCATCGCAACTTCTAACTGAATTGGAAGCCTAGCTCATTCCAGTGGGAGGTCCTTCCGGCTGGTTTCTGTGCCTTTCTTACCGGTCCACATTACGCTTTGTATTCACCTTCTTTCCGGTGCACCAAGCTGTATCAGGCTCATCTCGAACTTCAGTCCCCACAACCCTGAAATCAGCAATTTCTCTCAGGATTCCTGGTTCCTTTTAGTGGCGAATATTTTGTAGACAAAGATCTGGGTGTCAGATGTGTTCATTGTTGTGAGGTGTCACTGTGCCCAGGCCCTCTCAGTGGACAGACACGGGATATGTATGTGTACAACTACTTACGTACACATGCATACTCTCACTAGCCAACTCCCACTCCTCACCAACTCAGACTCCAATAGGAGCCTCTTAGGCATTGGCCTCCTTCTCTGAGGGATGCAAACCTTGATACGGCTCACCTAATGGCTTTTGCATTAAGTGATTTAGGAGGGAGTGGATGAAGGAAAGTAGAAGGAAGGAAAGAAGGCAATGAAGGGAAGGAGGAAGGGAAGGGGGGAAGAAGGAAGGCAGGAAAGCTCTCCTATTCAAGTCTAATTTTACTACAATTTCTGCATGAAACAGACAGCGTGAATAGTTTTTGACAGAGAAAAAGTAGGGATGAATCACTCAATATTCTCATGCTGAACATAGGGGTTTTAAATTAACCATTATTACTGTTTATAGTAAACTTTTGGCCGCCATTGTGTTTGTTTCGTAATGTGTGACCTCATTTCAAAGGAATTTTTCCCCCCTTGATGCCCTGGTGTCCCGCGGATAACTGCCAGGACATGTCAAAAAAATAAATAAATCTGACATCGCTATGAACTTTGCTCTTGCTGAACTTCGTCTTGGAAATACTTGTTTGCCAATGGCACTCTTAAAATGTGGCATCATAAACTGCACATAAGTGTGTGTGTTTCTCTAAGAATAATATGATGCTATTATAACTATTCCAACACTACAGTGAATGCTGCCCTTCCTAACAACATGACCAAGTACTATATTAGCAGCTTTCTATATGTAACAGAATGTTAGAATGGAAATTTTGACTGAGGCATATTCTAAAATGAGATTCGAGACCAAGAAGCAAACATTTCAAAATAGTGGATAATAACGTGACACCTTTTCAACCCTTATCTCTCATTAGGGGGACCAGACAGTAATCAATTGGAGAGTGAAGAAAGAATTCTGGAAACAGCACTGCATATGCTTTAAGGGTACAATTGGGAAGGTGTCCCTGTTCACATCACATCGAGACATGGACTTTAGGGAAACCATTTGAAGAGCTTATTGAATATTCCTCTTGCATTCTACTGTCTGAGTCATGGCTGAGAAATATAAAAGTCAAAAGCCTGGATAAAGTGATCAGGGACAATTGTGGTTTTAGAAATAACTATCCTTCCTGTTTGATAGAGCAAAGTATGTATGGCCTTTACCCTAAACCAGATATAAGCCATGCAATAAAGAACACTGGTTTAGAGTTATCTAGAATTGTCTAAGAGGTTTGCATGGATGGGCTTGAGGACCACTGTATAGCTGAAGACAGTGGGCTGAGTAGCAAGAGGTAGGTTGGCATAGAGACGCATCACAAAAATTCAGGTGAGAGATACTCAGAGTTGGGGGTGGTAGTGCCAGAAGGACCCACGATGGACATGGATAGCATGAGACATCTTTCAGGCACAAAGAGCACTGAAGCTACTTCCCCAGCCAGTGTCAGTCAAGGAGGAACTTTCCTGCTGACTCCCTTTCCTCCCCTCCAACCCTTACTCTGATCATAGATCCCAGGGTCTTTGGAATGAATAAAGCAGATGCTGTCGATGTACCCTTTTGCCTCTACAGGGTGTGAGACTGAAGCATGCCTAGAAGGAAGGGGTGGGGGAGAAGCTTTAGTTTTATATCAAGTTCCAGGTTGTGAGGATTGTATGGGACAGGGCATATTAATTATTAAATTGAGACAGAGTTTTATAACTTACTTACCTTAAAACTTTTTCTGTGGTGACCAGAGTAGATGAGGTGCCTGTCTGAGAGCACAGAAGCACCTAATGTACTAGAATGGATTGTAAGTTGCTTTATGGTCACATCTCATAAGACATACTTGATCAATGAAATATAAAATATACATCGTGTCACTGAGTCTGCACAGAGACATCCCAATTTTCTAGATCAGGCAAACAACTCTCAGAAAGGCAAATAGCTTTTATTCAGAATCACACAGCTCTTTAGGCAGAAAAAGGATTTGAATTTATGTTTAACTAGTACTTAAATCCAAGTTCTTAAGTACCAGGAGCCTTGTGAATTTGTGTCATCCGTGCACAGATAAATACATGGACACGTCATCAAGTTTTGCTGTGAGGATTTGAGACAGAAATCCATGAGACCCAAGCCCTTTAGAAGCTGAGAAAGCCCTCGCTTCCTATGAACAGAAAACAAACAACAAAAACAAACAAACAAGAGCCATCTTGTTTGTTTAAGTAGCTCTTAGCCCTACTTAATAAGGAAATGTTCAACAGATTAGGAAATCCAAAGCTACTATATTTATATATAACATATTCCGATTTTTAAATTTAGATGTCCTTTAAAAAAATGCATCATTGAAATCTGCATGCACCACCTCCTTGTCACTCCCCAATCAATCAGTAAACCCGATTATATTAACAACAACCATGAAAAACAACTGAGCATTCATCCTCTTACTCAAACGAGACTCAGGTTTTCAGTATCCTGTACTCTCCATCTAATTTCCACCTTCACAGCTTGCTTTCTCTTCCTTCCTCCTTCCTCCCTCCTTTCCTCTCTCCCGCCATCCTTCCTTTCCTGCCCTCCCCTTTTTCTTCCGTTCTTTTTTTCCATCTCCATGCCATGCAAACATAAGAATTTTTTTGGAGAAAGAGAAAGCTCTTTTATTCCACTTGGAAAATGATGTTAATAGTGATTATTCAATAATATTTATAAAGTACCTACTTAGGTGATGGCAAAAATCTCTAAATATTGTCCCTACTTTCAAAACACAAGCCTTTAGGGACTTCCCTGGTGGCGCAGTGGTTAAGAATCCACCTGCCAATGCAGGGGACACAGGTTCGGTCCCTGGTCCGAGAAGATCCCACATGCCACGGAGCAACTAAGCCTGTGTGCCACAACTACTGAGCCTGCGCTCTACAGTCCGTGAGCCATAACTACTGAGCCCATGTGCCACAACTACTGAAGCCCGTGCACCTAGAGCCCGTGCTCTGCAACAGGAGAAGCCACCGCAATGAGAAGCCTGTGCACCGCAGCGAAGAGTAGCCCCGGCTCGCCACAACTAGAGAAAGCCCGTGTGCAGCAACGAAGACCCAACGCAGCCAAAAATAAAATTAATTAATTAATTAATTAAAAACAAAACACAAGCCTGTATAGATATCAAGTGGTGTAACGTGTGTACCTGGTACACAGTAGTATTGGAAAACGTGGAGCCTCGTCTCCACATATGCATGTGAACTTATGTTTCTATCACACCCATCCTTCAATGGCAAGTTTGTCTCCTGTTCTCCCTGAGGCCTTCTCTAGTAAACACTGCCCACAGAAATTAGTCTCCCTCTTGATATTCCTTCTCATTCTTTTTAATTAGCATTTAGTTATTTTTGAAAAATAGCCTTTCTTCTGCATTGTATTATTTTAAAGGTTCACAGGAACTTATACAAGCATTTTATTCAACTCCTCGATCTAACCGTTGAGGACCTCAGGCCAAAGGAATTAAGAAACTTTCCCCAAATCACAGTACGTTAAAGACAAAACAGTTGCCCTAATTCATCATTAGTCTTTAATTATTTTACTGAAAACTCCACAAGGGCTAAAATTATACTACATTCTTTTATTATCTTTACTCCCTGAGGCTAACAGCAGTGGTAGGATCACCAAGTGGGCACTCAATACATTCTTGCCGTGTTAAATTTTACTGATTCTGCATACACAAGGGTTTTTCAAATACGGCTGTGCACAAGACTCACCTGGGGCCTTGTTAAAGTATGTAAATCCTGCTCCTCTCCCCAGAGATTGTGACTCTGGAGGTCTGAAGTGTGTCACAGGAATCTGTATTTGTAAGAGATACTCCAAGCAAGTTGATCTTAATGGTCTAAGAAGTAGTGCTTAGGAACTACTGGCAAGCATAGATACCCTATTCTGGAATATTTCCAGGGGAAAAGTCTATAATTTTGCTTAGTATCATGTTTTGGTGTCTAATAGACATTATAGCTAAAGGAAAAAAAATAAGTTCTTCATAATGCTGTAACTAAATTCTCACTACTGCATTTTCCTCCCTACTATCCTGGGTGGAAATGGATAACAGCTGGTCTTTTAATAATCCTTGCAGACTATTATTAAGTTACTCATCCACCTTCCCTTCTCCCAGCTAAACAGTCCCAATCTTTCTAAGCTATCCTATAGGAGCTATTTCCCAAACCCTCCTTCTCTCCCATAGTTGCCTAACTTTTGAAGTAAGACTAACAGTCTATTATTGTGCTGTGTTACATGAGGTGTAATGAAAAGCCATTTAAACATTTTGAGAAGAAGCACCATACAAGTGGTAGGCTTTGGATTTGAGAATAATATTCTTGTATGTCTTGTCTGCCCATGTTTATTGGAATTTGCTATCTCTAGGCAGATAGAGAGGCAGTACAGGGCCAGGGAAAGAATCCCACATAGCCAGGCAGAGCACCGTGGATTGCCTGGCCCATGCTTCCTACTCACTGCGTATCGGAGCAAGCCATTTTCTCTTTCTGTTGTTTACTTCCTTATAAGGAAGACCATATATAGTCTTCCTAAACTCCAGCAGTTGTTATAAAGCTCCAATCAGTGTAGCCCATGAAACTTTAGAAAGTATGAAGTTCATTCTATAGGTAGACTTCTGGGTTTTATACATAGGAGGCTGGTTTGATGGAAAGTGACAGAGAATCAGTAGAGCACCAGTAGCTTGGGGATAAAAATTGCAAGATTACAAAGTCCAATGTCTTAGACACAATTAGAACAAACCAGCAGGGACATTCACAGCAAACTGAATCAAATGTCAAATGGAATGCTCCTCCTCCAGGAAAACAACCAGTGATTTTCTTGGAAGGCGGGTGCTTCTCTGAGTTCTGATACCTGTCTCTGACCACCCTAGACCTGATTTCTCAGCATGATCTTCCTCATGATGCCCAACTATTCTATCATTCCTGTTGTGGTATCTCCACTGCAGTCCTGCCAAAGCCATTATATTTTATACCATGATGGTTTAGACATAGATTCATGGCATAGCCATACCCACAGTCAAAGAGGAAATTGGATGTAGGGTATCAGCTGTAGGAGAAAGACTGATAAACCATCATCATCACCAACCACATAGGTTGATTATTTATTCAGTAATAACTATAGCATTTATTGAGCATTACTGAGTAACTGATTGACCTTGGTACTAGGTGATGATGATGCCAGGCTCTGTTCTAAATGATGCAATGTATTAACTCATTTAATCATTATGTACTACTACTATGAGTTAGAGATCGTAATAGTCTCATTTTACAGATGAAGAAACTGAAGTAGAAAGAGGTGAAAAAACTTGCTTGAGTTTCTACAGTAACATGAGCCTCAAAGCAGACCACTGAACATCAGAACCAATGCCTTTGAACACCACACTATGCAAATTTAAGGTTAGAGATGGAACTGTGCCCTGATGAAAAGAAATGATGACATTTCCCTCCTGTGCCAGAAAACCATCAATGCCAACTTTATAACTGAAGATTGAAATCCTAACTTATTGACTTAGCAGCTAAGACTTTTAAGGTCTGGAATCAAAGTTTTCTCATAGTTTTATCTCTAACAATCCCTGTCTCCACACACCATAATCAAAGACAAATGCAACAGCCCCCTGTTTGTTGCTTGTGCTCCAAGCTTTCCCACTTCCTCACCTTTGTTCTCACTGTTCCTCCTGCCTATAACAGTCTTTACAAAATTAGCATGGCCAAATTCTAACCTTTATCAATAAATAATTTAAATGTTCCCACTTAATTTCCTAATTCCTGATCCAAGCAAAGAGATGTCATTTTTGAGCTCCAAGACCATCTCAAAAGCTATCTTTTTACTCCTAGAATTTTCTGTCTTATAATGTTATGTGACAATATCTTATCACTCTTAAAAATCAGTGATGTTGAGGGCACATACAATGTGCTAGAGATGATGTTATATGGTTTCCTAACCCTCATGTCAGTCGGATGGTGTTGACATTAAAATTTCCATTTTACAAGGCAGGAACTGAGATTCATATAGGCAACTCAAGGTCATACAACTGGATTTTACATCCAGATTTTTCTAAATGCAAAAACTCTATTCTTAATAACCAAACTATACCACTTTATTAGTCTGTGAACTTCTTGAAAGCAATGTTTGCATCTTATATTTGATTTCTAAACACATTGCAGATGGTAGTCATCATGAATTCTTTTTTCCTTTTTCTTAATTTCTTTGCAAATTGATTTAAACTGAATTCTGTCTTAGATATTGGCTTTTGTGAAGTTGCACACTAGCTCCAAACAACACAACCTGAAACTTTCTTTCCCTTTGTTCATTGTTGATGAGTGTTTTGCTTGTTCTTCTCCTTACGTTACTCTTTTATTCAATCTTTGCTTTAAACTGGCTTTCATGTTCTTGCTGCCGAACTGACAATTCCTCATTTCAGCTGTTTGACAGCTTGCATGCTCTGTCTGCTGGCATCAATATTTACTAATGGACCCTTTCTCTTACAAAAGCTGTTTGCAATAAGGAAAGATAATGAAGAAATTACTTGACCCCAGACACACATCTAGCAATAACGATGGCCTGTGTCACTGGGCCTCTCTGCCATCTGTGTCCAAGCAAGGGGGCAGGGCAGGGAAAAGATGGAGAGGCTGAGATGGTGGAGGAGAACTCCAAGGAGAGAGAAGGTTGATGATTCAGAAGCCGAAAGGGAACAAACTTTTGTAAGCCTGCTTCTATGGCCCAGGCATTTTTTTTTTTTTTGGCCCAGGCATTTTACATGCACAGTCCCATTTAATTCTCAAAACAATGTGCTAAGATCACTGTGGCTGAACCTTTTGAATTGTTCTTAAAAAAAAACAAACAACTGAGAGTCAAAGAAAGTAAGGGAAGAGAGGCAGAAAGTAAAGGAAACTATGCATTATACCAGTTTAAGTCTCTGAAATTTGGAATTGTCCAAGAATGTATTTGAATCTAGTCTTCTGCAATAGAAATTGTGTGACCTTGAACAAAGGATGTGTGTGTGTGTGTGTGTGTGTGTGTATGCACACAAAGTGCCTGGCAGATTCTCAATATTCATTTTCCATGAGTAGAATGAGAATAATAACAGGATAAACTTTGATGTGTTACTCTAAAAGTTAAGTGAGATAATGGACATAAAATTCTTAGCCCAGTCTCAGGCACAAAATGACTACTGTATACATGATAAGCTTTCTATTTTTGTTCTTCTTGTTAGTACTCCAATAAAATGATAAAATGATGGGTCCAGCACTCAAATGCAAGCCTGTTTCCTTCTGAATTCTATGCTCTTTCCCCTCCAGGACATGGCTCAACAAGTCAATAGTAAAAGCAAATAGAAGGGGCAAGAATAAAGTATTGAATGGTTCTCTTTGTCATTGTAATACACCTCTTTATGTTGATGGGGGTAGAGCCCTCTGGCCCAGATTTGTAATTTCAAATTTTTAGAGCCTACAGAGTTTAGCCATCTTTCTGGGTGGAATAATGATAACTTATTGTCATGCTCAAGTTGATGCCTTTATATTCATACCACAGATTTGTAGTAAAATTAAATATTTATCAATACATGAGATTTATCCCAGAAGTGGCAGAACACAGCATACTTGAGTGAGAGAAAAGAAGCTCTTTTTTCATACTACTATGAATTCACAGATACCTCCATTTTTATAGTCTTCATATGAAAGAGAATGGGTGTGATCTGGCTGAGAAGCTGGAAGAAAACAAATGAGGTAGGGAAGCCTCAGTGGATTGGTCATGAGAGATCACAGCACAGTGGAAAGCTCTCTGCACCACTCTTGCAGAGTTCTATGACCTTGCTAGTCACTAATTGTCTACAAGAACCAAATGTGCTATTCTCAATCTTCTCACTGGCAATTTCCCCTGAAACACCACCTCTCCTCCCTCTCTCCAAGTCATGTACTTTCATGGATCAGAGACTCTGAACCTAGGCTCCAGCCCTTTCTCTATATTGAATTTCAGGATCTTTTTAATGGCCTCTGTCCCAGATGAGATGGTTTCACAGATGAGATGGCATCTCTGAATTGCTGTAGGGACCAGTTAAGAGTCATAGAGTCATAATGGAAGAATATGCTGGTTTTCTTCTGGGTCTTTTCTTGACCATCCCTCAGGAATAATTTCCCGCCCTCTTGTGTATTACTTCATGGCCCCCACTGGACTTCATGACCTTTATTCCTGTAAACACCTGCCTCCCCTACCCTACAACCTGGACCAAATGGACAGACTTCTAACTGTGTATGCAAAGCATGATGCTGAAGGTCTGGCGTATAGTTGCAACTACAAAATAAATGAAGAATGAATACAGGAAAAGATGAAAAACTGAATAAATATATAATGTATGCAAATATACCTTATACCATGCTTAGAATATAGAAAAATCTTGGTAAATAACCCTTCCAGAAAGAGGTCTACCTTTACCATATAATGTAGCATTCACAGGAGATTATAGTTGTATTTTTGTGTTTATTCATTTATTTAATAAGTTTCTCTCTTGTAAACTACACAAAGGAGGTTCATTGCTGGAACAAGCACAGTACCTGAAACAAATGTCAATCCTCAAGATACACAAATAGAACAAATGAGTCAGTCATCTCTCCTTCCTTTCTTCCCTTCCTACTTTATTTTCCTCTCCATCTTTTCGTTTGTGTTTACAATATTTCTCTTACTTTAGTTCTCATACTTACCTCTTCTCTTTCTTCTTCACTCATTTATTTTTCTTTTTTAAGCTTCCTTTCTTCTTCTCTGCAAAAAAAAGACAAGAATACATTTGATGATGATGATGATGCTATTCATAGTAATCACTTTTGGGGGGCATGTTATTTGCCAGACACTATTCTAAGCTTTTAACCTAAATTACTTAATGGCTCCCCTAAATCTTATGAAACAGATTCTACTGTAATCCCCAGTTTGCAGAAGTGGAAACAGTTCTTGAGGAATGAACTTGCTATTACAGGTCATGGAGCCAGTAAGTGACAGAGATGGCTGCAAACCAGAGGCTCTGACTCCAGACATCATGGTCTTTAACTACTGAAATGCACTGCCTCCCCAAAGCCTCAAGAGCCTCAAGGAATATATTATAGGAATCTTTGGAGAGCTTTGGATTTAAAGACTGATATAGGATCGGATGGTTTTTGAATTTTCTCTGTTACTCTTTCACCAGTTTCTTGTCAAATTCACTTCAAATTATCAACCTGAAAATGGATCTGACTGGATTGAAAGTCTGAACCATTCTGGCCTCCCCTGCTGTCACAGACAACCTGACAGCCTCCATAGTTCTTGATCTGGGGAATTATGGGAGAATCTTGAACCTGTCAGGATGCTTGACCAGGCCCTTGTCCTGTGGGTGAAAGACAGCAGCACCGCTTCTATCTCTATGTGATTTTCTTTCAGGGAGTAGCCAATTCTTAGAGCTCTACGCAGAATATATGCAAGTGAGGCCCCCGTTAAAATACTTATGTCGTGAAAACATAGGGTCAGAAAGAGGGCACTGGCTGGGAGTCAGCATACCTGAGTTACCTGAGTTACAATCCTTCCTCAAGATCCCCAGCTGATATGGGGCAAGTCACTTACGATTTCTAGACCTCCATTTTTCTAACTGTTATCTAAAAGGATTGAGCTAGTATGTCGTTTAAGGTCCCACTCAGCTATAAAATTCTCTGAAGCTCATGTAAAACAACACACAAAAAAGTAAAGCAAAATAATGAATTGCCAGTCCAGGTAGTTTGACTCCAAGGTGGACAGCTGCACCTCTGAAACTTAAGTCAAAGCCCAGATGAGACTATCTCCTCCCCCTCTCCAAAGGCTGCCCCTACTGAGTATTAGAATATGAAAAAGAATAATAAGCTCTGGCTTATTCAGGTCAGTAAAACAAATGAACATGAGCTGTGAAGAAGGTGAGTCAGGTGCTGCCAGGTGCTAGAGATCTGTAGGGAGTGAGGATTTAAGTAAGAACAATGAAGAGGAAAAAGGGCCTGATGTGATCTGAGAGCTTGATCCAGTCTTTGTGCCGAGAGCAGGTAGTGAGTAGAGCAGAACTTACTTAAGTCTGAGGCTGGATGTGCTTTTGCATGTGGCTTTTAGTAACAAAATTCCTCTCCAGCTGACCTAAAGGGCAAAGGAGACATATGAGCTCATAAAGTGGAAATCCAGAAGTGGGAAGCTCTTCAGGCGGGTTTGATCCGATGGCTCAGAGATTTCTAAGAGCATCTTCTTAACAACTGTCTGCCTTCTTCGGCGACAGTTTCAGCGTCCTTGTAAGGCTGGTTTCACTCATGGGGTCAAAATTATTCAGCTATTTCTTATACCAATTGCCCAGGAAGAGCTAGAGGGATGGTTTGGGGTAGCTGTCCCAGAAGAGCAGGGAACTATTTCTGAAAAGCCCTCAGAAAATCTACTTTCATGACTACTGACCCAACTTCAGTCACATGTCTTTTTCTAAATTAATGTCACTGTTCATGGTCATGGAATGCCTCTGTTACCCAAATAATTAACTATAGCAATGGTGTGGTGGTCTCTTACTGGGTTAGATCAATTATGAATAGCACAAAAGCTGGGGTGCTTAATCTCCCCTAAACTCATGACTTCTCAACAATGGAGGAGAGGAAACATGGATGTTGAGAGTCAACAACTATGCCCATACTGTGAAAAGAACAGAGGAGGTAGCAATACATTTTTAAAAATTGAGATATAATTGACATATAAGATTATATTAGTTTCAGATGGACAACATTATGATTCAATATTTGTATTTACTTCAAAATGATGACCCAATAAGTCTAGTTAACATCCATCACCATCATAGTTAGAACATTTTTCGTCCTTATGATAAAAACTGTTAAGAGCTACTCTCTTGGCAACTTTCGAACGTACAATACAGTATTATAGTCACCATGACTTATATTATATCCCCATGACTTATTTATTTAATACCTGAAAGTTTGTACCTTTTGACCACCTTCATCCGCTTTGCCCATCCCTCCCATCCCCGCCTCTGGCAATCACCAATCCATTCTCTATATTATGAGCTCATTTTGTTTTGTTTTGTTCATTTTTAGATTCCACATATAAGTGAAATCATATGGCATTTTTCTTTCTCTAACTCATTTCACTTAGCATAATGCGCTCCACTTCCATCCATGTTTTCTTCCTTTTTCATGGCTGAATAACACTCCGTGTGTGCGTGTGTGTGTGTGTGTGTGTGTGTGTGTGTGTGTGTGTGTGTGTGTAGTTGGGGAAGGGGACATTTCCCCCCTACCCCTTTTGAGTTATTTTGGCTGGTCTAATAATTAAACTGACATAAGAAAGATTAACAGGAGGAAAAAATAATAATTCATATGCACAGAGATATCATATAAATGGTAGCCCTGAAGTGACCAAAGCAGGCTGTTTATATATCATGTTTAGACAAAGAAACAGTTATTTGTGAAGATTTAACAAGGGGGCTTGTGCTTGGAGTAGCAGACTAATGAAGAAGTAACAAAGTTTGTTTACGCAGCTTTCTTAGCCTTGAATTTCCTAATTCTGTTGATAAGGATGCTTTCTATCTCCCTGGTATAAGGAGGATACTTTTGCACGGTTGATTTATTTTCCACTTTCAAGGGAAAAGAAGGGGATCAGAGTATTTTTTAATATCAATTTTTTATTTTACCAGCTGTTTCTCAAGTAATTTTCATCCAAATAATCAACATGCCATTGTGGCAGTCTGCTCGGGGCCCCAGCCACCGTTTCTTTATCCATTCACCCATCAATAGACACTTAGATCATTTCCCTATTTTGGCTATTGTAAATAATGCTACAGTGCACATGGGGGTGCATATACCTCTTTGAGTTATTGTTTTTTATTTTCTTCAGATAAATACCCAGAAGTGGAATCATATGGCAGTTATATTTTAAAATTTTTGAGAAACCTCCATACTGTTTTCCATAATGACTATACCAATTTTCATGCCCACCAACAGTGCACAAGTGTTCCCTTCTCTGCAACCTTGCCAACACTTGTTACTTCTTGTTTTTGTTTGTTTGTTTTTGTTTTTTGATAATAGTCATACTAACAGGGTGAGTTGATAGCTCATTGTGGTTATGATATGCATTTTCCTGGTGATTGGCGAGAGAGCACATTTTATCTTGGGAATCTACTCCAATTGATTGATGATGGTCTCCTGGAAAGATGTGTTGAGAAGTCTTCTAAGACCTCTTGGGAACATGCTATATTTGATTATAAATATCTGCTCTGGGCACTGAAAGAGGCTGTCTGCGTGACATGGTTTTCCCATGTCATCTTGATTTATCAGAATGTTATATTGAAAAGAAGACACATGTGTTGCTTAAATTCTGGAGTCTAGTTCATTCAGAATCCAGAAGAGATGAAGGTTTCACCAGGTAGCACTTAGTCCTATATCTTGTACCATGGACCCTGGCACTACTAAAAGTTAGGATCACTGAATGAGCTTTTCAAATTCTGAACACTTTTGCCTGTAGACACACTAGAATGAATGAAAATAAAATATATTTAACAGAGCAAATGAAGTGAGACAGAGCTAAATTTAATGCATAAAATCTTTATTGCACCTGGGAAGTAACAATGTTACAGAGCAAGCTGCTTAGAAGATGGGCTATAGACCATGATCAACACAGCTCTGTCGTCTAGCCATTGGTACCTCTATGTCTATACAACCTTGGAGAATAGGTGGGGACATTGCTCACCCAACCATCTAGGCTTAGATCTAACCTCCAAAGTGGGATGACGCATATGATAGTAGGAACGGGGGAAGTTGGTACATCACTGTGCTCAAAATATTGAATTCAATAAAAATGTGTCTAGTACTAACTGAATGCTTACTCTTCTATAAGGAAATCTGGAAGACATAGACGTAATCTCTATTTACAATAATTTGCAGTCTATCTAGAATGTGGCTGGAGTGGGCTATACCAATCAGGGTCTAACCTAGAAAACAGAAACCACTCTGAGAGGAAACAGGGAGAAGGGCATTTATTCCATAGATGATGGAAGAGCTTAGTAGCCAAAGAAATAAGTGCGACAACACAAGATTAGCAACTGTTGAAATCCACTACCATTTCTAAGCTTTTGCGGTAAAGGGAGAGAAGTCATGCTACCAGAAACCTGGGCCGGGATCACAAGGAACCACAGAAAATCTTTCCTGAGAACAGAGGAGTATAGTAGGAACTAGAGGAACATAGGAGACCCAGTCACTACTGTTCACAGCAGCGTGAGGTGGAGGTAGAGGCGGGGGTGGAGGTTGAGGGGGGAGATACCTTGCTTTCTCCTTATCACCCTTCCAATCAAATCTCCTTATCTCCTCATCACCCTTTAAATTCTCCTATTGGCTGAACACATCTGTCTATCAGTTCATATGGGAATCGGGAGTATGCAGAATGCAGGACTCTGTCTCACAGAGGAGGGACAAAAAAGGACCCCAGGAACAACAGGTCAGGACCAGCATAGAGACTGTCGTAATAGCTACAATTTATACTATGTGCAAGCTATACTAAATAATTTGCATCCTCTGTGTTATCTAATCTTTCCTATAGACCCCTGAGGTAAATCCTATTATCATCCCCATCTTTTAAAATGAGGAAATAGGCTTGGAGCCGTTAAGGAACTTCCTCAACTCGTGTAGCTTGTAAGAGGCTGAGCCAAGACACAAACCCATGTCTGTTTGCTTCTCTGTCAAGTGTGGATTCTCCACCACACGTTGATAGGGCACTGACTACCAGAAAGCAGGATATTAGAAGTGTTATAAAGTGCCCATGCCATTCAGGGCCAGTGGCAAGAGTTCTCAGTGGGCATATCTAAGAAATAATCATGGTGGTTGGGGCACTGGGATTATTCCTTCAAAGATGAGAGCACAGAAATGACCCTGGCTGAAGGAGAAATGGTGATTAGGAGAGGAGGGGGGTGGTTACTGGAGATACTAGTGCAGAAGGGAGGGACAGAATAGGAACAAACAATGACAGGAAAATTAGGGCATTTTAAAGAAAGGGTGTATGTATAATCTAGCTTATCTCTTGTACAGAAAACTTCCAAAATAGAATTTAGAATGTGAGGTTAGAGGGCCTCTGATTTAGCTTAGAGATCTATTTCAGAAGAAATACTTTAAATACACATCTTCTCCATAGCACTCTTTAGACACGCATGCTTTTGGAATTCACATAGTATGATCTGAGGAAACAGGATGAGAGTGGTGGTAATTTTCCAGAAAGGTATACTATTATCCACATAATGGACACATGAAGCAGAAATAAAGGCTCTGCACATATCTGTATTAACCAGAATAGAGTTTAGAATTCTGAGTGCCAGAGCCAGAAGCAATGACAGGGATACCTTGGCCTTGTACCATCGAGAAAACTGAGGTCAAGTGTAGGAGAAACTTGCTGGGAATCAACCTGCAGAATAGCAGGGTATCCAGTAAACCTCACTGTCTCCCTTTGGTTCACAGGCTGGTTGCCTATTGTGTTGAAATGAAACATTTGGGAGGACTCAGTGAAAACATCTTTGGAAATTTCCAGCTGGGTTGCACCCTCCTAATACCAGGTTTAAAAGCATAGAGTGGGTGTAAAGAGCATTTCTAAAGGGCAGGCTCTGGGGCTGGTAAAGTTTGGGGTGGAGAGGAGAGAGATGCAAAGAAAAGCTTTTTGTGATGAGACTTGCACTGGGAGCCAAACTCATCCATTGGGGGAAGTTTGATGTATATTTAATTATGGATTTCTATGTGAGCTGGGAGTGGTGAGTTCACGGGGTGGGCTGCTTCTCCTAGGAGATGGTTCAACCTTTTCCTTCTCTTTCCCTCAGCAGGAACTAAGAGGAAGGGAGGGTGTGGAGATGGGTGTGTGGGGTTGAATGCAATTGTGAAGTCAGCTAGGATACAGATCTTGGGGCTGAGCAAATCATGGCCTTTCCCGAGCACCAGTCTAGGCGAGTTGGCCTGAATAAGGAGGAAAGCTGTACCCTTGCATGTGAGTAAGTGTGCAAGGAGCACTTATTGAGAGAGAGAAGGCAGGGCAGGGTAGCTAATCTAAAAAGGCTGATCTCAACTTGTAATAAGAGAGTGGTGGACCCATCTATTAAAATATTAATAATAAGCCAGCAAACATGGACAGAGCCTATGTGCCAGGCACTGTACCTGACACTTAACCTCAGTTATCTCATTCAATCTTCACATCAACCTTATCTATGAGAGTAAGTGGTATTATCCCTGTGATAAAGATACAGGGGACCAGGGACTTCCCTGGTGATCCAGTGGTAAAGAATCTGCCTTACAATGCAGGGGACGTGGGTTAGATCTCTGGCCAGGGAACTAAGATCCCACATGCCGTGGGGCAACTAAGCCCGTGTGCCACAACTACTGAGCTCACGCGCCTTAACTAGAGCCTGCATGCCACAAACTACAGAGCCCATGCGCCCTGGAACCCACACAGCAGAAGTAGAGAGAAGCCGCATGCCACAACGAAGAGCCTGCATGCCTCAACGAAGATCCCGCCTGCCTCAGCTAAGACCCGATGTAGCCAAAAATAAATAAAATAATTAATTAATTAAAAAAAAATACATGGGACCAGAGAAGTTAGGAAATGGCCAAGTTCAGAAAAGTGGTAAGAAGAGAAATGGGACTGTGGCCCAAGTTAATCTATTCCAAGGCCTGTACCGGCTAATAGGGAAAGGTAATTTTACAGTGTTGTTGCATAACAGAAACAGTTTGATTGTTTTTTAGCGCCAGATTCCAAGTCCCCTCTGACTCCTGAATCTGTGCTTCTAACCACTATGCTGCATGGTTTCTTTCTAAACCCCTGGCCATCCCAAAGTGCCTGATAAAATAAATCAGCAAATGGGAATCGGACAGGGATGGATAAATAGCAAAGTCTGGTGAGACAGGAAGGATGAAACAAAGTGGTTAGGAAAGAACAGAACAGCGCCGAGAAGCAAAGCAGGCAAGCTGAGAATGAAAGGCTCATGTTTATGACAAATAATTCACTTTAACAGGCTTGTTTTTCCATTTTCTCCCCCCCATCTGATCTGATGACAATCTCATTCCAACTAAATTCTCTTGGGTCGTACATCTCTGTTTTTTCCATCTCATTTTCTCTCACCTATTCTATTTCCATTCCATTAAACCATGCCTCCTCTTCCTTCTTGACCACTCCATTTTCCGCCTGGCCTCCAATTGCTCCCCAAGCACCAGGCTCCCTCAGACTGCTTGTCTTCTTCCTCTGCTAGGTGACTAATAGCTTTTTCCTGATCTGCTGGTCATCGAGGGGGTAGAGCAGCCTCTACCCCACACTGGACTCTGGGAGGGGATCCAGAGTACGGGGCATGAGAGGACAGAAAGAAGGAAGAAGAGGAAAAGGAAGAAAGACCAGGGATGTAATAGGGAGATGACAGAAAGAAAACAAAACGAGAGGAAAATAGAATGGAAGGGATGAAAAGAATAAAGAATGAAAGCTTTTAATCCAAGAAATGAAGGAAGGGCTGTAAGTCAGAAAAGGATGAGAGGGGAGCAAGTAAGAAGAGACAGGTGATAAAGAGAAATAGAAGGGGAGAGATAAAAAAATAAAGAAAAAATAAGGCAGAGGAGAGAGGCAAAAAAATATTGAGAAAATAGTAAAAGCAAGGGCCCGGGGTGGGAAGGAATGAAGTTAGGCTGAAGGGGGTGAAAAAGCAAAACAAAGTAATCAAGCAAGTTGGGAAAGCAGTGAGAGACATAGATAGCCAGCAGAAAGGAACATGGAGAGGCAAGGAAAACAAACCCAGCAGGAAGTAGATAGATGTAAGCAAAACAAGATTGAGAGAGATTCTTGGATAAAATGGAAAGATTCTTTTTTTTCAAGTTTATCTTTCCCCTTGCCTCAGCAAACACACCATTTTATTTAACAGCAAATGAGCACATTAAACTAGCTAAAAAACAAGTAAAGCCATGGAGCTGTGTATACAGGGAATATTGTTGGGTCAGTGATGTCTCCCAGGAGATCTCAGGGCTTCATTCAGGCTTTGGGAAATATGCACTCATCATCATAATAGCGAATATTAACTGAAAGTGTACTATGTGCTAGCACTGTGCTTAGCACTTTGCATATACTGCATGTAATTCTCTCAACAAGCCTGCAATGCAGTTACTATTCTTAGTTCTGAGACAAGGGTAGGGAGAGGGTTAAAGTAACTAGCCCACGGTTGCCTGAGGTTGCCCAGCTTTACATGGTAGGCCCAGCATCAAACTCAGGCAATCCAAATCCAGAGCCCATGCTCTCAACCACCAAGGTCCAGAAAAGGAAGCAGGGTAGCTGAAAGTAGGGCTTGTAATAACCTATAATGGAATATAATCTGAAAAATATATATTTATAACAAACACTTTGCTGTACACCTGAAACAAACACAATAGTTTAAATCAACTATACTTCAATTAAAAATATATATAAAATAAATAAAATCAGAGCTTGGAACTTGACAAATTCAAACATTGTTGACTGAGCCCGTGCTGTGTACCTGGCACCATCTTGGTGGCCAGGAGATAATCAGAGATAAATGAGACATAAGCTTGGCTCCCAAGAAGGTAATGGGATAGCAGTGAGAAGAAGATATATATAAATGCACAGTTCACATTAGGTGGGAGATAAGAACTTTATGTTGAAGGGGTAAAGATGTGGAATGCCCCTCCATGGGCAGGATTCGAAGGAAGGGTAGAGGTTCTTAGCAGATGTTTTCTGTAAAAAGACTGGTAATAAATACTGTAGGCTTTGTGGGCCACAGGTCACTGTGACAACTACTCAGCTCTGCCTTGATAGCACAAATGCAGCCATCAAGAACATGTAAACGAATAAGCAAGTGTGGATGTGTTCCAGAAAGACCTGTTTTGATGGCAATTAAATTTGAATTTCATATCATTTTCATGTGTCACAGAATATTATCTTTTAAAAAAAAATTGTTTCAATCATTTAAAAATGTAAGATGCATCCTTAGCTCTTGGGTGGTAGGATAGATTGGCTGAGGGCTGTGGTTGACCAACTCCTGCTCTAGGTAAAAAAGTGGGAAAGTATTTCCAGTAGAAAGAGGTATGTACAAAATCAGAGTGGCATGAAAGGACTTGGAGTTTCCTAAGTATAACTGACTCTTGAACAATTCAGGTTTGAACTGTGTGGGTCCACTTATATACCAATTGTTTTCAACAGTAGATAATACTACAGTACATAACCTACAGTTGGTTGAATCATAGATGCAGAGGAACTGCTGTATCAGAGGACCAAGTGTAAGTTATGCATGGATTTTCCACTGAGCAGAGGGTAGGGGGCCCCTAACTTTCGCCTTGTTCAAGGGCCAGCTGTATTTCTATTGCCTGCCTCAAGTGCCAGGTATAGCCTAGGGCCTGATTGAGGTAGGGTTAGAGATGTGGGATGGGGTTGAATTATGAAGCATGCAGAATTTCTAATAAGGAGCTTGGATTTTATGACCACTGGGAGTCCTTGAAATACGTTTTATGTAGGATTTACCAATCCCAATTTAGTTTTAGATGTAAACAACAAATGGGGTAGATCGAGACTCTAGCAATATTTGAGCCATGTGTGGATAAAGACCCCAACTAAAGCAGGAGCAACTGATGTGGAAGCAGGCCATTCCAAATATTGTTTAGGAAGTGAAATTGACTGGTTTGGTGGCTGAAGAGTTGAGAAAGGAAGGAAGTAAGAGTCTGAGATGCCAAGCATGTCTTGCTTGACGATTGTGCTTCTAATGTGAACCAAAAGAGTTGTGTCATAGGGATAATGAGCTACTTTACAAAACCAAACAAAAGTGTGTGTGTGTGTGTGTGTGTGTGTGTGTGAAGTTCTCTGATTACAATGTTAATATATGCTTATTCAGGTTAGATACTATCACACATTTTCACTAACTACCAAACACCTCTTGTACATCACTGCAAATCCTTTGGACCTCACCTCTTACACCAGCATGTCAGTGGTGAATGGCTTAATTCAGATGTAACCTAGCAGTTTCTTGTCCCAGACATGCATTAGGCACCTCTATCTTTTTGCCCCAGGGCTTCTGTGACTACACATCAAGGGACACCTACATGAAATATTTTGCATGCCATCTTATGCAAGCTGGAAAGCAGAGTTAATGCCCAAAGATCAACTCTTGACCAGTGGGAGCTGGGAGAAGATATAGGAAGGCCTCCTCCTCTATCATAGGTAGATAATTCTGAGATGAATGTAGTAACATAAGCTTGCTCAGAAGGCCTGGGGGAATGAAGCACCAGCTGCCTGCCATGATGGGCAAATCAATAATGCATCTTTGTATTCCCTTTTCCTCTTTCTCTGACTCACTTCACTGACCTCTCACTCTTGCTCCCTGGATCAACTCCCTAAAAACTACCTGTCTGGAAATCTTTTTTTTTTAAAGGTTATTTTCTTAGGAGAATTCAGGGAAAGGAAGATGATTAACAATAGAAGCTTATTTTTTGCCTAGATAATCTGCAAACATATTCCTGTTTGGCAGGCAGGTGGTAATTTAGAGACATGGTTCTTTTCCTTGTGTGTCTCTGACATCTTTTAGGACCTCAGAATCCCCTCTGAGGGAAATAATGCATGGAAAATTCATACCTGCTTCTCTACCTTGGGACTCATGTGACATGTGTCCCATCCTCTTGAAGTCCATAAGCAAGCAGGGAGTTATATGGTCCTACCCAGATACACAGGGCTTCAAAAATGTAATTCCTGTTCAGTAGCCTTTTCTTAGCAAACTCTGCACTCTGGAAGGAGAGCATATATTTTGGTGAACAGCTGGCCATTTCTACCTCAATGTTCAACGTACAAATTTTGGAAAATAAAGAAAAGTATAAAAAATAAGTTAAAGTCACTATGACTTTACTCACCAGAAAGAGCCACTATTTTATTTTATTTTGAAGTATTTCTATCTGGACTTTTTTCTATATAGTTAGTCATATTTTAGAAATATATATATATATACACACATATATAGACACACAGTTATTTTATTACAGGTTTACATCCTACTCATTTCACTTAACATTTTATTCTATTACTATTATAATATTAATTAGTTTATTTTATAATATTGATATTGATGTTATGATAGTTAATGAAAAATTTCTCATTTCATTTGTATTCCTCTTGAGATGTCAGGAAGGCTGAATTAGAGCTAAATGATCATGTACAAAGTGGAGACAAACCTCAACAGGCACAGATGCAGCTCACAATCTCGGAGAAGATAAGACTTGGACACAAATAAACATATGTTCTATTATGTTAGGAGTCAACACATGAATTGGTGGGCTGCTGAAATGAGACCATTTAAGACTTTATGTGTCCTAACTTTAGCCACTTAATCTTTTTATTTTTCCTTTGAGAGCTTAGTGAAAATAATGAAATACTTTGTTGACACTGGATGTTATAGAAATGAAAGACTAATTTTTAATTAATGAGCATGTCAACTATTATTGCTACCAGGCCAAAGTCTATAGTGTAGCTCCACAGAGACTAGGAAAAGGGAATGGGACGCAAGAGTAATGTCCCCATTTGGACACAATGGTGTCATCTGAAGTCAAACATTCAAGCAGGTGTGGGATTTAGGAGGATAAGTGGTTGTCCTCCCTGGGCTAGGGATAGGGTACAGAGGAGCATATCTATAACTAGCAATGATCAAATTCCTAATGATGAATAAACTATTTTGCTTGGGACAGTCGTTTCTTCTTCCCTCTAACACTCTCACTACCTATGCAGTTTAAATGTTAATACTCCTCCCAGTAAATTACATATCAAACTCAAGCAGAGCTGACCCAACTCTAGGGGGGTTTATCTTATCTATCCTATTTATCCCAAAGCTCTCATGTAAATAAACATTTCCACACTTCATTCTGTGAACAAATGGCCCCAAAGAGATTTTCGACTTTTATTCCACCAGAGAGCAATATAGATAAAGAGTCAGGTGAGTCCCAAGAAGGAACCTGTGGCTTCCATTAGGGATAAAAGAATGTGGAAGTGTTGATGACTAGTTTCCTGGAGGAAATGGACCCTACTCTACAGGGTTTCAAGTTCCAATTAAGGTTTAATTACCTACAAAACAATATATGGCTAAGAGCTTGCTCTAAATAAAGTTGAACTGACTGGGTTGAATCCCAAGTGTGGTGCATTCTAAAAAAGTGACCTTGGCAAAGTCCCTTAACTTTTCTATATGTCCTTGATAAAACCAGGCTAATAGCATGCAGTCATCATGGAGTTTCTGTGAAAAATACATGCAATAAAGCATGAAAAGCATTTTGCACAGTGTCTGGCCCATGGCAAGTGCCTCCTACATGTTATCCCATTTTGCCAAGCACTTGAGATGCTGAATGGCATTTGCAAAGTTGTCTTCAATCCTGAAACACCTGGAAAGTTTAACATTTAATTTAACATTTTTGTAGGCTGACAAATTTTCTAAAATGCACACGGGAAAATAAAAATCTCACAGAGACCTAAGTGAATTTTGCAAAAGAAGAGCAAAGGGGGGGCGGTTATTCTTATCAGACATGAAAACAGAATCATACTAATAAAAGTGATGGATTTAAATAGCAATGGTCAAACAGACTAAAGGGAAATAATTCAAAGATTCTTGATAAAGTGCATAAAGAGTTTAAAACCTGTCCCATCTATATGTAGCAACTTAGTATATGATGGAGATGGTACTACAAACCAGTGAAGAAAAAACAAATTATTTAATAGATGGTGCTGGGAAAACTGGATCACTATATGGGGAAAAATAATATTAAAGTTCTGCCTTTCACAGGATGGATCAAGGACTTATATATAAAAGAAAAAATATTGTATAACCAATAGGTCACAGTAGCAGAGAATTATGACCTTGTGGCAGAAATATGACCTCAAATATATAAACTATAAGGTTTGGGAAAAAGTATGAAATCTTATATCAAAATTATAGATTTTCATTGAAAAACTGATACCACAGACAAGGCCAACAGATGAACTATATTTTGGGATATAGTGGTACTTGCACTAAATATGACAACATCCTTGCTTTGTTCTGATCTTAGGGGAAAGTGTTCAGTTTTTGATCATTTAGTATGATTTGAGCCTTGGCTGTTTTGTTTTGTTTTGTTTTGTTTCTGTAGATATTCTTTATCGAGTTGAAGAATCTCCCTTCTATGATAATCTCAGTTTGCGGAGAGTTTTTACCATCATGAGGTTTTGGATTTTGTCAGATGATTTTTCTGCATTACTCGATGCAGTCATGTGACTTTTCTTCTTTGCTTGCTGATTAGTGGATTACATTGATTGGTTTTGGGACCAGCCTTGCATACCTGGGATAAATCCTACGTGGTGGTATAATTTCAGTTTTCATATACATTGCTCGATTTTGTTCGGTATTTTTTGTTGAGGATTTTTTCATTTATGTTCATGAGGGATATTGTACTGTAGTTTTTCTTTCTTATAATGTCTTACCTGGTTTTCTTATTAGGATAATGCTAATCTTATAGAATGAGTTAAAAAATGTTCCCTCTGCTTCTATTTTCAACAAGAGATTTTGTGTGTGTGTGTGTGTGTGTGTGTGTGTGTATTAATGTTTGGTAGAATTCATCTGTAAAACCAGCTTGGACTGGTGATGTTTTTTGAATATCTATTAATTATTGATTGAATTTTTAAATATATGTAGTTATATTCATATTATTAATCTTTCTTTAATCAAATGAAAACAAACATGTAGATACAGAGAACAGAGTAGTGGTTACCAGAGGGGAAGGAGTAGGGGGGAGGGCAAATTGATAAAGGGGAATCAAACATATGGTGATTGATTGGAAATAAAATTTTGGTGATGAGCCTGTGGTAGGGTATACAGAAGTAGAAATAAAATGTTGTACATGTGAAACTTATATAATGTTGTAAATCAATGTTACCTCAATTTAAAAAAAAAAAGTTTTGGTATTTTGAGTCTTTCAAGGACATGGTCAATTTCATCTATGCCCAAATTTGTGGGCATATGGTTTTTCAATTCCTTTATTATTCTTTCAATGTCCAAGGTATCAGTAGTACAAGAGATCAGTACTCCACTTATATTTCTGATCTCTTCATAATTTGTGCCTTCTTTTTTTCAGAGTTAGCCTGTCCAGATTTTTATCAGTTTTGTTGACCTTTTCAAATAGATAGTTTTTGGTTGCATTGATTTTCTCTATTGTTTTCCTGTTTTTAAATTCATAGATTTCTGCTCTGGTTTTTATTCATTACTTTATTCTTCTTGTTTTAGACTTACTTTGCTCTTCTCTACTTTCCTGAGGTGGAAGCTGTGTTAATGATCTTACATCTTTCTTCTTTTCTAAAATATATATTTAGTGCTAGAAATTTCACTCTTAACATGGTTTTCACTGTATCCCACAAATTTTAATCGGTTGTATTTCCATTTTTATTTAGTTCAAAATATGTTTTAAATTTCCTCCTGTGACTTTGACCAATGTACTATGTAGAAGAATGCTGTTTAAACTCAAAATATCTGGGCATATCTCATCTGTCTTTCAGTTACTGATTTTTTATTTAACTGCATTGTCATCTGAGAGCATGCTTTGTATGGTTTCTATTCTTAAAAAAATTGCTTGATGTGTGTTGTATGGCCTAGAATGTGGTCTATCTTGGGCATAGAGGGAACCTACCTCTACATAATAAAGGCAATATATGACAAACCCACAGCAAACATCATTCTCAATGGTGAAAAACTGAAAGCATTTCCTCTAATATCAGGAACAAGACAAGGATGTTCACTCTCACCACTATTATTCAACATAGTTTTGGAAGTCCTAGCCACAGCAATCAGAGAAGAAAAAGAAATAAAAGGAATACAAATTGGAAAAGAAGAAGTAAAACTGTCACTGTTTGCAGATGACATGATGCTATACATAGAGAATCCTAAAGATGCCACCAGAAAACTACTAGAGCTAATCAATGAATTTGGTAAAGTTGCAGGATACAAAATTAATGCACAGAAATCTCTTGCATTCCTATACACTAATGATGAAAAATCTGAAAGAGAAATTAAGGAAACACTCCCATTTACCACTGCAACAAAAAGAATAAAATACCTAGGAATAAACCTACCTAGGGAGACAAAAGACCTGTATGCAGAAAACTGTAAGACACTGATGAAAGAAATTAAAGATGATACCAACAGATGGAGAGATATACCATGTTCTTGGATTGGTAGAATCAATATTGTGAAAATGACTATGCTACCCAAAGCAATCTACAGATTCAATGCAATCCCTATCAAATTACCAATGGCATTTTTTACAGAACTAGACAAAAAGTCTTAAAATTTCTATGGAGACACAAAAGACCCCGAATAGCCAAAGCAGTCTTGAGGGAAAAAAACGGAGCTGGAGGAATCAGACTCCCTGACTTCAGACTATACTACAAAGCTACAGTAATCAAGACAATATGGTACTGGCACAAAAACAGAAACAGATCAATGGAACAAGATAGAAAGCCCAGAGATAAACCCATGCACCTATGGTCAACTAATCAATGACAAAGGAGGCAAGGATATACAATGGAGAAAAGACAGTCTCTTCAATAAGTGGTGCTGGGAAAACTGGACAGCTACATGTAAAAGAATGAAATTATAACACTCCCTAACACCATACACAAAAATAGACTCCAAATGGATTAGAGACCTAAATGTAAGACCAGACACTATAAAACTCTTACAGGAAAACATATGAAGAAAACTGTTTCACATAAATCATAGGAAGATCTTTTTTGATCCACCTCCTAGAGTAATGGAAATAAAAACAAAAATAAACAAATGGGACCTAATGAAACTTAAAAGCTTTTGCACAGCAAAGGAAACCATAAACAAGACGAAAAGACAACCCTCAGAATGGGAGAAAATATTTGCAAACGAATCAACGGACAAAGGATTAATCTCCAAAATATATAAACAGCTCATGCAGCTTAATATTAAAAAAACAAACAACCCAATCCAAAATTGGGCAGAAGACCTAAATCGACGTTTCTCCAAAGAAGACATACAAATGGCCAAGAAGCACATGAAAAGCTGCTCAACATCACTAATTATTAGAGAAATGCAAATCAAAAGTACAATGAGGTATCACCTCACAGCAGTTAGAATGGGCATCATCAGAAAATCTACAAACAACAAATGCTGGAGAGGATGTGGAGACAAGGGAACCCTCTTGCACTGTTGGTGGGAATGTAAATTGATACAGCCACTATGGAGAACAGTATGGAGGTTCCTTAAAAAACTACAAATAGAATTACCATATGATCCAGCAATCCCACTACTGGGCATATACCCAGAGAAAACCATAATTCAAAAAGACACATGCACCCCAATGTTCATTGCAGCACTATTTACAATAGCCAGGTCATGGAAGCAACCTAAATGCCCATCGACAGACGAATGGATAAAGAAGATGTGGTACATATATACAATGGAATATTACTCAGCCATAAGAAGGAACGAAATTGAGTCATTTGTTGAGACGTGGATGGATCTAGAGACTGTCATACAGAGTGAAGTAAGCCAGAAAGAGAAAAACAAATATCGTATATTAACACATGTATGTGGAACCTAGAAAAATGGTACAGATGAACCGGTTTGCAGGGTAGAAGTTGAGACACAGATGAAGAGAACAAACGTATGGACACCACGGGGGGAAAGCTGCAGGGGGGTGGGGGTGGTGATGTGATGAGTTGGGCGATTGGGATTGACATGTATACACTGATGTGTATAAAATTGATGACTAATAAGAACCTGCTGTATAAAGAGTGAGTAAGAGTCCATGAGGTGAACAATCCTCTGTGTGGCTCATGTGAAGAAGAAAAAGTTTTTTTGGCTGAATTATAGATTTGATAATACAGTGATGAAAATTTTAATTTGTTTGGATCTGAATTTGCATTTGTAGAAAAAAAGACTGGATTCAGACTGTGAATGGGCTGATTTACCAATTTAAAGAATCTAGAATTTACCCTACAAGAAAGTCAAGCGTTTAAGTCCATTATTGTGTTGGTTTTCCTATAACAATATATAGGCATAATGTTTGTACCATGAAGAGAGATCTGTTAAAGTTCTCTGCTTTCAATTGTAGGTTATACTGAGTGTGTCTTTTGGAATTTTGATTGGGTTGAAATAAACAGAAGGGGAGATCTGAGAACAATGTAAATGAGGCTCCTTAAGAGTATTCATGTATCAGATAAACATCAAATACTCCATGTTGGGCATCTTGATTCTGAGGTGTTCAGTGCATACACTTGGTGGTGGTTTCTGATCCAAAATGGGAATCTTGCCTGAGCATAGCCCTTACAGAAGGAGGGTGACAGGAACTCAACTGTGGCCTCTGAATCCTTTGCTGTGAGGCAGCCTTTGGTCTTTGCTACATTGTGCCTTTTTCCTGCAATAACATCAGATTTTTAAGCATTGTCATTTTAGATCCTATATGTCTTTTTTAACAATTGAACTCTGTCTGACATCTTTAAAGCAAGTATGAATTTTTAAAAAGAATAGTCCCTTTTGAATGGCCATCATCAAAAAATCTAGAAACAATAAATGCTGGAGAGGGTGTGGAGAAAAGGGAACACTCTTGCACTGTTGGTGGGAATGTAAATTGATACAGCCACTATGGAGAACAGTATGGAGGTTCCTTAAAAAACTAAAAATAGAACTACCATACGACCCAGCAATCCCACTACTGGGCATATACCCTGAGAAAACCATAATTCAAAAAGAGTCCTGTACCAAAATGTTCATTGCAGCTCTATTTACAATAGCCAGGAAATGGAAGCAACCTAAATGTCCATCATCGGATGAATGGATGAAGAAGATGTGGCACATATATACAATGGAATATTACTCAGCCATAAAAAGAAACGAAATGGAGTTATTTGTAGTGAGGTGGATGGAGTTAGAGTCTGTCATACAGAGTGAAGTAAGTCAGAAAGAGAAAAACAAATACAGTGTGCTAACACATATATATGGAATCTAAGGGGGAAAAAAAAAAGGTCATGAAGAACCTAGTGGCAAGACGGGGAAAAAAAAAAAAGAATAGTCCCTTTCGAAATTATTTCTATATGTGTCGGTTTTAATTTGGGCTTCAGAATATGAACTTACAATATTACATTTACCAAAAGCAAAATTAAAATGTGTTTTCTTTGAAAATTAATAGAAATTTGGCCTTAGAGTTCAAGTTGTATAGTATGGTGAGAACTTAGAGTATAAGAATTCAAATTTATGAATGGCACATTTATATATATTTACAAATATATAATTCCTAAAACCTTATTATGAACATTAAGTCTCCTAACAATTACAGAAACAAATAATGAATCAGCAATTATCAAACTTTCATTAACGGTGAACTGAGTTACTCCATAATGCAAAGTAAAAAACTTTTTCCAGGAAAATATTCAGGACCATATTAAAACATAGATTAACATTTATGTTGCTAACTGGAATATTATTGTAATGGATGTCTTGCACAATGTGTATTTGTTTAAAGATATATCTTAGTCTAGATAGCTTTGAGGGGCATTTGATGAAAGGTATAAAATCAATGTCAAAAATAATGATAGAATCAAGCTGGATTTGAGTTCAATTTATCTTTTCATGATGGCTATAAATAAAGGAATTATTTGATTTGAATTTAAGCTAGCAAAGCTTATTGGGGGATGCATATCACATTTTTTATCTTTTAAACTCTGATATTGAATACTGAGGAAAATAAGGTACACAGAGTATGTAGAGTGAAAAGTATCTTGCATAGCAGTTTTTGGTAACAGCCTTTACGAAATTCTCCAAGGATCAAGAGAAGTTGAGCAGTGAGCACTACATAATTTCACTGATCAAACGTTTATATTGTTTATGGTAGTATTCATAGCTGTAACTAACTCCAAATCTTTAGAGAATTTATTTCTCACTCAAGTTAAGGCTTACAATTCAGAGATTAAGACTTTGTCATATTCTAGGGTCCCAGAGGCCTTCTCTTTCAGCCAAGAGATTGGGAAAGAAAATGTGGAGAAAGGATACTTATTAACCACTTTTTCATGGATAAGATACACATCTCTTCTGCTTACACACCAATTGCAAGAACTTGTACTATGACTCCAACTAAGGGAGCTAAAAATGTAATCTCTAGTCAGGTCAATTTTTCCCTTTCCACTGCACTGTCGAATGGGATGTGGTGCAGAGTCGATCATCCCTTAGTGTCCGTTTTAGCCGCTCTATGGCACTAGAAGACTAATAGTGATATTTGGTACCATTGCTATATAGTGTTTTCCACAGTTCCAAGGATGCAGTCTGGTGAAATATTTCATGAAAAAAAAATAATTTCAATATTGTTTGGAAAATAATCTATGTAATAGTCATCTGCTTAAAGATTTGCTATTCATATTGATACATATCAACTCTAAAAATACATAGCATTTCCAAAACATATAAGTTCTAAAAATTCCCACAAAGAAAAACTTGTTAAACTTTAAATTTGTATTTTCAAAAAATTATTGCATGTTTATTGATATATAATTACATAAAATAAAATTGCAAATAGCTAAATGGTTTGTTCTGAAAATTTAGACATAAGCATATACCTGTGAAACCATCACCACAATCAAGATAGTGTGCATATATCTCTTTTCCCCAAAAGTTTCTTCATGTTTCTTCATGTAATTCTTCATTCTTTGTAATACCTTCTTCTCTGAACAACTACTGATTAAATTTCTGGCAATATAAATTAATTTGCATGTAAAAGAATTCAATATAAATGGAATCATATAATAAAAGCAAAAAAAATTGCTTGATGTGTGTTTTATGGCCTAGAATGTGGTCTATCTTGGTGAATATTCCTTGTGAGCTTGAGAAGAATATGTAGTCTGCTGTTGTTAAAGGAATATTCTATAAATGTCAGTTAGATAAAGTTGATGGATATTGCTGTCCAGGTCAACTATATCCTTACTGATTTTCTACCTACTTGATCTACCAATTACTAAAAAAAATCAGTATTGAATTTTCAGTACTGAATTTTTCAATAATAATAGTGGATATGTCTCTTATTCCTTTCAATTATATCAGTATTTGCCTCATGTATTTTGACTCTTATTTGTACTTGGCTCTGTTGTTAGGTGCATACACTTTTAGGATTGTTATTTCTTCTTGAGGAATTGACTTCTTTATCATTATGTAATATTGCTCTTTATCCATGATAATTTTCCTTTGTTTTGAAATCCACAAATCTGTATTTTCTTTAATCCGATGTTCAGAATGTTTCAACATTACCATATAGGTCTCTGATCTTTTACTCCTTGAATCTGACCTCCATTCCTTTATCCTGTTGCCTTCCCTCCCCTGCTGAACTCCAGAATTCTCCCTCAGAGTTTCCACTGAAGGACTTTGTGAGTGTCTTTATCTTTCTCTAGTAACCACAGCCAGCCCCTGGCTGTGCTTCATTTCCTACAGAAATTCAGCTGCTTGGGTACTTATTAGGAGCAGCTGTTAGACGATCTGGAGGGCAAGCCAATGATGCTTTAGTTGGGGCAGGATTGCTGATGGAGAGGAAAAGCAGAGGCATTAGAGGCATCCAGAGGCCTTGGATGGAGGGTCTCAAGGGGGATATCAGAGAGGAAAAAGACATGACCAGAAGTTTCGTTGTCTGGTGCCTCCTCCCCTTGGGATAAGGGTACTGTGGGTTGTTCAGGCATAAAGGCCAGAGGCAGTGAGGGTCAGTGAGTTGGTAGTAGACACCAGTCATTGGAGCCACACCTGTGAGAGCTACTTGCCTCCAGGAAGAGATAGTACTTCCTACTGACCTGGGGACACATTTCCACTCCCTAGTCCACCCTCTTCTCACCTCGAGAATGACCTTCAGGCCCCAGAGGTGAGATGAAAGCAGAAGTATTTAAAGCTGTTAAAGCAATCCCTGGAGAACTGCAGTGTGCAAAGCAGCACACTCTGTTGAAAGCAGTAAATGCTTGTTTTGTCCCAGGCACTGTGTTAGGAACTTTTTGCTATTTCATTTAAATCTCACAACTTGGTCTGAGGTGTGTGTGTGTGTGTGTGTGCGTATCCCTGTTGTAAAACTGATAAAACTGAGTGAGCTAACTATTTTTTACATCACACAGAGATTAGAGGATGCATTTGTTTTAACCAATGTCCCTTGGACCAAACTCCTAGCCCCTAACTCATAACTGCCACAGGATAGGGCAAGAGTCTTCAAGTCTTTTCATAGTATTTAGAGGTGCTGTTTGTATCTAGCAGGAGAACCAGGACCTATGGGTGAAAGTGATATGGTGACCGAATTCCCCTGATACAATTATGAACTTCTTCACAAATGAAGATTCAAGACAATTGGATGGGCTGCCTCACTAGAGTAGTGTCTTCCCGATTGATTGGAGGCATTGAAACAGAAGCAAGGCAAATATTCACCTGGAGTGTCTTTATGGTCATTGATGCACAATACAGAATGGGATAGATGATCACCAAGGTCCTTTTCAACATGAAGGGTTTCTGATTCTCTGATTGCCAAGTTTTATCTTGTTTTAACAGTTGGTGATCTTAAGACTTCACAAAGCATGCAGTATTTCTCTAGATTAAGATTGCTTGATATCACATCCCTCAAACCCTAAGAGAAACATAATAAATTAAGTAAATAAGTAAAACAAAAACATACCATTTAATGATCCCTCACATAGTTCCAGGCACTAAGTGCTTTGTGTACTTTAATCCTCACAACTTCTTGGGAAGTCTATGTTGTAATCATTTTATAAAGGGAAAGGGGAACCTGAGATTTGGAGAGGTTTATATAGTTTCCTCAAGTTCAAGGATAATAAATAGGTAGCAGAAGAGGAATTGGAACCCAAGCCTGTCTGCTGCTATAGCTTTGTTCCTTATCATTTTATTATACCAGTTTTTTCCAAATGTTAAAATTTTCTTCTTCTTCTTATTAATAATAATATATCTGAGGCTTAGATTAAAAGGAATCTCTCATGGACTAATGGTTTCCTAGGTGCCCTGTGCTCTCACTTGACCTAAAAAATTAATTTAATACAATGATCCTCTAAAGTCATTATTATTCTTCTTATTTTATAAATACAAAACAAAGAGAAATGAAGATATTTCTCTTTGCCACTCATGTGATAATTGGCAGAACCAGATACCTTAACAAACCTGGATATCTGCAGTGAACCACTCTGACTTGGCACATAGGACTGGAAAAGTCCACGGTTATAAGGCAAAGTGACTTGCTTGGACCCTCAATACTTGGCAAATCTGAACCTAGAATCCATTTTTTTAAGCTTTAGTTAATTTTCTTTTTTTCCACACCAGCAATGTTGATCATAAAAAGTCAATAAGACAGTGTGGCTCTGTTTATTGTAACTTAACACTTTAAATCTCATTTTCTCGTTCATTCGTACTGTCTATACAAATGTAATAAGTATTTGCTGTGTGTGTTATACAAGTTGCTAACATCAAGCAGTTTTGGGTAAATCTGTCTAAGAGAAAGGAAAACCTATGCCTGGGCTCTGATACAGGAATCAAGTCCAGAGAAGGTCCCGTCCCACCAACAGAGACGTTGATAGTAAAGGATGGCTTTTTCCCTCTGAGTTCAGACTTACCTCTTAAACTCAGCCAAAGAGAACAAGGGAATGAAATGACTCTGAAGCACATTTTGAAAGAGGAGCAATGTTTCTCTCTCTGGATTTTTTGAAGCAATGAAAAAATTTGTAGACATATAGGGGAGACAGGGTCAATCTGTGGAACCCCAATTATTTGCTTCAGTCTTCTGCACATCTCATAAGTAGAGCTTCTCCCAGAAACTATGTAGAATGCAAAGCGAGCTCAGCAGTCCAATGAGCTGTCATTATAGGTGAGTTGGCTTCATCCTCATGGGCTAGAGACTGTTGAGGCTGTTTTTCCTACCACTATATTGTGAGGAAAGCTGAGGGTCAGGACATCTGGGTGATTTTCATATTCTAACACAGTGCTTCCCAAAAGGTGAATTTGTACCTTGGGTGTCTTCTAAATGTTTGTAGGTAATACTTAGGATGATTGAAAATGTTCTCAATATGATTACACGTGGTGCATAAACCCAGCCCTAAGAAAAAATGAATCACATGATGAGAAAATTATTTTCATTTTAATTCTCTTCCAATCCTTCAGATGAAGTCAAGGAGAAACTACCATTTTGGGGCTAATAGGTCTTTAACACCTGATTTCACCCTCCTTTTTTTTTAACAAAGGAAAAGCAAACCTCATACTGAGAGTCTAGGACCAAAAAGAATATCTATCTGAGATGCAATCAAATGTAATTGTTTTCATTGGATTTAATGTTAAAGCAATAGTTGGTCCTCATTATTTGCAGAATTCACATTTATGAATTCACCTACTCACTAAAATTTATTTGCAACCCCAAGATCAATACTTGCAGCATTTTTGCTGTCATTTGTGGACACGTGCAGAGGGGTGGAAAAAACTGAATCACCCCAGGTGGATGTTCTCAGCTAAGGTTGAACAAGGTGACACTCTGCCTTCTTGTCTCAGATCTCATACTGCAAACAAGTGTTCTTTATCATGGTCTATTTAGTGCCACATTTTTCTCATTCTTGTGGGGGGTTTTTTGTTAGTGATTTTTCTGTTTAAAATGGCCCCTAAGCATAGTGCTGAAGTGCTATCTAGTGTTCCTAAGGCACAAGAACGTGTCCTAGGAAAATGCAAGTGTTAGATAAGCTTCATTCAGACATGAGTTACAGTGTTGTTAGCTGTGAATTCAATAGTAATGAATCAATAATGTATGTTAAATCAGGTATATATTACATAAGGTGTCTTTAAACAGAAACTCACAGATACAAAGGTTATGCACTGATTGGTTGATGTGTGACCAGAGGCTCTCAGAAACATAACCCTGTATTCCCCTTAGGTGCAATGGTTCAACATTTGCTAATCTGTGTTTGTGGAGACTATACAATATTACTACCATGAATAATGAGGACTATTATACTACTTCCATTTTAGGCAAGGGATTTGGACCTTCCATTTATGATGGTGCTATTTAAAGTATCCTCTAAAATAAATTTCTTTAAGTAAAAAAGCATTATGTTAAAAATAAATAGTACATGTTGTTTGCTGTTATAGCCAAACTTGAAAGCACTGAGAAAAAGTCTGAAGTTTTCGAGTCACTGCTTTTTTGGGTAACCCGCCAACATATTGAATTAATCATTGAGCTTCAGTGCCCTTATCTCTAAAATGACAATACCTTTTCACATAGTGAGGTGCTTTTGAGGGAATAAATGGAGGAGCACTTTGAAGCCTATAAACAACCTTCCCAATGTGAATGAGGCATCCTTGCAATCATTGTTACTGCCTGTTGCTGACAAATTGTGAGGATTACCAGCTACTCTGAGCTCCTCTGCTACTGCAGTTCCATTTGTCAGAAGAGAGAGAGAAAAAAAAAAAAAAGACCCACACCTTCATTACCCACTAATAATGAAAAAATAATGACCTTTTTTCCCATGTTGGTGAATATTTTTCCTGTCAACTCTGATATGCTCATAATGTGGGCAGACAGATTATTTATGACCAGGGAAATTAAATATTATTTCATTTCTCCTAATGCAATCTGTGGCGTCTCCCAGCTCCCAATTCCTTCCCATTAAGGTTGTTGTCTTTTCTGCTCCAGTTGGCCGCGTGCTGTTGGGTTGTAACAGCACTGGCAGGGCGCTCGGAGCGTAATGGAGGTGGGAGAAATGGTGTAATTTGCAAGGCTGCCTTTCCCGTCTCTTCTAAATGAAGACATTTTGTCCCTGCAAGTCAAAATCCATTTTGATGAGTCTAGATGCATTTGGACTAATGGAAAAGGACAGCGACGGCCATAATGGGTTTCCTGAACTGGGTTTTCTTACTCAGAATCACAGAATTTCAGAATCGGGCGGGTCATTTAAGACCATCTGTTTCAAGTCTCTAGTTTTGCATACGAGGAAGCTGAGAGCAGGGAACTCATGTAATGAAGTCTCTGGTGAGAGAGCACAATTTTCCATTGCCAAATCCCGTTCTAATAATTATTCTGGATTTTGACTTATATCTATTTCAGGAACCCATGCTTTTTCTAAGCACCTGGAGATATGATCACATTGTGTAAGGTCCAGAGACAGGAATGTTTCCTTCATGACTCTGTGCCTTTGCTTATTCTATTCCTTCAGGTAGTTAGGTGACAGCGCTCCTCAAGGGATGGGCTGGGGTTTTGTTGGGCTCGCATGGCGGCTTGCCTTTTCCCTCTGCCCCCTCTGGCTTTCCTCCCTTCCTTTCATAGGTGTTGATTCCTAATATAAGACCCCATCTCAATGCCTGCTCCAGGGGAACTTAACCTGTGGCCCAGAGGAGATGACATGTCAGGTCCTTCCTTCCCTATTCTTGTATTTATTTCACACCTCCGGCGTTCCAAAACTGATGAAGGTCTTGTATGTAAGATACAGTCCCTGACAACTTAGAGATCCTACCGTGAGAGTAGAGACGGACAAGTAGGTACCGTTATGTTGAGCCCAGATTTAATCCAGACCCCTCTTACCTTGTGACTGGACTACGGCAATATGGCCCTTGCTTGGTCCCATTTCTCACCTTGCTCCCATTTATTCACCCCAGTCAAAACCCAAATTTGATTATGTCAGTTCTTGGCTTAAAATCTCTCAGTGAAGCACCATTGCAGTTCAAGTAAAGCCCCGGTTTCTTATTTAGCCCTGCCTATTTCCCCAATATCATTTCTTTCCAATTTATTATTCCTTATTAACACTGACCTGTTTTCAGTTTCTCAAACCCATATGTTCTTCCCCATCTCAAAGTTGCCATACCTGCTTTTTCTTCCATCCAGAACATTCTTCCTCTGCCTTCTCTGAGTGACTGACACACTCCCATCCTTGACACCTTGTTTTATTTGCCATCTCCTCAAGGCTTGCACATAGAGTTTTGTAGGTTCTATACTACAGATCCTAGGGGATGCTGCTCACATTGCTAGTCACTGTTGATTTGTATATTTATTATAATTATTAGATGGTATTTGTCAATAAAGACCTTGAACAAGGGATAGCTTTTACTGATTTGCCAGAAGTCCCAAATAGTCATGACAAGTGGAGGGGGAGTTCATCTCCTCAGCCACCTTCTTTGACCACTGGATACAATTTATTCCCTTTATTGTCATTTTAATTGTTTATTCATTTGCTTGCTTACTTTTGTGTTTGTCCACTGCATTAATTATAAGCACTTCATGGTTAGGAAGATAATTTTTTTCACCCACAAGTATACTGTCTGCCTTGCAAAGTGCCTGCCATATAAAAAGTGCTCAATAAATGTTTGTTGCAAAAAATTGTTATTGAGTAAGTTAAGGAAGGTGAATGGGGGTGGGAGGGGGGGCATTTGGGCTGAAGTATGAAGTAAGCATAAGATTTAAGTACTGCTCCAAGAAAGAGAGGCATTTTTGGTGGTGCTGGAGAGCAACCCCATATCTGTGAAATGGGACAAAAACACCTGTATTAAAGGAACATGCTTGGGCTTCCTTGGTGGTGCAGTGGTTAAAAATCCACCTGCCAATGCAGGGGACACGGGTTCGAGCCCTGGTCTGGGAAGATCCCACATGCTGCGGAGCAACTAAGCCTGTGTGCCACAACTACTGAGCCTGCGCTCTAGAGCCCGTGAGCCACAGCTACTGAAGACCATGTGCCTAGAGCCCGTGCTCCACAACAAGAGAAGCCACCGCAATGAGAAGCCTGCACACCGCAGCGAAGAGTAGCCCCTGCTCGCCACAACTAGAGAAAGCCCGTGCACAGCAACGAAGACCCAAATGCAGCCAAAAATAAATAAATAAAATAAATAAATTTATTAAAAAAAAAAGGAATATGCTCACAAATGTAAAGTGCTAGCAAAATACTTGACATGGCAACACTTAAAAGACATTTCTGTTAGCATTATTCTCTACTATGGTTAATGTATAATAGAAACATTACTTTCATCAATTGATTTTTAAGTACACAATTTAAAAAATACAAAAATCAAAAGTTTATAATTACCTTGTCTGGTTTGGAGACTTCTCTGGAAGAATTTAGATTTTATAACTTTTGGGTTACCTAACCACCTTGCAATTTATATTGAAACAGCGAAAAAAAATCGACTTTACAGAAAATTACACACATTACATAGCCCAGGATGCTGGGAGAGTGATTGAAAAGAGTACCAATGTTTTTCTTTCTTATGGAATTTTGCTCTCCCCACCATTGCCGTGATCTGCTGAACAAATGCCCCTGGGAGGCCAAAGGAAGTTAGACAAAGTCTACATCACCAACATCAGGGCTCTTTTTAAACTGCACAACCAAAGAAAGAACGTTCAATGGCAAGTTTTCAGCAATTCCCTTTATATCTCCAGACCTAGGAAGACATTGGTACCTCAAAAACACTTTTGAAACATCTTCTGTGTTAAGAAGAAAAACATTAACGACTTCAAAATTCCCAAGTTCATGATGAGGACTAAGTTGAGGTCACTTGCTATTTTCTTCCAAGTAGCTGATCATCCTTCCATTTCTCACTCTTTTTTTATAGGTCAGTGGATTTTTTTCATATTAAATATATTCTGTAATACACTGTACTTTCCAAAAAGCCAAAAGCACACACATACAAAAGAAAAATCAACCGATATCTTAACAACTTCCATCTTTCCACAGGAAAATAAAATGCTATTGGCAAAGCTTTGGGTTGCTAAATGATTTGGGTATTAGAGAAAATGTGGGTGGCAGAATGAAAAACAAACAGAAATTTTAAAGTTATTAAATCACCTCCCCCTTGCATCAGATGGTATTTAGCTATTTTCTTTTGATTAGGCTAAATTTCATTATAAATGATAAGCATAAGAATTTTACTTTTTCACTAAGGCAAAATTATGTGACATGGTTGAATAAGCTTTTACCCGTAGGTAGCTTTCTATCTTTGTATTCTGGCAGATCTTCAGGATCCTAACAAGAAATCATTCTACCTGTAGGCACAATGCTATCTGTAGCAACACTGGTGCTGCAAGGTCATAAGTGCCAATTAAGATGCTATTCTCCTTATGGCCCAAATCATCCTTCTCTTCTTCCAGAGACCACACAAAGTGAGCCTAATTCACCTACTAAATGAGTCAGGGAAACATACCTAAAAGCAGTCAGTTTTTTAATTCAAAATCCCAAGAGGTTGATGAAGCATCCTGCCTTTTTCTATGGTATAAAGTACAAGGAATCCTAACCAGATCTTTACTCTGGAGGAGATATCCCCAGAACTCTAGAAACTACGCTGAGGTCCATTTTTTCTCAGAGTTTATTGTGCACCTGCTGACATGCATGTCTCTTATGGTGACAAAGTGGTACCTGCTACTTTCTCCTCAGCAAATCATATTAGCATAATGTCATCAATGTGATAACAATAGCAATGGCCGTTGTAGTTCTGGCTACTATCTGTTGTGTGGTTACTATGTTCCAGGCACTGTTCTAATAACCTTACATATATTAGCTAATTTAAAAGTCTCTATACCTCCATGAGGTAGATACTATTAGCATTCCCACTTTATAGATGAGGAAATTGAGGCAACAGGATACTAAGTTACTTGCTTAAATTCACACACCCATCACATGGTGGAGTTGAGATATGAAGGTAGGTAATTACTCTCTGACTTGCCCAAGGTAAGAGAGCAAATGAGAACAGAGACAATTTAAAACAAATCAATGCCTAGTTTTCACATAAGAGAACTATAGAGATGTTCATTCTGATGCTATAATTTGACATCTCATCACATTGGCTATTTGGTTGTCATTGACTTTAGTTTTATGGCTGCAGAAAAGTTTTCTTTGTTTTGTTTTTGTTTTTTTGTGTTCCTTAATTCATAGAAAATCCCTAGATTTCAGTCCATGTTTTGAGCTAAGAACTTAGGGATTTGTGCACTCCATTATCTTTCCTTATGGTTTTAAATTGCAATTAGGAGTAGACACCTCACCCTGCTGCTCCTGTCCTTCCTACTATTTTATGCCCATGACAATGCAGTTCCCAAAGCTTTGACTTTTTTTTTTAATGAGTACTTCATTCTAGAAACACACAGATGATACTTTAATTAGCTGTTCACTGCTTCCTGCCATGGGCATCCAAATTCCCTTTCCTGAATTCTAACAGAATTACTACTGCCTTCAGCTCCAACTAGGTCAGGTAATCTATCACAAATTTCTCCTTTCTTCTTGCAGACCATTGCCTGTAACCCACTCCCTGGCACTAATCTCTGTATTACTCATGGTTTTTGGTTGCTAACAACTGAAAGAGAATGGATACTTTGGTGATAAAAACAATTTATTGGAAAGATACTGGGTAGCTTACAAAATTAACCATAGACTAATCAATCAGGGTTCTAAAACATGCAGGAACCTAGAGAAGCTAGGCAGCAGGAGATACAACTGTGGGCTGCACACACTAGAAGCCCCTTGCTGCAGCTAGTGGGGGAATTATGGATGTTGCCATTTGTCACTGGACCCTCACACCACCGCTATCACAGGATTCTTGGTGCTGCTGCCAGCCTGAATAATCCTTTTCCCATCCCTGCATCTCTGCGTGTTTGCATCAGTCCCTGAAGAGTCAAAGTCATGGGTGGGGCCGTCTGATTGCCTATCCTAGGGGCCTATCCCAGCAGGGGCAGGGGGCTTCTCCCTATTTTTTTCCAAATGAGCAAAAGGTTTGAATATGAGAGAGTTAAATAAATGGCAAATTTTAGTGGTAGAAAGTAAGTAATAAGTAAATTTTAAAACGTGTTCACGTGTTTTAATCAAGGGAAAATGAGAATTGAGTAAATGGAGAAGTTCTAAGAGATGAAGTAAATGAAAATCATAAGGCCACCATCCCACAAAACTTCACACATAATCTCTCACAATCCATCATAAACCACAGTCGTATCCAAGGTGGGACTTTTATTCATTCATTACAAAAGTACTTACTAAGGACTTATTTTCTAAGCAATGCTGTGTTAGGCATTGTGAGCTCAGCTCCTAACCTCAAGGAATTGACCATATAGTTCATTACTTTTGGTGACCCAACAGAATGAAATCGTTGACTGTCTTCAGTTTTATATACATAAAATTGAAACTCATTATGTCTTTTTCTGCTATTACATTGGCAAGGGAAATTTATTCATCCTGTACACTTCAATACCAATAGGAAAGGCTTTGAGCAAGAAAGGCCAGCCAAAAAAGAAAAAAAAAGTGGTTGGAAGATTGGTATTGGGTGTAAAGTTAGAGATTGGGGTGTTAGATCTGCTCTTAGACCACAGAGAGTCCTTCAGTAGATTAGCGAATCTCAGCTTCAGCCTCTTGATGTGTTAAATGGGGTAACACTTGAATCTACTTGTCTTATCTATTTGCCAAAATAAGATAGGATTCTACCTGGCCTGGGCTTAACTTTGGTTCTTCATAGTCAACAAAGAGACCTACTTTTAGGAGCATCAAGTGACAGATACTGACAAAGTATTTTGCAATCACACTTCATTCTCTACTCTAAGCTATCAGAAAACATCTAGATATCACTTCATTTGTTCAAGTGGTTTCATTCTCTACCACTTTTTTTAAAATTAAAAACCCAAGTCTTACAATCATTCCCACTTGTCCATACACACACATTTTTTTAAAGTGTTAAGTGGTCAGTCACAAAGATTCTGTTGCAATTGGATACTTAATTGAAAACTGAGAAGTTTTCCCTCCTATTTTATTATCTCTTCTGTAGACAATGAACAGTGAGTTCTGATTAGAGCTAATTTTAATTTTCTTTGCTAAGGAAGAATACAAATCCCCTATTTCTTATCTTTTTGTATAAGATAAAAATTTCTTTTCCTGGGGAACAAAATTTGGAAATGTTTCTGATTTCTCTGGACCCTTCTTCTCTCATTATCAAGAGAGAAGTAGATTTCCTAATTGGTAGAATTAAGAGAAGGAATTCAGCATGATCAGCTCAGAACCTTTGTGGATCTCCCTTCAGAGTGTCAAGACACAGGCTTCTTTGTTCACTTGTGTCCTAAACTTATAGGAGATTGGGTGATAGAGTAGATGCTGAACTTCCAAGGGGCTGATATACATTTTAGAGACTAAATTCTCAGGAAACCTAACTGTGGTTGCAGATGAGGTTACCAATTCTAATACAACTTTATCTCTAATAAGATGAACATTTTGCTGTCTGTTTGATTCCTTTGTCTATTTCTTAACGTGGCCACACTCAGGAGATAGCAGGATGTTACTTATGGGATCTCTGAAAACTCTTAACGTATTCCTTCTGTGGCAGCAGTTTCATTGAGCAAGTCCTAATCTACTCTAATAGCCATATTATCAGCACATGCTAAGCATAATTTCTAGAGAGACAGAGGTCTCACAGGAGCATGGTAAGCATTACAGAGTCTTTGTTTTTAAATATATGCAATTTATTTCTTTTTGGACACACAAATCTTTCTGCCTTCTTAATAAGTATACTTTGCTCATCTCACCTGATTTTTTTCCTCTAAAGAGAGGAAACCAGCTTTAATTGTATGGCAAGTATCAGTGAGCTCTTTTAAGGGAGACATACAGAGGATTTAACTAAAATTCCCCCAGAACCCTTGTTTGGGGTTTTTTGAGGAATAAATTAGACATACTAAGATACTAGATTGTATTGATAGAGGTCCCCAGGATAGTCCTTCATCCGTGGTCAATCAAATGACACCTTGAAAGGAGGCTTTTCCCCTGTGATCATTAGATGATTCCCTAACATATATTTAGCCTGCAGACACTAGATTATACACAATATGATGCGATTTTGCCATAGCACAGTAGTTTGGATTTCACAGCATATGCTATGCTTGAATAATAAGAGGGAAATTGGTTTTTAGTGATGTTACTTAAGAAGATTGATGGACTATTTGTGCATGGGCAGACTGGTCCTTTAATCCCAGGTCCTTCTTGCTAAGAGCCCAAACCATATCAAATTAACCATCAAATTAATTCATTCATTCATTTGTTTATCATCCATCCATCCACTCATTCATTTAAAAAAATATTGTCAGTTGACCGATTTCAGGCATTTTTTCAAAGTACTAGAAATACACAAGTCAACAAAACAGATAGGAATCTTGAGTTCTAGTGGGAAAGACTGGCAATAAACAAAATACATAAGTAAATTTCAGAGAGAAAAAAATAAAAACAAGAGGTGTGTCCGATGAACAGGGGCAGAAAAGGTGTTTCATTTTTAAATGGAGTGGTCAGGCAAGGCCATATAGAGAATAAAGCATCTGAACAAAGCCTGGAGAAGGAAAGGAGGGGGACACGAATATATGCAGGAAAGGGCATTCCAAAGAGGAAAAACAGTCTCTAAGGCTCTAAGGCTCAGCCTGGAACACTTCTGCAGGGGCAAAGAAACAATCAGAGGCTGGCGTGATTGGAGTCAAGTGAGTAGAGAGACGTTTAGGAAGAAATAAAGTCAGAGAGAGAATGCGAGGCCAGGTTACATGGAACTTTAGGGCCCTTGTCTTTGAAATTACAAAACTGATACACTATTGATACTATGTATAAAACAGATCACTAATGAGAACCTACTGTATAGCACAGGGAACTCTACTCAATGCTCTGTGGTGACCTAAATGAGAAGGAAATCCAAAAAAGGGGATATATGTATATGTATAGCTGATTCACTTTGCTGTACAGTATAAACTAACACAATATTGTAAAGCAACTGTACTCCAATTAAAAAAAAAAAAAACTGAGATGAGAGGACACTGTAGATTCTGGGCTTTACCTTTGGTTAATGTGAGGGAATAGACCGAGAGGCGTGAGTTCAATCAAGGATAGAAATAGGGAGACCACTTAGGAGGCTAATGCAATAGTGCAAATATGTTGGCTTGAACCAGATTGGTACCAATGGATATGGTAAGATGCAGTCTGGATATATTTGGAAGCTCAAGACAACAAAGTTTTCTATAAAGAGTGAAATAGAGGCATGTTTGGACTGGAAGATTAGGAGATTTGCTCTAGACATGATAAATTAGAGATACCAAATATACAGTTGACTATAGAATGTTCGATTCCAGGAAAAAGTTACAGGCTGTGGAAACACCCTTGAGAATACCCAGCCTATAGGTGGAATTAAAACCAAGATACTGGATGTGATCACCCAGTGAGTGGGTTTAGATAGAGAGGAGAAGAAAACCAAGGATATTACCCTGGGGTACTGGAAGATTAAGAGGTCAGAGAGATAAGGAAGAACTCACAAGTGAAAGTGAGAAGAAAAAAGCCCATAGTTTAAGAGAAACAGTCTGGAGTGTGCTCACTTGGAATTAAGAGTAGATAAGGGGGTTGGGAGAAAATAGAGTATGTCACACAATGCTCATAGATCCCCTGAGATGAGTTCCAAGACTGGGCGTTGGATTTAGAGATGTGGAAGTTGCTTGTGACCTTGACAGGAGCAGTGTTGCTGAAGTTGTTCCTGAAAGTCTTATCAGATTGGGCACAACAGAACAGTGGTAGATAAACTGCAGACCATGACTATACAGCTCCCTCTGGCCCCCTTTCCTTGAAAGCCTGATGTTTCAGTAGTAGGCATCACTGCTACTCACCAATAATTCTCACGAAATCCCCCTTTAAGCACCCAAGAGGCTCACCTCGCCTCTCTGTCTTGAAATTAGTTATGACTATTTGTCTGGCTTTGGCAAATAAATTGTCAGCAAGTGACATGTATCCATCCTGAGCAGAAACATTAAGATCCAGTGTGTTATTGCCCATCTCTTTCTTCTTTCTGCTGTTGCCAGTGATGTTCAGTAAGGTGGAGACTTCATCAGCCTTGGTCAAATCTGAACAGTAACCCTCCACAAATGTATGATGTTCATATGGTGTAACTGAAGAATAAACTGTGTTGTTTCAAACCACTGAACTTTGGGGGTCTGGTTACTGCAGCCTGACCTAGCCTAACATGACTAATAAAGCAGCATGTGCCCCAGCTCTGCCTCTGTTGTGCCTGATGAAATTGTACCTATACTGACCGACTGACCACAACCTGCTGAACACTTATAGGGAACTCACAAGCTCTCTGAAAGATGAGTAGTATCTGCTTTTCTCATCAGTATCAGCAAACTCGGAATAGTAATAAGTAGCCCTTATCCTACCCTAGACATAGAGCCCTCCTCTTCTCCCCAGCGAGGTGGCGGGAGAGGGCAACAAAGCATGCTTTAGTTCAATGTAGCTGTGGGAAGAATAGGATAGGACCTGTACATTCAATGTAAGAGTCCACTGGATTAGAAGGAAAAAAAACTGCTTTCATTTTACATTGGAATTAGGAAATTCATTTTATGCAGAAAAAGAGTACCCATAAACAATGTGTTTGGTAATTGTTAGCTATTATTTTTGTTGCAACTAGTGCTCTAATATTGCCATTATTGTTGTTGCTTTTATTATTATTATATCTAGGTGGTCATGATGACACTGAATGTCAAAGTAAAATTTTATTTAGCACAAAAATTTATTTTCCACCATTCCCTGTATACCAGGGTATACACGAAAAACAAAACCTGAATTCATTCAATATTTGTTAGATGTCTGTTGCATACTGGGCTTGTACTCAGAAGACTAATGTTGGCCAAGCCATGGTCAGGTTCATTCTTTCACTTCAGCTCCTTGGGGTTTGGAGTCATTCACACCGGAAAGGAAAGCTCTCCATCAACCCCATTTATCTTGAGAGGGGAATGCAATAGAAGGCCATCTATTCCCATTTCAACACACTGATGGTGCTTTTTCCAAAAGATTATGGCTCCCTAACCACCAACCTGCAAGTTGGAAAATTGGACTCAATCGGATTAGGTGATTTGTAAAGGCTGAAATGTTAAGTGACAGAGAGAGAGATAGAGAGACAGATACAGAGAGACAGACTGAGTAGAGAAAAAAAGAAGACAATAAATACCTATGTTTTAAAAAATTAGTTTATTTCCCATTAAGTATTTTTTTTTCATTGTCCAAGAGAATGTAAGTTTCTTATAATACAGACAGACCATTCAACTCCACAAGCCATTGAGGACTGTGAGATATTATGTCATTATACTGCTGATCAAACTCATGATCATCAAAAATTACTCAGCTCTAAAAATTGATGCGGCACAGTAAAATCTGGGTGAGACTGGTACCCAGCCTCAGGCCTGTCGGATTTGTTAATGTACTGGGAGCAAAAGGGTTAGTGGAACCAGCATTTATGGAACCTTAGATTCTTCATCTATAAATTGAGAATAGCAATCCTACCCTACAAGGTGTCTAAAGGATGAATTCATTAAAAAAATAAAATATTTTATTTCCAAAGTTAGGTCTCACTAGATACATGAGGCTGGCAAAGATTTTATTTTTTAATTTTTTTAATCAACAAGCATACGCTGAAGAACTATACGCCATAATCCCTGCCCTCCAAGAGTTTTCAATCCAGTGCAGGAGACCACCAAGAAAATCACAACTGAACACTTCAGTGTAAGTCCTGTAACTGAGATCAGAAAACTTGCTCTGATAAAATCAGGAAAAGAGAACAAACCTGGTCTGAGGCTCTCCTAGAAGGTTTCTCTGAATCCTGAAATATGTTTAGAAAATTTCTATGTCTTCACAAAGGGAACAGTTTATTCAAAGTCATGGATCATTGAAAGGGATTGGATTAATTTCCTGGAGTTGCCGTAACACTGTTATAAACGGGTGGCTTAAAACAACAAAAATTTATTGTGTCATAGTTCAGGAGGCTGGAAATCCAAAATTAAGGTTTTGTCAGAGCCATGCTCCCTCCAAAAACTTAGGAGAGACTCCTTCTTCACCTCTTCCAACTTCTGGAAGCCCCAGGCACTCCTTGGCTTGTGGCAACATCACTCTAATCTTTGCCTCTGTCTTCTCCTGATGTATCTCTGTCCTCACGTGGCATTCTACTCTGAGTGTATGTCTATGTCCAAGTTTTCCTCGTCTTACAAGGACACCGGTCCTATTGAATTAGGGCCCGTGGTAATGACCTCACCTTAACTTGATTACATCAACAAAGACCCTATTTCCAGGTCACATTCACAGGTACTGGGGGTTAGGACTTCAGCTTCTTCTTTTGGACAGGGACATAAATCAACCCATTAAATTCATGGAAAGTTAAGTGTGGCATATAGGGAACATGTTGGGAAAAGAGAGGAGAAGGCTGGAGCCAGATGGTGAGGAACACAAAATGCCACGTGGAGGAGCCCTTAGGCATGTTTCAGTTGGAGAAGGAATAAAGCAGCTTTCTCTTTATAAAGATAACTCTTAGGGAAATGAAAAAATAGATCAAATGGGAAGTGACAGTATTGTGTGAAGGCCATAGACGTTGTCCAGATGAATAGTAGGGAACCACAAGTGAGGCCAGAGCTAAGGGGAGTTTCTCAGATGAGATGACAACTGATCCTATGTTGGAGAATCAAGAGAGGAAAGAATAAAGAATGACTCAGAGGTTTCTAGCTTTGGGCACTGGGTAGTTGGTGAAGCCATTAACCAAGAGATGAGTCGTGTGTAGTAAACCCAATTGGGAATTAGAATATGGAGGAGGCAGCTGAAAAGTTTAATTTAGTATATGCTGAGTTGGTCTGGAAAAAAAAATTAAGCAAAATTTTGAGGAATACAAATGATGAGTTAATTTTGCATTGGGCTAGTTCTTCTACATTTCAAAACTTTGAAGAGGTTGTATTCTTGACTCTTTAATTAATTAATTAATTTAAATTGAAGTACAGTTGATTTACAATATTATATTAGTTTCAGGTTTACAACACAGTGATTCAAAATTTTTATAGATTATACTCCATTTAAAGTTATTACAAAATAATGGCTATATTTCCCTGTGCTATACAATATATCCTTATTGCTTATTTATTTTATTGACTCTTCTAATAGTGAGGCCACCAGGGTGACACATTATCCAAGGTATGTGAGTTTTCTATTGCTGCATAATAAATTACCACAAACTCAGTATAACTTAGAACACACTTGTTATCTCACAGCTTACATGATTCAAAAGTCTGGGCATGAGTTAGCTGGTCCTTTGTTCAGTATCCACCAGGCTAAAATCAAGTCAGGACTGTGATGTCTTCTTAATCTCAGTATCCTCTTCTGTGTTTACTGGTTGTTGGCAGAATTCAGTTCCTTGCGGATGTAAGACTGAAGCCCTCAGTCTGCTCACAATTATGTGCCCTGTGGCCCTCTCTATTACAAGGTACTTTGCTACCCTAAGGCCGGAAGGAGAGCATCTCTGCTGCTTTGAATCACTTTCACTTCTAGACCATCATTTAAAGTACTCAACTGACTAGAGCAGACCCACCCAGAATCATCTCCCTTTGATTAACTTAAGGTCAGCTGCTTATATCTGAAAATTCCTTTCACCTTTGCCATATAATGCAACCTAATCATGGGAATGATATCTCATAGTCACAAGTCCTTCCCACACACAGGGAGGGAGGGAATTACACAGGATGTGTATACTACCTGGTGGAAAACTTGAGAGCCATCCTAGAATTCTGTGTATAACACAAGGTAACACAGTGAGTGTTGGTAGAGCAAGGACTATACTTCCTATCTTCTGGCTCCAATTTTTTTAAAATTAATTAATTAATTTTATTTATTTGGTTGTGCCGGGTTTTAATTGTAGCACGTATGCTCCTTAGTTGTGGCTTGCGGGCTCCCTAGTTGTGGCATGTGAACTCTTAGTTGTGGCATGCATGTGGGATGTAGTACCCTGACCAGGGATCGAACCTGGGCCCCCTGCATTGGAAGTGCAGAGTCTTAACCACTGTGCCACCAGGGAAGTCCCTTCTGGCTCCAATTTTAATGTTATTTTCCAATTTGCTATTTTGCCCCTAGTGATGACACACATCTGATTCTCTTTGGGTAATGAAATGTTTACGTAGGGTCATGATGCTGGACTCAGCAACTATCAGCTGGACTCTTGTATAAAATTTATTGACCTTCTTAACCATGATCATGAGTTTTTGCACATGCGTACCACCAGAAATAAAGATTCACTTTGAACTACCCAGAATAAACTAACAAAACAAGAAAGTTGGCAAATATTTTAGAAATGTTTAATGAATTTAAATTTTCTAGGTATCCCCAATACTTCTCAGTCAATCCCACAACTGTAGCAATTAATAATAACAGCGATGATGATCATGATTACTCATAATTTGCACTCATCCATTTTCTCAAGTCAACCTCATTACAACCCTGTGGATTCTATTAAATAAACACTAATTTATCCTCACCTATGTGTACTTTAGTAGGCTCTATGTGTACAAAAATCAGTTAACTACAATCTTTATCCTGATCTAGCTCAAAGTCTAGTTGGGTGAAATATATAGATCATGCTATTTCATTTAAGAAAGGAAACAAGGTTCATAGAGGGAAATTACTGAGTAGAAACTACACAGTTTATTAAACAGAAGAGATCATGTATTCTGACTTATAGCCAACATTCTTCATCCTGCCTCTATCATTGTTTTAGTGATATAACGTTCAAATAATTCACATACATCTATTTATCCTTTAGAATAACACTTTTAGGTAGATATAAGTAGTGGAAAGAGAGATGACACTGAATAAAAAATGTACTTGATTTCTTCATGGATGCTGCTTTCTCTAAGTGCCTGAAACTCAACACACCTTAGCAAGGAAACATCTGACTTTGGCCAGTATGTTGTGTGGCTGTCTTTGTTGTTTCAAACTGTTTGGAGCAATCTCTGACAATGAGACAAGAGTAACCTTCTCTCTAGTTCCATGGACTGGATTGTTCCTGAAGGTCAGAAGAAATTTCCCAGGGAATCACAGCTGAAAGGAGGGCAAGTTTACCTAATTGCTTTGCTCATACAGAGGGAAGACAAACAAACGAATGAACAAACAAGCAAACACATTCTGGAATCAGTGAAAGACAAGTGATTTTGAGGTCAGGGCAATCAAAGTAGGAATCCAGATACTTCAGGGAGATCTCCTGAAGAATGACAATACTACCTAAACAGATGCTGCAGAAAGGGCTAAATTGTTTTCAAAATTGCTTACCTCATATTCAGAGGAGAAAACAATATTCAGAAGTGAATGAAATAGCTTTGTGCCCAAACAACCGTATTGTTCTAGATAGGCTCCTTGGTATTCCTTATTTAGAACTACTTAAAAAATTCCCATTGAATCCCGTTGTATTTTTATGTCTGACCTCTAATTTGCTTGGGCTTCTGTCACCTGGGTCCTCCATCACAGTAAGCTAGGAAGGTTGCAAAAAAAAAAAAAAAGCAGAAGTTTTCTATTCTGTACACAGCATCTGAGAAAGTTTCTCTTTTTCTTTTCATCAAGTTATTCAACTTCACTAATGATTAGACAAAGGGAGTAAATTGTCGGCTAATTAAATTTGCAGATGGTATTCAATAGTGAAGGTACATGAGGATAAAGGAATAATGTAAGAGGCCTCAAAAACTTTGCATTCTATACGCGACAGAATGGAAGGGCATGAGTCAGTGTGTGCAAGTACAGCTGTCAGATAAAAAAAAAAAAAGCAGAAGGGAGGCTACTAGGAAAAAGAGCTATTCTATAGCAGTGAGAAGACATTTGTAGGAGGGGCAAGAGAGGACTCTGATAGCTGTGAGATAGCAGTGAACCACGATTCCTGTCTGGGTTATAGCTCCTGGATTTGTTTATAGGAGACTTCCCATGTATATAATTCTAGAGAGAAAACCCCAAAGCCTTGTCCCCCAAAGAGTTTGGGATATTTGGCAGACAACCAAGTCCACATCCTATCTCTGGCCACAACATGGCTGCTGAATTAGCCTTTGGGGTTTCCTTCAATGTCAAAGTAGAATAAGCTTATTGGCTATATAGTATGTGGCCACATGCTAGGAATTGTGCAAAACCAGGTGATACGGACTGCATATATTTCTTAATTATTCATTTTGCTCATGGCAACTAAGGTAAACTTGTTTTTATATTAAAACAAAAACAGGTACTAGTGTGGCAAAGAAGAGAGAATTTGCATGGATTTTGAGCTATAACTCAAGACTTGAAGGAGATTAATGCCAGCTTGACCTACATCTCCAGATCTTCCAGGGTTACTGTTCTTCAGTGTTACATGTACTTAGGTAGAAAAAGTTAAGAAACTCGATATATTCCAAATATGTGCATATCATGATATGAAACAATTATTTATTTTTAAAATGGATTACTGTATTCAGTAGTTTTTAAAATTTATTTTATTCAAGTATAGTTGATTTACAATGTTATGTTAATTTGTGCTGTACAGCAAAGTGATTCAGTTATACATGCATATTCTTTTTCATATTCTTTTCCATTATGGTTTATCACAGGATATTGACTATAGTTCCCCGTGCTATACAGTAGGACCTTGTTGTTTATCCATCCTATATATAATAGTTTGCATCTGCTAATCTCAAACTCCCAATCCATCCCTCCCCCACCCCCTCTTGTCAACCACAATGTATTAAGTATTAATGGAGAGCCTACTCTGTACCAGATACTTCTATTGGAATGAAAAGAGGTACACTACACTAGTAGGGACTACAAGTCCCTACTCTCAGTAACTTGTATTCAAAGTCTGTATTATATTTATGAAGTCCTTCACCTATGGTAATTTAACATAACAATGTGTAATGTATTATTAATTGCTATTCATTTATTAGTTTACTTTGTACACATTTTGGGGGTATTCCATGTGCTAAGCACTGTGCTAGGCATTAGAGCTACAGAAGTGAATATTCCAGACCTGTCCTTTGCCCTAAAACAGCATGAATTCTAACAAGGAAGTCCATCAATTAAGCAATGAGTTCTAATGCTACGTGGTCACTTTTATGCAAGAGAAATAGAACTTGGTAAGGGATGCCTCAGCAAGGGTGTTTCATCACACTGGAATACATAAAAGTCCTCTAGAAGGAAATATATTTAAGCCTAAACTGGACAGATGGACAGAGTGGAAAACTCTGTATTTTAGGTAGAGGAATAGCATGAGAGAGGCGGAGAGGTGAGCAGGAACCGTGCTTACGCTAGGGCGCACATAATGGCTAGAACGCGTCACGAGCAGAATGTGAAAAGATGAGGCTGCAGGCATAGACCTAATCACGGAGATCCTCACAGGTCATGCTGATGGATTTTTGTGCATTATCCTAAGGACGACTGAAAGATCATGAAGGGTTTTAAGTGAGGGCAAGACATAACCAAAGTTGTGGGTTTTATTTTTTTTTAATTTTTATTTTTTTAATTATTTTTATTTTTTAAAAAAATTTATTTATTTGGCTGCATTGGGTCTTCGTTGCGGTGCGCGGGCTTCTCATTGCAGTGGCCTCTCTTGTTTCAGAGCATGGGCTCTAGGCATGCGGGCTTCAGTAGTGGCAGCATGCAGGCTCAGTAGTTGTGGCTTGTGGGCTCTAGAGCGCAGGCTCAGTAGTTGTGGCACACGGACTTACTTGCTCCGCGGCATGTGGGATCCTCCCCGACCAGGGCTCGAACCCGTGTCCCCTGCATTGGCAGGCGGATTCCTAACCACTGCGCCACCAGGGAAGTCCAAAGTTGTGGTTTTTAAATGGTCACTTTGGCTTCAGTGTGGAGAATGGATTTGAAAGGGCAGAGTGGAAGCAGGGAAACCATTTAGGAGTTCATTGTAAAATCCAGGCGAGAGAAGATGGACTAAAGTGATATTTAGGAGGTGAGTCCAGAGGATTTGTGGCTTGGTTAGAGACGGGTCCAAGGCGAGGAGGTGGAAGGTGACTCTTGGGTCTGGGATGGTTAACGATTTGCATGTGGTCACCACAGTAATTTGGGGAAGAGAAGGATATGGTTGCTTTGGGATATTTTGTGAAATCACTTGAAATATCTAAGTAGAGATAATCAGTGAAGAGAGAACAGGATCCCAGAAAGCAGAAACAGGCTAGACCTTGATTTTTTTTGAACAGGGTCTTGTTGACTTTGATGGTAACTTTTGTGGTTGGCAAAGCAATACCCTATTATATTCTGCCTATTGGGCTAGATTTCCTACCAGGAGCTGACGCCGAGACTCTTCCCATTAAACCAGGGTGGGGGGCCAAAATCTACTCTGTCTTGTCATTAGAGAATAAATCCAACCTTATCCTGAGATTTGTCTAAAGTGACGTGCAAAGGCTTGCAGCCCACCGGTGGAGAGTGGAGACCTACATGGAGACCTGAACCTGGGTCTGTATACTACCAATCTAGCGTGCTTTTCTTTACCCCACTCCCCAGTCCATGAAAGCCCACCCTATCCTCAGAGTCAGTGGTGAGTCTCTATGTCTTATTCTACCTTCAACCGTTAAGAGTACCCACATTTTTTTCCCCTGGGTAATGCTACAGGCCCCCACGTGGGAGCTCCTTCTCCCTGCTAAAGGAAGCCAAAGCCCTCTTTGAACAAGAGTCCAGTCTCTCCCCTCCCAACCGTCACTGTCACACACTGGCCCGTCTGTCAGTGCGGCCAGCCGCGCGTGGACGGGCTGACTGACAGGAGGCAGGGATCCGCCGCTCACACGCACCCAGGCAGCCTAGGGATGGAAAAGAGGTGTGCTGGGCCTGTCTGGCGCTGACGGCTTCCGCCACAGCAACGTATCCATCAGCACCACGCTGTGCCAGCCCTCGTGTCACTCAGAAGTAGTTCAGCACCAGCTCCGGGGGTGGCCTCCAGAGAGCCAGCCGAGTGCCTGGGCTCCCGCGGAGAGAAGGGTTACCAGGTCTATCGCAGCATACGCCACACCTCCTTCTCTTGCCAGATAATTAGGACACAGTCCAGTTGGGCGACTTTATCCAGCCTGAGGAAGTGACAGCTAATACAGGGCTGGCAGAGGAGAGCATTCTATGGTTCATAATGACTATCCAAACAGGCAGAAGCTGTCTGGAGCATCCAAGGAAAGTTGAGTTTTGCGTATTTTTTCGGGGGGGAGAGGTGGGTGAATAGCAAGGCCAGGTGTGCTTTGAAATGCCAATCTAACTATATGGACACATGTACACTTATTCACAGGGATAAACACACTTGCACAAACACCTAGACACAAACCTGCCTATTCGTATATAGGCTAACTTTGCACAGACCACAGGCACGCAAACCGGTGTATGTGCATGGAAAACATTCATGCTAATATGCATGCTTGTAAACACACTTATGCAAACTTGCGTTAGGATGCATGCTTGGAAAACACAGATGCATAAGTGCATTTGCTGCATATGTGGGTGCACAGAAGCACACAGACATTGACATACAAAAGCACATGTACAGTCAGACTGATGAACTCATATAAACACAGGCAAATACAGGTATGAATATGTGAAAGGACACTTGTAAAACACATGCACTTGCGTACACACCCGCACGCGCTGTTATCTCAGGGAAGAATTTAAAAAGAAAGGGAGAAAGGATGAAGAACATTTATGTATTGGATTTTCTACCTGTCATCACTCACATCATTTTCAAGTGTGTAAAGCAGGAGAGGAAAAAATCAATTCTTGATAGGAGAGGTTCAAGGAGGTGTGAAATCAATTATATTTTATTTTCAAATATCATTCAGAGAAGTTTACACTCTTTTAGAAAAGTCTGGTCTCACCAGGGGGCAAAGAACCAGCTGGAAATGGTAATGTGAAAGGCACTGCAAAGTTCAAAGCAAAGGCCAGTGCTGAGGTCAGAAATGACACTTTCATCTTCTCTGGCAGGAGAAGGAGGTTGGGAGGTTTTCAAGTGCCCGATTCAAATAATGGCCACAAGGACTATCTGATGTGACACCGTTCACCTCATTGATTGCTAAGTTTGACTTGGTCAATTCACATTAAAAAATAAATGTTCGTGAGATCTGAAGAGAGCCTTGGAAAACTCCTTTTTTTCTTCTCTCTTTTTTAATACAAAGAGACACAGGGGCTGGGAGAAGAGGCGTGGCTTGCCCAACATCATCCAGGAAGAGGGTGCAGATTCTGGGGCTGAGCCCAGCCAGCTGATTTCCCAGCTCCAAACTTCCTGCTTCTCCCATTAGACGTCTGCCTTCAGAGCACCCTCCCTACCAGGAAGAACTTTGATTCCTCAAAGACCTTTATAAACATGCAACAAATGAACTCATGTAGTGTTGGGGGCATTTAATGACAGACACCAGGCTGAGGGGTGGTGGCTGGCCAGAGGTATCAGCAGGGCCCAACGCGGGTGGCATGTGTCTAAGACTAGCACAGCCCAGGCTCTTTTCTATGTGAATACCTCCCTGCCTGTGAGATCACTTTTATTCCTAAAATATGCTAAAGTTGCCTGGGCCTTGATGACCAGGGCTGGCTTCCAGAATATACTGCGAGATGGTGTAGTGAAAAAAATTAAATTAAATTAAAAAGCCCAGCATACTTTGTAATGCAGAAACCTTAATAAGCAGATCAGCTCAGCAAAAAGTGAAAGGATCGGGGGAAAGTGGCAGAGAAGGCGACATTGACCAAGTCAGATGTTACCATTATAAGTTTCAGTTTTCTCACTGAAGCTGAACAAAAAGCTAAATCTGGGTTGCCAGGGGGATGAAATTAGAGAATGTATCTGAAAACGCCTTGTAAATGTATTGGACAAATGTCAGGTGTGTTACTGTCTACACTCTCAGTGAAGGAAAACAATCTCAGAGCGTTTCTTTATGTTGTTACCCCCACTGCGAACGACCTTATTGTTCACAGAATTGGACTTGAATCGTCCTTTAAAGATTGGCCAAGTGAGCTGACCTGAGCCGCCATCTCTCAAGACCATGATTTCTGGCATTTTCCACACTGCTTCCGGGACACATGAAGGGATGTTACTCGGTGCCATGTAACAGTAGGTTTTATAGTAAAATAATTTTACGAAATGCTATAAATAAGATTTCCCTCTTGCAGAGTCACAAAACACAGAAGCATCTTCAGAAGCATCTTCAAAGTTCTGAGAGGTCTTTTGGGAAACAAACCTGCTCAATTTGGTTAAACCTGTTTCTAAAACGTTTGCAGATGTTTTCATCTTGGGCCATCCCTGCCTCCCTCACAAATACCTTAAAAAAAAAAAAGTTGCATACCTATTAATATCCTAAAGAGGGATTTTCCACAGAACACAATTTGGGGATGTGCTCATCTGGTTCAATGTTCTCATTTTAGATAGGAAACATCTGATGAGGGAAGTAGGTTGGCCAAGATCACGTAGCAAATGAAGGATAGAGCTATAATTCCTGATGTTCTTACTCTTCTTAGAATCCATATTGGGTACAATTTAGTACCTGGCTATACCCTGTCTTATTGTGTTATCCTTTATTTATAAATTTGTGCATATTTTATAATGATATATATGTAAAATCACTCACCATAGTTTCTGGAACATTTCAATGACTCAGTGAATGTGCACTCTGAATACGTCTACGTGTGCAGCTTGCCCAGGTAGACCGTGAGGTCCTGGGAGGGGCCGTGCCTCCTACACTTCTGGATGTTCCCACGGCTCCTGCAGTCCTTCCAGACACACCCGAGGCCCTCCGTATCTGCTGTCTCACCTACTGATGGCAAATCGGAGGCAGCCCTAGTTTTATGCCCATTGGAGGGAACGGAGAAAGCAGGACCTTAAAGCAATAAAATGAACCGTTTCCCCTACAGAGTTAGTCTAACATTAATAAAAGCTGCATGTCGCACTATTATCCTCTCCTCTTATTATTTTCATGTATTTCATGCTGGATATAAATGTCAGAACACTTTATCTGTCCGCATTTCCATGGGATGTATTGCCACTGAAGGAACACATGTGGCGACTTCTGGCAAGGGAAGCCTTGTCCTCAGTGGCCTTCCCTCCCCACCCCTGTGCAAGGTCTCTCAGTGACTGCAGAGCTGTAGAAACTGGGCAAGGAGCGCTGTGTCTGTTGTCATAAGCCAGGACGCACAACCACTTTTCCTGTTTTCCAGTTCGGCGGCTTGGGGCACCTTGCTTTTACTCTCTGGACTTCCCTGATGGGAAGCAGGAATGGTGGTTTTGAAGCATTCATTTCCCCTCACCGCACCCAACTCTCCTTAATAGAACCATGATTGTGTTCAGATCTGTTTCCGTCCTTCTCAGGATCAGATGATTCATGGGAAGTTATGCTTACCCCAGAACCAGGGATATATTCTGATTAATCTGAACCAGTGATACTTCAATCTGCCATGCACCAAAATCATCTGGAGGGCTTTTTACAACACAGATTGCTGGGCTTCAGCCACAGAGTTTCTAGTCCCATAGGCCTGGGGAGAGACTGTGGAATGTGCATTTCTAATGAGTTCCCAGGTGAGGCTGATGCTGGAGTTGGGCCCACGCATTTTAAACCCCCCCTCTAAGCCAGTTGGGGTTTTCCCATTCTCCAGTTGGTCTGGCTGTGGTATTTTAAGTTGTTTCAACTCATTCGCCTCAAGAACAGAATCCAAGACAAGGATCTGGGCTCACGTAGTTTTTGTTTTTTGTTTTTTTTCCCCAAAGTAAACAAGGGGATATCCCAAGTTTATTTTTTGAGACAAACATAATCCTGATACCCGAATCTGGCAAGAACATTACAAGAAAACAAAATTATAAGTCAGTCTCACTCATGAACATAGATCTAAAAAATCTTAACCAAAATATTTTGGCTCAAGTAGTTGATTGGGACTTGATCCTAGGGATCACTGTGAAGGAATCAGGATGTGAGAAGGAGAAGCATGGAAAGCCACCAAGGGGAATTCGTGGGTCAGTGTCCTCTGTTTGCCGTCGGGAATTACTGCTGTTGCAGACCTTCTGTAAGTCTCAGAATCTACCCCCTAAGGAATGAGGAGGCCAGGATTTTAGTTCCCGTTTCTCACTTACTTAAGTTTTCTCCTTAGGACTTTGACTCTCTAGCATTTCCAGCCTGGCCCGTGAGGAGGCTGAGCACACGCCAGTGATGGCCCTCAGGCTCAGAGATGCAGTTTCCTGAGGAAAAATCAGGACATATATGGGATTTGCCCAATAAATTTCAGGTGATCTGGGCACGGGCTGAGGGCATGAGGTGCTGTACTTACAGCGTCTGCTACTGATGAACATATGATGCGGTTCTGGCCAATAACATGTGAGGAATATCTGCTGGGGGACTGTTGTCAAGGTTTCTTTGTTCTGAAAAGGACAACAGTAGAAGAGAGAGAGTTTCTTCTGGATGTTGTCGTAGTCTGACTTGGACACTGAAATTGCTATATCCATATCATGGACAGGAGGAGTAGCCTTTGGATGAAGGTGCTGCTGAGGAGAGCAGAGCAGGGAGATTGAAGCAACTTGGGTCTTTGATGAATTTGCTGAGATACTGACGTATTATAGCTGGAGCCACCTGACTTCTGGGTTTATTGTATGAGAGGTAACAAATGGTGTCATTGTTTAAGACATTAATCCATTGTTGGATTTGGGCTTTTCTATTACTGGTTGCTGAAGCACCTGCTATGCTGATTCCCTGAAATGCAAAATTGAAATGGCTCTTACCACCCTTGCTGCTTAAAGTGAGGTCTGAGATTTAGAAGCATCACTGGGGACCAGAATTTCAGGTCCCACTCAGACCTCCGAATGAATCAGGATTTGCATTCACCAGGTCCCTAGGTAACTCATGTGCATATTAGAGTATCAGGAGCCCTGCCTTACAGAGCTGGTGATGATTAAAAGAGATGATGGACAGGAGTCAGACTACCCATGTTGAATTTGGTTATTGTGTTATATTGACCTTCATACCTCCTTCTAGTCATTTTATTCATCATTCCTTATTCTAAAATATTATATCAACCTATGCAAATGTATACAAATGTGAATTTCATTGCTGGTTAACTAGTCTGGAAGGTAATTTCTTTTTTTTTTAAATTTTTATTTATTTATTTATTTGTTTTTGGCTGTGTTGGGTCTTCGTTTCTGTGCGAGGGCTTTCTCTAGTTGTGGCAAGCGGGGGCCACTCTTCATCGCGGTGCGCGTGCCTCTCACTATCTCGGCCTCTCTTGTTGCGGAGCACAGGCTCCAGACGCGCAGGCTCAGTAGTTGTGGCTCACGGGCCTAGTTGCTCCGCGGCACGTGGGATCTTCCCAGACCAGGGCTCGAACCCGTGTCCCCTGCATTGGCAGGCGGATTCTCAACCACTGCGCCACCAGGGAAGCCCGGTAATTTCTTTTTTAACGTAGGAGTTAGTTTTCCTAAATATTAATGAGCAATTAGAATTCCATTCTGAAAATAGAAGACATTGTGAGTTGAAGGTGGGTGGAGGGAGGTGAGGAATAAAAGGATGCACGAGTAAACATGGTTATATATTGGGATTACTTCATGGGCTTTTACTTTTCTAAGCCTGACACCTGGCAATTCGAATGAAAGTAAACCAGCTAGCATCAGGGTGACCCTCATAAACAAATGAATCATCTACTGGAAAAAAAAGAAACAAATCATGCAAATAGCAAGTGTCGCTATCATTTTAGAAGGGCTTGAAATGTGACTTTAGCTGGAAATAGCCTAAAGCATAATTTCTTACAGTGCATTCTTCAGAATTTCATGGAGTAAAATAGGTATCACTTAAATAATGACTCTGTGGTCAAACGAATTTAGAAAATGTTGGGAAACGATGATAAAGAGGTGGGCAGTTTGTTTACTAGATTGTTTATTACAATAGGTCCCTATTCAAGAGGCTATTTTCCCTCTTCCAGAACTTCACCAAAATGTTCCTAACAGGTTCCTGTGTTTGCACCCTTACCCCCCAAAATATTGTCTACACGGAGCAGCCATCGTACTATTCTCAAAATGCTAATGAATTTGGGTCATTCTTCTGCTCAAAATGCATCAATGCACTCTATCTTCATATTTGTATTTTTTTTTCCCTCTAACATTGCCAACAAATTCTTTCTTTAGCTGTTACGTGTTTTTCTCAGGGTCATGGCTGACATCCTCTCTCATTCTTGCATTTTGTTGAATATGCCAGGATGTTTCTTATCTGAGCTTTCTTACATACTTAAATATCATTTCCTCAGACAGGCCATTTCTTATGCTCGCCCCTTCTCTTAGAACACCCAGTAAATTTCTTTCAGAGCAACTTATAATTCATAATAATCTATCTATTTGAGTAGTTAGTTATTTAATATTTTTCCCTTCCCCTAAAAGGAAACCTATAAGAGACTTATTTCACTATTATATCCTTGTGCCTGGCACAGTGTCTGATGCATAGGGGACAATAAGTGAATATTTATTTAATAACTGAATAAATTGTGAATTGCTAACAGCAATGCATGGGGTTTTTCAAATACTTCTGAACGTGGGGATTTTTTTTTTTCCTTTCCAGCCTAGAAGTAATATTCATGGAATATATTTTGAGAAATGCTTTTCTGAAGTCAAATCTACTCTTCCTAAGTGTGAAAAGGGGAATATAAGTTATAACTACATTTCAAGCTCTGACTAGCTGTGTGATCATGGGCAAAGTTATTTCAAGCTTGAGACTCACTTGTGGAATGATGAGGCTGGATGAGATAATCTCTACAATCCTTTACAGCTCCCAGATTCTGAAGTTCTAATCACACAGAATCTTGCTTTCTCTTTGGTCCTGGGGTGAGCTCTCCAAGAGTAAGTCAAATCAGACTGACCTCATTTCACTCTAGAGTATTTATAGCCTGGGATGGAAGAACAGGGAAAGGAAGTCGATACAGCATATCTGGCTTTCCACAAGTCATTTCACAAAGTCTTCCTTGATGTCTTTGTAGAAAGGAGTGAGGAATGGGGGCTTGATGGAGGTGTGATGGACTGGTTTTGTAACTGGTTGAAAGATGGTCCCCAGGAGTGCTAATTAATGGATCAATGCCAACCTTGAGGACAGGGACTGGTGACAGCCTGCAAGCTCTGTCCTTTGTCCAGTCCTGTTCAACATTTCTATCAATGTCTTGGATAAAGAGTGAAAGCTCATGATCATCAAATACATAGGTGACATGACAGTAGGAATATGTTGAATGACAGACTCAGAATTCACAGTGATCTGGACAGCCCAGAGAAATGATCTGTATCTAACATAGGAGAAATGTAGTAGTATAAAAGCAAAGTCCTAGAAATAGAAGCAATTGCAAACATTTATAATTACAAAAATGTGTGTATGAGTGTGTATTTGTGTATATGTGGGTTTGTACTTAGGTGTTGTATGTATATGTGCCTGGGTAACCTTTTGGAATTTTAGTTGATGGTAAAATCAAAATAATATCTAGACATATTGTGGTGATCATTTTGCAATATATGCAAATATTGGATCTTTATGTTGTATACCTGAAACTAATATAATGTTATATACCAATTATAACTCAATGGAAATTAATTTAAAAATCAGAATAATAAAATAATGAAAGATGGCTACTCAACATGAATGTTTGCTATAAACTGAAACTTCAAAAATAGAAATCTAGCATGTAAAGAGTCAGATGATAAATAACCCTAACCCCTATTCAGGTGGGGCTCACAGTACCATTTCCAATTTTTAAGAAGAGAAGACAAATTAGAACATGATCACAGAGAAGAGACTAAGATAGGGAGGGAAAGAATTGAAGGAATTGAGATTTAAGTCAAAGAAGAGACAACATAATTTGGAGGCCACGGTTATGCTACCTTCGCCAATCAGTGATATATGTCTCTGTGATGTAACTTTTCAGTACCTGAAACTCTCTCATCATGCACTCATCAGGTTTTGTTTTCATTGCTTACATATGTCCTTCGTGAGGCCAAAGGTTCTATAAGGGCAGGGTTTGGATCTGTTTGATCACCACCAAACACCCAGTGATTACTTCAGAATCTGGAGCTTGAAATCAATGAGTTGATGAATAAATAGTTATTTTCCTTAAATATATTTAATATTGTAAGGAAGAACCATTTATGTTTATGCTGTTTAATTCAATGGAAGAGCAAAAGTATCAAGGGCAGGCAAAATTTTATTCCATGTAATAATCATAGGTTTCTAAACACGCCATAGACTATTGGGACAAATAGTGAGTGTCCTATCACTGGTGGCAATCAAGCCAAATATGGAATTTGGAGGACCATTTGACTGAGCCACTATAGGCAGGACTCAAACCACACATTCTATTAAAAGTCACCCGCACATGGGTGACTTTTTTATCCCTTAAAACTTGATTTTGATTCAGAGGTTTGTTGTTCCATAAAATATGTTCTGATCCAACAGAATGACAAGTTATTTCCTAAATGACCAAAACTAATCCCTTCCTCCTCTTCATTTCTGTAGAACAACTATCCCTCTCTTACATCCTGATCATTTTCTGCCATATAGAGTTAACTGCCAATCTAACTTACTACCAATTCAAAATAGAGGGACATTTCCATGTGCAGGAGAATTCATATATCCATCAATAAAAGGATTTCCCTTTTGTGCCACATTTCTGCTAAAACCTCTTAATGAAAATTGCAAGATTAGATCAGCTACTCAGATCTTTTAAATATGCATTTTTCTGTCTATGAACACCAGAACGCCTCCTGGTATTTTTTTTTTTTTTCTTACTATACAAATATGTGTAGAAACAAGTGTCAGACCTGTTTTTCTTTGCTGTGCAATTGGAGACTGAAATCTACTTACCCTCAAGGTGTTGTTGAAATAGAGGTGAAAAAATAAAACACAGACCACAGGAAAGGAAATGAAAAACAGGGAAGGTGATTAAAATATGCATTAAGACTCCAGAGTGGCAGAGAGAAATCAGGATGATAATATGTCACTGTCACTTCATTTCGGTTGACAAGTTTGTTTACCAACATGCAGCTTCTTGTCTGGCAGAAAAAAAAAGCTGTTCAAGAAATTCTGTTGGAATTCTTTCATATTTCTCTTCGGGCATCAAACAGTTTCATCCAATAATATTTGGATGATTTAAGAATAAATGAAAAGCGTATGGATTAAAGTCCCCTTGGAATGTACTTTGATTTTAGAAGAGAGGGCAAAAGTTACTAGTGGAAGGCTCTGCCAGGTATGTGCTTGATTTGGGAACAGCACACATCACCTAGGAATCTCTAGGAATCTCTCTTACTGTGGGTCCACCACCCCCATACTCCCACCACTGGCTCTTTTTTAATTTAACAGTGTTTGGTAGTAATTACTTTGCCTACAGCACTGGGCTTTGTGCCACAGAGAACCAGACGGATTTCCTATCCTTAGAAAACTAATATTTATTAAATATCGGAAATAAAAGTCAGTGTCAGGGTTCTAAGCTCTTTGTAGGTATCACTGTATTTAATATTTACAATGACCTGATGAGAAAGGTACCATGATATTCTTATTTGTACCATGATATTCCCATTTTCCCTCATGATATTCCTATTTTGCAGATGAAGAAACTAAGGCAGAGAGGTGTTAAGGAATTCATTCAACATTAGAGAGCTGGCAAATGTGTCAACTGGGAATTGAACCCAGGCAGTCTGGTTCCAGCAATCTTACGTTTAACTTCTACACATCTGTTTCTCTACGCAACTGCTACAAAACACATCCTTTTAGCCCAGAGTTAATATATTGCCTTGTTTTATCTCAAGTCTACCCTGTGAGGTAGATATTCTTCCAATAGTTTTATAGGTGATACCACTGGTCTCAGAGGCAGTTTGAAAAAATGTATCAAATTCGCAGAACTCGTGAATGGCAGGACCCAGAATTTGAATTCAGATTTCATCTAACACCTGCCTCAGGCTATTCTGTGCTCCAAGAGTGGCCTCTGAATTAACCGCATCAGAATTGCCTGCGGTGGGGTGGTGGGTTTGTGTTGGTTAAAAAAAGGTCCAGATTTCAGACAATCTTTGTAACCACTGATCTCTGACGTAGGGCCTCAGGATCTTCATTTTAAAAAAGTGATCAGGTGATTTTTTTTTAAAATTTTTATTTATTTTACTTTTTTTGGCTGCATTGGGTCTTCGTTGCTGTGCACAGGCTTTCTCTAGTTGTGGTGAGCGGGGGCTACTCTTTGTTGTGGTGCGAGGGCTTCTCATTGCGGTGGCTTCTCCTGTTGCAGAGCACGGGCTCTAGGCACGCGGCCTTCAATAGTTGTGGCTCACGGGCTCTAGAGCGCAGGCTCAGTAGTTGTGGCGCACGGGCTTAGTTTCTCCGCAGCATGTGGGATCTTCCCGGACCAGGGCTCAAACCCGTGTCCCCTGCCTTGGCAGGCGGATTCTTAACCACTGTGCCACCAGGGAAGCCCAATCAGGTGATTTTTGACTCACAAAATTGAATGCCTCATGCTGCCACCAAAAGCCTCTCATGAGGAAGAGACACCCACCAGTGTTATTAGGGAATTTAAAAGGAGATAGAAGACGAACATGTGTTGATTGTGGGCTGACAAAGGACTGAAATAGCTTCAAAAATACAAATTGGAAAATCAGGTAATTCTGTAAATAGTCCATTTCTAGATTTACTGCAGAACTATGGTTGTTTATCAATTCTGGAGGCTTCTCGGGGTTTGGGGGCATGGAAAACAGGAGAGAGGTCAGCATGGTAGGAACAAAGAACATAGCGCTGGAGTCAATCCCTACCTATCACTCTTATTTGCCCTTGACTCTGGGTGGATTATGGATTCTCTGCATTTTAAATTCTCGATCTGTAAAATATTTGCCTCCTTGATTATTTTATATGCAAATTAAGTGAGCTACACATCTAAAGTGGTTGACACACAGCAAGTATTCAGTAGGCTCTTATTTATTTTTGTCTGCTTATGATGCTTCACAACCAGTCACATTTCTGAGGCAGATTCAATTGTCAACTCTCTTCCTACCCACACCTGCATTAAACTAGCCATAATGAATTTCCAGTTTGTCAATTATTTCCATTCCCTTAGACCATAAAACTGTCTCTTTAGGAAAGCACTGGTCTGTTAATGTGAAGTTCGTTGTTAATGGTAGGTGATGACTTATCATCCACGTGCACTTTCATTAGAGAAAGATGAAGGCATGCAGGATTATACCAAAGGAATGAATGTCTAATGGGAAAAAAAATCAGAGACTTATACATTTGTAATAGGAATATTTGGGGGCAAAATTTCTTCAAGGATATCATTTAAATCCTAAATTCCATTACCTTCTCTATTTGAAATATCAGTTCAGAAATCACATCTTTCTTTTTTTTTGGTGGAAACATAAAATTGTCAAGTTGCAAATTTAGAGGTCATTTAGAAAAACTCTTAGGCAGTGCTTCTCCTTGGAGTAAAGAAAGCAACTTGCTCATGTTATGTAGTATACTACGGTTCTCATGTGTTACTCAATAAACCCGATGAGATAGAACGCCAGGCACCATTTTGCAGATGAGAAAAGCAAGGCTCAGAAAGACACAGATGTTTGCCAAGGTTGCTCAAATTACCCAAGACCAGGACTTGAATCCAAACACTAGACTCCTTCTCCTTTACTCCCCTCCCTAAGCTATAGTACTTCCCGATTCCAGGCAGGCAAATTATTACGAATGAATTCCTTTCTCTATCTTTTTCAATCTCTCTTTTTAGAAACTTTTAATTAGTCCCCGACTCTCTGCCATTATTAGTATTTGTTATTAAGTATTAAGAGCCATCCTTGTTCCTTTCTCCTCTCCTGTTCCCCTCCCCAAGCTTCCTACTCTGAGGCTTCTGGTTTTAATTGTTATATTTTTTCACCAGTGATCAGTGGAGCTTCCCTAATGATCTCAACTCATTTGGAGGGTTTATAGCTCCAGCACAGAACTCCAATAAAAGGAAAAGAGAAGCTTCACTGGAATCCCCTGAGGCTTTGCTTCTGCAGAGAACAAAATCCTTTGCTGCTCACTACCCCGCCCCTACCCTAAGCCTTTGTCTTGGGTAGCAAGACTTCCATCTCCTACTTGGGGGAGCTCTTCTCCTTTCCACACTCCTATCTTTGACCCCTCCTCCTCCTCATTCTCCCAAGGTATCTGTTTGAGATTTCTGCACACGGGTAGGCAGGCACATGATTACTATTTGTTGAAAGATGCAATAAATTAGGGCATTAATGAGGGAAGAAGGGAGGATGAAAGGAAGATTTATGGGCCACTTAGCTTTGCCAGGGATTATGCAAAGTTCTTAGATAACACTAGAGTTTACAACCACGTGGAAGTAGTTTTATATATAAGGAGACAGGCACAGAGCACTGTTAATATACTCTTAATGGCCAGACACATAGTGGGACTCATAACAGCTGACATTACTGAGCATTTACTATGTGCCAAGCACTTTATATGTATTCACTCTTTTAAGTATCACTGCAACCCTGTTATGCACTTGTCTTATTATCCTCATTTTGCAGATGGGGAAAATAAGTGGGCAAGCCAGGGTTCTAACCTAGGTGCTTTAGATCCAGAATGTGGGTCCTTAATCTTTACATCATAGTAATACTGTGATATTAGGACATATCTCCCAAGCACTAAGCGTGATTATTATGCATTTAAACCTTTCAAAGACTTTGTCAATCTGTTATCTAATTTAATCATTATAAAAATGATCAATGATGTGGGAGAAAAATAATACTCTTATTCATCTTTGATTTTGGGAAGAATTGAGGGCAAGAGAGGATTATGGCCCTTCCCCACATCTAAAACCCTCCAAGGAGAGATGCAGGGCCACAACTCAAGTCCATAACAGTGAAAGGTGATAGACAAAGTGACCGTAGAGTTTAGTAATGTCATTCCACCCCTGGCAGTTCCATGTGCTTGTCATTTTACAAGGTTTAGGCTGTTTAGCTTCTCCAAGCCCTGGTTTTTCTTATCTGCAAAATAAAGATGAGAATGCCTATCTCATAGGATTTGGGTGAGAATGTTATTAGATATTTTTATCTGCTAGAATATGGTAGACATATTATGCATTTGATTTTCCTTCCCAGGCTCCTCATAGATATTTTATGTCAAAGTGAACCCCTCAAATAATCTGGGCAGGAAGGTCCTCAGCTCATACATATGAGACTAGGCCTTCTTATCTTACTGTTCCATGTTGTTCATCCACCAAGGAGAGAAATGAGAAAAACCATCATATATATGTATGAATTGACTTCTCTTTGCTGACTCATGGTTGTCCTAACTCTCTTGCTCCTGGATAAAAAAAATGAGGTGCATATCAAGACAGTGACCACAATCATTCGGACTCCTAGAAACTCAAGGTTGGGAAGAGCTAAGATTTAAATGCCTCATCTTAAAGAGAAGGAAAAATGATTGTATCAGGGGAGAAGAATCACCTATGCTCACATGGTTTGAAATGGCAGAACTGGGACTAAAACTCAGGTCTGGCTAAAATCATACTTTTCAATCTTATGCTGCTGTAGTGAGATTACCTGGAGAATAGAGCTTGGCATGGTCTCTAAGTCAGGGAGACCAAAACAAGGAACTCTGAAGGTATATCTCCCCAGTGAAATTGTTCACACCAGGAGCAGAGGCTTCCAAAGCTGTCCAGGGAGTCACACCAGCTGACAGTGATGGAGCCCATCAGTTCCCTGTCTGATTAATGAAGAACATCTAATAAACATGAGGAGAAAGGCCAAGGATTCTAATGTTTAATTATCTGCGCAATGATTGAAAGTCTAATTTCATTTGCTTGTGCTTGTTTGTGAAGGCTCCTATATTTGCCAGGAAGGAAAGAACTTCAGAGTGCAGGGATTTAATGGAGATGAATTCATTAAGGTGCATATTAATCTACACATCCTAGTAGCTTAATATTCAATCAGTTATCAACTCCTTTCAATTCTGGACATGGAACCAGAAAACCGGGAAAACAATATTACGAATTTGTCATTTCAATCCAAACTTAACAATGTATTTATTGATCATCGATTCTAATCCAAAGAATTTATTAATTTATTTTGTTTAATTGTTTTGTTTTATTTTGGAATTGGATACAATTATGCTATAGTTCACATGGATGTGCAAAAGGCCAAAGACATATATTTTTGGCAATATGGCAGACTAGAGGGCAACAGAAGCCTCAGTCAGTACACAAAATTTAGTACACTGAATTTAAATAAACAAATATTAACTCTTTTAATTTTTTATGCACCTTAAAAAAAATCAGAGGAAAAAAAAATGAGGCCAAAGACTACATGAAAGTGTGAACACAAGTGGATAAATGAGAGCATTCTAGACAATTTTCCGCTGAAAGCATCTGCCAGTTACTTGGGGCCTACACCCAGAGTTTTTTGGTTTTTTTTTTTTAAAGATGGGGTATATTTGGTTAGCTAATTTTTTTTGGCATTCCTATGTTCTTTTTTTTTTTTTAATTTTATTTATTTATGGCTGTGTTGGGTCTTCGTTTCTGTGCGAGGGCTTTCTCTAGTTGTGGCAGGCGGGGGCCACTCTTCATCGTGGTGCGTGGGCACCTCACCATCGCGGCCCCTCTTGTTGCGGAGCACAGGCTCCAGACGCGCAGGCTCAGTAGTTGTGGCTCACGGGCCTAGTTGCTCCGCGGCATGTGGGATCTTCCCAGACCAGGGCTTGAACCCATGTCCCCTGCGTTGGCAGGCAGACTCCCAACCACTGCGCCACCAGGGAAGCCCACACCCAGAGTTTTAAGGACACTTTTGATCCAAATGAAAGGAGAAAGCCTGGAGCCTTGTACTGTGAGTTCAGGCAGATCATCTACATTAAGCCAAGACCCCGAATGGCAACACTATCACTAGATGAACTAGGAGGAAAAATGCCCACGGGGGTCTCTGTGAGGTTTGGAGACACAAGACCTATATTGATGTCTGAATCCTGTTCATCAAAAGTTCATAAATCAGAAGGGATGTGACCAAAATTAAGTTTTATAAATGTGCTTCAGGGATTTTATTTTATTTTTTATGGAGAGGTGAATAGATTGGTTAATTTTATATGTTATTAACTTAAATATGTATGTTATAATTTCTCAGGTAATCATTAAAAGAACAGTAGAGTGTATAACTTCCAAATTAGTTAAGAAGAAATATTAAGTCATTCTGAAAGAAAGGAGAAAAAAAAAAGAAAAAGTAAATTATAGAAAACCGGAGTAGAAAGAAAGCACATCATAAAAAAAAGGCGCAAACCCAACCACGTCAGTAATCATAATCAATGCAAATAGATTACTCTTTGCATTTAAAAGATTAAAATGTATTTAAAAAATCCACCTATCGACTATTTACCAGAGAACACCTAAACACAAATGTAAAGATTGAAAAAACAATAGAAAAATATAACAGCAAAATACTTAACAGACTTAGAGCTGGCTTTGCTGTTCAAACTTCAGATCATCTGGAGACTAAGGATAAAAAAAGATCTTTAGAAGACAGTTGTTCTGTAGAGAAAATGAATTCAATTTACTAAGAATGTGTTAAAATTTTAAACTTGTAATCACCTAATAATACAGTTTCTAACTGCAAAGTAAAGGATTACGGACCTTCAAGCAAAAGATGACAAGTCCACATCATAGAGAGAAACTGTAATACATTTCTCAGTAATTAATAGAGAATATAGATAACTCAAACAACATACATAACGAGCTTGATTAGTGGGGTACTGTCCCCAACAATATACTGTGGACAATTTAAATTAATTGATCATTTTCTATGTCAAAAACATTTCTTAATTAAGTTTCACAAAATTAATATTAGATCACTAAATTTTCTGAGTAAAATGAAATTGTTCGATGTCAGTATAAAAAGGACAACAAGGGCTTCCCTGGTGGCGCAGTGGTTGAGAGTCTGCCTGCCAATGCAGGGGACACGGGCTCGAGCCCTGGTCCGGGAGGATCCCACATGCCGCGGAGCGGCTGGGCCTGTGAGCCATAACTACTGAGCCTGCGCGTCTGGAGCCTGTGCTCTGCAACAAGAGAGGACGCGATAGTGAGAGGCCCGCGCACCGCGATGAAGAGTGGCCCCCACTTGCCGCAACTGGAGAAAGCCCTCGCACAGAAACGAAGACCCAACGCAGCCATAAATAAATAAATAAATAAAATTTAAAAAAAAAAAAAAAAGGACAACAAAAGTAAATATAAATAGATGAATATACATGGATGTGTACTCAGGCACACACACACCAGAAATAATCCCATTTATACATATATTCAGAAATTTAAAATGGCATTCTAAATTACCCATGGGTCAGGTAAGAAATTATAATGGACATTAGAAAATATTTAGATCTGTTTAACTATGGAAATCATATCTATCAATGTTTGTGCTGCAGCTAAAATGATACTTAAAAGAAGTCTATAGTTCCAAAATTTTTATATTCAAAAGCAAAAGAGGTAAAATGTAAATTAATTAAAAATTTTAGTAAAAGAGCAGCAGGATAATACCTAAAGAAATGAGGATTTAATAATAAAGATAAAGATGTGTGTGTGTGAGAGAGAGAAAGAGAGAGTGAGAGAAAAAAAGCATAGACTACAATGTTAAGAAAGGGAGACATAACTATAGTTTCAAAAATGATTAATAGAAATAATAGGCAATATGTGTAATAAACATTCTAATACATGGAAAATTATTTACATATATCAAATGTTCAAAAATATGGTTTACTAAATTTTACACAATAAAAGGTAGGAAATAAGTAGAAAACCTAAATGATCTTTCTAAACATGAATGATATGGAAACAACCCTTTTATCTATTCTCACAAACAAAACAACTAGGCAAGTTGATTTTCAGGTAAATTGTATAAAATATCTAAGAGACCAATAATTCCAATCTTATATCTTTCAGAGAATAAAATAAAGGGGGAGATTACTTTCCAACCTTTTTTTTTTTTTTTTTTTTTGGAGGATCATATAACCTTACAACCAAAACCACACGAAAGAGTATATGATAGGAACACAATAGACCACTGCCACTCATGAGCACGCAGAAGTTCTAAATAAAATTTTAGCAAACAGCATTCAACAATAAATTAAAAAAATGATGTATCATGGTTAATATGAGATTGTTCTAGGAATGATTAATATTAGGAAATCTATAAATTTATTTAGTTGTATTAACTGACCAATTAAGAAAAATAAATCTGAATGGATAGAATAAAAACTTTCAATAAAACTTGGCAATCATTCATAATGAAAACTCTTACTGAACTATGAATAAACAGGAACTTCCTTAACTGGGTAAAGGACAGCTTAAAAAAGTCTACCAGAGAAACAGAATAGAAAGAAACCTACACAGATAAGGAAATATACTATATTAAAAAAAAACTGGCAAAACAGATTAGTAGGAAAATTATAGTCTATTTAATAACTGGTGCTGCTGTGAAAAGCAGTTCTCCCCATGGGAAAAAATGAAAAGGGATGCTCATCCTGCATCATAAACAATAATCATTTCTGGGTAATTTAAAGACCTAAGTATGATAACTAAATAAATAAAATTTTCAAAGAAAAAAAGATAATACTTTTATGTTTTCAGATGAGGGAAAGAGTTCTTAAACAAAACCCAAAAGAACAAAGCATAAATAAAATCATCAATTTGACTTATGTTATATTAGGGACATCTATTCATTGTTAGACCCAATAAAGAGATGAAAAGACAAGCCACAAACTGAGAGAAAACATTTGTAACCACATAAATGACAAAGATTTACCTCGCACAATGTATAAATATCTTTAATAAATCAATAAGAAAACTCAGCACAAATTAAAAAGGGGAAAAATGGGAAAAGACACAATCCTGCTTTTCATTACAAAGAAAATGTAAGTGGCCCTTGACATTTGAAAAGATATTCACCATATCAGGAATAGGATGCATGTACAATGAGCTGCTTTTTCATAGCTACAAGACTGACAAAATCTAAGATGTTTATCAATACCAAATATTAGCAAGGATGCAGAACAAAAAATAGTTCTCATGTTCATTAGATGCCTATGCCTCTACAGTATTTTATGAAAGCAATATAGAAACAGGTATTAAAATTAAAAATACACTTAACCTTTGACCCAGCATTTCTTACCTGGGGTCTTTCCCACAGAAATAAAGACTCAGGATACAGAGATCTATGGATACAGATGTTTATTGGAGCATTATTCATAAAGGCAGAAAATAGCAACAAAGTGACAAATAGGGGAAATGATGAAATAAATTATAGTACATTTACACCAAGGGACTATGGTACAGCTATTAAAAATAATGGATTAGAGCTGTGCTACCTGACAAAGAGAATTCTATAGGGCATTATTGATTAGAAGCTTAGAAGTGGGAAATATGTATAATAAGAAAAATAATGTGTGAGATAAGGTCCCATTTTGGAAAGTAAAATTGGCAAAAATCCCCATTCGGTCTTGCATACACACAGACACACAGATGTCTATTAGTTTGTGTATATTGGTGCCCTGTACATAAACATGGACAAAATATGAAGGATACCTCCCATGTTGTTATGGATGCGATCTTGTGAGAGGAAATGGAGTGGAGGGAGGGAAGCAAAGATAGACAAAGGAAAAAAGACTGCACAAAAATGCCTGATGTAATTCTACTAACGTAAAATAATAGCCGTGTGTATATACAGATGAAGTAATTACAAAAAAAACCTACAATAGTATAGATTTATACTGAGTGACTGTACCATTTTGTGATGGATTCCAAGGGGGGAAAATCAAGTTGCAGACTAAAACATAGTAGCATTCTGTGTGTGAACCAAATTTCCGTATATATATACTTTTAAATACATATGTTTAAAGGAGAAAGGCATATTAGGATATATATCAGGCTGTAAATGTTGGTTAGCTGGGGCGGTAGAGGTGAAGATGGTGGTGGTGAAGAGTAGAGGTGGGTAGAAGGAAGATGACTCCATTTGTCTTCATCTATGCACTGTATTGCATCACTTCTCACAACAAGCAGTTCTGTATCCATTATCTACTGCTGTGTAATGAACCACCCCCAAACTAAGTGGTTTAAAACAAGAAACATTTATTCTTTTTATGATTTTGTGGGTTTGCTGGTGGCTCTTCTGATCTGGACTGTCTCAGTTGGCTCAACTGGAGAATCACTCACGTGTCTTAGGAGTTGGCTTGGAGTCACTGATGTGATGGAGATCAATTGGCTATGTGTGGATCACCACTTAGCAGGCTAGTTTAGGTCGACGTCATCATAGTCACAGGTCTCCCAAAGCAACAAGGTAAGCTCCAATGTGGAAGCACTTCATAAGTCTCTGCTTGTGACATATATCCATATCATATTGCCCAAAGCAAGTCACAAAGTCCAAGGAGGAGTCCTAACAAAGGGCACAGATAGAAAAATAATAATTTGTAGGCATTTTTACAACCTATCACAATGTATTTGCAAACTTATTTTCATTTCCATTTTATTCATTTCGGTTCTTTCCCACTGAAAGCATCCTGATTCAGGCACTCATTATCTTTTTTTTTTTTTTTTTTTGCCGCACCCTGCGGCCTGAAGGATCTTAGTTTCTCGCGCCCTCCACAGTGAAAGTGCGGAGTGCAAACCACTAGACCGCCAGGGACTTCCTGAGGCACTCATTATCTTTTAAGGATAGGCTTTCTTAGAGGGATCCCTCATGAATTAATTTTTATTCTCTTCTATGCCATACTGCATCACTCATTTTGTATTCCCCCTATTCACCACTGGAGTGTGGTCAAGGAATCTGTAATTCCTAGTTTACATGCAATGGCCCTGGTTTATGTTTGTTGCCTTGTTTCCCCATCAGGTTAGGGTTAGGGTTAGGGTTAGGGTTATTACTTAGTTTTGCATTAAAACAAGCCAGAATAGGTTTGAGAGACATCTATTTTGCACTTACTGTTTCTGTTATGGTTTCATCTAATAGCCGTGAGATGCATGTCCAGAAGTAAATTTTCACCTTAGCAAATGCCTATACATGGAGAATGACCAGAAATAACCTACCTCTCTTTTGCAGATCATTTCTAGGTGTTATACTATAATACATCTCTCTTCAGAGCCTTGAGGCACTTAGATTTAGTGTTAGTGTGGTGGAAGAAGTATACCTGCTGCCCCTACTGGCCATTTGGTGTACTAGCTGCTTGTGCTGTACCCCATACCATGGCATGGAATTAAAATGCCTGGGGCCGAGCATCCATGGTCAGTGGACAATCCGGGAAATTGCAAGTTACGTATACATGAAATACATCAGGAAATAGTGACTACCCATTCTCTCTGTCTGACCACAATCACGACAGCGATTCTTCTCAAATAATTTAATGTCTGGTAATCACTTTGTTTCTTTTTGATGAATCTTGTTGGACACAATGAGCTTTAAAAAGTGAATGCTTAATTAAAAACTAATACTGAATTCCAGTTACTAAAGAAGATTGATGATGAATGCTATCTTCAAAAAATGTTTGTCAACATTTACCGTCCACCATGAAAAGCACAGCAAATCACTGACCACAGAAAAAGGAATACACAAATATGCTGAAGAAAAGTCAGAGTTGCTTCAAGTTAGCAGTTAATTTATGAAGAATGTTTCCACAAACAACTGGGTAACTCAGGAGACTGCAGCAGCAAATGTTTCCTTATCTGTCTACAAAGCATGACTTTCCATTGAGATCACATGCTGATTCTATTTTCTCTCATTTTTATTTGGAGTTTTCTCCTGCAGATATAAAACATGAAGTGATAGTTGTTAACATGTTGGTTCCATTAATATAAGAAAACTTCACACACATGTAAATTAAGCAAGTTTTATATTGGTAGCACCATATGCTATAAATAGAAAACTAGTTAATTCTAATAATGATTTGATTTTTAAAAAATTCTTCTTAAAATCAAAAGAAATCTTTTGGAAGTTCATTAGTCAAATGTTAAACATCTGACATTTGGGAGGAATGATGTTGTAAATTCAGGTGAAAGTACAACATTGAAAATAAAATTAGTTGTTTTCATTGTGATAATATGAATACAAACTATGATGGAGCAGATGATGATAAAACCTATGTTTTTACTAAATTTATGGAGAAGAAGTGTGCATGGAATTGTTATTGGTGCCCTTTATAATCCGTAATTATGTTCATTCAAGCAGTTAAAAAATTCATTAGACTAGCAATGCCCACTTGCTTCTTGCTGCTCATCATAAATCAGATTTTAGAAATATTTCAGCTTTGGAAGAACTATTTTGTAAATCAATCTGAGTGTTTTAAAATGATAGTAAGCTATTTTATTTTTCAAATGTGTCTTCTAAATTTTGGCTGCATATTGTTAAAAATCGTTAACAATGTATTCAATGATATGAGTGCCAAAAAGTCTTCAGATTTTTAACTTTTAGAAAATTGAATATGTGTTCTGTACTAGAATGCGATGACATTGAGAAAGTCCTCTAATTTGCAGCAATTTGATTTAGTGAAATGTTAAAAAAAGAATCATATATAGAGCAACATCTTTGACAGGTTTTTGTCTTGTAAAAGTATTTATCATAGTAAGATTCTCTAAATGGAGGGGAAAAGACAATAGCTGTGAAAATATTTAGCTGAAATATTTATTCATCTTAATATACAAAATATAAGAGTATACTCCATTAGCAGAATTTGCCCTTAGTTTAGAGTTATCTCACATCCACAGAGAGAATATTTCCTCAGCTAAAATGATAAAGTATAGAGATCAGAGTCCATAGATGATATCAACAACTTTAAATATGCTAACCATAGCATGAAACTTTGTAAAAGATTGGAAATAATTTCATGAATAAAATAGTAAGACCACAATGAAAAGAGTGCATTCTCCAGGGGGAAAAAAACCCAAACAAACAACAGCAACACAGTATTAGAAAGAGGTATTGCTAAGAAACTAATTAGAGTACATGAATATAGGCCAAAAATAAATATTCTACTTATTAAATTTTAATGTTCAGATAATTAAATATAGCATGATTTTATGGTATTTAAAATTATTTTATATTTTGAAATTAGTTTTAAATCAACTCAGTTATTTGTACACTAATGTAAAAAACTGGTCAGTCAATAAACATCTCTAAACTTCATATGAAATTTTAAATTAATAAACTTTATTTTTTAGAGTAATTTTAGGTTCACAGCAAAAGAACAGAGAGTTCTCATATATCCCCCTATTCCCACACATGCATAGCCTCCCCCATTATCAACATCCCCCACCAGAGTGGTAACTTTGTTATAATCGATGAACCTACACTGACACATCACTATCACTGAAGGTCCATAGTTTACATCAGAGTTCATTATTGGTGTTGTACATTCTGTGAGTTTGGACAAATACATCATGACATGTATCCATCCACCATTATAGTATCATACAGAATTGCTTCACTGCCGTAGAATCCTGTGTTTGGCTCTTCATTTCCCCTCTCCAAACCCTGGCAACTATTGATCTTTTTACTGTCTTCATAGTTTTTGCCTTTTCCTGAATGTCATATAGTTGGAATCGCATAGTAAGTGGCCTTTTCAGATTGATTTTTTTAATTTAGTAATATGTTTTAAGCTTTCTTCATCTTTTGATGGCTTGTGAGTTCATTTCTTTTTAGCACTGAATAATGTTCCATTGTCTGGATGTACCACAGTTTATGTATCCAGTCACCTACTGGAGAACATCTTGGTTACTTCTAATTTTTGGCAATCATGACTAAAGCTGCTTCAAATTATCTGTGTACAGGTTTTTGTGTGATGTTTCAACAAACATCAACTCATTTGGATAAATACCAGAAAACAAGATTGATGGGTTGTATGGTAAGAGTATGTTTAGCTTTATAAGGAACTACCAATCTGTTTTCCAAAGCTGCAATCCTACCAGCGACGAATGAGACTTCCTGTTGCTCAACATCCTTGTCAGCATTTGGTGTTGTCAGTGTTTTGGATTTTGGTCATTTTAATAGGTATGTAGTGGTATCTCATCGCTGTTTTAATTTTCATTTCCCTGGTGACATGTGATGTGGACCATCTTTTCTTATTTGCTATCTGTGTATCTTTTTTGATAAGGCATTTGTTTAGGTCTTTTGTCCATTTTTAAATTGAGTTTTTATTGTTGAGTTTTAAAAGTTCATTGCATATTTTGAATAACAGTCCTTTATTTTCTCCCAGTCTGAGGCTTGTCTTCTCAGCATCTCTGCATTGTCTTTTGCAGAGCAGACATTTTTAGTTTTCATTATATCCAGCTAATCAATTATTTCTTTCATAAACTATGCCTCTGGTGTTGTGTCTAAAAAGTCATCACCATACACGGGGTCATCTAGGTTTCTCCTATGTTATTTTCTAGGAGTATTTATAGTTTTGCATTTTAGATCTATGATCCATTGGGTGTTAATTTTGTGTATCGGTCTAAGGTCTGTGTCTAGATTCAGTTTTTTGCATGTGAACATCAATTGTTCCAGCACCATTTATGGAAAAGACTATCTTTTTTTTTTTTAAAGGAATTCCTTTATTTTTATTTATTTATTTATTTATTTATTTTGGCTGTGTTGGGTCTTCGTTTCTGTGCGAGGGCTTTCTCTAGTTGCGGCAAGTGGGGGCCACTCATCATTGCGGTGCGTGGGCCTCTCACTATCGCGGCCTCTCGTTGCGGAGCACAAGCTCCAGAAGCGCAGGCTCAGTAGTTGTGGCTCACGGGCCCAGTTGCTCCGCGACATGTGGGATCTTCCCAGATCAGGGCTCGAACCCGTGTCCCCTGCATTGGCAGGCGGATTCTCAACCACTGCGCCATCAGGGAAACCCGGAAAAGACTATCTTTGCTCCATTGTGTAGTCTTGCTCCTTTGTCAAAGATCAGTTGACTATATTTATATGGGTCTATTTCTAGGCTCTCTATTATGTTCCACTGATCTATTTGTCTATTCTTTTCAATAACACACTATCTTGATTACTGTAGCTTTATAGCAAGACTTAAGTTGGTTTGTCAGACCTCTGACTTTGTTCTCCTTCAATACTGAGTTGGCTATTCTGGGACTTTTGCTTTTCCATATAAACTTTAGAATCATTTTGTCCATATCCGCAAAATAACTTGCTGGGATTTTGATTAAGATTGTGTTGAATCTGTGCATCAAGTTGGGAAGAATTGATATCTTGACAATATTGAGACTTCCTACTCATGGAATATCTCTCCATTTTTTTTTAGTTATTATTTTATATCTTTCGTCAGAGTTTTGTAGTTTTTCTCATATAGATCTTGAATACGTTTTGTTAGATTTATACCTAAGTATTTCATTTTGTGCAATGCTAATGTAAATGGTTTTTAATTTTAAATTCTACTTGTTCATTGCTGGTATATAGGAAAACAATTAACTTTTGCATGTTAATCTTCTATTCTGCAACTTTAATCACTTATTTTTTTTTAAACATCTTTATTGGAGTATAATTGCTTTACAGGTGTGTTAGTTTCTGCTTTATAACAAAGTGAATCAGTTATACATATACATATGTTCCCACATCTCCTCCCTCCTGCATCTCCCTCACTCCCACACCCCAGGGGGTCACAAAGCACAGAGCTGATCGCCCTGCGCCATGCGGCTGCTTCCCACCAGCTATCTATTTCACGCTTGGTAGTGTATACATGTCCATGCCACTCTCTCACTTTGTCACATCTTACCCTTCCCCCTCCCCATATCCTGAAGTCCATTCTCTAGTAGGTCTGTGTCTTTATTCCCGTCCTGCCACTAGGTTCTTCATGACCTTTTTTTTCTTTTTTTTATCCCTTAGATTCCATATATATGTGTTAGCATACTGTATTTGTTTTTCTCTTTCTGACTTACTTCACTCTGTATGACAGACTCTAACTCCATCCACCTCACTACAAATAACTCCATTTCATTTCTTTTTATGGCTGAGTAATATTCCATTGTATATATGTGCCACATCTTCTTTATCCATTCATCCGATGATGGACATTTAGGTTGCTTCCATGTCCTGGCTATTGTAAATAGAGCTGCAGTGAACATTTTGGTACATGACTCTTTTTGAATTATGGTTTTCTCAGGGTATATGCCCAGTAGTGGGAATGCTGGGTCGTATGGTAGTTCTATTTTTAGTTTTTTAAGGAACCTCCATACTGTTCTCCATAGTGGCTGTATCAATTTACATTCCCACCAACAGTGCAAGAGTGTTCCCTTTTCTCCACACCCTCTCCAGCATTTATTGTTTCTAAATTTTTTGATGATGGCTATTCTGACTGGTGTGAGATGATATCTCATTGTAGTTTTGATTTGCATTTCTCTAATGATTAATGATGTTGAGCATTCTTTCATGTGTTTGTTGGCAATCTGTGTATCTTCTTTGGAGAAATGTCTGTTTAGGTCTTCTGCCCATTTTTGGATTGGGTTGTTTGTTTTTTTGTTATTGAGCTGCATGAGCTGCTTGTAAATCTTGGAGATTAATCCTTTGTCAGTTGCTTCATTTGCAAATATTTTCTCCCATTCTGAGGGTTGTCTTTTGGTCTTGTTTATGGTTTCCTTTGCTGTGCAAAAGCTTTGAAGTTTCATTAGGTCCCATTTGTTTATTTTTGTTTTTATTTCAATTTCTCTAGGAGCTGGGTCAAAAAGGATCTTGCTGTGATTTATGTCATACAGTGTTCTGCCTATGTTTTCCTCTAAGAGTTTGATAGTGTCTGGCCTTACATTTAGGTCTTTAATCCATTTTGAGTTTATTTTTGTGTATGGTGTTAGGGAGTCTTCTAATTTCATACTTTTACAAGTACCTTTCCAGTTTTCCCAGCACCACTTATTGAAGAGGCTATCTTTTCTCCACTATATAGGCTTTCCTCCTTTATCAAAGATAAGGTGACCATATGTGCGTGGGTTTATCTCTGGGCTTTCTATCCTGTTCCATTGATCTATGTTTCTGTTTTTGTGCCAGTACCATACTGTCTTGATTACTGTAGCTTTGTAATATAGTCTGAAGTCAGGGAGCCTGATTCCTCCAGCTCCATTTTTCGTTCTCAAGATTGCTTTTGCTATTCGGGGTCTTTTGTGTTTCCATACAAATTGTGAGATTTTTTGTTCTAGTTCTGTGAAAAATGCCAGTGGTAGTTTGATAGGGATTGCATTGAATCTGTAGATTGCTTTGGGTAGTAGAGTCATTTTCACAATGTTGATTCTTCCAATCCAAGAACATGGTATATCTCTCCATCTATTTGTATCATCTTTAATTTCTTTCATCAGTGTCTTATAATTTTCTGAATACAGGTCTTTTGTCTCCTTAGGTAGGTTTATTCCTAGATATTTTATTCTTTTTGTTGCAATGGTAAATGGGAGTGTTTTCTTAATTTCACTTTCAGATTTTTCATCATTAGTGTATAGGAATGCAAGAGATTCCTGTGCATTAATTTTGTCTCCTGCTACTTTACCAAATTCATTGATTAGCTCTAGTAGTTTTCTGGTAGCATCTTCAGGATTCTCTATGTATAGTATCATGTCACCTGCAAACAGTGACACCTTTACTTCTTCTCTTCCGATTTGGATTCCTTTTATTTCTTTTTCTTCTCTGATTGCTGTGGCTAACACTTCCAAAACTATGTTGAATAATAGTGGTGAGAGTGGGCAACCTTGTCTTGTTCCTGATCTTAGTGGAAATGGTTTCAGTTTTTCACCACTGAGGAAGATGTTGGCTGTGGGTTTGTCATATATAGCCTTTATTATGTTGAGGAAAGTTCCCTCCTTGCCTACTTTCTGCAGGGCTTTTATCATAAATGGGTGTTGAATTTTGTTGAAAGCTTTCTCTGCATCTATTGAGATGATCATATGGTTTTTCTCCTTCAATTTGTTAATATGGTGTATCACGTTGATTGATTTGCGTATATTGAAGAATCATTGCATTCCTGGAATAAACCCCACTTGATCATGGTGTATGATCCTTTTAATGTGCTGTTGGATTCTGTTTGCTAGTATTTTGTTGAGGATTTTTGCATCTATGTTCATCAGTGATATTGGCCTGTAGTTTTCTTTCTTTGTGACATCTTTGTCTGGTTTTGGTATCAGGGTGATGGTGGCCTCGTAGAATGAGTTGGGGAGTGTTCCTCCCTCTGCAATATTTTGGAAGAGTTTGAGAAGGATAGGTGTTAGCTCTTCTCTAAATGTTTGATAGAATTCGCCTGTGAAGCCATCTGGTCCTGGGCTTTTGTGTGTTGGAAGATTTTTAATCACAGTTTCAATTTCAGTGCTTGTGATTGGTCTGTTCATATTTTCTATTTCTTCCTGGTTCAGTCTCAGCAGGTTGTGCATTTCTAAGAATCTGTCCATTTCTTCCAGGTTGTCCATTTTATTGGCATAGAGTTGCTTGTAGTAATCTCTCATGATCCTTTGTATTTCTGCAGTGTCAGTTGTTACTTCTCCTTTTTCATTTCTAATTCTACTGATTTGAGTCTTCTCCCTTTTTTTCTTGATGAGTCTGGCTAATGGTTTATCAATTTTGCTTATCTTCTCAAAGAACCAGCTTTTAGTTTTGTTGATCTTTGCTATTGTTTCCTTCATTTCTTTTTCATTTATTTCTGATCTGATCTTTATGATTTCTTTCCGTCTGCTAACTTTGGGGTTTTTTTGTTCTTCTTTCTCTAATTGCTTTAGGTGCAAGGTTAGGTTGTTTATTCGAGATGTTTCCTGTTTCTTGAGGTAGGCTTGTATTGCTATAAACTTCCCTCTTAGAACTGCTTTTGCTGCATCCCATAGGTTTTGGGTCATCGTGTCTCCATTGTCATTTGTTTCTAGGTATTTTTTGATTTCCCCTTTGATTTCTTCAGTGATCACTTCGTTATTAATAGTGTATTGTGTAGCCTCCATGTGTTTGTATTTTTTACAGATCTTTTCCTGTAATTGATATCTAGTCTCATAGCATTGTGGTCAGAAAAGATACTTGATATGGTTTCAATTTTCTTAAATTTACCAAGGCTTGATTTGTGACCCAAGATATGATCTGTCCTGGAGAATGTTCCATGAGCACTTGAGAAAAATGTGTATTCTGTTGTTTTTGGGTGGAATGTCCTATAAATATCAATTAAGTCCATCTTGTTTAATGTATCATTTAAAGCTTGTGTTTCCTTACTTATTTTCATATTGGATGATCTGTCCATTGGTGAAAGTGGGGTGTTAAAGTCCCCTACTATGATTGTGTTACTGTCGATTTCCCCTTTTATGGCTGTTAGTATTTGCCTTATGTATTGAGGTGCTCCTATGTTGGGTGCATAAATATTTACAATTGTTATATCTTCTTCTTGAATCGATCCCTTGATCATTATATAGTGTCCTTCTTTGTCTCTTGTAATAGTCTTTATTTTAAAGTCTATTTTGTCTGATATGAGAATTGCTACTCCAGCTTTCTTTTGATTTCCATTTGCATGGAATATCTTTTTCCATCCCCTCACTTTCAGTCTGTATGTGTTCCTAGGTCTGAAGTGGGTCTCTTGTACACAGCCTATATATGGGTCTTGTTTTTTATCCATTCAGCCAGCCTGTGTCTTTTGGTGGGAGCATTTAATCCATTTACATTTAAGGTAATTATCGATGTGTATGTTCCTATTCCCATTTTCTTAAATGTTTTGGGTTTGTTATTGTAGGTGTTTTCCTTCTCTTGTGTTTCTTGCCTAGAGAAGCTCCTTTAGCATTTGTTGTAAAGCTGGTTTGGTGGTGCTGAACTCTCTCAGCTTTTGCTTGTCTGTAAAGGTTTTAATTTCTCCATCAAATCTGAATGGGATCCTTGCTGGGTAGAGTAACCTTGGTTGTAGGTTTTTCTCCTTCATCACTTTAATATGTTCTGCCACTCCCTTCTGGCTTGCAGAGTTTCTGCTGAAAGACCAGCTGTTAACCTTATGGGGATTCCCTTGTGTGTTATTTTTCCCTTGCTGCTTTTAATATGTTTTCTTTATATTTAATTTTTGATAGTTTGATTATTATGTGTCTTGGCATGTTTCTCCTTGGATTTATCCTGTATGGGACTCTCTGTGCTTCCAGGACTTGATTAACTATTTCCTTTCCCATATTAGGGAAGTTTTCAACTATAATCTCTTGAAATATTTTCTCAGTCCCTTTCTTTTCCTCTTCTTCTTCTGGGACCCCTATAATTCGAATGTTGGTGTGTTTAATGTTGTCCCAGAGGTCTCTGAGACTGTCCTCAGTTCTTTTCATTCCTTTTTCTTTATTCTGGTCTGCAGTAGTTATTGCCACTATTTTATCTTCCAGGTCACTTATCTTTTCTTCTGCCTCAGTTATTCTGCTATTGATCCCTTCTAGAGTATTTTTAATTTCATTTATTGTGTTTTTCATCGTTGCTTGGTTCCTCTTTAGTTCTTCTAGGTCCTTGTTAAATGTTTCTTGCATTTTGTCTATTCTATTTCCAAGATTTTGGATCATCTTTACTATCATTATTCTGAATTCTTTTTCAGGTAGACTGCCTATTTCCTCTTCATTTGTTAGGTCTGGTGTGTTTTTACCTTGCTCCTTCATCTGCTGTGTGTTTTTCTGTCTTCTCATTTTGCTTATCTTACTGTGTTTGGGGTCTCCTTTTCACAGGCTGCAGGTTCGTAGTTCCTGTTGTCTTTTGGTATCTGTCCCCAGTGGCTAAGGTTGGTTCAGTGGGTTGTGTAGGCTTCCTGGTGGAGGGGACTAGTGCCTGTGTTCTGGTGGATGAGGCTGGATCTTGTCTTTCTGGTGGGCATGTCCACGTCTGGTGGTGTGTTTTGGGGTGTCTGTGGCCTTATTATGATTTTAGGCAGCCTCTCTGCTAATGGATGGGGCTGTGTTCCTGTCTTGCTAGTTGTTTGGCATAGGGTGTCCAGCACTGTAGCTTGCTGGTCGTTGAGTGAAACTGGGTCTTGATGTTGAGATGGAGATCTCTGAGAGATTTTCACTGTTTGGTATTATGTGGAGCTGGGAGGTCTCTTGTGGACCAGTGTCCTGAAGTTGGCTCTCTCACCTCAGAGGCACAGCCCTGATGCCTGGCTGGAGCACCAAGAGCCTTTCCTCCACATGGCTCAGAATAAAAGGGAGAAAAAACAGAAAGAAAGAAAGAAAGAGGATAAAATAAAATAAAATAAAATAAAATAAAATAAGATAAAATAAAATAAAGCTATTAAAATAAAAAATAAGAAAAAAATTACTACGAGAAAATTTATTAAGAAAAAAAATTTTTTAATTTTTTAAAATAATTTTTAAAATTTTTTAAAATAAAAAGAAGAAAAAAATTAAGAAAAAAGTTATTAAGAAAAAAAATTTTTAATTTTTTTAAAATAAAAAATAAGAAAAAAATTATTAAGAAAAAATTTATTAAAAAAATAAATTAAAAAAAATTTTTTTTAATTTTAAAAATTTTTTTAAAAATTAAAAAAAAAAATTTGTTTTTAAGTAAAAAAAAAAAAATGGACGGACCAAACCCTAGGACAAATGGTGAAAGCAAAGCTATACAGACAAAATCTCACACAGAAGCATACACATACACACTCACAAAAAGAGGAAAAAGGGAAAAAATAGTATATCCTGCTCCCAAAGTCCACCTCCTCAATTTGGGATGATTCGTTGTCTATTCAGGTATTCAACAGATGCGGGAACATCAAGTTGTTTGTGGAGCTTTAATCCGCTGCTTCTGAGGCTGCTGGAAGAAATTTCCCTTTCTCTTTGTTTGCACAGCTCCCAGGGTTCAGCTTTGGATTTGGACCCGCCTCTGCGTGTAGGTCGCCTGAGGGCGTCTGTTCTTCACTCAGACAGGACGGGGTTAAAGGAGCAGCTGATTCGGGGGCTCTGGCTCAGTCAGGCGGGGGGAGGGAGCGGTACGGAGGAGGCGGGGCGAGCCTGCGGCGGCAGCGCCGGCGTGACGTTGCAGCAGCCTGAAGCACGCTGTGTGCTCTCCCGGGGAAGTTGTCCCTGGCTCACGGGACGCTGGAAGCGGCGGGCTGCGCAGGCTCCCAGGAGGGGCGGTGTGGAGAGTGACCTGTGCTGGCACACAGGCTTCTTGGTGGCGGCAGCAGCAGCCTTAGCGTTTCATGCCCGTCTCTGGGGTCCGCGCTGATAGTCGCGGCTCACTCCCGTCTCTGGAGCTCGTTTAGGCGGCTCTCTGAATCCCCTCCAGGTATGTGGGGAGTTTCTTGCCTTTTGGGAGGTCTGACGTCTTCTGCCAGTGTTCAGTGGGTGTTCTATAGGAGCAGTTCCACGTGTAGATGTATTTCTGATGTATCTGTGGAGAGGAAGGTGATTTCCGCGTCTTACTCTTCCGCCATCTTGCCCAGACCTATAATCACTTATTAATTCCAAGAGGTGTTTTTCTGTTTTTTGTTTTTTCTTAAAGTTCTTTTGAATCTTCTGCTTAGATGATCATGTCACCTGTGGATGAGGACAATTTTATTTCTCCCTTCCCAATCTGTATACCTTTCATTTCCCTTTCTTATTACATTATCTAGGTTTTACAGTACAATAATGAACAGTAGTGGTGAGAGGGGATATCTTTGTCTTGTTCCTGCTTTTGTGGGAAAGCTTCATGTTTATTGCCATGAAATATGATGTTAGCTATAGGTTTTTTGTAGATGTTGTGTATTAAGTTGAGGAAGTACCCTTCTATTGCTGAAATTTTTTTTTTTATCATGAATGGGTGTTAGATTTTGTTAAATGCTTTTTCTACATCAATTGATATGATCATTGATTTCTGAATGTTGAAGTAGCCTTGCATACCTGGGATAAATCAACCTGCTCATGGTGTATCATTGTTTTCGTATATTGTTGGATTCAGTTTGTCAACATTGTGTTGAAGACTTCATATGATTTTAATTATTTTAACTCCTCTTTATTTCTGAAATATTTTAAGTTTGAACATTAAATTTAAATCTTGTCACCCTAAGCATAGTAGAAAGAGAATAAGCTTTAGAAATAGTAAACCTGCATTCCTATCCTAGTTCTGACACGTGCTTTAGAAATTCAAGAAATTATACTTTTGCTCTTGAAGGCTCATTATTTTCACTGGCAAAATTTCAGTCATTTAATAGTCGACCACTTATTGCCTATTAGGTGACAGATGCTGTTCTAGGTGGTGAAGATAAACAATAGTTAAGACAGACAAAAATCCCTGTCCTCATGAAGCTAAAATTCTAGAGGAGTGAGAACAAGCAATAAACATATTAATAATATAAAATATGTATGTTATAGCATTAAATAGCAAAGGCAAATTAATCAGTGAAAAATGTGGGAGATTTGGGGGTAAGGAAGATTGCAATTTTAGGAAGGGTGACCAGGGAAAGACTTAATTCTTCAGATTATTGTTTGAGTGTAAATACAAGGATGTGAAGGAGCCGCACGTGTGGATGTCTGGGAACTCAGAGATTTCCAATAGAGGAGCAACCAGGCAAGGGCTTTGAGGCAGGACGTATCCATTCTCTTTGAAGGAGAACAAGAGAGCCAGTGTGGCTGGAGCTGAATGAAAAGAAGGACAGTAGGACATGAGTTCAGAAAGGAAGTTAGAAGGCTATAATCTTGTAGAGTCTTGGAGGTTATGGTAAATATTTTGGTTTTTACTCTGTGAGATGAGTATGGAAGTGACATGATCTGACTTATACTTTCACAGATTCATCCAGCCCCTTTGTTAAAACAGACTAAAGATAGCAAGCATGGAACAGAAAGACCATTTATTATCTTAGAGAGAGATGATGGTAGCTTGGGCCATATTAGCAAGAGTAGTGGTGGTGAGAAGGGGATGGATTCTGGGTAATTTTGGTGGCAGCACCAAAAGGATTAGCTGTTCCATTTAGAAGAGTCAAGGATAACTCCAAGTTTTTGATCTGAACAAATCAAAGGATAAAACTAGAGAGTGGCATGGACATATATACACTACGAAGTGTAAAATAGATAGCTAGTGGGAAGCAGCCACGTAGCACAGGGAGATCAGCTCGGTGCTTTGCGACCACCTAGAGGGGTGGGATAGGGAGGGTGGGAGGGAGACGCAAGAGGGAGGGGATATGGGGATATATGTATACGTATAGCTGATTCACTTTGTTATACAGCAGAAAATTACACAACAGTGTAAAGCAATTATACTCCAATAAAGTTGTTAAAAAAAAAACAACTAGTAACACTTCTTGCACAGGGTTATGGAGATTCAGTGAGAAGACGTAGATAAAGGGCTTGATTTTTCCTTTTTCCCTTATTCCAAAACCATTAAGATGTGTGTATTATTTGTGCTAGTTTTTGACTATGTAGGGAAATTTAAAAGATGACACCACTGGTCTTGATTTGTTTTTAAGACTTTTGTCGAAGAAAGAAATGGAATGCCAGGTAGGTGGAGTTTGATGAGGGCTGAAGTTGAGGAAGGATCTTGAGTTCAAGATTCAGATTTAGCACATGTATGCTGAGTGCCTCCTTGAGTCCAGAATGGTACGAGACATGTAGACATATTATCATTTAATCCTCACAAAAATCCCCACTTAAAAAATTGAGGTTTCATAGCAAAACCCTTTGAGCTTTGTGTTATAATCCCCACTTCATAGGTAAGAAACTGAGACTTAACAAGGTTGCATGGCTTATCCAATGTCTCAGAAAAACAGAACTATGATTTAAACAAAGTAATGCTTTATTCCACCACCTGTCTTTGTGGAAACTAAATCTTCATCAGAATCTGTTCGTCTCTCAACTCATTTTGAGAAACACAGATTGATTGGTGTGGGGAAGCACTTTTGTTCTACATTTTCCATCTGGTTTACTTCTTTACCATTTTTATATCATAACAATGCTGAACCAGTTGTGTATTTTTAAAACTTTTATGCCACCTCTGATTTTTTATGTATCTTGTTTCTTCTCTATGGGATGCCCTCTCTTTACACATCAGGAAAATTTCTGCTTAACAGAAGCTTAAGGAATATATTTTTCTGTAAATTCTCTCATTTCCCCAAGTGGAATTAAGGTTGTGTATACCTCGTTTCCTGTTTCATCCTACAGAGGAGCAATTGCCATATTGTACTGTGAAGGAGTACTTGTCTCCCGGACAAAGACATAAGCTTACTGGGGGCAGGAATTTTGTCTTATTTGTCTCTGAATTTCCAAGCCTGAGTCACTTCCAAGAACACAGAACTACGGTAAGGGCATGCTGATGTACAAATGAAAGAACTGCTCAAAATTCACATGGTGTGCATGAAACGACATCAGGAAAGCTTTCCTTGAACCTTAAGGCTGGGCAAGAAAAAAAAATCTTGGGGTCTGATGTTGCCTGTCTCTGCCAAGTAGAGTCATTCTGAAATAGTTGAGTCTAGACTTCAAGGTCTTCTTTGAAGGGGTCATTGCTCTCTCCCAGGGATTAGGAAACCTTAGAACACATTAAGGGAAATGACTCTGATCCCACACCCTCACCCACACTCAGTCCATTTGGAGATTTCCCCTCTGCACCGTGGGCTGGCATCATGAGAAGCCAGGTGCTGTCTGCTCTGAGAACTCAGTCTGTGCTGAGGCAGTCCTCCAATGAGCGCTGCCCTTTGCTATACTATCCCAGGGTTGCATCTGACAGTAAATACTTCTGATATTTCAAAACCCACTCACTGCAGTGATAGATTTGCTACAGGGAACTTCACTGTAAAGAGCTGCTGCTTTTTTTTTTTTTTTTTTTTTGACAAATGTATAGAGTATATTAGCTTTTCCTGCTCTAATTTATGGTGTAATAAAACCTACTATGCCCCAGCCCTGTTAGAACAGTAGAAATAAAGGGCTCCTCTTGTTGACTATTGATAAATCCTACCAAATTCTTACCATGAGCAGAAAGGATGATTGAAATTTAAAAGAGCAGAGTGGAAGAAAGGACACCCAGTTCAGGATGGTGAGAGATGAGAGAGACAACTCCTGAGAGGTGATGCAGAGCCCTGGCTCACCCCATATTTCTCCAGTTGCACTTTGTGCCTTTGGGATGTCACTTCATCGTGGCTAACATTTAGTTTGTCACGCACGCATGCAAACCCACAGGTGACAGGGGCTTCAGTCTGAGGCCTGAAGGAAATCCAAGGGACATAATTTTGCCTCTGACTCTGCCTGTACATCCCCAGTGAAAATTTACATGTAGGAAATGAAGAAAGGGATATCTACAGTTTGGGGCTTTGAGGGAAGAAAATCAATATTGGGCAAATTTGTCTGTGGGCTGAGAAACCAAGGACTTATTTGCAAGGATATGTTAAAGGAAGTCTCCCAGTACCTGAAAAAACAAAATCTCGCTTAGAATCAAAGCAGATTTCTTCCTCGTGGCAAACATCAAACCCACTCAGATGCTTAATAACTACTTTTGAATTAATTAGAATATCATATCATCGTTAATTTAAAAACAAAAAAATAATAGCTAACATTTATGAAACAATGGGACACTTTTCAATTGCCAAATACTTCATATTAGTTAAGTACTTGGATGCACTCAGACTAATTAAGGTCATTTTATATCTTACCTTCATCAATCCTGACCATAAGACTATATGGTAGTGTTTACTTCTCATTTTATAGGGGTGAAAACTGAAACTCAGAGAGGTAAAATTATTTTCTAAAAGCCCCACAGTGGGAAAAAGAGCAGGCAATCAGAGTACCCTGATTTCAAGTCAATTTCAGTCACTGACAGCTTGTTCTAATCCAGAAATATTGTCAAGAAATTATGTAGTTATCTAATAATTTAAAATGTTTAAATAAGTTTATTAAAGATAATTAATATGTGGTTATTATAAATAGTCAAACCACTTACATATACAAAGAAAGAAATTAATATCACCTGAAATCCGCCATCGAGAGATAACCAGTTAATGTTTGGGTGAGCAGTCCATCAAGCATTTTTCTATGGATATGTACAGAAATATGCACAAGATTTTATATAAATGGAATAATATTGAACATACTGTTCTAAAACCTGTTTTATTTTTCACTCGGCAATATGTCATGGGCATCTTTCCATGTCAGTAAATATAGATGTACATTATCATTTTTAATTGCAGCATAATTAGAAATCACAATATTTTAGAGAGGAAAGAAATGTCAAAAACTGTCTACTCCAACCTTTTGTCCAGTGTAGAAATACTCTATATAACTTCCCTGGCTGAAAATCATGCAGATTTTGCTGTATATTTTCATTCAAAAATGATAATTCTAATGGTAAGAGAATTAAGCCAAACTTTCCCTCTCTGTACCTTTCACATGCTAAAATGTATGCCTGTATTATTAAACCCAACTATCATCCCTGCTGTTTCCTTTCCCAATCAAGTCTTCCCTAAATTAAATATCCCTAACTCTTTCTTCTTCATGAGTCAGAATTTCCAGACTTTTACCAACCTGAATCCCCTCCCCCCAAAACTCAAATGAGTTAATGATCAGAGCACAGTTCATCACTTGTGGTATGACCAGAATATAGTGATGCTTCACATTCCAGTGATTTGGACACTTTTCCCAATATAGTCTAATGCTGAATGCTTTGGAGAGACGAACAAACAGATGGGAGTCATGTAGAACTGGGCTCGGTACTACAGATGTGCATGGAATCTTTGTTTCCAAATCTTTCTTTCAGGAGGCCTTCAAGAATGACTAAAAAGTGATCTTTTTAAAAAATTGTTCAGATATGTAAAGACAGTAAGGTGGAACAAAGACATTTAAATGTTCTTACTCATTGAAAAAAATCAATGCTCTGAAGTAAAGAAAAAACCTATAGATATTATGGAAACTTCCATGAAAGTTGACCAGATAGTATTCAATACCACCTTACTCAACATTTTTACAAATTATTTTTCATAATTGGCTGGAGGCCCAAATGTTTGCAGAGGCTTGCTCAATGTCATATGGTAGGGAAGAGGGAAGATTGTATTTCCTGGAACACGTATGCAAAATGGTGCTACCAACAAGTTAATAAAGTGATGAAAGCTTTCATTGAACACTTGGTAACGTAGCTTATATGGAGGGAGATTGACTAAACTTGATGGACTGTACTTCAAAGTCAGGGGCCATGTTCCCTTTTCAGAACTAATATGAAAAGTTGCCGTTGAGTTTTGTTTTATCTTGAAGACAGCTGAGAGTCTGGCTTGAGTAATTAAAATGCTAATTGGAAATTCACCATTCATCAGAGGAAATCGCAATGAGTCAATTTTCTTTTCTTTCTTTCTCTTTTTTTCCTAAGTGTTTTCTCTGGTGATGGCAGATGTTGTGGTTGTGAATTCATTGTGTGTCCTAGATGTAGAGAAATCTTCTATTCAAGCTGAGTCTTTTTCTCCTGTATTTTTGTTGATTGTCTACTTAAATTAACCTTCCCTAATGAGACGGAGATTCGTTGGGTATGTCTGTAATTTACTGGCTGTGAAATTAGTTAGTCCGGATAATTCATCCCATGGGTGAAAAGGGTGAGATCACAGATTGAACCACCAGGTGAGAATGGAGAATGTAAAAATGGCCCTTCTGCTATTGCATCCACCGTCTGCATGTGGAAGCTATTAGGAGAATGTATATGATAAGCCCAGCCTCTAGATAACCCCAATTTATTACCAGCCCACCCTCATGCCCAACACACTCCATTGGGAGCTTAGCTGGGACAGACCGGCCACTTAGAGTATAAAACCACCAGATGTCAGTATTGGCGCACAGTAACTGCAATAAAACTTCCTTCTTGGCCAAACCACAAAACCTAGCTTAGAGAAAGATGTAGACAAGCAATGGAAAAGTAGAGTACTTGAATTGTTAAACATTTATTTTTGCTGAGTAGGGGCTGACTTATTCCAGAAGACTATCATCTTGACTTCTTCCCGGAATCTCTGTATAAGACTTCTGAGATTGCATTATTACTGAATTTGCCAAGTTTTTTTTTTTTCCTAAGAAGTTCTAAATAAATAGTCTTTGAGGTGTGAGAAAGAAGAGATAAAATTTGGTAAGCAAATACATTTGCAAAATGCTACATATAATTATATATGTACCACATGGATTCTTAGAATTTATAATGCATTTATGTCTTACAAGTCTTCAAGATAGGAGAAAGGTATACATTGCTGTCAACATTAGTTGGCCATGTTATTAAAAGAAATAATTTCCCAGAGTATTCTTTGTAAATATTGACTGCTAGGATCTTCTTGTTTTGCAAATAATGAGCTCAAGGTTATATGACCAACTGACAAGCTCAGTACTGCCTTCAACTTAAAGGCACAATTTTGTCCAATTTCCCCACCCATGCTCTTATGAAATATCTGTACAGTATCTGTATGCAACACTCAAAAAGCTAAGACTATGGATAGAAATGGAAACTGGGTTAAAATAAAATGTCTGGAGGCCACTGAAGGACTGACACTAAGGTGCTTATCTTTGTTGTGCTTAACATGAAACTCAGGCAAGAAAAGTGTGAACATTGCCAGAAAATGCTGCAAGGTGAACTCACAACCAACAGGTTCCTGGGCAAAAAAATTCTGATAGAGACAAATGATAGACTGCCTAATGCCCAGAAAGAAAACCTGGAGGAGTTTTTTGGGAAATTAAGACATTTAATGACACCCATCTATATGGAGGGATTTAGAAAGCCACATGCATATCCAGGACAACATGCATGCTCAAAGACCTGAGAAGATCCTAAGATTTCAGCTTAGACTGATCCCTAGGCTAAGTGCAAGCCACTGGCTATTTGTGCCCCAGGAGAACCAATTAGCAAAGGTATTTGGTTTTGTTTATTTTGTGTATGTATGCTTCTTTTTTGTTTTTGAGTTTTTTAAACTCCTGGCCTTCAAGGAAATCTCTGTCAAATTAATAGCTGAACATGAACTAAAGAAATAGAGACTTAAATGACCACACATGACAAGGAATACAGTCTTTGTAAGAATAGTTTGGAAAAGTCACTAAATAATGGATTGTTATAGACTTTCACAGCCAACAAAGAAAAATAAAAACAGGAAACTCAGGAAAAGGGCATCTGATTTTCAGAGTTGCCACATTGTAATATTCAAATGTTCAGTTTTCAAAAAATCAAAAGGCATGTAAAAAAAAAAACAAAAACAGGAGAGTATAGCCCATTGAAAGAAACAAAATAAATTTGCTGAAACCATTGCTGAGGAAGCCCAGACATAGGATTTACTAAACAAAGAAACAGCTATCTAAATATGCTCAAAGATCTAAGGGAAAACATAGACAAAGAAATAAAGAAAATTAGGAAAATTGTGTATAAAAATAAAAATATGTATGAAGAGATACCAACCTATAGGATTCAGCAAAGGCAGTGCTCAGAGCAAAATGTATGCCTATAAATACTTATTTTAAAGAAGAAAAAAAAAAAAAACTCAAAATCAATGACCTAAATTTACAGTTTGAGGAACTAGCAAAAGAAAAGCAAACTAAACCTAAAGCTAGTAGAAGGAAGAAAATAATAAATATTATAGCAGAGATAAATAAAATAGAGAATAGAAATACGATAATAAAACCAAAATTTGGTTCTTTGAAAAGATCAACAAAATTGGCAAAGTTTTACTTAGGCTGACAGAGATAGACAGAGAGTGCACATGCGTGCACCAGAGAGAGAGAGAGAGGGAGAGAGAGGGAGAGAGGGAGAGAGAGTAAGGCAAATAACTAAAATCAGAATAAAAGTGGGATATTATTACAAACCATAAGTAAATAAAAGGGATTATAAGACAATACCATGAGCAATTATATGCCAACAAATCAGATACCCTAGATGAAATGGACAGATTTCTAGAAATATGCAAATGACCTAAATGGATTAAAAAAGATATAGAAAATCTCAACAGATTTATAACACCTAAAGAGATTGAATCAGTATTCAAAACTTTGGAACAAAGTCCAGGATCCAATGGCTTAAATGATGAATTCTACCAAACATTTAAATAATTAATACCGTTCCTTCACATACTCTTCCAAAAGCGGGAAAAGAAAGAGGAGGGAAAACTTCCTAACTCATTATAAGACCAGCATTACTATGATACCAAAGCTAGATAAAGATATCACAAGAAAAGGTAAGTACAGACCAATATTTCTTGTTACTATAGATACAAAAATTCTCACAAAATACTAGCAAATCAAATCCAACAGCTTATCAAAAAGATTATCCCCATGACCAAGATGGGATTTATTTCAGTAAGGCAAAAGTGGTTCAATATAAGAAAATAAATCAATGTAATATATCACGTTATTAGAAAGAGAGGAAAATATGATTATCTCAATTGATGCAGGAAAGGCATTTGACAAAATCTTAACATTTTCTCGTAATAAAAACACTCTGAAAACTAGGAATATAAGGGGACTTCCTCAACAGGATAAAGGCATTTTTTACAAACCACAGCTAACATCATACTTAATGATGAAAGATTGAAAACATTCCCCCTAAGATCAGGAACAAGACAAGGATACCCATTTTACGACTTCTATATAACATTATATTGGAAGTTCTAGGCAGAGCAATTAGGCAAGAAATAAATAAATAAACCAAAGGCATTCATATTGGAAAGAAAAAAGTAAAACTATCTCTATTCACAGATGGCATGATCCTATATTTGAAAAATACCAAAGAATTCATAAGGAAACTACTAGAACTATATAACTACTATAAACAATTTCAGCGAAGTTACAGAGTACAAGATCAACATGCAAAAATCAATTGTGTTTCGGAACATCCGGAATGAGCTATTCAAAGAAGAAATTAAGTAACAAATTTCATTTATAATAACATCTAAAAGAATAAAATGCTTGGGAATAAATTTAACCAAAAAGGTGAAAGACTTCTATACTGAAAGCTACAAAACATTGCTGAAGGAAATTAAACAAAACCCAAATGAATGTAAATATAACTGTGTTCATGTGTAAGAAGACTGAATATTGTTAACATCTCAGTATTACCCAAAGTGGTCTACAGATTTGATGCAATTCATGTGAAAATTTCAACAGCCCTTTATGCAGAAATGAAAAAGCTGATCTTCAAATTTATATAGAAATACAAGGGGCCCGAAACAACCACAAAAACCTTGAAGAAGAGGAAAAATATTGAAGGACTCACAGTTCCCAATTTCAAACTTACTACAAAGTTATAGTAATCAATCATAATAGTAATAGTATCTCCCATATGCCCACAGATGTGTATGTGCATTTATTTTATGTATTTTGCAAATATTAGATTATTTAAAGTAATGGCCTTAATCATTTAAGGGTTATAGAACCATTTAAGACTCTAAAACTCACAGTATAAATATAAGGACGTATGTATATGTATACACACACATATATAAAGAGAGATATAGACATTTATATACATAGTCTATATATTCAACATATACTCAATATCTTTCAGTGATTTAATCCATGAAAAGAGCTTGGTACATAGTAAGTTTATTATAAATGTTATCTAATTTTATTATCTGTTATATAACAGGGCTCAGTTCAAGTCTCCTAAATATTTTGATCCGTGTTCTCTAGTCAGATTCTAGATTGTTTCTCTCTTAAATATGATGTACAGAAATAAATGCAAGTGTCCAAGTGTGGTCTGAGAAGTCAGAATAGAGGAGCTATATCACTTTCTCATTCTTTAAACACACACACACACACACACACACACACACACACACACACACACCCCATAGCTTTATATATGTAAATATGTATCTATATCTTTTCTTCTATCTATCCTGTATATAATACATTCATACATATGTATACATATATGTATAGATGAATGTATATGTAATGTGGCATGTAATATTTCATTAAAAGGTCTAAGGGGTCTGTGGTGCTCAGATTAATAGCCCTTGACTAATAGAGAATAGCTTCATCCCTTGAAGGGGGATGAATCTCCAGTCACTGAAGGTGTTCACGTGTCAATGTGACAACTAATTGGTGAGGATACTGTAGAGAATAAATTCACCATCCTGAACTCATTGAAGCTGCAATGTCCTATAAGATGTTACTGGAGTTTCTGGAGCTATTTCCAACATCCAAGCACACAAACAAATAAACAATAGCAATGGGAATTCTTCATTTACTCAGTTTAAGAGTATACAGGTTATACAAATAGTTTGGGGATTTCTGGGATCTATAGGTTCTCAAAGGTCATCCTTAATGGTGAAAGTTGTACGTAATATTTCTTTTATTTATTTATTTAAAATTTATTTATTTTATTTTTGGCTGTGTTCGATCTTCGCTGCTGCACGGGCTTTCTCTAGTTGCAGCGAGCGGAGGCTACTCTTCGTTGTGGTGCGTGGGCTTCTCATTGTGGCAGCTTCTCTTGTTGCGAAGCATGGGCTCTAGGCACACAGGCTTCAGTAGTTGCGGCGCATGGGCTCAGTAGTTGTGGCTCGGGGGCTCTAGAGCACAGGCTCAGTAGTAGTGGCACACGGGCTTAGTTACTTCGTGGCATGTGGGATCTTACCGGACCAGGGCTCGAACCCATGTCCCCTGCATTGGCAGGCAGATTCTTAACCACTGCGCCACCAGGGAAATCCTGTAGGTAATATTTCTGTGAAGAAATTCAAATGGCAGTTTGAAAATCGGAAAAAAAAAAAAAAAGAAGAAGATTCCTTCCGATTCTAGTATTCTGTGATTCTATGGTGCAGAGTTTATTGGGATGTTAAAAAAAAGCGTAAGCAAAATTTTACTGATCACACCTGTAAGGGTCATGCTTTGTGTGAGACAGAGACGTGATTGTATAGACTGTATATTATTGGGCCCAAACTACTTTTATAATCTATGCATGAAAAATGCTGCTGCTGATTACAATGGTGATAATCAACACAATTGAACATTTACTCTATCCCACACAGTATTCTTAACATTTTGCTTATATAATTTAATTTTCATTTGAACTCTAAATATAGATTTAATCATTATTCTCATTATAGAAATAACAAAAAATTGTGGCTTTAGATATTAAGTCATTTAACCAAGATAGAGTGGACAAGTTGTGGAGAAGAGATTTGAACCTGGACAGTCTGCCTTGGAACGTGCATTCACAAATATCACGTTGACCATATTTCAAAAATCTATAAGACTTTAGAGAAGAGATTTAGTAGCATGAGCAGTCAGAGGACACGTGTCAAGTTAAATGGAATAAGGCATTTTGAGCCATAAGTATATGGTAATTATATAACAGTGACAAATTATCAGTAGTTTGTTATAATAGTCTAAAGCTTTCCATTGACTTTCACATTCATTATCTTGATGAATTATTACAATATTTATAAATAAGTCATGATCATTCCCATTTCATAGATGAGGAATTTAAGTTAAGACAGATAAAGTAACTATTAATGTTGATACTCAGTGGCAGAACCAAGACTTAAATTTATGTCTAAGGCTTTTATTTTTTAATTGTACCACAATGCTTCTTATAAAAGATATTGTGAATATAATGTGATAAGACAAAGAACTGATTTTTATAGAGCCCTCTATCATTCACTGCATCTCCACTGAGCTCTGTGTCCTTTATAATGTTCAGAGATCTCATCTATAAAATGGAGATAATACAGTAGCATCCATCTCAAGGGTTATTGTAATCAATTGCATAATTCATAGACAATGCATTGTCATATATTGAGTAACTATTAAGCATTTTATTAAAGGTTAACTCATTGTTACATTATTCTATTTTCAACAGTGAAATCAGAACCGAGCATGATTTAGGCAGCTACTATGAAAATCCACACTGCTGTTCCTTAGTCAAGGGTTGGGAAAACAAAACAAAACACAATGAAAGCTGACTTGGTTTGGGCGCATGCTCTGTGGGATACCAGCATGTCGAACCATTGTTGCTGAATCTAGAGGATTATGGACTTAGGGGATCGTATATATTTTGGAATCAAAGACTAACAGACTTATAAACTATTAAGTTACACCTTCACTGAATAGCACTAAGAATCAACTCTTGAAATCACCAAGTTCCTGCTGAATATATCTGGTAAAAGACCCCCTCATCTCTTGGAGCATCCAATTTATGTCCTGGATAGCTATGAAAGCTAGAAAATCACACATATGTCGATCTAAAATAAGTCCCCTTAAACCACCCGGACCCTAGTTCAGTCTCTTGGGGCTATATAAGAGACAACCAGTCAACTTTGAATGATGAAAGAATGCATAGGGGACACGTGCCTACTCTCTTTTACCTTGGCTTTTAACCTATTAACGTGGACTTACGTCTTTTCTTCTTCTCCTTGTATCTCCTTCACTTCCTGCCCCCAACTTTCCTTTCTTCTCCTGTTTCTCCTTTAAGCACTTGAGTCCTTAGTTAGCACATGCAGTTTCCAGTTACTAGAACATAACGGAAGTTAGAAAATATCAAGTCATTCCTCCACATTGTACAGATGAGGATACTAAAGTCTAGAGAAGCTAAGTGATTTGTTCATGGTCAAATAGCTAGCTCAGCATGAAAGCACACAATCTAATAGGTAAGCATGGTAAACTTGGAGTTCTGGGAACTGTTTGTTTATTTTTAAGTTTGATTTCATGTAATGAGACTACATTTAAACTTATTAGACAGAAAGGACCCTGAAGAACTCTGTCTACTTTGTGAATTTTATTCCCAGGGAATGTAAGGATGATTTTTCATTTTGTCTCTGAAAAGGCATGCATGGCAGAAGTGCCTTTTTTCCCCCATCCTTGTCATTTTGTCCAGATAGTTCCCACTTTCCATTCTAAATTTAGGGCATGTTGCTGCCTTGTGCCTTTGGAAGGATAAAGCTAAAAAAAATGCAGTGGAGCAGTGAAGCAGAGAGAGAGACTCTGGTGTCAGTTGGAATGGTCTGTTCATGGGAGACCAGCAGGAAGATGTTGGGCAAAGGAAGAAGTGGGTGTTTTTAAAGGAGAGATGCTTATTAAAAATTCTATCAGCTAGATACCCAAGGAGCTTCTCTCTAGGGGAAAATGGAGAACTCACTTATGGAAGTCAGTTCAACTTTATTACTGGTCCCAGTAGAGGCAGATGGAAGAGTAAGGCAGTAGAGGCAGATGGGTAAGATTTATAGTGAAGAATCTGGGAGGCAATGGTGTAAGTCATGAGAAACAGGTTCTTATCCTGCCTGTTGAATTGAAATATCTGAGCAACCTTGGGCAAGTTACTTTCCCTCTCTGTACCTAATTTTTTTCTGCATATTAAATGACTAGACAATTTCAAACACCACCATTGATTTTAGCATTCCTTGATTATAGATTTCCTAAACATTAATGTATGTGAAAGAAACCCTGCAATGGTAAAATTTGATCTCTCAGTTTTACAGCAAACTTTTGGAAAGTATTTCAGATATTTTGGGGGCATGCCATTCTCCCAATTACCTGAGTTCAGAGATGCATGATGCTGCCTTTAGTCACTGACTGACATTAATCATGTCAGCTCCTTTTTCTACAAGAATGACTGCTTTAATGGGAAACTCCAGCCACTGTCAGCATGCCAGGGGGAGTGAAGAAGGAAGGGTAGATGAATGGGAGGGTGTTATTAAAAAGGAAATGATGGATGAGGAAATCAAGCTCCTGTACGCTGAAAGGGGGATGGGGTTGGTATGGAAGTTGAAGCATGGCTTGAAGTAGCCTGACCCATTGTCTCTGGATAATACTTTAAAATGTTCAGCAGAAAATTGAGGCTTCTTTGTTCTACTTACCTTCATGCACACCTCCCCATGCAATGAAGGCTGTAGAGTATAATGGTTAAGAGTGCCGGCTATGCACTCGGCTCGGTTTAGAATCTTGTCTTTATTACTTTCTAACTATATTAACTCAATTTTCTCAACTAAAAATTGGAGATAATACCAGTACCTATTCCACAGGACCATTAGGATGATTTAACAAGGTAATGCTCATAAGGTGATTAACACAGGTTCTGGTAATATTAAGCCTTTATAAAGGTAGTTGTTATTGCCACACTTTAATTCTGTTAATTTACAGGTCTCATTTACACCATCTCATTTGATCCTCACAAAACTCACTAATGTAGGGTAGGAATTATCACCATGCTGTGTGCGTGAGGAGACCAGAGTTCGGTAGTATTGGGACTTAGATCAGTTCTGAAGTTGGGGCAAGAACCAAAGATCATCTGTCTCACAGGTCAGCATGTGAGCACACATATATTAAACACCAACAGTATGCCATATAGTCTGTTTTGTGCTTTAGTAGAGACTCTCAGCCCTCAAGACAGCTTGATGATGAAGTCTTGCTTGTATGAAGATAACTGAGGTTTAGGGAAAGCAAAAGATTTCCTTAACAATGCAGGTCAGCTAGGGAAAGAACCAGAGTTTGAATCAGATTCTGGGACACTAAGTTTAGTTTTCTTTCCATCTTAATCTGAGTGCTTCCCTCATCATACAATTAATCTATTACCTGGTGTTTGGTGACAATACAGACAAATTTAAAGGGTGCTTTGTAAGATGAGCCCCTTATAGCTTTAATAATGCATCCAAATCACATAGCTAGTATCTCCAGCAGTGATTCTCAAAGGTAGTTTTCTCCAAAACTACTTAACGGCTAAGAATCGGTTAAACAAGTTGTCCTATAGGGTATCCTACCAGAAAAGAAGCATGAGAATATGCTCATGGCATATACCATGAGGCTTGAAGGCAGACACACAGATCTGAGATCATATTCCATGACATTTACCACTTTTGTGTCTTGGGAAAAATTACCTTAAATTTTTTTTTTTTTTTTTTAATCTGTGAAAGAAAAACAATTCTACCTCTCAGGGTCATTGTGAGGATTAATTATATAATGGGAAGTAAACAGTGCTTACTCATTAAATGGTGGCTCTAACAAAGAAAAGTGTGCTTTACATTGCAGGTTTGAACTTACTCAGAAATTCCTATGTGTGTGGCCTTATATATAGAAACGTTTCCTGTGCAGATAGTTATGGTCAATATATAAATCAATAAGGAAAAATTAATTCAGTAAATATGTATTGTTCTTTTACCTCAAGTAACGTTGATTGGCATTTTCCTTACACTGTGGGGAAGTTCCCATGGAGGTTTCACTTCAGACTCTAACAACATGGGTCTATAGCAGAAAGACACACGACGCATTACAAGCCATATGGTATACATGAAGCTTAAAACTAGCTTTTATCCCTATGTACTTTCAAAAGGCAAAATGTTAGCCTTGGACAAAAATTGTCCCAGGGGATGTATAATTTTAATGCAGCCTGTGCATAAGCTAAAGAACTTTTAAATTTCTCTTAACATCAATTATCACCCTCAATTAATTTTTGTTGAGTATTCACTAAGTCATGGAAATATATGAACATAAGAATAACTGCAGAGGCCCATTGGCATTTCTGTGGTGTCCAATAGAATTTTCACTGATGCTGGAAATGTTCTCTGTGCTATCTCATATTGAACATAATCTGTAAGACTGAAAAACTAAATTTAAAAATTTTATTTGATTGTAATTAAGTTTAAATAACTACATGTGGCTAGTGGACATTGTATTGAACAGCACAGGTAACAAGGAGAGGGCATTGTTCTCAGAGTCAGATGACTTGGACTTGAGTCTTGACCATACCACTAGTATGGATATATATAAAACACTTTTATTGAAATGTCTGCTCTTTTGCTCTGTCTGGGGTTAAGTATCCCTATTCATAGAATGAAAGGGTTACAGTAAGTCCAGGACTGCAGATCCATGGCACTGAAGCCACCAGTGCTGATTACTGTGCTCATGGCAGGCATCACTAATCAATCATCACACTTCTTTGCACTGAGCCAGAGGTGGCATTAATCTCCTCCATATGATGCTCCAGCAAGCACTTGCCAATACAGTGCAGTTGGCATGTGAGAATGAGCTTATGCACATTTTCTGTACTAAATACCCTCTATGATCCCTTCTAATTACAAATTATTTAGTTGAGTACAAATTTTCTTGCATCTTAAGAGGAATAGAATCTTATTTAAAAAGGATATTGTTGTCCTTCTTGAAGTCAAGCTGAAAGATAATGACTATGATTCTATCATCTATGAATTTACCTAAGTAGTTTTGAACTTATTTGTCTACTATGTGGTAGAGGGAACTGTGGAGTTAAACTCAGAACAACTGAGTACTAGTCCTGACTCCTTTAGTTATTTGCTGTGCAAAATCAGCAGCCATTCAAGGTATTTGAGCCTCAAATTCTCCATCTGTAAAATATGGAGAATTAAATAATCTATTGTATCAATTGCACCGGCAATGAGTTAATGGCAGTAAAGTACTTAACTAAGGGGAAAAACCCCTCTATTGATTTGCTGGTGGTGAAGTGTGGCCACATAGTATTTTTAGTTAGTATAGGTGATCTTTTGCCAAAGAGTACAGCAAACATTTATTTGAATTAAAATTATGGCTGTTTTATTTTCAAAAGATGGTGTGGATAAGAAGGGTTATCTGTGATGATTGTTATGTATACATGCACACACATATATACACACACACATACACACACACACACACACTTAAACATGCACTTGCTGTGGGAGATTTTACATTAAGACCAGAAATAGAGGCATGGGATTATGAAATGTGATAAATGGAAGAGAACCTGAAGGTAATCTGTTACAGGTTGGGTTCCCCAGGGAGCAGACTCTGAGATGGAGATTAGCACGGACAAGGTTAATTAGAAAGTCTCCTGGTATCAGCAACTGTGGAAGACAAGAAAAGGCAATAGGCTTGGGATTGGGAAGAGGGGAAAGTCAACCCATGGTTCAGTCTCAATGGGACACCTTAGCCAACACCGTGCGACGTTCTAACGATAGTATGAACTTTAGATCTGTCTTGAGTTGGAGCAAGAGAGCCAGGACTTCCTACTCCTGTGAGTCAATCAGTCATTGGCTGTAGGCTATTCCAGGAAGGGAGTGCAGCCTTCGGGGAGGAAGCTGTCTTCAGCTGAGGCAATTCCCAAAGGTCCTGGGAGCTGAGGACTGTCTTCTGTCCTCCGGAAGATGGAGAATAAGTCCTTTATTTCTGATGTGGGAGGGATCTGGATAGCTCTTTGCATCACCCATCAAATCATCCAATTCACCACACTCATCTTTTAAAGTATTGAAAATGAAGGCTGAGTTATAAATTGACAATACAATTCTGAATTCAGCAAACAGAATTCTTCGGTCTACTAGGACCAGAACCCAATCTTCATAGTCCCGAATAAGTGCTTACCCACCTACTCACACTTCTAACGTCACTCTACAGGGTGCTTAAAGGCAACGCTAATTCTGGTCACATGTGCTGAGTCCTCAGCGTTGATTGTACATTTAGTATGGTTAATGAATCACAACTTGACACCATTAGGTGGACCCAGATGAGTATACTGAGCTAACTGGGCCCTCTGCCCAGTGCTGTCACTTCATCTACTTACCCCTTATTGACACTGTGGTTCATTTTCTTTCTTTTTTTTTTTTTTTAAACATCTTCATTGGAGTATAATTGCTTTACAATGGTGTGTTAGTTTCTGCTCTATAACAAAGTGAAAATCAGCCATACATATACCTACATCCCCACATCTCCTCCCTCTTGAGTCTCCCTCCCAGCCTCCCCATCCCGCCCCTCTAGGTGGTCACAAAGAACCGAGATGACCTCCCTGTGCCATGCGGCTGCTTCCCACTAGCTATCTATTTTGCATTTGGTAGCGTATATATGTCCATGCCACTCTCTTCATCCCAGCTTACCCTTCCCCCTCCCCGTGTCCTCAAGTCCATTCTCTACGTCTGCATCTTTATTCCTGTCCTGCCCCTAGGTCCTCCAGAACCTTTTTTTTTTTTTAGTTTCCATATATATGTGTTAGCATACGGTATTTATTTTTCTCTTTCTGACTTACTTCACTCTGTATGACAGACTCTAGGTCCATCCACCTCGCTACAAATAACTCAGTTTCGTTTCTTTTTATGGCTGAGTAATATTCCGTTGTATATATGTGCCACATCTTCTTTATCCATTCATCTGTTGATGGACCCTTAGGTTGCTTCCATGTCCTGGCTATTGTAATTAGAGCTGCAATGAACATTGTGGCACATGACTCTTCTTGAATTATGGTTGTCTCAGGGTATATGCCCAGTAGTGGGATTGCTGGGTTGTATGGTAGTTCTATTTTTAGTTTCTTAAGGAACCTCCATACTGTTCTCCATAGTGGCTGTATCAGTTTACATTCCCGCCAACAGTGTGTGGTTCATTTTCTTGAACAGTTATTCCAAATAGTTTCTCTATTCCACAACTGCCAGTCTTCTCATCCTGTCCATTTCAACAACCCCACTCCAAAAAGTAAGTCATAAATATTAGCCTTATACAAAAAGGCCAGAATGTACCTTCAGAAGTTGTCTCATCCATGATAGTTACTACTAGAAAAATTTTAGAGCAGATTTTTTAAAACCTTGGCATTATTTTGGGCTGGATAATTATTTTCTATGTGGAACTGTGTTTTGCACTGTAGGCTGTTTATCAGCATCCCTGGCCTCTATCAACAAGGTGACAATAATATGTCCCTCTAGTCGTGACCATAAAAAATGTCTCCAGATATTACATAATGTCTCCAGATATCACTAAAATGTCTCCCGATATTTCTAAATCACCTCTGTTTGAGAACCACTCTTATAGGTATCTTTAGACTTAATATTTCTTATTGCAGGGAAAGACCTCTCTTCTCTTTTCCAAAGCTCTCTACACCATTCTCTCCCAGGGTTGGGGTTAGGGTTAGGGTTAGGGTTAGGGACCCTTTTTAAGAAGAGATCCTACATCCATTTGAAATTCCCTTCATTACCTTCTTCCATCTCATTTTCTTCTCTTCTTCTTCAGAGTTCAACCTTAATTTGAATGTATATGTTTTCTTCATGCACATGGTTTTACATTTTTACTGCATATGTGTCTAACAATGGATAGTGTGCTTTACATGTTTTGATAAGTGCTAATACTTTATATACATATCACACTGAATAATGCCTGTGTCTCATTCAACTTTATATACTGAGAGTTCCCTTTTCTGTTGTGATACATGAAGGTCCATTTTATTCATTAAAACACACCAAAATTTACGAATTCATTCCCTTCTTGATGAGTAATTTGTTTTCCTTTTTTCACCTTTACGAACAGTATTTCAGTGAACATTCTTGTATATCTGTCTTTTGGATATAAATGAAATAATTTCTCTAAGGGGTGTTACCTAGAGAAGAGAGAAGTTGAAGTTGAAGAGAAATCTTCAGCTTTACTATGCAACTAACCAGCTAAATGACTGAACAAATTCAAACTTCAATTCAGAAGTTAAAGTGACTGTTTCCCCAAATTTTGGCAACATAAGTTAATGTCAGTTAGAAAAAATTTTGCCTGATTGATGACTGATTTTTTTTTTAACTTGAGGGGTAACATGCATAGAATATAGGCATAAGGGTCACTGATCATACTTACACAGCTTAAGGGTTTTTTACGTTGAGGTATACCTGTATGACCATCCACTATCAAAATAGAGAGAATTTGCAACACCCCATGGTTCCTTTGTGACCCTTTCTGGTCTATTTGGTATTTTATTGCTGCCATTAAAAAATTGGCTCAGACTTAGTGACTTAAACAATGTACAGTTACTGTTTTACAGTCAGAAGTTCAACACTAGTCTCACCAGACTAAGCTCAAGGTGTTGGCAGAGCCACGTTCCTTTCTGGATGCCTTTGTGGAGAATCTGTTTCTTTGCTTTTTCCAGGTTCTAGAAGCTGCCATGTGCCTCGGGGCATGGCCTCCTTCTATCTTAAAGCCAGCTTCATCTCATCTCTCTGGCAGTGTCTCCATTGTCACAGGCTCTTTCTCTGAATCTCTTCTGCCTCCCTCTTCCATTTATAGGGACCTTTGTGGTTACACTGGGCCTATCCGGATAATCCAGGGTAATCTCCTTATTTTAAGATCAGTTGATTATTGACCATAATTCCATCAGCAACTTTAACTCTCCTTTGCCATGTAACCTGACACATTCACAGGTTCTGGGATTAGTATGTGAATATTGTTGGAGAGCCCTTGTTCTGCCTACTATAAGAGGTAGCCACTATATTAACTTCTAACTTAATTGTAAATAAATTATTTCTGTCTTCAATTTGATTTCTTTTCTAAAGTCACATGAAATCTACATTATATGTGCTATTCTTTTGTCTGTCTTCTTTCACTCAACATGTTTTTGGGTTTTATCTCTGTTACCAAGAGTTTGTTTTATTACTTTCCCAATATATTTCTTCATATATGACAACTCATATACTTATATGAATTATCAAATTCATTTATTCATTCTGCTGTTAAAGGACATTTGGGTTTTTTAAAGATTTTGTTTGTTATGAATAAACCTACAAACATTTTTGCACAGTCTTGTGTGGACACCTGCACTCATTTCTATAGGGTATATACCGGAGTGGAAGTACTTAGGTGTAAGAGACATTTGTTTAACTTTAGTAGAAACTGCCATCAGTTTTCTAAAGTAGTTTTACCATTTACACTCCCACCAGCAATATGAGAGTTCTAGTTGTTTCTCGTCCTAACCCACACTTCATATTGCCCATTTTTAAAAAAATTAGTCATTACCCCTGATAAGAGGTATCTTTCTGATGGTAAAGAAGTATCTCATTGTGGATTGGTTTGCATTTTCCTGTTAGCTAATGATCATAAATCCCTTTTCATGTTTATTAACTTTCATATATCTTGTTTTGTGTAGTGCTTTTTCGAGTCATTTGTTTATTTTTTTAATTGGATTTTTAGCTTTATTCTTGATTTGTAGGAGTCTGTTACATAACTTAGGTATGAATCCTTTGTTAGATATATGTATTGCAGATATTTACTTTAGTCTGTGACTTGTCTTTTTACTTGCTTAAGGATGTTGTTTGATAAACAGATATTTTTAATCTTGAAAATATTTTCCTGTTTTCTTTTATGGTCAGTCCTTTTTGAGTCCTATTTAGGACATTTTTGCCCACTCAATATTGATTTAAAAAAATATCCTACGTGTTTTTCTGAAAGCTTATGCCTTTCACATTTAGGCCTATGATCTATGTCAAATTAATTTTATACATAATATGAGGTAGAGGTCAAGGTTCATTTATTTCTCTATAGATATCTAATCACTCACCTACCCCTTTTTAAAAAATTTATTTATTTTATTTTATTTATTTTATTTCTGGCTGTGTTGGGTCTTCATTGCTGCGTGCAGGCTTTCTCTAGTTGCGGCGAGTGTGGGTACTCTCTCGCGGTGCGCGTGCATCTCATTGTGGTGGCTTCTCTTGTTGCGGAGCACGGGCTCTAGGCATGCGGGCTTCAGTAGTTGTGGCACATGGGCTCAGTAGTTGTGGCTCGCGGGCTTAGTTGCTCCGCGGCACGTGGGAACTTCCCAGACCAGGGATCGAACCCGTGTCCCCTGCATTGGCAGATGGATTCTTAACCACTGTGCCACCAGGGAAGGCCCACCTACCACTTTTTTAAAAGACCACATTCCCTAAATTGAATTGCAGTGTGACATATTTTGAAAAAATCAAATGACCATATACTTGTGAGTGAAATGGTTGCTTCATATATACTTTCCAGATAACATAATTGATCAATTTATGACATCACTGCATTAGTCTTTCTCCTGTGTGTTAGTCCTGGTTTGAATCCTGCAACGATTAATAATTCTAATGAGATTTTTCCCCCATTGATGGTATGCATTCAAACACAATCATTTTATATTTATGGAGACCATGAAAACATGGCTCTGGGTTCCTTGCTGTAAATCTTTTCCTACACATTTTAATAGATTTATTTTGTACTTTGCTATACTTATGACATGAATTTTCTAATAATAAGCATGTAACAAACTAGCATTTCCTGAGTGTTCATTGTGTTCAAACACCTGGTATTCACGGTGAGTCAGGGCTCCCTCCAGCACAAGCCAATCATTAAATACATATGAATACTTAATAATCATTGCCCATGTACTTATTTAAACAATCCTAGAGTCAGGTACCATTATTATCCCCATTTTACAGATGAATGATTAGTCTCAGGAAGGTAAAATTGCTTTCCTAAGTTCATATGGCATTAAATGATACTGAGTTATGTGTTTTAAGGCATGACATCTTTAGATTTTAGGCTTAGAAGGAGTCTTAATACCTATTTTCTTTCCTCATTTTCAGTCATCCACACCATCCTAGGTGGTCAAGAGGTCTTTCAAAACTATACTCCAAAACCCGAGTGACATGTTGCTCATCTTCCCAAATGAGAATGCATAAACTGGAAATTAAGAGCTTGAGCTCTGGTTAAGATAACTGTGAATGCTGGCTCTGTGACAATTAGCTCTGTGTCGCTGAGAAAGCTACATAGCATCTCTGAATCTGTTTCCTCACTGGTTTTAGTGAGAAAAATAATGCCTATCTCACAGGGTTATTTTGAGAATCAAATGATATAATGCCAACCTCTTACCCAGCAGAGATCTTGGCATGTAGTCATTCTAGTCATGTACTAGTATTATTGTTATTTCATCTTTGGACAGCTCTAACTTAAAAAAATATTTGAATTAAAATTCATAGGCTTGTATGCCTATGGGACATTCCAAAAACAGCACTATCCTTCCTTGAATTATTTGAAGCTAACCACTTGCTCCCGAGTCTTCTTGTACATAAGCTTACCTTCCACTTCATTCAAACTCAATTCAAGTGTTATACTTTTAAGATTATTAGTTATTTGTGTCAAATATTTAATGTTTTTTTTTCTACATAACTTGAAAAGTGAAGAGCACAGAATAGGTAACTGAAAAACATTTGTTGAATGAATGAATGGAGTCCTCATATACTCTTGGTCATTATCATTTATTATTATATTGTCTATCCATTTAAGTTTAAGGCCATCATATCATTTTATAAAATAATTTAGTATTTACTCATTATAGATAAATTATATAGATAACATCTACTACTCCACTCCCTTAAGGAGCATATAGTAGTATTTTTATACGTGTTTCAAATGTGTGTATTATCTCAGGTAATCCTCACAGCCCCTCAATTAATTTTTCTTTTAATTAAAAAAAATTTTTTTTTTGGCTGCGTTGGATGTTCGTTGCTGAGCATGGGTTTTCTCTACCCATGAGCAGGGCCTACTCATCATTGCAGTGCGCGGGCTTCTCATTGCAGTGGCTTCTCTTGTTGCAGAGCATGGGCTGTAGGCATGCGGGCTTCAGTAGTTGCAGCACACGGGCTCAGTAGTTGCGGCACACCAGCCCTAGAGCGCGCGGGCTTCAGTAGTTGCAGCTCGTGGGCTCAGTAGTTGTGGCTTGTGGGCTTAGTTGCTCTGTGGCATGTGGGATCTTCCCGGACCAGGGATTGAACCCATGTCCCCTGCATTGGCAGGCGGATTCTTAACCACTGAGCCAGCAGGGAATTCCCTACAGCCCTTCAATTAGATATCATTCTTTCCACTTTAAAGAAAAAGAAACTGATGCTTTTAGAAATGCTAAGTAGTTTACGCGGGATCTGAACCCACTTATATGTGGTTTTATAGTTCAACTTCTCAAACACAGAACATTATTAACTCTAAGATGAATTGCTAGTGAGAAAGTAATGCTAGTCACCTCTCTTATGATTATAGTGGAGAATTGTTCTGTTCCCTTGGCTGATTTCTCATTTCTTTTCTAGTATTCCTTTTCTCTTCTCATTTCTCTCTCCTGATATGTCCCCCTACACTCTTGACAGGTTGTTATTAGAAACATTTTTGCATATTAACTTGAATTAACTTACCTCTACCTCAGAAACCAACATGTGAGTGACAGGTCCTTCAATACACTTGGACATATTAGATGTATCTTATCTCTACCAGTTTATGTGGGTCTGTCATACTCCATCTCACTATAATCCCAGATCCTTCTTTTTTTCTCTCTAGGGGCTGAATATCAACTCAGCTAGCACTTTCAAGACTGTCTTTGCTCCACATCTGAAAAAAATCATTGGCATAATCTCAAAGAGAACTCAAATGCATTATTCCAATTTCTAGTTGGATATTTCTGGGATAAATCTTCAAAGGAGTCAGACATCTGATGGGGAATAGTGGAGTATGTATGTGAGAATGGGCACTGAGTCCGGGCTTAGGAGAACTTGATATGAATCCAAGTTCAGCCTTTTGTCACTGTGGGCTCCTGAGTAAGTTCTGTCACCTTTCTGAATCTCAGATTTCATATCTCCAAAAAAATTAAAGATCAAATAGGGTAAGTAATGTAAAAGTATTCTATTAAAAAAAATGCTAACAAGAAATGTTGTCATGAGAGGCACGAAAATATGTTGTTATTTGGGTAGATCGTCGTTCAATTTCTTCAGTAGAGCTTAAGATAATTCTCTTATTATTTAATTTAGGTTCATTCATTAATTTATTCCAAAATTAATAAATGGTAATATATCCATAAACTATATTAATAAACTATATAAATTTAAATTTACATATAGAATCAATCATTCATATATAAAAGTAATAAAGAGAAAATAAAATTGAAGAAAGGAACGCATTTATAATTGTGATAGGCACATATGAGCACTGAAAGATATAAGAATAAATATAACAAGAAAAAAGCAGATACTCTAAAATAATATTAATAGCCAAAGAGGAAAAACAAAAAACCTAACAGAGAAAAAAATTTTAATGGAAAGAAATTTTAATGGAAAAAAATTTTAATGTTTTAAAGCTGTCAAGTCTTTCTTAAATTTTAGAAACAGGGATTTCTACTCTAGATTCCAAAGGAAATAGGTGAAGACCTTAGAACTATTCTAAAATTCATCTGGAAGATTAATTATGCAATACTGATTATGTTATTTTTAAAAAGAAGAATTAGAAAGGAATTACATCTCATGGTTATTAAAAATATTTCAGAGCTATAGTATGTAAAATGATGTGTTTTTAGTATTAGAATATAGACAGAAAGAGAATGGAATATAAAAATTTCAAAATCAGACCCTGATGTGTACCGTGGCTTAGGAAATACCAAAAGTATTTACATCAGTGGTAAAAAAGAAAAAAGAAAGAACAAAAGAAAAAAGAAATGTGTCATTCAATATATGGTGCTAGAGCCATGTTTTCCATTTGGAAGAAAAAAAAAATTTACATAGAGGCATCATTTAGTCTCTTGTGGAATAGTAAGACATGCCTGCAAAATGTGAGACTCCAAAAGTCTAGATAAAGAATGAATGGGTGCTGTAAGTTGAAAAGATTCCAGAGTTGACAAAAGGATGGGAGATATTCAAGTTCTAGTCAGCTAGAATGAAGAAAACGTACTGAACATATGTGCCTTTAGTGGATAATCCAGACAGATAATATATTAACAATATTAACAATATATTATCTGTCTGGATTAATATTAATGGATAATAACTAGCCCTAGAATTACTCTATCCCCAAATTCAAAATTCTTTTTTAAAAAATGACTCACTTGAAGATCAATCTATTCCACAAGTGATAAAGTACAACACTCTTTAAAAGAACCCTATAAAATCCATCACTTTATGATGTAAAGTTCACCGTGTCCAAATCCATTGAAAATTTGCTGTCCAAATCCATTGAAAATTTGCTATCATCTCAAGAAGCAAGAAAATGTGACACAAAAGCTGAAGGAAGATAAGTAAATAGGAACAAACCCAGAAATTAGTGAAATGATTAAATTTCCAGACCAGGATTTGACAATAGCTCTTATAAATCCATTCTGTGTGCTCCATAACTTCCCAGACAACATGGATATGATATTGAGGGAAATGCAATATATAGAAAAAGAAACAAATGGGAATTCTAGAGATGAGAAATAAAGCATCATGAATATTAAAACAAAAAAAATTCCCTGTTGGAATTAGTAATAGATTAAATACCATGGGAGTGGGGAGGGGAAAAAGAAGATCAAAGAACTTGAATTCAAGGAATAGACACCATCAGACTTAAGCACAGAGAGGAAAACAAAACAAAACAAAATGCACAGTGACAAAGTGACCTGTTGGACCACATCAAACTGTCTAACATACAAATCTTAAAATGAGAATAGAGAAAGGTACAAAAAAATTATTTGAGGAAATAATGGCTGAAGGTTTAAAAAAAATTTTTTTTAACTAAACAGACATATCCAAGAAGATGAAAAAACTTAAGAAGTTTAAACACAAAGAAAACCACACCAAAGCACATCACAATCAAATTCCTAAAAGCCAATGATGAAGGTAAAATTCTTAAGATCAACCAGAGAAAAAGACACATTACATTGAGAGGAATGAACATAAGAATGTCCACCAACTTGTCTAAAGATTTGCGACCCAGACCATAATGAAACCACGTCTTTGAAGTGCTGAAAGAAAATAGTTTTGTCGACTGAAAATTCAGTACCCAGTGAAGACATCTTTGAAAATAAAGGTGAACTACATTTACAAACAAGGAAAGCTGAGAGCATTCTAGCTCACCTGCTTTAAAAGAAATATTAAAGATGTTTTTAGTCAGAATGAAAATGATATGACAAAAGCATGAGTCCATGGAAAAGAATGAAGCTTACCAGAAATACAAATAAATGGTAAATATTAGGAACAGACAAACTTGGATCCTGTTTTCTAGTAATGATAGAGTACCTTGTATAAGACCAAATGTCCGGATGATAACAGTGATGAAAACTGGAAAACAATAATGATTTTGAGACACTAGAAAGCGTTCAAAAGCAGGAAGAAACTGGACAGGATTTGGCTCTCAAAGAAAGGAAAAAAATCTTAAAAGCCAGAAAAGAAAATGGGACATTATATACAAGAGAATAATAATAACAATTTAGGCTGGCATTTGATCATACAAAAATGAGTTTAAAAGAGAATGGATTGACACCTTAAAAATTCTGAGAGAAGAAAATAAAACATTGTCAGTCTAACATTTCATACATATAATAATATATTTCAAAAGTGAAGACAAAATAAAGACATTTTCAGATAAACAAGAACAAAAAAATTTTTGTAGCAGATAAACACTACAAGAAGTCCTGAAATTCTTCAGACTTAAGGGCTATAATGCAATATGGTAATTTGGAGCTATAGGGAAAATTGAAGAGAACCAGAAATAATATAACTATATGAGTCAATATAAAAGTGTTTGTTAATTTCTTTTAAAGTCAATTCATTAAAGTGAAAATAATGTATGACAATAATAACAAATGAATGGAAGTCATAAATGAAATTATACTGCTACAAGGTTATTATAGTATATGTGAAGTCACATATAGTTAATTCAAGTTAAACTGTGAAACGTGAAAATACATATTATAATATCAAAAAAATCAACAAAAGAGATATATATACACATACATACACATACAGAGTTTTAGTTTGAAAAGATGAAACAAATTCTGGAAATGGATAGTGGTGATGGTTGCACAGCAATGTGAAAGCACTTGAGGCCACTGACTCGCACACTTAAACAATTATGGGATACGTAGGAAGATAGGAAAAACAAAAAGAGGGTGCTAGAGAATATAAACAGAAAGGTGGTAGATCTAAACATGTATATATAGTCATATGGCCAAGAGGCACATGAAAAGATGCTCAACATTGCTAATTATTAGAAAAATGCAAATAAAACTACAATGAGATATCACCTCACACTAGTCAGAATGGCCATCATCAAAAAGTCTACAAACAATAAATGCTGGAGAGGGTGTGGAGAAAAGGGAACCCTCCTACACAGTTGGTGGGAATGTAAATTGGTACAGCCACTATGGAGAACAGTATGGAGGTGCCTTAAGAAACGAAAAATAGAACTACCATATGATCTAGCAATCCCACTCCTGGGCATATATCCAGAGAAAAACATGGTTCAAAAGGATACATGCACTCCAATGTTCATTGTAGCACTGTTTACGATAGGTAAGACATAGAAGCAACCTAAATGTCCATTGACAGATGAATTGATAAAGAAGATGTGGTACATATATACACTGGAATATTACTTAGCCATAAAAAAGAATGAAAGAATGCCATTTGCAGGAACATGGATGGACCTGGAGATTGTCATACTAAGTGAAGTAAGTCATAGAAAGACAAATATCATATGATATCATTTATATGTGGAATCTTTAAAAAATGATACAAATGAACTTATTTACAAAACAGAAACAGACCTACAGACTTCAAGAACAAACTTACGGTTACTGGGGGAAGGGTGGGGGGTGGAGGGAAAGATTGGGAGTTTGGGATTGACATGTACACACTGATAACCAGCAAGGACCTACTGTATAGCACAGGGAACTCTGCTCAATACTCTCTGTAATAACCTAAATGTGAAAATAATTTGAAAAAGAATAGATACAGGTATATGTATAACTGAATCACTTTTTTGTACACCTGAAACTAATACAACATTGCTAATCAACGCTACTCCAATATAAAATAAAAATTAAAAAAAAAGAAATAAGGACATAAAAAATAAACAAACATGTGTATAGTAATTTAATTTTATATTAAATATAATGAAACTAAACACTCCAAGCAAAAAGCAGCAGTTGTTAGAGTGGAGATGACTCTAGGCTGTTAACGACAGAAACATTCAACCCATGAAGACTCAGACAGGTGGAAAAAAAATGGATTTAAATGATGCAAATATATGCATATGGAAACTGGTGTGGCTATGTTAATATCAGAACAAAATAAAATTCAAGACAAAAAGTACTACCAGAGATAAAGTAGATCACTTTACAATGTTAGGTGTTAATTCATCCTAAACGTGTAAGCAGCTAATAACAGATTCAATATGCATGAAGAAAAATTTGGCAGAAGTATGGGAGAAATACCCTAAAACTTAGTTGGAGATTTCAATATTTTTCTTTTAGTAATTGGTAGGAAAATTAGACAAATTTCAGTAAAAACTAGAGATGACTTGAACAACATATGAATGATTCTGATATAATTGACATTTAAACAAGAAGCAGTAATACAATAACTGCAGGATGTATATGTTTCTCAAGTGCACTGGAAGAGTCACTATGATAGACTCAATGCCGAGCCGTAAAATGAGTATCTGGATTTCAAAGGGTTGAAGTAATACAGAGTGTGTTTCCTGACCACAATAGTTTTAAATCATAAATTAAAAAACAGTAAGACATCTAGAAAACGTTACAAATATTTTCAAAGTAGCAACTCATTTCTTTATATATTAAAGAGGAAATCACAAAGCAAATAGCAATTATTTTCAACTGAATGTTAATAAAAACACAACATATCAACAATTTAGGGATATAACTAATGCAGTCCTTAAAGGGGCATTTATACTTTTTAATACCAGTTAAAAAGGAGAAATGTTTAAATAATAAAAGTATTTTTGCTCACTAAGGATATGATATTAATGTAGAATATTTTAAGGAATTTATAAATAAGCTCCCAGAACTAATATGTGAGTTAGGCAATTTTGCAGGGTGCAAGTTCAATATACAAAAGAATACATTTCTAAATACTGGCAACAAATAACTGGGGAAGTGAATTTTATTTATTTATTTATTTATTAACATCTTTATTGGAGTATAATTGCTTTACAATGGTGTGTTAGTTTCTGCTGTATAACAAAGTGAATCAGCTATACATATACATATATTCCCATTTCTCCTCCCTTTTGCGTCTCCCTCCCACTCTCCCTATCCCACCCCTCTAGATGGACACAGAGCACCAAGCTGGTCTCCCTGTGCCATGCGGCTGCTTCCCACCAGCTATCTATTTTACATTTGGTAGCGTATATATGTCCATGCCACTCTCTCACTTCGTCCCAGCTTACCTTTCCCACTCCCCGTGTCCTCAAGTCCATTCTCTACATCTGTGTCTTTATTCCTGTCCTGCCCTTAGGTCCTCCAGAACCTTTTTTTTTTAGTTTCCATATATATGTGTTAGCATACGGTATTTGTTTTTCTCTTTCTGACTTACTTCACTCTGTATGACAGTCTCTAGGTCCATCTACCTCACTGCAAATAACTCAATTTCATTTCTTTTTATGGCTGAGTAATATTCCATTGTATATATGTACCACATCTTCTATATCCATTCATCTGTCGATGGACCCTTAGGTTGCTTCCATGTCCTGGCTACTGTAAATACTGCTGCAGTGAACATTGTGGTACATGACTCTTTTTGAATTATGGTTTTCTCAGGGTATATGCCCAGTAGTGGGATTGCTGGGTCATATGGTAGTTCTATTTTTAGTTTTTTAAGGAACCTCCATACTGTTCTCCATAGTGGCTGTATCAATTTACATTCCCACCAACAATATTACTTATAATTAGCATCAAAATATAAAATTGTTTGCAATAAATGTAATGGGAACTGTGGAAAACCTCCACATTGAAAATCAAAACACATGAGAGAGAAATTATGAGCAATCTAATGAATGAAGAGGTATACCATGATCATTAAAGATTTAATATTCTTAAGACATCCATTCTTCTTAAACAGATCTATAGATTTAATGCTATACAAGTCCCATTTCCAGTAGCTGTTCATAGTAGAAATTGCCAAGATCATTCTAAAATTTAGAAAGACAGGAATTCCCTGGTGGTCCAGTGGTTAGGATTCTGTGCTCTCACTGCCAGGGTTCGATCGCTGGTCGGGGAACTAAGATCCTGCAAGCCACGCAGTGTGGCAAAAAAGAAAAGAAAAAAAAAGTTAGATGGCATAGCCTCACAGAATAGGGGGTTTGTAAGAGAGTGAAGGTGCAATGGGGTGGACATGGCAATGAGAAACAGGGAGGACAACCTGCCCACCACAACATGAGACTTAAGACAAGAACAGCTTGTAACAGAAAGCCTACCCAGGGATGCTTTGTTCTCAAGAGGTAATCAGATTTCAATTAAATGAGAAAGTGGAGGAGCTATTCCAAGAAGTTGAGTATGTAGGATTGTTTGCTGATCACCAACATGAGTGAAAGTCTAGGAGAAAGGGGATCAAAGGCAGATTGGCTCAGATGGGATAGATAGAGCAGTGGATGTAAAGGTTTCAGTAAAAGTAACCTGGGAGGGTTGTACCACGATTTGAATCATGATAAGATCCATCCTGTTCATTTTCTAAAGGGGCAGGAATTTGCTTCACTGTATTTGGGTACAAGAAATATAATATTTATTTTATTTTTCTCTATTAAATCGTACTTGGCTCTGAAAAAATAAAAAAAGTTAGGACTTCTTGATCCCAGCACCTAAAATTTAGAAAGACAATGTAGAATAGCCAATCTATCTATCTCAAAGAACAGATTTGGAGGACTTATAGTCACTGATTTTAAGTTTTACTGTAAATCTACAGTAGTCAAGATGCTGTTTTATTAGGAATAGATAAATAAATTGATAAAACAGAGGGGAGAGTCTAGACTTAAATATGTACATATCTGGTCAATTGATATTTTAGAAAGACTAGGCATCAAGGTCACTTAGGTAATTCAGTAGGAATACATGGTTTCTTCAAAAATGCTACTGGAACAGTAGTATGTTAATCTGGAAGAAAAATGAGCCTTGCCTCCTGCCTCATACCACATACAAATATTATTTTGAGATAAATCATAAATATAGTTATAAAAGCGAGAACTGTAAAACTTGTAGAAGAATAAAAGAAGAGTGTCTTCTTAATCTTGGGTAGGCAAAGCATTAATCAAAAGCATGAATCATTAAAAATACATCAAATTTCATTAAATTAAAAACCCTTTGTTTCTAAAAGAAATTATTTTTGAAAGTGAAAATGCAAGCCACAAACTGGGAGAAAATGTTTACTTTAAAAGACTTATATCCAGAATATATAAAGAACTCCTTTAGCACAATAATAAGATATAAATAACTCAGTAAAATGGGTACAGGACTTCATCATTAAAAATGAAGTGAAAATATTTTCAACCACATCACTAAGATACCCCTATATATCCACTAAAATGGCCAAAGTCAAAATGACTGGCACTATGAAATGTAAATAACAATGTGGTATTACTGGACTCCTCATGGGTGGAGTGTAAAATGGTTTTAACCACTTGGGAAAATGGCAGTTCCTTACAAATTTAAGTACACATTTACCTAGTGGTTTTATTCCTTGGCATTTAACTAAGATAAATGAAATTGTACACCTACAAAACCATATAACAATATTCATAGAAGATTCATTCATTAGAGCAAATGACAACCCAAATGCCTATCAATAGGAATCACAAACAAATTGTGATATATTCATACAATGGAATAGTGTGCAGCAATAAAACAAAGAAAACAATCAATGCAAGCAAAAAAAAAAGTGAAAAAAATATCAACAGCATTATCTTAAATTAAAAAAAGAGAGAAAGCCAGATGCCAAAGAATGCATGCTGTATGATGCCATATGTTATGAAGTTAAAAATAGGCAAACTTTTCTACGGTAATAGAAATCAGTTGTATGTATTGGGTGGAGATGACTCCAAATGAGTATGAGAGAACTTTTGGGGTGGTGGTAAGAAAAGAGTATATTTTTGTTAAAACTCATTGAATTATACATTTGTTCATTTTATGTAAAATTTACATCAGTTATAAAAAGAACAAAAATTGTATTACTTATGTTTTTTTAAGAAAAAAAGAGCCAAGATTATATTTCCCAAAACCTTTCTACAACTTACCTTAGAAAAGGTCTAATAAATCCTGTCATCTTTATCAAGTTTGGAGATTTCCACCCAGGAGAATCACTCCTGTTTCCCAAAGCCCTGGTGTTTCTGAAATCCCAAAGATTATGAATTCAACCTTAAGCATGGTACTGATATGATTCCGTATATAATATTGAGTACACCAGCTGTATAATTTGGGGGAATAATGATTTAATCTGAATATAGACATGACATTTGATGATAATTAGAATTTTAAAATTTTTATTGGCTTTGATAATGGTATTCAAATTTTATAGAAAAACGATCTTTTTTTTAAGAAGAAAGGTCTCTTCCTCTCCGACTCTGTTCTACTACTTATGAACGTCCTTTAGATGCTTAGATAAATGCTTGGGTAATCCATTTCTTTCCAAATTCAAAGCAGCATAAATGAAATTTTAAAATTCTCATTCTTATATATCATATATTGTTTCCCTTTTTACCATTACCTCTAGGAAGCTCAAAACTAGGCATTGTGTATCATTTCAGTACCCTTACCTTAGCTCACTGCTCTTCATGGAGACAAAGATTAGAATCATTCTGAAGTGTCTAAATTATTCTTTCCCTCAATTATTCTGCTAAAATTCTCAGCCAAGGAATGTTCTTTCCTTGACAGAGGAACATGCATCTTTAGAAAATTACTTCCCAGTTGATTCTAGTATGCCAGCTCCATTTTTCCTGGTCAAGAACTTAGCAAGTCTTGTATATATTTTCTGGACCTATATCCTGTATTTACTGGCTCTTATATTTGTTTCCTTTTGAAATCTGATTTTATTAAGTATAGGATATTATAAGCTGCCTCGATTTTCTTTAGAAACAAGTGGTATGATGAAAAAATACATGCATTAATGATTCAATGAGTCAATGAATTAATGACTAAGTGAGCAGGTCTGTGGTTCTTCTATCTCTTATTAGCTGCTGCAAAAAGTTATCCCTGTTATCTATACGAAATGAAGAATTTTGACCAGCATATTTTACAAGACCTTGTACATGAAAAGGAATCACTATTCTAAAGTAACTTTACTTTATATCACCTATACCAGTATGAGGCTCAGAAAATTATTTCTCCCAAATAACTTAATACTATGGCTGGTTTTCTTTTTCATTAGTTGCTGTGTGTTCTTGGTGAAACATTTTCCTGGTTTCTGCAACAACGAGAGCTGTTTTCCACACCAGGGTGTCTGGGCTCCTCCGAAAGGTACATCAGATTCTTTTTTCTCCCATAGGGTGTTTAATGGCGTGAGAATGTGTTGGTCTGGCTGACGCTGGGCAGCACTTTTGTTTGTAGTCAATGTTAGAACCAGGAAGGCTGACCAATGCGTGTGCTCTGCTGTACTGACCATCCTCTTCAAAGCCAGTGATCAGGAGTAGAGCCATTTCTCTGGACAACCAAGATATCCATGGATTGCTTTATTTGTACGTGTACTTGATATTGTGCCAGAGATGGGGCTATTGGCAGATGAATAAGAATTTTGATCTACTGTGACCTTTCCTCTAGCAGAAGGAATACATTTGTTGTTTTGCATCTCTTCTTCAATAATAACCATCAGATAGGACATATGGAGATGGTGGTGGTCTGGGGATCACCTTGGGGAGTGCAAGAGCAAACATGATTTGGGGGTGTCACAAGGCAAACATCAATCTGTGTAGTGGAGAAAACCGTATCATAAACTTCGACCAAGATCATTTCATCAGATAAAGATGGTCCAGTATTCTACCCAGATACTGCAAAAGGGACAGTGAAGGGTGGCTATTGAAAGCACTGATTCTGAAGTCAGACAGAATTGGATCTAAATCCTGATTCTGTCATTAATGACTATAAAAGCAGCTTTCCCTCTCTGAGTCCCAGGTTCCTCATGTATAAAAAGGGGATAATCATGCCTAACTGTGATAGAAATGCATGAAAAATGCTAGCATAGCGTCTGATATTTTAATGATATAAAACTTAATAAATAGGAATAATGGTAATAGTGATATTAAATTATTAGATAATTATATACTAGTAATTAATGACTTATAGAACAATAGTAATAATAATTCTAATAATAATAACATTTATTGAGTCATATTTTGGTCATGTTGAAGGTATAAAAATGAATTCTACACCTACCCTATATTCATAGAACTACTGCCTGAATAAGATAAAGCATGTGATATCTGCCTTCTAAGGTGGTTGAGGTTTAAATGAGAAAATGAATGTCAAACTCAGCACAGTGGCTGACAGCTATTCCTATGATCCATAGCTATGACACAAGTTGGGAAATGTTAATTTCAAGAAGATGTTCCAATCATATGGCTTGGGAAATCAGAAGGCACTCAGAACTTCCCACTTAGAAGATTAAGGGATGAGTGGAATATGATAGACCCAGCGGAGGAAGACATGGAGAGATAGACCTTATTATATGTGGAAATGCAGAACGAAGAGAGTAGAATTGCAGTGAGGAGCAACAGGAATGTGGGGATGGAGTTTTCATGGCAAAGACCAGGTGTTTAAAAGACAAAGCCCTCTAGGTTTAAGAACGTTCTTCTTTCCTTATATTTGAATAGGTATTTAAAGTTCACAGGGATCTTTCGCTCTTCCATTGCTTATCAAATAAATACTCACAATGTGAAGGAGTTCATGGTCCCCGTTTTCAGATGAAGGAACAAAGACCTGTGACTTTGAGGGCTTCGTACAAATTCACCAGACTCAGAAATGACTGAGCCATGCCTTTGCCTTCCAGTGCAGGGCTGGTCCAGCATGATTACTCACAGCTGGCCACCTTCCTCACGCATGCTAAGTAGAAATGACAGCCAGCATTGATATTAATCTTTTGGTGATGGCAGGATAGCTGTATGTGCTGGTATCTCCAAGATGGAATATTAGCTGAGCCATGGGCTTTCTGTTTAAGGACTGCCTGGAACCACAGGCAATACAGAGACTGAAAACAGCAAATTGAAAACAAATTCTGTGGCTCTTCCCATGAGTTTGCAAAAGTCATCTACACATGGGGAGTGAGTAATAAGTTTTGTACTGTCTGTTAGCAATGACGTGTCACAGCACTGAGTGGCAGACACTCCATTTCACTTTGAAATCAACTTTAATTTGTATTTGGAGCCAGCTTTTATACCTTTCATACTTAGAATTAACCTGTGGACACACATCTATTGGAACTTTCTGCATTTTACCTTTATGGGAACTTCAGTTTCTATCTTACTAACCATAAGATTGGATCACATATTCTTTAAAGACCTTTCCTTCTGTGCCGGTTACATTCTAAATCTTTATCCTTAGAATATAGTTAAATTTTATAACCTGGGATACTATTTTTTTAACAGTTGAGATGAGATCTCTTTGCCTTTTGAAAAGTTGCTTCAAAACACCCTGCTATATACTATGGAAATTGAAAGTCCTCGTCAGGTTTTCTGCAAATTCTAAGGAGGATGGAGCGAGGGGAGAGCTTTGTTCTCAGGACTATTCATATGCCCTCATTAAATTTATGACTTGCCTTGCTATCCTGAACTCGGAGAGTCTGGTTCATCCTGCATTGCTGCAGACCAAAAATGATATAGCCATCTTTTTTCAAACTCCACACCAAAGGCCACTGGCCCAAGGTGCTTACCTTTCCGAACATTTCTAATTATATTGCAGAGGAATTTACTCACCTCTTCTGTTAACCTTGCATCTTGATGGTGCATGTCTTCACAGTCTTACTGTCACCCCGAGAAATTTGCCAGGCATATTTCTTTAAAAAAGTATTCCCTCCTTTAGGGAAATTCTACAGGAAATTTGAAAGATATTAACATATCCCTTCAATACAAATCCATTTGGTACTTAACAAGAAGCATGGACCCTGACAGCTGGTTGTTAAACAGATAAAACTTTCCGTGAACATTTTCTGTGTCATTAAGTGTTCTTCCACAGAATCATTTTTAATGGCCATGGAGCATTTAAACATATGCATGCCCTGTAATTTATTTAACTGATCCTCGATTGTTGGACAATTAGGTTGGTTTTCAAAGCTCATGCAGTTTCAGGATTTTACCATTTTTTTAAAAGCACTTGCCAATTTGATATGAGAAAAAAAATGCCATTTCAGTGTTGTTTTATTTATCTGAATGTCTTTTTCTTTACCAGTAAATGTAAACACCTTTCTCATTAATTGGTCGTTTAAATTTTATTCCTTCAGCCCATCAGACAATCGTGTTGGCTCTGATTCCAACATATGTACTAAATGTCTCTACTTCTGTAGCTCTTCACTGCTATCACCCTAAGCTGAACCACTACTTCACATGAACTGCTGAAATCTCCTTCTAACTGGGTTACCTGCATCCACACTTGTCTTCTGGCAAGGGGTTCTCTTCTTCAAAGACAATTGGATCGTGCCCACTCCTGCTTAATACAGTTGAATGACTCCTTATTCCACTTCCACACAATCCAAGCTCCTGACATGGACCTTCAAGGTTCTAAGTGATCTGGCCCCTGCCTTACTCTCTCATCCATGACCTCATCTTGCGTTGCTCTGCCCCTTCATTCACTATCCTTCTGCTACACAGCTGTCTGTCTGTTAAAAAGAAAAGCATCTTCAAGATTACTCCGGATTCATTGCCTTTATACTTTCTTTCCTTTGGATCTGGGTTTTGCTCCCCACCCCCACTTACAGGTCTTCATGTGGCTGGCTTCATCTTGTCCTTTGCATCTCTGCTCCAGTATTGCCTTCTCACAGAGAGACTTCTCCAACCACCTAATGGAAATGAGCCTTTTCTACCTCATGGGAGCTGGAGCAACATGGGCAAAGATGCTAAGACATATACATTTTTTGTGTTTTTTTAGTTTGGTGAGCAAGAGAGGATGGAGGAACAATAAGTGATTGGACTGGAGAACTAGTCAGAGGCCAGATAATACAGGGCCTTAGAGATCACCTAACTAGCTTATACTTTATTCTTTAGGAGCCTAGGTTATAGTTTCATTCAACCATAATTTATTCATTTATCGATTGCTCATTTAAAGCCTACTATCTACCAGCCCCTGATAAATACTAGGGATGTGGAATTGTCTTTGCCTTTAAGGGGTTTGCAGTTATAACTGGAGACCCTACAATACTCAATATCCCCAGAGCACATGCAAGAATCCTGAGCTATGTGTTCCCCCAAACCCTGGTAGACAGTGATCCATTAAGGAGACATCTCCTAAATAAAACAGTTAAGATACGTCAGATTCCTGTGACTGCAAGTCTCCTAACCTAAGGAGTTCTGCTTCTCTCACATGCTAACAGTTCCCCTAGCCATCTTTATCACATGCTGTAGATGAATATGCTAAAGCCCTTGGCTAAAGACTTAGATAAAAATCCCACCTAAAGATTCCGTGGACACAAACTTCAAGTATTTCCACCCAAAGGCTTCTTCCACCTCCAACAGTGGTGGAAAGAGGTGAGGAATTAGTGAGGGGAGTTCTGTCAGGTTTCATCTTTCTTCCTCTGATAGGGGAAGAGGCCTTGCACATCAATGAGCAGGCTGTCTTATTGACTGTATATCTACTCTGGGTGTCCCGGAGATGGAAAGTGTCAGTTCCCATCTCTTTGATCCATCACTGCAGCATGTTTGAGAAGAGATACAGGGCCTCTTCACATTTCTTTCTCATCTCCTTTAATTATATTCAACAGAGAAAGGCAAGTCTTATTTCCCCATAAGCAAGATGCTTTCACCGTTACAAAACTGTTTGCTTGCTCTTCTGGTTTGGGGGCAAAGCTCAGTTCTGTCATTTTTTGACCCATCAAGGTTAAGTAGAATGTTTTTCTTCTTTCTTCCTTCCTTCCTCTTTCCTTTCTTTCTTGCTTGCTTGCTTGCTTGCTTGCTTGCTTGCTTTCTTCTAACAGTTAGTGGCGCAATACAGCTTGGAAAATCTATATGTAATGGCTCAGTATAGATTGGCTTCTGGCTACTGGCTACCTTGGGTATCCTCCAAAGTTAATATTAATTAGGAACACTCATCTTTTTTATTGATTGCACTCTTTACTTAAGCATGTATTCTAGAGCAGGTGTTTTTAATGTTTTTTATGCCACAAACATCTTTGACAGTCTAGTAAAGCCTATGGAATCCTTCTGTAGCAGATTAAAGATGGCCACAATCTTTGACATTTCTTCCAACAAAACCAGGGAAATATTTTGCCTTCCCTAGAAATTAGGTTGGCCTTACTGGTTCACGTTAACCAAGAGAAAGGAGTGGAGGTGACGCTGAATGACATGTGAAGCAAGTCAGAAGTCTTGTTTCTTTTGCCTTGATCTCTTAGAACACTCTCTTCCTGAATACTACCTTTAGAGATGCTCCCTCTCAGAACTCAGCTATTATGATGTGAGAAGCCCATGTTACAAGGTGAGATTGATGGATAGACAACCCCATCTGAACTCCCAGCCATTGCAGATGTCTAGCACTGTTGAGCCTTTGGTGACTGCAACCCTAGCCAACGATTGAACTACAATGACATAAGAGATCACATATGACAACCGCTTACCTGGACCCTTCTCAAATTCTTGATCTACAAAATCATGAGAAAATACAGTGGTTATTTTGAGTTGATAAATTTCAGGACGATTTGTTACCCAGCAGAAGCTAACCAGAACACTTTCTAGGAATAATCTTTTTAAGTGCATGAAATAAAACTTATAAAATTACAAAGAAAACTAATTATAGTAAAAGTTATAAAATACTTAAAATTTTTATTTTAAATATATACAGATGGCCAATAGGCACATGAAAAGATGCTCAACATCACTAATCATCAGGGAAATGCAAATCAAAACCACAATAAGATATCACCTCATACCTGTCAGAATAACTATTATCAAAATAAAAAAAAAAAACAAGAAAGAAACAATGTCTTGGCAAGGATTGTGCACTGTTGGGGGGGACTGTAAATTGGTGCAGCCACTATGGAAAACAGTATGGAGGTGACTCAAAAAATTGAAAATAGAACTACCATACAATCCAGCAATTCCACTTCTGATATTTTTTCAAAGAAAATGAAAACATTAATATGAAAATATATATGCACCTCTATGTTCATTACAGAGTTATTTACAATAACCAAGATATGGGAGCAGCCCAAGTGTCCACTGATAAATGAATACATAAAGAAAATGAGTTGCGTGTGCGTGCGCGCACACACACACACACAATGGGATATTACTCAGTCATAAAAAGGAATGAAATCTTGCATTTGTGACAACATGGATGGACCTTGAGGGTATTATGCTAATTGAAATAAGTCAGAGATAAACAAATACCATATGGTCTCACTTATGTGTGGAATCTAAAAAACAAAATCAACAGCTAAAACAAATCCATACCAGACATATAGATACAGAGAACAGACTAGAAGTTTCCAGAGTGATGTTGGGTGGGGGGGTTGAAATGGATGGGGAGATCAGGAGGTACAGACTTCTAATTATGAAGTGAATAGGTCTTAAGGATATAACTAACACCATGGGGAATATAGTCAATAGTATTGTATTAACTTTGCATTGTGATGGATGGTAACTAGGCTTATAGTGGTGATCATTTCATAATGTACATAGCCATCAAATCACTGTGTTGTACACTTCAATAAACTAATATAAACTATATTAGTTTATTGAACTGAATTATACTTTAATAAAATAAAATAAAGCAAGATAAAAATTGATTTTAACTCATTAAACTTTATTACTAACTCATTAAATAAGAAGAGCTATTAATGGATCTATGGCTACTATAATTTTGAATTAGTGATGAGCAAAAAAAAAATGGGAGCACAAGATATCTGCTAAAATCTTAATCAAATATAAAAATACCTAATTTCTAATGGTGACATGTTTGCAGGTATTACTAAATCCAGTGTTGTTTGTAGTCAAATTGAAGGACTTACTAAATTTCCATTAGATATTATTAAAAATAAAGAAATACTTCTGGTCTCTTTGGGTGCCAGATTAAGAAATCCTGCTCCAGATTTTCCTCCTTCAGGTATTTTGCTTTTATGTTCTTATATTCACCTGGAATCAACTTCCTCCTCTGAATATTCTAAATAAATCCATCATTGACTTTACTCAGACATTATCTCCTCAACCAAGTCTTTGCTAACTCCATACCACCTCCAGTTCTAACACTCCCTCTAAGCTCTCAAATGATTTTTGATCATTTATGGCTATTTATTTATAAGCTATATATTCCCTAATAGCTAAATTTCTTAAGGAAAGGATAAATGTTTTGTGAACATATGTCTCAAAAACTAGCAAATTCTATCTCTCAGAAACTAGCAAAAAAAAAAAAAATAGTATACTTAGTAAGTTCACAGTAAAGTTATACCAGATTAATTAGTGACTCCTAAAACTGGCTGATTATCAGTGTTACCTACGGGATTTTTAATAAGTATAGATTTCCATGTTCCAACCCAATCTATTGAACTTAAGGGCACAGGAATCAGTATTTTAGTAAGCAAAACCCCTCTCCACCAAGTAATTTTCATGTCTGCAGCCTGACACTGGCCTGACTTTCAAAACCACTGGGCAAAATAAAAAAAAAATAATAATGATAATAATAATAATAATAAATAGATCAAGTAAGACCCTTTTATCTGAGCATTAAACGTCCTTCAAGATCTGCACTCAACTGATCTCTCCTACTTTATCCACACCAGCAGCTGCCTGGACATATCTTAGGCAAAGTTTTGGCCATCTCTTTGATGTTCTAATATAGATTATTAGTATCACTTCCCAGTTTACAGTGATTTTTCTCATGTGTGAAAATCAGAGGCATCAGCTGTCATGTCTATGTTAGGTGACCCTGCTCCTCTGGCCACAGATAATTAGTCCAGTTACCTGAGCCAAGTAGACCAATCGGAGGCATTCCCTAGGAGAATCTGACCTGGAAATAAAGGAAGAGAGCCAGTCCTTTTCTGGTAGTGAGACAAGGAATGTGAGGCTTGGAAGCTGCTGCTAACCATGTTTCCTGCTGAGTAGAGGAAGGGATATGCAGAGAAGGTATAAAGAAGATACACAGAGAAAACAGACCAAACATTCTGGTGGTGACTTGGTTCCTGATTCTAATCGTTCCCGAGGTCATCAGCACTCTACACTTTCCCTAATCACATGGCATGTCCTTTGTCATTCTGCTAAATTCACCTTTCTACTGAAGCACATTCAAATGGGTTCTGTCTCTGGGGCCCCAGAATATTCTGATAAGTAAAAATCTTCCTTTTTCCCACACTTCAATTCAAAGTGATAATCCCTTAAAATACCCTTCTCTCTTCTCCCTTGCTTACTGGTCCCGTCTGTTCTAACAGCTTCAGCCTACACCGAAATCTAGCCTGCCTGATCTTTCCTAGCACTGATCATCTGTACCCCTACAAATTGGCACATGTAGTATCCTGTTCTGTATCTTGCATTGACTAATTATTGTCTCAAATTCAGCTAATGATATTTTTTAGGTGTTACTTAACTATACCATTTTATACCTAGAAAGAACATTAGAGATTTCTTTTTTTTAATATGTTTTTTAAAAAATTTATTTATTTATCATTTGTGGCTGCATTGGGTCTTCGTTGCTGCGCGTGGGCTTTCTCTAGTTGCGGCGAGTGGGAGCTACTTTTCGTTGCTGTGCGCAGGCTTCTCATTGTGGTGGCTTCTGTTGTTGCGGAGCATGGGCTCTAGGCGCTCAGGCTTCAGTAGTTGTGGCTTGGAGGTTCTAGAGCGCAGGCTCAGTAGTTGTGGCACACGGGCTTAGTTGCTCCGCAGCATCTTCCCAGACAAGGGCTCGAACCCGTGTCCCCTGCATTGGCAGGCGGATTCTTAACCACTGCGCCACAGTGTGCAACCACTGAAGTCCAAGAACATTAGAGATTTCTAATCCAACCCCCTCATTTGTGCAGAAGGAGAAAATGACACTAAGTGAGAAGTGACTTCCCAAAAGTCATATAGCATTTCCCCAGATAAGTTCTGCTTGGGCACGACAATACTGACAAAAGGTGCTCATGCTGAAAGCAGGTTACAAACAGGTGCATCTTCTATATCTTTTAACAAATGATGTTGCATATAAACATAGCTAAGTTTCTGAGAAATCCTGCAGAAAAAGAAAAGTTGTTTAAATGGTTTCAACCCCATCCTCTGGAAATTTAAGGATAGACATTTCACCAAACACCTGTTGGTTTTCTGTTGGACTAGTATTCCTTGGAATATGCTTTTTTTTTAAAACTTTTTATTTTATATTGTAGTATAGCTGATTAACAATGTTGTGATAGTTTCAGGTGCACAGCAAAGCGACTCAGCCATACATATACGTGTATCCATTCTCCCCCAGACTCCCCTCCCATCCAGGCTGCCACATAACATTGAGCAGAGTTCCCTGTGCTATGTAGTACATCCTTGTTGGCTATACTTTTTAAATGTAGCAGTGTGTACATGTCAATCCCAAACTCCCTAACTATCCCTTCCCTCCACCCTTCCCCCCCAGTAACCATAAGTTCATTCTCTAAGTCTGTGAGTCTGTTTCTGTTTTGTAAATATGTTCATTTGTATCATTTCCTTTTAGATTCTGCGTATGAGATATCATACGATATTTCTCTTTCTTTGTCTGACTTACTTCACTCAGTATGACAATCTCTAAGTCCATCCATGTTGCTGCAAATGGCCTTATTTCATTCTTTTATATGGCTGAGTAATATTCCATTGTATATATGTACCACATCTCTATCCATTCCTCTGTCGATGGACATTTGCTTTGGTAAACTTTTTTTGTCTCCTTGTCCCAAACCTAACAACACCTCAAGGAGAAGTTTGATCATTCTTTCCTGCCACAATTAGATAAGTAAAACTACAACCTTTCTCCATTTTTTTCTTAATTCAGAAGATTTTAACTATTTCTCCTTCTAGTTTTAACTTTCTATTCTCCCCCCCTCCCCCCAAAAAAACATATTCTGATATCTATCTGTAGTTAAAATATAGTCACTCCAAATCCATGATCAAATTCTGGGGGAACAGTCTATCTTTCCATCTCTGTTCTAGCAGTGGGAAGGGGACAAACCTTTGGATTCTGGACTAGAGTCTTGGCTGACAGCTTAGTGAGGGTAGAAAGCACGTACAGAATCTTAAAAGTGAAAGGAATCTTAGAAATGACATAGTTAAACATCTTTATCTTGCAGAAGCAGAGATTGAGTTCCAGGATATTGAGGTGACTTTTCCAAGGTCATACAGAGATTTTTACTTAGCGGCAAGATTCAAAGCTGGGCCTTTAGCTTCCCATTCCTGCGTCCTTTCAACTAAATTCCATCACATTCACCATTTGTTCAAGGGCTGTGGGTGGACTATTTGGGCTCTTCCACTTCTTTTTCCTCTTCCCCATTTCTTTCTTCTCTTCTCCCTCCTTCTCCCCCTTTTCCCCTTCTCCTTTCTTTTCCTCCTCTACCTCTTCCTCCTCTTCTTCCCCATCCTTCTTCATCCCTTCCTCTTTTTCTCCTCCTTCTTTTGTTGCTTTTATGTGACAACAATCCCCATTAAATATTGAACAAAATTAAAATTTCTCTATTACTCTGAAAATCTTCATGCAATTAAAAAGCAACTGAGTTCTGGTTCTTAGATATCTTCTGCTTCCAAGACCTCTCTGAGAGCATATGAGTGCAATAGGCCTGCTAGCCAGGAAGAGCACTTCTATGAGCACACCAACAGGGCTCGGCACACACTTCCAGGGGTTCATTTAGGGCATCCATGTGGTATACACCAGTGCCTCCTTTCTCCTGCAATACTAACTACTCAAGAATCTTGTCAACATGAACATATTGTAATTCAGTAGACCTGAGGTGGGGTTTGAGAAGCTACATCACTAGGAAACCACTGATGGTATCAAAATCCACAGGCTACACTCTGAGTTGTTAGAGTATAGACCAAAATCACCATTTGCCATTGGTTCAGCCTCTGGTCTATATAAAATAATCATGTACATTAACTCTCTCTCAAAATATTAAGAATTATTAATAGTTACAACAACCTTATAAGGTAATAAGATGGAATGTACATAACTTAAAAAAAATTAAATCCACCTACCTTGTCATCTCCACCCAAAAAGGAGTATGAAGAGTAGTCCAAGTAATTACTAAAATGGTAAATCTAGTAAGGTGTAGAGCTAGATCTTCAGATTCTCAAGTCATGTCCTTTCAATTATATTACGTAGTCACATGGTTAGAAAATCTCTCTCTGTCTTGCTTTCTCTCTCAAACACACACATACACACGCATATTACACACCACACACATGTGCATGCATACATATATATATATACAGTAAAAAAATATCCAAAGCATTGATAAAAGCTTTGCAATGATAAGGAAATAAAAAGACAAATTCTTTAACACTAATTTTTTAAAATAATTTTTTGTTTACACTGATTGAAGTTCATACTCTGGATTTGTAGGAACATGATTCTGCCACAGACTTGGTATATTTTCTTTGGCAAGTTACTTGACAACACAGAGCTCCAGATTCTATTTTTGTTAAATAATTACTTATTGAGACAGAAAATTTAGATTTTTTTTCCAGAATGCCTGTGTACCTTGGAATCATGGATGACATGGGAACAAACTGGAAAACACAATCCCTCTCATCGTTCTTCAAATCCTTGGTGATTCCCTCTGCTTCCTCCTTCCCTTCTGTTTTTTCATCTCTGGCCTTGTGGGCAGATGGGATTCGAGCTTCTTCAATGTGCCTGTTCTTACTTGTGGAGCCAGGAAGTCACATCACATAAAGCAGATAAATAGAAACAGAAGGGGATGTAATTTAAGGACTGTGAAATTCCATACATTGCCACTCTTCCTTACAATCAGGTTAATCTCCAGTCTGGGATGGGAAAACACCATCCCAATCTTTAAAAAGGACAACTTTGGAGGAGCTTCAAGATGGTGGAAGAGTAAGACATGGAAATCACCTTCCTCCCCAAAAATACATCAGAAATACATCATGTGGAACAACTCCTACAGAACACCTACTGAACGCTGGCAGAAGACCTCAGACCTCCCAAAAGGCAAGAAACTCCCCACGTACCTGGGTAGGGCAAAAGAAAAAAGAAAAAACAGAGACAAAAGAATAGGGACGGGACCTGCACCAGTGGGAGGGAGCTGTGAAGGAGGAAAGGTTTCCACACACTAGGAAACCCCTTCGCGGGCGGAGACTGCGGGTGGCGGAGGGGGGAAGCTTCGGAGCCACGGAGGAGAGCGCAGCCACAGGGGTGCGGAGGGCAAAGCGGAGAGATTCCCGCACAGAGGAGCGGTGCCGACCAGCCCTCAGCAGCCTGAGAGGCTCGTCTGCTTGCCCGCCGGGGCGGGCGGGGCTGGGAGCTGAGGCTCAGGCTTCGGTCGGATCCCAGGGAGAGGACTGGGGTTGGCGGCGTGAACACAGCCTGAAGGGGGCTAGTGCGCCACGGCTGGCCGGGAGAGAGTCCGGGAAAAAGTCTGCAGCTGCCGAAGAGGCAAGAGACTTTTTCTTGCCTCTTTGTTTCCTGGTGCATGAGGAGAGGGGATTAAGAGCGCCGCCTAAACGAGCTCCAGAGATGGGCACGAGCCGCGGCGATCAGCGCGGACCCCAGAGACGGGCATGAGACGCTAAGGCTGCTGCTGCCGCCACCAAGAAGGCTGTGTGCAAGCACAGGTCACTCTCCACACCGCCCCTCCCAGGAGACTGTGCAGCCCGCCACTGCCAGGGTCCTGTGATCAAGGGACAACTTCCCCGGGAGAACGCATGGCGCGCCTCAGGCTGCTGCAACGTCACGCCGGCCTCTGCCGCCGCTGGCTCGCCCTGCATCCGTACCCCTCCCTCCCCCCAGCGTCAGTGAGCCAGAGCCCCCGAATCAGCTGCTCCTTTAACCCCGTCCTGTCTGAGCGAAGAACAGACGCCCTCAGGCGACCTACACGCAGAGGCGGGTCCAAATCCAAAGCTGAACCCCAGGAGCTGTGCGAACAAAGAAGAGAAACGGAAATCTCTCCCAGTAGCCTCAGGAGCAGCGGATTAAATCTCCACAATCAACATGATGTACCCTGCATCTGTGGAATACCTGAATACACAACGAACCATCCCAAATTGAGGAGGTGGACTTTGGGAGCAACGATATCTATATATTTTTTCCTTTTTCTCTTTTTGTGAGTGTGTATGTGTATGCTTCTGTGTGTGATTTTGTCTGTATAGCTTTGCTTTTACCATTTGTCCTAGGGTTCTGTCTGTCCAGTTTTTGTTTTTGTTTTTTTTTTAACTATAGTTTTCAGCGCTTGTTATCATTGGTGGATTTGTTTTTTGGTTTGGTTGTTCTCTTCTTTCTTTCTTACTTCTTTTTTAATTACTTAAAAAATTTTTTTTACTAATTATTTTTTGTTGTTTATTTTAATAACTTTTAAATTTTATTGATTTTATTTTTCTTTATTTTATTTTATCTTTCTCTCTCTCTCTCTCTCCCTCCCTCCATCCCTCCCTCCCTCCCTCTCTCTCTCTCTCTCTCTCTTTCTTTCTTTCTTTCTTTTTCTTTCTCCCTTTTATTCTGAGCCATGTGGATGACTGGCTCTTGGAGCTCCAGCCAGGCATCAGAGCTGTGCCTCTGAGGTGGGAGAGCCAAGTTCAGGACATTGATCCACCAGAGACCTCCCAGCTCCACGTAATATCAAATGGCAAAAATCTCCCAGAGATCTCCATCTCAACTCCAAGACCAAGCTCCACTCAATGACCAGCAAGCTACAGTGCTGCATACCCTATGCCAAACAACTAGCAAGACAGGAATACAACACCACCCATTAGCAGAGAGTCTGCCTAAAATCATAATAAGGTCACAGACACCCCAAAACACACCACCAGACGTGGACCTGCCCACCAGAAAGACAAGATCCAGCCTCATCCACCAGAACACAGGCACCAGTCCCTTCCACCAGGAAGCCTATACAACCCACTGAACCAACCTTAGCCACTGGGGGCAGACACCAAAAACAATGGGAACAACGAACCTGCAGCCTGCAAAAAGGAGACCCCAAACACAGTAACTTAAGCAAAATGAGAAGACAAAGAAACACACAGCAGATGAAGGAGCAAGGCAAAAACCCACCAGACCCAACAAATGAAGAGGAAATAGGCAGTCTACCTGAAAAAGAATTCAGAATAATGATAGTAAAGATGATCCAAAATCTTGGAAATAGAATGGAGAAAATGCAAGAAACGTTTAACAAGGACCTAGAAGAACTAAAGAGCAAACAAGCAATGATGAACAACACAATAAATGAAATTAAAAATTCCCTAGAAGGGATCAATAGCAGAATAACTGAGGCAGAAGAACAGAGAAGTGACCTGGAAGATAAAATAGTGGAACTACCCTCCTCAGAGCAGAATAAAGAAAAAAGAATGAAAAGAATTGAGGACAGTCTCAGAGACCTCTGAGACAACGTAAAACACACCAACATTCGAATTATAGGGGTCCCAGAAGAAAAAGAGAAAAAGAAAGGGACTGAGAAAATATTTCAAGAGATTATAGTTGAAAACTTCCCTAATATGGGAAAGGAAATAGTTAATCAAGTCCTGGAAGCACAGAGAGTCTCATACAGGATAAATCTAAGGAGAAACACGCCAAGACACATGTTAATCAAACTATCAAAAATTAAATACAAAGAAAAATATTAAAAGCAGCAAGGGAAAAACAACAAATAACACACAAGGGATCCCCATAAGGTTAACAGCTGATCTTTCAGCAGAAACTCTGCAAGCCAGAAGGGTGTGGCAGGACATATTTAAAGTGATGAAAGGGAAAAACCTAAAACCAAGATTACGCTACCCAGCAAGGATCTCATTCAGATTTGACGGAGAAATTAAAACCTTTACAGACAAGCAAAAGCTAAGAGAATTCAGCACCACCAAACCAGCTTTACAACAAACGCTAAAGGAACTTCTCTAGGCAGGAAACACAGGAGAAGGAAAAGACCTACAATAACAAACCCAAAACAATTAATAAAATGGTAATAGGGACATACATATCGATAATTACCTTAAATGTAAATGGATTAAATGCTCCAACCAAAACACATAGACTGGCTGAATGGATACAAAAACAAGACCCGTATATATGCTGTGTACAAGAGACCCACTTTAGACCTAGGGAAACATACAGAGTGAAAGTGAGGGGATGGAAAAAGATATTCCATGCAAATGGAAATCAAAAGAAAGCTGGAGTAGCAATTCTCATATCAGACAAAATAGACTTTAAAACAAAGACTATTACAAGAGACAAAGAAGGACACTACATAATGATCAAGGGATCAATCCAGGAAGAAGATATAACATTGTAAATATTTCTGCACCCAACATAGGAGCACCTCAATACATAAGGCAAATACTAACAGCTATAAAAGGGGAAATCGACAGTAACACAATCATAGTAGGGGACTTTAACACCCCACTTTCACCAGTGGACAGATCATCCAAAATGAAAATAAATAAGGAAACACAAGCTTTAAATGATACATTAAACAAGATGGACTTAATTGATATTTCTAGCACATTCCATCCAAAAACAACAGAATACACTTTCTTCTCAAGTGCTCAGAGAACATTCTCCAGGATAGATCATATCTTGGGTCACAAATCAAGCCTTGGTAAATTTAAGAAAATTGAAATCGTATCAAGTATCTTTTCTGACTACAATGCTATGAGACTAGATATCAATTACAGGAAAAAATCTGTAAAAAATACAAACACATGGAGGCTAAACAATACACTACTTAATAACCAAGAGATCACTGAAGAAATCAAACAGGAAATTAAAAAATACCTAGAAACAAATGACAATGAAAACACGACGACCCAAAACTTATAGGATGCAGCAAAAGCAGTTGTAAGAGGGAAGTTTATAGCAATACAATCCTAACTTAAGAAACATCTCAAATAAACAACCTAATCTTACACCTAAAGCAATTAGAGAAAGAAGAACAAAAAAACCCCAAATTTAGCAGAAGGAAAGTAATCATAAAGATTAGATCAGAAAAAAATGAAAAAGAAATGAAGGAAATGATAGAAAAGATCAATAAAACTAAAAGCTGGTTCTTTAAGAAGATAAACAAAATTGATAAACCATTAGCCAGACTCATCAAGAAAAAAAGGGAGAAGACTCAAACCAATAGAATTAGAAATGAAAAAGGAGAAGTAACAACTGACACTGCAGAAATACGAAGCATCATGAGAGATTACTACAAGCAACTCTATGCCAATAAAATGGACAACCTGGAAGAAATGGACAAACTCTTAGAAATGCACAACCTTCCGACACTGAACCAGGAAGAAATAGAAAATATGAACAGACCAATCTCAAGCACTGAAATTGAACCTGTGATTAAAAATCTTCCAACCAAAAAACAGTCCAGGACCAAATGGCTTCACAGGCGAATTCTATCAAACATTTAGAGAAGAGCTAAACACCTATCCTTCTCAAACTCTTCCAAAATATAGCAGAGGGAGGAACACTCCCAAACTCATTCTATGAGACCACCATCACCCTGATACCAAAACCAGACAAAGATGTCACAAAAAAAGAAAACTACAGGCCAATATCACTGATGAACATAGATGCAAAAATCCTCAACAAAATACTAGCAAACAGAATCCAACAGCACATTAAAGGATCATACACCATGATCAAGTGGGGTTTATCCCAGGAATGCAAGGATTCTTCAATAAACGCAAATCAGTCAATGTGATACACCATATTAACAAATTGAAGGAGAAAAACCATATGATCATCTCAATAGATGCAGAGAAAGCTTTTGACAAAATTCAACACCCATTTATGATAAAAACCCTCCAGAAAGTAGGCATAGAGGGAACTTTCTTCAACTTAATAAAGGCCATATATGACAAACCCACAGCCACCATCATCCTCAATGGTGAAAAACTGAAACCATTTCCACTAAGATCAGGAACAAGACAAGGTTGCCCACTCTCATCACCATTATTCAACATAGCTTTGGAAGTGTTAGCCACAGCAATCAGAGAAGAAAAAGAAATAAAAGTAATCCAAATCGGAAAAGAAGAAGTAAATCTGTCACTGTTTGCAGATGGCATGATACTATACATACATAATCCTAAAGATGCTACCAGAAAACTACTAGAGCTAATCAATGAATTTGGTAAAGTAGCAGGATACAAAATTAATGCACCGCAATCTCTTGCATTCCTATATACTAATGATGAAAAATCTGAAATTGAAATTAAGAAAACACTCCCATTTACCATTGCAACAAAAAGAATAAAATATCTAGGAATAAACCTACCTAAGGAGACAAAAGACCTGTATGCAGAAAACTAGAACACACTGATGAAAGAAATTAAAGATGATACAAATATATGGAGATATATACCATGTTCTCGGATTGGAAGAATCAACATTGTGAAAATGACTCTACTACCCAAAGCAATCTACAGATTCAATGCAATCCCTATCAAACTACCACTGGCATTTTTTTACAGAACTAGAACAAAATATTTCACAATTTGTATGGAAACACAAAAGACCCTGAATAGCAAAAGCAATCTTGAGAAAGAAAAACGGAGCCTGAGGAATCAGGCTCCCTGACTTCAGACTATACTACAAAGCTACAGTAGTCAAGACAGTATGGTACTGGCACAAAAACAGAAATATAGATCAATGGAACAGGATAGAAAGCCCAGAGATAAACCCACACACATATGGTCACCTTATGTTTGATAAAGGAGGCAAGAATATACAATGGAGAAAAGACAGCCTCTTTAATAAGCGGTGCTGGGAAAACTGGACAGCTACATGTAAAAGAATGAAATTAGAAAATTCTCTAACACCATACACAAAAATACACTCAAAATGGATTAAAGACCTAAATGTAAGGCCAGACACCATCAAACTCTCAGAGGAAAACATAGGCAGAACACTCTATGACATAAATCACAACAAGATCCTTTTTGACTCACCTCCTAGAGAAATGGAAATAAAAACAAAAATAAACAAATGGGACCTAATGAAACTTAAAAGTTTTTGCACAACAAAGGAAACCATAAGAAGATGAATAGACAACCCTCAGAATGGGAGAAAATATTTGCAAATGAAGCAACTGTCAAAGGATTAATCTCCATAATTTACATGCAGCTCATACAGCTCAATATCAAAAAAACAAACAACCCAATCCAAAAATGGGCAGAAGACCTAAATAGACATTTCTCCAAAGAAGATATACAGATTGCCAACGAACACATGAAAGAATGCTCAACATCGTTAATCATTAGAGAAATGCAAATCAAAACTACAATGAGATATCATCTCACACCGGTCAGAATGGCCATCATCAAAAAATCTACAAACAATAAATGCTGGAGAGGGTGTGGAGAAAAGGGAACCCTCTTGCACTGTTGGTGGTAATGTAAATTGATACAGCCACTATGGAGAACAGTATGGAGGTTCCTTAAAAAGTAAAAATAGAACTACCATATGACCCAGCAATCCCACTGCTGGGCATATACCCTGAGAAAACCATAATTCAAAAAGAGTCATGTACCACAATGTTCATTGCAGCTCTATTTACAATAGCCAGGACATGGAAGCAACCTAAGTGTCCATTGACAGATGAATGTATAAAGAAGATGTGGCACATATATACAATGGAATATTACTCAGCCATAAAAAGAAACGAAGCTGAGTTTTTTGTAGTGAGGTGGATGGACCTAGAGTCTGTCATACAGAGTGAAGTAAGTTAGAAAGAGAAAAACAAATACCATATGCTAACACATATATATGGAATCTAAAAAAAAAAAAAAAAATGGTCATGAAGAAGCTACGGGCAAGACGGGAATAAAGACGCAGACCTACTAGAGAATGGACTTGAGGACATGGGGAGGGGCAAGGGTAAGCTGAGACCAAGTGAGAGAGTGGTAGATTATATATGGACATATATACACTACCAAATGTAAAATAGATAGCTAGTGGGAAGCAGTCGCATAGCACAGGGAGATCAGCTCGGTGCTTTGCGACCATCTAGAAGGGTGGGATAGGGAGGGTGGGAGGGAGGGAGACGCAAGAGGGAAGAGATATGGGGATATATGTATATGTATAACTGATTCACTTTGTTATAAAGCAGAAACTAACACACCATTGTAAAGCAGTTATACTCCAATAAAAATATTAAAAAAGAAAAAAAGGACAACTTTTCTGTTTGTAGAAACGTATCAATTTGGCTAGATTCATAAGAGTGGTCACAGACCTTATCAATTTGAGAAGGATATTGTTAATGTTTACCTTATAAATACCTAGAGAAGTTTTATCTTGCTTGGTGTATAAATCATTAAGGTGGATAAAATTGCAATAAAGAAAAAATGCACCTTATCATATCAATGTCCATAAGAACATCATTCTTCTATTCTCTTTAATGTATGATCTTTATAGATACTAATGATAACCAATACATATTGGCCACTTACCCTGGGCAGTTCACTGGGATTAAAAGTATAATTCATTTGACATTATCTCATGTAGTGCTCCATGTTAGCCCCATATGACCGGTACTAGTATGACTACCATTTTCAGACTAAGAAATTGAGAATTAGAGAGGATAAGTAAGAGCTAATGAATGGTAAAGAAAACCAGTTTAATTTTTTTATTTTCTTTTTTTAAAATTAATTTTAATGAAGTATAGTTGATTTACAATGTGTTAACTTCTGCTGTGCAACAAAGTGATTCATTTATACATATATATATACATTCTTTTTCATGTTCTTTTCCATTATGGTTTATTACAGGATATTGAATATAGTTCCCTGTGCTATACATTAGGACTCTGTTGATTATCCATTCTATATATAATAGTTTGCATCTGCTAATCCCACACTCCCGATCCATCCCTCCCCCACCCACCTTTGGCAACCAGAAGTCTGTTCTCTATGTTTGTGAACCTGAAGAAAACCAATTTAAGCTGTAAGGCTTCAAATACTGTGCATGTAACCTTGCATATTCTGCTTCAATTGTTCTTAATCATATAGCTCATGTTAGAGTACATACATAAAGATATGCACTCAGTTATTTTATAATTCAGTTGATACATAATTTGGCTCAGTCTAACTTTCTGTTTGTGGCATATAGAAATGTTTTACCAGAATGAGCTTCATGAGCACTTAGCTAAGAGTCAAGAAATTCAACCCAGGTGTCGTAGGTTGTTTGCAAAAAGACAATAATTTTTTCTTACCCACTTCCTTGCCACTTTGCCGCGTGATTTTGCAGCATTTCCCATCAAGAAGTGGAGTCTGTTTGCACTCCCCTTGAATTTGAGCTGGCTTTGTGACTTTATGTGGACAATTAATGTATCAGAAATTATGTTGCACCAGTTCTGAGTCTAAGCATAAAGAGACCTTGCACACTTCCACTTTCTTTTAGTCCTCTGCCTCTGCCCCATGAACAACCTGGGCTAGCCTGCAGGATAAGAGTCATGTGGCCCACTCACTCTTGTAGCACAAGCCAACAGTCAGCCACTATCGAATGTGAGCATGAGGCCTTAGGCCAGTGCCTCTCTACCCAAGCTGCGGTTGACCACAGAGACATGAGTAAACCCAACTGAAACCAGTCAAACTTAACTAGATCAACAGAACCGCCTAATTAATCCAGACTCATGAGCAGTATTAAATGGTTGTCGCTTGTTTTCAGCCATCAGTTTTCTTAGAATGGCTTTTTGTGCAACAATAGATAAGTTAGCTATCAAGAGAGCAACAGGAAAAACACATTTTTTTCATGTTGCCTATTTCATTTTTGCATCATTCATTCATTCAATAATCATCTGATAAATGCCTACTCTGAGTCTGCATCTGCAATAGACCAAGCAAGAAGTAATAATTTGGGACTTTAAATATGATCTATTATAATAAGACATCTGTTTACTTTAGAATCAGCTAGAGAAAGTGGGGTACAGTGGTGCTTTCTTTAGCATAAAGCACCTTTGTCATCTGGCATTAAAAGACTTGCTGACTTTATCAAGTCTTGGCTGTTCTGACCAAAACCCTGCTCACCCATTCAATACCTGTGTTTATTCATCATTGGTCCAGCTGTAATTTGGTTTATTTTGCTGCATCTCTTGCACATTTCCTAGTGCCTATTTCTGTCCTCTTAGGCTTTGATCAATACAGAGACCTTTTTTTTTTTTTTACTTCTCTTCCATTTGACCTACTTTATTTTGTCCTAGTTCTTAATTCAGAATCTCCCTGCAAACTGTCTTATCACTACTTAAATGCCTCAGTTTACCCATAGACAAAGTTCTAGCATGATGAATGACATCCACCTCTCACTGCCTGCCAGAATACTTTCCTTGTAGTGTCTTTGAAACATAAAACACTAAAAATGGTGATGGCGAAGAACTTGGCAGATATAAAAGAGCTATAAATATACATGCTAACTCATAAATCAATACCAATAATAAATTGCATTCAAGTGCTATTTAATTCTTTGTGATCGTCAATAAAGATATAAAAAGTTCATCCTCAACACCCTCTCTGTTGTTACTCTCTCAGCACCTCCAAATAGTTGTCTGCACGATTAGTCATCATGCTGTTTACTGTCTCCCTGATGGACTGCTTTAGCTTGCTTCATCTCACCCTGGAAGCAGCTTACTACGGAATATCATTTTGAGGGTGGTGTACAGGAGAGGTTGCTTTTCCTTTTACAACCAGTTAGAAAATTTGTAGATCAGAACTTGTGCTAGTGATGTATAAACCCAGTGTGTCTTCCTGTTTCCTGACCATTAACCCTCCACTCACCAGGGAGCCTGTGGTTAGTTCTGGTGGGAGTTTAGCAGGAAGCAGACCAGCCACTAAAGCCTACCCTACGCCCTTCCTTTCCACTCTCACTCCAGTGCCCATTTTCTCCCCAACACCACTTCCTTGGTTCATAATTAGACTCTGCAACCTCCGAGCCTCTTCTGAAAAGTGATGATCTACTAAAAATACAGCCCTGTAGCAATATGTTTGACTTCTGTTTCTGTTATTTTTTAACACCAGTTTCAGATGAACAAAGCAGTGAAACAAAGGGAGAGAGAAAGTGCTCTGAATGCGAAGATGGAACATTGTCGTATACTTTGTTCATTTTAATTATACACAGTCATCATTTAACAGGAGCCCAAGGATATTGTTAAAGAAAAGCTTTCACAGATCTCCCTTCTTTTGATATTTCCCATTTAAAGCCTCTTCCAGTGACCCTGAACATAAATATCTTTTTTTGTAATCCTGAAAACCCGTACATCTCTGTATAGCCCATGAAACAGACTGCTTTTATGTGTGGGGAAGGATGGACATAATTGGACTGTTCTGCTAATGAGACCTACTTCCATCACTCCACTGACTGTCTCATGGCTTTTAAGATGGGCCTCTTAAAACTGAGTTATGGAAATGAGGGTGGGACAGGAGGAGGGCTATGTGGAGGACTCCCACGTACACTAAGAATTCTCAATCTTAAGTAGATAAACAAAGCCAGAACACATATGTGAAGAGAAAAAACAAAAGCCTTGCTTGTGTGAAAAACTAAAATCTGGATTTTTCTACTCCTCACCCACATGCGTGATATTTAGCAATTACTATTTTAAAATCTGTCTTGTGATAATGCATAAATGGTTCTTTTTCTTTGGTAATATTAGGTACCATTTATTTAATGTATATTTTATATTAGATTACTGATAAAATCACATATTGAATAGCTTATTTAATCTGCTTAAGAGAATTATGAGGTGGTGCTATTTTCCCCTGCTTTATACATAAAAAATACTGAAGCTTGCATTGGTTCAATAACACAGTAAAGGTCATACAACTAGTACATGGATGAGTCCAGATTTGAACCTAGGATGCCTCAGTTGAAAGCCTGAGCCTTTAGCCACATCATGCCCATCTGAGGACCTGAACATATGAAGGCTGAGTCAATTTCACAATTCATTCATTTAATGAACATTTACATAACTTCTAATATATGAACAGTCCAATGCTAGACAGTAAGGATGCTTAGCAGGTGAAGCAATTACAATATCCTTTCAAATTGTTGACAGTCTAGAGTTGGAGAAACATATTTACACAAAGTTTCTTCTTATGGTAAAATATGTTAATAATTGTTAGGATTATGTTACCCAAAAGAGGGAGTTACAGGAGCCAAGGATGGCTTCAGGGTGGAATTCTACAATATCACAGTCTGTGTCTTTACACTTTTCACTACATCCCTAGTACTTGTACACCATATACATTGGTGCCTCATACATAGTTGGTGTTCCATAAACATTAGTTCAATGAATGAAGGGATAAATGATGGAATGAACATGTGACTGAATGAGTACATAAATATAATTTTCAAGTGGAAACCTGAAAGAAGCTTAGATATTTGTCCTGTGGACAAGAGAGAGATGAAGCTTCCAAAATCAAGGAATTGAGAAACAGTATGGCTAGTTTAGAGAAAAGAAATATTAAGAGATCTAAATGCCCTGCTAGGAAAATTGAACTGTTACTCTCTAGAAAATTAATTGGAAGCCACTGAATATTTTTAACCATATTTTAACCATATTTTATCTGATCATTTAGAAATGATCAGATAGGCATTTTTGAAAGATCACTATGGCAATAGAGAATGTATGGAAGGGAAGGTAAAGAGATGATAGCAAGTAAGTCAGTCTCTATGTGTAAAATTTTAGATGAATTGCCTTTCATTGAATTGAACTGATAGGAAACAAATTGTAGAAAAACACTATTTTGAGGACATATAGTCTAATGTCCCAATAAATTCTTTTTTTCTAGTACTCAATTGTACCACCTAGACTAACTAAAGCAGCTTGTTGTGTGGATCAGTTATTTCCATAAATGTAGTGCTGTGATCTTTGCTGTGCCAATTAGGCTCATTTTTCTTCTGATCTGTAAAATGGGTATATTGATCTCAACATGGCACAGTTGTGAGCATTAAAGTGCAATTTATGAAAATATTTGATAACCTCTGGAGTGATTTTAGTTATTGTCATTATGATTACTATAATTAATACAAATGCCAGTATGGGTAATAAAAGTTGGGGGACCTCTAACAGCACTGGTACCCCAGATTTCTGGGTTGGCAGTCTACCACAAAATGGAGGTCATCATCTTCAAGTCTGAAAGAAAAGAGCCGAGATTTATTTGTTATCCTTGAGGCCGAACAGTGTGCAGCACAGAGTGAATGCTAAATACTTTACTGAGGTCATTGATATCTGAAATCACCTCTCTTCTTGTCCAAAGAATGCCTCAACCTTACAACTTCACTTTGCCCCACTCCCAATTTCCACCCTGCCGTTTTCCCACACACATGAACAAAGATGTAGGAACTCTTTGAAGAATCCTTTTCATGTTGGATAAATGTCAAAATGGGGACCTAATTAAAAAGCAGTTAACTCTATGTTTTTAAATTATGTGTTTATGTATATATACCCACATATATATGACAAAGAATAAGCTAATAGAAAATTCACTGCTACAGATTGTTGGCTGAGTTTCTCGTCAGATTTCATTTATCTCTGATAATTTCTTCATCTGAAATGAAAGAATTTATTTCTGTCCATTCTCTGGCACAGCCTACTGAATTCCATCATCCACCCAGTCGCAAATTGATTAGGTTATATCAAACCACTGCAATTAATTTATGTGGGCCTTTATTTATTTATATTTTACCTCTCAGTCCCTGGTGACACATAAAGATACATCAGCCCTTTCACATCCTCTCTGGCACTTGCGTTCTCCCTAGCTCTCTTTTGGTTGCAAGAATGATTGTATCTGTTCATAAGCCTACAAAACGGATATTTGATTTGATTTAGATGGAGACTCACTGAGCTAATTCATTTATGATTAACTGAGTTTTGTACTTTTTGTGGTTCTGAAACACTATAATCCAGTTTGTCAGTGAACAGAGTCTCCAGCCACATCAGCAGGTCATTTTTGGTAAGGAAGGTAAAGGAAAGTTTGCTCCAGGCACACTTGTATGCCTACTCTGCACACAACAGTACCAGGGATAGAAATATGAGAAAGATATGGGCTTTTTCATTAAAAAGCTCTCCATTCTATGGACTTCCCTGGTGGTGCAGTAGTTAAGAATCCGCCTGCCAATGTGGGGGACATGGGTTCGATCCCTGGTCCGGTAAGATCCCACATGCCGCGGAGCAACTAAGCCCGTGTGCCATAACTACTGAGCCTGCGCTCTAGAGCCCGCGAGCCACAACTACTGAAGCCCACGCGCCTAGAGCCCGTGCTCCACAACAAGAGAAGCCACCACAATGGGAAGCCCGTGCACCGCAACGAAGAGTAGCCCCCGCTCGCTGCAACTAGAGAAAGCGCGCGTGCAGCAACGAAGACCCAACGCAGCCAAAAATGAATACAAATTAATTAATTAGTAATTTAAAAAAAGCTCTCCATTCTAAAGGGAAGACTGCAGTGGAAGGTAATGTTTACAATAATAGTACGAATAAGGATTCACAGAGAAGAAATTCATTCATTCATTCATTTGTTCATTCACCAAATATTTCATGAGGGCTAACTATGTGTCAAACAAAAAGATGTTTTGCCCAGATGTGGGATCAGGAAAGATTTTGAAGACAGAAGCAAAACTGAGCAGTGTTTTAAAGGGTGAAGAGAACTTTACTAGTTGGATTCTGTGGTAGATAATTGGTGAAGATGTCTGCAGTTGTTCCTTTCTTTGTATCTGAGACTTTTTGAAATTAATTCTGTATCTCTTCTCGTGAAGAAGTAAAATCTACATTTTTTCCTACCTTGCTCTTCCCTCCATGGATCTGGGATGGCCACCGGATCTTGCTTTGGCCAAGTGACTACAGAAGAAGTAATGCTGTATCAGTTCTAAGTTTCAACCTCAAGAGGACTTGCATGCTTCCACTCTCTCTTTGGAATCCTGAGACAATCATACAAACAAGTGTAGGCTTGTCTGCTGGATGATAAAAGCCATGTGGCTCAACCACTCCAGATAATAGCCACCCACCTCCAGAAGCAGGGAGCCTAGCTGCGGAACTGCATCAATGATCCCAGCCGAGACCAGAAGAGCCGTCCAGGTTAGCTCATTCCAACTTTCTACCACACAGAATCATGAAGTAAATAAATGAGTGCTGTTTCAAGCTGCAAAATTTTGGAAGGGGTTGTTATGCGGCAAAAACTTAGTAACTAAACATCACCTTCTAGAGGGTAGAAATAACATATGCAAGAGCACTGAGGCAAGAATCATCAAGAGAGCTTCAAAGATCTATGAGAGGTTCAATGTCCTCATTAGCACCGTTCAAGCTACAAATGTTGGGAATCCAATTTAAGCCAGTTTGAGCCAATAAAGGAAATTTATTGGTTCTCATAGCTGGGAATTGCAAGGGGGTGGATCCAGCTTCAGAAATAATTGGATATAGGTTTCTAAGTGATGCCATCAAGGCCTTGTTCTTCTACACTCGATTCTGTTTTCATCTTGTCAACTAAATGATTATTAGATTCTCTTTTTGTAGTGAGAAGAGGACCATGGAGAAGTTTCAGGCTTCCATTGTCTTCCCTGTTAGTTAGTTCCAGGATGACCCTCTCACCCTCAGTGTGCATCTAGGACTTCTAAAAGGGCTCTGATTGTGGAGGAGGTGGGGCAAAATTCACAAGACCACAGGGAGAAGGAAGAGCTTCCAAAATGAAAAGAGGTATTCTATCACCAGAAAAAAAGTTTGGAAGAATGACTGTGAGGAATTAAAAACAATAGCCTTCCTCCATTAGTTAATAATTTTTCAATGTCAAACAATAGAATGCCCATCTCCATCTGATTCATATAATAAGTAAATTATAAGCAGAGTTTTAAATCATGTAACTTAATACAGGCGTATCTAGTTTTATTGTTCTTAGCTTTATTGTGCTTTACGGATACTACGTTTTCTTACAAATTAAAATTTTGTGGCAACCCTGTTTTTAACAAGTCTATCAGCACCAGTTTTCCAACAGCATTTCCTCATTTCCTTTCTCTGTGTCATCTTTTGGTAATTCTCACAGTATTTCAAACTTTTTCATCATTATGATATTTATATGGTGATCTGTGATCAGCGATCTTTAGTGTTACCAGTACGACACACTGAAGCCTCAGATGATGGTTAGCATTTTTCAGCAATAAAGTATTTTTAATCAAAGTATGTACATTAAGAATGGCCATCATCAAAAAATCTACAAACAATAAATGCTGGAGAGGGTGTGGAGAAAAGGGAACCCTCTTACACTGTTGGTGGTAATGTAAATTGATACAGCCATTATGCAGAACAGTATGGAGGTTCCTTAAAAAACTAAAAATAGAACTACCGTACAACCCAGCAATCCCACTATTGGGCATATACACTGAAAAAACCGTAATTCAAAAAGAGTCATGTACCACAATGTTCATTGCAGCTCTACAATAGCCAGGACATGGAAGCAACCTAAGGGTCCATCGACAGATGAATGGATAAAGAAGATGTGGCACATATATACAATGGAATATTACTCAGCCATAAAAAGAAATGAAATTGAGTTATTTGTAGTGAGGTGGATGGACCTAGAGTCTGTCATACAGAGTGAAGTAAGTCAGAAAGGGAAAAACAAATACCATATGCTAACATATATATATGGAATCTAAAAAAAAAAAAAAAAAAAGGTTCTGAAGAACCTAGGGGCAGGACAGGAATAAAGACTCAGACGTAGAGAATGGACTTGAGGACATGGGGAGAGGGAAGGGTAAGCTGGGACGAAGTGAGAGAGTGGCATGGACTTATATATACTACCAAATGTAAAATAGATAGCTAGTGGGAAGCAGCCGCATAGCACAGGGAGATCAGCTTGGTGCTTTGTGACCACCTAGAGGGGTGGGATAGGGAGGGTGGGAGGGAGATGCAAGAGGGAGGAGATGTGGGGATATATGTATATGTATAGCTGATTCACTTTGTTATACAGCAGAAACTAACACACCATTGTAAAGCAATTTTACTCCAATAAAGATGTTAAAAAAATAATGTACTTTTTTTTTTAGACATAATGCTATTTCACACTTAATAGACTACAGTGTAGTGTAAATATAACTTTTATGTGCACCGGGAAACCAAAAAATATGTGACTTGCTTTATTGAAATATTAACTCTACTGCAGTGGTCTAGAACCAAACCCAAAATATCTCCAAGGTATGGCTGTAGATGAGATGCAATGTTGACTTCAGAAAAGTCTGAATCAGAGTTTCATGATGCCATCTGGGGTTTGACACCATTTCTCCCCATGATGCTGGAGTTTTCCCTCCTATTTTGTCTTCAACCTGACATTCCTCATGATAGCAAGACTTATCATAGCACCTCCAAGCCTCACATCTGCAAATTACAGAATCCAGAGAAAGAGAAATAATCAGTTTTGTCTTCTAGGCTTGCAAGCAAAAATCATAAGATTTGAATGGAGAGAGTGAGCATCCTTGTCTTGTTCCTGATTATAGAAGAAAAGTTTTCAGTTTTTCAACATTGAGTAGAATGTTAGCTGTAGGTTTGTCATAAATGGCCTTTATTATGCTGAGATATATTCTCTCTAGACCAACTTTGTTGAAAGTTTTTATGATGAATGGATGTGGAATTTTTTTTTAAACATCTTTATTGGAGTATAATTGCTTTACAATGGTGTGTTAGTTTCTGCTTTATAGAAAAGTGAATCAGTTATACATCTACATATGTCCCCATATCTCTTCCCTCTTGCATCTCCCTCCCTCCCACCCTCCCTATCCCACCCCTCTAGGTGGTCACAAAGCACCGAGCTGATCTCCCTGTGCTATGCGGCTGCTTCCCACTAGCTAGCTATTTTACGTTTGGCAGTGTATATATGTCCATGCCACTCTCTAACTTTGTCCCAGCTTACCCTTCCCCCTCCCTGTACCCTCAAGTCCATTCTCTAGCAGGTCTGCATCTTTATTCCCGTCTTGCCTCCAGGTTCTTCTGACCAATTTTTTTTTCTTTTTTTTTTTTAGATTCCATATATATGTGTTAGCATACGGTGTTTGTTTTTCTCTTTCTGACTTAGTTCACTCTGTATGACAGTCTCTAGGTCCATCCACCTCACTACAAATAACTCAGTTTTGTTCCTTTTTATGGCTGAGTAATATTCCATTGTATATATGTGCCACATCTTCTTTATCCATTCATCTGTTGATGGACACTTAGGTTGCTTCCATGTCCTGGCTATTGTAAACAGAGCTGCAATGAACATTTTGGTACATGACTCTTTTTGAATTATGGTTTTCTCAGGGTATATGCCCAGTAGTGGGATTGCTGGGTTGTTTGGTAGTTCTATTTTTAGTTTTTTAAGGAACCTCCATACTGTTCTCCATAGTAGCTGTATCAATTTACATTCCCACCAACAGTGCAAGAGGGTTCCCTTTTCTCCACACCCTCTCCAGCATTTATTGTTTGTAGATTTTTTGATGATGGCCATTCTGACCGGTGTGAGATGATATCTCATTGTAGTTTTGATTTGCATTTCTCTAATGATTAATGATGTTGAGCATTCTTTCATGTGTTTGTTGGCAATCTGTGTATCTTCTTTGGAGAAATGTCTGTTTAGGTCTTCTGCCCATTTTTGGATTGGGTTGTTTGTTTTTTTGATATTGAGCTGCATGAGTTGCTTGTATGTTTTGGAGGTTAATCCTTTGTCAGTTGCTTCATTTGCAAATATTTTCTCCCATTCTGAGGGTTGTCTTTTTATCTTGTTTACGGTTTCCTTTGCTGTGCAAAAGCTTTTAAGTTTCATTAGGTCCCATTTGTTTACTTTTGTTTTTTTTTCCATTTCTCTAGGAGGTGGGTCAAAAAGGATCTTGCTCTGATTACTGACATAGAGTGTTCTGCCTATGTTTTCCTCTAAGAGTTTGATGGTGTCTGGCCTTACATTTAGGTCTTTAATCCATTTTGAGTGTATTTTTGTGTGTGGTGTTAGGGAGTGTTCTAATTTCATTCTTTTACATGTAGCTGTCCAGTTTTCCCAGCACCGCTTATTGAAGAGGCTGTCTTTTCTCCACTGTATATTCTTGCCTCCTTTATCAAAGATAAGGTGACCATATGTGCGTGGGTTTATCTCTGGGCTTTCTGTCCTGTTCCATTGATCTATATTTCTGTTATTGTGCCAGTACCATACTGTCTTTACTACTGTAGCTTTGTAGTATAGTCTGAAGTCAGGGAGCCTGATTCCTCAGGCTCCGTTTTTCTTTCTCAAGATTGCTTTGGCTATTCGGGGTCTTTTGTGTTTCCATACAAATCGTGAAATATTTTGTTCTAGTTCTGTAAAAAATGCCAGTGGTAGTTTGATAGGGATTGCATTGAATCTGTAGATTGCTTTGGGTAGTATAGTCATTTTCACTATGTTGATTCTTCCAATCCAAGAACATGGTATGTCTCTCCATCTGTTTGTATCATCTTTAATTTCTTTCATCAGTGTCTTATAGTTTTCTGCATACAGGTCTTTTGTCTCCTTAGGTAGGTTTATTCCTAGATATTTTATTCTTTTTGTTGCAATGGTAAATGGGAGTGTTTTCTTAATTTCACTTTCAGATTTTTCATCATTAGTGTATAGGAATGCAAGAGATTGCGGTGCATTAATTTTGTATCCTGCTACTTTACCAAATTCATTGATTAGCTCTAGTAGTTTTTGGGTAGCATCTTTAGGATTCTCTGTGTATAGTATCATGTCATCTGCAAACAGTGACAGCTTTACTTCTTCTTTTCCGATTTAGATTCCTTTTATTTCTTTTTCTTATCTGATTGCTGTGGCTAAAACTTCCAAAACTATGTTGAATAATAGTGGTGAGAGTGGGCAACCTTGTCTTGTTCCTGATCTTAGTGGAAATGGTTTCAGTTTTTCACCATTGAGGACGATGTTGGCTGTGGGTTTGTCATATATAGCCTTTATTATGTTGAGGAAAGTTCCCTCTATGCCTGCTTTCTGCAGGGCTTTTATCATAAATGGGAGTTGAATTTTGTTGAAAGCTTTCTCCGCATCTATTGAGATGATCATATGGTTTTTCTCCTTCAATTTGTTAATATGGTGTATCACATTGACTGATTTGCGTTTATTGAAGAATCCTTGCATTCCTGGGATAAACCCCACTTGATCATGGTGAATGATCCTTTAATGTGCTGTTGGATTCTGTTTGCTAGTATTTTGTTGAGGATTTTTGCATCTATGTTCATCAGTGATATTGGCCTGTAGTTTTCTTTTTTTGTGACATCTTTGTCTGGTTTTGGTATCAGGGTGATGGTGGCCTCATAGAATGAGTTTGGGAGTGTTCCTCCCTCTGCTGTATTTTGGAAGAGTTTGAGAAGGGTAGGTGTTAGCTCTTCTCTAAATGTTTGATAGAATTTGCCTGTGAAGCCATTTGGTTCTGGGCTTTTGTTTGTTGGAAGATTTTTAATCACAGGTTCAATTTCAGTGCTTGGGATTGGTCTGTTCATATTTTCTATTTCTTCCTGGTTCAGTCTCGGAAGGTTGTGCATTTCTAAGAATTTGTCCATTTCTTCCACGTTGTCCATTTTATTGGCATAGAGTTGCTTGTAGTAATCTCTCATGATCCTTTGTATTTCTGCAGTGTCAGTTGCTACTTCTCCTTTTTCATTTCTAATTCTACTGATTTGAGTCTTCTCCCTTTTTTTCTTGATAAGTCTGACTAATGGTTTATCAATTTTGTTTATCTTCTCAAAGAACCAGCTTTTAGTTTTATTGATCTTTGCTATCATTTCCTTCATCTCTTTTTCATTGATTTCTGATCTGATCTTTATGATTTCTTTCCTTTTGCTAACTTTGGGGTTTTTCTGTTCTTCTTTCTCTAATTGCTTTAGGTGTAAGGTTAGGTTGTTTATTTGAGATGTTTCTTCTTTCTTAAGTTAGGATTGTATTGCTATAAACTTCCCTCTTACAACTGCTTCTGCTGCATCCCATAGGTTTTGGGATGTTGTGTTTTCATTGTTATTTGCTTCTAAGGTATTTTTTGATTTCCTCTTTGATTTCTTCAGTGATCTCTTGGTTATTAAGTAGTGTATTGTTTAGCCTCCATGTGTTTGTATGTTTTACAGATTTTTTCCTGTAATTGATATCTAGTCTCATAGCATTGTGGTCAGAAAAGATACTTGATACGATTTCAATTTTCTTAAATTTACCAAGGCTTGATTTGTGACCCAAGATATGATCTATCCTGGAGAGTGTTCCATGAGCAGTTGAGAAGAATGTGTATTCTGTTGTTTTTGGATGAAATGTCCTATAAATATCAATTAAGTCCATCCTGTTTAATGTATCATTTAAAGCTTGAGTTTCCTTATTTATTTTCATTTTGGATGATCTGTCCAATGGTGAAAGTGGCGTGTTAAGGTCCCCTACTATGATTGTGCTACTGTCAATTTCCCCTTTTTTGGCTGTTAGTATTTGCCTTATGTATTGAGCTGCTCGTATGTTAAGTGCATAAATATTTACAATTGTTATATCTTCTTCTTGGATCGGTCCCTTGATCATTATATAGTGTCCTTCTTTGTCTCTTGTAATAGTCTTTGTTTTAAAGTCTATTTTGTCTGATATGAGAATTGCTACTCCAGCTTTCTTTTGATTTCCATTTGCATGGAATATCTTTTTCCATCCCCTCACTTTCAGTCTGTATGTGTCCCTAGTTCTGAAGTGGGTCTCTTGTACACAGCATATATACGGGTCTTGTTTTTGTATCCATTCAGCCAGTCTATGTGTTTTGGTTGGAGCATTTAATCCATTTACATTTAAGGTAATTATCAATATGTATGTTCCTATTACCATTTTCTTAATTGTTTTGGGTTTATTATTGTAGGTCTTTTGCTTCTCTTGTGTTTCCTGACTAGAGCAGTTCTTTAGCATTTGTAAAGCAGGTTTGGTGGTGCTGAATACCCTTAGCTTTTGCTTGTCTGAAAAGCTTTTAATTTCTCTGTCAAATCTGAATGAGATCCTTGCTGAGTAGAGTAATCTTGGTTGTAGGTTTTTCTCCTTCATCACTTTTAATATGTCCTGCCACTCCCTTCTGGCTTGCAGAGTTTCTGCTGAAAGATCAGCTGTTAACCTTATGGGGATCCCTTGTGTGTTATTTGTTGTTTTTCCCTTGCTGCTTTTAATATTTTTCTTTGTATTTAATTTTTGATAGTTTGATTAATATGTGTCTTGGCATGTTTCTCTTTGGATTTATCCTGTATGAGACTCTCTGTGCTTCCTGGACTTGATTAACTATTTCCTTTCCCATATTAGGGAAGTTTTCAACTATAATCTCTTCAAATATTTTCTCAGTCCCTTTCTTTTTCTCTTCTTCTTCTGGGACCCCTATATTTCGAATGTTGGTGCATTTAATGTTGTCCCAGAGGTCTCTGAGACTGTCCTCAGTTCTCTTCATTCTTTTTTCTTTATTCTGCTCTGCTGTAGTTATTTCCACTATTTTATCTTCCAGGTCACTTATCCGTTCTTCTGCCTCAGTTATTCTGCTATTGATCCCTTCTAGAGAATTTTGTTGTTCATCTCTGTTTGTTTGCTCTTTAGCTCTTCTAGGTCCTTGTTAAACGTTTCTTGTATTTTCTCCATTCTATTTCCAAGATCTTGGATCATCTTTACTATCATTACTCTGAATTCTTTTTCAGGTAGACTGCCTATTTCCTCTTTATTTGTTAGGTCTGGTGGGTTTTTGCCTTGCTCCTTCATCTCCTGTGTGTTTCTCTGTCTTCTCATTTTGCTTAACTTACTGTGTTTGGGGTCGCCTTTTTGCAGGCTGCAGGTTCGTAGTTTCTGTTGTTTTTGGTGTCTGCCCCCAGTGGCTAAGGTTGGTTCAGTGGGTTGTGTAGGCTTCCTGGTGGAGGGGACTGGTGCCTGTGTTCTGGTGGATGAGGCTGGATCTTGTCTTTCTGGTGGGCAGGTCCACGTCTGGTGGTGTGTTTTGGGGTGTCTGTGATCTTATTATGATTTTAGGCAGCCTCTCTGCTAATGGACGGGGCTGTGTTCCTGTCTTGCTAGTTGTTTGGCATAGGGTGTCCAGCACTGTAGCTTGCTGGTCGTTGAGTGGAGCTGGGTCTTGGCATTGAGATGGAGATCTCTGGGAGATTTTCGCCATTTGATATAACGTGGAGCTGGGAAGTCTCTTGTGGACTAGTGTACTGAACTTGGCTCTCCCACCTCAGTGGCACAGCCCTGACACCTGGCTGGAGCACCAAGAGCCTGTCCTCCACATGGCTCAGAATAAAAGGGAGAAAAAAAAGAAAGAAAGAAAGAAGAAGATAATATAAAATAAAAATAAAATAAAGTAAAATAAAATAAAGTTATTAAAATAAAAAATAGTTATTAAAAAATTTTTTTTAAGTAATAAAAAACAAAAAACCAAAACAACAGACAGACAGAACCCTAGGACAAATGGTAAAAGCAAAGCTATACAGACAAAATCACACACAGAAGCTAACACATACACACTTACAGAAAGAGAAAAAGGGAAAAAATATATATATATCGTTGCTCCAAAAGTCCACCTCCTCAATTTGGGATGGTTCGTTGTGTATTCAGGTATTCCACAGATGCAGGTACATGAAGTTGACTGTGGAGATTTAATCCGCTGCTCCTGAGGCTGCTGGGAGAAATTTCCCTTTCTCTTCTGTGTTCACGCAGCCAACCCCAGTTCTCTCCCTGGGATCCGACCTCTGAAGCCCAAGCCTCAGCTCCCAGACCCCACCTGCCCCGGCGGGTGAACAGACAAGCCTCTCGGGCTACTGAGGGCTGGTCAGCACCGATCCTCTGTGCAGGAATCTCTCTGCTTTGCACCCCGCACCTCTGTTGCTGCACTCTCCTCCGTGGCTCCGAAGCTTCCCCCCTCCGCCCCCCGCAGTTTCCGCCTGTGAAGGGCCTTTCTAGTGTGTGGAGACCTTTCCTCCTTCACAGCTCCCTCCCACTGGTGCAGGTCCAGCCACTATTCTTTTGTCTCTGTTTTTTCTTTCTTTTTTTTTTTTTTTTTGCCCTACCCAGGTACGTGGGGAGTTTCTTGCCTTTTGGGAGCTCTGAGGTCTTCTGCCAGCATTCAATAGGTGTTCTGTAGGAGTTGTTCCACATGTAGATGTATTTCTGATGTATTTGTGGGGAGGAAGGTGATCTCTGTGTCTTACTCTTCTGCCATCTTGAAGCTCCTCCTGGATGTTGAATTTTGTCAAATGTTTTTTCTGCATCTATCGAGATGATCATGAGATTTTTATCCTTTGTTTTGTTAATGCAATGTGTCACATTGATTTGCAGATATTGACCCATTCTTGCATGCCTGGAATGAATTCCACTTGATCATGGTGTATGATCCTTTTTTTATATTTTATTGAATTTTGTTTGCTAATATTTATTTGATTTTTTCATTATATTCATCAGGGATATTGGCCTGTTTTTTTTTTTGTAATGTGTTTTTCTGGATTTGGTATCAGGGTAATGTTGGCATCATAGAATGAGTTTGGGAGTGTTCCCTCCTGTTCAGTTTTTTGAAATAGTTTGAGAAGTATAGGTATTTACTCTTCTTCTTTGGTAGAATTCCCCTGTCAAGCTGTCTGGTCCTAGACTTTTGTTTGTTAGGAGTTTTTTGATTACTTATTAAATTTCAATACAAGTAATTGGTCTGTTCATATTATCTATTTCTTCCTGATTCAGTCTTGAACAATAGAATGTTTCTACAAATGTATCCATTTCTTCTATGTTAACCATTTGTTAACATATAATTGTTTGTAGTAGTCTTATTATTTTTTGTATCTCTGTGATACCTGTTGTAATTTCTCATCTTTCATTTCTTATTTTGTTTGTTTATTTGGGTTCTCTCTCTCTCTCTTTAATGAGCTTAGCTAAAAGCTCATCAATTTTGTTTGTCTTTTTAAAAACCAGCTGTTGGTTTCATTGATCTTTCCTATTTTTTTGCCTCTATTTTATTTGTTTTCTCTCTGATCTTTATTATTTCCTTCTTTCTGCTGACTTTTGGCCTTGTTTTTTCTTCTTTTTCTAGTTCCTTTAGATGGTAGGTTATGTTGTTTATTTGAGACTTTTATTGTTTCTTAAGGAAGGCCTGTGTCACTATAAACTTCCCTCTTAGAACCTTTTTTGCTGTGTCCCGTAGATTTTGGAAAGTTGTGTTTCTATTTTCACTTGTCTTGATATATTTTCTGATTTCCTCTCTGATTTCTTTGTTGACTCATAGGTTTTTAGTAGCCTGTTGTTTGGTCTCCATGTGTTTGTGCTTTCCCATTTTTCTTTCTGTAATTGATGTCTGGTTGCATTCTGTTGTGGTCAGAAAATATGCTTGATGTAATTCCTATCCTCTTAAATTTGTTGAGACTTGTTTTGTGTTCTAGCATGTGATCTGTCCTGAAAAACACTCCATGTGCATTTGAAAAGAATGTGTATTCTGCTGTTTTGGGGTGTGATGTCCTATAGATATATGTTAAGTCCACCTGATCTAATGTGACATTTAAGACCACTGTTTCCTTATTGATTTTCTGTCTGGATGGTGTGTCCATTGATGTAAGTAGGGTGTTAAAGTTCCCTACTATTATTGTATTATTGTCAAATTTTCCCCTTATGTCTGTTAATATTTATTTTACATATTTAGGTGCTCCTATATTAGGTACACATATGTTTACAAATGTTATATCCTCTTCTTGTATTGATTCCTTTATCATTGTATAATGCTCATCTTTTTCTTTTATTATAGACTTTGTTTTAAACTCTACTTTGTCTGATATGAGTATTGCTACCCTACCTTTCTTTTCATTTCCATTTTCATGGAATATCTTTTTCTATTCCCTCATTTTCAATCTATGTATGTCTTCAGGTCTGAAGTCTGTTGTAGGCAGCATCTAGGTAGGTCTCTTTCTTTATCCAATTAGCCACTGTATGTCTTTTGATGGAAGATTTTAGTCCTTTGATATTTAAACTGATTATTGAGTGGTATGTACTTGTTGCCATTTTGTTATTTGTTTTCTGGTTGTTTTTGTAGTTCTTCTTTATTCTGTTCTTGTTCTTTTAGTCTCTTCCCTTGTGGTTTGATGATTTTCTTTGTGTTATGTTTGTGTTTCTTTCTCCCTAGTTTTTGTATATATATTGTAGTGTTTTGATTTGTGGCTCCCATGGAGTTCATAAATGTTGACCTATATCTACTTGTTTTAAACTGATAGTCATTTAAGTTCAAACACATTCTCAAAGCTCTATATTTTGTACTCCTCCCCCCATGTTTTGTGTTTTTGATGTCATATTTTACATCTTTATGTTTATCCCTTAACTATTTACTGTAGTTATAGTTGATTTTATAAATTTTGACTTTTTAACCTTTGTATTAGCTTACTTAAGTGGTTGAACCACAGCCTTTATTATATATTTGCCTTAACCAGTGAGATTTTTCACTTCCAGTAATTGTTTATTTCTTGTTGTAGCCTTTTCTTTTTCACTTAGTAAGGCCCTTAACACTTCTTGTAAGGTTGGTTTAATATTGATGAGCTCTTAGTTTTTGCTTGTCTGAGAAGCTCTTTATCTCTTCCTCAATTCTGAATGATAACCTTGTTGGGTAGAATTGTCTAGGTTGTAGGGTTTTTTCCCTTTCAGCACTGTAAATATATCATGCCAATCCTTTCTGGCTTGGAAAGTTTCTGCTGAAAAATCAGCAGATAGCCTTATGTGGGTTCTCTTGTATATGACTCTTTGTTTTTCTCTTGCTGCCTTTAGAATTCTCTCTTTATTTTTAACTTTTTCCGTTTGAATTATGATATGTCTTGGTGTGGGTCTCTTTGGGTTCATCTTGTTTGAGACTCTCTTTGCTTCCTACACCTGGACATCTGTTTCCTTTTTCAGGTTTTGGGAAGTTTCCAGCCATAATTTTATCAGCTACATTTTCTACACTTTCTCTCTCTCTCTTTCCTCTGGCACCCACTATAATGTGGATGTTAGTGTGCTCAATGTTGTCCAAGAGGTCCCTTAAACTATTCTCACTTTTTAGAATTTGTTTTTCTTTTTGCTGTTCTGATTGGGTTATTTCCATTATTCTATCTTGCAGATTACTTATGCATTCCTCTGCATCACCTAATTTGCTGTTAGTTCCCTCTAGCATACTTTTCAATTCAGTTATTATATTCTTCAGCTCTGACTGGTTGTTTTTTTATATTTTCTAGTTCCTTGCTAAAATTCTTACTGTGCTCATCTTTTCTTTTCTCAAGTTCAGTTAGTGTTCTTATTACTATTGCTTTGAATTCTTTATCAGGTAAACTATTTATCTCCATTTTATTAGGTTTTTTTCAGGATTTAAAAAAAATTATATTTCATATTGGAGTATAGTTGATTAACAACATTGTGTTAGTTTCAGGTGTACAGCAAAGTGATTCAGTTATACATATACGTGTATCTATTCTTTTTCAAATTCTTTTCCCATTTAGGTTATTACAGAGTATTGAGCAGAGTTTCCTGTGCTATACAGTAGGTCCTTGTTGGTTATCTATTATAAATATAGCAGTGTGTACATGTCAATCCCAAACTCCCAATCTATCCCTGCCCCCACATCCCCCCATTAACCATAAATTAATTCTCTAAGTCTGTGACTCTATTTCTGTTTTGTAAATAAGTTCATCTGTACCATTTTTTTAGATTCCACATATAAGCCATATCATATGATATTTGTCTTGACTGACTTACCTCACTTAATATGACAATCTCCAGGTCCATCCATGTTGCAACAAATGGCATTATTTCGGGATCATTTTTCTTGTTCTTTTGTTTGAAACATATCCTCCTGTCTTCTCATTTTGTTTAACTTTCTCTGTCTCTATGACATTAGGTGAAACAGTTACCTATCGCCATCTTGAAGAGTTGTCCTTGTGTGGGAGTGTCCCTATGTCATCTGCATGTGCCAGTGGCTTTGGTGGGAGAGCTGTATCTGAAGTGAGCATGGGCTGCACGTTCTTCCAGGGTGTGCTGGCAGCCACAACCTTAGTAGGAGGTAGGTCTGGAGTTGAAGGAGCTAGAGCCAGAGCCAGGTTCAAGTTGGGCTTCTCCTATGCTCAGTAGCCATTACTGCCCTATCAGGGGTTGGGTCAGGGCCTGAGGGGCTAGAGCAGGGGCCCTGAGGGAGCTGAGTTTCTCCTGGGTGTGATGACAGTCTCCACCTTGATTTCGGATGTGGCCGGGGCCTTGGGGCTTGGGGCTGCATTTCTGTGCTGGTTCAACTTTTTCTTCTGGAGTGTGTGCCTTAGGCTGGATTGGGGCCAGAGGAGTTGGTGCCACACCACTGAGCTGACCTTGCCCCCTCCCAAGTGTGCACTGATGATGGCTGTCTCTGCCCTGGAGTGAGTGCAGGGACACACGAGCTGGCAATGGCTGCCTCTGTCCTGGTCAGATGCAGGGCTGGAGTCTGAGCTGCCTCCGTTCCCTCCTAGTGTGCGTACCCTCATTGGCACAGGCAACCTCAGCCTTAGTGGGGAGCAGTGCCAGAGCAGGAGGTGCTGGAGCGGTGGTGGTGTAGGTTGGTGGGCATGCTGGGGTGGTCCTGGCAAGCCAGTCAGAGGCCTAGGCAGTTTCAATCTGCTGCCTCCACACTGTGATGGGAGCAGGCAAGTCTTCTGTGTGTGTGCTCTTTAAGAGCACAGTCTCAGTTTCTTCGGGCCCTGTGGTAAGCCCCACTGGCTTTCAAACTAGTCAAGGGTGCTTGTCCTCTGGGGTCAGACCCCAGGGTCAGGATGCCTAATATGTGGCTCAAACCCCTTGCTTCCCCAGGTAGGATCTCTAAGCCTGTGCTATTCCCCTCCTTTTGTGTTTCCCCCACTAAGGGTGCTGGTCCCAGCCAGATCACTTCTCCTCCTTTCCTATCAGACTCCACGTGGGTCTTTCCTTACAGCCTTGGTTGTAGAAGAACTATTTTCCTTTCCCCAGGTCGATTTCAGTGAGTTGCTCTATATGCAATTGTAGTTTTGATGTGTTAGTGAGGGGAGGTGAGCCTAGCCTCCTCCTCCTCCACTGTTTTGTTCTTACCAGAGAATTTTTTATATTTGCTTATCTATGTTATACAAATGGAGCCAAAAGAAAGGGTTCATGCCTTCCTAACAAACATAATCGTGGTGGTGTCAGATTTAGGGTGATAACACCATCATTTAAGCCATTCCTCTTCACCTGGTCTTTCCAGGACTGAAATGACAGCGTCTATGCATAGTTTTAATATGGGAGATTGTTCTTTTCAAGGTGTTTGTGAATTAGAAATAACGACATTAATAATAACAACAATAATACCACTTCTCGCAAAGTAGAGTGGCTGTCATCCAAAAAACAGAAAATAATAAGCATTGGTGAAGAGCTGAAGAAATCAAAAGCTGTGTGCATTGCTGGTGGGAGTGAAAAATTGTGTAGCCACTGTGGAAGAGAGTATGACGGTTCCTCAAAGAGTTAAACCTAGAATTACCTTATGATTCAGTGATTCCTTTTCTAGGAGTGAAATGAAAACATGGATTTGAACAGGTATTTGTACACTCATATTCATAGCAGCATTACTCACAATAGCCAAAAGGTAAAAACAACTGAAATGTTCCCTGATATATGAATGAATAAACAAAAATGTGGAATATTATTTGGCCTTAAAATTACTAAATTCTGATACATCCTACAATGTGGAGACATTATGCTAATTGAAGTAAGCCACACAGAAAAGGACAAATAATATATAATTCCATTTAGATGAGGTACCTAGAATATTCAAATTCATGGAGAAATAATGTAGAATAGTAGTAACCAGGAGCTGTGGGAAGGGGTGAATGAAGAGTTATTTTTGAATGGGTACAAAGTTTCAGTTTGGGAAGATGAAAAGTTCTTGAGATGGATAATGACGGTAGCTATACAACAATGTCAATCATTATTGTCATTTAATTGTACACTCAAAAGTGCTTAAAATGGTGAGTTTGTGTTCTGTATATTTTATCATAATAAAAAGCAAGCCAACATAAATAATAATAATAATAAATAATAATAATACAACCTGTTTGGTAAGTCACTCTTACAAGATGAGCATTGCATTCAGTGCCTTATGAATATGACATCTCACATATACCACAATCCTACAAGGTGGTATATCAGTCATGGTCCAATCAGGAGATAAAAACTGCACCAGTGACTTAAAAAGAGAGACTTTAATATGGAAAATTGTTAATCATATTATGGAGAACTGAAAAGGAGAAAAGAGGATAAAAAAATAAAATAAGATTGAGGTTTCTCTCCTACAGCAAGGGCAAAAGGAAAGAGGTCAGAATTATTAAAGCTGAGAAGCTTGGAGTATGGGCTCCACAGAGCTGGGATCCAGGCCTTTGAGAAGGAACCGTTGACCGGCAATGGCTGGAATCTCTGAGGGTGAATGTAAGGCTGTTTCTGAGAGTATGGGAAAAACAGCAGTCAGCTGCTGCTATGTGAACAAACTGCTCCAGCCAGGGTTGAATACATGTTGCTGAGTTACACTAAAAGGAATAAGAACAAAATAGGAAGCACTGTGTCTTTTCTTCCATCTCTTGTCATGGTGCCTCCCTCCGGTACTCCCACCCCCAGATGGCAAAGAAGACACATATTTTGCACAGTATAGAATAGTAGGTTCCAAGCTGAGAGGCAATAGCTTAATAACTAGTATAGTGTGTATATTTATCCTTATTTCACAAATGATAAAGCTATGATCTGGAGAGAACTGGTAGCTTCATAGGTCACACAGTCAGTTGGTAGAAGTGCCAGTGTATGAATTCAGTGCTTCTTTAGTGAAAAGTGTGTCTTCCCCAATGCACCGTCTTGTTTTATTGGTTAGTTTGTTCATTTCTTTAGTTATTAAAAAAAATTCCATTCTTGGGAGTCTCTCCAGTGTCAAACACTGTGCTTGGTGCTAGTAAGGCAAAGACTAATAAAATATGGAAGAGTCCCAGCTTACAGTCAAATCAGGGAAGCATAAAGAAGCTAGATGGTCACAGCCAAACAGCAAGTGTAAAGCAGAGGTATAAAATATGCTAAGGAGGACACCAGAGTACATTACCTAGGAAGGTCAGGGTAGATGCCAAGGAGAGCATCCTGAATTGGTGACACCATCGCTGTGGTCCTGGCTGTGTACTGTGGCAACTGAGGAAAAGTGGGCATTTCTTTAGCAAGGTTGGTAGCGTGATGACAGGTCTTTAAGAAACCCCAGTTCCTGTACTCTTCAAAGATGAAGCCTATTAACTCAGCACAGCGCAGGCGCCAATCTATGAAGCTTCCCTGCAAGACTGGATGTACTTCGTTTGCCACAAGCCAGAGAGAGGTTGACCTTTCTACAGAAAGGGACAAAGATTAGAGGTCAGGGATTTTGTTTAAGTGGGACACCTTTGAAGTCCTTAAGTTTCAGGAGATGAAAAGAGGAGCTCAGAGGCCTATCTTCCGGGCCTTGCCTTTGATGCCCAGACAAGAGTATAAGAAATAAGATCACTGTGTCAGAACAAAAATTCTTATTTCCAGGAACTTCCTAGGAGACTGATTTCTCCTTATATTTTAAGGCAAAGCAAAGGAACTTAACCTTTTTCTATCCTCTGCTTATTTATAACGTTGATTGACAGCAACTCAAAGAATTGTCTCCATCTTCTTTTTTTCTCTTTTCACTTTGGTGTGTTAAAATGAAGTGCTATTTACTTACTACTGACTGTGTGAGATTCTTTGCCAAGAACTTTATACATATTAGCTCTTTTAATTCTCACAATGCAATAAGGAAGAAAATAAGGCTCAGAGAAGACGAGTAACTTGACCAAAGTCACACAGCGAAGAAAACCCAGGTCTGATAACAGTGCTCAAGCCTAACTAGTGGGATAGACTGCCTCGCACAGAAATGAATCCCTTCTCCTACCCCCAAGATAATTATAAGTGAATAGTTTGCCACCAAAATAATACTATTTGAGGAATAAAAACATTCAGACACAGACATGTTTACCATCAGTCTCTGCTTTTTCCTCAAGTTCCAACGATTTTAAGCAATTCAGTCGGCACATACTTTGTGTCTGTTGTCTATGTGGCATTGTTCTTAGCATTCAAGGTACCAAATAAATCAGTTAAATCCAAATAAATCAGTTAAGTCAAGATGCTCAAAGTCCAACTTACCCGTCATTTTGACCCTCAGAGCAAACCAGAGGGATGTATCCATGACTTGAATCCCAGACGTCCCATCGAAAAATAATTCTTTTCTTAGACTAAAAGGAGCAAACTTTGATGAGAAAGGGAAAGGATCTTAAAATTTTTCCTTCTTCTTCCCCATGGGCTTATTTTTCTCTCTCTCCATCCTGATGTAATGGGAGATTAGGTGCAGGTGTGCCTTCTATTAGGGTGGAGTTTTAGCTTTGGTGAGGTGAAAGTATTAAGTCAGGACCCATGGGAAGAACATATAAGAGTTGATTTGTGCAGCTTATCTGGGAGAAGAAAAAGAAGAAGAAAGAGAACTCTTTTATATGTTTATGGCATACTAACTGTCTCACCAGCAAAGGATTAACTATTTGAAGCAGCAACTACTTAACCAGCAATAAAAAATAAGGGTGTTCTAGTGTCTCAGTGCCCTATCCCTGGGATCCCCACCCTAGGAGAGAGGCATGCTGATGGCCCCCAGTTATAGACAACACAAGGACACCCTCACATTCCTTTCAATCTGCATTCTCCATATAAGGAGTTTGAGATCCAAAGAAATTAAGAAAGACTCAAAGATCATAGGCAACACGGGATGAAACCCCATGTTTTTCACCCCCAAAAGCAGTGTTCCCTCCTTTACAACACTCTAACACAAGGGACCATTCCTCCGGACCCCCCTTGACACAGAAGGTGCTTTTATATAAACATGAAAAAGTGGTATCTGCGGAGTCCACACCAATCCACCTTTTAAATCTGGCTTTTCATGGCATTATTATGGGAGCACGCTTCATGAAGAGCTCTCTGTAGATGCTATTACCCTGCACGGCGGCTTTGGAAAGTGGGCTGAAGAAGCTGTGAGTTTGTGCAACAGCACATGTTAACATGAGTTATAATATGTCAGGGGCCCTGTGTTAACGATCAGAGAACCTATTCAGCTCCTTTAAGGTTAATCAACTCAGCATTTGTGCCAGGTGTAATGTCTAATTAAAATGATGGACGGGCGGAGAATGCCTCCAGGCAGAGGGAGGAGATGGCACAAAGAGGGAGCACCCGTGCCATATTGGTTTGGAAAAATCAATAAGAGGAGCTCATTTTATCCCAGTGTTATCTGTGCATTTGCCATTCAGTGGCTCATTTGAAAAAGTGCCAACTGGCTGAGGAGTAGGCTCAGCCGTGCTGTGTTTTTCAGCACTTAAGGATTCTCTGGTTGGAGGAAGCTCAGCAGTGGCCCAGGATGTCTTTGCAGGGGACCAGAGAGAGGAAGTCAGGCCAAGGGGATTCGGGAAGGCATCCTGGCTTCCACTTTGAATCACTAAGTCTGAGATGTGGGAGGAAGCTAGTGAAAAGAGCTACCAAAAGAAGACTAGGAAAATCTGAGTTTGAGTCTCAGCTCTGTCACTAAATAGATTCTTCAACCTGGGGAATTATTTTGAGCTCTCAATTGTATATCTGCAAATGTACATAATCATAACATTAGCTGCCTTGTTAAATATCTAAGATTGTTGTAAGGATTAAAAGAAATTTTAGCATGGAAATTAGTTAATAATATATATATTTAAATATGTACCTGTATTTATTTTTATAACTCTATATTTATTAATTCATTTAATATATTTTTTGGAAAATCTATTATGTGCTGAGCACTAGTCTAGCACTAAAGAAGCAAGAACAAACAGACAATGTGACTGCTCTTAGAAAGAAGAATGTGTAAAGGGGGATAAAGTAGCTCACAGATACTGATTATGGTCTGTTTATGTTTGGCCCAATCCCTTTTTTCCTTTTCTTAGAAAAAACAACTCCAGGCAGGAACCAACTGGAAGGTCAGTTGAATAGAGAATAGGTAGGCGATCAAGGAGTATGAAAGGGAGGGTTATTAGAAACCAGATCTTCCAAGAGGTAAACGGGTGATCTTAGTTGAACCACAATTAATGCATGACTCAATATATGGTGGTACAATATGTGCCACTGCACTATATAAAGATAGCTAAATAACAACTCACAATAAACTAAACTCAAACTTACCCAAACTTAATGGTAAACATAGCAGCAGTTGAAAACCACACCTGATTTAAGATAACACCAATGACACAATGATATCTCTTTCAAAACTCTGGAGACTCTTGCTCTCCAGGTGTGCTCATGTGCCTGGGAGATTTTCAACATTGCAAGGGGTCACATGACACCAGACATCTTTATAGAGCAATAGAGTCCTCAGTAAATTGTAGTTAGGTACTAACTTTTAATTTACTAAGATCAAATATTGGTGACCATCATTGCACCTCTCAGAAGATAATTCATAAATCAACCTTAAAAAATGTGAAATTGTTTATCCTTCACCTTGAAGTAGTAAATGAAAATGATTTTTCACTTTAGTTCACAACCCACCAAAAGTACTTCTGTAGCCCACCAATGAGTTGTGTACCATAATTTGAGAATGACAGATATAATAGGATTATCTGGGCTTTTTGGGAAATGGTTTTGTAATCTTAACTTGAACACTTCTCATGAGAGATCATTAAGTCATGGAATTACCTACACCACTGCTGGAGAACCATGAGAACCTATAGCTTGTTGAATATCCTGTTTGTAATTTATATATAATTTCATTATGAGACTTTTACTAGATGCCTACTATTTATCAATTGTTTGTTGTCGATTATTAGAGATAAACATTAATCAGGGAGATGCCTTCATTTGGCCTATGGGGGTCCATAGAACAAAACTATTTTAAGTATCATATGGCAGACTCTTAACTTGTTTATCTTATAGTTGGGCGTAAATGACACCTGACATTTTGGCAAGGGGAAGTGAGTTAGAAGTGGATACTCACAAATGGGTGGTTCTCAAAAGAAACCACTTATAGAGTCCCTGGAAATTCATGGGTCCCAACAAATACCAGAGTAAGATTCCAGTCCTCTTTATCTTAACCTAAACTTTGCTCAGGGTTCCATGACACTGCAGTTATTGTATAAAGTTGACAGCTATTGTAAAAAAAAAAAGAGAGAGAGAAGTGGCTCATTTTAAGAAAGCATGCCATTAGTCTTAAATAGAAGGGAATTAAAAATAAGTCCAGAGAAAATGGTATAGACAGAGGTTAGAATGTGCATTCTTAGGGAAGACAGATAAAACTACACAAGAGATACTAAGTTAATTTAAAAACTTTTTAAGCCATAGAGTGTTCTGCCTATGTTTTCCTCTAAGAGTTTTATAGTGTGTGGCCTTACATTTAGGTCTTTAATCCATTTTGAGTTTATTTTTGCATAGGGTGTTAGGGAGTGTTCTAGTTTCACTCTGTGACATAAATCCTAGCAAGATCCTTTTTGACCCACCTCCTAGAGAAATGGAAATAAAAACAAAAGTAAACAAATGGGACCTAATGAAGCTTAAAAGCTTTTACACAGCAAAGGAAACCATAAGAAGATGAATAGACAACCCTCAGAATGGGAGAAAATATTTGCAAATGAAGCAACTGACAAAGGATTAATCTCCAAAATTTACAAGCAGCTCATGCAGCTCAATATCAAAAAAACAAACAACCCAATCCAGAAACGGGAAGACCTAAATAGACTTTTCTCCAAAGAAGATATACAGATTGCCAACAAACACATGGAAGGATGCTCAACATCATTAATCATTAGAGAAATGCAAATCAAAACTACAATGAGGTATCACCTCACACCAGTCAGAATGGCCATCATCAAAAAATCTACAAAAAATAAATCCTGGAGAGGGTGTGGAGAAAAGGGAACATTCTTGCACTGTTGGTGGGAATGTAAATTGATACAGCCACTGTGGAGAACAGTATGGAGGTTCCTTAAAAAACTAAAAATAGAACTACCATACGACCCAGCAATCCCACTACTGGGCATATACCCTGAGAAAACCATAATTCAAAAAGAGTCATGTACCACAATGTTCATTGCAGCTCTATTTACAATAGCCAGGACATGGAAGCAACCTAAGTGTCCATCGACAGATGAATGGATAAAGAAGATGTGGCACATATATACAATAGAATATTACTCAGCCATAAAAAGAAGTGAAATTGAGTTACTTGTAGTGAGGTGGATGGACCTAGAGTCTGTCATACAGAGCAAAGTAAGTCAGAAAGGGAAAAACAAATACCATATGCTAATACATATATATGGAATCTAAAAAAAAAAAAAAAAGGTTATGAAGAACCTAGGGGCAGGACAGGAATAAAGACACAGACGTAGAGAATGGACTTGAGGACACAGGGAGGGGGAAGGGTAAGCTGGGACGAAGTGAGAGAGTGGCATGGACTTATATATACTACCAAATGTAAAATAGATAGCTAGTGGGAAGCAGCCGCATAGCACAGGGAGATCAGCTTGGTGCTTTGTGACCACCTAGAGGGGTGGGATAGGGAGGGTGGGAGGGAGACGCAAGAGGGAGGAGATATGGGGATATATGTATATGTATAGCTGATTCACTTTGTTATAAAGCAGAAACTAACACACCACTGTAAAGCAATTATACTCCAGTAAAGATATTAAAAAAAAAAAAAATCTTTTTTTGTGTGTGATGGGTTTATATAGGGAAGGAAGAAGAACCCAGCGTGATTATACATTGGATGAACAAGCAGTATGTAATCAAAAAATGTGTAACTGTCTCCTGTACCTTGAACCTTGCTGACTTTGAGGGCTTGTGGTTTTTTTTAAAAAAAAGGTATTGAAGAATGGCTATAAGAATGATTTTAGTAAAAGAGGCAGAATCTAACCAATTGGATATTAAAGTTACTAAACCTCTAAACATACTGGGTAGTGCCTATTATGAGATGGGATAGGTGGGAAACTCAGGTAAAAGCTGACTAAGAGTTTCTTGAGTATCTAATCGAACGCCTCACTGTGTCTTTGATGCTACAGTCCTTAACTAGGAAAGTATATTATCTAGTTGGGTTTTAAGAAATGAAAGTATAAAGATAGAGAAGGAAAAGAAGAAGAAAAAAGAGGTAGGGACAACCACCACCATCATTACTATAACAAATAAAATCACTGAAACTAAGTGATAAGTTATCAAGTGCCCATTGGGTGTCAAGCACCAAAAAAGTATTTTACCAATGTCATTCCAGTTGATTCTCAAGATGTCTTTATGATGAAGGATTCTACATTGCATAGATGAGAGCTTACACTGCCCCACTTGTCTAGTATGGTATCACAGCAATGACTATCACAACATTTGGAAATGTAAGTTGAAAATTGGAAGGATGACTTGGCATCTGTTGACCTCTGAATGTTCTGTGAGAAAGAAATAACTTATTTAAACCTCTGTATTTTGGAATATCTTTGCTTCTGAATAATCCTAAACAGTACAGTGGATATTAGAATATTAGAACTGTGGTTCTCAGACCTGATTCAAAGCGTTTGAGAGGACTTCACTTATCTTAAATGATCCATCTTAATTTTAGCATATAATTATCTCTGTTCTTAAATAAACGCATGCCAACTCTTACTTCAAGAAAATGGAAGTGTTGCAGACATACAAAAGATGAAATGTGCCCTGTTACATAACAACAACAAAAGACCTCTTGAACTTTCTGAGTAATGGAACTGGAAAAAACTTGATGAAAGATAAGCAGAGGCCCAAATCTGTGGTGTCATTGATATTCATGTTTTCAACTTCCCATAAAGTATGTAGAGGAGAGAGTACTAGCATCTTGGCATCAAACAAACTTAATTGTTATTTTGCCATATTGCCCATAAACTATGCAAATTGGGGTGGTTTATAACACTACTTTGAGACTCCTATATCTTCATTTTTAAATTTTAATAAATCATAGCTGACCTGGTGTGTTATAGAGTTTCTGAAAGAATCAAATGAAGCAAAAGGTATACCAAAGACCTCTGTTAGCAGGAAAACTTGTTGAGCTTTTGCAGCCGGGAAGTGTCCAAGAAAAGGATCAAAAATGACAAGGTACCACCATTGCCTTCAATTTCTTAGCAGCCAAGATTAATAATAATAACAATAAATTGGAAGGCATCTGCAATAACTTGTGAACTTTGAGAGTGCAGAGAAGGCAATGATTAACACTAACAGGTATACCAGAGGTGGCTTCAGATAAAATACCTCATCTTGATGTGACCAAGGTTGAAAACTAAGGAGGAGCCCAGTATAGATTTGTGAATCAAAGAATAAAAGCAAGATATCAAGAGTGGAGACTCTCACAGAATTAGCCCAAGCTCCTCTTCTCTTGTGAAGATTTGATTATTATACATGGCACAATTATGATATGACTGGGAAAGTGCATGGCATTTTACAAATTTGAGATTAGATTGAAATTAATGAGGCACTACCTTTTCATTCTGGGGTCATCCTGGCCCTGAGACCTACTAATAAGGACATGGTGTTTAGAAGTGATCATGGCAGAGATCGCTATACTCTTGCCACTCTGTTTTCAAAATTGGAGAAAATAGCATCGATTCTGATTGTGCTTTATCTGAGGCAAAAGTCAGGGCAGTGAATAGAGAAGTAGCATCCTTCCTTCTAATTGTATATTTCTTTTTGTTAATGCTTCAAAGCAAATGACATGAAAAGTCCTCTTCAATGGTGATGAGCAGATTTTTCCATTTGTAAGTGATGACCACATGCATCCATAGCAAGATTATTCTTATTAATTAATTAATTTATTTATTTTTGGCTGTGTTGGGTCTTCGTTTCTGTGCAAGGGCTTTCTCCAGTTGCAGCGAGTGGGGGCCACTCTTCATCGCGGTGCGCGGGCCTCTCACTATCGCGGCCTCTCTTGTTGCGGAGCACAGGCTCCAGACGCGCAGGCTCAGTAATTGTGGCTCACGGGCCTAGCCGCTCCGCGGCTCCCAGACCGGGCCACGAACCCGTGTCCCCTGCATTGGCAGGCGGATTCCTAACCACTGCACCACCAGGGAAGCCCAAGATTATTCTTTATTTATGCTCAGCTGAGTTCTGCAGATAGAGAAATTGGCTAATTATCTACAAATTTTCATTCTTTATCGCCATAGAACTTTAATGAACAGGAATTGCCATTTACTCACTCATATTTGTGAAGAGGAAGCAACCGCTCCCTTTGGTGATCTCTTTCTCTCTCTGTCTTTCTCAGACCTGACAGTATTAGGAGAAATAGAATTCTGGCTGGTCACCTTCTCATCATTTACCAGTCCTCTCTTCTGCCTTCCTAACCACAATCTTCTAAATCAGACTTCTTGCCCTGAATTAGGAGGATGAAGCAGAGGTATTTTGAAGTTTTTCTTTGTTGTACTGTCCACACAGACCTGCATCTCTGTGAAGACATGGCTTGGATTTAATTGGGTTGTACTCCACACAAAGTAATCACATCAAATCAGCAGATACCCATTGAGGACAACTATTACAAGGCAAAGAGCTTGACAATGTACCACTTTACTAATTTCTGGCCTGAATTTTACAGACCCTAGAAGCATCTGGCACAGGGGTGCAACTTCTCTGCTGCTAAATGATCATCATCATTACCAGTAACAAGAGTTTGTTATTGCACCAAAATGTCTCTAGAGTCTGTCTACTTCTCCATTCCAACTGCTCCTATCTTGATTCAGACCCTGTATTATCTGGCCCAGATAATACAGTTACTTCTATCTGGTCTCCCTGTCCCCCTTAGTTCTCCTTCAATCTATCCTCCCAGTGATGGTTGAAATATTTATTTTTAAGTACAGATTTTATTTTACCCTCTTCTCCACCAAAAATTGTCCAGTGGTTTCCTTTATTAAATGTAAATTAAAGTAATATGTAGTTCTCATTGAGAGAGTAAAGAATATTTTTGTGGACCACCCATGAATGCTTCAGTTATTTTCATCATAATGCTACTCAAGCATAAATCTAGGCATATACTTTTTAAAATAATAGTGCTTTTACCTACTTACTACCAAATCATATTTATATATGAAACACAAACAACATGGTAAAACCAAAAGGAAAAAAATGTCAACATGATTATTGTTTCTTCTGAAATCTGTTACCAACATAGGATTTACCAGTAGAAAGAAGTGTTTGTGTGATAAATTCTACTTTATCATACAGATTTTATTTTTTGGATTTTGCTATGATAGATCATCATTTGAGCCCTTGTCGTTGTTAGCTTTTTTCTTTTAAATTCTAGTATTTTTTATCGATGTATAGTTGATTTGCACTATTATATTAGTTTCAGGTATATAGCATAGTAATTCAATACTTTTATAGATTTACTCCATTTAGAGTTATTACAAAATAATGGCAATATTTCCATGTGCTATACAATATATCTTTGTTTCCTAACTATTTTATACATAGTAGTTTGTATCTCTTAATCCCATACCCCTATCTTGCCCCTCCCCTCTTCCTTTTCCCCACGGGTAACCACTAGTTTGTTTTCTATATGTGTGAGTCTGTTTCTGTTTTGTTGTATACATTTGTTTGTTTTATTTTTTAGATTCCACATATAAGTGATAATATACAGTATTTGTCTGTCTCTGACTTATTTTACTAAGCATAATACTCTCTAGGTCCAACTATGTTGTTGAAAATGGCAGAATTTCATTCTTTTTTATGGCTAAGTAATATTCCAGTGTGTGTGTGTGTGTGTGTGTGTGTGTGTGTGTGTGTCTGTCTGTCTGTCTGTGTGTCTGTGTATCTATCTATCTATCATATCTTCTTTATCCATTTATCTGTTGATGGACACTTGGGTTGCTTCCATATCTTGGTTACTGTAAAAATGCTTTATGTATCTTCAGGGGTTTTTTTGAATATAGAGGCAGAAGTGGAATTGCTGGATCATATGGTAGTTCTATTTTTAGTTTTTTGAGAAACCTCCATACTGTTCTCCATAGTGGCTACACCAATTTACATTCCCACCAACAGTGTGCAAGGGTTCCCTTTTCTTCACATCCTCTCCCCGATCATTGCAGCCTTCACTCCTGTGCAGAGCTGTGACATGAAGTAAGTGGGCCTGGAGCATTTGCTCTGGCCAGGCTGGGGCACATGCTGAGTTGGTCACAGGAAACAGGGAAGCCACTGTAGCAGTCCTCCATCCACCCTCTCTTCCCCGCCATGGGAGCAAGCCAGTGCATGTGCACCTCAAGAGTAGAGTCCAGGCTTCCCACAGCCCTCCTTTTAGTCCCAGCAGCGCTCCAACAAGCCAAGGGGGCTCATCTTCCCAGTGTTGGACGCCAGGACTGAGGCGCCCAATATGTGGCCTGAACCGCTCACTCCCCAGGGCGGGTCTCCAACCATGTAATCTTCCTTTCCCTCTGAGACTCTTCCCAGGGGCGTAGGTCCTGACCTGATTGCTTCTCTTATGTTCTTACCCAATTCCATATGGGTCTTTCTTACAGTCTTGGTTGTATGGGAGTCTTTCTACCAGGTTCCAGTTGGTCTTCAGTGAGAATTGTTACACATGTAGATGAATATTTTCTGTGTTCATGGGGGAAGGTGAGTACCATGTCCTCCTAATCTGCCATCTTGATCGATCTATAATATTATCTTTAATATCCAATAATATAGAAGGACCAAATCAAAATAATAAAATTCCCACAAAATTAAAAAGAAATTAATTATGCTTAAGGAAAAAAATCTTATTTCACTTTTACTACTTAACTTCCTTCTAATGAAATACTGATGCATATAAAGAGGTTTTGATTATATGTATATTTAAAATGTGACCATCATTCTGACTAAACATTTTGGCTCATGATGACTCTACTTGCACAATAGGATAACTCAATTTTACCTTGCCTGTTTTTTCTTTTTAAAATATCAAAAATTCCTGTTTTCTACAGCATGTCACATCATCATTCACCACCAACTTGGCATAAACAGGATGATAAAATAAAAGGATTGAAATAGTGTGCGGATGCTTGATTATATGATGATTATATAAATGATCCAAAAGGTAGTTATCATTGAATTGCACACAGAATTTTTTCAAATATTTTTAAAAGAATTCTCATAGATAAGTCATATAACTTCATGAAAGAGTTAATAACATTTCATTTCCCAGTAAAGTCCCAAATCCCTAACCACATTCTTGTCCCCTCTGTACTGTGTTTCCCATATATGCCTTGGTATCTCTGCTCACCCTTGTCTCCCTGTCTAGAATGTTCTCCTACACATCTCACACCCTCATCAGTCTCTCAAAGCATTGAAGGAATATTCCAACCTCTATGCAAACACTCTGGACAGATTGATCACTTCTTCCACTATATTTCTCTATTTTTTTAATATCCACTCAAAAGACTTTTGAAATTGTGGAAAAGACCCACAATTCTATCTTGGTCAAAACTCTATCCTCAACATTCCACATAGTGCCTGTCATATAGTAGATACTTAATAAACAGTGCTTGAAGCTTAAAGTAGGGTGACTCTGGTTGAGACTGAAGTGGGAAACTTCAGCCACTCACCCCTATTTTCTTTCTTCAGTGGGCCCTGGAGTGGCTTAGCACAGTGTCTAATGTTTGACAGAGTATATTTTTGGGGAAAAAAAAAAAAAAGCCAATGGTCTCAATTTTCTCATTCATTTGTTTATTTTTTTGGCCACACCGCATGACATGCGGGATCTTAGTTCCCTGATCAAAGATCGAACCCATGCCCCCTGCAGTAGAAGCACTGTGTCTTAAGCACTGGACTGCCAGGGAAGTCCCTCAATTTTCTTATTCTTTATTGGCAAAGTGGAGATGATGATAAGCAACCAGCAAGGTTGTGAGAATGAACTAAGATAAGATAATGCATGTGAACACAGGTTTTAAATTCTAAAAATTGTTACCAGCCCTTACCATACACAGAAATGTAGAATATGGCCATCACCCAAACACACCTTAAAAAGCTGGCTTAGAATTCTGAACTTACTGGTCTGAGCCAAATGTAAATGCTGTATTATTCATTAAAAACATTAATGGACTCTCCAGTGGACTCTGGTTCAATAAAACCAGCCAAGTCTAGATAGATCCAAAACAAATGACCCCCAAACCACCGTATACTATTTAAATTTCCTTTTTTGAAGCTCTCATCTCCACTTTCCATAGATCTCCCCAGCCCCACCAGCTCCAGAGAAATATATTCCATCCCACACATCCTTATTTACAGGTCCTTGAGAGAAATTATGCATGTGCCCAACACTTTTGAGTTGGAAGCATATCTAGAAATAGTTTGAAACTGCTTACTCTGGAATCTCCAAATAGTAGGTGTATGCAGGGGGTGGAATGGTGCCAAGGTTGAGGAGAAAAAGGAGACAAAGCATTAGAAAGACAAAATTTATTTTTAAAGGCTTAAGAACAACTATTCTAAATATTCTCCCTCTCCATGGCTTTTGTGTGAATAAATGCTGCGATTAAGCAAGATGCTATATAGCCAGGGCTTTAAAATCCCCAGGTCCTGTGCTAGACAGACCTGAGTCCCAAAACTAGCTTCAACACTTCCTGTGTATATTCTTATACAAGTGACTCAATCCTCTAAGTAGCAGTTTCCCTATAGGCAATATGCAGGTATTATTAATACCCACCTCCCGGGGTTGTCATGAGGATTAAATCACGCAGTTCCTCCCCTGCAGTTGTTAGAGGCCTGCATAGAGTTTTGCATTGCTGTATGGCCAGGCCCCAGAAGTTCCCAATCCGTGCTTTTTAAATTATAATTACACTCCTGTACGTCTTGGCCATGAACTGGATACCAGTGTTTATATATGGGGATTACACACCATTTATTAGTATCTACATAAGTAGCATACCATCTCCTTCCTCTGCCCCATCAAAGCAGTGTAGCAAAATGATTAAGAGATCAGACCCTGGATCCAGAATGCATTGTTTTCAATCCTGGCTCCACTACTTACTGTATGTATCGTGTTGGGCAAGTTAAATAACCCCTCTGACCTCCTTTATTTACTCATTTGTAAATGAATACAGTAGTGATACCCTCATTGTAGGGTTTTAGTAACATTTAAATAAGTTATTATATGTAAATTCTTAGAGATGTCTCCAACACAAGGAACACAATATGTGTATTAAATATTACTATTAATAATTTTCTTATCATTTTATTGTTTAATAACATAGATTATAAAATACATGTGCTATCAGTATTTCTAAATATGTCAAGTTCATTGATTACATATATCATGTCATTTATCATCCTCATCAACAATCAAATGTAGGAGGTATTTTTCCTATCATAGAGTTGAGAAAATTACGGTTCACACGTATAATTAACTCGTCAAGATCCCACATAATTAGTATGTGGCAGAAATGGGGATTAAGCCTGATCTGAGAAACTCCAAACTTCACACCAGTAGCCCACTAAAGAACATGGAAGATTGTCTATATTTACAGGTCACTTGGAAGACTTTTTTACACTACATTCCCCATCCTCCTCCGCTCATGGTGGGGAATAAAAGAAGCATTACTTAATGATCCTATGTGCTTCCACATGTTTCTGCCTATATCACAGTCCCTGGCTCACAGTAGACTCTCAAGTGACAGACCTATAAAGAAAATACCTCTAATTGTAGCTATACTTCGTGGGATATTTATGACATTCCAGGCTTAGTAATTAGCATTTTACATCCTTTCTCTCATGCATTCCACAAGATGATTCTGAAAGATGGGTACAGTTATTGCATTTTTAACAGGTAATATTCCAGAACTTAAATATTTTTCCCCAGGCATCCCAGCCCAGCTGATATCTAGCAGAATTGGGATTTAAACAGATCTAGTGACCTAACACTTGACTCTTTATTTTACTCTATGGAAACAGACAAAATTTCAAGCCTGACATTGAAAGTTTAGTCTGCTTCATCAAAGATTCAGGAGAAAATGTAACACTCAACAAACCAGCAGGTGGGTGATCAAACTGGATAGCATCTTTCTCTTGATCTCTCTCCCTCCCTCCCTCCCTGTTCCCTCTCTCCTTCCCTTTCTATCTCTCTTGCTGACTCCAGCTTGCCATGGACAAAGAGAAATAATTAAGTGTCAATAACTAAAGTTTATTCCTGGCAAACAGCTGATGAGTATTTTCAGAGGCTCCTGTTTTTTGACCTTTACTGCCCTAGACAATGATGGAATCTTGTTGAAAGCTCTTTAAGCTGAAATTAATTTATGCTCGACAGTGATTAAAAGAGAAAGTGAGAAGGGGATGGAAATTAACAAATCCATCTTTATTGCTGAGATCCCATTATGATTATAAGGAGAGGGAAAAATCAACGTGGCGGGTGCCAGCTGCAATCTGGTAAGGAGTTTAAACAGCCCGTCCCGCTTGGGAAATGTCCTTGGGTGGACAGATTTATCTGTCGCTGAGGCTATCAGAGAGAGGGGCTTATTTATCAAAGACTGGAATGCTGAGGTCCTTGGACTTGCCTTTGGAATAAGTTTCAAGAGAGACAGCTTCCAGAGGGACAGGCCAGGGATCTTGACAGATGAGGCCTCTTAAAAAGTTGATTCTGGGTACTTTTCTGGTGGTGCAGTGGTTAAGAATCTGCCTTGAACACAGGTTCAAGCCCTGGTCCGGGAAGATCCCACATGCAGCAGAGCAACTAAGCCAGTGTGCCACAGCTACTGAGCCTGCGTGCCACAACTACTGAGCCCGTGTGCCGCAACTACTGAAGCCCCCGCACCTAGAACCTGTGCTCCACAACAAGAAAAGCCACCTCAATGAGAAGCCCACGCACCACAACAGAGTAGCCCCTGCTCACCGCAGCTAGAGAAAGCCCGCATGCAGCAACAAAGACCCAACGCAGCCAAAAATAAATAAATAAATATATTAAAAAAAAAAAAAAAAAGGTGATTCTGCAGGTGCTTCCAAGAACAGAGATGGCTGAATTGTCATGCTCTGGGTTCCTGTTGGGCCACCCCTTTGGCATATGCCTTTAAGTGCTGATGTAATTGTACCTGCAATTCATCACAAGCTCCCTGGGAGTGCTTTGAGGTCAAGGACCTTGTTGGAGGCCTTTTTATTTTTATCCACATAGCTCTTTGAACAACACATCATAATATGAATAAGACTAAGCAAGCACTGAAGAAGACATTACCACCATTTTTCCCATTCAGTCTTCAAAAATACTATGTGCTAAGTACCCTCTATATGCCATGCTCAGTACCTGGCAATGGAGATATTTAAAAAATTTTTATTTTATTGAAGTATAGTTGATTTACAATGTTGTGTTAATTTCGGCTATACAGCAAAGTGATTCCATTATACACATATAGACATTCTTTTTCATATTCTTTTCCATTATGGTTTATCACAGGATATTGACTATAGTTCCCTGTGCTATACAGTAGGACCTTGTTGTTTATCCATTTTGTATATAAGAGTTTGCATCTGCTAATCCCAAACTCCCAATCCATCCCTCCTCCACCCCCCCTCCCCCTTGGCAACTGCAAGTCTGTTCTCTACGTCTGTGAATCTATTTCTGTTTTGTAGATAAGTTCATGTGAGACATATTTTAGATTCCACATATGAGCAACATCATATGGTATTTGTCTTTCTCTTTCTGATTTACTTCACTTAGTATGATCATCTCTAGGTCCATTCATGTTGCTGCAAATGGCATGATTTCATTCTTTTTTTATGGCTGAGTAGTATTCTATTGTATATATGTACCATGTCTTCTTTATCCATTCATGATAAAGATTTTAAGCAACATAATACCTCTGTCCTTCTCGAGCCAACCAGAATGAGGCTCATTTCCCCTTAAAAGTAAAATCAGAATTCTTCCAAAGACAACATTTCAAGAGAACTGATATGTGCTGAGAACATTCTATATGCCAAACATTTGACCATATGATGTCTCATTTAATGCTGGAAACAATGAAAGTGAGTATTCTTTTTTTCTGATTTTATAGTTGAGTGAATAGAGGTTCAGAGAGGTAAAGTGACTTCCCCAAGGGCACAGAGGTAGTAGAGCTGGAGCCAGAGAATCTACCACCAGACCTGATTATACACCAAAGGCTGGACTCAGCTATGATGGTGAAGGAAGAGCATGAATCTAAGAAGAAGCCTGAGTGTAGGTTTTTCTCAGCCTCTTACTGGCTTTGTGACCTTGGGAAAATCATTTTATCTCCCCATATATTGACCTTTTCATCTGCAGATATAGGATGATTCCCTGCCCTTTCTCTTTCACAGGTTCATCTGAGGTTCAGAGGAGACAATGTATGCAAAAACTGATTTGCAAATGTAAGCTATTATCATTATATAGTCCAGCTTCTGCTAATACATGAATCTTTTCCATAATTGGGCTTAATGTATCTCATAATCATTTATATTTAAAAAGAATGAAACTGACAATGTTATATCGCCTCATGTAAAAGTGTAACAAAGAGGACAGATGTGTAAGCTATGACTCCTCCAATTTGCTTTAATTATCATTGGACATATACTCAGGAGGAAAACTGCTTTATTTGAAAGCAGGCGAAACATAGTGAGTTGAATATCTGAAAATGTTAATGATAAAGACAATAAAATTCTTTCATATTTGATTCTTACTATAATCTTGGGGAAATCAGTATCGATAAAAAGAGGAAATTGACAGCTTGCTGAGTCCTTGAGGGGGAAGTTGTGTCACCGTGACCATGTACAAAGTTAAGTGGTTGCCTCAGACGAAACTTTAGGGGACAAGTGTTGGGATGATGGAATTCAGCAGCTTAGCTTACCCAGTGCCTTTAGAGAAGTCATTTTACCTCTTTGGACCTCACCTAGGAAGTAATTCCTACTCCTACGTGTTCCCCTTCCTTCAAAATACGAATTGTGGAATTGAAATTGTCAGAAATTCTTGTAATTCTTACCTAGTATGAGAGAGAGAGAGAGAGAACGAGAACGCTTGGCCACTTGACCTAGAAGCCAAGCTCCTCTAGAGCTGCTCATGTGTAATGTAGAAAGCAAGAACTCTACTGGATAAGACCATTATGTGAATACAGAGTGACCCTTCCTACAAGTGAGCATGGGTCAATCAAGGTTTTGAACTCTGAATCAGATTAGCAACTCCCCCTTCCTTAGAGAGATGTTGGTGAGTTAGAGTGTCTAAGAGGAGATGTATTGATAATATATAGAATATTCAGACATATTTAACAACAATAAAAAAGGTCATTTAGGGTGAAGCATTTCTATGATGAGTGTTATGGCAAATGCACTTTTGAAAATGCCAATTTAAAACATAAGCTCTCAAGCCAGATGTACTTCCTTTGTTACCGACGCTGTAGCTCAATGGTTGATTTCTCATGCAAGAAAGTTCTTGTTTGGTGGGCTCTCACAGGAATCTCAACAGTCTGTGAGCTCAGGGAATCAAGTTCCTTTTATCCAGTGGCTCTGCTATCTCAAAGACCTTCCCTTCTAGCCAGTGAGAGAAAGACCATGGCTAGAAAATCACCTGAGCCATCTCATGAATGGATCTAGAAAAGCACCCGAGCCATCTTGTGAACGGATCTAGAAGGGGCACATATCACTTCTTTCCACATTCCACTGGCCAGAACTCTGTCATGTTAGCCTATCCAGACACAAAGAGGGCTGGGAAATGCGGTTTTTCTTCATGCCTAAGAGAAAAGGGAAATATATGTACCACTGTCTCACCCATACTAGTCACTGTGAAGTTCTCTGAGCTTTGTCCCCCATATTACCTGGCATGCTCCAACTCAGCACAGTTTATGTTCTATCACCCTCTTAGTTCCTTGAAGTTCAGTATTGGTTTTTTCCCATAAATTTATTTATTTATTTATTTATTTATTTTTGGCTGCGTTGGGTCTTCATTGCTGTGCGCAGGCTTTCTCTAGTTGCGGTGAGCAGGGGCTACTCTTCGTTGCGGTGCACGGGCTGTAGGCGCGCAGGCTTCGGTAGTTGTGGCTTCTGAGCTCTAGAGCTCAGGCTCAGTAGTTGTGGCACATGGGCTTAGTTGCTCCGCGGCATGTGGGATCTTCCCGGGCCAGGGCTCGAACCCGTGTCCCCTGCATTGGCAGGCAGATTCTTAACCACTGCACCACCAGGGAAGCCCTTCAGTATTGTTAATTTTGCAGTTTGCACCTCTTCCTTAATCTTTCTCCTTTCTTTCTTCCCTGTGTCTGAGAGGAAATCCCATGAAACCTAAAATGCTCATTATAATGTCATTTCTTCCATTATGCTCTGTCTGGTGTATTCCAGAAAGCAGTGTTCTCTCCATCCTATATGACATTATCACTCTATTATATATCAGGTACTGATTAGTATTCATTGGAGACTCTTAACTGTATTCATATATAAGCTGGTGGGCTGTGTCATGTTGTAGAAAGAAGAGCAGGGTCTTGAGAACAAGACAGATCTGAGTCTGAGTCCAGGCTTTTCATTTACTCTGTGTATTACCTTGGGCAGGTCACATTGCCACTCTGCAGTGCTTCCTCACTTGAAAACTGTGGAGTTCAAACCTTTCTACATAAGGTTATAGGGAAGTTAAAAATGACATAATGCACAAAGGCCCTTAACATGATGTACCTGCCACATAGGAAGTCATCTATGAATGTTAACTGTTATCATTGTTGTCATTGCTGTCATTGTTACTTGAAGCCAGACAGACCCGGTTTTCAATCCCGACCTTGTCACTTATTGGCAGGTCTGACTTAGGAAAATTACTTTCTACGTCTAAGTCTCAGCTTCTTCATTTGTAAAAAAGGAGATAACCCTTCTTTTCTGAGTGAATAGCAAGAAAAATGCCTATCGCAGTGTGTCACAATGACTGCCACAGAATAGAGGTACAAGTAATTCATGAAGTAGTTACAAAATACCAGTACCCCCAACACCAGGCATAAGAACAGCTGTTCACTTAATGACTGTCTAGGAGGGAAAAAAGACAGCCTCGTCCATATAGTTTGCTTTTGTGCCTCAGGACCTGTAGCCAGGCAGTTCTTCGTTAATTCCCCTCTAAGTCCTCGAAGCTATAGTCTAAGCCCAGTTTTTCTTTTCTGATGTGAACTTGGTCACCTTCCTTCTTATACAATCTTCTTAGGTACTTGAAGACTGTGAAGCCAGCCTCTCGTCTTTCTCTTCTCCAGGCTGAATTCCTTTAATCTCCCATCCCAAGTTCCATTTTCCAGTCCTTTAATTATTTCCTGTTGCACTGCCCTTCCATTTCTGAACAGTGCAGAGGCATAGGACACAAAAAGTCCTAAAATAATGTGTGGAAATAGCAAGAACTTACTACAGACCAACTACTAAAGAATAGTGTGCACATATATGGACACTTAGAAACATCAACTCCAAGAAATTTCACTCCACTGACTACTACCGTTGCACCTCCCAAGATATTCAGGTCCAGCAGCAGGTGGTATTTTGCAGGTATCGCTTCCTCTATGCATACAAAACATTTAGCCATTTATGTCCAGATGTTATACTCACTCAATTTAACATCAAGTACCTACCGTATGCCAGGAATTGTTCTATAGGCAGAGAGCATTCTGGATGAATTCCTCTCTCTATGAATACAAAATAAGTGAGTGAACAAGTAACGTATAATCAAATGATGGCTATTGACATAAATATTAGAGAAAACTGTCATGTACGGAAAAAACAAACAGCCTTTAGTCTCAGACAGAACACGGATCTCTCACTTACTAGCTGTGGGTACTGCATGAGTGAACCCTTTCTTTAAGCTTCAGTTTTATCATGTGTGGATACAACCAGCAACCCTTCAGGGCTCTATTGAAAATTAAATAAATGAACACACAAAAAGCATCGAACTCTATGTCTGACACTCAGCCCTCAAAAAAAAAAATAACTTTAGTTTCTTGTCTTTGTTTTGCAAGGACAAAGAAGAAATATTATGTAAAGAAATCACAGTGGCAGAAAGCCTTTTCCAAATAGGGTACCCACGTTTGAGTTTGTTAATAAACATTTATTTGTAATGTTTTTCTTCTTTTTTTTTAAAGGAATTAATGTTTATTAGTCTAAAGGCAACTTGTGCAGGCCCGAGACTTTAATCAAAATCCCTCTCTTTCATACCCTCCTCTGCTCGTCTATCTTTGTTCCAGGCAAACTTCCCTTTCCCTTTGTTCAGAATGATCTGTGTACCTCACCCTCACTCATTTTCCTTTAGTGGTCTATTTCCACCATGTTCCTTGTTTCCTTTCTTGTCCCCTGAATCAGTTCTTCTCTCTCCATAACCAAGAGTGAACTTGAAAGAGGTAGGCAAACATGTGGTTAGACTTGATGATGATATATCCCTGTGGTCAGGGTCATGAGCTTTGGGGTCAGCGAGTTCTGGGTTTCAATGCAGGTTCTCTCATTTGTTAGCCAAATAACTATGGCAAAGTTACTTAACCTTTATAAGGCCAGGTTTTTTTCATCATCAAAGTCAGCATAATAATAGTTCTTCCTTCATAAGGTTTTTATTGATATAAAATAAAATTGTGCATGCAAAGCATTCAACCATAAACACTATTATTTCCTGTACTATCTATTCAATTCAGAGACAGTTATTCTGTTAAGTGCCAAGCACTGTGTTGGGCACCATACAGGATGGAAAGATAATCAAGGCAGGATCTCTATCCTCAAAGAGTTACCAGTTCATTGGAGAAGGAAACATGCCTGTAAAGAAACATAACCATAATGGAAACCAAAGAGCAAGATTTTCTGTCAAGTGAATGTGTTAGATGAAAGATCACAAATAAGGTTGCGTTTTAAAAGCTAACTCTTAATATATTGGTTTTGGCTGCCTGGAAAGTCATACTAGGAAGAATTCTGAGTCCAATAACAGATGGGTAGAAAATAAAATGTCATAACTGATTAACAATGTCTGCCAAGGATACAGAAGGAGAGATTGTCCATCTTTGGTACAGAGAGTGTTTTAGGAGGCATGTTGAAAGAAAGAGTGAAATGTATTTTTGAGTACTTTTTATGAGACCTATATTTTACTTGTGTTACTCAATATATGGCATGGATATTGCTATCTTTATTACAACTGAAACTGAAGCTCAGAGAAGTTAAGTAATCTGTCCAGGTCACACAGCTAGAAAAGTGGCTTGGCACAAATCTAGTACAGACTGATTTAAACACCCACACTCTCTCTAATTCATCACTGCCTGCGGGATGAAGAATGGATTACCTCTGGCAAGAGTGGTGTAGCAGAGACTGTGTAGATACTTAACAGTGCCTTTCATTTTTCTGGGCCCATAGGAAGACTATAATTTCTAGTCTCCACTGCAGTCAGGTCAAGACTAATTCTAAATAATGGCATATGGGGGAAACATATACGTCACTCTCAATTATGGCCGCTACCATTTCCCATGAGATTCTTGGCTCATGTATTATTTTATTTTTTCTAGCCTGATGTAGAGGATCCAGTGGGAAATATCAAGAAGGCCCTAAGGGACAGTGGACACATAAGAGTTTTGTAAGGGGCTTGGAGACCTGTTATACCTCTTCAAGGGGAGGCACTCCAGGGAAAAATCAGGTCCACATCAGTTTGTGACATGAGAGAGAAAAAGCCTTTGTTGTGCTATGTCACTGAGATATTTGTGCTGTATGTTAGAATAGACAACATTTCTCTTCCTGACTGATAGAGGTTATCAAAAAATACTCAGTGAAGAAATGAGCTTTCCACAGGGCAAGGAAGATATACAGATGGACCTTCCAGATAGAAGACCCTTCTCTGGAGAAGCACAAAGCATGCAAAGTATTCAGAGAAATAAGGTTGGAAAATGTAGATAGTGGCTAATATTGGAATTTCAATTTTCCATTCTTGTGGTTCCCATTTTGGCAGTAGGAATTTAACTGGTGTTCCAGTTATCCATTGCTGTGTTACAAACTATTCAAAACAGAATGGCTTAAACCATCAACCCTTTTATTATGTCATATGTTTCTGTGGGCCAGGAATTTGATCAGGGCTCTGTTGGTTGAGTCTTCTGTTCCATGTGGGATCAACAAAGGTTACTTGGTTGTAGTTGGTTGGCAGATGGGTTGTTATGAAAGATCCAAGATGGCTTTACTCCGACATCAGTGGTAAGTGTGGGCTCAGCTGGGACTGTCAGTTGGGGTGTACACACATGATGTCTCTGAGGTCAGGATTCTAAGGGACAAGGGGGAAGCTGCCAGGCCTCTTAAAGGCTAGTCCTGGACCTGGTGAAATGTTATTTCCTCCATTCTCAGTTGGTCAAACAAGTCATTAAATCTATCAGACTCCACCTCACAATGGGATGACTAGCAAAGATTTGCACCCATCTTTGATGTACTCTGTCTAGGAGCTCTGGAATCAGGTCTTCAAAGGCAGGGAGCAGGCTGTATGCATCTCTGCTTCCCAAGAACTTACCACTTACCATACTGCCTGGGGTTCAATCTACACGCTGGTAGAATTACAATCACACCCTAAGCACACATCAAAAGAGATGGAAAAGGGAACTAAATTTTACAGAATACCAACTCTTACTTCAAATGTCTTACCTTAATGTATTCTCAAAATGACTCAATTTAGTAATGTAGGTTTTATTTCTCCCATATATTACTTAAGACACAACCAAGGTTCACTGAGAAAAAAAGTTCTTATGGTCAATCAAGGCAATAGATACCAGAAGCAGTGCTCTTTTCATCACACAATGCTTCCTCCCATGAGTATGGCTTAAATGTCCCCTGCTCAAAATGCAGACTCTGTTCAAGTGCTAGAATCTCACCGTGGCCCCTAGTCCACTGACAGAAACTGGATCAAAGACTTTAATTTGTCTGGGCCCATTCATCTCATTAGAACCAGAGGAAGTCTCTGTCTATTCCTTTCCCACCATGAGATTATGAGGGATTGCCAATAAAAATGAACCCTAAACTTCCTGTGAATATAAATGCTAGATAATAATAAGATGAAAAATGAGGGCAATAATACTGCTTTGCATGATGTTTAAGAGCCGGGATGAAAGGCACTGTAAGAACTGCTATTACCTCTGCATATTCAAGTCTCCATCCTTCCTCCTCTGTTTTATCCTTTGTCTCTGAAATGTTTGATTAAGGCTGTTTTACAGTTTATTTCACTTTGTCTTTTTTTCCTGCTTTGAGAAATACTTAACTATATCACTGGGGACAATTTACCCGTTGTTCCATTCGAAGAGAGAAAGTAATTTAGGGTTACTTCAAAGAGGAACCAACCAAAATCCACTGGGGACCTGGTAATGAAGAAACCTCACTTTGTTTTCAAGCAGGGATACAAAATTACACGATAAATTATACAAGGCATGGGGGGTGAGAAGATAGAGATGTATGCTCTTCCAAAATATTGGTCCCATGGCTGGTGTTTCAGGCTACAACTCAAAAGATTCATGGAACAAGAAGATTTTAGAGTGGAAAGGACTTTACAGAACCTTTAATCCCACCTCCTACTCCAGGCTGGCATCATTTTTGTGATGGCTCTTAAGTGACCCCGAGTCTTAGAGTTCACTACCTTGGTATCAGCCTACACTGATGGTTAGCTCAGAGTGGGATGTCTGTTCTTACTTGGACTTGAAATCATATTCTTTGCTTTTTTATTTACAGTTTCTGGTTCTTTCTTTGTGGACTTCACAGAGCACCCTTGCTCCCCCTTTTTAGGGATATTGAAGAACTGGGATTGCATTAGCATGTGCTAGCACCCACAACTTCTACAACCGTTCCTTGAATGATTTTTGATGAGATTAATTCACTCTCCCAGGAGCCTGTAAGAGGACTGGAGAAAACAATTACAGAAAAATATAGGTGGAAAGAAATTTGATTTTTTTCTGACCAAAAGTGATAAACACCTTAGCGGTGGAGAACAGCTAAGAGGTTGGAGAATGGTTTGTAAGCAGCAGACATGGCCTGGCCACGAACACGAAGGAAGAGAGAGGCGGGCGGGCTTAGGGACAGTGTGGGAAGGCCCCCTGAAATTGCTACCCAGATCATGTAGGCTGAAGGTCTCTACACTGGACTGCAGAAGGGGTGATTCAAGCAACGGTGCAGGGGGCAGAAGGAGGGGATTGCCTTAATTATGTGGGTGGAGACAGCTTAGTGGAATAACAGAGAGGGAGGATACAGGGTAGCACTGCAGCTCTGTAAGAAGCTCAGGTAGAGGGGTAAGAGAAAGGCAGCAGGAGAAGGTTATGGGAGAGCGGAGGCAGAAAAGAGCTTCCTGTGAAGCTTGGAAATTAAATTCATTATTCAAAAGCATGTGTGTGTGTTGTGTGACAGTTTCCAGGGAAATCTTCTCCCCTTCCACTCTCTATACTTTCTTTATTGGATGTAATTTAAATAGGTTTATGTGGGTTATTTTTTTCATATATATCTGTACACTGAGGCTACTTTTCTTTCACAACTACCTTATTTAGCTACTGGTCCTCAAGTTTCCAAGAATATGCGACACAGGGGAGAGAAGGCTCTTCTAGGGGTGTGATAGCAAATGTTTAACAACTGGCTGACTCTCCAGGAAAAGAAAAGGCATTGACTTAAGCATTGGCCAATTTCTATGGTATAAATACTCTCTTAACCAGCTACCAACAAGACATCATGGAATGCAGAAACGGGAAGAAGTGCACAATAGCATGCCGTTATATAGTATGGGCATCACACCACATGGATACAATAGACATAAATAATGTCAAGAATACAGATAATAGCAAAATGTAGAAAAAAATAATAATCAGGAAGTGTTGAGGTTTGAGGATTTATTAGCTTTGCTTTTAATATAATTTGTTTAATCGTCAGTTTATATAATTTAATTTTTACTAATGGTTCTGTTTACCAACTGGCTTGCAAAATTCTGGAAATTTTATGATTCTGCTTGTGAGTTGGTTTAAGCTGACCACAGCAAACCACTGGGTCCTTCTCCTTTCTCTCTTCAGTGGTGAGGATGTGTGTTGGCTCACTATGTCAGTGGGCAAAAAATAGGGACAATTTATAGATAGGGTAGTCTCAAAAGATAAATGGAGATTATCCATTTATTTTAACTCAGAAGCATTAAAAGCATTACTCTACATATACGTATGTCTGTTATGTGTGTGTATTCTAATTACAAATCATTCTTACATAATCATAAAATAGGTACTCTAAAGCTTAGACCTTAACAACACTTAAACAAGTTAAAGCATCTCTTTGTATATTTCATCTGTGTATCTGTTTACAAAATCTGATATGTAAGTGTATCTATGTATATGGCTTTTACACAAATATGTATTGCATTTATTTAATACATAACTGTAATTTATAGATATGTTACTGAATATACATACGATTGATATAGATATAACGGTACCACATATATGTACACACATTTCCTGCATATCCTACATAAAATATACAATGTTTATTATGTCGAGGAAGTGCATTACCTACAGGAAATAAACTGGAGCAGAGTCAAGAAATATTTGTCAACCATGTGCTTCAGGCTAGGAACTACGGAAATGAAAGAAGACCCCAAATCAGAAGAAACTTGTTCTTCCCTCTAAGAGCTTACAAAGTATCAGAACAAACAAAGTTTATACTATAGAAAATCAACAAGTACATGATAAGCGCTAATAATGGTTATCATATATTGAGACTGTGGTCCATGCCATGCATGATCTCAGGTGACTCTCACAAAAACCTTGTAATGTAATGTAATAAGAGGAACTCTTATTATTTCCATTTTAAGATGGGGTCACTGATTCTGAGAGAATTTCATTAGCTGTATAGCATCAAACAGGTAGTATATGACCAAAAGGGCTTTCACCAAAGGTCTGACTCCAGGACTAGATCTGGATCCATTATTTCTTTCTATAGACTGAGCTAGATGATTCAGACTATGAGTGCTTCCATGGCTTCAAAGAAGAAAGACACTCATGAGCATCACAGAGGAACAGACATTTGGCAGCCTTGAAGCAAATTTGCAGAGATACAGAAAAGGAGTAAGAGTTAATAATAGAGACTCTGGTAATAATAAATATATATGTTGTCTCTGATAATCTGATGTACTTAGTGGAATGTGGAGGCTTTTGGAAAAGCTTAAACCTGACTATAATTATTTCAGGAATAATTTGCGATCATTTGAACACAGAAGGTCTGATATAAAAAACTTGAGAAATTTAAAATTTTCTAATCAAATTAATTAACCATAACAATAGGGTTATATGAGTGTTTAGACTATCTAAGAGAACAGTAGTTTAAAGAACACTCAAGAAATTTAGATGGGCCCATTTTCATGCTTACAATTTCTAGGCTAATTGCAAATTATTCTTATCTAATCAGTGAAGCCTTAATGACCTCTCCTAGGCAACAGTTGGTTAGCATATGTAGAGATTATACATAAATTTGATAATAATTAAGGGTTTAAAGAGAATCATTTTAAATGTTCACTAATTTGGTAATTTTACTACAATTGTAAGGTGGTGTGTGTGTGTGTGTGTTTGTCTGAGAGATCAAACACATCTTTATACATAGCTATAGATTTAGTTTTTAAATGGAAATCAGTTTTTATACTTGTAACTTAAATGAACACAATCTCACTTTTTCTTTTTGACACTTTCATATGGAAGCCTCGGCTTGGTCCAAATAATGGACAATCCCCTACATCTATAATGACAGAACTAACATTTATTGTTACTTATTCTGTGCTGGACTCTTCTAAGTACTTCACATAAATTAACACATCTGTCACAATTATTTTATGAGAAAGGCATAGGTATTATTCCCATTTTACCTATGTGGAAACTGAGTTACAGAGGTTAAGTGACTTGCCAAAAGTCACACAGCTGTTAACTGACAAAATCATGTAATGGCTTTCCAAAGTTCATATATATATATTTTTTTACCAAGACACAATCCCACCTTCTTCAGCTGTGATTATTATCATTACCGCAGGTCATAGTTGGTAAAAAAAAATATTCTGTTCACTTGAATGCAAATCCCCACTAACTGTCGGAAGTTAGAAGAGTGGGCTGTGCGATTTGAATGTGTCTTTCTCCTAAATCTTCATGTCAATTCAGTACCACCTTCTCTAATAAAATTACTATGGATACCTATCTCGACCACTTGTTAATATTCCCATTCTTTTCAAGTCTCACATCAAATTCTTGCTCTCCATTTCCTTCTATTCATTTTTCAGATGGCCTCAGGATTCTCCGTTCTCAACCATGAACATCCCTATTTACTCATGACATTTACTTTTATTTGTCTCTTTCAGATTTTAACACTACTGGGCTGTTTCAAGTCTATCCCAGGCATTTACCATTTTCCAAATCTTGCTGAAAATTTGCCTTCTTTAACTTAGATTTACCTGTTTCATTTGGGAATTATATATCATATTCTATCCTAAGCTTTTCATTCATTGGTAAGTGCATTTTTTAACAACATGAATTGAATTCCAACTATATGCCAGACAGAATGTAGAACACCTGAGATACAAGTATTAAAAATAAAAATAGAACATCCTGAGCTTCGAGGAATGAGTCTCCAACTTGACTGCACATTAGAATCATTGGGAGGTTTAAAAAAAATTTCAGGTGCCCAGGCCATACTCCATACCAATTAAATCAGAATTTCTGAGTAAGGGACCCAGGAATTTGTTTTTATTTGTTGTTTGTTTTTAAACTTTTCAAGTGATTCCAATGTGCAGCCAAGTTGGAGAACCACTATGTTAAAGGACACAAGTATAGAAAGAAATGATTAATAAAAGAAATGTACACAAGATACAATGGTATCAGAGACAAAGTAATGATGAACTCTCCTTTTGAAGAGGGTCTCATAGGATTTCTTGGGAGAAGAGCTAAGTTTGATTTAATGAGGAAGAAGTTGGAGAGTATCTCAAGAACACTAAGCAAACCATGTTGTCTGAACATAAAGTAGGGAATGGAAGGTGTCAGGTGAGGAAAGTGGAGAGATAGTCAAGGTGAGGGGTTATGAATACCCATATATGCCATTTTAAGGAGCTTGAACTTGTGTTCTGGGTAATGGGTGGGTTTTAAATGATATCAAGCAAAGGGAAGACCCAGTCATGCCTAGACTGAGTTGAAGTAGACAATGGGTGGAAAGAGTATGGTTAAGAAGTGGGAGAGCAGTTAAAAAGTGTTGCAGTATTCCAGTGAGGGTTCATGAGGATAGTGGCAGTGAAGGTTAAAAAAATTTAATAGATTCAGTATTTATTTGGAAGAGATTCTACTTTTACTGATGGATTAATAGTGGGTTGGGTATGAGTGATAAGCGAGAAATAGAAAAATAAATGGAGAGCGAGAGAGAGAAGAGAATTAGAATTAAAGAGATTCTGTTTCTGGCTTGAGAATCCATGTCTATATTGGACTCATTTACCAAAAAAGAGGATCGTTGAGAAAAAAAAAATATTAAGTTTGCCTCCCAAACTTGTTCAATTCAGTTTTATTCACCTTAAACTTGAGCTGCCTGTGGAAATGGAGTGAGGAGAATATGTATGAAAGAGAGAGTTGCTGACTGTGTTAAAAGGGGCTGTGGAGGACGAGGACAAAATATATCCATTGGTTTTGAACTTGGACGTTATTGGTGACTTTGACCATGTATATTCTAGCATGATGGTGATAGAAACCTAAATGGAGTGGGTTGAAGAATGAATGGAAGATGAGGGAGTTGAGGTAGCAAGTAAATAATGTTGGGGGATGGAAGAGAGAAGTGAAACTGCAGCTGGAGGAGAACGTGAGGTCAAGAGAGGGTTTCTTTTACCTAATAGGTGTTGCCGTATAATGTACACTGATGGAAATGATTTAGTAGAGAGGAAGAGTGATGTTGCAGAAGAGATGCAAAAGGGAATATGTATAGAGGAAAAGCCCTTGAACAGATGAGAAGGGATAACATCTAGAGCTCCCACAGAGGGTCTGATTTTCGATAGAAGATGGGTACCAAAGGAGGTGTGCTGTGGATTTGTTATTGAGAAATGAAGAGGCTACTTTCTGATGGCTTCTGTTTTCTCAAGGGATGGCTTCCCTGTTGGTATCTCTCTTGCCAGTCTCTTCTGTGATGTTATTAAGCAGTAGGCTACTTGCCTCCTTACTACTTCCAGAAAAGAGGACTCAGGAAAATTAGCAGTAGACATGGGGGAGAATAATAATGATCATCTATTTTACCACTAGAACAATTACTTTTATTGCTGTTGCTATTGTCATCACCACTGGTATTTCAATCTTTGTTTTTTTAAATATTGCTATGTGCCAGCAACGGTGCCAACTTCTTGAGATTTATTTCTTGTAATCTTCACATCATACCTATGAGGTACATACTATTTCCCCACATTTTACAAATGAGAAAAATGAGGCACATAGAGCCAGAAAGAGAAGGGTATTTCTGAGGGTAAGAGAAAGATTTCAAGCTGGATATAATTAATTGTGCCAAGTACTGCTGTATGAACAAGAAACATTTTATTTGGGTTTTGTTCTTCCACAAGCTCCAGCAGCCTTTCACTGAGTGGGTACCATGAATGAATAAAAGAATGATCAGAAATTTGCTACTGGATGAACAATGCTAATAGATCTGTCTCTTTATCCTTGTTCTCTGGTTATATGCTGTGAGTGATACTGTGCTTGGCTGATGACCCAAGGGGCTTGGATTTTTGATAGTGACCAAGGAAAGGGTGATGGGAGACAAGCTGGACTGGTCCATTCTGCCATCTAGTAGGAGAGTGGCAACTTGAAGTTGTCCACAGCTCCTGAAAGTTTCACACGGAAGCACAATGGTAGAAAACATTTTGACAACTGGATAAAATTCAAACAGAACAACAGACGCATTTGTGTTCTTCTTTCTTTCTAGCCATGCATGTGACTGATACAAAAAGGAAGTGAGGTATGTAGAAAAAACCAAACCAAACAAAATAAATATGTGTTGAGTAAACGCCCATTGTATTTGTAGTATTTGACAGGTGTTTTTTTTTTTTTTTTTTTTGGTTTTGTATTGTTTTGCATTTGACTCTAGCAAGATAGATATTATTTCTCCCTTTTTCTGGGAGAAAAATCATTTCAAGTCCTAAAGCTGGCTAGTGGCAGAATAAGAATTGACATCCAGGACCTAAAGATTCTACTTTTCACTCCATCTCATTGTGGTTCTAGAAATCTAGTGCATACTCCCCTTCTTCATCTTCACTGTCTGCATAATGATGACATGCCGGGACCTAGATCTTAATTCCAGAGTCTTTTGGACCAAACTCTTGGCACTGAACACCAGGCATGTTTAACTTCTTCCTTCTTTCCCTGAGGAGTGCTCTGTCTGCATTCCTTCCCATCTGTGCTGAGTTCTTCCCATATTCCTTATCCACATTATTCCCATTTTCTATCCCTCTATACTCCCTTACTTGAATGACACAGTTTTCAACCTCCCACAATTTTTAGAGAACTCAGCTCATAAATCAATGGTCATAAGGAGTGACCATATTTTCCCCTTGACTTGGTCTTGAGATTAAAATCACCTTTTATTTTATTTCCTCTTTAAAAAACAAAACAAAATAAGTCCTTTATTGGGTTTCCGCACTGGGCCAGGATCTTGGGCAGACACACAGAACGAAAAGAAAAAGGAACCAGCCCTTACTAAGTGGCTATAATATTTTCAGTATTATAGATATGTAACCTCTTTTCTTCACAGCCCTATAAAATAGACATTGCTATCCACATTACATAGAGGTAGAGATTGATTTTCAGAGAAATTCAGTAATAAATGAGCTAGAATTTCAATCAGGTCTGTGTAAGTCTAAAATAAGTGCTCTCCCCACTACACTACCCTACCTTCTTCAGAAGACAAAGAAAATATATCTGCCCTCAAATATATACAAGCCTAGTGGTAAAGTGAGTCTACATATGTGAGTATCCATTATACAAGAATGTAAAATGATGGTCAAGGATAATTGTTAATTGTACATGTGCTGAAGTCAGAAGGATCAGAGCATTAATTCTGTTCTCTGCCACCTTTTGGCATGTACTAAAAAGTTTTCTAAATGTCTCAGAGTCCCAGGGTTCTCATCTTTAGATGGGAATAAAATGAATTTAATATTAGGTGAATTAAGTTAGAAAGCTCATATAAGATGTTTAGCCTAGTTCCTTACATGTTAAGCATTCAATAAATGGTGACTCTTTGTTATTACTAGTATTAATGGTACAGAAAGGGTGCTATAAAGTCCTAGAGACACTAAGAGCCCAGGGCCACTGACTTTCCCTAGGAAATTGCAGGGAAATACTTCACCAAAAAAGATTACATTTGAATTAGATATAAAGAATGAAGAAGGAGGTCTCCAGTGGGAAAGGGCACGTCAGGGAAAAGGTAGAGCGTATGAAAAGTCACGATGGCCAGGTGGGGCTGGAGAGTGGCCAGCACACTAGAGCCTTAAACATCTTGCACAAGTGTCTGGACTTCATTGCATGAAGCACCAAAAGAAACCCTCAGAAATCTTTAAGTGAGGGAGTGATGTGATGCTACTGGTTTTAACATCGCTATGGCTACCGTGTGATGCATGGTCTGGAAGCCCCGAGAGAATCTTCTCTCCTTCTTCTTCATTCCTTGTGCATAGTCACACCACTGGGTCCTGGACATATCAGGCTATGAAATCACATTTAGAGGGCATGAGGGTGGGGTGGGGAGGGAGAGAGAGAGAAAGCAAAACAACCAGAGGCAAAAAGCCGGTCCCGGGAGATCCAACAAAGATGCCCTCACTGTTCTAACATGGAGAAAATGAGAAAAACAAGCTGCACATTACAAACAGGAACATGTGTATGCATTTATTAACATTTCCAAAGTGGATTTAATTTTCGGTGTGCATCCCGCCTCCACAGAGCCCGGTGGAGCTCAAATGCATTTCATCTAACCTCTCGTTAAGTTGCGTGCGAGCCATTTTTTAACGTGTCCTCTGGGGGAATCTTCAAACGGATTCTATAATCTCGCTTATAAGTGGCTCTCTTTCAAAATGCTGTTTACATTTATTCTTTTACCAGCTCCTCCTCCACCCCCCAATGCTATGTGAACCCCTTGCCTTTAAGAGCAGGAAATGGATTTCCAGCACCTTGGTATAGTTGAAGCAAAGTCTGTGGGCTTTGGGATCAGGCACACCTGCTTTAGTTCCTGGCTCCACCACTAACTTAACAGGGTGTGTCTGTCTGAGGCAAGAGGTCATCATTTGTAAAATCTGGACAGTGATAGAAACTACCTCATTTTGTCATTTCCGGTTAACTGAGAGGGTGTCTGCAGAACTTTTAGCACATGACTGGGCACATACTGAGCACTCAGTAAATCATGTGGTTATTCTCAGTTCTTTCCTCATCATACTTATTGTCAACCTCTAGAACTGAGTGCAAACACTGGTTCTACCATTTGTTAACTACATTCCTTAATGTGTCTGAGTTTGGGTTCTATTATTTGTAAATGGTATTCATATGTAAACATTTAGCTCACAAAGTTGCATCAGGACAAAATAACACTAGCTAATATTTATTTAGTGTTTTTTATATGCCCAGCACCAATTTCAAGCAATTTACGTGGTTTACTTCCTTTACTACTTTTAGCTACTAATGAAGTAGGCATTATTTTTGTCCTCATTTTACAGATGGGAAGAGTGAGGTACAGACAGTTTAAATAATGTGACAAGGCCACACAGCTAATAATGCTTGGATTACCATTCAAACCCAGGCAGTGAGCTTCCAAAGCTTGTTTTCATCATCCCATTCCACTTGCGCCAAGAAATAGCTTGACTGCAAGCGTTTTACATGGCTCATAGGCCTAGCTGATTGGTAATATTAATTTCTTTCACTCTTTTTTTATCCCTCCCTCCCTGATCAAGAAAGCAAATATGACCGCTGCACTTAGAGCAAAGCAAGGGAAGGATAAAAGTCAAATTAATAGGACAATGCAAGGTGTGAATAAGGTGGCTATAATTATCATCATCAGAGAACCAACGAAGGAGGAGAAGAACCAACTACCAAAGGAGTAAAAGTTAACAACCAGCTCTCTGCCTTCAAAGAACTTTAAATCTAGTAAAGGAGCTGGCATGCACGTCATTACCAATGATACGGTGCATCTTTACAGACGACTCTTAAGAGGTACTATTGACCTAGAAGAAATGATGTTTATTTCCACATGGCAGCAAATGTACAATGATCACAGAACACTGCTAGAAGCAGGGACAATCTAAGCTCTACCAGAAAATATGCATAGAATCTATTCTCTAATATTCCCCATTCCTAGCCCACTCCCCACTTAAAAATGAATGAATGAATATGTCCTATGACATATGTGTCATACACATATGTGTGCATTTACACTTTACACAGGTGGAAGAAAATATCTGCATCTCCTCCAAGCCAGTTATGTAAACAGCACATCTAAAGTCATATTAGCCCACACAATGCATTTACATAGATGATGAAAAACAAAGTGGAAGTCAGGCTAACTGCTCAACCAACAAAAGAACTGACCCTTAAACCAGCCCTTGAATAAAAATATCTGTCCAAAAGGATAACAGGTCACCTGAAGAATAAGTCTGATAGTTGTAAATTCCAGGTTTTTTAAGGAGTTTCAGGTAAGATAGGTGGTGGTGTGGTTGCTTAGACAATATAAACCCAGCAAGGGTGTATAGTAAAAGGATCGTTATTACCTCTGCTCTGTCAACCTCATTCAGTCCAAACACTGGTTCCTGAAACAGTCAAGAGCCATAAGCTCAAACAGACGCGAAAAAATTGTTGATATCATAAACAGTTTGTTTTATGAGGTTCTAGTGGCCCATCCTGGGAGACAGAATTCCCTGAGGGCTAAGTGGAAGGGGAGAAGCATACAATTAAGTCAAGCTGCAGATTTGGGGCAAAGTTGGAGATGCTGCCTGGATGATCTCTCAGTTGTCCTGTAATCCCTGCTCCCCTTTGGGTAAAAATGAAAATCTTATCATCTTCATTTGTATCATTTCAAGTTTCAAAGCAAATAATTCCACTTACAGAAAAGAATGAAAAGAACTGAAATCTAACAGAGACACTATAAATAAACCATAAAAAATGGCAGTTTTGTGTACTCTTTTTCAAACTATACACAGTCTCTCCCTCTCTCTCTCTCTCTCTCTCCATCACACACACGCGTGTGCGTGCGCGCACACACACACACACACACACACACACACACACACACACACACACTCCCCTCCTCTGGGGATATATCTCCTCCCCCTCCCACTCCTGGCCCTGAGGAGGATCTATGGAGAGTTTGTCAAGTATAGAAACTAAGGCAAACAAAGTGGAAATTGACAAAAGAACTTAGAAAACAGATGATCAGTCTGAAGCTAGTCATTGTAGGAATAAATACTTTTTCACAAACTGGTGAATCTTGAGATCTTTGCTGAATCACACGAGTGCTCATGACTGTCAGATGCTAAGGTAAGGTAGAATTACATCCAAAGCACTCTGCTTTAGAAAGTAGTGATGGTAAGAGTGACAGCAGCTGGACTAGACCTGAGATCTCTAGAGTCCCAAATATTTCCTGTAATCCCTTATCTACCTGGAAAGTGTATTCATTCACTTACTCATCTTGGATTCTAATTTCCTAATTTATACTTTTCTTTGCACATTTTCCCCAGTTGGGGTGTGTGTCTGTGTGTGTGTGTGCTCAAATTAAAACCAAGATTTTGGTATTTGGATCCTGAGTTTACCGCTTATTAATGGATAAATTTGTGTTTAAGTCATTTAACTGCTCAAGGCATACTTTCTTCATTTGTTAAAAAGAGACATATAAGAAAACCTATAGCCCGAGATTACTGTGGTAAAATAAAAAACTTAATCTTGCCTAGAAAAGTATCCTAACGTGTATGAATGGTGACGGAGTTTAGTAGCTTGAAGCAAAAGACTAGAGTCAAACAGCTGGAAATTCTGCCATTTAGAAGATGTGTGACTTTGAGCAAGTTATTTACCCTGTTTTTGCCTCATTTTCCTCGTCTGTGATCTAAGAATGACAGAGCCCAATGCGTGGAATTGCTTTGAGGACTCGATTAAACAATGTCCTGGTTCCTCAGTCAATGTTTGCTATCATTGATTATGAATTATCAATATATTAATTAAATGCAAAGAATAATATTACTAGTGATATGAATAATTTGATTTACCTGTCAACTCACCAAATACAGGGGCTAAACTTTTTTATTTTGATGTCTACCAGATGATATATAAATTTGTTAAATTAAATAGAATTATTACATACTGTGCAGTAGATTAGAACAAACAAGCAGATATATGATGGAAGTGGTGTGTGTCACTCCACACAACCTCATAATGAAAGGGAAGAGACTATGCAGACCTGCTTCCTGCTGGTGCAAGCTAATGCCTCTAGGCTCAACCCTCTAGGCTCAGCCTGACTTTTCCAGGCTGTCTAGCTTGGGGCAAACTCTGCGAACTCTGGAGCCTTGGCAAATAATGCTGAATAGACAGTGAAGGTAGGAAGCAAGGGAGGATACTTCTTTGCTTCAGGAATCTCCAAGACTAAAAGTAACCCAAGCCCTTGGAAGATTAGGCCAAGCCGCCCTATAAACAGTAAAATAACCAAGACAATGGGAAACCAAGAAACTACAAGCATGAAATTATTACACTAGGGGCCAAGTTTGTTTTGAAAGTGACTGTGGTCTCAGGCAATCATGTGAATTTTTGTTTGCCTGAAAGGACATTTTAGGAAACTGTCCAGCGTTCGTGACTTTAATTGGATTCTCAAAGGAATTTGTGACCCAATATCTAAAAGCTCTGCTTCTAAAAAGAGTAAGTTCCCTGTGAATAACAGGAAACTCTCAGGGCTCTAGGCATGCCTTATTTTTAGCAGAAAGCATAATCTGGGAATAAGGTATATGATGTACTCTTTATGAGTTGATTGAGATTGTATATTTTGTTTTTAAGGAGACTATGGTATATTCTAATGATGTAGGACCAGTGTTAAGTGAGATACCCATCATTTCATGATGAATTTTGACATTAGAGGTGAGGGCGAAGAGTGCTGAATTGGAAGTCACAATGTCTGCGACCTACTTCTGACCTCACCCCTGCAACTCAACAGACTAATGTAATTGACCTTCGCCACCGGGGTAAATCATATAGTGCTGTACACAATAAGGGGTTAGTGGAACAAGCCATTTGTACCAGGAGCAGGGAGTGTGGCGGAGGACACTCCATTCTCTCCCTCTTTTGGCAACAGAAACAGGGTCTGGGCAGTAGCTCACTTCAAACCTGTGTGCTGAATTGAACCTGTTTTTGCAATTTTTTTAAGAAAGTGGGTTGTGGGTGGTGGTTATTCTAGCAGGTTTCTTGGCTTAGGGGCACTTTTCCCACTGGAATGGATAACATTGTTACAAGAGAAATGGGAACAAATGAACACACCAACCACCCTGATTATGATATTGAAAGAGCTAACCTTTATGGAGCCCGTCCCAGTACCCACCACTACGCTATATCCTTGATTTTTATATCATTACATCCTTACAAAACCCCTCCAGGGGCATATTTTCCAGCCCCTCTTTCACAAAGGAGGAAACAGATTAGCAGGATTTAAATAAAAACTGGTTTAAAATCGCAAAACTAGCAAATGATGGAGCCAACATTCCTACCCAGCCTGTTAGACTTAAGAATCTACCATCTCACCCAGTGTTTGCTGGATCCAAATTTTATATTTTAATAACTTTTTAAAGAAATAAATTATAAAAGTATTATGCATTGATTTCAGAAAATCGGGAAAAATTCAGAAAACCATGAACCACGCAACTATCCTTTTAACAGACTGTGGTTCCCATTAATAAAAGTAACACAGTATATTATTGGCACAGATGTTTACAACTTTTTCCTTGTTATTTCAGACACTACATACTTAATCCACATAAAAATTGTGGCTTTCTTGTGCAGCGTCAGACATGGACTAACTCATCCCTCAGCTTTGAATGCTTCTCTTCTGGGTTGTCACATGACACATTCCTTTACTTTCTTCATCTCTCTATTTAAATATCCACCTTGTCAGAGGCCTTCCCAGATTACAGTAGAAGCTCCATGAGATCAGGGGCTTCAGTTTCTACCATATTACTAGAACCTAGTATAATTTCTGGCCCATAGTAGGTACTCGATAATGTTTGCTGAATAAATGCAACAGTGGGTAAGTAATGTTTCCCATTCAGAAATCAAGAAAAATAAAATGATTCAGGTGAGCAGGCTTACTTATGGCTAGTAAATAGCAGAATAGGGCATGATGCCAGTTCCCCTAATTCTTAACCACACGCTTTCTCCCGGTCGGCTTGGCTCTGCCTCTAACGTAATTGGTTCTGAGCACAGGGCCAGCAGGGCTCTGCATAAAGCTGCATCAGTGTAGCACACCCAGTAAATGGATCTGAGTCCTGGTACTTAAGGGGAAAAATGCAGTGTTGAAAGAATGGCCCCCTATTTATCTTTTTGAGGGCTCCATTTTTGGAAATACTAACAGGAAGAAAATAAATTACTCCAATGCATCCACAGGAAGCATAAACCTTTCCTTTGTTCCAAAGAGTGGACTATGTCCCACTTAACCTGTGCAATCCCGGCCGAGGTCTCAGACCATTCCCACTCTGTGCCCTTGGGTGAGTCACAGCCTCTCCAGAACTCAGGTATGCATGTCTGTAATATGTCTGAGTTGGATCAGATGATCTTTAAGCTCCATTATGCTTTAACATTTTCGGTTCTGAGCACGCTTGGTGCCCTTCTCCCTACTAGGAAGACAGACGTATCTCTGGGGATGGAAAAGAAACACACTGGGTACCATTAGTGTGAGATGAGTAATAAATCCAGGATCCCAACTTGGTTCTCCGATAGGTGGGAGAGACAGCGGGCAAAAATAAAACCCGGCTGCTACGTTAAGAGATAGACCATTTTAAAGAATGAAATCTGTTACCTTTACCCTCATGAAAGCAACACCAGGCCCAAAGATCATGTGAACAAAAATAAATATGTGGAAAAGTTCTTTTGCTGCTGCTTCTAGCAGTTTTCTGATCTCTTTCTCTCACTTTGCACTGACTGTCAAATGGTCTACCAAGAGGTTAGTTTGTAATTAAACTCAGCTCTAATTGCTGGAACAAGTTACTGATTGTGTTCTTAAATCCTTTTATTCTATACCCTAGAAACCAGTGCATTCTAGCCTTTAAATGCTAGTGGTTTGAGAGAATCACATAAGTACAGCTTTTAGCAGAAATTTGTTCATTTGAAGCTTTTACCCAGAGCATCAATCAAGAAAACTAAAAAAACATGAAACAAATTGGTGACAGGAATAATCCTCCCTCCGCAACAATAACAAAAAATAAATTTGGAGAAATGTTTTGCCTTCTCTCTGTCTGAATTATAGATAGTGCCATGTTTAATGATTGGTTTGTATACTAAGACCCATATTCAGGAATCTATTTTTAAATAGGGCTTCCTATCTTTAAAGTGTCAATTGGGTGCTTTTGAGGTATGGAAAATCTTTTGAAGCCATTCAGATCCATTCAATGAGTCATCATTTTGAAAAAAAAAAATGAATGTGAGTATTGCAAATGTCAGTTTAATTTGAATTTGAGTTATGTAGAGCAAACGAAGCAATGTATCCAAAAGATTCTTGGAAGAACGACAGAGCAAAGACATTAGTTCAGACATAGTACTCTTTGTTTGGCCTAGGTAATGTTGGTGAAGGCTAGTGGCTCAAAGTTTAAAATATCTTTCTATATTTGGACAATGTGGTGAATGTTTTTGGTTGTGTCTTAGTCTTCAACTCCCTATTCCTTCCCTATAAAATCCTTGAGTTTTGGGTGACAGTGACCCCACCCCCAGTATCCATGACTTTAGTTTATTAGTATGACCTTGCCCATCCCAAGCTCCTGGCCACGGTAATGTGGTCATTGGGTCAGGGAGATGCCCATGACCCACCCAATTCAGGGCAATGAGGGCAAGTGAGAATTGGTTCCAGATCCTCCTCTGTGTCAGCAGAGGAGTGCATGCTTTTTATCCTGCTGTATTTAAATGTGGACCCATGAAGCCCCAAGGAGAAAATACCTATCACATCTGCTGCCATCCAGAATCATGTGAAGTTTTTTCTAATTTTAGGAGATTTATTTTGCTTACAGCTGAAAATCCTGAGTGATGGAGTCTGAGATGAATAGGAGACATCTGATTTGTTCTAGAGAACTTGGACCTAGGCTGAAGCTGACACCACACTGTGAGAGAAAGAGAGAGAGAGAGAGAGAGAGAGAGGAGACTATAGATCTTGGTGACTTCATCAAGTTGTTTGAACAAACCTTGTCTAAAATTATATTTGTAGCATTTTCTTAAGCTATGTGAGTCAATAAACTCTCTTTTATTGTTTCCAAAATCATTTGCTGAGTATTTAGTATGTGGCAGTCAATGGTCTAAAACCAGCAATAGCATGAAACAAGAGGTCCCTACATTCCAGTGTGAGAAGAAAAAGATCAAAACTAACAAATAAGTAATCAAGAAGACAGGTAGAATGATAAAGTTGAAATAGAGCCTATTAATTTCCTAGGGGTGCCAACAGCTGGGGGTCTTAAACCACAGACATTTATTGACTCACGATTCTGTACAGTAGAAGTCCTAGATCAAGGTGTCAGCAGGACTGGCTCCTTTTTGGGGCAGTGAGGAAGAATCTGTTCCCTGCCTCTCTACTAGCTCCTGGTGATTTCCTGGCAATCTTTGGCATTCCTTGGCTGTAAATACATTACCACAATTTCAGCATTCATCTTTACGTGGTGTTTTCCCCTGTATCTTCACATTGTCTTCTCTCCATGTATATCTGTCTCTGTGTCAAAGTTTACCCGTTTCATAAGGACATAACCCAGTCATATTGGGTTAGGGCCCACTCTCATGACCTTATCTTAACTACTGATAATTATATCTGCAAAAACCCCATTTCCAAATAAGAACACATTCTGAGGCAGTGGGGGGTTTAGACTTCAACAGATTATCATTTTTGTGGAGGAGAGGATGCAATTCAACTCATAACACAGAGTAATGAGATTAAGAGACACTATAGGGGTGTGTCTAGTATGGGTGATCATGAAATGCATTTCTGAGGAGAAGCCATTTACTCTGAGAGTTAAAAGGTAAGATGGAACTAAAAGATTAGACCTGACTACTTAAGGAGGAAAAAGTTATTTTGGACAGAGGGAAAAATCTAGTGAATAGTTCTTAGTAACCAACAAGCAAAGAAACAGACCAAAAAGCAACAACAAAAAAGACCTTTATTGCTTATGTCCATTTGAGTTGTATTTCCTATAATTTGAAAGTTGAAGAGTTAAATAAGTAGGCTCTAACTGAATAATTCCTATTAGAATTTTACTAACCATAATTTACTTATAAAATCCCTAGTCCTTATTTTCTTTATTGCACAGGGAAATGACTTTCTACTTCTGGCTTTGATGTCTGTTGGCTATTGTGATCTTTGGTTTTCTTCCACGTCAGTTTTGCTAATCTCTGCATTTCTGAAGTTGGGGATCATTTTAGTACAATTTTTCTCTCTGGCGCTAACCACAAGCTTGTCAAGTAGCAGGGGCTCAACAAAAACGGAATAAATGAATTTCAGTCTAGTTTAGGAGCAGTGGTAACTAGTAAGTGTGGCTCACCAGCCCCCCAAAAAGCCCTAATTTTTAGCAGGTGCCGATTTCCAGGGTGTAAATAGTCCCACCATGGCTGATTTCAAGTTACCAGCATGACGTCACTGAGCTGAGGAATGCACACAATCACCTCTCACAAGCCAGCGCCAGCCAGCACCAGCACACCATGGTCGGGGGGTCTGTTTCAGGAATCTGTCTTGGAAAATGGGTCACGCTTTGTTATCAGACTAACTTAGGTTGTTGATTTGTTGCTAGCATTGAAAGCTGTGCAATCTTCAGAAATTTATTTATCTCAATGAGTGTCAATATCCTCACCTATAAATAAGAGTGACACTTGCTACAGAGGATTTTGTGAAAATTAAAATGAATTATCACTGATAAAGCAACCAACAGAGTAGGGGATATTGAAAACAACTAACCTATGTTAGCTTTGTTTTTAATTTTGTTGTTGTTGATAGAAAACTTTTCTTATCTCTTGAATTTGTTCGCAAAAATGAAAATGAATCTAAATGCTGTAATAGAACATGGGATCTTATCTGAGGGGAAACCAACACTCCCTACTGACTCTGAATCTAGGATCATTGCAAACATGCAGGTGTTTGAATGGACATCAATAACTGGAAGTTGATATTGAGTTCAAGATGCTTAATCTATAACTGCTTTCTGGCCACAGAGAATATATATCAGCATTTGAAAAAAAAAAAAATGGGAGTTCTAAACCAAGAAGTGACTCAAATGATTGAAGTATGAGACAAAAAGTAGGAAAATCTTTGAGGACTTGGAGTCCTGTCACTCACTCTCCTCAAAGACTGCTTCATTTTTGTATATATTAACTTAACTCTCCAAGAGGAGAATAGACAGTGAGACTCCTTCTGTGCAGAGGGTTGCAAACCCATGTTCCAAGTGTCAGGCAAATTAAAAGGAATAAGTGTAAATAGACTCGATGTGTGTGTTTATGTGTGAGAGAGAGAGACAGAGAGACAGACAGAGAAAGGAAGAAGAATGTGGCAAATTAAATTGAAGGGTACATCCCAAAGTATTCAAATTTTAAAATGAAGACCTAAAGAACACATCCCTCAGGGGACGGATTCCAGCCTCTGGGTCTCAGTGTGAGACCCTGATGTACGTGGAGAAGCCTGTCACACCTGCTCCTAGAATCTATGTCAGTTCAGTTTTTAATGGAGATAAACACAATCAATTTAATGTGTCTTTTTTCCACTAGACTGGCCTATTTGTATCTGATTCTTATTTTTAGTGTTTCTCTTTTATCTATAACGAATATAATTTTAAATAATCTGAACAGAATAGAAAAGCATATGGCATAAATTAGAGTGCCATCAGGATCTCCCACTCAGAGGATGACATCTGAACGGTCTGGTGAATAACCTTCTGTGCCTGTGCACACACGTGCACACACGTGCACACACACACATGCACACACAATGCTCTGTGTGATTTTGAAAACTGAGCTCATGCTATATATATGCTCCTTTTTAATGGAGAACATACAAAGAATGTTCATTCAGTCACTTTTGCCTTAGAATCCTGGTTCTACAATTTAGCAAATTTTGGCTCAAAACATGGCATAAAGTGATTGTGGTTCAGGTATCAAAGTCTCATATCTAGTCAGTTTCTACCTTGAAATAAAGTGTTTCTTCTTTAGCCTCATTTCTAACAGTTAGGAGAGAAAGGGGCAAACCTGTTTTAGAAACCAGCCAGTACTATTATTAGGAATTTATCAACCTTCACTTATCTCTGGATTTTTTTCTCCTCTCTCCTCACTGTGTTTTATCTTCTCTCTGTTGATCTTTTTTCACAGATGACCTTTCATCTTATTTCTCATCTCCTGGTCCCATCAACCCTAACTTTGTATCTGCTAGAACTCAGGTAATTGCTTTTAGATGGGTATAATTAAGAAGCCATTAGTTTAAAGTTTCATTTCAGTTTACGCCTTGGTCTGCATTTGAGCAGAGAAATATGAAATTAAGGTATTAGCTCCTTTCAGGAGTATAAGTCACGAGCTAATAAGTTTCAAGAGCAGTTTCTCAACTGTAATGATTGTGCTTTTCTCTTTGAAAATCTTCTCTTTGGAATTCTCATAGAGGGAATATTTTAAAAGGAAGGGGAGCAAATCTATAGCGACAGACGGGAATTCGGTACATGATTCCTGAAGGGTGAGTGTCCCTGTTGCTCTAGGAGGGTCGTAGGAGGTCTTTAAAAAGTAGCTAGTGCAGGAGGGTCCAACCTGGAAACCTGTATGTTCCCTTTCACAACTGTGTAAGAATTCTACCCTCTTGAGGACAGCTGTGAGAGACATCGTAGAGGGGATTAATGACCTGTATGAAGAATTTGAAGTCAAGCTGACCTAATATGATTTGGGGTAAGCTAACTAGACCAGTAGTTCTCAAATTTGGCTGCATAATAGAGTTACATATTATATGAGTTTCCCGTGGCTGCCATAACCAATTTCCACAAACTGGTGTCTTAAAACAATGAAAATGGATGCTCTTATACTTCTTAAGTCTAGAAGTTTAAATCTGAAGTGTCGGAAAGGCCATGGTCCCTCTGAAGACTCTAGGGTAGAATCTTTCTTGCCTCTTTCTAACTTCTGGTGATGCTTGGCAATTCTTGACTTTTTTTGTCTTGTAGATGCATGACCCCAATCTCTGCTTCCATTGTGTCACGGCCATCCTCCCTGCGTATGTATCCCTGTGTGTCCTCTCTTCTTACAAACAGATACCAGTCATTGGATTTAGAGCCCCCCTCTTAATCCAATATGACCTCATCTTAACATCTGCAAAGCAAAATATCTGCATCTTAGCTTTCCATTTGCACAGACTTTATTTCCAAATAAGGTCACATTCTGGGATTCCAGGAGGACATGAATTTGGGGGGAACACTATTCAAACTACTATACCTGGGAATATTTAAAAAGCCCAAAGCCCATGCTGCACCCCAGATCAGTTAAATTAGAATTCTAAGAGGGTACATATTGGAATCACTTGAGGAGATTTAAAAGAGACTGATGCTTGGGTCTCACCTCCAGAGATTCTGATCTACAAAATAGGTATTCTAGCAAGTATATTATTGGATTGTTAAGGAAAGGAAATAAGATCATGTGAAGTGCAGAGCAGAAGCCTGGCACATAACATTTGCTCAATTAATATTTTCTTATGCTCAATTAATATTTTCTTATTGATTGGTTTGGCTTGATGGGTTTATAAAATAAGGACATAATTTCACATATGTAAGGATGCAATGTTCAATAAGCATTGGTACCCTTCTTCCTCTGCCTTTTCCTAATTATCTGCTTTATGTTCCTAGTATCAGTGTTTTACCTACTACATTGTTTGTTGTTACCATAACCCTTACACATCCTGCTTTCCCAATAGACAAATGCTTATCATCTCTTACATACTTGAGTCTAATTGCCACTGTCCTCCCGAGCCCCATCCTTTAATAAGTCAAGTTATAAGTGCTAATCCTTTCCAATCTGCCACAGTGGCTAACAATCCTAGTTTGCTTGGGATTTAGGAATTTTCCAGGATACAGGACTTTCGGTGCTAATTCTAGGACTGTCCCAGAGAAACCAGCATGACTAATCACCCTAAGCCTGCCTCAATCAGTCATGGATAAGAGAATATGCCTAGTGTTACCCCAAGAATATTACACATATTAGAAACGAAAAGATCTTTAAGAGGGAATATAAATGTATAAAATATGACGCTTGTCTTTGAGTCTATACAAGAGCTATCAGAGAGCAAAATAATAGTGATGATAATGATAATAATAAGGGTGATAATGAGGATGAGAATACTCATTGATCACTTACATTCATCTAGTTCCTGTGCTAAGGGTTTTATATGTATTATTCATTTAATACACATAGCAACCCTATATGCTAAGTGGCATTATTATCCTAAATTTCTAAATGAAGAAACTGGGGTTCAAGCAGCTTATGTAACTTCTGCAAGGTCTTATAGCTAGTGTGTGTCTTGTTGCAAATGTAAACCCAGGCAGTTTGGCTTCTCCACTGGTGGTATTAATTCCTATGCCATGCTGAATGAAAGCACAAGGAATGCAGGCATACAAGTCAGAGAAGGACAGAGGAACAATATTTTAGCCTGGTACGGTTCACAAAGTCATCACAGAGAAGGAGTGGGCATTGAACTGGCACCTATAGCTCATAATGCATCATAACTTCCCTTAAGTGGTTCATTTAAGGAAAACATTAATTAAGTATCTAATACATGTAGAGCACATACAGAAATATTGAAGCAATAATAGTAGCCAGAGTTTTTTAGGGGGTTACTATGTCCCTGGCAGTGTGCTAAGCCCTTGATATAATATTAACTCAGGGCATGGCTTCGTGATAACCACCCAACAGAATACAAGAACTATCACCTTCACAGACAAGAGAATTAAGGATCAAAGACATCAGAGAACTTGACCCAGGATCTCTCAGGTAGTTTATGGTAAGTTCGGGATTCAAATCTAGGTCTTTTTGTTTGTTTGTTTGTTTGTTTTATGATAGAGTCTGTTGTCATAAACATCAGGTTGTCTTGCTTCTGAAGGTGAGGAAAGCATCAGAATGGTTCAGTGAGGCTTAAGTGAAAACAGAGAGAAAGTTCATGGGATGGATTCTTCATAGAAAAGTTAGTTAATTCACCTGTGGCAGATTGGAGCGATGGCATGCAAGCCGCAGCCCAAGCTAGATAGTGAAGGAGATGTGAAGGGGACTTGCCAGCAAGGAGAGCTGCTGGCCTGGACACTTCCTCATCTTTGGGGCACAGCACGCCCTCATCTCCATGAAGAAAAGCAGCAGAAAATGCTACGGAAAGCACTCCTGTGACAAAATCGAAAGTACAGCTAATCAGGACTTAATTGAACTGTTCAATCTCTGACTAAGGGGTGCGAGGTGATGGAGGGTGGGGAGGGGAAGGAAAAGCACATGAAGTCCCTCTGTTTAAGATACTGAAATGTGTCTACTCATCCATAATGCAGCACCATAATGTTCTTGTATGAACAGAAAATGCCAGGCAATCAAAGGCCATGTGTCTTCTGCTTAGATCCACAGAGTGTCCATGTATTTTTAATCAAGGCTGCATCTCTGAAGTATGTTGATGCTTTCTTGGCATAAAAGATGCTCCTCCAAATTAGCTCTGCACCAGCTCCGGGCTGTTGTTTTTACCTTTGGCCATGCCAGGAGAAAGGAAGTTGGCAGATTCCCCCATAATGCATTACTGTAAAGCTAATGTGAACTGTACTTCAAGGATAGTGAACACTGAGCAACCCATTAAGGCTGAGGAAATGGGTTTATGAGTCACTGAAGTCTTCACTCCCCAGCAGATCTCTCTGCTTCTACTCTGTCCGCACACCCTAAAATCCATTCTCCACACAGCACTCAGAGTGATCTGCTAAAAAATGTAAATCCAATTTTTTCATTCCTTCACTCAAAACTCTCCAGTAGAGGGTTTTTAAAAATAAGAACCAGACCCTTTGCTATGGTCTACGCAGCTCTGCATGATTGATTTTCCCATCCCTATTTCATGTCACATTCTACTTACCTACATTCCTGATGCTCCAGTCACATGACCCTTATTTCCGTTTCTAAGCACTTATTATTCACTCTTGAATGTGTTTACTCAAAAAATGTTTGAGCACCAGTTGTGTGCCAGGAACTCTCCTAAGTGTTGGGGATATACCAGTGGACAGAACAGGTCATCTCTCTGCCCTCTTGAAATTTATGTTCCAGTCAGAGAAGATAGACAACAATAAAGAAGATGAAAATGTAAAGTATATAGCATTTAGAAAGTGAGAAATCCTTTACATAAAAGAAAAAGAAAGTAGAGCAGTATAAATGGGTTCAAGATTAAGCAGCAAGGAGAACTAGGTTGTGACATTAAACAGAGTGGTCGGGGCAGATGTCTCACTTTAAAGCATTTCCTCTTACTGCTCCCTCTCCTAGGACACCCTTCGCCCAGATATTTGCATGGCTTTTTCAGAACTCAGGTCTCAGCTCAAACGTCACCTCTCAGAGAGACCTTTTCTGATCCCTCAGTGTGAAGAGGCTACTCCTAGTCATTCTATCTCACCACCTTCTGTGATAGAACTATCTGAGGTTACATTTTTCATTTATTCATTTACTTTATTTTGTCTGCAATTCATGGACTGTGAATTCCATGAAACCAGTGTCTTTATCACTTCACTGTCATGTCTCCTGTGTCTAGAGTAGTGCCTAGCATATAGTAGATACTCAACAAACATATGTTTGAATAAAGGAATGAAGGAATGGGTGACAATATCAACATATTAAGTAGACTGTTAGGGCAAGGGAGGTAAGTAATAGTTGGCATTGAGAAATCGTTAACAGACATTATCATCTTGTCCTTGGTTGGTAGCATGGCATTTGGTCAAGCAACACAATCCAGGAAATAGAACAGGAAAATACTGTCAAGAGACTAAGTAAAATGATTAAATCTCATACAAAATATACGTCCTTTGTATATCTCAATTCTGTCCATCTTTCTTCATTCTCTGCCACTACTCTGGTCCATATAACATCATCTCTTATTTCATTGCTTGCACTCTTGCTGTCATACAAAATATTTTTTCAAAGTCCCGGAAGGATGAGCCTTTAAAAATGTGTATTTGACTATGTCTTTCATGGTTTAAATCCTTCAGTTACTCCCTTTTGACCGTAGGATTGGGTCTAAAACCTTAAAGTGGCTCCCAGAGACTTTAAGGGCTGGCCACTGTCTGCTTCTCTAGTTTTACCTCTCAGTACTCCTTACCAGCTCTCTGGTCTGTCCAGACTGATCTTTTTTAAGTTTCCTGAATTCCCAAATCTACTGTCTTCCCTTTAGAGCACTAGGAGATGATTTCTCTGTTTGGCGATGTCTTCTCTGCTCTCTATGTCTGGCTAACTCATAGCCACTATTTAAATCTCTGCTTCAGCTTCATAACCTCTGACAAGGACTCTCTGACCCCTAAGTCTGGACTAGGTAACTCTTCTCTGTGACCTCATAACATCTTGCACTTGCCCATCACATTACTTCCCACATAGTGAATTGCAATTGTTTAATTAATTGTTTAATTTCTTTCCCACTAGACTTAAGCAATAACAGGGCAAAAATAATTTCTATCTCCTTCATTCTTGTACTTCAGACATTTCACATGAGGTCTGGCTCATAGTAGTTACTAAAAATATATTTGTTGAAAGATTGGATAAAATGTAGAGTCAATTAAAATAGTAAGAGTTTATTTACAGACAGAATGGTGGGTATTATTTCTCATGCCAAAGCTCTTCTCATGGGTCTTGCTATTCTGTGGCAACACAGCTGAAAGCTGGGACGAGATATGGCAGAAAGTTGAGGGCACATAGCTTATCTCTGGATCCCGATGTCATAGAGTGTAATCAGGTCCTTCTGTTCAACCTCTGCTGGTAGCCTCAGGCACCAAGGAATTGATCTACTGAGTCAAGAATTCTGACTCATGCTTGAACTATTGAGCATAGTGGCTTCTGCAGAGTAGGAGAGTCTGATGTCTTGCTTACCATAGTGAAAGGACCTTAAGATTAGTGGCTTTGTCTGTGTCTGAAGACAAACCAAAGTGGCTATAGAAATAAAGGATGCAAACACGGAGTGGAGTCTTTGAAAGCACATCCTCCAAGGATCTCATTTCTCTGATGAAGAAAGCAAGAACTCTGATGGTTCAGGAATATCCTCTCTGTTCTAGGATTGAATTCTTGACTTTTCCTTACATTCTATGATTTCTTTCATCTTTTTTAATTCAATTAAACTCAACATATTTTGAGAGGTTTTAATTTTTTTCTTAACCGTGTGCCAGAAATTACCACTATGCTCGCCACCCCCTTTCCCCACCCAATGAAGGCCACAGGTCAGTTTTGTGACATTAGTACAAGTGCTTTTTTTATGTTTCATTTTCCATCCTCTAAGTACAAATCTTGTTTCGTGGTTCATCTTGCATCCCAGCTAGACTCAGAAACCTACCCTCTTTAGTCAAATCATTTGACTAATTCACTTGCACTAAAGATTTGGTGAGCAACACATATTTTATTAAAAATATCATAGGAGAAAAAATGGACAGGGAGGAGATTACATCCCACATCTCTAAGCAAACAACTTAGCAATTCCCTCGTGTAAAGATATAACTTCTATAAAATCCCTTACCCCTTTTATCACTAGGGTTTCTTTTTCCTCCTCTTAATGCATGTAAAGATTGTTCTAACTGACTTAGAGCTCTTCTCTCGAGTATTTTTCTCTAAGCATTTAAAATTATCCTTTTCTTTATGAGACATCATAATTCAGCTCTGAACTAGCTCCTACTTCCAACAGTGGTTACCCAAAGTTATCACAGTTGTTCAGCTAAACAAAGGGTCTTCCAACTAGCAGAACCACCATCCTTAGAAAATATATCTTGTACACATTGCAACTTTATACTTGGTCAGCAAATCCCAAAGAGTCAAATCATTACTAATCTAAGTTTGGAACATCTGAATCTTCATTTATAAAATACACAAAAAGATTCTGACCTCATGGAGTTTTTGTGAGAATCACATGAAATAACTATGAAAACTAGTAGAAGCTCAGTGCATACTGGTCTCTTTCTCCTCAAGCAACTGGACTTGGTGATTCATTTCTTCCACTACTTCTTACTGTGTTAGTGGTTAGGAGGCCTCTCAGCCACTTAAAGCTCATTGTTATCCCTCAAATTAACACAGGAGCACAAAATAGTTCAGAAAAATGCTGCCGAAAAAGCATATGTAATTGTTGTTTGTTCTTGATGGAGAAATGACTATTATGACACAGATCTAGAAAGAAAGTGTGTGTGTTTATGTGTGTGTGTGTGTGTGTGTCTGTGTGTGTTCCAGAGAATTTACAAGTGCTAAAACTCCTCTATCAAACTCTGTGTTATGTTCTAAAATGTTACTATTGTAACATTCCTTTGTTCATAGCCTTATTTGACACTGAGTAGGCTACCACGCCAACTGTTAGTGGGGGACAGAAGCATTATGTGTTTTTATTTTGATGCAAAACTTTGTCTCTATCTAGAAATGTCACAGTTTGAAAGTCCTGAAGCAGAGAAGCTTCTCTATTTAAAATCTAATTTATATTCTTAGCAGATCTTGGGAACAGTCATGCTCATCGCAGTAGCTCTCTGGGCATGGTTGATCTGTGCCATTGACTGGAGCCACGGATGCCATCTAACTACCAGGGATTAGTAACCTCTTAAGCCTCCTGGTTCCAGCAGTTCAAGAGAGGCAGAGTCTCCTAGGCTTCTTCCCATGGAATGGTTGACAAAAACATCCATGTGGGTGAAAAATGCATTCATCTACAACACAGATGGAACAGCATATATTAAAAGAAACTGCCAGACACCAGACCTTTGGCCTGCAGTTATGGTTATTGAATTATTCTTTTTCAATTCCTAAGATTCCAGTACTGTTCAAGTAATATGTACTCTGTAAAGAGCTGTGGAAATTACAGAGATGAATAACAACTAACTAAATAGTTATATCATAAATATTATATCCGTTAATCTTCACAGCAACTTCAGAAGATAGACATTTATTTTTATTTTATAAAAGGCAAAATCAAGGCTCAGCAAGGTTAAGAAACTTGCCAGGATTAGCAAGTTAGTACTAAAGTTACGTTTCAAAAGCAAGTATGTCTGCGCCAAAGGGTTAAAGCATGGTCACAAATGAGCTTTACATACATTTTCCCCTTTAATCTTACAAAAACCCTGACTGTTTTGTCTCCATTTCATAGATGAGAAACATGAGGCTCAGGGAAACTTCGTACTTGTTCGGAGAGATCGTACAAATGTTCTACGAGAAAAGTCCATGAAGTTCTCTTGGATTATGGGGGTCATCAAGGGGAATAGAGTTATGTTTAGTAAGATGCCCTAAATATTTCATAATATCTGGGGTAAAAATGGGAGATGTTGAAGAAGAGAAAAGGTTATCAAAGAGAAAAATAGTTACAGTAGCATGGAGACTAATTCTGCTTCTATTTTGGGTGGCAGACCTACATTTTCTGTTGAGTTATGTAAGAGAAAGCTTGTGTTTGTGTTCAAAGGGCAAGCTTGAGGAAAAGCCCAGGACACTGCCTGCATTCTAAGTGGCCCTGGTGGTGGAGGGAATGGGCCCTGTTCCAAATTGATTAGTTCTGCTACCTTCTCATTATTGTTCCGCCTGAAGTTTGGCATGAGAGCAAGGTCATTCCATGCATGGGTCTGCGTTACTTAACTGATTCTGCTACAGACTCCCTCCCCTCCATACCGCCACTCCTACCGCAGCATGCCACCTGCACTAGAGAAAATTAAAAATCAGCCCATACATTTTACATGAGTTCCCAAGACTGATGAGAAATTAATGTTATGTTGTCTTTTGTTAAAGATACAGCTGTTTTGTAAGATGTTCATCCAATTCAGTAATAGGAAACCTTCCTCAGATTCCTCCATGGAGCCTAGACTTCAGGATGGGAAGAAGAAATGCGTATTGACTCAGAATATGTATGAACAAGTTTTCTTCTTGTAGTTCACCTTACAAAGAAATTTCAGGGTTACATATTAGGTTGCTGCCCTCCCCAAACTTTCAGGTGCCTTATTAATTTTTTATTCCCGTGATTCCTCTTAGGTTGTTCCCTTAGCCTGGAATGACATCTTCTCATAGTCTCACGTATAAATGCTTCCAGTTTTTCAAGGTTGACCTCAAAGTTTTCAGTTTTCACAAAGCCATTTCATACCCTCAAATCATATGATTGCTCTTTTGTCAGATCTTCAGTAATTCTTAGAAAAGTTCTGATCCCCTCTGACCTTCCCTCCCCTACCAATGATATGAGAATAATTACAGCTATATTTTAGGGTTGATTTAAAAATTGGAGATAATATTAAGAAACTTAACAGAGTATTTGAAAAATAATAACAAATACTATTTGGTTTGTTATTACTACTACTAACAAGCAAATACAATGTCTAAAGTTCTTTGCCTGGAATTCAAAACCCTTCATAGTCAAGTTCCAGTCTTTGTTTCTAGTCTTATATCCTGATACTTTCTCCAGGGTACTGCTATTCTTACCCCTCCAAAATTCTTTTATTTATTTATTTATTTATTTATGGCCATGCGGCTTACAGGACCTTAGTTCCGCAAACAGGTATGGAACCCAGTCCCTGGCAGTGAAAATGCCAAGTCCTAACCACTGGAACGCCAGGGAATTCCTTATTTGTTTTAGTGAAGTATAATTGATTTACAATGTTGTACCAATCTCTGCTGTACAGCAAAGTGATTCAGTTATACACATATATGTAGTCTTTTTTAAAATATTCTTTTCCATTATGGTTTATCCCAGGAGATTGGATATAGTTCCCTGGGCTATACAGTAGGACCTTGTTGTTTATCCATTCTAAATGTAATAGTTTGCATCTACCAACCCCAAACTCCCAGTCCATCCCTCTCCCTGCCCTCCCTTCTCCTTGGCAACCACAAGTCTGATCTCTATGTCTGCGAGTCTATTTCTGTTCTGTAGATAGGCTCATTTGTGCCATATTTTAGATTCCACATATAAGTGGTATCATATAGTATCTGTCTTTCTCTTTCTGACTTACTTTACTTAGTATGATAATCTCTAGTTGCATCCATGTTGCTGCAAATGGCATTATTTTGTTATTTGTTATGGCTGAGTAGTATTCCATTGTATATATGTACCACATCTTCTTTATCCATTCATCTGTCAATGGACATTTAGAATGTTTTCATGTTTTGGCTATTGTGCATAGTGCTGCTATGAACATAGGGATGCATGTATCTTTTTTTTTTTTTTTAAACATCTTTATTGGAGCATAATTGCTTTACAATGGTGTGTTAGTTTCTGCTTTATAACAAAGTGAATCAGTTATACATATACATATGTTCCCATATCTCTTCCCTCTTGCATCTCCCTCCCTCCCACCCTCCCTATCCCACCCCTCTAGGTGGTCACAAAGCACCAAGCTGATCTCTATGTGCTATGTGGCTGCTTGCCACTAGCTATCTATTTTACATTTGGTAGTGTATATATGTCCATGCCACTCTCTCACCCTGTCACATCTCACCCCTCCCCCTCCCCATATCCTCAAGTCCATTCTCTAGTAGGTCTGTGTCTTTATTCCCATCTTGCCACTAGGTTCTTCATGACCTTTTTTTTTTTTCCTTAGATTCCATATATATGTGTTAGCATACTGTATTTGTTTTTCTCTTTCTGACTTACTTCACTCTGTATGACAGACTCTAACTCCATCCACCTCACTACAAATACCTCTTTTTGAATTATAGTTTTGTCTGGGTATATGCCCAGGAGTGGGTCATATGGCAACTCTATTTTTAGTTTTCTGAGGAACCTCCATACTGTTTTCCACAGTGGCTGCAGCAACTTACATTCCCACGAGCAGTATAGGACCCCTCCAAAATTCCTTATTAAACTAAACTCCTCGCTGTTGTATGAACATTATGCACGTTCATTATTGAGGGCCTCCATGGTTGTCATTCTGTTCGCTTTGTTTCCTTCTGTACTAGAACTTATCCAAGATCATATGGTTTACAAATCACATAGACAATAAGTAGCAGAGTCAAAATTTAGATCCAGTTTCCCATACCCATATGCTCAGTCAGGCTTCCAAAAGATGCCAAGTAATTGTTAAGAAGTGATTTGATTGGTTATGAACATGAGCTTTGAATTTAGACAAACGTGGATTTGAATGTTAGCTGACTGGCTGCACAGTTGCAAGTAAGTTCCTTTGGGTCTCTTAGCATAAGCAGTGATCTTTATAAAAGGATAATAATATGAATTATCTTAAAGTTATTATTATTATATCTTAATGTCCAAAATTCATGTTCAGAAATTATATTCATAAGTTCACATTCCAAATTATATTCATTATATAACCTATATAATATATATATATATATAACACATACACATGCACCTATATATATTTATATAAGCTGATCCCCATTATAACTTTAAGATGCATGTGTGTCTATATACTGGAGAGGAAAGAGCAGAGTGAATTCCTGATATTTACTAGCTTGTAATAAATCATCTCTAAATAATTGAGAAACTTGGACCAACCTCTGCTACCCAATGGTCAATGACTCACTTATCCTCTGTGAGAGAGTCTTAGAATAAAGGTTCTTGCAAGAAGCCAGAAGTTCCTGGAGGAACATGGGAAAGCAGGGGGAGTTCGGGGACACAGGCTTTCTCTTAAAACGAGCAGGATGATGCTGTTCAGTAAGCAACTGATTAAGTGGTACTTATTATTAGTCCATAGCTGCTATGGGTGAGTTTTGACTGACCAACATTGAAATATAATTAGTGATACTAAATATATCTATATGATGAGTATGTATTTTTTTTTTGTATATAAAGGCACAAATAAACCTTTCAATGAAAATCACCCAATGAAAGCTTCTGTTTAGGGATGCAGTTTCCCCATGCCTGTGGAAGGCCCAACATCACCAAATTTTGCTGACTTGGCTTCAGTAAATTTTAATTCAACAAATAGCCTGGCTGAACAGATGCGTTCACAAGTCCCAGACCATGCAACACTCAATCTGTTTAACGGAAATGTTGTTCTAGTTCCATATTTGTGCTTTCTGCTGGAACTGAATTTGTGTCTTTCTGTCTCAGTGGAGCATAAATGTTAGGGGATGTCAGGAAGCGAGCCAGACCTGAAAGGGACAAGGGGTGAAGTGGCGGCTGGGAGATCACAGAGGCCAGAGTGTTGGAAAGATACAGAGAAAGATGACTCAGATTATTTCATCAAATAAAAAGGAGTAACAGCATCCCCTTTGTGAACCATCACAGCTGGTTTCCACTTAAAAGCAATATGAATTTAGCAAACAATTTTGAGGGCCCACTGAGATTGTTAAATAAGGTATTGTCTATATGGGTATGTATTTTCCCTGTGCATGTGTATGTTTGGATCAAGAAATAAATATTAAGGAGAAAAAACTTCAATTAAAAATGTATATCGGGTGACTTCATTAAGATAGTCATCATTCTAAGGGCTTGGAATACATCTCTCTCTCTCTCTTTCTCCTTTTCCTAAGCTTTCACGCATGTGCTTCTCTCTGACTAAAATTCTGTTCCCTGTCTTCTCTATCAGATGAATTCCTATTCATGACCAGATTCTTCTTAGAATATATTTCATTAGGGAAGTTTTCCTGACTCCTAAACTAAGAATTGGTTCCTTTTTATATGCTGCTGTCTAACCAACACAGAGTTGCTTAATACCTACGTTGCAGGCTCTAAAGCCAGATTCCCACAGTTTAAATTTCACTTCACTACTTACTAGTATTGTGCAAGTTAATTCAGTTGTCCCATTTGTAAAACAGAAATAGTACTAATGCCTGACCCCCTGAATGAGGTATTATGTATTTGAGAAAGAAATTAGGCAATTTATTTAACAAGCTGAAACCAGGTTTCAGCTCTTCATTCTCTTCAACCAGCTTTGTTTTCAAGCTGAAATAGGAAGGGAAAGAAACTATGAAAATCTAAGACTCTAAACTAAGAGACTGGATTTTATCTGGTAAGAATGGAGAAATGTTGAAGGTTTTAAAGAGGAGAGACGGGATCAGATTTGAATTTTAGAAAGAAGAAGAAGAAGGAAAAAAAAGAAATACAGGATGAGAGTCAAGTAGGGGATGAACTCTTTAAAATATGTTCAGAATAGCCGAGTATTTCATTTTTAAGCAATCACATTTAATCACCATTCCCCAAAACTAAGATCTCATTTAATTCTACAAACATTTAGGGAATGTTCACTAACTGTGAGATGCTGTGCTGGGGGCTGAGAATTCAGAGAGACAGTTTGCATACTATGAAATAATCTAGTCTAGTAGTTAAGAGCATTGGATTTACAACCAGGTAGACCTAGGCTCACCATCAAGCACTATGCCTTCCCATCTGAACAAGGTTCTTAAATTATCTAAGCCTCAGTTTCTTCAAAATTAACAAGATTAATTAACAAGATTAAATGAGATACTGTATACAAATCACTTAAAAACTCTTTGGGTGTGGTATGTGTTCAATTAATGCTAGTTATCATTATTACAATTGTCATTGTTGATATTATTTTATAACAGTGCTAAATGACTACTTTCTCCAGTGCCAAGGTGCTCACAGTCTGAATATAGAAAGCAGATATGTAGGCATATAAATTACATTGTACTTGAGTTACCGTGCTATTAAAAACAGCAAATAGTTATTGAGTGTATACCATTTGTCAGGTATTTTTCTAAGTGTTTTCCACGTATAATAACATTTAAGTCTTACAAAAATCCTATGAGGCCGATAATGCAATGCCAAATGGTCTATAGATGAGGAAATGCAGGAGCACAGGTTAAATAATGTGTCCAAGGCCACACAGTTGGTGACTGGCAGAGTTGTATGTGAGCTGAGCTAGCCATGCTCTAAACCGCAAGTTGACTGTGCCTCTCTGACAAACAAGGGTGAGATCATTTTAAAATCATGGGAAGTTTTCAAGAGGATGCAACATCTGTGTGGGACCCTGACAGATGAGCTTCTCACTTTGTTTCCAGGAAAGCTTCAATTTAAACCATTCTAGATAGAAGGCTACACCCAACTTTATCCAGAGCTAGAATGCCTTTTTCAAGAATCTGTTACACGTTATAACAATAGCCATCTTTGCTACCAAAACCTTCTATATCTGTGCTAAATATTTATGTTGGAATTAGGGCCAGAAGAAGTGAATACCATCCTCCACCAGTAGTGTAAAGGTAAATTCTAGCTGTCTATGCAAGCAAAGGAACCCCCTCCTCAGCCAAGAGTGCTGATCCTAAGAACAGTGTTTCTGCTGATTCATAAATGGAGGGAGTGGAATAATTTGAGGGGTGATATTAATCTCTCCTTCCATTTATCCATAGGAATTTTCCTTGTTGTTCTGAACGGTCAGCAAACAGCAACAATGACAACAATGTTAATATTATTACTGAAAGCAATGGTGGTTGTTAATATAAATACAGCAGTTGACACAACTAGTATCTCGTAAATATCTTAAAGACATTCAAAGAGATAAAGTCTCTATGAGTATATGTAATTGATCATAACCTTCTGAGGACATTGAGGCATGGGATGATTTAATAGTGTATTCAAGATCACATAACTACAAATGCCACCCTCATGGTCATGGCCAGAAAAACCATTACTCAGTTCATAGCTGTGGTTATAGATGTGTCTCAGCATCCTCATTTTAGATTATGCCTTGTGACAGGATGTACAAATTAACACTTTTATTTGCCAAATCTCACTGCCCCCCTGAGCCCAAGTTTGGGGTGGGAGTAGAGAGACGTTTTCTAGCTAGTGACCAAATCCCACAGTCTCCCCTTGGATAGAGAGTCTCTGCATTCCAACGGAGTGGACAATATGTACACAATTTTCTCAGTCTGGTGACCCTCTAAATTGAGTGTCCTTGGCTGGTACATTGAACCAAAAAAAAAAAAAAAAAAATCAAGAGAAAAGGATTCTTTCTGAATATTCTTTAACAACGTAGGGTGTTGTGGTCATTAAGGTTGGTCGCTAGATATTTCTTCTGATTCTTCTTCTGAGAGTCACATCTTAGTGCTTCTTTGCTTCCATAAAGTTGAACATGTCATGGAATGTGCCAATGGAATGTGAACAAAAGCATTCTGTATTTTCCCTGCATGGAAGCTTTTACAAGATGGTCCATCTACTGCAGTGACAGTAGAAACCTGTGTCCAGGTGGCGTCTGCTACCATCTGGGCCTTGAGGGACCACCATGTAGAGAGCCCCTGTTGATTCACATTGTACTTTTCTTAGGGCATTGAGAGCTTAGGGTTATCATCATCATCATTATGTAATTTGATTTGGTAAGTGATGTAGGTGCTTTTGATAACATTTGGCAAGATATTAAGTAGAAGGGAATAGAAAGAGTCAAGAAGTTCAGGTACTTGTAGGATTAAAAGCGGAAACTTTTTCAACAGAATTTATAAAAAGATATCATTGAGAACGTCGCTGAATATAACAAAGGCCAGAGAAAACTTAGACTTGCAGCAAATGAAAGAAATGGCCATCGCAACCACTGTTAAAAATCTCTGAGTCGATTAAGGTATTCCAGAGGAAAGATGTAATTAAAAGCTCGGTAGCCAGTAAATGCATTCAATTGCACAAAATGGCTCAGAGAAAAAAAAGACCACAGTCTTAGCTTGCCTGTGGAAGCTGAAGTTGTAATTCAGGTTACAGGGGTGGAGGGAGAGGAGGCAAGCAAACAAAGACAGCAAATCAAAGAAATATATCCAGAAAGGAACAGTGAGAGTGGTATTGGCACACAGAAATGTCTGAGTCAGAGAGATATAAAGGCTATTAACATTTTCAGTGAGTGGCACTGCAAACACATTACAAATAGTTTATGACTGTTTGAGATTTAAAATAACACTGGGGGTCTCAAACTCCTAAGCAGGAAAGAAGCTGAGAAAGATGCCCAGCCACCGAATAGGGCATATTCTCCAATGCCCACTTTCTGATGTGGCCAAAGGAGGTTAATGGAAATGGAAGAATCTCATTTCCATTAGCAGGAAATGAACCATGAGAGGACCATGGACCACAGAAAACAAAGGAAGAGGGGCCCCACCCAGGGAGCAGAATAGGACACTAATCTGGGAACATCTTCTACCTTCAGAGGAGAACTTATCACATCTCTCCAGCAGATTTCAGAAGTGCCATAGAACAACTATTGTGTCTCCTCCACTTATAATTGGAAGCATTTATTTTGGTAATTCTGTGCATGTTCTTCTATTGTATATATGCACTGATAACATGTCTTTTTAATTCAGTTTTTTAGTTCAGATCTCTGGATCGAAAGGAACTATCTCTGGACTTCATGAAGAAGCAGCAGGGAACCACTCAGTTATCTGGACTTCAAGCTGATCACAGTGAGTGGATGAGTTGTCTTGAGTTCTTGAGTTGAGCTCTTGAGTTACCTCTCTTGGTGGTTTGGGAATGAATATTTTTTTTTTTAATTTAATTTTATTTATTTTTTTATACAGCAGGTTCTTATTAGTCATCAATTTTATAGACATCAGTGTATACATGTCAATCCCAATCGCCCAATTCAGCACACGACCATCCCCACCCCACCGTGGCTTTCCCCCCTTGGTGTCCACACGTTTGTTCTCTACATCTCTCAACTTCTGCCCTGCAAACCGGTTCATCTGTACCATTTTTCTAGGTTCCACATACATGCGTTAATATACGATATTTGTTTTTCTCTTTCTGACTTACTTCACTCTGTATGACAGTCTCTAGATCCATCCACGTCTCAGCAAATGAGTCAATTTCGTTCCTTCTTATGGCTGAGTAATATTCCATTGTATATATGTACCACATCTTCTTTATCCATTCGTCTGTCGATGGGCATTTAGGTTGCTTCCATGACCTGGCTATTGTAAATAGTGCTGCAATGAGCAATGGGGTGCATGTGTCTTTTTGAATTATGGTTTTCTCTGGGTATTTGCCCAGTAGTGGTATCATCTTTGGTATCATCTGTTGGTATCATCTTTAATTTCTTTCATCAGTGTCTTATAGTTTTCTGCATACAGGTCTTTTGTCTCCCTAGGTAGGTTTATTGCTAGGTATTTTATTCTTTTTGTTGCAGTGGTAAATGGGAGTGTTTCCTTAATTTCTCTTTCAGATTTTTCATCATTAGTGTATAGGAATGCAAGAGATTTCTGTGCATTAATTTTGTATCCTGAAACTTTACCAAATCCTTGATTAGCTCTAGTAGTTCCCTGGTGGTATCTTTAGGATTCTCTATGTATAGTATCATGTCATCTGCAAACAGTGACAGTTTTACTTCTTCTTTTCCAATTTTTATTCCTTTTATTTCTTTTTCTTCTCTGATTGCCATGGCTAGGACTTCCAAAACTATGTTGAATAATAGTGGTGAGAGTGGACATCCTTGTCTTGTTCCTGATCTTAGAGGAAATGCTTTCAGTTTTTCACCATTGAGAATGATGTTTGCTGTGGGTTTGTCGTATATGGCCTTTATTATGTTGAGGTAGGTTCCCTCTATGCCCACTTTCTGGAGAGTTTTTGTCATAAATGGGTGTTGAATTTTGTCAAAAGCTTTTTCTGCATCTATTGAGATGATCATATGGTTTTTATTCTTCAATTTGTTAATATGGTGTATCACATTGATTGATTTGCATATACTGAAGAATCTTTGCATCCCTGGGATAAATCCCACTTGATCATGGTGTATGATCCTTTTAATGTGTTGTTGGATTCTGTTTGCTAGTATTTTGTTGAGGATTTTTGCATCTATATTCATGAGTGATATTGGTCTATAATTTTCTTTTTTTGTAGTATCTTTGTCTGGTTTTGGTATCAGGGTGATGGTGGTCTCATAGAATGAGTTTGGGAGTGTTCCTTTCTCTGCAATTTTTTGGAAGAGTTTGAGAAGGATGGGTGTTAGCTCTTCTCTAAATGTTTGATAGAATTCACCTGTGAAGCCATCTGGTCCTGGACTTCTGTTTGTTGGAAGATTTTTAATCACAGTTTCAATTTCATTACTTGTGATTGGTCTGTTCATATTTTCTATTTCTTCCTGGTTCAGTCTTGGAAGGTTATACCTTTCTAAGAATTTGTCCATTTCTTCCAGGTTGTCCATTTTATTGGCATAGAGTTGGTTGTAGTAGTCTCTTAGGATGCTTTGTATTTCTGCGGTGTCTGTTGTAACTTCTCCTTTTTCATTTCTGATTTTATTGATTTGAGTCCTCTCCCTCTTTTTCTTGATGAGTCTGGCTAATGGTTTATCAATTTTGTTTATCTTCTCAAAGTACCAGCTTTTAGGTTTATTGATCTTTGCTATTGTTTTCTTTGTTTCTATTTGATTTATTTCTGCTCTGATCTTTATGATTTCTTTCCTTCTGCTAACTTTGGGTTTTGTTTGTTCTTCTTTCTCTAGTTCCTTTAGGTGTAAGGTTTATTTGAGATTTTTCTTGTGTCTTGAGGTAGGCTTGTATAGCTATAAACTTCCCTCTTAGAACTGCTTTTGCTGCATCCCATAGGTTTTGGATCATCGTCATTTGCCTCTAGGTATTTTTTGATTTCCTCTTTGATTTCTTCAGTGATCTCTTGGTTATTTAGTAATGTATTGTTTAGCCTCCACGTGTTTGTGTTTTTTACATTTTTTCCCCTGTAATTCATTTCTAGTCTCATAGCGTTGTGGTCAGAAAAGATGCTTGATATGATTTCACTTTTCTTAAATTTACTGAGGCTTGATTTGTGACCCAAGATGTGATCTATCCTGGAGAATGTTCTGTGTGCACTTGAGAAGAAAGTGTAATCTGCTGTTTTTGGATGGAATGTCCTATAAATATCAATTAAATCTATCTGGTCTCTTGTGTCATTTAAAGCTTCTGTTTCCTTATTTATTTTCACTTTGGATGATCTGTCCATTGGTGTAAGTGAGGTGTTAAAGTCCCCCACTATTATTGTGTTACTGTCAATTTCCTCTTTTATAGCTGTTAGCAGTTGCCTTATGTATTGAGGTGCTCCTATGTTGGGTGCATATATATTTATAATTGTTATATCTTCTTCTTGGATTGATCCCTTGATCATTATGTAGTGTCCTTCCTTGTCTCTTGTAACATTCTTTATTTTAAAGTCTATTGTATCTGATATGAGTATTACTACTCCAGCTTTCTTTTCATTTCCATTTGCATGGAATATCTTTTTCCATCCCCTCACGTTCAGTCTGTATGTGTCCCTAGGTCTGAAGTGAGTCTCTTGTAGACAGCATATAGATGGGTCTTGTTTTTGTATCCATTCAGCAAGCCTGTGTCTTTTGGTTGGAGCATTTAATCCATTCACATTTAAGGTAATTATCAATATGTATGTTCCTATGACCATTTTCTTAATTGTTTTGGGTTCGTTTTTGTAGATCCTTTTCTCCTCTTGTGTTTCCCACTTCGAGAAGTTCCTTTAGCATTTGTTGTAGAGCTGGTTTGGTGGTGCTGAATTCTCTTAGCTTTTGCTTGTCTGTAAAGCTTTTGATTTCTCCATCGAATCTGAATGAGATCCTTGCTGGGTAGAGTAATCTTGGTTGTAGGTTCTTCCCTTTCATCACTTTAAGTATATCATGCCACTCCCTTCTGACTTGTAGAGTTTCTGCTGAGAAATCAGCTGCTAACCTTATGGGAATTCCCTTGTATGTTATTTGTCTTTTTTCCCTTGTTGCTTTCAATAATTTTTCTTTGTCTATAATTTTTGCCAATTTGATTACTATGTGTCTCGGTGTGTTTCTCCTTGGGTTTATCCTGTATGGGACTTGCTGTGCTTCCTGGACTTGGGTGACTATTTCCTTTCCCATGTTAGGGAAGTTTTCGACTATAATCCCTTCAAATATTTTCTCAGGTCCTTTCTCTCTCTCTTCTCCTTCTGGGACCCCTATAATGCGAATGTTGTTGCGTTTAGTGTTGTCCCAGAGGTCTCTTAGGCTGTCTTCATTTCTTTTCATTCTTTTTTCTTTATTCTGTTCCACAGCAGTGAATTCCACCATTCTGTCTTCCAGGTCACTTATCCATTCTTCTGCTTCAGTTATTCTGCTATTGATTCCTTCTAGTGTAGTTTTCATTTCAGTTATTGTATTGTTCATCTCTGTTTGTTTGTTCTTTCATTCTTCTAGGTCTTTGTTAAACATTTCTTGCATCTTCTCGATCTTTGCCTCCATTCTTTTTCCGAGGTCCTGGATCATCTTCACTATCATTATTCTGAGTTCTTTTTCTGGAAGGTTGCCTATCTCCACTTCATTTAGTTGTTTTTCTCAGGTTTTATCTTGTTCCTTCATCTGGTACGTAGCCCTCTGCCTTTTCATCTTGTCTATCTTTCTGTGAATGTGGCTTTTGTTCCACAGACTGCAGGATTGTAGTTCTTCTTGCTTCTGCTGTCTGCCCCCTGGTGGATGAGGCTATCTAAGAGGCTTGTGTATGTTTCCTGATGTGAGGGACTGGTGGTGGGTAGAGCTGACAGTTGCTCTGGTGGGCAGAGCTCAGTAAAACTTTAATACGCTTCTCTGCTGATGGGTGGGGCTGGGTTCCCTCCCTGTTGGTTGTTTGGCCTGAGGCAACCCAACACTGGAGCCTACCTGGGCTCTTTGGTGGGGCTAGTGACAGACTCTGGGAGGGCTCACGCCAAGGAGTACTTCCCAGAACTTCTGCTGCCAGTGTCCTTGTCCCCACGGTGAGCCACAGCCACCCCCCGCCTCTGCAGGAGACCCTCCAACATTAGCAGGTAGGTCTGGTTCAGTCTCCCCTGGGATCACTGCTCCTTCCCCTGGGTCCCGATGTGCACACTACTTTCTGTGTGCCCTCCAAGAGTGTAGTCTCTGTTTCTCCCAGTCCTGTCGAAGTCCTGCAATCAAATCCCACTAGGCTTCAAAGTCTGATTCTCTAGGAATTCCTCCTCCCGTTGCCAGACCCCCAGGTTGGGAAGCCTGACGTGGGTCTCAGAACCTTCACTCCAGTGGGTGGACTTCTGTGGTATAAGTGTTCTCCAGTCTGTGAGTCACCCACCCAGCAGTTATGGGATTTGATTTTACTGTGATTGTGCCCCTCCTACCGTCTCATTGTGGCTACTCCTTTGTCTTTGGTGGTGGGGTATCTTTTGGTGAGTCCCAGTGTCTTCCTGTCATTGATTGTGCAGCAGTTAGTTGTGATTCTGGTGTTCTCACAAGAGGGAGTGAGAGCACGTCCTTCTACTCCGCCATCTTGGTTCCTCTCTATCGGAATGAATATGTTTTATAAGCAGGAAAAAGAAAGAAACTTTTGCCATTAGAAAAGAAGACTATAGTAGTTATTAAGTCTGTTCAAAAATATTCCAAAAAAAATATTCCAGATTTTCTCCCTTCTTGACACATGGAAAAATCTTACTTCCCTACTCCTTTAAGTTAGACATTGTTGGGTAACTGGATTTGACCAAAAAATTGTGAACTGATATGCTGTGTGTCATTTTGAAGTGGAAGCATTTAATTACCAGGCCAGCGTCAGACCCTGCAGTGTTGTGGTAATCCTGGAAGCATGTGTAGGGCTGTGTTCTCCATCAGCCAGGGTCTCTAATTGACTATAATGAGCAGAACACCTTGCTGACCTGAGATGGACATGTGGTATGAAAGGATTAAATCTCTGTTATTTTCAGACTCTGAAAGTTGGCAGCTGTTCATTGCGCACTATAACATACTTACCCTGGCTTGATCGTGGCCATGAATTCAAGTCGTCTGACTCCACATATGCTTTTCCTACCACTGTAGGATGCCTTTACTTTAAGTTATAAGATAGGGCTTTTCTGGTCAATCAATATTATTTATCATTTGACCCTGAACCCTGGACTAGCGGCTGGCTATTCTCTGAGGTTATGGACATTCCTATCATGAAGACTAGAATGATTGCAAAACACTTATCCACTTGCTTGTCACTATGGGCAACTAGCACTGCCCTTCCTCTTGAGTGATTTACAAGTAATAAAAAACCGACCAGAGGCCAAAAATTAAGCAGAATTGCATCCTATCTGGCTCCTCCAAGTCCTATCACTTTGATGAAGTACACACAAATTCACATCATTACTTCTTGCTTTCCTCATCCATTAAGTGAGATAATGAGAATAGACCTGACCATCCCACTGTGGTGCTGTCCCGAGTACCAGCTGCAGTTAGGTATGAACTTAGTCATAAACTCAAGTGTACTCTAGATCTCTTGGGTGAGGGGACATATATTCTCATGCTTCTGGCCATATGCACAACCATATCTGTTGCCCTAAGATTTCATGAAAGGAGAAGTTAGCTTCTCCTCACAAAAAGATGTTATATGAATGCCCCCAATAATTAAAATTATTTCATCAAAGCAAGCTAAGATCCTTTCTGGTTTTAGCCTTAATGTAAAGATTCTCCAATGACATGGCATATTTTTTGCCTTTCGCTTAGTCAAGTAAAGATAATTGTGGTTGGTAAATGTTTAATAATTCAGCTTATTGCTTTTAAGGACCTGCTATGCACTCGGTCCTGTGCTGGGGATACACAGGGAGGGTCTCTCTAGGAGAGTGACATTTAAGTGAGAGATTATGAGTGAGGAAGTTAACCAAGCAGGGGGGAAAGGAGCATTCCAAGCACAGAGTAGCCTGTGCAAATCCTATGTATGGTATGCAGATCTCAACTCCTTTGGGAATTTGAAATAAGGCCAGTGGGGATGATATGGCAAGAACAAGTGTGAAAGCGACTGGGGTGAAGACACAGGCAGAGACAGTTTATCCCAGACACTGTAAATGTTGACAAAAATTTTTAAAACTGTGTTAGGACAATGGACCATTCAGGAGTTATTGATGCTCTTATTGTGCCCAAGTTCCATTCGTTTGAAAATTATGGAATCTTAGAAATTCAAAGGCTTGTGCCTATACCCTACCCTGCTCGTCATGCAAGAGTCTTTTCTATAGCAAATTGGAATTCCCATAAAACTGTTCAGTTACCAAATTTATTGAGGGTCTTCTACATGTCAGACACTGCAAAGAGCTGGAGGTATAGATATGCCTCTTAAGTTACAGGGGTCCAGTGGTACCCAATGAGAATAAGAATGTTTAAAAAAGGAAAAGAAAAATTCCTGTGTTTGTGCACGCCCCTTTAACAATCATTTTGCTTTCTCTAAGTGGGAGAAAGCAAAACTGTGAATTTTAAAATTCACAAGTTAAAAAATGTGTTTAATAAATAATCCATGGGAGTCAAAGGGATAAATACATTGAGTTCCTTAGAGAATGATAGAAACAGGCTAGATGACAAAATATAGGGAGTAACCCTCATGACTCTCCTGGCAAAATTGCTTTAAAAAGCGTATGAGCAGAAAGCAGAATGAAATAGGAGAACGGAAAGCTTGCTGCAGTTGCAGAATTTTAAGGGATTTATTTAACATTCTCTGGGCATAGTTCTAAAATATTCATGATGTTGGACATAATTGTCATTTTATTGTCCACTGTGTGTCAATGAAATGTCATTTTTTCACTGCAGCTTATATCACTTCTTCGGCAATTGGGTAGTGCAAATGATTATAAACAGAGAAGTCTTAAGTGGTGAAGAATTTGTTTTGTGAATCTTATAGTGAAACTTTGAAATCTGAGTGCTATACTCAGGGAATGACTGAGAACTAAATGGGCACATTTCTCTATACAAAACACAGAGTGGTTCCTTTACAGCCATCACATTTAAAGGAACATTGAACTAATGATTAAAGGGTTCAGGAAATATCCTAGTGAAGATTGAATAGCAACAAAATTGCTATTTCCAGTCTAGAAATGACTATTGTCCTGTGTTGTTTTAGAAGACTCCATTAGTATCAATGAGTGGAAGTTGCAAGGAAGCTGATTCTGTTCCAACTCAAAGAGAAACATCCTGTAGAATTCAACTTTTCATGAGAAATTGTTAGGAATTGGTGGTATGTTAGCAGAGAGATGCTGTAAAAGAGCTTTATACACAGTGCAGGACAGAAGACGAGAAACCCTCCAGGGGACAGTTTGGCATCATGGAAACTACCTGCGTTTTGATGTCAACGAGATCTGGATTCAAATCTTTTTTTTTTTTTTAAGTGCCATTTCAGCCCATAGGTGCATGGCCTTAGCATCCCTGCCCTAGGGATTCAGCTATTTCTGCCTTAGCATTCCATTTGACTTCTGAACTGGCAACTAAGATTTTTGTTTGGCATCTACAAAGCACGTCTAAATTATTCCTCTGAATTCCACAGGGATTTCCATAAATAAGAGTCCCATATGAAGCCATGTTTTTAGTTTTTTAATTTTTTTATTATTATTATTTTTTTACATAGCAGGTTCTTATTAGTTATCCATTTTATACATATTAGTGTATATATGTCAATCCCAACCTCCCAGTTCATCCCACCACCACCACCCACCCCGGATTCAAATCTTAACATTCCCAATTTACTGGCTGGCTGGATATTATGGTTCACTTAACTTTCTGAGCTTCATCTTTCCTCACCTGAAAATAGAGATAATCTACTCAGAGTTGCAGTTGAGATTAAATGAGATGATATAAGTAAAATTCCTAACAGATGTCCATCAAATAATAAATGTTTTATAAAAAATTCTGGGAAAGTGAGGCTCATAGGCAGGTAGTGCAATTCTTGCCGCATAGTAGGTGTTCAACAAATGTTAGACTGTCTATCTTCCCATATCATTCATGAGAGATTGTCTCTCATTTCTGAAAGCTCCCAGGCTTGTGTTTACTTTTCACATCTAGAAAATGCATTCAGGTGAGAGTGGTTTCTTTGCCTTCCTGGTTTTAATGCTTAAACTCTGTTTTCTCAACCCTATCCATGCTTATTTCTCAACCCTATCTATGTAATGAGTCTCTCTTCATGTCTTAGGTTTGTGTGAGTGTGTGTGTGTGTGTGTGTGTGTGTTTTATCCATCTTTAAAACTGCAGGTTTTTCTCAGGAGAACTTCAGAAGCAGATGAAAATGCAACATTCTTCTTGATCCTTGCCCCAATTTAAATTAAAAATGGAAACTAGTGATATTAAATCCAAAAAGAGCTTTGGATTAGTCAGTCCAATTTATTTTCATTTGGTGGCGAGAGGGGCAGGTACATTTTTATAACATTAGTTTTATTTCCCTTTGTTGAAAAGAAATGCAACTTCAGTTACAGTGGTAACTGTGGCTGTCAAAAATGACACATGGAACTGAAAATGACCTCATGTAGCGATCAGTGTTAAAATTCCCGCTGTTAACTTATTTTCTCCATCCTGTCTTTATTCCTTCTCTTTTGCTGGTCATTGTCTTTACTAAGACATCTAACTAGGGTTTTGTGATACAAATGGAAATGTAATAATTCAGAAGACCCAAGCATAAACGCTGGGTCATATCAATAATTTCTATTAACCAGTTTTGGGAATTTATGGGGTCAGTAAACAACACTCTTTTCTTCTACTCTTGCCAAAGCAAATTTTTCTGCAGGGGAGGCTTTAAATTGTATAGTTTGATTTATGACTGTCTAGATTCGTTAGTCAGAATAAGCTAGGTTATGACATGCTGTGTAACAAACAACACCAACATTTCAATGGACTAAAAAAATGGTTTAATTTCAGCTTACATTGCATTTTCAACAATGGATGGCAGGGGATTTCCCTGGCAGTCCAGTGGTTAGGACTCCGCGCTTCCACTGAAAGAGGCGCAGGTTCGATTCCTGGTTAGGGAACTAAGATCCTGCATGCTGCGTGGCTGAAAAAAACAATGGACAGGAGAGGGGGTTCTGCACACAGTAGGTCCTCAGAGGCCCCACCTAATGTTGAAATATGAAGACAAATTCAATAGATGGCAATCAACATATCACTGTTATAACTTACAGGAGCTGCACTGAAGTATGTGGATTAAACGTGTATTCACAGTGGTCTTTTTCACATTTAACCCTGCCTTATCTCAGGTAATTGGATCACCTCTCAGCCAAAGGTGAATAAAGTGCAGATATTTAACATTTATGAAGTGATTTTACTTGTATCCTCCCATCTGAATAGGACTGCACAATTCTGGGAGGTGAACAGGGCAGGGAATGTTGTATTCATTTCACAGAACAGGAGATCATAACTAATACTATCATAGCACTTTGCAATTTTCAAAACCTGTTCACATACGTCACTTCAATTAATCCTCACAATCTGAAGAGAAGGAGAAGCGGAGAGGAGAAGAAAGGGTGGGGAGAAGGAGGGAGTGGAGAACTATAAATACGTTTCATTTGAGAACTCAAATCTCTTCAGTGAATTTAACTGAATTACCTCCTTGTTCAAGAAGAACCTCCATTCCCATGGAATCATAGGTCTAAGATGGAACTTTCTCTTGAATGACTCACGGCCTTTCTCTAGCCTCTTTACTCCTTTAAGAAGGAGTGGCTTATTTAATTGGTGAATTTTGGAGAAGAATTGGAGAATGCTTACCTTCAGTCTTTCCTAAAATTACTACTGGATCTGCTTGCATGTTGGCCTGCTCTCATTGGTGAGCTTGCCATTGCAAACTCTTCTGTGGGAAAGCTTGGAGTTTTTCAGTTTGGTTTATGACTGCTTGGATTTATCAGTAGGGATTTGCTAGGCTAAGCTGGGTAACAAACACCACCAACACTTCAGTGGATTAAGGAAACGGTTTAATTCCTGCTTATATTTGCACAACAAGGGTGGCCAGAAGCCCAACCTGATACAAACTTAACCTCAACATTTTCCAGTATAATTACCAAGGCAGAAAAATTAAATGTGTCAAATCACATGCTGGCTCATAAAGCTTCCGTCTTTAAGTGACACATAGTTCATTAGCCAGAGCAAGTTGCTTGGCATGCCTAATTCTAAAGTGGGCAAAAAATGCAATCCTCCCACTTGCCTAGATAAATAAACTACTGCACATGTTTGGTGATCAGCACAAAGATTGCCATCGTGGATTGGTGTAAAGTATACAATTCAGTAATTTTTAGTGTATTCACAGAATTGTGCAAGCTCACCACAATCAATATTAGAACATTTTCATCACCCCCCAAAAAAACCCATAGCCATTAATCATCAATCCATATACTTTTTTTTTTTTAATTAATTAATTTATTTATTTTTGGCTGTGTTGGGTCTTCGTTTCTGTGCGAGGGCTTTCTCTAGTTGCGACAAGCGGGGGCCACTCTTCATCGCGGTGCGCGGGCCTCTCACTGTTGCGGCCTCTCTTGTTGCGGAGCACAGGCTCCAGACGCGCAGGCTCAGTAGTTGTGGCTCACGGGCCTAGTTGCTCCGCGGCATGTGGGATCTTCCCAGACCAGGGCTCGAACCCATGTCCCCTGCATTAGCAGGCAGATTCTCAACCACTGTGCCACCAGGGAAGCCCCAATCCATATGCTTTTGATTTAATAAAACTAATCAGAAAAAAAGATAAATGAAACATTATATGTTATTTTCAAAACAATTAGATTTTACAAACCATATACTATGCATTAAGTAAGAGGAAACATTTAGTTTCTTGAGTTAGAGAAGCAATTTCTAGGTCCTCAGGAGAGAGTTTAGCATGAAGGTGTGTGTCTTATTTTTTTCATAGATTAGAAGTCTTCTGCCATTGTGTCTTTTGGCTCTTCTGCTTCTGTTTTCCCCTAAAACAGTACTTTGTACTCATATTTTGCTTCTAATTCTCCATGTTATTTCTTATTTATTCCTCTTTATCACATTCCAATATTAAATAATGAGCATGGCAGATTAAATGCATTTATACAATGCCTAATAGAAAAGTTAACATTAATACTATCACCCTATATATGTGCAATTACCTGTATTTACGTAAAGTGCCATCACACAACTTGGTTCATTTTAACTTCACAGTAAGTCTGTAAGATACCTATAATTATGTGAGTTTTACAAATGAGAAAATAACACTCAGTGGTAGGTAGGACCTAAAACCGGGTTTACTGATTCCATGCCCAAGGGTCTTCCTTGTAATGCTTTTAGTGTATCATTCCTTGTGGAACTGCTAGAGAAAAAGGCAAGACTGATAATCAGCAGTACTTATCTGCATCCCAACAATAAATAGACTGAAATTGTTCAGTGTTTGTTTCTCTTTAGGTCCAAAGTGATTGACTGATGGGGATCATCATTAATTTTTTGTTCAGGAATACTGAGAGAATTCTGAGAGTAGAAATGATGTGATCAGAGCAGAGCCAGAGATCATGAGAAACTTCACATCAAGGCACATAAACAAGATGTTGGTGGGAACATTAAGGCAGGTGGGTAAGGCACTAGGATGGCATAGATCGAAAGAGAATATGGAGTTAAGAAATGGTAACAAGCCAGAAAGATGGTTGAATTATAGAAACTTTCCTGAAGCCAGACAAGGCAGCAAAGATGAGAGGTAAGATACTAGGGAGACACAATTCTGAGACAACTCCAGAAGCACAGTGTCAGTTGGACAATGAACATGGGTTTCTAGTTGCAAATATATATATATTTAAATAAAGCTTTGATGCATATTAGCTACTTGGCTTTGGACAAGTTTCTCAACTTCTCTGTGTCTTAGTTTCTTTGTTGTTAAAATGGAGATAATAAAATTTATCTCAAAGTTGTGTTTTGTTCCATGACGACGTCAATTAGATAGCCTAACTGTGTAAACCCATAGCATTTTACAATTCACATTAATAAGCATCATCACTTTGACTCACCTCCATAATATAATTTGGCCGTGACTGGGTCTTACTGATTATTGCTGCATCTGCAACACTTCCTGGCAAATAAAAGTCATTGAAGAAATGTTTATAAAATGGTTTTGATTAAAATAACATGGATGAAGTACAGGGCATATAGTAGGATGCTAACAAATGTTAGATTAGCAAATTTCAGCAAACTTTTTCTATAAAGTGACAAATAGTAACTATTTTAGACTTTGTTGTCCATACTGTCTTTATCAAAACTCCTCAGTTCTACTGTTGCAGTGTGAAAGCAGTCATAGATAATATGTAAATAAATGTGCATGGCTGTGTTTCTGTAAAACTTTATTTACAAAAACAGGTGGCGGGCCAGATTTAGCCCTACAGCCATAGTTTTCCAACCCCTGCTCCAGAGGATATACTTGTATATTACCTGCTGTTGCAAGAGCTACTTTTAAAACTTCTGATTAAAAGGTACTTCCAGGGACTTCCCTGGTGGTCCAGTGGTTAAGAGTCCACTTTCCCCATGTAGGTGGCCCGGGTTCAATCCCTGGTCATGGAACTAGATCCCACGTCACTACTAAGAGCCCACATGCCACAACTAAAAATATCCTGCATGCCGCAGCTAAAGATCCCACGTGCCACAACTAAAGATCCCACACACCACAACGAAGATCCTGCATGCCGCGACTAAGACCCAGCGCAGCCAAATAAATAAATAAATAAATATTAAAAAAAAAAAAAAAAGAAGGTACTTCCAGGAAAGAGGTCTAATACGGCTGAAAAAAGAGCAGTAAATGGTGACCCAATCTAACAGAGTCAAGCACTGATCCATCTCCTTACTGCACCCTCTCCTTACTTCTCTTCCTCCACATAATATGCTTCATGCATTTACTTTCCATAGCAAAACTTTTTCTTCATAGGTAGCACCAAAGGAGACTTCAACTCAATTCACATTGAACCATTCTGAATAAATAAAATACATATGAATTTATAAACTTCAACTCCATAATTCTAACTGGCATGAAAACATTGTCTTTTTATTATTTTTATTGAAAATAAATGGATATTGGGGTATACATTTTCAAATTGCTTCCCATTGCCGTCTTAGACACAAATGTCTTTTGCTGCAATTAAAAGTAAAAAGTTTCCGTTTATCATACAGTCTCTTTCATTACTTTTTTTTGTTTTGTTTTTGAGTCTCTGGTCGCAGTTGGAAGCCATCTTGAAACACACAAGTTGTGGGAAAGGGAGGAGATACCAGTATGCATATTTTGTGCCTTTTGTAACAATATAATAAGACTACTGCTACGCATTGATTGCCTATTTCGTGCCAGAATCAGTGAGGGCACTTACATACATTTTCTGATTTAATCCTCATGGGATGGGCGGTCATTCCCATTCTAGATGGCAGAAAGTGGTGACTCAAGAGGTAATACAGGACTGGAACCCAGATTTTCAAAAATCAAAACCTTATTGCTTCAAAAAAAAATCACTTCTTTTTGACTGTACTCTGGATATTCTATTTTCATATACACCATTAAAAAATAACAGTAACGCTCAGCTTTTACATACATAGTCCTTTTAGAACTTAGAGTTTTATCTCATTTAATCATTACACAAACCTTATAAAGTATCATGGTAGGAATGCAGAGTCTTGGGCCACACCCTAGACATACTGAATTAGAATCTACGTTTTAACAAAATCCCTAGGTGATCTGTATTCACATTAACATTCAAGAAACACTGAATTAGGTAATATCAATCATCTTTTACAAATCAAAATCCTGAAAAACAGAGTTTCTGGACTTGGATTGTAAAGGTCTTCTCAAGTTTTGTCAAGGCAATTAGACAGTGTGGACAGAAAATGTCAAGGAGGTACCAAACATTACCAGCTCTCTGTTTTATCAAGCTCACTCTAGCAGCAGAGGGAGAAATCTGCTTGGGGAGAGAGTATCTCAAGTTTTTTTTTTTTTTTTTTAACTTTTTAAATTAATTAATTTATTTATTTATTTATTTATTTTTGGCTGTGTTGGGTCTTCGTTTCTGTGCAAGGGCTTTCTTTAGTTGCGGCAAGCGGGGGCCACTCTTCATCGCGGTGCAGGGGCCTCTCACTATCGTGGCCTCTCTTGTTGCGGAGCACAGGCTCCAGACGCGCAGGCTCAGTAGTTGTGGGTCACGGGCCTAGTTGCTCCGTGGCATGTGGGATCTTCCCAGACCAGGGCTCGAACCCGTGTTCCCTGCATTAGCAGGCAGATTCTCAACCACTGCGCCACCAAGGAAGCCCTCAAGTTTCTTAATAGAAGCCTAATCTAGAACGGGGGAAAATGAAGAGCTTAAGTTTACTCCCCACTACCCCAACAGGGGAAAATATCAATTCATTCTAAAGAGAGCCTCTGGTCACAGGAAAATTCTGTTACATGTGAATTCCAGCATCCATTTTTCAAGATAGCCGTTATTTCATATACCAAGCATTAGTTTAACTAAAAATAGTTAAAACAGAGAGAATTCCTTCGCCTGAGGAACATTCTTACAAATTCAAGGAGAATGCTCCTTGAAGAATGTTCTTCTACCACATGATAATAATACAGGTGGAATAAATCATATATAGGAAAGGCTTAATATCCAGAATCTCTTGCCTTCACTGTAGTCTGTTATTATATCAATATTTTTTCATCTTTTCTTGTTTTCTTCTTCTGCATTCCCCCCCCCCACCCTCATTCACTCTTCTTACCTCTGTCTGTACACAGGATGTTACATAACCCTTCCCTTGTCTGGTGGCCAACCAAACACCAATGCCATTTCTTTATAATAATACAGTCTGAAACTTCAAAAGGAGGAGAAGTAACAAAAGATTTCTGAACAGTTAAAAACTGGTACCTCAATATCTGTGTAGTGATGTCTACACATTTTCTTCATAGGAAAGAAAATCCTTAGGTCCTCTTTATTCTTACTTTGCTTTTAAGTAAACATATTCATGTTTCTGGGTTTTGTTGTTGTTATAGAGGGTAAGTAGGGTCAGTACATTTTAAAGGCAGTTTTAGGCAAAGACACAATGAAAGCAGTACGATGGGCAGCTCAGGGTGTGCAACTAAGGGAAGAAAGTGAGAAATCACACAAAACAAATAGAACCAGGGAATGATAGCAGAACTTACAATATTCGGAACCTCCTAGAGGGAGGCTGTAGTGATTCAGTATGCACATGAGTGTTCCTGATGATGATTCTGTCTCATGAAGTGATAGTTCAATTATGTGCAAATACTATGCAATTAGTTCTTTAAAAAAGGAAATTAGTAAAATAACTTATAGAAGCTACTCTCTAAAATGTCAAATTAAAATTTAAAAACCATTTTTGATCTTTAGATGCTTGTATTTTAGTGATTTGGAGACAAATAAATTTCTGAGTAGCATATCCTCATCCTCAGACATATTGAGTGGGAAACCATCACCTCCTTTCTCGAGCACTCCAGAATTTTCAAAGTCTTTCTACAATATGTATTTTAATTTATCATCAGAGGAACCATTTGTGATTGACAGAATAGATAAGAATGTATTCATTTTACTGATGAAGAAACTAAGGATAAGAAAGTTTACAGATGTAAAAACACTAAACATATGGGAGCTATTATCATCTAATATTTGCCCAGACTACTACTTATCATATCAGCAACTTAGTGTCACTTTTTCTATCTCTCTGTTTCTGTCAATAAATCTCTCAAAAACAAGTAAGCCTTTGGAAATGTGGCTGGATGACAATAATTAAATGATTAAATTACTATAATAATATATGAAGAGAATTATTTTTAATGAAATGAATTTATTTTATTAATTGTGTTTTTGTAGTTTAGAAAGGATTTGGGGGGTGGAAATATCTGTTCATTAAATATTTATGGACAATCAACCGTGGGTATTATGTATGGAGGTACTCAAATGAGCAAGATAGAACTTCTGGCCTCTAATACCTTATAGATTAGATCTGTGGTTCTAAACAGGGGTTATTTTATGCCCTGCGGGAAATCTGGCAATATCTGGAGACATTTTGATTGGCATAATGGGGTGGTGGGATGGTGTTGGTGCCCCTGGTATCGAGTGAGTATAGGCCAGGGGTTGTTAAACATCCTACAAAGCAGAGGACAGCCCCCCATGACAAAGAATTATTAGGTCCAAAATGTCAATAGTTCCCAAGATGAGAAATCCCGGCTTAGATCAAAAAGGCAAAGAATTACAAAACAATAATGGTCCAAAACAGACCACTATAAGAACCTAAATAAATAACTAAATCTGGTTGGGCAGGATAGGGAAGTTTCATGGGGACAGTGTCTGTGGACTGTCTAAACTAATGGTTACAAATGAAGACATCATAAGAAAATGTATACTAAAGATCTAGAATCTAAATTGGGGACCAATGTTTCTCAAAGGGGCTTTCAGGGAATACTAAGGTATGTGGGGTACTAGGAGTATGAAGAGAGGTATTATACACACACATAAACACACACACACACACACAAATACACACAAGAATTTCTGTGATCAAAGATTGACCAAAGCTAACTTAACGAAAGTCAAACAAGATTCTTTGCTGTAAGACTTCTTAGAGCCTTAAGAGCCTTAAGAGCCTTAAGATGTGACTTTCTAAGAAGGGGATATGGTATTCAGCATTTCCAAAATATATTTTACCAGATAATTGATTGGTATTACATGGATCACAGCTTTGAAAAACAGTGTTTTAGATAACAGGAGGTCATTTTAGGAGACTAAGCAGGGAAAGTAGTCTGAGCACATTTTTGGTTTTGGAGGATAAGTGGTAACTGTGGGGAATAAGCTGGGAAAGAGAAATGGGTGCCAGAGATTCTAGTTAGCAGATTATCACAACTGTTGTTGGAAAATGATCAGAGTCCTGTCAAGGCTGTGGCTCAGAGGATGGTTTGGAAGGACTGGAATTCATAGCTTAACAAAACATGAGGGCTCTCATCAAGATGTAATACTCTTTGTGCCTCATCTCGTGCCCTTACTTTCTCCTTTTAATTTATTTTGTCCATGGCAGAATGTCCATCCATTAGCAAAATTATAGCATAAAAGACGTACTCCTCAAGTATATGCTAGGTTTGGGATTTCAACCTACAATGGATTGCAGCTAAGACTCTACCAGGCACAATTCTCATCCACTGAGCATTGGAGTAAAGCCAGTATCTACAAAGTAGGGCAGGTGGACTTTATGAACTGCAGCCTTGCACGTTTGTGCAACGCAATCTTCAGCTTCTAGGGCCCCCTAAATGGTGGAAAGTTTGGCAGCTCACGTCTCACTGAGCTCCTTGCTATACGAAGAGCTCCAAAGTTACTGAATAGTCCACACTGAACCATAAATTACAGGGTAGTTATTTCTTAGTTATTTAGCAGTTACAGTGCAATTAGTTCCACTTAATGTCAACTTTTGCCAATACGTCTTCCATTAGCCTGAAAATTATAGCTTGGTTCTATAACAGCCGTAATATTCAAGCAGCTTCCAGACTCCAGCCTGCATCTGGCGGGGGGGAAGGCAGGGAGGAAATTGCTCGGAAGACGGAGTTGATTTGTATATGTATGTATGATCCTCATCCCTAATTCAGAAACCATCCACTGACAAACTCACAGCCCCCTTCTGCATCAGCGATTGAGCAAGAGGGTCAAAGCAATACAATGCCCACGGCTGGCAGGTGTGGTGTGGCTTATGGAAGATAGGAATAAACTTGTCAGTGCTGAAATTCCAGAGTCTGATGAGGTGACATCCAGGCTGCGCCACTCCCTGGTTATAGAGAAAGCTTGGATTAGTTCAGGTTTGTTACTTGGTTCAGAGTTTGTCAACATACCATTGCATTTGCTAGACCACTTTCTCACCGAAGGTACAAGGGAATCACTCAAACCAGACTTTCTTTGCTTTTATCCCATATTTAGATAGCCCATATAATTTTCAGTTTATAGGATACAATTTTAAAGAAACATGGCTCAGTATTTAACGTATATACCTGGATTCATCCATACAATGGAGTGATGTTTTACAAAGTAGTAATTTCAGAGGAATCTCTTGGCTTAATCCTTCAGAATACTTTTGGGTCATTTACTAAAAACCCAGTCGTAGTACCTGTTTAGTGAGCACTTACTGTATGCCAGGTATGATGCTAATCATTTTGTTTGAGTTTCTCATTTCATCATCAAAACAACCTCATAAGGTTTATATTTCACAATAATATCTCTTTTTATAGATAAGGACTCTAAGTACCAGAGATTAGTAATTTACCAATGGAGTACTCTTTGAACCCAAGTCTTCTAGAATCCAAAACCCATACTACTTATAATAAGCTACTTATTAATATTTATTGGTAACCATACAAGATGAGCCAGGAACTGGGGAAAGAAAATGATCTTAGGGTAGAAATGGAAGGAGAAGGAGGCTCCAAAATAACATATTTGTCTGACTTATTTCACTTAGCATAATACCCTCCAAGTCCATCCATGCTGTTGCAAATGGCAAAATTACATTCTTATTTCTGGCTGAGTAGTATTCCACTGTGTGTGTATGTATATCTATATATCTATATCTATCTATATCTATCTATATATCACATATTCTTTGTCCATTCAACTGTAGATGGATAGTTAGGCTGCTTCCACATCTTGGCAATTATAAATAATGCTTCTATGAATATTGGGGTGAGTGGATCTTTTCGAATTAGTGTTGTTTTTTTGTTTTTTTCTTTTTTTGATACATACCCAGGAGTGGAATTGCTGGGTCATAAGTCAGACAGAGAAAGACAAGTACTGTATGATATCACTTATATGTGTAATCTAAAAAATAAAACAAACTATTGAATACGACAAAAAGGAAATGGGCACACGGATACAGAGAACAAACTAGTGGCTACCCGTGGGGAGAGGGAAGGGGGTAGGGGCAAGGTAGGGGTAGGGGATTAACAGGTACAAACTATTATGTGTAAAATAAATAAGCTATAATGATATATTGTATAGTACAGGGAATAGAACTAATATTTTATAATAACTATAAAGAGTATAACCTTTAAAAATTGTAAATCACTGTGTTGTACCCTGTAACATATATAATATTGGGCATCAACTATACCTCAATAAAAAGAAGTATTTTAAAAAGAGTAGACAAAATAACATTTTTGCTTGTGCATGTGTGGGCATGCATGCAGTGCAATTTATAAACTGACTCTGAAAGTGTTCACCAACAGGACATCTGTTTGAATGATGCCAGCTTTGTTTTTAGCATATGTGACTTCTGACATACAGGGTCAGCAAGAGCCTGAATTTCTCTATTCTGCTTTCCTTTGCCTGTGTGTCCCTTGGGACCCTTATGCCATCTTGCCTTGAATTAGAACTGATTGTATATATTTGCTGCCTTCTACTTATCTTTGAGGGCAGAGGCTAAATTTTCTTCATCTCCCCTTGCCCACCACAACACATGCACTTAGTAGGGCAATACACACAGTGACAAAGGACCCAGGCTCTGCATGACCATAATGACTTCTGTAAATCTCAGTTCTCTAGTTGGAAAAATGGGGTTAATGACATTAGCCTATTAGGGGTAACCCCCTATTAGGGGTTTGTTAATGTTAAATTGATCCATCCATATAAAAGACTTAGAAAAGTGTATGGCACAGAGTAAGTTCTCAATGAATGGGTAAAATTATCATTCATATATTATCATTTTGATAGCAGTGATATTAGCCTAACCAGCTATAAGAAGGAGAAGGGATAAAGGGAAATTTTTTTATGTTCTTGGTTGCCCAAAGAATTAAGGATAAATTAAACACAATAAAAAATAAACCAGGCTCTAGTACATTGTGCACTCTTGTCCCCTTCCTTTTCCCTTTCAGTAAAAGATGTGTGCCTCAATGGATTGTTTTTTATACAGGGGCACATGGCATGAATCAATGCAACTCACAGAGTGTCTCACCCTAATGTCCATCTCTGCAAGTGTCCAGAGCAGTGGTGGGTGACAGCCCCAGACTCCATCAGCAGGTTTGCAGAAGGGTGTAGGAATTACCCTCTTGGGCTCTCCATTGGACTTTATTGTTATTAATCACAATGCTACAACCGTGTGGCTGTGTTACATCCATTATCTCAGTGGCTCCAAAGACAGCCAATATGATCAATACAACTTTTGTTATTTCACCTTATTTATCTTCATGTCCTCAGGTGTCCAGACTGGTAGCTCATACATTTTGACAGTCAATGAATATTTGTTGAATAAATGGGAAAAAAGATCTGTGTTTAAGCGACAGAAGACAATTATTCAAGCAATCTGTCGACCAATATTCATGATCATCTTCCCCTAGAGAGAAAAGATATTACTTGATAAGTACTGTGATTTGCAGCACCTTCAAACACTGTATTAAAATTAAGCGTGGCCACAAGCATCCAATCTCACTTAGGTGTAGTATCCAAAGTAGTGCAATTCATAGAAACAGAAAGTGAATGGTGAGTACTAGGTGCTTGAGGTAGGAGAAAAAGTAGAGCTGTTGTTCAAAGGGTATCGAGTTTCAGTTTTTTTTAATAAATTTATTTATTTTATTTATTTATTTTTGGCTGCATTGGGTCTTCGTTGCTGCGCGTGGGCTTCCTCTAGCTGTGGCGAGCAGGGGCTACTCTTTGTTGCGGTGTGCGGGCTTCTCATTGAGCTGGCTTCTCTTGTTGCAGAGCACAGGCTCTAGGCACATAGGCTTCAGTAGTTGTGGTATGCAGGCTCAGTAGTTGTGGCTCGCGGGCTCAGTTGCTCCGTGGCATGTGGGATCTTCCCGAACCAGGGATCGAACCCGTGTCCCCTGCATTGGCAGGTGGATTCCTAACCACTGCGCCACCAGGGAAGTCCCTCGAGTTTCAGTTTTGCAAGATGAAAAAGTTGCAGAGGTTTGTTTAACAACGGTGTAGGTAGGACACTACTGAACTGTACACTTCAAAATGGTTACAATGGCTGTGTTTTTTACTACAATAAGAAAAGGGAAAACATTAAGAACGACCTTTTGAATAACTTAAAACACAAGGTTAGGTACAAAAGGTAGGAATACCTCTCCTCCCACCACTGTTTTTGTTTCTTAATGCCACAGATCCCCTCCACAGAGACAGCCATAGTTAATGAGCTCTGTTTCCTGTCTAAAACATGGGAGTTGTTGTTGTTTCTTTTTTTTCTTTTATTTTTTTATTTATTTATTTATGGCTGTGTTGGGTCTTCGTTTCTGTGCGAGGGCTTTCTCTACTTGCGGCAAGCGGGGGCCACTCTTCATCGCGGTGCGCGGGCCTCTCATTATCGCGGCCTCTCTTGTTGCGGAGCACAGGCTCCAGACGTGCAGGCTCAGTAATTGTGGCTCAGGGGCCCAGTTGCTCCGCGGCATGTGGGATCTTCCCAGACCAGGGCTCGAACCCGTGTCCCCTGCATTGGCAGGCAGATTCTCAACCACTGCGCCACCAGGGAAGCCCTCTTTTTTTTCTTTTAGACTAAAGGTGGATAAGTCAGTGGTTAACCAGAGAAAGAGAACCTGTGTGATACACACACACATGCACACACACATATACATATGTGTATGTGTAGGGATTTACTACATGAAGTTGGCTTATGCAGTTGTGGAGGCTGGCTAGACAAGTCCAAAGTCTGTAGGACAGGCAGTCAGGAAGGGAAGGTCACTGGCGAACTGGGACCCACAATCAGGAGCTGAAACTCCTAGCACACAGGTAGTGCTCAGGAGGGAAGGTTCAGAGAGAAGAGAGAGACTGCAGACCCTGAATATCTGCCTCGAAGGGGTGTTTAAGACTCCTTCTAAAGGGCTTCCAACTGATTAAATCAGGCCCACCTCGGATAATCTTGCTTTTGATGAACTAGAGGTCAAAATCTGTGAAATCCTGTGTTTGATTGAATAACTGGGAGAAGATTTGTGTATGCTACAAACTGACCACAGCTTCCTTTCTGCCCTCCAACTCTCCTGAGAGAATATCCCTTTAGCTCTTCCTAACCCAAAAATTATCACTAAGGGCATCCTGGGCACCATAGTTGAGGCTAGCTAGGATGACACATCACAAAGCATCACAAGGTACCATACACTGCATGATATTAACACGTGGTCTTATATCAGATAGATTTACTACCCTGATACATAAAAGATATTTTCAAGGCATGCAAGATATTTTCAAGACATGTATGTAATATAATTTCTTCTATTGATGGACATTTAGGTTACTTCCAGCCATTCATCTTACTTCTAACAATGTTTCAATGTTTACCTTGTGTATACATCTTTTCTTACATGTGCCAATATATTTGTAGAATACATTCCTAAGAGTGGCCATGTTGGGTCAAACCAACATGCTTTTCGTAATTTGTCAAGTATTGCTAAATTCCTCTCTAGAGAATAACCAGCAACTTTTCTCCTTCAACCAAATATTAGAGATTTCTTATACCTAAGATGGTCCTCCTTCCCTCTTGGTTCTCACCCAGCTCAATGCTGCCCTATTCTTTTCCAGGGAGACATGATCAGCCTTTCCATGAATCTAAGTTTCATCTTCTTGAACTTAACCCCTTCTCCATGAGTGCTTACAGCAAATATTGAGTCCAGTATCATACTTTACAACTCAGGCATGACAGCTATTACACGGTAAACCTCTGGAGAGTCACAGAAACCTGGGGTGAGACAACACCAAACAGAACGTATAGTCTACCCAATTGACACATATCTGTTCAGTTTGTCTACAAATTGTTCTTATAAACTTATGCAACCGTTTTTAGAATTTGTAAAGCCACCTGTGCCCTATTTGATAAATTCTTTACGCTTAAAATTTTCTAACACAATTTTACATCCTAATTAGAGATGGATTGTACAGCTAATGGTAAATGTAGCTCAAATGGTAGATTTAAGTGTTCAAAAAGGGTTTGACCTTAGAAAGTGCAGGGCGCAACCAACATGTGACAGGAAGAAGGAAGTAGTTTGGTTTTTAGCTTGTACCTTCACTTTTATTTAAAAACCTGTGCCTAGATCTGTTAGCAATTTAACAGCCTTATCTTTTCAGGATGAATTCAGGGCCCTACTAATGAGGGGACCTCTGTTCGGTGAGGTACAGGACCAGTTGTTAAAGATTTAAAAAATGCCCGTGCACTTTCAGGAGAGCGGGATGAACTGGCTCAGATGTTCTGAGTTCAAAGATCTGCAGCTGTTTGAAAACCCAGGGAATTGAATGGGAATAAAATTGTCCACATCAAACAAAAACTGTCCGTGGCTTTTGTGCCCAGTCTGATCCTTTGGAGTATCAAAGAAATCCTTTCCCTCCATGGACAAACTAACCCCATATAAATCAATAAAAGAAGAGACAGAGATAAGAAAGTTTGCCAGATTCAAGCAAGTAGACAGAGCAAGGCCTGGGGAGGGTCTGAGAGAAGGTGCATAGGGGGAGAATGAAGGAGGAATAGAGAAGGGGGGAGAAAACTGAGGCTGTTAAAGGGACAGAATCGGGCAGTGAAAATCATGGGTGAAAGCGGGAGTTAATGAAAGAGAGAGAGAGAAGAGAGACAGAACAGGGAAAGACTGATGTGATTGAGGAAACGTAAGGGAAGGGGAGACGAAAAGAATTAACCCATTAAACCATTCGATATATTTTTACCAAGTATCTGTTACAGGTGCACGACTCTGAGAGTGAGTGCCTCCTGAAATGTTACCATCTAGGCACCTCACTCTCCTCCCTCCCGTCCTGCCCCCTGTACCTACTACACATCTGGCACTGTCCCAGGCCCTAGAGACAGAGGGATGAACAAGCCAGGGCCCTGTTCCAAGGGGAGATGCCAGGACAGTCAAACAGGCAATTATGAACCAGTGAGATATGAACTACGAGAGGGAGCTCTCAGTGGGTTATGAGAACACAGAACAGGGACTTCACCTTGCCCAGGAGAAACTGAGGGTCAGGAGAGAAACTGCAGAAGTGAAAAGACAGCAAAGTTGGAGAAAGACTAACATTTTTTTGTTGCTGTTTATGTTGACGTTGATGATGAAAATGACGGCAATTATTATAACAGCCGGTGTTTATTTTCAAGGCATTGTATCTAATGTTATCTCTCTAGACCTAGGTTCTTCACAGATGCCATCTCATATCAACACAGCTGTTTTACATATGACTTTTTATTGACCCATTTTGAAGATGAGTAAGTCGTGCATTTGAGGTTGAGGCAATTTCTCCAAGACCATCTGTGTCCCCGAGGCTGTGGTCTTCCCACTACATGAAGTTGTTGAGGTAGAGAAGAATGAAATGAGAAGATGAGAGAGGATATGGGGTAAACAAAGAACAAAGAGAAGGAGGAGACAGAGGAGGGAAGATCTACAGAAGATGAGAGAGTGGGGAGCATGCAGGAGATGGAAGGGTAAAGGGGAAGGACATGTGATGAGGAGTGAATTTCGTCCTTAGACAATGGAAGGTTCCTGGAAGAGAAACGATGGCAGTGAAGTAGGGGTCAGAGTGGGCATGGATGACAAGGACAAACATAAGAAAACTGCTGTGGGCTGAAGGTCTGGAGTGTCTGATGTGGAAGAAATTGACAGAAAGGGACAGTGAGAGAGGGAGCGGGAAGGGACAGGATTGAGAGAGTCCTGGAGTCAAACGGCAGCCAGAAAAAACCTTCCTGATCTGACAAAACCTTCCTGATCTGGCCCACTTGGGCACTGACCTTGGATTCCCCTGGCTCCACAGAAGCCAAAGTTTCCTCTGCCCCTGACTATCCCCACAACAGAGAGAAAAACACACAGAGATGTGAGGACAGGCATCGCTGTTATTGTCTTTCTGGCCAGCGTTAGTGCTCTGAACACAAGTTGCCTTTCCCACAGTCGTTTGGAAAGGGATTCTGTCACGCTGAGGAGGGAGGAAAGAAGGAAAGACTGTGGGCTGTGAAGAGTCAGACAGAAAGGCAGCGAGGAGAATCCTGGCTCCAGCTGGCTAGAACTTAAGCAAATTTTCAAGACCAACTCTCTGATTTTATAGATGGGGAAACTGAGGCCCACAAAAGAGGAAAGTCCTGTCTAGATCACTCAGCGGGTTGACCCCAGACTTCTGCTCAGTGTAAACTCTGACACCCATCTGTGATGGGGAGGGAAAGAAGAGACCCAGGGCATGCGGGGACCTGGGTAATTAAAGCAGTGTGAAGGGCAAGCCTGCTCCTTTGCAGTTCCCAGCGGCTGTGCACTTGCCTGCAGGCACCTCACCTTCTGGGAGCTCAGGTTGTGAGACTGTGGATCTGAGCAGGTGCTGCTATTTCTGTCCCACTCTTGGTCTATTTTCAACGGAAGGATGCAGCCTCCCTCGGCTACAGGAGGGACTTTTGAAAAGGTAGATCTGCTGTTACTTCATTCCCTCCTTCCCCCACTCAGGCTCCCCTTCTGCAAACCAAACCTCCAACTCGGGCTTATTCCTGCAGAGAAGGAGTGCTTCTACACCCCACTGGCTCTGGCTAGGACAATCTGCTTCCTGTCTAGAGTGAGTCGCTCTGGCTTCTGCAGGAATAGGTAGGAGGTAACCTCTTATGACCTCTCTGTGAAGGCACCCCGGAGATCCCTTAAACTGACACCAATAAGCTTCCTAGCACAAAATTGGGGCTCACTGTATGTGTGCTGAGTCAATGAATGAATGAATGAATAAATATTGAAGCACTCCTCCTCAATGAGGGAAAAGATTTTCCTAACATTTTACAGCAAGTGAATGCAGTGCCAGAACTAGAAGGGATTCTGGCTCACTGGGCAGGAAGAGGGCTTAAGGACCATCTAATATAGATTCTGGCTCAGTGGGCAGGAAGAGGGGTCAAGGACCATCTAATATAGCTATGTCATAATAAACCATAAAGGCAGTGTTTCAACTAAGTTTTTTAGGCCCCATTCATGCTAGTGAGTTGAGAGGTAATCAAGAGAATCCAGGCATGAGAAGACCCCAGAGACAGAAAAGAGTAGAGAGCATGACTCTTTGGGTCAACCAAAGAGGTCAGTATCTATGGAGTGAGGCCGGGCAGTGAGTGTGGTAGGAAGTGTAGACTCTGCACTAAGCACGGAAGCCTCACATAGGCTCTAAGAAAGCCAACCCTATGAAGTAACCAAGCAGAGTTTCTAAGAGAGCCAAGAAGGATGCGAAACACGAGAAGAATAGAGCAGGAGGATGAAAGACAGACGGAAAAGAGAGTGACTGTGGGTTTCTCCAGAATCATCAAATCACACACAAAGGGAATGGCCAATGGGACCAGTAAATGCACTTGACAACGGTGAGAAGTTGTGTAGAAAGAAGGTATTTGGAAGAGCAGCTGATGTCAGAAGTGCTATTTGAAGAAGGCTTTCAGCCTAAGAGGATGAGAAGGAAAGGGGGGTCAGTAGGCAGTGGGCTGGCCTGCTCTCCTGATCCAGTGGCAGGTGATGCCTCTGCTGAGTTACCTCTGAGCTTGAGTAGGGGATCATGATGGAACGGGAGGGGCTGAAATGGTCTCCCTCGCAAGAGGAATCTTCTCCCAGATCAGCCTGAATGTAAAAGAGCCAAAAGGTAATTCCAGAAGAGCTTGACTCCCTAAAGTAACTGTAGAAGAGTTAAATCGATACCTGAGATGGCAGCAGATCGCTGTTTCATAGGGAGTAAGAGCTAGTGTGGTACAGTGAGCATTGGATAAATGTGCTCTGCTTTTAATGTCACAGTCATCAGAGATTGCAGCCCTCCAATGTGAGCTGGTGAGCCCTGAGGGAACTCAGGAAGGAAGGAATACCTGCCATCTAGCAGTCATCAGACTGCAGCCACACCCACTGGTGAGCCCTGAAGAAACTCAGGATATGAAAACACAGGATACTGGCCCCAGATAGCTGAGGTGCATATCAAAGGAATGATTTCAGTGAGCCCAGATTCTTGCATCTTCCCATACATAGAAAAGCACTAAATTCCTTAACTTGAAATATCTGGTTTTCTTCCATTAACAGTAATCTTTTGATATTCCTGACTACCTGCCCTTTGTTGCAAAACTTCTATATAACCTGTCTCCCCCTCTTGCCTCCACGGGGCAGTTCTCCAAGGGATACTTGAGATGCTGCCTCCTGGACTTGAAGTCCTAAAAATTCCAGCCGAATAAAACATAACTCTCAAAAAAAAAAAAAAAAAAAATGTGCTCTGCTTTTAGCTCCATCTGTGTTTTTGGGAGAAATCACCTGTCTTGAAGCCTCGGTTTCCCCATCTGTAAAATAATGATAGTGCTTTAGATGGTTTCTGAGTCCTCTCTCTATATACTTTTATTAAATTTTTTTGCAGATATTTACGACATTCATCATTCTTTCTTGATGCGGGAAATCTCTGGGGATAGAAAAACCACTCCTCTTCATTTAATTACTCTTCCCTGGATGAAAAAAGAGAGTCACTTCCAACAGAGAACCAGGAGGCTTTGGGAGGAAACTAGTTTAGCAAGGTGTTGGTAATTGCTTAATAATCAGTTAGACTCTGAGGTCCTTGAGAACTAAACTAAATATTGAGAAGATTCTGGGTGCCTTCATATTTTCAGTTCCTTGCAAGCCCCCTTCCTCATATGCATAAGCAAAATTGCTTCTTTAACCAAGGTCAGGTTAAATCAACTGGACAGAACCCTCTGCTTTTGGCCGCAAGCCAGTTGGGGCTTAATCACCATCACATTCCTTCCTGTGAACTTTGTGGCAAGGTAGGTTTCACGTTTCTTTCTACACTCTCTTTCTGCAAATGCCTTTCCTCATGAAGAGCATTTCTAAAGGTTGAATATCGTGATTAGTGACATGTACACGGTTAATCTTCTGCAGTCTTTCCCTGTCTGGCTCCCCTCTGCGTTTCTAGTCCTTAGAGTTTTATGCCTGTATCAAGGAAATGTTTTCATCTGTCTCGCTGCTATTTTCTTTTATGTCTTATAAATCCTTAAAGAAATGTAGTGTGAGTGAATTTAGTGAGAGGCTGGATGGATGGCTCCAGAGAATGAGTTCTCTTCATCTGAAGAGCGTCTCTATACACAGAGAAGCAAATAGCTTCTTCCAATTCTGTCAGCGTGATTATTAAGCATTTGTAGAGCTTCTCCCTCTTTCACTATAACCGCTACAAGCAGTTTAATTAGTTGGTTTTCACCCCAGAGTTGCAAAGATAGACGATTCAATTTATCCAACCTTAGATTAAGTGCACATTTGAACCTACGCTCTCTGATCGAGTACTAAGAGTGCTTGGCTTGGAGTCAGAAGCCCCAGATTAACCTTTCAGGTCGACAGTTTTTAAGTGATGTGACCTAGTGCAAATCACTTCATGATTCCAGGGTCAACATGAAGAAAGAATGCATGTCAGGATACCAACAGAGCATGGATTCTCAATGACAAGACGATATACTACCCCAGAGGGATTAAAATTGGTTCCTATGGGGCAAAAAAATCTTACTCTTTACATATAAAGCACAGATTTACACTGTACAGAAATGGATGTAGAGTATATTTGTAGTATTAAAATGTTATGAGGGGGAACAACTAGAAAAATAAAGTTTAAAATTTCTCCAGGTGGAGGGGGATGGTTGGCAGTAATGAAAAAAGTTGAGAAACCCTGCAATGGAGAATAAGGGATGGTACATCCATTGAGCACCTACTATGTTCCAGCCCTCATGCTTCCATTGATTCTCACAACCCTGTAAGGAAACTGTGGTCATGTTTCTTTATTTAATAAGAAGGTTCAGGATAGGAGGCAACTAGATAATGTGTGCAAAATACCTTTTGAAGGATAAAATTCTATGCAAATATCAGGAGCTATTCTTGGTAATTTCTTAATATATATAAAGTTAGCAATTGATGGAAAATAAAATACCCATAACTAGTGGCTTAAAAGAATAACCATTTATTTAGCTCACAATTCTAGCTCAGCAAATTAAGGTGGATTCAGCTGAGCAGTTCCAGTATTGGCTGGGCTCTCTCATGCGTCTCCAGTAATCTCCAGGTCCCTCAGGCAGCTCTGCTTCTGCAGGTTGGCTGGCCCTTGGCTGGTGACCATTAAGGATGCCTAAGACTGGTATCTGCTATCATCCAGCAGGTTAGACCCAGTTTGTTTTCACAGGGTATCAGCAGGGTTCCGAGAAACCCAGATGAAGTGGGGAAGACCTCTTGAGGTCTAAGCTCAGAACCAACACAGTGTCACGTCAATCATAGCATATCTGTCAGAGCAAGTCCTAAAGTCAACCCAGTTTCAAGCAGCAGGGAAATGAACTTCATCTCTCTCTCTTTTTTTAATCTATTTATTTTATTTATTTATTTTTGGCTGTGTTGGGTCTTCATTGCTGCACGCGGGCTTTCTCTAGTTGTGGCGAGCGGGGGCTACTCTGCGTTGCGGTGCACGGGCTTCTCATTGTGGTGGCTTCTCTTGCTGCGGAGCATAGGCTCTAGGCACACAGGCTTCAGTAGTTGTGGCGTGCCGGCTCAGTAGTTGTGGCTCACAGGCTCTAGAGCGCAGGCTCAGTAGTTGTGGTACATGGGCATTGTTGCTCCGCAGCATGTGGGATCTTCCCAGACCAGGGCTCGAACCCGTGTCCCCTGCATTGGCAGGCGGATTCTTAACCACTGTGCCACCAGGGAAGCCCTGAACTCCATCTTGTAATGCGAGGGGCTACAATGTCATCTTGCAAAGATTGTGGACAAAAAGAGGGGAATAATTGCAGCCCTTTTGATCAGCATTCTTTCTCAACATAAACATGGCTAAATAATGGTCAATGACCTGTCTACCTTGTGAGCAAAAGCACACCTTCAAAACTGTAAACTATGATATGAATATTATTGCCATCCCCTGGCTTTCAGTTCTTAAAACCATGATTAGAAGATGTGAATGAAAAAGTTCATGCAACCTTCTCTCTTATAAACAGTATAGATGCTAAGTGAAATAAGTCAGTCACAGGGAACAAATACTGCACGATTCCACTTTATGAGGTATCTGTGACACTCGAGCTCATAGAAGCAGAGAATAGAAGGGTGGTTGCCAGGGGATGAGGGTGGGGAAGATGCAGAGTTGTTCAGTGAGTATCAAGTTATGTTTATACAAGATCAATAAACTCTGGAGGTCTTCTGTACAACATGGTGCCTATAGTTAACAATAGGATGTTGAGTACTTAAAAAATTAAAAGGATAGGTCTCATGTTAAGTGTTCTTTCCACACACACACAGAAATCAGTGGACACAAGGAAACTTTTGGAGGTGATGGATATGTTTATTACCTTGATTGTTGTGATGGTATGAGATGTATGCATGCATCCAAAATGTATACATTAAATATGCACAACTTTTTATATATTAGGTATAACTTAATAAACCTGAAAAATTGAAAAAAAAAAAAAAGAATTGAATGAAATATAGTCCTTTTCCAAGGCTTAAAACACCTTCCATCTGAGGAAGGAAGCTTAATGGACATGGTAACTAGCCATTCATCTCAAAACTCCGAATTCTACTGAAGCATTAAGTTAGGGCACCAGAAAGCAGAGTGGATGCTTGGACACCATTATATCAGCATCCCACAAAATTGCCTGCCCTGAGTTATGACTTAATGTCACACCCTCTGCGTTTATGGAGGACCAGTCTGTGAATCACCCAAGAGAACAGCATTTCTGAACCTTCGTAGAACTCTGGTTGTAGATAAAGTACACTGAATGACGTTTCTTTTTTTTTTCCTTTAAATATGGGTATATATGCTAACTTTCTTCTTGGGTTAAGGTCCAGAAAGAATCTTTCTCTATAGATGAATTTGTATGTTTTCTATTATTGTGTAATTCAAAATGTTTCTCTTTATAGCTTAGCTGCCAGAAAATAAACTAATTGTCCCTGTGCTATAATCTTCTCAACTCAAGTGCCTGAAAGCACCAGTTCTATCTACATTTTTTTCAAATGCCTTTTCAAATAACCTTGAATGTTATTTCTCCTACTTGTTTTAACTGCTAAGTCACCTTAAGCCATTTCAGAAGTCAAAGGACATATTTAGAATACCTTTATTTTAAAATTGAACTAATGTCCTGAGGAGATTTTTGCATAATTGTAAGTTTAGGTTTGAAAGCTTAGCCCTTCAGATGCTATTTTTATCACCCTACATCCAAAGACTGTGTTAAGCTGTTTCCACGTGGATGGGGGCACCTGTGTTTGGCTCTTTTGTCCCAATTTTAGTTTCCTAAACTGTGGTCATATGCATTGAAGAGTTTCTCTGTTCAGCTATGGTATTTTCTCATAACAATAGATTTCTTTTTTTAAACATGGGAATATTATGTTTACTAGATTTACTAATTATATTTAATGATACACTATTTAGATAAAGATTTAAAGTACCTTGAAACATACCTAGCTTTAAATTAGTTCTCCCTTTGGTAATCTTCAAGTTGGTTACAACTTCTAAAATGCTATTTATTTTCCTAATTGTTGAATGCCTGGCAGTTCTTCTTGGGCTGCTCTAGATTTGAAGTCAGATAGGTAAGTTTCAAAAAGGAGACACTTTATCTCTCGTGTCTGCGGCCGTTTCTCCAGGGCCTTGACTATGGTGGCCAATAAATATTTAATGAATGATTGAATAAATATGTGTTCTGTATCCCTCCAGCTTCCAGGGAGATTCCTGGCAGTTACTTGGCTTCTCTGGTGGAACTATGTCAACCATGCTGTGGGAATAAAGGTGCATGTTTTGATGAGTTGGTTGCAAAAGCTGAATAAGATAAATGGCCATGAAAAGCCACTGTAAACTATGAAGAGTCACACGTGTGAGAAAGAATCTTCTTCTTCCTCTTTGGCTTCAACTTCTTCCTCATCTCTAACATTATCCTTGTCATCACGACTCATGGTCCCACTGTGGAAACAGCTCAAGGTATTGTCCTCTAGAGCTGTTTTTGGACCAGCACACATGACTGTTCTGAAAGTTCACAGACCAGCACACCTGTCCAAGGAGGTTTTTACACCCAAGTTATCTCCACCCTTGGCAGGTTCAGTGAAAGCCCCAAATGCTTACAAATATCATTCCTGTTATTCAGTTCTATATATTGCCTTCATCTCTATAGCTATGTTTAGTCTGTTATGCCCTTTGGCTGAAAGAAGCATGAGACATTTCTCCTTCTTTGTCATATGCCATCAACTTCCTCCCATTTTATGAGGATGGAAACAAGAGAGATGGTGAGAATGAGAGAAAGAGAGACACACAAAGATAGACAAAAGCACCTAAGCCCTACATTCTTACTTCTTAAAAAAGCGTATAGGATAATGATATTTACCACATGTTATTTTACAATTACAAGCTAATGGGGACCAAACTGATACAGAGAGAAAATTTCTAAAAACCTTTAAAAAGTTATTTTACATGAAATAAAGCTAGAGTAGAATATAGATGATAAAGTCACAACTAGAATTAGGGAGGGTCTCAGGGAATATCCCTGAGACCATGGAAAGAGCACTTGTAGTCAGAGGCTTGGGTTCTAACCTTGGATAAGACTTTGCAGCTCTTTGAACCTCAGTTTCTTTCATCTGTAAACTCAAAGTTCAATATAAGGTGGTCTCTAAGATCTTATACAAATCTAAAATCCCATGACCCTCTCCACAAGCTTGTAAAAACAAAGGCCACGTATTTTTGGTGGCATAATTAGAGACAGAACAAGTGGGTTCAAATAGCAGTGGGGCCAGTTTCTCCGGAGTTTACTCTTTCTTTGTTAATTTTAATGTGACATTTTGTATATTTCTCTGGCTTCTGAAAGGGCCTCTGTAGCACCCTCTGCTTTTCTAGTTTACAGTGGTCATTGAAGGGTATGGGAAGGAGGGGAGGGGCTTGCCTCTCAGGGACCCTGGCAGGGCTAGTTTAAAGAAAATCACCATGAGTTCAGTGCTTAGTCACAGCATTTAATTTATTTGTTTAAATTACAACTAAGGGTGAAGGATTATGGAAGATATTTAGTTATCAAAAGGAAGCATGAACTTCAATTAAAAAGTAGAAAATGAGCACGTGTCACATCACACTGAAAACTCTATATGTTTCTTCAACATCAGCCTATGGGCTGTTCTTCAGTGGTAGGAAATATGATTTTTTTTAACATTTTATCCTCAGCCTAACCAATGGTGGATTCTTGATATTTATGGAAATGAACTGAATCCCTCTTATCTGTTTCCTAAATGAAAGCCTATTTGAAAAATAAGGCTACTGTGTTTATGTGAAACAGGGGATGAAGGCTGCAAGCAGAACAGATCCTTAATCCTGTGAAGTTCTTTATCTTGGATTTTTTCCTCTCAAATGCCTTTAGAGAAGAATGGTTTTTTTTTTTTTTTTTGTAGCTATGAAGTTTTAAAAAGTACTGTGAAATCTTTAACAAATAATAATTTTACACTGTACCGTTCGTCAATAAAATCAGTTATGGAGAATTATGTAATAAATTAAATATGAAATGTGGTTGGAAGTAACAGCTTCAAGGTATCAGCTACATGTCACATTAGAGCCAAAGCAAATAGGTGTAATATTTATTGAACAAACTGACACTATTGCTAAGCTGAGAGGGCAACAGGCATTCAAGAAATGTCATTTTAATTTCCAAAGAAAGAAAAAAAACTTTTTCCTTTATTACCAATACTTCAAAAGTGAGTTTCTTTTTTTTAAACTAAAAACACTATTGAGACAGTATTAGGTTGAACCATAAGGTAAAAAATAGTTGGATATTGGCGTGTTCATATGGAGGCAAAGATTTTCTCCTTGACCAAACTCTAGTCAGGCTTCTCTGAACCCTTTATCAATCATGTTCCATTGGCATGTCCTCTAAGACAGGGGTCCCCAACCCCCTGGCCAGGCCTCGGACCGGTACCAGTTCACGGCCTGTTAGGAACCAGGCCGCACAGCGGGAGCTGAGTGGCGGGCGAGCGAGCAAAGCTTCATCTGCCGCTGCCCATCGCTCCCCATCGCTTGCATTACTGCCTGAACCATCCTCCTGCCCCTGCCCCATCCGTGGAAAAATTGTCTTCCATGAAACCAGCCCCTGGTGACAAAAAGGTTGGGGACCGCTGCTCTAAGAGCCTGGTTTTAGCAAGAATTGTGTCAAGCCAAGTTGATTTAGCCAGAATTCTCCACCTTCAATGTCTATTCATGCTCCTCACCCTTCAGCATCCCGCAGGTGTTATCCGATCACCCTGACTGCCCTCAGCAAGAATCCCGTTAGATCTGTTAGCAAGAATTGACCCTACTTTCCACCCACCAACTCCCAGCCCCACTCTGCTCCATAGCTATAAATTCCCACTTTTCTTTGTATTCAGAATTGAGCCCAGTTCTACAATGAGATATCTTTTCCTCGATTGCAATAATTTCTGATTAAACTATGCTTTTACCACTTTAACTATTGACCAGCTCTGATTTTCTTTAGCAGTGGTTCAACCTAAATCTATGTATATAAAACAGTGCTAAAAATTATGGAATTCTAAAGACAAATATAGTCCTTACTATATTAACTCATTTCTATTCCATTTTATTTGACAAAGAATGTGAAGAGACTAACCAAAAGATTAACCATGAAATGGCAAAACCATAAATTGATTAAAAATAAAATCAGGGAATCTGAAAATTATATGGAAATTCAAGATCAGGGAAAATTTAAATTATGCAGACCCTATGTTCTTATCAATTAGCAAAACTGATTCAAAATACGGCCATGAGCTCTCCAGCAGCCAAGGGATAAAAAGTCAAAAGGGTACTGATTTTGCACATAAGTGAAAAGTCTATAAAAAATGAGATTTATGCCACTGGAGTCTGAGTCACACATGGAAATAAGTGACCTGATAATTAATAAATATTTGTAACATTAGAAAGCTAAATGAACTAAAACAGTTTTTTGTTACTGTTGTTGTTGTCTTGTGACGGCATTTTTATTTATTTTGTTGTAATTTTTTAGTGACATACCAGAAAATGGAAATCCAAAGGGAGAACTGTGGAAAAGTTTGTTGAGAAAATTTCATTTGAATTGCATTCTCAGAAGTGTATAGGATAATGATATTTAACACATAAAATATTTAATATGTATAAGACATCATTCTAAATTTTTCACATTTATTAACTCATTAATTCTCACTATAATCTTTTGAGGTAGGAAATATTATTATTTCACATTTTACAGATAAGGCAGTTAATTAACTTGCCCAAACCACATAGCTGGTAAGTGCCAGAACCGGGTTTCAAAGCTGGCAGTTCAAAGCTTATATTCTCAATGGCTTATACCATCCTGTCTCTCATCTCTATTGTTTTGCATGTTTATAGACCTTTAGAAGACTTAGCAACTCAATGTGCATCCAGCTCTACCCACAGCACACACAGAAGTGAGGAGTGAATGGTTTGTGACCTGGAAAAGAGATACTCATACTACATGGTATTGCCAGACAATGAGCACAATAGAGTAAATGTAGACACAACTTAGGAGTTTGTGGAATGTGATGGCTAAAAGCATGGGTTCTGAAGCCAGAAAGAACATGGTTTGAATTCCTGCAATTTACTACCTAAGAGACTTCCATAATAGTTTTCCAGTCCTTCTTAGTCTCAATGTTCTCAATCTTAAAAAGGGGACAATGATTTCTATCCCACTGAGTTTGTGCAAGGATTACATGACATAATATGAGAAAAGTGCTTTTTGGTGTATTGTCTGGCAGATGGTAGCTCACAACAAAGGGTACCAGTGATGGAGGTAATAATTAGGATGCACAGCCAGAGGAACAAGTCCTCAGACAAGGATTAATGACCCCAGTAACCTTAGTTGAAGCTTTAAAAGTGGCGTAGAGAGCATCCAGGTTGACCTAAGTGGAGAGACTCCCAAGCCCAAACATTCATCAGTGGGCAAAGATGGAACAGAAAAAGGAGCCCTCATCACTATTTCAGGATAACTTCCTGCTATAAGTTAAGAAAAAAATTAGCATAGGTCTCTCCCGGTTTAGCACTTAAGTTTCATGGGTGTCATCAACTTCCAGGGCATTATAGCTGAATTAGCCCAAAGAGTTTAGCAAATCCAACTTCTCTACTCCAGAGTCCATGAAAAATGAGGCTCAGAGAAAAACAAGCCCTTCAGACTTCTAGGGCCAGTACCTCTCACACCAAGGTTCTTTTTGCTGCCCAGTCTGCCTCACTGAGACAAACATTCATTGATAATGCTTAGGGATGTACTGTGCCAGGTACTAGGGATACAGAGATGACTCTGTGTGTGTGCATGTGTGTGTGTGTTTCCACATAGCTTAGAGAGACATGAATCCCTGAAACAGACTGAGAAGAAAAAGAAAGGATCAACCAGAGAAGCTATAGAGATATTCACTAACTTTATAGGGATTACAGTGAAGGGCTACCTAATCTTGTGTAGCATAAGATATTATCAGAATGGCTTCTGGAAATAGCTGATGGTTGAACAGAGAAAGAAGAAGGTCACTAGGAGAAGGTCGCTTTTTCAAGAAGGGAATCTGAAAAGGGATGAAATTTGCCATCCCTACTTGGAAAGTGTAGACCCCACGCCCAGGGAAGAAGTCAGACACACTTCATCACCAAGGATGGGCCAGATGCCTCTCAATATAATATCCTCTGCTTTGCTCTCAATTCTCTGCTCAAACAGAACTATTATAATTCTGTTTTCTAGATGAAGACTGCCTAGCATAGGGAAGTCAAATAACCTTCCCATGTTATGCGATGAGTACCAGAACTTGGATTCAAAACCCAGGTATCCTGGCTCTAGATTCTGCGCACAATCTTAACCACCTTAACTACCCCACAATATCCTTCTCTGAAATCAAATCCACTCAAAAGTGAATCTCCCTCAGATAGAAACGCAATTCCAGAGGAAAGCATGCAAGAAGTTCAGTTTGGCAAATGAAACTAAAGTGCATGAATATAAGTTTATTTTAGCTTATGTAGTCAAAATTTATTTGATAATTTTAACTGCATGCTAATTCGTAAAACGATCAGAAAATGAGCCAGGTCTTGATTTTTTAACAGTAATTTTTCTGACAAAATTGTATGATCAAATGAAATGAAATCCTTCACTTTGCATTTAACTTTCATATCATGATTAGGAGGAAGGTAATTTTTGTAAAAATATTTGAGAGATTCATCATTTTCCCCCCAAGGATTCTCCTAATCCTTTGATATTCAAATATTTCTCTTTTGAAGCTTCTAATCATCTTCCTTGTTGATTTTCTCTTTTTCAATTGTTAATTGGTCTAACTCAGCCTAACCCTCCTTTGCCAGTGGCTCAGAATGAGATTCCAGAGAATCTTAGTATCACTTTCATCAACTTCATGATACTGTGCAGCTTTCACGGGACTGCAATTTCATTTTGCAGGTGATAAGCATTGTATTCTCGTTATGACTGTGCGTGCTCAAAACATTTTATAAAATCAGCGATAGCCGAAACAACAACAAAAATTATTTTGACAAGATGGGAAGAAACAGGGTAAATACCTTGGTGGAGACTAATTTCATAGCAGCTAGTTTTTTGAATATTTTTGAGACTTTTGCACAGCCCTAGCTCTCTGAATTCAAGTAATGAACACTCCTATAACAAGGATCCCACATACATACAGATACCTTGAAATTCCTCAAGGTTTCAGAGCTGCCAAAGGGGGAAACAAGAGACCCCATCTGCTCAGTTTGAGAAGTAGAACATTTTGGGAAAAGTAGCAGGAAAATGATTTTATAAATAGAGTTGTGTTTTATATGTACATTCAGCATATGGAATACAGCTCCGAGTAATATATTTCACCCAGTTGATTGGTACCAAAGGTTTTTTCTGTACTTTGATTAGTTAGTGCATGTTGTGACCCGCCTAGAGACAGTGTGGTTCTAGGGAGTTGAACTGCATGCCTGCAAGCCCAATGACTTGGTTGAAGTACTCATTGTCTTCAATGGATAAAGGACTTCTGAAACTCAGCACCTCCCAGGCACCATCCTTCTCCCAGGGAAAAATAAATAATTAGATCTATCTCCTTAATCTGTAACTTTCTTGAGGAGCTGTGGAGCGAACACTTTCATGAAGAAACTTAGAACAACATCAGTGCTACCGACTAGGTCTGGAGGGCATCCCAAGAGTCTAGCTAATTCCCTGTTGTCGAAGAAGAGAAATAACAGGAACCTATTCTTCAAGGAGAGGAACACTGGTGGAGATGTTTTTTCTCCCCTGCTCCGCCCAGTGCCTTTGTACAGAGCTGGTTTGTGTGCAGAGAGTTGGCCATCTGTTGTGTCTGGGGATGCAGTGCATATGTCTGAGCGCGGGAGGAGAAACGCAGCCTCTCAGCTTTGCAGAGCTGAGTTCCAGAAATTCTTGGGTCTCAGGAGCTTCCTGGAGCCAAAGAAGTAAAGGAACAAATGTTGTCAGCGGACTGTTCTTTCAGTTTACATCTTAGCCTTGGAATCCATAAACCCCTCTATTCCCGGCGCATGACTCAACTCTGTTCAGGCCCCATGTTTTTATTAAGCTGGTTGTTTTGTGCAGGTCACCACACACATGTGTTGTGTGCACACGAACACACCAGATACCGTTTTCTACACGTCATATATTCCAGTCTCTGTGATCAGGGATGTATGTCCCATACCTCTTTGATTGCTTACGCCAACTCTGGCAGGAAGATCTTTTTATTCCTGTTCTATAATGAGGAAACTGAGACTTAGCAGGATTAGGAAACATGCCTAAATTCACAGAGCTAACCAGCTGTGAAGAGTGAGAATCTGAAACCAGGTCTCCCTAACTCCAAAGCCTATAATTTAAAGTATCATCTCTCTTATGAAACATACATACATGTATGTATACATATATATATAATAGCATTTTATAGTACTATATAGTATATGACTATAAATATATAATACCATATAGTATTTAATACTATAAATGTACAATACTACATAGTATTTTATAATATTATAAATGTTTGTAATGCATACCATACTAATTACTATAATGGGTAAGGTATTGGCGTAAAGATTCACTGAAGTCTGAGCTCCTAGAGTCTCAAAATTATAAGGGACATCAGATTCCTCCTATTACCCTGCACTCAAATATTCTGCACTGGATAGTATTCAGAAATGATGATTCCATGAACCTCTTTCAACTCTGAGATGTTATGATATCATAATTATTACATGATATCAGATACTGCTTCTCCGATTAGAGTATCCGTACCACCAGGGGTATACCAAGGATCAATTTTACAGGATAATAATTATTTCAAAGGCTATATTAAAACAAAAAGGGACATGTTGAATTTAATTTAAAGTGTGTATGGAATTTTGTCATAAAACAGGAGATTTCAGGAGAATTTTGTGCTTTTAGAATCCATTTTGAGCTACATGTCCCTAGATTCCTATGAGTCCATGCCGTTCTCTTTAGTCATAAGATTTTCCTCGGGGGGAAAACATGATGAACAAGCTCTCAGAGACTCTATGACTCAGATCATTCCACTGTCATTTCTAATTCACAGAAAGTATTTCTATATTTTGAATTGAGATCTGCCTTTTCTTATGGCTCTAAGGACTGAGCTTCCTCTATGGAAGTGGCCAATCCTTTTACTAAGCATGATTTTCAGAAGAGACCACACCTTCTCTTTATTCTGCCAAAGCCTTGAGGTGGTTTTTATCTGTGCAATCAAATGGTTTATCAACCATATTCAGATCATCTGCCCAGTCAGACCCATTCAGAACCCAGATCACACAGCCTTCCTGGCACAAAACCAGTGTCCAACCAGTTCTCTGCCCCAGGGAAGACCATTCCCTTCTTGGAGCCACAGTCTCCTTTTTTGGACCCAAAGGTGCAGACCGGTCATGTCTAATGTTGACTGCTCTGGATTGTGAACAGAAGCTTAAAGCTAAGACATTTTGAAGCACCTGGCACTGCCCTTGAAGTGAGTACCCCGCTTGTTCCTGTGCTTATTTTAAAATAACGTAACATCTCCTGGCACCTCTGAAATAAGCCAGGCCTCCAACTCCATAGTAAGCCCTGCAGGCTAATATTCTGGCTATTTAATTTTTCTGAATAAATATCAGAGGTGAGCAACTGCATAAGAGCAGTATCCCTAGAAGGATGAGGTAGAGTTCGCTCTAACAAAGGATCTGAAGAATGAGCTGGGCTGCCTATGCCATAACTAGTCACCGCTGACACACTGGAGGACGTCATAACACAATGACAATGTCTCATCAGTGGGAGAAACCCACATCCCAGGGGTTTATTATTCTCCACCATGGCTAAGTAGCTTGCCCACCACACCAACCAGCCCTGGCTAAGGAAACTGCAAGGACTAGCTCTCCCCTGGCATTCAAGCCTCCTTATAAACCAGCCCCACTGCCCTTCCCAGTTCAGCCTCCTTTCTCTGAATGTCTTCTCCCTGTTCCTGGAACATGCTTTCGTGCCTCCATGCGTTTGCCGAGGCTGTTTTCTCTCCCTCAAATGCTCTTCCCCCAACTTGGCAAATTCCCTTTTCATCCTTCATGATCCAGATTAATTAAGCCTGAGCTTTGGAGACACATAGAGCTAGGTTTGAAGTCTTATATTCTAATAGGTGTGCAGCTTAACTACCTCTGAGTTTGTAAATTGAGTACAACCATAATTACTATGTTATATAATTTCTGTGATTAGCACATTAAATACAATTTTAAAAAATTATTAGTAAAATGCTTATCACGTAGTTGACACTTGGTTATTTTTGTTATTATTAATAGCATTTGGATTTGAACTGGTGTCTGTCTCACTCCTAATTCCTTTTTCTTAATTGTTCTTCAATAATATCCATTTTATTTTTCTAAATCAGGGGTCTTCAACTTTCTACAAAGGATAGCATAGTAAATATTCTAGGCTTTATGGGCCATAAGGTCTTTGTCAGCTCTGCTGTTGCAGCGTGAAACTAGACTTATTGTGGTGTTCGTTTTGCAATATATATAAATATTGAATCATTATGTTATATACCTGAAACTATATAATGTTATTTATCAATTATACCTCAGTTTTAAAAAGAATAAATATGCATTAAAAATAGCACAGTCTCGTTGGCCTCATATAAAAAAAAATTGGCTAGAGGGTTTTGAACTCTGATATCAAACACCAGATTTTATTCATCTTGTAATGCCCAGCATCTAGCTCAAATGTCTTCAGACTATAGCTCATAAGCCAAATCTGGCCCTCTACCTGTTTTGAAAATAAAGTTTTGTTGGAACATAGCCATTCCTGTTGGTTTATGTATTGTCTATGGCTGCTTTTTCACTATAATGGCAGAGTTGAATAGTTCATAACATACTCTATGACTCTCCAACCTTAAAACATTTACCATCTGGCCTTTTTCAGGAAAAGTTTACCAACCTAGCTCAATGCTTGGTAGCTATTTGTTGTATGAATGCAGACTGACCAGAAACAGGCAGAATTAACAATCTGGCATTAGGACTTTGCAAGATTCAGTGAAAGAAATTGGAAGGAAACATGGGCCATAAAGATTCATAGGTCAGAGAACCAGCAAGAGTGGTCATGGTGTAGAGGGTAGTGAGCTTTGGTCCCAAGGCTAAGACTAGTATCTTGTAACCCTATTCAGTGCTCCCTACTAGATGTCGACAGGCAAAGCCATGTCCAGAAGGGGAAACTGAGGCCCAGGGAGGGAAAAAGTTTGCTCAAAGTCATATACCTGGTGCAGTGCTGGGTTGGTACCAGGCTGGCTGTAGTCCGGAGCCTTGGAAGTGATATGCATCTAATGGAGACTTGGGCTGAAATGCTTGGGTCACCCCCCCAAACTGAATGGTCATAATAGAGCTTCTAATGCTCTGCAATGTCTATCTTGCATTTGTCCATCAGCATCTCCTGACCTATGGTTCAAGATGATCAGCTTAATGGTGGGCTTATTTTTGTAATGACTACCCATAAAATTTTAAAAACACATTAGAGCACTTCACAGATGAGCAAGTCTATGACTGATGAGGCATGAAATTCCCATTCAACCATATTTGGCCAATATTATTCTCTACCCTGAACCCCTTTTGTAAAGCCCATCGTCCTCTACCAAGGTACTTGTGACAATTCTTTTTAGAATGGTTTCATGTTTTTTAGATGTCTGCTTTTTATGCCCCATTATCACCATGGTATTTTGAGTATCAACAGACAGATCAGACAGATTCTTATATGGTCATAGCTAGCTAATGAATTCATGTGGAACTACTTGTAATCAAAGATAAAGTATTTTTTCTTTTGCACTGTCCAGCTGCTACCCTGACTATCCCCTACATCACTTATAAATAACAGTTGTCTCTCATAGTCAACCAGAGATCCAGTTCTTGAAGATGCCCAGAGAATGTAAAAATCTTAGAAGTTGAATTGAATCTGGGGGGAAAAAGAAAATTTTGCATTTATACAGAAAGTTCTATTGCAGGCATTTTTTGGTGTGTGTCAGTTTCAAACTTTGCTCTCTGGGGCAAATACAAACTATCTCCATAGTAATATGTCCCCCTAAGATCAGAACTGACTACTCATCTTGGAGGTGTCTTAATCACCTCTTCCTGACAGTATACACCTTCCCCTAATGCATTATACCTCTCTAAGTACCCTAACAGATGCCTTAACCTTGGAAAGGACACTTCCAGCAATGGAAAGTTCAGCCTTTTTGAAAGTTTCACTCTCCCCTGCTGGAAAATCTGACTGTATGAAACTTCTACCTAAGTACAGACTTTCATCCAGTGAGCCTATTCTTGACTTCTAGGGCCAAGCAACTCTTCTCCCTTTAGGATACAAAATACCTTCACAGAGTTGAGAATGGCTCTCATGCCTTTCCCTGTAACTTACCTTCCTTCAAGTCCAATACCCCCAGTCTAACCACCCACGTCAGTTAGTTTGAAGTCTCAGACCACCTTCCATGGTCATAATCCCACTCACCAATGCTCACTAAGAAGGCTTAAGTGTTTTGCTTTATTTATCACTTGTCATATTTGGCAATAATTGGATTTGATTGCATACTTAAATGAGCAGTGAATGCATGTACATCTATTTTTTTGTGTGGAATCATTTGTTCTAGATTCTGGAGTCTATAACAAGAAGGATTTGAAGAAGGTCATATCCATCTTTCATCTTTTTCCATCATATCCATCTTTTTTATCTACTTCTGTTATTTTGTTGTTGTTGTTGTTTGATTTTTATTTTATTTATACAGCAGGTTTTAGTTGTTATCTATTTTATACATATTAGTGTATATATGTCGATCCCAATCTCCCAATTCATCCCACCATCACCCTCCCCCTCTTTCCCCTCTTGGTGTCCATATGTTTGTTCTCTACATCTGTGTCTCTATTTCTGCCTTGTAAACCTATTCATCTGTACCATTTTTCTAGATTCCACATATATGCGTTAATATACGATATTTGTTTTTCTCTTTCTGACTTCACTCTGTATGACAGTCTCTAGGTCCATCCACATCTCTACAAATGAACCAATTTCTTTTTTTATGACTGAGTAATAGTCCACTGTATATATGTACTACATCTTCTTTATCCATTCATCTGTCGATGGGCATTTAGGTTGCTTCCATGGCCTGGCTATTATAAATAATGTTGCAATGAACTTTGGGGTGCATGTGTCTTTTTGAATTATGTTTTTCTCTGGGTATATGCCCAGTAGTGGGAACCTACTTCTGTTATCTCTTCTATATTCATTTTTCCCAACCCTCTTCATTTTAATAAATGATAATACAATTATTATGCCTAAAAGAAATGGAATGACTTGCCTGAGTTCATGCTGTGAAATGACGTATCCTAGCAAGTATTTAAAGCTAAGAAAATAATATTTAAGTAGAATCACTATGTGCCAAGAGCTTTGAACATGTTTTCTTATTCAATCTTTAAAGAAAGCTCCAAGCTTTCACTCCTATTTAACAGATGGTGAGACTGAGGCTAGGAGAAAGGAAGGCTTCACAGATGCTCAGTGAAAGTGAGCCCAGATTTTAACAATGTTTCCAGAAGACCACCTTACTCTTTAACTCAGAGTTCTGTTTAAGTCATAACCTCACAACCTTAGGCCAGTGACGCTGCTTCTTTCTGAGAGAAGCAATTATTCATTTTTTCCCATAATTATAAAATCTTAGAGCAGGAAAAGACCATATGGAGGTTGTCAAGTCCAACTTGATTACTAAGAAGAAAAATATGCACTAATGTTGGGTTTCTGCATAACTCGGTTTCCTTTCTACTTTAACAGCTAGCATCCTATTTTTTTGTAAAGTTAATATCTTAGATTAAAAAGAATTCATCATCACACTCACCGGAACACGTAGTGTCACCTTATGACATCATGGTCACCATAGCAACAGCTGTGAGTTTACAGCACATTGCCTTCAGTTAGGGATCATGGCAATGAGTTAAAGTATGGCAGCTTCAGATGCTGATGTGAACAGGAAGGGAAGCTGCGAAAAAGGAGAAACAGGTGTGCTACTTTTCCTGCCAACATTCCTTAGACCTGAGATGAGGTGGGAGTGGACATGTGAATAATCGTTAAGGAACAAAAATAAATCTCCTAATCATCTAGCCAATGAAAAGAAGGAGAGGGGGAGGAGGACAGAAGAGAAAGTAGAAGTATTCTGGCATCCTATTTCCAAATGTCAGAGGGTTGAAAATTCTTGACTCTTTCTCTGCGTTTTGTCCTTGAGCTGTGTAGCATATCAGAAAGAGCAGGGAATTAAACAACCCTGGGAAGAAGTTCTGGACTATACCAGTTATAAGCTTTTCACACTTGGGAAAGTTCTCTAATCTTTTGAATCTCAGTTATCTCATCTGTAAAAGGGGTGTGACATTTGCATTCTGAGAGCATTAGGAAGATCAAAGGGTAATGCAAGTAAGGTATCTGACATGCAAAGCCCTCAGTTTACTTTTTTTCTTTCTAAGTGGTTAAATTTTAGACATATGAAATATGGTAGTCAGTGGTGGACACATAGATGGCCATCCTATCCATTTTTATACTTTTCTACATGTTTGAACTATTCTCTAGTTGTTTGATTTCTAAATAAAAATGTGTTAATTTGTTTAAATCCCACTTAGGTAATAGATATCCATTCTAGATACGTTTTACTCTGAGCTTGGTCAAAGCCCTCCACTTCTCTGAACCTTCAAACTGTATAAACAGAAAAATAGACTGTATGCTTCTGTTAGCCCTTGCTACTTATATCACACTTTCATATCATCCAATCCTTTCTATGCCTGTGGATTTATCCATCACTAGAACTGCAACATTGAAATTGGAGAGTTCTTTCTTTTTTTAAAAATTTTTATTGGGGTATAGTTGATTTACAATGTTGCATTAGTGTCCACTGTACAGCAAAGTGAATCAGTCATACATATGCACATATCCACTCTTTTTTAGATTCTTTCCCCATATAGGTCATTACAGAGTATTGAGAAGAGTTCCCTGTGCTATATGGATATTTATTTCTATTCTTTTTGTTTGATGAATGTCTTTCTAATTAGACTTCAGAGAGAAGGTTTTGCAATGTTTTGCTTATTGTGTCCCCAGGTTCTAGCACAGTCCCTTACACAGAGAAGGTGCTCAATATATACATTTGTTGAATAAAAAGATCTTTAGTAGATATCAGTATTTGAGATAAGTACTTAAAATGCCTGCATAATATTATTGAATACCTCTATGAGTACACTCACTAAAGTAGCCAAACGTGCCCTTATATATGCCTGACTTTGTCTATATCGCTGCTCGTTAGCCTTTTGTGCTTGAATCTCTGTCTCCAGCTGAGCCTGTTTCTCTTCATGTCTCTCTTTATCACTTTCAACATACATATGTCATTCTTTTCTTTCTCTGCCTCTTTAAAATCTGCTGCCCTATCTCCTACACTCAGTCTCCGCCCCCCCCTTTTTTTTTCTCCGTGGTCTTTAAAAAGATTTTTCCTTGGGACTCTCCTGCCAACATAATTCCATGTGAGTTACATTCGTTTGCAAAACCTTTCACTGCATGAAGATGTTTTATTTAATTAGTAAAAGTTCAATTATTTTTTGTCCCCCGACAGAGCATCATACATCACCAAGTCCAGAGAGTCATTAGCTATGAAATTAATCAGGGTGGAGGAAAGCAGAATAAAATCCTGAACCCCGGTGTAACTCACCGTGTCTCAGATTCAGCTGTGCCTACCCTCCAGGACCCAGCCCTCTCAGGACCTCTGGGGCCATTCCTGAGTCTGAAGGAGCACAGTGAAGGAGGTTGTTATTCACCCCAGCAGACATGACGCTGCTGCTCAGGGACAGAGGAGGGGACCAAGGGGAACTGAGAGTATTTGAATATCTCAAGCACAAAATGTCCCACCTAGGAGCTCCCATGACTCTTTTGAGAGAAAGTATTTATCTGCCAGAGCCTCTTTCAGGTTAGGTAGAAGGAGACTGCTTCCACTCTTGGGGGGATAAAGAAGAGAGCTTCTTTACATCTCTGCCCTGCCTAATATACAGCCTTTAGGGAATGCTGCCTTAAAATTATGATATGATTAGGAATAAAACAGGGAACATGTATGTAAACCCCCAAGAAGCATTTGATCTCTCTATGAATTATGTTAATTAGTTACTCTCTTGGTCTTAATGCTCTCTGGTCCTCAGTTACCACGTCAGTAAAATGGGAATAATGATGTCCACTCCATGTCCCTTGCAGAATTGCTGCCAGAGTAAAAGAAAAGAATAAAATTAACATTGGGATGCTAAAATGACACTTTGTTTCCTAACAGTTCTCAAAAGTAACTTTGTCAAATACAAAACCCTATGTTGGGACTAAAAACAAAACAACCCATGTGACCATTCTGTTCACCACGTGGATAAGAGAGGCAGCTGTCATGTGTCAAAGGGAACACTGGTCAGAGCACATCTCTACCCTTGGTGACTTGTGTGACTTCGAGTCTCTCTGTGAACTTCACACAGTGGCAAAATGGAGAGTGGAGGTCATCCCCCAGGGTGTTGCTGTAAGAACAGAGTAAGTTCATGAACATGTAACTGCCTTTATTCTGTCTTGAAATATCATCAGTTAAACTTTATGTTCTTGGTTGCTTCAGTGTAGCTATATGATCTTTACAAAATGTATATGGTCTAGTATGTGATTCTTTCTCTTATCATTATTCTCCCTCCTGGATCATTGTATGAGTTTCTTTATCTGGAATCCATCATTTAGGCAGCTTCTACTACGTATCATGTGCGATGTAAAGTAGTTTGCTTGTATTACCTCCTTTACCCCTCTAAACAGCTCTATCAAAGTTGGGCATTGTCTCCATTACACCAAGAGGAGGTGAAAATAGTTTCCTGTAGTTCATTGGTAAGCGGGAGGCCCAGGAGTCAAACTCCTCACCATTTGCCTCTGAAGCTGGAGCTCATTCCTATTTATCCCATGGCTTTTCAACAGGCTTTCTCTAGGAACTGTCGGAATCTCTGAATTCCCCCTGGGATGCTCAGGTATAAGGAATGGGCCAGCCTAAGGTCAGGCTGGGTTTCCAAGCAGCAACTGATGTACTTGCTTTTCTGCCTTGTTCTTTCAAATGCAACCTAACACACAGCCAAGCAGGTGACCCGAGCCTGGCAACTGGTAAATTGTAATAATAGTAAGACTGTGTATCAATACAGTAACTTGCATCTGGAGGCATCTGAGGACTCTGCTGACATTAATTAAACTTCACAGCATCCTCATTCTTTAAGGTCAAGACTGTACCAATTGTAAAGAGAAATAAACTGAGATGATAATGACTCTCATCAAAATCAAGATGGATCATTTGTCAGAATAGCCTCTGAAGCAGATGATAGAGGCCCAGTCTCTAAGTCAACAGAAACAATCATCACATAAGGGTGTCCGTGAAAGCAGCAGCTGTGAAGTCAGTAGACATGTCTTTGGCCTGTCCTTGCCATTTATTATCAGGGTGAATAGAGTCAGGACACTTTTCCTTCGCAGTCTCCATGTATCAATCAGTAAATCAGGGGAGCTGTTGATCACTGTTGTACTTAGAATCACTTATGCTCATGGCAATATGGTCCTTAATAATAATAACAATTTATTATATTAATTATATAATTAAATATACCTATATAATTATATTTATTAATATTATAATTAATAATAATAATAATCTTCCCAGTGTCCCAAACGGTGCTTCATGTACATGTGCTACCAGGTTGTTTCAGAATCATCTTGGGGATTGGGTTGGGGGGTGGTGATTAGGTGCATCAAAGAAATGCAGATTCCCAGGGCCCACCCCAGTGATTCACAAACGGAAAATTTTTAAAAACTCCTCAAACGCTTCTGATGATGTCTGGGACCCCCTGGAGGCCAACCTTTGTTCTGATCTTTGCATTTTTATGGGTTACAGTGAGATTTTCTGCCCCTGCCCCATTTGTTCTCTCTCCAACTCTTTTCTCCCATCCCACTTACTGCCCTAGATTCCACCTTAAAATATGGATCATCTGCTTGTTTTCAACAACAATTGAAAAAATGTTTTCATATTGAGGTAGATTACAGCCAATCCACTTATGGTGATGTAACGGAATGGTTCCAAAGGAAATTTTGATTCTATAATAATAGCAGATCTTCACCAAACACTTACTACATGCTAGGCACTGTTAATTATTTTTACGTGCATCAGTTGATTTGGTCCTCACAGCAGTCAAATAGGTAGATAATTCATATTATTATCCTTGTAGCTGAGGAAACTAAGGTACAGCGAAGTTGGGTAATTTGTCCAAGACCATGCAGCAGAGCTAGGATTTGAACCCAGACAGTGTGGCTCTGGGGTGTTTCCTCTTAAGCTCTAATGACGGTCTGTCAACTAATCCAGAGAAGAGAGAGGATCCTGATAACCAAGTACTATGAAGTACTAAACAATACTGAGACCTTTCAGATTCTGATAAAAGCTATAAAAGCCTCTCCAGAAAAATTTTACTATCATTTAAAAAGGCAACAAACTTGTCTCTGTGGCTTTTGGGTAAAATTACAAAGCACATTATGGGTAAACACAAAGAAAAATTTAATGGTCCAAGCTGTCAGTTTTTGTTTTCGTTTTTTTTTTTTTTTTTTTTTTTATGTGAGTTGTTTTTTGGTTTTTTTTTTTTTATATTTATTTATTTATTTATTTATTTTTGGCTGTGTTGGGTCTTCGTTTCTGTGCGAGGGCTTTCTCCAGTTGCGGCAAGCGGGGGCCACTCTTCATCGCGGTGCGCGGGCCTCTCACTATCGTGGTGTCTCTTGTTGCGGAGCACAGGCTCCAGACGCGCAGGCTCAGTAGTTGTGGCTCACGGGCCCAGTTGCTCCGCGGCATGTGGGATCTTCCCAGACCAGGGCTCGAACCCGCGTCCCCTGCATCGGCAGGCAGATTCTCAACCACTGCGCCACCAAGGAAGCCCTGTCAGTTTTTAATAGTCAGATTTCCTCAAGGTGGTAGTGAGCTCACCTTTGCAAGAGGTGCTCAAGCAAATGATGAGCAGCCACCGCACAGTGATGCTGCAGATGGAATTTTTCTATAAGAAATCAGTTGCCTTTCTGGAAAGGAAAAAGTGCACCTTGGCAGTCTGTAAAGAAGGACACCAAAATACAGTCTCAATAGCGTAGTGTTCATATCGTCTGGTATATAAGAATAATTAAAAATATTACTAGTTATGTAAAGAAGCTGGACAATGTGGCCCCAAACCTGGAAACTGACCCTGAGATAACCCAGCTATTAAAATTAGCAACAACAAAAAAAGCACTTCAAAGCAGCTATTATAAATATTCCAGGACTTAAAGGAATGTACGATCATACTAAGTCAATCTCCAGCAGCCAAATAGAAACTATAAAGAAGAACCAAAGGAAAATTTTAGAAAAAACGTCTCATATCTTAAATGAAAAATTCACTGATTTGGTTTACTAGCAGACCTGAGAAAACAGCAAAAGAGAACAGTGAAACTGAAGACATAATAATAAAAACTATCTAAAATGAAGCACAGGGAAATAAAAAGACAAAAAAAAATAGCAAAGCCTCAATGACTTGTAGGAAATATCAGTCCATTATATCAATATCCACATAGTCGGAGTCCCAGAAATAGAGGAGAGATAAGAGGACAGAAAAGCGGTAGGATTAATAATGGTAAAGTGTCTCCCCAATTTGGTAGAAAACAAACTTACAGATCCAAGAACATCCAAAACGAAAAAAAGCCCCCAAAATGATAAAAACAAAGACAATGACATCTAGAGATATTATAGTCAAACAATCAAAAATTAAAAGAAAATATTGAATGAGTCCAAAGAAAATGACACATAGATAGAGTAAAAGAAGGATGTAAATGACAGCTGATTTCTCACCAAAATCAAGGGAGGACAAAGGCAATCAAATGACATCTTTAAAGTGCTGGGGGAAGGGTGGGAAATTGTCAGCCTAAAAGTCCATATCCAGCAAAAATATCCAGGAAAAGTGAAGGCAAAATTAAGACATTTTTAGATTTTTTTTTTAACTGAGATAATTTGTCTCTAGAAGACTGGAGTTACAAGAAGCGGGAAGAAAGTTCATCAAACTAAAGGAAACTGACAGACCTACAGAAAGAGCTAACAAGTACCAGGAGGGGTAAGCATGAGAGTAAACATCAAAGACAATTTTAAAAATTGTCTTTATATATTTAAAATGCATATGACTATTTTGAGCAAAATAGATAATACTACTTACATATTGCAGACATATAAGATATGTGAGACCATAAAAGAGGAGGATGGTAAATAACTCTACTGTTGCAAGTTTCTTTCACTTTACTGGAAATAGTGACATTAACTCTAAGTAGACTATAATAACTTGAGGATGCATACTAGAATCCCTAAGGCAACCGTTTAAAAAAAATAAAATTGAGGTGGTATAGCTGAAAAGCCAATAGAGGAATTAAAATTAAATGCTGGAAAATATTTGATTAACCCAGACGAAGGCAGGAAAGGACAAATAGCAAAGTAATAAGAAAATTGTAGACCTAAATCCAACTATATGAATAATAATATTAAACCTAAATGAACTCAACATTACAATTAAAAGACTGAGATTTTCAAACTAAATAAAAAAGCAAGACGCAATGCAATTGTGTGGTACTTTGAAAATTAAAAGACGGCATAAAAATTACCATGCAAACGTTAAGATTAAGAAAGTTGAATCAGACAAAATGGACTTCAAGACAAGTACTTTTTTATTTTAAAATTGTCAAACATACAGAAGAACTTCCAAATAGTTTAAAGAATTTCTATGCACTCTGCACCCAGATTCACCAAGTGTTAATATTTGAGCACATTTCTCAATATCATTCTCTCTCTATATCCCGCTTTCTCTTCTTCCCCCTTCCCTCTCCCTTTCTTTGTTTATCTGTGTAAAGATCTGTACACACACACACACACACTCGAGTCTGCAGATCTTTTTTTCCTGCATTACTTGAGAATATGTTACATACATAATTCTCTTTTACACTTAAATATTTCATTGTGTGTTTCCCCAAAACTGAAACACTATCTTACATAAACAGGATGCAATGATCAAAATCAGGAAATTTACATTGCTACCATATTATTATCTAATCTACAGATGCTATTTAATTTTTCCCAATCATCCCTCTAAGGTCTTTTTTATAGCAAAAATAACTTTTCTTCTAGTTCAGAATTTAATTCAGCATTAAATGTTGCACTTAGTTTTCGTGTCCCTTTACTTTCCATTAATGTGGAATGGTTCCTTAGCCTCTGTCCTTCACGACCTTGAAATTTGGGAAAATCACAGGTCTTCTGGGGTAGAATGTTTCTCAAACTGGGCCTGTCTGATATTTCCTCATGACCACGCTCAGGTGATGCATTTTTTGCAGGAGTACCTTGGGAGTGATATTGTGTCCTTTTCTCAGCAAAATATTAGGAAGAAAATGGTGCCTGTTTGTCCTACTTCTGGTGATTAACCTTGATCGTTCAGTTAAGGTGGGGTCTGCCAGTTTTCTCCTTTAAAGTTACGATTTTTGCATTTGTTTAGTAAACATCTTACTGGGAGATTCTTTGAGACCATGCAAATATCCTGTTTCTCGTCAAACTTTTCCTGGTTTTAGCATCTGCTGGTGATCCTTCCCTGAAACGATTATTACTAAGGTGGTTTCTGATTGAAAGCCACGAGTATAAAGAACAGCACTTGACACTGAAAAAGGGTTAATTTGTTAGGAAGATACAGGAATCATAAGTATATATATATATGTCTAATAACAGAGATTAAAATACATAAAGCAAAGCTTCCAGAATTAAATGGAAAAAAGATATAAATCCAGAATCATCATTGAAGATTTTAAAATACATGAAGCAAATTGACAAAATTAAAGAAAAATAGATATATCCATAATCATAATGAAGATTTTTTTTTTTTTTTTTTTTTTTTTATTTGGCTGCGTTGGGTCTTCGTTTCTGTGCGAGGGCTTTCTCTAGTTGCGGCGAGCGGGGGCCACTCTTCATCGCGGTGCGCGGGCCTCTCACTGTCACGGCCTCTCTTGTTGCGGAGCACGGGCTCAGACGCGCAGGCTCAGTAGCTGTGGCTCACAGGCTTAGTTGCTCCGCGGCATGTGGGATCTTCCCGGACCAGGGCTCGAACCCGTGTCCCCTGCATTGGCAGTCAGACTCTCAACCACTGTGCCACCAGGGAAGCCCCCCATAATGAAGATTTTAACACTCTTCTTCAATAGTTGATAAATTTTAAAAAATTATGTAAGGACATACAATGAATAACACTATCAACCACAGTAACATAAGTGACAATTATACCACACTACACCCAGGAACTACAGAGCATACAGACTTTTCTAATGTACATATAACCTTCGCCAAGATAGACTCTATGTTGGATTATTAAATAGGTCTCAATAACTCTTAAAAATAGATATCTTACAGAATATAACCTCTAACCAAATGGAATTATATTAGAAATCAAAAACTTCTAAGACATCTAGAAAAGTCCCAAATATTTGTAAATTGAAATGCTCTCAGGGTGAACAGTGCCTTAGCCAAGGAGGTGGCCTTATAGTCAAGTTTTAAATATAGATTCTGCTGTGTGACACACTTAGGGGGTCTTGGGAGATAAACACTATTTTAATACATTTTATTATTATTCAGCATTTGCATATTTCAACAGAGAAATTTACAGGTAAAGAAAGAATGACAATATAATTCACTATGATGCAGATGTTTAATCTCATGATTTGGCAAAGGCCTTTATTGGTGAGGGAAGTAAAGCATGGGCCAGAACACATGCCACCCTCCAGGCTGGATGGAGTGATTTCCCCCAAACATATAAAGGAAGGGGCCCGGTGCCTTTCATAGGACCTCCTCCACCCTGTGGTTTCTGTGGCTATCTCCTCTGTGATTTGCAGAGGAGAGGTACGTAGCTACCCTGCTTTTCCCAGATTCCAGCTCTTAGAGAAACTGACATTATTCCGGCTTCAGGGAACTATAGAAATGAAGCAGCAGCAGCAGAATTACCTGGCAGCACATCACTGCATAGATGCCACTGGATCTTTATTAGAATGGAAACAAAATGCTTCAGAGCCGCTGACGTCAGGAGGCTATTTCTGCCCGTAGACTGTGAAATAAAATTGCATCTATATCCAGATATACATTTATATATTTTATTTTCCTTGTTTTGTCTCTAGTAACTATTTTTCTATTATGAACATTATTCTTTATGTAAGATATATATATATATGTGTGTGTGTGTATATGCATCTATATTTTTAAAATTTTAAAAGTGAAAGTGAATTCAATGCTCAAAGCAAGGAAAGTTTTTCTTTTTTCCGTTATCCCATTAAAACATTGCTCTGTCCCCATTATTTTGGGAAGGAAATCAGTGCTTTAAAATGATTAGGAAACTAAAGGGGTGGAAAGTCACACTTGATTTATTTTTTCAGGTGATGAACTTCACACTTGAGAGGGAGAAAAGGGACCTGAGAATGTAACTGTGAGTTTGGAATCAGTGTGCTAGTCAAAATGGGTGTCAAGAAGCGAAAGGTGGGAGGGGGCATTACAAATCAGGAAAAGCAATTCAGTGAAGACGTGACTCAAAAGGTCAGGCTGCTAAGAGTCCCTGAAGGGTGAGAACCAGAAATCACACGATGCAGCCCACGCAGGCCTGCAAGAAGGACCAGAATAATTGATGATATAAGAGCCAGAATCTGCGTAATTCACAGGATCTTAACCACCCACAGACATGCAGCCCAACTGTCTCTGTGCAAACATTATAGAACTCGGGTGATGGTGTGAGGGTTTGGGGCTGCAAGGTGATAAGGTAGCTAAAGAGAGAGGGCTTATATGGACGGGGACCTTGGACAGGGACCTGAAATGCATCCCTCTCCCACCCACTATGTTTTGAAGATAAACAACGAACAGGTACCACGTGAGAATCCAATTCCCCAGAGTGTGTGAACGTGTGTGCCAGTCTCTAATACCGTAGTATGGTTCTCTCTCTGGTAAAAAGCTGGGATTTATAGCTTCAAAGCAAAATAGACATCCTCCTGCTCCTTGAATCTAACTTGAGCTAGCACACTCAAGCCTGCCTGGGGGAAAATGACGCAGCTGGTTCCCCAGTGGAGGCTCTCGAAAAGGTAAAGAGCATGCAAGAAAGATGCTAATAGCTGGTCCCTGCTTTTTAAGGCCCAGTAAGCCTGTCTACTATTAATCGTGCCTCAATTAGTGACTCAGACTTGACCAATCAGATGAACAACTCTTCCTGCCTTTGGGAGAAAGCTAAGGAGTGGGTGGGGAGTGGCAGGCCTGTTGTGAAGAGAGGGGCAGATATTGACATCAAGGACCATACAGTCTCTATCAGGGTCACACATTTCCGCCTGGGTGAGCCTGGGTGTGTTTCCTTAATCACTTGTCCCCTTGAACAGACTTGAGCTTCCAGTAATTGTTCTCAGTGCTCCCTACGTCCTTGGTCCTGTTAGACTGAATCTGGCTCTTGCTCTGACCATCCCTTTGTGATTTCTCTAAATCAGAGCAAGGAAGAGGCAGGCTTCTGTGCTAGTCCAGAGTGAACGTGGGAAATCACGTAAACTCTCTGGGCCTGCCATTTTTATGAATGTTTAGATTCATTCACTGGGTGCAAGGCCTAGTGCCAGGAACCTTGGGAACAGGGCTTAGTAGCTGTTGCCTTTGAGGTGCTCACAATTTAGCAGGGGAGACAGACCAATCATATGTACTGTGGCAGGGTGTGCTAGTTTGCTAGGGCTGCCCTAACAAAATTACCACAGACTGGGTGACTTAAACGACATAAATTTATTTTCTTACAGTTACGGAGGCTGGATATCTAAGATCAAGGTGTCAGTAGGGTTGGTTTCTTCTGAGGTCTCTCTCCTTGGGTTGCAGACGGCCACCTTCTTGCTGTGCCCTCACGGGATCTTTCCTCCATGCACATACATATCTGTGTCTTAATCTCCTCTTCTAATAAGGACATCAGTCTTATTGGATTAGGGCCCACACATCCATATGACCTCATTTTATCTTAATTATCTCTTTAAAAGCCCTGTCTCCAAATACAATCTCATTCTGAGATACCTGGGGTTAGGATTTCAACCTATGACTTTTGCGGGGACAAAATTCAGCCCATAACAAAGGCACTGTGTTGGGTGTAAAAAACTAGAAAACAGAGTCCCTACTTTTGAGATGTTTTCAGGCTAGTGGGAGAAGCAAGGCCCCAACTCAGTATAAATCAGGCAGGGATACAGCGCTTTAGGAGCGTAATTTAAAATTGAAGGAATAAATATATTCACAAGTAAATAGTCTACAAGTATCTGGGGAGGTTTCATGGAAGAGATGGTAAGAATGTTAGGACTTGAATAGAAGGAGGTACCCTCCCTTCCTGTCACTTATAAACATTGTCAGGACTTTTGCCTTTCCATCTAGCAGTAAACTCAACACAATAATGCTCCAAGGGGGTGGGGCAGGAAGGGAAGGGAAGCAGGAGGAATGAGAAACTGGAGTCTTCAGTTCAAGCTGTTGCCTCCTACTTGGTAAATCCAAACTCTCTTTTGCTCAGCATCCTTTATATTATCAAAGATGGTTGTTAATTATTTTCACTCAGCTAAACATTCCTAATTCCCTCAAATATGCTCAGGCCATGTAAGAATGAGAAGGAGCCTTAGAATTCTATGAAATTGAGGGGGAACACAGATGAGATTTAGGGAGGGCTGGGAGCCTCTAAAACAAGAATCAGTTTTGTGGTTATATTACATTGTACTATGGATAGGGTCCATAGTTCTCCCTGCATAAAGCTCATGTGACTCCTTGGAAGGCTTCCTTCCAGGGCGCTTGGAATAAAATCCATTCTTGTTACCAAGCCCTACAAGATCTGACCCCTGCTTATCCTCTAAATTCATCTCCTACAACTCTCTTCCTTACTCATTGAACCACAGTGATCCCAGCCTCTTTTCTATTCCTGAAACACACCAAACTGATTCCTGCGTTAGGAAATTAGCTCTTGCCTCTCCCTGGAATGCCCTGCCCCCAGATCTGTGCCTGTCTGGTTCCTTCTGGTCATCCAGATCTTAAGTAAAATACCACCGTCTTTGCACCCAGATTATTAACTTTCTCAGTCATTGTTCATCACATTACCCTCAGTATCCTGTTTTGTTTTCTTGGTATCCCCATCACAATCTGAAATGATCTTCTCTATACCTTCGTTTACTGGCATATTTCATGCCACACAACTCAAATGTAAGCTCCATGAAACCAAGGCCCATGTTTATTGCTGTCCTCCAAGCATCTGGAATTGCATCAGGCACATGGCAGGGAGGTGATCAATACGTATTTCATGCATAGATCCTCAGACCCACGATTTCTTACTCCATCTCATGTTCATTAAGTGAACAAATAACAAACAACTAACAAGTAAAGAAGTAAAACCAAGAAACACCAATTGCATTGAATCTGTGTATTTTGAAAATGAGGAAAATGAGGCCCAGAGGAGTTCATTCATTTTAACAAGCCCTGTATGGGATCATTTCAGCCTTTTTGCCATTTAGGAACTTCTGTTTGGACCTGATCCAGTTGCCAATATTCTTCCCAAAATGTGGTACTGGGAATATTCCATAATAGGCTGGCTGGAAATAACAGGATCACCTCCCTTATCTTGAACCCCCCGTACCTCCTACAATGCTTTAAATTCTTTTTCAATATCTTTCTTGTGCCATCAGGCAGCTTATTACTTGCAGTTCTTTTGGAAGCAGTTGCCATATTTTCTGTTATTAGTTATTACTAATAATCCAAACAAACACTTTAGTTTTCCCAAATTCTAGGAGGAGGTATTTTTAAAAGGGCCATCTTAATTATGCATAAGCAATGGAGAATCACAGAGGATTCATTATCATAATAAACAGAAGTCTGTTTCCAGCATCCCACAAGCAAGGTGATATAAAAACAACCATTATTTGCTGCTTAACAACTGTGGGTTTCTTTTCCAAGTTCTTCTCCCAGCTTTCCTAATTTGGGGACTCTTCTTGCTGCCTATACTTTCACCTGAGGGGAAAGGGAGAGTTTAAAGTGGAAGTGGCTCTTGATCTTCGCCTTGAGATAGAGATAGAAATGAGACCAGGCATACTCCCAATAGATAGTCTCAAAACAATAACATCATAAAATAAGAAGAAGAGTGGATATGTGAGAAGAGCACAGCCTTAGCACCAGAGAGACAGGAGATCCAATCCTAGCTTCACCACTCACTAGCTGTGTGACCTTGGACCAGCAGTATAACCTCTCTGAACCTATTTCTTCCTCTTTCAAATGGCATTATCCCATGCTTCATTGGGTTGTGAAATAAGTTTGCATGTCTGAATCTCCCAGCTCAGTGTCTGGCACATCCTTAGAAGCTGTAGTTCCCTTTACCCAAAAGAGAGTCCTTAGAACCTTGCTATGGCTTTCCCCTTCTCCATCTCTTCACCTTATCCTAACTTGGGAAGTTGACCTAACTTGATTCTTCCTGGGGCCCCGGCGGGATCTGGAAGCCAGCAGGCTCTGAGTGGTAGCTGCCTGCCAGTTGGCAGGGAAGAGTGGTATGCCAGAGTGGGGATTGAACTGTTGCCATTGGAGATGGTAACAGATGCTTCCTGGCTAAATCAGGGCCCTGTGGTTTGAGACAGAATCCCAATTACTTCAAATTAGGAGATTGCAACCACAGGGGCTCTTAACCCACCCACTCCTCACTGCAGCCGACCTGGCTTCATTTTGTTGAGAGCTTTAACCTGGACTCAAGATTTGTAAGTGAGAGCATCCTGTACGCATAATCATGTTTGAATTATTTAAATTTCTCTCTCTCTGAACCTAAGGTCCTCTTTAGCTTAACAGTAGGCCTGGGAGGAGGCAAAGGGCAATAGAAGAACAATCGGGTTCAATTCTGAACTCTATCACTTGCTGGCTGTTTGACCTTGGTCACCTGTGATCCTCTGTTTTCTCATCCGAAATGACGATGATAACTTGAGTCCTGTTCTGATGATGAAAGTGAGATGCCCAGTGTGAAAAGGCTTTGTAAATGGGGAAGGACTATACAGTCTCCATATCTGCGGATGTAGAACTCGCAGAAATGAAATGCTGACCGTCCTACGCCACTATACATAAGGGACTTGGGCATCCATGGCTTTTGGTATCCACCTGGGTCTTGGAACCAATGCCCAGAGGATTCTGGGGGCCAACCGTACATAGTCCTTCATATCATTGGAAGCCCCTTCAACAGTGAACTCAAGCCTGATACCACCAGTGGTAGGAGCACTCAGGATAACGTCAGATGTGACTGATGCAAATGTGTTGTAAGGCTTAAGCCATTTGTTTAAGCTCTAGAACATTCTTTTCGTCTTTCAAATTGACGTAAAATTAATAGTAAGATGCTTGCCTCACAGGGTTTACAGTTTTATGAGTGGAATGTGGAGCCCTTTGTAAACTGTAAAGCGCTGTGTACACATGAGCAATTATTATTATGTTCTTAGGCTTTTTTGGGTTTGGCACCAGTTGAGTCAGCTGAATGCTCTGAGCAAGAACAATCTGTTTTCTTTCCTCTTGGCAAAGAGCACAAAAGACAGAGCAGCTCATAGAAACTGGGGCAGGAGAGAAGAGACGACTCTCCTTCTCTCTCTCACACACACACACCCCCACACACTCACCTACACACAGCTTCCCCATAGATTCCCACAAGTCCAGCATTCAGAATACCGCGGCAGAACTTGGGAAGTGGCCTCATTTCCTAAGCCGTCTCTGTATCCCAGTCCCGATTCTCCTACCCGTTGCCCAGATATAGTTAAGATCTAAATTAAGAGCGGGTCCCTAGCTCCAGCAGGCCTTGTCGCATTGTGTGGAGCCTGAGACTTGGCTCCCAGGCCACTGACTCTTCCATTTCTTTAGCCTCTGCTTAACCCCCAAGTCAATCAATCTTTAACTTAGGTTAATTTTTTATGTCTGAAATCTACCAACTTCTCTCCAGTCCCTTGGACCCTACCTCATTCCAGCCACCACATCCCCCCGTTCCTCTCCTCCTCCCGCTCCTGCGAGGGCCTCCTTCCCAGCCTCCCTGTCTCCGCTCCAGCTTCCATTTAGTGGGTTTTCCTCTCTGCAACCAGAGGGGCCTTTTTAAAAACGCAAACATCACTCCTCTGCTTAAAACTTGTCAAGGTCTTTCCACTTCTCTACAGGAAAAAGAAAAAACAAATGCCTTAACACAGCTCACAGGACCCTGCGTGAGCTGGCTCTGTCTGTTTAGCCTCTGCAATACTCCCCTTTGCCCTCTGAGCGCCCAAAATACTGACCTGCTGTCTGTTTAGGGAACCTGTTCTCTCTGTGTCTGTCTATTTGTGGAACATCTCAAGCAAGCCCCTCCTCCCCTGCTTACTTTGCCCCACTTCCAAATAATGAGCTCTATACTCCTCCTGCAGGTACCCGTTCACCATCCTCCCACCAGGAGCATCTTTCTCAGTTTCTCAGTGGCTTAGTCCCTGGACTATGCATGTTCATGGCACTTCAACTCTTCCTGTATGGCAGTTATCCCAGCTTGCCATTATAGGTATATATATTTCTGTGATGATATAGATAAAGCCAAGGTGTTTAAACCAAGGGGGAAAGTAGAATGTTTTATGAAGAATTTTGGACTCAATTTATTATTTGTTTCCAGTAAGAGGAGAATAATTCACAAAATAGAGCTGGGTCACATCCTAAACAAGTTCTACTTGGAGGGACAGTGATGGTGGCCGGAAGAAGTTGATGAGTCCTCTCTGCAAAAATAGGTGTAAAAATAGACACATCAAACGTACTTCAATGCCAGCTTTATGAGAAAGCAAGACAGCGAGACAGAGACAGAGAATATAAAAATGAATTTAATTTGGGGAATTTTCTCGACACTCCACTGGATGTGTGCATGCTCCAGAGTGCATCAGCTGTTCTCCTGTCATGGAGAGGTGTCTGAATCTGCTGTTCTTGCATCCTGGTCTGAGCACTTTGCCATGATGGATGTGCCTCTGGTGTTTAAAGAAGCAGTTTTACACTGTGGCCCCTAAACCAAGTCAGCCACGGAAGATAAGGAATGGCACTGCATTTTATGGGTAATAGCCAGGAGAGCATAGTGGTTAAGAACACAATTTCTGGAGACAGGCTGATTAATTTCAACTCCCAGAACTGCCACTTAACAATAGGACACTAAGCAAATGACTCAATCCATGTGACAGTTTTCTCATCTATAAAATGGGGATGATGATTGGACTTCCTCATAGGATTGTTCTGACAATTGAATGCACTTTATATAAAGTATTTGGCACATACTAAGTATTATATATTTATGGTTGTAATTGTTATTATTTGAGGGATTTTCCAAGGGTAATTTAGACCTTACACAGTTTTTGCCTTAAGCACTGACGATGGAACCTAACCCCCAAGAAAGGTACAGCTTCACTGAATCTATAAGGTAATTATAAATCATTTTAGATCATTATTAAAGGAGGTCCTTCGTGGGGTTAGCTAAGATATCAGTTTGTCGACCCCATTCCAGTAACGGCCTTTGATTGTGTCTAGATACTCTTTAAATGGGCGTGGGATGTACCTGTATTTAGTACAATTCCATTTATTTTTTGAAAGTCCTGTGAACCTGACTTTTCATGAATTCCTACTTCCTGTCCATCTCCAGTGTCATCTGAAATAACAGGGAGGATTTGTTCCATGTTATTCAGCATAAACTCTAGTGGGAAAATTGTGACTCCCTGGGTGGCTGGAAGGGTCCGTGTCAGTCGTGCAGCAGTGTTCAGAGAGGAAGAGGCATAATTAAGGAAATAAAGCATAAAAGTTCAAAACCAGGCCTCTAGATTTGGAGACCCTTAGCTCCAATCCAATATCTGCATCTAACTGTGGCTTTGGATAAGGTAATTAATCTCTGAAAATTAATTTACTTATCAGGAAAAAAGGGGGAGGTGATGGTGGCATGTGTTTCATGAGGTTTATTGAGATAATGAATGGATATTATCTGCATAATATAGCTGACTCATAAATACTAACTATTATTATGAAAATATCCCCACCTACATCCTAATATGAAAATCCCAATTCTCTTATATTCATTTAGGTATGGTTTGTTGAGCTAAATAAAACTTAGAGTTGGGAATCATTCCCTCGATAGTTTGGGAAACTTTTTTTAAAAATTAATTAATTTATTTATTTATTTTGGCTTCACTGGGTCTTTGTTGCTGTGCATGGGCTTTCTCTAGTTGTAGCGAGCCGGGGCTAATCTTTGTTGTGGTGTGCGGGCTTCTCGAGGCTTCTCATTGCAGTGGCTTCTCTTGTTGCGGGGCACGGACTCTAGGCACGTGGGCTCAGTAGTTGTGGCTCTTGGGCTCTAGAGCGTGCAGGCTTAGTACTTGTGGCACACGGGCTTAGTTACTCTGTGGCATGTGGAATCTTCCTGGACCGGAGCTCGAACCTGTGTCCCCTGCATTGGCAGGTGGATTCTTAACCACTGCACCACCAGGGAAGTCCCGGGAAACTGTTATCTTCAGATAAGGCCCTCTTCCAGGACAAGTCATTCTTTCTCACAAGGAACACTCAGGATGGGTATTTTTCTATACTTTTTACACGTCTGAAAAATCTTCTCTCCTCTAGAGTTGTACGAGTCCTTGGGTCAAGGATAGGTTGACTGAGAAGCTTTGTTAAGGGCATCTTTGAACCTTGGTCTCTGCCAGCCATTCTCTTCGGAAAAGGTATTTAACCAGTTAACTGAGAACTGAACAGATTCTAAAGTCGATGTCAGTGTGTGTTCATTGCCCAAGAGAAATACAGCAGTGAATGGAAATGATCTCAGAGGCTCTGAAATGTTCCTTCCTGATCCCCTCCATCTGTCAAAATTCCACCCATCTCTTAAAACCCAACTCAAAAGCCATCTTCATGTGAAATTATCCCTGACCATGTTCAGCCTAAACCGAGCACTTCCTCCTGTGAGCTCTTCCTCTGGCCATCTTGAATAAACACCTCTCACATGCTTCACTGGACAAAAGTTATAGCTGTACATTTCTTGTCATACTTTCAAGGAGGACACAGACCAAAGTTGTTAAAAGTACGTGTGTTCTTTTCAGACGTCTGAATTTAAATCCCAACTTCTTTACCTGTTTGCTGAGTGATGTCGAAAAAGTTAGAGCTTAAGCTTCTGTAAGGCAGGTGCCAGAACTTGGACAGAGGTCGCCAAAATGCATCTGATGAATGTTAAATGAAAGGGGACTTTTTATGAGTTCACAGGGTTTAAGTTCAGCAGGAATTAACTATTTGGTGGTGGCTCCTTGGACACTTGGCAAACACTGATTAATTTCAGGAAATTATAAATAGGGGAGGCATGGGCTCTGATTTCTTAGCTATTTTCTTGGGTTCCCTTCAGCCTCGAGGATCTGATACAAGGTCTTTAGAGGTGGTAGACCTGGGTTCCTTTCCCATCTCTCAATTTTGTCATTTATTCTGAGACATAGATCATGTAAGTCACACCCCTTTAGACTTTGGCTTGCTTATATAAAAAGAATAAGAATACCTTGCCCGTAAGATCCTTATGAAGATTTACTTATACCAGCAGACTCTTAATAATGTTCTGTAAAATATTAATCAAAGAGCATATAAATAGATATTCTGGAAAACAAAACAAAACAAAAAACTGGCATGGTCAAATGTGTTTAGGAATTGCTAGATTTTTTTTTTTTTTTTAAAGGCTCACTCTGGCTGCTGCTGTGTTTATTTATTTATTTTTTAATTAACTAATTAATTTATTTATTTTTGGCTGTGTTGGGTCTTCGTTTCTGTGCGAGGGCTTTCTCTAGTTGCGGCAAGCGGGGGCCACTCTTCATTGCGGTGCACGGGCCTCTCACTATCGTGGCCTCTCTTGTTGGGAGCACAGGCTCCAGACGTGCAGGCTCAGTAGTTGTGGCTCACGGGCCCAGTTGCTCCGCGGCATGTGGGATCTTCCCAGACCAGGGCTCGAACCCGTGTCCCCTGCATTGGCAGGCAGATTCTCAACCACTGCGCCACCAGGGAAGCCCAGGAATTGCTAGATTAAACAAAGTTGAAGAGATTTATTTAAGGTAGAACTTATAAGATCTTTATATGTCAACGTGCATTATGAATCTTCAGAAAAGTTGTGTAAGGTTTGATGTCTCTGAAAGTATCTGCATAGAATCTGTGATAGCCAGAGCTCTTGACATCTTGACAAGTGATGGAGCCCAACTCAAAAAAGGAGAGAGAGAGAGAGAGAGAAGTGCTTTTTTAACTAATACGTCTCTGGGAAAGGCTATATTCAGAAGATCAAAAGTAGTCATCAAAACTGGGTCCAAGGGCTTCCCTGGTTGTGCAGTGGTTAAGAATCCGCCTGCCAATGCAGGGGACACGGGTTCGAGCCCTGGTCCGGGAAGATCCCACATGCTGCAGAGCAACTAAGCCCATGCGCCACAACTACTGAGCCTGCGCTCTAGAGCCCGCAAGCCACAGCTACTGAACCCACGCGCCACAACTGAAGCCTGCGTGCCTAGAGCCCGTGCTCCACAACAGGAGAAGCCACCGCAATGAGAAGCCCATCGAAACAACTAGAGAAAGCCCACGTGCAGCAACGAAGACCCAATGCAGCCAAAAATAAAAAAATAAAATTAAAAAAAAAAAACAAAACTGGGTCAGTGTTTATTCCTGGGTTCAGAGTATTGCTTCATGTTTTTATTCTGTGAGTAGTGAATTGGGTCCTTTATCCATCTCTGAACCAACCAATAGTCTGATGATGACAATCAGATGGGTATGATGCTCTGATTAAATGTGCTTCATCCCTGGAGCTTCAGATGAAATCATTTCCATATTACCCACCTGGATTAAGAGTACGATAGGAGTGATTTAGGGTCGCATTCTCAGAATGGATACAAATAAGTTAGAAATAACATGATATGTGCTACAGAATCATGCCCTCTTTTTTGGGGTGTGGAAACTCAGATGAGACAAAGATACAACATTCTTTGGGAAATATGAGTTAGGTGGTTATGAATAGGGCCTGGCCATGGTAGGCCCTCATGAAATGTCAGTCCCCTTTCCTTTTTCACTCTCCTTATGCTATTTTAGTGTCTGATGACACTCAATGAGCCTCTCAAATGAGTCAATCAAACCACGTGAAAAAATCTGTGAATACCTAAAGATCAGTCCAAGTACCAAGTCTTAGAACCTAACTCAAACTTCCAAGCACTTGAGAATTTCTTTAACCTTGTTCATGAGACCAATCCTATAGGATGCCTGACTATAGTCTACTGGGCATTCTTTAATTGAAGACACCAAAAATAGCTATGTTTCCATATAGCATACAGCCCATAAGAGTCATACATATTTATTAATTTAAATGCCACAGGAAAGACTTTCACAACTTTTTTCTCAGTCCATTATTAAGGTTATTTTTTTCCCATTCTCTCTGAAGACATTAATACTTCAAGGTGGCCTTGACCTGCTTCTTCTTTCTTCTCTTCCCTGACTGCTTTGGGCTCCCACTTTACCTTTCTTACTTCCTATGATCCCTCTTGGTTTACCGCTCGCACTCCCCTTGGCCAGTCTCTCTCTGGCTTCAGGGCAGCCTCATTTCCTGACTTCTTTTTGATCTTTATCTATTTTTGCCAATGTGTGCCTCCTCTTGGACCTTTTAAACTCCTCACCCTTGAACCTCTTTCTTCACTTTAGGCCCTGCCATGGCGTTACATTTTAAATATTGTCTTCCCCAGTTGGGAGCCATATGACCTTCTGTTTGCAGAAATCATATCCATATTCATAGGTTGCTAAGCATATTTTATAAATCAGAATGCATTGTGAAATACACTAACCCATCCTGCTGTTTCAGCTTGCCTAACAGAGGAAGCTACATACAGTCTCTTGCAATTTTATTCCAAGGAATAAAGGCAATGTTTGGCAAATGAGAATGTACTCCAGCTCCTGCCGGAGGGAAGATACCAATAAATCACACCCCTGTTAACCTGCTGGGGCTTTTGTCTCCCCAGCAGTACCTCTAAGTACAGGCAAATAATAATAATAATAGCCATAATAATAATAGCAATAATAATAATGGAATTGTACATAAAAATATATTTTTCATCTGGAGGTTTTCCTCCTTGTCCCAAAGCACTGTAGCTTCTGGAATGATCATCGAGCATCCAACTCTATTTTTCAAGAACCAGCCATGTCATTCAGCCAATAAAGAACTGAAGCTAAATTACTGACTTTTACAGTAAAACAAAAGAGGAGATGAAGACTAGTTTTTATTGAACATCTTCATTTCAGCACAGGGTTAGATGTTTAGCCTTATTTGAGCCTCAAAATGATATTACTGTATATCTATATGTGTGTGTGTATATATATACACACACACATATAAATATAGGTATAATCTTAGCTCAGACTGCATTAGCAAAAATACCATGTACTGGGTGGCTTAAACAACAGAAATTAATTTTGCAGTTTTGGAGGCTGGAAATCCAAGATCAGGGTGCCATGATGGTCAGGTTCTGGTGAGAGCCCTCTTCCTGACTTGCAGATGGTTGCTTTCTTGCTGTGTCCTCCATGGGACTCTACTCTCTTCATTCCATCATGAGGACCCCACCCTTATGGCCTCAGCTAATCCCAATCACCTCCCAAAGGCCCCACTTCTTAATAACATCACACTGAGAGTAAGGGCTACAACATATGAATTTGGGGGTAGGGGAGTAATTATGCATTCAGTCCGTAAGAATATACATGCCAGTTCTTAAAGAGGAGGAAGCTAAGGCTCTGACATAGGCCAAGATCACACAGTGAGTGAGCAGAGTAACTTCTGGACCCCAGTCTCTCTATCTCTCTGACTCCAAATCCAGGTACATTTCAAGACTGGTTCTTTTAAATATATATATAGGAGAGAGAGAGGGAGAAATAATTCAAAGTCTGTGAAATCTTGCAGTGATGGGGGAGCTCACTTCCTCTCACGGCATCCTGCTGTTTTCATGATGTGGGAAGTAAAGCATGGAATGAGGATTATGCTCACCTGGTTTTTAGACTCGTCTCTGCCTCTGTTAAGCAAGTTTCCCCCTCTGGAGCCCCTCATCTCCCAAATAAAGGCATTAGGAGGTGCTATGTGAGGTCTGTTCTGAATGACTAAAGCCCTCATTTGTGGAGTGATCCTAATGTGCCATGTGCCAGATACCCTAGTAAGCTCTCATTTAAATTTCCCATTGACAGCAAATCATTCTTTAGATGAGGAAAATGAGAGTTCAAAATGTTAAATTAATCCACCTAGCAAGTAGAAGCAATTGGAACACAGATCTGGCCTCAGGATTGTGGTCTCAACAAAAATTCCAAGTAACAGTTTAAATACTCTTTCCAGGGGAGTGCACATTCCTCTTAAAATGTGAAAAACAGCTCCAGGGATGGTCTTACACATGAAGGTGACCAGGGAACTATAACGCCATTGATCTTCCTGCTATAAACACAGTCCCTTAAAGTGAAAGACGTATCCAATCTGCCTCCAAGGTCAAATCCTAACTGCCCCTAAGGCCAATCATGGCTGTGGTCCATTTATCTGACTACAGCTCAAGGATATAGAGACGGAGGTTTATGTGCTGGGATTTGAACCTGCGGCTCCCAGAAATCTCATGGGTGGGCAGGTGCTCCACTAATTAAGCCCTCCCACTGACTCTCTGCCTTGCTGGCTGTATGTCATTTTTGTTAGTTCCCTGCATGCCATGCTTCTACTGCCACTGATACTGTGCACTCTGGTAAAACCTTTCATCTTCATATCTCAGGCTGCTTTTCAAACAGTAATTAATGAGGTCTCATAACCCCCTGATGAGATTATTATGTATAAACACAGTCTCGTGCATGGCCCAGCACATTTTGTCATCAGGAGTTGTAAGTTCAATTCACACCTCCACGGACCTCTGACTACCTTCACAAAGGCAAAAGAATGAAGAGATGAAAAACGGCGATACTATAATTCACATCACGAAAAACTCCTACTGTTGAGCAAAAATTGAAACATTTTTGAACATATAAAATTCATGGGTAGCATGATGGTCACTCATGGAACATTGGAGTTGGAGGATAGAAGATAAAGGTCTTCAATCTGCCATTGATACCGAGTTCACAGAGGTGATGTCATCAGTCTATCTTGGACAGCAGATTAAATCCCCTAAGCCTTAATTCTTCCTATGGAAGTAGAGATAATGAGAGTTCCTATTTTACAGACTTCACAGAAGTCAAGTCAGACCATAAATTACAAAGAGTTTTGGGGCCTGTGAAGTGTTATACAAATATTAATATTTGCAATCACTATGATCTGGGTTCACGATGACCTGCAGGACAGAAAGATCAGTTTAGTTCTGTTTACCATGCACTTATTGAGCACCTAGGAATCCCTGCAATGATTTTGGAGATGGAAGGTACAAAGATAGATACAATTTATTTTCTGAGGATTGTTTGCCTCATTGCGTCTATGCCAGGATACTATGGAGACAGATTTTGGAATTTTAGTCAGCACTGGTTGCAATGCTGTAATCATTCCCTATTTTTTTTTCTTTCTTTTCTTTTTTTTTGCTTTTCATAAATAGTGTGAACACAACTGCAATGTGGGATTGTTATGGTCTGAATGTTTTTGTCCCCTCCAAATTCATATGTTGAAATCCTAAGCTCCAAAGGTGATGGTATTATTAGGTGGAGACTTTGGGGGGTGATTTGGTCATAAGGGTGGAGGCTTCATGAATGGGATTAGTGCTCTTATAAAAGAGATCCTACTTACTCTGTTCTCTGCTGGGTCTCCAGCTTGTACACGCTAAGTGATGGGACTTGTCAGCCTCCATGATTGTGTGGGTCAGTACCTTATAAAATGTCTCTCTCCATAAACATAAAATTGGTTCTATTTCTCTAGAGAACCCCGAGGAAAGGAAACCAGACACAGGAGTATATTCTGTACAATTCCACTTCCATGAAGTTTTAGAATAGAGAAATTAACCTATCATAAGAGAAATCAGAATCGTGGTCATCTGAAGTAGGGGGTGGGAATTGATGGGGAAGGGAAACAATGGAACCTTTGGAGCTGATGAAATTGTTCTATAGTTTGATTGAGGTAGTCGTCACAGGTTTGTATATATTTGTAAAAACTCATTGATTTGTATACTTAAAATAGGTACATTGGTCTTATTGTTGTAAATTATGCCTCAGTAAAGTCAGTTTTATACATGAATACAAAGATTTTATCACATTAATAGTTGTCCAAAATATTGGTTTCTTCCCTCACGATCTGGCTAACTTATTCATTAGACGAGATAAAAATAAAGGGCCCCCTTCAGTTGGGAGTTTCTATATGTCTAACAATCCATGTGAAATTCTGAAAATATCAGACTCCACGTGGGAATGCTCAGGTTCTTTTTTTATGAACAAAGGGTAAGCTGGCAGCACCTGCTCTGATTTGTCAAAACCAAGTAGTCTCTACCATGTGGCATTTCACAGAACTTTGGAAACTCAACAAGCCTTTACAGGAGTGTGTGAGCACACTCGAAGTATGCTTCTGAGGAAAAAAATATATTGGTTCTAGCTGTTAGTACCTGCTGTTCAGGTGTGCTTAACTCATGGGAAGATTAAAAGATCTGGCTCTTAAACTTTCCCAGCAGAATATCATGCTTCATCATCTCCTCTCCCATTTGGTACCTGAAACATAAGGTTCTCCCTTCAATGTCTAGGATGCTGTGTTGACCCCAGCTCTGGATAACAAGTTAAATTTTCTGAGTGCTTATTCTGTGAGAGGCACTATAATAACTACTTTATGGACATTACCTGGTTTATTTCTCAGAAGGACCTGAGAAAAGATGATCTTATTCCTTTTGGGTAAAGTGACTAGTGAAGGGCCATGCAAGTGACACAGTTATCCAATGGAATCCATTGCCTGGATTCCAATCCAAAGGAGGTGGTGACATGCATGTGCGCTAACCATGGGGAAACATCACCTCCTTGATGACAGTCTCTGCCAAAAGCTGGCTTATAAGCTCTGGAATTGGAGACAGCTAAGATCATACAACTTCTGCCCATAAATGAAGTCATATCAGCCGAATAAAGTTGTACAGAACATATGATCTCAGGCCACTGGCAGAAACATCATTTCTGTGATTCTCCCCTCTCTTGTGTCCTCTGGTAGGTCAAGGCTAGGAGTCTCCAATTTTAACTGCATTTATGTTTTGGGACATTTTGTTTGTTTTTTGTTTTTAATAAAATGATAGCAGAATGAAATTCAGCTGCATAACCTGTGGGAACCCATGCAAAATAGATGGCTGGGCCTTGGTCAGGGTGGGAAGGTCAATCTCTACTTCCTATAGGTCCATTGCTCCAACCCATGGACAACATCCCAAGGATTACAGAGGGGGCAACACCCCAAGGGATTGCAACCTTTAATTACAACAGGAGCATGTTAAGTACCTGGATCAGGGGTGGGCAAGAGGCTGCTGCCAGATTGCCTGCTGAATGCATGATGGTGATAGCAAACCAGGGCAAGATACCCACCACCCCGCCTCACCCCAAGAGGCCACAAGGCACTGGCCCAACCCTACTCTGCCTTGTGCCCGCATGCTGGCCCCCACTGTAGACAGAGGATGATGGTGTAATTCAGTCTTTTCTCTGCCACTGAGATCTGGTCACCACCCAGGATGGAAGGTGGCAGTGGCCATGAGGTGAGGGTGGAAAGGTAGAGTCTGGGCAGGGCTCAGGGCACCAGGGTTGGAGAGTTGAGTCTGAGGACACATCTCGAGAAGGTGGAAACCCGTGCGAGCAGTGTCGCTAAGCCCTCAGCACACGCTCCATCGTCCCATCTGACTTCTCTCACAAAACACAGCTTCAAAGACAAGCTGATTAAGAATTTCAAGACAGCAGCAACAGAGCTTCAAACCCATGCAGGGGATCCGAGTCGGGGGCTGTGTGTGGTGTGACCTCACCTACAAAGCTGTCCCTGGCTGAAAGCAGTGCGATGGTTAGGTGCATGGGTTTGGGGGTGAGACTGCCTAGATTCAAATCCCATTCCACTGCTGAGTAACTATGTGACTTCTGGCCAGTTACTTAACCGTGTTGTGCCTTTGTTTTCTTATCTGTAAAATAGTGTTACCATGAAAATTCAACGTATAAAATGAATTAAGCACTCAGGCTATAGTACTTGGCACATAGTAAAACTTACGTAAGTGTTAGCTATTTCCTCATTATTTATAAATATTTCCCACATAAATGTCCCAAAGCCCTTGTATGCACGTCTCTAGGCAAAGCCATTTGCACTACTAATTCACCGATGTGAGTTATGACATGTATGCTTCTCTGTTTAGTCATCTCCTGCTGCATGTTTTTATTATTGAATAGATTGTTTCAAGACAATATTAAAAAGCAATCTGTAAAAAGGGAAAAAAACTTTACGTGAACATACATACATAATTATTTCAATTTTTGCATATGATACAAGCACTTGCCAATGTGCATGCATATTTTTACAAAGCTGAAATTGTATTGTATATATCATTTATATATATTTCACTTAACATTAAATTGTAAGCATTTGTCTGTGATGCTACATTATCATAATCATCATTGTAATGGTCGCGTAATACCCTATTATGTTGATACATCATAATTCACTATAAATTATTCCCCTATTGATGGACATTTAAGTTGTTCCATTTTGGGGGCAATTATGGCTAATGCTATGGTGATGAGCACTTAGCTTTATCCTTTTGTTGAGTTATTTTCTTGAGATCCATTTCCAGGAGGGGGATTACTGGGGCAAAGGGAATAAATATATGTAGGGTTCTTTCTACAAGTTGAGCCATTGCTTTCCAAAAGGATAATTGTAATGATAATAATAACAATAGCAGCAACAAGGGGCATACTCTGCACAGACTGTGCTAAACTCTCAGCAAGTATTACATCATTCCATTCTTTCTATGGCCCCAGATATTCTTTCTGTAATTCCCCTTTTATATATGAGGGGACTGAGGCACAGGGAAGTTAAATAACTGGTGCCAGACCATATATTTAGTAAGTGGAAAAGCTGGGAAAGGAACTAGTCTAGTCTGATATTGAAGCCTGTTAATTACACCAGGCACTTAAACACTCCCCTTTGTTTCCTGCTTTCCATGTAGTCAGGATCCTATACATTTTCAGATATGTTCCCTTTGGAGTCCCCATAGAGATCCCTCCTACCATCTCCACACAGTGGCTATTTGTTCTTTGGTAATGCTTTCTCATCCTATGTAACCTCAGAAAGTAATGGCAATTGTTTACCTTCATCTATTCTGCTCTTGTTTTTCTTTCCCTTCCCTCACCTGCCATTTTCTTCCTTTCTCTCTTTTATGCCTTCTCTTCTTTCTCTTCTCTCCCTCCTTCCCACATATTTGGAGGATTTTTTTTATGTGCTAAGTTTTACTAGAAGCTGATATGGAGTCTTTATCCTTTTTTTGTTTCCTTGGTTGCCATCACATTTTCCCCTTTCAGGTCTTTAAGCAATTGTGCCAAATGTTAATTAAAAATTTCATCTACTTTACATTGGTATTTTGCAACTTATTTTGAGTGCCGTTAAAATTTAATTGGTGACTTCATATTTTTCTTTAAATACTCTAAGCTATTTAAGAAGTTTACAGAAGCCTGAACTGTAATTTGCATCCATCTCAGAATAATTTTTTTTCAAAAGAACATGTTCATAATGTATGTCATATATATATTTCCATAATATGCAAGAGAATCAGTCTAGGTGTGTGCAGACTTTCTTCACACACTTTTTAAGACAATCATTTGGGATAAAGTGAACCATATTTTGTTCCACAGTGTTCATATATTGTCCGAAGCATTTTTAGTGTAGGGTTTATCTACTCCTATTGCTTTTAATGTAATATCTATTACAGGAAAGAAATGTTCAGATGGTTGTAAGCAAACATTTACTGAGCCTCTATTCTGTAACTTAAAAATAACTATGAGAAAAAAGAGATGGGGGATTAAATAAGTTAAAAAAAGAAAAAAAGAAACAAAACACAAGGAAATTGAACAGGTTGCAATATGTCCTGAAGTGGAAGAATCATCCCACACCCAGCACATTCTATTACAGATGTTACAAGAGCACCAGAGAGAGTCTCCAAACATCCAGCACATAATTCAGTGGTGAACTTTAGAACTAAGCCCGGCTGAGAATAACTTTCTAGATTGCAGTGCCCACCTCTTGGGGCTTACACGTCCCTCTATCTCTCTCATTCCTTCTCCTTCTCACCTCTTTCCCCCTTAAGCCCCTTTCAATCTACAGCAAAATGAAACATTCAAATACATTATTCAGTCCAGAAGAAAATGCCAGCTCTTTCTTTCCTCTCCCCATTTATTGTTTTCTCTGGTTTTCCTCCTGGCTGCTGCTGCAGACCCAAGTCTCAGTGGTTTTGGTCTGTGATATTCTGAAATAGAAAAGTTGCAAGGAAATATTTCCCTAAGCACCTGGGAGTTGAGCAACTGAAAAATAAAAACTCAGAGGTCTCTAATAGCGCCCTTTGGCTGTGGTTGTTAATGGGGTGCTAATGAGACAGGACACAGACAAGAAATAGATAAACCCAGGTAGGTTCTTCTAAGATCCAGGTCATCTTCAGGCTCCAGGGGATCCTGAGCCCAAATTATCTTTTTCAAAAAAAAAGAACAGAAAAGAAAAAAAATATTGAGAGTAGCCAAAACCCAAAGACATTTATAGAGCAGTAATAATGTAAATTGCAATGGCTTCCTACCAACGTTGGGAGACAACTTCAAATTTGTTTGTTTTTGCTGTGTTTAGTGCCTCAGTATCTCCATAGTATCTACGTATACATCTCATTCCTCCATCACAACCTGAGGTCTCCAGACACAGAACTGTGCTGGGTCCATCTTCAAACACACAGGAGGTCTAGATAAACCTTTGCTGAATGAACTGCCATGGGAGATGCAGTTGTGGAAAGAAAGTCCAAGCAAAATGACGACTGGGAATCTTTCCCTCATCTTTTCAAAGAATATCGTGCAACCCAGCAGGCCTTCATATAACAAACAGACCGCTTAAGTGATACAATTGAGGAGCCTTTCAAATGTCTGAGTTATGACATCTACTGCAGTATTGCTTACAAAAGAAAATCAAATAAGGGGATACCTTCTCAACACTATCAGTGAAGAACTGAGTAGTTTCATCCATTAAATGGACTAAGTGTTGAAAAAGATGAGTTCATGTCTGCAGACATCAGGAGAGGCCCACGTAATATTTTAAGGGGAATAAATAATTCTGCATATACCACACATGGAATTAACTAGTTGTTCATATGCATTTGTGTATCTGTAGGATGTAGCAGAGTAGCTAACATGTGGGAGTTGCCTTTTTGGCTCAGACATTGGGCTAATGTACATTATCTCACTTAATCCTCACAAGCAATCCAGAGAGATGGGTCATGATATTGAGTCCCAATTCTTCACTTGAAGAAATGGAGACCCAGAGAAGCTGAGTCACTTGCTCAAAGTCACACAGGTTGGAAGTGGTAGAATTGGGACATGAACCCAAGTAGAAGGAAGCCAGAGCAGTGCTGCTAACCACCAAATGCTACTTCCCAACCACACTTGAAACAGTGGTTCCCTGGGGGTGAGAGGAGCTTTCACTTTCCATTTTATGGACTTCCATTTTGTTTAGTTTTAAGCAAGTACTGTCTTCATCATAAAAATAATTCGAATTTTGAAAAATTAAAAAGCAGATTCCAAATGCCGTAGGGGTTTTTTTAAGCCATGATGAGCTAAGACAGTGTGAAAAAGAGGAAAATATTTACACTATCAATGACCAGAGAAGTGAGAAAAAGAAGGGGAAGGCTAAGGTAAAGGAGGAGATGGTAGAAGGAGAAGAAGGAGACTCCTTTTCTTTCTCTATGGCTATAGGGCTCCAGGAAAGCTTAACAAGGTCCCCCAAATAATAATAACAGCAACATCAACAGTGCTAGTTTGCACAACCAAACCACAACTAGCATTTTCGTAGTGTTTATTTTTAAATCCCACAAAATCTCTTCTCCTTCCTTCCCTCTTCCCATGTGTTCTTTGCCACCCTACATGGCATGCCCCTGTGGTCTGGTCTGTAACATCTGTGATGACAAGTTGAATTCAAGACGTAAATTAGACTTTTAGTTATTTGTATAGTTTTCCTATACAAGACAATCAAACAATAACCGGTTTCTGTTATTTTTAATTGAATTAGGCAACATTGTGTATAATACAGAATTGACTTGCCCTATAGTTTTGCCCAAGGGAAAGAAGGAAAGGAAGCAGTGCTAAGGCTTAGGCCAGGCAGAGAAAAGGGAACTCATACCCAAGGTCCCTGTGACCTCAGGGGAGCCCTTCTGGGCATGAGTGATTGCATTATCACCACACAGCACTGAGACACCAAGGTGAAGGCTTAAGTTCAAGTGTAGAGTGGGACTCTGTCCTGGCCGCTGAGATGGGTCTGGCACCTTGGGTGACATGGGTCAGCGAAGCCAGCTTTGTTATCCTCCTAGGGGGACATGACTTAACTTTTCTGAGTTTTCATGAATAAAATGGGTCTAATTGCCCTTCTTTCCAGGGCTATCATGAATATTAAATTGGATAATATATGTAATGCTCCTTTCAAATGATAAGTCCTAAATATTTTTGATACTCCCTTTCTCCTGTTTGTTTCTAACTCCTGTTCCCAAAGCCTTGCCAGTGCTGTTTCCCCCACCCACAGAGCTTTCCACTTTTCTTTAGGAAAAAATACCAGCTCTCCCCTTTAATATCTGATTTGGAGCTCAGATAAAAAAGCTCAGATAAAAGCTTTCTTTTGTCTAACGCCAAGCAACACTGACCTAGATTCAATCGTAGAGTCTCCCCAATGCTCAGTTTCCCCACATCCAAAGTGAGATGATTGGATAGGATAACTCGAGTCTTGTTTTAATATTAAACCTCCTTAATTCTACATATTTTCATTTCTCTCTCTCTTCCCTCCTCCCCCTCTTTGTGCATTTCTCCCCCTTTCTGTGTCACACTCTGCTGGTGAATAGAATTTAAACCATAAATCAGATTCAGGTGTTTACTTGCACTGCTCACAAATAGAGGACTTAATTGTGCAAGAATAGGTTCCCACTTTTCTGATTGAATTAGTCAGTTCTGTGTCTTTCTCCTCCCTCCCTCCGGCTTTTCCTCTATTTTTAGATAGACAGTCTGAAAAGTCTTAATATATCAATGACATTTATAACACATGTTAATATCTAAAGCGTCAATGCTCTATTTGTAGAAATGACTGCTCTGATGAGATGCTTTTATTATATCATGACTTTTATTATAAGTAGGATAAAACTGTGCACTCTTTTTTTTTTTGAAAATTAAGTAATAATCATAAACTATTCCCTGCCCCACTTTGTCCAGCCATCAGCTTCAAGTACGAGGTTTCACTTTTTTGGGGGCACTTTTTATAAACTGCTCTTTGCAACTTCAGGGTGAATATCTCTCTCCTGGAATAGATGACAGCAGGTTCTTCTGGGAGAATGCATTAGGGAGGTAAGTGCAGACACCTGGGGATCCATTTTATCATCTTTGTAGCTTCGCAAGCTCCCTAATGGGGCCCAGAGCCTCAGAACTCTAGGGGTGGCCAATGCTTTGTTCTTTATATAAAATGTATAACCCCCATTTCTGCACCACCACGTTTTGCCAATCATTCAAGTGCATTTTACAATAACATGAGTTGGGAGTTAACAGCATCTGTTTTGGGAGCACACAGACATGGGCTGGAGTTGCTGCTCTGTCCCTTACCACCTGTGTCATTTGGGTAAGCCACTTAGCCTCTCTGAGCTTCATTTTTACATATAAAACGTAGAAAATCAATACAGCTACTTCAAAGAGATGGTCTGAGGATACAATTAGATGGCATATGTAAAATATTGACCACATCTTAAAGGTTCAAGAGTAGGAACTGTTGTTACTTTTTGTTGTAATTATTTTTATTACTACATGAAGGATTTCTTTCTTACTCTGTATCTCCATGCTGACCTTCTACTTATTTGACCTTCCACCAAAATTTAGCTAAATGTCATTTGTCACTTTCTGACTGTCCAACTTTATCATGTCCCCTCCAGACCAGCACCTGACAGGCACATATACAACCTACATTCTAACCATACAGAACTTTACCTTCATTCTCCGATAGGCCAGGATTTTACAAGCCTTCATGGTTGGTCTTGCTCTGCCCTCTGCCTACCTGTCTTCCTTTCTCCTCTCAGCTCACTCTCCAAACTCAACTTAGATTACACCTCCTAAGAAGCCCTCGCTTGTCTGATCTGAGGTTAACCCATCTCTGTGAACCCATAAAGTCCTCTCTCTGCTCTAGCCTGGCTTTTGCCAGAGTTATCAATGTAGTTGACTGTGTCATTTCTCAGACCATGAGTTCATGGTGGGCAGATATTCTGACTCATTTGCCTTTGTATCCCCAAGTCCTAGCACACAGATCACAATAACTAGGTGTTGATCAACTGATTTCTGTGCCTTTCTGATCCCTCCTGGTAGATTGTCAATTATTCCAGTTTGTGGATAACTGCTTGGTTTTTGCTGGCCTCCATTATCTCTAGCACAAGTCTTTATTTATTCAGTAAACATTCTTGAGTGTTTACACACTACCTGGACCTAACATAGATGGTGAGGTATGGTGATCCATAATTTAGAAGAAGCAATTCTTCGGCCCTTCTCTCCACGCTAGTCATGTCTAATGTTAACTCTTCAGCTCTCATCCCCTTCCAGGCACTGGGAAAGGTGAAAGGGGCAGGATTGTATACAGCCACTTCTTTTGTGTAGCATACATTATTTCTACTCACATACTAATGACTAGCATTTAATCCCTTGGTCATAACAGGCTATAAGGTGAGCTATGATATGTAGTGTATAGTTCATTGGTCATACGCTGTGTGAAAATTTAGGATTTCTCTAATCAAATAGGGGAGAACAGACATTGGTGAACAATTAGTAATCTCTGCCTTAGGAACTATACTTGACAGACAACATTGTAAAAGACAGACATGGCCCCTGCCCTCCTGAATTCTTATGGTCCAGTTGGAAGAGGGGCCATGGACAATTAATGTTGCTATGTGCAGGGGTCAATGACGAAGCAAGGTCAATAAGAAGACATGAAGAATAGGTGAGGTGAGACGAGTGAAAGCTGTGGGGAGGGGAAGTAAAGGTTCCCGCAAATGGAACTGCACAAATGCCTGGAAAGAATAAATAATATGATATATTTCAGGAACTGAAAGATGTTCAGAATGATGGGGTGAGGATGAAAGGGAATGTGAGGCTAGAAGAGCAAACACGCAGTAGGAAACAGGGGCTTGTGCCATATCAAAATGTTTGCGGTTTAGCCCATGATTGATGGCCAATGGCACAATGTTTTAAACGAGGAAATAAGGGAAATCACAGGGGCCCACACAAAATGGAGAAAAGAAGAATTGGATGACCCATACATTTGCATAGGCAAGGAGTGTGCTTTAAACATGTATCCTTTGTCTGGGGCAAGGGGCTGGGGAGAGAAGAGAAATGGAGCAGGGGAGGGAGGCATAACATTTGGAGAAGTTATGACTAAGTTTAGCTGCTTGAAGGAGATTTGCCAGAGGCCTGAATCCAATGCACGGAAGCCCCAGGGCGCCCAGCAGCACCTCACATCCTGTGCTGCTTCCCGACCCGACTGCCTTGAAAGATGCAAGAAGGGTGAGGAGGGGAAAGAGGAGGCAAAAAGCTAGCTGAACTCCCCCACTTTCCAACTGCCCTCAGCCATTTGAAAAGTGAGCTAATAGAGGGTTAGGGACGAGTGGAGACAGATCTGTGCGTGCATCCTGCCAAGCAGAGGAAGGAGTAGTAACGCTGCAAAGGTATTATTATGCTGCCTCGCTGGCATCCTTAGAATAAACCCCCGAGGAGTTCAGGTTGAAGTGGAACAGTCACGGTGCAGCTAACCCATCCTGCGCTTGGAATGAGCTATGGCAGCACTTTACCTAAAGACGCAAGTGCAGCAGCTCTTACAATCACGAGGATTCTTGCTTGTTTACATCTTCTGTTGGGGTTGGGGGACATGCTGTTCATGGCTCCACAGATCCCCCAAAGAATGCACACATCCCTTTCTTTCACTATCTTTCTGCCAATGCTTAAGAAAGAAAAAAATCGCTTACAGATGGCCCATGTGTGCATGTGTGTGTGTGAGTGTATGTGTGTGTGTGCATGCACGCCAGCCCTTCCTTAGCAAAAGCTAGTCTTTTTTGCTCCTTTTTCTCTTCCTGTAGCCCCAGAGGGCTAAAGAGAGCCTCTTGTCCCATCCTTGAGAGGACCTGTCAGCCAGCAAAGTATCAATCCCTTTAAGGTGTTTAAAAATAATTTGCTTTCCTGGGGCTTCCTGGTCAGAATTTGGTTTGGGGATTTGGGGGGATTGCAAAGGGAAAACTACTCTGGACTGGAAATCTTGAGTCCTGAGTGTCTAAGAGTCACCGGGTGTGACCTTTAGGGGTCATGATGTGGACTGAAGGAATGTTAGGTGTTGAACCACAGACCTTCCATCCAGCATTTCCACTTCTGAGAATTTCTCCTGAAGAAATGATCACAAAAGTGTACAGAGATTACTAGAAGGCCAGTAGTAACATCATATGTAAAATTTTAAAAAAAGAAAAGAAACAAAAACAAAAAAGTTTGGAGAAACCAAATTGTCAACTGTAGGGAATAAATTATGTTAATTACAAGGCATCTTATCTCTGCAACAGAAACACACACACACACACACTAAGAAAAAGAAAGACTAAATTGATAAACAGCAAGAAATGTCAGGTCAGGAACATGGCATTTACCAAAGAAATAGTTTTTAAAAGTCTAAGAAAATGCCTACAAGCATATTAGTTTGGCAGATCTGTATTGAATGCCTACTCTGTGCCAATGCTGGCAATACATTGCTTAATAAATACAGGCCCAGACCTTGCCTTCAGGGAGCTTATGGTCTGGCCTAGGTAAGAGCTGTTATATTTGAATAATAGTATTAAACATGATTTTGTATCTTCTTTCTTCTTTTCTCCTGGGAATTGAGAAATATCTTTGTTTTTGTAATTTTAAAAAGTTTGAAAGTAAGTCACCTTGTATTTGGACAACACTTTCACAGTCACTATGTATCTGTTCCTCACAGCTGTTGATGCAGAAGGAGAGATGGGGGGAAAGGGGGAAGGCAGGAGGGACACGTGTCATTGGGCAGGAATCTGCTGTGGGACAGGCGTTGTACCTACTTTACCCTATTCAGTCCCCAGGACACCTCAGGGAGCCATGCACTCACCGGTAATGCTACTTTGCAGTCAAGAAACCTCTCAGATCAGGATTCTAATATTCAGGGCTGTATTAGACCTGACCCAAGTTCACCAGTTCACACTTCCTTCAACTGCATGAAACTGCACAGAAACAGGTGGCTTAGGGAACTCCAACTGGAAGTTATACCATCCCCTGGAATTCCAACATGGAACTAGTTTCTTGATAAGTTTCCCTTTTTAATTCTCTACCCCCTGCCGGTAGCTTCACTTCCTCTGATTCAGTTTTTACAACTGCAAAATGAAGAGGGTAATAACTTTCTCCAAAGGGTTAGTGAAACATTAAATTAGTTAATACAGTAAAGCTCTCCAAATAGGGCCTGATGTGCAGTAAGCTCTCTGTCAATGTTATCTGTCATCATCATCATTATCATTGTTGGTATTAATTACACTTTTGTCCCAATCGTGCATAGACAAAACCACACCCAGTCCCTGTAGGCTCTTCCTTTTTCCTCAGTGTCTCCCTTGCCCTCTAATCAGGTACCAAGTCCTGTGGATTCTGGCCTTCATTGTATCTCCCATGGTGATAGCCTTCTCTTTGATAACTGGGGGCAAAAATAACAGTAGGGATTTTATCAATATGGCAGCTATCTCTCAGGGCTTAAGCTGAAGAATCAATGGATATGAGGCTAAGGAAGACAAGATGGGCCTCAGAGGGGAGAGATACCAAAAGGGAAGGCTGATTAAAAGGCAAGATAAGTGATCACTTTGACAACATAAAGATGTCCCACTTCCCCGGGTTTAACAGGCTAAGCAAGAAAAGAGGATTCTCTATCTGCAGAGGTCTTCGCAGAATCTAAGCCAAGTCTGTTCTGCTAGCTTATCCAGATTAATGGAGAGCAATCGAGCTACTTAGGCTGAGTCTCTGAATGTAGGAGCCACGAGGAACGTATTTTCAAAGAGGTGGTAAAACAATTACACCATTAAAAATTACTAAAATACTGGCTCTGTGATTTTGGAGTATGTAACTTCAACCCTCTGAGACTTGTTTCCCTCCCTGGTAGTTAAAGATCATAAAGTTTATCTCATGGGACTTTTATGAAGATGAAATATATATAATCGATCTGGCACATAGGAGGGAATCAATAAATGGTAGCTATTATCATTACTATCGTGGGTGATAAAATGAGGAAGACACAGCTGTTTTGTTCTGGTAAGGAAGCGAGAAGCAAATGGACATTTATTGAATAATATCTAATGAATTACACCATATGTCATATAGTATAAGTGTATATATGTGTATGTACACATATAATCAATGCTTATTGTTAATAATTAATAGTTGTTGAAAGTTAACGATTGTTAATTGGTAATGGTTGTTAATAATATCTTAGCTTTGACAGTAGTATCTCATATTAAGATGATAAAATGAAATACCAATAAAAACTCTGGACACGAAGTACAGGGGGCTTTCTCATTGGTGAACACAGTGACATGCTTAAAAGGGTGATGTGCTCTGATTCCCAAGACAGGGCACAGAAGCTCTGTTCAGGTCTTGACCTCATCCTATGTGCCTTTTCACTTGGATGTTCCTGAGTTGTATTATTTATAATAAAACTGTAATCATAGGTATAGATCTTTCCTAAGTTCTGTGAGTCATGCTATCAAATTATTGAACTTGAAGAGGTCATGGGAAGCCTGGAATTGGTAGCCGGTCAGTCGGAAGCATGAGTGGCTTGGGGGCCCCATGAACATGTGGCTGGCATTCAAAGTGAAGTCAGTCTTGTGAATCCTTGTGGGGGGGTTGTGATAACTCTTGGGGGCTAGTGCCAAAATTAAATTATAGTACACCAGTTAAAAGAAAAGAAGATCTAAATAAATGGAAAGACATATTGTTCTCACGAACTGGAAGACTCAACATAGTAAAAATGTCAATTCTTCCGAATTGGTATAAAGTTTTAACTCCATTTCTATCAAAATCCCACCAAGATTATTTTGTAGATATAGACAAGATTACTCTAAAATTCAGAAAAAGAAGAATAAAGGGGTAGAATGAGTCTGCTTGATCTCCAGACTGATTATAATAAGCCACATCAATTAAGATGGTATGGTATTGCCATAGAGATAGACGCATTGATCAATGGAACAGAATAGAGAACTCAGAAGTAGAATAACACAGATGTGCCCAACTGATTTTTGCCAAAGTTTTTGCTTTAGGCCAGTATTTGGTAATTTGTTATGGCCAAAATTGAAAACTAATACAGGGTCTTCACTAGTCAGAATATGAATGAGTCCTGAGACCAAAAATTTGAGGACCACTTTACTAAGAATTTAGGCAAATATATTAACCTTTACGAGCCTCAGTTCCTATGTCTGTAAAATAAGGATAACAATTTTCCCAAAATAATAGGGCTGTTTTGAGTATCAAATGAGGTAATTCATTTAAAGTAGAATTGGTTAGTGCTAATACATGTTAGCTATTATTATTGGCAGAACTATAGTTGGTTAGATCAAAGTCACAGAGGAAAGAGGATGGTAAAGAAAAGTACTAAAAATGAATAAACACTTAAAATAAAAGTCCTAAAAGTATCTTTCTCTTTAATGAACCAGATTTGACTGGAGTAAAAATACACTCCGTTGGGTGACCCCTCTCCTGAATCACTTTTTATTGTTCTGAAAATATTGATCTTTTGAGGTAGATTCTCCCCAAAGTTTTATAAAGTACTATAATTCTCAAACAACAACAACAGCAAAACTCACGCTAGCTCTCACTGATTTGAAATACAAAGGCTGTACTTAACGTTTTTAATTTTATTTTATTTCTGCATATTTCAGCAAATTGCTTGTGCAAGAAAGGCCTGGCATTTTCACAAATTATCTTGGTGCTCACGAGCACATTTTTCTGAGCCTGGGCTTCTATTCATATGTCTTAGGAAGGATGGGCATAAAAAGATCTCCTTTCTTTGAACCACTGGCTAGATCAACTGCTGTCATAGGCAGGGATGGGTACCTACTGAGACCATGTTATTGTTTAGAGACCAGACTGAACCTCACAACCCCCCCCAAAGAAACTAACAAAAACCAGAATTAACATTTTTAGCCTTCAAACTACGTCTTTTAATCTTAAAACCAAGGTTCATAAATGGTTGCTCTTCCTTTATTTATGTGACCAAAAATTAAATATATATTGAGCAGGTACTAGAAGCAAGACAGGGTCCTAAGCCCTGGGAATATGTCTCTTGTTTGTATAGGGATTAGAGTCTAATGTTCACTTCAGTCTCGAGCTTATCACACACCAGAAATTCACACACCAGAAATATTTCATAGAGCACTTTCCACCGCCTAGGTCCTAACATGGTTTATATTTGGTTGTTATGATAATGAAAAGTAGATGAATGCGTTCTTCTCATTCAGATTTTTGTTCTGTGATCCTTCCTTTATAATTTGATCTAATCCATTCCTCTCCTCTCTCTGGGTTACTCGCTATCATATCAACCTGTTTTTTTTTTTTTTTCCTTCTTCATACTCTTTATTATGAAATTATTTTGCCCATTTATTCCTCTACTTGCTTATTGTCTGTCACTCCTATTTGATTATAAATTCCGGGAGAACATAGATGTCAAATGGCTTTTATCTCTGTAGCCTGGTGCCCAGAACTACATGTGCCATAGCCAGTGGTCAAAACACATTTGAATGAATGGATAAGGGAATCGTTAGTTTCACTCATACTGGTCTGGAACTGCACTGTCCAATGTGGTGGCCACACATGGTTATTAACTACTTGAAATGTGGCCAGTCCAGAGTAAAAGATGCTGTAAGTATAACATACACTTTGGATTTCAATGACCAGGTCCCCAAAAAAGGTACAATATCACATTCATAAATTTTTACATCAATTTTATGTTGAAATGATAATATTTTGAATATATTGGGTTAAATAAAATATATTATTAAATATTTTAAAAGGTAATTTCACTTGTTTGGTTTTCTTTACTTTTTAAAATGTGGCTACTAGAAAATTTAGAGTTTTATATGTAGTTCACCTCTGTGGCTCACATTATGTTTCCATTGGACGGTGCTGGTCTACAGTAATAGCCATGAAAAACAAACTGCAAGAAATACGCAGAGGTGGATAGGTTAATTAATACGAGGACCCAGGCAGAAGCAGGAAACACTTGGAATAAATTCAGATTCTGGCCCTAGGCAGCTTGGAAAGTGAACACTCCAACTTAAAAGCAGTGAAGCCAGTATTTCAGGGAGTTGTCTGACAGAAGCTAGATGCCACACCCACACTGAGAATCTGGGAAAACATGGACAAGGATTAAGGCTGCCACAACCTCATACTAGACCCTCTCAGAAACCGCATCCCTCCCTTTGATGTGTGACCCAAATGCTATCAGGATGGTGGGCAGCGATTAATGGTGACAGCTTTACGAGCACAGCGGTGCACAGGGATACAGACAAGGAGCTCCCCAGCAGCTCAGGAGGGACTTTTAAAGGCCATTAAATCAATGCTGTGATATTTTATGTTTCACTCCAACAGTCCTGGCTTCAGATAGGCAATTCAGAGAGGCAACTGTGTATGCGTCCTGAAGCTTCTCTGGAATTACAGTGCAAGGCTGGGATAACAGGTCTGGTTCTGCTTTGCCTTAGATGTGGGGCTTGGAGACTTACACAGGTGGGGAGCTTCGTCTTAGGAGGTTTGCCCAGTGAGGAGGGGCCACTTTTTGTCTGAGCCTCCTGACCTCTAATTTTTTCTTTGGATACCTTGCTTCAGGTGTGTGAATGTAAAGAAAGCCAAGGATGTTAGTGTTGGTGTGGCTCTGAAATTTTTCTCGACCGCTGCTTTTTTTCTTTTTAGTGGGTATGAAATTCCCTACAGAGGAAACAGCTGACAATGCAGCTATTCTGCTTTGGTCTGAGGTCTGGGGCTCAGGAATCTGTGTCTTCAAACCCAAGTGATGCTGACGCTGATGGTCTGTGTGGCAAATCCGGGACATTTGCCTCAAAGGACAGATGAGGAAACTGAAGTCCTCATAAGGAAAGAAACTAGGCCGAATGTCCACTGAATCCTGATTTCTGGAGTTGCAGCCATGATGTTTTTAATGGCTCACTGAGCCAAACCAGGACCAGACTTTGGCAAAACTGTCAAGCAAAATATTTGGCGACAGTGGAAGTTGGGGTTGCTTTATGATCTTTAATGCATTCCCTAACTTGGGTGCCAATTGCACTGGTCTATGCTCAGTTGTCTGCCAAAATAGAAGTTCTTTTTATGACCTTGCATCCCTCAAAACACACGAAATGGAATGTTAAGTGGTGCTTCTCGGAAACTGAGTTCAAGGGTAAAATTAGATTTTGAAACTACTAGGTTTCAAAGCTAAATGAGGTTTTTGTCTCTTTATATTTACTTTGTGTTTATTTACAACAGGGGTCATCAGGGCCTTTAATATGTTAATGTCATACAATTTACTTGACCCCAGAAATCTCACAAAACTCTAGATCGGAAAACAACAGGGACTCCAGAGTGTTAAACATTACAGTATTTTACTATCCATTATTTCCTGCAATTACAAACACTATGTCTGAGGGAAGGGCTGTTATAACCTTCCCAGGTTATTGGATGAAGCCACTAAGGGGCAGGTGGTTTAAGTGAATTATCCGAAAGCACAGAACTAGTAAGTGATAAAGTCCTTTCTCAAACCCAAGTCTTCAGCCACCAAGTCTGAGGCTCTTTCCCACTATTCTGTGGGTTGAATTAATGGGAAATTAACAAAGGAGTCTTATTCAGGAAAGGGGCAGTTTCCATTTTGTACCTTTCCTCAAATTACTTTGCACATTTTTTCCCCCAGACCCAACTTGAAGCCTGCAAACAAAGGCATGACAGTATTAACACCTCAGATGGAGAATCTGTGAATAAATTGATTTGCCACCTGTATGCTCTCAACCCTTCACCACTGACTATGGATCCTGTGCTCTCTCTATTGCTAATTATTATTTAACTAAAAAAAAAACCAAGAACGTGGATAATGCATGTTGGATTTTAATGTCCACATGCCGGTAACCATTGTGGAATCCAAGAACAGAGTAAAATCAGGAATGAAAGGGCCCTTCTCTGTGACCCACATGAGCCCCAGGCCTTTCCATCCCTGTGAGGCTGGCAGGCTCCCCTCATCTCCAAATCCAGGTCCATGAGAGCTGGATATGACCAGGAAAGAAATTCCTTCTGGAGCTTACCAATTTAGTAGCACCCAGAATCAAGCATGAGTTTCTGCAAGTAGATTGACAAACACCAGCTCCTTTGGAATAATATGTGATGATGGATGATCACCTCCCCTAGTCTCTAACCCAGCTGGCCTCCACATTTCTGGCCACCATATCACACAGTGGGGTTCCCAATCGTCTGTCTCCTCTGCATGCCCCTGGATGGTGGGCCTGAGCGTTGTGAGGATCTTAACTTGGCAGTCTCTCTGAATCTAGAGTCTGTTTTTCCTTTTAATAGTTTCCACTTACTGTTATTCCTGTATTTACTCCAAGAGGGCTATGAGTCTCAGGCACATTTTAATAAATAAGACAAAAGAATGGCCTCCTTGAGCATCTGTGTGAGCATTGCACACGTGTGAGTGTGCATGCATGCCTGTGTGTCCCACTGAGTGCATTTACAGGAAGGAAAGGCATTCATTAGTTCCTTAGAGCCACATCGGAAGTGCGTGTTCTCTATATAAACACACCTCTGCAAATGACAAACACAATCATGAGTTGTGCAAGACCACAGCTATCCCGGCATTCAGCACCGTGGGAGCTCTTGCAGGAGAAAGTGACAGGATTTGCACAGGTGAAGCAGGACCCAGGGATATTCCCAAACTCTCTCCACAATCGCATCTTTCATTTTTACATCAAAGCAAGCCACCCAGTGCCAGAAGTACAGAGCAGTGGTTAATGCAGCATGGCTTGGACACCTCTTGTGATGAGGAGCTTACCGCCTCAGGGGAACTGCCCTCTGCCATTTCAGGGTTGAAATGTTTCCTTGTAACATATTCTGCTGGTCTTAAGTGGCTCTGTAGAGCTTCAAGGAACTTACCTGGCCCTTCTTCCACCTAGTGGTATTTTGTATCTTTCTTCAGGTCTCTGTAGGAAAAAGAAAATGAGTTTTAGAAGACTGATAAACAACATTCCCTTTCCTTTACAATATTCAGAACTTATTGAGAAATAAGATTCAAGAAACACACCAATGAAAATCAAACATGCCAGATCTGTTACCAACAAAAGCTTATTTGGAGGATAAATCAGGTCAGCCGCTGTCAAGGGCTTCCTTTCACTTCACCCTTGAAGTAAATGTACCCACCCATCACAGGCAGCACTGGGCCACTGCACAGCCCACCCTGCCGCCATCTGGGCTGAGACTGCCTCTGTAAGCACACGATTGAAAAACATGGAGATGTGTGGGCTCTGGGGACAGGCTGCCTCTAAAAATGGTAGCTCAGAAGGGCTGAGATGTGCACACCAAGATCCTTCTCTCAAACTCACCCACTGTGTAAGTGAATAGTCATCCTCTGGGGAAGAGAAAGAGTGAAACCAGAAAGAAACAGAAAGTCTCTCCTCTTGGGCAATGGAACAGGAATTTCCCTCCCTTCGTGGATACTTGAGTTGGGGGGAAGAGGATCATCCTTGCCCCCTCCCCCGCAATTGCTATCTCTTGTTCAGCTGTCCTCGTTAACTCATAATCTTCGGTGACCTTCCCTGAAAGTCATTTGTGGTTCAAATTACCCTCTTACTTGCGAGCCTGAGCATAGATAAAACTATGATGTCTAGGCAGGGAGGAGAAAACTGGGGTCCAGAGTGGTTAAGTGGCTCCTTCGAGATCATACCTGGACATCACACCCAGGCTTCCTCCCCATCTGTCTTTGCTACATCACCCTTGGCTGCCATGCTGGCTCCCCAGGTGAGGACCATTAGCAGTGCAGGCTATTGTTACAGTATTATCTGTCAAATGAAACGATTCTGAGATCCTGGCGGCCTGACCCGGATGAAAACTGGCAGCCCCAGGAGGAGAGAGAGCGTTTGACTCAGCACAGCCCCTTAATCCATCCTGCCTTCTTGCAGGGCACAGGGAGAGTCGCCATGCGTCCCTATTGCCTTAGCGAGTAAGCAGCTGTTGAAAGCACACTGAGAGCAGCCCACCAGAAAAACGAAATGGAGGATTCTGTTTTCTAAAGGAAGTGTTTGATCAAAGGGGAGAAAAATGAGAACAAAGGGATAAAGATGAGACAAAATGGTTAAGGGGGAAAAAAAAAACCATTTCACTGTGCTAGAGCCTGAGACTGTGAGAAAAGGAAGAGGGAGCCAGCCCTCATTAAAGGAACCCCACGCCCTGCACACCCTTGGCGGGTGACATCCAGGAGAATCCTGCTCAATTGGCCTGCTTTCACAGCCAATTGAAAGTATGGCACTAAACGTGATCTATTTTAAATGTATTGCAGTTGAATTATTTAATTTGAAATTTAGCTGGTGCCACAGGCGCTGGAGCGGGAGCAAGAAGAATGAACAAAATAATTTCATTGGAAAACGGTTTAAATTTTAATTATGAGACGGGGCACTTTGAGGGAATGAGGTGATTGGTCCACGAAGCTCTGTCTCCTGGATCCGTGTGGAGTCATGACAGGCACTTGAGCATATTTAATTATCCTGTCCCGATGTCTGTCCACTGACTCTGAGAACTGACAGGGAGCAGGGGCACAAACAACGTAATTATAATAATAACAATCATCACTGCAGCTCGTGTTTGTGTCAGGAAATTTCCACTGATTTTCTTCATTGTTACAGATACCGTAAGGTAACCTTGAAGTCTTTTTGTCTTTTTGTGTAAAAGAAAAGATATGAAGCCCTTGAGACTGTAGAAGAGAGACTTGGACTGGGAATGAGAAGGGAATGCTACTTCTGTTGTTGCTATGGTGACAATAATCCTGTCACCTTGAGCAAGTCACTTCACCTCCCTAGGCCTTAACTTCCTTAATATATCATAAGGCCATTTGGGTCTGAAGACCTTTTTGATCCCTTCCAACTTTAGAATATGCCTCTCCTCTGTGATCCTAAACCAGATTCTATTCCCTGCAGATGAGGCTCTTTTGGGAATCCAAATGAACACTTCATTCTACTAAATATCATTCTATTTATTAATGATCATTCAATAACTCTTTACTGAGCAGTATTGCCCTGTGATCCATTATGATCACTGGGAATCAGGAAGACTTGGATAACTCAAGTGATGCTGACTCCTAGCCTGATAGCACTGGACGGGTTAATTGATTTCTCTAAGCTATATCTCCCTAAAGTGGGGAGAATGGTAGTAGTTACCTAAGGTTTGTGGTGAAAATTCAATGAAGTAATCCATGATGAGGATTACTGTTTTCTTGTCATAACTCAATTTGGAATCTATAACAAATGGTGCAAAAAAAAAGATACATTTATTTATGCATATGTGTATATTCATGTGAATGTTTAAGCACGGATGTGCAGAAATGTGTGCATCTATAAGCACACGTGGCCACATAGAGGGATACACACTTGGTCCGTATGCACACACATTAGTGTATGCTTAAGCACATGGGCATGCACATACCCACGTGCACATCCATATGTGGCCATGCATATATTTATCCACAGGCATGCATGTGTTCAAACACACATCCGCACAGATACATATGCACAGAGGGTATTTTGACAACACTGTGAACAGCTCCAGCAGCAAACAGTGTGGTAGTTCCTGTAATTTAATTCAGCAGTTGTCACGAAACTTCAGTTCTGGTTTGGGAGGAGCTGGGATCTCCAGCTGCACTGGGCTTTAGCTCTTAATCATTGTTAAGTCAATTAAAACAATGCTTTAAAACATCAGTTTTCTGCATCATCTGTACAATCTGAAATAGAGAGTATGTACTTCATTCCAAGTGAATCAGAGAATGCTAAATCAAGAGCAGAACTTGACAATGGTTCTCAAACTTCAGGACCATAGCCGCTCCCAGAGCATGCTTCAGATGCCCGTCATTCATCTGCAGCCCCAGAGATTCTTAGGCTGGTGTGAGGCCTGGGAACCTGCATTTCACAAGCCCCATCAATGATATAGATGCTGGTAGTTCATGGAATACCTTTTGAGAAGCACTAAATTAGAGACTATCTAAGCCTCCTTATTTTGCAACAGAATAAGCAGAGGTCCCAAATGGTGAAGTGACTTTACAAAGTTCCACTGTTGCTAATAGCAGGATAGGATTTGAAGCACAGGGCTTGTCCCTGTTTCTTAACAAGGTGGAATATGGAGTTGTTATTTTGCCTGTGTAGGTCTCTCAACTTCCAACAGGATTTTTAAGCTTCCCAGAGTCATTTTTCTCCCTCTGTCTCTCTGTCTCTGTCCCTCTCTCTCTCTCTCTCCAATTTTGCCCCCTTTCTTTCTCTCTTCTCTTTCTGTGTCCAGTATTTGAATATGCATAATCATTTAAATAAAGAGGGTCAAAAGTGGATAAATGTATAAGAAAAATATCTTGGTGGAAAGGGGAATGACTGAATTGGGAAGAGTGTAAATACGTCTTGTGTTCCTATTTTGTGCTAGGTACTGTCTTGGAGTTTTGTACCAATTAGAGCTGTGATTGGCTGCAAAAAAAAAAAAAAAAAAAAAACAGAACTGATTAGAGTGGCTAAAACTAATGAAAGTCTATTATTAATTTATTTATTTTTGGTCAAATAAGGATCCAGGGTGAGGGATTGTTTTGACTGCTTAACAATATTGAGACTGATGTCTGTATATTAATAGTTCTTTTTGTCATTCCCTCATGTTTGTCAACCCACCGTCACAAGACAGTTGCTACAGCTCCAGGCATTGCATTTGAATTGAAGGTGAGAAGAAAGTTGGCGATATATAAGAGCTTCATCTGTCCCTTTTATTAAGGAACAAAAGCTTTCTTAGAAAATTTCAGCAGGCTTTGGCTTATGTATCATTGGGGAAGTATTTAGCTGGAAATTTGCTCTCCGAAATAAAATGGATTATGTCAGCAAAGACGAAGAGGGGATGGCTTTGGAATATTTTGCAACTTCACACTTGTGTCATAATGGAGAAGGGAAAGAATAATCCATGTAGTATAAAGACGAAAGAATAGGTGCTTCTTTGCTAATATTTTGTAGGTGATGGTGGGAAGGTCATCTTTTCATGTAGCAAGCAGTGTTCAAGCTTATATACCAAGAACTGGAGTAAATGCTGTAAACATAAAGTACAAATAGTAATGGTTCAAGTCCTCATTTTTACAGTTAAATTGACAGCCAGGAAAGCAATAGTGCAATTCAACGTAATATGAGCTACAATGGAGACACAGTGTTCTATTTTTGCCTGTCGTTTGCATGTTCCTTAAAGTGTTTATTCGCTCTCTGTGGGTCTTCCAATAAAGAACTAAGACCCACAAAGTTCAATATGAGCAAAACCACCTTACTAGACTCATCTTGTATTACTTTCTCCCTCATTCTGTGCGCACATCCATGATAACCTTTTTTCCTTCCTATAACTGGCCGAGCTTATTCCTACCTTAGGGCCTTTGCACACGCTCTTCCCTCTGTCTAGAATATGTTTTACCTACCTTTTCAACATACTTCACCCATCAATCCCTATTCATCATTTGGATTTCAGCTCACAGATGATATCTAGCCCCCCTGATGAGATCATATCCCTTGGTGCCACCCTCATAACGCTCATAGTGCCTATCATATCCTGCTGGGAGATAATTGTGGCACAATTTGATTCATATATGTCTCTCACTCTATACTTTAGACACCATGAGGGAAGGGGCTGTGTGTACTTGGATAACCATTTTTTTCTTCAGCACCTAGCGCATAGTAGGTACTAAATAAACATCTATTAAATAGATAGTACATGAGTGGGTAGAATGAAGCCACAGGTTCTACTTAGGGGTTCCAGCCTCCACAAAGGATTTAGCATTTGAACTTGCCCTCTTTGATGCTCAGTTTTCCCATCTTTTAAATGGGATACAGCACAATGATTGCTAGGGGTTTTTCCAGCCGTATTTTTCGCTAAGATCTACTCTTAAGCCCTGACTCCATCTCTGTCTTTCTGTGTGCCCCTGGGCAATATGCTTAACTGCCCTCAGCCTCAGTCTCCTTCTCAATAAAAACAAGTAGAGATGATCTCTAAGGCTCCTTCCAAGCCTGAAGCATCAGTGAGTTTTTGAAACTCCAGAAGCAGCATGAAAACCACAGGATGGGAGCCAGAGGGATTCTGCTGAGTTGTGGATTTGCAGGTGTATCTCAGCAGGTTCCCAGAAGCCGTTCTTGAAGGGACTCAGCGTGTTACCTGGACTAATTTGTAAAGGAAATGAAAAGGAAATGGACTTGTTATAATGAACACCATTAATTCACCACTCCAGACTTCACTGTTTGAACAGCAAGTATCAACCGATGCAATTGTCATTTGTCGATTGAATTCTGCTATTTTGCCTGTTGGAAATGACCAGCCAACACCACAGTGTGCAGACAACGACATGACTACTAATTAGCATATATATTGTTTGTCCTGGTATAAATTTATGGCAAACAGCAATATTTTACACTCCAGTAAAGTTAATAAATGAAGCTTTGGGCTATAAAAATTTCATGTTCCTTTGTGCAAAGGTCAATTATAAATAGTTAAGCACATATTCATTCAAAAGCTGGAGGCCTTGCAGCCAGGAGAATGAAATATATTCTGGTCAGTTTACACTCTGGCTGGACTTGCCTTTCATTATATAGCCTTCATGACATCCTTCTTTTCTGGTCTGCACAGTCTGGTTCCCAAAGAACTTCTCTGGCTGGAGGGACTGAATGAAATGAGTATGTAAATGTTCCCAGGTCTACAGTTTGATACCCAGAATGTGTTCAATAAATGTCCATTTAAACTCATGGGGGTAGCCCATGTGAGCGAAGGGGACACAGGGATGCAGAGCAACTCCTGAATCTCTTTGCTCATGGAAAGAACACTGGACTAGAGTCAGATGATGTGGGTTCGAGTCTCAGGTCTGCTGTGAACTGGTAAGAGAACTCAGGCAAGTGACACTCTTCTCTCCAGGCCTTAGTTTTCTCATTGGAAAAAAAATGAAGAGCATGTATTACATTAGTATTCCAGTTACCTGTTGCTGAATAACAAAATATCCAAGACAAAGACTGGTTCAAGGTGTTTCAAAAATTCAATCATTTTATTACATAGCATAAGTGGGTCAGGAAATTGGGCAGGGCTTGGTGGCAGATCTTCTGTTCCATGTGGTGTTGTTGGTCATCATTCAGTGGTATTTGGCTGGTGGATAGCTGGTCTACAGAGTGCAAGGCACCCTCTCCCACATAGCTGGTGCTTTGGGGGGGATGGCTGGGAGGCTGGGCTCTGCTGAGACTGTTGACTGGATTTTCTATGTGTGGCCTCTCCAGCATGGCATTGTCAGGATAACTGGACTTGTATATGGCAGCTAAGGGCTCCAGAGAGAGTTTTTCAAGGGACAGGAGGTAGATGCCGCCACTTTCTTAAGGCCTGGGCCCAGAAACTGGCAAAACACCATTTCCACCACACTTTATTGTACAAAGTAGTCACAGGGACCATCTGAATTAAAATGAGGCAACATAGATCTTGCCTCTTGATATGAGCGCAAGATCAAAGATTTTTCAGCCATTTTTAATCTGCCCCTACCCATGTGTTCTGATTTTGTTGCAGATTAAAAAGTGTTGCATGGAAAAGGATTTGGTGGGTGAGTAAGTTTGAGAACTAGTGGGCCAGAAAGTTGAGCAATGTTTTTTTAAACAACAACACTCCTAGAGTCTTTGACTTATTCCTTCATTCTCTTTATACTTAAATGTTTACTTTATACCAGAATCCTGCCAGGCTACAAAAATGAAACAGTGTACAAAATGGAACTTACATTCCAGTGAGGGAGGGATTTAAACAGTAATAAAATAAATGCATAAAGTCAGATACCAATATGCATTATGAAAACAAGTTGCAGTGGTAGAGAATGACAAGATTTACTCTTTCAGATGGGACAATTAGATGGATTGAGAAAGCATGTGTCACAGGTAGCTGAATAGTGAGAATGGAAGCTTACGGAGGGTTTACACAGTAGCATGAACAGGGTACAAGGCCCCCAGGGTAGGAGCATTTTTGGCCAAAATGGCTGGGATGGAGTGAGGAAGCACCTAAGTGGCAGAGTTGAGATCAGAGAATTAGGCAGGGCCTTGGGAACCATGGCAGAGTTTGGAATTTGTTGAAAGCGTAATGGAAAGCCACTCATGAACAAAGATGGGATGGAATCTCACTTTTAAAAGATCTCTCTCTCTCTGCCTCCTCTAATAAACAATAAGAGGCAAGTAAGTGGGGAACCAGTTAGGAAGCCATTGCAATACTCCAAGTGAGTGAAGATGATGATGACATTACCCCTGCAGAGGTGAAAGTGGAGAAAGGAGTCTAGAATTGGGAGATATGGTAGTAGAGATGACAGATTTTGCTGATGGATGGAACATGGGATGTGAAGAAAGAGTGAGAAATGCCTTTGAGAGTTTGGATCTATGCAAACTGTGGGGAAGTAGTCTTAAATAAGTTAGTGCATGTTTTGGCTATCAAGGTGAACACTTGCAGACAAAGTCTGAGGACCAAAATTCTAAGGGACACATTTAGGGGAATGCCAAGCAACTCCTCTTGTCAAAGAAAAATTGCACAAGACAGAGTTAAACAGGCAAGGAAGGCTTTATCGAGGACTACTGCAATAGGGGAGAGAGACTTAATTAAACTGCTGAAACAAAAGACAGGAGGTTAAGAGCTGCGTGGGCTACTGGAAAGGGGCTGGAGGATGATTTGGAGAGGAGGGCGTTGGTAAATGGGATTAAGTCATCTGCATTTGCTAATTGGCCTCCATTGAAGTTAGGCTCCTACCCTCCCACAGAACCTAGGAGGTAGGGGTACTTACCTAGATGATTACATTTTAAAGGGATGGCTCCCAGGTGCTTGAGAAAGGCATTCCTGAGTTGTTGAAGTCGCAAGAGTCTGGCAGAAGATTTATAATACATCTCAAAGAGGCAGAGGAAAAATGTAAGACTGTACATTTTCTGAAATAAATGCTCTAAGGTAAGGGAGATCAGGGGCCTATAGTCAGGAAGAAACCTGTCCAAAGTTTAGTCAAGCTGAGGGAATGCTAAGACCATTCTGGTCACTCTATCATCTGATGCTTCCAGGTTTGAAAATTTAGTCACACTTGATGGAGTCCTAGCAACCTGGGTCTATTCTGCCACAGACCATCTGCTTGACCCTGGGCAATAATATTAAATTATCTTTGTCTCTACTTCCTAATTCTTCTACCTCAAAGCCTTTTCATTTTCTATTCCTTCTTCCTGGAAGGATCTTCTCTCATATATCTGCTTGGCTGACTTCCTCATCTCCTCCTAGTCTTTGGTTTCAGTGGGGCTACCCTCACCACCATATATAAAGTGGCAAATGTCACTCTGTTGCTTCGTATCCCCTTTATCCCTAATGTACTACATCATTTGTTTATTATGTTTCTTATTGATGATCTGTTGCCTCTGCTGGAATGGCAGATTTATGGGCAAAGTAGCTCATCACAAAATTACTTATGATAAGAAGAAATTTTAAAGAAAAAACCTAAGTGTACAACATTAGAGGAATAGTTAAGAAAGTCAACTCCTTTACTCAGGGGAATAGTATGCAGCCATTTAAATTATGTTTATGGAGAGAGTCTAATAAGGAAAGCATGTGTGTGGAAAGGATAATTTAAAAGAATCTGCATATAAGATTACAAATAAGTATATTATGAAAACAAAAATTTAAAAAATAAAGAGAAAACATATTAGAAGAAAATATGCCATGGCACTCATAATGATGACCTTTACATGTTATTATATCTATATCTGTATTTATATCTAGATAGATGTCCATTTATATATGTATATATAATGTTTTATTCTTTTTCTTAATTTCAATATTTTTCAATTTTTAAATAATGATCAGGTTTAAGAGTGGAAAAACAGAATCTTTTAAAAAATAAAGACTCTATGAGACTCCAAGATTATAAAATTCCTAGTCCCCAATTTGTGACACATCCATGGAGTTCAAACTGCTTTGGCGCTTACAAGGGGACATGTGTAAAGTAAGTACCAAGAGCAGAGAAAGCTAGAGCCTATCTTTTGGAAGAACTCCCATGGAATTTTGAAGGGGAGTGGAGAAATAGAAGCCTGGGCAGAAGGAACTAGAGGAAGGCAAACCACAGCGAGCGTTTTGGGGCAGAAGCATGCCCATGGAGAGCTCTGGGGATCCTCCATGCTGCAGAGTAGAGCTGGGGAAGCAGTGCAGCAGGTATTGTCAATACCAGCCCAGTAACTAGGCAACTAAAAGATCTGTAAAGAAAGTGCAGCTTCATGAGAAATGCGGGGATGTGTTTTAAGAAGACGCGGTGGGGATTAACAGCCCTGTGATTCATGGAAACGGCAATTTGTCATCAGTGCTATCTGCCGAGCGTAGGGGACAAAAGTATAGAGACAACACAGGAGAAATGTGGCAATGAACTGAGCGATGAGCACAGATGGGCGAAGCACCAGAATCACTTCACTTTAATTATTTTGAGCTCTGCTTTCACCTAGGCAATGTCCGGGGGCATTGTTCTCCCATTTTTTTTTGTTTTACTCTGGTTTGTTTTTTAAATGCTGCAATCAGTTTCTTTAGGATATCTCCTTGGACCAGAGGGAAGGCTCTGTTTTATTGAATACCTACTAGGTGTCAATCATTACCGGCTGTGGTATCTTTTAAACCTCTCCATGACCAACAGTGCAGGCATTACTATTATTCTCATTTCAGAGAGCGGTAAATTAAGACTTAAAAGAGGTGGTGCAATTTTGTTACAAAATCACAAATCAGTAACTGTAGAATCCTTGTATAGAATCCGTGCCTGGCTAGCTTTTCTTACCATCCCTTTCTACATTGCCGATCAAATTATATGTATGTGAATTTTTCCTCTTGGGCTGGGTTCAGAGAATCCACAAAACCTGTTGCTCAGAATTCAGGGTATTGAGGCTGATTGCAAAAGGAGGCTTTAGTGTTGAGTCTGTTGATTTTCCACGCTGTGCACTAACTTGACAACTTCACATGCTTCTCAGCATTCAATTTTCTAGCAAAATGGAAAATGCAATTACAGTTTTCAGCAAAATATTGTTGGTTCAAAAATAATTAAGCATCTTATTAAATTGCTATTTTACCAAGTGGGAGGCAATGGCTCTACAGGGCTTCGTCAGGGAAAAGCAAGGGCTTTTCAGAAAGGGTGTGTATGTGTCTGTCGGGGGAATGCATCTCCAGTTAGTTAATAACCTGACTTCTTAGGAGAAAGGGTGGCAAGGCGACTCCTTTATGGGGCAGACTCTCTTATTAGGAGTTTAATGCTAAGGTTGACTGAAGCTCTTTCCATTGCAGTAGCTTTGGAATTTATTTCTCCAGGATCCATTTTCACTGCTTGACCTTAAGGGAGTTGGCTGCGGGGAGAAATCCTAGGAGGTGAAACACCAGTTCGGAAAGTACTTAGTCTGTCAAAAAGAATAAAAGACGCCTTTATTAGAAGGCACAAAAAGGACCGAGCATTGATTGTGCACCTACTATGCTCCAGGCATTGGATAAAGATATTCTCTCTTTTATTTAGAGAGAAAGAGAATGCTTCATTAATATCAAAGACAAACTCACGATTTACTAAGCATCTATGCTGTGCCAGGCGCTGTGCAAAAGTACTTAACATGCAGTTTCTCTCTGATTGCCATAACTGCCTGAATAGGCATTTAGCAGAGATGAAGAGCTATAAGCACAAAGAGATTAATAAATTGCCTAAGCCACAGAGCGAATAAATAGGAGAGATGCTTTTGATTTCTAGAATCTTCATCTTGGCCACTGTTTTTTAATCGGTAGCTTAAAAAACGAATACTCGGACACTAAAGAATTTATTCTATGTGGATAAAAACCTTGTATAACATTACATGTTTAAAGGAAGACAAGCCTCATTTCAGAGCCTAGCTCTGTTTTGGGAATGTGGGCAATTTACTTTGCGTTTCTGAGGCTCTATCTCTTCACCAATGTTACTGAAACCAGAGTAGACATTAGAGTCACCCAGAGGTGCTTTGTGACCACCTAGAGGGGTGGGATAGGGAGGGTGGGAGGGAGACGCAAGAGGGAGGAGATATGGGGATATATGTATATGTATAGCTGATTCACTTTGTTATAAAGCAGAAACTAACACACCATTGTAAAGCAATTATACTCCAATAAAGATGTTAAAAAAAAATTAAAATAAAAATTAAAAAGAATCACCCGGAGGGCTTGCTAAAATCCAGATTGCTGGGTCCTACCCCCAGGGTTATTGACTCAGTTTGTCTGGAGTGGGCCTGAGGATTTGCATTTCTCCCAGGTGATGCTGATGCCACAGATTTAGGACATCACCTGGACAAACTCTATTATCCATACTCTGAATCCAAACTCTGGTTTTCCCTGGACTGAAAGAGAGAGTTTGCTCTCTACAGAGCATTAGCTTTGGGGACTTGGTCTGATTCTTCCCCCTTTATTTGCTAGCTATGTGGTCTTAGACAAGTTGATTAATCCTTTCGAGCCTCAATATCTTCATCTGTGAAATAGGCCTATTGCTTTCTTTGTCACCACCCTGTTGGGGAGGATTATAAGAAGTCTCTTATGGATGACATCTAGCCTATTTTCTGGCTCAAATACTCAATAGATGTTGATTCTCAACATTGGAAAGTTATCAAGATTATTTTCATGATGCCTGGCTTCATATTCATTTATTTTTTTTATTCACTGAATCTACCAAGCACTGTAACATTTTCTTGGCAGTATTTTTATTTCTTAGGTGTTTGCAGTTTCCATTATAAAAATATGCTGTATATACTGTAGAACACCCAGATTAGAGCAAGGGCCGCACCCACACTACACATCATTATTGTTGGAAAATATTACGTGTATAGTTTTAGTTCAGAAGTCAGATTCACGGAATTCCCCAGAAGCAAGAATCCTGAGTGTTTTTGGATTTAAGGCTTCTATAACCTTCAAGGACCAGGAATCACCAGGGAAGAACCCCAGAGAGGTAAAGGTCAAGTTGAAGAATGGTTAACCCCTTGATGCCAGAGGGACTGTGTCTCAAATTGAGAAATTTCCTACCCTATCCTATCAAGAAGGCATCGCTAGTGAATTTATATTAATAACTATCCATCAAACTAGTTAGAAACTTAAATGAATTAAAGATATGTTTTATTATTTTAAATAAAACCTTACAACTCCCACCCCCCTCAACTCCAAGCAGAAGTCCCTGAATACTATTTTCCCTCTCATCTTTGTCCAGGTTGAAAATCAATGCATCTGGTTCACCTTGAATCTCGAGCTGCATATTTTTAGCAGCAGAAAAGCCTATGTTGCCAGCATCCCTGGGAAAAAGGCAGATAACCCCCCAGTGTCCTCCAGCCAAGGAGGAGGGCAGAGGGTTCAGAGGAGCAGAGTGCCTGCAGCTTGGATAATTCACCAGCCTCCATTGTCAACCAAGGAGCTTGCCGGGTGGTGCCAGGGACTAAAGGACCATGGGTCAGGAGTTAGAATTTTCAGAAAAGCATATAGGAGCTTTAACTATTATAAATTACTCTAAACCTTTTTCCCACCTTGAGCTCAATAGTTAAAGGAACTGGTGGCCTGGGATCAAGGTGGGAAGAAGGTTTAGAGTAATTTAAAAAAAGCTCTCATGCATTATTATTGTTACGGATACCAAGCAGTATCCATTAAGGAATGGATGTAATAGGCAGTAGGAATTATAATAGTTAAAGCTCCTATATGCTTACTATGTACTACTCACTGTTCTGTGTTTATCTCTGTTGACTCATTTTATTATCATAACATTTTATAGATGAGAGAAAAAAAAAAAACAAGGAAACTGAGAGGTTGATGAACTACCAGGTGCTATGTCATTAATTATACTATGATTTCGAGGGAAGGGTTTTCTTAAAACCTTAATTTAGCAGATGAAAAAAATTGAAGGTGACTTTCCTGAGATTCCACAGCTTGCTTGAGAAAGAGCTATAGACTCTGAGCCCACAGGGTAGAAATCTTTGCTAGATTAATCCGAAGCCTTCCTGGAGGTGATGAGACTTGATCAAGCTTTGAGGTATAGAACAAACCATATTGAGGAGTGCATCTCGTTAAGATTCAGGAAGACCAGGTTCCCACCATGCCTTCCCTAAAGATTTTCAGCATGGCCCACAACCTCTGCCCTGTTTATATGCCCAGAGTGATTGGAAAGGTCAAATGGTAAAATGGATATAAACTCTGCCTGGAATGCCATGTGATGGATCCACATGGCAAACTCCTATTCATCCGTCCAACCCTCATATCAAGGTTCACCACTCCAAGCGGCCATCTTTTCCTCTCCCTCTCTTTTCTGGGGAAGATTTCCTCTCTTTTTTATTTGCCCTCATGATATCTTCACTCACGTGGCACTTGAGATCCTTTGTGGGAAGAAGAATAGCAGAACCTTGCCTTATTGGTGTCCTCATTCCAGTCACATGGACAACACTCAGGAAGTGTTTAATTACTTATCTGAGTGGCCTTTTCTCAATTCTACAGCGTTTTCCTCTCCCTGTGTAAAGGAAGGCTAGATAATTAGTTGCACAAATAATTATTAGGGAACTCTGAGCAGGGCACTGTTGTAAATGCAGGTGATACAGTTGTAAATATGATGGAATATATATCACTTAACAGAGGATGCAGCCAACGGACAGGAACATACAAGAGTATGGGAAGAGAGAGAGAGAAAGGCAGAGGGGTGAAGAAAGCAACTTAGGTAGTTTATCCACTTGTGTCTCCCTGAAATTCGTATGTTGAGGTCCTAACCCTCACTGTGATGGTGTTAGGAGGCAGATCCTTTGGGTGGTAATTAGGATGTGAGGGCAGAGCCCTCATGAGTGAGATTAGTGCCTTTATAGAATTGGCCCAACAGAACTCCCTTGCCCCTTCCACCATGTGAACGTACAGTGAAAAGATGGCTATCTGTTAAGTGGGCTCTTGTCGGACGCGAAATCTGCCGGAGCCATAATCTTGGATTTCCCAGTTGCCAGAACTGTGAGACATAAATGTGTGTTGTTTATAAGTCCTCCAGTTTATGGCATTTTTGTTACAGCAGCTCACGTGGACTAAGACATACATATACCCATCCAATCATTCATCAAAAATCATAAGCATATATTATATGCCGTGGGCTGTGCTAAGTACTGAAATATAACCTTGAACAAGATCTAATCCTTGCCCTTAAAATACTTACACCCTAGCCAAATCCCCAGTTATAATCATAATCATAGCCCTGGGATTTGGGCCACAAATATAGAATGGAAGCAAATAATCTTGCCTGTTATGGGCACAGCCTGGCTTGCAAGATTTCCTCATGGCTCCGTGTTTTCTCCTGGGAAAGGGAGCCATGGTTCCAGAGGCCCCATGCAGCAGTGACATTTCCTCTGGCTATTAATCAGCACCTTTACTGGTGCAGCAGCACTGTGGGGACAGGAGGATAGAGGATGTCTCAGATGCTATTTACTATCTCTCTAGAGAAAGTCTCTGACCTCAATTTCATTTATTGACCCATTTCACGCTAGTGGAGTGAATTGTCAAGGCCCTTTAGGGACAAATCAGCTCCTCTTGTCCTTGTTAAATGGACAGGCTCCATGTAGTCATGGATGGACACAACCTTATCATTGGGAAGATAAGGTCTGAAGTGCATGATTTGGCTGCAGTGACCCAGACTGCACCTAAGTCTTTAGAAATCAGGCTCTAGTGGCAGCATTTCATGAGCAGGACTTAGGATTGGTTCCACATTCTTATCCTAATTTGAAACAGAAGGAGGGCAGACAGAGTGACTTTGCCCCTAAATTAAATTATACTTAGGCTTCCGCAGGGAGATACCACTGCCACACGCCCCCCACCTCAAGGAGGACTCCAGAAAGGAATTGTATAGGACAGAAAAAAAGAATTGAAGGTAGAAAGAGAGAGAAAGTAAAAGAGGAGGAGAAAACAGGCATAGGGGATTGAGAGTATGATCAAACAGGGAAGATTTCCAGAGAGAAAAAGTAAAAGATTAAAATTAACTAAGAGGATGGATGCATCAGTCAGGATGGACTAAGTTATGCTGTAGTAACAAACAACTCTAAAATGTCAGCAACTTAAATCAACAAGAGTTCATTTCTCATTTAAGCTGCATGTCTATTGTGAGTCAGAAGGACTATTGTGATCATTGCAGTCACTCCAGAATTCAGGTAGTGGAACAGGCAGCCTCTCATCTGTTTCTGGTCATCACGTCAAAGGGAAACTGAGTTCCGAAGGATCTCTAGCAATTAAATGCTCTGAACCCAATAGTAACACACATAATTTTTGCCTGTACTGTATTGGATGACCAAGTCACATGGCCCCACTCCCCCAGGAGGTACCAGAACTATGCACTCAGGAATCAGAGAGCGCTGGTGTCTACCCCAAGGGGCCTGGGAATCGAAGGAGATTCCTCAGAGGTGCTCCTGCCAGTATATTGTTTGCAGAAGTGGTCAGGTCTCCAAACTCTCTCTGATGAAGATCCTGGTCCTGGTAGGAGTGTGACTACTCTTCCTGAGAGTTGAAAAGGAAACTGATAACAAAGCATAGGAAGGAACAATAAAGTCAGATAAGACCATGTTTAATGAGATAATATTCTACTTTTTCTTTCCATTTCTGCTTTTCTGTGCAAGTTTGAATTCTGGCTCCATCTTTTATGAACTCTGTGACTTGGAGGAAGTTCCCACTCTGTGACACAGATTCCTCCCTTTATAAAAATGAGCATAACAACATTACAAATATTAGACTTTTGTGGATATTTATTGAGTTAATACAGGTAAAGGGCTTAGGACAGTTCCTGACACACACTGATAAGTATTCCATGGTATTTAGCATCCTTCTTCTTAACAACTCGGTGAGGTAGGCTATGAGTCATGTTGAACGGGCTGGGAAGTGAGACCTGGGAGGCTAAGAATAATCAATATCATGTATGTGGTCACTAGTGGAGCCAAGGTTCACTCACATTTAGGGACTTTGATTCCAGAGACTAAAGTTACATTTCACATCAAAATCATCATTCCAGTTGATCCCTTCAGTAGCCCTGTGGGCTAGAGTCAACAACATTTTGGCTATTACTGCCATCACTACAACTTCCAGGTATCATTCATAAAATACCTGTGTCTGCTTTACATAAATTATAGCTAAGCCTCCTAACAGTACCCTGAGGTTAAGTATTGTCACCTCTCTTTTTTTTAATTGAAGTATAGTTGATTTACAATATTGTGTTAGTTTCAGGCATATGGTGAAGTGTATTTTTTTCAGATTATAATCTGTTACAGGTTATTGCAACATACTGGATATAATTCCCTCAAAGAAGTAAATAGTACATTAGTCTGCCAGGGCTGCAATAACAAAGTAACACAGACTGCGTGGTTTAAACAACATAAATGTATCTTCTCACAGTTCTGGAGGCTAGAAGTCCAAGATCAAGGTCTTGGCAGGGCTGATTTCTTCTGAGCCCTCTCTCCTTGGCTTGTAGATGGCCATCTTCTCCCTGTGTCTTCACGTCATCTTCCCTCTGTGTGTCTGTGTCCTAATCTCTTTTTATAAGGACACTAGTCATATTGGATTAAGGTCCACCTATGCGATCTCATTTTACCTTACTTACTTCTTTAAAAGCCATGTCTCCAAATACAGTCACATACTGGAGTACTGGGGTTAGAACTTCAAAATGTGGATTGGGGGGAACACAATTCAGCCTGTAACAAGCAGCCTGCACCCACATGGAGCCAGGATTTAAACATAGACTATTCTGATTCCAAGTCCACATGATGCTTCCACCTTCAAGCCATTAGTAAATCCCTCCTGTATGCTTAGCACGGTGCTTGGTGTTTTCCCTTCCTTTTTTTTACATATAGTTCTCAGAGGAAATGTTGGCCCCTTTGGGTAGATGGGAAAATTAGGGACTCATGGTAGGGAGGAATTTCTTCCAGTTTGGTCACTGTTGGTCACCTTGGGGTGCGTTCAGATCTTCTTACTCTTGACTAAGAAGAAACTTTCTCCCTCCTTTAGTTTGCTCCTTTGGAAATGAGGCAACCCTTTTACAATAATACCATATCCATTACATCACGAATAGTTAACATTTTTTACAGTACCCACTATGTGCAAACATGAGGAAAGACACTTAACACATAGAAAGTGAAGACACAATGCCAGATTTTTTAGGAAATTGCAACCCAGAAGAAAAGGCAAGTAATAGGGAGTAAAATAAAAATACCACTCGATGTTCAATGGGAAGTACTGTCAATAAATCATGTAAAAAACATCAGAGGAAGACAAAACAACTATAGACTATGTATTCAGGGAAGACATTTTGCCAGGGTGTAAGGAATGCACTGGGGGTAGGGGTGGCTAGAATGCCAACAATGACAGAAACAGAGGTTCTCAAGAGGTGTTTGGGGGACAATTTCTGGTCATACTCTTGCTTAACTATTAATGGTTCACCATTGTCTGCAAAGTAAAATCCAAGTTTCTTAGGTTGCACTTTGCATCAACTAGCTGATGCTTCAGCCCTATCATCCACCCCCCACACCCATTGTGTAATGATGGACTAAGAGCCAGTCCCTAAAATGCCTTTCATTTCTGGCTCTGGTCCTTCACTTGTGGACAGGAACAGTGGCAGAAAGGAAGATGCAGGGGCCTCAGTCATGCAGGTCCAAATTGTGGCTCTGCTACTTACTAACTAGTGGGACATTTGGCAAGTTATTCAACCTCTCACTTTGTTGGCCCATAAAATAAGAATAGTGATAACTACCTGGCAAGGGATAGGGGAAGATGTAATGAAATGAAGTAAATGAAGTACCTAACTTACCACCTACTCTATTATATATACTCAGGAAATGGTAGTTATCATTATAATAATGATGTCTTCCTTGTGCCAGCAACTCACTTCTACGGCTTCTTAGCCTAAACAATTCCCACAGCACTTTTTCATGTTTACACCTGAGCATTATATAACTGCATCCTATTACTTACAGAGAGAAGCAATGCCATGTGGTGTTTAGGAGCTCAGTCCTGCAGTCAGTCTGCTTACCATTTATTAATTGTGTGACTTTGGGCAAGTTATTTGGTCTCTCTGTGTCTCAGCTTTTTTACGTATAAGATGGAGAATAGAGCATTATCTCATTCACAGAGACAATTTGAAGATTAAATGAGTTTACACTATAGTGCCTGGAATATAGTATCTACTCAATAAATGGTGGTTCTTGTTATCTCCACTTCATAGAGGAAGAAAGAGGTTATGTAATTTGACCGACGTTGAATGACTAGCGGGACAACAAATTTCAGCATCAGAATTTTGTGTTAGATGACTGTGCTCTTAATCACCAGGCATTTGGCTTCCCGCATAAATAAGAAACACTTCCATCTCCAAGTCCTTCCTCACTGTCATTATCTGATACACATACTTGACAACTCTGTAGGCCAGGCAACAATCAGACTATCAGACTAGAGATAGGAAGATCTGCCTCCGACTTCCATTCCCTTTATAAAGAAATCTGCCTGGATACCACCCACTTCCTCACTCTACCCTCAACACAGATGCATTTTGCATATGGAAACAGAAGGCTCACTGGTAAAGCACCATGTGCAGGGTCAAATGATCAAGACCAAAATCCAGCTCACATTTAGATGACTGCTGATTTTTTGAGCTCCTGCTGATTACCATATCCTGTTAGGCACTGGTGAGGGAGACTGGAAAATGTGTGTGTTCGATTATTTTAGGAATTGGATCATGGTTCTCTCTGGCACATGGTAGGTACTCACTAAATATTTGCTGAATGAATGAATTCACAATTAACACACCTATCTACTTGTCTCTCTCCCTCTCCCTCTCTCTCTCCATCCATCCATCCATCCACCTAACTAACAAGGCCCCTGCCTCATCTTCATGATGCTCCCTCAAATGGGGGAGAAATTGATGAAAACAACTACTTACTATATGGTGTGTCAAGAGCTGTGATAGAAGTGGGGGCTGTAGGCATCAAGGAAAGCTCTCATGACTCGCAAAATTGTTCATTCTGTGCCACTCAAGGTGCCATCCTGCCCACACCTATATTTTCCATACTAGCACAAAAAAGTCACGATTTCAGTGAAAGCTTATATAATGCTATAGTTATGCTATTAGCAAGCAGCAACAATCATGAAAAGAACTTTAATACAAATGGAACAAAGAATGGAAGAAATCAGGTTGCATTCTCCAATAAGAAAAAGCAATATATATATATATATTTGGGGGGGTGGGGAAAGGTGGTTCTACATGAAGACCATAATCTATATCACACAAGCAAATACTGCCCTTTCTTAATACTCTGAATCATAGATTCACCAATATTTTTCTCTTGACCAAAAGGTCTTTTTATCTAAACAAGCTTGAACTATTTTTTAAAAATTTTCTTTGTTAATTTTGCATTTCTTAGTTCTTCTCATTTCTCACTCTATTTGCCTTAAGTTTTTTTGTTATTTGTTTTGGTTTGGTTTCGTTAAAGACACATCAATGTTTTTAATTAACTGTGTGTTAATTAAATACATATATATATTTTCATATCTATTAATAAGTAGAAAGCGTATAGGCAAAATAAGGCAAAATGGCTTCATCTAAACATATATGTGTCATATGTTCAAAATAACATATTAGGGGTTCCTTGATGTTTTTCTTACTTTCACTTTCCACATCTTGATAGTCACCAAGTCCAGTTAATTTTACACCCTAAATTTCTCCCAAACTCACCTCCCTTTGACTACCCTTAGTCGCTGCAGTATTTCCAGTCCTCACCCGTTCCTGAACCATTGCAATGGCATCTTAAGTATCTGATCTCCATTTGCTGTCCAGCAATGCCATGCATCCCCTACAATGTTGCCAGAGGGATGATTCTAACACCCAGATCTGATCATGCTCTCTACTAATTCAGTGGTTCTCCATCTGTTACAGGTTTAAGTCTGAGCTCCTTAGTATGATGTGATGGACTGACCTAGCATGATCTGACTTCTGCTTATGGCTCCAACTTCACCTCCCACCCAGACCAACTAATAGGTAGGGATCTAACAACTCTCCATATTTCATTTTAGTCCATTGTCTGCAAAATGGCTTAAAACTCCTTCTCCTTTTAATATACTGTTACCCTTGTCTGCTGTTTAGAGTCTTCACGATTTTTGTATGCCTCTTGTTTTTTTTCTTAACTGCCAAAACTCAAAGATAACTTTTATCCTTGCAAAGAGCCTTTATGACTCCCTTTTTACTACTAGGGCACCTTATGGGTACTGTTATCTTTATATATCGATAGATTGCATTGAAATATTTTAACTTCCTTTTTTTTCTTGTAAAGTAATATATACACCTTGTAAAACCTTTAGAAAATGTCTGAATAAGCAGAATGGAAAAAAAATTAAAATTATCCATAATTTTGACACTCCAATGCAGCTATCGTTGACACTTTGGCAGACTCTACCTATAGTCTTTTCTCTAAATGTATGTGTTTATTTTGCAAAAATATATTCATGCTATCCATATTGTTTTGAAATTGGCTTTTTGAAATGGAAGAGTATATTGCAAAAATTATCTCCTGCCTTAAAATTATTTCCTAATATCATTGCCAGTGCTGAAACGTATTTCCTTGGACGAATGAGATAATTTCCTATTATTCGAACTACAGTTATGTCCAAAAGTTTCACATTACAAACAAGAAGGCAATTACTCTCTTTATAACTAAATCTTTGAGTATGATCACCATTACTTCTGTTTGATAAATTTCAACGGGAGGAATTTCTGGATCAATGAGGACACGCAAGTTTAAGCCTTTTGATACGCATTTCCAAATGTCTTTCCAAAAAGGTCCTATTTATTTGCATTCCCAAAAAACTTATAGGGGTTTGCACTCCCTATAAATATATAGGATATTTGATATGCAATTAAATAAGCAAAAAGTATCTTGTTGGGGGCTTCCCTGGTGGCGCAGTGGTTGAGAATCTGCCTGCCAATGCAGGGGACACGGGTTCGAGCCCTGGTCCGGGAGGATCCCACATGCCGCGGAGCAAATGGGCCCGTGAGCCACAATTACTGAGCCTGCGCGTCTGGAGCCTGTGCTCCACAACAAGAGAGGCCACGATAGTGAGAGGCCCGCGCACTGCGATGAAGAGTGGCCCCCACTTGCCGCAACTAGAGGAAGCCCTCGCACAGAAACGAAGATCCAACACAGCCATAACTAACTAACTAACTAACTAAAAAAAAAAAAAAAAAAAAAAAAGCAATGTTTAAAAAAAAAAAAAAACGTATCTTGTTGATTTAGCATAATCCTTTCTGACGTATATTTTCCTTTACATATTAAACTTATATATATATGTATATTAATTTTATTAATTGGGTTCTCGATTCACTTTCCAGTTCAGTATTTAGCTTTTTTTTCTCATTGGTTCATAAAAGGTTTTTTATATCACCCTTTGTCTGTCATGTATGCCTCATAAAAATTTCATTTCTTTTTGCTGTCTGCCTTTGAATCTGAAAATGATTTATGATACAGTCCATTCAATCCCAATTGATTTGAAATGCTACCAGTATTATATATTGATTCATATATACACTCAGATCAGTTTAAGAATATTTAAAAATAATTCGTCAGCCTGCTCCTCTACCACTACTCTATTTTTAAATTATTTTGGTTTATATCAATATTATTCTTTCTTTTTGTTTGTTTTGTTTTGTTTTGTTTTTTGGCTGCATTGGGTCTTCGTTGCTGTGCACCGGCTTTCTCTAGTTGTGGTGAGCAGGGGCTACTCTTGGTTGTGGTGCACGGGCTTCTCATTGCGGCGTGCGGGCTTCAGTAGTTGTGATGCACGGGCTTAGTTGCTCCGCGGCATGTGGGTTCTTCCCGGACCAGGGAACAAACCTGTGTCCCCTGCATTGGCAGGTGGATTCTTAATGTGCCACCAGGGAAGTCCCTCAATATTATTCTTATTGTTATTATTAAAATTAAAACTATATTATTGTAAAGTGGTGCTGGGAAAACAGGACAGCTACATGTAAAAGAATGAAATTAGAACACTTCTTAACACCATACACAAAAATAAACTCAAAATGGATTAAAGACCTAAATGTAAGGCCAGATACTATAAAACTCTTAGAGGAAAACATAGGCAGAACACTCTATGACATAAATCACAGCAAGATCCTTTTTGACCCACCTCCTAGAGAAATGGAAATAAAAACAAAAATAAACAAATGGGACCTAATGAAACTTCAAAGCTTTTGCACAGCAAAGGAGAACATAAACAAGATGAAAAGACAACCCTCAGAATGGGAGAAAATATTTGCAAATGAAGCAACTGACAAAGGATTAATCTCCAAAATTTACAAGCAGTTCATGCAGCTCACTATCAAAAAAACAAACAGGGGCATCCCTGGTGGCACAGTGGTTGGGAATCTGCCTGCCAATGCAGGGGACACGGGTTCGAGCCCTGGTCTGGGAAGATCCCACATGCCACGGAGCAACTAGGCCCGTGAGCCACAACTACTGAGCCTGCGCGTCTGGAGCCTGTGCTCCGCAACAAGAGAGGCCACGATAGTGAGAGGCCCGCGCACCGCGATGAAGAGTGGCCCCCGCTTGCTGCAACTAGAGAAAGCCCTCGCACAGAAACGAAGACCCAACACAGCCAAAAAAAAAATATATATATATATATATAAATTAATTAATTTAAAAAAAAAAGAAAACAAACAAAAAAAACCCAATCCAAAAATGGGCAGAAGACCTAAATTGACATTTCTCCAAAGATATACAGATTGCCAACAAACACATGAAAGGATGCTCAACATCACTAATCATTAGAGAAATGCACATCAAAACAACAATGAGGTATCACCTCTCACCAGTCAGACTGGCCATCATCAAAAAATCTACAAACAATAAATGCTGGAGAGGGTGTGGAGAAAAGGGAACCCTCCTGCACTGTTGGTAGGAATGTAAATTGGAATATTTACATTACAATTGGAATGGAATATTACTCAGCCATAAAAAGAAATGAAATTGAGTTATTTGTAGTGAGGTGGATGGACCTAGAGTCTGTCATACAGAGTGAAGTAAGTCAGAAAGAGAAAAACAAATACTGTATGCTAACACATATATATGGAATCTAAAAAAAAAAAAAAAAGGTTCTGAAGAACCTAGGGGCAGGACAGGAATAAAGACGCAGACGTAGAGAATGGACTTGAGGACACAAGGAGGGGGAAGGGTAAGCTGGGACGAAATGAGAGAGTGGCATGGACTTACATATACTACCAAATGTAAAATAGATAGCTAGTGGGAAGCAGCCGCATAGCACAGGGAGATCAGCTCCGTGCTTTGTGACCACCTAGAGGGGTGGGATAGGGAGGGTGGGAGGGAGTTGCAAGAGAGAGGAGATATGGGGATATATGTATATGTATAGCTGATTCACTTTGTTATAAAGCAGAAACTAACACACCATTGTAAAGCAATTATACGCCAATAAAGATGATAAAAAATACAATTAAACAAAAAACTATTATTATTGTAATAGATACCACTTACTGATCATGACCAACATAATATTTCAACATAAAATGCTTCAGAAAATATATCTGATTTATTCTTTCAAACAACTTTGTGAAATAGGTACAATTATTATATATTTTTCAGTTAAGAAAACTGAGACATGTATTATTTACTGTCTAGTAGAACTGAGATTAAAACTCAAGTTGGCCTAACACCAAACCTACAAGCTCAAATCTGTACAAATAATTTCTCTTTATTAATCTTCAAAATATTTTTTGTGTCTATTCTCAGATGGTTTACTCTTGGAGATAAACTTTAAAATAACTTTATCAACTTTATAAAACCAGCCTTTGAATTTTTTAATAAACTTTTGATTGTGGTGTACTACACATATGTACATAAACCATAAGTGAACCTGTGTGTAACCTACACGCAGACCAAGAAATTTGCCCTCTTCCACTCATCACTATTCCCCAGTTAAACACTATCTTGACTTCTACACCATAAATTAGTTTTACTTGGTTTTGAATCTTAAAGAAACACAGACATGTACATTTATGTTATTGATTGTCTTTTCATGTGCTTTTTGGCTATTTGTATATCTTCCATTATGAAATGTCCATTTGTTACTTTGTTTTTACATTCTTTGTCTTATTATTGAAATAAAGAGTATTTTATATATTCTTGACATTCGTCCTTTCTCAGAATACATATATATGTGTGTGTGTGTGTATGTGTGTATGTGTGTGTGTGTATTTTTCCTGTGCTTCCTATTTTTCAACCCTTTTTTCTGAAAAGAAGAACATATGATTAATCCATTTTTCCCATTATGGTAAATACTTACTCCACAATCGTAATCTTTTAAATGTTTCTTCTCAAACTTTTATTTTTTAGCTTTTGTGTTTAGGTATATATGATCCATTTCAATCACATAATTTTGTGACTATTGTGGTCAAGGTTTATGTTTTTCTATAGAGATACACAGTTGTTCAGCGCATCATTTATTGAAAATACTGTCTCCAGTAAATTACTTTGAAAACTTTCTCTAAATTCAATTGAACATATATAAGTGTGGGTCTGTTTCTTAACCCTTTCTCCTATTGTCTGATCTATAAATCTATTCTTTTGCTAATAGCACACTGCCTTAATTATTTGAAGCTACATAGTAAGGCTTGAAATAAGGTAAAGTATACGTTTGTAACTTTTTCTTTGCTTTCAAAATTGTTGTAACTACTCTAGGTCTTTCAGATTGCCACATACATTTAGAATTAATTTGCCAATTTCTATTTAAAAATGACTGCTGGGATTTTGATTGGGATTGCAATGAACCTATAGATCAATATGAGAAGAATATTGAATCCTATTGTTCGTGAATATGGTATATGTCTCTATTTATTTAGGTTTTATTCAACTTCTCTCAGTAGTACAGAAATCTTAGGTATCTAGTTTACTAAACTTTTATACCTGAATAAAACCAAAAGACTTCTCAAAAAGTAGCTCTTTTTAATTCTATTTCTGATACCTCTAAATATGAGTCAGTAATAGGCTTCTTCCTTTTGTATGTTTTCTTTCGTTTCCCTCTCTTACCATACCAGGCAACTTTTGGTTGAATGCTGCCATGTCCTTTTCTTTCAGACTTTCACCATATCCTTTAGTAGAAAGTAGACTGGTGGTAAAGCACTTTAATCTGACCAGAAACTGGGCTGACATGAAGCAGAGTTGCAGTTCTTATAAAGTTCCATCTGGTTTGCACACTCCTTGACTACAGCTCTTCCAGGGGTTCCCAGCTGAGATCCCTTGGTGTTTATTAGGGCCCCTCCCTGTTGTGGTTTCTGATCACCAATTTTTGTCTGGTCAGCTCTGAGAGACTTGGAACACTCTGTTCTACACTTACAAATGCTGCCGCCTTACTGGCTATTCTCCTGGCCTCTACAGTTCAAGAATTCAGCACATATTTCAAGAAGAAACCAACAATAGTGCTCACTTCTGTGAACTCTCCTTTTTATGAGAATCTTGGCTTCCTAGGTCTTGGTTACCTTGACAGTCATAAAATATTTTTTTCTCCTCAGATTTGTGAGTTCACCAAAAATTCTGCTGTTTTCTTTATCACTTAGCAATGGCCATCTGCCTCCTTCTTCCAATAATAGGCAAATGCCCTGAGGAATAATGTGGGTAGATGCTGTATGGTACCTAAACTTTCTATGATTCTCTTCACTCTGGATTCCTGGAATCTCAAGACACATTTCCCTCAATAGTTATGTCTTTTAAACAATTATTTAAAACTTTTTTGTCTTTTTATTTTCTTTTTGTTCTCAGTGGGAGACTGGTCTTACACAAGCTACTACATCATGGCCTGAGAATTGTCCTTTTTTTATGTGATTTATCTTTCAGGACATTTGCCCATTTCATTTATATCATCAAATTTATTGGCTTTCAGTAGTTCATATTATTCACTTATTTTTTTCAATATTTTTAGCATCTAAATGATGCCCTTCTTTCATTCCTGATATTGGTAATTAGAACGTTCTCTCTTTTTTTCTTGATCAGTCAAGATAGAAGTTTGTCAGTTTTAGTAGTCTTTCCAAAAAACCAGCTTTTGATTTCAGTGATTTCCTATATTTTGTTCATTTAAAAATATTACCACTCTTTATTATTCTTTATTTTTACTTTCCTTGGGTTTACTTTTCCTCTCTTCCTCTAGTTTCCTAAGGCAGAAGATTAGATAATATTTTTAGACCTTTTTCTCTGATCTAATAAATAATTTAAAACTATAAATTTCCTATATAAGCACTGATTTCTCATATGTCATATCTTCACAACTTTTGATATTTCATATTTTCATGTATATTTGAATTCAAAATATTTTCAAATTTTCTGTGTAATTTCCTCTGTCATCCATTGTTTTTTAGAAGTGTGTTATTTAAATTTCAAGTGTTTGGAGAGCTTTCAGATTTTTCTCTGTTATTGATCTCAAGTTTTATTATGATCAAAAAACATGCTTTGTATAAATTGATTTATTTTAAACTTATTGAGACCTTTTATGGTCTAGAAAATGATCTATCTTGGTGAATGTTCCATGTGTGCTTGAATAGATTGTAATCTCTTGTTTTGGGACTGAATACTCTAGAAACATCAAGTAAGTTCAACTGATTAGTAATGTTCAGTTCTTCTATATCCTGAGCAAATTTCTTTCTGATTGTTCTATCAGTTAATGAGAGACAGGTATTGAAATCTCAAGTATATATATATATATTTTTTAATTTTTATTTATTTATTTATTTATGGTTGTGTTGGGTCTTCGTTTCTGTGCGAGGGCTTTCTCTAGTTGCAGCAAGTGGGGGCCACTCTTCATCGCGGTGCGCGGGCCTCTCACTATCGCGGCCTCTCTTGTTGCGGAGCACAGGCTCCAGACACGCAGGCTCAGTAATTGTGGCTCACGGGCCCAGTTGCTCCGCGGCATGTGGGATCTTCCCAGACCCGGGCTCGAACCCGTGTCCCCTGCATTGGCAGGCAGACTCTCAACCACTGTGCCACCAGGGAAGCCCTCAAGTATATTTTTTGTCTATTTCTCCTTTCAATTCTGTCAGTTTTTGCTTTGTAAATTTTGTGCTTTGCTTTGTTGTTAAACATATGTAAATGATGATTTTATATTTTCCTATTATAGTCACCCTTTTATTATTATGAAATTTCCCTCTTTTCTCTAGAAATACACTTGTTTTAATGTCTGTTTTGTCTGATATTAATACAACCACTATAGGTTTCTTACACTTACTGTATGCATGATTCCTGTTTCCAGAAACTTAATTTCCACCTATTTGTTTCTTTGTATTTAAAGTATGTCTCCTGTAGGCAGCGTATAGTTGAATCTCACTTTTGTATTGAGTTTGAGAATCTGTCTTTTGATTGGAGTATTTAATTCATTTACATTTAAGGTAATTATTAAATAGTTCGATTTAGATCTAACAATCTAATTGTTTTCCAATTTCCCATTTTTTTGTTTTTGTTTTATTATTTATTTATTATTTGTATTGTTTTATTCCTTTTGTGTTAAGCAAATTTTTTTTAGTATGTCATTTGAATTCCACAACTGAATTTTTGGCTACATTTTCTTGCATTGTTATTTTTGTTTGATCTGGGAATTACAATATGCATATCTAAATTATTACCTTCTATTTAAAATCAATCCTGAATTTCTTCTGGTTAAAACAAAAACAGATGATTCTGGCTGCAGTAAATTTCCAATTACTCCACTTTCATCCTTTGTAATATATTGCCATATATATTATCTTATACATAGATAGATAAATAGATCACTTGATAGATAGAGATAGGTACTATCTATCCATAGATATCTACATAAGTATATCTGTCTATACCTATATCTACATCTATATCTGTATATTACACAGATATGTTATACTCAACAACACTTGTTGCATAATTTTTGCTTTAAATAGCCATATATCTTTAAAGGAATCAGCACGATGACTGTGGAGATGCACTGATTGGATCTCCTTTAGCGTACATGGTGAGGGTAGCGTAGTTAACTGACATTTCCAGGTGCTGGTCCCATAAACAATGAGGTCATGCTTCCCCCAGACTGCTCATAGCCAATGACTGAGCAAGCTGGAGATAACTACATTCCTGCTCAATGTGGGATTACTCTGACAGGCCCTCTGGCTGAGATTTTCTTAGAAATGTACTGTGGGCTGAAGCCTTTCCTACCCAATCCATCTTTTGTTCTCTCTATTCACCAACGTTGGACCTGCACTTTAGTCTGAATGCTCTCTGCCTGCTCAAATTCTCTCCCCAATAATTCTTCACATACATTTCCTTAAAGTAATCTATCACATTTAAACCCATCTAAGTGTCTCATTCTTGGATGACTTAAACTGACTTAAGAAAAATAATATACATATAGTTGACCCTTTAACAACATGGGTTTGAACTGAGTGGGTCAACTTGTATGTGGAATTTTTATAAAAATATTTTAAAATAAATATGTACAGTACTATACGGTCCATGTCTGATTGAATCCAGGGTTGGTTGAATCTGTGTCTGTGGAACAACAGATACGGAGGGCCAACTGTGGGACTTGAGTATCTGCAGATTTTGGTATATATGGGGGTTCCTGGAACAAATCCCCTGCTGATACCAAGGGACTGGATGACTGTGTACATGATTTACAGTGTTCTTTATCCCTTCCTGTATATACAAGTCACTATCTGATTTTACTTCTTTTCAGCCTAAAAGATTTCCTTTAGCATTTCTTTAAATTGTGTCTAGTAGCAATGGATTCTGTCAGTTTTGTTTCTCTGAAAATGTCTTTATGACACCTTTAGTTTTTTTTTTTTAATTCTTTCAGTACTTTAAATATCTAAATCCGATATCTGGCTTTCATTCAGATGTTAATTATATTATTGTGCTCCTCCTTTAGTGTGTTGTTTTTATGTTGATGCTTTTAATTTGTTTCTATTATTTTTGGCTCTCAGCAGGTTTACGAGCTTATGTGTTTTTTTTGTTTTGTTTTTGTTTTTTAAATTGTTTACAGTTTTATTGAGATTTTTTTGTTTTTCATCCATATCCTCTTTGGGGGTCGTTGAGCTTCTTGAATCTGTAAATCAACAAATTTAGGGGAAATGTGACAATTATATCTTTAAATATTTTTTGCTCCATTCTATCTTCTCATTCTGGGAGTCCAGTTGTTGGACTACTTGACGTTGACCATGGGTCTCTGTGGCCCTTTATGTATTTTTTCAACATCTCTCCTTTCTGTTATTTGACTAGAAAATTTCTAGAAATCTTTCTTCAAATTCACCAATTATTTCTTCTGCCATCTCAAATCTATTGTTGAACCCATCTAGTAATTTTTTTTTCATCTCAGTTGTTACGCTTTTCAAATCTAGAATTTTAAAAATTCCTTTTCAAAGCTTCTGTTTCTCTGTTAACATTTCATTTCTATTCACTCATGAATACCATCTTTTAATTTTTCAAATTTATTTTCCTTTAAATCTTTGGAAACATTTGTATTAGCTGCTTTGATATCTTTGCCTGCTAAATCCAATAGCTAGACATACTCAGAGTCAGTTTCTATTGACTGGGTTTTACTAGTTTGTTTTCTTGCATAAGGGTCATACTTTCTTGTTCTTTGTATGTTTGGTAATTTGGGGTTAAAAACTGAACGTTGCAGATAATATGTTATAGGCTTCTGGAATCTGTTGTGTCAGTTCTAATAGGTGGTTAACTTGGCTGTACTCACACTGAATTCCCTCTCGCTGTGGTATACAGCAGCTGATATATCTTTGTTCAGTTTTTTGGCTTCAAGCTGTTGCTTTTTGAGACATGTGTTCTGGATATCTCCCATATCTACATAATTTAGTGGTCAGCCAAAGTTTGGTGCAGACTTGATACTTAGATTTTGTGTGAGGGTCACTCTCTGTGATTCCCATAGATTAAGCTTTCTTCCTTAATCTTCTGGTTCTTTTAACAGCTCTCATGCCTGCCCTCTAATACCTTGAGAGGCTTCCACTTCTCTGCCGTCAGAGATCTGTGTGGGGTGGGCAGCTCTCTTAGGTAAGAAAGTCCCAACATCACAGTTCTTTTTGGTGCAGTAGCAGCCTTTGAAATACAACCTCTTCTCCAGTTTTGACCTGCCTGCTCTTTGTTATTTTGCAGTGTCTTCAAATGTTTTTTAAATAATTTTGTCCAGTTTTTATCATTGTTATCTGTGTAAGAAATCACCTGTTCTCATCATGTGGCCATTACCAGAAGTCATGGTCCTGATTTAATAGTATTTTCCTCATGCTAGTTTCCATGTATGTGTAGGTAAAATTATATGCTATATTTCTCACCTTTTGGAATATAGTGTTCATTACAAATTAGACAAATAAATTAAAAAGCATCCCTTCTTTTCATGTGCTTAAGAACTATTAAAGTTACTTAGAAACTGTGTTTCTTAAAGGTTTAAAAATCTCTCCATGTCCTGGCTATTGTAAATTGTGCTGCAATGAATATTGGGGTACATGTGTCTTTTTGAATTATGGTTTTCTCAGGGTGTATGCCCAGTAGTGGGATTGCTGGGTCATATGGTAGTTCTGTTTTTAGTTTTTTAAGGAACCTCCATACTGTTCTCCACAGTGGCTGTATCAATTTACATTCCCACCAACGGTGCAAGAGGGTTCCCTTTTGTGTTTGGAGGTTGTACCTCACTGCATAGCCTCCAGGTTTTACTCTTTTCTCCTCAACAGAGTTTGTGAGCTTACAGTTACTTTTAAAAATAAATTCCTTTTTTTCTATTTAAAAAAAAATCTTTCCATTAAACACTCTGGGCTCTGTACTGTTTCTGTATTATTATACAATACTTGGATGATTTTCACATCACATTCATGATCACTGTGCATTGTAGACTTTCAACATATGCTTATATCAATCTTGATCATTTATATTTATTTAGAAAGCAATTTTCTACAGATTTTAAAGTTTATTGGCAAAAGTGTACATCATATTCTTTCATCTGTTTAAATGACTCCTCTCAGAAAATGAAACTCTCATGCACTGTTGAATGAATGTAAATGGGTGCAGCCACTATGGGAAGCGGTATGGAGGTTCCTCAGAAAACTAAAAATAGAACTACCATATGAACCAGCAATTCTACCCTTGGGTATATTTCCAAAGAAAACAAAAACACTAATTTGAAAAGATACATGCACCCCAATGTTCATGGCAGCATTATTTACAATTGCCAAGATATGGAAGCAACCCAAGTGTCCATGGACAGATGAATGAAGAAGACGTTTTATATATATATATACACACACATACACACACACATATACACACACATTACTTAACCATAAAAAAAGAATGAAATTTTGCCATTTGCAACAATATGGATGGAACTGGAGGGTATTATTCTTAGTGAACTAAGTCAGACAGAGAAAGAAAAATACTGCATGTTTTCACTTTTTTGTGGAATCTGAAAAATAAAACAAATGAATGAATATAACAAAATAGAAACAGACTCACAGATACAGAGAGCAAACAATTGGTTACCAGTGGGGAGAGGGAAGAGGAGAGGGGCAAAATATGGGTATGGGATTAAGAGGTACAAACTATTGATACTATGTATAAAATAGATAAGCTGCAAGGATATACTGTACAGCAGAGAGAATATCACCTATTTTATAATAAATTTAAATGGATTATAATCTGTAAAATATAAATCACTATGTTGTATACCTGAAACTAATATATTGTAAATCAACTATACATCAGTAAAAAATTAATTAATTAAAATAAATAAATTAAAAAGTAAATGACTCCTCTCTGTCCATAGTCGTAATAAGTTCTTTTTGTTTTCTAATGTGGCTTATTTGGGTTTTCCCTAGTTTTCTATTACACTCACTTAAGTTGGCTATTTATGTATCAACCCTGCTCTTTAGGCTCTGACCACCTTGAAGTCAAGAATCCTGCTTTGCTCACCTTTGTGTTTAAAACACCTACTACACCTTGTAGGTCTTTTCTGATTGTGTACTTAAACGAACTGCAAAGACTTTGCGTTATTTATGAAGAAACTACCGATTAAACCGATCTAAGAATTTCATTTTCACCAATGGTGAAGCTAAGAGGAAAGTGGACTTGCCCAAGGTTACATAGCAAGTTTGTGGTAGAGCAGAAATTTCTTCTTCCCAACAAACCATGCTGTCTTGCTAAAATGGATTAAACCGAAGACAGCTTCAATTACCACCTCTTCCACACACATATATTCAAGTAAAATATGTACTTATTCCAAAGCAATTTAAGCTCTAAAATTGTGAAAGTCTTTGCATTAATATTCTGCTTCGTAAAATCATTTTTGGTTATTAATGACACCTAAATTCGGGGTTCCTTGTTCTTGGTGTTATGTCATCCCAGGAACATGTCAGTGTGTGATGGATGTTGCTAATTTAGTGATTTTTTGCAACTTTGTAGAGAATCACCCTGCCAGTTTTTGGCAAGAAGATTTGGTTTATTAAACTTGTAATGCACCATCCAGGATAAATAATGTCTAGGTCTGTCCCACTTTAGGAATGTGTTCCAACTGAGGAAAATAAATAAGCTTTCTCTTTTCTCTCAGCTGTATCTATTCATTTTCATATGACGACAAACATAGAATATTGAAGGAAGGATTAAGCTGGCAGTCAGGAGACCTGGGTTCTTAACCAAACTCTACCATTAACTTTCTGATGACTTATTTCCTTTCTAGGGATCACAGATCCCTTATCTTTAAATTGAAGCACTTAAATGTGTACACAGAGTCTGAGCATACCTCAGAGATGCCTTAGAGATCTCTCTTTAATGCATAAGGCCAGAAAAGCTTTCAGAAGCCAAATCTTTGTCTAACCCCTGAATATAAAAAGGAAGCCCAGTTTTTTTAGAGAAGCATTTCCTTTATTTTCTGCCATTAATCAGGAATTCAAAAAATTGCACCCTTATTGCGATGGAAGCCAGCCTCCAAAACTTTCACAAGGGAGATACAGAAGCTATGTTCTAAATAGTCAAAAGACTGAGAAATCACTTTCAGCACTTTTGTTTTAAAGTTGTGGGTTAAAGGAAGCAGAAGACAAAGACTTTATAGGGGAGGTGGCATTAGAGATGTTCCTCGAGGAATGAATAAGATTTTCACATTCATTCGTTAATCCTTTTATTCCTCTAGTACTCTGTTTATTCAGTGTGTAATTCTTGGGATCCTACTGTGGACCAGGCACTGTGCTAGTCACTGAGGAGACAATGGTGAGCATTAGGGGGGTTATTGTCTAGGGAGGAGGTAGACATTAACCCGATGATAATCGCACGAATGTATCATTACAACTTACTGTAGCTATTATGCAATAAGAAAGTACAGTGTGACTTGATATAATTCAGTGAGGGTAGTGAAGGATGTCCAGAAAAGGCCTGCTTCTTGGATGCAGTGACCCTTGGGCTGATATCTGCATTATAACTGGGTTAAGGGGAGGTGTGGGAGGGGTAGTGGAAAGGTTCTGAAGAGGGAGGGAGACTGGTGTCCTTATAGAATGGAAACGAGGTCGGTGAGGCTGGTGCTGAGAGTCAGGAGGGGACGTAGGGAAAGGATATTCTGGGCTAAGAGCAGATGTGGAAAAAAGCACAGCCTGTCCTGAGAATTATAGGTAATTGCATTTGGTACTAGCTTTCCATACCTGAGGAAAGGAAGTGGAAGTTTTTGAGGGAAAAGTAGGTTGAGTTTGTATTATAGAGAGGTTTAGTTGACAGGTTAAATAATCCCTGCTTAGGTACAATGTGTTAAAGAAAGTCAGAAAAGTTACTGTCCTTGGAGCATGCTTTTACAAATGTATATTTTTTGCTAGTTGAGGAGATTTAAAAAAAAAAAAAGGAAAGAAAAAAACCTCACTCTAAGAAAGGGGGTCTGCGAGGGACACCATGTGTGTAGACAACGGGATGAGTGTCTGCACTGATATTACCACACATCTTCCGGCCCTTTTATGTGGCTAGTTGCAAAAATGGGTGAGGAATGGAAGCCGAGCCTCTCCCTTTCCATCACCGATGCCGTTTGTTGTTGCTTTCTGCCTTTTTTCTTCCTTGAGGTGTCACCCAAACTGTACATAATGACAGGGGGAAAAATAAAAGCATCTCTTTTTCATAGTTGGGTTATAGTAACAGATGGTCATGTTCACTCTGCAAAGACAAATAGCTCAAGTGATATTCACAACAGTGTTGAGAGGTGCGGGAGGGAGATTTTTGCCAGGATCCCCATTCACAGCTGACTCTGGAAAGAGAACAACGTGCTTTGACAGCTTTTTAGCCCCCGCAAAGAAGAAACACTTAAATACCTGCCCTGGAAGGAATAGAGGGCTGAGGAGCGGGCTAGGATACAGGAGTCATCGCACCGTGGGGGGCAGCACCCACTCACACCCCCTCAGCTTCTACACCAAACTCCCACCAAGTCCTGTCAAGTTTGTTTCTTAACTTGCTGTCTGTTTCTCCCATCTTCTACCAATTTATTCAGGTCTCTATTATCTCTTGTCTGTGCTATTTCTTTTTTTTTTTTTAATTTTGAATCTCTCCATTGTTTATTATCTTTTTAAAAATTTTATTTATCTGTACAGCAGGTTCTTATTAGTTATCTATTTTATACATATTAGTGTATATATGTCAATCCCAATCTCCCAACTCATCCCACCCCCACCCCCTTCACTTTCCCCCCTTGGTGTCCATACGTTTGTTCTCTACATCTGTGTCTCTGTTTCTGCCTTGCAAACCAGTTCATCTGTACCATTTTTCTAGGTTCCACATATATGTGTTAATGTATGGTATTTGATTTTCTCTTTCTGACTTACTTCACTCTGTATGACAGTCTCTAGGTCCATCCACGTCTCTGCAAATGACCCAATTTCATTCCTTTTTATGACTAATATTCCATTGTATATATGTGCCACATCTTCTTTATCCATTCATCTGTCAATGGACACTTAGGTTACTTCCATGACTTGGCTATTGTAAATAGTGCTGCAATGAACATTGGGATGCATGGGTTGCTTCCATGACCTGGCTATTGTAAATAGTGCTGCAATGAACATTGGGGTGCATGTGTCTTTTTGAATTATGGTTTTCTCAGGGTATATGCCCAGTAGTGGGATTGCTGGATCATATGGTAATTCTATTTGTAGTTTTTCAAGGAACATCCATACTGTTCTCCATAGTGGTTGTATCAATTTACATTCCCACCAACAGTGCAAGAGGGTTCCCTTTTCTCCACACCCTCTCCAGCATTTGTTGCTTGTAGATTTTCTGATGATGCCCGTTCTAACTGGTGTGAGGTGATACCTCATTGTACTTTTGATTTGCATTTCTCTAATAATTAGTGGTGTTGAGCAGCTTTTCATGTGCTTCCTGGCCATCTGTATGTCTTCTTTGGAGAAATATCCATTTAGGTCTTCTGCCCATTTTTTGATTGGGTTGTTTGTTTTTTTAATATTGAGCTGCATGAGCTGTTTATATACTTTGGAGATTAATCCTTTGTCCGTTGATTCATTTGCAAATATTTTCTCCCATTCTGAGGGTTGTCTTTTCATCTTGTTTAGAGTTTCCTTTGCTGTGCAAAAGCTTTGAAGTTTCATTAGGTCCCATTTGTTTATTTTTGTTTTTATTTCCATTACTCTAGGAGGTGGGTCAAAAAAGATGTTGCTGTGATTTATGTGAAAGACTGTTCTTCATATGTTTTCCTCTAAGAGTTTATAGTGTCCAGTCTTACATGTAGGTCTTTAATCCATTTTGAGTTTATTTTTATATACGGTGTTAGGGAGTGTTCTAATTTCATTCTTTTACATGTAGCTGTCCTTTGATTTCTTTCATCAGTGTCTTATAGTTTTCTGAGTACAGGTGTTTTACCTCCTTAGGTAGGTTTATTCCTAAATATTTTATTCTTTTTGTTGCAGTGGTGAATGGGACTGTTTCCTTAATTTCTCTTTCTGATCTTTCGTTGTTAGTGTATAGGAATTCAACAGATTTCTGTGCATTACTTTTGTATCCTGCAACTTTACCAGATTCATTGATTAGCTCTACCAGTTTTCTGGTGGCATCTTTAGGATTTTCTATGTATAGTATCATGTCATCTGCACACAGTGACAGTTTTACTTCTTCTTTTCCAATTTTTATTCCTTTTATTTCTTTTTCATCTCTGATTGCCATGGCTAGGACTTCCAAAACTACATTGAATAAGAGTGGCGAGAGTGGACATCCTTGTCTTGTTCCTGATCTTAGAGGAAATGCTTTCAGTTTTTCACCATTGAGAATGATGTTTGCTGTGGGTTTGTTGTATATGGCCTTTATTATGTTGAGGTAGGTTCCCTCTATGCCCACTTTCTGGAGAGTTTTTGTCATAAATGGGTGTTGAATTTTGTCAAAAGCTTTTTCTGCATCTATTGAGATGATCATATGGTTTTTATTATTCAAGTTGCTAATATGGTGTATCACATTGTTTGATTTGCGTATATTGAAGAAACCTTGCATCCCTGGGATAAATCCAACTTGATCATGGTGTATGATCCTTTTAATGTGTTGTTGGATTCTGTTTGCTAGTATTTTGTTGAGGATTTTTGCATCTATATTCATCAGTGATAGTGGTCTGTAATTTTCTTTTTTTGTAGTATCTTTGTCTGCTTTTGGTATCAGGGTGATGGTGGCCTCATAGAATGAGTTTGGGAGTGTTCCTTCGTCTGCAATTTTTTGGAAGAGTTTGAGAAGGATGGGTGTTAGCTCTCCTCTAAATGTTTGATAGAATTCACCTGTGAAGCCATCTGGTCCTGGACTTCTGTTTGTTGGAAGATTTTTAATCCCAGTTTCAATTTCATTACTTGTGATTGGTCTGTTCATATTTTCTATTTCTTCCTGGTTCAGTCTTGGAAGGCTATACCTTTCTAAGAATTTGTCCATTTCTTCCAGGTTGTCCATTTTACTGGCATAGAGTTGCTTGTAGTAGTCTCTTAGGATGCTTTGTATTTCTGCAGTGTCCGTTGTAACTTCTCCTTTTTCATTTCTAATTTTATTGATTTGAGTCCTTTCCCTGTTTTTCTTGATGAGTCTGGCTAAAGCTTTATCAGTTTTGATTATCTTTTCAAAGAACCAGTTTTTAGTTTTATTGATCTTTGCTATTGTTTTCTTTGTTTCTATTTCATTTGTTTATGCTCTGATTTTTATGATTTCTTTCCTTCTACTAACTTTGGGTTTTGTTTGTTCTTTTTCTCTAGTTCCTTTAGGTGTAAGTTTAGATTGTTTATTTGAGATTTTTCTTGTTTCTGAGGTAGGATTGTATTGCTATAAACTTCCCTCTTAGAACTACTTTTGCTGCATCCCATAGGTTTTGGATCGTCGTGTTTTCATTGTCATTTGTCTCTAGGTATTTTTTGATTTCCTCTTTGCTTTCTTCAGTGATCCCTTGGATATTTAGTAACATATTGTTTAGCCTCCATGTGTTTGTGTTTTTTACGTTTTTTCCCCTGTAATTGATTTCTAATCTCATAGCGTTATGGTCGGAAAGGATGCTTGATAGGATTTCAATTTTCTTAAATTTACCGAGGATTGATTTATGACCCAAGATGTGATCTATCCTGGAGAATGTTCTGTGTGCACTTGAGAAGAAAGTGTAATCTGCTTTTTCCAGATGGAATGTCCTATAAATATCAATTAAATCTATCTGGTTTCTTGTGTCATTTAAAGCTTGTGTTTCCTTATTAACTTTCTGTCTGGATGATCTGTCCATTGGTGTAAGTGAGGTGTTAAAGTCCCCCACTATTATTGTGTTACTGTCGATTTCCCCTTTTATGGCTGTTAGCGTTTGCCTTATGTATTGAGGTGCTCCTATGTTGGGTGCATATATATTTATAATTGTTATATCTTCTTCTTGGATTGATCCCTTGATCATTATGTAGTGTCCTTCCTTGTCTCTTGTAACATTCTTTTTTTAAAGTCTATTGTATCTGATATGAGTATTGCTACTCCAGCTTTCTTTTGATTTCCATTTGCATGGAATATCTTTTTCCATCCCCTCACTTTCAGTCTGTATGTGTCATTTGGTCTGAAGTGTGTCTCTTGTAGACAGCATATATATGGGTCTTGTTTTTGTATCCATTCAGCAAGCCTGTGTTTTTTGGTTGGAGCATTTAATCCGTTCACATTGAAAGTAATTACGGATATGTATGTTTCTACTACCATTTTCTTAATTATTTTGGGTTTGTTTTTGTAGGTCCTTTTCTTCTCTTGTGTTTCCCACTTAGAGACGTTCCTTTAGCATTTGTTGTAGAGCTGGTTTGGTGGTGCTGAATTCTCTTAGCTTTTGCTTTTCTGTAAAGCTTTTGATTTCTGCATCGAATCTGAATGAGATCCTTGCCAGGTAGACTAATCTTGGTTATAGGCTCTTCCCTTTCATCACATTAGACATATCGTGCCACTCCCTTCTGGCTTGTAGAGTTTCTGCTGAGAAATCAGCTCTTAACCATATGGGAGTTCCCTTGTATGTTATTTGTCATTTTTCCATTGTTACTTTTAATAATTTTTCCTTGTCTTTAATTTTTGTCACTTTGATTACTATGTGTCTCAGCATGTTTCTCCTTGGGTTTATCCTGCCTGGGACTCTCTGTGCTTCCTGGACTTGGGTGGCTATTTCCTTTCCCATGTTAGGGAAGTTTTTGACTATAATCTCTTCAAATATTTTCTCAGGTCCTTTCTCTCTCTCCTCTCATTCTGGGACCCCTATAGTGCTAATGTTGGTGCATTTCATGCTGTCCCAGAGGTCTCTTAGGCTGTCTTCATTTCTTTTCATTCTTTTTTCTTTATTCTGTTCCATGACAGTGAATCCCACCATTCTGTCTTCCAGGTCACTTATCCGTTCTTCTTCCTCAGTTATTCTGCTATTGATTCCTTCTAGTGTATTTTTCACTTCAGTTATTGTATTGTTCATCTCTGTTTGTTTGTTCTTTAATTCTTCTAGGTGTTTGTTCTTTAATTCTTCTAGGTCTTTGTTAAACATTTCTTGCATCTTCTCGATCTTTGCCTCCATTCTTTTTCCGAGGTCCTGGATCATCTTCACTATCATTATTCTGAATTCTTTTTCTGGAAGGTTGCTTATCTCCACTTAATTTAGCTATTTTTCTGGGGTTTTATCTTGTTCCTTCATCTGGTACATAGTCCTCTGCCTTTTCATTTTGTCTATCTGTCTGTGAATGTGGTTTTCATTCCACAGGCTGCAGGATTGTAGTTCTTCTTGCTTCTGCTGTCTGCCCTCTCGTGGATGAGGCTATCTAAAAGGTTTGTGCAAGCTTCCTGATGGGAGGGACTGGTGGTGGGTAGAGCTGGCTGTTGCTCTGGTGGGCAGAGCTCAGTAACACTTTAATCCACTTGTCTGCTGATGGGTGGGGCTGAGTTCCCTCCCTTCTGGTTGTTTGGCCTGAGGTGACCCAGCACTGGAGGCTGCAGGCTCTTTGGTGGGGTTAATGGCGGACTCTGGGAGGGCTCATGCCAAGGAATACTTCCCAGAACTTCTTCTGCCAGTGTCCTTGTACCCACAGTGAGCCACAACCATCCCCTGCCTCTGCAGGAGACCCTCCAACACTAGCAGGTAGGTCTGGTTCAGTCTCCTATGGGGTCACTGCTTCTTCCCCCTGGGTCCTGATGAGCACACTACTTTATGTGTGCCCTCCAAGAGTGGAGTCTCTGTTTCCCCCAGTCCTGTCAAAGTCCTGCAATCAAATCCCACTAGCCTTCAAAGTCTGATTCTCTGAGAATTCCTCCTCCTGTTGCTGGACCCCCAGGTTGGGAAGCTTGACATGGGGTGCAGAACCTTCACTCCGGTGGGTGGACTTCTGTAGTGTAATTGTTCTCCAGTTTGTGAGTCACCCATCCAGTGGTTATGGGATTTGATTTTATTGTGATTGTGCCCCTCCTACCGTCTCATTGCTGCTTCTCCTTTGTCTTTGGATGTGGGGTATCTTTTCTGGTGAGTTCCAGTGTCTTCCTGCCGATGATTGTTCAACAGTTAGTTGTGATTCCAGGCTCTCGCAAGAGGGAGTGAGTGCACATCCTTCTACTCCACCATCTTGAACCAATCTCTCTGTTTATTATCTTTTGATTTCAATAGTTAAAAGTTCAAGACAATATCCAACACATTCCAGTGAGCACAGATAAACTGTTAAACCTAAATTACTTCTTTTCCTAAGTCTGTTCTAAAGACAGTTCCTTTAAGTTTCAGCTTTATTGAGCTATAATTGACAAATAAAATTGTAAGATACTTAAAGTGTGCATCATGATGATTTGATAGATCTATACATTGTGAAAGGATCCCCCCCATCTAGTTAATTAACACATCCATCTCTTCACATATTTATCTCTTTTTTGTGAGAACATTTAAGTTCCACTCTCTTAGCAAATTTCAATTATACAATACAGTGTTATCAAGTGCAGTCACCATGTTATACATCAGAACCTCAGACCTTATTCATCTTGTAACTGCAAATTTGTACACTTTTACCAGCTTCTCCCTATTTCCCCCACCTCCAGCTCCTGGCAACCACTTTCTGCTATTTTCTACTGTTTCTATGTGTTTGACTTTTCTCTTTAGATTCCACATATAAGTGATGCCATGCAGTATTTGTCTTTCCTCTCTGACTTATCTCACTTAGCATAATGCCCTCAAGGTCCATCCATGTTGTCACAAATGGAAGGATTTCCTTCTTTCTCATGGCTGAATAATATTCCATTGTAAAAAAAACCCCACATCCTCTTTATCCATTCATCTGATGATGGACACTTAGGTTGTTTTCATATCTTGGCTATATTGTAAATAATGTTGCAATGAACATGGGAGTGCAGCTATCTCTTTGATATCCTGCTTTTATTTCCTTTGGATATATACCCAGAAGTGGGATTGCTGGATCATATCTCTGTTATTTCAATAGCCTCCTAATACTTCCTTCTCCTTTCTATTATCTGTTCTGCTAAAAAGTTATCTTTCTAAAATACAAATTTGACCATTTTACTTTACCATTTAAAACCCAGTGAGGATTCCCTGTTGGTTTCGATCTATTGTACAACCCAAGTTCTTGAATTTGGTGAAAAATAACCTCTAGGAATCAGCCCCTTCCTAACTGGAGCCTCATCTCTGCTCAACACCTCTCCATCACAAGCACATTTTTACACTTCTGTTCAATGACTGATGGCCTTATTTTCAGTTCCATGGATGTTCTGAATAATCCAAGCCCCATGTTTTCCCTTTCCAGTTTGCTCTTACTGGAGTAGTTTTCCTTGCTCCTACTCACCCATCAAAACCCTATTCAGCATTTCCTCTCTATGAGGTCTGCTTAAAGCTTGCCTTCAACAGCACTGAATAATTAACTAACTACTCTCTTTTAGCATCTACATATCTTTTACAGATCTCTGTGATTTTGCCATTAATAATTGTAACATGTTATAATTACCTACTAATGTGACAATCTCCCTATTATTTGGGGGCTTCCTGGAGAAAATGGGGATTCTTCATTAGTCATCATTTGTCCTCAAAGGCCATTATGAACTCTCCAAGCAGCAGTACTAGCTAATGTTTATAGAAGGTTGCTATGAGCCAGGAATTGTGCTAAATCATCCTTTCAACAGCAGGGTAGTAGGGGCTCAATACAGTCTTTTGGATTCCAAGTTCCTCATCAAATAGAGTTTGATCCATTTGCAGATTCACAAATAATGGGGTAAAGAAATTACGTCCTTAAAGCACAGACTCAGCTAAGGACCTGAGATGGAAGGGACAATTAGGTGATGAATAAAAGAGTCATACGTTTGCTATCCAGGATGTTCAGTTGGACTCAAAAAGCACTGATTAAATACCTACTGCATACCCAACCCTGTATTGAGCAATTTACCAAGTGTTTGCTTCAATAGAGGTGCTCTACCTTATTCCAAGTCAATTTTTCTAATCTGTAAATGAAAATATATTTGTATTTTGATCATTGTGTTTAAGTTCCATGTGCATAAAAGATCTCACCAGGGACTCAATGCTGAGCACATAGTGGAAAGAGCGAGCACTGGCTAGGAGTCAGCAGGGCTCGGGCCCTGCTGTGTGAGCTCAGGCCAGATGCCCCCTCTCTGTGTCTCAGTTTCACCACCTTGAAATTGAGAGAAGTGATCTGGTTGGGCTCTTTTGTCTCTTCCATCTTTGATGCAATCTGTGGCTTTATGGCTCCCTCCTCAGAAGTTTCTCTAAAAATGCTGTTTTCTTTACCTCCAGTTGAAGGAATTCCCCTTCTAGCCTTGTAGGTATAAATATCAAGAGAAGCTGCCAGTGGCATTAGGGCTTCTCTCCTCAAGCTAATCGTAAGGGTTTTTTGGAGGTTAAGATATATCCCTAGAACTAAGAAACAGACCAGCAAGTAGCCTGTTTCTGGGCCCCATATTATTCTGATGCCATGTGTTACTAGGTAAGGTCCTAGAGAAGGTAGAGAGGCAGCCCTGAAGTTGCAATGTCTGATATCACATCTCAGCTCTGCCAGCAGTGTGACCTGGGATGAAAATCTCAAAATGGGGACAACTTTGTACTTATTGCATCAGCTAGTTTTTTAGTAAACCCATGTATAATGTTTAGAATGGTTTTGGCATATAGTGAGAGCTCCTTAAATATTATTATTATTGTTCATATCATTAATCAAAGTGCTACTTCATTTTACATAGAAGAAAACTAGGACCCAGGGAGGTGATGTGACATTTCTATGGTCACAGAGCAACTCCTTCAGTAAGAAGAAACTAATAACAAATATAAAAGAAGGATCACTATCACAGCAACTGATATTTGTATATAACATTTTAGGTTTGCAAGGGTCATCAGATAGGAACACTTATCCTCACTCTGCAAGAGAAGAACCAGACGCAGAGAGGTTAAGTGATTTGGTTACAGGAGTAATTCATAGCAAAACTGGGATACGAACCTGGATAATTCAGCGCCAAAGCTTCTTCCTGTTGTGTTAAATTCACGAGGTTGATAATCAGTTTAAGCCCCTAGCCCCTTGTGCCTCCCTAAATTCTCGGCACTTGAGTCAGTAGCATAAGAAAAATTCTGGAAGTTTGGAGATGAGAATATACCAAGGTCAGTGTATCTGTCAAAGTGTCTGTTCAACTGCCTATCAATCATCTGTCTTCTGGTTACTCCCAGTGGATGGGGGGGAGGAGAGAGAGGGGATGTTAAGCCCTCATTGGGCTTGACTTTGCAGACATGCCTGCTCTTTCTCTCCAGAGTCCTGCTAGAGTCTGCCTCCCAACGTGCTCCTTTGAGCCCAGTGGGAAACCTTGAAGTTTCCTTTGACACTCCAAGCCCCAGACCCCCAAGCAGATGGGCAAGGACGTTGGCTCACTTACTTAATGGCCCGCTCAAGACGTTTGAGGATCCACACTCTCTTCCTATCAGCCTCTCCGAAACATGCATTATCCATCTGTCCTTGAAGCAGGTCCCTTGGTGCAGTGATTAAAACAGTCCTGTGTTGGATAAACCCGACGCAATTTTCCAAAAGTCATCATCTCAGCATTTCCCCTGCCACTGTGGAGCACCCCACCTCCAATGTGGGGGCTTGCTCATTTGTTTTCCTTCAGACAATCTTGGAGACACTCTTTCCAGTGACCTCTGCTAAAGGAAGAGAACAGTACACTCTTATCCTGATATTATGCAGACACAGTGACAAATTGGTCTATTTTGTATGCTTGACAGAAATGGTAGAGGTAGGAAACAGGAGAGATATATGAACTCACTGTATCTTTGACCACTTGTAGATAGAGTTTGGAAAAACTTGTTTTTTCTTTTTTTTTTTTTCTTATGTTTCTCTCCTTATGTCTGTTCTCATATATTCTCCCTTCAATTAGTCCTGGAATGTGACAACATTTCCAAAGTAGGCTGCAATTTGAGTAGATTTTTGAAGGCACTATGACCGTGAACAAATTTGTCATGATTTTCTTGAAACAGCTTCCCCTAACCTCTCTCCCCTGCCCATCCTTCTTAGAGACACACTCTCCAACTTCTCTGCTAGTCAAATGCTGGATTTGTTTTTACTCTACCCTCTTTTTCATTGTTCATGTCATTAAATCTTATCAAATCTCCCTTAAAAATATTTCGTTTGTTCACCTCTCTTTGCATTTCTATCGTGTGTCCCTTGTATGGGTCTATGAGAGGGTGACTTTCCCACGTCTGCGTTTGTGTAATTTTTGTTACTTCCACCGCATTTTCTTACACTGCATCATCATCTGTTGTTTTGCATTGAATTGTAATGAATGTAAAGCATGGTTGCCTCACCCATGTGAGTGTTGTATTGGTGTTCTCCCCTGAGCATTCCCTGGCACTCAGCGGGTCGTTGTCTATCTACTATGTCTCTGAAAACAGAAAGCGACAAATGAATGAGTGATGGATGGAATGAGGAGAAATTATCTCTTGATCATGGAGGGGGTCCAGGTGGCTGGGAGATAATTCTACAAAGTGAATTGTAAGATGGAACTGTTCACTTAGAAACAGATCAGGAGACGCAGGGAGAGAAACCAGGAAACTGACCTGCTGAACCTCTCCTTCCCCCAGCTGCTTCTCTTCCTTACTACCTGTACTATTCCTGGACCCACCCCTCATGACCTCCTTACTCATCTGTCACCTACACAAGACTGTAATCTCCTTATGAAGAAAGAATTTTGCCTTTACTCTGAATGCACCTTCAGCCCCCAGCAGAGTTCTCAGTGTTTCTTAATAGATACTTAATACGTTTGAGTTGAATTATGACAACCTTTGGGGCTAGAGACTTTAGGAAAACTTTCATTTGAAAATATAACTTTTTCTCTTCTGTGTTGATTTTCCATTCATTCTTGCTTGGTATTTTTAAGTTTCGTTTGTTTGTTTTTGGATTGTTGTTGTTGTTTTTAATCCTAACCAGTCTAATCTCTGTTAATAAAAAGCTGAAGGAAGGAGCACTGTCTGTCCCCTGGTAGGCCAGGGAATTAAACTGGAGGAGAATATTGCTTGGTAACTATTGCATTCCAAGCAAGAGAACCCATAAAAGAAGGTCAAACTTCTGGATAATTGTGAGATCACTTGTTCAGGGTTTTAGTTGGTATGAATTATGTTGGCAAGTGAAAAAGAAAACAATCTGATGTAAACTGACATACACAAAGATGGTATTTATTACTTCACATCATGAAATTTCCAGAACTGGGGTAGATTTGAGAGTGAATAGATTCAGTGTCTTCAAGAACCTAAGTTATTTTCATCACTCTCCTCTGTTATCTTTGAAATATATGCACTGTCCTCAGATTCATTCTTCTAAAGTTCACAGCATCGTGGCGGCAGCAAATGGGACATTGTGTTTCCTTATTCACACTGAGCAGGAAAATGAGATTCCCAATCCTGAAATTTGTTCTTCCTTTTAGCCAATTTAGAATGTATGAATAATAGGATGAATAATAGGCACCAACAGAATGTGATACACTCATTGGCTTGTGGCTAGATTCCTGGACCCATCAGTGGCTAAAAGGGAAGAGTTACCATGGTTGGCTTAGACAAAGGTTTCCTAACCTTTGCATTATTGACAATTTTGAGACCAGATATTTCTATGTCCTGAGAATGTTATCTTGTGCATTGAAGGAGCAGCATCCCTGGCTCACTATATGTCAGTAGCATCCCTCCCCAATTGTGGCAACCAATAATATCTGGACACATTGCCATTTGTTTCCTTGGGGGTAAAGTCACCCCCAGGTTGAAAACCAGTGGCTTAGAACAATAGATTTGAATATTTAAGAATCAACCACAATGTCTGCCTTAATCAATTACCCCTCCGCAGATTTTTCCTTTGAGAAATAAACCTATGAAGTTGTTTTATTTTTAAATATATGCTTTACTTACAAGATCTTCATCATACTATGCCCAGACTATTACACATTCTAACAAGTCTCTCTCGTACTTGCTTCTTAAGAGTCAGAAAGTTTGGGAATTCCCTGGCAGTCCAGTAGTTAGGACTCTGCTCTTTCAGTGCCAAGGGTGAGGAAACTAAGATCTCACAGGCCACGTGGCCAGAAAAAAAAAGAGTCAGAAAGTAGAATCTGCACTGGCTATGTGTTAGCTGACTGTCTCCCTTCATACTAACCATGCTATTTCTTTTCTTTTTTTTTTTTTTAACATCTTTATTGGAGTATAATTGTTTACACTGATGTGTTAGTTTCTGCTGTGTAACAAAGTGAATCAGCTATACATATACATACATCCCCATATCTCCTCCCTGTTACGTCTCCCTCCCACCCTCCCAGGTGGTCACAAAGCACCGAGCTGAACTCCCTGTGCTATGCGGCTGCTTCCCGCTATAACCATGCTACGTCTCTAGTACGGTACCTCTTTATTTATTTATTTATCTATCTATCTATCTGTCTATTTATTTATTTATTTGTTTATTTTTTAACATCTTTATTGGAGTATAATTGCTTTACATTGCTGTGTTAGTTTCTGCTGTATAACAAAGTGAATCAGCTATACATATACATACATCCCCATATCCCCTCCCTCTTACGTCTCCCTCCCACCCTCCCTATCCCACCCCTCTAGGTGGTCACAAAGCACCGAACTGATTTCCCTGTGCTATGTGGCTGCTTCCCACTAGCTATCTATTTTACACTTGGTAGTATATATAAGTCCATGCCACTCTCTCACTTCGTCCCAGCTTACCCTTCTCCCTCCCCATGTCCTTAAGTCCACTCTCTACATCTGTGTCTTTATTCCTGTCAGTATCCAAATTGGATAGGTAAGATTTAAGGAGGATAATTGTGAGATTAAAACCTGATTTAAGGTAGTTGATATCATTGTAAGAGAAAGGAGAGGGAAGAAATGTGAAGTGTGGTAACGAGCAAAGTTCTCCACACTCAGAATAGCTACATTTGCTTGTCTTTCATTCTGTGAACAGGCATTGTGCTGAATCCGTTATGTGCATTATCCTATTTAATCCACAATAATACATGAAATGTATGCATTTGTCTATCTATTTTACAAGTGGGGAAACTGAAACCAAGAGACATTTTATTCTTGCCTAAGGTTGCATACTATGGCTTTCATGCAGCAGCTAGGACATAAAAACACAATTTGAACCCAACCCCTTGCCACTCTGAACTCACTATTTTCTGGCCCAATGTCTGCCAATATCTATGTCACTCTTCTTTTATGAGCCCATCCCTTGGATCTCCAAGCTTCCAGGATTTTTTCCTTCATGAGGACAAGCATACTGGACACAGGAAGCAAGAGGAGGCGGGGCGTAGGGGGTGTGAAAGGAAAAGGAGGTTATTGAATGAAAGCCTGAATCTGCCTTACAGACTCATTCCACAAGGCTGCCTTCTGACTCATATGATAAATCTTGCTCCCTCAAGTCACTTTCTTCAGCCACAGCTGCACACAACACAGTAATCACCATCAGAAGGGTCATCTCCAAATTGCAAAGGACAGCCCAGCAGAGGAAATTATAACAGATAACAAACACCGCCTGTATATATCCATCACGCAGACAAGGGCTGCATGCAGAATTCTACTCCATCCCCTGTAGCTCTCCACTGCCTTCCATTTCTTTTGCAATTGCACTGATTTGAACCACATTTTTCAAAAGTCTCCCCACTGGTCTCCCTGCTTTTTCTCTCCCCCTTCCAATCTATTTTACTTAATTGGATTACTTTTATTTTCTTAAGCCACTTAACACTTCACTTCTCTGCTCCTAAAAATGAACAAACCAACTAATAAAGAACTACAATAAAAAGAAACTAAGCCAAAGCTTCTTGCTCACTGTTGCCCTGGCATGGCATCCCATTCCTTCTGTGATCTGGTCCCAGCTTAGATCTCACTGCTGGTCTTTGTACCTACCAGATTCTACCCTACTGAGCCTCTGCATCATTCACATCGGGACTGTCCCCTGCTGTGTCTTTGCTCATGCTATCCCTCCTGCTTAGAATGCTCTCTGATAACTCTTTGTGTCCAGCTTGCCCTGTTTTGGCAATCCCACTATATTCCCAGTGTTACTCAGAGAGGCTAAAGCCATTGTACCCATTTTATAGGTGACCAAAAGGAGAACCAAAGATGTAAGAGACAAAAGTCCAAGTCATGAAGTTTGTAGATTGTAGAGCAGGGACTGAAATCTTTGTCTTCTGATCTTCTAATTCTTTGCCTAATGTAATAATATTCACTATTTTTCACACACAATCCAAGAGCGAATTTGTATAGCCAAAACCACACCCAGCCCCCTTTCTCACAGCTACTTTATCTTCAGATTTCAGCTGGTAATATCAGCACAGCCCATTTAAGAACATTATCAAGGAAACTACTCTCCTGTTTCCTTTGTCCTAAACTCAAAGGAACCATCTCCATGAGATTAATTCTGAAGCTGCTGTAACATTTGTATAGGTAATGCCATCTCCATTTATCTTAATTGCATATTTGGGAAACCCGCCCTATGCCTGTTTCATATGGCATGCCATTTGGTGTTTATGACCATCATACTGGAGTTAACAGCACATGGGGAGCTCACCCACTCTGAATACTAAGCTGATCCAATCTCTCTCCCAGAACTGACATGAGAAATAACTAATAAAAATGATTATAATAATAGAGGGTCATATAAATGCCAAATGCAATAGCTATTCTTCATTGTAACGTTCCTTAATATCTCTTCTCCACCAACACCATAAAAGTAGGGGAGGGAGAAGGCAAGATATTATACATAAATCATGAGAAATATTTCCTCAAGCTTTACTTCAAATCTGTCCATTTAGGGTTAAGATTCAATGTTAGGGTCAACTTGAAGGTGAGGCAAAGTTTCAGAGATAATTGGACTAGAAATTGTGTGACCTTTCCAAAGAGCTCTCTTTGTATTTATGCATTTTTCTCCAACCAGCAGTGATAATAATATAAAAATATACAAGAATAACACTTAACTAAATCAGATGCAGATGGCTGTTTTATCAAGCAGAGGCAATTTTTATCATTTTAAAAGCTTTTGTTTTTGTAAAGGAAAGAAAATGGGCCACGTTCCCTTGCTTTTTTTTAAGAGAAGAAAAAGCATATGTTTCTTAGTTTGAAATGGAGTATTAATGGTGTTATCTACTGAGAATTGCTGCACTAGAGTGAACTGTAGAAAATGTATTTACTTGCAAGCTTTCTGGTAAATTCTTCTCTGACTTAGAGAGTTAGTGGTATATTACATCAGCCTACCTTTCCAAGATAATACTGTACACGCAGTACTGAGAGTCAATTTTCTGAGCCTTCTTTTTTACTAGATCATCTTGTTTTCTTTGTTTATATTATTGATTTAGGGAAAATCATTTGGTGAATATTGAGAATTCACCTAAATGAGAAGATGATAATATGCAGCAAGTAGACAGAAAGGGATATAATCTAACTGGGATAATAAAAACCTTGTTTCTGCACTGCAATTTATGGTTTGCATTATCCTATTTGAACCTCACTGTACCCCCTGAGAGTTATGGGGACAGAGACTATTGCTCTAATTTTATTTTCGGGAAGTCAAAGCGTGAAGGGTTTAAGTGGCTTTCCTGTGGCCCCCTCCCCACGTGCAGCTGGCAATCAAACCAGGACTAGAACCTTTGCCAGTAAATCTGATGTTCCCTCTTCTGCACAAAGCTGCCTCTAGATTAAAAATCAACCAGTCTATGCAGAAACATTTACGGAACACCTATTGTTTAGCTGGTACTAGAGTTGAATCAGTGACAGACATAACAGTGTTTTTAGGTGCTGTCCCAGCACACAAGGTGCTTACTATTGAGTCTAAAAGACAAGAAAGAAATGTCAGAACTATTTAGTGAGTAAAATATGAGTATGAACAACTGCAAGATCAGTATAGGCTGGTAATGGGGAAGGCCTCATTCGGGAATGAATAGAAAATTAATGATGTTATTAGCTAACGTTTATGGAACATTTACTATGTTCCAGTCACTTGAGTGGTAACTTCCTTCACTCATTCTAGAAACATTTTCCAGTTTTGACCCAAAGAAGGTGTTTTGGAGACTTGCAGGAAAGAAAATCTAGTTCTGATACTTTTAACTAGGAGGACCAGGAGGACGTGACTTCACCTCTTTGGGCCTCATTTTAATCTGAAAAAAAAAAATCCGTTTAAAAAAAGTACCCAATTTTAATATTTCTACAAATAGATTGTAAAATAAAATATTGGCCAATAATAATGACCTTACAATAATTTGGGGTTTTTTGTAATTAGTATAGTTATTTTTATTATTATTACTCTGTGGTAAGGACTGGAGATACAGAAATGAATAAGAAAATGTCCCTAGTCTTAAGAAACTCCATCTTGTAAGAAAGATTTTCATATCCCTCCTTCCCTCCCTCCCTCCCTCCCTTCCTCCCTTCCTCCCTTCCTTCCTTCCATTTCTTTTTCATTTGTCATTTCTTCTTTTCCCCCTTCTATCATTATTTACTGAGTGCCTTTTCTGTGCCAGACAAAGCACTAGGTCCTTGATTTTCAAGAATGTGTTAGGTGCTGACCAAGCCCTGAAGTAGGTCTCTGTCTAGAGGGGGAAATAATTCACAATAGATAGTTACAATGAAGGGTTGGAAGCGCTGAGATGGAGTACACCAAGATGCCAGGGGAGTACAAATCAGTGGCAGAGAGGTTAGAAAAAGTTATAGAAAGCTTCTCTGGGAGTAGGAGAACTGTACTGAATCCTAAAATGCAATTGGGAATTGGCCAACCAAATGAGCATTTGCTATTTTACTAGGTTTGAGCATTGCTATTTCACTAGGAGGGTGAGGCTCAGAGCAGCTTCATGCTATTCAGGGTCCTGCAGTGACTAGATGACCAGGCAGGATTGCTCTGACTCTACATCCTCTCTGTCTAATCCAAGTGTTATGTTCCTTTGCCAGTTTAGACCAGTTTAGTTTCTCTAGCTGTAAAATCACAGGATTAGTCTAGAGTTTTCTAAGGTATGTTTTACTGTGAATATTAAATTTTTTATCGACTGTAGCAGTCACATAGAGGTCTCCATTTGGGGGGGTCTCTTCACTCTTTGTATCGCTTCCTTGGGGATTGCATTTTTATCCCAAGGTTTCAAAGATTACTGAAGACTCCTCAATTAGGTACTCAGCCATAAAACTTCTTGAGTTTGAGACTCATCTATTAGACTCAATAAATCAACCTGAATATTTAACAGACATCTCATAGGTAACACCTCCAAAATCAAGATCTTTATTTTTTTCCCCTCAAAGCCCTGTCATCCCCTTATCAGTTAATGGTGCCAACAGTCACCTAGTGGCTCCACTTAGAAGTCTCTGTTCCTGCTCCCCTCTCCCATCTAACATCCAGTGCATCTCTTCTCCAGAATGTCCTCTACTCTAATGAAACAATATGGATCAAGGCAGAACACAACCGTGGTAAGACGTTGGTAGGAAACTTCATAAAGAATGAGTCAGAAAGATAGCATCACAGTGCAAGCATCAATCTTACTATCATTTAAAGAGTGACAACCAAACCATGTGTCCTCTGGGATGCAATAGGAAGTCCCAATCACCGTCTATGAAACTGAATGTAATCAACCCTCTAGTATAATTTTCAGATCTTAGGAAATACAGGGGATAGAGGAACATGCATGATGACACTCTGAATATACAATCAGGCAAATACAGAATGTGGAAGTCTACATGACAAAAGACCCAGTTTAAAAAAATAATGTTAATTTCATTAGAGATGGAAGAGTTTCCTTTTATAAGTAATTCAAAGTCAGGCAAAACCAATCTATACTACAAAGGGTAGAATTGTGGTTACTTGTGAAGGATACTGACCAGGAAGGGACATGTGGCTCAAAATTATCTGGTTTATAATCTGTGAGGTTTTTATATGAGTAGGTAAGATTTTTTGAGCCGTACACTTAGGATTTGTGTAAATGATACCTCAAACAAAAATATTTTATTAACTAATTTACATAAAGAGAGACAGAAAAATGTTATAAAGTAGACTTAAGAAACATATTAACCTCATTCAATGTGAAAAACTTATTTGGATTCTGATTTGGGAAAAGAAAACATGTAAACAGGAACTTTTTTTTTAAGTTGAAGTACAGTTGATTTACAATGCTGTGTTAATTTCTGCTGTACAGCAGAGTGATTCGGTTATACATATATATATATACATTCTTTTTTTAAAGAATTTTTTTTAAAGAATATTCTTTTCCATTATGGTTTATCACAGATAGTGAATATAGTTCCCTGTGCTATACAGTAGGACCTTGTTATCCATTCTATGTATAATAGTTTACATCCACTAAACCCAAACTCCCACTCCATCTCTCCCCCAACCCCCTGCCACTTGGCAGCCACAAGTCTGTTCTCTATGTTAAACAGGAACATTTTAGATACAATGGGGAAATATTGAACACAGATTAGACATTAAATAACAATAAGAAGTTCCTAATTCTGTTATGTGTGATAATAGTAATAGTAACAAAAATAACAATGAGGAGAGGGAGGAAGAAGAGGAAGAGATGGTCCTGATGTGGTAGAGATACTGAATTAACTGCTGGTAAACATGATAAGATGTTTGATATCAGCCTCATAAGACTCTAGGCAGGAGTCAACAAACTGTGGCCCACAAGTTAAATCCAACTACCACCTGTTTTTGTAAATAAAGTTTTATTAGAACTCATTCCCATTCATTTACATATTGTCTAGGGATGCTTTTGTATCACAATGGCAGAATTGAATAATTGTAACAGGAATCCCTGCCTTCAAAGCTGAAAATATTTACTATGTGGCTTTTACAGGAAAAGTTTAGCAACCCCTGAAGGGAGTGAGAGAGGAGAAAGAAAGAAGGAAGGAAGGAAAGAAAGAAAGAGAGAGAGAGAGGAAGAAAGGAAAGAAAGAAAGAAAGAGAGAGAGAGGAAGGAAGGAAGGGAGAAAGAGAAAGAAAGGAAGAAAGAAAGAAAGAAAGAAAAAAAGAAAGAAAGAAAGAAAGGGAAAGAAAGAAGGGATGGAGGGAGAGAGGAAGGGCGGGAGGGAAGGGGGGGAAAGGAGGGAAGGGCGGGAAGGGAAGGGAAAAAAACCCTAGAATGCTGCTCAATTGTGTGATGGCTATATACAAACTTATTTTTCTATTCTCTCTACTTTTATTAATATTTGAAGAGTTCTATAATATTTTAAAATGTATCTTAAATGTGGACATGTCCCACCATGAGTCAAACCATCACCATCACCTAGAATTATTCAGTAGCTTCTAACTGTTCTTCCAGCATCCTCTCCTGTCCTCCCACCCTCTTTTCACCATACTTAAACCAAAGTGATCCCTTTAAAATGTAAATTGAATCATTTCACTGAGTGTATTAAAATCTCTAGTGGAAACATTAAAGTCTGAAAAAATTCCACATTTCAGTCTATAACATGGCCATAAATGAACTGGCATCCCCCAGCCTCATGGGCTTCATTTACTAACACTGTCTGCAACAGCCTACTCTTAATATTCTTGGTAAACTCCAAACTTATTTCAAATTCAGGACTTTTTATAGGCTATTTATTTTACCTGGAAACACTCTTGCCTGGCTCTTTGATTGATTTCTTCCATCATACAGGTCTCATCAGAGAAAACTTGTACCTTATTAAAATGGCATCTCCCCCAATTAATCTATATCCCCTATTATCTTATAGTGTTTGAATTTTTCAGAGTATATATATTTATTGTAGCTTTGTATATTGCTTACTCATGTACTAGAAAATAAGCTACATATAAATGGAAACTAACCTCTTATTTATTACTTTGTTTTTACCCCTTAGAGTAGAAGCAGAGCAGAGAGAGTTAAAGAAAAGGGGGAAAAAAGAAAAGAATAAGCTGAAAAAATAATAGGCTCATAGTGAGTAGACAGAGATGCTATAAAACAAAAAATTCTAAAACAGAGAGATTCATGTGAGGTCAAAGAACCAGAATGCTGATAAACACAGGAAGCTCTGCAGAGCAGAAGTCCAAGAGAGGTGGAAGAAACAGCAGTTCACATGACGCGGCTCACCAGACACCTATGGGAAACTTACTGGGTAAAAGATGTGGTCCTAGGAACTGGGAATATAGAAATGTTTAATGTAAATTCCTTTATACTCAGTCAAATGGGATTCCCGGTGAGGATAATAATAGCTCACCTGCTAACCAGGATGGATCATTTCCTGTATTCCAGGCCCTATTCTAAGGTTTGTGGATGTATTATCCCATGGGCATTTCTCTCTCACAACAACACTCTGGGATAAGTACTACTAGAATCTGCATTTTACGAAAAGGAAATTGAGATGCAAAGAAATAGAGTGACTCACTAAGAGCTGGTAGGTGAAATAAATAGCTACCAATGTAAAGGACAGTATTATGACAGTATTGAATATTTGCCAAATCCCTCTGTTGTAGGACTAGGAATGATCTATCAGGACATGTGAGAGAAGGCTTCATAGATGAAGCAGGCAGCATTCGGCCTGTGCCTGGTTGTATTAGAAAGGCTTCTTACCTGGAGACTAGGGTGATGGCTCTCCAGCTTGACCAAAGGCCATGAGTAACACTGTAGAGATGTCAAAATACAGTTGAGTGCTTAACTTAACTCCAGAATCTGACAGTGCTCAGAGCTGGAATCCCAGTCTGCTAGGTACCAGCTCTATGACCCTATGATCAAGATCATAGTTCTAATTTCCTATTCTGTAAAATGCCACCTGTCTCACTGGGTTATATTGAGAACTAAAGTAAGGCTTACATTTGAAGCACAGTACCTGATGCATAGCGGTGATCAGAAACTTTTTCAGCTCTTACTCATTCCAGTTTAGAAGCAGTAAGTATAGGAAGCATATCACCAAAGAAATCTGGTGTGATATGTCTGTAAAAAGTATTCTGAGATCAGTTCACTGACAGCTAGGAATGTGAGAAGTTTGCAAGTTGATCCATCCGAGGCTTCAGTCTCACATAAAGGCGTCTGAGTGCTCTAGGCAGGAGATTCTAAGAGTTGTGGTTTTGAGGTGAACTCAACAGGGCATCTTAAAGTATCTTTATTTTTATGATTATTAATAAGCACAGTTCATGACTAAATAAGACAAAACCTCATTAAAAGTCAAAAGCAGCCCTCTGGCAACTAATTTGAGACTTCTGTAGAAGCAGTGGTGATCTTCTGAAGAAAAGCACACCCCAGTTTATTTTTGGAAATATCACTCCTGCAACAGTGAGAGAGTGCATGGAGGTGGCTGAGATTTATGTTGGGAGGTCATTTTGAAGGTTATTGAAATCAAGTGAGCAGTGAGCACCTGAACAAGAGGGGTTACACAGGATTTTAGAAGACAACGGTGATTGGAAAGACACTGCTCAAAAAGAAAAAGTGATGGCAGAACCAAAACTGAAAATTAGAAAAAGAAAATGCAGACATTGGTTTTAATAAAGATAAAAAAAGAATAAGAATTAGCCCAGAATTACTTTAAAGTCATCCAAAGCAACTGTCAGGGCAACCGGATTTGCTCCAGAAGACCCAGATGTTGTTCAGGGCCCAAAGTTGGTGATGTTGATGACAAGAGTCTGAGAATGAGAAGACCTCCTGTCCCAGGGTGATGTGAGTGATTTTGCTGTAATACGTCTCATGTAGTTAAGGAGACAGAAAATCAGGCATTAGAACGTCAAAGTTGAGTGTTAGAGATTGACATTCAGGAAAGGTGATGGAGTAACCATTTAAGACTTTCTTCCATAGTAATCAGCTTCTTCTACATCACAACAGAAAAGTCTGTCTTTGAAGCTTTATAAACCTGTGTCTTCCATGGAAGCATTTATTGAAACAATTCTTCCCAACAAAGTGCATTGAGCACTATTGTGCAGATGATCATACTCTGGGCAGTGTGGGTGATTTCAAGGAGAACAAGGTCCAGGCCTTTTAACCTACATGGTCTAGTCCTGCATTGTCCAATATGATAACCATTAGTTACATGGGGCTAGTGAGAACTTGAAATGTGACTAGTCCAAATTGAGAAGTGCTGTAAATGCAAAATACACTCCAGAATTCAAAGACTTAGAGTGAAGAATGTAACATGTCATTAATATTTTTATATTTATTTATTATATGTTGAAATAATAGTATTTTGGATATATTGAGTTAAAATATATTGTTAAAATTAGTTTTACCTGTTTCTTTTTACTTTTCTAATGGGGCTACTTGAAAAACTAAAATGTGCAACTGGCTTTCATTTGTAGCTCACTGTATTCTGCTTCATGGTGCTGCTCTAGACCCTGGCCGATTAGACTTCCGGTTGCCCCCTAGAATAGCTGGCATTTAATGGCCTCATTCCTCAGCCTATGGTCAGCTTTCGAAATCTTGCCCACTCCTGAAACCCATCTGAAGGGACATTGCTTCAATTCATCCTTTTCTGAAGTCTCTTCAGAATTCTGAATTTCTGAATTCTCTCTTGAACTTCTAAGGAATTTATTTACAGGCATACCTCATTTTATTGATATTGCATTGTATTGATATCTGCTTTACAGGTATTGCATTTATTATTATTTTTTTTTAACAAACTGAAGGTCTGTGGTAACCCTGCATGGAGCAAGTCTATCAGTACCCTTTTTTCCGACAGTATTGGCCCACTTAGTGTCTCTGTGTCACATGTTGGTAATTCTCACAATATTTCAAACATTTTCGTTATTATTATATTTATTGTAAATATAAAACTTTGATGCATGAGGAAATGCTTCTTATGGATGAGCACAGAAAGTGGTTTCTTGAGATGGAATCTATATCTGGTGAAGACGCTGTGAAGATTGTTGAAATGACAACAACAAACTGAGAATATTATATAAACTCGGTTGATCAAACAATGGCAAGATTTGACAGGATTGACTTCATTTTGTTTTTTATTTATTTTTTATTTTTAAAAATATTTATTTATTTATTTTGGCTGCGCCAGGTCTTAGTTGTGACACGCGGGATCTTTGTTGCTGCATGCGGGATCTTTAGTTGTGGCATACAGACTTTTTAGTTGCGGCATGCATGCGGGATCTAGTTCCCCCACCAGGGATTGAACCTGGGCCCCCTGCATTGGGAGCATGGAGTCTCACCCACTGGACCACCAGGGAAGTCCCTCCAATTTTGAAAGAATGTCTACTGTGGGTAAAATGCCATCAAACAGCATTGCATGCTACAGAGAAATTGTTCTTGAAAGGAAGAGTCAATTGATGAGGCAAACTGCACCGTTGTCTTATTTTAAGAAATTGCCACAACTACCCCAAACTTTAGCAACCACCACCCAGATCAGTCAGCAGCTATCAACACAGAGGCAAGACGCTCCACCAGCAAAAGGATTACAATTTACTGAAGGCTCAGATGATTGTTAGCATTTTTAAGTGATCAGATATTTTAATTAAGACTTGTACATTGTTTTATAGACAATGATATTGCATATTTAATAGACTACAGTGCATATAGTATAAGCATAACTTATATGCTCTGGGAAACCAGAAAAATTGTGTGACTTGCTTTATTGCAATATTCACTTTGTTCAGTGGTCTGGAACCAAACCTGCAATATCTCCAAGGTATGCCTGTGTTCATATAATGTATTTATCTTATCTTCATCTGTATTTATTTATTTATTTTTTCCAGAATATAAATTTTTTTGAAGACAAGCATTTTATATAACAAATTTTATGACCCATAGATCCTAGCATAATGCTTTATATATATATTTCTTCTGAATTTAAAATAATTCAAGGATCCTATAATCTGTTATGGAGTCATGATGCTTCAGGGATCACAGAAACTCTTATATATATAAAAGGGAGACACATCCCCTTGCTCCTGCTTTTGTGATATTGTGGCTACTAATGTAGATAACAGCTTTGGACAGGGAAAAAATAGGTAAAAATGAGTTTCTAAGTATAAGAAACTGAAACATGAAATAGAGGCCATAAGAGAGAGGTTGATAAAACATCTAATCATGTACAAGACAGTTGAGAGAGAAAGAGAGACAGAGATGGAGAGACAAAGAGACAGATAAACAGACAGAGATTGGAAAATCTTGATCTGCTTTTCTGGCTAGGGAATAGCACATAGTCCAAGTGGTCAGATTTCAGATGTATAATGCAAAGCAGGCTAATTCCTGTAAAATGCAACCCTCAACTTTCAATGGCTTAATGAAATAAAAGGTTAAAGTTAGTTTTCCTTCACAGTAGGATCCGATGTGGAGAATCAGGATTCTAGGGTATGCTGTACTCTGCACAGTCATTTGGGGACCCAGACTCCCCTCATTTTGTGTCTTCTTCCCCCTCTAGTTCATAAGAGAGCTCTCCATTCAGCTAATACAAGAGGAAAAATAAAGATAAGGAGGTTTATTCATGTATTAGTCCCAGAAGTGTCAGATGTAACTTCCATTCACATCCCATTGAGCCAAACTTAGTCACTTGACCACACCTGAATTTAAAGGAAGGGGGGGAATCATGGTCTAGGTGTGGGTTAGAGAAAAAGGGGAGAGCAAATATGTTGGTGAACACTGGAGTCTCCAGCCCCAGAGAGTACATGTAGGATGGGGCTTTTGATCATTTGTTCTTCCATTCATTCCTTTAATACAGGATTTCTCAATTTTGGCACTATTGATATCTTGGGCTGGACAAGTCTCTGTTATACAGGGATATCCTGTGCCTTGTAGGATGTTTACCAGCATTTCTGGTTTCTACCTTCTAGGTGTCAGTAACACCCCCCCCCCAGTCATGTCAATCAAAAATGTCTCCGAATATTTCCATATATTCTGAGGGGAAGGAGATTGCCCCTAGTTTGATTTACTATTCCTTCCTTTATTGAGTATTTTCTGTATGCCATGAAATATCTCCTATTTGCTAACATGGTAAAATTATAGAATTCTTGATTCAAAGACATCAGGAGTTTATTTCTTTTTTTCCTGATCCTTTATTCACAGAAGTCCCTCAAGCATCGCATCAGGGAGAAACGAATCAGAGACAACAGATCTTATCTCAATTTTCAGCCCATTTATATGCCTGCACATAATATTTACCTCTATGTTCATCCCCCTGGCTCTCTAGTATTATGATCAAAAATTTGTCTCTAGATTATCTTCTATTTTTAATCTCTATTCAGTCATCTTATTCTGTAATACTGAATTCACCTTCCCACAACTCTTGAATCTACAGGCTTAGTCCAAGATTCAGTCTTTCTTCTCTTTTGTAACAGGGAACAAGAGTCATACAAGAACTAAAAGTATCATATCTCAGAAATATCAAAAAAAAAATATGGCACTCATGCTGTAGTTACCACATCCTGCACTCTTGGTAGACATCACTAGTCAATCATGCTAATCTTTCCTCCTGAGCCTGAAGTCCACCTCAGAATCCAGGAAGCACTTAAGGCAGTTACTATCGATTGAACAGGATTGGAACAAGAGATTAATATTATTTGGTCTACAAGATCTGGTCATTTTTAAAGCCATAGAAACTGAGAACCAGGTGACGAAGTGAAGTGCTCAGGCCACACACAGAGTTTTGGTCTTCTGGCCTCATGCAGTTTCCTCTTCTGCACCTGTGGTATGACTTAAGGAGGCTTGCCCAAGCCTGGTGAGACTTGCTTGAAAGAGGAGCCTTGAAAAGGGTGCGAAAAGCAAGCGTATTGCTTGGAACAGTGGTTGGGTGAACTTGAGTTTAACCAGATTCTCTTTTCTTTGCTTTTTGAGCAACAAAGAATACTCCAGTTTATTGCACAGAGATTGGAGGGCTGTAATAATCCCCACCACCATGATTTTTAAGAGATCAAAGAAAAAAAGAAGATTCTGAATGGTACCTAAATGCCTGAATTTAAAATTCAAGAAAAAATAAAAAGCATCACATAAAAAATTAGGTTAACTGCAGCAGAATTCATGGTGAATGTGGCATGTATATTTGAATGATAGAATTTGACATTCAGTCTTAGCCAACCTTTTTTAGAAAAAAAATGATCAGAGTCTGGTGGGAAATCAGAAGCTGTTTATGCTTTATCGTTTGTATACAATAAAATACACTGGGAAGAAAAATTGATCCTGGCTTCATTTTCTCATCTGGTTTTTATTTCTCTACCCTCAGCTTTCCCGACTGAGGCTCATACTGTCCATGTTTATGTGAAATGGGCTTATGCTCTCATCTTGCCTTTTGATAATTATAGGTCTCCCCAGGAAAATGGCTTTACAGAGAAAATTTATAAATGTTTTAAAGATTTTATTATGAAGAATTCAGCCCTTCCACAATTATTAGTTTTAAAAGGTGCTCTTGTAGCCATTGCTAGTAGAACAGCTATTGATCCTTTCATAAAGGGAAGACCAACTCTCGTACACCCATGTGAGTGCTGTACCTGGGCATCTTTTAAACTCATACAATAATGTGGTAAAGCAAAACAATCATTTTTCTTGTTGGAGGACCTCTCATCCCCACTAATGGGAACACAATCAACTTTAGGCCTATGGGCAATAATAACCGCAAATTTCACTTTTCTTTTAACAGTTATATTGGAGGCTGTAATGAACTTCACCTTGTTTCATGAAGTTTGCTCAAGAGGCAGTTGTTAACCTTGTTAAAGAGACAACCTTCCAAATATCTCTTGCCTCAGTCACCCCTCTCCATCCTCTTTGCCTTAGCCAACTCCCTTCACTACTGAACACTTCCCAACGGCTATCACTCTGACTTGTGTGTCCTCCTGCTGTAATTATTGAATGCCTCTCCCTTGACTGTAGGCGTAAGTCCGAACTGTACTATAGGCGTGCTAAGCCCCTGGGGACCTGGTTCTTACATACTTTGTCTCTTCACTTGCTCTCACACGAACCTCATGAACCAGCCTAACAAATCAGTGATCATATCATATCTCATTTGGTGGAATGGAGAATTATGGCATGTCTTTCAAGGCAGCTGTATAGTCTAATCTATGGCGGAGAAGTTTTACTTTTTATTTTTTTTATTAATTTTTCTTGGAGTATCGTTGCTTTACAATGTTGCATTAGTTTCTGCTGCACAGCAAAGTGAGTCAGTTATATGTATACATATATCCCCTTTTTGGGGGGTTTCCTTCCCATTTAGGTCACCACAGAGCATTGAGTAGAGTTCCCTGTGCTATACAGCAGGTTCTCATTAGTTATCTATTTTATACATAGTAGTGTATGTATGTCAATCCCAATCTCGTGGACCTAGAGATTGTCATACAGAGTGAAGTAAGTCAGAAGAAGAAAAACAAATATTGTATAATATCACATATATGTGGAATCTAGAAAAATGGTAGAGAAGAGCTTATTTGCAAAGGAGAAATAGAGACACAGATGTAGAGAACGAACTTATGGACACCGAGTGGGTAAGTGGGGCGGTGAGTTGAACTGGGAAATTGGCAGAGAAGTTTTAGAGCCAGACAGATATGAGCTTTAATTTTCTTTTCTTCACTTAGTAAATGTCTGTGAGAAAATCATTTAACCCCTGGAATCTTGTGTCCTAAAATGGGCATGATGATAAGAAGAAACAGACGTAAGGGGCCAGGAACAGTTGCTGTCCTATCATTGTTATGCCAAAAGAAAAGGAACTGTATTTCCGTAGGTTATATAATATAATGGGAAAATATATAGGGGTCAGAGGCAAGCAGATCAGGTTTTAGTTTCTCTGAATCTCAGTTTTATCATCTGTAAAACAGAGATCAGGAAATGGGGCTAGCTGGGTTATAAAGATGAAATATGACAATAGATATAAAATGCCAAGTACATTGCCCAGCATAAAGTCAGTGTTTCAAAAGATGGTATATATGATTACTATTATGCCCTCTGTACAATAAAATAGCACTAAAATCATTATTAAACTGCATTCCAACCACACAATGTTAGTAGTGAGTTAGAGGTGAATTCCTGCTTGCAGCCCATTTATTCACTCACTTTATTTAATGAGCATTCTTTTAAATTACCATCTTGTTCCAACTATGGTTCCAGGTGACAGAAGTACAAAGATGAATGTTATAGCTCTTGTTCACAAGGAGCTCCCAATCTACTGGAGGAAAAAAGATTTTTCAAAAGGCACGATGCAATACATACATGTGAGAAATATCCAAACAGTGTTCTGCAAGTATTAAAAAGTGAAAACCAATTGCATCAAAGAAAGTTTTAGGGAAGTACTGGCAATTTGAGCATGAAGGAGGAAGAGATATCTCAAAAGGCAGTGTTTAGAAGAAGGACATTCTGGAAGCAAGTAACACTTTGAGCACAGACACAGGGATGGGAAAGGTCTGGAGAATGCTGACGCACATTAGGGAAATGTAGGGAACTCGGATGCCACGGGACTGGAGGAATGCTGGCAGGAGATAGGAGCTTAGCTTGGGGTAACGGGAGATGGAAGATTTTTTTGAATGGCAAAGTGACCTGGTTAGAAAAATGCTTAGAAAGATGATCAAATGGAGATTTGGAGACCAGTGAGGAGGCTGCTGTAATAATCCAGGTAAGAGTTAACAAGGGAACTAAGGTGCTTATAACAAATAAAACGTCCAGACGTGAGAAAGACTGTGGCTGTTTTAAGGAGAAAAAAATTTAGTTAATTATTACCATGTGGGGAACATTGTACTTTTTGTTAATTATTGCTGTGTTCTGGCTTGTACACCCAATGGTTATTCTGATGTTTAAGCAAAAAAAGATTGTCTCATCAAAAGCAAATTTCATTAGCAAATAAAGTCAAGTGTATTTGCTATGGCCACACCACAGTGGGCGTTGGAACCCAGATTAGAACGTAGGTCAGTCTGGGCCCAAAGTTTACATGCTTTCCATGCCTGTGTTCTACCATACTGCCTTCTGAAGGCATGTGCTTGGGTACTTTGCTCTGCTGGGTAAGGTGTGAGGAGAGCATAAATTTCATGGAGGAGTGTGATGGGAGATAAAGCCACACAAAGAAACAAGGATTAGATTACACAAAGCCTAGTGAGCCAGAAGGAGTCAGATCCTGGGGGCAAAGGGGAATGCTTGAAGAACTGTGTGAAGTTAAGAAACATGAATATGGGAAAGAATGGTGGCAGGGAGATAGGTTAGGGGTGTTGCAAAGATTCAGGCAAGAGAATATAGTAGCTTGAACTGAGGCATGGCCATGGGGATGGAAGTCTACTTATTGATATAGACGGTATTAGCAATGTACTGCCAAGGAGTAAAAGCAGGTTCCCAAATAATATGAATCTCACGTTGTGTTTAGAAGATAAATAGATGTCTGTATTTTTACCTGAGTCTATATCTTTCTCTCCCATTCTCTCTCTCATCCACTCTCTCTCTCTCATCTCCCCATACCCCACTCTGTCTCCCTCTCTCTCTGTAATGTCTTCATGGGTAATCTCAGAGTGAGAGGATAGCTGGCATTTTTCGGCTCCTTTCTATTATAGCTAATATACTTTTAAGTAATTACTTGTGTCAGAAATTGTGCTAAGAGCTTTATGGGCATTTGCTTATTTAATCCTTATGATAGTTTTATGAGATAGGTATTAATGTAATTATCACTATTACTACTGCTACTATTATTATTATTATCCCCATCCTAAAGTGAAATTGAGACTCATGGAAAAAAATAAGTAGCCCACCTAGAGCATAGTTGCTTTGTTGAGTGGATGAATAAATACAGATCATGCATATTTTAGTAACAGCGTAAGAACCCCAACTAATACTTGCATGCTTCCATGGATTAATATTTTAACCACCATGAAATATTGTATATTTCATCTATTAGTTCCTTTTATTAAAGATAAAATATATTTAATATATTTATAAATTGATTCACATAGGCTATAAAACATTCTTCACAAATAATATTGTTGTCTAGCTCTCACTTACTCATAGGAAAAAATGACCATTTTGTCTCTTTTAAAACTTTTATTATAAAAGAGATACATGTATATGGTAAAAACCTTAATAGTTTAGATGGTACAATAACAAAAAACAAGTCTCCCTGAAAAGTCAACCTCACCTCCACACCCCAAAGAACACTACTGTGAACTGTTTGTGTGTGTGTGAACCTTTCCAGAAATGTTGAAACCACAAGCAAGCATAGGTGTGTATCCTTTATTTAATTTGTTAAAAACAGATGAGGTCATACTATATACTGCTCTGTGCAATTATTTTATTATTTTTCTCTAAATCTGTATTAAAAATTCTTCCATAAGTGCACATAAGAAAATTCTCAATCTTTTGAATGGCTATTAAAGTATCCCATTGCATGGATATGTATACCTTAATTCATTTGAGTTGTCCTTTTTGGACATTCAGAGAAAATTCTTACACATATGTGACCAATAATATGTATAGAATAAGTTCTTAGAGGTCACATTGCTGGATAAAAGAATCTATACCTGTTTAATTTGAATTGAGGTAGCCAAATTGAATACATATATCCATCAGTAGTGCATGAGAATGTCTGTTTCCGTATATACTTGCTAATGCTTTTTGATCTTTGGCAAAAGGATAAATAAAAATAATATGTAATTATTTTAATTTGCTTTCCTTTAATTATGAGAAATTTTGGTAATCTTTCTCTCATATATGTTTACTGACTATTTGTGTGTGTATATGAGTACATTTTTCTATAAACAGCTTTTTTATGTCCTTTCCAGTTTCATATTGGGCAATAGTTATATTTTCTTACTGATTGGTAAAGAGCACCTTCTATATTTCAGGGATTAGCTATTTTCCCTGTGTGTTGCATATCAAATTCTCATTTTTTAAAAATTTTGATTATGATTCTAAAGATTGCACAGGAGTATTTAAGTATGTATATTAATAATCTATATTTTGGTAGTTTGTGGTTTTAGGTCAAATATATTAAGGCCTTCCCACGTCAAGATTTTTTTTTAATTATGTTTTTGTCCTTATGTTTAGAGTTTCACACTTCAGCTTAAATCTTTGATCAATCTAGAATTTATGTGGGTGTGAAAAATGAGATTGGAATTTAGTTTTCACTCCTTTGCTCATACCAAATGGCTAGCCTGTTGTCCAAGAAAATGTATTCAATAAACTGTTCTTCTCCCTCGCATTTGAAACTGTAATAATCCATTTGTTCAATATACATTTGGGCCTACTTGGAGAAGTTTTATGATGTTCCATTAATGCCATTAATGTGTTAATCTGTTCTTGCTACAGCAACACATAGTTTTAAATACTATTTCTTTGTACTATAGTTTAATATCTGATGGTGCTAGGCCTCTCACTTTCTCTTTTTGTTCAAATTGTCCTGGCAATGTCTTCATGCTTATTTTCCAGATAAATTTTGGAGTCATATTTTCAAGTTCCAAAGTGACATATTATATTGATATGTTGGTTGGGATGGCTGGGATTATATTTGTTTGACATAAGGTTAAAGAAGAATCCTTTATATCTATTTCATATTTTGTTAAGCATCATAAAAAATCAGGTATAGATAAATTTTATCATTCATCTGTTTGGGTATTAATTAAGATAACCACATTCTAAGTCTTTTTCCCTTTGAGTTATTAAGATATTAAATAATATGAATTTAATAGTTAATCTTGAATAGTCCTTTCCTTCCTAAACAGAAAAAATCCACTTTGTTATATTGTGTTAATTTATTAAGTCACATAAAGATGTATTATCTTTGCTAAGACTTTAGAGTTTTTATATAAAAAACCAGAGATGGGATATATCTGCATTTTTCTATTTTACCCAAATTTTCTCATTTTGGTATCAATATTATCTTTTCCCAGTCACCTCCTCCCCAGCCCCTGCCTCAACACAAACGAACACAAATACACTTTTTTGAAGTATAGAGTTAATGTAGAGTCAATTTTTGTTTCTGAAGCAACTGCGTTTCATTTTATTCATTAATTTTATTGTGTTCTGTTTTCAAAATTGCTAATTTTGGTTTTTACTCATTAATTCCTATCTTTTGCCTTCCTTTTATTTAATTTTTCACTTTCTAACCTTTTTAGATGGATGATTAATTCACTTATATTCATGCTTTTCTATATAGTAATGTGCATACAGCTATGAATGGTTCTGTGAGCATAACTGTATCACATAAGACCCAATCTATGGCATTTTCACTATTGTTATTTTCTAAGTATTCAGCAATTTTAGCTATTATTTTCTCTTTGTTCTAGAGGTCATTCAAAGAAGAGGGTGGTGTGGGTACTCTTTCTGATTTTGTTCCTGTCCTTGCAATCTTATTATGATTTTATTGTGATCAGAAAATATGATCTTTCAATATCTACATTGGATGAATTATTGAAGCTTTATAATAGTAAACAAATAAAAGATTGAGATATGTATATGTTCCATGGACACTTGTAAATAATAAGTATTTGCTGTCCTCTGGTATAGAATTAATAATACCTATCATGGGTTATGTTATTTAGGTAATAGCTCATCTATTTTTTTTCTTCTACTTGATATGTCCTTTTTACGCTGAGAGTTCGATTAAAAAAACCCGCCAATGTTGTTTAAAATCCATGGCCATGAGATCTCCATTAATGTATCATTAGAAAGTACCCTTCTTTGTCGTATTTATTTACTCTGATTTTAGTTTTATCTCATGCTTACAACTTACTCCCTGATTTACTTTTGTTTTAACAATATGACTTTATTCAGTATTTTACAATCTTTCGAAGGCACTTGTTTTAACTGCTTCTAACTCCATGTTTTCTTCTGAGTCAATACGATGGACTTTTTGAATAATCTTTGGGTTTATCCCATTGCAATTAAATAATATGTCTGATTTTCATTTTAATTCTATTTCTTTATTTTATATTAATTTCTTATTTTTATGCCCTTTTAGATTTTCTTTGCTCAGCTTTTGGATACATGCTTCTTTGATTCATTCTGTAGTTCTGATTTCTTTCTGATAAGTGGGAAGGCTCTTTGACCAAAAAACAAACAAAAAGCAGCCTATTTGTTACATTTATAGTTAGCAATAATATGTCCAAATATATTTTTCTCAATCTAACAATATAAGTAATATTTATAGAATCCTCCCACCACAGTGAAAGATAAGAAGATAGCATGCACATGCACACGTAGACACACACTCACTTCCTTCCTATGTCCCTACTTCCCGTTTCTGTTAGTTTCATTTTCATATGTATATACTTTCATGGTTTATAGCAGTTACATTTTGCATAGTAACCAACATTCTCACCATTCCTTAACCTTAGTTCTACATTAAAATAAAGTCAGTGCATAAGAACTTTGTTTTCATAGTTCCTCTTTCTATGCATTTTATTTTGCTTCATTTCTTGGTTGACTGGATTTTATGACCAGGCTTTTTTTTTTTTTTTTTTTTTTTTTCAAGAAGGGCGGCTCATGGGTGACATTTCGTCTGAGTTCTACCATGTATAAAAATGGCTTTCGGGGACATGTGTATATGTATAACTGATTCACTTTGTTATAAAGCAGAAACTAACACACCATTGTAAAGCAATTATACTCCAATAAAGATGTTAAAAAAAAAAATGGCTTTCGGTTTCCTTTATGCTTGAACACTGATTTGGCATGGTGGAAAATCCTTGAGTCACACTTCCTTTCCTTTGGATCATTGCTTGTACACATTGCTTCACTGTCTGCTAGCCCTGAACCTTGCCTAGGCAAAAACAGGAGCCTGTCTGCTCCTTATCCCCCTCTTTGGAGGGAATCATGTGTGTGTCAGGAGTCATTCTTTGTCTCTGAAATTGAATAACCTACACAGTTACGTCTCACACTTGATATGATTTTGTCTGTCTATCTGTTAAATCAACTTTCCCAGGATTTGTCGCACCCTTTCACTTTGCATGTGTAGGTATTTCTTTAATTCCGCATTTTTTGTTACATTATAAGAAATATTATTCTTTTGTCTAATTTGTTCTCTTTTTTTCAGGAACATTAATCATCCATATGTTTGCTCTCTTCTGTATTTCGTAGCTATATTTTTTTCAATCTCTTTTACTATTTATCCTTTTTCATGTTATTTTATATTATCCCTCTAAACCTGTCCTCCCTAACTTTGTTTTGTTGTTCAGTGAAGTCTTAGCTCTATTTTTTTTTATACTTCTCACGATTTAATTTCTATCATGGTTTGTTTATTCTTGTCTAATTATTTGCTAAGTCCTCTTCCCTGGGGTCATTCCCCTCCTTAGTGATCGATTTCTCTGTTTCTGCAAGAATAAGTCTCTTGTGCTTCCCTGGAAGCCCTATATGGTCATGGTTTTCTAGGTCATGATTTAGACCTGCTTAGCTTTCTTCAGGTAATTATGCCATGTGAAGATCACAGAGATGATCCAGCAGCAAACCTATGTTCTAAAGAGGTATGCAGGAGGTGAATTCAGAAAAGACCACTGCAAAGGGCATGGTTGCAGGTGCCTAAGAGACGGATCAGGTTGGAGTTTTCACCAGGTGATCTCTCAGACTCTAAAGAGTGAGGATTTTATAGCCTAACTCTATGCACTATATGATGTACTTTCTCTGAGTTTAAAGATATGTATCAGTCTCAAAGGGAGTTATCTGGTCAATCCAAACCCATGCTTATCTCAGGAATTAAACACTGAAATTCAAGAATAACCAACAAACACTAAAGGTTCTTCAGAGTGCCCACTGCACTGCCTGGAAAGATATCTGAGATAATCAGAATGCAGTCTGGCTTTTAGGCTTGTGGCAGACGGTGCTGCATGGTATTCAGGGCAGGAGATTTGTGTTGGTTGACTGGGCTTGAATATTACCTGTACCACGTATCAGCTGTGGGAACCTGGGCAACTTATTATTATTATTATTTTTTAAAGATTTGTTTTTTTAAATAAATTTATTTATTTTATTTATTTTTATTTTTGGCTGCATTGTGTCTTTGTTGCTGTGCGCAGGCCTTCCCTAGTTGTGGCGAGCGGGGGCCGCTCTTGGTTGCGGTGCGCGGGCTTCTCATTGCAGTGGCCTCTCTTGTTGTGGAGCACGGGCTCTAGGCGCGTGGGCTTCAGCAGTTGCGGCTCGCGGGCTCAGTAGTTGTGGCTCTCAGGCTCTAGAGCTCAGGCTCAGTAGTTGTGGCTCACGGGCCTAGTTGCTCCGTGGCATGTGGGATCTTCCCAGACCAGGGCTTGAACCCGTGTCCTCTGCATTGGCAGGCGGATTCCCAACCACTGCGCCACCAAGGAAGCCCCATGGGCAACTTATTTGATATCCCTGAACATCCATCTGTGATTATCTGTAGCAAAAAAAGTAAATTCTGTCTGGAAAATCCATGGAAAATTACCTGGCACAAATGAAATATTCAATACAGCTGCAATGATTGTAATGTAACCAGAAGTAGATGGTGGAGTTTTATTGGAGGTAGTTCGCACTTGTTTTGGCTTATAAGGCATTGGTCACAACGTCTGCTGTGCTATGTGTCAGCTGCCTCTGTTTGAACATGACACCTGTGAGCTCCTGGAGAACACACACAAAGACCGCATCCACTTCTCCTCCTCACCCAGCACAGTCCTGCCCACAGAATAATAGATGGCTGCTGATACATATTCTAACCAGATTTCAGGACCCAGTGGCCTCCAACAAAGGTGGCAAAAGATAAACTTTGGCCCTGTGGTAAGTGAGCTTCTCACTCTACCCACCAAGTGTTTTTATCTGTATGGATAGGATTCCACTTTATTCTGTATAAACCATTTGGGGAAAAAGACCTGTTAACTATTATAAAATGTTAATGATATTTTTAACATTTTGATGTTCATGATAAAAATGAGTTCATTAAAGAAAATACTTATAAATATGAAGCAGAAAATAAAAATCACCTTTCATCCTACCAACCATAATACGCCACTTTATTTTAAGATGTTTCCATTGTATTTTTAATGCATACACACATACATTTATGTCTAGGTACAATATGTCTATAATATATTTAGCGTTATGGAGGGGAGTGAATTGGGGAATATTTTAAAAGATGTTTAGCTGTATTATTTCCCAACTCGACAGAAGAAAAAAACTAAAAGAAGCATTTGCCAAACAGTAAATTATTTCTTGAAGAAAAAGTCTTTAGCTTTAATGAACAAACACAAAGGCAATTGTTTATATGTTGATGGCCCTTCTAGAATCCCTGAAGGGGTTTGGAAACACTGCCTTTTAAACAGGTGAAACCATCTCTTCTCCCTGCAGTCTTATTCCCACCGTTCATTTATTTAGAAAATCCTTTTACTTCTAGATAACACAAAGTTATGTTTCAATCCAGCCTGAATTAGTGGAGTCTGAATTAATGAGATTTGCCTGTATTTAATTCAGCTTCTTCAAACATGTGTTCCCCCTGATAAAATCACCTGAGGATGTAAGAACAAAACAGTAACAGTTAAAATATGCAACGGCAGAACGCCAAATCTGCGTGTACCTTAGGAAATCAATGAGACACCATTGAGGCTTTAAATCTTGCCCCGCGGCGGGGAAGGGTAAGCTGGGACGAAGTGAGAGAGTGGCATGGACATATATATACCACCAAATGTAAAATAGATAGCTAGTGGGAAGCAGCCGCATAGCACAGGGAGATCAGCTCGGTGCTTTGTGACCACCTAGAGGGGTGGGAGAGCGAGGGTGGGAGGGAGACGCAAGAGGGAGGAGGTATGGGGATACATGTATATGTGTAGCTGATTCACTTTGTTATACAGCAGAAACTAACACACCACTGTAAAGCAATTATACTCCAACAAAGGTGTTAAAAAAAAATTTTTTTTTTTAAATAAATAAATCTTGCCTAGGAGGTGAGTGGATTTTCAATTTGGATAAGCTATTCCAGGGCACAGGCTTGCCATAGAAAGTACTCCACAGGCTCGGGGTCTCTGGAGGTACAATTTGGATTTTGTTAGCAAGAGCCTTGCAGCAAAAATGCTAAAGCAAGCTGCAAAGCAGGCCCAGCTCAAACCTGAATGGCACTTGGATTTGGTACAGATTGAGCACCAGACTGGTCTTTAGTGGAGCATCTGGTTCAAGCCATCATGGCTGGTGAGGGATCTAGATACTGGGCATAGTGGCCAAATCATGAGAGGATGTTAGGAATAGTTGGGGAGAAGAGGAAGAAAGAAGCAAATGAAGGTTAGGGAGAAAGGGGGGCTGGATGGGAAGGCAGAACAAGAGTAGGTGTTTTGCATATGCAAATAAGGATGACTGACCCAGAAATAGACCACTCCCTCATTCCTACCTGACTTTATCCTGAAAACGCTTCTCTCGGATCCATATTTGCATTACTTTTGAACATGCCCCACTTCCTAAACTGAGACTAAACCCTTTGAGGCAAATACTTAGTTGTTGTATCCGCAGTAAATATGATAGCATCTGACACATAGCTAAGGCTTAATGAATGTTCATTTAATGAACAAATGAAGGAATAAAACTGAGGCACAGACCCGTATGTCTCAGAACAGCTTTTTTTGGTCCATAAAAGGGGAGAGAGATGAAATAGGTTTAGGAAGTGTTTGATATAGCCAGGCCTGAATATCTGGCTGCATTCTGTTGTGATATGGAGCAATTTGAGCTTATGCTTATCTTAAGCATCAGGCTTTGGGAAATAGTCCTGGGTCTGAAGGGAGGGGAGTTGCTTTCCTTTAATAGGTGGTGTTAACTAAGTTCAACAAGGTTACTTAGGGCTTTTTGCATTTTAAACATCTGCAGTACCTTTCACCATTGAGACCCTGAGAGCTGCAAGTCAACAATCAAAAGCACAGTGTTTGCAGTGAAGTCAGTGTAAGATGGTGTCGGGAGGATGTGTCCTGGGCTCCAAGACCACTGGGAATTCCAGCCCTGGTGGCATCATTTACTTCCTGCAACCTGCAGGACACTTTCTTTCTCTGACTCACTGATTCTAGACAGACAGGCATTCATTAACTAGAAGCATGCTCCAGACCACACGCCACCTCCTCACTCCTCACCTGGAAGTAGAGTGAGGGCTCCAACAGTTGTGTTTGGAAGAGTGAGTGACCTTTCTTCTCTAGGATCTGCCTACTTGCAAAGTAGTGCACTGGTCTCCTCCCCGATGTAGGGGAGCAAAATTTGCCACCCCAAAATATGTCCTTGGCATGAGGATTGTTTGGAGCTGGTTATTTTTGAGAAACAGATGACTCGGGAAGTTTTTCTTTTCACCTCCCCCTTAACTGCCTAAAAGAATTTAGATAGGGAGCCTGCACCAGAAAGAGAGCTACTGCCAAAGATAACTTCTTTTTATATCAGAAAGATTTCTCTCAATGGCAGGGCAAACATCTGTTTTCTAAACAGTTGTTCCTCCCCTCACCCTGTGAACTGTCTGTCTCTCTTTTGAAGCCCCAGACCCCTATCTCATTCTCCCTAGCTCAGGATTGGCATATAAGCCTCAATTGCCTGTTTATTTATGGTTTCATATTCTTATGGGGTCCTTGGACGTACATGATTAAATTTGTTTTTCTCTCATGAGCCTGTCCCATGTTGATTTAATTCTTAGACCAGCAGGAAGAACCTAGAAGGGCAAAGGAAAGCTTTTTTCTCCCCAACACTGATATGCCATACACTTGGGAGGGAAGTTTTATCTTCAAGGGGAGAGACCTACAGTTGTCTAGTGCTGTCTATGATTGGGTGGGCGTATCTGTAATTTGGGGGTTTATATTGTCACGCACACCTAAACCACATCCTCCAATCTCTCCTTTATCAGTGTGACAGGTGATATTTAGATTTTTAACGCCCTAACCACTCTCACTCTCCACTGGTTTAGAATGCAGGTGACATGGGGTCCTCAAAACATTATCCAGGAAGGCACTTGACCTCAGGGAATCTGAGATTTCTCATTCACACAATGGATATGCCAGTGCAGGGGGTCTCCCAAGTGTGATGAGGAATAAAGAAGATGATCAGTAGAAAAGTGGATGGTTGTTTCAGGGTCACCCAAGATGACCCCAAGCCTCAATGATTCACTAGAAGAACTCACAGGACTCAGAAGTTGTTACCCTCACGTTATAGTTTATTACAGCAAAAGGATGCAGGTTAAAATCAGCAAAGGTAAATGTGCATAGGATGAAGTCCAAGAGAATCAAATGCAAGCTTCCAGGTATCTGCTTCCTATGGAGTTGCAGGGACACTTAATTCTCCCAGCAATGATGTGTGCCAGTATGGGTGAACTGTTGCCACCCAGGGAAGCTCACCTAAGCGCTGGTACCCAGGATTTTCCTGGGATCAGTTATGTAGGCATAATGCAGCATCCACGTGACTGACCTCAGGTACTCTGACTCCGGCTCCGCAGAGCAAAAACAGATAAAAGCCCTACATCACATTTGTTCGCACGAACTGTCTGATCAAACTGGCAGCATGGCCCAAGGCCCCGGGCCTATAAAAACACTCTTCTCAGGCAGAATATTCCAAGGACTTAGAGCTCATCTCTCAGCAGTTGGCCAAGAGCCGGTCCTGAAGACAAGTCTTAGAAATTTGCAAGATTTGAGCAACCCAAGTAGCTAAGTTAATCCTTTCTTGCATAAAGGTCAATCATAAAGTACTATATTCATCTATAACATTAGGTTTCTTAATGCAAAGGAAACGTACTGATAAGAATGAGGTCTATATTTCAACTGGAAGATTGCTACACTAAAGAATACTGTGAAAGCTTTCTGATTGGGGAGGGTCCACCTTTTCCTTCTGAGGCAGCTAAGTACAGTACCAAGTACAACAGCAGGTTGTACTCAAGGTTTGCTAGATGAAAGAAGGAATGAATGATCTCACTAACACGAGCTTGGCTATGAGAAGTGATGTGAATCCAGCTCTTCCAAAGTCCCAAAGCCAAAGACATTTTCTTAGACTCAGTTTCCTCCTCTGTAAAATGAGGATGGCTATGCCTATCTTTCTTTCAGAGTCTTTCGGAGAATTAGAGATTTGAACAGCTCGATGCCAGGCACCTAAGTAATAAAATGGTCCTGCTTCACTGAGGCACAGTCAGAAGTCAAGCCATCCTAGGGAGACCCACTGCTTACCCATAACTTTATCCCTCATATGCTGAACTGGCATTAAAAACAAACCAAGGAAAGGTTTAAATGAGAAGATCATCATGCCAGACCTTTGCTCTGGCAACCATGAGAAATGTGCCACGATCAAAGCATGAGCACCTTCTAATACAACAGGATTTCCGCTTTCTACACTCAGCGTGATGTTTCTATTTACATTGCTTCTTATCAGATGTCTGAAAAGTACATATTACGGCTTCAAAAAATTTTATTTTTTAATCAGCTTATTAGAGAGTTCCATGTACAGTAAAGCTGTTATATGGCAGCAAATCCCAGCTGCCATGAAGGGTTCGTTGCAACGTGACAGATTTAGGTCAGTGTCATTAACAAACATCCAGACTGATGTTGCCAGCTTGATGATCACAGAAGATGGCAAATTCCCCTCACAAGAGGACAGAGGGAAAGAGGATTTGTCGTACTAGATCATTCTGCCCATCCGTTGGCCTGTCCCAGGGAGAATCCTGAACCAGATGATCTGGAAAAAGGATGTTAAATATCTACATAGTCTTTGAGCAGAACACGGGAGTGAAAGTCAAATATTTTCATTCCTGCCCTGTATTATGGACTAAATGTTTATATCTCCACCCCCGCCCAACCCCTCTGACCTCAATTCATATCTTGAAACCCTATGTGAAACCCCAGTGTGATGGTATTGAGAGCCGAGGCTTTTGGGAGGTAATCAAGTTTAGATAAGGTCATGAGATGGACCCCCAGATGGGATTAGTGTCCTTATAAAAAGAGAAGTCTGGAGCTCTCACTCTCCTTCGTGTGAAAAGACCCAACAAGAAGACAGCCATCTGCAAACCAAGAGCAAGTTCCCACCAGGCACTGAATCTCTGGCACCTTGATCTTGGACTTCTCAGCCTCCAGAACTGTAAGAAATAAATATTTGCTATTTAAGCTGCCCAGTTTAAGATATGCTGTTATAGAAGCCCAAACCGACTAAGACACCTTGTGTCTGTTAATGACTGTGTGACCTTGGCTAGGCCTCTTTAACCTCTCTGGGCCTCTGTCTGTGCATGTCTGAAATAAAGAAAGCAGCACATGGGTGGTCCATTTTTTTCATTCAACAAATGCTGAACACATACCTGATGCCAGGTGCTGTACTAAGACTAGGGATACGACAGAGATCAAGATAAATACAGTGTCTTCATAGCTGTTCTGCCTACTTATATATAATGGATATTAGTTTATTTCATTATGTACAGATGTGAGAAATGTTACCTATTTTTTTTCTTTTTAAATTATATGTTTCTGAGTTATCATCTACCTGATTAGCAGAATGACCATCACACTCATTAATGAAATTCCCTCCAGCCCTCTCTTGGATGCTGCTTTAATCCTGCACACATATGGCCGGAAAGAAAATGAGGCAGAGGCCTGGTCCTTGGTCTCTACTGACCACTAGCTTGCAGCTGTTACCTGGAGATGTGTGCAGGAATCCTGCACGCTTCTTCTACAGAGAGCATGCTGAGGTCACTCATGGTACAGTCTCATGCCTCGGGGTCTTCACAAGGCAACCTGGGTACTTCCCTCAAGGCCACACACCAGGTGTTCATTCTCCAAGGCATCTAGGCCAGCAGTTGCATCAAAGGTCCTCCTCCCCATGGGGAAGAAAAGTATAGTCTCCTTCTCAGAAAATCCAAGCTACCATGCCATCTCTCAAAGAACCTGTTCTCTCTTCTCATTCAAGTACCTGTCTCTCTCCACCTACTCCATAGTGACTACAGCCTAATTCTTTGATGGACCACTGTATTAGTCTTCTCAGGCCGCCATAACTAAATATCACAGACTAGGTAGCTTAAACCACAGACATTTATTTTCTCACAGTTCTGGAGGCTAGAAGTCCAAGATCAAGGAGTCAGAAGATTTGGTTTCTTCTGAGGTCTCTCTCCTTGGCGTACAGAAGGCCACTTCTCCCTGTGTTCTCACAAGATCTTTCTTTGCGTACACACATCACTGGTGCCTTTTTGTGTGCCCAGATGTTTCCTTTTTATAGAGACACCAGTCAGATTGGATGAGGCCCACCCTAACAGCCTCATTTTAACTGAATCACCTCTTTATTTCCAAATACATTCACATCCTGAGGTGCTGAGGATTAGAACGTCAACATATGAATTTGGGGGGACATAGTTCAGCATGTAACAGCCATCAACACTATCGACTACGCCACAAGATGCCATTCTTAGACTATGATGAGAATGGTCCCCATGCAGCTGTGCAAAGCAACCAGTCTACTGACCTCCCCAGAGGGCGTCTTCTGCAGGATAGTCTCTGAAACCAAAGGAGCTGCTGGCCTTTCCCAAGGGTTCAGAATTGTCTTGAAGGACAAAAGCTGCATTTTGTGGGTAGTACGTGTGAATTCTCAAAAGGACAGTCACGATGGATGGTGACTTCTGTTCTTTTGAATGATCCCGTATTCAAGAAAACAAGACAGAGTTAATCTCTTAATCAGGATATTCTGCTTCATTAATGATAATAATTAATAATAATAGCTAATACTTATCTTGTGTTTGCTATATACCTGGTGCTTTATACGCATAAGCTCCTTTAATCCTCCAATCTTAGGAATCATTGTAAGGATCAAACACAGAAATGTAAGCAGATAATGCACTTTCAGAGGAAGAATAGAGAGGAATACATATTTATTTTGCTCCTACCATGTGCAAGGTGCTATTCTGGATATTTTATCTCCATAGTCTTTTTTAATCCTCATAACAGCCCCATAGGTGGGTGTTAATATCTTCATGTAAGGATGATGAAACCAGCCTGAGAGAGATGAACTAACTTGCCACACAGCTAAGTCTTGGTCTGGACCTGGGTTCGCTCTCAAGGGAAGTTGACTCCAGAGTTTGTGCCCTTAAGCACTATTCTAAAGAGGCAGGTGGGTCAGATGAATTTCTTGCATCATCACTAAGGCTGACCAGAACTTTATATGAGACAAGTTCTTGGAGTGGATCAGTTCCTGGGCAAGTAGTTGGTTCAGACACAGCTGCTGCAGGCTATGGGATGATGACTATTTAGTTGAACTTTACCTGGTAGCAGTGGGATGAAGAAAACAAAAGTGAGTGATAGAGAGTCCAACCAAACAGCATCACGTCAGCCATAAGGACATGAGGAGGGGCAGGAGGGCAAGCCCTGTGGCTGAGAGTCAAAACAGGCAAAGTCAAAAGCGGGGGCAGGGAAATGGATGATACATGAATTCAGGTTCAAGAGCAAGACTCTGTGCATTAAGGAAGGGGTGGTGATGTATCCCCCCTGCCTCCCCACCTCCCCACCCCCAGAGAATGCAGCCTCTCCTTTCTTCAGGGACAGGAGAAACTACACAGAAGATCAAGCCAGGAGTTCAAGAGACCAGACCAGGGACCCAGGTACTGGGTTACAAGCATAAAGTGGGATAGCCGAAGGGCTGACGGGCTGCTAGTACACTTGATCACATGTTGTCATGCTTGAAATTCTGCAAGGGCTGCTAGTTGCTCTTAGGATAAAGTCCAGAATCCTCATAGAGTTGCAAGACCCTTCATCACGTGACTATATAATACTTTTACCTTCTGCTACTCCTTCCCACCCCATCCCCAATTCATTCCTCTCTCCCCTCTCTTCTTTCCCTCCCTCTCGCTCTCCCCTTTTCTCTCTCTCATCTCCAGCTGAACTGGACCATTGCATGAACAGCCACTCCACATGGAACAAATTTCCCTTCCTCTTTGTTCAACTCTTACTTATCATTCAAGACTCTCATTAAACATCAGATCTTCTGGTGCTTTCCACGACTTTCCCCCCTTCCCTGTCCAATCTAGGTTAGGGGTTCATGTTGTATACTCCCATAGCACCTTACACTTCCCACTCCTTAACACGTATCACACTTCAAAATGAATGTCTATCTTTCTAAGCTGCAAACTTCAAGAAATATTTGTTGAATGAATGAATATAGAGTTGAACTCTGACACCTTCAATCTCGACTGACTAAGAACAATATTCTCTCCAGATCTGACTTTGAGACTGAACTTGTAGGTGGTAATCAAGTGGCTGCAGCTGTAGGGAGAGGTGGCCCACATGAGCCGGGAACCTCGCATGTTCCTGCTGGCCTCCATTGCCACATCAACATGCAGTGAAGCTGACTCACCAAGTCCTTGGCTTGGCAAATCTTTCTTAGCACATTGTTTCTGCAGTATTTGAAAGAAATTTAAAAAAATATTCGCTCTGTATTTTTTCCACTAATTTAGACTCTTTTCCCCTTTGTCAGCCTTCTGTTCAACCGAACCTCCCAGAAAACTCTCCTCCCAGGTGCTTCAAATTTGCAGGTGTCCCTTGTGCTATAGGTGGGATTTTAAGCAAAAGTTTGGTCCTTTTCAGGATGGCAGTAGCAGCCCTTAATGTACCAGCACAGAGCTCTCTCTGCTGTTCCTGGCTGGGTTGCTAAGCAACATCCCTGCTTGCTTGGAAATGGGGTGAGGCTGTACCAAGCTTTGTCAGAGAGGACTCTGGGAACAGTCACCACTCTTCTTCATTACTTCTCTTACAAACTCAGTCTTTCATTCTCTTTTTCCCCGATTCCATTTTAATCATTGAAAAATGATGTCTTCTTCCATTCTACCCGCCCCCTGTGTGTTTTGCCTGTGAACTGTTGGAAGCTAGGAATTTGTCTACCTCTTCCAGTTAGTTTCTGTGCTATAGATGATAGCCAGGGAATCACATACTCAACAGGGGAAGCCAAAGGGCATAATGGGGCCATGACTTCAAGCTCCAGTCTTGATCCATGCCTTGCCCAAAGGAATTATGAAAGCTAACTTTTTTTGAGTGCTTCCCATGTACCAAGGGAGTTCTAGGCAGGCCCTTACCTGCACTAAAGGGTGTAAATCTGTAAAGGGTGTAATGTAAAGGGTGGAAATCTGGCAAGAGAAACATCCTCATGGCAACTGGATCAATTGGGAGTTATTCTCCCCAAGCGACAGATGAAGAAACTCCACAGAGGTTAAGTAACTTTCCGAGGTCACAGAGTTTATAAGAATTGAACCTCTTCAGGCCCCAGATCCCATGCTGTTAACCACTCCATCTCACTGTTTAATTTTGTGCTAAAAAAGTAAATTGTGAAACTGAACTTAAGTTACCACCCTTTTTGGTGCCTAAATTCCTCACCTGCATGATGTCAATAATAACAACTCTCTCCTAGGCATTTATGAGGATTGGATTAGATACACGCTAAGTACCTAGGGCATCATAGAGGAGCAGTAAACATTACATGCCTTCTTTTCCTCTTCTGTGAATGTATGCTGAATCCCATTTCTTAAGACCTGATTGACCTTACAAGGTTAGAAGGTGAAATAGGCATTTATATGCCCCTTTCCATAGACATTGCTTGAAAAAGCACATGTAGAAGTAATTTTTTGGTAAACATCTAAAATTCTTTAATCACAATATAGTTTATTCATTCTGCCTTTCTGTCTTTGTGTCACTGTAAGAGAAAGAAAAATTGGTTTGCATGTTATGGTCAAGAATGACAATTCTGGGACTTCTAGGATAGGCAAGGTACAAATAGCTTGAGAAGGTGGGGTGACAGCAAGAAGCTGAACGAGGAACAAGGAAGATATCTTTACACAACCCCACCCACTGTCTACAGAAGTCATTCTCCATCCTCCCCAGTTATCCCAAAGATCCCATCCGGCTCTGTGGGGGGATGGGCCAGGGATAGATTTCAGGAGCCTTGGATCAGACTGGTTCCAGCCCATGTTGAAATGTAGGAATAGGCCCAGCTGGAGATCAAAGGCCTCCTCTTTGTATGCTAGGCATGCAGAACAGACTATGGCGTTCATCTCCCGCTCACCACCTGCATATTTCACTCCCTCAGCACTGCTTTCCCAGAGAAGAGCAATGCACAAATCAATAGCACTATGCCCGAAGAGATGGTGGACCTACCTGGAGCCAATAGGCTTCCCTGAGGTGTTTGAGCAGGAGTATGAAATGTACCTGGGCTCTGTGCCAGATCCTGCTCTTCCGGATGGAAAATCTGTCCTAGACAGCCCATTCCTCCTGGGCCCCTGCTGAAGCTCTGATTCCAGGAGTCAGCACATTTAAAGCTATCTGGGTACCCTTGGCTCTGGCTCACAGAGGAATTGAATGGTTCTGTAATAAAATAGTGGTGCCAGATGCCTCTTAAGGTCTGGATTATGCTTATAAATAACTTTGTTAGGCCACTTATTTTCACTAATTGGGGAAATCGTGCAGCATACTTAAGAGACCTATTTTTGGAGACTGGCAAATCATAATTCCATCACTAGCCGTGTGACCACAGACAAGTTATTTCATCTGTCTAAGACTCAGTTTCTTCATGTGTAAGCTGAACTGATAATTCGACCCCCCTCATTGGGTTGCAGTGAAGTTAAATGAGTAACTTGCATCAAATTGTTACTGCAGTGTTTGGCTTGTAAAATGAGCCCAATTGATGTTAGCTAGTATTATGAAGAATATTATTTTGCATATCTATCTATCTAAAGTATATTTTTATTTATGTCACCTATTTAACTAACAGATAGGCTTCCTATATGCCAGTCACAGCTTTAGGCTCTGAAACATATGTAATTCTCATAACCAACCATGTTAGAGAGAACCTGTTAAGAACCTCATTTTCACAGAAGAAGAAATTGAAGCACAGAGAGGTTAAATATCTCAGTCAAGCAGCACGGGTAGTTAAGTGGATGAGCTCTACTTTCTCTTGTCTCCAGGCTGTACTCTTAGCTACAGCCCTATGCTGCTAGTTATTTTCTCATGTCAGGAATAATGTTGACTGTAATGGTTAAATCACTCACCTGGAAGTTGGGGGATCTGAGTTTTAATCTGAGTTCTAATCCGAGGTGTCTAATAATTCAGGAAAACCCAGCTCCCGGGTCCAGGCTTTAAGCACAGCATCCTTTTGCACACTAACAAAATGCTAGGTGATGTTATTATTAATTTATAATTATACATTATGCAATTAACACCATATAATTAACGATCCCTTGGCAGGGTTTATAATCACCCTGTAATTTGTAAGAACATTACAATTTCCTCACTGATGCAAGCCTGTGGCAGAGTCAGACCAATCTTGGGTCCCTGGTTAAGGTTTGCAGGGATCACTTGACAGGCAGAGCACAGCCATCCCCGGTGACATCAATAGGAAAACTTATACCAGTAGCTTAGGAATCCCTTCTTTCCCTTATCAATCAGCTCTGAAGCTTTTATTTAAAATTTTTGTCAAAGCCATTTTCTTCTTGGCATAAATGGCTCCATGTATAAGTTTTATGCAGACCGTGAAATCTTGACTGTGGACAGGCTCCTTGTTCATTCTTAGGATTCTTAGGGAAATATTGGCCCTGGGGTGGAGCCAGTGCAGTTTTGGTGTGGACACTTACCAAGCAAGGAAGTTTGGGAGTGGAGGTCAGATACTCAAATGAGAGAAAGTCAACTTGTGACTCATGAAGCTCATTTGTTTATTCCAAGCTATTTAATGGAGGTTTTCGCTTAAACTGATTTAACACAGTTATAGAGTAAATATCTGTGTCCTCCTAATACTGATACATTGAAATCCTAACCCTCAAGGTGCTGGTATTAGGAGGTAGGGAGGTGATTAGGTCATGAGGGTGAAACCTTCATTAGTGGGATTTGTGCCTTTATAAAAAAGACCCCCGGAGAGCTCTCTTGCCCCTACTGCCATGTGAGGACACAGTGGGGACACAGCCCTTTATGACCAGGAAGTGGATCCTCACCAGACAGTAAATCTGCGGGTGCATTGATCTTGGAATCCCCAGCCTCCAGAAATGTAAGAAATAAATGTTTGCTATCTGAGCCACTCCATCTATGGTATTGTCGGAATAGACTGAATTGAGTAGGACAAACCCTCTCTCTTTCAAACGTCATGTACTGGTTCAGTGAACCAGACTCTCTCTCCACTGATGATGCAATACTTACCAGTGCATGCCTGCTCATCCTTTAACCAAGCTCATTACTTTCTGGTTTAGAGACCTCTTCCTTTTAGTTAGTGCTTATACAGAATGTATCTACTTAATACATTTGGGATTTAGTATATTTTGGGTTTTATTAACGTGACCATAACTGTCATTTCCATTCAAGTGTTTACCTGTATGTTAAAAACTGCCTTCCCTAAGGGCAGGATTCAGCTATCTGAACTACATTACCTTGATCCTAGGCCAAAATATGCTTGAGATGGTGTAAAGGGAACTAAACCCATGCTTAGTGTTCAAGACTTTAAGGATAACTTTGGGTGCAACTCCTCATCTCTGAAAGCTGAAGTGTTAAATTTTGTAAAATAAAGGGTCTAGGCGAGATCAGAGGCACTTACTGAAGGTTTGTAGTATTCTAGAATGTTCAAGAAAGATCATTAAGGGATCTGTGAAATTATTCAAAAGTGTATGTGAAGGTACATTTTTATTGGGAAAGAGTCCAGAGCTTTCACATTTCTCAAAAAGATCCGCAATTCCCCCAAAAGTAACTATGACTTTTGAGTTGATTTCCTCCCCATTGGTTCAAAACTGTCCCATCCCATTCCCTGCATCTGTCTTGATCTGTGAGTTATTGAGAGGAAAGAGGGTTCCAAGCCAGTCAGAGAATGTACCATGTGCCTTGATGCAGAATGCTCACCATTAGATCCAATACTGAAAAGTGAGGGATGACCTTACACTTGTAACTTCAGGCCCTGATAATGATTTGGAAAGACAGGGATATTGAGAAAGGAAAGTTCATTCAGTTAACTTCTTCCATCTGTAGGTTCTCAGGTTGGCAGAGCTGGAGCCACTGGTATTACTCTGTTCTTAGGAAGAGAGTACTTTCTGCTCAGCCTCAGCCTGAGCTCATTATAACCAACCAAAGATGTGCATTGATCTTCAATTGGAAAAATGCCTATATAGAAGATTTTGGTGACATAGAAAAGAAAGATAGAGGAGAGAGAGAGAATATTTGCATATGAGTTTCTGTACATTATTAGCTTATTAGTTTAAATGTCATGGAACTGATTCTTGTCTTGGTTAGGAGGTTGGACTGGACAGTCTTTTACTTGGAGGTAGTGAAAAGAGAACTGTAATCATGGTAAGTGTTCAAAACTTGTAGAATAACTTCAAGTATAACTCCTCATCTCTGAAAGTTGACGTTTTACAGATTTTTAATGACCCCTTTAGCCTAAAGAGTCTGTGGTTCTATGTGTCCACTCTTCTCTCCACTTTCCCTGCTGAATTGACCATCTTTAATCCTAATAATGTGTTTTGCCTTAAAGTCCACTTTGCTATTAACAGTACTACATCAGCTTCCTTTTAGTTAATATTTGTCAAGGATACCTTTATGCATCTTTTTATTTTCAAACTTTTTTCCCATTACTTTTAAAAGTTATAACTTGTAGTCTGACCACCTCTGTCTCTTTACTGGCAAGTTTTGTCCAAGTACATTTATTGTGATTATTTGTGTGGCAAGTTTTGTTATTATGTCTGTTTATGTATTCAGCTATTTTAATGATTCTTTTGTTTCTCCTTTTCTGCCTTCTTTTTAATCAAAAAAAATTTCCCCCTATTAATTTCAAAGTTACACAATCTCCATCTATTATTTTAGGGGTTAATTGCTTCTCATGCTTTGACTCTCTAATAGCTTCCCCCAATCATTTATCACCATCTAGTGGATACATATTATTCTTCTCACTTTCTTTCCACAAACAGAGAATAGGAGAAAATGTTTGTCATTGAGATAAGTTTATCAACATAGACAACCCAATAAGATACTCCACATTTAAAATATATCCTTGGAATTGGATAATCCCAAAGACTCTTTCCTTCTATTGTGTCAATTTGTTTTACTTCCTAATCTTTCTTCCACTTTGTGACATGTAGTGCCTGTGCAGCTATGATTTTAATCAATGAAGGGAGACTTTGCTGTTAGTGTGAACTCTTCTTGTCCTCCTCTTTGAAGGGGGCAGATATGCCAGGGTCCAGAATTTTCCAATGATTTTATTTGATAGCTAATTAATGGCCTTCTGTGGTTTCCATGGCAATGCCATGCTTTGCTGCCAGGCTTATCCAAATGGTACTGTTTACTCTTTTACCTTAGCATCAGCCTATTAATCAGACACCATAGGTCCTTGGTTGCTGCATCAAATTGGTAAACACTAACTGAATTAAAATCTCACTTGAGGGCTTCAGGCTTCTCTTCCTCCCAGCTGGAGGGGAACCTTGTTAGCTCAAAGAGACGGACCCAAGCAAGAGATACTTGGAAATCCACACAACTTTGTGTCCTTTTATAGAAAAGTATTTTCATTTCACCTTTGAACAAATATTTCAATGTTTGAATCTCTGAATATCTCTGTCCTTGAAAATTTATATATTTCCCTGATCTTTCCAATCATTAGATATTGCTGTATTCTCTTTGTAATATAAAATGATGTAATTACTATTGTTACGCTAATGGGAAGAAACCTTTCTTACACACACATACACACACACAAGCACACACACACACACACACACACACAGTTGGTGAAGTCTGGGGAAGAACTTGGGTTGAATGCTCTAACTGAATTCGGATGAGGATTAGGTAGCACAGTGCATATGAAGATTGCCCCGTTATCTGTAAAGCGCTGTGTAAATATAAGGGGTTATTACATTATGAGTATTTGGAACTTCTTGGAAGGTAGAGATGAAAGAGAAAGGAAGAGAGACAATTGAGTTCATTCTTTAGGTTATAAGGATTATGGATAGTTATTTCAACTTCTCATTTAGAGTCGAAATCCTCACTTTCCTTGGAAGGATTACCATTTAAAAGGATACTCTTTAACACTACTATTTTAACTATTTTAACTGACCCTCAAATACCCATGCATATTTATTCCTTTGTGCTTTTGCATTCTCTGTTCCTTTGGCCCTTCTGCTCCTTGTTATTTGCCCAAGTCCTGTTCATTTTCAACACTCAGGATGAACGTATCCATATAAAGCCTGTACCAACTGCATGAACAGAATTCATAACTTCTTCACGTCTCCTCCCTGTGTGCGACCCCACAATAGCACTCATCATAGTGTACTGTAATTATTGTTTATTTTTTAATTGGTTCATATGTCTTTTTCATTAATGTGTGAATGGCACAAAAGCATGGACCATTTCCTTCCAAATCTCATTTTTCTGGCATGCCTCATTCATCTACTAGGTGTTGAAGAGATGTTGAATAATTTACTGACTTTCTGAAAAATCTTGTGCTTGATAAATAGCTGCTATGTGACCTCTGGCATGAAGAATTTCCAACCTAAGTGAACACCGAATCCTCTCAAAATCTGAGGTCAAACAACTATGTTGGTGTGAAGTGCACATTAAGTGTTAAAGTTCGTATCAAAATATATGCTAATTCATACTAAAAACTGGAACATTACATTTGGAATTTCACTATGCAAAAAACAGGATATACCTTCCCCTCCACTCCCCCCTGCCCACACACACTTAAGTAAACTAGATAATTCTTTACCTCTTCTGCACTGAAGCCCTCTCCTTTCATCTTAAAATAAACTATAAGGGGGGGGGGCGGGTATTCTCTTTGAGTCATATTATTACAGACTCTGGTGACCCCCTGAGATAGTTTTTGTATTTTATCTACAAATGCATTGACATGAGGAAAAAAATGCACATTCTAGAACTGGAACCCGTGAGTGGAAGGTACACAGAAGCTGGTAAAGGTACAGAAGAACCATCTAATAACTAGATCTGTTTTATAACACAGGCTGGAATGATCACTGCTGCTCCCCCCCAGTGAAAGGGGAATCCAAGGAATGTGGACGATAGATCTAATGAGCTTCCTGTTCCTGGAATGGTCCAGTTAGCAAACAGGGGTATCTCCCAAAGATGGTAAAGAGATTTGCACTGGGCAGACGTCGAGACCAGAAGAGTCCTATTTTCTCTTCCAACCCTGAAATGTCTGGTCCTGTTTCTCTGCCAATTTGGAAATGAAGATTCGAAGCACCTCTGGCTAGTACCACCCTAGCTAAAAGATAAATGCAGAGTTCCTGGAGAACTGGTAAGAAATGGTATTTGCCCAAATCCTCTACAGAAGTGCTTTGAAATGAGTTTTCTTTCTTGCATCTCTCCTTTCAATTTAAACCCCAAGTCCCAGACAAGGCTTCTCAGTTTTCAGCGATGCCCAAGAAGTGGCAGTGTCAGTGTATTTGTGTGTCTGTGTGTATGTGTGTGTATTCTGAGTTAAAGGACCTTTTTTTAGATACCTACTTGGGGAAGTCAGCCTGGCAGACCAATGCAATATTAAAACCTACCCTATTTTATTTTGGTTATTGATTTTTAGTCAAACTAAAGTTTAACATGCAAAGCATTTCTAGGAAATCTGACACCATTTCTTTTTGGAGACGGTAGGTAAAAGGGGTTTCTTGATTAAAAGAAAAAGAACTAGCAAAACAACCTGAGACTGAAAAATACTCATCCCTTGGCAGTTTAGTTGGAGTAAACACAAAAGTGGCCAGCATGATTTAGAAGGAGTCAGAAGGCAGGGCTCAAATCGCTATTCAGGCAGTAACCATGTGTAGCCAAGGGCATGCCATTTCTCTCTGAGGCTATTTCCCAAACTGAATCAAGGAGGTCACTAAGCTGACATCCAAGGTTCCTTACTGTTTTTAACACCCTGTGAATGTGAATGCCTCTCCGCCACAATCCCACCTATTGTCCAGCTTCAATTAGCGTCAGTTTATTCAGCGTGAAAGAAGCTATCTGGGTGAGACAGAATTGTCATTGCATCCCCACCCTTGTGTGCAAATGAATCAAAAGAACCACAAGGAATTAAGGATAAAGAGGGAAGAAATCATAACCGAAGAAATATCTTCTTTATCTATGTCCATTTCCTCCCACAAGGAAAAATGGCAGTGTCGGTTGTACATTACATATATCTTTCTTTTTAGTGTTTAATCTTAGCACCTGCACAGCAGAGATCTTTACAATTCATTGCATATGCTCTCTCTCATCTCCCCCCTCAATACAGCACCTGAGGCCTAAGAAGCAACTCCCTCCAAGCTCCTCCCAAGGCTGAGACCCTTCTTCACAACAGAGTATAGAAATAACAAACATGCCCAACGGTTTTATACAGTTGCTAGAATGTTTTCGTTTCCAACGAATGAAGATTTTTTCCTCCTTTCCTTTGAATATTAATTACATTTTACAAATTTGTGTTTGTTTTGCTTTGCTTGGTTCTGTTCTGTTTGTACAACAAAAGGGAACGTCCATGGCAAAGAGTCCAGGTTAACAGAGCTTGGCTGTCATCTGGTCTGACTGTTTGAGGATCTCGGTGTTGTAGAGGTCCAGGGCGTGGTTCACCCTGATGATCTCGCTGTTGGTCAGTTTCAGGCGGTGTTTCAGCATACACGAGAACAAGTCCAGCTGGGGCTTCCCTGGGGCCACAGGGGGGGCCAGGCGATTGATTCGGTCCCGAATATCTAACAAGAGGAGCATCACAGACGAAGAGGAGTAGAACTGGCCGCCCTGCGTGTAGGACTGGTTGACCTGCTGCACGGCGCTGCGAAGGAGGTCGGCGTTGAACCTCAGGCTGTACCCGAACACCTGCACATCCGAGATCTTGATGTAGAACTGCCTCTTGGAGGGATCAGACAGGTCCACAGGGCCCTGGCCAGTCTCATTCCGCAGGAGGGTAGGTAGCCGAGTCCGACTACGTAGGTAGATGTGGACCGTCTCAAAAAACGTTTTCCACCGATTGCCCAGCAGGAGAGTCCAGTTGTAGCACTGGCTGTTCTGGAGACGGATCTTCTCCCAGCGCGGGTAGCCGAACTCCCCGAAGGGCATGTTCCAGCCCTCCGAGTGGCTCCCGCTGAAGGGGTTGACGTAGACGAAGAACATGGGGTCCAGGCTGCTGTTGCGCATCTGGCAGATGCGCATGGACATGCCGATCACCATGTGGATGAAGTCCATGCGGTTCTTGTTGCTCTTGAGAGTGAGGGACATGCGCTTGCGCCACCGGGGGTCAAAGAAGGTGTCGAGACGGATCTCGTTGCTGATGAAGGTGGTGTGGACGTAGAGGCGCGAGTCCATCTTCTGCAGCAGGTACTTTAGCTCCAGGTCCTGGAAGTCCAGGTCGGTCTCGAAGCTGATGAACTGCTCGCTCCGCTCCGAGTCCACGTTCTGTGGCTCGCAGCGGCCTCGGTATAGCTTGTAGCCCTTGTTGCAGGAGCCGCAGAGCGAGATGTTGGCCAGGCTGCACATGGCACAGCTGTTGTTCCCTCCGATGATGCAGGGGATGGGGCGCTGGCACAGCGTAGTGCTGCCGTGGCACACGCAGCTCCTCTGGCTCTCCAGGAAGGTCCCCCAAAACCCGTTCTCATTGCAGTAGAGAAGCGACTGGACCCTTGCCAGCCACTGCTGAATTGTCCTGGGGGGTAGAGGGGAGATGGAGAATGTTAACCATCATGGGTGGTTATCCAGCTATTAATGCAAAGTGGGGTTATGGTTATCCAACTGCTAATGCAAAGTGGAGCTGCCCAAAGAATGAAAGGACTGGGTAGAACAGTTATCATAGGAAGGGCACCGAATATCAATGACAAGAACTACACTGTAGTTCCTGGTAATGCCACAGAGCGGCTACTTGACCTTGTACTCTACCCTTCTAATGTTCAATGTCCTCATCTGTAAAGGGAAGGGGTTGGAGTGAATGTTCTTTGAGGCCCTTGCAGCTCTATAATTGTATTATTCATGCGTCCCGCGGAAGTTTGATTCAGAAAATTAAAACGTATGAACTCAGAAACCCCTGCTGGATGACAACAGATTGTAAAAGATCGGCAATAAGAAGAATTTAGGGGTTATTTCTTTTAACCTGCACCAGATGTTTCAACCCTCTTCACAGATTCCTCCCATGAGGTTATATAACATCCAAAAACTTCAACAAAAACAAATTATAGGGCTTCCCTGGTGGCGCAGTGGTTGAGAGTCTGCCTGCCAATGCAGGGGACACGGGTTCGAGCCCTGGTCTGGGAAAGATCTCACATGCCGCAGAGCAGCTGGGCCTGTGAGCCACAATTACTGAGCCTGCGCGTCTGGAGCCTGTGCTCCGCAGCAAGAGAGGCCGCGATAGTGAGAGGCCCGCGCACCGCGATGAAGAGTGGCCCCCACTTGCCGCAACTGGAGAAAGCCCTCGCACAGAAACGAAGACCCAACACAGCCAGAAAATAAATAAATAAATTAATTAAAAAATTAAGAAAAAAAATTATATTTTATGTTACTCTGGAGATCAGGAAGTGCTTCCATATTTACGATCTTATGTGATCCTCATAGTGGCTTTTCGGAACAGGTAAGAAAGATGTTATTTCCTCCATTCTTTCCAGAGCTCCAAGCTCTCAGGTCAGTGAAATTTCCAACACAACATGTACCTCTAGGCCCCCCTCTCCACAGCCCCTCAACACGTTTATAAACAAACCCAAGCCTGTCCCCAGATTCCAGCCTCTGAAACATTCCAGTGAAGGTACATACTAGATCAGATAAGAAGCAACAGAAGAAGAGGTAAAAAGATGTAAGACAGTCAGCTTAATGGCCTCTCATCTTTCCTCATTTCTGTGCAAGTCCCCTCTTGGCTGTCTTCCATGCTACGAATAATCCCTTACATGTGTCTAGCACTTTTTACCCTGCACAGGGTGCATTCACTCCCATTTTCTCACTTGAGTTTCACAAGCACATTCCCAACATAGCTTGGGACTTGAGGTCAGTCCGAGATTGCTTCAAATCCTGGCACCTCCACTCCTGAGCCAAGGGAGTGCTGGCAGTTTCCTTCACCTTCCTAATCATTCCCCCCACACCGGGCTGTGGTGAGGATGACATGAATTTTTTGGTGAAGCCTTTGCCCCTAACTTGGTAGGTAATAGGGACTCCATAAAAGTTAGTTCTTGTTATTCCTGCCAAGGGACTCTCAGCTCCATTTTCTAGACATGGCAAGAGACGCTCAGAGGTGAAATCATACAGTGAGTGAGTAGAGGAATCTCCTGGCTTGTAGCTCTTCAAACAAGAGTCAAGGAAGCCTTTCTTAAGGCTCTCATGTGCTGTGGTGATGTTGACGATGATGATGACCACGGTGGCAGTGGTTCCTGATCCCCATTTTCGAAAACTGGAAATGGAAGCCCTTTTGCATTGTACTGCGTCTGGTAGGAAGTGCTAGCGATCTATCTATTCTATCATTTCCACTGCCAAGCCAGAATCACCAAGCCCTAGAACCATGACGTAGGCAGTACAGCCTGATATTGAAAAGCATGTGCGTTGGCCCAAGCAGAACTGAGTTCGAGGCTCAGTTCTGTAACCAGGAACAAGATACTTCGTGTCTTTGAGCCTCAGTATCCATATCTAAAAGCAGAATAATAAAGCCCATCTTAGGCAGTGAGGGAGAGGATTGAATGAGATGGTGTATTTAAAGCATTGAGCACAGAGCCTGGCATAGACCAATTATTAAAAAGGTAATAAGAAGTACTCTCATCCCAGACAATAAGCTCTTCCTTTGAAGGTATTGAGACACACTTTTTCAGGGATTTCACTATCTCTCTGGGGTTGGAGGGAAACCATTTGGTTACTTGGGACATTTGAAAATGGATACTGTTGAAACGGCTTCCCAGGATGCTGTGCTTTGAAGGAGGTGCTTATCCGCTGAGAGAAAATGGAGGAATAATTAGAGCGCTCTTTGAAACGGCTCTGCCTTTTAACTCCACAGAACGATCCTGGCTTTGGCAATGAAACCTCCCTCACAACATTCAAAACGCTGTATTGAAACCCCTGGTTTTTTGATCAGTTTCCCCTCCAGGCTCTAAGGCTTGAGAGAGGGGACCCCTCCTTCCCTGAGCATCTAGCCCAGAGCCTGGCTCTAAAGAAATGTTTGCTGAATGAATGAATGAATACTGAATGAATGAACAGACAAAAATTAATATTTTTCTTATTTTTCACTTAAAAAACAAACAAACAAAAACTCCTCTTCTCTCTCCCGAATTGCACAATTAGTTTTCAATACCTTCCACCCACACAGCTCCAGGCCTCCCGGTCTCTGCTTCGTGGGACCAATCCTATTACAGCCTGGAGAACAGCAGCGGGCCCAGCCTTCACGAGACGAAGCTGGAATGATAATGAGCCACGCGGCTCCCGCCTCCCCAGCCAGAACGTTGACTGAATATCGGCTATGAGTCACCGGGTATTTTTGTGAGCCGCAGGGGCACGCCACACGTCTCTGATTGCGTGGTTCCATCTGACGAGAGCGTCATTTCAAAATGCCTCTTTCAAATGGCCCACACTTGCCCCGTCACTCCCTCTCCAAGTGACAGGACAGTACCCCATTTAGAGCTCCTCTGTTCCCATCTGCAAGGCATTCTATAACCCCGTAGAGCGCCCCCTTTCTCGTGTCTCATCATTGGGACCCTTTGTCAGGACGGCATCCCCCCACTCCTTGAATCAATGCCTCATTGTGGCTGAGCTCTCAGCATCCTCAGGGAGGGAAAGAGGAAGATGAAAGTTCCCGGTGAGGCTGCCACAAGCAAAGGGGCGAGTGGCCAATTAGGATTCCAGCCCTGTCGAGCAGGAGGGACTGGGGACAGAGGCCCTCTGAGGCGCAGCAGAGAGCTGCCTGGCACCTGCATCTCCTGACCTCAGAATAATCGTGAGGTTGTGGGCTGTATCAAAGAAGGCATTAATGATACTGCGAGAGGACTCAGAAGAGGCAGGGCACGGGGAGGGGGGCTGGGAGCGCGAGGCCCAGGGAGAGAAGAAAGACAGAATGGAGGAGAGAGGTGGGGACTGGGGAAGCGGGAGGAGATGGGGAGCGGCCTCAGTGATGGAGGTGGCGGGGGAAATGGGGAGCCTGACCCAGGTGAGCAGACAGGGGCTGTGGCGGAGGAGGAGGGCTGGAGAGGGTAAAGGTGATGGGATGAAATTAGTGTGGGTAGGATGGAAACGAAGACACTCAGCCAAGCCTTCATGTGTTGTAACTCCCAGAATCAGGGAATGTGGACCCCGGATGGGCCACATGAGGGCAAACCATCCTTTTCTGAAAGGGGGGTGGGGGTCAGACGGAGAGCAATGTTATTGGTGAGCCCCGATTCCCAAGGTCAGTGAACGTTCCTTAGATTTCTGTCCTTCATTTTGAAGAGAAGAGCAAAACCAGAAAAACCAAGCTCATCCCAGTGTTTTGCACGCCTGTCCTTAGCACAAGCAACTTCTGACAATGAGGAGTCCACCTCAATCAGATCAATCTCCTACACCTTCTCCATCTCCAGCCAGTGCTCTGGGTAGTAATTGCTGATATTCAGAAAGCCTGCCATGCTGGAAGGCATGCAGCACCTTAAACCAGCCAAGGGAATCAATGGCTCACAACCACCGAGCACTCACTGTACACCAGGCATTGTGCCGGAGCTCTCCCAGAGCAGCATGGATAACCGTCCACAGCACAGGTGAAGAGAGTGAGGCCTTGAGAAGTGGGATAACTTGTCTGACATCACAGAGTCACTCCACATTCAAATACCAAGTTCTCTAACTGCAGCACCAGCGCACTTTCCAATGTACCACGATGTAAAATTATAACGACAAAGCCAGCAAGAAGAAGGAAGCAGGCCACAAGAAGAGAAATATATTGAAATAATGGAAAAATACTGAAACTTTGAATGTGTGACGGGCCTATGATCACATTCCTTGCTTCCCCTGGACCTGCCAGGATCCCTCTCCTCCATTCACAGATAATTGGAGCTCACCGACAAGTGCTCAGGGAGAGGCTGGGGACCAGGGGTAAGAGGGACTGCCATCTATAAATACCATTTCCCAGGCTAGCTGGTGACAGCCCACCTCAACTCTGGCAACAGAGGAGCGGCTTAATAGGCCAGCTCCAGAGAGATGGGGTCGAGAGGGTTTTCACAAAGGGCTGACACAGACCCACTGCAAGGCATTCAGTGTGTGGCAGTGAGGACCAAGATTTAACATGCTTTTCTCTTTCCCTGGGGATCCAAAGCATCTTCTCTTTGCAGCCAAAGCTGAACTCCAATACATCCAAATCAGCATCTTTCTGCTGGATGGGATTTCAGTTCATTATGATGGGAGGGGCGGGGGGAGCAGGGCTGTGGGGAGGGCAGGAAGCTGCATTTTTATTCCTAAAGCTGGAAAACCCTGGGGCCTGGTAAGTAGGCTCCCACAGAGGCTACACATGAAGCAACTTGGACCACAGAAGCAGAAAACCTTCAAGAAGCAGCCTTGGAAATATCCAGCCCATCTCCCTCATGTTTAGACCTGAACATTGAGATTTAGTTGCTTAGGTGGAGGATCAATGTTTCTTGAGTGCTTTCTCTATCATGGCAGTCAGCCTTTATCCTTACATCAGCCCCATGAGAAGACAGGACTCCTTTGAGAGGAGGAGAGGGCATGAAAGACCAGAGAGGGACTGTGAATTTCCCATGGCCACACAGCATGGACGTAGAATATCAGAGCTCAGGATTTCTGGATCCAAACCCCGTGTTCCCTCCATTCCCCACTGTACTTTTCCTACCCTCTCAAACCCAGGCTGGAGGAGAAGCTAGGTTCCGGGCCATGGGGATACCTCCACTGCTCCCCTGCAGGCTCTGTCTTTGCCTCAGCCAGGATTTTCTGGCGACCTGACAGGCCTCCTGGTGACACAGCTGGAGTCGCTCATCATTTGGAGGACAGAGGCTATGCCACCCAGGGCTTCCCATCAGTGCTTTCAACAGGGCACGCCTCCCTTTCGGAACCACCCGGTGGGAAGCCCAGGCTGGGATTCCTAATTCAAGCAAACTTCCTGCTGATTTTAATTGGAGGTTTTGCCCAAGACAGGAATGCAGTGCCAGGCCAGTGGCATTTTAGGGAAGATCATACAAATCGAGTGCCAAGGAGAAGGGGGGAACAGATTTAGGCTAAAATAGAAAACTATAATCCGTAAGAAGTCCCATTTGCCTACCAGGAGTGTTTATTTAAAAGAGAGAGGAAAGTTTAAAAAATGAAATTGGAGTTCTGAATCATTCATTTATGCCCTGTGCTTCTTCCTTGGCATTTCTTTGACATTGTAATGGGTGTCTGAGTAATTCCGTGAGACTCTATACAAATTGTGCACTCTACAGACCAGAGACCAGTACTAGACTGGGAAGACGAACAGTTGTTTTTAGGTTTCTGATGATGCACTGTTTAGGGGGTGGGCTGTGTATGACTCTGTGTGTGTGTGTGTTACAGGAATAGTGCTGATAAAAGATGAATATATCAATGGTGTCAGAATGCTTGGGGCTCTGCTGAAAAAAGCCTCGATTTATGGATGTGCTAGGGTAAATTATAACTGGCCATCAGACCCAGTCTGTGTTCATCATTTTCCCCAGATTCATATTTAGCTTTAATCATTCCCCTCTTTGCGTTTCTATCATTGACTTTATAGTTTGTTTTCCTTCCTTCTGTCAGTTCTTCACATGACGTCAGAGCCTCATGGGACAGCTCGTAGCAATGGAAGAAAAAACCCAAAGAAGAATTGTGTGGTCCCTTGCCACGATGAAGATGCTTTCTGGTTTGGAATTGTGGAATGAAGGCAATAGGTCTTATTTGTGGAGGGCAGAGGCAGAGGGTAGAAGGAGGGAGGGGAAGAGCAGCAAAGAGAAAATCCGATGGAGTCTTTAAAATGAGGTTGTCAGGAGTTTAACTGGGGAGGATTATGAAACAATTTTTGCAATTACATAGTCCTGTGTCTGGTAAGAGGTGCCAGGCAACATCAGCTACATGTTCAAATTCAGCATTTTGCTTTGGGGCATGGATGTGCTGAGGGTAAGGAGGAAGGATCCAGAAGCTTCTTTAGGGCTGGCAGAAATGCTAAAAGAAGCAGGAAGCTCCCAGGTGGAGAGCTGCCAGAGGGTTTTATTCTTCCTGGGCGGAAGTCAGGCAGGAGAATGACACACAGACCAAAGGCGAGAGAGTGAGAAGGGGCTAACCAGGCGTAATGGACTTCACCCTGAAGTACAGTGATGGTCATCTAGATCAATGATCTGGGCAGTGAGGGGGGGTGAGCCAGTTAATAGACATGGGAGTCAGTTAAGGAAACGCTGGACCTGCTCTACCACTATTTTGTTGTGGATATTTGACCTTGCTATTTGACCTTGGATAAATCACTTCACCTCTTTGATCCTCAGTTTCTTTATCTGTCAAATGGGAAAGGTAATACCTACCTTACACTTTGTCTTCAGAACGAGAATCAGATACGTGAAGCTCCTGGGAGGTCCGCAGTGAAAGGAAGCTATCTATGACTGACCATTAACTATAATTATTACTGAGGGCAAAGGAAAACGGTGTTTTATATTCCTCTCAGGTAAAGATATTCCTCTCAGTTACTACAACAGCCCAGTTGATTATAGCTTAACGTCCTAGTCTCCCTGGTCACTCACCCTCCACAGTTCTAATGAACGCTGTCACCGTGATGCTTGAAGAAAGAGCTAGATGTGGGCTTTGGAGTCAGAAAACATGGGGTATTGAATCATAGCTCTGCTCCTCATTACTTCACCTTGAGCTAATTGCTTGTCCTTTCTAAGCTTCAGTTTCCTCAACTACAGAATGGAATAATAATACATTACTTGCAGGATTGTTTTGAAGATCAGATAAGATAACGTATGTAGAGCTTCTAACATCGGTAGGTACACACTGTCTCTCATGAAAACAAACTATTGTGTTCCTCTTGAGCTCCCAAAGAACATGGTCCCTTTGAAATAAGTATAGATTTAAAAATCCAGGGAAAGAATTCAATAAATATTGTTGGGTCCATTGAATATTGATATTAAAACAGCAACAGCAACAAAATCTCTCATTGATACTTAATCTCTTCTGTACCCCAGAATCATTAACAGATGGACTGCAGGTCTAAAGGTGAAAAGTAAAATAATAACATCAACAAAACACCTTTTAGAAGAAAACACAGAGGAGCGTCATTATGACATTGGAGTAGGCAAAGATTTCTTAACACAGCTCACCATAAAGGAAAAAAACATGTTGATTAATAGGGATATACTAGGATTAAAACACATGAATCAAAAGATACCATTCAAAGAGTGAAAAGACAACCCTTAGTTAGAAAATATATTTGCAATATCTTTACCCAAAGACTATATTTATAGTACATAAATAACTCCTACACTGGCTGGATGCTGGGCTAGTCAAAGGCATTTCATGCTGCCTGAGTTTGCCACTCCTTCCTGGGTCTCTTTAAACCAGAGTAGATGCAATTATCACAATTTATATTTTTCTTCAGAAGGTTCTCACTAAACTGTTTAATGTGATTTGTCCCAGAAAAAAAAAAAAAAATGACCAAACGGGAAAGTAGGCAACTGATACGATGATATGAATGGGCATGTCATAAAAGAGGATATTCAATAGGCCAATAAGCACATGAAACTCCACGTCATTAGTCATCAGGACCGCGCCAATTAAAATTGCGATGGGATACTTCTGCAGCAGGATGGCTAAAATAAAAATAAAAATAAAAAGGTGAGAAACACTAAGTATGGGCAAGGATGTGGAACAATCGAAACTCTTCTATGCTACCTGCAAGACAGATCATTGGTTCAGCAAGTTTGGGAAAGTGGAATTATCTGCTGAAGTATCTGTAAAGCCGAGCAATCCCACCCCTAGGAGATACCCAACAAAAATGCACACAGAAGTTCACTCATAGGCGTGTGGAAGACAGCAGCACTCTCTGTCACAGCCCCACCCTGAAGACTGCGCAAATGACCATCGCACTAGAATGGATGTCTAGAAACACAGTGGACTACTCTTGAGAATGAATGTGCCAAAACCACACAAAACAATATGAAGGAATCTCACAGAAGAATGAAAGGTGAAAAAAGCCAGATACCAAAGGGTCCACACTGCACAAAAAGAGGAAAAACTGAGCTACAGTGTGTGTAGCCATGAGAGGCATAATTCCCTGGGAGAGAAGGCTGATGGTATCAGAAGAGGACACAGTGGGTTTCTGCACTGCTGATAACGCCCTGTTCTTTGATCTAAGTGCTGGTTACATGTGGGAATTCATTCTGTGAAAATTCGTCTTGCTGTACACTTAACGATATTTTCACTTGCTATATATCTCTAACACTTCCATAAAACATTTACCCCCAAAAAATCGTCCTTTAAAACAACCAGAAAAACACTATTAAGGCAGCAATATGTTACATTTTTATATCACTTTTAAACTTTCTAAAGCTCTTCTGTTTGGTTCTCTGATTTAGATCTTCACAACTTTTCTGTGTCATAGATTGGGTTGAGGGGTATCAAGGATTTTTAAGGATATGAAAAACTGGGCTCAGAGAGGTGACGTGACTTCCTGAAGGTCACCAGTGAGCTGTCACATCACTAAGATTACAACTCACCCGGGTGTGAGTTTGTTGGTCGATTTGGAGGGTGGAGGTGGGGAGGAGCGTAGGGAAATGGTGCTGGATAAAGAGCTACAGAAATCGTAAGAAATTAGTTCTATTTCTGACTCAATCCTCTAAGCCTCTAGATTCTATTCTGAGCAGGAAGCCACTTCTGAGCCCCAGGGAAGAAAAAAAAACCCTGAAAAACTAAAAACAACAAAAAGGGTCTGGAGATACTTATTTTCTTGCCTTACGTCAACCAAGGGAGTCAATTCCCTACTTGCTACAAATGTACAATGACAAACAGGGATGGGCATGGAGACATCCCTGGTAGCGCTGAGTTGAACAAACCCTGCGTATCACTCATGGTGAAGCTCAGCTGCCGGCGTGCAACTCCCTGCCCCTCACCCTGATTGTGCATCCTTGGGTTGCCATGGGGTTGGGCCTTACTGCCTTCTTTACCTCCGTAAATAGAAAAGAAATGCACAAGATATTCTTAGTTAAAAGCTTCATTGCCCCATGGTTGGGAGGGTACTTCTAGGCTTCTGTGACTGACAGCAGGCTGCCCCGAGCTAGCCTAGGGTTATCTGTTGGCTTGTACCTCTTCCTCAATAGGACAATTTAGTACACACTCAGAATAGGTCCTTGCCACGAATTTGCCACCTCCTCCCAGGGTGCGTGCACCCGTGTGTGCACGTGCACACACACACACACACACACACACACGTCAGTAGGTCAGGGACTGTCAAAGTAGCAATTAACTCTGGTAGGTGGAGCTGTCTGTATGTTTAGTGTGGCAGATTTTCAGAATTCTGGAGTGGAATGATGCCTAGACAAGGCTTGGTCCACGGGAAGCAGAGAGGTTATGTGACTTGCCTGAGGTCACACAAATAGTACCCGGAAACCCAGAGGCAGAATCTTTCCCTTGAGGAAGGAAGGACCCTGCACATAGCCACAAATGTAGACCGTTCATCTTTCCCCAGCCTCTCCCAAGGGGACCAACAGCCTTTTACCTGGGTGACTGTGCATTGGGGGAAAGGAAATAGTCATACTTTTCAAGGATTACTGGACACTGGCTTTGAACTGATAGTATTTCTTGGAGACACAAATTGTCACTGTGGTCTACTGATCAGCACAGGTGTTTATGGGGGGTCAGGTGGTCAATGGGACTTTGGGTCAGGTTCTTCTCACAGTGGGTCTGGTGGTTATTTCCCCATTCCAGAGGGCATGCTTGAGATTAATCCATAATTGGAATACTCTGCAACTGGCAGAAACCCCTTCCTTCCCACTTCTGGTATCCCCACCAACTAATAAAACTTATATTATGGAATATTCTCTCCCTTTACCAGCTTCCAAGAAAACAAAACAAGACAATAAGAACAACAACAAAACATGTACCTAGGCTGAAGCATGTTGCAAGGGGCATAAACCATACGATAAATCCACTAAAACAAACTTTGTCTTGATTGACAAAGGTTCAAAAGGGCAATTTTGTATTACAAGATATTTCTTCATAAGGTCTCTGAAGAGTGCACTAACCTCTGTACTAAAATGTATCACAATGGAAAAAGAAACAAATGACAAACCCACAATGTGCAGCAGGTGGCCATGGACCCTTTGACACTCCTCCCATAGACAGGAGCTCTGTTCCCCTCCCTTGAATCTGGGCAGAGTCCACCACTCCTCTGACCAATACAGAAAGGCAGAAGTGATTCACTTAGTTTATGGACTCAGCAGCAGCTTCGACTTCTTGTCTCTTGGAAAACTCCCCCGTAGAGCTCTGAGGCCACTTATAAGCAGGCTGACCACCCTGCTGGAGAGACCACATGAAGAGACCCTGAAGAGAGAGCGCTGCCCAGCTGAGCCCAGCCTTTTGGTCATCTCTGCTAAGGAACCAGATAGGCGAGCGAAGCTTTCTTAGAACCTCCAGCTCAGTCCAGCTGCCACCTAAATACCAATGAGTGACTTCAAGTAACCTCACGTGGAACAGAAGAATTGCCCAGCCAATTCTGGCACAAATTTCCGACTCATAGATCAAGAGCATAATATAATGATTGGTGTTTTAAGGCCCTAAATTTGGGTCAATGTGTTAAACAGCAATAGATATTCGAACTATTATATACCATGAGCCCCCAGAGAGAACTCAGGATCTCTCTTCCTCCTTCCATTACTACCAAGCTATGTAACTGTACCAGGCAGAACTTGAAAAATGTCCTCCCTCCCCAAGATTCCAGGCTCTAACCCCCAGGACCTGTGGATGTGGTGAGATATCACTCCCAAGACTGTGTCCTGTTATTTGGCACAGTTGATGTAAAGATACTGAGATTATCTAGGTGAACCTAATTTAATTAGAGGTGCCCCTTTAAAAGCAGAGAGTTTTCTCTGGCCGTTGGCAGAAAGAGAATTCAGAGAGATCCAAAGCCTGAGAAAGACTTGCTGCACCTTTGTTCCTTTGAAGATGGAGTGGTCCATGTACCAGGACTGGAAAATAGCCTCTAGGAGCTAAGAGTGAACTCTGGCCAATGACCAGCAAGGAAAAAGTGACCTCAGTCCTATAAGCATAAAGAAGTGAATTCTGCCAACAACCAGACTGAGCTTGGAAGTGGGTTCTCGACATCTTCATTTCTGCTTGTGAGACATCAGCAGAAGATCCAGCTATACCAGGCCCAGCCTCCCGACCCATGGAAACTGAAAGATAATAAATGCATATTGCTTTCAGCCTCTAAATGTGTGGTAATGTGTTACAGAACAATACAAAACCAATATAGTTACTCTGGCCAAGACACACTCTGTTCTATTTTATTCTTTAATAAAATGACAGGAATCGATTAGATGATCTTTTAGGTTCCCTGACAGCCATGACATTTTATGATTTTGTAATTTTAGGCCATTTAACCTTCCTGAGCTTCAGATTTCTAAGGTAAAGCACAGGTGCAGGCCCAGTCCTGTGCTGGGTTTATTTTACCTGCTAGAGCTCAAGATCTCTGTAAACGGAGGCGCCCCTGTCTTATTCACCATCTACCAAGACCTTATGCATAATGCCTGGCACTTAGTAGGTGATCACTAAATATCTGCTGGATGAAGGAATGCATGGATAAATGAATGAAGATTCAGTATAAATATTAATGTACATATTCTTTGACAAGAACAAAGGGCTATGCCTATATAGGATGGCAACAGAAGAAGGGGTATTCTTTCATAATGTTGGACGAGTCATTAATTTCTGTAAGCCTTAGTTTTCTCACCTGTACACGCGGAGCCTAATCCTTGCTCTAGCTCCCCCCAACCCCCAGGTTATTATAAGAATCAGCCCTTTGCAAAATAAAATAATCTATACGTAAGGTATCTGTCTTATACATAAGGTATTTGTCTTAGTAATAGTTTACTTTTTAGAATTCGGAATATACCTAAGCCAAATGGGGTAAATTTATTCCCTAATTATACCAGAGACTGAGTACCTTCCTGCTGTTATTTTGGCCGCTGCTGGTTAGCAGTCTTGCCACCTCTCAGCAGGAGTTCTACCTGCTGGGATACAGAGCCATTAGCATCTGTTTAAGCAGAAGTGTTAGAAACTTAACTCGAAGAAGTCTGGCTGAAGGATGAGGATCTCTATTGTCAGGAAATCACAACCTGTGGTAGCACACCAAATAATCTGGGTCACTGCCTCTTAACCTGGAGTAAATCATTCTTTTCCAAGGCTGTGTGCTGAGGAACCCAATCCCTTAAAAAGAATTCAAAAAGAATGGTTCTATGGCCAAACAAGTTTAAAAAAAAAAATGCATATGACCCCTTCTCTATTTAATTTTTTTTTAATTCAACATTTCCTAAACTTATTCAATCAAAGACACCACTTCCTCCCCTCCCCCCATCCCTTCACCCCTTCCCAATATCCTATCAGTTCCCTTAAGGGAACTAACTTTTGCCTGGTTTTGACCAAGTGCACATATTGTGAGATGAGGCCATATTTATGGCAGTGAAGAGAGGCTTCTAATCCAAGGTTAGTTCAGTCCCCAGACCAGCCACATCAGTATCACCTAGGACCTGGGACCCATCCCAGACCTACGGAAGGAATCAGAAACCTTGGGGTGGGGTCCAGCCATCTGTGTTCAAAAGGCCCTCCTGGTGACTGTGATGCCCATGCCAGTTTGAGAACCACTGCCCTAACCCACAGATCTGTGGTAAAGCTCACGTCAACACAGGAAAGAAACACTGAATCCTTTTACACCTGGGAGAGCAATTCCATTGATTTTCTAGTTCATATTTGGAATGGCTACCAGAGAGCACTCCCTAAGTGCATTCCTTATATATTTTTTCCAATGGCTACTCATCACCTAAATGATAATATACAAACTCCACAGCTAGGTATTCAATCCCTCCATAATTTCATTTCAAAATACTGGTCTAATCTTATTCAACAACAATAAGGACAATTATTTAATATTTGTTGACCATTTACTATATGCTAAGAACACTGTATATCTTTTTCTTGGGTAATCCTCACAATAACTCTGGGGAGAAAGTACTGTTATTATCCTCATTTTACAGATGAGGAAACTTAGAGCCAGCAGCTCTAGCATACAACTCACCAAGATTTTACACCCGACTGTCTGGTTCCCAAGCCCATGTACTCGATCTTGATTTATGTGCTTTCTCTGATCTTCTGATTTCTCATTTCTGGATGAAATTAGTCTCACATTCAATTCATCCTAAGTATCTGTTGCTTTCTTAAATGGAAAACCATTCCCTCTACCCCAAGTTCAAAGCATCATCATCCCTCAACTTCCATCTCAAATGGTCCCTCACTTCAGTTCAGCAAATGCTGTGTCATTCTATGTCAGGCACTTTACCTGTTACTGGGGGGGTGGGGGGGGGGAATACACTGGTGAACAAGAAAAACAGAATCCCTGCCCTCACAGAATTTGTCGTCAAGTAGGGGAAGTCTAGGATTAAACACACAATTGCAAACGTGCCAGGTGGTAGAAAAAACTTCCACGCAGGATGCAGTAAAGACATACTGTTGACAGTGCAACCTGGTCCAGTGTGTCAGGACAAGCATCACTAAGAAATGGGGGTTTGATCTGAAATTTAAAGGATGAATAGAATAATCCAGGCAAAGAGAAAAGGGGATTCTTATAGTCTTCCCGACAGGGATTCATTTCTCTCCTTTCTTACCTTTACTGCTATTCAAATTCCATGTTTATACAATGGGAAGCATAACAGCATCTATTTTACAGGGTTTTTGTAAGGATTCAGTGAGTAAATTATGTAAGGCATTTAAAGCTGTGCCTGGTACATAATAAATAGTCATTATACGTTAACTGTTATTATCATTATTTATTATTATCGTGGCGAGTTAGTAGGAATAAGAGCTGCTGTCTCAGGACAAGCTCCGGAAATTGACCTGCCTGTAAGTGACTTGGCACACAGCTGACACTCTCCCTTCCATCTGATCAGAGTGGTGTGTGATGCTCTTGGCACACTGAATAGTCATGGCGGGTCGGTTACCCTCCTACAAAGCCCACGTGCTTCTGGTCCCTCCAAGTAACAAGCACATTTACCAAGGGTCGTTTTGTTTGTTCCCAAACCTGCTTATGCCAGTTGTATTTGCTATTATGTTCCTGAGACCAAAGTATTCTAGGAATGTGTCTTATACTTTATGAAAAGTACGTTTAGACCTCTATTTTTGTGTTTGGACAATAATTGTAAAACACTACACAAAAGCATAAAAATGTCTAGGGTGAGAAATAATATTAGCTTATAAATTGTATTTGCTTAAACACTAAAGATGTAAGCAAATTAGCTTTAAGTATGCCGTTTAACTATTGCTCTCCTTTTTTCCAAAGAGATTAAAAAAATTAAACTTTTTGAAATAAAAAAAAAGTCAAATAAATCAATGAAATGCGAGCTTTTTTCTGTGGGAACTCATTTGAATTCTGTGGGAAAATTCTATAAAGCCCACTTGATGAAAGAATTGCCATCAATTTAAATAAAGGAGAAGTACCTGAAAAAGATTGGGATGGCTCATAAAAATCTACAAACGTTTAGGTTGCTTCTTAAGAGTCTTTAAACTATTGCTCCACTTTGAATAAACCAAAGTTGGAAATACTATACAATTACCGGTGTGGTTTATGCAAGAAAGCCAGGAAAACGTCAAATGGAATATATTATACAAACACCCTCAAAAAAGATTTTGGCCCTACCTCAAAAGGCTGGCCAAGAAATATATATTTATATATTTTAAGTTAAAATAAACTGTGTTTATACATGTGCAGCATTGCATACATTTTAGCGTTCCTTATTTTAACTTTTTCTATTAATTGAGAAATTATTGGTTTCGAAATTTGTCTGATAAGGAGCCTGTGCTTGACTTATTATGTGCTAAAAGTGGCATATATGTTCTTTTATTGATTTTCCGATGGTAGGTATCATTTTTATCCCCACCATGTCAATTGGAAAAATGAAGTTCAGATAACAATACTGTACCAACGTTCCATTGTTAGTAAATGGCAGTCTACACCTTGGTCTGTCAGATTCCAGAGTCTAAAGTCTTAAGTATCTGAAATTTCATTGCCTCTCTACTATGTTATTACATTTTGTCAGGCTCATGAATTATTTTCTCCAATGGAAAGATCTGTCTCTTAGAAGCAGAAATAGTGTCTTCATCAAACATCTAGCATCTACTACAACTGTGCTCTTGATTATATTAACATTGCATCTGTGCATTTCTTTATAGGTTATGAAGAGTTCTCACATATAGCTTCCAAATTGACTGAGACATCAACTCCATAGGGTAGCTTTTCTTATTATCCTGATCATACAGATGAGGAAACACAGGGCTCAGGTGGGTTTCGAGATTTTTTGAGGTCACACATCTAATAAGTGGGAGAGCAGGGACTGTCAGCCTAATAAACTGACACTGACTTCAGCTCAATAAAAGATAAGAAGTCACACCCCTCTGCCCCACAGCAGGAGTCTGCGGAGATTAAATCCAGAGGCAAGGAAGTATAGGGTTCAGAGAGAAGAATCAAAATCAGTGTGCGTACTGAGGGTTCTCATAATAGAGATAACGATTATCCTGGTAGCTGGACTCTTTCCATAGACACCAATTAAACATTGTCTGGAGCAGGATGTTTGTAAAAAGCTGACATGGGCTCAGAAGCTACGGCCCCAGGATTGAAGCCTGAGGTGGATGCCCCCAAGAGACTTTTATCTGAACGATGCATAATTACACTGTGCTTGGCTAAAGCCCGGATGCTGGGTCAAGCCCATGTGAATATGAGAAGTAAAAATAAACCGAAGACTAGGAGTCATTGGAAAAATGCCAATAATTATACTGCCTGCCCTCAAGTTAAAGCTCCATGAATCTCCTTTGTCTTACAATACTATAACCTCTACAAAAATCGGGACAGGGTGTGGGGGAAAATATCAAATCACACTGTCCTTAGGCACCTAGTTGGTGCTAGGAATTTTTTTTCATCTCACTGAATTTGGTAAACTCTGGAAGTGTCTATTTTTGTCCTTTTTTTTTCACTAGGGCGCATTTCCCAAAGTAGTGGACTTAACAACAGATCCTTGCAGAATTTGGACACAGGTCAATTAAAGACAATCTCAATTTGCAGTTTCCATTTTACTGCCTGGACTGTCACAGTCAGAGGGTCTGAATTTTAATCACACTCTGTTCCCACATTCCCGGAGTGACCTTGAACGTGTCACTTAACTCCCTTCCGCCTTAGTTTCTTCCTTTGTAAATGAGGAAGACAATTTAAACCACATACAATGTAGTCTGTGAAAAATCTGTAGATTATTTGTATGGCAATGCATACAATTTAAAAATATTGTGTCAACATGTTTTTGGGACCCCATTCCAAGTAGAAAATAATTTATTTGCCCATTCACTGAGCACATTTTAAAAAATGTGTGCCAACTACCATGCTAGGAAGTTATACTGCTAAAGTGATAAAAAACATGGGTCCAGATGCGTACATGGGGCTGATAGCCTCACAGGAGACACAGGTGTTAATAACCGGGTAAACAAAGGTACAGGGTAAACTGAGATTTGGGCTTCATTTGGGAAATCAGCTTGCTAGGAAAACATATTAAACAAGTCCTGATACAGCCTTTCAAGGCAAGGAGCACAGGCTTTTGAGCTGAGATCTGAAGGATGCATAGATACTACTGCAGATAAGGAAGACATAAGAAAGCCTCAGGGAAGAGCCTGTGTGAAGCCTATGGGGTGGGAGGAATGTGCACACCTAGTGAACTGAAAGGTTAGTGAGTTGTAGCTGAGCGAGCCAAGAAGAGGCGTGAACACAGAGTAAGAGGCAGGCAGAGGCCAGATCACGACAGACCTGTAGGTCATCGTAAGAGTGTGCCCCTTCTCCTAAGAGCAGGGATTAGTCACCAAAGGCTGTCAGCAAGGGTGTGACAAGATCAAATTTGCTTCTTAAGTAATAATTCTGACGGCCTCCTGGAACATAGATTGGAAAGTGATTCGAGTAGATTTTGGGAGGCTTAGCTGAAAGGCTATTGTCATTTGGGGCAAAAGAAGATCTTCGTTTGAACTGGAGGCTACTCATGAAAATGGACTAGCTTCATCAGAAAGCAATATGGCTCAAAGACGCAATGAGCGTTCTCGTATCAGTATCTTGGAGTTGAGCAGTTGCTCTCTCAGTCTCTGTGGGTGATATTTCTCCTAGGAGCTGGGAAGGACCTCAGAGATAACTGAGCCCAGTTGTTTTCAAATTGTTTTAGCAAAAATTTAAAAATCGCCTTATTTTCCCAAATGAGTTTTAATGCAGAATTCTCATAAAGAAAACGGCTAAAGAGCTGCTCTGGTTAAAGGTGAAGTGCAGCTGTTCTCTGCTCAGCCTGTACCCACCCCTGCAAGGCTCCTTTTTTGCACCCAGTGTTCTCATTCTGGAATATATGCTACAGACCCAGTGTGGACTTAGTCAGGCTCACACAGGGCCCAGCCGGGGGGACTTGAACTCAGGTCTTCTGGTTCAAACAAGTGTCCTTCTCAAAAGCACATCCTGAGGCTAGATAATGATGCTTTGAAGACAAAGACCCCTTCGCTTGTATCTTTAAGTAAGTGTCTTACAGTGTCTGGCATAGGACGGGAGACCAGGTAGTCAGTAAACATTTATGGAATTGCACAGAAGCCAGCAGAATTCACTGCTCAAGCTGATTTTGTGCTTTTTTCTCTGCCTCTCTCCCTTCCTGTTTTTTTTCCTTTCTCCCTCTCTCTTTTCTTTCCTCCCTCCCTCCCTGCTTCCTTCCCTCCTCTGCAATGAGAGGTGATTTCCATCACATTGCAGTTTGTAGTTTAGGCAGGTCATCTGAACACCTTGGATCATCCTGCCTCGGGGGCAGGTAGAATAGCATAGATGTTACGGGAAAGGACTCTGCCGGGGTTTGAATCCTGCCTCTTATTTGCTGTGTAATCTTCAGCAAGTCAATTAACATCTCTGGATCTTAACTTCCCCATTCATAACATGGGATGAGTTGATGCAGCCAGAAGAGTTGTCATGATGATTAAATGAGGTGAAAGTGTGTAGGACAGTGCCCGGGGCAATAGAAATGCCTTAGAGTGTTGCCTTGAACCGAAACTCAGCCCCATTCTCTTCCTGATGAATTTAATTCCCAGTTCACCCTGCTTGCAGAGCCCCCTTTCACAGAGCACTCAGAGTTTACACAGTGCTGGCAGACATACCGGCTCAGGTGAGCCAGATAGAGACCCTCTGAGGCAGGAAGAAGAAATTATGCTGCCCATTTTACAGATGAGAAAACCAAGGTTCAGAAAGTCTAGTAATAGTAGTGACCAAACTCAAAGCCCACTTCCCAGTCTTTCCGCCTTTTTAACTGCAAAACATAAGGATATCCTGGTAGCGAAACAATCCACAGGAACCTTCCCTGTGGGTCCCGCCTTTCCTTGACCTGTCTAACTGAAGTACTGTGGTCTGACTCTAGGGCCAGCTCCTGCACAAGCTAAAAGAAATCCACCACAGCATCCCTGGGACCTCCCAAATTACCTAATACGTGATGGAAATCCAATCTGGTTGGGTGTTGAATTCCCCATTGGCAGGTGTGGTCTGGAATTAGTCCTGCTACCATCATCCCAACAAGCACTGACCCTTGGGGGTGGGATGGGTCTTATTTATCTTAATGCTTCCAGAGCCCCACACAGAGTAAGTTCTCAGGAACTCCTTGCTAAGTTGACCTGCACTGAAGCTGACCTCTTCTCTGTACTTACAGGGGCTGTGTCTGATGTGTCTGCCTGGGCTCCAGAGTTGATTCAGGGTTCTACAACTGGTGCCATTTCTTGAATCTCAGCACACTACATTAGGGTCTATAAAACTCTACTCCTGGTCTATCATCACCCACATGACCTCGAGGAGCTAACCCTGCCTGTGACATCATCATACACTCACACCAAGGTGCCCCAACCAAGCACAGCCGTCTCTCCTGCCTCTGCTCACCTCCTAGAGCCTGCACAGGGCTCTTGACCACCACACTCACCCATGGAGTCAGCAAGACCATTGCAATCCTGCTGCTTATCTGCCCTGTGACCTTGGACAAATTAATTCCATCTTTGCCTCGTCAGTTTCCTCACCTATAAAACAAATCCAATCGCATCAACTTCATAGAGATAATGTGAAGATTAGATGAAAAAAATATACGTCATCATTATCATCAACACTCAGACTCACTGAATATTACTGTGGGCTAAGCAATTTGTATGCAAAAATCAGTGCCTGGTAAAAATAAGAAAAATAGCTTAACATGTGTTGAGTGTTTTCTATGTGCCAGGCCCTGTTCTAAACAGTTTATGTGGGTTCAAGCATTTAATCCTCAAAACAACCTTATGAAATTGGCACCATTATTAGCCTCATTTTATAGATGAGAAAATTGAGGCTCAAAGGAGGTAGTAACTTCCCCAGGGTTATAAGGTGAGCAGGCAATAAATCTGGGATTTGAACCCAGGCAGTCTGACTCCAGAATCTTTACACGTAGCCAGCTCTATTGCCTGTTATAATAGCTGCTCAGTTAAGTGTTTGTTTGTTATTGCTCTGTGATTGTGATTATTATTATCATTCATCTTATTTGCCCTACATATAGGATAGTCACCTCTACCTCCAATTATACTCAATTTATCCTGTGGTGCTTAATGTCCAAAAAGATTCCCTCTGCCCCCAGTGACCTACACCTCCTAGTATTCACCCACTTGAATCTGGGCTGGGCTTTTGGCCAATAGAATATGGTGGAAGTGATACTCTCTGACTTCCAAAGCTAAGCTGTAAGAAGCCTTACCGTTTCCTTTTAGTCTCAGGAGGCTGTCGTGTTTCAAGAAGCCCAGGCCACCTGGAGAGGGTACGTGTAGAGCCAGCATCCTGCCAGCCCTGGGAGTGAGCCATCTTGGACGTCCAGTCAAGGCCCCCTGTGACCCCAGCCCCAGACAACCCGAGGGAGCCCCAGCTGTGCCCAGTCAGTCTACAGAATCCTGAGAGTTGATAATAAGTGTTGTTTTGAGCCCAGAAGTCTTGGGTGAATTGTTTGGCAACAACTGATAACCAGAACCCCCTTTTGCCGTCTAGCTCGATATTAAAGTTCCAGTATGCCTTCAAACCAATTATCTATATTTGACTTCTCACTAGATTTTATAGGTAAACACCTCTTTGAAGTAACCATAAAATAATATTTATTGCCCTTGGGTACATTACTAAACTGTCTGTGCCTCAGTTCCCTTATCTGTAGAGTAGAAATAGTAAGATACTAAGAGTGCCTAGTTCGTAACGTTGCAGTGAGGGGGAAGTGAGTTCATTCATATGAGATGCTTAGAACACTGCCTGATCTTTCGAATCCATATACAGGTGTCCCCTGCTTTTCAAAAGTTTGCTTTATGCCACTTTCCTTTTACAAAAGATCTTACAAGAGACATGTTTTCATTAACCTAAAGAAATCCAAAGATTTTAGCTTTTATGAAAAAAGGAAATTGCTTCTTTGCTTTATGGCATTTCAGTTTATGAAAGGTTTCACAGAAAAGCTCTATTTTCGGGTAGCGGGGGCAACCTGCACTAAGTGACAACTCTCTATTAACTGAGTCAGGCTTTTTGAATTTTAAAATCTTAATCCTCATACTTAATCTGAAGGCTAGCGTAACTATCCCACGTTGCAAATGAGGTGCAGGGACTTACATAAAGCCTTGTGGCTAGTAAATGGAGCCAGGATTTGGATCCAGTCCGTGTGCTGCTAAGGACCCGGGCTCTTTCCCTCTCCCACCCCTGCCCAACAGTGCCACCCTTCTTGACACAAGTGATGGCATCTGCTTGGTGGACTCAGCCCCCATGGAGCCCAGGACACAGACAAATCGCAGCAGAGCAATTGGTTCATTTGCAAATTCCAGCTTGCTCAGCTCAGGTGGCCCAAGGTCCCCAGTGTTAGCACCTCTGTCTGACACTGCTTCGTGGCAGGGAGGTGCCCTGCCTGCTGGTGTGAGAAACGCTCATTAAAGCCTCTGTTTCAGATGGCAGGAAGCAGCCCACAGCCAGCAAGGAGGTTCAGTTCTCCTGGGAAGGCTTCAGACGAATCAGCACAGAGCTGCATTTCTGTGTCCCCCGCTCCCCCCAGTATCCAATACATACTAAATGACATGCCAAAGTGGAATTCCAGGCACCCTCTCCAGGTGAGTGAAGGAGGGATGTAATGATCAGGGCAAGTTTTCTCATCTCAGGAGGAGAGATGACAACACTGCGAGTTCTTTCTTTGCAGGTCCCAGCGGTGGCAGGATATTTCTAGCTGTCTGTGCCTTGCAGAGGAAGAGCAAATTACAGATGTGGACAGATTTTGCACTCAGAATAGTGAAGCGACCTGCTCACGGTCCACAGCTTGCTAAGGTTAGGGTGTAATCTCATCCAACCCCTGATTCTGTTCCGTGTTCTTCCCGTTACCCGGTTTTGTCCCTCCTTCCTCCCTTCTAAGGCCTGTCCAGCTCCTCTCTCCTCTGGGGCCCTCCTGAGCCTTCCCGAGACCCAGTGTGCCCAATGGTGCTCTATACTCTGTGCCCTGGACACTCTGCTCACCTTTAATAAATGTGTCTTCCCCATGTCTTTGGGCTTCTGGACTTTCCACTTCATTCTCTGGAGTGACAACCAGCAGCACTGACAGGTGCTTTTGTTTAAAGTCTGGTAATGGTTAAGTGTTGTTACTCTTTTGCCCAGGTGCACAGCCAGTGTGCTCAGCCTGGGGACGCACCATTTCTTCACTTAGGGATCTGATCAAAAGCCACTTCTTGTGGTGTCTAGGCTCAATTGTATCCCCCCAAAATCCATACATTCAAGTCCTCACCCGCAGTATCTCCGAATGTGACTCTATTTGGAGATAAGGTCTTTAAAGAGGTAATTAAGTTAAAATGAGGTCATTGAGGTGAGCCCTATCCCAATAGGACTGGTGTCCTTATAAGAAAGGAGGATTAGGACACAGATACACAGAGAGAAAAGACCCTCTGAAGACACAGGGAGAAGATGTCCAGCTACAAGCCAAGGAGAGAGGCCTCAGGAGAAACCAATACCTCAGTCTCAGACTTCCAGGCACCAGAATTGGGAAAAAATGTGTTTCTGTTGTTTAAACCACTCAGTCAGTGGTAGTTAGCTACGGCGGCCCGAGCAAGCTAATTTATGTGGGGAGTTCTTCCTGACTGCCAACAGAACCCCTCCTCACTCCTCCTTTAAGAGACATCTTTCATGGCACTGTTACCGTGTTCACTTCCGAATCTCCCCCAGTGCCCGATGCAGGTCACGTGACTGATGCCCAGTGGGTCTAAATGGAATCCACTTCAGACCCTCACTCATGGTGGCAGTTTGGGCAATTGTCACAGATGACAAGGGAGCTATTTTGTGACTGGGCCCCTTTCCTAGTCCCTGGTTCTGCAGCATTTCAACAAGTAAGCCACCGCTGGCCGAAATTCCATTTGTTTCACAATGATCACAAGCTAGATGAAAAGAAAGGGGCCCCAAGTTGGAGGGAATGGGGAGAACAGAGATGAGCACGGACGAGTGCGAAAGGAGAAGGTTTTATTATGGGAAATAGAAGAAAATCTGCTGACTAACGTGTGGGTTTTAGGTTAATGGGAACTTAAAATAAGGGGCCCTCCATATTGGCTGGTGTAATCAGGAAAGACTTCCTGAAGGAGGCAGCATTTGATCTGAGTCTAGAAAATCGAGAGGAAAATGAGTGCTTGGGTGAGCGTGGTTGGGATAGAGGAGGACTTTTTAAAGAGTTTGGTGCTTTTTAAATTTTGAGTGCATGTAGAGCAGGGTGATTAAGAACACAGTACTTAGAGTCAAAGAGTCGGGGTATCTTGTCTCTTCTTCTTATATCAGCATCGTTGACTTTTGGGGCCAGATCACTGTTTGTTGTGGGGACTGCAGTAGCACTCACATGTGTTATGACACTCAGAAATGTCTTCAGACCTTTCTAAATGTTCCCTGGAGACAAAGCCACCTCCATTGAGAACTACTGACTTACACTGCTGTTTTGGACCAATTCCTTGCCCTCTCTGAGCTTCAGTTTTCTAATCTGTACAATGGGGGTAGCAATTGTGGATAAAATATATGGCTGACACAGAATCTGTAAGTGAAGGTGACTTAGCCTCAGTCTTTTTAAGAGTGGATCTATTTTCATTGAATAAAGTTGAATGTGGAATCCCCAAATATGAAACAGATGAAAGCATCACTGCTCTGGCAGAAGCAGGGTGGATAGACCCCAAGCCTGCCTTCTTGCTCTTCCATGATGCCTTCATGGAAACCCTGGAGACACAAATACAGAAAACCCCCAGATGTAGCTCGTGAATGCCCTGGGAGAGTGGAGTCTGAGAGACTTGGATTTGAATTCTAGCTCCTTCTCTGTGGGTCCCTGAGAGAGTTGATAAACCCTAGGTGCTATGAAGGCATGAGCCCTGTCTGTCTTGTTCACCCCTGTGTTCTCCATCATTCTTCAGAATACCTGGTACATCGAGAGCAGGGCTGGGACTAGGGTGAGGCCAGCGAGGCAGGCAGGCATTTGAGGAGGCACGCCCTCTCAGGTGAGGACCCGGTCCTCGCGTGACCGGGGAGGGAGTGCTTCCTTCATGGTAGGTGCCTCCTTTGCTTCACTCTACTCCGGCCCCTGAGCAAAGGCCCTCAGTCAATAAATTGTTTGATTCATCAATTAACCCAGTTTCTGCACCGTTAAGATGGGGATGCTAAAATCTGCTTTGCCAAGTAATTTTAAAGTTAGATAATACATTTAAGCAACCAGAATAATGTCACATAGCAGTCAGGGCTACTGCTAATTTCCTTCATCTGTCAGATGGATCAGACAGACTACAGAGGCTGAAAGTTCAGGGTATTTTCAGGAAACAGAAATCCAGTGCAGCCAGAGCCAGTAGGGGAGAAGTCAGAGACAATCCAGAAAACTGTGGGTCTGGACCATGCAAGGCCACGAGCTCCGGACACATCTTCTGTAGTGCATGTGCCCCTGCACCAGGTCTGAGCCTGTGGAGGTGGGAGGCGGGCCAGCACTTACCTCTCTCTAGGCAGCTGGTGGTTGGGATTGTGGCGGCAGCGGACGCTGAGGCCGAAGAGCTTGCGGGCAGTGCGCTGGATCTTCTGCCTCTGGGCCTCCGTGGCGCTCTGCAGGAGCTTGTAGCGGTTCTGCAGGTCCCAGTCGTTGCCCCAGTGCTGATGGATGCTCCCAATGGTCAGGAAGTGGTTGCTAGGGAGACGCTTCATGAACGATTTAAACTCATCTAGCAGGAGACAAAGGCCAAGAAGGCGGGCTGAGCATGACACAGCCCCCATCTGAGGCTCAAATGCTTAGCCCCACCCACAAGCAAAGCAGGCGCACAATAAAGCCAACTTGTTGGTGGCCTATAAACATGGCACTAGCCTGCTCCACTCCTAGCAGGCAGCGAAGCGGCCACTGTGTTTTCATTGACGAGTCTTTTACTTTGCTACCGCAGGAGTGAACCTGCATCCCGCATCCTTGCTTCAGACAGGGCTGCCCAAACTTCTGTCATTTGAATGCCAACTTTATGACATTCACATATCACTTGTACTTATATTTACTTGTAACTTATCTTTGAATCAATTAAACCAAATTTTTATCCAATCCAAGTAGAGAATCACTATCAAATGCCCTCGGTAGAACGGGAGCTATAAAAATAAAGCTGTAAAAATAAATATAATGAAAATGATATTAATAAATTCTAGCCAAATGCTGTGGCCTGCTAAATGACCGAACCCCTGTGCCTGCTCTCACTTTGAAATTTAGGGAAGGAGCAAGTGATAGATGTGAAAGGATATTAGCAGCAACTGAGACATTCTCTTTGATGTAATCTTCAGGATCGACAGAGAACTGACGTCGATCACCCTCCCCACTGTGTGCCCCACTCTCATTGGAAGCTGCACGTGTGGACCACCTTACATCAAGTCACATTTTGGGAAACTCCAGCTTAACAGATGGGGACGAACTCTTGGGTCTCCTGGGTGAAGATTTCTGCCTCAGTTTATAATGCTGAGTTTCAGTGTGTCAGCATGTGCTACAAGGTGACACAGCCTTAGAAATTATCTAGGTCAGCTTTCTTGTTCTACATTTGGAGAAACTGAAGCCTCGAGTGGGAATATCATTTTCTGAAGGTAGAACAGTCCATGAGTAACAAGAGACAGGACTAAAACCTGAGCTGTTGTTTTCTGATCCAATACCTCCTACTCAATCCCCCACTCAACTACTGGGAAAATTAAAAAATTAAGGGGTTGATCATTTTGCAGCAAAAAAAGGCTAAATGGTTGGAATATCTATCTATCATCTATCTATCATCTATCTATCTATCTATCTATCTATCTATCTATCTATCTATCTATCTATCTATCTATCATCTAGCTAGCTAGCTATCATCTGTCTATCGATATCTGAAGCTTGATACTTTCCATAAAACCTACAAGGAAATTTCAGGTATATTAGGCATTCTTTTTTTTCTAAAAAATGCCTTCAAAGCTCTCAATAAGCACCAGGGTCAGTCTTAAACATCTACAATATATAAGTGATTTTATAGCAAACGTATGAGGTGGGTGCTTTTAGTGCCCCCTTTTATAGAAACTAAGACACAGAGAAGTTAATTAACTTGCCAAGGTCACACGGCCAGCAAATGGTAGAATTAGAACTCTAGACTGGCTCCGAATCTTATGCTCTTATGTAGCATATTACACTTACTCTCAACACATAAAGAGGATCAGTGAATTGAGAGGAAAAAAACTATATATTTTTTAATATATTAATATCTTTATGTTAAGGTGCTGAAACAGGAGTCTCTGACTCCCCAGGAACCTTGTTACAGACAGTCAGACATGCATGAGTTCAAACTGATTCTTGACCCTTGGATGGCTGTATAAGCATTAGTCTCTCAATGCCTCAGTTTCCCCACCTGTCAATAAGAGCATCTAATTCAAATCTTGAGAGACGCTGTCTGCCTAAATAGCTTTCGATACCCAGAAGGTGCTGAGTGGATGGCTGTGTAAGACTGGGAGGATCACACACGACGGTACTGATGGATTTACTCAGTGGGCTGGCTGGGGGCAGGGGACTGGCCCTAATGACACTGCTGCTTTGGCCAGTCCAGCTCTGCCCGCCCCACAGCTCATCCTGCAGAGGGCTCTGCTGACCTCGGAGGAGATAACAGTCCTTTGAAAGAACCAGAATTTGGGTCAGATACGAACACCTAATTAAAAAGTGAAAATGATTTCATTTTCTTGACTGAAAGTAGAAGGGTTCCCTCCCAATAAAGGAGGCGTAGACCCCCATTTATGTGTGTAAACTAGGTCCTATGTGACCACTAACCCTCAAGCCATGAAGGAATCAATGGCTTTGACCTTTGGCCAGTCATTAATTCCTCCAAATTACTTGGGGCTGAGTCATTAAGGTTATGGGTTGCAAAGGAAAAGGAGGAAAGTACACATGTACAAGCCACATACACGTGTGGATGGATGGCTTTGTTTTCATGGGTACAAACATTTCAAATGGATGAGTGCAGGATATCTAGAGGAAAGGTGTGCTTTTGTGGAGAGACAATCGTGACACAGAAATCATTTCTGGGGCCTTTTCAGCTTACCCTGCAGCCTCTCAGCTTTCTGCATTTCCTCCCCCACCTAGCCACTCAAAGTGGCTTCTCTTCCTTGGGAATAAGGATTCTGTGCTAGGGATCCCTACTACTTGTGCACCCAGCCTACTCCACTCCCCCTGCTTTTTAGCAATCAGTAGAATCTCTTTTCAAAAGCATTTTATCAAATGCTTCTTTTGTTTGAGGCCAAATAATCATCATAATACATTTCCATCATGAACCTCTCCTCTTTCATGGATTCCTAGGATTTTAAATGGACTAATGGGTGCAGGTTCCTAAGGCATCACAGCTCCACTCGATGACCCCGTGAGAGCAGAATCATGGATGCATTCTGCGCTCCCAGAACTGGTGGGGAGCCTAGAGATCATGGAAACCAGTGGTTTTCAAACACAGCGCTCTACAGCTCAGCCTTTATCTGCGGTACACAGTGGCTCCAAGGTAAGATTTTGTTTGATCAAAGGGTTTCTTGGCTAAAGATTTAAATAAATTCAAATATTAAAAACACAAACATGTCCTCTCATTTATCAGATGAGGGAACTGAGGCCTGGGGGTGGGTAAAGTAGAATTAATAAGTTACAAAAGCTGCTATGAGCAGTGGATTTGGAATCAGGCATTCCATTACCAGCGCTGTCATTTACTAACTACGTAACCCAGGGGAAGACACTGGGTCTTGGCACGCTCCCTCCTCTAGAACACAGGAATATCACTACTCACTTTAACTCAATCTATTAATGTTGTAATAGATTTAAGGGATATAAGGTTGTGTTAAAAACAGAAACGCTCTCTACATACGTCCATTTATTTAACAGATCTCTGAGCACATATTAAATGCCAAGTATCTACTTGGCATCTCTTTTTGGAAGTCTCAAGAGTTCCCAAGCTTTTCATGTCCAAAACTGAGTATACAGTCTTCTTTCCAAACCTTCCAGGGTGTTCTAGCTCTGTGAATGGTACCAGCATCCATCAGATTGCCTAGCAAGCATACCTAAAAATAGTCCTTGGAGCTCACCTCAACACCCGTCCCTTCAACTCTCAGAGTCAATCTACCATCAAGCCCTGCTAATTGTTCCTTCTAAATACCTCAGCGCCTCTGCACGTTTCCCATTTTTACTACCTATACAACCCCTGTAACTCACATGGCAACCATCTCTCTCCCAGGCGCCTCCCACTGGCCCACCTGCACTGACCCTCTGGTCTCTGCACACACTCAGGTACTGAGACTCTCCCTCGAGGTGGCCTCTCCTGACTCCCTGGCCATACTGCCCTCCAACGCCATGAGATTTGCTCACAGGAGCTCCTCGTTCCTTACACACATATGATTAGCATGTCACTATTCTCTGCAGGGTTACATGATCAGTGCCTGGATTGCCCATTAACTAGAAGCTCCACGAGGCAAATATCCAACTTTGCGCCTCACCTACTTTATGGCCTCGGGTGACTGATGCTCCTCCCCTGAAATTCATTTTTCTCAACCACAAAAACAGGAAATAGCTAAGTTACCTGAAAAGTGACTTCCAGCTATGAAAGTCTGTGAATTCGTTGGATATCTATAGCAATATCTACCTATGTATGTACCTATATATAGATATATACATACCCATATTTACACATATATGTGTGTTCATTTATTTAGGGAGAAGGTACACACACACACACACACAGACTCAGGAATCAATACAACTAGCTTTGACTCCCCTCTCCAGAGGTTTCCTATGTGCTATGACGCATTATTCTCTCTGTCGTCTGGGTACCACAGAAGCAATACATTATAGGACCACAAACCTGATTATGTTATTCAGTATTCCACTCGCTGGAGATTTACTGAGTGCCTACTCTTTGATGGCTACTGGGATGGCTCTGGACCCTCCAACGTGAAAGACTTGGCGGGGTCACTGAATGTTCCCCTCAGCCATACTAATTCCAGTGAGATCATTTTCTCGACTTGGCATGGCACCATTCATGCAGTAGTAGCATTAGGCTCTCTACCTGAATTCTCCAGGTCCTTGTAAGCTTCGGCCCAAGACTTGGCCATGTTGGCCAGTGTGTACTCCATGATCTGGATGTCGGTGATGGGGCAGTTGCACTGCGGAAACTCCTCGGCACACTGGCATCTACACTGGCTGTTCTGGCACACGTATTCCCCCTCACCGTTGCACATGATGTAGCTCAAGGCTGATTGGACAAATTTCTCTTGCAGATACTGAGGGAAGATGATCTGAAGACCTGATTGAGAATAGCAAGGAGGGGAAAAGGAAAGGTTAGAAAAGGTGTTTCATTAACAGTTTTGAGAGGTGATGCGTAAGACTCCGAAGTTGCTAGCTTTCTCTTTGTGTATTGTAACCAAACTATTTCTGGGCCTGCCTAGATCCACACAGGGCATAATTGGCGAGGCCTCCAGTTGCCTTGCTTCTAGTTAAACTTCTCAGGTCATGAGCTTGGCCATCTCTGCACTGCATACTCTATTCCGTGGTATTAGGACTGAAGCTAGAGCCAGATCTGTTAATATACCTTTTCCATTTTGGGAGAAAACCCTTATTGAAAGCACAAGATTGCTGTTTATTTTTCCTTATTTCCTTCTTTTCTTTCCTTTTCCTTTCATCTAATATTTATGAACCCTATTTATGAAGCACAAGTCCTGAGCTAGGCACTAGGTCTATAGAGATAAAAAAGACATGATCTTTGCCCTTGGGGAGTTTATAATATAATCAGCAGGGGTAGACATGGACACACATCATCATAACATAGCTTTACAGACCCAGAGCAGAGGCGGCCGTACGAGGTAACTGGACAGCAGAAGGCTGCAAGTAGCATTGCTGGGATAGCAGGGAAACTTTTGTAGAGGAGATGATATTTGGGCTGGTTGAAAAGTGAATAAGAGATCATTATGTAAAAAAGAACAGGAAGCATACTCTAAAGAGAGGGGTAGCAAGAACTAAGACTTAACATGTCTGGGAGTTGCTGGTGAATGAAATGAATTTGATGGGTGGGGTTGCAGTGCTGGAGGAGAACGGGTTTTAGAAAAGGGCAGATGCCAGAGTGTGAAGGTCGTTATTATATGCTAAGGAACTAGGACTCCATCGTGTGAATAATGGGAATACTTTGGTAGTTTCCTGGGTAAGAATGATATAAATAGAATTATATAATTTAACAGGACCACAGTATCACTCACACATACACATAAATATCAGTGGAAAATGGCATCAAATTAAATTAATTATCTCTTCTTTGCTTAAAAATGAAGAAGGCAAAGCCCACCAAGAGGAAATGAGTAGCTCATGGTTATAAGATGAGTACTGTTGACCACATCTCATGATTTTTTCTCTATACTTGACTAATCAAAGTCCTAAGCCAGAGGGCCAATGATGGAGAAGGATTTATCTGGGCATGAACACGACTCTTGTACCTATGAAATGTCAGCACAGCAGGCCATCGCCTATGGTGCCCAGAAAAAAGGACAACTCTGGGCTAAATTCATTAATTCAAGCACTTTTGCCTGGAACATTTCTCTCCACCTCATTTGGAGCTGCCAACAGTTTTTGCCACCAATGGATATTGGGGTAATGGTTTTACTACCCACTGCGTAAAAGAGAACTGTGCTATTTGGATTAAATTTTTTTCTCATTTCTGCTTCAGGGACATCCCTAATCCTACTCATCAGGGATCTGCTGAATAAACTCAGCACTTCTTTCACTCTTGACTTCAAAGTTGTGTTTCTAGATTTTTATCTTTGTTTCTCTTGCTTTCAAATTATTAAAAAAAACGAAGCCCATCATTTCAACCTGTCTTCATATGGCAGCTAAAAAAAGACTATTTTCAGAGGGGTCTTGTGAAAAAGAAGACTGTGCTTCTAGTATGCCTTCTGGTAGGAAACCATAACACAGTAGTTAAGAGCTGGGCATTACTAGAGTCAGGCTTCTCTACTGACTACCTAAGTCATCTCAAGTTAGTTAGTCAACCTCTCAAAGGCTCCACTTTCTCTTCTCTAAAATGGAGATACTTTTAGTACCTACATCAGAGGGTTACTGAGAGAGCTAAGTGAAATAATTCTTGAGAATTGTCTAGAACAAGTCCCTGATGCATAGCAAACAAACAAATGTGATTTATTCCTATTTTTGATGATGATGATGATAGAGATGCCATTTCTCTGATTAAAATTTTTTTAAAAGTTTCAACAGAAACTTCAGGATAAACAAAGGAACAATAGCTGTGAGTATCTAATCAGAAGAAGAAAATATCCAGAAGGCAGTGTTTGGGTATTTGGAGAGCTTCCACAAAAAAGTGGGGTTTAGAATTATGTGTTTGTTGAACCAGCACTGTGGGAGGGCTATTCGGAAGGGTGGATCCTTTGTCAACATGCACGGAAGACGTTCTAACAGACAGAGCTGAACAGCCCGGGGCGCTGATCCACCGCAAGGCTGGGTGAGTGCCACCCCAGTGGGCAGAGGGTCCAAATGAGTGAGTCACTGCTCAGAAGGGCTCCTGTACGGAGGGGTATGATGCAAATACCAAAAGGTAGAGCAAACCAAATCAAGCAGTAAAGTCCTTCTAAACCAAGTCTCTAATTCTTTCAGAGTATGCATTATTGAGTCACTTTATCTGTAACACCATTTTCACTTCCAAAGCAAAATTTATTTTTAGCTGATCCCAATCCCCTATAGGCATGAGTCTATGGATTGGGGTTAAGTTTCTGTTGCTTAAAGAAACTCTACAGACTATACTCTCCGTCCTACTTTTCTAGCTTTCTCATCATTTTCTTTCTCCCCCTTTGTAGGGGATAAAATATTCTATTCTTGGTCCCAGCCCGAAAGGAATTTGGGGAGAGCATTTTTCAAAAATTGCATTAAATCATTTCTCCGTCTGGCAAGGATACAAAAGGCAGTATTACCTACCCCATTTAATGCAACTGAAAACAGATGAAGTTTGGGGTTGGGGGGTTTCTGGGAGCAGCTGAAACAGAAAACTGGTTGCTCTTTAAAAATGGAAACCCAGAACCTGCCAAGCTGTCTTTGAGGTGGAATCTCCTGGGCAAATTTGAAAGAGAATAATGAAGACATAGCAATTAAAAAGCACTTTTCTGCAAAATGTCATTACTGTTTAAAGTTACATAACCATTTCTCCAGCAGCGGAGGTTCACATAGCAGTCACCGGCAGTGTCGTCTCCCAATGACCTGTGTCCAACAAAGAGGCCCATTGCTGAGCACCTCCTACATGGGCGCCTGAGTCCTGCCGGCTTCAATGGGAGCCATAAATAATTTGGAGGGGGATTTGGCCTGGGGAACCACAGTTTGAAAGATATACAGCTGCCGGCTGGGGTGGAATCTTCTGTCCCCAGAGTTCCCAAAGATACACACACACACACACACACACACGGAAAGCAAAACTGAGAAAATGGGAGAGAGAAAAAGGCCACCCTTGGTGCCAAGCATATAAATGTGGCCTCACAAAACCCAGGAAGGCAAGAGTTGAAAGTTCCATTTGCACAGCGACTCACCCATGCTAAACATATGGAATCTGCTCCCCCCGCCCAGTCTTGTTACACTTAAAAAAAAAATCTTGTTGTACTTTAAAATGGAACGTTCCACTGTTCCACAGAGGGCACGATGTCAATGTGAGAACCCCCATGTCATCTGCCTTCTCTTTTCCTGATTACTGCCCCATCTTCCTCAGTCCCCCCCTCCTGCCTCACCTTCAACACGCATGTTGCACGATATCTTTTGTATTTTACATACAGGCTCTGTGTGCTGTCACACGAGAGGGTACCTCTATTTCATTGACCGCCTCCTTCCTCTTCTCTCCTAATCCTCTCTTCTTTTTTTTCAGGACACACGGCCATCCTGCCCCTTTTCAGTCCCTCTTTTTGTGCCAGTCTTATTCTTTCTACAGTCTCTGCACTTGTCCTCCCCTGTGCCTAGAATATTTCTTTCCCAGATCTCTGCCTGGCCCACTCATCCTTCCATCCAGACTTGCCCAGACCACCCGAGTTAAAATGTCTCTTCTATTTGCTTCACAGAATTAGTTTCTGAATGAAATTATCTTATTCATTTGTCTTCATTTTTGTTCCATCTCCCCCATTAGACAGTGGGCTTTAGGGGGACAGCCCACTGTCTAATGGGGGAGATGGGCTTTAGGGGGACAGAGGCTTATCTGTCCACGACAAGCCCCCAGAGTGTAACTTAAGGCCAAGCCCGGTGGAGGTTTCAGACTCTCATTTGTTGAATGAAAGAAGCATCCCCTTTCTCATCCCAACTGAAGAGAAAGTTGTCCCTAAAACCTTTGAGGCCATTAGAATTGAGGACATGTCCATAGCTCCACAACTATAGTAAAAGACTCAGGACTTAATCTGGGAATTCGGACTGAATTCTGAAACACTTGCGGTTCCTTCCACATCTCCAGTGGGCAAGTGTGAAAACTGAGATGAATGCCTGGCTTGGGGCCTCTGTGGTACCTATGGCACAGAATGGCCTCTGGGAATGTCTTAGCCCCTCTGAAACTCAGTTTTCTTGCCTGTGAAGTTAAAAATCCCAATAACCACCTTCCAGGGCTGTTGAAAAGGGTAAATGAGGGGAGAAAAGGCATAAACAGCACTTTAGCAAACACCTGACTCTTATGGGCTGAATGTTTGTGTCCCTCCCACCCCAATTTCATATGTTGAAACCCTAACCCTGCCCCCCCTTGTGATGGCATTAAGAGGTGGGGCCTTTGGGAGATGATTAGGTTTAGATGAGGTCATGAAGGTGGGGTCTCCATGATGGGATTAGTGCCCTTATAGGAAGAGGAAGAGACGGGAAGGCATGCACGCTTGCCTCTCTCTCTCTTCCTCCCTCTCTCCCTCTCCCTCTCCATCTCTCCCTCTCTCTCTCCCTCTCCCCCTCCTTCCCTCCTTCCCTCCCTGAGCACACACTAAGAAAAGGCCATGTGAGCACACAGTGAGAAAGCAGCTGTCTACAAGCCAGGAATGTGCCTTAATCGGACACTGAATCTGTCGGCACCTTGACCTTAGACTTCCCAGCCTCCAGAATGGTAAGAAATAATGTCTTTTGCTCAAACCACCCAATCTATGGTATTTTGTTATAATTAAGTGTTCAATAAATGTTAGCTTCCTCCATTTACACCCTATTAGAACATAATCCATTACCTAGACCAAACTTGAGCCCTTCTTGGAAAAAGCCTTCTTGAGTAGCCCCATTTGGGCTAGTAGGAAACATGCCAAGAGTGCATTTTGCCTTAATAGCATTATAGTAATTATTGTAGGTGTTTATTATTATCGTTCCATTGTTTGTACTTCAATGATTTTTCCTTCCTTCCTTCCCTCCCTCCCTCCTTTCCTTCCTTCCCTTCTCCCTTCCATCTATCTTCTTTTTCTCTCCATCTCTCCTCCCTTCTTTCCACACATATTGCTTAAGCTCTACTGGGTGGCAGGCACTGTGCCATGGATACCAGGGTGAATAAAGCAGGCAACTCCCTGCTCTCGCTGACCTCACAGTTAAGGAAGGAGACGGACCTGTAAACAAGCTGCTTGGATGCAGTAAGACCAGTGCTTTAGCAGAAGCACAGGATTGCTTGGGGAACACACGGGAAGAATACCTAGCCCAGCATGGAGTAGGGGTGGTCAAAGACTCTCTTCTAGAGGAAGCAGCATTTAGGCTGAGACCCAACGGATTAACAGGAGTTAGGGGATGGGAGATCCACAGGAAGACTGTTCTAGAAAGTGGAAACAGCATGTGCAAAGGCCTTAGGAAATATTACTCTTTCCAACTAAGAACCAACTTAGCCATCACCTTTCTTTCTGATTAAGGTTCATCTTCTTTTGTTTGTTCGTTTACTTCCAAGTTCCCTAGAGAAGAACAACTTCTGGCACCTCAGAGAAGATCACAACTCTGAAGGGAAGAATGACACAGAGCAGAGATCTGTCAGCTCATTAGAGGAACAGCACTTCTTACAACAACAAAGGTCAAGGATCCTGGTCTCTTACAGGCAGGGAGTGAACCTGAGATTCAGAAAAAGGAAAGGTGGCTCACTGTGCTGCTGAGTTTCAACCATTGGGGGGTGCTAAAGTAACAGAACTTTCAGGGTAACCTTACATTGGATCCCTGGAGACCTTTGAGGACATTGTCAATATTGCTGTGTAAAGCAGGCACCTGGTTCAGGTGACTGTGCTCAGTGAGCTAGGGAACATTTAATGTCTGGAAAAGAGGACACTATCAACAAAAGCCAAGGTGCTCCTGAGATCTGGAGATTATAATCCAACCTTCATCCCTGACCCTGCTCCTGCTCCTTTGCTGACAGGAACTCTTAGCCTCTCTCTCCTTCCTTCAACAAGCAGTACCTGAGGAACTGCTGGAGGAGATGTTTCCTACCTTCTAAGGACACAGAAGTGCTACCTGGAGATTCAAAACTAAAGTTCAGAATCCAAGAGACAAAAGCCTTAACTGATGATTAAAACATAAAAAAGTTGCATGATGTCTGGTAAACAGTAGGTGTTTCATAAATATATTTCAAATATTGAATAAGTCAGTGATCTATTATGAAGATGAAAGAAAATAAGCCTGGGCACGATAATTATGGAAGACTTTGTGATGTGCGTAGGATGTGGGTAGAGTCTTGAGACACGAGCCTGGTCTCAGTAGATAAAGAAGGGCATCCCCAGCGTTCCATGGAGAAGGCATACGCTGCACAAAGTTGGGTCAGTGTGTGCATACCTTGTATCAATCTAAGTCTTGTTCAAGGCAAGAGCTCTATATCTTCCTTTTGTTTCCCTCAGCTTTGTTTTATTTTATTCTATATCCTAATTACCTAACATAGTAATATTTTTGATGGATTTGCTCTTTTCTGACCTATTTCATTAAACATTAAATGCACGCTCTCTTACAGTGCTAAGAGGAAGAGGGAAAAATACAGGTTCTGTTTTGGTTGAGTATAAATATTTTTCTATCCTGTTCTTGCACCAGAATGGGGCCCCCTGTAGATCTCTCTGAGCCCTATAGGAGTCCCAGCTGTTGTCTTGTACCTGCTAAGTTCTGCTTGTCAAATTCTGCCCATTTCTGAAAAGCACGAGGTGAGGAGAACGACAACGAAGACTGTACCTTCCACAAAAAGTCAGCCTGACCCCCTTCCTGTGAAAGCCCAGGGATTTCAGACGGGCAGATAAAGGACTTTATGGTTCCAGCAGTCATTCTGAACCTCAGTGTAATGAAGGCATGCAGGTCAATTTCCCATCTGTTTGTGCTTCTATTGCCGTGAATTACAGTATCTATCGCTGACAGCTCATTGGAGTGGAATGGAAATAAGACGATAATTCACCGGGTGAAACTGTGCAGAAAGGGCAAAAAGGCTATGATCTCATTCAGAAGCTCAGCCCTGTCTCCATGACGGGTCATTTGCACTCCGGGAAATGAAGACAGGCAGCTACCTGGGGGGAAAAGTGGGTGGGTTCTGGCTCCCCCTTCTGGATAGAGTAACCTTTTGTTTTCCCAGGTATCATCATCTATCCTGTGGGATCTTGAGGAGTAGACATGGAACTCTTGGAGGAAAAATACAGGGAAACGATATTCTGCACAATAAAATGAAAACCTTTTTAACTGGCAGAAGTTTTGAGGGGTGAAACAGGTTGCCTTAGTAGGTAGAGGGCTGCTCATCACTGGCAGTATAGAAAGGTGACCCTGTAGGGATGCTCCAAAGAACCTATTAATGCATATTCAGTGCCCCTCCCTGCAGTGTCCTGCCTTTGAAAAAATTACACACTCCTACCCTCTGAACTCAGATAGGTTCCCATGACATGTTTTGGTTAATGAAATGTGCAAGTGATGTTTGCAACTTCCAAAACGAAGCTATGAGAACCAACATGTGGATCCATTGGGTTCTCTTTTCCCATCACCACAAGAACAGCAATGTTCTATCTAGAGGCCACCGCTGTTCTCCAGATAAATGCCTTCTTCATTCTGTGAAGCAGAATCACAATTGACTTGTGATGATGTAGCATCAGTAAGAAATGAGTATTTACATTTGCCAACCACTGAGATTCAGGGATTGTTTGTTAGCACAACATAACCTAGCCTATACTGATGGATACAGGAAGTGGCAAACTGGGGCCCATGGGCCTATTTTCACAAATTAATTCTATTGGAATGCAACCACACAGATTGAAGTATTGTTTACAGCTGCTTTCACATTACAATGGAAGAGCTGGATAGTTGCAACAGAGACTGTGTGTGACCCAAAAAGCCTAAAATATTTACCATCTGGCTCTTTACAGAAAAGTTGGCCTGCCAGTGTACTAGTTGATCATGAAGATTCTTTCAACCTTGATTTTCTGAGTCTATTCTGTGCTGGTCTTATTTCAATTATTAAGCAAACAGGCATCTATTAGGTGCCGGGTACTCTTTCAGGCACTGGCGAAAAGGCAAGGAACTAGAAACAAAATCCTTGCTCTCACGGAACTTACCTTTCAGTGAGGCAGACAATCAGAGGAGGATTTAAACTGGCAAAAGGGAGTGGGGGCAGGGAGACTTCTAAATGACAATTTTAACTTTGAAAAAGAGAATATGGTCTAAACTATGAAATCGCTAACGATAAGGAGGCCAAAATACTTTTTTTCTCCAACATAATTTTAAAATTCAGTTTCATAAAATTGCAACATTAAGATGCCCTTGAAGCTTTAAGAAGAGGCTGAGTCAATTTAAACCTAAGTTTCTTCATAGAATTCATGATAAAAACCAAATGACACCTCTAAGACTCTGTGTCACCTGATCCCTAGATCAGCTGATGTCTGCAGATTCTCTTCTCACCTAACTCCCTTTTTTTGCTACATCCTGTACCACTACCACCTCTGTCCGCCAGATGCGCCAAGTTCTCTTTGTTCAAATTTTGGCTCCAGCTCTTATTAACGGCATGACCTTGGGAAGTTAAAACTAAGAGGCTTAACTTCTCTGATTTTCAGTTTCCTCATTAAAGCTTCCCATGTAGGGTTTTTGTAAAAGTTAAATGAACAATTTTATATCTTGATTGTGGTGGTATCTTGATTACATGATTGGATATGTTTGTCATATTCATAGAACTGTTCACCTCAAAAGGGTGAATTTTTCTGGATGTAAATTATATCTCCATGAATGGGAAAACAAAATCAATTATGTAACCCATGTGAAGCTCTTAGTACGTGGTAGTTATCCAACTAATGTCATTTCCTGTGCTCACCCTGTTTTCTATTGCTTTCTCTGGAAGCCTTTGACAATCTGAGGCATTCTCTCTGTGGGCAACCAAAGCACCTTGCACATACTCAAATTCTAATAGAACACGTATTGCATCATACTATGTGTGTCTATATTCATGTTCCTCCTAGTCTGTGAGCCCCCTGAACGCAAGAGGCAGTACCTCATTCACCCCCCACTTCCTTGTTATCTGGCACATTAGTGGGTACGCAGAAAATGCGTCTGAATGAAGGTGAACTTACTTAGAGAGGATGTGCTTCACAGAGGACCGTGCTTCTCTGTTCTGGGCTGAGCACAGCCCACCTCTCGAGCCATCCCTCATGAGCAGGACCTGTACCACCTTTCCCAACATCATAGCTTGAAACCTGAAGCTACTTTAACTTCAGCTCAATAGTGAAGGGGACAGGTGCTCAGAAACATCGGAGTGAAAAAATGCACAAATTGAAAAAACATCCTAAGAGAACAATGATGCTAAAGGCCTTGACCACTAATTTCAGCACATATTTTGTTTGGGATCCATTGCTACAAATTATGATTCTTGAGAACTATAACTGCCTTTTCATTCTTTCCATGCTATCAAGCACAATACTAGATCACAGTAAGTGTGTAAAAATAAAACTGTTCAATTCAGCCACTCTTAGGAAAGTCCTTTCACTCACCATGTTATTGAGGCAGGCACTGCACTAGATGCTAGAGATACAGTAATGAATAAGACGGTTTCTGACCTCAGGGGGCTCCAGTTGGGTAGGAGAACAAAATTCATAAATGTACAATTAAAATAAAATATACACACGTTTCAGCAAAAAGGAATAAAGAAAAGACCTCTACTTTTGTAAGAGTAGAGGAGTTTGGAATAGTTATTGTGGACAGGATTGAACCCAAGTGAAATTATAGTCCAGCATTTGCCAAGTTGTATAACACAGAATCATAGATCTGCAGATGTAACCAAGATCAAATACATTCAGGAAACTCTGTGTATTTAATCCAGCTCTTGAGACTCCTAATACACATTAGCCCAGTTAAGGCACTGAGAAGTCCTGCAGTAAATAAGTGTGGTTTATGTTATTTAATCCAGTGTTTCAGTATTATTGAGCTTTTGCTACATTTCTGTTTCCTAACAAACAGCCTCCAAATCCCAGTGGTTTACAACCACAAAGGTTTATTTCTTGCTCATGTTTCATGCTGGCTGGGCTTTGGCTCTGCATCAGATGTCTTCTTCTTTTGGATCTATACTGAAGGAGTGGCCTCTCTCAGGTATATGCCATTCTCATAACAGAGGGAAACAAGTAAAAGCCAAGCCAGGCAATGTCTCCTCAAGTGTCTTCTAAGATGAGGCATGCATTATATTCTCTTACATTCCACTGGCCAAAGCAAATCATATGTCCAAGTGCAATGTCAACTAAGTGGGGTGTATACATCTCCCACAGGACAGCATTGCCTGTCACATGCAATGCACTGGTATGTATAATTCTCTCAGGGAAGAGAGCGATGCAATCATGCAACCTACCACAAAATAAACTTATATTTCTACCAAAGCTTATTTTTTAAAATTTAATTGCCATATGATCCAGCAACTCCACTCTTAAGGTATATACTCAAAAGAATTGCACAGAAGTATTCAAATAAAAACTTGAACACACTGTTCATAGAAGCAATATTAACAAAAAGGTGAAGACAACCTAAATGTCCATCAACTTACGAATGGATAAACAAAATGTGGTCTATCCACACAATGCAATCTTAACTCAGTCATAAAAGAATGAAGTACTGTTACATGCTACAACATAGATGAACCCTGAAAACATTTTGTTACATCAAAGATGCCAGAAACACACACACAAAAAACATATTGTATGATTTCAATTATATGAAATGTCCAGAATAGGCAAGTCCCTAGAGACAGAAAGCAGATTAGTAGTTGTCTGGGGCTGGAGGGAGTGGGGAATGGGAAATTACTGCTTAATGAATATGGAATTTCCATTTGGGATGGTGAGAAAGTTCTGGAACTAGATAGTGATGACAGTTGCACAACACTGTGAATATACTCAATGCCCCTGAATTGTGGATTTTAAAATGTTTAAAACATTAAACTTTGTGTGATATATATATATATATATATATTTTTTTTTAAGTATTTGTTTATTTATTTATTTGGGTCTTCGTTGGGTCTTCGTTTCTGTGCGAGGGCTTTCTCTAATTGTGGCAAGAGGGGGCCACTCTTCATCATGGTGCGCGGGCCTCTCACTATCGCGGCCTCTCTTGTTGCGGAGCACAGGCTCCAGACGCGCAGGCTCAGTAATTGTGGCTCACGGGCCCAGCTGCTCCGCGGCACGTGGGATCTTCCCAGACCAGGGCTCGAACCCGTGTCCCCTGCATTGGCAGGCAGATTCTCAACCACTGCGCCACCAGGGAAGCCCTATATATATTTTATCACAGTAAAAAATTAAGATTCAAAGCAAATTGATTTGACAGTTCAAATAAATTTAAATCAGTAAATATTTATTGAGCGTATACTACAAACTAAACACTGAAATAAGAAGTGAATAATGAACACATTAAAAAGGATATGATTCTACTTTCAGGGAATTTAATTGCAATTTAGTAGAAATATGAACAATTGTGCACATGAAACAAGGTAGAATGTATCTAGAACACAGTAGAAGTGCATCGAAAGTGCTATATTTGCAGTGCCAAAGAAGAGCTTAATTCTGCGTAAGATGTACTGTGAGGGAAAAAAATAAAGATTGACTTAATAATCTTAAAAAATAAACAGGTACCGTGTTTAAAGAGAGTCAATGTATAAATTTCCATGGGTGATTTATTTAGGTTTTGGCCATCCTGATGCCTGATTTGTGTACAATCAGAGATCAACAAGGAATCGAGTGGGATGTGGTGGTTAAAGTAGGTCAAATTGTCACATTGATCACTATCAGTCAGGAGTTCCATGCTGCATACTCGGCCACAAGTTTATTGAAAGGTATAGCCCCACGCGACCACATACCAAACGATAAGTCTTCTGATATTCCCTCCCCTCAACACCAGCTTATGCTCCATTAGCATTTCCACCTCTTTCTGTACAAGTCTGAGTGTTGAGTCACCAAATTATTCCAGATTTCCCCCGGTCAGAGGCAGCCCTTTTTATAGTCATCTATACCTGGAATGTTGCGAGGCTTTCGTAATCGTCTGTTATAAAGGTATTTGATCTTTTCTGGTTCTGGATTCTTTTGAGAGTATGAGAATAGCTATGGAAATGGCACACCTACGTACATCCACAAGTTGGCAAGTAATTTTAGGAAAATCACAGACTTTCTAAAGTAAATAGCAGAACCTATCAGCACATAGAAAGTGCTATACAACTACTTGCTCCAATAAAAACCATGATTATACGTTCCAGGTTGAGACACAATATGCTACACACTTTAAGAGCACTGGCATTGAGTGGACCTGTGTTCAAATTCTTGCTCTGCTGGCTACAAGAGCGTTACTTAACTTCTGTGAGCCTCAATTTGCAAATCGGGAAAATGGGTCTGTGTTGAGGTTTCTGAGAGATTAATATAAAGGAATGAGCTCTATACCTGGCACATGAGAACTATCCAGGAAATCATAGCTATTATTTTGTATCAGCCCTCTTGGGTTTTAGGTCAGGTGCTTTCAACATATTTTTCAAATAAATGCAGAACCATGACTCCGAGGCAGTGGTGTTTTTATTCCCATTTATTAGAAGACCTAGAGAAGCCCAGAAAATTAATTAACTAGTCCAAGGACTTATCACTATCACATGTGCTCTCGGACACTCCCTATTTGTCCTCTGATTGAGTTTTAATTGCTATCTTCAATCCACTTCCTAAGAGGAGCTTCACTTCTCACAAGGCAGGGAACATGATGCTCCTTGGCTCATAAAGGAAAACCAATATTTGGAGTCAAGCAGTTGGGTGGAAGTCAGCAATCTCATTTGTCGTGAAGGCGCTGCTCTTTTATTCAACAGGCTTTACAGACAGAGCCACAGGAAGACGGAAACACGGATTCCCCTCAGTGCCTCCTAGGCCCCTGCTCATCGACAAGAAGGGTCTTATATGTCCATGCCACTCTCTCACTTTGTCCCAGCTTACCCTTCCCCCTCCCCATATCCTCAAGTCCATTCTCTAGTAGGTCTGTGTCTTTATTCCCATCTTGCCCCTAGGTTCTTCATGACCCTTTTTTTTTTCCCTTAGATTCCATATATATGTGTTAGCATACTGTATTTGTTTTTCTCTTTCTGAGTTACTTCACTCTGTATGATAGACTCTAACTCCATCCACCTCACTACAAATAACTCAATTTCATTTCTTTTTATGGCTGAGTAATATTCCATTGCATATATGTGCCACATCTTCTATATACACTACCAAACGTAAAATAGATAGCTAGTGGGAAGCAACCACATAGCACAGGGAGATCAGCTCGGTGCTTTGTGACCACCTAGAGGGGTGGGATAGGGAGGGTGGGAGGAAGGGAGATGCATGAGGGAAGAGATATGGGAACATATGTATATGTATAACTGATTCACTTTGTTATAAAGCAGAAACTAACACACCATTGTAAAGCAATTATACTCCAATAAAGATGTTAAAAATAAATAAATAAATAAATAAATAAATATTTTTAAAAAATAAATTAAAAATGTGTTTATTAAAAAAAGGAGGGCCTTAGTCGCAAGCTGTTGCCTGTGACCCCGGGCTAATTCTTAATGAGGATTCAGCCCGAAGCTGCCGACTAGAGCAGGCTCTGGCAACAATCACTCCGCCTTCCACTGGGGTCACAAGGCCACGTGGGGTGACTGGGCTTCATGAAAAGAAGGCCTAATGACATTCCTTCCCCTCTTCCTCGATTACTGCAGCTGGGCAGGTACTTGTTCCCATTCTACCCACATCTAGAATGTGTTGTGCTGACTCAAGGCTCCCTGAGAAAAGTAATCATGGATCCCAGGCGGCTAGGAACCAAAAACCGGGGGATCTTGGGAAAGTGACTTCACCTCTTGGGGCCTCAGTTTCTTCATCTATGTAATGGGGAGCATGATCCCTATCTCTTAGCTGGTGGGAGGGATAAACTGGCTCATGGATATAAGCACAATGCCTAAGAAGGAGTAACAGCTCAAAATAACGTTAATTTTAAACAGTTCAAATACTCTGTTCCCCTCTCTCTATTACTTGTTGCAAGATGATTTTAAAAATCATTATCTTCACTCCATTTATAATGCCTGGCTACTGAGGAAAGGGATTATTGATTCTCCTTCTCTTCCTCATCCTCCCTCTGCTTTTCCTCTATTTCCTCCTCTATCCCCTCCCTCTCTTCCTCTCCCTCTCCTCCATCCTTTACTCTTCCACTCCCTTTCCCCTTCCTCTTTCTCTCTTTGCCCCATCCTCCTTCTCTTGTCCCTGTAACGCCAATCCTATGCAAAAATCTCAATTCAGCAAATACATATTGAGCCCCAATGTCCACAGCATTCTGTTGAATACAATGAAACACAAAGTTGGCAAAATCCCGTCCTTAACGAGGCCAATCATCAAATCTAATAGAAGAGGTAAAACCCAAATGCAAAAGAACATGTTGCAGGATGAAGTTTTAAAAAATGCTGTACAAGAGGTCTTAAAGAGGCTTCTCAGAAGAGGTGGCATTTGGAGGAGTAAAGGGGCATGACTCTTGCCTGAAAGATGGACACATCCAACGCAACAGAAAAGGCACATGCACTTTGAAGAATGCTATCCATGCAAGAAGGCTCCTGGCATAGAGTAAGCCCTCAGGACATTGTCCTTAGGTTGAACTGGATCCAGCATGATGGAGGATGAGAATCGTAAGAATTCAGAGAAAGGAGCTCACTATGGGCTGGGTGATTTATTCATTTAATTATTTATCCATTCATTTATAAATTCATTTAACAAATACCTTCTGATCATTCTTTATGCACCAGGTTCATACATCACGCTAGAGATAGAGACGGCTCTTACCAGTGAGGAATTTATACTCCAACTGGGGAGTCAGATTAATAATAGGATGATTATACTATTGCATGACAAATCCTAGGGAAGAAGGTGGGCAGGGTGTCTAACAACCAGGGCAGAAGCATTAAGAGAAGTTTTCCTGGGAGAGGTGAAAGTCCAGGAACTGGAGAGATGATGTACAGAAGTTTGAAGCAATAAAAAACAAAAAAAGATGCCTGTAGTAAAATGTAAGAAATTCCACAGGCCTGGAGTAAGGATATAGTATGTATTGGATGATGGAATACGACAAAGCCAAGAAAATTGGCAAGAGTTTGATTATGAATAGCCTGGTGCCCAGGTCTATTCCTTATACCCATATCAGAGATTGTGAAGGGTTTTAAGCAGAGAAGTGACAGTATTTGATTTGATTTTAAGAAGAGCACACTGGCTGCTTCGATGGGGATGGATCAGCAGGAGTGATCAGAATCAAGAAGGCTGGTTTGACAATCACTGCAATGATCCAGGAAAGAGAGAAATGATGCTGGGAGGAGGTGAGCCAAGACAGGGGTAAAGAAGGAAGGATTTCTAATGAGGGGATGGATATTAGTGCTGGGTATGGAAAGACGGACTGAACTCAATAAAAGAGAGAAGGAAAGTCATTTAGGGCATGAAGAGATTCTGAGTGCATGAGTGATAGGAGATAGAGACTGGTCTGGAAGAAGCTGAGGTTTCAAGAAGAGACACAAGGAAAGAAAAGAAGGGGTAAGGAGGAGGAGGAAGAAGGAGGGACGAAAGAAGAAGGAGAAAGAGGAGGAGAAATAATTTAAGATCAACAAGTGAAATGGGCCATTTGAACGTGAATATTAGGAGGAGACTCTCAAAACACAGCAGAGTCTCGGGTGGCCTCTCTGGAGGTGCAGAGTGTAGATGACGCCTGGAGTCTTTCGTCCCATATCCCCTCACTGCCTAGCATCCCATCTGTTCAAGATCTTGACTGTACTCTGGTCCATCTTTCTCTTTTGGAAACTGAGAGTGGGTTAGTGACTTCACTCCTTCTTCACTGAGGAAAACACTACGTGTCATTGAATCTAAGATGCCATTTATTGTAAAACATATCATTGTTTTGCATACACTAAGAAAAAAAACAACCTGCCAATTAAACTATGACATACCATCAGTTATAAGAAACATTCTAATTTCAGAGATATTCAAATCTGAAAAATCTTGTAACACATCTATGAAAAGTGATCAGAAGTAAAGTTTAAGAAAATGGTCCCATTACCACAACTGTGAATTGTACCCACCCCACCTATGGGTCCATAGGTTCTCCTTCCCTTCACTCTGTATGAACTTGCAGGAGCTCTTATCTAAGGCAAATAATTCCAGTCATATACAAGATCCCATTCACTCTTCCCTGCTCAACTATGACCCTAAAATAATCCCTCTTACTCATAGAATCAATGTTTCCCTCTCTGAAGAATAACTCCCATCAGCATATAAAAGTTTTGTTGCTTCTATGTTAAAAGAGAAGAAAAACTCATGCACTCCACGTCACCTTCTGCTATTGTGCCATTCACTGCGAGATTCCTCCGTAGAGTTTGCTAAACCCCTACCTTCACTTCCTCTCTTCTTATTTTCTCTTGAACTCACTCTACTCAGGCTTCCACTCCCATAATTCCATTGAAGCATCATTGTTAGGGTCACCCATGACCTCCATGTTGCTAAGCCCACTACTCTGTTCTCATCTTCATCTTACTCATCCTATAAGCAGCGTTTGACACAGTTGACAACGACCTCTGCTTTGGAAAACATTCTTCCCTTGGTTTCCAGGATACCACACTCTCTTGGCTCTCGTCCCACGACACTGCCACCCGCACCCCTGGCCAATTCTTAGCTTCCTTTCCTTGTTCCTCATTAGTATGCCGTTACCCCAACTCTTCGATATTAAATTCCCCACGGCTCAATAACTGGATTCCTTCTTTTCTCTATCTACACTCTCTCCCAAGGTAATCTTATCCAATCTCATATCATTAAATATCATCTCTGTGCTAATTTATATCTCTGTTCTCTCCCCTGACTTTCCAAATGTCCACTCAACATTGACATTCGTATATATAAGAGATTTCTCAAACCTAGGTTCAAACCCAATTAGGTTCGAACCCAATTCCTCATATCCCATCAGAATGGATCCCTCCCACAGTATTCACCACAGCAGTAAGGCAATTCCATCATTGCTATCGCTCAGGCAAAACTTTGGGAACATCCTTGGCTTCTCTCTTTTTCTCACAAGCATTTTCTCAGTCCATTGCCAACTAATGTCAGCACTACTTAAAAATATATCCACAATCCAATCACTTCTTACAACCCTCATTGCCACTGTCATGGTCCAGGCCACCATTTTCTCTCACCTTGATAAACACTATAGCCTCCAAGCTGGTTTCTCTGTATGTGGTCTTGCCCTCTACAGTTCTTTTCTACATCACAGTCATAGTAATTCATGTAAAATGTAAGTCAGCTCCAGTTACTCCACTGCCTGAATTTCCAGTGGCTTCTCATTTCATTCAGGGTAAAATCTGAAGTCTGTTCCATGGTCTACAAATTTCTAGATGACCTATTCCCACACTATCTCTCTGATTGTAAAGAAAATATATTTCTTTCTTTACTTGTTTCTTTCTTTCTGCTCCCCCAACACCCACACACTAAATATAAACTCCAAAATGATTGACTTAGCTTATTCACGTCTCTACATCCCGCTCTTAAAACAATGTCTGACATATAGTTGATGTTCAATAAATATTGCTAAATGAATAAGTGAATGTGTGAATGAATACATTTCTGGATTATCCCTAGATCTCAGCAAAATATTTTCTCCGCATCTGTTTCCACTTCAGTGAGCTACAGAAGCAGAGGTCTGCTCTCTGTACATCCGTCTCACCAGATGGATACTAGATTAAATAACATGACAATGTCAGTAAAACACTCAATGGGCTTCTTGGAGAAAGAAGGATAAAAATAAGAAGTTATCATTATGCCACTAGCATTATTACAACTAGTTTAGTTCGGTGGTTGCTGCTTTGACTACTAATAGCCTCTGTTCATTTCCATGATCCTTTCTTCCTCATTTTGAGTCTCCTTCTCCAATCCTCCTCTTTCTGTTTCCTATTTCCCTCCATCTTTGCCCTGTCTTGTGAACCTTTTATGAAACACCACAAAGTGAATGTCATTAGACTGTCATTCATATCATCCTCAATCTACCCAAATAAGCCTCTGCAGAATCTCACGCCAGCCTCATTCAGAGGCTTTAGGAGGGGAATAGAGGAATACAGAGCAACCCGTTTTGAGAAGGAGAAACTCTGAAGTCAGGTCGGGTTAAAATTCTGGCTCAATCACTTATTAAGACACCTCTCTCAGCCTCAGTTTTCTCACCTACAAAATGGGGATGTTATTTACGCCTTCCTTATAGGAATGCTATGAAGATTAAAAATGCAATAAATCCAATTATACAAAACAAATAAACAAGAGTTAAAATAAAAACAAATACATAAATGTAAATATAATAAAAATAAATTAACACAGTCCCTGGTACTCAAGGAAGTGTTTTATAAATAGTATCTATTATTGCTGGTTCCTCCACCCCTCAGTCCATGCACTTTCCCTTCTAGCTGGGCTGGATCACATCCTGATCACTTGTCTCTGCTTTATTCATGTCTTCTCTTTGCAGAGGATGTGAAGATAGAGCACATTATTAAATAAATTTTTGATAGCTGCATATTGTATACACAGAAATGTATACATATAAATCATGTGTGTACAGCTGCATGAATTTTCACAAAGTAAACACATCCATGTGTGGCTACTGCGATCAAGAAACAGAACATTACTAAGACTTCCAGAAACCTCTCTCATCTCTCTTCAGTCACTTCCCCATTCCTCCTCCACAAAGGTTAATGCTCTTTGGAATTCTAAAGCAATGTATTTGTTTTACTGTTTCTGAGCTGTGTAAGAATGGAATCATACAGCATTTCCTCTTTCGTGTCTGGCTTCTGTTATTTAATGTTGCATTCATGAGATTCTTCTATATTTTTGCATGAAAGGGTAGTTGATTCTTTCTCATTTCTGTATTGTAGCCCATCATGTGAATGTATGATAAGTTATTTACCCATTTTTTTGTTGATGGGCATTTGGGGCTATTTCCATTTGGAGGACTATTTTGAACAAAACTCCTATGAACATTCATGGTTTTTGGTGAACAAAGGTAACATTTCCATTGGGCATATTCCTAGGAGTTGTAATTGTTAGGTCATAGGGTGAGGACATATTGAGTTTTCAGTAGAAGCTGCCAAAAAGAGTTTTCCAAAGTGACTGTACTAATTTATTCTCCCAGGAGCAATGCATGTAAGTTCCCAGTGTTCAACATTGTCACTCCTTGATACTGTCAGATTTTTCAGATGAGCCAGACTGATCAGTGTGTTATGACACTGTTTTAATTTACATTTTCTGAGGACTAGTAAAGTTAATCACCATTTCAAATATTTACTAGCCATTTTGATATTCTTGTTTGCGAAGCGCCTGTTCATGCCTTTTACCCATTTTCTTGTCTTTCCGGATTGTCTGCCTTTCTCTTATTGGTTTTAGAGGTTATTTACATATTTTACACATGAGTTCTTTGTCAGATACATTTATCACCAATATTGCCTTCCAGTCTGTAACTTGCCTTTTCATTCTATGAATGGCATCTTCTGATAAACAGAAATTCTTAATTTTAAAGTAGTCCAATTTATCAATCTTTTTCTTTTACTTAGTGCTTTATGTATGCTACTGAATAAAATATCAGCCTACCCAAAAGTCATGAGATATTCTTCTGTCTTATATTTAAGAAGTTTTTTTTGTTTTACCTTCCACCAGGAGAATATTTTTCCTCCTTTCTATGTTTCCTCTACCTAGACAGATAGAATGGATTACCTCCTTTTCCACATCTCTGTAATAGTACACATTACTTCTACTAGCTCTATTACATTATACACTACCTTGAATCATATGTATTTTCCTGTCTGTCGGCTCTATCTTATTCCCACTCTCCATTCACTCAAATACCTAAATCTTTCATGGTCTTTTCACTAAATCCTGGTAATGACACCTCCTAAGTAACTCCAAAATTGGTCTGTTTCTCTCCATCCCAACTGTTGCTTCCATGGTTTCAGTCTGTGACATCTCATCTTGAATACTGCAGTAGCCCTTAACTAACCGGTCACCAACCTCCAAACTACTCCTAATTAATTGACCACACAGTAGCCAGAGTGATCTTCCAAAACATTAATCTCTGCCTGCTACTTTGTTTTTTAAAACCCTTTTATGGTTCCCATTACTCTCAAATTAATATTCAACTCATTAATGTGCTACAGAGGCCTTCTAGGATATGACATATTATTTTGCCTTTCTCACCATTGATATCTCTGCTTTAATCTCTTAAGATCTTTTCAATTTCCTTGAATGCCATTCACTAGGACTCTGCTCCATAGCTATGTCCCTGCCCCCTTCTTCACTCTTCAGGTCTCATTCTGTGCATCTTTTTATCAAGAAAACTTCCCTGATTCTCTAGTAGGTGAAATCTCCATACTATTGGGTATCAAAGAACCCTCACAATTCTTTTCCATCCAAACTCATTGCACATTATTATTTGTCTAAAGCCATGTTTTTTGATAGAGTGTATATTTCCTTGGGGCAAAAAGTATGTCTGTCTAGTTCACCACTGTTTTCTGTGCCTAGCTCAATGCCAACATGAGTTCTTGAAAAATATTTGCTGAATTGAGTTGAACTGATTTGTGCTCATATGCCCAGGATCTAGCACTGAATTTGGCACATAGTCAGTCTCGATAAAGGTTTGGTGATTCAGCATCTTCCTAAGCATCAGTATCAATTCCATCACCAACACAGTGGAATGATGATTAAATAGTTTCTATAGGGGCTTCCCTGGTGGCGCAGTGGTTGAGAGTCTGCCTGCCGATGCAGGGGACACAGGTTCGAGCCCTGGTCTGGGAGGATCCCACATGCCGCGGAGCAGCTGGGCCCGTGAGCCACAACTACTGAGCCTGCGCTTCTGGAGCCTGTGCTCCGCAACAAGAGAGGCCGCGATAGTGAGAGGCCCGCGCACCGCGATGAGGAGTGGCCCCTGCTTGCCGCCAACTAGAGAAAGCCCTCGCGCAGAAACGAAGACCCAACACAGCCATAAGTAAAATAAATAAATAAATACTTCCTTTGAAAAAAAAATAGTTTCTATAACATCCCTACCAAACGTCACCAACATATAACCCTAATAACAAGAGAGTCACTATATGCTTCAGCAGGACATTCCAGGTTTGGACATGAATGTGCATTAGAAGATCTATTTTATACTGAGTTTAAACTGAGATCTAGTTTAAACCTGGGATCCTTGTAGTTTCCTACATGTAGATCAGGTTTGCCCCATTTTATCCATATTATTGAATTTGACTAACTTTTCTGCAAGACAGCCCTTTAGGTATCCACAGACACATCCTCTTGCTCCAAGTCCTCCTTCATCAGTTATGTACTATAAGACACTCTCCTTCAGTTTCTTGATGTCCCTCTTGCAATGTGTTGCCCACACTTGGACCCAATCCTCCAGGTGTGCTCTGACCAATCTAGAACAGAACAAAGCTGTCATGTCCTTCTTTTGTGTGAATAACATACCGCTAATAATGTAACCAATGGCAGATCTGGGTTTTAGGACTGAGGCTTAGGCTACAGGTGCTTAATGAGAAAAGGAATTCAAAATTACATGTGAACATGAATATGTAGAATGAGAAAATTTAGGGACTTAGAAGGTGAGGGAGCCCTGGATCTTAAGCTTCCTTAGCTTCACTGTAAATCAGCTTCTAAATGGCCCTAAGATATTAATAAATTCCTAGTGACATCCTGTTACTCCCGACTAAATTTACTCTGATTATAACTCACCTCCTACATGCACAGCAGGGTGATCAGACACAGACCGGAGCTGTATTTCCTGGATTCAAACCCTGCTCTCACTCCACAAGCTCACTGTAGGCATCACAGGAGCTAATGCTGAAAATCCTGGAGCACCCAAGGTAGGTCTGTCTTCCTTATTCATTTCTTATCAGGCATTACCAAACTCATGTCTACTCTTTTGTCTACTAAAGGAGTGTAGGATTATTCTTCATGTATTTGAGGTTTTGTTTTGTTGACTTTTGTTTTAATGCTAAACCACTCTCTTGGCCTGAATTTTCCTGATGGGTTTTCATTCATTGCTCCCAAGTGACACTACCAAGCTTGCTCTGTACCACTTTCCAACCATCTTCTATAACAGGAGCATGAATCAAAGAGTTGCCAAGGAACCAGAATATAAAAGTCATATTAGGCTCTGTTTAGCTCGACCTGCCAATCTCAAACCAACTTTCCTCCCACTGACATTCAGAATCACCTTTATCAGATACCTTTCTAAAAGGTCACATTCTTAGTTTGCTCAAAGTTAAAGCATATGCCATTTTTTATGACTATAAAGTTAATACACGATCATTATAGAAAAGTTAGAAAAGGAATTGGAAGACTAAAATAAATCATCTCTAACCTAATCATCCAGAAGTAACCTCTTTTAACATCTCGCATAATTCCTTGCAATGTTATTTTTCCTTATCCTTTTACATTAAGATCATGCCATACATTCAGTCAGAAACCATCCACTTTCTAATTAACATTATAGTAAATCATTTTCACGTATCTTGAAAATTCTTTATAAACAACATTTTAGCACCTGCCTAATATTATGTTGTATGGATGCTACATAATTCATTTAGTCTCCTCATGTGGAAAATTGAGATCTTTACATTGTTTTTTTCTTTGCTATTATAAATTATGCTTTTTAAAACAGCACTATCTATACTTAAAGTCTTATCATTTTTCCCCCTACAATCTCCCCTCCTCTTTATGATGAATTAATCAGGATAAAATGACTATTTTAAAGAGTATATTTTCTTCACGGTCTTGAGTATATATGGAGCACATAACATGTACCTGACATATAATAGATAATAAACAAATACAAATATGTATGTATTTCAACAAATTAATCCTTAGAATTGTTGCAATTTCACTAGCCATGCCTAAGAGTATCTGTCTTTCTATATTCCAGCCAGCATTGAATGTTCTCATTTGTAAACTCTGCTAAAAGCACACACACATATACACAAATACATATGGGTGTATGAATATACTGAAGACCACTAATGATTAACAAATAAGGAGAAAGAAGTTTACATAGAACCAAAAATTCTATAAAATGCCCTATAGTTCTTGGAATTCAAATAATATCTGCCAAAATACATTGAGAATCAAACACAATAATGTAGGAAATTCAGAGGCTATGATATGAAACTTTAATATATATTAGATCTGGAACATCTATAAATAACACTGTTTAGACATTTTCATCAAAATAATCAGAAAACGCTCACACTTCCATACTTTATATCTGACAACTAATTAATAACCATGAATTTAATGTCCCATATGTTAAAATTTTTAAAAAGACATCATATCATAACTGTCTTAATTTGCATATTTTTATTTTTTGTTGGTTTCTCTGCCTTTCATCTTAGTTTTCATTCTCCCTCCACATCATGCCTCCTGATACCCTCTCATCCCTCCTCCCCCAGGCTTCTCTCCCCTCTCCCTCTCTGTTCCCATCATTTCCACTGACATCCTACCTTGAAGGTGCAGTTTGCTCTCCGTGCTTTGCAGAAGGACGGAACTCACAGAGTCCAGATTGTCATAGCTGTTACAGCCCAGAGGCCCAGTGCGTGTCTCTGTGACCTGGAGTGGACATCAAGGGCGACAGATGTGAGACAGATGCCCTTGTCTGGGACAGATCCTGCAGAGTCAGCCCCCAGCAGAGCTCAGGCAACGGAGAAAGCCTGACCTGAGCCAGTGGCCACTTCTTGAGCCCCTTGCCTGTGTCAAGGACCATGCCTGACTGTTGCCAAGCAGACAACGGGATAGCAGGGCAATCTAGCAGACTGGAGCCAGGACGCCCACATTCTATCCTTGGTTCTCACTGCCCAAAGCCATTTTAAGGATTATGTGAACTAAAAATAAGTGGAAACACTATAGTGTATTGCAAAAGCATGGGCTTTGGAATTAGGAGAGTCAGTGTTAAATCCTGGCTGGGCCCTTTATTTGCTGTGTGCCCTCAGGCAGTCACTTCTCTAAGCTCCTGCAACCTGAAGTTGGTAAATCCTTCCAGGAAGGTGGTGAGACTAAACCTGATGGGTGTAAGTGCCTGACACATGGCATATGTTCAATAATTGACATCTTATTACCAAGAGTCTCTATAAATTGTAACGTGCATTATCGATGAGTATATATGCATTATCATTAGGCAAGAACAATAAAATTATTCCCATTTTCCAAAAAAAAAATTAGCAAAGAGCACAGTCAGCTCCACTGCAGAATGATCACCCCAATCCTCTGGTGGTGTGTTTCTAAGACACTGTCTTAGAATCATTGAGGTGGTGGACAAGAGGGAAACAGCTATTCTAAAAGATAACCTTGAAATATGAATGGTTTAGTATGTAAAGTGGTTTCTTCATGTCTTTAGCCCTTACTTTCCATTATTTAACACAATCACTTGTAGGCTTGTTTTGAGGTTTGCATCCAGCTGTTAGGACACAGCACTGACTGTTGTCAGGAATGATGACTTGGGAAATAGTCACACAGATCTCCCAATGCCAGCTCTGCCCCTTTCCAGCAGCAGAGCCTTGCATCACTAACTCCCCTTTCTAAGCCTCAATTTCCGCATCTACACAATGTCAGTAATACTGTTACCCACCCTAACAGTAAAGGGATCATATTTTTGAAGTGTCTAGCACTTAGGAAACAGTACAAAAATGGAAGGTTATTAGGCTTTGCTTTTAAAAAATAATTCATTCTTTTTTGTGTACAGAATAATGACATCATTATTGTTAAATGAGATTCAAAACTACCAATCCATCTTGCTAAAGATGCTCAGGAAGAGAAAACCACGGGCAAAACTTCCCCACCTGGGTCAGCTGCTCATCTTAGACAAAGCTGGCAAGGAGACCAATTCTAGCCAGCTGGGTCTTGAGGTAGCGTCAAGAAATGGCTAGAAAAATCCAAGTGCCAGATTGAGTGTCGAGGATGGTGCTATTGCAAGAACGGCTTCTTGAGAAATTCCTCGTAAGGAGGCACACTGCACTTCTGGGATGCACAAAAGAAGATTACCTTCTGACAGAGCTTCAATATCTCAATTCCACATCCCATCCCGCGGGGAGGGAACCATTTGGTGATAATGCAAACCAGGCCTTTGCTTCACTCAGACTCCGATGGCTTCATCAAGCTCCATCTCTCTGTGCTGAGTTCCCTAACACCATAATCCCCCCAATATAGGCGATTCTTCTCGGATAAGCTGGCTCTTTGTTGACCTGATTTATTTCTCCCCTTCCTCCCTCCCTCCTCAGCAAGTCTCTCCCCTCCCACATTTTTTCTCTTCCCTTGGTCAGTTTCTGACTCATCTGCCTGACTTCCACCAACACTCCCCGGCAACCCCTCATCCCTTCACACACACACACTTTTTCCCTAGAGATACCTTTTAAAGTCTTGATATAAGACTAGGTCTGCATTTTATTCAGAAGAAAGATGCTCAGGAAGAGAAAATAGACTGAATAATGAGAGGTAAAATGCAGGTATAATCTGGTTTAAGAAACTTTGAGATGCAAAAAAATCTTCATTGAAACCCTCCAAAGAACTAATCCTTTTTTATGAAAAATGTCCTCCTTTATTCTCTTTATAAAGGTAATCCTTGAATTTACTGCATTTAAAGTGGAATTTTTTTAAGTACCTATGCTCTAAGGCATTGAGCTGAAAGTCCACAGCTGCTCTTACCAATGTGGCTATTTAAACTTAAATAAATTAAAAAAAAAAAAAACCTTACAAATTTAGGGTCTAAGTAGCCACATGTCACATGCTCCATAACCCCATATGACTAGTGGCTCCTGTCTTGGCCAGCACAGATACAGTCTCTCCATTATCTTGGAAGGGTCTATTGGACAGCGCTGGGGTAGACGAGCATGGGTCGGCACATGACAGACTGCCTGATTTATAAATAAAGTTTTATTGGAACACAGCCATGCCCATTTTTTACACACTGATTGCATGGCTGATTTTGTGCTATAGCAGCACAGTTGAGTTGTAGTAATACCGATCATATGACCTGCAAATCTTAAAATATTTATTATTGACCCTTTACAAAACATACTCGTGGATCCCTGGTCTAGAGAGTAGAGTTCTAGCCCCTGTTAATGTACTGGCTAGATGTGTAACCCTGAGCAGAAGTCTTTAACCCTTGGACCTGAGTGTTCCCATCTGTAAAATGGGGAGGGAGGATGAAAAACACAGGTGTTAACCAATTACTGACCTAGGCATAATCTGACTCTTGAGAGCTCTCTGACCTTTCGAAAATGATTTACCCACTGTAGCCTGTTTCTTCACCTAGAAAGGGAGGCTGGAAATCATCCACACAGAGCTTTAAGAGTGAAGGAGAGTAAGCTGGGACAAAGTGAGAGAGTGGCATGGACATATATACACTACCAAATGTAAAATAGATAGCTAGTGGGAAGCAGCCACATAGCACAGGGAGATCAGCTCGGTGCTTTGTGTCCACCTAGAGGGGTGGAATAGGGAGGGTGGGAGGGAGACGCAAGAGGGAGGAGATATGGGGATATACGTATATGTATAGTTGATTCACTTTGTTATACAGCAGAAACTAACACACCATTGTAAAGCAATTATACTCCAATAAAGATGTTAAAAAAAAAAAAAAGAGTGAAGGAAAGTACTATGGATAATTATGCCATGATTACAGCCAGGGCTGCCCCAGGAAATCAGTACATGTGGTCACCTTAATGACAATGCTCGGGATATTATGGGGCACTTGACAACCTCAGGCAGAGTGGTTGGCTGGGGGGAACTGTTAGCTCCCTGGTCAGAAGCCAGGGATTTCATCTGCCCACTGACTCTCAGACTACCTTTGTGCAGTGCTGTTGTCTTAAGAGCCTGCCACCCGACGCCACCCTCAAGCCGTACCTTGATTGCTCCAGTTGATATCTGGATCTCATGGAGCCTCCTCATGGTGCCATCACGGTCAACAAAGTAGGACGATGCCAGCTGGTGCAGAGCTTCAACACTTTGAGTGGCATTCCCTGACTTCCTGTCCAGGCGACTTTTGTCCATGTACATGGTCAAGGCCTCCTCCCCTGCACAGAAAAGGAAAGAAGCTCAGGCAGCCCGTTGAGCTTTGGGATGGGTAGAAAGCCTTCATGGCTTGGATGCCGAAAGTAGCTTCAGACCTCTCATTAATTTTGCCCAAATTTCCTTCTGCCCCTGAAAATCAAGAGCACAATGAAAGCAAGACAGTCCAGAGGTGTCTGTAAGCACCAAGCTCCATCAGGACGAAGATCATGAAAAGACTCTTAGTCATCAAGTCCAGCTCTTACTAATCCACTTCATAGTTCTCACCAGCATCATCTCGTAACACAACTCACTTCCTCTCTTCAAGGCTCAGCCTTTTCTGTAAAATGATGGATTTGCCATAGATGGTCCCTTCCCATTCCTTTCTTCTCCTCCTCTGTTTCCTCATCATCATCCAATTCCACCTATTCCTCCTCTCATTTCTCCCCTCTCTTCTTCCCTCGTTCCTTCCTCCTTTCCTTTCTCTCTTTCTCCTTCTGCTACCCCTTCCCAGACAGATGGATGTACGGATGAATGGATAGATAAATAGAGATATAGATAGAGAGAGAGGGAGAGAGATAGAGAGATAAGACATAGTTTAAACACAGATACAGACAGATAGATAGGAAAAACTAAACTGTCAGCCCTGTGAAGTCAGACACTGTCTATATTAGCCACTGCTGTATCCCTTGTACAAAGCCCAATGCTTGGCATATAGTAGATAGTAAATAGTTAATCCATCAATTTTTTTCATTCATTCAATAAACATTTCTTAAGTTACATCTTGGGGAGAGAGGAGATGACATGAAAGTTAGGCATAGGGTGGAAGAGACAAACAGAGAGAGAGAGAGAGAGAGAAATAGAAAACCTTATATAATTTACCATGAAGTTTTCCTTAGAAATACATGCATAGATTACTAACAGTACTAACTAATGGTGCATTTTATTTTGGATAACAAGATGTTTCACCAGAACTTCATAAAGGAAGCTCCAGATATGCCACCTAAATAGATCTGATCATTGTACCTCTGGTTTCACTCTCAACTAACTGTGAACTTGGGGACATTTCTTAACCTCTCTGATTCTCAGTTTATTCATGAACAAAATTAGGAGAATAGCACCTACTGCATAGAATAATTAAGAAGAATAAATTAATTAACACATGTAAAGTCCTTCTATCAGTGTCTGTTCGTTGTAGCAATCAAAAATCATTTGGAGTAGTAGTAGAAAGCAGCCTCTAGAACTAGACTGCCTGGACTTGAACTAGCTGTGGGAACAAGTTACCTGCATTCTTTATACCAGGGCTCCCCAACCCCCGGTCTGCGGCCTGTTAGGAACCAGGCTGCACAGCAGGAGGTGAGTGGCCGCGAGCTCCCCATCGCTCCCATGGCTCCCCACCGCTCCCCACCGCTCCCCATCGCTCCCACCGCTCCCATCGCTCCCATCGCTCCCCATCGCTCCCATCACTCCCCATCGCTCCCCACCGCTCCCCATCGCTCCCCATCGCTCCCACCGCTCCCATCGCTCCCCATCGCTCCCATCGCTCCCATCGCTCCCCACCACTCCCATCGCTCCCCATTGCTCCCATCGCTTCCATGGCTCCCCACCGCTCCCCATCGCTCCCATCGCTCCCCATCGCTCCCCACCGCTCCCCACCGCTCCCATCGCTCCCCACCGCTCCCCACCGCTCCCATCACTCCCATCGCTCCCCATCGCTCCCACCGCTCCCACCGCTCCCATTGCTCCCCATTGCTCCCCATCACTCCCACCGCTCCCCATCACTCCCCACCGCTCCCATCGCTCCCATTGCTCCCCATCGCTCCCATCGCTTCCCATCGCTCCCCACCGCTCCCCACCGCTCCCCACCGCTCCCCACCGCTCCCATCGCTCCCCATCGCTCCCACTGCTCCCACCGCTCCCACCGCTCCCACCGCTCCCATTGCTCCCCATCGCTCCCCATCACTCCCACCGCTCCCCATCGCTCCCCACCGCTCCCATCGCTCCCATTGCTCCCCATCGCTCCCATCGCTCCCCACCGCTCCCATCGCTTCCCATCGCTCCCCATCGCTCCCACCGCTCCCCATCGCTCCCCATCGCTCCCATCGCTCCCCACCGCTCCCATCGCTCCCATCGCTCCCCATCGCTCCCATGGCTCCCCACCGCTCCCATCGCTCCCACCGCTCCCACCGCTCCCACCGCTCCCCACCGCTCCCACCGCTCCCCACCGCTCCCACCGCTCCCCACCGCTCCCATCGCTCCCCACCGCTCCCACCGCTCCCCATCGCTCCCCATCGCTCCCATTGCTCCCCATCGCTCCCCATCGCTTGCGTTACCGCCTGAACCATCCCCCCGCCCCCATCCGTGGAAAAACTGTCTTCAACGAAACCAGTCCCTGGTGCCAAAAAGGCTGGGGAATGCTGCTCTACACTGCAGTTTCTTCATGTGTGAAATTGGGAGTACTAACTGTACTTACCTCCTAGGGTTGTCATAGGATTGAATCCGTTAATGACATAAAGCACCTGAGCCATGCCTGGCACATAGTAAGCCCTGAGGAAGGGTTAACCACCGTTATTCGATTACCACAAAATATCAATCGTATGAGACTTACCCTTACTTCTAGTCAACCCAGTACAACAGGATAGTCAGAGAACAAACATTACTGATACTTTCTGAGGACAAAAGCCTGATATCTAAGATAACTGAAATTTCTTTAGAACGCTGATGATTTTTGAGTTGAATGGAAAAAACAATTTACTTTAGAAAGAACAGTTGTTATCCTAGGACGTGGGCACAACCTGATCCCTAGGTTAATTCCTCTGCCTCGGATCCCTCCATGATTGCTTCTAGAAAGTGGTTTCATTGTCATTCAGAGTTCTCCACGTGCAGCCTCCAGCCTGTCTTTTCAGCCCTGTCTCCCTCCCTGTGTTCCAGCCAAACCATTCCTTCTGCCTCCATGGTTTATTCTTGCCAATTCCTCTCAGGCTTTCCTCAGACTCTTTTTTATTCTGCTTGGAATACCATTCTGTCCCTCCCCTAAATGGCTGACTGTTGAAATCCTACCCAGCATTTTGGGACCAATTCAAACATCACCTCCTCTTACTGCCCTGTGTCCTTGACCTGGCATCTCCTATACACTCTTCAGAGCCTGCTCGGCTGGCCATCACTTTACTGGCGAGGTTTCCCCAGCCACACCCTCCCCCCGAGAGAGCTGTCATCACCTCCCTCTATCACGCTCTAGTGTGTCCATTACGTTTAGCTCAGCATGCATGCACTGGGTATTCTGTGTGTTCTGAGCACTTTGGCAGGCACTGGGTGACAAATGAATAAGACAGTGTCCCCATTCTTAGAGTCACCCAGTGACTACATGCATGCTGTCCAGTACAGGAACCACTGGCCAAGTGTGGCTACTGAGCATGTGCAATGCAGCTGGTCCAAACTGAGATGCACTGTACCTGTAAATTACACAGCAGAGTTCCAAGATCTGGAAAATGTAAAAAAACAAAGTAAAATATCTCATTAATTAATAAATGCTGGAGAGGGTTTGGAGAAAATGGAACCCTCCTACATTGTTGCTGGGAATGTAAACTGATGTAGCCACTATGGAAAACAGAATGGTGGGTCCTTAAAAAACTAAAAATAGAGTTGCCATATGATCCAGCAATCCCACTCCTGGGCATATATCCAGAGAAATCTCTAATTCGAAAAGATCCATACACCCCAATATTCATAGCAGCACTATTCACAACAGCCAAGACATGGAAACAACTCAAACACCCATCAACAGATGTTTGGTTTAAGAAGATGTGGTATAAGATCTTCTTAAACCAAACATAAAACCAAGCCATAAAAAAGAATGAAATAGTGCCATTTGCAGCAACATTGATGGACCTAGAGATTATCATACTAAGTGAAGTAAGTCAGACAGAGAAAGACAAACATTATATGATATCACTTATATGTGGATTCTAAAAAATAATACAAATGAATCTATATACAAAACAGACTCACAGATAGAAAACAAACTGATGGTTACCAAAGGGAAGGTGGGGGAGGGATAAATTAGGAGTATGGGATTAACAGATACAAATTACTGTACATAAAATAGATAAGCAATAAGGATTTACTGTATAACACAGGGAACAATATTCAATATCTTGTAATAACGTATTGAATCTAATGGAAAAGAATCTGAAAAAAATGTATATATAACTGAATCACTTTGCTGTACACCTAAAACTAACATAATATTGTAAATCAACTATACTTCAATTAAAAAAATAAAAACAGAACTGTAACGGAAAAAAGAAATAAAAATATCATTAATAGTTTATTCATTACATGTTGAAATGATGCAGGGTGCCTGCATCCCTGTAGATAATGTGGGACCCAAGACACTGATGATCTGGTCTCTCCAGCTGCATCCCGTGCCGCTCTCTAGCTGTGCTCTATCCTGCACAAATGTGCCCTATTTTCTCTCATGGTTGGGACTCTGCTTTTCTGTTTTTCTCCTGGCTAACTTCTACTCATCCCTCAGGTGTCACTTAAGACACCTCCTCTAGGTAGCCTTCCCTGAATCTCCCACTGTTTACTTAAACTAAAGTAAGAACTCTAACCACCTGCTCCCACGATCTCTTTTATTTCTCCAATATGTTACCTGTCACATTTTCTGGTGATTTCTTGTTTAATAGCCTCTCTCTTTTACTAGAGGAGAAGCACTGTGAAGTCAGTGAGTATGTAGGAGTCTTTCATCATTTCACTGTCTTTGCCTAGCACAATATGGGCATATATTATGTGCTTAACAAATGATCAGGGTATGTGTGGGTAAATGGATAAATGTGGAAGTGGTCCAACTATACGGTGTTTGTTGATTGACTGAAATCTTCCAGTAAGAAGATTCATCATTTTCAAAATTAATCTCTGGGTTCCACATGCCTAGACTCAAGTTGAATTCAGAATAAAAAACTCATATTTGCACCTTCCCATGAAGTCTTCGCCAGTTATGCAGGAGGACACGATTGTCCATCCTTTGGACTCTGCAGCAACCTGAATAGATTTGGCTTAAAAGCGACTTTATATACAATTAGACATTGAGTTCCAGGTGTGGTGAGTTGTGGCCTGGGGCAGGAAGGACTCTGATTCTTCTTTATAATGTTCCCAATGCTTTTCCCAGGTCAGACAAAGAGCAAATGTTCAGTTATCATTTGATGGATAGATGGATGGATGGGGAGATAGATGATTAAATGAATAGGTGAATAGATAGGTGGGTGGAGAGGTAAATGATTAAATAAGTGAATATATGCTAGAAGTTAGAGCCAGGAAGCAGAGGATATAAATATTACAAGTGTCAGCTCAGGCTCGCCAAGGGGCCTGTGAAAGAGAAGGTGAAACAGCCCAGTTCCCTCAGGACTGAGAACTGGCAGAAGCAAACCTTAGATCAAGAGGGGTTAATGGGCTTCTTGCTGCATTATTAAGACTTAATTTCTTGTTTATTAAGAGAACATTCTGTTTAGAGTCACTTTCCCATTTGGGCATTACTGCAAATTGCCTCTTCACCCCTTTCCTCAATCTTTCTCTCTCTGGGGGCTTTGTCTCACTCTCTGTAGCACTTCTTTCGGAGGGGAACAAAGTGGGACACATAGGAAATGGGGGATGCGGGGGCGAGTCAATCATCTTATCTTTTGAGTCACCTGGAGACACTGTTCCCAGAAGAAGGAAGGGGATGTCTGGATTTCAGGTCTCTGGGGCATCCCTCATCCTTTCCTTCTGAGCCCCTGTGACTTTATTCTTAGCCTTCCTCTTAGCCAAGGGGAGCTCTCCCAAAATACAGGGTGGGGAACAAGTATACACACAAACATACACAAGCACAAAAACGTGAGTGTTCACACATCAACAGACATTCATGCAATATACATACATTCACATACATATGCAAACTTACATATACACATATGTGTACATTGTACCCATATACATGGGTGTAAGATGTATGCATGTGTGCATTGCATATGTATGTATGTCTGCATATAGATTAACTTTCACGCAAGCATAGGCAGGCGTCTGTGCACATCCATCTGTGCAGGGAGACATGCGTTCCCATGCATGTGTGCAAGCTTAGTTGTATATATCACACAGACACCCACCTCCAAGGTGTTTCCTTTAATCCACAATATGATCTTCAGAGGGACTAAGGGAAATTGCTATCCCTGTATTTATGTGTGTCATTCCAGACCCCAATTTTTTCCCTTTACCACCATCCATAAAAATATCACTCATACCAATTATTTTGAGTTTAACAGATTTCACCCCAAGAGTGAGGATCCCATGGAAATGTCTTAGATGTCAGCCCTCCTGCCAGCTCCACTTCCTCCTTCTCACTCCACTTCCTTCCTCTTCCCTAAACGCATTTACTTGTCCTCTATGTGACAGTTTAAGAATCATCTTTTGTTGTTTGAGCATGCCCTCAGGAACTCACCTGACACCTCAAACAGCTTATCAAAGCATTTCCTCTAAGTGAATGTGGTGTTCTCCTTAGGAAAAAATACAGTGAATACAATTCTCTGCACCTCCTTATATTTAGATGGAAAAACTGATAGCCAGACAGGAAAGTGAACTTCTCAATGTCTTCCATTCATCTAGTGAGTGGTAGGAATGGGTTTTAATCCCAAGTCCCCCAATTTTTTAGTCTCACTAAATGATAACAGTAACAATAGTTATAATAAAAACAATAATAATAATAATAGCTAGAACAACAATAGCAATGATTTGTTAGGTGCCAAACACTGCACTAAGCACTTTCAATGCATCATTTTATTTAATCTTCACAATATGCATGAAGTATTAGTATTATTTCTATTCATAAAAGAGGAAACCAAGGCTGAAAGTATTGAGTAACCTGCCAAGGTGACCCAAAACTGGTGAGAAACAGGCAATCAAACTCCAGAGCCTGCCTTTGCATGCCCTACAACCCTCCGCCTCCATTCTCTCCCATTGCATGGGAAGGTTCTTAAGAAATACTTTTCCACAAATGAGTGAATGAAGTGATGATGTAAGAAGGACCTCACACAGTTGCTGGGTTGCTGCCACACTGTGTCCATCAACAGTAAATCCCCCACCATCACCCATGTTGAGGATTCAGGGAACATTTAGGGCTTGCTGTCCAATACTGGAACTCAACCCAAAGCTTTGCATATTTTAAAATATCGTGCTGTAAAAATAGGAGAGGACCAAGGCTCTGTGAATAATTCACCACCTTGCCTCAGAGAAATTAAAAATATATTTCACTGCAAAAGAAAAGCCTGTTATTTGGGACTTCCGGGGACTTGGACAGAACACAGTTCCTAATGGAAGCACTGCATTGATCTCAATAATTGTTTTTTTCAAGTGAAATGGGAGATGGGGGAAATTTAAAGAAAAGGGTACAGGTTAATGCCACACTCAGTGTAGAAGTGATTTCATTTTCACTTTACAATAGAGTAGAATTTATACTACATGATTTAACACTCAAATGTTAAAGAATACATGCTGGCTGGTTGGCTGTTGGATTGGGTGGGTTGGCAGGTGAGTGAGTTGGTTAAAGACATGACAGATGTTGGGTCAAAAAAATAATGCAGAAAACCCTAAGTTAAAAACTTATTTTTGTCACTTATTAGCTATACCTCTTGTAAGTCTCAGCTTCCTTATCGATAAAATGGAGATAATATAACTTAACTTGCCATTTTTGAGGACTAAAGACTATGTACAATGCCTGCTATGAGCAAATACTCAAGAAAGTGTAATAGGAGTAGCTAAGTAGTGGATACGAATGAATGAATGCATTTGCCCAACCAATTTCTCCACCCAAATTCTCCACATCATTGGTCTTCCTTGAAACGCATACCTAGAAAGCTTCACCACCCTCCTCTACCCAGCCAACTCCTACTGAGCTAAACTGCCACTTCCTCCAGGAAGTATACTGACTGCTCCAGCTTGTAGCACTCACCCTCCTCTAAAAAAGATCACTTGTTATAAGCACGCCTCAGTCTACCCACCTGCCTTTGGCAGTACACCAATCTTGTTCAGCTGACATGGGCCTTATCTAAATGCATAACTTTGCAGCTCTCTGAGCAGGTGGCATGGTGCTCCACCACCAAACGGGCTTTCTCAAAATTCAGTGGATGTAGTCATTGTGGCAGAAAACTGATGGCCAAAGGATTGTAGCTCATTATATAAAATGATGCATGCGGGCAAGGCCCATAGCATCTAAGTGCACTAGTCTCTACCATTTCCCATTTTCTTTGCATTTCTTTCCTTCCTTTTATCCCCCCCTCTTATCTTCACTCTCTTAAAGATGAACTGGACATGATGGGGAGGGATGGGTAAAGCTGAGCAGGGTGGAGCAATTAGTCTGCTTTCCTACTAATCTACTCCAAACCCATATAAGATACAAATGATATCCCATTTGTAAAAAGATAACCTCAAGTTATCAATCCCTAAAGCAGACTTCAATAAACAAAGGCACTTCTCTAAACGTCATCTGAAGTTATTTCCCCAGATTAGACTGCGTTCCAAAGGAACTAATATAATAATACGATTAAACATTCCCAACAAATTGAGCTAATTCCAAGGTGAAGCCATATTTCCACAAAAGTTAGTAAACTCTCAAGTTAGACTGTCCCAGAGAACGGAATCAACCAAGACAATGTGGCTTATCTGGCAACATATACTTTTTTTTTTTTTTTAACATATACTTTGAGTGACATACGATGGCAGAGATGTTAAGATGGCTTTGATCCTAGGCCATCCCACCATCCTCTCCATCTCAGACTCAAAGTCATGACAAGGCTATGGCCCAGTGGCTGTTGACCTACCTCCCAAGGTAGCGGAGATGAGGAGGTGGGTGCCGTACTTTTTGATGATGGTATCGATGAACTGCTGAGTGGTGGGTCTCCTGCCAAGCAGGCGGATGCTCCTTTGAAACTCCGGCATGAGGGGCACTGGATGACGGACCAGGTCTCTCCTCTCAATGGCTGTGTTCCTCACCTTCCAACGGGCAAACTCCCTGGGCAGGAGAGATGAGTGAGACTTTCCACTTACCACCTCTACCCCCAAGCCAAAGTCCACCCAACCATCCCATCCAGGCATCTATCCTTAGGTGAGAGAGTGCCTACAACTATTTTTAATATTTGTGAACTGATACTTAGAACTGGAGCCCTCAGTCTAGATCTAAGTATTGGGTACTATTCTCATCACTGGGATACTGCAGTGAACCAGACAGATGCAGTCATGTTCTCACGATGCTTACAGATCATCAGAGGTACAAAAATCATTGTCATCTAGTTGCTTATTCATCCCCCTCACTAGACTGTGAATGAAACCAGAGAGATGGGATCTTCTTAGGAACACGGTACATGTTACATGGTACGAGTCACAAGTATGCTAGCTGGATGAATAAATAAGCAAAAGAATAAAAGGAAGGAAGGCTGTGTACCAATGGACAAGACATAAGGCACAATGCAACTTGAAACCTGTTCTAAGACAATTCCACAACCCAATAATTAGTCCAGAGCTCAGTTTCATTCAAAATTTTCACATGCATTCATTGAGCAAATACTGTTTGGAAGAAATTAAGCTTTGTTCTGACCATGTAAGGGAATTTCCACTCTTCCCTTCACTAATGACAGAGAAAATCAAGACAGAAGAACATTGAACTTGGGAGTCTAAACTCAGGGTCTCGCTCTGCCTCTTATAAACTGCGCGGTGTGATCTTGGGCAGAGGATGTCATCACTTCTCTGGATCTACATTTCCTTATTTATAAAATCCAATTAATATTATCTATGTCCTATTGCTGGTGCCCGGATTACATGAAACATAGGGTGTGAAAACACCATTGGAAAATGCCAGGCACTAATCCAATGTGAGAGTTTTATAACTTTTATTTCCTCACACATTCACAGATATATAAATCATTAAAGGTTCACATGTAATGAATGAGGAGAATGCAAACCAAATACAAGTAGACATTTAAAGGGCCTTGGTTCAGGTTGTTTTTGCTTTAATAATGACCTCTGCTCCTACCAAAGATGGAGCTCCCCCTGAAACAACCAGCTCTCCAACCTGTCTGAGTTACAAGCTCCAGGTCCCTTGAGAAAAACAGACTAGCCAAGAGGACTGTAAGGTCAGCCCAGATAAATGATGGGAACGAGAGTTTAATGAAAAGGTCTCTCACTCCTGCCACAGATGAGAGAGATGAATAAAGGAAGGGGCACAGAGCAAGAAGAAGCAGAACAGGGTGGGAATCGGGCTGGAATATGTCTCGGTAATTCAGTGGTGGAGTCTGACCCCTGATGCAGAGAAAACTGTGTCTGAAGAAAAAGCTTTCAAATTGGAATGCATTTCCAAGCCTCAGAGCTTATAGTCTGTGGCTGCTTAAGAAATCTCTGTCCATAATTCATAACATAGTTTGAATTCTAAATAAAATCTCAGTACTCTGCACATCTTAGATATGTATTAAGTCAATCAACTGCACTCAGTGAACCTTGCAGGGCACCTACTAAATGCAGAATATCATGTGTACAGGAGGGGAGTGGACACATCCCAGTCTCAGAAGCTCATAGTCTGGCAGGAAAGGCAAGACATGTCCAGCTTATTGTAAACCAAAGACTACAGGATGCAGAAGAAGGAACACAGACTTTTGAGGTCTCTAGGGGAAGCTTCAGCGAGGTCATATCTTAACTATAGTTTTGAAGTTCACATGTGATTTAAATAAACAGAAATGTTGTTTAACATTTAAACAAAACCCAACAATCCACATGGATGAAAGGGCAGGAGCAGAGTGAGTGAGAGGGGGATACATAACACATTATGGGAAGAGCTGAACAGGAGGGAAAGGGTGTGAAAGGGGACAAAATGGAGCAAGTGGGGTGACCAGACATGAGGAGAGAGTGGGGAATGCGAGAGCCAGCTGAGGGGAATCTTACAGGTGAGGTAGCTGGTGACACAACTCCCCAAGATTACTGCTCCCTGAGGTTCACACCCTGTGTAATATCCTCCCCTTTAGTATGGGCTGGACAGGACCCAGTGATTTGCTTCTAATGGACAGAATTTGGAGGTGATAGCATGTTAGTTTTGTGATTAGGTTACAAAATAGTTTTGTGATTAGTTTACTTCTTACTCAGCCATAAAAAAGAATGAAATAATGCCATTTGCAGCAACATGGATGGGCCTAGAGATTATCATATTAAGCGAAGTAAGTCAGAAAGACAAATACCATATGATATCACTTATATATGGAATCTAAAATACGGCACAAAAGAATATATCTATGAAACAGAAACAGACTCACAGACATAGAGAACAGACTTGTGGTTGCCAAGAAGGGGGTGTGGGGGAGGGATGGACTGGGAGTTTGGGATGAGCAGATGCAAACTAGTATGTATAGGATGGATAAACAGCAAGGTCCTACTGTAGAGCACAGGGAACTATTGATATATTCAATATCCTGTGATAAACCATAATGGAAAAGAATATGGAAAAGAATATCTATATCTATAACTGAGTCACTTTGCTGTACAGCAGAAATTAACACAACATTGTAAATCAACTATACTTCAATAAAATTAAAAAAAAAAAACCCATAACCCCAAAATATGGCAACTTCCGTTTTGCCCCTCCCCTCCGTCTCTCTCTCTGTCTCTCTTTGTCTTTGTCTTGCTCTTGCTGCCATGTTGTGAGATGCACTGTTGAGAGGTCTATACCGGGAGGAGCTGAGGGAAGCCTCTGGCCAATAGCTTCTGAGGAACTGAGACCACACAAGGGACTGAGTTCTAACAGTAACCATGTGCATGAGCTGGGAAGCAGACCCTTCCCAGTGGAACCTTCAAATGACAATAGCATGGCAAGAGCAAGGGCACCCCATTGAGCCACAGCCAGATTCCCTACCCACAGAAACTTCGAGATAATACATAGAGTTATATTTAGCTACTAACTTGTGGGGTAATTTGTTACTCAGCATTAGATGACCAATAAAAGGCAATGAGAATCATTAGATACTTTTGAGGAAAGAGTGTTTCCTCATCAGCTTATCCCTGAAATTTACAAAGCTATGTACCTGTAGTTACGAAAAAAAAATATATGTATATATGCATAGAAACATACACATATTTCAGTATAATAGACATATAGTTCTATACTATTATGTTATAAATTATAGTTATGTTATATACAGGGATATATATAGACAGATAGATATATATATATAGAAATATATAACATTTATTTATAGCTTACAACCTTGGGTTACTATTTTTTTCATGTGAATATGTCTACATTCCTCAAAACTGACATGCATTACACTCAGAGAGGTTAAGTAACATGTCAAAAGTCACAGAGCTCATTAGTGGTAGAACTGGGAGTAGAGAACTTGTATCCTGACTCTTAAATCACACTTTTAATGTAGATATTGAAAAGTAGACTATAAAAACCATAGTAAAACCAGTACTGACACAAAGGAACAATACCACCCCCACCATCAAATTATAAGCCCATGACTTAATTCCTTTTTCTTTCTTTCTTTTTTTTGTTTTTTTAAACAGCCTCCACATTCTTTCTGATGTTCACTAGCTATACACCCAGGGCCTGCCATCTGTGTTGCTTCCTTGAAAAAACTAAGGAGGAAGCCAGTGCTGGGTTCCCGGTTCCTGCCTCACAGGATGGATGCAAGACCTAAGTAAGGGGATGCATGTGACCCACTGAGCACAGTGCTGGGCACTTGGGAAAAGCTCAATAACTGAGGGATGTTATTATGAAGTGCTGACTCTGCCCGGCACTGCCTGTTCAGTACCACAGACAGCTCCCGATCCTAAGGAATTTCCATCTTACTGAATGATGTGCTATTTGCAACAGTCATCTTAGTCACAGAGGAATCAGACAGGAGGATCCCTGACCTAGTCTGGAGGAGCAGCTGGGGTGGGAGCGGGGATGTCAAAAAATTCTTCTGTACAAGTTGAATCTTGACGAGAGCATAGCATTTGGCCAGACAAAGATAGGGGAAGGATATTTCAGGAAGAATGAGCTCCATGTGCAAACATGGAGAAAAATAAGAGAGAATAAGACAGTTGGAGAGAGAGGGATGTGTGTGTGTGTGCAGTATTCATGTGTATTGAGTGCATGTGACATATAAATGATAAGAGGTAAAGATAGAGAGGTTGTCAGGGACCACACGATGAAGGGTCTTGTGTGTTGAACTGTGTTATTAGATTTCTATCTATAAACTCTGTTCTTAATGGCTAACAGTCCAGACTAAAAATGTTCTAAAAATGAGTCTATGTGACTCTGTGACGATCATGAGAATGTTGGAGCTAATACTGTAATAGCCACAAGATTCTACAATTTTATTCTCTTTACCAAAATACACTTCAGTAAAAAGTCTTCACAGCACCTAGATCGATTCAGAAGTAGATTTAAACAACATTAGAACTAAAACAGTTCATTTATGCTTTCAAAATTTGAATGTTTATTATTTTTCCAGATCTGAGTATATAGCAATAAACAAACTAGATAAAAGTCTTGCTATCAAGGAGCTTACATTCTCGTGAGAGTGGACAGATAATAAAAGGACAAATGTGTAACACGTCAGAAGGAGAGAAGTGCTATGAAGATAAATAAAGCAGAGGAAGGAGGTAGGGATGTCCTGGGGTGGGGTGAGGGTGTAGTTCTATACAGGTGGTCAGAAAACACCTTCCTAATTTGATGACATTTAAGGAGACATGAAGGAAATAAGGAAGAGACCATGCAGCCACCTGGTGGAAGAGTAATCTAGGAAGAAGGAACAGCAGGTGCAAATGTCCTAAGGTAAGAATATGTTTGCCAGGTTTGGGGAAGATCAAGGAGGCAGGATGAGATGAGTAGATGAGTAGAAGAGATGTTATGAAAGGAAGGGCAAAAAGAAAAAAAATAACATCAAAACATGGGATGGAGTTGGCACCAATCTCAAAATGCCATTCTAGATTTGGTAAAGACTTTTTATTTTTAAATTCTAAGTAATATGGAAAGTCAAAAGAAGGTTTTGAGTAATGACACCATCTGATTTATGTTCTAAAAGAGGAGTAGGCAATCTTTTTCTGTAAAGGGCCAGATAATATTTTAAGCTTTGCAGCCATAAGGTACCTGTTACAGCTACTCAACTCTGTGCTTGTAGTGTGAGTAGCCACAGACAATAAATGAATGAGTGTGGCTGTGTTCCAATAAAACTTTGTTTATAAAAGCAGGTTTCAGGCCTGATTTGGCCCATGGTGAGTACGACTCCTGTTCTAAAAGCATCACTATGACTCCTTTCATAGAAGTCATCCAATCCAACCCACTCTGCTCATAGATGGCAAAACTGAATTTCAAAGACATTAACTTATTTTCCCAAGATCGCACAGCAAAATGATTGGCAGGGCTGAAATCAGAGCCTAGGGCTTGTGACTCCAAGTGCAGTGCCCTTTCCACTGCAACTTGACACCTTAAAAAAATAGTAAAAGAAAATTAAAGAGAGAAAAAGCCTGCTTTTCATGTTGTCTAACTGCTCTGCTGACCCAGGAACAATTTTATGTAAATTCTCAGTGAATTGAGCACAACATAAAATATATCTTTCCTTCTGAGCCCACAGAACAAGCAAATTCCCCTTGGAGGAGAAGGCAGAACTCACAATGGCATAGGATATGTTTATGCCCAATTAAGCATCCCAGCAGGGCGGGCAAACCAATTAGACTGAGATTAAAAAAGGATCCTGGATGGAAGGCATGGGGTGGCTGCAGCAAGGCCCATCCCACTAGGGGAGCGGAGGGTGGGAGGGCGGGTGAAGACAGAGGCAGAGGATGGATGGAGACTGGATCCAGGGTCACAGGATTTAGGATGAGGGTACAGAGAAAACCACAAGCCCAAGGCTCTCATTTCAGAGCACTGCTTTTATAGTAATACTCTCTTGTCCCCTTTGCTAACCCTCTGTTTCCTAGACACGCACACACACACACACACACACACTCAATGACACATTGAGAATGAGGTTGCACTAAAGAAGAAAAGATTGTGAGACAGGTAGGAGAACTGGCTCTGTGCCCTTGTGAAGGTGTGTGTTTACTCTCCTGGGAAATAAGCTGATAGTATTAGATGATCTTCAGCTTTGTATCTCTCAGCCAGGGCCCCGGAGATAGGAATCTTGGGTTAAAACCTGACCCTGCCATCAATTAGCTGTGAAGTCATGATGAGTTTGCTTATACTCCAAAAAAATGTAGATGTAATCTAGGGGAAGCATATCTACCTTAGAGGGTTTAGGTTTATATTAAATCATGGAGCATGGTATCTAGAACATAAAAACCCTGAATAAAGGTAGTGTTAAATTTATTACCAATATTACCATTGTTGTCATGGTCATAGGAGGGGATCCAATGGGAAGGTGGGGAATAGTGGATGATGGATGGTGGGTAGAAGACAAGAGGAAAACAATCCTGCTCTTTTTAAAGCTATCAGTAGGTAGAACTTTTGTGGAGGGATTTGATTCCTGATTCCCGTGAAGTATGACAAAAGTACTGACTGCCTTTAAGAAATGGACTGTTTATAAACTTCCTCCTACTCTATCTCCTCATATATGTGATGAAGACTAAAAACACGCATCTCCCAGATTGTTCTGAGAGTTAAATGAAATAATGGTTAGAAAACCTCTTTGTAAACTGCAACAGGGTATGGACAATTGTAAGTTGTTGTTGATATTTATTATTATTATTTAATATTATTATATCTATATTTAATATATTTAATATTATTATATCTATATATTAATATATATTAATAATATATACTATTTAATATTATTATTATGATGATATTTAATATTATTATTATTATTTGCATAGGGCACAGTTATAATGATATTATTACTCCTTAAAATGTTCGCTTTTGTTTCATCATGTGTAAAACGGGGGATCACAACTTCTACTTCTCAGGGTTACGAGGAGAACATCTCCAGTAGTGTTGGGTCCTTAGTAAGTGCTGGATAAATGTGAGTTTCCTCCACTGTTTTCTAGATAATCAAAGTTACTAATTACCTCTAAGGAAGTGAAGGGTTGCTTTACTCTTCTTTATGAAACATGTTTTGCAGCTTTTTTTTTTTTAATTGAATCTAATTGCATAGCAGAACCAACTGGAGGTGGTTTTCAAAAACACACTTATTGTAGACTTCAAAAAACAGAACAATGGAAAAATAAAGGGAGGAAAACAAAATGAATTTGGAGTTAAAATTAGCATGCAAAAGCAATCCTATAAAGTCCTGAACACTTGATAGAAGTGGACAACAAATGTCTCTGAGCTTCCTTGCAGCCAAAGGAAAAAGGGAATCACAGACCAAAGAGCCACACAGTCAAGAAGAAAACAGAGCAGCTGTTGTTCAAAGTTGTTGGAGATACACAGAGTTCCTGGATGCTACGATAAGATACAAACATCTCCTATGGTTTCTCATAAAGAGATGGATGTAGTTGATGCCGGTGGGGAATGTCCTCACTGACAATGTTTGATTGGCTCAATGTAGCCTAATGCATATGATGAAGCACCACTTGGTAATGCAACTCCATGAGAGACAAACATTACTGTTTAAACAGGAAGCACTATAGTGATCTGACTTAATCCAAGGATACATTTTAGAATATTTTATAGACATTGTATCCTCAATAAATGTTTGCCGAAAGCATAACTGATTAAGGTTACAGGATGTTTGCATTTGTTTATTCCTGGGTGGCTTATTCCGTTGGTTGCATATATTTGGAAGTGAAATAAAAATAAGCCTCTGAATGTCTGGGGCTGGGGGCTGAGGAGGATCTGGGACCACTTCCATTATTGTTAGCAGAAAATTATCCCCATAGATGAAAAAGGGAAATCATAGAGGAGGGGACTGAGGAGGTGAAGTCATTGAGCTGAGAGAGAGAGAGAGAGAGAGAGAGAGAGCGCATTTCTCTTGCCTGCTGTTCCCAGCCTCTCCCCACATGTTCCCCAGCCAGCTCAGGGAAAGGTGAACCCAAGGGCACATGTGAAGTGGAAATGATGCATCTTAACAAGTATGGTGTCCTCAACAAATCCCCTGCCTGTCTCCATGCCTCAGAACATAAGTGAGAAAGCAGCTGAGGAATCCCAGCATCCAAGTGGTTCTCCAGGGTAATTTAGCTCTAGAAGGGTAAGGAGAGGAAAAGCAGAAAACAAATAAACGAACAAACAACCAAAAAGAGCTGTCTCTGAAAATGTGATTATGAATAGTGCTGTTTTAATTACAAGCAAAGACACTGACTTAACTATAGAGAAAATAATCTTTGCTTACAATTTGTATACGTCTTTCTATTTTCCAAAGTGTGTTCATTTAAGTAATGGCCTTTTTTTTTTTCTACTAACCCTAGTAGCAGTTCTGAAGGCTCCTATGGGAATAAAGTTCAGAGAAATGGGGGCAACTAATCCAGGGTAAGCATCCTGGAACTGGGCTACATGCTTCTCGTTGAGTGGAAACTTGAAAGGGAAAAATAGAAACACAACAAGCACACTTGAATGGCCCAGCTTTGATAGAAATGGACCATCTCCAGAAAAGCAAGTGGGATTCTTCGTGGAGCACTGTTACTGAGGACAGGGACCACCATGGGGGTTATGGGAATTCATCATGGGGAAAGCAGCTTAGAATGTTCTTGCTTTGTTTTACTCGGAGCAGACAGAGTTTCCTTAGATACCCTCAGTCACCTGAGCTACCTCTCTGCCATACAGAATCCAAAACATCAGAATGAGGATGAAAGGGGTTTTGGAACAACCATCCAAGGACGTTGCTGTCATTTCACAAATGAGGAAATTGAGACTCAGAGAGAGAAGTGGACTTGCCCAAGGCCTCAGAACCTTTGATGGCAAGAGGGACTAAAATCTGGGTTCCTGATCTCAGGTTCAGTGTCCTCTATCCTGATCTGCTGTCCCATCCCATTATCTCAACACTGTGGGGTCTGTACTGCACTTGGTCCTTTACAAATCTCTGTCATCATATACATTATCCTCTCGATAACCTGGAAGTGGGGGGCATTCCCATCCCCATCACAAGTGGGGGAAACTGAGGTCCAGGGCAGTGAAGACCACATGACAAATCCATGTCAGAGCTGGGACAGAAACTCAGCTTCCATGATTCTCTGCCTGGGCTCTTCCCTGCTTCTTCCTGCCCCCTCATCCTCTGCCCACTCTGGCATCACCAGGCCAGTGGAGGACAGGTGTTAACTGTCCCAAACTGCCTTGTCGGGAGCACCCGCGACGCGCTGCAGAAGAACGAAATATGGCATATCGAGAAAAAGCAAATGATCCACTGAGTACCTGAAAAAGCGGCACAAAACAGGTCCTTTCCTGACATTGTGGCAGTGTGGGAGGAGCTCAGAGTTTACAGCCAGAAAGGCCTGGCTTTGACTCCCAGCATAAAGCCACTCATTAGCTGAGTGATCCTTTGCAGATTGCTCAGCCTCTCTGAGCTTTCTTTATCAGTACAATAGGAATCCTAGTACTTACCTTGCAGGGTTACTGGAAGGATTAAGCATAATGAATGCAATTAATCTGGCAGTAGTAGCTACTCAATAAATGTGAGTTATTTATCCTTTGGCAAGGCATTCTAAAAGGGGAGTTTGTCTCATAACACATAACTTTTAATGGATATTTTAAATGATCTTAATATGCCCATGGGCTCTAGGGATTACACAAACTGCATATAAATAAAATATTTAAAATTCTGTTTACTCGATTTGTCTCTCTGCTTATTTCCAAAACATCTATTGTGAAAGCATGAGTCATAACTAAATATAGATTAATAAAAGTTTGGAGCAGCAATTATTTTCCAATTATCATAAATCCCATTAAACATTGCAGTTAGATGAATTTTCTTTTTCAGATCACAAAATTTGAGAGCTCCAAGGGACCACAGAGAACATCTTGGTATTGCCTTCGATCTTGAGATGGAAATATGGAAAGTCTGAGAGGGAGATCATTTTCCCAGGGACACACAGCTATCAGTAGCTGGTTTTAAAATCCAAGTCTTGCACATGCAGACCTCTGCTCATTTCCCTCTGCCACAGCACATCTTTCTAGGAGAAAAACGAGCAAACTTCTTCCCCAGAAAGCAGTATTGCATTTAATTGCCAATTTTTTTCTCATTAAAATATTTTAGGATTAGCAAGTGTGCTGCCATCTGAGAGCCTCCCCAAAATGCGCATTCCCAGCTCGGTCCTTCTTTTGTTTCCCTATAGAGAAAGCTTTCCTGTCCCTGCTTTAAACTCATTAAGAAATACCTTTTTCTTCAATCCAATCAACACATTCACTGAATTTCTGGTCTCATACTAGGAATTGGGGGTCTAAAGCCATCCTTTACTTAAATATATCAAAGTTCTTAAGAATGATTTAACTCAGGGGTCGACAAACTATGGCCCACAGACCAATTTTGTCCCTCTGACTGTTGTGGAAATCAATTTTTATTGGAACACAGTCTCACTCATTTGTTTACGTATTATCTATGGCTGCTTCTGTGCTATAATCTCAGGGTTTAATAGTTGCAACAGAGACCATAGGGCCCATGAAGTATAAAATATGTACTATCTGGCCCTATACAGAAAAAGTTGGCTGATCCTGATTTAACCCATTGAGCTGGCCAGTCAAATAATGTATTTTAAGGAAATAATAAAAAATGCCAGATCAAAGATTTATAGATTGAGCTACTCAATAGAGATAGATAGATCATTAAATTCTGTGTGTTTTTAAAAACTCCTTTGCCCTAAAAATATTTTAAAAACATTGGGCAAAAGAAAATTAGAAAATGAGGATGTTTCCCACACAGCCTGCTTGAATCTCCTTTAAAGCCTAAATAACAAAGTCATTATTTACATACAAATTAGAAAGAACTGATTTTCTTAAAAATGCCCGGATCACACCTGAGTTAAGAAAATAAACACGCTTCAAGTGGAATTTATGATTTGATGATTAAACAAGGTAATTGACTTAATATACACAATGATGAAAAAAATACCTTCTGGGGGGTCTAAGGCATTCTCAGAGGTATTTGATTGCCCAAGCACTGAACGAAGAAGGAAGATACCGCCAATTTTCCTAGTTGGTGGAATGTGGTGCGTTGTAACGCCATGAAAACCTGGCTCCAATGGCTAGAACTGCAATGACCAGGAAGAACTGACAGCAAGATAAAGTCCCACTCAATATAGCAAGCTTTTTCTGATTGTCAGAATGAATCAGGATAGAACAGGGAAGAAGGGAGCCCTTGGCTAAAGATATCAAAGCAGAGTCTGAGTAACTGATTGACAGAGGTGCTTATAGAAGGGATTCAGAACCCGCACGGTCATCGCAGAGTGTTGCTGTTGCTGTCTTGACCCAGTCGGAGACCCTATGTGTCTCAGCAAAGAACATGAGGGGCTGTCTTCTGAGTGCCCAGGTGAACTGAAAATGTTTCCTTGCAATCACTGACAGCTATACTGGTCTCACACAGACACCAAGATGAACGAAAGTTATGGAAGAGATGACCTATTTAATTTTTTTTTTTTTTTTTTTACCTCTGAGTTAGTTGGATGATACTCCAAAACACACTGAGAGACGTCAGCCCTGTGCTCTATCCCATGGCTACCCCCAGACTCTGATTTTAATTTTATTTTTTCTCCTAAATACGGTTCCTCTCCATCACATGATCCTTCAGTTTCTCTCTTTTGTGTGCCCATAAACGACTAGCAAGTGTTATTTTTCTTGGGCATAAAGGTATTTTAATGGCCATAGGCTACGAAAGTCACTGCCAACCAACCATTCTCCTGCATGTTCACTTTACTTTCCAGAAGAGCCTAGCTCCCTCTCTCTCCTACACAGATGCTTATCCACCTTAATCCATAGACTCAGCCACAAACAATATCTCTTTTCTAACACTGGACAGGCTTGATTTTTCAGTTCCATATGCCTAAGCATAAATATATATTGGGCACTGAATATGGACCAGGTGCTTTGCATTAAAGCACAAGCACCCTGGGAGGTGGTTATAATCATCCCCATTTTACAGATGAGGAAGCTCAGATTCAAAAACCCACCCAGGTTTAACTCTATCACACTATGTGCACACCAGATGTGACTTATGATTACTTGCAACCCAATATTCTGTCTAGCAAGCTAATTGCTTGTTATGACTTTATATGAACTATTCTTAAACTAGCTTGTATTTCTTGCTTACCTCTTGCATTTTCAGTGAGGGACTGCCAACATTTTGGCCTCCTTAAAGGCTAACATTGGGTCTAGAAGAATGAGCACTGGCCTTCAAGCAAAGGCATCATAAATCTACCATCTACTCTACCATAATAAGCTGGGCTACCTTAGACAAGCCATGATTCCTCTTTGGATTTCACTTTTCCCATCTGTAAAATGGACAGTTGGGTTGGACGACTGGCCTTCAGACTTCTGTTTAGACATGAAACATTTGATTCACTAATTCATTCTTTCAAATAAGTTTTTGTTTGTTCGTTTTAGAGGATTTACCATGATTCTGTCTCTATTTTAGGTGCTAGGGCTCCAGAAGTGAACAATACAAAGAACTTGCATTTTTCTGGGGAAAACACAAATAATAATTTTCCAATAAATGTTTTGCAAAATAGGTAAATTTGATATAAGTAGAGCTTCTCCAGGAATGGGGATGATTGCAGAATCTTATCTCTCCCTTCACCACCATCCCCCTTCAGGCTAAGCTCAGAGCCCAATTTGAAAACTCAGACTCAGATTCTGTGCTTTGTGAAACGGGATCCATAAGCCACCTGCACCAGAATTTGGTGGGAATCCATGTTAAAATACAGAAACAACAGCTCACTCGAACTTAGCAAAGAGTCTCAGCCTCTGCCTTTCTAACAAGCTCCCAGGGGACCCCTCTACAGAGCAAAACTGAGAACCTCAGGACTGAAGGGCTCTGATGTTTCCCCTTCTCTGGACAATCTTCCCATCATTCCTTCCTAGTAAACTCTTTCCCCACCTACTAGGTCTCAGCTGAAGGTCACTTCTACAGGAAATTTTCCCCATCTCCCCAGCCAGCTCTGGTCCCCCAGACCACTGAACTCAAGTGGCAATCGTGGACATGTGTGATGATTTATTGTCATCCCCTCCTCTTGACAGTAACCTACATGGGGCGGGGACTATATTCTATATTCTACTGGAACTATAAAGTGCCCAAATAAATAATTCTTAAATAAGTCAAGGCAGTACAAGTTTGTGAATATATTTTCTCTCCTTTCCAGCATTAAGAAACTCATGTTTTTGAAGTACCCTCGGCAATCAGATTGTTTCACTGCTAATGCTTAGCCCCTGGAGTCTGGCACGTTACCTTAGGACTCTGTTTCCAAATTGCCCAAGTCTTCTGTGACTTCCTGTTTCTATTTATTACTGCACCCTGTTCCAAGCGTAGGCAGAGGTGGCAATTTAAACCTCAGAAGTGAGGAATTTTGGAATTAATCTTCAACACCTTAGTGGTTTCATTTTTCCCTTTTCCAATCAGTAGCACATCTACTAAGTCCAGAGATCTGCAGGAAAGGACTCTTATGGGATTAAATAAAATGAGGTTCTTAGTCAAAACACATGGAGGTGCAAACGCCGCCCACCTGACTCCCCTGCTTCCACCTCGACAACTCTGTAATTCTTGCTCAAGATCACAGCCAGAATTCTCTTCTCAGAGTGTGGACTGGCTCATGATGCCGCCTCCACCTTGTTGGGAAGCCATCAATGAGACCTCACTGTCTACAAAATAAATAGGACACTCTCTGAATTCCTATTCAAGAGTCCTCATGACCAGAGTTAAACCTGAAAGTCTCAGCTCCTTCTATTACCCTATCCTTACTCCAGTCAAACTGAACTGCTTTGTGGACCCATTCCTAACTAATATCATTTCCTTACATTTTTCTTTTCGTTTAATTTTTTTTTTCATTTTTTATTGAAATATAGTTCATTTACAATGATTTAGGCGCACAACAAAGTGATTCAGTTATACATACATATATATATATATATATATATACACATACATATACATATATATATACTCTTTTTCAGATTCTTTTCCATTATAGGTTATTAAAAGATATTGAGTATAGTTCCCTGTGCTATGCAGTAGATCCTTGTTGTCTATCTACTTTATATATAGTAGCGTGTATCTGTTAATCCCACATTCCTAATTTATCCCTCCCCACGCCTTACATTTTTATGAACATTCCAGACACCAGCCACCACCTAAACATAGCCCAGACCTCTTAATTCTGAGCGGAATGCCTTCCATGCCTACTTAATTCACCAGCTTCTTCTTGATTCCTAATCTCCCCCTGGCCCTGGCCAGTACACAGCTTTATTTTTTATTAAGCTCCACCAAGTATACAAACCTACTCTTACATCCAGGCTTTCCTACCTTCATATACTATTTTCTGCTGGAAAAAATGATTCCCCTACTTTACCTGGTTCCTTCTTACTCACCAATAGAGAGCACTCTGCACTTCTCAATCAAAGTATGTATTACCCTGTACTACAATTACCTGTTTACTTCTTTCTGTCCCTGCTCCATGATGCATTCTGCCTGAGAATGGGAAGAAGCTAGCTTGTTCAGGCTATTCTTAGCACTTATCTTAAGACCTGGCATATGGTAGGTTCTGAAATAATTGAGGTGATTCCATGAATTCCCATCTATTCATTCACTCAACCAATATTTTTTGAGCACCTATATGTTCGCGGTAGTTTCTAAATGCAGGAGATAAAGCAGTGAAAAGAACAGGCAAACTATTAAGCTCACATTCTAGTAGGAGAGCCAATCAATAAATGAAGCAATGCATATGCAATAAAATGCCAGACCATGGTAAGTCTCACAGAAAAATGAAACAAGGTTAAGAGGACAGAAAATGACACAGGTAAAGGGGGCTCACTTTTGTATGGGGGCACTGGAAACTCCTCTAATGAAGAGAAATAGGACCAGAGACCTAAATGAGGTAAAGAAGACTTAGATTTGTTTCAAGCAAAGCGAAAAGCAATGGCAAAATATGCAGTGCTGAGAGTGAACTTAGAGTATTTGAAAAATGACAAGAAGGCCAGTTTGGAGAGGGAGGGACAGGTGGCAGGGCCTGCATAGAGTCATTCTTAGTGGCATGATGAGGGCTTTGGATTTTCCATTAGGAGTAATGAAAAGCCACTGGACACGTCTGAGAAGGGTGATAGGATTCGAGTTAAGTTTCAGAAAGATCACTCTGGCTGCTTTGTGGATGAGAGCTGAAGATGGAAAATGACACAGTTGGAAGCAGGGGTGCCACCAGGTGGCCACTGCACTGGTCCAATGGAAGCTGACAGTGGCCTGGACGAAGGTAGCAGTGGTCAAGATACAATAAAACTGGAGATGTATTTTGTAAGTAAAATCTATAGGATTTGTTGATACAGGGGTGTGAAGAAAAGAACCACGGATGCTTTGGGTTTGGAGTAGAAATAACGGGGTCGATAGTGATGTCATTAGACAAAAATGGAAACATTGGTAGAGGAGCACATTTGAAAAGAGAAACCAAGAATTCTGACTTTGATGGGACACATTTAAGAAGGTTATTAAACGGTTGGGTATATGAGTCTGAGTTCAGGGAGAGGTCTAGGCTGGGAATATCAATGTGAATCATCGGGAGAGATTCTATAAAGTCTCGAGAACAGATAAGAGCAGATGATATCATCAGAACATGGACACAGGAAAGGAGGTCCAAAGACTGAGACCCCAAGTGCTCTAGTATCTAGAGATTGGAAAGAGAAGGATCCAGCAAAGGCACTGAGAAGGTGATCCAAGTGAATAAGGAGGAGCAATGGGAGATAAGTTGAGTAAACACAGTGATTTAATTAACGTAAAATTGAATCTCTCTACCATAGCTCATTGAATCTGCTTACCTCTCTAACTTCACCTTCTACCATTCTTCCCCCATTAACTGCACCACTAACCTCTGTGGCCTTCCTCAGATAGGCCTGGATGCTTTGGCCCTCAGTGTCTCTGTAGCCTGCATGGGGCACACTTCCCTCAGATGTCCACAGTGCTGCCCTAGCCACCAGCTCAGAGAGGCAATCTCTGACCACCAAAGCTAAACTAGCCCCCATCCCATTACCTGATTTTCATTTATTTAGGACAAGTGTGTCACTATCTGCAATTATTTTATCCATTTGTTTACACTTTATTATCTTCCTCTATATACTGTCCAGGCCCAGCCCTTTTCCCCACTACAACATAAACTCCAGGAGGACAAAGACATTGTCTTATTCATTGGATGGTTCACTGCATGAGCCTATTAACCCTGCCCAGCACTTATAAGGTGCTCAATAAATATTTGTTAAACCCAAAGAATTCACCTGTCCAAATGCCATCCATCAAGATCAAAATAAAATCCTACTTCACTTATGGAAACTCCCCTAACACCTCCATCTCAAAGCAGAATGTGAGAGACAGTAACATACAGCAGAAAGAGGACAGGCCTGGAAATCAAGTCAGAATGGGGTTCAAGTTCCAATTCTGCTTCTAATCAGCTGGGTGGCTTTTCACCCATCATGTAAATTCTCTGGGCTAATTTCCTGCACAGTGGGGATGATAAAGGCCCTTCTTCCCCAAGTTTCCTGTTGGAGATAATAGCTGTAAAGGGTTGGCCATATAGAGGGCTCATAAATGGTGAGTATTATCTTATAATCATTGTCCTTCCCTCCCCTGCTTTCCCAATGCAGGTACCTAAACCTCTCATGGCCCTGGATTACAATTCTTTTGCATTTGGGGTTTGTCCCCATAAAACACCATGTGATTATCAATACCAGTGCAACTCTGTCTGAATGCAGTGACTTGCCATTTTCTAGATTCCTTGTAAATGCTTGCGGAATGATTCACCCTCCCCTTCCTTAGGGGCATGAAGCATTTTTAGCCTGAGTTTCTTCCACTTCATATTTACTAGTGTCTTATCCCGTCCAGTACTTGCATTGGGATTGTGGGAGTTTGCCCATATAATCCCCTGCTGGACACTCTTACTTCATGGTTTCTTTCCAATTTTTAAAATTCTTTCTCCCTCCCCCCTTTTTAAGCTAACATTTATACAGTGCCTTCCAGTTTGCAAAGTACCTTTCAAATACCTGAGTTTAATCCTCAAGGCCGCCCGCTGGGTTGCGATTTTTATTTGCTCCATTTTTTAAATGCTGAACCTGAAGCTCCATAGGTATGTGACTTTGAACACCCTGCACACTTCGCCACACTATCCACTCATCCATTCAATTTTTCATTCGCTCATGCATGCATACATTCACTCAGCAAATATTTATTAAGTCCCAGACACTGTTCTAAGCACTTGAGATGTATCAATGGACAAAACGTTCACAGATCTTTCCCTTTTGAAACTTCTTTTCTAGTAGGAGGAGGGAGACCAAAAAATGTAAATTGTTTAAGCAAGTAAAATAAAAAATGCTAAATACTATGGAAAAAAAAAAAAAGGTAAGGTGGAACAGGGTAAGGGAGAGGGGAAGTGCTGGCAGAAGGGGGCGCGGTTTCAAATAGGATGGTCAAGGTCAGGGTCACTGATAAAAGACCTGCAGGAGGTGGGGAGTGAACTATGTAGATTTCCAAGCAGAGGAGACACCAGGAGAGCTGGTAACTGCAGAGGAATGAGTGAGGGGCAGGGAGTAGCAGCAGGTAATGTCAGGGAGAGAGGGTCTGACCATGGAAGACCTTGGTGAGTACCGTGATGTGATGATGTTGGTTTTTATCCTGAAATAAGTGGGGAGCTATTGCAGGTCACTGAGCTAAAAAATTGGCATCATCTAACTTACATTTCACTCAGTGTCAATAAGAATGTGGTAGAGCAAGAGGAGAAGCAGGGGGATCATACAGGAGGCTTCTGCCATCAACCAGAAGAGAGAGAACAGTAGCTTGAACCAGGGAGGAACAGGAAAGGGGACAAGCAATGGTCGGGCTCTGGGTTTATATTTTCAAGTTAGTAAACATAGGGTTTCCTAAGAAATTAGATAAGAGGTGTTAGAGAACAAGGGGAATCAAGGAAGAGCAAATGGCTTTTGCTTGGGCAACTGGAACTATGGATCTTTCATGAACTGATATGGGAAAAGCTATGGGTAAGATAGATTTGGCTAGTGATGGGGAGGGGCAGTCAGAAGTACAGGTTTGGACCTGATATATTTGAGATATCTACCCGAAATACAGGTGAGAGGTCCAGTGTGCAGCTGTGTATACAAATCTGGATTTGAGAGGGAGTTGAGCAGGAAATATTAGTGATTCGCCCCACTCACTTTCAGAAATAATCTGAGTGAAGATTTATTCAACTAACCAATATGTGCCCACTATTCACTAGGAACCACGCTAGAGATGGGTGTTCATATGTCTGGGAGAAAATGGACATAGTTCCTGCCTTGCAGTGTTTACAGTCAATCAGGAAGACAGAGTCAGTATAAGAAATAAATAATTATGATAATTAATTACATTACGATATGATAAGGTCTTTGGCGGAGCAAGTACAGGAAGTAATGGTATTACGTAGCTGTGGCATCTGACCTAATCGAGGGGTTTTCCTGAAAGCTTCTTGGAGGAAGTGAAAAGTAAGATGATACCTGCAGAAATATTTAGGCAGAAGCACAGGAACAAGAGGAGTATTTCAGGCAGAGGGAAGAGCCCAGAGGTGAGAGAGAACATGGTGTATATGAAGGAATAAGAAAAATTTAGAGGGGATCAGGTAGGTGTAGGGTGGAGGTGTTGGTGGACATGGTGAAAGAAGATGCTAGAAAAATGTATGATGGGCAGATTATAAAGGGATTCATCTAGAGGATGATGAAGAGGAGAATCACATAAGAGGGCGGATTTAGAAAGTTTAGAAAGATCTCTGGCTACAGATTCCCCTTCAAAGGGAAAGTCTGTGAGATGTTTAGCAAAAGGATTTTGTTCGTGCCAGTTGTTGGCAGAAGCTCTCTGATGGCTACTCAAGACTCCATTTACCTAGGGAAGGGAGGAACGGAGGGAGGGAGGAAGGGAGGGAGAACAAGAGATCCCACTGGAAGGCCAGGATGTGGAGTTGCTGTGGGAAGCTCAGGACCAGTCTTTCTTATGCACTAACTGAAGCTAAACCCAAGCCTCCCGGGTTTGAGCAGAATGTGAGCAGGCAGATTAGGCACAATGGGAGCTGGGAGGACTGCCACCGCCGGAAGCCTCACACCGGGCAGGAGGGCAGGAGGGCAGGGGTGCTGGGACAACCTCCATATGAACCACGTCACTGAAAACCTGCGAGGGAGAGAAGAGGGACTGCTCACCAATGAGACAGATTCCAGGAGAAATCATGAGGTGAGACTGATGGATTTTCACCCATTCATTCAACCTGTGGACACCAGCTGCTGAGGGTGACATGAAGCGGGTGATATTAAGATAGTATTTGCCAGGAACACAAGGGTCTACAAAGCCTGCCTTAGATCAGGATCTCTTCCCAGAGACACAGCCTCTGTCACCAGTGGTGCTTCTATTCTCAACGCAACTGAATTCAGCTGGTCCCCCATGTTGAAAGTTGTTTCTGAGCCAGATCAACGTCAACAGCCTTGAACCAAAGCTGATCTGAGGGCCTCCTTTCCCCACCTCTACTCCACAGCTGAACGCAGTCTAGAGCTTCCCGTTCTTTTTCAAGAACAGGATGTACGTGCCAGGGCAAAGCAGAAGGGAGCACAAGAGGCCATTTCCCAGAACAGGCTGATCTCTCCTCTGAGGCTCCACCCTGGAACACACCAATCAAAGTCCAATCAAAGTCCATGACTTTGACCAATCCTGGATAAAGGGAAGGGGACAGGTGGGAACTTCTCAGGCTGGTCCAGCTGGTGCCCAATGTGACTCGCCCAGCAAGTTCTTTGCTGGGTGCTGGGGACCTAACGGTTAACAAGATGAACCCTCCCTTTCAAGGAATTCGATCCAGTGGAGAAAACTTAAACTCTAAGCTCTGTAACGTCAGGGACCACCAGGAGTTCTCTATTTACTGCATCATCCCCAGAGCTTAGCCTGTGCAGACCCTCCGTATTAGTACTTACGGAATATGGCACACTCTAAACTGGGAGAAGGGTGAATGGGAATTCACACTGGGAATTCATATGGTGTCTTCTGGAGGTGGCGGCAGTGGAGATGGTACCTTCAGCGGATATGAATGTGTAGCACTGGTGGGTGAGCAAAGGGATGGATGGGTGGTTAGGGTCACAGAGATGCCCAAAATTATTTACAGTCTGGGAACTCACGTGCCTCGTGTTCTGGGATAGAAATCACTCAGTTCACTCTTTGAGAGCTGCCTGAGGGATACCCAAATGCCTGAAGCATTTGTGTCCAGAAGTCCACACACTGTAGGAGAGGTGATGTCATGAGATGAAATGGAAGAGCCCCTACCATGCATGCTGGACACTCACAGCATCACCCATGAAGTATTATGGCCAAAAAGATGTACCCTGTATCTAATCAAGAGTCTAGACCCAACCTCCAGCTTACAGGAAATATAGGGGACAGAAGGGTAGGTTAAAGAACACCACAAAAAAACAATCAGACAAATCCAGAATGGAAATACTCTATAAGTATTGCTCTGGAGTCTTCACAAAGTCAGTGTCATTAAAAAATAATAAATAAAGGCTGGGATGAATGTTTTTGGATTAAAAACAATGTATGAACTTTGATTGGATCCTAGAAAGGAAAGAAAAAAATAGCAATGAAAGAGTCTTGGAGAATATTGAGACTATATGAATAAATATATACTATTTATTAGATTGTATTATGGAACTATTGTTAATTTTCTGTGGGGTTTTAATAGTATAATTCTTTATTCGCTATGAAATGTATGCATTTATTATTTATAGGAGAATGTATTATTTATATGAATAGATTTATTTATTTATTATTTATGCACACACTTATTCCTAGAAGCGGCGTGCCAAAATATTGCGGTGGGGGGATGTGATGGCTGCATTTCTGTTATTTCAGAGAAGGAGAGAGAGAACAAAGAGAGAGAAAGCAGATGCAGCCAACGTGAATGATTTTCAAATCTAGGTAAAGAATAGATACAAAACAGAAACAGATTCACACACACAGAAAACAAACTTCCGGTTACCAGAGGGGAAGGGAGAGAAGGGTAAATTAGGAGTATGGGATTAACAGATACACATCACTATATGCAAAATAGGTAAACAACAAGGATTTACTGTAGAGCACAGGGAACTATAGTCAATATGTTGTAATAACCTATAATGGAAAAGAGTCTGAAAGAGAATATATATATATACACATATATAAAACTGAATCACTTTGCTTTACACCTGAAACTGACACAACATTGTAAATCAACTCTTGTCCAATAAAAAAATTTAAAAATAAATAATTTTAAAAAGCATATATAGCTGTTGATTTTCCTTTCCATTTAAAAAATTTTTCAAAATTTACTTTTTTTTGAAATATTTCAAAATATATATTAAAATTAAAATTTGGGGGAAGTTATTTTTGAAGACAATTATATAGAATATTACACTTTGCTACATATTAAATATACATGTATACATGTGTATATGTGTATGCATGTGTGTGTGTAGATAGATAGATAGGGAGAGTACTTCAAAGTGGCATCTTGTTGGGTGTGCTGATCTGGGGCATCCATGTGGAACTGAGTGTGTCAATGCTGAATTCTTAGAAGCAGATGAAAGCATTCTCTCCCAGAATACTGTGGAACACACCTCAAGGGTCCCACCTGCAAGTCCCAACAGGCCAGCTCCCAGGAGAAGGAAAGCCAGCTACCCAGACACAACCTGGGTTGTAGGGGCAGCCCGGAGGGGACACAGGCCCTGTGTGTGCTGAACTTGCTACTCCCAGGCATTTTCTTTCCACACCTTTTCCTGCTCTAGCGACAAACATCAAAGACCAGCTTCGCTTGGGGCCAAAAGGGTCTCGGCGGCCACACTGTGCAAGTAAACGCTTCTCTGTGACAGCTGTTTCTGTACCAGTGCCCTCTCTTTTTCATTTAATAACTCAGGGTAATCTGCATTTATGTTGTATTTACTCATGTTTGTAAGTAAAAATGAGAGCAGTTTGAACTAAGCCTTGTTGTGTAAGCTCTCTGTCCTTAGAGGCGGTTGTCAGGTCAGAGAATGTGGACCTGGGAGAGAAGTGTGTACAAAATCCCTGGTCCCCGCGTACATGCAGGTGCTGGAAGCACACCAGCAGCGGGGGGGGGGGGGGGGGGGGGCTTCAGGGTGGCTTCCTGAGCACAGTTCTAGAAGCTGTCAGCACCCACTGCCTGGGGAGTAGAAAATAACGGTCACTCTAGACATTGATAACCTACACAGGAGATAAAACTCAGAGAACTCTGGAAAACAGAATGAATGTAGGATCCTATTTCTGGCTCTATCATCAAAGAGTTCTGTGAACTTGGGCAAGCTGTTTCTCTTCCCTGGACCTCAGTTTCCCCATCTATAAAATAGAAGGTTTGGATAGTCCTTGTCATTACATACTATGATTCTTTGCAACAATTAGAGGGCAAATGAGTGTAAACCCTGGCTAATTGTTTTTTTTTTTTTTTTTTTTACTGAAGGGTTTAAAGTGATTTACAATGTCATGTTAGTTTCTGCTATACAGCAAAGTGATTTGATTACTTATATATACATATTCTTTTTCAGATTCTTTTCCATTATAGTTTATTACAGATATTGAATGTTGTTCCCTGTGCTAAACAGGAGGTTCTTGTTGGTTATCTATTTTATTTATATTAGTGTGTATCTGTTAATCCCAAACTCCTAATTTATGCCCCCCCAACCTGCTTTCCCCTTTGGTAACCATAAGTTTGTTTTCTATGTCTGTGAGTCTATTTCTGTTTTGTAAATAAGTTCATTTATATCATTTTTTTAAGATTCCACATATAAGTGATATCATATGATATTTGTCTTTCTCTGTCTGATTTACTTCACTTAGTATGATAATCTCTAGGTCCATCCATATTGCTGCAAATGGCATTATTTCATGTTTTTTAAATGGCTGAGTAGCATTCCACCGTGTATATATACCACATCTTCTTTATCCATTCATCTGTCAATGGACATTTAGGTTGCTTTCATATCTTGGTTAGTGTAAATAGCTCTGCTATGAACACTGGGGTGCATGTATCTTTTCAAATTAGAGTTTTCTCCAGATATATGCCCAGGAGTGGGATTGCTGGATCATATGGCAACTCTATTTTTAGTTTTTTGAGGAACCTCCATACTGTTTTCTATAGGAACCCTGGTTGATTCTTAACCTGAATCCAAAATGAGGCCAGAGAAGCTGGGCAAATGGAAGGGCAGGACTTTGCTGGGTGTGTGGGGTGGTGAGAATTTGAGTGAGAAAGAAAAGGGATAAAGGAATTCCAGGGGTGAGGAGCCCTGTGAGCAGGGGAGGGAGGCTGGACTGAAAACAGCATGAAGGAGGGGTGGAGTGGGGAAGGGCACGCAAGCATTGGCCCACTGAGTCCAACTTATCCTGCAAGGCCCAGTGCCAGCACTACCTCCTCCAGGAACCTTCCAGATCTCCAATGTCCACCCTGCCTCTCCTGCCTGAATTGGTTGGTCCTTTATAATGCTCTCCTTAGTACTCATTAATAGATACCAATTACTGACCACTTACTCTGAACTACGTGTTTCAAATACTGTCTCACTCAACTGTTTCAGCCAAAGGCCAAGGTGAAGATGCAAAAATATCAGGCTCAGAGAGGTTATGTTACTTGCCCAAGGGCGCCCAGCTAGACCAAATCTCTTTGCCACTATTTCATTCTATTTGTCCATTGCTTATATTCCCTCTGGATGAAGACAAGGACGAGTCACCTCTACCTCTGTATTCTCAGGTCCTGACACAGAGCTGAAGCTGACTATCAAAATGCAAACTCGAATGCCTTGGCCTAGATACAGACGGTAGTGGGCCAGGAAGCTAAAAGTGGAGAGTGAATGCCATTGGCAACCTTACCCTACTGAGTCAATCATATTCTATTTCTCCTGAGTCATCCCCCAGATCACCCAGCCAAGGAAACCTCTGCCCTCCTCTCTCCTCCCACCCACCAGCTGTGTTCTCTAAATGGCAAGTGTTTCCCAGCTCAGAGGAACAGAGAGCGCATCACAGGAAATGAGGACGTCCTCTCACAAACTTCCACCCTTTTCTCTTTTCCTCTTCACCCCTCCTACTCCCCTCTAGTTTCTCTGCTTCTTCTCTCTTTTTCTTTATTGCTTATCTCCTTTGTTTCCTTATCGGTTATCTTTTCTTCCTCACTCCCTTCTTCTTCCTTTCTCTTCTACGTTTTCTCCCTCCTGGCAGCCAGACAAAACATCTTTACTTGAGGACTCATTTTCCTGAATTATCTATAGCAATAATCTCAATTGGGTACTTTCCTAAACACATCTAAAACAAGGTCCATAAGTTTCCGTCATAATATTTCCTAATGACAGTTCATTTATGTTTAATTATCCAAGCACCACATGAACGCAGTTTCTTTGTTTTTTTAAAAAAAAGGTTTTAATTAAAGATAATCACCATTATCGGGGTAAAACCTTCCTGATTTTTCTTTTTACATTTACAACTGTATAAATATACTCTTGGAAAATATAAGTATTGCTGTGTGTGTGTGTGTGTGTGTGTGTGTGTGTGTTTAATGTATGTGGGAACATTACCCTGTGGATAGTTCTCTAACTTGCATTTTGTCCCCACAAGTCCCCTATAGAACTTTTTTTATGTCAATGAAAAATATGCTTTATTCTTTTTAATTGCTTCAGAGCATTCTACACTATCAATAAACTGCAATGTATTTATGCATTAACCTCCTAGTGGATATCTAGGCCACTTCTAATATTTTCACTATTATTTTACAAATCATCTGGCAATGAACACCTTGATCCATACCTCCCAGTATAGGCGGAGCATGTTTTCTCTAGGGAAGATACTAAGAGAAGCATTGCTGGATCAGAGGATTTGCACATTTTAAATGATACAGATACAGCCCAATTGCTTCCCAAAGCAGCTGTATAAACACATATTTTTTCCTTCTTAATTTCCTTTAAAATTTTCTTTGGAGGCCCCACAGTTTGCTTATCCATTCACCTGTTGAAGGACGTTTGAGTTGTTCCCTGTCTTTACGTTTCCCTTCTTTCTATATCACTTCCTCTTTTCCTTCCTTCTTCCTTCTCCCAATACATTAACTTCTGCAACAAACTAGAAGCAATGAAACCTCCATAAATGAAACTGAGAAAGCACTTCCAGGCACTGATTTGCAAAAGTCAGCTCCTAGTGACTGAAAGCTGATTCTGTGGCCCTCTTCTTAATGCCACATTTAGTGACATCGAGCTGGTAGCTTGACGGGGAGAATATTTCCACCATGGAAAATGGCAAATACTAATCATCAGAGCTTTTGTAGTGCAGGAAGGGTACACATTGTCAATGGTTGTTAAACACTGGGAACAGCTGTTAAACATCTACCAGCGTACCACTGATTCCAAGAGAAGAGCCCGCCACGACAGAACTAGAGAAAAAACCCAAAGCCAGTTAAAAGGTCCCAACTGAGTGGTACAGCTTAATACAGATGAATGATGAGTGCCTGATAGTCAGAATTAGGTGCCTTTCATATTGAGCTAGGACAAAAAGGTTATAACTTTTCAGGAAAAGAGAAATGTTCTTAGAAGTTTAAGCCTCATGGGAATCTCTCAAGGCAGGAAGTATGGTATCTATGATAAAGGCCTTGAAGACCATTGTGAAGGCAGCTCACCCTACCTCCCTTACTCCCCAATCCCCTAGTTGGGTGTATTTTCAAAATAGGTCACCAACCTCTGCTTAAAGACCTCTCATAGAAGCAGAGAGTAAAATGGTGGTTGCCTGAGGCTGAGAGATGGGGGAAATGGGGAGACGTTGGCCAAAGGGTATAAAATTTCAGTTATTTATGATGAATAAATTCCGTAGACCTAATGTACAGCCTGATGACTACATTTAATAATACTGTGTTGTATACTTGAAATCTGCTAGGACAGTAAGTCTTAATTGCCAAACAACAAAACATGGGAACTCTATGGGGTGACAGATATGTTAATTACCTTGACTGTGTAATCATTTCATAATGTATACATATATCAAAACATCACGTTGTAGACCTTAAATATATACAATGTTTGCTGTTAATTTTATCTCAATAAAGCTGCGGGGGAAGAACCTTCCAGTAGCTGGCAACTCACCACCTCCTCAGGACTGATCCTTGTCTATAAGGAATCCAGCTGCACCCCATGGTCTTTGCCTACTGCTCCTCTCCCCAGTGCTTGGGCAAGGTAGACAAATCTTGTCCCTTGTTCTTCACCTTCTCTGGGACGTACTTCTGTATTTACAATTCAGGGTTTGTACTGGATGATGCCTCGTGTCTCTTCCAGGACCCCTGACGCCTCTGAGTCCCCACACCTGTCCTTTCACAGACCCCTCTCGACCTCCCTGCATACCCTTCTGCAGCCCTGCTGCACCCAGGGCACTGGCTGTATTTAGAGGCTAACTTTCCTGAACTATTTCCCACACAGTTGGAGGCAGCGCTGCCTCCCTGACTGATTGTTTGGTGATTTTGTTTGGCATTTTTTTTTTTCTGGCCTCATATAGAGCTTATTAGGGAACCATTTCACATTCCATAGATTATATTCGTGACTCCGCTCCAGCGGGGAGCTTCAAACTAAGAGATGGATGAGGGACCCCTGAAGAGCTAAGGGAGGCCCTGTAGGAACTGAGTAAATAAGACAAATTCATTCACCTCCCATTTTTTTTTAATTTAAAGCATTTTTCTGTCAGTTGACTTTTATATACTCATAATACCCCAAATAAGGAAACAGATATAACTCTTTACTTCCATTTCATTGATGAGACAACTGAGTTTCAGATACACCCACTGATTTGCTAGGGCTCAAAGTGAATCAGTAACAGAGCCAAGCTTATCTCTGATCTTCTTAGGTACTCTCCAATGTTCTTTGTAGAGAAGAGAAATAAAGCAACAACTTCAGGCTACTTGGGGAAAGGTCAGTCTGCCTTAATGAAAAGGCTGAGTAATTTAATATTTGAAAACAACCCAATACCATTTAGTACATATAGTAACTAGAACACCTGTCCTTATTTAAAGTCTTGGGTTGGTAAACTCCCACTCCTTTGAAACTGAACTCAGCTCTATGATTAAACCATTGGAATTCTGCCCTGGCCCCTGGCTGTGCAAGGTGCCCCCCGAGGGGCTGCCCGCGTCTTATGAGGCTTGAAAGCCCAGAGAAAAGGGGCTTGTGTCTTACACATTGTCTTCAGCACCTAAAATAGTATGCAGCAAGTAATAGGTGATTAACACATATGTATCAAATGAAACCAGTGGGGGACTCTTCACAGGTAGCCAATGCCGCATTCACATCAATTGTGCAGAAAAAGGTGGAAATTAGTTAAACAAGTGTTGATCATTGAAACCTGCACTAATGAACTGATGAGAATAAATTATAATTAACATATCAATTCTGTATACAAGAAAATGATGCCTCTAAAAATGCTTAAAATGTTTGCATGGAAGATTGTCAACAGCACTCTGGAAATGGTGTTCGTGCCAATTTATTATTTAGCAAATTTCCTTTCAATGAGTAAATAAAAGGAAGCTCGCTACCTGCTCAAATCAGCACAAATTCTGAATTACTGGGGTCAAAATTAATGAGGCTTATAAGAATGTTCATATGCTTTGACCTAATAATCCTTCTCCTGGGAATCTATCCTAAGGAAATAATTCAAAAGAAGAAATGTTTTATGTACACAAAGAGGATCCTAGCAGCTTTGGATATAATTTTGAAAAGATGGCAGTAAAATAAAATGTCCAACATAAGGAAAATGGTAGATGATCTCGGGAGAGACTTCTTGGGACCAGGCAAGTGTTGAACATAGAAAGAGAGAGGAAGGATGCAGTGTTTTAGATCATGAGAACATGAGTAAAATATCTCATCTTTGAGATGCAGTTGAATTAAGCCCAATTGAGATTTAATAGTAATCATTTAGGAAGCCTAACTGAATCAGGAATCTCACTACTCAATTTATTGCCTAATCATTCCCCCCCACCCCAGTCATCCTTTATGTCATTTATTGAACATCTACTATGTATGAGGAGGAACTTAGGAGACCAAGAAGGAGACATGATTCCTGTCTTCCAGGACAATCTGGCATAAAGTATTGGCCCCAACTGAATGTAGTACAATGCAACATCTAATAACTCTTCCAATAACAGAGTAAGTGAAGATTGATTAATTCTGAAAGAGCAGAGACGTATGAAAGAAGATTTTTCAGAGGGGGAAGCATTCAGCCAGGTCTTGAAGATTGCTTAGGAGTTTAACTGATGGCAGAAACATAAGTAAAGCCACAGAATGTGTGTCTAGGAAATGGGGACACACTCAGAGCCACCAGCACGAAGGTACAGGAAAGGGAGGTGATGGGGATAATTGTGGTTTGGGGATGGATGATGGAGAGACCTTGAGTGCCAAGCCAAGGAATCCAGCCAGCACCGCTTACACTGGTTCCCTGAGTGTAGAAATGAGACAGGCTACTGATAGGTCAGGAATTACATACAATTCTCATTGCTCACTGCCTTTCATGCCTGGCCTGGCGGAGATACTTCTCCTTATACGGGATGTTTTATTCTGTTTTTAAGAGCTCTTCATTTGTCATTTGGGACAGAAAGTTGGAGCTGGTTGCAATCTGCAATCAATCAGCCTGCCTTTGTGGAAGAACTACCAGGAAGGGAGCATTCTTCCTCTGCAGGTCTTTTAGTGTTGATGTAAGCATTCAAAACTCACTTAAGCAGTGTGTATGAGGAGAAAAGGAGGGAAGGAAGAGGCAGGGAGAGACAGAGAGATACAGAGAGAGAAAGAGAGATTAAGGATGAATGGGATTTTCTATGAGCATGTGGGAATAAATCACCATTAACAGGGAATATGAAGACTGGGGGAGGGGCATTCCTTTTTGAAAAATATTAAAATCACTCATTGTTCTACTAGTTTACTATATATCTTTGTACTTTTATTTCTTTTACTTATGCTAATATAAATCTAGCATCACTGCCTATAGACACATAAAAATTTTTTTAGGCAAAAATTGGGTCATGTGAGCATCTGCAACTTGCTTTATTTTTCACGTGATGATATATCATTTTTTTTTCCAGATGAGTACACAAAGATTGCCTCCATTCCTTTTAGTGGCTTTGTGGTATTATAAGGATGTTCCCTAATTTATTTGACCAATCCTTATTGATAGATATTAAGGTTGTTTAAATTTTTTGGTTCTTTTTTGGCTAGTACAAAGAGTGCTGCAGAAAATGCCATTGAAATGCACCTCTGTACACATTGTATTTCTTGAAGATGATTGCTAAAGTGGAATTACAGAGCCATAGGGCATAGACATACTGAATTCTCAAAAATACAGATTTAAGCTTCTACCAGTCAGGTCTGGAAGTGTTGGCTTCTCCACATCCTCTAAGGGTTTGAAGAGTTTGGTCAAAGCCTTTTGCTCCCTTGCCTCCTTCCCAACCCATCCCTTGCCTGAGAATTATTATGTGTAGCAGAGACACTGCTGCTGAATAGTGCGCTAAACTCGAGGACAGTGTTGAGATGGAAAGTGGTTGAGATTCACTCCCGAGAGGAGGCACCATGACACTTGGGTCCAGCGTGGCCCTGCAGTTAGCAGTGCCCAGACGCTGGCCACGCCCCTCCTATAAGACCCAGCAACACAGGGTTGAGGCGCTCTGGACCTTGGTTTTCCACCTGAGAGACAAGCAACTTGGCCTTGATGATTGAGGGTCTCTTTTGACATCCAGTGATTCCAGGAAAGGAGGAATGGAGGGAAGGAAGGATACAGGGAGAGAGGGAAGAACAGAAAAGTAATGAGGAAGAAGAAGAAAAATGGGGAACAAGAAAAAGAAAGAAACCAAAGAAAGGATGCAATGAAGAATAAGCCCAACTCCACTCACTGTTACAGAAAAGCCTTTTAAAAATTCAATAGTTAGCAACACCGGGAAGAAAGAGGAAGGGATTACGAAAGGGAAGTGAGGAACAAGAATGCTGTTTTTTTTATTTTCAAAACCCCCAAATTTAAATTTGTCCAGAATTTTTTTTTTTCTTTCATGTTGAGTGAGAGAGAGAGAGCACAGGGGAGAGAGAGAGGTGACAGATGACCTCTCAGGTTGTATGTTTCCGTGTGCACCACAGACACAAAAGCTCTCTGCCCCTGGGAAGAAGGCGCAGTCTTTTCTCTTTAATAGTATATTAATCACAACTGCCCAAAGCATCATCCTCAGTCACCACCACTTCTTAGATTCCTCTTAAACCTTTTTCAGGACAGAAACCGATGCTAGGGCCTGACCCACGATGCAGAGCTATGGAGAAGTAGAAAAGGAACTGGACTAGAGGGTAACAGAGATAGGGGCCGAAATCTGCCCCTCACTGGTTCTATACCTGAAAGTGAAGTCACTTCGTCTCTCTGGGCCTCCTGTGACGTTTTCTAAGATGAGGAGGTTGAAACAATCGTCCTCAAAGTCCCTGGATGGACCAGCATCACCTGGGAATCTGCTAGAAACGCAAGAGTCTCGACCCTACCTCAGACCTACTGACTCAGAAACTCTGTGAGTGGGCTCCGGCGATCTCAGCAAGCCCACCAGGTGACTATGATGCAGGTTTAAGTTTGAGAATCACTGAATCAAAAACTCACAAAGGTACCTGCTACTTTCACGGGACACAAGCTTAGCTCTAAGGATTAAAAACAGGGGGGTGAAATTAAAAACCCCTTTCCTAGTTTGCAGATCCCCCAGGTCAAGGGCTACACAGACACGTGATGCTATCACCCCTCCTAGCCCCTCCTTAGGCTGTTCCTTACCACCTCGATGCTTAAACTGTAGTCCTCGGATCAACAGCATCAGTGACATCTGGGAGCTTGCTAGAAATTCACAGTCCCAGGTCCCACTCCACACCTGCTGAATCCAGATGGGTATGTTAAATAGGATCTTGAGCTGCTCTGAATGCACCTTAACATTTTCAAAGTCTGCCACCAGATCTCTTCTTTTTCTCTCCTTCCCTTCCCTTTCTTGATGCTTCCACTCGCCCATTTTGCATCAATCGTCTTTGTCTTACAATTACCCTTGGAAATGCCCTTGCTTTCTAGAGGCACGGCTTAGACCTAGGCTGACCATCAGGTTTAACAAATTGCCAGCTACCCAGACACTTGCGTATCAAATTTCATATTCAGGGCCAACGGCTAATGAAGCTGCACTTTCCTTCTCTCCCTGCGGGAGGCAGTGTGGGACAGGCAAGGGTCTTGAACTCAGCCATCATCCCATCAGAGTTCCAGCCCCTGCTCACCTCTGGGCTTGACAAAAACATTTAACCTTTGGAGCCTCGTTTCTAAAATGGAGACACTCATCCTTTTTTCTTGGGTTGTTTGTGAGGATCAAATGAGATCATGGAAATGAACGTAAAAGACGCAATTCAAATGCAAGGAACTGTAATGCTGATTACCAAAGCCACACTTTCCCTCCCCCTTTCCCCAGAGCTTTCTCAAGAGCAGATCTCAAACTCTTGCCCCCTCACCAGATGCTGCTGAAAAACAGGCACCAATTTCCACATCCCCTGTCCCTGGGTTTTTATTAGGAAAGCAAATACTGGATTGTTCCTTCCCCTTCTTCTCAATAAAAGTGTTTATCACCCTGTAAATTCCAACATATCCGTAGCTTGTTACAGAGAGAAAAGGTCGCCGCCAAGAAAGATGTGTCATTCCACAGGAAATTTGGGTTTAATATGTACAAGGGAGCCGACACATGGAAATCTCTTTGGAAATGATAAAGTCCTATAATGAAAAATACCACTACAATACTGGGCTCATTTCAGCAGATAAATATTTAATATAGATCAGCCAAGATTAATTGCCTACTGAAACGCTCCCGTCCTCTGGCTGGTGAGGAAAGAGAGCATCTTTGCGTTAATTTATGAGAGAGTTTTTGAAACAAGCAAAGCTTAGCTTGTTCCAGGTTCGTTTCACCTGCCACTGAGAAATGCATTGCCCAGTTCCCAAGGCCTTCTGCTTTGCGCTGGGCTCCAGCTGCAGTGTGGAGTGTACCGGCCACTCCTTCGCATACTAATCAAGTTCTTGCAGGCATGGGAAAAAAAAGTTCTAGAGAATCACTGAAACCAGGACATGGAACAAACCAGTGAGAAAGACTGTCTTGGTGTTCATGGGACTGGTGCTGAATGGATCCGCACGTTCAAAATAGATCAGGGACCACAAAGGGAATCCACCAAACGAGGGAAGTGCATGCATGTGTCAGGAACTGAGGAATTTGGCTTTAAGCACTTACCTGCATTTAACCCTCACCAGCTGGAAAAGGTAAATCACAATGTCCCCATTTTATAGACAGGGGAGCACTGAAGCTCAGAGAAGTTAACTGGTTTACCCAAGGTCCACACAGCTAAGTGGAAGAGGTACAGTTTCAATTTAGAGCTTTCTGACTCTAAATTTAGAGCTTTCTGTGTCTAATTACTCATCTGACTGCCAAAGTTTTGTACTTGGGGATTAATACCTCCCAGGAAACTTCAAGTTCAGACTTTTGGCTCCAAGACTCTTTTTATACCTCGCCCTTCTTAGTTTCTTTCTATTTATCCATCCTCTCTCTCTTTACTTTTCCTCCTCTCCTATCCATCATCTTTCGGCAAAAGGTGAGCAAACTAGAAACAGAGTAATACTTCTCCTCCTCCTCCAATTAGCAGCACCTTCAAAATCATCATCCCTATATCTTTGTTATCATTAAAACATCAGCATTGGAACCAACTGGAGATACTGTTATCACCAACAGAATTGTTCTCATTGATCTTTGTCAGTGCCAACATCACTATTATCAGCAACTTTTTTCACCATAAATTATATACCCTCTGCAGAGCTGAAGACACCAAGAGTGTCATCACCATCATCATTTTTAACAAAGAGCAACAAATTTAATGTGTACCTACTATGTACTGGAAATACACAGAATAAAGGGTACAGCCTTTGCATATATGAACTTTTGATATAGCTGGGTAGACAAGATAATTGACAATACAAGGCTCTGATTTTAAATGCCAAAAGAGCGCCATTTGGTATTTTGAAGGATCAGAGACAGTCATACATGCTACAAGAGGCCACATACAAGAGGACAAGGGAAACTCACTGGGCAGGGAATTCTAGCCTTCTGTCCATCATTAATACATGCATAATTTTGACCAAGTCAACTAATCATTCTTACGTCAGTTTATTCAATAGAAAATGAGAAGCAAGTGCTAGATAGATTTTCAAACCCTCTTCTAGGCCTAAAGATTCTTTGAACACTTGAATTGTACTACCATGTGGTTGCCTGTATTATTTTTTTTTTCCAAATAGCTAAATAGTCTGGTTGATTTCACCTTGAGGAAATCAAAGGCAGTGAGAAAATTGAGATGGGGGGGAAAACAACCTACCTTACAAATCTCATCTGATTTATCTCTCCTCTCTGAGGACCCCATCTTGGATTATTCTAAATGCTCATTTACAGGGGTACAGAGCACTTTAGTTTTAAATAATTCACATGGTGCTTTAAGCTTTCCCTTTTGAGAGTATTCCATCATAAGAGAGACCTGGTTCCAAGGAACAGTTCTTGAATAGCATCCTTAATACATCATTGCAAGATGAAGTTTCCTCATTATCCCTGCTCAGAGACAGTTCACATTTTTTACTTTTGTTCCACATAGTCTTCTGGGAGTAGATGACTCTCGATTTGAATCCCAGCTCTTCGCATCATTGTCTGTGTTACCTGGGGCAAGTTCATTAACTTCTCTGAACCACATACACCTCACAGTAGAAACGGAAGAGTCACATCTTTATGGTGGAGTAGTTACGATAATCTGACTGGTGACATACATCAGAACACTGAGCCTTCTACACTGAATTTGTTCCCTGAAGATCAGAGAAACAGGCATATAAATAAGGCAATATACATGACCTAGGGAATCAAAATCTCAGAGGTTTCCAGGGTCATGGAAGTAATGTCTTAGTGGTGATGTTTGAACAGCATCCACATCTGACGACAGCAGCTGTGACACAGTTCCAGCCCACTGCTGATCTATACAAATGATGACAAAAGTTTACCAGACTTATCTATTTTTCAAGAAAAAAACAGAGATTTGGATTTTTCTCTGAAATCTTCCATATTTATTTGTTTGTTTATTTATTTTTAAAGACAGAGGCCCATCCTTCTGTTTAAAAACTCACTATAGGCCAAGTAAAAACAGGTCTTGTCTTTGGACCAAGATTTATATATCACATATCCGTACACAGAACAGATGGTAGGGGTAGTTGTTAAATGTCTGTTCTATTTGCATGCAAGGACTTCTTCCTACCATCCTTTTTTCTTCTCATCTCCCCTGAAGAGACTCATTTCAGGAGGACAAATAACTTCAACCTCATAGTCACTTTCTGTAAATAATTCACTGTGAATGATGCTGTCAGTACGTGACTCCTGGAGCCCGGATATATGAGGCAACAGTCACCACTCAGGCTTTTTCTTCCCTTTTTTGGGGGTAACTTTGCTGTATCTCAGACATAAACTGGTGACTTGATGCATGCAAAATATAGTGCTGAATGCTTTGGAGGCAGAATGGATGACTAGAACTTGGGCCTTGACTTCATCAACCCATAGACTCCTTGTGATGAGAAAAAATAGGGAAGAGTGGCAGAAACACAATACAGAAAGCAAAAGGATGTCTTTCAGCAGTCATTGAATTAAGCAACATCCAATGAATGCCTACTATGCGTTATGCGTCAAGGGTAAAACAAAGGCTGGGAGTAATAGGTTTGGAGGAGAAAATTGGTAAATCTTACAGGATCACACCATTTGTTGGTGATATCTTTAGTAAGGGGTGGGAAAGGCTTCTTACTCAATCTCATAGCCTTAGGATATAAGACAGTACCTGGCACCCAGTAAGTGCTCAATAAAAAATATTTGAATCAATGAAAAGAGATGAATGCACCAAAGAGGAGGTGTCATTTAAACAAAATCCTGAAGTCTGAACATAGTTGCAAAAGGCAGAGGATGGAGAGGAAGTAGAAAGAGCAAAAGAACAGGATGAGAAAAAGCACAGAGGCAAGGCAGTGTGGATGAAATTCAGGGACTGATAAATAATTGGGCGTGGCCTTGCCCTTGTGAAGAAATACATAGTAAGGAAAAAACTGGAAAAAGAAGCTAACATATCTGGATTTTAAATCTGCGAGTACTGGAAGCCATTGAAGATGATAGAGAAGAGGAAAAAGTATGGTCTGATTTTTATTTTAGGAAATCAGTTATGTCTGGCTGTTCTCTAAGGGAGAGATCTAATTAGGAGACAACCGCAATTATGGGATCGAGAGAAGCCGATGGTGTGTATTAGGGAATGGAAATAAGAGGGCAGAAAGGATAAATCAGAAACAGTAGTGTTTGATGTCCCATTTGATATGTGGAGAGTGAGAAGAGACACATCTAAGATCCTCCATTAAGCTGGCTGAGAAACCTCCTTAGGGATTTAACCTCATCCAGAGCCCCAATCATTACAGATAACGTCTGAAGAGAGCTGAGGAGCCCAACAGTTACTCATTCTAAGTTCTCATCAGCTTAGACACCTAGGAGAACCCATGCACTGGCCAATAACTCACTGACATGACTCAGAAGACTACGGTGTTTTCCATCCTTGACTGACCACGTGGCTTGGCACAATCCTTCCATCTTCAACCTCCTAAACTGGATGATTTCTCACAAAATCCATTACAAGCCATTACTATCTCTTGCCTGGGTAATTCTGATAGCCTCTTTATTGGTCCAAGCTTTGCATTCTAGTGTCCCCTACTGGTCAATCCTACAGTGATCTTTAACAAGTAAAACGGGAACTTCTGGTAAAGGTATCAGAAGACTGTGGTCAAGCAAAACCTCCTACAGATAACAATGATAAAATCCAGGTAAGTTTTAAAAGAAAAACAACAACAACAACAATTTAAAGATAATGAAAAGCACCCCAAAGCAGAGAGAGACCAAAGGAGACTTTAACCATGAAAAACTACAGCTGAAAAACGTAAGAACTACACGTCTATAGCTTTCTAGCCTGAGGGTGCTTCCCAACCCCAAGGCAATAAACAGTGGTGGAAATCTACAACCTTACAGGCTTGGAGCAGCAGAGAACAGAGGTCAGGAATAGAAGAACAGAAGAAAATCATAACGGAGAGTCTTGGTAGCAGGAGAACTGCAAAAAGAGTGAAAACTAAATTCCTGAGTTAAAAACTCTGCCCAAATCACTTGTTGGTGGCTAAACTACATATGGGTAGGAGAAACTCGGAGAAGTTTCCTACCCAAAGAGACGGCAGAGGAAAGAAAAGAATCTACCCATCAGCTATAGAACTGCATAGGAAAAAAGCTCTGTGTTTGCTACTTCAAAAAAACTGAGTGCAGGGAATTCCCTGGCGGTGCAGTGATTAGGACTCTGTGCTTTCACTGACGAGGGCCTGGGTTCAATCCCTGGTCAGGGAACTAAGATCCTGCAAGCCCCACGGCACAGCCAAAAAACAAAAACAAAAACAAAAACAAAACAAAATAAAAACAACAACAACAAAAAACCTGACTGCATACCCTAAACGTGCATACTTTGGGTGCCAAAGGTTGAATCCTTATGGGACTGAAGTTTTAGAAGACAAAACTCAAGGTAGGAAGGTTAGCTGAAAGTTAAAGGGGTAGGGGGAATCCTTAGACATAAGAAAACCAAAGAAAGAGATACTCGAAATTGGATTATAATCTCTCCCCAAATGTTAGGCTGACCACAAAATTGCATAGGCAAAGACCTGCATGGGCCAAGCTGAAAAAGCAGCAGCTGGAAGTCATGAAAACAAAGCAGAGATATCAGTGCCTGCATCGCATGGCTGAGACAAATTTAGCAGCAATAAGTCCAGGCAAGTTAAGTGCATACTAAGACAGCAGCAACAATAAATATTCAAAAAAATACAGCATACTCCAAAGACACTGTGTCATATCATTTACAATGTCCAGTTTTCGACCAAAAATTACTATACTTGCAAAGAAAAAAGGAAATCCATAAAAAGGAAAAAAAAGGCAGACAATAGAAACTGACTTCAAATAAACTCTGATGTTGGATTTACCAGACAAAAACTACAAAACAGCTGCTATAAATATGTTCAAAATACTATATATATATTAATTAAATATATATTAAGTATATATATTAAAGGAAATAAGAAAACATGAATAAACAGGAAAACACAACAGATGAGTGGAAACTATATATAAAAATTAAAAATTCTGGAGGTGAAAAACATAACAATTAACACTTTAAAGTTCATAACACAGGATCAACAGCATAATTGAGAGAGCAAAAAACCCCAGTAAATTTGAAGATAGAGCATAAGAAATTATACAACCAAATGAATAGAGAGGAAAATGAACTGCACCTTAGAGACATGTCTGATAACAAGCAGTCCAACACATATGTAACAAGAGTCCCAAAAGAAAATATGAGAAAGAATAGGGAAGAAAATATCTAGTGAAGTAATAGCTGAAAACTCCCCTAATTTGGTTAAAAACATTAACTTACATGAAGCAGGTAAAGCTCAAGCAGGATAAAAACAAAGGCCTCAATTAAAAAACTCACAGCTAACATCATAGGTTAAATATTTTCCCTTCTCTAAATCAGTAACAAGGCAAGGATTTACATTTTCAACGCTTCTACTCAACATTTTACCAGAGGTTCTTGCCAGTGCAATAAGGCAAGACAAAGAAAGAAAGGGCACACAGATTGGAAAAGGAGAAGTAACACTCTTCACAGATGGTGTGATAGTGTATGTAGAAAAACCTGAGGAGTCTACAAAAAAGCTACCATAAGTAATCAGTGAAGGTGGCAAGGAGAATACAATACGCAAAGTTCAATTGTATTTCTAACACAGCAACAAAAATATTTAAAATAAAAATTAGATTTTAACTTGCAATATCTTTCAAAAACATGAAATACTAAGAGACACACTTAATGAAGTATTATGCACAATACTTACACACTGGTAACTGCAATTTATTACTGAATAAAGTTAAATATCTAAATAAATGGAGCAATAAACCATGTTCATAAGTTAGAAGACTTGATGTTGTTAAGATGCCAGTTCTCTCCAAATTTATATATAGATTCAACAAAGTCCCAATCAAAATTCCAACCAGTAATTGGTAAAGTGTAATATTAGTGTAAGGAGTATAATACAGTGTTCACACAGAAATGGTCAATTGATTTTTTAAAAATTTTTAAATTAATTTTTTATTGGAGTATAGTTGATTTACAATGTTGTGTTAGTTTCTGGTCAACTGATTTTTAAGAAAGATGTCAGTGCCGTTTAATGGGAAAAGAAATGTATTTTCAACAAATAGAAATGGAAAAAATGGATATTTATATTGGGAAAAAATAAACATTAACCCCTTACCTCACACCATACACAAAATTTAACTTGAAATGAATCATCTCAGGTACCATGGGTCTACAAGTAAGTATCTGATATTGGAAAAGACAGATCTCAGAGGCTCTTCTTACATATCGGACCAAGAGGGGTGGGCAGTGACACCTTGGCTCATCTTTCTGTTTTCAGCTCATTGCAAGCTATTGCAGTTTACTTGTGCATGGTCAAGTTGGATCTGTGAATTCTTTACCTAGTATTAACTAAGCCAACACTCCTAAAATGGACAATTAGCTTTGAAAGTTTCCTGCAAAGAAATTACCAACTGAAGATAAGACCAATAACACAAGCAAAAGAAAATGGCAGAGCTGATATTTCTCCTATCCTTGGGGAAAGTACTTCAACAATCATGGCACAGAGTAAAAAAATCATGGTGAAGCTATCATGTCTGTCAATTTCCTTCCCCAAATTTAAAATAATTAAAAAGACTATTTGACATTAAAGTTTCCATCTATCCACAGTTGCTAATAATACACTGTTAAGTAACAATGAAAATAAATTTTTTAAAAATTTAACTGTTCTTATTTATTCCTTCATATCTTTTAAAATGTCTATAATAGTATAACAGTGAACATTACATAATAGTTCTTGTTTATAATATGTAAATGAACATAGGAAATAAGATAGAAAAAAGGAAGCTCAAATAGGGAAAAGTACACGAATTGGAAGACATATACAAGCTGAGAGAGAGGGAGAATGGTGAGTAATTAGATATGAAAGTAGTATATCAAGGAGATTAAGAACACAGATTCTGGAGTCCTGAATCCTAGCCCCTCCACCTACTAACTGTAACCTTGGGCAAGTTACTAATTTCCTCCATTTATGATATGAGGCAATAGTCATAGGGTAGTAGAAGGATTACATGATATCATCCATGTAATGTGGTTAACACAGAGTCTGAAACATGGTAAGCACTCAAATATTAGCAGTTACTATAATATTATTATTGTTTTCTTATTTTTACTATTACTATTACTGGATAAGAAAGAGAAATGACTCGAGAATACTGTCCAACCTTCCTTCTCACTTGGACCTCTGACTGATGCTGGTGCCATTATTTGAGACAGAGAACATAGGAAGAGAAGTAGATTGGTAAAGAAGGAGAAAAGTAAGGATTCTGAGATTTCATGAAAAAATCCAATGGAAATGTCCATTTGGCAGTTGCGTGAAAGAATTTTTCAGTCTGCAGCAGAGATGAAAGCTGAAAACAGGTATTTTGGAGTTGCCGGAATGGAGGATAACGGAAGACAGGGGAGTGAGTGTGATTACCCAGGAGGAGTGGAAGGAAAAGCAGCAGTCGATTGCCATCTGGAAGAGGAGCGGCTTAGAGGAAAGATCCACAGCACAGTAGGAGCGTCCCCTAGCCTGTTGATCAGACGCTCAGCCCCTCCATTCATGCAACAGACTCAACATGAAAATCAGAAAAAGTGCTCTCTCCAGACAGGCAAATGTCAGGAAAGCATTCCTTGCAGGTGCAATTACGCAACCTTGGGTTGCCAAGGGTATCAAAGGTCGCTGAAGCCAACGTCCCACCTGTGTTCACATTCTCTTTAGGTCAGACTATGCTAAGTAGGATAGCTTTGGTGATGGAGAGTGACTGCCCCCTCAGTTCTATCAAGGTAGTCCCTCCCATCTTCTAGCAACTCTGACCATTAGAAACTTCTCAACTGCAAGATTGTCCTCTAGTAACCACTACTAATTCTCTCTCTGGCGCTAACCCATGAGGAACTTCTGATCCCCAGTGCGGCCTCTGTAGGCATAAGTTCACAAGCTTCCTGCACATAATAGATATTTATCCAGTGTCAGGGGCCACTTTCTCTAGTTTTCTTTGAGAGACAGGCTTCCAAGTTAGTACTGAAAATCCAGCACCCAGTGAGTGACAAGCAGATAAGGAAGTTGAGACATCTGAAGATGTCTTTCACCTGGCCTTGTCTCCCAGAAGTAGGTGGGTGGTACTTAGCAAAAGAATAAGATCCAAAAAAAGGAAGTGAATTATAGAGTAGACTGAAATAGAACAGCATAATAGGTACAGCTATGTCTCTTCTCTCTACCATCCTCCATCAGCAGAAGACAAAAGGATCTCTACACTGAAGTGTGGTGAGTTGGTTGTTTTTAATGATACCACATCAATCTGCTAATTTTAAGAGAACAATCTTTAAAAAGTACTTTGTTCCCAGAGTCAGGAAATAATACTCAATGAGAGTTAATTTTCTGAAATCTTTAAGAAGCCCAGGGACCCATGGAACCACACCATGTAAGGACTGCATATACTTCATTTCTCCTTTCAAATATCACCTCTGGAATCCTTATGCATGTATAAGATGGAGTACTGCAATGTTTGCAAAAATCTTCTCCATTCTCTCTTAAAAAGTATTGCCATCAACAGGAATGATGTTCCTAAACTGAGTCCCAGTGATAAGAAGGGGCTCATCAAACAAAAAGGAGCTGTGGGAGGACTTCCCTGGTGGCACAGTGGTTAAGAATCCACCTGCCAATGCAGGGGACACGGGTTCGAGCCCTGGTGTGGGAAGATCCCACATGCCACGGGGCAACTAAGCCCGTGCACCACAACTACTGAGCCAGCGTGCAACAACTACTGAAGCCTGCGGGCCTAAAGCCCATGCTTTGCAACAAGAGAAGCCACTGCAATGAGAAGCCCCCGCTCGCCGCAACTAGAGAAAGCCCGTGCGCAGCAACGAAGACTCAATGCAGCCAAAAATAAATAAATTAATTAAAAAAAAAAAAAGGAGCTGTGGGACAGTTAAAATGAGCATTGAAAGATGTGTCAGAGGCTCAGAAGCAAGTCAGTGTCCCATCATTTACCAGGTATATCACACTAGACAAACTAGTTAGCTGCTCAAAGTTTTGCCTATCTCATCTTTAAAATGGGATATTACTACTTACTTGTTATGGGAAAGTGTCTTATGACTTTTAAAGCATTACATAGGGAAGGTATATTTCAATAGGAAGAAGAAGAGCAGGAAAAAGAAGAATGGATAAAGGAAAGAAAAAAAGGACATGAAGAAGGAGGAGAAATGAAATTGTGGAATATTAGAAAAGGAAACTTTGCTCCAGTCACAAGGTGATTCAATGTCAACAATGGAGTAGGACACAGGCTCCTTGAGTCCCAGGGCTGCTGTCACTTCACCCCTGCCTAGCACTCTGTAGAGCCAGGGGTTACAAGCACAGAGTCTGGAATCAGATTGCCTGGGTTTGAATCACAGTTATGTGACTTCCCAACTGTGTGACCTTGGGCAAAATACTTCTGTGAGCCTCCATTTCCTCATCTGTAACGTGGGATGAAAGGTAGTAGCTGTCACATAGGATTGTTGTGAGGATCAAATTACTTATTAAGGTTGTTAGGTTATTCAGCTATTAATATATTCAGTATCATGTCACACTAGTTCACTAGTTCCATTTTGTGTGTGCTTTGTTTTTCAACATTGTTCTTGGTTCTGGAATGAACTCCAACTGGATTCTGTTTTGGAATTCCTCCCATTATCTTATTCACTTCAGCTCAACTTGAAACATCAAGGGTGGGAGAGTTACATGGTAAGGAGGTGCCCCTTCCTGAACATTCTGTCTTTAGAAGCCCCTGCTCCCTAGTAGTCCCTTCCCTTGCCCTTACTACTGCTGCTGCTACTACTACTATTAAATTTAAAAGCAGGTTGAGGGACTTCCCTGGTGGTCCAGTGGTTAAGACTCTGAGTTTCCACTGCAAGGGGCATGGGTTCAATCCCTGGTCGAGGGACTAAGATCCTGCATGCTGCGCAGCATCGCCAAAAATTTAAAAATCAAAATTAAAAAGAAAATAAAAGCAGGTTGAGCCGAAGCTGTTAGTGAGAACTCAGGGCTGTCTAAAGGAAATGCAATACAATCTACATTTCCCTTTTGCTGACAAGCATCCCAGGCCTGAGTGCCTCAGTGCTTTTTTTGTAAATCAAAAGAATATTGAACTCATTATGTTGAAGCACAAGTTATCCTTTCATCGGTCAATTTGTCTGGGTCAACTGTACTCGCACATTTATTCTAGACATTTAAAAGACAGTACATCTAACAGTCTGTCTCCAATACTACAGCTGCCGTTCACTCTGTTATCCTAGAATGATATTCTGAAATCAGGCTATTCAAATGCACTGATTAGGTACCAAAGCACAATCTTGCATCAGAGCAGTGAAAGGAATCCGAAGTCAGTCTCCCAGTGCGGTGCCAGTAAACAGAAACAATAGGGCCCATATTTACATGAAGGTGCAGGGTTTACCGAAGCACATTTACTTCCTCTTCCCCTTTTGAGCATCTCACTCTACATCTCTGTCGGGACGTAAAGATTGTAAGTTCCTCTTTAAGAAGGAGGAAATCGAGGCTCAGAGAGGCCAGATTATTCAAAGATCTAATGGAGACGGCACAAAGACTTGAATGAAAATCTTCTGTTACAGATTTTCTCCTCTACCCCATCCTCTGCATTCATTTCTTCCTTGTGTTAAATAACCAAATTCCGAGGTATTCTATCATGTTAATTGAACACTTCAGCATCTGATTTTCAAACTATGTCTTCACCCCAAGTCCTGTCTTTATCCCTAACATCCAATACCCTCAGCCTCTCAGCCTCTTGACCTACTTCATCTCAATGATCTTCACCCCTGCTCTCTTCCAGCATCCTACTTCCTCCCATGATGACTACTAAAATGTGTCAGCTCCCAAAGTTCCTCTAACTCTGACGCATTATGTTAAAACCTTCTAGTCTCCGACTTGTCTATCACAACACCTGCTCCCTACGTCTTTAAGACTGCTTGGCCCATGACCATCTTCTTCCCTTTATCCGCTATCGACTCTCTTCACTTCCTTTTGGATTAACTGAAATCCAATGATCCATCCCTTTGACCCATACCTGTAACTCCTTTACCCAACTGTCCTTCCACCTCATCCACTTGGCAAACCCCTACCCTGTCTGAACCCACATCCACTATCCATGATCTTACCTCAAATTTTCAGTTCTTTGGGAGAATAATATCCCAGCTGCACAGACTACAACTGTTATAAAATGTGATCACAGACATGGTCAGAACCCTGACTGCTTCCTGGTGATCCTTTTATATTTCCTTAATCAGATCTTTCTACCATTCTTCAGATTAACTATTTCATAACATTGCATTTTTTTTTTTTTTGCACTCCCAAGTACCCCCTTCCTCAGCAACTGGTTTCACATCCTACTTCACAAAGAGAACAGAAGCCATTGGAAGTCCCTTCAAATCACCAGGAGTGAAATCAACAGATCTATCTGCACCCACACCTCCTTCCCTTCTTTCTTCCTATTTCAGCTTAAAGGCATCCCTTCTTTTACCTCAATCTAAGCTCTTACCCTTTCCCTCCCTTCCTCTTCAGGAATCGCCTCATCAAAAATAACCCCACTCTGCCCCTCAGCATCAGTCTCTCCCTCTTTTCACAGTCACCTCCCTCTTAGAAACCAAACAAAAACACCAAAAACGCCTTCTTTTTATTTCACATCCCTGCTGCCTTTCAGAGCCATGCTTCTTAAAAAAATATATCTACTCTCTTGCTTCTCCCTTATTTTTCAACCCACTGCAATCTGGCTTCTGTCCCCAACATTCCATTTAAATAGTTCTTGCCAAGGTCAAGATTTTAAGTATAAAAGACTACTTTCAGTTCTTACCTTAAGTAATATATCAGAAACCATGTCCTCTGATTACCTTCTCTCTTAAACATTCATTTATTTTAGCTTCCATGGTACCAATTGTCCCTGATTTTGCTCCTTTCTACTGGCCATTCCTCAACTTCTCAATGTTTTTCTCTGCACATGTTAAACAGGCTCTTGCATAAGTGAAGACTCCCAAGGATGTTTTCAATTACCATTGGTAACCTGATGACTGTATTTTTTTTTTTCAAGCACTCTCTTTTGAGGGTTAGAACCATTTATAAAACAACTACCTACCAAGTCTCTATTTGGATGTTCCAGGTAGTTTAACATTTCCAAAGTCGCCTCATCATCTTCAGACACAAACAACGCCCCAAAACCCTCCTGCCCTTCCAAGGCTCCCTATCTTAATAAAAAGTAAAACCACCCACCAGCTGACCAAGTTAAAAATGTTCCCCCATTCTTTTTCCTATTTAACCTAGATCAAGTGACTCATCACTTAAAGTATGACCTTGCTAAGTCCTTTGCATCTTGAGTCTTCCCTCTCTTTCAACATTCACATTCAAATACTGAGTCTTCGGTCTCCTTAAAGTATCTCAAGTTATGATTTTGTTTATATGACATTCTTGAAATGATGCAGTTACAGAGATGGGAAACAAATTAGTGGCTGCCAGGGGTTAGGGATGATAGGGAAAAAGGAGACTTGTGACTCTAAGGAGATAGCACTAGGGAAATCTTTGAGGTGATGAAACTGTCTGTATCTTGATTGTGGTGGTGGTTACATGAATCTACACATGCGATAAAATAGCATAGACTATACACACACAGTGTACCAATGTCAGTGTCCTGGTTTTGATATTGTACTATAGTTATATAAGATGTAACCCTTGGGGGAAACTGGGTGAAGGGTACATGGGATCTCTCTATACTGTCTCTGCAACTTCTTGCCAATCTATAATAATTTTAAATTTTAAAAAATTAAGAAAAACATATCTCAAATCCCCATCAATGCTACTTTACTCCAAGATACTCTCCTTTCTCACGTGGGTCACTGCCATAGCATTCTATTTTCTTGCCATACATTTTTGCACCCTCTCCCAACTTTCCCCCATCAATGCATTCTCTCCATTTTAGCAGAAGTGATCTTTCTAAGATAACAACCTGAACTTGCTTTGCCACTGGGCAAAATCCTCTAAAGAGCTCCCTATTGTCCTTAGAACCTGGTTCCTAAATTGTGTGCTGAGATGCTGCAAAGTACCATAGCAAGCCACAGGAGCACAGTGGGATATTTTTAATGTTTAAGCGAAATGAGGGATACTTGATATTTATTAGGTATCACAAAAACTACTACCCTGAGGTAGTTCACAGTTTCAACATGAAAACACACTACATTTCTTTCAATAATGGCATATCTTTGTTAAGGTGGGTTTTTGGCAGTTGGTACAATTATAAAACTGCAGAAAAATTAACAAGGAACAGGAAAGGAACGTGGCTGTATCGAATTGCAAGGGTTGAGCAGTAGTAACTGTGGTTATTTAAGGATAAAATAAAGATACTGTTTTTTCCTTAGATTCACATGTATTATTTTCCAAATGGCTACTAAACTTTTGGGGACATAAATACTTCATTAAGTTGTTTGTACTTAAGTACTTAATAAACAGAATTATTAGTATTTCTCTGGACTAGGGAAATAAAATCACTGAGACTTTAAGAGCATCTTGAAATGAGAAAGTGTGGGAGCCATCACCTTAGGGTAAAGTTCAAAGTCTTTTATATAACATCCATGGGCCTTCGTGACCTGAACCCCTTCTGATTTCTCTGGCCTGCATGCTAACATTTTCTCTGCCTATCACTCACAATGAGTTATCTGCAGGTCCCAGAACAAGTCTACCCCTTTACAGATACCCCCTCAAAACACACACACACACACACACACACACACACACACACACACACACACAGCGCTAACTTCCTTTGCCTAACTCCCACCATCCAGATCTCAGAAAAATTTTTTCTTCTTTAAAGGCTTTCTTAATCTTGCAAGGTCAACTTCAGCACCCTTCCTTCGCACTAATACTGCATTTTATACTTCTTTCCCTGCATTCCTTATATGAGGTAGCAATGTGGTTGCTTATTGTCTGTTTCTCCCCAGCTACATTCGGTGCTCGTGAGGCCACAGATCAGTAACACTTTGGTGTCAGCAGAGGCTAACACAGTCCCTGCACATGGTAGGGATTCAACAAATCCTTGCCGAATTCATGCACAGGTGAGCAGTTCCTTCCCAAATCAGACAATCCCAAACCATTTAGCAGTACAGAGACTTCCATATCATTTATATTCACCTCCTTTTTTCTCACACAAACCACACTCCCCCATCAACGTGGCATAAAGCCGGGTGTCATACTAGAGTCACAGAGAGCTTGTCACAAGCGCTCAGGGATGGAGGCTGCTGGCCTTCTGTCAACAAGGCTGCAATTTGAGAAAAAGCAGAGTTACCCTCACCACTGTACACACCCCATCCTGAAATGCTGCTGATTACTGTGAAGGTGCTGAGGTGGGAAGCCACCTCTGGGGGCCCAATGTCTCCCGAGCAATACACATCAAAGACAACCTGGCAGGCACCGAGAAGATGAGAGGTCGCAGACTGCTCCTGTCACCTGGGCTGATTAATAAATTAGACGCTTGCAAATCATGGAACGTGTACTGTTTACAGGAATCAATGCGTGCTGATTGCTTAAGGATGCTTTGCCAGTGTGTAGACCTCTGGATTCCTGCCACATGTGTCACAGGGCATCAGCAATCTTCCTCTCTCTTGTCCTCTTTCTGTGTTTTCCTCCAAATAAGTGTCCTCTTAATATGAGACTGGAGTTATGCTGCCTTCCTAGAGCACCTGGGCTACAGTGCACACAGGTCAAGCACCCCTCTTATGGTTGGAGGTCTCCTGCAAGCTTTCGCAGAGTTCTTAGGGATGAATTTGCAGGTAGGGGTGTTTCAAATACAAATGGGTAACTTGTTTTAGTTACTGGTCCTCAAGCACTTGCTCTCTGCTAAATGGGATCATACCTGGCAGAGCCAGGATTCAAACCAAGGTCTGCCTGAGCCTAAAGACTTGCTCTTCATCGCTAAGCTTCAGCGGCTGTGTTAGGGTTCACATCAGCTTAGATACTGACTTGCGGCTGGATGTTTCCATCAAGGTTTGCAGAGACAAGTCAGGTGCAGATAAAGGGTGGGATGCAAAGCCTTCCTCCAAGCTAGTCTGGGAATCTACTGCTAATGAGACCTAGTAATTCTCATGCCCAGAAGGAAGGCCTTGAGAGATAAGGAAATAGCCTGGAGGCAGAAGCCTGGGCATTCTGGTTCCTTTCTTAAGAGACACAAAAGTATCCAGTGGCTGTAGAACTCTCCATAAAAGAATGCATCCTGCCACAGGGTGCCTAGAATGCAACTAGGGCAGGTAAGCCTGGATGCAGCCCAGGAAGGGAGCTACCTGACAGGTAGGTCCCAAGCAGCTTTGTTGGTGGACCTGAGTGGTACTTGGGAGTTAATGAATTCCGTCTTTATAGCCTTTGTCTTGGCTCCAGTGTCCCCTTCCTCTTCCTTGAATTACTGCCACAGCTTTCTAACCCTTCTCTCTCATTCCCTTCCACCCATTCCTCATTATGCAGCCAGAGCAATATTTCTAAATGTATATCGGACCATGCCAGTCTCACGTTTCAAACCCTTCACTGTTTTCCTGCCGCCTCTATCAGACAAGGCACAGGTTCTAACCTGAACCCACGGCAAACTCTGCTTCTCAAACATGGCGCAATTTTCCTCTGAGCCAAAACATAACCACAACATAAACTCAAAGTCAGTGTTTTTCAAACTGCAAGGTCTATCCCGTTAGTGGAGGCTGAAATCAATGAAGTTGGTAGACACCAGTATTTTTAAAAATAAATGAATCAGAAAGGAATAGGTTATATTAGAACGGAATAGAGTAGAAAATATCAAGATGCATCACATGGAGTAAGGTTAAGTATTTTTTTCATGAGTTTTCATTTCAATTACATATCTTCTTATCTCTAGGTTTACTGAGTGTCAATGTGAAATGTATTTCTTAGCATGAGTGAGGTCAAGAAATGTAACAATGAAACAAACAAAAAAAACCCCACTGCTCTAAAGAGATATGTACTAGTACTCTGACAATTAACTGGAGTTTGAAGGTTGTTTGAAATCAATTTGCCATCCTAAATTCCTTTCACTGTTGGCTCCAAGCTGCCATCCAGCCTTATTTCCTATCATCACTACAGTAGGACCACCCCATTGGTGGAGGAAACGTTCCAAGACGCCCAGTGAATGCCTGAAACCATGGATAGTACTGAACACTATGTATACCATATGTTTTTCCTATACATACATACCTTTGATAAAGTTTGATACATAAATTAGGCACAGTAAGAATTTAACAACAGTAACTAATAATAAAATAGAACAATTATAACAATATACTGTAAAAAAGTTATGTGAATGTGGTCCCTCCCCCTCACCTTTCTTTCTCTATAAATACCTTATGATAAAAATGTAATGCCTTTTCCACCTTAACTAAGCCCTTATCATGCACTTTGGCCATAACTTCTGCAGTCTGAGGTGTGACAGCAAAGCTAGCATGAATTTCTGTTTCCTTCTTCACAGTCTCACAGATAGAAGATTCATTCTTACCATAGATCTTAGCAACCTCAGCATGTAAGTGTTTTTCCTTCCTTATCAAGTTGAGAACGTTCACCTTTTCACTTAAAGGAAGCACTTTACCATTTCTCTATGGCATATTTGAACTGCCAGCATCACTACTCTGGCACTTTGGGGCTATTATTAAGTAAAATAAGAGTTACTTGAACATAAGCATTGAGATCCCAAGACAGTTGATCTGAAAACCAAAACCGAGATGGCTACTGATTAACGGGAGGGGATACACTGGACAAAGGGATGATTCGGGTCCTGGGAGGGGCGGAGCTGGACAGTGCAAGATTTCATCACACTACTCAGAATGGTGTGCAATTTAAAACTTTTGAGTTGTTTATTTCTGGAATTTTCCATTTAATATTTTTGGACAGCAGTTGATTATAACTGAAACCACAGAACATGAAACAAAATACACACACACACACACACACACACACACAAACACACACAGACATAGTTCCAGGCTTTCTTCTGTCTCTTTGCCTTTGCAGGCGCTACCTCCCTTTATCTGGGCTGCTTTTTCCCCCACTGCCTTCTCATAAAATCCTAATCCTCCTTGAAGACTGAGTTAAATACCCCTTCCTCTAGGATGCCTCCCTAGATTTGTCTTTTCCCCCCATCTTTCCCCACATTCATGATCCCAATGCCAAGGGTAGTTCCCATCCCCACCACAAACACAGCACCCAGCGTATTGATCAATCAGGGAACTGAGCCTATGGCATTGTGGTTATCTGCCCATCAGTCAGTTTTCCCCAAGACACTTTGAATTCCTTGAGGTCAGGGATCCAGTCTTTCCTCTCCCTCTCTCCAGGGAACTGTCGTAGAGACTGGTCAGTAGGAATTCGGAGATCAGTAAACATTTTTCAAATGAATGAATGAGTGGCAGGTGCTCCAGATCACAGATCTGGTCCCTTTCTTTCTTCCTTAGCCAAGATTTGGGGCATAGAGTCTGAAGCTCCAAGGGCTTGTCTTCATTCTCCTCCTAATTTCCCCAGTCATAACAATCACCGTATCTTATTATGTCAGTTTTAAGACCCCGTGCCAGTCTGTCCTTTGGAGGGAGGTGTGCAAAAGCCAGTCCATTTTCAGACATGGCTCCTGACTAAAGCTGAACAATTGCTCTGCAGAGATTGCAGCAAACTAAGCTTAGCAGCTCACAGAAGTCAGTTTGGTAATGGAACGGGAGCAAAGAGGTAAAGTACTGCAAAGGTACCAATTTGGTAGCAATAAAGCTATTGGGCTTAGAAGTGGAAGATCAATTTTAAATAATCAACACAGAAGATTATCTCTGAATTGACACCAAGTGGCCCGGGAGATGTTTGCTCACTATCCCTCCCCATCCCTCTCTATTCGGGGAGAGCTTGATTCAAAATTTGGATTGAATGAGGGATAAGGTAGGGGCAAGGGCACAGGGTATTGATTCTCACCAGTGATGCCAACCTCTAAGTGGCTAAAATTGACAATGACAAACGTGGGACACCGTCCCAGTCTCATCTTCTTTTGAGCCCACTTAAAGAAAAAAAAAGTATCCCTTAATGCACTTTGTCCAAGCTGGTATTTTATGACTCAGGCCATGTGTATCTGAACCTAACAGTGGGTGCCTAAACATCTTACCTCCTATAGAATACTATAGTCAGATGAGAAACTCACCAAATCTCCCAGAACTCCTGGAGGAATGGAGGCTGGTTATTTCTGGGGTAGAAAACAAGTTTCCCTTAAATGCTACTTCTCTGCAGCAGGAAGCAAAAATCAATTCACCTTCCTTAATGCATCAACTGCCACCCTGATCTGAGGGCATGTCTAAAAACATGGAAAATCCTTCCCCTTTGGTCCTGCAGCCAGATTTTTTTTGGGAACCCAGCCACTGCACTGGCGCCTATACTTCATTCCAACTCAAACTCATGATGACCAAAATCTAAAACCATTTTTTCTAATATCCTTCCCACCGTCCCTTTTCCTTTTTCCCTAAAATCCTTGCTTTAGAGGAAAGGTACTCAACCTCTATGCTACTGGCATTGTGAGCCAGATAATTCTTTGCTGCAGAGGGCTGTCTCTGCATTGTAGGGTGTTCAGCTGTATCCCTGATCCCTGGCTTCTACCCACCAGATGCTAGTAGCAAACCGCCTCCCCACAACCAACTGTGACAACCAAAAATGCCCCCCTGGCATTTCTAAATGTCCCATTAGGAAGCAAAATCACCCCTAGGTTGGTGGTTCTCATGTCTATCCTAGACCAGTTACAAATCCAAATATCTGAGGAAGGACCCAGGCATCGGAATTTTTTAAAAGCTTTGCAGGTGATTCTGATGTGCAGCCATTTCTTTGCACATTAAATCAAGGTTTCACCTTCCTCTGTAACTGTGGCTCTGGCCTTTGAAGTTTTCATCCCCATACCCACAGGGTGAAATGCCAAATTTAGGAATAAGAAATAGTAGTGCAGAAATTTAAGAAATGAGAAGGAGGAGGAACAAAAGATAAGGTTATTACTTGTGACAGGAAAACTGAAGCTGTTAATTCCATTTCTTTGAATTATAAACCAGGAAGTAGATTTAGATCAAAGTGTTCCAAGCAAAATCCCAACAGGTAGGGTGGCTTCCTCAGCCAGGTGCCAGGTCCCCAACTGGAAGCGATGTCTTTTCAGATCGCTTTGACACAGCCTGGCATCCAAAGAAGCAACACTCAAGCTGCCAAAGCCAGGTAGAGCCAGTGCCTCCTGAAGCCTGCTCACCCGAATTCCTGTCTCTCTGAGAAAAAGAGGTTGTAGGGTCAAAGAGGTTTGGTTAAACATTGTTAAACAGTCTAGGAAAGACCTTGAAAAGCCCTGCGGTAAGGAAGCCTGTATAACTGTGCTTGGTTTTCCAAACAAATATATCTATGTCATTTGGGAGGCAATATAGCATGGTTAAACATGCAGACTCTGGAATCTGCTTGTTTGTGATACATTCTACTCTACCATGAAGTAGCTCTCTTTCCTTGGGCAAGTTATGTAAATGGGGTTGATAACAATACCTAAGCACAGGATTATTATAAGGACCAATCTGTTGCAGTAATTTATACACTGTGTGTCCATGCTAGACGCTTGGTAATCTTTCAACGTTAGCAACTGACTTATCCTTATTACTGTTTTTATTATTATTTATTTGACTATGGGATTTTTTTTTCTAGAAATGCCTTTTAACATCGCATTGAACTCCAGCTCCATGTGAGATACTTTAAGAAATGCTGATTTAGACTAATTTGAGCCACACTAATAGAAATACAACCCTTGCACCATGTGATATCAAGATTCTATCTGGAATCCAGAGGTTGGGGGGGGTCTCCTTTCAAGCTCAACCACAGCATCCTGAATTGTGTGGTGGTGGACTTTGCCCTCACCACCCCATGTCTGTAAGCTCCTCAAAGCAGGGACCTGTCTACCTTATATATCATCAATTCCCCAGTGCACAGCATCTGACAAACCTAAGCACCCAATATACACTCTTTTTTTTTTTAATTAATTAATTTATTTTTAACATCTTTATTGGAGTATAATTGCTTTACATTGTTATGTTAGTTGCTGCTGTATAACAAAGTGAATCAGTTATACATATACATATATGTATATCCCCATATCCCCTCCCTCTTGCATCTCCCTCCCACCCTCCCTATCCCACCCCCTCATCCTACCCCTCTGGGTGGTCACAAAGCACCGAGCTGATCTCCCTGTGCTATGTGGCTGCTTCCCACTAGCTATCTATTTTACATTTGGTAGTGCATATATGTCCATGCCACTCTCTCACTTCGTCCCAGCTTACCCTTCCCCCTCCCCTCAAGTCCTCAAGTCCATTCTCTACATCTGCATCTTTATTCCTGTCCTACCCCTAGGTTCTTCAGACCCTTTTTTTTTTTTTTTTTGGATTCCATATATATGTGTTAGCATACGGTATTTGTTTTTCTCTTTCTGACTTACTTCACTCTGTATGACAGACTCTAGGTCCATCCACCTCACTACAAATAACTCAATTTCATTTCTTTTTATGGCTAAATAATATTCCATTGTATATATGTGCCACATCTTCTTTATCCATTCATCTGTCAATGGTCACTTAGGTTGCTTCCATGTCCTGGTTATTGTAAATAGTGCTGCAATGAACATCGTGGTACATGACTCTTTTTGAATTACGGTTTTCTCAGGGTATATGCCCAGTAGTGGGATTGCTGAATCATATGGTAGTTCTATTTTTAGTTTTTTAAGGAACCTCCATACTGTTCTCCATAGTGGCTGTATCAATTTACATTCGCACCAACAGTGCAAGAGGGTTCCCTTTTCTCCACACCCTCTCCAGCATTTCCAATATATACTCCTGAATGATTTCTGGACAAGGACCACATCTCATTTATCTCAGCAGAACCTTCCACCCAGTCCCAGCCCCATTCACTTAGAGAAGTATCTTTGCCACAAAACCTACTAAAGATATTTTTGTGAAACACACGAAGGAACCATCAAGATGGTGGATTAGAACAAAGATTTATGCAACTCTGATAAATGTGCAAGATGGTTAGGCAATCAGACCTGGTTTACCAAGATTTGATTTACATTCAACTTTTAGGTACTTATTTAAGGCTCAAAGGAAGATGCACCATAAGCCACAAACCACTTGCTCTGAAACCTGTAGGGAAAACCACTCAATATGAAACCACGTCTTGTGGCATAGTGACCACCATTATCAGTGCCCCCCTCCCCTGCCCTGACTCTCCAAAACCAAAGCTTACAAAGGGTACCACAATTCTCCTTTTAAATCCACCTCTGAAATAACTGCCAAATTTACGGCAACTACTGATGATCTCAAAGTCAGGAAAAGAGAAACAGAAAAATAAAACACAAAAAGGCAGTGGGAACACAGGAAACACCCTTTGGACCAAACTGACTTTTAAAATACCACGAGAAGAAAAGAAATCATTTCCAGCAATACCATCAGCTGTCTGAGGTCAAGGAGGGAACAGCTCCTGCAAAATTCCAAGCTCTCCATGATTGATAGCTAAATTATTTCTTGCCACAGCTACACAAGGCATTTAATATTATCTCCATTTTACAGATGAGAAAACTAAGTTACAGAGAGGTTGCAACTTGTCCATGGTCAGCGGAAGTCTCTGGGTATTTGGTCATACACTAGGTAACTAAGAACTAAAAGAGGGTTATGACAACATAGAGTTAAGGGCTCACACTGTGGAATCTCAGAGGCCTGCTTTTATTCCTAGCTCTGCCACATCCCAGATATGTGATGTGGACAATCTCCTTCACCTCTTGATGCCTGAGTTTTCTCATTCGTAATATGGACAATACTAGTATTTCCCTCACAGACTATTTAGCGACTAATATATGTATGGGCTTACCAGAAAGTGAAACTAAATGATTTTATTAGAATGATGATTTCGAACCTTAATGAAAAAAATTTTCCAGATATAAGAAAATTTAAATTTTACAAAGCATCTCACACCAAGTTAATCTCATTTGACCTTGTAGTTGGGACGGACATCACTGTCCCTTTCTACAGAGGAGAATATTGAGTATCTGAGCGGTTACTTATTCATACCTCTCTGTGGAATGATAATTGTTTGGTTATTCACTCTTTTTTCCCTCCATCTTCCACTCCCACCTCTGAGCTTGGTGAAAGAGGGGATGGACCTTGCAGGTTGTGGGGGGGGGGGTGTGTGTATGTGTGCGAGCTTTGTTGTTTTCTTTTGGTCATCTCTATATTACCGAATCAGAGCATGGCTTACAGTACATGATTGGTGTTAAATTCTAAAGCACTGGATGTATGCTTGAGTGAATGATGCATGAATACATTTGCCCAGGATGAGGAAGCTAGTAAGCAGCTCCAAAATAAACAAAACCTGAGTCTGCAGACTCCAAGTCCAGAGTCCTCTCCGATATCCCATGCTGTATTTCCAAATGACAATATTTCATGGAATCACAGACTTTCAGAGAAGGGAAGGACCTTGGAGACCATCTTAGCAAACATTCCCCTTCCACAGATGAGAAAACAGGAGCTCAGAGAAGTCCCATTACTTGGCCTAAATCACACAGCGGGGAGGTGGGCGGATTGAGCCAGCACCCTGGCTCTCTGCCTCCAGGATCAAGGATGCTGTCCCTGTACCCAGGCAGATTCAAGTTCAGAAAACTCCCCCAGCCTCCACATGTCAGCTCAGACTTAGGAGTGACAGAGCACGAACCTCGTGCACCCAGACCACTGTTTGTGCACAGTTTACTGCTCAGCGTGCAAAGCAACAGGACAGAGGACTTCTGCTGGGATTTAATTTGAAAGGTTCTCATCATTGCCAGTGGCGCAAACTCCCCACCACGACTCTATGAGCTGAAGCCAGCCTCTGCCTGCATATGAATGAGGACAGAGATGGCCTTAACCCACTTAAGTGAGGAGAGCAGACTTCCTCCCAGTTTCTGAAGCTCCCAGATTACCCTGGGCTCTAGCCTGGATTCTAGGGTTGGGGGACTGGCCGAAGCTTGAGGTCTAGGACATTTCAGAAAGGCTGGCTCTGTAGCCTCAGATAATATGGCACGTGCTGGTAGTAAAGCCTTTCTTTCATGATGCAAATGTCAAGTTTCTAATGTGCTATGTCCATGTTAACACACAGGAAGACACACTTCGAATCACCTGTGGACATACTTTAGTGTTTCAACAAAGTAGTGAAGAGAAAACGTCAATTGACAACAGCCCTGGAGAGCACATCCTTGTTGGCTTTTGCTCTGGTCTGAACCTGGCCTAGATGAGCACACAAATCTCTGGGTACCTATTTGCATGTGTGTCCAGGTGAAGATTACAACAGGAGCCCCACCTAATCTTTCACACAATAGGTCCCAAATCAATGTTTATGATCTTCCAATTATGCCTATCCTGCACTTTCTCTTTTGTAGCACTTATACTGTGTGTGTGTGTGTGTGTGTGTGTTTAATTAATGTACTGCTATGAGAGCAAGGACCATGTTTGTTTTACTCGCCATCGTGTCATCTGCCTTAAACACAGTGCTGGGCCTCTAGCTGGTGCTTAATAATTATTTGAGGATTAAATAAAGGAAGGAAGGAATAACTAGATGACCAGGGGCCTGACTTCTGGATTAAACTCCATCATTTAATTAACCATGTGACCTTGCTTAAATCTTATATTTAATTTTAGAGCTAGAAAGGATCTTAGAAATCAGCTTGTGGGATGACTGCAAACTTTTGTTTTAGCAGTGGAATCCAAGGAAAAGCATAGGTGAAATATGAACACAGAAGCAGATGCAAACTCTCCTTTGTATAAGGGCCAACTTTCAAACTCGGATTTGACTACTCAGCACAGAATCACAGGCATCTGCAGCTGGTAGCAAATTCATGAATCATCCATCCCTAGTCCACAATGCCACACAATGTGCAAAGGAGATATGCCCATTTTCATGTCAAATACACAGAAGATGTAAGACCTGAATTCATGGCTTCCCAGTTGCAGGTTAGGATTTTTTCCTCCACCATGCTTCCTCGTCTCCTATTCCAGTTGGCCCAGAAGTGTTCCTTGACCTTAAGACAAAGCTTAAGCTGTCTTAGAGAGAGCTCTAGAGAGTTTTTTGCATTCTCCAATTTATTTAAGTCCACATTTTTCGTGTCCTTATGATACAAGGCAGGACAAAAATCACTCTGGGGATCCAGAAATGAATTATATATAAGTCCTGGCCTCACAAGAGTTTCCAGGTGAAAGAGAAATACAAGAATGGTATTTCTCCAAATGGTTGACAACTAAAGAGGTATAAGTGTAGAGAGCTGTGGAAATATCAAAGAGAGGGTGATCAAGTGGAGAGGGGAGAGTCCAAGATGGTTTCTTAGACTCTCAAAGAGGAAGAATTTGGGGCTAAGTCCTTTTGGGATGAGTAGGATTCCAAAAGGCCAAAGACCAGCTCAGACTTGCTCAAGAAAGAGGTTTTCATTGAGTGTCCCTACTTGTTTCCAAATGTGTGAATATGTTCGGGTAGGATATTTGCTATATTAATAGCATCTGCAAAACAACACTGCCTACACCTGATGTAACTGACTAAAAATACTGTCTGTGACTATGGATGCAGATAAACCAGGGCTTGAATCTCAGTCCCACCACTCACAGACTGTGTGACTTTGGACAAGTTATTTCACCTAGCAGAAGCCCAGTTACCCCTTCTATAAAGTGGAGAAAACAAATAGATGCTATCTCTGATGTTATTGTAAGGTTTAATGAGATAGTGTACAAAGTACTATGCACCATGCCCAGCACAAAGTAGTAAGTACTCAAAAAATATTAGCTATTCTCACCATTGCTAATCTCTTGCACAATGTAATAAATTAAATAGATGGATAAATGAATAAATAAATAGATAAATTAATAATGAAAAAGTGCATAACAGCCTTGGCCCAGACACTCCTCCATACAGCAAGGCCCATGCCAATGTGTGACCCCCAAAAGCACTCAGTGAATGAAAAGCAAAGGCAAGCTTAGCCCAGCTCTTACCTGTATATTTTATATCTGGTTGTAAATCCTTGACGGTGTCTTTCCACAAAGGATAGGTAGCTCCTGGAGTGGTGGAAAGGCCCCCTGTCTGAAATAAGCCAATCAAATTCCTTGGAGACATGTTGGTCTGTCCCAGCTGGTTCCTGGTGGGAGGGCTGCACTGAGATACGGCCCCATACAAACAGGAAGTAGAGGAGCTCAACAAACCTCCAGTTCATGCTTTTCTGCCGGCCTTTTTCCTCTCATTCTTGCTCCATTCTGTGGAGTCCTATGAAGAAAAGAATAAAAAAGAGAGAGAAAGAAAGAGGAAACAAAAGAGGGAGAGAGGAAAGGGGGGAGGGTGAAGCAAAATAAAAGGAAGAGAGAGAGAGACAAAGGAAAATTTTTTAAAATGCTCTTAACACATCATCATAATCCTTTACATCAGTAGAGTGTGTCAGGGTTACAAAAATCAGTGCAGTTTCTGGTTAAGAGCATGGCATCTATGGACATCTGGGCTTGCATTCCTGCTTTGTTGTTCACATGTTCTGTGAACATGCATGAACACGTACAAACTGCTGAATCTCTTAGGGATGCAGTTTCCTCATCCGTAAAACAGAGGATGGGCTTAAGCGCCTGTATCTTGGCACCTGGCACATCGTAGGTATTCAAGGCATAAGTGTTGAAAGAGTGAAATGAATGAATGCAGAAACAGAGTCTCCTACAGCCAGGAAGGAACTTGGAGATAGAACTCCAGTATCCATCCCACCCGCTATCTTCACAAACAACCTGAATCTCACAGCAGGGACTCGGTGAACGAGAATCCCTTTCTCTCCTCCTCTCCCACAGACATGCACCAACTGAACACAGGCTTTGCTTTTGCATCATCAGGTGAGTACAAAAAGTCTTGGGATGCATCGTGATCACGACCATCCGGGTTGAATACCTTACAGATGGAGAGTTTATGGAGCTCATTTGAATGTACTTCTACAACGCTTAGTGGACTGTCTCCTTCACCCCAAGGAAATGTAACTAGAGGACCCACCCATCAGTGACTCTGAGCCTCGAGGTTCTCTCGTACTCAGAAGGGGAACTAAAAGCCAAGGAACTAGTGGGGTCTCGCCCGCCTCTTTTTTCGGTGGTAGCACAGCACAGGGGTGCCATGTTGGAGAAATGCTTAAGACTAAGGGAGAGCTTAAGTAGGGGCTCCTTGGAAAATTTACAAGTTTTGTTTTTATCATCACAACATCATTCTACTTGCTAGTTTAACACTGTGCTGTCTGTGTCCACCACCCCACTTAGTCTAGAAGAGCTTATCTTACTCTACACTGAAAGGTAGCTGGGAATGCAGGTTCCATCAGTTATAAACTGTATTACTTCAGGCAAGTGATTTCACTTCTCTGGGCCTCAGTTTCCTGGTCTGTAAAATGTAGTTAACAATAGCACCTACACCCAGAACTAGCATGAGAATGAAATGACACCATTCATGTCAAGTGTCCCATGAAGCACCTGACGTTTTTAGGAAGTGCTCAATAAGTGGCATCAGTGATGATGATACAGATGATGATAAATCTTGATGCTGATGATGCTCACCCAGTCCCTGCTGGGAGCGTCTTCGCTCCTACTGTCCCCACTGCCCTGCCAGATCCTGTTTATCCTTCAGTAGCCACTTGAGGTCAGGTCCTCAAAGGTCATTTCCTTTTTCTATTCCTCTCAAAAATTGTTAGTTGTTCCTTTCTTTCAGCTCTCGTTGCTCCTTTATATAACTGTATGTTAGTACTTAACTATCTTTTATTGTACTTATTTGTTTGTGTCCATTTTGCTCATGGGGCTGTGAGTCTTTAACTGGCAAGAATCTTTAAAAGACTGTTTCTATATACTGCTGGCTGTGTGACTCTGGACAGTCATGGCCTCTGTCTAGATCTCAGATTTTTATGTCTAACATTTAAAAAGATGGTGAGGGGCTTCCCTGGTGGCACAGTGGTTAAGAATCTGCCTGCCAATGCAGGGGACATGGGTTCGACCCCTGGCCTGGGAAGATCCCACATGCTGCGGAGCAACTAAGCCCATGTGCCACAACTACTGAGCCTGTGTGCCACAACTACTGAATCCCGTGTGCCTAGAGCCTGTGCTCTGCAACAAGCCACGACAATAAGAAGCCCACGCATCGCAACGAAGAGTAGCCCCCGCTTGCCGCAACTAGAGAACGCCCGCACACAGCAACGAAAACCCAACACAGCCAAAATAAATTTATTAAAAAAAAAAGAAACATGGCGAGGACAAAACCAATTTGTCGAGTGGAAAACCACGTAGAAACATGAAGAAATATGATCCCTTACTTGTCTACTCTTCCAGCTGAAAATGGGAAGAAAGTCAAGCTAAGAAAGAGAGAAAATCAAAAAAAAGAGAGATGTGAATTTCCGACCCAATTGGCGATTTCTCTCTGTGGTCCGACTGCACCATTTTATTATGAGTAGCTACAAAAATCTGCTTGGCACTGTAGGCCCCAGCTGTCAGGGGCAAAGGAAAAAGGCATGTGAGCAGAGGAGTGGGCTGGTAGAAGCTGTAGCCTCAGGTTTTGTTCAGAGCCTAAAACAAAGACATACATGTGGAGTGCAGAAATGTAACAGCTCCAGCTGCCAAAACTGTCTGCCGGAGCCCACCTGAGTGGCAAGCAGGGGGTGGAGGCGATTGTTCAGAGATCCCGGCGGGGAGCTACAGCACACTGAAATCACAGCATGTCACCCATCCAGCCCTTCTGCGTGGCTTCCGCTGTAAGTGGGTGCAGGGTGGGAGCCTAGGAGAGAATGCCCGGCTGTTAGACTGTTTGCAAGGAAACAGGATTCGGAACACTGCAGCTTGCAAAAGTGAAACAAGGCTAGACATGGAACAGCAGCGTGTGTGTGTGTGTGTGTCTGTGTGTGTGTGTGTCGGAGAGTAAGACCTCAGCCCCGAGTCCTAGAATTTGCTGAAATTTGAAAGATGGAATCCAGTGCCTTCATTCTGGCAGCCATTTCGCCACCTAAGGGACATCTTTGCTTGTCACAGCGGAGGGGATGCTACTGGCATCTAGTGGGTAGAGGCCAGGGAGGCTGCTGCACATCCTACAGTGCACGGGATGGCCCCTCCCCCCAAGACAAAGACTATTGGACCTAAAATGTCAGTGGTGCAAAAGTTAAATCCTGCTCTAATCCAACTCCTTCTTACAAGATCAGGACCTGAGTGGCTGACTGGGCTAGACTCCTGTCTTCCAGCTCCTGGTTTTCATGCTGCCACATTGTCTCAGCCGGGCAGTGGGCCAAGACAGGTCAGTAGCTGTGTCTGAACCTCCTTTGTAGTTGGGGTCTACGATACAATCTACATCTCAGCAAGTACACATGAGTGCTTCACGGAAGAAGTCTGAATATATCTCTGTTGGCTCAGAAAATCACAATAATCCACAGAACACTAAAAATGAACATGGAAGTTTCTATGAGGTACATTTGAATAGAAATGGACATTTTGTTGGGCAAGAGCAAGGATTAGTATGTATGTTACCTAAATATTGTCATATCATGACAGACACAGTGATTCCCATTCTGTAAACAAGCCCAAATTAGCACCAACTGTACTGGAGACTTGGGTTAATATAAGGGTCCCATGACTGATATTTATGGAGCATCTACTGTGTACTTGGATCGAAAAATGTCTGTTCTCTTGGCAGTAGCCAAAGCATCCGATTCAGACTAGATGTTAACAAAGGTTTCTTCCCCGAGGTGGGTACAGCTCTCCCATTTAACAGATGAGCACGCTGGAACTTGAAGACATTAAATAACTTTCCCAAGCTTGCAGGTCCTAAGTATTCAAGAATCTAACCCATGTATATCTCATTACGGGTATAGTTTCCACTACATCCCCACCCTCACCCCACCCAGCTGAAATTAGATCCTGCCCTCTAGAGATTCAAAATATTGTGGAGGAGTCACACCGAGGCCTGAGGAATTCTAGTATGAAATAGGCTGTCATAAATACTATAAGCAAAGAAAAATGTCCCGTGGAAGAATAGAGGCCAGAGATAATTTTCCAACCAAGAGACCTGGAAAGGATCCTTACAAGAGGTGGTATTTGAGCGGGGCCTTCATAGCATGTAAGGTTTGGGTGAGTAGAGATGAGCAAAAGGGAATTTCAGCAGAGCAAGTTCCATACAACAAGTCTTGGGGGTGGGAGAGGGCAGAGTGATGGAGTGTGTGCCCAGAGTAGCACCCAGGTGGCAGAGGCTTTAGTGAGATTTTAGGACCCATGTAGGGCCTTCAAGCACCTGTATCTCCCTCTGAATCCCTCATCAAGCAAGGACTGTATATTTCATTTCTGTGTTATCCACCAAGGACAAAGCACTGTAGATGTTCAATAAATTCATTCATTCATCCATTAACATGTTTAGTTGGAAATTAAACAGTGAGCAGGGCTTCTTTTCTGTTGGGTTGGGAGAAGTAAACAAATGAGCAGTAACTATACGTGTGATGGTGAGCAGTGCTCTAAAGAAAACCAAAGCAGATAAGCCGGGATTGAGAGTGAGGCTGCTGCTTTACATACAAGGTGTTGAGAAAAAGCTGCTCTGATGAAGTCACCTTTGAGAGGAGACCTGAAGAAAGTAAAGGAGTGAGCGATGCAGAGCTTCAGGGAAAAAGAAATGTCAGCGGAAGGAAAGGAAAGAGAGGGTCAGCAATGGTTTGCATTTCGATATAGTCAGAGGCCAAGTTGTATTTCAGTCTCCTGCAGGGAGCTTACAGTTTAGTTGCGATGCAGTCAGTATGAGGAAGGAATCGCCAATCAATTAACTGAGCATTTACTATGTGCTGTTTTACACGTGACCTTGTTGCAATACGGAGAGGTTATGGTCCCCATTTACATGTTGGGGGAGGGGACACTAAGGTCCCGAAAGGATAAGTAACTGGCCCAACATCACAAGCTGGCAAATGGCAGAGTTAGAATTGGAGGCTGTGCTGTCCACGTTGGGAGCCACTGACCACGTGTGGCTATTGAGCACTTGAAATATGGCTCGTCCAAATCGAGACGTGCTGTAAGTATGAAATACACACCCACCAGATCTCAAACACTTAGAGGAACAGGATGTAAAATATCTCACTGATATTTTATATTGGTTACATGTTGAAATAGTACTATTTTGGATGTACTGGAGTAAATACAATATATTATTAAAATGCGTTTCACCTGTTTCTTTTTAATTGTTTTTAATGTGGCTGCTAAAACTTTAAAATTACACATATGGATGGTATTCTATTTTCACTGGGCAAGACAGGGCTCAAACGAACCTTTTCTGCTCTGTGACACCACCTGGAAAGGTCACTCATCCATCTCCTTTTGTTTTGTTTGTTTTTTATCTTGTTTTTCAAGTATAGTTGATTTACAATGTTGTGTTAGTTTCAGGTGTACAGCAAAGTGATTCAGTTACACTTACATGTATATCTATTTTTTTCAGATTCTTTCCCCTTATAGGTTATTACAAAATATTGAGTGTAGTTCCGTTCCCTGTGCTATACAAGAGGTCCTTGTTGGTTATCTATTTTATATATAGCAGTGTTATATGTTAATCAAAACCTCCTAATTTATCCCACCCCCCCTTCCCCTTTGGTAAGCATAAGTTTGTTTTCTACGTCTGTGGGTCTATTTCTGTTTTGTATATAAGTTCTTTTGTATCATTTTTTTAGATTCCTTCTCCTTGTTTTTATTAACATTTGGAGAACCCAATTCACTCCCCACTATGACTGATTGAGCACTTGCCCCCTCCCTTCAAAATCAACAAACAAACAGACAATAAATACATTTCAAATAAAAGCTCCCACACTCACAGCCACATCTCTCCATCCCCATATCCCAGAGACAGCCCTGGATATCCACCACCATGCATTTCAGAACTGTTGCTTTCCCAACATTCATAAAGGGAACATCCTGCCACTGGGTTTTAGAGCCTGTGAAAGAGAGGCTGGTTCTATTTCCGAGCACCGTCCTTGACCTGACTGTGACCTTCCGTGAGTCACAGGCCGGCTGCTGTGAGGGGCTCTGGTCGGCGTGGGGCTGCGGACGTGGGCTGAAGCACAGAGAGCACGTCGGCTGAACCGTGCTATATATACGCCTGCAGTGTCATTAAGGGAACGGGTTCATCCCACAGAGCACATTCTCTAATTGTTGCCATTGTAAATTATTTACATCCGAGGAGCACGCAGGAGACAGAGAGGAGAGAAGGGCCTTCCAGTAGCAGTGTCACCAGCTTCTCCTCTGGAGTTTTCTACAGGGATTGCTGGGCTGTAGCTCACATTCGGGCCAGAGAGTGGAAGGGGATGCTTGCTCTGTCCCCATCCCTGGGGCCCTGAGGCTGATGACCCGATCTGAGATCACCCACACTGCCTGCATCCTAAGCCTGGGTCAACCTGAGGAGCTCATCCAGGCTTCCAGATAAGACATCTCCCAGGAGATACAAACCTACAAAGCTGGGTGACCTTGAGCACATTAATAAACCCCTTTGCCTCAGTTTCCTCATCTGTAAAATTCAGGCAGTAACAGGAGGATAAGTACCTCCTAGGGTTCAGATAAGAATTAAATAGGACTTCAAATACAATTATTTTAGTCTAGGTTTGAGCCAAGACCAAGACAATAGCTATTATATTCTTAAGAGGGGTGCCTGACCACTATACAGGACGTATAAAAAAGGGAGCCAAAAGGCACTTCTTGAGATTCTTAACCTCTCACCCACAGGATAGCATAGAGTGAGATGTCGGGATCACCAGTGGAGTCTGAGGGAGAACGGCCTGCCTGCTGTGAATCCCCCTGCCCACTCCCAGGCAGCTCCAGGGGAGAGTCAGGGGCGTAGCCTTGCACCTCAAGCTTCAACAAGACCCCACAAAGAACATGATAAATGTCCCAGAAGCTTGGAGGAACATGGCAGATTGGTGTCTGACTCACACGGCAGAAATCTAAAAAAAGAATTCTAAAGAGGGAATTCTACAGAGGGCTGAAACCTGGCGGCGGAGTAGAGGCTGCAAATTGGGAAGTAAGTGCTGAGCTCCTGTGTAAAAGGAATGTTTCCCTCATGGATCGGAGGTGGGCCACATGCAAGAGAAAGCTAAAGTGGAGGGAAAGGGCACGCCAGTGTGAACGAAAAATGCTGTCTGCCACGTTAGTAAACAAAGGATGTTGCGGCCATCAAGCCACTACGGCCCCCTCAACCGAAGGTGCGCCCTGAGGGACTCAGGATGGGAGAGCACAGGATACTGGCCCTAGACAGCTAAGGTGCATATCAAAGGAATGATTCCAATGAGCCCAGGCTCTTGCACCTTGAGATACCTCAAGTCAAATTCATTAACTTGAGGTATCTGGTTTTCTTTGGTAATCAGTCATCTTTCGAAGTTCCAACCACCTGTTCTTTGTTGCAAAAATTCTTATATAACCTGGTTCCTCCCTTACCTCTTCGGAGCAATCTCTCAGAGCTCTCTGAGGGGCTGTGTCCCACGCTCAAGTCCTCAGTTTTGCCCGCCAAATAAAACATGATTCTCAACTTTTAGGTTGTGTATTTTTTTTTTCAGGTGACACCAGTAAGGGGAAAGTGGGATTGGCCTGACATTGATCAAGGGTCCAAGGAATGAGTGGTCAGCAAGCAGTGGAAAAGACATGTATTTTCCTTCATCAAAAGAATGACAAGTGAGAGATCTCAGGGAAGAAGGAAAGCTCCAAAGATACCCACCAAATGTTGTAAGTTAAAAAGGTTGGAACTAAACGCCTGCTAAGCCCACAGAGAACTGATGCACAGTTGTCAAAAAAATACTAGTCAAGGAAGATTCTTGCTACCTGCTATCTCTCCATCCTTCACCAAATCCCGTACCTTGAAGAAATCAAGATGAAGGTTAGCAAGAAGGAGGAGATAGGACAAAATCATTGGGAAAAGACAGGAGAAACTGGAGGAGAGTTAAGTTTCCACTTTAAATGAAATTTGATTTATTTTGTAACACACTGAACTGGAAACTTTAACTACTGAACTGAGACTATATGTGAGAAGTAGAGGTGAATAGAAAATTGTTGAACATAATTTGGAAAAATCATGGACTTGCCTTAACTTTCATCCAAATGCCAGAGGAAACCCGATAAAAGTAAGTTTAAACAGAGTGAGAGAAGAATTAAGTTTTTTTATTTGTCTTTGTTTTTGTTTATTTCCTGATCTTACTCTATGAATCCTATTTGGTCAAAGAAAAGATTTCACGAATTAAAATGCTTAACTCAGTGTCCAGCTCAATGTAAAAGTTCAATGAACTCCAATTAGTATTTACTAATCAGGGCACAGAAGCAGGAAAAAATATCAGAACTTCTAGTGACGTGTTTATTATCTACTTTCAATGTCAGCCCAAATATCAGACAGTCACAAGTCACCAATGATACTGGAATGAAGAATGCGAGCCCTACAGCATGAAGAAGCTGGGCTCCATCTTTCCTTCACTTTCAGTGTCTTGTGATGCCCTGGCATTTATCTGTGCCTAGTGATATGCTGTTTACAATTATGTTATCTGATTTTAACTAAACCAACTCTCACAAAATAAGTAAGAGGCTTAAAAAGAATCTGTGGATGACGTTAATGATAATAATTCAACCCAATGTGAGCAAGAAAACGGCAGAGGACCAGCCACATCACAATGCCAAACCAAAACAATAAGGATCAAATCATATTTTTCAAGAATTGTCCAGAAAACTCTACTTTGAAAAGATACACGCATCCCAATGTTCACAGTAGCACTATTTACGATAGCCAAGGCATGGACACAACCCAAATGTCCATTGACAGATGAATGGATAAAGAAGATGTTGTATGTGTGTATATATATATACATACATACACACACTGTATATACACACACATATATGTGTATATATGTATATACTGACATATATATATATATATAATGGAATATTACTCAGCCATAAAAAAGAATGAAATAATGCCATTTGCAGTAACATGGATGGACACAGAGATTATCGTATTAAGTAAATCAGAAGGAGAAAGATAAATATCATATGATATCACTTATATGTGGAATCTAAAGAAATGACACAAATGAACTTACTTACAAAACAGAAATAACCTCACAGACACAGAAAACAAACTTATGGTTACCAAAGGGGATAGCAGCATGGTGGAGGGATAAATTAGGAGTATGGGATTAACATATACACACTACTATACATAAAATAGGTAAACAACAAGGAACCTATATAGTTCCCTGTGTATAGCACAGGGAACTATACTCAATATCTTGTAATAACCTATAATGGAAAAAAATCTGAAAAAGAATATATATATGTGAATATATATATGTATAACTGAATCACTTTACTGTACACTTGGAACTAACACAACATTGTAAACTAACTATACTTCAATTTTTAAAAAGTCATTGACAAATTAAAATTATCATCGAAAAAACCCCAAAAGAATTGGCCAAAACAATTTGAGATGATCAAGAGGACTAATTAAAATATGGATTTACATATACAATTATTAATGCTGATCCTTGCTCTAAGGGAACACTGAGCACTGAGGAGCTGTGATATTAGCTAGTGAAGGTAATATGCATAAATAATTCAGGTACATACATTAATAGGGAGGTACGTAGTCAAAAAATTTTACTGCGTATATGTGTGTGGTTAAAAACAAGCCTAGAAACCACTGGAATGAGTGTTCATTATAACGTGCATATTTTATATTATTATTTTCAACCACATAATCAATTTCTCTAGGAAATCCCATAGGCTTTTCAAAATCAAAGTATCCCAAATGAAAGCCATCATCACTCTCTCAAATTTCCTCTTCTCATGGTCCACATTCAAGTGAATCACACAGTCTCCCAAATCATGCCTGTGATAAGACTTTTCCCAAATTCCTCCTCTACCCTATTCAACCATCTCCACCACCAAGACCACCATCACCACCATCTCCGCATCCTGTCAATTTCCTTTGTTTTCATATTCATCCACTTCTCTTGACAACTTTATCCTTCTCCTGTCTTCCCTGTAAACCTCAGTGTGATCCTTTACTTCTCCTCCCTCCCCTTATATACTTTGCTTCAGGAATCCATTCTCTCTTGCTATCTGCCATTCAAACATAGCGCTCTGACTTGGACTATCACAATCATCTTCCTACTGGTCTTCCTGTTTCATGTATCAATATCTCTGCCACCTCCATCCTAAACACCACTCTAGTTGTCAGAGTGATCTTTCTAGATACAGATATGACCATGACACTCCCCTAGTTAGACAGATTTAACAATTCCTTACTGATCGCCTTGCCTCTTAGTCTTGCATTCAACATTCATGAGCTGGATCCTCTGTATACTAAGCTTTTCTAATTAACTTTTCCACCTCCCACCCTCAAGTCACCCTGTTCTCTAGATTCTCTCCCCAAGTGCACTGACTGAATACACTACAAATCATCATACTTTACTACCTCTGCGCATTCTGTTCCCAATTCTTACAATGCCCATTCCCAGTGCCCACCTTTACAATGGGTTATTCATAATTTACATTATATTTAAATGCCTGAGTAAGAGTGAGTGAATGACTACCCTGCACCTACTATATGATAGATAATGTGCCAGACTGTTTCATATGCTCCACGGCATTAAATCCACAGAACTATCCGTTGAGACAGATAACATTATTTCTATTTTGCAGATGATAAAATGGAGACTCTTCTTAAAATACGTAGTTATTTTTGCAATGTCAAATAATTTAAAATGACAGAACTGAACTTCAAACTTAGCCAGTTCTAAGTTCTATGACTCAGTGCTTTAATATACTAAGCTAAAGACCCACATCATACTTAGTTGTAGTTTTCCTGTTTTGACAATCATGAACAACCACATTAATAAACAGAATGGCTGATAAGTCAAACTGAGGCATAAAACTTCTGGAAATGTTGAATCTAAGGAAGGCCATGAAAATCTGAATGAAAACGGAAATACGTGGAATACTTAGTTTAGTAATTTTGGGGGATCCTAAATACCATTTTTTCAGTAATTAATAATATAAGTTATGTATAGCGTCTTTTTCTTCATAAATATTTCATTTGGAGCCAAATGAAATATTTGGAAATGTGAAGATCTAAATTCAGTGAAGCTGCCTTTTAAGTGTTCCTTCAAAATTGTCAACAGTCTCCTCAGGAGATATTTCAAAAAGGAAAGTGAAATTAACATTTTAGAATGTCTTTTCTAAGCCAGTTTGGAAAAATCCAAGAAATATTTGTTGAGTCCTTATATTTTAATTAGCTCTCACAGCCCAGAGTAGGAGGTGGGCACAAAAATGGATAAATTAAACATAATGGGTGGAACCAGAGAGTTGGCACCACATGCAACACCTTTGGGGGGAAGACCTTCAAGATGGTGAAGGAGTAAGACGTGAAGATCACCTTCCTCCCCACAAATACAACAGAAATACATCTAAATGTGGAACAACTCCCACAGAACACCTACTGAACGCTGGCAAAAGACCTCAGACTTCCCAAAAGACAAGGAACTCCCCACTTACCTGGCCGTGTGGCTGACAGGGTCTTGGTGTTCCAGACGGGTGTCAGGCCTGTGCCTCTGAGGTGGGAGAGCCAAGTTCAGGACATTGGTCCACCAGAGACCTCCCGGCTCCACATAATATCAAACGGTGAAAGCTCTCCCAGAGATTTCCATCTCAACACTAAGACCCAGCTCCATTCAACGACCAGCAAGCTACAGTGCTGGACACCCTATGCCAAACAACTAGCAAGACAGGAACACAACCCCAGCCATTAGCAGAGAGGCTGCATAAAATCATAATAAGATCACAGGCACCCCAAAATACACCACCAGATGCGGTACTGCCCACCAGAAAGACAAGATCCAGCCTCATCCACCAGAACACAGGCACCAGTCCCCTCCACCAGGAAGCCTACACAACCCATTGAACCAACCTCAGCCACTGGGAACAGACACCAAAAACAACAGGAGCTAAGAACCTGCAGCCTGCAAAAAGGAGACCCAAAACACAGCAAATGAAGCAAAATGAGAAGACAGAAAACACACAGCAGATGAAAGAGCAAGGTAAAAACCCATCAGACCAAACAAATGAAGAGGAAATAGGCAATCTACCTGAAAAAGAATTCAGAGTAATGCTAGCAAACATGATCCAAAATCTTGGAAATAGAATGGAGAAAATACAAGAAATGTTTAACAAGGACCTAGAAGAACGAAAGAGCAAACAAACAATGATGAACAACACAATAAATGAAATTAAAAATTCTCTAGAAGGAATCAATAGCAGAATAACTGAGGCAGAAGAATGGATGAGTGACCTGGAAGATAAAATAGTGGAAATAACTACTGCAGAGCAGAATAAAGAAAAAAGAATGAAAAGAATTGAGGACAGTCTCAGAGACCTCTGGGACAACATTAAATGCACCCACATTCGAATTATAGGGGTCCCAGAAGAAGAAGAGAAAAAGAAAGGGACTGAGAAAATATTTGAAGAGGTTATAGTTGAAAACTTCCCTAATATGGAAAAGGAAATAGTCAATCAAGGGCAGGAAGCACAGAGAGTCCCATACAGTATAAATCCAAGGAGAAACATGCCAAGACACATATTAATCAAACTATCAAAAACTAAATACAAAGAAAAAATATTAAAAGCAGCAAGGGAAAAGCAACAATTAACATACAAGGGAATGCCCATAAGGTTAACAGCTGATCTTTCAGCAGAAACTCTGCAAGCCAGAGGTGAGTGGCAGGACATATTTAAAGTGATGAAAGTAAAAAACTACAACCAAGATGACTCTACCCAGCAAGGATCTCATTCAGATTCAATGGAGAAATTAAAACCTTTACAGACAAGCAAAAGCTAAGAGAATTCAGCACCACCAAACCATCTTTACAACAAATGCTAAAGGAACTTCTCTAGGCAGGAAACACAAGAGAAGGAAAAGACCTACAATAACAAACCCAAAACAATTAAGAAAATGGTAATAGGAACATACATATCAATAACTACCTTAAATGTAAATGGATTAAATGCTCCAACCAAAAGACATAGACTGGCTGAATGGATACAAAAACAAGACCCTTATAGCTGTCTACAAGAGACCCATTTCAGACCTAAGACACATCCAGACCAAAAGTGAGGGGATGGAAAAAAATATTCCATGCAAATGGAAATCAAAAGAAAGCTGGAGTAGCAATTCTCATATCAGACAAAATAGACTTTAAAATAAACACTATTACAAGAGACAAAGAAGGACACTACATAATGATCAATCCAAGAAGAAGGTATAACAATTGTAAATATTTATGCAACCAACATAGTAGCACCTCAGTACATAAGGCAAATGCTAACAGCCATAAAAGGGGAAATCGACAGTAACACAATCATAGTAGGGGACTTCAACACTCCATTTTCACCAACGGACAGATCATCCAAAATGAAGATAAATAAGGAAACCCAAGCTTTAAATGATACATTAAACAAGATGGATTTAATTGATATTTATAGAACATTCCATCCAAAAACAACAGAACACACTTTCTTCTCAAGTGCTCATAGAACATTCTCCAGGATAGATCATATCTTGGGTCACAAATGAAGCCTTGGTAAATTTAAAAAAATTGAAATCGTATCAAGTATCTTTTCAGACCACAACGTTATGAGACTAGATATCAATTACAGCAAAAAATCTGTAAAAAATACAAACACATGGAGGCTAAACAATACACTACTAAATAAACAAGAGATCACTGAAGAAATCAAAGAGGAAATCAAAAAATACCTAGAAACAAATGACAATGAAAACACAACGACCCAAAATCTATGGGATGCAGCAAAAGCAGTTCTAAGAGGGAAGTTTATAGCAATACAATCCTACCTCAAGAAACAAGAAACATCTCAAATAAACAACCTAACCTTACACCTAAAACAATTAGAGAAAGAAGAACAAAGAAACCCCAAAGTTAGCAGAAGGAAAGAAATCATAAAGATCAGATCAGAAATAAATGAAAAACAAATGAAGGAAATGATAGCAAAGATCAATAAAACTAAAAACTGGTTCTTTGAGAAGATAAACAAAATTGATAAACCATTAGCCAGACTCATCAAGAAAAGAAGGGAGAAGACTCAAATCAATAGAATTAAAAATGAAAAAGGAAAAGTAACAACTGACACTGCAGAAATTCAGAGGATCATGAGAGACTACTACAAGCAACTAGATGCCAATAAAATGGACAACCTGGAAGAAATGGACAAATTCTTAGAAAAGCACAAACTTCTGAGACTGAACCAGGAACAAATAGAAAATATAAACAGACAAATCCCAAGCACTGAAATTGAGACTGTGATTAAAAATCTTCCAACAAATAAAAGCCCAGGACCAGATGGTTTCACAGGCGAATTCTAGCAAACATTTAGAGAAGAGCTAAAACCTATCCTTCTCAAACTCCTCCAAAATATAGCAGAGAGAGGAACACTCCCAAACTCATTCTATGATGCCACCAAAACCAGACGAAGATGTCACAAAGAAAGAAAACTACAGGCCAATATCACTGAAGAACATAGATGCAAAAATCCTCAACAAAATACTAGCAAACAGACTCTAACAGCACATTAAAAGATCATACACCATGATCAAGTGGGGTTTATCCCAGGAATGCAAGGATTCTTCAATATACACAAATCAATCAATGTGACAAACTATATTAACAAACTGAAGGAGAAAATCCATATGGTCATCTCAATAGATGCAGAAAAAGCTTTTGACAAAATTCAACACCCATTTATGATAAAAACTCTCCAGAGAGTAGGCATAGAGGGAACTTACCTCAACATAATAAAGGCCATATATGACAAACCCACAGCCAACATCATTTGCAATGGTGAAAAACTGAAACCATTTCCTCTAAGATCAGAAAGAAGACAAGGTTGCCCACTCTCACCACTATTATTCAACGCAGTTTTGGAAGTTTTAGCCACAGCAATCAGAGAAGAAAAAGAAATAAAAGGAATCCAAACTGGAAAAGAGGAAGTAAAGCTGTCACTGTTTGCAGATGACATGATACTATACATAGAGAATCCTAAAGATGCTACCAGAAAACTATTAGAGCTAATCAATGAATCTGGTAAAGTAGCAGGATACAAAATTAACGCACAGAAATCTCTTGCATTCCTATACACTAATGATGAAAAATCTGAAAGTGAAATTAAGGAAACACTCCTATTTACCACTGCAACAAAAAGAATAAAATACCTAGGAATAAACCTATCTAAGGAGACAAAAGACCTGCATGCAGAAAACTATAAGACAATCATGAAAGAAATTAAAGATGAAGATATACCATGTTCTTGGATTGGAAGAATCAACATTGTGAAAATGACTATACTACCCAAAGCAATCTACAGATTCAATACAATCCCTATCAAACTACCAGTGGCATTTTTCACAGAACTAGAACAAAAATTCACAATTTGTATGGAAACACAAAAGATGCCGAATAGTCAAAGCAATCTTGAGAAAGAAAAACGGAGCTGGAGGAATCAGGCTCCCTGACTTCAGACTATACTACAAAGCTACAGTAATCAAGACAGTATGGTAGTGGCACAAAAACAGAAATATAGATCAATGGAACAGGATAGAAAGCCCAGAGATAAACCCACACACATATGGTCACCTTATTTTTGATAAAGGAGGCAAGAATATACAATGGAGAAAAGACAGCCTCTTCAATAAGTGGTGCTGGGAAAACTGGACAGCTACGTGTGAAAGAATGAAATTAGAACACTTCTAACAGCATACAAAATACTAAACTCAAAATGGATTAAAGACCTAAATGTAAGGCCAGATACTAAAAAACTCTTAGAGGAAAACATAGGCAGAACACTCTATGAAATAAATCACAGCAAGATCCTTTTTGACCCACCTCCTAGAGAAATGGAAATAAAAAGAAAAATAAACAAATGGGACCTAATGACAATTAAAAGCTTTTGCACAGCACAGGAAACCATAAACAGGACTAAAAGACAACCCTCGGAATGGGAGAAAATATTTGCAAATGAAGCAACTGACAAAGGATTAATCTTCAAAATTTACAAGCAGCTCATGCAGTTCAATATCAAAAAAACAAACAACCCAATCCAAAAATGGGCAGAAGGCCTAAGTTGACATTTCTCCAAAGAATATATGCAGATTGCCAACAAACACATGAAAGGATGCTCAACATCACTAATCATTAGAGAAATGCAAATCAAAACTACAATGAGGTATCACCTCACACCAGTTAGCATGGCCATCATCAAAAAATCTACAAACAATAAATGCTGGAGAGGGTGTGGAGAAAAGGGAACCCTCTTGCACTGTTGGTGGGAATATAAATTGATACAGCCACTATGGAGAACAGTATGGAGGTTCCTTAAAAAACTAAAAATAGAACTACCATACGACCCAGCAATCCCACTACTGGGCATATACCCTGAGAAAACCATAATTCAAAAAGAGTCATGTACCACAATGTTCATTGCAGCTCTATTTACAATAGCCAGGACATGGAAGCAACCTAAGTGTCCATCAACAGGTGAATGGATAAAGAAGATGTGGCACATATGTACAATGGAATATTACTCAGCCATAAAAAGGAACAAAATTGAGTTATTTGTAGTGAGGTGGATGGACCTAGAGTGTGTCATACAGAGTGAGGTAAGTCAGAAAGAGAAAAACAAATACCGTATGCTAACACATATATATGGAATCTAAAATAAAAAAAAAAAAAGTTTCTGAAGACGCTAGGGTCAGGACAGGAATAAAGACACAGATGTAGAGAATGGACTTGAGGACACGGGGAGTGGGAAGGGTGAGCTGGGACGAAGTGAGAGAGTAGCATGTACATATATACACTACCAAACGTAAAATAGATAGCCAGTGGGAAGCAGCTGCATAACACAGGGAGATGAGCTCGGTGCTTTGTGACCATCTAGAGGGGTGGGATAGGGAGGGTGGGAGGGAGACGCAAGAAGGAGGAGATATGGGGATATATGTATATGTATAGCTGATTCACTTTGTTATAAAGCAGAAACTAACACACCATTGTAAAGCAATTATACTCCAATAAAGATGTTAAAAATAAATAAATAAATAAATAAATAAATAAATAAATAAATAAAATGTAACAGGGCAAAAATAGGGTATACCCAGTATTCTGTGGAGCATGGAGCCCCAAGCTAGGGTCTCGAAAAATGCTTCCTGGAGATGACATCCAGGAGAGGACTTAGAAGATAGAGGTGCATCTGTGAGGTGACTAAATGTGGGGCCTGCATTTCAGGCCAAGAGAGAAGCATATAAAAGGAATGAAAGATTCTGTTGTGAGTATAAAATCTAAAAACATTTCAAAGTTACTGAAGTGGCAATTTTGAAGCATAGAATAACAGGAGATGAAGCAGAAGAGCTAAATGATGCTCTTTTTTTATAATCATATCTTCATGCACAACCAGTTTCTTGAAGACATACATTCTTCTCCCCTCCCCCCATGTATGCCCAGGAACGGGAACCAATCATATGGTAGGCACTAAATTCAGTATTTACTGAATGAATGAACTGAACAAATCAAGAGCTAGGGTTAGCCCTATAGGATCACAGTGAACCAATGAAAGCTTTGAAACAGAGCAGTTCTATGTTAGAGTTTCATTTTCAGTGGGGTAGTAGATAGATTTAAGAAGGGACAAGGAAAAAATTGAGGAGGCTATTATAATAGTCTAGGCCAGATGTGGTCTAAAGAAGATATATTTGAGAGACAGAAAGTTAAAAAAAAAAATTGAAAGGCAAAATTAGCAAGATTTGGTGACTATCTGGGAGAGTGGGATGAAGAAAGAACAATGTCTCTGATGACTTCTACTTCTGGTTTGATGATTAGGCTGATAACGGTGTCATTCATGATAATAAATGATAGTGAAAAATCAATGGATTTGGAGTGAATAATGACAAGTTTCCTGTTAGACCTGTTGAGTTTGAGGTGTCTGTTGAACATTCAAATCAGAATTTTCTGTAGGCTATAGAATCCTTCAGTACAGATCAGAAGAGAGGCCAGGACTAGAGGTAGAGGTTTGTAAATCAACATGAACTAGTGGTAGTTAGAGCTCTGGAATTGGCTGAGAATACCCAGTGAACACGTGTGAGACAACAGTCATGGAAACAAATATGGAGCTGTGCTCACAGTTAGGCTAACTGAAGAGGGAAGGCCCCTATGAAGTACAGTGAGAAGGGATGGTAAGGGGGGAGGGGAAGAATCATGAGAGGATAATGTCAACAAAATCAGGGGAGCAGAAATATTTAAGAAGAGTCTCAAGTTTCGAAAAGCTACAGAGTGGTCCAACATAAGGAATGAAAATGCCTCTTGGACTTCAGAATACAGAGGTGGTTGGCAGTTTTCATCGCCTTGATGGGAACGGAAGATTCATTGAAAGAGATGAAGGCATGCAGGGACATGAATAAATGGAGCCATAACGTGTAGGGTACTTGGCAGAGGAGGAAAGATCAAAAAAGCAGTAGTCAATGCTTCTCCTTTCACTCCACCAAGGAGGGAAGCAAACAGTCAACGAAAGGATGAGGATTTTTTAAATTTATTTTGTTGAAGTATAGTTGATTTGCAATGTTGTGTTAATTTCTACTGTACAGCAAAGTGATTCAGTTATACATATATACATAAATATAAATATAAATATAAATATATATATATATATATATATATATATATATACACACACACATTCTTTTTTTTCATATTCTTTTCCACTATGGTTTATCACAGGATATGAGCTATATATTGACTATAGTTCCCTGTGCTATACACTAGGACCTTGCTGTTTATCCATTCTATATTTAAAAACTCAGAGGACAGATACAGAATTAAAGAAGAAAAGAAAAATATGGGAGGGAAAGGAAATTAGTACTGATTGAAAGAACAGCATGAGGGCTGGAACTGGGGTGGAATGCCAAACTGCACTGGCCACTGGGAATCAAAAATAAAAATAAAAAAGTGTCTATGGCTTTAGGGGGCCATATGCTGGTGAGGGACCCCAAATTGCAAAACAGTGTACTGAGTTTTATCAGACACCTGAATAAACGGTTGTTGGAACAAAGGGAGGGGAAAAGTTAACTCAAACACACCCAGTTCAAGAAGACTTCCCAGGGGTGCTGAGATTTTTCTTGGGCTCTGATGGTTCAAGATTTTCCAGCTGAAGGGAGAAAAAAGGACTTAATAGAAGAAGGTATTTCAGGTAGTGGGACTAGTATGAGCAAAAGGCATGGAATCATCCAAACCCACCTACTGGGTGCAAATCACTAAACTAGATGCTGCGTGGGATACAGAGATGAGTAAGAAAAGGTTGCTCTCCCTACAGAGGCAACTGAAGATCCTGGAGTCAGAAAGGGATGCCAAAGATGGGAACCGGCACTACACAGGTGCTCAAAATATAATTGTTCAATAAATAGTGTTCTGCTGAGTTGATGGCTGAATTCTTCCCTGTGGCTAATCTATTCTGAATACTCAGTGGAGCAAATAAATAAAACACGTTTCCATCTGAACCTAAATTTCAGCACTTACTCTTCAAAAGCTCTGACCCTTGGCTTCATGTTTCCAACAGGTCACTAATAAAAGCAGATGAAAGTTTCCTGGTGGATCCATTTGGATAGAAGCTCCTGGGGCTCCACTAGTTCTTGTGCAATGGCTTCATTCCTGTACGTGGTGCTTTTAAAAGAATGGACTAAAAGGACTGTTACAACTCCTGCTTGTCCATGACAATCATGGAACCCAAAGAAGAAGGCAGGGGACACACATCTGAGGGTTTAAGCAGGTGCTGGCTTGGCAATCACGGATTTTAAAAAGCTTGGTCAGTTTGGAGACTGTAAGTACCTTCTCTTTTAAGGTACCCCTCATTCCATCCTTGCATTCCAGCAAGACCTCATGCTGCAAAGGGATAGAGCTTCCCTTTGATCTCAGAGGCACTTTTAACATATGTAGGGCAGAGATTTATACCTCCCATTCCAGAAATGAGAAATTAACATTCAGCAAGGGAACATCAGTAAATCATTTTAATACAACATACATAATTCACTTAGCCCTCAAAACAAACCTCTGAAGAAGGTATGATTATTATTCCCTGATTATTATTCCCATTTAATGGGAGAGGAAACAGAGGCCAGAAAGGTTCAGTAATTTCCCATGGTCTCAAAGCTAGTGTGTTATTTTGTTTTGCTTTTTTTGTTTATCTTTTTAACCTTAATCCAGGGTGAGTTTGGTTCTCTACCACTAGCAACACACAAAGCCCTACCAGATAACAGCAATATCTCAACACAAAATGCATTTTTAATAAATGTTCCAGGTGAATATTATGCATACTAAAGACCCACTGTGTTGGCAGGGGAGGGGGGTAGGTAGGGTCCTCTGAGGCCATTGCTTAACCCGAGGAAATGCCTTACTATTGTTGGAATGTCACGTATCACCATGAGCTAGAATCAGGATCCTTCCTATTGTCCTTCAAATCCCAAATTAAAAAAACATTGCACTGTCTGACTTTTAAGGGCCCAACTAGTCCCATCTGTGTGATTTCGAGAAAGCTTCATTACCATTCTGAGCATCTGTCTTCCTATCTGTGTTGCTATATTTAGGAAATCTGGATTTAATCATTTTAGCCACCATTTCTGAGTCCTTCCTATACTGATGATCACGATGAAAATAATTTATAAACATCTAGTATATGACGGGAGCTGTGTCAAGAACTTTACAAACATTATTTCAGTTGACATCCACAATACCAATGGGATAGATGCGGTAGATTATTTTAATGGTCCCAGATCACCCCTCCCTATAATCAGGTACTTCCTCGTGGAGTTTTCCAGCTCTTCTGCTAAAGGGGTGAAGTCTACTCCCCATTCCTTGAAACTGGGCTCATCTTTGGAAGTCCCTTTGGTCATCAGAATGAGGCAGAAGTGATGCTGTGCTAATTCTGAGCCTGTATCTCAAGAGACCCTGTGGGTTTCTGCTTAACTTCTTGTACTTCTGTTACTGCCACAAAACAGATGTGACAGGTGTTTCAGAAGGAGGATGAAAGACAGTCCGGTTAACATGCCTCAGCCAAGCCAAGCTTAGAGCAGAGCCCCAGCTGAACAGCAGGAGCAAGAAGAGGTCAGCCTACATCAGTGAGACTGGGTTAGATGAGTGGGCCCCTGGCTGACCCACAGATACATGAGCTTTTCCATTATGGCTTATTACAAGATACTGAATATAGTTCCCCGTAGATGCATGAGCTTAATAATAAATGCCAGTTATTTAAAGCCACTGAATTGGTGATGAGTGGGGGAGGGGGGTGAAGGGGAGGGTAGCTAACAGGCACACTAGGTAATATTACTATTCCCATTTTGTAGATAAGGAAACTGAAGGTCAGTGAAGTTCAGTAACTTGTTCAAAGTCACATCATGGATAGTAGGAGTCAGAGTTGAGATGTGATTCGAGGTGTCTCCAAAGTCTAGGCTCTTAACCCCACACTGCACTGTCAGCTACTGGGCTGAGGAATCTGGTCCCCAAGCCAGTCATCCTTAAGCTAGTGTAGACTGGGAGTCCTGAGCAGTCTTTTTAAAATGCACTTTCCCTTCCAGACTTCATCATAAATTCTGAAGGTGAAATCCCAGAAGCCTTAGTCTTAAAAAAACCCAGATGATTTTAATGTGTTTCTATGGATGATTGGCCCATATAGGGAGTAAGACAGGAGGGCTAGTCCTGAAAGAGGGGGGCACTAAATATTCACAGAGATTCCCTCCTTCTCAGAGGCTGTGAATGTGTAGTGTAACTTAATCCATCTATGCATAAGAAAGGAGGCTTGCAAGTTTTAAGCCAGAAAGGAACAAGGTGTTTCATTGGGAGCTTGAGGAAAGAAGAAAAAAAATTGCATCTTTTGGATGAAAGGATCCTTAATCTTCAAAACACAAACCATTTTCCCATACCAAAGCCCGTTCAAGCCTAGGAAGTCTGCTGAGGCCTCAAGTCAGGCAAACAGCTTGTGTTTTGCAGATTAAGGAGCCTTTGACCCAAAGGATCCATTTTTGTGAAACTCTAAAGGAAACGCCTGGTCTGTTTCTAGCTGGCACACTCCCTGACAGAGGCGGCTTTAAATGCGGTCCCAGAAGACAACTGGCTGCTGCCCTGCTGGCCCTGGGGCCTAGCACACAGTAGGCAGATAGTCGAATGGGAAAGCTCCTAAAAGAGATCCTTTGCCCCAAAGTACCATACCTGCTTCCTTGCCAGGATGCCCCAAATGCTCACTATAGAATAAACACAACTTTGAAATATTGAAAGTCCCCGTTCAAGGAAGAAGGCTAATAATAGCAAGCAGCAGGAATGGGCATATATCTAACACTCTCAAACTGAGGGGGCACATTACCTCATCTGAGCCTCACAACAACACCATGTCACCTGCAGGATGTGGAACTGAGTCCTCACTTCATAGACAAGGAAACTGAGTTCCAGGGAGTTGAAGCGGTGAACCTAAGGTTACCCAAGCATGGTGTCCCGCTCCTTCCTAGATTCAGCCTCAGGCCCGGAACCATCAGCCCAGATAAAGCCTGAAGCAGGCGTATTTATGGAGGATAAATTAGAGGATGCTATGAGGTTTAACTGACCCTGGCTGAGACCCTAGGCTGAGTCAGGATGCCTGAATTCTAGCCCCACTCCTAATACCACTCAGAAGCAAAACAGGGTAACTGGTATCCCCATGTCTCTGGAATCTGGTCTCTGCACCTATAGAATCAGGAAGTTTGGCTTGGGTGTTTTCTTAGATTTCTTCCAAATTTAATATTGTCTTGGGCTATGATTCTATGCTAGTGAAATGAAGAAGAAACTTACACAGAAAGAGAGAGAAAGAAGAAGAAAAAGAAGGAGGAGGAGGAAGGGGAGGAAAGAGAGGGAAGGAGGGAAGAAATGAGGGAGAGAAGAAGGAAAAGAGGAGAGAGAGAGAGCGCACCATGTTCAACTCTGGCTTGCCTTGGATGAGGGGAAATTATTCCAGACAAGAGGGATGGAGTCTGAGGAAGTGAATGGATTTGATTTGTGTAAGCCTTAGGAAAGCAAATATTACTGAAATGTTGGCTGACCGCCACTGACTTCCAAACAGAAAATGGCTTCCAGATATACTGTGTGTGCTCAGCAGGGTCTGTTAGAGTGAGTGATGGGGTGGTCGTGCACTGCTGGGGAACAGGGAGAAAATTATAATGGTCTCCTGACAGAGACCAACAGGAAGAGCCAGCCCAGGAGGAGGAGAGAAAGCTCCAGCTGGGCCTCCCTCAGAAGGCTCAGATAATTTACACAAAACCCACAAAGTGCTCTGGAAATGGTTAACCTGAGATTGTTTGAGCCAAGTCACCATTCTGGATGCCATGAGAGTTGGTCGGTACAAAAGCACTGGTTTGGGAGTCAGGATGCCCGGGCTCCAATCCCAGCTTGGCTTCTGATTCATCGTGTGATCTGGGTCAAGGCTCATCCTGACCATGGACCTCAGTTTGTCCGTGTAGGAAACAAGTGGGGCTTTCAAATGATCCCTAAGGGCCTTTCTGACTCAGGCATGCTATGACATACTATGATCAAATATCAGTGACTTTCCCTCATTCAACAGGTCCTTACTGGACACTTTTTATGTGCCGGGCGTCATGCTTGAGGATGAGGTAACTGACATCCATAAACCTAAAACTGGCTTTCGGTGAGATCATCAACACTCTACTACGGCAGGGAGGGACCCAAATGTGTCATCTCATCTAGCCTTCTATCTCCAGGGAGTACAGAATCTTAATGTTGCACGGTCTGATGTGCATCTTATTCCTGATGATCCACAGGGAAGGGAAAGAGCTTTCCTTAAGACCCACTAGGATCTCACATAATCAGGAAGTTCTTCCATTGAGTCTTACCTGAGCCTTGCCTGCCCTCCAGGAAGGCAGTTCTTACTAAGGCTGAAACATATGGGTAAAAATCTCCTGGTTTGCATATCAATATGTCATGTACATGTTGAAAAGAACACCCATCAGAAATGTCCTCCTAATCCTCTGAACTATTTTAGGTTGAATGGTCCTTAAAGAGAATCAAGTCCAGCTGCTTCATTTTATGAAAAAGGAAACCAAGGCTTGCCCAAGGTCCCATAGCCAGTTAATGGCAGAAACCAAGAATAAAGACCAAGTCTTCTTGCCTCCTCCTGCATATACTTTTTACTACTCCAAGCATCCTCTCCTATTCCTACAGGCATTGATTTTTTTGGTAAGGTTTTGTTTTGCTTTATTTCAGCGTAAGGACCATTTCCAGTGAAGCCAACTTCCCAAATTCAGCTCCTCATTACTCTGAGAGCAATCATCCTGTAATGTGTGTGAGGGATGGAAAGACATTTGAGCCTTTGGGGAACACACTGGGGAAGTGATGGAAAGGGTGGGCTCTGAGGGTGGGCGCGAAATGCAAGAGAGAGCGTGTATGCTGTACTGGGGAGCAGGCGGAACAGGAGTGCCGCAGTCAAACGCAGAGGTGGAAACAAAGCAGTTGTAATGATTTGAAAAGGCAGCTCACTGAGGCTGACGCTGCCTGCCTGGCTCTTCCTGGTCTGCCCGCTGCCAGGCAGATCTCTGAAGGCTCATGCCCACCCTCAGAGGTTCAGAACTATCCTCTCAGTATGCAGGGGGTGAATTGCAGGCAGTCAGGACCAGATGAGATGTGTGCATTTGACAAGATAAGAAAGGGAGGGAGAGGGAATATGAGAAGGAAAGAGGACGGATCCCTTTTCTCCGATGAATGTAATATAAAAGAAACCAGGTGAAAAAGTCTAAGAGGACAGGTACCTGACTCTATGGAAATGGGATGGGGCAGCTTTCTCTTTAAAAGGAGGACTATGAAGATGGAGGAAGAAGGGTCCAACCTCTTTCCCATCACGATGGATGGCTCTGTTCCTAAGCAGTTTTAATATTCTCTCATCTGAACCACTTGACCGGCCTCCTAATTCATCTCCTGAACTTAACCTTTCCCTTCCAGAGTCTTGCAGGAAATAGATGCTCAATAAATGTTTGATGAGCAAATAAACACCCTCTAACATTGATCTCATCAGATCTGTGATGACGAATTTTTAGTGTATCACCACTTCTTCAGGGAATGTTAACTCAATAGCCTACAGAGTCCAGGCCATAAACGTGAGGGAATGAAGTGGTCTGGTACAGAGTTTAAGAAGGAAGCATAGTGACAAATGGTAGGCGCATTACCCAGTCTAGGACAGCAGACTGCTTCCATGTAGCAATGGTATTTGTAAGCTGCCATGTCACCTGATTTCTCAGAAGTCAGATGGAAATCCAGATTTTTATGGGAAATCTCTCCATTTTAAGCACTGACAAATGATCTCTCCCCTACCCTTTACCTGTGAGAGTCAAATACAATGCATCCCTGTGCTAACAGATGCATCTGGGTTTACAGGATCAAGTCCAAATATCTTAATTAATCTCTCCCTTAACTAGATCTAACCTAATTCCCAAATCTTGTTATCCCTTTCTATACAACTGTATAGACCCTGAAACCACAATAAGTCAAATTTCTGGACACTTCGGGAAATGTTCTGCTGTCTTTATCAGTGCAGAACATTTTCTCTGCCCATTTTGTTCCACCTAAGCCTTGCTTCCTACAGGAAGTCTTTCCTGACTGTATCAGCCCCTTTGCAAATCCTAAAGCTTGCAGGGGATATAATTGTTCTTTGTCCTTTAAAACATATGCCACTATTCCATGTTTACTTAACGAAATCCTGCAGTGGAAAGAGAGTTTGGGAACCTAGGATACCTGGGTTCCAATCCTGGCTGTCCCCCCTTACTCTGTGGCTTTGAGCAAGTTAACTTCTCTCTGAGTTACCCAACTTCCTCCACTTTTGAAATAAGGACACTGGCTTAAGGTAGCCGTTTTTAAAATGGATTCAGAGGTGGCCATGATGCAGGGAGGGACGGTGGGGTTCAGGAAGCTCTCCAGGCCGATCTTGATGGTGCCTTGAAAAACACCAGTCTCTAAGGTTCTTACTAGTTGCTGGCATTTGGATTGTGAGCATATGATTTTTGCCTCTGCAAATAAACCGGGCTTTTCTTGAAATCAGCTAAGCCTCACTGATCATTTATTATGTGCCAGGCACTGTGCTAAATGCTTCTTCCATATTTTCATATCTCTTGTCTCCTCTTAGCTCCTAACCATGTTCTGTATACATAGTGAAGGACGCTGGGAAAAAAACACCAGCTGAGAAGTGGTTGTCCCTTCACGGCCACTCTCTGGCCACCTTATCTGGGCAGTCGCTTCCAGTCTCTAGAGTTCAGTGTCCTCTTCATTAACAGAGAGGAATGGACTAGAAGGAATCTTTTGGCTCAAAATAGGAGGAGAGGAAGGAAAGAAGGCAGGCAGGCAGTCAGGAAGGAAGGGAGGGAGGGAAGGAGGGAGGGAGAGAAAGGAAAGGTAAGGAAGAAGAAATTAAGGAGGAAAGGAAAAATGAGGCACTAAATGAAGGGGGGAGATAAAGAAAACTTTAGCTTCTTTTTTTATACCTGGACAGTGGCTTCTACTAATCTTGTTTTCCTCTAGATAGGGAATACAAAACTTTCTCTTTAAAGGGTCAGGTAGTAAATAGTTCAGTTTTAGGGGCCATATTGTCTATGCTTCAGTTACTCAACTCTGCCATTATAGTATGAAAGCTGTCATAGACAATAAATTTAAAAAATGGGCATGGCTGTGTGCCAATAAAACTTTATTGGCAAAAACAAGTAGTGGGACAGATTTGGCCCCTTTCCTAGTGCCTTTGTGCTCCAGAAAATGTTCACCTCTCCAAGTCACATTCTCAGAGACAACCTCAGCTTCTCCATCCAGAAGAGGACCTAAGAGCCATTCTCCCTCTACAGAGATGACACTAAAGCGATTTTACTGATTTATCTAGAATTCATATCCCACCTACCTCCAGACACAGCTAAAGTAATATTACAAAGTTAAATAAGATATAAATCAGGATAATTAAAAATAAAAATGGAACAAAGAATAGTTAAAATGAGTGAAGGAAGAGATGCTACCAGGCACCTGGGAAGAGTTAATTGATCTGGATTTAGTTCTGAGGTTCCTGGCAGCTGAAGTAAAGTGAAGTTAATTGGCCCCCAAGGGGCTCACATCCATGAGTAGGGTCTCATTAGCATCATCAGTCTATCAGTGAATAAAGAAAGGCTGAGCGGAGAGGTGTGACAGGTTGCCTTATCCCCAGGGTGCAGGGACAGTCCAGAAACGGCCCCCAATCCAAGCACCCCCTCTTCCCCAACCCAGGAAAACCTTCAGCACCTCACCACCACAGAAAGAAAGCACAGGATGTGAGACAGTCGGACTCTACAGGCCTCAGAAACTAAGGGACTTAACTGAGTTACCAGTATTCTCTGTATCTCATCTTCTGATGTGCCAGATGAGACACTAACTCTCGCTGCTTTCACTGAGCTGTTGAGGGAAGTGAAGGCACATTTGCCAAATGCTCAACCATTGATGAGGGCAGAGCAAATTCACGGTTCTTGTTAATTGCCCCTACAGAACTGTTAAGAGGCAAGGGAGGGATAAATTAGGAGTTTGGGATTAACGTATACACACTACTATATATAAAATAGATAACCAACAAGGGCCTACTGTGCAGCACAGGGAACTCTACTCAGTATTTTGTAATAACCTATAAGGGAAAAGAATCTGAAAAGATATATATAACTGAATCACTTTGCTATATACCTGAAACTAACACAACATTATAAATCAACTATACTTCAATAAAAAAAGGAGATTTTTTTTAAAAAAGGCAAATCCTCATTAGACATAGCTCTTTACATTGAAACCAGTCCTTTCCATTCTCGGGCAAACAAGGGAGAGGCAAGTAGGTGAGACTCATGGGAAGGGCTGTAGAGTAGGGAGCTAATGGGCATCAAGGTGAAACAATAAATGAGTGAAAAGGTTAGAATGTGGCTCTGGAAACAAGTTTCCAGCACTGAGCTTTTTATGTACTCTAATCCCTGCCTCCCTTCAAGATGTTTCAGGATAACTGTAGTATAACAACAGCTCTCTTTTTACTTCCTTCTTCCGCAACTCAGTCTAGATTCATACCTCCCACTTAACCATCCAATCAAGTCTCTCAAACTGGATCTCTAACTATTGGAGGAGCCTTTGAACATTCTTAGAATTAAAGAATGCAAGAGCTGGAAAGATGCTACAGATTCTCAGGTCCAGCATTTCATGCTGGCCAGAAGAGACACGGCTTTAAGTAGAGACCCAATTTTTCATAAAGTAACTTTAACTCATACAGTGAAAAAAATTTCCATTTTCAACTCTCTCTCAATCCTGGTTAAGTTGTGGAGAAAGATTCATTTTGGTGCTAGTATGTCTTTAGCTTCTCTCTAACATTTTTAAATACTCCTTTTTCACACAAAGAAAGCAGGCCTAAAGATTAGAGATTTGGGCGGGCAAGAACATAGCTGCATGTAATATAAGCTAGAATATAAACTAGAATATCTTTACACCGTTTTTGTTTTCATTGTATTATCTGCACAGTTACCATCTATTTAGTGGACATAATGCTTTTTCAAAAAGAAATTCTTGAGAGGGATAGGGCGTTTCCTTTGTGAATGTATGCATTTATATAAGAAGTGGATTAATTTAAGGAAAGATACTAAGTAGCATAAACAGAACAAAAATAGAGCAGAAATTGTTAAGGTGGTACTGACATTTCAGAAACATTGATCTAATTCAATTCCTTTGTTTTAGAACAAAAAAACAGAAACAAAGAGAAGGGAAATGGCCCGCACATAATCTCCTGTAAGAACAAGGACTTTGGTGCCAGATCAGCCTCAATTTGAGCCCCAAATCTGCCAACTACTACAAATCCCTTGGGAATATTATATCACTGTCTAAGCCTCCATTTATGCATCCACCAAATGGGAACCTTACTTGCGTTTGCATCATGGCCTGGAACTAGACCCAGAGTTCATATCTTCAGCACCTGGGAGAGCTCCAGACATGAGACCAATAAGAATCCCCCATGGGTGACTGGTGATTTGTGAGCAAAATTAGCTCAATGGTATTAGTGATGGCCTGATATTACTTTCATTCCTATTCCTAAGACGTAACTATTATTATAGCACTGCCCCCTAATGCCCCTATGCTTGTGCAGGAAAATCTATGCACAGCAGCCAGCATACAATATAGTAAAGAGATTAAGCACAAGGTTCTGGAACTGAGACATCGACAGTTCAAATCTTAGGTTTTCCATTAATTACCTACATAACTCTGGCAACTTGCTTGATTTCCTTTTGCCTCAATTTACAAATCTATAAGACAGATTAACATAATATATTGGGCTGTTGCCTGGATCAAACCAATGAAAGCATGTAAAGAAGTTAGCAGCCAGCGTGTCTAGAACATAGGAAGTGTGCACTAAATGCTTCCGACAGTTATTAGGGCACGGTGTCAAGCTGAGCTTCCTCCAGGTCATTCAGCGAAATGGTACTTTGGCTGCTGCGCTGTGTCCAAGGTGTGACCCACCAGGTGTGATGAGAGAAGGACCCACAGCTGTACAAAGTGCAGATGTAAATACACTGCTCCACACTGCCTCTGGGGAATAAGGTATGGAGTCAGTGAAGGGTGAATTTTGGAAGAATGTCCGATTAAAAAGACATCAGTAAGGGAAAGCTGGCTATATGGGTCACGTTCTTTAAGTCATAAACCCTGAGCTTAACAACCGCTCCACTCCCCGCCTGGCAACAGGCAGGCTTTCTCCCTACTTATCTACTTGCATTTACACATTCACTGCATTTACATTGAACTCGACAGGATCTGGCTTTTCTGCAATGTTTACTCTGCCTACACAGCAACCGGTTTGAAAGCCGCCCATGGCCCTCAGAGGAGTTCTTAAACCCGGGAGCCCATCTTTCTACACTTAATACGTGCTTTCTCCTTCTTTATCTCTGTAGGGTGGGTCCTAATCAGGTCAGTGAATTCTTCCTCTCTCACTCAGTCCCTGAGAAGTAAGTGGTCTTTGGCAGATACAGTCGTCGTCCCTTGGTATCCGCGGGGGATAGGTTCTAGGACTCCCCCGTGGATACCAAAATCTGCGGATGCTCAAGTCCCTTATGTGAAATGGCACAGTACAGTCCACCATCTGGACCCATGGGCTCCACATCCTTGGATACAGAGGGCCAACTGTACCAAAATCCAAGACACTGTTCCCTGCCCAAGGCTGTGCCGTGTGGAAGGATGGGACTGTCCTTCTCCTGCTTTTACTCCTTGGCTGTCCCCAACCCCTCTACTCAGAGCTAATTATTCTTCCTCAACAGTCCATGATGGTTCAGACCACTTTGTTCTCACACCCTGAGATGCTCTTCCTGAATGTGTCCTCTTAATGGACTCTCACTAGACCCACAGCTTAAGCATTTTTCCTGCCTCCACCCCATCGCTCCAACCCAACTGTGTTAGTTACTTTTTCCTCCAGAGCCCCTGTCATGTGTCAGGGAAGATGGGACAGATGGAAAGAAGCTAAGAGGAAGGGCACTGAGGTCAAAAGACATCAGTTTGTTTCCCATTCTGCTGCTATTCTTTTGTTTCCTTGGGCAACTTATTTAACATCCTTGAATCCATTTTCCTTTTGGTAAAATTTGGATAGTAGCTGTACTCTACCTATTTCAGAGGTTATCAGGGAAAATCATTTGAGAAGTACATATAATAAAATGTTTTAGTACTGTGCCTTGCACAGAGTAAATGCTCAATAAATATACATTGTTGTTGTTATTATTATTTTTTGGAATACACACACACACACACAGCGTGTGTTCCAGCACACTCATATCATACTCTATTTGCTTAATAGTAATCTTTCTCCTAAGTTATAATCCCTTTAAAAGTAAAGTCCATACTGTCTAGTTCATTTTTGTATCATATTTAGCACAGAGTAGGTGTTTATCAGTTGATTAAACTCCTCCAGAGCAGAGGCATATCTACTTGATCATTTTAACTGCAGCCTTTAGTACAAAGAAGAGCCTTTTCACACATGCTCATTGCATGAATAGATGAACGGGTAAGTGGATAGGAGGACTGCCAAGATGCTCTAGTTAAAACGCTTACTCAGTGCTGAGGTTATGCCTTTACCTCCAACCTCCCAGTTTTTGGCCATGCGGTCAACCTCAAATGCCACAGCTCCCATCCAGTTGTGCAAACACCTTTGTTTTACTAAGAGGGACACTAAAACAGATTATCCATTCAGCATCCTCTGCTCATGCCTGATTTTTTTTTTTTTTAATTCAGCCCCTGCTGTGGCTTACCAAGATCCCCCAAGCACTGAAAAAATTGAGCTTCAGACTTCCTGCCTTCACCCCACATGACCAGTCTCTTCTCCTAACCTTAATGTTCTAGCGTTTATTTTTTTCTCTGCACAAAAATAAACAAAAGGCATTGTTGACAAACTTCTGAAAATCAGCAAGAATCCATGCAACATCTTGGATGCAGGTATTATCCAGACGGCAGCCTAATCTCTGGCAACAAGCAAAACCCAGAGAGCCGGAAGCACCAACCACCTCTGCCTCATCGAATATTCACAAACACACATCTGATTCCACTCACGTCACACAGAAAACCTTTCCAGATTGATCCCATCTTAAGTATACTTGATAACAATTCCAGTCCCTGAACACCAGTCTAACAACTTGAGTGCCCTTAATTCCATTTTCAACTTTATTTTCATCATTTCATTAACTCCCTTGTAATAAGCAGGGTCTTCATCAAGGTAGTGAATTTGCAGAGGAGAATGGAAATTCTACCTCAAGGTGGCTCCATGAAAAAGAATGTCCCATCAGCTGCAATAGTTTCAATATCCCCCACCCTAAGGAAAAACAATAATCTTACAAATGCTTCAAAGAACTTTCCAGAAAGAGGAAAGTAGTTGGCTCCAAATCTTTTCCATAGGCTACTTCACCTTTTCAGCCACCCATCTCACTACCTTCTTCATAGCAATACCCTGCTCATCCTTTAAGGTCCCTCTTCATGGAGTCTTTTGCAACTTCTCCATCCTACGCTCATTAGCTAACTAAAGTCTTACTGACTATCCTGAATTTGGATTTATACAAAGAGGTTAAGCGACTCTTCTAAGTTTACTCAACTAATAAGCTATGGAGCAGGACCATGTACCCTGGTCTGCTGAATCAAGGTCAACCTGGGCTCTCTACTCCATCATTTCTGACAATGTAAGCCTCAATGATGACAGTTAACATCTACTGAGCAGTTCTTATGTATCAGGCACTGCTCTAAAATCTTTACCTGGATAAACTCATGTAATCTTCACAACAACTCTATGAGGCTTTTATTATACCCACTTTACAGATATGGTAAGTAAGGCAGTACACTGTCAAGTACACTGCCTAAGGTTATATGGCTAGTGAGTGGGCTCACACCCAGGCAGAACCTGAGTCCTTAACCACTAAGCTTACCCAACTCCTGTAAGCTTTGTATCAGACTGAAATTTATTTATACTATTGTGTATGCTTCTACTTTAAGCAGCCCTGAACATAGAAAAGATACTCAATACATTTTTGATTACCTGAAGATTCACATACTTATCCCACATTTAATGATGACCCACTAGGCGCAAGACATTACCAAGGTATTACAGGAGATGATGAAATATACAAAGATATGATAACAGTATTCTGTAGTCAAATGTGGAATGAGAAACAGACTTATTCTGTGTGACCTATAGCATCAACATCAACCTTTCAGATTCCATGGCAGAGTCAAATTTGTAAAAACAATTTTGGGCACCAACATGAAACTATCAACACGTTCTTGTTCAAGGAAAGAACATTTAGCTAAACAGAAATCACAAGTACTACTACCAGCATTTTATAAGAGAAAGTACATTTTAACAGAAAATAGGGAGGGCATAATCTCAAAATAAAAGATGGCCTTTCATATTTAGACACCAAATTTTAGATCAGCATTTGAAAGACATCAACCTATAAGTTTTGACCAAAGAAGAATGGCACAGAAAGTCATACACATGAAAGAAAAGCCCGACAGGCAGAGATTTCAGCAATAGAAGGAGGTCGAATTGAGGGGAGTGGGCGTTGGCATTCACAGATGGAGAAAGAGGCTAAAAATCTCAGAGACATTTCAGACCACAGAGTTTGTGATTCTATGCTCTTTCTTCAAGGAATTTTAAAATGCTATAAAAATGTAATTATAGAAGGAGAAAAAAATAAAGTTTATGGGTTGTTTTATGGTCTTTTCACTTTGGGGTTCTGTCTCTGGTAGATTGCCAAGGAAGGCAGCTTCCATGACATTATCCAGAATGTTAGGTGTTTCCTAAGAACCCACTAGAGTTGATGTGAAGGATGTTAATTAACAGAAGCCAGAGGGCCCGACTTCCTCTCCTGGTCCCATCTCCACCCCTCGGTGCCCCACGAAGTTGCCCACATAGACTTTCCTCCTTGCTTCAAAGTTCCTCCCTGAAAAAGCTGGGAATTATGCCTGGAATTCCACCACCAGAGTGACTTCTTTTTAGAGTTCTAAGGGATTTTTTTACCCTCAGGAGTAACCACAATTTGTTACTTGTTCAGCCTCTTCCTCTTTACCGGCTCCTTCCCAGAGCTAACCAGGTATTCCTAAAATCCCAATGTGGATAGTGAGGCGATCAAGAGTAGAGACTACAGGCAGACAGATCTGGCTTTGACTCAAGCTGTGGGGCCCTCTCTATGTGGGCAAGTCATGTCCACTCTTTTAACCTGTTTCTATATCAGTTGAATTGCACCTCGTCCATAGCATCTTAGTTTTCTGAGCATTCAATGAAATGAAGTGTTCAGTAAAAAGCCACCTATCATTATTATTGGGTCTTTTGGTGTTCTGAGAACAAAAGATGAATGGGTAAGTGGATAGGAGGATTGCCAAAATGCTCTAGTTAAAATACTTATCCAGTGCTGAGGTTATGCCTTTACCTCCAACCTCCCAGTTTTTGGCCATGCAGTCAACCTCAAATGCCACAGCTCCCATCCAGTTGTGCAAACACCTTTGTTTTACTAAGAGGGACACTCAAACAGATTATCCATTCAGCATCCTCTGCTCATGCCTGACTTTTTTTTTTTAACTCAGCCCCTGCTGTGGCTTACCAAGATCCCCCAAGCACTGAAAAAATTGAGCCTCAGACTTCCTGCCCTCACCTCACATGACCGGGCTTGGGGACGGGGAGTGTTTCCCACAACAAGAAGCAATGCTCAGACACCAGCTGGGTGTCCCACAGTTCAACTCAGTTCTGACACTATCTACCCAGACACACTGTGCCCCCCATCACACACACACACTTCAGATGCCAATCACAAGCCCAGGTCATCACTCGTGTTTCTGACCCATCGGCGATAGACTGGAGGTTCCAATGACCTTGGACTTCAGATGCCTATCGAAAGCCCAGGTTGTTACCTGTGCTTCTGAACAACTGGCTACAGACTGAAGGTTCCAATGACCCCCTCTAACTCAGGGTGTCAATCGCAAGCCTAGGTTATTACGTATACTTCTGATCCACTGGCCTTAGATCAGAGATGCTCACGACCCCCTCTTGGGGTTTAATTTGTTAGGGCAGCTCACAGAACTCAGGAAAACCATTTACCCACTAGATCATCAGTTTATTATAAGAAAATATAACTACAGGAACAGCCAGATGGAAGAGATGCAAAGGGCAAGGAAGGGGAAAGGGCACAGCGCTTCTATGCCCTCTTGGAGTGCCACTCTCTCCAAATCTCCACGTGTTCACCAATCCCAAAGCTCACCAAACCCTCTTTTTGGGGGGTTTTATAGAGGTTTCATTACATAAGCATGCTTGATGAAATCATTGGCCATCGGTGATTGATGCAGCTTCTACCCTCTCTTTCCCTTCCCCAGAGGTTGGGGGATGGGACTGAAAGTTCCAACCCTCTAATCACTTGGTTGACTCCACTGGCATCCAGCCCCCGCCCTTTGGTGCTTTTCAAAAGGTACCTCATTAACATAACAAAAGACACCTACGTAGCTCTCATCACTTAGGAAATTCCAAGGGTTTTCAGAGCTCTGTACCAGAACGGGGGATGAAGACCAAATTTATATTCCTTATTATAAATCACAATGTCACACTGGGCTACTTCCTTGATTACATCTATCAATGGCTTCCTCCCACCTCTAGATGTCAACTATCAGCTATTGTCACTTTACCTCATTATTCGCCATATCTTACTCTCCGTGTCTCTTCCCAGAATCTCTACCTTACTTTCTAGATTCCCTGCAGATATTTTCAGCACGTCCCAATCTGTTTTACCCCTCTGTTACTTTTTCCGAAGCCAATTCCTCCGCCAAGAATGCTCTCTTTACCCTATTCCCATCCCAAACCTAACGCACCCCTTATTCGTTAATATTCAGTTCAAGGTCATCCCCTCTTTGAAGAATCCCCTGACTCCACAGGAAGACGAAACCACAGCCTATTCATAACCATGTGCCGACACTTATGTTGCCATACATGTGGGCTTTGGAGGGTGTGGCTTTTGCCTTATTCGTGTCAGTATCACCCACACCAAAGCAGGATCTCGTGTATAGCATTCATTCAGCAAATGTCCCATAAATAACTAAGTAAATGAAAGAATGAACAAGCAAAATAAGCTGACAAATTACTGGCATGACTGGGTATGTATAGCATGAGTGCAGCATTTCACAATCTGCAGAGCATTCAGGCTTTAATTAAACCATCTGATCCTTACAACGTACCAGGGCTTTCCCAGGAAATCCAGGCTCAAAGAGTTTGAGTGATTTTCTGGGTTGAAACATGGAAAAGTAGGGACTTGAATTCAATCTACCGATGTGAGTCCAAAACCCCTTCTACACCAAGCATAGTCCTTATTATTAAGAACTAAGGATAGTTTGTTAGAAAAACCCCAATGTTGGATCTAGCTTGGAATAAGGGACAAAGATGAGAACAGAACTGATGGTTCCATTGTAAATGTGAGTGGAAAAACCTAACTGTGGGGTGCCCAGCCACCCCCAGATGCATACAGGGGAACATGATGGCACTGGCTGGGCTCATGGGAGAACCTTTAGTTTGGGGAAATGATCATCCAGAAGATACTGGAAACAGATATTGCCAATTTCCTGATTTTGCCGATGGCCAACTCCATTTCCTGCACTGCATTCCTTGCTACAACCGAAGTTTCAGCCCTTGGAGAGAAGCCGAGAAATTTCTGCAAATGTTTTCTCTTCAACAGATGGAGCAGAAACTGAGAAGCATTACAAGGAAGATGGATCGGGGCATCACATTTGCAACAATAAAAATACAGCAACAGTTAAAAGCAGTCGCAGTTAAATCGAACTGGGAACCCAGGGTTGGCCTAAATCTTTTTTTAAATTAAAAGTGAAGGAGAATTTCAAAGTTCTATTTCAGCCCCTTGGAGCATCAGTGCAGTGAATTTGGAATGTTTACGTGGCTTGACTGGGTGTCAGACAGCTTGAGATTTATGTGGGTTGAGGTGGGGGTCTGAGAAAAACCCCAGCAGAGGAAACAGTGACAGGAAGTGCGGGGGTGGGGGGAGGCTGCACGTGGCAGGAAAACCTGGGTTCCAATCCCAGCTCTGTTCCTGTGTGACTTCAAAACAATCACTTAAGCCCGAACCTCAGTCCAATCATCTGTAAAACAGAGAAACACGGCCTGCCTCAGAGTTCCTGCAGGCTCTTGCTGAAATAACATTAGTGGAACATGGGGGTTTTACTTTTCCTGCACCTTCCAAAGTGACCATACAAGAGCATCCTGATACCTTTCCCAAGAGTTGCATTCCTTTCCTCCCAATTCTTTCTGTCTTTCTCCTCCTTCAGTTTCTGTATCATGAATACCCTCTGATATTTGCTTCCTTTGGCTCCCTCTTCTTCTATCTTTAAAGCCTACCTTAATATTTCACTAACTGTGGTCTCGGGATCACCTGAAATGGACACACCTGATGCATTTCAAAAGCATCTTGGGTCCAGACCATGAACTTCTGAGTCAGGCTCCAGGATTGTGGAGGCTGGGATCCTGCCTGTCAATCAACCTCCCCAAAGATGGCGACACACACCAGCCTTTGGGTACCGCTGTTGGATGAAGGCTGCCAGAGAGCAGAGGTTGTCAGTCAAGGATGCTCTTCAGAACTGCTCGGGGAACTTGTTAAATACATTCAAATGAGAGCACTACCAAAGAAAATCTGATTCAGTGGGTCTGGGTTGGGCCTGGGTATACTTATTTTGAAAAAAAGATCTCAGGGGTTAATAACTTGTAGTGAAAAATCCCTGCAAAGCACATAGTCATGTCAGCACTGTGGATGAATTTATACTAAGCTGTCTATCCTCTGCCTCTTGGATGTGCTTCCCCAAACTCCTTCGACCCCCAAAACCAAAGATACAGATTTGCTCTGTTGGATGATTATGGTTTCAGCCGGTGCATACATATTTACTACATACATATTCGTATATATATATGAATATATATGAACATTTTTTCCTATTTCATATATATATATGAACTTTTTTTAACATGCATTTCTTAATACCTGTGGATGCCTATATATATATAGGCATCCACAGGTATTAAGAAATGCATGCAAAAAAATGTAAATTACCTACATACCCATGAACAAATGCGCACACACACACACACACACACTCTCCTGTACTCACATACCAAGCACTCAAACACAAAAACATATAAACAAAAGTCTTTCATATAGAGACTCCATTTCAAATACCAGCCCTGATCACTTCAATTCTTCTTTTTTAAAAATTAATTAATTAATTTATTTATTTATTTATGGCTGCGTTGGGTCTTCATTGCTGCTCACAGGCTTTCTCTAGTTGCGGTGAGCGGAGGCTACTCTTCATTGCGGTGCACAGGCTTCTCACTGCGGTGGCTTCTCTTGTGGCGGAGCACGGACTCCAGGCATGCGGGCTTCAGTAGCTGTGGCACATGGCCTTAGTTGCTCCGCGGCATGTGGGATCCTCCCGGACCAGGGCTCAAACCCGTGTGCCCTGCATTGGCAGGAGGACTCTTAACCACTGCGCCACCAGGGAAGTCCCTCACTTCAATTCTAAGAACCTTAGTTGACAGATCTTCGAAACAGAAACTGTAATACCTATTTCATAGTTGTAAATGCAAGAGATTTGCATCTATGAAAGGACTTACTTCATTATCAGATATGCAGTAGATGCTCACCAAATAGACGTCAAGAACCACATAATCATTTACACATCTCACTTATTCAGAAGCACATTCATTTCACACAAGTTTAACCACATAGGAATGCATGCAGAAATCCATGAGCACATTCAAATACAATTGCACACTCATGTGAAAAGCAACCAAACTCACATTTTATGTGGGCGGCACATACACACATGTGTGCGTGCGTGCACACACACACACACACACACACAGCTTCCGTGGTATAAAGCAAAGAGCCCTACATACTCTCTACACTTCCTTAAGCCAGGTTCTTTCTGTACCTGTGAGAGATGTGGAGGAAACAACTACCTCACACGAAATGGACGCCAGGTGTTTTTTTTTTTTCTAAAAGAAAAGTCTTGGGCATATAAGCCAGCACTTCAGAGGAAACATAAGCAAGGACACAGATCAACAATAGTTGACCTTGAGTGAACAAGAGGAAGTTAAGGAGGGAAAAAAAAACAATAAGACTGGAGGCCTGAAGGGTCCAGCAATGCGAAGCACTTTTCTAGAAACCTTGTATAAGTCATAGAGATGCATTTGTCACTCCCAGAACTTATAGTCCTAAGAAAGAAGACCAATATTTAGGGGACTATTTTCTAAAATGACAACATGAATGGTCAGTGAGCAAAGTCACGGATTCCTATTTTGCTTCAAGATTTCTATTACTTGAGTGTCTCGGGTATCAGTAAAGTCAACGATTGCCCTCCCTGGCCCCCACCAAGAATTTTTATGATGTTCGAAAACTCCACCTGTCTCCACCATCAGTGTCCCTTGACCAAAATATTACCATTAGTGTTATTAAGCATTGCATTTCCTTCAAGGCCACCTTTTTCCTGTATAAAGGTTCTCACGAATGTTTGTAGTTTTAATGCTATATTAGTATTTTCCATGAACTAGGAAGGAGGGTGGACCAGATAACCATAAAATGCCATTCTCTTCCAAGAAACTCTAATTTCATGAGTCTATGATTTTTAAGATTTGGTGGTACTCAGAGTTGATTTTTATATTCCATAAATGTTACATTCTATGAGTCCATGAGATTCTGACTCTCAGTTTTTACTATCCTAAGATTCTAAAACTATCATTCTAAGATGCCAATATCATAAGAATCAAGACACTTAAAGCTTAACAGGGACTTCCTTGGTGGCGCAGTGGTTTAGAATCTGCCTGCCAATGCAGGGGACACAGGTTCGAGCCTTGGTCCGGGAAGATCCCACATGCTGCGGAGCAACAAAGCCCATGTACCACAACTACTGAGCCTGCACTCTACAGCCCGCAAGCCACAACTACTGAAGCCTGCGCACCTAGAGTCCATGCTCGGCAACAAGAGAAGCCACTGCAATGAGAAGCCCGCACGCAGCAGAAACAAAGACCCAACGCAGCCAAAAATAAATAAAGAGAGAGAGAAAAAGCTTAACAATTCCAAGCCACCATCACCTTGATGTGAAAGTGGTGGTCAGACTGTGTTCCCCATGAGACAAGTGGAACCTACGTCAGGGTCACAGCATCTGTACTTGATCGGGGAAGGCAGACTGGTTGTGAAAAGAGAGAAGAATGTCCAATTGAGATGAGGGCTCCTAAAACACATCTTGAGGCTTTCCAACCACTTCCCTTCACCCAATCTTCCTCCTTGACTCCATGCTATGGCCTAGAGATTGAGAATACTGATTGCTAGAATAGAGGTGCCACAGAGGCAAGGCTCAGCTGTTTCCTGCCATGGTAGCCCCCAGCGTCGGCACGTAGAAGGCTCTCAAACCCATCCTGCATGACTGAATGAGTCACTGGACTCACTGCAATATTCTTCCTCCTCTTTCTTTCCCATTGCCTCCTTCTAACCTTCCTCCACCTTTTCCTTCTTCTCCTCTTTCACCTTCCCCCTCCTTCTCCATCATCTCTTAACAGTATGTTAGAATTCCCATGTGTATTAATTATACAATCCTCATAGGAACACAATAATGTAGGGATTAGTATCCCCATTTTACAGATGAGGAGCCTGAGGCTAAGAAATGGAATAACTCACCAAAGGTCACATAATTAACACGACAGAGAAAGGATCAAACCCTAATTGTCTGACTCTATGTTCAGCACTCCTTCCTTTATTCCACAGCTGCCTTATAATGTTCCTTTTTTTTTTTTAATTGAAGTACAGCTGATTTACAATATTGTGTTTGTTTCAGGTATATGGCACAGTGATTCAGTATTTTTGCAGATTCTATTCCATTCTAATGTTCTTAATAATAATAAAAATAATAACCTCATGAGAGATTAAGAAAACCAATGCCTAGAGAAAAGGCTTACACTTCCCATTCCTGAATTTAACCCCAAATTAATGTCCTCAACCAACACCAATTCTCATTTCAGAATTTCTAATAATTGAGGGCCTACCACACCCAACTGTTCATTTCATTTTCTAGCTTTTCCTCCTCCTCCGGAGAGTGCTGTACATGGCATGTGTTTATTTTTCAATTAAAGCAAATTAAACAATTTTGTTTTGAGAACTTTTTTTTTTTTTTAGAATTCCACAGCCCACGGTGAGATAATTGAGACCCTGCTGTTTCTGGATGCACTATTTAGAGAGCACAGGCCTAGATCTGGCACAGCCTCGGAGGAAGTTATCCTTAACCCCTCCCTCTCCTGTGTCCCACCATCACTGTTTCTCCAATCCCCTCCCTTGTCACTGCCCTAGCCTAGAAGGACATCTTCTATCAGTCATCTGAACAATTACGATAACCTGCTACAGGGCCACCAGACTCCCCCCTCCCCCTCCCCGTATCCCCGTCTTTGTCTTTCTCAATCCCAGATCTGATCAAGTCCATCCACTTCTTAAGAGTTACCGACAATGTTCTAAACACAGATTACTTAATAGGAGTTCTAAGGTTTTATACGTTTCATCCTTAGATTGTCTCTAGCTTTGCCCCTGAGCACGTTCTCCAGTCAGACTGAACTATTTCATCTCCCACTCTCTACTTGGAATGCTGTTCCTCCATCTATCCATCCTTCATGGCTCACACAGACAGACCTCCTCTCTTCTCCCTAACTTGCTGTGATGCTCCAGTTTCAGCACCAGCTACTCTGTATGACCTCATGATGCACATCTGTCTCCTTATCAGACCAGCAGAACTTCAGATCAAAAAAATGTCCTATTCATTGGAGATCGGAGAGAAAAAGGGCAGGAAAGTAGGATGGTAAAGGCAGAAGGAAGGAAGGGAGGGAAGAAGGTGAAACTTACATTAAATCTGGGAAACTTCCCTTCTTACTCTTCTTTGATAATAATTTTCTTAATACGACCATCATCTCTGAAATAATATGGACCATCAGAATTGCTTATATAAAATTTTTCCATACTCGTAATATTCTTATTTTTCTATGGAAGATAGATTTGTCTAGTGCTGAGTTTCCTCAAGTAAGCTATATAGAACATTATTATGAATTAAATGAAAAATATAGAAAGTTGAAACTATGTAGTCAAATTTTGAGAAAGATTGAATTAGATTTTAAAATCTCTATGACAGGACTTTGTCAGGAAATGTGCTTACACATAATTTGATTTCCAAGAGAGGGTAAATCATTGAAGCAGCTCCCAAATTTATTTGACCACACAACACCTTTTTCTCAGAGTTTCAGAGGAACACGTGCACCGTGGGAAATGACATGAAAATGTTCAGTCAGAAGAATAACTGTTGCCTGGGAATCAGGAGTCGGGGTAGGTTTAACAACCTCACTAATAAAGATCGTGGCCTTTGCCATAACATTCCCCCATCAGAGCCTTAATTTCTTTATCTGAAAAGAAGAGGGAGGGTCAGATATGATGCATCCTAAGGTCCCTTCTAGCTCAGTTCTAACATTCTATGGTTCTGTGATGAAAAACAGACACAAACTTGGGGTCATGTCTTCGTGCCCACCATTTCCTCTACGTGGAATGCCCCCTTTCCACTTGCACGAGGACAGATCCTTCCCTCCAATGCCATTGCCTGTCCTAAGCCTTTCCTGGGCAACTTGGATTAGCATGCTTTCACTCCTGAGGTTTCCTGTGGGAATACTTCATTTTCATACGAGGCTGCCTTGAATATAGCTTATACCTTCTTGAATTCATTTAATCTTTGAGGGCGATTATATGTCGTGCATTGTGATTACAAAGGTGGCAAAGACACAGTCTTACATATGCCTTCTCTTCCCACTCAGCCCTTGGGGATATGTCAGAGTCATACATAGCCTCCCAAAGAGCTCAAGACAATGACTTAATCTAGGACAAAATCTATCATTTGTAAATCCCCATTAAAGACCATTTAATGTTTAAACCAATGATTTCAAGTCATTTTTTAAAAGACTTGGAACCCTTTACTCAACTCTTATACAAGAGTAATAAAGCCAAGAAGATAAAGTGGATCTGCTCTAGGTAGATGGCAAGGCGAGGATGGACTCAGGCAATCTCACCTGCTCAACCCCCCTACTCCCCCGGTGCACCTCCAAAGGGTTTCTTAGGACCCCTACTGAATCTCAAGCCCTCATTTTACAAGCGAGGAAACTGAGGTCCAGAGAAGGAATGTGATTTACCCAAAATTAAAAGTGACTCTTAGAGTCAAAGCTGATTCCCAGGTGGCAGCCACTAAATCTGTGTTTTCCAAATCGTGGCACACAAAATACTACCAGTACGTGAAATGATTCCAGATGATTCAGAGGTGGTACAGCTTGTCTTTTAAGGGCATGATAGCTATTTTAGTGTATATCGCAAAGTGTAAATTACTTATCAAATATTTGGTTTTTATGAGCATTATTACTCAGGCCAAGGTCAAGGAAAAAAAAGGAAAAAAAAAACTGAGTCCATTTAAATTTGATTTAGGACAAATTACTTAGAAATTTAGCAAACTCTGCATTAAAGCACGTGTCTCTGCTTCTTCAGGTCTTTTTTCTACCAAGAACTGTTCACTGGTCCACCACATCTTACTACTTAAAATGCTCATTACCCAAGTAATGCACATTCATTAAAGAAATATTAGGCAATACAGGTTAAGTATAAAGGAGAGACTGAAATTCACTCATAGCCTATCGCCCAAAGATAACCACTCAAATATTAGGGTGCACCTTTCAAAATAGCATGCTATACACAATATTCTGTACCTTATGGGTTTTTTTTTTAACTTAGTAGGTTACCAAAAAATATACCCATATCGATAAATGTCATCATGAGTGCCATTGATTCAGCACTTAACTGTATACGAGGCATGTTGCTAAGCGCTTTATACACGTGATATTCATTCTCACAGCCAAACTATCAGGGAGGTACTGTTGCGAGCCCCGTCTTACAGGTTCCCTATTTTCATCCCACCTTCGAACATATAAATGTGCTTCTCTACTATCATTCCGAATGACTCTAGATATTCCATGATATGCTTTGTTTTGGTGTTTCTTTTTTCTCCCAAACACTCTGAATTCCTTCTTCTCACACAAATAATTAATTTACTTCTTGGAATGGGGAATTTCTTAAAATGGAAGGATTTGCATCTTCTTTTAAAAAACAGGGACAGAGACAACGATAGCGGTAGAGATGGAAAGAGATCTGATCCTGCTCTAAAGCATCTCCTCTTCTCCCCGCCTTCCTCTTGATCACCTAACTGCAGCCACACTGGTCTCCTCACTGTTCCTCTAACCCACCAAGCACAGTCCAACCTCAGAGACTTTATTCTTGCTGGAATGCTCGTCCCTGGATGTCCTCATGGCTCTCCCATGACTTCAGACAGACCTCTGCCCAACGTCAGCATCCCACTGAGGATGTCCATTGCCCATCTATACAAAACAACCCGCCCTCTCCCACCAGGCTGCCCTCCACCTCTATGACACTCCTCTCCACCTGACATACTATATGTTTGCTTGTTTATTTATGTCTCTTCTCCCTCATGAGAAGGTCAACTCCAAGCAGGCAGGGGCTTAGTCAGTTTTGCTCACTGCTGCATTTACAGCTCCTAGAACAATGTCTTACACAGAACAAGTGTTCAATAAACAATGTCTGTTTCTTAAATGAAAGAATGAAAGTCACATTTCATAAAAGGTTGCATTCAATAAAGATTTCTGCCAATGCCCCAGGAGAGTGTCTTTTTCCCTTCATTCTTACCAAGACTGGATGCTGGCATTAAAAAAAAACACACACATCTTGATGATGTTGTGTGGCATCACATTCCTATGTTCATTTGTTTGATTACTAGGGAACCTGAATATTTTGTTTTTTTGTATAGGTTTATGAACCAAGTGTGTTCCCCACACCATTTTTTTTTTTATTTATTTATTTTGGCTGCGTCAGGTCTTCGTTGTGGTGCGCGGGCTTCTCATTGCGGTGGCTTCTCTTGTTGTGGAGCGCGGGCTCTAGAGCGCAGGCTCAGTAGTTGCGGCACACGGGCTTAGTTGCTCCGTGGCATGTGGGATCTTCCTGGATCAGGGATCGAACCCATGTCCCCGGCCTTGGCAGGCGGATTCTCAACCACTGCGCCACCTGGGAAGCCCTCCCCACCCCATTTTTAGCTGGAAGTTCCATCCCCAGATCATATTCTGGCAAAAGATGATCTTATGACCATATCTGGGCTCATGTTCCATTAATAGAGAGAACTCTGCCTTGGACATTTCCCCCTGTATCTATTGCTCTTCTCCTTTCTACCTATTCTCAACTACATTCAGTATTCCTTTATACACTCACATGTGTGTCTCTGTGTGTGTGTGTGTGTGTGTGTAGAGAGAGAGAGTATATATAGATATCTATCTATATACATAGAGAGAATATATATACATATGTATTCTATATATATTTTACATAATATATATTCTATCTGTCTATATATATCTTTTCTCTTGCAACATTAGGCTGTCACAATTCATGCCACCTCCACCCTGCTATTTCCTGAGCCTCTTTTAAAAGTGCTACTGTTACCAGAGGTGGCTTTGGTGATTCTATTCCCAAGAAAAGTAAGATCTTGGCTCTTGGCTGGGGTCCAGAGTCAGAAAGTAGCTTATTCTATGACCACTGGTCCTGGTCTCAGCAGCACTGGAGCTTCCACAACTTAAGGGTGCAAATAAACATGCTAAGCTAAGGTTTCCTGCTGAGGCATTGTGAAGTTAAATTACTATTTTAAGAGGCTATGAAGTTGGCAGCCAGAAAGCACTGGAAGAGTGGAAGATATTCATGACGCTGACAGATAAAGGAGAGAAAGCAAAATGCAGGTTATTAAGGAGATTTAAGAAGTTTCCCTCCAGTGACGCCATTTATAACATCTCCTGGAGCACGTAAGATAGATGCCTTCCTCGTTTAGGCATATACAAGACTGGGATTGAGGGCAGGGACAGTATGACAGAAGGCTTGAAGATTTGCAACAATGTACCTGGCCTAAAATAACAGAGACCAAACAGCAAGAATCCACCTTGATTTGGGGAAGCCACCAAGGTTCTAGGGGCTGGACCATGCCTTAGGGGTGTGTGTGGATGGAGGGCAGTTCAGTGGAAAGACGTTATGTTTGGTGTCTGATGATATGGGTTTGAGACCTGATGCTATCACTCATTTTTTATCTTGGGGCAAATCCTTTCACCTCTGAGGCATGAGGTCCTCATCTGGAAAATGGGGAGAAGAATTCCAACTTCAGAATGTGACTGTGAAGGTTGAATAAGATACACGTTAAGATATACAAGCAGTTGGTAAGATACATGATGAAGACGAGGAAGAGGGGAGTCGTGAGGAGGAGGATGATAAACATGGGTCACACGAGGGCATGCAGACTGCTGTCAATCAGCTGCTCTCCCATAGGTACCTGCTGAACACCCAGGTCTTACAGATTAGGACACCAAATCAAGACGTACAATGACATGGGCTGCAGGGGACTAGGGTACCACGATCAACTCAGATACAGTTGGATCCTAAAGAGGAAAAAGTGTATATGTAAAAAAATGAGAAAGTTGACCCGGACCATATTGAAGATGACTTTTCAGCCCTGATTGGTCAATGATCGTATGGCTATATCTGGTTTCTGACACATGGTAATAGAAAGAATTAAAAAATCTGCCTCAATCATTTTGAATCTTTCAAGGCCTTTTCCCACTCTTAATCTCTCGCCTAACTGCTGGTATCACATTGCCATATGAGGGGACAGGATTGGTAAAAACGATGGAGAGGGGCTTCCCTGGTGGTCCAGTGGTTGGGGTTCTGTGCTTCCACTGCAGGGGGCGCGGGTTCAATCCCTGGTCAGGGAAGCTCTGCATACCATGAGGTGCCTCCAAAAAAAAAGAAAAGATTCAGAAAGCTCATCTGCAACGTAGTGCCTCGAACCTGATAATAATCTCTTTCCTACAGGACATTTCCAGTTGGGGAACATACCTGGGGCCTGGGCGACATTTCATCTAATGCAACAGGGTGTAGTAATAATAAAAAAAAAAGTTATAATAGTTAACATTTATATAATGGTGATGATCTGCCAGGCACGATTCAAAGCACCTATCGTATAAACACATTAAAACCCCACAATATCTCTATGAGGAGTGACTATTGTTATCCTCATTTTACAGATGAGGAAACTGGCAGAGAAACATTAGGTGATCTGGCCAAGGTCACAGAGCTAGCCAGTGGCACAGCTGGCACACAAACTCTGGAGTCCACGCTTTCAACCACTACGCTTTCAAGTGAGACAGAAATAGTACAAATCCTCAACACATGATTGACTCAGTGTGTGGCCTTGACCGAGGGGCATCACTGCACTGAGCCCTAGTTTCCTCATGTCTAGCATGGGGGATGATACTGCTTATGCACGTGCTTGTTGAGAACATTCAACAAGATATCTATGCCAAGTACCCATTACAGCTCAAAGAATTGGTGACATTCTTGGCACACCCACTGCTCCACTTCAAGAATGGTTCTCTAATTGTGATAGTTCAGTCATCTCTAAATATTGTGGGCGAAGACCCTTCCAGAACTCCTCAAGTTCTATCCTATGCTCTGCCTAAATGTATAATTCCCACTGTCAGGAAAGAGAGGAGAGGGCAGGTAAAACTGTGGCTGATCTAGTAATATTTTCAGGAATCATTTGCAAGGTTTCACTGGACTTTGAATGATGCTGTCCTGCTGATATGCATTCATAATAAATTTCATTATGACCCCTCTCGGCCCTCCCTTGCCTCGGCCATCTCTGGTAATGGCACTTGACGAGGACCACGTCACCTCAGAGAGTCATGACTCCAAAATTGGTCCCAGTAGGAAAACCATATTACCACCCCCTGCTGGGTAATCTACTTTTCAATCTTTCCCTCCATTCCCAAACATATCAAAGTGCTGATTTTCTTTTTTTAATGGCTCCTGTGCTTTGTGCAGATGTTTTTATAGTGCCAGGTAAGGCTTCTTGCGGGTCGTTCCCCTGATATGCCTGTAAACCCAGAGCCCATCAAATTCCATGAGAAATTTAGCTTATCCACTACCATGTAAACCAAAACATAATTACTTAAGGTAGATATCACAGTTCTTGGAATGTCTTCCAGATCGATCTTGGGGGTTTCTGGAGTCTCTAGGGATTCCACAGCCCACCAGAAATTCACCTACATAAGAACTGACCACTTGGAAGTGTGGGTCCTCTAAAAAGCAATCGTATCCTAGATGTCTGCCCTTCCCCCTCCTGAATCAGTTTGTAATCTGTAACTCAACTGCTCCACAATACCCCCAGGATCCATTATTTCTCAGAGAGGTTCCTACTGGTTCATTTGCAGGACTTCTGAAAGGCTAGATAAATTATGCCTCAGAAACCCCTCCGGGCCAGTATTGGGTTAACCCTTACAAAGGGTTCTAGCTGTTCAGATGGGCCATTTACTTGGAACCCTGCTGCTCTGACCTTTGCAATTTACACAAAAACCATGGCATCTTGCTTTTGTTAATTGCCTTATGCATCTACCTCCTCACCCTTGAGGGGAATACAGTCTCTTAGCTGTTCCCAAGATGGCCCTGACACTGTTGTATGCAGCTCTGCACCCTGTGAGATAATCACAAACTGAGAACAAGATTTGTTCAGAATGATGTATTTTGTGTCCACCCCAGGCTTTCTTTCCTATGTGTGTCCCCCAAGGGATAGAGGACAGGCCTGGTAATTTACCACTCTTAACTTTCCCACACCCTGTCTCTTTCAGTCTATTCGCCTTAAGGCCGCCTGCAATCTCCAAAAGACAGTTCCTTTGAGAGATAAAGATGCCCCTCACCCTCATATGCAAAAAAGAAATTAATTTCACATTTCCTCAGCCTCCTTATCTTCTTAATTGTCTTCTCCACCCCCTCAGTAGCAAGGGCTGTCTATGGATTTCTAGGCAGCCTTTCTAGGCTACTATGTTCCAGGAGGACAGTGGGTTTCCTGCTAACACGTAATCCCTTTGATATTAAGAGTTACAAGAAAGCCACCTCTATCCCACTCAGCAACACTTTGTTGAGGCACAATCTGTGCCCTGAGGTATGACTTCTTTTTGATTTGCTTTTTGAGAAGACATCTAAACCTTATGATGAAGTGTGGCTATCGCGTGTGAGTCTCTCTCTGCTTTTACAAGAATTTCGTCGTGCACCATTTCCGCAGAGCTGGGCAAATCCCTTCGGTAAGGCAGGCCACCGTGTGGTCCTTCTTAATTGGCAGAAGGCAAGCCCACAGAAGGGCAGATATGTTCTCAAGGTGGTCCACATATACGGTGGTAGGAGCCAGGACTAAAATCAGGTGCCCTGAGTCTCTGTGCTCTTCGTACACTTGGAATTAATGAAGATATAACATGAACAGATGTCATCTCTGATCTCCAACACTTTATAATCATAGCCATCCGCCTCCTTCCTCTACCATCACCATCTCTGTGTCTTCTTGTAATCTTACCCTTCCCCAAACTCTCACAGAACTTCTGAAATGGCAATGATCAGTCTCCATGAATGCTAATTATTTATGGATTTGCAGACCTCCTCTAGTCTTGGCACGATTCATCGCCATACCCCCAAGCCATTTTGTTTAAGGCCTTTCCCAGACAAGAGACGCAATAAATATTTGCTGATCCAAACTGATTCCAGCTTTCCTCCTTTTTCATCAGACTTCATTTCAATTACTTCTCCCCAGGTATTCATTCCTCTCCTCCTTTTCTAGCCATTCCCCCCTCTCCAGGTCCTCCCCCTCCCTTTAGATTTGGGTATTTCCAGAGTGTGTAGCACTCAGAGCAGGACTAGAAATTAAGAGTAGAGGAAGTCATTGAAATGACTGATTAAAAATGGACACGAAGAAAACCCAAAGAGAACACGTAATGATGAGCTTCTGTCAATCTCCAAACTCTCCTCAGCTCAGTCCTCAGACTACCTACTTCCTAGACAGGGAGACTGCAAAGGGGAGATGTCTAGACTTCTCATCCTTCACCTTGTACAAGACCTTTGTGATCTGGCCTCTCCCTACCTTATTTTCATCTTATGACATTCCCTTTCTCATGCAAAAGCTTCAGTCACACTATCCCTTAGATTTCCTAAGCTTGACCCTGCCTAGTGACGTCATCACTGTTCTTCTCTCTGCCTCTGATATGATATTCTTTCCCCACATAATCACAAGGTTGGTTCCTTTTCATTTAAATCTCAGTTCTAATAACACTCCCTCCGAGAATTCTTTTCCTGACGACCCTATCTAAAGTTCTGTGACTTACATTTCTTTCTAGCCTATTACCCCCAATTTTTATTTGCATGACATTTACTATTACATGAAATTGTTTTGCTTGTCTATGTCTTTACTCATTTATCAGCAATCTCTCCCCACTGGATTATGAGCTCCATGAGAACAGGACCAGGTTCATGCTACAATTCTGATGTCTAGATCTGTGCTGTTCAGTAAGTAGCCACTATCCACATACAGCTACTTAAATTAAAATAAAATGAATAAAAATTAAATAAGATAAAAAACCCAAAGTAACACTAGCCATGTTTCAGGGGCCCAGCAGTCACATGTGCTTCGTGGTTACCATACTGGACAGCACGGGGAGCATATCCAGCATCACAGAAAGTTCTATTTGACAGAACTGGTCTATAGCAATGCTTGAAAAATAGTAGGCAGCCAATAAATATTTGCTGAATCAATAAATGAACGAACGTCCCTTTTAATCCTCACTCAACTTCACCTCTCCCTTTTGTGGCTTACCCCATAAGTCAGATAAACTAGACGATGCCTATAGGACAACATACAGTTTGGTGAGGGGCCTGAATGGATGTTACAGGAGAAAGGGCTGTGAAAATAGGCCCATCTAGTCTGAAAGAGAATATCTGTGGTTATAAGATTGGAAGAGAATTATACTTGTGTTATATGATTTTAGAGACTTATGGATGGAAGGCAGATTTAGTGTCAAGGTGAGAAAACATTCCAGCAAAGCTCTCCCTAGACAACACAGGCTGCTTTGTGTGGCAAAGAGTTCACCGTTGCTAAAAGTACTAAAAATGAGACTGAGTGGCCATGTGTTATGGATATTAAAAAAAAGGATTCTTGGTTCTTGAATAAGGAGAAAGGTTTGGTTATAGTGAAACCTTAAAACACTGAGATTCTTTGATGAATGTCATGAAACATCAATTTCAAAGAGTTAATAATATGCCCCCAACTGTTCCTAGTAACTACTGAACAACCCAATCCTCTTGGCCATCCACAACAGTTACCATTAACTCAGAGGTACACTGGAAAAGGCAGAGATGCTGAAGCAAGGAGGACTTAGGTTCAAATTCTAGCTCTGTTGGTTATGTGAAGGGACCTAGCCATACTGAGTTTCACTCTCCTCTTGGGCAAGGGACCTATACATCCTGCATTTCACTTTCCTCTTCACTAAAAGGGCCTGTGTCTGCCTCACTGGGTGAGAAGGAAGATTAAATGAGAACAAAACTAAAGACCCAGGAACACAGCAGGGAAACTTTCACTTCCAAGTAGGACAGAAGTTTACTTGTCTGTATCATCATTGGTATCCCTACATTATTGGTATAGGTGGTATAATTTTGAAGCCATGATTGCATTGCTTTGAGTGAATATGAAACAATTGTCAGAAAGAGAAAGAGGGAAAGAGAGAGAAAAATTACAGCTGTTGATCAAACTGGGCTTCAAATGTAACAGCAAACATTTCTAGAGCAACTACCCTGTGTCAGTCCCTGGGGATAAAAAAAATGCTCCTAAGATCTTAGACCATATCGAAGAGGGCAAGTGAGACACAGGCCCACAGAGGTATGAAACAGGGCAAAGAGAGACACAAGCTAAAATAGAGTTTCAGACAAAATTATATGAAAGAACAGGGTAGAAAGAGATTAATTACAAAATAAGATTTGGGGAAGACTTCTTGGAAGGGTCATTTGAGCTGGATGCTGAAATACACGAAAGATATTAAAAATGTGAGGCTGACATTGTGAGATGGAGGAGAGAAAGATAGAGGTACTCCTTGCAGAAGGGGTTAGAATGGAAAACAATGAGTGGAATTATTTGGAGAATGACATTTGAAGATTCGTCCTCTTCACATGACCCCCATCTTGTCTTTAATATGATTACTGGGAGTTCAGTGGCCAGTTTGTTAATCTTTTGATTTTAGCAAGGCGGACGCAGGTAGAGAAGATGAGTAGGATATGGCTAACCCTAGTGGCCTGGTCAGGTGATAGGTACTGGTGATTTCATCTAAGGAATCGGGAGGGGATAAGCTAGAGGATGCAAATCAGAAATTTTCTCTTCCCACAACTGAAGGTCCCTTGGGCAAAGACCTTTCCAGAGAAACAGAAGACTTTTTGGTCAAAAGCATAAACTCTTGTAAGCACTAAGAGGGAGATGTTTTATTTGGACTGACCAGGGGAGAGTGTTTTTAAGGTCCCCACCGGTACAATTTCAAATATATTCATTGCAGTCTGAGCTGGGCTGTCTAAACTCAACAGGGGCTCAACAGCTGATTTGGAATCTCTGATCCGTCTCTTCTTGATTGAAATGGAGTCACAGCTCCCCCTTCTGGGAGCTAAAGTGCCATCCAGTCCCGGAAAAGCCTGTATGGAAAGGCTCTATTGCAGATGGGCCTGAAACACCCATGTTTTTTTTCTCCATGCTCACCTGCACCCCAAAAAGAGCATCTAGGAGTCCGGGAGCACACTTTTGCTTGGACATGATTCTAAACTTCTTAAGAGCCCATCTTTCACAGGGCTTTATACTTCCCGTTCCGTGGGACTATGAGTCCCAGTCTTCGTGTGGGTGATGCTTTTATATAGGGGAATGCAATTTGGTGCAGAGGTTGCAATTCTTTTCTGGGAAATATACCAAGTAGAAAAGATTTCTAAATCTGCGTGTGTCCGTGTGAGTGCATGTATGCATGTGTGCTTGTGCATGCTCCTGTGACGGCAATGTGTATGACTGTATAGGGGTAAGAGACTCATTGATGTAAAGAAATGAATTTGCCTGAAGTATTTGCATTGCTAGATGGGTGGACACTTGGCTCTGGGGAAAGCAAAGCATTTCTTAATAAAGAGCTCAGGTACAGTCCAGATGCTCTGCTGGCTTCTGTCTACTAGGCATGGGCAGCGTTAGGTCCCTAGCTGTGTGTAATTCTCTGAAGGCATTAGAGAAGGAATGTATGTTCTGTGCATGTGTGTGTCTGTCTATCTGTTTCTGTCTGTCTAACCGGGAGTGTGATTAAAGCGTTGGACCCTTTCTCTCCAGGTCATGTTTCCAGATGGAACAGCTTTGAAATGCATCTCTGAAATGAGAAGTTTGATGAGGGAAGATAATCGATTATCTTGGATGGGAACATGGTGGCAGGGTAGGGGTGGAGAGCAATATATAGTCCCTGGGCAGTGTGGCCAAGAGGAAAAGACATTGATCTGGCTGTCAGGCATCATAGGTTCTAGCCCTGGGCATCCCACCAACTCGCTAGAGAATGTTGGGGACTTCTCATGTCCTCTCTGGCTACAGACTCCTGCCTGTCTGCTCTTCAATATTCCATCCGGCTTCTATTGTCTATGTATTAAAAAAGAGAGAAAATGAGAGCAGTTCCTAACATGGGGTCTCCTCCTTTGCCTTCACACACCCCACCTAAAGTGAACTGGGGACCTCTGCTCTGACATGAGTTTCCTGAAGCAGATTCCTTGTGGCCGTGTGAAGCTTCAGCCTGAGGTGTCAGCCTCTGGCCAGAGAATGGTGTGTCTGCAAGTGCCTGCAGGTAGCACCGTCACCCACCCGCCAGGGCAGGTTCCCGTGAACACATGTTTGCTTTTATCTCTCCCCAGAAGATAAATATATACATATAGGTTTTTAAGACAAGTATATTTCTACTTTTTTCCCCTAGAAGACCTTTCCACTGGCCCCTTCCTGCCTAGGTAGACAAGAGGCTGTGTTCCCAGCATCTCAGCCCTTGTCCTCCGGAGCCTCATTGCCTAACAGCAGAACGGCTGCCTCTTACCTTGGGAAAGTAACAGCTGCCGAGTCTGGAGGCCATGCTAACAGCAGTAAAACTCAGCATTTTTGCTGAGTAGGGCAAGCCTTTAAGACGCATCCGGGAATCAAATCAATGGCTGGCCCCAGAGTCCAAGCCTAGCAGGACCTAGCCTGGGAGGCCAAAGGACTTACCTAGACAGCCTCCTAGAAGGTGGAGGAAAGAGGAAAGGGGGGCTTGACCTGAACTGTCTTCCTTACTGAGATTCTTCCCACCAGCCCTGTGTGCCCTTGGCAGTATGTTGGAGCCAAGCAAGAGATGTGAGGTGCAGATCAACAGCAGTTTAAGTCAATTACCGTCACACTCCGCCATGAGTTCTCCACCCACAACCAGTTCCCAAATTGTAGGTCTCCTTCAGTATTGAAGCGCGCACACACACACACACACACACACACCCTCTCTACCTTCTCCCAGGATCCTCCTAAGCCCAGTGGAGCCATGAGGAGGCACAGTATAGGAAAAGATTCCCTTGGGTCTCCCCAAGCCTGAAATGGGGAAGGGAAAGAAGGATCTGTCTTAGGGAAGGGAAGTGTCTTAGGGAAGTGCCCCATCTGTCTTAGGGAAGGGATCTGTCTTAGGGAAGTGCCCCATCCATCTCCTACCATATTTCTCAGAGCTGCCCCCAGATGAAATTTCCTCTGCGATTCTATGTAGCTATGATGGATGAGCAAGTCCCTGAGGACCCTTTCTCCTTTCCCTGGAGGGGGATCCATACAGACTTGCCCAGATCCTCCCCCAGAGCACAGAAGCAGGAGGTGTTGTAATGCTGTTGGGATTACAAACCGAGAGGCAGGGTAGACTCTACCCCAGACTTGCCCCACATGAGTCCACCTGCGACTTCTCCCAGTGACTCCAAATTCCCATCAGAATCCTGGAATCTGCCCAGTGTGGAATTTAAAGTGACAGCCTGTCATTGCCTCAGGGTTTGGCCATTTCTCTTTCATATCAAACGGTGAGTCCAAGTGTAGCAGATCTCCATCCTTTGGAGAAATCTTCCTTCAAAGGTACCAATATTGGGCTAAATAAGGTACCATGCCGAACCCCGGAATCCTCCCCAAATCCCAAGCCCAGAGCCCCAAGGGGAATCCACAGCGGGTTTCCCGATGGCTACGTGATCCTATAGTAAGGATCCCATTCCCTGTACGCTGGATAGACCTAATTAAAAAGACACACGAGCACACACAAACATACACGTACAAACATGCACACACACATCGTGCCTTAAGTAGGTTAGAGGACCTCTCTTCAACCCCTCCCCTATACACACACACACACACACACACAATCACAAACACACGCATCGAACGCAAACGACGCCGCACACGCAAACACACACTAGCACCATATCAAGTTCTCACCATGGTACACACGTCGGGAGCGCGCGGGGAGCACACACGCCACTTCCTAAGACCCGCATTTAACCCTCTGCGCCCCAGAATACAGAGACCCCCCCGCTCCAGGGAAGCTGAGAGGACTTGCAGGCGTCGGGGTGGCCGAGTGAAGCGCGGAAGGGGGCCGGGAGGGGGAGGGGCCGGGCGGGCGGGAGCGCCCCGAATGCGGTCCCGGGCGGTCTCCAAGGGCAGCGAGGCTGCCTGCCCGGCGCCCGGCGCCGCCTTACCTGGAGTCAACGTCCGTCTTTGGCGGAGAGCTGCGCGCGGACGCTTTTTATTCGGCTCGGAGGGAACTTGGGAGAGCCCTGCGTCCAGCTCGCATACCGGGAACGGCGCGGGCACTGCAGGCGTAGGGGTACCTGGCTCCTAGCAGCCTGGCTCATACTCAGCCGTCAAGTCCCCTTCGCTGGTCCCGAGGACAGGCATGAATCCCGGCTCCGGAAGGCGGTCCCTGCTGCCTCTGCCTCCCGGCTCTCCGGCTCTGGCTCCCTCGCTCTCGCCCTCTCTAGCCTGCGCTTTCCTCCCCCCCAACCCGCGCCAGCTCAGTTCACAGCCCTGGGGCCCGGGAGCGAGGCGACTAGCGAATGGAGAGGGAAGTCCAAGTGCGCCGCGGTCTCCGGGCGGGGAGCAGCAGAGGCCGGGCTACGCGGGGGGAGGGACTTACCCGGCGACCGGCGAAGATGAATGGGGGAGCGGCTGCCTAGGGGCGGGCAGGGAGGAGCCAGGAGCCGGGGTTTATTCTGAGGAGTGTTTTGTACATCTTTAGGCGGAGGAGGAGGAGGAGAAGAGAGAGGACGAGAGAAGGGAGGCCTCCTCGGAGGGAGGGGCGGCCTGGGTGGGCTGAGGCTGAGCCACTGGGGAGTCTCGTGGGTCTGGGGATGGGGTGGCGTCTCTCCGAGTCTGAGCACCCAAAGGGACTGTGTGTGGTGGGTATGCGCAGACCCCCGCATCGTGATGCTCTTAAGCGTGTCTGTAGCTGTGTGCGTCGCGGGTATCTGTTTCTAGGTATGCGGGTGCTTGTGTGTCTGTGCGTATCTATTCGAGTGCGGTTTTGTCTGGGGAGGTGCCCGTGTGGGTCCGTTTGTATCTGCGTGGCTCTCTATGAGTACTTCAGACTGTTTGTTTCTCTGCATGTGTAGGCATGAGCCCACGTAGCCTCCCAGAATTAAGCAAATGCTTCTCTCTACGTGGGCAGGATGTAGGAGTGAGACGCTGAGGGGACACAAAGTTCTCTCGATACCACCAGAGGCAGGAAAGGGGCGAGGGTACGGGGGCTAAGGCATTAATACAGAGAACCAAAGACTCCCAATTTAGCCTGAAATGCAGGCTGGGGTTGCTGGCACGGGGCCTCTGCCTAAAGCAGAAAAGAAGGCCAGAACACATTCTGAATTCTCACACAGCGCATATTCTGTATTTTTGCTTACTTTGCTTCCTTTTTTAATTTAAACCAAATCAGCAATGAGGGTTCCTAGTCCCTGGAAGCTTAGGCAAGTGTAGGCATTGGCGAAGGTACCAGATTAAGGGGCAGGGAGCAATAAGGAAAAAGTGATGAGAAATTTAAAGGAACACAGATTCAGTAAAAGTGCAGGCTCTAGATGAGTAAGAATCCTGTAGGTATGTGATCTTGGTCAATTCACTTACCTCTTAAGCTCTAATTCCTCATCTGTATAACAGGATAATATAACTACCTATCTAACATGGTTGGTGTAATATTTAAATGAGTTAATGTATGTAAGATCATTTGGAATACTCCCCGGCACCTACTGAGTGCTCAAAGCATGTTATCTTTAATTACAGTTGCTATTGCTACTAATGTTATTATTACCCAAAGGGTGATAGGAGAGAGATGTGATACTTAGACCTAAAAGGATCTAGGGGCTAGTGAATTAATTAGAGGAAGAGGAGCCTTGAAACGGACCCATACGGGCACCTCCCCAGACAAAACCGCGCTCGAATGGAAAAGAAATTCTTGAGGAATTGAGAACTTGAGAAAAAAAATATTTAATTGGCAAGGAGGAAAGGGAAAAGAGATGAAAAGAGAACGAGCCTGGGTCTGAGAAGTGCAGGACTGAGGAGAGGAGGCGGGGAAGAGAGACGCAGTAGCCAGTTCAAAGTTCCTCTCTCCTCCTCCTGTCTGCTCCAAATGACGGGCAGTCAGCACCACGGACAGCTCTCCAGCCACTGACCAAGGAGGGATTTTTCTCTCTCTGCCTGCTAGAAACACCTCCCTTTTTGCTTGGACAATTTTCTCCTTCCCTCGGCTTCCGGCTCAGGTTCAGATCCTGGCCCATGATTCCTGAGACAGTTCTGCCTTTGATTCCAACCACAAAAAAATACACTCACCACACACACTGCTTCTCCCATCCATCTCAGTATGCAGCCCCAGGTCGCCATCTCCTCTTGCTTCTAATCCTTCTTCCTTTCTTCTTTCCTCTCTTCTGCCTTTTTTTTTTCTTCTCTGTCTCTTTCTACTCCATCTCTTCCTTTATTTTTTCCCTCTCTTTCTCTCTGCTTCTCCATCATCTCCCAGCTCAAATATCCCTCCTTGAGTGATTTTAGGCTACAGCAGGCCTGCTGGGAATGAAGTTCTGAAATCAGTCTGAAACATCTAGTTAGGCAGCTTCAGAGGAGGACCAAGGTACAGACTGATTCCTCTTAGCTTTTCTCTCTTAATCAGTCTCCCAAGATGGCTGTGGTCCAGATGACTTAGAAAGAGGGGACTTAACACTATGGAACATTTTCCTATCTTCCTCTCCTACACCTCACACAGTCAGTATTTCCCCCAGGAAACACAGAACCCTTCCAAGTTCCAATTACTTACTAAACAGAGAGAAAGAGAAAAAGGAGACAGAGAATTTTTGAACTTTTACTATGCATCAGGCATTTCATTTGGGGCTTCCCTACATTATCTTTTATAATTTTAAAAATGCTATGAGGTATGAGATAGGTAATAGCATGCCAAGGTACAGCTAGTAGGTGATGGAGTCAAGAATTGCACACCCAAATCTAACTCTAAAATCTTTACTGTGTCCCCTGGGAATAATGGGAAAGCTTCAGGGTGATTGAAAGAGCTTAGGATTTAATGGGGTCACTGCATCCAACCCTAAATATCAACTTAAATGGCTGAGACCATGGCATCCTCTGTGCCAGTGGAGTATTTATCAGCTCTTGTCCCTGGAGGAGGAGGTGTAGGCTTTGCATGGATATATTTAAGACTCACCCAAGTCTCATGGTTTCTGAGTTTTGAATAAAACTTCAACCTTTCCAGGTCTTAGTTCATTTGCATTTGACTCTGTTTAGCTTCCTTGTTTCTATGAAGAAAGGCTAAAAGGGCCATTTTTAAAGTCTCCAAAGACTCTTTGGTCATCAGAAAAGTTCTCAGTGCAAAGCATTCCTAATGACTTATGGAGGAAGCAATCGGAACCATATGGATAACATTTCTGCAGAAATGCACACGGGTGGGAAAAGGTTTAGAGGCCAAAAATATATTTCTTTTTTTTCTTCTTTGCCAAAGAAAGAACATTTAAGGCAGCTTGAGATATGTGAGAAATGTCTTGTTCTTTCTTTGGGGTGGGTGTTGGTGAGCAGCTGTTTGCTATTTCCACTGAATTTACCAAGGGCTTGCATGGGGAGGGAGGTGCCAAAGGATTAGGATAGACTTAGGAAAGAACTTCCTGTCTGTAGATCTTGGTTGATATTAGAATGGGACCTTTTTCCAAGGACATTTAGTGAGACAATGGGATGTTTCCTTAGTCTTCAAAACATGATGGTTTGATAAGCACTGGATTATATTTTTAGAGTCATGGACTCCTTTGAGAACCTCACAATTTCTATGGACCCTCTCTCTTGTGAAAAATATGTTTTTAAAATGGCCACAAAATTTTGCATGGAATTTCACTGAATCCCTCTTTGCCAGTCTCATTCATGGAGGTCTACACCTGGACCCCAGATTCAGGACATATAGAGTAGATGACTTTTACAGTCTTCAGCCTGACCTTAGATTTTATAGATTGCTTCATTTAGATTTGAGATTAAAAAATTGGAAAAGGAAAGCCAACAGAGAAAACAAAACAAAAGGTAAACAGCCTTTTTTTCCCTAGAAATAAACAAGAAATATAGATAAATGTTCAGGGTTGAACTGGAAGTTTTACTTTCCTCTTCTTAAATAAAGATAAGTTTTGACCCTATTTGTGCAGGACTCTGAGCCACCTGCTACTGCATCAAAAGCTTAAGTTTACTACTCTGTCAAATCTCAAAGGAGTTAAAATCCCTTAATCTGGGGTGCTTTGGGTTCAGAATAGACTGAACAAAGGCAGGAAAAGTCCACCTTTGTTAAGTGCCTACTGAATGTGAGGTGATGTGAAGGATTCAGAAATAAACATCTTCCCTGGTCTCTGTCTTCTAGGAGTCTGAAGTCCATTGCCAAGTCAAACTTATCCCTAAACAATCACAATGCACCATAGAAATTAGCAGCATGTGCAAGATCTACAGGAGATGCTACAAGAGCTAAGAGGAGGAAAAATTTGCCTCTATATGAGGTATAACATTTGGCACCTATCGAGTTATTTTTATTTTGTTTTAAAAGCAGTTGAATTAATAAGAACTAATATTTACTGAGTGATTACTTTGTATGAGCAACATTCAAGTCTTCCATGTCTTTCATCTAGGTTTTTATGAGCATCTCCTAATTGAATAAAATTAAAATTCATTTTCATTCTCCCTCTCCCTCTCCCTCTCCCTCTCCTCTCCCTCTCCCTCTCCCTCTCTCTCTCTTTCTCTCTCCCCCCTTCCCTTTCCATCCTTACTTTTTCCCAAACCTCCTGGGACAATATGGTCAAAACACAACTCTTATCCACCATTCTACTTATCCAGAACCTGGAGGATGTTTACTTATATACCAAAATATCAAAATCAGAACCTTTCTGCCGAGAATTCAGTGCCCTCCATCATCTGGCCTCTGTGTTCTTTACTATCTTATTTATATCTAATCATCACCTCTGTACCTTCTCTGTTAGCAAAAATTAATGCTCACCGGCTCCTGGTTCCCAGTGTCCCTCTCTCTGTGCCCTTAATTAGACTGGCCCCTCCACTGCCATGTCTTTTTCTCCCAGCAACCCTTCACTTCTGCATAACCAAATCTGACCTCTCCTTAAATATTTAGTTCACATGTCATATCCTCCATGACTTCAATCTGGATAAAATACTTTAACATGAAGTGTGCAAGGATGCACATGATCTTTCTCCCTAATATCATGTCTCCTCCTCCACTCCAACCACATTGACCCCCTTCCAATTACTAGAGTTTACAAAGTTCCTTTATGCCCCTAGGTCTTTGTGCTAGCTGTTCCCTCTGTCAGAAGCCACCTTCCATTACTAGCCAAGTCCTGCTCACCCTGTAGGTATCAGGGTAAATGTCACTTCTCTGACCTCCAGACCAAGGTAGGTCTCCTGATATCAATTCCCTCACAACCCTTAATGTCTCCTTCATAACATGTATCATCATTGTAATTAAACAATTATTGGTGATATCACTGTTTAATGTGTATTTCTTGAGCTAGAACTAAAACTCAAAGGCACAAAAGATACCTTTGTGATGAGATCTTGGTACATACAAGTATGGTGGATATGTATTAACTATGCCCTATGTCCTAGGAACTACTCTCTGTGCTTCACAAATAATATTTCATTTAATCCTTCAAACAGTCCTGTGACATCAGTACTGTTATTATGACTATAACTCCCATTTTATGATGAGGAAAACTGAGGAGGTTAAACAAATTGCCCAGTGTCGCCTACCAGAACGAGGATTCAAACCCAGTCACCTTGCTACAGAAGCCAAGCCCATAGTCACCATGCTACCTAGCCCTTTGCATGGGAGGAGTCGTATATATTTATTGAATAAACAGGAGTTCTTTCTAAGCCCTTCAATCTTTAAGTCTATTGATACTATTCACTTTCTGCCTCTTATGAAGCTTATTTACGTATGTGAATCATGCTCTTGGTATCTCAGCTATGGCTGCGTTCTTTTAGCAAACACACTGAAATTCTGGAGCCATGTCATCACCTACGAACACCCTGACCAGGATATGCACCCTTCCTGGTCTACCAACTGGCTCCCTCAGCCACGAGAGTGGATGTCTTCGGACATGAGCACATGCAGATTGGTTTTGCTAAACATGCTCAGCTCTCTCTCTCCTCCCTGTTTCTTTCGTGTTGCCAAAGTTTCAGCTGCCTTAGGTCTGGGCTTGCCCAGGCCATTACCCTGGTTGAATATGACTTCTAAAAAGGGTTTTAGAAAGGTATTCAGGAACATACTATCCTGTTGGCTCAGGCTCAAGGGATAACATTATTGCAAATTTCAATATTCTACTTGAATTAATAATTCAGCATATGTAAGCCTTTTTGAAATCTCAGATAGTCTCTCCCTTGTTTTGCTTTGTTTTTTTGAAACCTTATTTTTTGCAGTGACTGAAAGATGAGGTAGGCACAGCAGGTAGCTCCACTTTACAGAAAAGAGAGTAGGCTCGAGGATTTAGTATGACTTGCATAAAGATAATACTTTATAATAATGGACCCACAACTTGAACCCAGGTATTCAAACTCATCAAGACGGTTCTTTATTTTTCTGTTAAACATGGTTTTGGTGGTTTAATGATAGAACAATCTATTCCTTCTCTTCTCTGTTCTCACATCCCTCTAATAGGCCTACCCTACCCCAGCTCTCACTCTCTGCCACATTCCACTAGGGGGAGCCCTACATAGGCTATTCGTAGCATTTGACTGCCTGACATCCATTTTCCTCTTCAGCTAAAGGATCTTTATTTTCATTTGGGAAACCAGCCTTCTAAATTTCTCAGTTCTTTTGGTCCTACAGGTGCTGATTCTACCCCCCAGCTCTAGGGCATATAACCAAGGCTGGCCAATCAGGGTGTTCTATCCCAATGGTCACTGTGATTGGATGAGAGATGAGTATTGACACAGATTGGTACAGAGTCAGCCCCAGAACATTTACTGCAACCATTATTAAGAAGTACTCCTAAAACCAAAATAATAATAGTGGACCTACTTAGCTGGCAGAATCGAAGCCTGGAGTTCTGGCGATTACCTTTGCCACCGCAATGAGGAGGCCTGACTGAGACTGAGGGCAACATGGAGGAACGCTTACCCACAAAATAGATCCAGAGGTGCCTTAAGTCACAGACAGATACTTCATCCTATGAGCCAATAACTTTCCTTTCTATTTAAGCCAGTTTCATTTGGGTTTTGTCACTTGCTACTAAATGTATCCTGAATAATATAGCATTATAAATCAGGATCATTGACTTTTAGATACACAACTTTGAAGCATTTGATTTACAGAGAGCAGAAGTAGAGAGATGAACTTGGAGCCAGGTGAATGGCCATTAATCCAGTTCTGTCACTAGTTAAGCTTGTTCCCCAGACAAATCAAGTCTGTTTGTCCTCTGGGCCATGTGTTCTCAACTTATTTGGTAGGCAGAATTCTATTGTTGACCCCCAGTGACCCTTGCCCTTGTATAATCTCCTCTCCTTTAAGAGAGACTATAACCCGTGAATATGATGCACTAGCACTCTTGTGATTACGTTACATTATATAGCAAAGAACAAGGAGTGGTCTCTAGGAGCCGAAAGTAGTCCCTGATTGACAGCTAGCAGGAAAACAGGAACCTTAATACCACAGGAAAATGGGTTCTGCCTATACCTCTGAGCTCAGAAGAGGACACTAAGTTCCACATGACAATCACAGCCTCAGCTGATCCCTTGGTTTCAATCTGATGAGACCCTGAGTGAAGAATCAAGTCACCCCATGCCTGGAATTCTGACCTACAGAAACTGTAAGGCAATAAATATGTTTCTTAAGACACTAAATTTGTGGGAATTTGATGCACAGCAATGGAAAATTAATATAGTCTATTAATTAGGTGGTTGGATCGAACCATCTCTCCAGTCTTCTCTTCAGCTCTGACCTTGCATGATCAGGTGGCAATACCTGCTTGTGCTAAATGTCTGGGGATTCCTATACTACATCTCATTCCCTGATAGCCTACCTCATGTCCATTCATAAATACCTTCAAGGCTAAAGAATAAGAAATCCCTCTCACTCAGCTTGCAAATCTATTCCATCCAGTGATTTATTTTCTGTACAAAGCCTTGCCCTGTTAATGTATAGTTTTGAAGTTAATACCATCTAGATAAGCATGATTATTGGGGGTGGGGGATGGGAAAGATGAGTTCACATTTGTCCCACAGCTTGCTCCCAGTAAGATGGTCTTCCATTTGGGTGACATCATTTTTTTCCTGAGGTGTGAATAAACACTAATTATTTTCAAGTCAGTGAGCACAGTGGATTTGAGAAACAGACTTTGGAGTCAAACAGATTTGGGGCTAAACCTGGCATCATCACATCCCAGGAAGACACACAGTAAGCCTTACCAGGAACATTATACACTTAACATTAACCCCTTCAAGTCTCAGTGTCCTCATTTGGCAAATGGGGATCCAATAATTTATCCGGAACTTATTTATTGAGCACCTTTTCTGAGTCAGACATTGAGTCTATAGCAGTGAATACACCATTGCCCTTGGGAACATATAGTCTCCTTAGGAAGTAACATTTATCCCAATAGGGTCGCTGTAATGATTAAATGAGATAAGCATTTAGCATGAAGCCTGACATGCAGTAAGCCTCAGTCAATTGCAGGCATGCTTAGAGGTGTTATACCTCTGAATAGGAATTATATAATTATTGATTACAGCATTTATTGAACACTTAACTTTGGGTCAGACATGTCTCCAACTACTTTCCACATACTAACTCATGTAATCTTTAATCTTCTCAAAAATCTCAATAGGTAGATGCTATGATTGTCAACCCCAATGAGAAAAGAATTAGTAAGTATCAAACTGAAATTAAAATCATACAGTTGAGCTCATGGTTCAATGCACTTAACCATGATTTCCTACCACCTCTAATTAGATGTCATTAAAACAAAATGGATGACACAAGGCAGAGAGCTTTTGTTTGTATGTTTATTTTTTGAATGGTGAAACCTTCCCTATACCCCAATTGTATATGCTACTTCTACACCATGAGTATCCCATGCTGACAAATTCTAACCATGCCACCATCACTGATGGGGTTAGACAAAATGATATCACTAGCACTGCTGTTATTTGTTGCCACTTGTTTCATGCTTATAATGTGCCAGAAAGTTTGCTAAGAGCTTCACAAATACTATTTAATTTTAACAATTAATTTTAAAAACTTCCCCAAAAAGCCATGAGTCACATGTTGTCTCCACTATCATGAATGAAGAAACTGAGGATCAGAGAGGTAGAATGATTTGCTTAAGAACACACAGCTAGGAAGAGCTGAAGTTTGGCTTGAAACCCAGCCCTGTAAGTCAGTTCTTAGTTGATGTTCTCTTTTATGCTTGGCCAGGTTGGGTTGCACTTTTGCAAACTGTGACACAAGACTGCAAGCCTCATCTACTTGAGTCCATAGTGATATTAAACTGGCATATAAACACATTTTCTCTCTAGGTTCAGGATTACTGCTTTTGAGAAGGTATGGTTAACTTGTTATTTTATGACAAAAATATCCTTTTGTCACTGTTTATAATTGAATTCTATTGCAGTTAGCTTGAGCTTAGCTGGCTAATCTGTATTGTGTTTCAAACCACCAGATATTCTAGATTTTCCATATGTCTCAGTGTCTCCTTGGTGTTACCTCTTGTCTACCTCTTGCCTGGGGCAACCATTGCTGATTATGGAACCCTCTCCCATAATACCCCAAAACTCTTCTTAGCACAGCCCTCTAGGCAGAAACTACCAATCAATTAGATTTGTCACTGGAGATGAAACCTAAGTGTCAGCCCTGCATGTTCTCTCCCTGAGATGGATGAAGTTCCTCTGTAGATGTCTGAGATAAAAGCATGCCTGTCTGATGGCAAGATCAAATAGAAAGAATTATCTAATTGTGAATTAAGGATATCTTTAACTTTCTACTCTGAAGGTCAAACACTGAATAACTTTTCTCATCCTCTGTGTTTTATTACAAATATCCACACAGAAAATTGCTTATGGAGCCTGAATCCCTGCTGATCCTGGTGTGAAATACAGTATTTATTAAATCCAGACATATTTGTAGATATCAAATTCTCTGTCATCGATAGGTGCGCACTGCAGGCTTTTCTAGGGACAGGTATCCCAAGAAACAAATTAATGTCTGTTTGATTAAACAATGAGAGGGTAAACAAAGCAATGGTTAATGAATTTAGTCATTGTTCTCTGCTAGGACTTCTGCCTGTATTAGATCTTGCTGATAATAACACTGTTAAATAATCAGACCATGATACAACCAAGCCATATACTTTTCCATGCTAATCATCTTGCAGGGTCACTACACACTCCAGGGGGTTACAACAACTTCAGACAGGCTTTGAACGGGAGTAGTTAATCAAAGTTGCTGTATCAATTAGCACTCTCTTGCTTATAAATGACAAGAGACTCATATGAAACCAGCTGAAGCAAAAAAAAAAAAAAAAAGAAAAAGAAAAGAAAGAAATTTGTTGGATCATGTAACTGAAAAAAACAGATGTAGAACTAGCTTTGGGTTTGGCTCCATGTCATCAGGATTCATCCTGCCTCTCTCAGTTCTTTCTCTGGGTTGGCTAAGTGCTCAGACAGACTTTCTCCACACATAGCTGGCAGACAAATGTTAACTGCTCCCCCAAATCCCAATCAAAGTCCCAAGATTGTGTCCAATTGGCTGTGATAGGGTTGTATTCCCATTGCTGACTCTCCCTCATGGTCCTCTTGTGCTCCAAATTCAGGGAATCACCTCAACCAGATGGATTAAGGGAAAAAGGTGGCTCCTCCGAAGAAAACTGGGGTGAAATATGGAGAAGAGATAAATGCTCCAACAAATGTCCACATCACCAACCCATTTCACCCTAATCACATCTGGCCATTAGTCTCTCGTAGGAAAACACACACATAAGTCATTTTAAATTTTAAATAATTTTTAAAACTTTCACCTAAAAAGCACTGGGTAACACTCAGGATATTCACTTTCACCACTAACTGTGTCACTCTTAGCAACCTCTTAGAAGCTGTATCTTCATCTTCAATGTGGAGATAATATTTTTCATACATCTTTCTCAGGTTTGCTTCAGAATCCCAGAATACTTTATGAGAGATTCTTAAATACTGCTGAACCTTACACATTTTCCACATGTAAAATTGGCCCAATAATATTTAGCTTAGAAAATTTAGTAATAAAAATATTACGTAATTCTCAATGCAGTGTATGATGAAATCAGATTGTGTATTATCTCATTGTCAAGGGAATGAAGGTTCAAAAAGTGGCCTAAGCCTCATGACAGTTTCAAGATTAAAACCTAGAACCTAGGATATCATCTGACATAGAACATGCCCTCAGCAAATGGCTGCTGAGTGAATGAATGAATAACCAATACACCTAGGTTTACCAACAACTAATCCAATCCAATCTTTTTTTTCTCTCTTTTTATTTTTTTCTGCCTACAACAATGAAAAGTTCTAACGTATGACGAGCAACCAGAATGTTTTCTGCTTGGTGCATTAACCTGGATTATGAACCAGCCAAACAATGGAAAATATTCCCCTGGTATGTACGCTACCATTTTTTACCATGTAGAGTGGGGAAGGTAAAGCCTATGAGTGAGAGGAGCCCCCTTCCCTACCTTGTTTTTTACATTCACTCTGTTAAAAAAAAAAATCACCTGTAAGTAGAAATGAACATGGGATCTGGAAAAGGGCCCAGCAAAAGGGCTCCAGCTCTGGCTGGTTCCCCAAACCCCTGACAGGCCACCCAGGGTGGGCCAAGATATGTCCTGCACGCTCTGTAGATCTCCTTTGAAGGCAGCCAAGGGGTTCCCTGAGCAAGGAAGGGACCCTTCATTTCCCATTGATAATTCACAGACAAGACTAGCTGAAAAGTCCCTTGATCAATGAGCTAGAATCAGACCAAGTTCCTTGTTCCTCTTCCTGTTTTCACAAAATGCAGCTTGTGAGCTGGGAAGAAGCACAGAGGTGTTTTTCCAAGCCATTTTCAAGCACTTGCAGCATGCATTATTTTCAAGTCAGAATAGTTACGCCTGTTCATCACAAGCTCAAACAAGGTGGCATGTGCTCGCAGAGAGCTGCGTTGATATTCCACTGCTCTCCAGGGCTCTAGTAGAATGAGAACTGCATTTCTCCTCTGCAAACAAATACCCCTCTAAGTGCTGATCCTATTTGACTGTGCCTGGAATTCATTACGCAAACATCTGTCTCCCAGGAAGCTGCCATCCACCTTAGATAGGATCAGTGTGCGTCCACTGCCTACTAAAGTCTCACACAGGCTTCTGCAGAAACATAGGGGAATCTAGACCCTTCTTAGGGTTTCTGTGCTTTTAGACACTCATGGACACCTTTCCCACATGTTAACAGCTATGAAATTTCAGGACTAACAGATTCAGTTGAGATTATCTGGCTCTAAGAGATCTTTGGACTAGTTTAGAGACTTGAGATAAGATATTATTACATTGGTGGATGGATATTACATTGGTGGATGGAGGAATGTCTGTTTGATGTTTGTTTTTGTTGTTGTTGATATTTTTTAACAGCCATCACCATTCTCATCCAATTTAAGCTGCATAATCCTCCATGCCTTAGTGAGCCTGCCAAATTTAGGCTATGGTAGACTGAGCAAGGGTCTGATACACTTGGGCATTTCTGCAATCATGCAGCACAAACAGAACCCTTGGAATCAAATAACATTGCAGCTCTTGAACACTGTTGCATAGTTAAAGGAGAGCACTAGGCTTCTAATCTCTCTTCCCAGCTTTGTTTATCTGAACAACTGGGGATGCCTTTAAAAGTATCCATGCGGCACTGAATCAGGGCTAACATGACCTTTAAAGGTCAAGTCCTATTTTCAATCCGATGTTTGAATCTCAGCTATTAGGAAAGTTAGTTAAGATGATTAGAACTCGAAAACTAAGTTGGTATTGTAGAGTCTTCCCCAGGTCACCGGATAGTTGTTGCCACTCAAGAATGCCCTTAGAAAAGCATACAGTCCACAGAAAGGAGGAAAGTTGTTTTCTCTTGGACTAGTTCTTGGGAGTGGCAGTGGCTAGCCACATGTGGTTGCTGAGAAACTGAAATACGGCTAGTCTGAACTGATATGTGCTGTAAGTATAAAGTACCCACCATATATTGATAAGTATCGAAAAAGGAATGTAAAATATCTGTAATATTGTTTATATTAGCTGCATGCTGAAATGCTGGTATTTTTGATATGTGGAGTTTAATGAAATGTCATAATAAATTTCATCCATTTCATTTTACTCTTTGTAATGTGGCTACTAATGATTCTAAAGGATTTAGGAAGAGGAAATGGGCACTTTAGATGAAGGACTTCATCATGACCCTGGAGAATGAGTAGAAGGTAAATATTAAATGCTACCTAAGCAATCTCATATTTATTCTAACATTAATATCCAGAACAACTTTACGGTGACATCAACAACTGCATTCTCCTTTGAAATGTCAAGTAACTGGGGCCAAAAAAGGTGAGGTGGTATGCTAAAAATCTAGCCATGGGAAGTGGTTGAACTGGGAGCATAAACACAGGTCTCTCTGCTGTCAAGCCCATGCTCTTTCTCCTATACCAAACTGCACCTCTCTAAAATGTATTTACTTTACTATAGCCAGTGGGCTGAAGATTTTCAGCTCCGATTCTTCATCTTCTCTTCTTATCTCCTTTTACCCATCACTCACAGAACTGTGAACAGGATTTAATATTGTTATTTTATTTACTACAACCATTTCTGGTCCCTGCACTCTGCTTGATGCTGTACAAAAATAGTTTGCCTTTTGGGAAAGAGAGTCCTGGGGCTGTGCACCTCCATGCCTGTATCTGTGTTTATGAACCAGGCTGGGTAGAAGGAGATAGCAAGTTGGCTAAGTATGGCTCCAGGGGGAGTGGATTTCTGGCCGAGTTGATAATGGAAAATGGAGAATTTCATCTCCAGGTCAGTGACTGAACCTGGTCCAGACTTTCACTGTCTGCTCTATGTGATTACTTGGTGGATAGAAGTTGGGATTTGGGACCTCCCCCAAAGATGCCTCTAGTCTCCAAATACTCTCCCTCCCTCCTTCTAGCCCAATTCCATGCCACTCTTTTAGGCCAACTTTTCTCCACAAACCTCCCCTTATTAATTGGAAATGAAAAGTTAATTCCCACTGACCTTACTTTCTCTCGTACCTGAAATGAAAGAATTAAAGGCAAATGATAAAGAAACACAGGATTAAATGTCATCTATATATTCTAACATGGTTACAATTTCATTATTAAATAGTATTAATTTAATAAAATATCGTATGTGATTTGTTTTGGAATCTATGGTTTTAATCATATTATGAAAGATTTTTGAGTTAATGGCAGTTATTAGGCTGCTTGATGATGTTGTCCATATATATCAGGCATAAAGTATCATTTTCCAATGATACTGTGGGACACAGTGGTGCAAAGGAAAGTTAATTAGATTCAAAATGAGGAAACCTGCATTTAAATTGTACTCCTCTCTATCTAATATGGGATCTTAGGTGAGTGTCTTACATATATAAACCTCAGTTTGCTTATATATAACATGTGAGTGATAACTTTGCTCCTTTTTGAGTTGCCATAGATGTCAATCAGTCCATTACCTTGCCTGTCCATGCCATATTTTATACCATTTTATACTTGAGAATAGCAGTCTCTGACATGGGTAATATACATCTTAGAGATGCAAAGATAATCCATTATGAGTTTGAGAAGATACTAGAATTCTATTTCTATCTATTTTTTATTCTTTGGAGTTTATTTTTCTTATGTATGTACATGATGACGAATGAATTCTATAAGTATAGACATGTATAACATTTATGAATAAATATATTACATATAGATATATATATTTATGATATTTTTACTGCTAGCAATGCACTATCGAAAGTACTGTCAAGACCCCTGTTTTAAAAGGGCCCTTTAACATTTTTCTAAGTCATGGAAGTTGAAGATGAGGAAGGTGAAGGTAACTGAACTAAATTATAATGCAAGGCCATGCCTTAGGAAATAAATTTTAAAATTAATAATTCACATACATTTCGTGTATGTCCCTTTTTTTACATAATTTTAAATATTGTTAAAGGATAATTGTCTGTTTAAAAGAAAACATGTTAGCAGTGTTTTGTGGAGTTTGTAACATATGCAGAAGTAAAAATTTATGAAAACAACAGCACGAAGGCCAGAATAAGGGAAATGGAAGTATGCTATTGCAAAGCTTTTATATAATATGTAACTTGATACAGTATTACTTGAAGATAAACTGTAATAAGTTCAAGATGTATACCATAAACCCTAGAGCAACTAATCACTAAAAAAATGAAAAAGAAGATTAACTGGTAAACAAATAGTAGAGGTGAAATAAAATCATAGAAAATGCTTGGTTAAAAAAAGAAAAGTAAACAAGAAAAAGTGAACAAAGAACAGATGGTACAAATAGAAAGCAAATAGCATAACATTAGCTATAAAGCTATCCATATCCATAATTAAGTATAAACAATCGAACTCCAAAAAAAAAAAAGACATAATAGACTGTATAGCAAATAGCAAGACTGAACTGTATGATGCCTACAAACAATTAACTATAAAGCCAAGATAAGGTTAAAGTAAGAGAATGGGAAAAAAGTATACCATGGTAACACTAAACAGAAGTTTGAAGTATCTATATTAAAAATCAAATAAAGTAGACATCAAAGGAATATTAGCACAGGATAGCAACAGAATCCATATTCTTTCAAGTAAAAATGTAGTGCTAGGTAACATTCTAGGCATCCCAAAAATCTAAATAAACTTAATGATCAAAAATTTACAGGGTACATTCTCTGACCAAAATGAAATTAAACTAGAAACTAGAAAACAGAAATGTTTTCAAAAAAATCCTCAGATATTTGAAATTAAACAACATACATCTGAATAATCCATGAGTCCAAGAAGAAATCACAGAGGAGGTTAAAAAACATTCTGAATTGAGTGAAGATAAAAAAAAAAAAAAAAAGACAAAACTGTAGGATACAGGTAAACCAGTGCTTAGACTGAAATTTATGGCATTATACACTTATTTTAGAAAAGAAGAAAGGTCTCAAGTCAATGCATAATACATAAAAGCTTAAAAATACATAAAAAAATACATGAAAACTAGAAAAAGAAGATCAAAGAAAATCTAATGTAAGTAGAAAAAAAAAGGAAACACTCAGGTTAAGAATGAAGATCAAAGAAATAGAAAGCAAGCAAATAATTGAGAAAATTAATAAAACAAATATCTGATTTTTTGAAAAGAGCAAAATTTGACAGAACCCTAGCCAGATTTAACAGGAATGTAGAAGGACAGAAATGATCAATATCAGGAATGAAAAAGGGGACATCATTATAGATCTTATAAGTCATTAAATGAATAATAAGAGAATATCACATCACAAATAACTTTGTGACAAAAATTTTGACAACTAAGATTAAATATATTAAGTACTAGAATGACACTAACTACAGGCTCACTGAAGAAGAAATAGATAACGAGAACACTATATCTATTTAAAGTTCTTGAATCCATACTTAGAAACTTTCCCACAAATCAAAGTCCAGGTCTATGTAACTTTAAGGAAGAAATAATACCAATCGTACACAAACACTTCAGATAAATATAGAAAGAGATAACACTTATCAATATGTTTTATGAATATAGCCTTACCCTGACATCAAAACCATTAAAACACATTAAAGAAAAAGAAAGATATAGAACAATATCTCTCATGAGTGTAGATGAAAAGTTCCTTAATAAAATGTTAACAGAATGAATTCAGTGATATTTTAAAAGGATAAATCTTTATGAGTAGGTGGAATTTTTTTTTCAGGAATAAAAAATTAGTTCAACATTTTCAATATGACAATGTAATTCTGACACTTACTACCCTGAGTTAGCACAGACTTCACAGGTTAAAAGCACAGTCCCTAACAAGATTGCCATGACTTCAGACACATGCCATAAATTGCAGGCTCCCCAGGCTACCTGTACTTTTGACCAACTGGCTGCAAACTCAAGGGTTTTCACTATCCTCTTGGGTTCAACAGTTCATTAGAATGACTCACAGAACTCAGGAAAGTGCTTTTCTAATAATTTCAGTTTTAGTATAAAGGATACAAATCAGGACCAGCCAAAAGAAGTGACTTATAGAATGAAGTCTGGAGGGATGCTGAACATGAAGATTTCATGTTCTCTCTCCATTGAGTCAGGGCATGTCACCCTCCTGGCATACTGATAGGTTAATTAACCGGGAAGCTCAACGAAACTTTGGTGTCCAGAATTTTTATTGGGATTTCATTAAATAGGCATGATGGACAGAATCACTGGGCATGTGATTGAACTCAATCTCCAGCTCCTGTTCTCTCCCCAGAAGTCAGGCTGATATCAGCTGGCTTAAAACCCCAAGCCTCTTAATACCATAGTTGGTCTTTTCATCAAGGCCAGCTTCCACTCTGAAACTATATATCTAGGAACTCCTCATGAATCACCTCATTAGCAAAAATTCAGGTACATTCCCAGGGACCCACCATGAATAACAGGACACTTCTATCAATCAGGAAATTACAAAGGTTAGAAGTTCCATTCCAGGAACGAGGGACAAAGATCAGACAAATTCTTTATTGTGTAACAACATTCCAAAATCTATCAATGTTATCTATCATCTTAATATACTAACATTCTTATTAATATACTAACAAGAAAATCCATGCTATCTTGACCAATGTAGAACAAGCATTTGAAAAAATCCAATATTTCTTGGTGATTCAAAAAAAAAACTTTCAGCAAACTAGGAAAGAAATATAAATTTCTTAATCTGAATAATACCAGATAAATGTCCAAAATAGTTTTTATTGTTTTTCTATACACCAGCAATGAACAATTAGGAAGTGAAATTTAAAAAATATATGTGTGTGTGTATATATATATATATATATATATATACACACACACATGTATAATTTATAATGGCATCAAAAAGCATGAGTGCTTAGAGATAAATTTAACAAAACATGGAAATGTCTGTACACTGAATATTAGAAAATATTGCTGAAAAAAATTTTTTTAAGATGTGAATAAAGGGAGATATGTATCATGTTCATGAATCAGAAGACAATATTTTTAAGCTGTCAATTCTCCCCACACTAATAAATAGGTTCATATAAATCCCAATAATCATTTTTTGTGGAAATTGCAAATAACACAAACAACCTAGAATAAGCAAAACAATTTTGAGAAAAGGTTGAAAGACTTAAACTACTTGTTTGGACGCCTTATAAAGCTGCAGTCTTAAGACAGGACTGTTTTGGCATACGGATAACATTTAAATCAATGGAACAGAACAGAATATCAGAAATGGATTCAGACATAATTGGTTAATTGATTTTTGACAAAGGAACCAAGGTAATTCAATGGGGAAAGGTATTATCCTTTCGAACAAATGGTACTGGCACAATTGGATATGTCCATATTAAAAAAGGAACCTCAACTCTTACTTCATACCAGTCACAAAAATTAACTCAAAGTGGATTATAAAATTAAATGTAAGAGCTAAAAAATAATTCTAGAAGATAATATAGAAGGAAATCCATGTAACCTTGGGTTAGGGAAAAATTTCATCCATAGGCTATCAAAAAGAGAAACCATAAAGAATTTTCAAATGGGGCTTCATCAACATTAAAATTCTTTGCTCCTAAAAAGACACTGTAATGAAAATGAAAAGGCAAATTTCACACTGGGCAAAATATGTGATAAGTATACATCTGATAAAGGACTTGTAACCAGCATATATAAATAACCCATTCAACTCCATTACAGAAAGATGAACAACTAGATTTAAAAAAAGAAAAAAATAATCTGAACAGACACTTCACTAAGAAATAATATACAGATGGCAAAATAAACACAGGAAAGGATAGTCAACATCATTAGTCATAAGGTAAATACAAATTAAAACCACAATGAGATACTTCTACATGCCCATTTAGAATGACTAAAATTAAGAAAGACAACAGCTAGTTTTGCTCTCACACATTGCTGGAGGGAATGCAAAATAATACAACCACTTTGGAAGACAGTCAACAATTTCGTATAAAGTTAAAATTTAATTCTGCATTTCCATTCCTAGATATTTACCCAACAGAAAGGAAAACATATGTCCATATAAAGACTTGAGCAGGAATGCTAAGTGCTTCATAACAATAGTCAAAACTGGAAAGTTCAACGTCCATCAGCTGGTGAATGGATGAACAAATTGTTACATAACCAACAAAGGGATCAGGGACAAACTAATGACACACAACAATATGGACAGATCTCAAAGGCTTTATGCCATATGAAAGAAGCCAGATATAAAAGACTACATACTGTGTGATTCCAGATTAGTTTGAAATCAGATCAGTGGTTGCGAGGGGCCAGAAGAAGGGAGAAAAGATTGACTACAAAGTGTCACGAGATTTACTGGGGATGAAGAAAATAATCTTGACTGTAGCTGTGGTTGCATGATTGTATACATTTGTCAAAACTCATTGAACTGCACCCTAAACTTGATGCCTCTTATTGTACATAAATTATACTCAATAAAGCTGATTTTTTTAAATGAATATGTATATGTTTGTCAGTGAAAAGTCTAGGTGGAGGTACACTTCCTGTTAACAGTGGTTATCTCTGTGGTTCAGGATTAGGTGTGTTTATTTTTTTTCTTCTAGCCAGCATTTATTTACTTATTCATAAATTCAGAATCTATCTATTAATTAGTCCCAGACGTTCTATAAATCACTGGAGATACAATGGTTGGCAAGATAGACACAGTTTCTGCTATCAGGGACTACACATGCAAGCTGAGTGTTTCTTCTTTCTTCTCTGTCTTAATCTTTCTATGATGAAAAGGTTTTATTTTTGTCATACAAGGGAGAAAAATTCCTGGTAACTTCAAGAATTGTAGTGTCTTTTGATTCTCTTTTCATACAGTTTGCGTCTATGATCCTTTACTGCGCTACTTGCATGATCACCAGCATATGTTCAGTATACAGAATGCACTGTGTAGGTCAACTGCTATCACCATGAAAAGTAAGAAGAAATGAGAATCAGACTGCTTCTGATACCTGTTAGAGAAAACACATCTTCAAATTTTACACAAAATGAGTCAATATTGGCATTTTAAATAGTTATGTTGTTTATACAAGTAAATATCCTATTTAAGTAACCTATCTGAGTGAAAAAGAGGAGAAAAATGTACTGGTCTATCAGGATGGACTATGCCATTATATAAGAGTGTGCATGTTCTAAGGATTTAGTCATTATAAACTTCCTATAAAATCAAAGACTATTTCAGCTGGATAAAACCTTATCAATTATCTACTACAATACTCAAATTTTACAGACTCATAATGACCTTTAAGAAGGAAATGACCTTTTGAAGACCATGCTGCTCATTATTGGAGAAGTCAGAAATAGGATCCCGGTGTCTCAGTGACTCAAAATCCAGATGACACAGATGTCTAGTACTTTGGAACTTGGAATTTCCCAAGTTTTTAAATTATACGGCATGTGTTCTGCCTTTTTACCACCACCATGGCTAGTTCCCTGACAGACACTACTGATCAATCAGCATTCTGGCTAAACTCTGACACAGCCTCAGAATCCTTCCTAACAGTTCAGTTCTGTCCACAGTTATGACCAATAGATCAGGTAAACACTTGAGTTGAAACCCATGTGAAATACACAAACACACACACACACACACACACACACACACACACACATCCCTTATGGTACATATAGCAACCCAAGAGTCTTCCCAAATAGGTCTGTACTTTCCTGTTTGTGTCCTACACTCTTCATCTAGAAAATGCAGATGATAACCTTTGTTCCAGCTTGATTTGAAGATTAGATGAAACAATATACATAAATGGACTTTGGAAGTTCTGACCTAAGACAACGGTAAATTTTCTATTTCCTGACCTCCATCTCCCTCTCTCCCACAAAGTTTACATGGCTGTACTGTAATACAAGTTCATTTCTTCTCCTGGAAATCAGCTTGCATCTTAATTTAGGACTAAGGTACACTGAAAGGGACTTACGTTGATTCCTTTTAATTTTAGGCTTCCCTTTCCATTACATACAGTTTAAAGAAATTAACTACAGGGACTTCCCTGGTTGTCCAGTGGTTAAGACTCCACACTCCCAATGCAGGGGGCCCACGTTCGATCCCTGATCAAGGAACTAGATTCCCTCATGCTGCAACTAAGAGCCCACATGCCACAACTAAAGATCCCACAGGCCACAACGAAGATCCCGTGTGCTGCAATTAAGACCCAGCACAGCCAAATAAATAAATAAATAAATAAATATTTTTTTAAAAAAGAAATTAACTACAAATAGAAGAGCTGAGTAAGAAGCTCCCAGAGAGGATACCAATGGCAAAAATAATGTCAAGTGGGCTTCCCTGGTGGCGCAGTGGTTGAGAAACTGCCTGCCAATGCAGGGGACGCGGGTTCGAGCCCTGGTCTGGGAAGATCCCACATGCCGCGGAGCAACTAGGCCCGTGAGCCACAATTACTGAGCCTGCGCGTCTGGAGCCTGTGCTCCGCAACAAGAGAGGCCGCGATGAGAGGCCCGCGCACCGCGATGAAGAGTGGCCCCCGCTTGCCGCAACTAGAGAAAGCCCTTGCACAGAAACGAAGACCCAACACAGCCATAAATAAATAAATAAATAATTTAAAAAAAAAAAAAGAAATTCACTCAAAAAAATAATAATAATAATGTCAAGTAGTTGGATGGAGAAGTTAGTGATTCGAAATCCTCCTGCCATATTCCCTGATCAATCTGACCAACTGAGCAATGATTTTCTCCAGCCATGAGCTGGAGGAGACAGGGAAACAGTTGCTGCTCTTTAAATTACACGCCAGCATGGATGACAGATTTAGAAATTACTCTTGAACCCTAAACACTGACATTTGTAGTAAAACCACTGTGAGTAACCCCAAAGTCTCTCTTTTGCAAGGGTGATGATGCATCTGAAGAGAATAGTCTCCTGGGGGTTCCACTACACATTCAATGTTATGGCTAACATTGCACTCCAATGGAGAGGACTAGACACTAAACCCTTATACAAATGAACAACAGCAGAAAGCACATAGTAGAGAGTTGCAAGAGAAACAATAATATAGGAAAACGTGATAAAAAGTGGCAGGTTAGCAGAACAGGTCCAGCTGAGAAGATGTTGTTTGAACCAAGACCTGAGAAATTAGAAGCCAGAAGCAAAAGAGCTGATAGAAGAACAGTGTAAGAAGAATGCTCCTGGAGACGGGAAGGAACTTGGTCCAAGTAAAAATCCCAGTGTGGCTGAGGGCAGAGAGCCCAGGTGGCCGAGGGAGCAGGCTGGGCAGTGTGGGTGAGAGATGTCCAGGGTTTGAGATGAGACAGGCTATTGCTGAAGTAGGACTTCACACAAGATGGTAGGGGTTTGCGTTGTATTCTTCTACATTATTATGGGCAGCCTTTGTACAGTTTATAAAAGAAACATGGACTCCTTAGCCCTGGAGAGAAGGAATAGGAGAAGTGAGCTGTAAAAAAAAGATGCAAACGCTTGGTTCATCATCAAAACTGCAGCGAGAATACAAGCTCCTGTTCCAACATCGCTGGTATGGACCCAACAGATCTGCGTGGGCTCCCAATAATCACATGGAAATGTAGACACATAAATAAACATCATTCCCTTTCTCTTAACGAGGTCTGTGCTACCTTGAGCAAAAGGCTTGGCATAGCTCAGAGACGATTAATTGTAGCTGCTCAGAGGACGGGGCATGTTGTGAGTGAATTAATGTGTTTCAAGAGCCCTGCATGTCTGACTTTTCATGTTGTCTAAATTTGTAACCTGTAAGACTGCATTTCCATAAGGTTTGAAATGCAGTGTGTTCTGTGGTGCTCAGAACTCGATCAGGATGAAAAGAGCTTTAGAAAGCAAGATGTTATTATTGTATTTGCCTTCACAAGAGAAAACAGTCAAAGGAAGACAAACAGAGGAGAAAGAAAAAGATTCTATATAGATTAGTACTCCCACACACCCTGCAACCTGGGGGGGAGAAAAAGAAAAGGGAAGGAAAACCAGAAAACCTGGTATAAGAATAAACCTTATCAAAGACTGAACATTACAATCAGGTCTCTGTGTGGGGAAAGTTTTACCTCTTTGAACCCCAGAGAAGAAAATTATACTCACTAGAGGAAGAAAAAGAGTTATTAACAAATCAGTTATCTGATGCTTAAATAATACACCTGCTAAAATGAACCTTCTAAGTAAACCTACAGCAGAGCTAATTAGTTCAGCATTTGGCAATAACCTCATTTCCCTTCCCTTTAGCTTAAAAAGAAAAAAAAAAAAAAAACAGAGATGGGCTCAAACTATTAACATGTAACACAACTGTTTGATAAAACAGGTATTTTAAAGGAATAAGCTTGGTAGGTGGGTCTTCAAATCAGACTGCTTTTCAAAAATGTAGTAGGTGAACTCGGAATTTTCATTAAGGATTCTGAGCAAAGCCCTGTTTGAGAAATTGTCAAGCCTGAATTCCAGACTTCGCTCTGCCATTTGCTACTTGTGTGGCACTAAACTAGTCATTTAACCTTCCTGAGCATTAGTTCTGCCATCTCTACAATGGGGATGTCAATACCTATCTAGCCTGTCTCATCAATGGCTGTAATGTGTCAGCAAATAAACCATCGCAGGTACAAGTATTTTGAAGATGTTCAAGTTCAGCATACATATAATGGCTATTTTATAAGGAAATAAATATAAAAGCAACATAAAATGCTAGACCTGTTTTCCAATATGGCAGCCGCATGTGGTTATTGAGAGCTTGAAATACAGCCAGTGTGATGAGGAATGGAAATTTTTTATTTTATATAATTTAAATTTACACTTGAAAGGTTATTCAGTTTAGTTCATGGAACAATTTTAAGGATGTTTGAGAAAGTCAGCTATATTAATTTACTTTTTTAATTGTATAAGGTTTATGAAATCTAAATTTCGATCACGTTTTTCTAGGGAAATCTAGAGTTTGTACTGAGATATGCTTTAAAATATAAAATTCACGCTGGATTTTGAAAATATAATATAAAAAAGGGAAACTATTTCATTAATAATTTTAAATTGATTACAAGTCGAAATGAGAATATTTTGGAGATAACAGGTTAAATAAACTATATTATTAAAATTAGGTTTACCTATTTCTTTTTATTCTTTTTTTAAAGAAATGTCTCTACTATAAAATTCAAAGGACCTAGGTAGCTTGCTTTACATTTCTATTGGACAGCACCGGGCTAGTGTGTGAAGCAGAGTTTTTCGTGAGCCAGATTACAAATGCAAACGTTTCTATGACTCCAAGATGTGCATCAACCCCATCTGCTGAAAGGCGTAGACTGGGGAGGATGAAGCTCTTGGCACGAACTCACGCAGCCCCAAGTGTGCAGCTGGGATTCGAACCCATGACTTGTTTTCTTATAACAAGCCTTTGTTATAAGAAAGCCTTTGTTTTCTTGTAACATCAGATGGAGGCACCGAGTTCACCACTGGCTGCTTCAACAGCAGAATAATATGCTGATAGAGTTTTGGTCTCAAAACCAGCGAGTCTGGGTGCAAAGCCAGCTCTGCCCCCAAATCTCTGTAAGACCTGCCTGGTGACAGACAGAGCGTGCCTCTCCCTGAGCCTCAGTCTTTTCTCTGTCTGATGAGGGTGCTGCCCTAGGGGAAAAAAAATGTTCTAAAAGTGAGACATGTATCACTGGTGGAGGCACAGTTGGTTTTAGGAGATGCAGAGAGACTGTATGGCTACATGGAAATATTAAATATATTTTGATTACAGTCAAATAGCTATATATTTATTTTTCATATGGAGTATATCTGTAATATGCACACTTGTGTTTTCAAAGCTATTATTGTTTTCCTTCGGAAATAAATTTATTTAACTTTAGAAAGCAGAAAGCTTTAAAGGAAACAAATCCCTGGTAACGGGAGGATGGCAACAACAAAGATCATGAGGGGATATGCAAATACCTGAAGTCTCAGAAACGGCTTTAGAAGACGAGCAAGATGCCTTTGAACTCAGACATTTTATACTTATGGGTTATTTGATTCTGAGACACAATAATGCAGTCTCGCTGGGAGACACAGTGGAAACCAGTAAGAGCAGTTGGAGAGATGGGAACTCTGCTCTGTTTCAGCCAGAGGAGGAAGAGGGGTTCCTCCCTGCACAGGACGGATATGGGAAGCGGTCACAGGGGTTCCCCTTTGTCTGGGCCCTAAAGGATGGGGAGATGGAGACACATAATGACGAAGGGACAGCGGGTATCTGAGGCATGCTTTCCCAGCGCTGACACCCTGTGGCTTGGAGTCCAGGGAGCCCCAGGTACATCCCAAAGCATGTGTTTGTTTGAAAGAAACCAGGGAGCAGGCTTCTGTCTTCTATGTAAATGACATCCAGCATCCCAACTGCCAGCCAATTCAGGTCCCGACACAATGAGTTCCGACTGTGCCCACTGGACACATATTCACAAAGAAATTTAAACGGTAATCGGTGCCTCGGCATCCGCACCCCGCTGCACCCTGCAGCATGTCCTTGATGCAATTGTTATACACTCTTCCAGGTCCCGAACATAAATCAATTTTCATGACAGCAGGATACAATGAAAAGAGCCCTGGGCAGGAGGCAGGAGCCTCTGCTTTCCTCTGCTCTCTTACCAATTAGTGAGGTGACCTTTCCCGCAACACACATTTACTGGACACCTGTTATATGTCAGGGTTGTGCTGAGCAATGGGGTAACCACGGTCAAGGGTAGGCCAGGCCTGCTCCCTGGCTGGGTGCCACACTTACTTTCTAGTCCTGGAGGAAGGCAATTGAGTGAACTACTACAGAGTGAGTCACTGTATCCTCTTGCCTTGTTTCCCCTTCTCTGACACTATTGGCCTATACTAGGGAATTGGTGAGGTGGGCCTTTCCAATCCATTCATTCATTCAAAAATATTTTTTTGAGTTCTTACTATGTGCCAGGCACTTTTCTAAGCCCTAGAGCTGAACTGTGCAATATGGTAGCCACTGGCCACACGTGGCTTTTTTGCACAGAAATGCAACCACCCCAAACTGAACTGTGCTGTAAACATAAAATACACACTGAACTATAGTAGTAAAATTAATTTTACCTGTTTCTTTTGACTCTTTTCTCAAGTTGTTTTTTTTTTCAAAAACTTAGTATGAAAAAAAGAATGTAAAATATCTCATTAAGGTTGTTTTCTATTGATTAAATATTGAAATGATAACATGTTGGATATATTCATTCAAATCACATATATTATTAAAATTATATTCACCAGCTTCTTTTTACTTTTTTAACGTGACTACTAGAAAATTGAAAATTATAAATGTGGCTAGCATTTCTGGCTCACATTATCTTTCTATTGGACAGAGGTGTTATAGAGATACATCAATAAAAGACAAAAATCCTCCAAGGATGAAAGCGCATACCACCAGATGAGAAAGAAAAGCACTGAGAATCACAGCCCCACTTATACTGCACTTATACTTGCAATATTCATACTGAATTGCACTTACAAATTCATACCGAATTTAAGCCTGTCGAGGGCAAGAGTAGTGCTTTGCTCATTTTGGTTTTGCTGGTCAGTTGAGAAACACTGATTTTGTCTTTGGCTGGGCCTTATGTCAACACCATTGCACTGGTGGCCGTGAACACAGCTGGAAGTCTAGATATTGAGCTCTTTCCACTAACTACCTTTATAGCCTTGACTAAGGCACCCCACCTCTGGGGCAATATCTGTACGATAAGGGGATTAAACACAGGGACTTCTAAAGCCCTTCCCAGGTCTGAAATTGTATGAAACTGGAGTGATGACATCCAGGTGCAAACTGTCCCATCAAACGTCAGCCTTGAACTACCTTCTGACTTAGCAGGATTCATTAGGCAACATTTCTACAAACACTTTCTCCTGCCCAGAAGGGTGTTTAGGGGAAATCAGAATGAATGAAGAATCTTCTAAATATATTGTGTCAAACTGTAAAATATGAGCCCACAGAGAATGTGGAAGGTACATCCTTCAAGAGAAGGCCTGAGTTGCTGTGCTGCCACCAAAGCTGTGTAGAGATCTACTGGAATTCCTTAGGAGACTATAATTAGGGTAATTCCTCAGAGGTCACCAGAAGCAAGCAGCAGAGAATTCTTGCTCAGTTCACGAGAGACCAGCTTTGCGTATGAACTGTAGCCACAACCGGGCTTTGGGAGACCAGGTGTGATGTGTGGTGGCATCAGGAGTCCCGGGAGGGACCTACCCCTGGGGCCCAATGGACGATTCAACCAGTAGCCTCATGGTTATAAAGGGCCCTGGGCTTCTGACGTAATGCACAAATGAAGTTACACATGAAGTCATCCCGTGTATGTGTGTGTTGGTAAAGCTTTGACTTTGCCAGTGTGTCTACATACTAAAAAAGGCCACCATTTTGTTTCAGCACTGTTTGGGCACTTCGCCACTTGGTATACGGCCTTGGCCCCTCGCTAGCTATCAGAGGTGGAGGTCCTAGAAGGAGGTCTTTTTCTATCTCTCCAGGCCCTCAATACTCTACAGTTTCCTTCCAGGTGTGATAAAGAAATTCAAATACAAATACCATTGTAAAAGGAACTCAAGGATGGGCCAGTGTGAATGACGTTCACACTAGGCTACAAAGGAGAGATGGATTAGTGATGAGAATCAAGAAACTTAGGTTACGGTGTGATCTTAACTAATATCTATCTCTGAGGTTTGGTTTAGCCATTTTTAAAATAAGAGTGGGATTAAGTCTAAATTCCCATCTAGTGTTAATATTCCCTCAGTGTATTCAGCCTTTAATACACATGAGAATCACCGGAAGTGAAGTATTTAAATCAGAATCAGTTAGGGTTAGGTTAGCATTTCCTCTGGTGATTCCAAAATTAGGAATCTCTGCTCGAGGTGAATCAACACTTTCTGATGAACTAGTTGGCAAATATTAATAACTAGAAGGTCCTTCTAAGAAGGAGGAACAGTGGATATAGGTCTCAGGGTAGGAGGGTGCCCCATGTATTAAAGGAATAGTAAGCAAATTAACCATGGCAGAGGGATGGCCCAGAGCAGTGTAGTCCAGTAGAAACAGAATGTGAGCCACATATGTGATCTAAAATCTCCTAGTACCCACATTTAGAGAAGTGAAGAGAAACAGGTAGAGTCAAATTTAGGAATCATTTTATTTAAACTGATCTATCCCAAATAGGTTAACATGTAATCAACATCTGTAACTTACATTATTGTAGTCACATTCAAAAAGTAAAAGCAGGTGACATTCATCCTAATGACATTTTAACCCAATATATCAAAAATTTTACCATTTCAACATGCAAGCAATAAAACAATTACTAAGAGGACTTTTTTTTTTTTTTTAATAAGAGGACATTTTTACATTCCTTTTTTTTTTTTTCTATCAAAGTCTTCAGAATCGGTGCCTACTTTACACTGTGGTTACATCTCAGTTTGAACCAGCCACGTTTTAGTTGCTCTGTAGCCACATGTGGCTAGTGGCCACCAAGTTAGATAGCACAGTCTAGACCTTCTTGCTCAGGTGTGTTCTGTGGTCCACTCCTTGGGCATCGCCTGAGAGCTTGTTAGAAAGGCAGAATTTCAGGCTCCACCCCAGATCTACTGAATCAGAATCTGCTTTCCTCTAGGGATTTATTTATACACAAAAGCTTGAGAAAGTCCTCTCCTTTCCCACAGCCACCAGCAACTCTCACCTGTACTGTCACAACAGCCTCTTAACTCCGTCCCTTAACCCCCTTCAGGTCTAGCCATTGCCCAATTTGCGGGCCAATTTACTACCAGTTTCCCCTCCCTGCCACAATGAACTGCTCTCAGAGACTCAAGTCAGCATGCCGTCTCACACTTCTCAGCATTTGTACATGACATTTCTTCTAGAAAACTCTCCATCTCTTCCCCTGCTCATAACTGATCCCCACATGAACTTCAGCTTTGATGTCATTTTCTTAGGAAGACTTCCCTAACCCATCGCCCTCACATCCCCTCAATTCTTCCAGCTCCTTGTATTTCTCTGCTCCTCTATTTTTAGAAACATCATCCTGTCCCTCCTGCTAGATGAATGGGAAGCTCCGTGATGACAGGGACCACATCAGTCCCCACCTGCGATGCTCCATCCCTAGCATCCAGCACAGGATCGGCACATAGTAGGTAGTGCAGGTTCAAGAAATTTTTGTTAGGAGGGAGAAAAGAAGGAAGGCAGGAAGGTAGGCTCCCCTTCATGTGAAACAGAAATCATATTTTCTGTTTAGAAAATTCTCACTAGAACACTGAAAGTTTGAGTCAGAGGATGGAAAAGAAAAGAGAACCAACATGGATTAAAAGCTACTGTGGCTCCTACTTTCCTGACCACAACTGCCCGGAGTTGGGCCACGTGGGGTCTGGATGAGTCACTTGACCTCTCCAAGCCTCAGCTCCCCCTCTAGGAAGTAGGGACCATAATGCCCACACCAGGGGGCAGTGGTGAAAATTCAGTGAAAAGATGCATGTGTGAGGCTTTGCAAACTGTAAAGTGCTGCAGAACAGGAAGGAACTGCAGTTCAGGTCCCCGACGTCGCACCCCCTTCCCTGCTCCTCTCCGGGCACTGGGTTTCATTTTCCACTTGAGTTTAGAAGTCAAATATTTAGCTGTGCTAATGGGGTATTGGATCTTTTTATTATGGCCCACCACTCAGTGTGTGCAGTTTTGCCGAGATAATAAAAGATGTTAGATCTGGTCTCGCAGCTGCTTAATGCAGAAATGCTATGGGAACACACCTGGGGTGCGACTTCGAACGGAATCAGTGGGAAAGTCAGCCATGTCCCCAGCAGAGATAAAAGCATTAATATCCTATTTCACCCTCAGCCTGCACTGGCATGATGCTGATTAAAATTATTTTCTGCAGTTTGACTTTTTTAAAAAAGAAAATTTGTAGAGGGATGTGTGTGTGTGTGTATGTTAGACAGAGACAGACACAGAGAGACAGAGGCTTGAATAGGAGTTGGATTTGCTACCTTTGCTTGAAGTCTGGTTTCAGATCTAGTTTTAAGGGCATACATTTCACAGTCCCATGGCTTGGATGGGACCACCGGGAGGTTTTGTTAAGTGCACTGGGCCTCCCTCCGTGTCACACTCCCCCCCATCCTGTCTTCTCGTCCTCAGTACTAGTGTGTGTTCATATGTGTGTCTGTGCAGGCCTGTTGGTTTGCACCTGTCTTATGGGATAAAAAAGAGAAAGCCTCTGCTGCAGAGCTGACGTGTCTCGGGAGACAAGGTGCAGGTGAGGGGGAGCATGCCAGGTCTCTGGGCAGGTGTACGCACACAGGTATACCTACGTGAGTGTGGGTGAGGGATCAGTGTCGGGGGGAGGTGGAAGCCACTAAGAGGACTTAAGTGTTAAGGAAGCAGTGAATTATATATTAGGTAGAATGAGGCATGTACATGTGAGGTGTAGCTTTACATTAGAATCACAATCTAAGGGTGTGGGGTCCTGCATATGGAAGAATGGAAGTGGCCATTGGGAGCGAGGCTTGTATGAGCATGAGTTTGTTCACGAGACTGATCCAAGGGTGTGTGTGTGTGTGTGTGTGTGTGAACAGTCCACAGATATTTACTGAGCATCCACTACAAGCCAGTCCATGTGCTTGTGGCCCAATGCAGGACGTAAGGTTATGAAAATAGCAGCCAAGGTCTCTCTCCCTATCAAGCCCACAGTCTACGGCCAGGTTTCTCAACCATGGCACTTTTGACATTTTGAGCCAGATAATTCTTTGTTGGGAGGGGACTGTCCTGTGCGTTATAGGGAATGTAGCAGTATCCATGGCATAGTACCTACCAGTTGTGACAACCAAGAATATCTCCAGATGTTGCCAAATGTCCCTTGGGAACAAAATCACCATATGTTGACAACCACTGGTCTATGGGGAAAGACAGATATTAAACAAACAAAGTTACAAAATTGATTCTATAAGCAGCTCCACGTCGTGAGGGAGAAGGACAGGGAGCCAGGAGGGCTTACCAGTAGGGTAAGCTGGGCAGACTGTCGGGGTGAAGGGTTAGGAAGGGTTGCTGGGAGGATGGGCTGAATGTGGGGCGGGCATGAAACACGAGTGTGACTCAGCTGGGTGAAGTGAGCAGGAACAGATGTTCCAGAGAAAGAGAGAACAGTAAGGGAAGAAAGGTCCCAACGGAAGAAGGAGGGAGAACATCACTCAAAACCAAACCAAACAAGAAAATGAAGAGAGCCTTGTGGGCGTGGAGTGAGTCAGGGAGGGGAGAGCTTGAGAGATGAGACCAGCTCTTGGCGAGGATGCAAGCTCCTGTCTCCAGAATTCGCAAGCAGGAAGGGGCAGGGGATGTGGGCCAGTAGCACCCTAAATGGCATTCCTGTCCAGAGAAGCTCTGTGTCTCTGAAAGAATCTTCCAATTATAGGAACGAAAATGTGGAGGAACGCTCCATACCCTGCTTCCACCTGAGGCTTCTGCTCAAATACGAGAACCTGGGGCGGTGTGGAGTCCGCCCAGCTCGTCTTTGGGATGTTCTCCAGGGAGGAAATGGTTTCAGGCTTATCAAGAGCGAGAATCAGGCTTTTCAGTGGGGAGCGTTTCCACGTACCTTTGAGCTACACCTGGGGTCGCCTCTATTTCTCAGGCCCACCCACAAAACTGCACAAATGTTTCTCCATCTACACACACACAAACACATACACGCATGTACATACACACACATACACTACACACAACTTCAACTACTTATAATTAACCCATAAATCATAGACAGACAGCATATGAGTGGCCTTTTAAAATACATCAAGGTTTTTCACAATTGATACTCCCAAGGCCCCTTCTTCAACTTTCAAATGACAAAACTGAAGCCCTGAGAAATGACAGAAGTCACCCACAGCCATGAGAGAGTGGGGATTTCACCTATGTCTGGAGACCCCAAGACTCCCGCTCACACACTTATGACTCCCTGGGAAGAGGGGCACCTACACCATCTTTGGTCAAGTCAGCCCCATCTTCATAAACTTCCAGCAGCTCTGCAGAGATTTGCTGGGTTCCTGCTACCAGGCGTCCACCCCAATCCAGGACCCAGACTGTCACCAAACTCGCCAGCCAATTCCCTGCTTAAAATCAGTCAATGTCCTCTTCCAACAGTGTTCAGGAAAAGGCAGCCTCCTCAAGGGACCATCAGAGTTCCTTTACAGCCTCTCTTCTGCCCACCTCTGCAGCCTCGTGTCTGCTCTTCTAAGAACAGCCTCTTTCTCTTGCATCTTGAATCTTCACATATGCTGTTCCCATCCTTAGGAATTCCCTGGCTCCTTTTCCTCCCACCCTTGGCTTTGAGAACCTCTACTTATCTTTAAAGACCTAGCTCATTTGTCACCTCCTCCAGAGCCTCCCTTGCCCAGCCCCACGACAGGTACTCACACCTATCCTCTCTCCCCAGGCCAAGTTAAGTAACTCTCACTGCCTGCCCAATACCCAGTGTTTCCTCCACCAAGCTCAGGGCTCCCTAGAGCATAAATGTCGGTTTACAGTGCTGTTTCTCTCACAAATCTGGGAAGTCCTGCAGGGCAGTGGTTTTATCTCTGTATCCTTGGCCCACAGTAGCTGCTTAAGAGATGCTTTATTAGTCTACTCCTATATGACTCTCTTGAAGTGGCTTCACTATCTTTGGAAGGGTGAACACCCAATAAAACCTTCTAGGTTAGTCACATGTCAAAATCATTAGCTGCCACTCAACAGAGAGAACGGTGTGCGGGGAGGGTTGTGTGTGTGTGTGTGTGTGTGTGTGTGTGTGTGTAGGGGGAGGATAATCATCAACAAGTGGTCAACAGAGGCTTCTGCAGGAAGAGCCTATGGACATTTGTCTCCTTTGATTCGTCCCCACCCACTAGAACTGGAAGGGGTATGATCCAATCCACCAATTCTGCTTTCCAGGGAGAGTGAACCACTGGAGCTGATTCAAGTCCGTGGACTTTCTTCAGGGACCCACAACAGGAAGTCCAGGCACTGACGACTGTCTCAGCTCCAAGATCAATATGGCAGAACATGCAGTCATGCAGCCACTGCAACCTTCTAAATTCTTACTAAGTGCTCCACTACCAACAGAATTGGCCTGTTTCTCTGTTTCCAACTAATCCATTTTTTCTGTCCTTCCAGTTTGACTTCTCAAAGAAGAAATCTGACGGATTCAGCTCACCCTCCAGGACAAGCTATTTCATGCTTCACTGCCAGCTAACACGTACAGTCTTCTCATGTCAGGTGACTATTCCTGTTCTGATTAGTATCTGCCCCCAAACAGCAGGGAACTGTAAGTGGGGCACTCTTGTCTAATAGGGGCGGTTGGATCTAGCAGACACAATAACCCGTATGTTCCCAGCAGCCCGATTAACCACATCAGGATAAGGCAGGTTCAGTGGGCTGGAGCATGGAATGGTCCCAACCACTGGAGTAGAGCAGATACTGAGGACAAGATCCACACTTGGAAGGGCATTCCTTCTAAAGGATAAAACAAAGTAGCCAGAGGCCAGGATAATATGCAAGGGGCTCAACACAGTGGACTTAGGGTTTATACTGAGAGGAAGGTGGTGTTGAACAAGCATGTGACATTTGGTGTGTTAATTATAAAACTTCCCATCGTCTGACACTCTCCGAACATCTTGAGAGCCTGGATCATGTCCTCCTCCTTTTTATTTCTCCAGGCCGGACACAGTATCTAACACAGAATCAATGGTAAAAGGAGTTTATGAAACTGAACTGAATTCCTTAATATCTATTTTAGGTCCACCTTCTCCCCCACCAGCTTGTAAGCTCCCTGAAAGCAGGACTGTGCCATCTATTCATTCTGGGATCACCCTATGAACCTAGCACAGGACCTGACCAATAGTACGTGCTCAATAAACACCCGGTGAATATGTTTTTTAAAAATCACACTGCATACACTACCAAATGTAAAATAGAAAGCTAGTGGGAAGTAGCTGCATCGCACGGGGAGATCAGCTCAGTGCTTTGTGACCACCTAGAGGGGTGGGATAGGGAGGGTGGAAGGGAGATGCAAGAGGGAGGGGATATGGGGATATATGTATACATACAGCTGATTCACTTCATTATACAGCAGAAACTAACACGACTTTGTAAAGCAATTATACTCCAATAAAGATGTTAAAAAAAAAAAAATCACACTGCAGGCACATGCCTCTCAGTTACTCCTAATACCCACAGACCCTTTCTATATACACAGAAAACATCAGTTCTGAAGTCACTTGCCCAGGTACAAATCCAAGTTCACCACTTAATAGCCATGAGACCTTGGGCAAGTTACTCACTGTACCTGAGTCTCCCTTTTACAATGAGAATAACAATACCTACTTTACAGGGCCGTTGCATGTTTTAAATGAGTTAATACATGTAAAGGGTTGAGAGCACTAACTGACACATAATAAACACACACTAAATTAATTGTGATTTTTTCCCTCACATACAAACATACTCTACAAATAGTTCCAAATATACGTGCACTAATCCAATAATTATTTTGACCTCCTGCTTTATCTGGAATGGTTTCAAAGCTTTTCTTTGTTCAAAAACTCTCAATTTATGGCTTTCTAACAGAATCAAAATGGCCCATGATGTTGTTCTCACAAGCTGACACAGACCCTCTTGCCTACAAGTATCCATCTAGGTAAAGGACTTTGTGTTTTCTTACGTTTTCACAGCTTCTCCTGGATATTGATTTTCTGTAGCTATTATGAACAGTCTTCCAGAGGCTCCTGCCACTGTCTGCATTTGTACGTGTAGTTTGGGCATTAAACCCAGCCCCTCTGCATCTAGCACACCCTTCCCCAATCCTGACTCTGATGAAATCCCAAATGTTGGCTTCCCTGGGCATAGTGATAATGAAGAGGAGGAAGAGAATGATGATGAAATAGAGCATCTCCTGAGTTCTTACTATGTTCCAGGTCCTGGGCTAACGGCTTGACAAGGGTGAATAAGACATGGAGTCTCCTGTGTGGCACTCACAATGTGATGGTGGCCGGGTGAGGATTCTGGCAGAGGACTATGTCACAGGAGGGGAACTTTCATTCTCCTGATAGGGACAGAGAAGACTTCCCAGGAGAGCTGGCACTTGATCTAGCCCTTGTGGGGTGATCCATGCATGTAATCATTCATTCATTCTCTCTTTCATTAATTCGGCCAACCCAAATCAAGTCTCTACTTTGTGTTGGGCATCTGGCTAAGCCCTGGGCTTATAAAGATGGCCAAACTTGATCCATGAACTCACACACACAGTGTAATGGGGGCAGGGGGCACGAAAATGACTCTTAAGTACAATATTCAACACAATGTTTGTAGTAATTGATGCACATTCAAGATGCAATTGGATCATTCACGAGTGATGGAACCAGCACCTACGTCTGCATGTGGGAGTCAAAGAAGGTTTCATAGAGGAAGTAATATTGGAGCTACCTTCATAATAAAAACAAGCCATTTACCAACTACTTTCCTCGTGCCAGGCATTGTGCTCTGTTATATACATTAACCAACTGAATCCCCATAACAACCAGTAACTGTAGGATGTGATGGAAGCCAGTATCCAGTATATCAAGTAGCCAGTATCAGGCCTACTTGATGCCAGAGTCTTGGCTCTTAGCTGCTGTCTGTACAGACTGAGTTTCCCTGAAACCTAGGAAGAGCCAAAGTAGAAGAAATTCCAGGGGGAAGGAACCTGCACGTATAAAGGCAGAGAGATTGGGCGGGGGGAGAGCCAGCAGATTTGGGAATCCATCAATCAATGTTGCTGGTGGAGCCAGCACTGGGTGGGGATGAGAGCAGGAGGGGACATGATGCAGGACTTAAGGGGAGGAACAGTTGTGCTACAATTGGGAGTTTGGGTCTTCTGCTGTAGTCTACAAGGCAACAAGAAAGATTTTGAGAAACAGCAAAATATGATATGATCTGATCTGCCTACGGAAAGATGGATGAGGACAGAGGCTAGGGACTTGGAATGCCATCCTGAGGAGTGTTTACAGTTACGTGAGAATGTATTGGCAAGAGTTAAAAGAAACCCTCTTTTCGCCTTTCTCTCTCTGCCTGTCAATCTAACCCACTGAGATGGAAGCTTGTAAGTTTATTTGATTTCAGGAAATGATATATTCTTGATTTTTTCTTTTTCTCTCACTATCTCTATTTTCCCCTGGACTGCATATCATTGCATGCAGTGGCCTACAGGTTCTCAGTTTTTGCTGAGAAATGTACTTTTAGGGTTGTTGGGTCTGTAAAACATGAAATTAACCAGTGTCATATCTTTCACGCCCTCCTCCCTGCTCACCCAGGAGCCCAAATTAAATTTCACACTGAACAATCCGAGCAGCTAACATACTCCAGAGACACCCAGCACATGGCTTTGATGGCCACAAGGTGAACGTCTTTGTCACCAGGCTCCACAGCAACTCTGCCACCTCCGTTTGGATGGCAAAATTTAGCTAATTTGGGCTTGGTCTCAAGCTGCTGTAAATTCCCCCAGGACCAACAGGATTTGTCCCTGAGTACATTAGTGTTTGCACAGAGGTTTACAGCTGACAAGCAGAGCAGGGGAGATTATACGTATCTTGCAGGTTGGGAAACCAAAGCTCTGAGAGGTAACCACGGCCAGGCAGTGAGCTTAGCACATTCTCCACCATGATAGCAGTCTTTTGACCACGTGGCAACTCCCCACTACACCTGCAGATAAAAGGCTTTTACAAGTAGCAAGGAAAAAGCTAATAAAAGCCTGTCCCTTGGTAATTTATTGCAACTGGAAATTGTCACTTTTTCTTTCAACCTCCTCGTTTTTAGACCCCATCTTCTCTTCCAATTCCATAAGAACCATATCATCGTTATTCCCACAGCCCTTGCAATATCTTTCTCTTCAACTGTCTCCAGATTCAGTACATTCCTTCTACTCTCACTCTACTGACCCGTGCTGCTCATCCATCATGCGTTTCTCCAGAACACCCATCTGCCCAAGTCTTCTTTGTCTTCAACTTTGGTTAAAATTGCTCATCCACAAAAATGTAGTTCCTTGTCCTCATCATAATTAATCTGCCCCTATGCCACGGTCCCATGCAACTGGTGTTCTCACAATACATCTGTTATAGGCTGCTGTGTCTTTCCCTCTGTAACCATACTGCCCGAGGCCAGTGGCCAGGCCTATTTCATGTTGGATCTTTGTGCAAAGCAACGTTTTGGGTACAACAGTCATCCATGTATGCTTTACTAAATCCAGTTGCATCCACCAAATCAAAAAATTTTACTGTGCTTTATCTCTCACTGCCTTGCTGGGTGAGAGTATCTAAATTGGTTTAAGAGATTACCCTTGTGATAGACAGTCAATCTCATGAATAAACCAGGAGAATGTATCTGATGGGTGATAATGAGTAATATTTCTTCCAGGATTTGTTTACATTTTATGTTGCCTAGCACAGTCAGTTGACAAACTTTGGAAGCAGGAGAGGGTCCAGGAAGAGAAAAGGAGAGAATGCAAGTCTTACCAGCAGTGAAGAATGATCACACTAAAAGGCATTTCTGAGTATACCCAGCACCAAATGTAATGTCTCCTATATTGTTCTCCCCAAAATAAATGCTCCTTCAATGACTGAACTGCTGCTAAGGCAAGGAGGTTATTATCTTACAAGGCAGTCCCTCTTAGGGTGGAACCTCATTGTGAGACAAACTTCCTTTATCAAGCTGAAATTTGCATTTCTCCTTCCAGGCAATGGCCCTGGCTCTGCCCTCTGTAACTCCATAGGACAAAACTAGGTGTTCCTTCCATGACACATACTTTAAAATATCTAAAGACAACTCTCATGCTTTCCTCATTTTTTTTTTAGTTGAAGTATAGTTGATTTACAATATTGTATTAATTTCAGGTGTATAGCAAAGTGATTCAGTTATAAATATATATATTTTTATTTTTCATTATAGATTATTGGAAGATATTCAATCTAATTTCCTGTGCTATACAGTAAATCCTTTTTGCTTATCTATTTTATGTATAGTAGTTTGACAAATATTATATGATATCACTTATATGTGGTATCTACAAAAACAATACAAATGAATCTATATACAAAAGAGAAACAGACTCACAGATGTAGAAAACAAATCTATGGTTACCAAAGGGGAAAGGGGGAGGGAGAGGAATAAATTAGGAGTATGGGATTAACAGATACAAACTACTATGCCTTCCTCGTTTTTCACTTTCTTCACAACATCCATTTTGCAGAAGTGAGCCCTGAGTTTCAGAGAAGAAAAAGGACTTGCCCAAGATAACAGAAAGTTAGAGCTATAACCACTATCCTGGTGAATTTTCCATTGACCCACGAGGAGTGCGATGGTTAGGTTTGTGTGCCAACTTGGCTAGACCAAGTTATGCACATAACAGGGTACTAGGCTAGTACTTAGTTATGCAATAACACACTAATGTAGGTGTTTCTAGGGAGGTATTTTGTAGATGTAATTAACAGCAATAATTAGTTGATTTCAAGGGAGATTATCCTCTATAATTTGGATGCACCTCGTCCAATCAGTTGAAAGCCTTTGAGAGCAAGACTGAGGTTTTCCTGAGGAAGAAGAAACCCCACCAATGGACTGTAGCTCCTGCCCTAGAACTCCCGGGCTTCTAGCCTGCTCTATAAATACACACACATATGTGTATGTATATTACATATGTGTGCGTGTATGTATGTGTGTGTGTGCGTGTCCCATTGGCTCTGCTTCTGATATGCTTCTGCTTTTCCTCCTCCGCTTGAACCCTGATTGATACAAGGGGATTTACCCCAAGACTTGACTCTATGGGGGAGGATTTTGGACCCCAAGACAAGACTGGAAGCAGAGACATCTATGGAAAGGAAGCCTCTGAACTCCTTCACCGGATGCCATGGGAGTTGCGGGCTGGCCATGGCCACATTTCTGGGCTGAAGACCTCCTGAGATCATAATAGAGCCCCATCCACTCACAAAGGGATGTAGGAGGGGGAGCCCTGCCGTTGCTGTGCTCTTGGAAAAGGAGCTGACTCTGGCTCCTTCAGAAACAGGCCCTTGGCTCTTCCTTTTGCTGCACCAGGGCTGCATCTGGGAGAAGAAGCAGACCAGGCTGTGTTTCTCCCTGAGGCTAATGAGATATATCAGATGCAGGTGACACTTGGGTTAGCCAAGCACCTGCTCTTCTGAAGCCTGAGGCTTTCTACTAACCTGGGAAAGAATTTGCTGCTGCAGCTCACCCTGGAAAGGTTAGCTAAGAATTCCTTGCAGTGGTTAAGACTTGGAATGCTTTTAAAACTGCCCCAGGACACCACTGAGTGCAGAATTAACTGGGGATGGGGGTGGAGAAGAGGGGGGAAGGTTTCAGCTCCTGGAAGCAGCTTCTTTATGGCTGAGAGGCAGTTGAGTGGAAAGGTGAGAGCATGCTTTTGGCTTGGGCTGCCTCACACCTAAAGTTGGATTTCTCACTTACTAGTTTGTGACTTCTCTGAGACTCAGTTTCCTCATCTGTTAAACAGGGATAAAAACAGTCCTTCCTGATAGGGTTTCTATAAGGGTTAATTAGCACATGGAACATGATAACACATACAAATTCCCTGGCACATAAGTGTTCAATAAATGTTTGCTATTGCTATTGCTATGCTTTTCTTCCTTAAAATATTTGACTGATGTTTCATTTGTTTTCAGTCAGGATTGGAAGCTATTGCCCTTAGCAGACTGGATAGTGATGAAGCCCATAAGCCTTATCATCATGCAAATCAGGGTCTCTCCCTCTTTCTCTGTGACTTGGAGCAAGTGATTTGACTGCTGTCTCAGTTAACAGTTAGCTTGTGTGAATATGGGCATAATAATACCTGGAATGCTGATAAAATATAATGGGTATGAGAACGCGTCAAAGAGTCAGGCTGCCAGGGTTCGAATCCCAGCTCTGTCACTTGATAGCAGTGTGGGCTTAGACAAGTTATTTAATCTCTCTTTGCTGCAGTTTACTCATTTATAAACTGAAGACAACAACAGTACCTATCTCCCAGGGCTCTTATGGTGGTTCAATGCATTAATATGTATAAAAGGCTTGGAACAGTGCCTAGCACTTAGTAAGAACCTGATAAATGACAACCATTCTCATTGTGCTCTGAGTAAAGATTAAATGAGATGCTTTTAAAACATTTGGTACCTAGCAGATGCACAATAAAATAATAGCGATTGTGGTCGTTGTTATTGCTTATAGTATTAATAATAATAAAGACAAGTATAACATTACCATCGTCTGACTTCTGGAGACCTGATACACGTTCTATTAGATGAGGTTTGTCTTCAGGCCTTCTCTGTTTTCATCCCTTTTAATTTTCTAGAAGATTAATCTGGCAGAATCTCAGCTCCATGTGACTCCTCTGTTAAAGTAATATCTTCAGTAACTTTTACTTGCAGAATAAAATCCAACCTCTGGACTTCTTTAACCTCCATGATCTCTCCCTTAATGAGCTTTCCAGCTTTACAGTAGCACCCCCTTATCCATGGGGATACGTTTCAAGATCCCCAGTGGGTACCTGAAACCGCGATAGTACAGAACCCTGCATATACTGTGTTTATTCCTAAACTCACAGGCAGGTAACGTATACAGCTTGGAAATGTCGCATAATGGGATGATTCACATCCCAGGATGAGCAGGACTGCGCAAAATTTCATCACATGACTCAGAATGGTGCACAATTTAAAATTTGTGAATTGTTTATTTTTGAAATTTTCCATTTAATATTTTGGGACCGAGGGTGAGACTGAGGGAAAATGAAACCACAGATACTAATGTATTTCCTTGTATCATACTGTTTCTTATCTCTTCCCTGTGTTCACTGCACAGCCTGGGTGCCCCCTCAGCACACGGTGAGTGTATGTCTCTTGATGGACCCCAGACGATGATTAACATTGACATTAACATTCAGTCTGAAATGATGTTAGCCTGGACGATGCAAGGACCACATAACCATAAAAGCAACCAGACACTGGATGCCTGCTGTGTGCCAGGCACTGTGCTAAGTACTTTACATGTAATCTTTCCTTTCAATTGAATATTCACAATGACCTTGTGAGGCAGGAGTCATTAATTCCCTTTTTGAAATGGGGCATCTGAGGTTCAGCCAGGTAAAATGACTTGCCAAGGTGCTAGTTAGTTCTTGGCTGAGTCGCTTATAAGCTTCATTGTCTTACGTCCCTGGTTCCTTTTTCATTTTTTAAAACTTCTTATGTCAGTATGCCATGCAGAGAAAAGTAGAAATATCATAAATTCATGGCTTGATGAATTTTTATGAACGGAATACATCCGTGAACTAAAATCAAGAAAAAGAAAGTAAACAGCATCTCCCAAACCCCTCTGATGCTCCCTTCTAGTACTACTTGTCTGAGAGTAACCACTATTGTGATTCAATGTGTTCAAAGATACATGAATCATGCATTCAATAACATGAGTTATTCTGCCATTTTTGTACTTTATAAAAATGGAATCATTTGTGCCTATATTCTTTAGCTCAAGATATATGTGTGAGATTCATCCATACTGTTGACTACACTTGTAGATCATTCATTCTCATTGCTGTATTTCGTACAGAATTACTTGCAAGTTCAGTGTTGGATGAGCCTGGCCACGTGCAAAGCTTCAACAGAGAAAAGGCTATGAATCTGGATAAACATCACGGCACTTAACAAACTGGAAAGACAGGATCAGTACTCTGCATGTAAGCAGGGTGTATGTGTATAAGAAAGTAAAATGAGGCAGGATAAACTGTCTCTTCAAGTTCAATACCAGAGTCATGTATTATTTTAAAGACTGTGTCTAATTCAGAGCACACAAGCTTACACACATGATTAAGAATTTGGAAATATTTTAGAGTTTCTTTAGAAAGAGATAAACCCCAGATAGAGAACAGAGTAAATTGTTTCTGCTTAAGGATCAACCACCCCCAACCCTGTTCTCTCATCTCTGACCTCCATGTTTGGACACTGCCTGTTTCTCTCCAGCTTGAGCTGACCTCCCTGGACATGGTACCAGGGCCTCCCTAAACTTGTAGCCTCTGCCAGGGGCATCCTGCTACGCTACCCTACACCTTGCTTATCCCTTCAACTGTTGGGGGTATTAGTGTAGTTTCCAGTTTTCCAGACAGTGATGCTATACACATCCTAGTTCCCATGGATGCATTTCTGGCCTGATACAGTTCTTTATCTCTGTATTAAATTACACTTGTATGCTGGAGCTCTTACGTAACCGAGCTGCACGCATGTTTCCCTTTCTAACAAGCAGAAAACTGGGCATTCACGGCCATGCAGATATTACTGCTTTATTATCTCTGACAAGTAGTGGTCTTTGGAAGAGGTTGAAGCTGTGGCTAGTTACTGTCACGAGGATCCCCTCAGTGTCAATTACACTAAGCAGAAAGAGCTCTTGGCAGGCATTCTACAACATCTTAAATAGAGTCATGAATTCTCCCCATTCAACAGGTTAATTTAGATGGCTATTTTAGGTGATCTTTCAGGCCAGCTCACTCTGTAGGCCTACCAGGATGTAGTCATATTCAATAATAACAGTACACCTCACATCTACACAGCATTTTATAATTTAGAAAGCACTTTTTCATGTGTTTCTAAATGTCATGTGCCCACCCACGTATATTTTTATTGCTACCCCATCTGCTGTATTTTACAGACAAGAGAACAGGCCCAGAGGTGCAGATGTTACCCAAGCTTGCAGGGGTGAACCAGGCCCCATATGGGCTCTGTTGACCTTAAATGACCCTTTAAGACATCCTACCTTTTTGCCTAAGACAGGATATTTATTTGGGTGCCTACAGAATTCTTCTATAGATCAGCAGATGATCTGGTGATTCAAACCTTAAAGAAAAAAAATATGGGGCTCAAATAGTCTCTCTCATGCTACACAGAAATGTGGGTCCTCCATCAACTATTCAACGAACTCTCAGAAGCTATTTGTACACAAGGTTGGTCCTAGGAAGCCCTTTAACAGCAAGTTAAAGGCCAACTCCAAACCTACAAACTGTAGTCCATCAGCGTTAGTCTGGATTACCTGACCCTCCATCCCTGATTTCCCCAAGCCTATTCTGGCTTTTAGTTCCAGAAACCACACTGCTCAGCTTAAGCTATTATCCTCTTCTGAATCTCAGCAATTGATCCAGCTTCACTCTTGGTGGTGTTCATGTCTCCTTTGGGTTTTGCCACTTGCCTGCCATGCATCCAGGTTTGAGTCTTGCTGTGGTTTACCCTCTGCCTGTCCAAAGGTGGGGGAAGATTTGAGGTTCTTTTATGTGAGGACGTACTGGTTCTGCTTACAGACACCCCTCCTGTCTGCACCTGTGGTGAAAAGGGCTGACTTTCCATTTGGATGAGAGTAAAAGTCTGATGCTTAAAGTTTTCAAATGGTCCCCTTCCCATATGATATCTAAAACACAAGATATTCTCTTTGACCAGCAACTGGTTTATCTGTATCAGGGATCAGCAAATTTTTTTTGCAAAGGGCTAGATAGTGAATATTTTCAGCTTTGAGGCCAGTGGTGTTTGTGGAAACCACTCAAACCTGCCATTGTAGCATAAAAGCAACCATATACAATACGTAAATAAATGAGTGTGGCTGTATTCCAATAAAACTTAATTTACAAAATAGGCAGTGGGCCTGACTTGACTTGTGGGCCATAGCTTGCTGACCCCTGATCTATAGAACCAATTCTGGCTGTAATCTAGAATCTGCCAAAGATTAGTTATGACATCAGATATTTGACAGCAGAGTTAAATGGCCATGTTAACTTCTCTTCATCTAACTCTCTCACTGGATAGGTAGCATGCCGGGTTGATAAAGCCTCAAAACAATTTTTCTACATAGATTTTGAAGGGAAGAAATGCTAAAGATCAAGACTGTGTAAAGAGAAAGTTAAGATGTCTGTGGCTGCAATGAAGAAGCTAACGAGGACTTAACCATGGACTAACAATGTCTTAACCCAAAGGACACTTGTGGTTCATACAGTTAGACCAGAGTCAGTTGATCTCAGGGTTGACTGAGTGGCTCTAAGCTTGTCTTCAAGGATGTAGATCCTTTGCATCTTTCTATCCTGTCCCCCTCACCATGTTGGCTTCTCATTCCTGTGTTGGTCAGCTCACAGTGGCAAGAGAAAGGTGGTATTTCCAAACATCATTTCCTGACAGGTCCAAAGCAGGAAGGAGACTGAGCAAACCTCCTCATGTATATTTCTTTAAAAGAAATGAACATGTTTCCCAGGAGCCCCCCAAAGACTTTGCCTCACATTAGCAGAATTAGATCACATTCTCACCCATGGCCAATCAACAGCAAAGAGGAATGCGGATGACCATTAATAAACCATGATTCATCCTCTAGGTCCAGGTACATTTCCCCTCAATGAAAATATTATGTGCAAGAAAGCAGGTGTTGAAGGGAGGAGGGGGCATGGGGACAGTTGAATTCAGATCACAAAGAATGGAGGAAGACACTAAACTCTCTGTGAAGGTGGCGGCATGCAGGGCCTGCTGGGCTAAGGTGAAGGTGATGTACTGTCTTGAATTCAAGCTCTGGCTGAACCACAGTGTTCAGTCACAATAGTTCTCAAACATTCATGTTCCTGAGAATCAGCAGGGGCCCTTGTTAAAATGCAGTGTGCTGGGTCCCTGTGCTAGGAATTGAGATTAAATAGTGCTGGGAGGGGACAGAGAATATGTTTTTGAACAAGTCCCCGGAGAAATTTTGATGCAGGTAGTCTGCTGCTCACACCGCGACAATCAATCATTACATGATTTTAAAGCCTTGATGAGAGAGATGTATGTACAAGGTAGAAACCGCTGTCATTCTACACTTCTGGTTTATCTTAAAAGCAAAGATGCAGATACATAAATACTGGGGGCACAGAGCTTCCCTTTGTTCTGAGAAAGAAAGAGAATTGAGACTTTTAAATTGCATGAATATCAAGCCAAAATGCCTGTATCCAATGTGTCTCTTACTACACATTTAGAGAGGTGGAAGGCTAAACATAAAATCAGGGGAATTTGCATGAACATGGTTTGCAAGCTCCCTGGTATTTTATATAGACAACACGGAACAAGAGCTGTGTCCAGAGAAACCCAGCTTTGATCCCTAATATTATAAACATGGACAATAGCCTAAACTTTTTAGCCTCACTCTCCACTTATGTGAAATGAGGAAAATATTTTCCCTGTATCATATGATAAGGTGATATTTTAAAAAGAATTAAGAAAGAAATCATGCATGTAAAGCATTTATCACAGTGCTTAGCTACTCTAAATGATCAATAAACACCAGTTCTCATCACCATCTTTGTCTTCATCATATTTGTAGTATTGGCTATGGTTTTATTTTTACCTATGTTTATAGTTATTAAGGTTGTCTTACTAATTTTCTCCATTTTAGATATGAAGCTGAGTCCCAGCTATGTGAAATAGCTTGCCAAGTTTGCCAAATTAGCTGGCTGAGTTGGGTCTTGCACTCAACTTGATTCTTGATTCACTAATCAAATTCTCCAATAATTCACATACTAAATTCAAAATGAACACGTGACTGACCTAGTTTCCTGGCACAAATGAAGAAAGCACCCCACTCTGTTTAATTTCAGCCCCCTCTCTCTCTGCCTTTCTCCCTTTCTCTCTCTCTTTCTCTCTCTCCCCAGCCTGTGCCTTGGCTGATATGCAGAAGGCTTACTGGAGTAATTAAAAAGGGGAGCCAAGGTGCTCACTGGGACCAGGAGACAAGTCGATGTGGCTCAATCTGCTGGGAATTGACTGCAATCAATTTCTCTGAAGCCCTGTCCAAGGCTGCAGCTGTAAAGCGCTCAGCGAGCTGATCAATGGTGGCCCTGAGTGCAGCGGAGGGAGAGATAAAGTGGTGGCGGCAGCCGCGGGGCAGTCTGCAGCCAGCAGGCCAGCCCAAGTCCAAGGTCAGCCTCTGGATCCTCTTCCCCTCTCCCCTCTCCACGCAGCTCCCTGGCAGAAGTGTCAAAACAAGACAGAGCAGCTAGAAACACATGAGAAACATTCCTGGAATCTCCGAGGGAAAGAAAGAAACTCATTTGCTAAAGATAATAAAAATAATAATAATCTCATAGTCATCATCATAACCATAATGACAGTGGTGGTGATAATGACAGGGCACCTGATTTTATCTTCTGCTCTCTGAACGTGAAAACATATCTCTATATCCAAATGAAAGTCATTTATGGGCTGTTGTTTTGTGGCAAATGGAATTCATCACATTTAATAAAATGTTAATTGCTGTGGAGGAAGGAAGCCTAGTCTTTCTGGTTTTGTACATTTGTTTCTTCATTAAAGAAAGTGTCAAGCACTATGATGGGATAGCACCTAATGTGCGTTGCATCTTGCACATAGTAGGTGCTAACTTCATTTTTTAAAGTAATGCATGGTACTGTATTGTATGTTGTGAATAAAAATTTAATGAATAAAATATGCTTCTTGCTTTCAAGGAATTCACATTCAAAGCGTAGCATGTAAACAGAGTGCATTAGTACATTTGGGCTGCTGTATCAAAATACCAGAGACTGGGTGGCTTCCAAACAACAGAAATTTATTTATTTCTCACAGTTCTAGAGACTGGAAGTCTGAGATCAAGGTACCAGCAAGGTTGGATGAGGGCCCTCTTTCAGATCACAGACTTCTCCTCGTGTCCTCACCTGGTGGAAGGTGCTAGGAAGCTCTATGGAGCCTCTTTTATAAGGGCACTAATTCCCATTCATGGGAGGTCCATCCTCATGATCTAGTCACCTCCCAAAGGTCCCGTATTCTAACACCAGCACATTGGGTGTTAGGAGTCCAACATGTGAAATTGAGGGGACACAAACGTTCAGACCATAACACAGGGGATTATGGTGATAAAAATATGAACCAAGGGGTTAAGAAGCCAGAGGAAGGATGGGTTAACTCTGGTGGGACCAGGGAGCAAAAGGCATTGGGGGTAATTTGAGCTCCAATTTGAAAATTAGATACAATTTCTCCCGGTAGAAAAAGCCACTCACGACAGAGAGAAAAGCACAAACTCAGGAGCGTGTACATCAAGTTGGCTGGTTGCAAGCAGTATGCCTATCAGGTGCTTGAATGAAAAATTACAAAAATAGCTGGAACAGTGAGCTGGAGCTTGGAGAGAAGGGACCTCATTCCATGCAAAGGAATTTACACATTTTCCTTTTCCATCCCTTAACCAATGGGAACCATAAAAGATTCTTAATATGAGGATGTTAGATTCTCATCTGGGAATTGTATCATAATAAATAGAAAAGAAGAAACAGAAGTGAAAGAATTATGCAGAACAGATGAAAAGACAGAGGCTCAAAGCGGTGAAGTAAATTGCTCAGGTCAGCAGGCGAGGATAGATCTCATACCCAAGTATTTTAACTCAAATTCCAGTACACTTTCCAGTACTTCATACCAGGGTGGCAGGTAAGAGCACCGATTTTAGAATTATATAGATGTGGTTTAAATCCTAACTCTGCCACTTTGGGGCTAAGTGAACTTGAACAGGTCAATTTACCTCCTTGAGGTTTAATTTCTTCATTTATAGAATGGGGATAAAACACCTGCCAATTGGGGTAACAATGAGAACTGAATGTAACAATATATATAAGGATTTCTGCAGAGTCCTAGCTTATTGTAAGATTTTGATAAATGTTAGATGTCATTGTTATTAATATTAAATTCAAATACCCTCCCCATGTTTCCTTTCGGAATCTTTCTTCCACTTCTTTTGACATCTCTTTGAATACTTTAGTACCTTGGATTAATTTTTAGGCACGATGATGGACTATCTGAAAAGCTATTTTGGTTTGGAGGGACTTTCCCTCACCTTTTTGAACACACCACCCAGCTGAATATCATATATCATATGAAGAATGGTTAAGGGAGATGAGAAAATTTGGAAGGACATGCAAACCATCTTCATGTATTTCAAAAGTGTCAGTTTTAAAATGGAGAAGACTTATTCTTGTTTGACTTCAAAGGTAAAAGTTTTACCAGTAGAAAGAAGTTCGTTTTGTTTTGATGAAGAGAATTCTAATGACTGGGACTGTTTGCCAATCAAGTGTCCTAAATAGTATAGTAGCAAGTTCCCCATCAATGAAAGGATTTGATTTGAGATTAATGGCTGCAAAAGGTGTTTTAACTGGAGACTCAGTTAAGTGATCTCTGAAGCCCTTTCATTGAAACCAGGAAGTAAGCCATTTATAAATGTGTTGGAGTTTCTAAATGAGATATTTAATATAGTAGGGTATGCATACTAAGAGCCAGGAGCTAAATCCATCCTGTAGAGGTGTGTGTATGTTTTTCAGCAAAATGGCAGATCATATTCTTTCTAGTTCACCATAGTCTGTCTACACCATTCCCTGTTGCCTTCCCTGTAAATTTTACCCCTATACTTTAACTGCTTGATGCTGTATGGAAAGAGCCCTAGACCAAAAGTCAGGAGACTCAGTTCTGCTCCTGGATCTGGCTAGTGATTTGCTCAGTTCCATTTGGCCAACAACTTCCCTTGTCTCAGCCTCAGCATCTTATCTGTGAGATAAGGGTGTTGGACTCAATATCTAAGGGCTTCTTCTGCACTAGCATTCTGAGATCTATTATCATGAGCAGAGAAACTCACTCGAATGACCTTCTTTAGAAAAGCAACATCATTGTCTGAACCCCCTGGAGAGGGGTAGATGTGTGTTGTTGTCTTTTCTAAGGAATGCAATTTGTAACCATTAATAAAAACTGATGAACCTGCCATCAGCCTTCTTGCCTTTTCCTGGATTCCCAAGTTACTCTGAATAATTAAAATGAGAAAAAAATATCCAAATATTGCCAATGTGTTCTCTGTTGAGAAAAACACTTTGTAGGGTTTGTCCTCCAAATAACTAACCACCCCCTCTCCTTTTTTAACTGAACTGATTAACCAACCAAAGGTTGATTTGTTGGCTGTTTTTGCTGTTATTCTCCGACAGAGACTGACAGTTAAACATATGAAGGAGGTGACAAGGAAAGAGGAGAATCTCACAGACTAACAAAATGAAAAAAACAATGCTCGTAAATGTGTAGAACGGTCATTCTGAAGTTTATGTGTGAGGTTCTTTCACTCCGAAAAGCAACTCAACTGTGTGACTAGAGTCCATTTACTAATTGTCTGACACTGGGTGCTCCTCCTGCTCCCATTACAGCAAAGTCACTCTTATCTGCTGAGATCAGGATCCGTAATTGTAGGTTAATGGAAAGTCAGTGAAAGGAAAAGGGTGCTGGAGTATCAAAGAGCAGTCTACTAGCTAGGGGGGTCTAACGCACAGTGAGCATTAGGCAAATTCTCAAAGGAAATGGAAAGCATCAGTTAATCCAGAGAATCGATTAGTTCAGAAGTCAAGGATGATCATATTAAAACAATTAGAAAATACAGAAAAGCAAAAAGAAAGATACTTGTCCAAATCCACTCAGAGACAGTTAGCATTTTTTTTTAAACATCTTCATTGGAGTATAATTGCTTTACAATGGTGTGTTAGTTTCTGCTTTATAACAAAGTGAAACAGCTATACATATACATATATCCCCATATCCCCACCCTCTTGCGTCTCCCTCCCACCCCTCTAGGTGGACATAAAGCACCGAGTTGATCTTCCTGTGCTATGCTGTTGCTTCCCACTAGCTATCTATTTTACATTTGGTAGTATGTGTAAGTCCATGCCACTCTCTCACTTCGTCCCAGCTTACCCTTCTCCCTCCCTGTGTCCTCAAGTCCATTCTCTATGTCTGTGTCTTTATTCTTGTCCTGCCCCTAGGTTCTTCAGAACCATTTTTTTTTTTTTTTTTTTTTTTTAGATTCCATATATATGTGTTAGCATACGGTATTTGTTTTTCTCTTTCTGACTTACTTCACTCTGCATGACAGATTCTAGGTCCATCCACCTCACTACAAATAACTCAACTTGGTTTCTTTTTATGGCTGAGTAATATTCCATTGTATATATGTGCCACATCTTCTTTATCCATTCGTCTGTCCATGGACACTTAGGTTGCTTCCATGTCCTGGCTACTGTAAATAGGGCTGCAATGAACATTGTGGTACATGACTCTTTTTGAATTATGGTTTTCTCAGGGTACATGCCCAGTAGTGGGATTGCTGGGTCGTACGGTAGTTCTATTTTTAGTTTTTTAAGGAACCTCCATACTGTTCTCCATAGTGGCTGTATCAATTTATATTCCCACCAACAGTGCAAGAGGGTTCCCTTTTCTCCACACCCTCTCCAGCATTTATTGTTTGTAGATTTTTTGATGATGGCCATGCTAACTGGTGTGAGGTGATACCTCATTGTAGTTTTGATTTGCATTTCTCTAATGATTAGTGATGTTGAGCATCCTTTCATGTGTTTGTTGGCAATCTGCATATCTTCTTTGGAGAAATGTCTCTTTAGGTCTTCTGCCCATTTTTGGATTGGGTTGTTTGTTTTTTTGATATTGAGCTGCATGAGTTGCTTGTAAATTTTCGAGATTAATCCTTTGTCAGTTGCTTCATTTGTAAATATTTTCTCCCATTCCGAGGGTTGTCTTTTAGTCTTGTTTATGGTTTCCTTTGCTGTACAAAAGCTTTTAAGTTTCATTAGGTCCCATTTGTTTATTTTTATTTCCATTTCTCTAGGAAGTGGATCAAAAAGGATCTTGCTGTGATTTATGTCATAGAGTGTTCGGCCTATGTTTTCCTCTAAGAGTTTTATAGTGTCTGGTCTTACATTTAGACCTTTAATCCATTTTGAGTTTATTTTTGTGTATGGTGTTAGGAGTGTTCTAGTTTCATTCTTTTACATGTAGCTGTACAGTTTTCCCAGCACCACTTACTGAAGAGGCTGTCTTTTCTCCATTGTATATCCTTGCCTCCTTTGTCATAGATTAGTTGACCATAGGTGCGTGGGTTTATCTCTGGGCTTTCTATCCTGTTCCATTGATCTATATTTCTGTTTTTGTGCCAGTACCATACTGTCTTGATTACTGTAGCTTTCTAGTATAGTCTGAAGTCCAGGAGCCTGATTCCTCCAGCTCCATTTTTCTTTCTCAAGATTGCTTTGGCTATTCAGGGTCTTTTGAGTTTCCATACAAATTGTGAAAGTTTTTGTTCCAGTTCTGTGAAAAATGCCACTGGTAGATTGATAGGGATTGCACTGAATCTGTAGATTGCTTTGGGTAGTATAGTCATTTTCACAATGTTGATTCTTGCAATCCAAGAACATGGTATATCTCTCCATCTGTTTGTATCATCTTTAATTTCTTTCATCAGTGTCTTATAGTTTTCTGCATACAGGTGTTTTGTCTCCTTAGGTAGTTTATTCCTAGGTATTTTATTCTTTTTGTTGCAATGGTAAATGGCACTGTTTCCTTAATTTCTCTGTCAGATTTTTCATCATTAGTATATAGGAATGTAAGAGATTTCTGTGCATTAATTTTGTATCCTGCTACTTTACCAAATTCATTGATTCGCTCTAGTAGTTTTCTGGTAGCATCTTTAGGATTCTCTATGTATAGTATCATGTTATCTGCAAACAGTGACAGCTTTACTTCTTTTCCGATTTGGATTCATTTCTTTTCCATCTCTGATTGCTGTGGCTAAAACATCCAAAACTATGTTGAATAATAGTGGTAAGAGTGGACAACCTTGTCTTGTTCCTGATCTTAGAGGAAATGGTTTCAGTTTTTCACCATTGCGGACGATGTTGGCTGTGGGTTTGTCATATATGGCCTTTATTATGTTGAGGTAAGTTCCCTCTATGCCTACTTTCTGGAGGGTTTTTATCATAAATGGGTGTTGAATTTTGTCGAAAGCTTTCTCTGCATCTGTTGAGATGATCATATGGTTTTTCTCCTTCAATTTGTTAATATGGTGTATCACATTGATTGATTTGCGTATATTGAAGAATCCTTGCATTCCTGGGATAAACCCCACTTGATCATGGCGTATGATCCTTTTAATGTGCTGTTGGATTCTGTTTGCTAGTATTTTGTTGAGGAGTTTTGCATCTATGTTCATCAGTGATACTGGCCTGTAGTTTGCTAGTATTTTGTTGAGGATTTTTGTATCTATGTTCAACAGTGATACTGGCCTGTAGTTTTCTTTCTTTGTGACATCTTTGTCTGGTTTTGGTGGCCTCGTAGAATGAGTTTGGGGTGTTCCTCCCTGTGCAATATTTTGGAGGAGTTTGAGAAGGATAGGTGTTAGCTCCTCTCTAAATGTTTGATAGAATTCACCTGTGAAGCCATCTGGTCCTGGGCTTTTGTTTGTTGGAAGATTTCTAATCACAGTCTCAATTTCAGTGCTTGTTATTGGTCTGTTTATAGTTTCTATTTCTTCCTGGTTCAGACTCTGAAGGTTGTGCTTTTCTAAGAATTTGTCCATTTCTTCCAGGTTGTCCATTTTATTGGCATATAGTTGCTTGCAGTAATCTCTCATGATCCTTTGTATTTCTGCAGTGTCAGTTGTTACTTCTCCTTTTTCATTTCTAATTCTTTTGATTTGAGTCTTCTCCCTTTTTTTCTTGATGAGTCTGGCTAATGCTTTATCAATTTTATCTTCTCAAAGAACCAGCTTTTAGTTTTATTGATCTTTGCTATTGTTTCCTTCATTTATCTTTATGATTTCTTCCCTTCTGCTAACTTTAGGTTTTTTTTGTTCTTCTTTCTCTAATTGCTTTAGATGTAAGGTTAGGTTGTTTATTTGAGATGTCTCTTGAGGTAGGATTGTATTGCTATAAACTTCCCTCTTAGAACTGCTTTTGCTGCATCCCATAGGTTTTGGGTTGTCGTGTTTTCATTGTCATTTGTTTCTAGGTATTTTTTGGTTTCCTCTTTGATTTCTTCAGTGATCTCTTGGTTATTAAGTAGTGTATTGTTTAGCCTCCATGTGTTTGTATATTTTACAGATTTTTTTCCTGTAATTGATATCTAGACTCATAGCACTGTGGTTGGAAAAGATACTTGATACGATTTCAATTTTCTTAAATTTACCAAGGCTTGATTTGTGACCCAAGATATGATCTATCCTGGAGAATGTTCCTGAGCACTTGAGAAGAAAGTGTATTCTGTTGTTTTTGGATGGAATGTCCTATAAATATCAATTAAGTCCATCTTGTTTAATGTAACATTTAAAACTTAAGTTTCCTTATTTGTTTTCACTTTGGATGATCTGTCCATTGGTGAAAGTGGGGTGTTAGAGTCCCCTACTATGATTGTGTTACTGTCAATTTCCCCTTTTATGACTGTTAGCATTTGCCTTATGTATTGAGGTGCTCCTAGGTTGGGTGCATAAATATTTACAATTGTTATATCTTCTTCTTGGATGGATCCCTTGATCATTATGTAGTGTCCTTCTTTGTCTCTTGTAATAGTGTTTATTTTAAAGTCTATTTTGTCTGATATGAGAATTGCTACTCCAGCTTTCTTCTGATTTCCGTTTGCATGGAATATCTTTTCCCATCCCCTCACTTTCAGTCTGTATGTGTCCCTAGTTCTGAAGTGGGTCTCTTGTAGACAGCATATATATAGGTTCTTTTTTTGGTATCCATTCAGCCAGTCTATGTCTTTTGGTTGGAGCATTTAATCCATTTACATTTAAGGTAATTATCGATATGCATGTTCCTATTACCATTATCTTAATTGTTTTGGGTTTGTTATTGTAGGTCTTTTCCTTCTCTTGTGTTTCCTACCTAGAGAAGTTCCTTCAGCATTTGTTGTAAAGATGGTTTGGTGGTGCTGAATTCTCTTAGCTTTTGCTTGTCTGTAAAGGTTTTAATTTCTCCATCGAATCTGAATGAGATCCTTGCTGGGTAGAGTCATCTTGGTTGTAGGTTTTTGCCTTTCATCACTTTAAATATGTCCTGCCACTCCCTTCTGGCTTGCAGAGTTTCTGCTGAGAGATCAGCTGTTAACCTTATGGGGATTCCCTTGGATGTTATTTGTTGCTTTTCCCTTGCTGCTTTTAATATTTTTTCTTTGTATTTAATTTTTGATAATTTGATTAATATGTGTCTTGGCACGTTTCTCCTTGGATTTATCCTGTAAGGGACTCTCTGTGCTTCCTGAACTTCATTGAGGATTTCCTTTCCCATATTAGGGAAGTTTTCAACTATAATCTCTTCAAATATTTTCTCAGTTCCTTTCTTTTTCTCTTCTTCTTCTGTGACCCCTATAATTTTAATGTTGGTGCGTTTAATGTTGTCCCAGAGGTCTCTGAGACTGTCCTCAAGTCTTTTCATTCTTTTTTCTTTATTCTGCTCTGTGGTAGTTATTTCCACTATTTTATCTTCCAGGTCAGTTATCCTTTCTTTTGCCTCAGTTATTCTGCTATTGATTCCTTCTAGAGAATTTTTAATTTCATTTATTGTGTCGTTCATCAGTGTTTGTTTGCTCTTTAGTTCTTCTAGGTCCTTGTTAAACATTTCTTGTATTTTCTCCATTCCATTTCCAAGATTTTGGATCATCTTTACTATCATTCCTCTGCATTCTTTTTCAGGTAGACTGCCTATTTCCTCTTCATTTGTTTGGTCTGATGGGTTTTTACCTTGCTCCTTCATCTGCTGTGTGTTTCTCTGTCTTCTCATTTTGCTTAACTTACTGTGTTTGGGGTCTCCTTTTCACAGGCTGCAGGTTCGTAGTTCCCGTTGTTTTTGGTGTCTGCCCCCAGTGGCTGACGTTGGTTCCATGGGTTGTGTAGGCTTCCTGGTGCAGGGGACTGGTGCCTGTGTTCTGGTGGATGAGGCTGGATCTTGTCTTTCTGGTGGGAAGGAACGCGTCCAGTGGTGTGTTTTGGGCTGTCTGTGACCTGATTATGATTTTAGGCAGCCTCTCTGCTAATGGGTGGGGTTGTGTTCCTGTCTTGCTAGTTGTTTGGCATAGGGTGTCCAGCACTGTAGCTTGCTGGTTGTTGAGTGAAGCTGGGTCTTAGCGTTGAGATGGAGATCTCTGGGAGAGCTTTCGCTGTTTGATATTATGTGGAGCCGAAAGGTCTCTGGTGGACCAATGTCCTGAACTTGGCTCTCCCACCTCAGAGTCACAGGCCTGACACTCAGCCGGAGCACCAAGACCTTGTCAGCCACACGGCTCAGAAGAAAAGGGAGAAAAAAAGGAAAGAAAGAAAGAAAAAAAATAGTAAAACAAAATAAAGTTAGTAAAAAAAAAAAATTATTAAAAATAAAAAAGTAAAAAGTAAAAAACAAAAAGAGACATTTACAGAAAGATAGACAAGATGAAAAGGCAGAGGGCTATATACCAGATGAAGGAACAAGAAAAAACCCCAGAAAAACAACTAAATGAAGTGGAGATAGGCAACCTTCCAGAAAAAGAATTCAGAATAATGATAGTGAAGATGATCCAGGACCTTGGAATAAGAATGGAGGCAAAGATTGAGAAGATGCAAGAAATGATTAACAAAGACCTAGAAGAATTAAAGAACAAACAAACAGAGATGACCAATACAATAACTGAAATGAAAACTACACTAGAAGGAATCAATAGTAGAATAACTGAGGCAGAAGAACGGATAAGTGACCTGGAAGACAGAATGGTGGAATTCACTGCTGTGGAACAGAATAAAGAAAAAAGAATGAAAAGAAATGAAGACAGCCTAAGAGACCTCTGGGACAACATTAAACGCAACAACATTCGCATTATAGGGGTCCCAGAAGGAGAAGAGAGAGAGAAAGGACCAGAGAAAATATTTGAAGAGATTATAGTCGAAAACTTCCCTAACATGGGAAAGGAAATAGCCACCCAAGTCCAGGAAGCGCAGAGAGTCCCATACAGGATAAACCCAAGGAGAAGCACGCCGAGACACATAGTAATCAAAGTGGCAAAAATTAAAGACAAAGAAAAATTATTGAAAGCAGCAAGGGAAAAATGACAAATAACATACAAGGGAACTCCCATAAGGTTAACAGCTGATTTGTCAGCAGAAACTCTACAAGCCAGAAGGGAGTGGCATGATATACTTCAAGTGATGAAAAGGAAGAACCTACAACCAAGATTACTCTACCCGGCAAGGATCTCATTTAGATTTGATGGAGAAATCAAAAGCTTTACAGACAAGCAAAAGCTAAGAGAATTCAGCACCACCAAACCAGCTCTACAACAAATGTTAAAGGAACTTCTCTAAGTAGGAAACACAAGAGAAGAAAAGGACCTACAAAAACAAACCCAAAACAATTAAGAAAATGGTCATAGGAACATACATATCGATAATTACCTTAAACGTGAATGGATTAAATGCTCCAGCCAAAAGACACAGGCTTGCTGAATGGATACAAAAACAAGACCCATATATATGCTGTCTACAAGAGACCCACTTTAGACCTAGGGACACATACAGACTGAAAGTGAGGGGATGGAAAAAGATATTCCATGCAAATGGAAATCAAAAGAAAGCTGGAGTAGCTATACTCATATCAGATAAAATAGACTTTAAAATAAAGAATGTTACAAGAGACAAGGAAGGACACTACATAATGATCAAGGGATCAATCCAAGAAGAAGATATAACAATTATAAATATATATGCACCCAACATAGGATCACCTCATTACATAAGGCAATTGCTAACAGCTATAAAAGAGGAAATTGATAGTAACACAATAATAGTGGGGGACTTTAACACCTCACTTACACCAATGGACAGATCATCCAAAATGAAAATAAATAAGGAAACAGAAGCTTTAAATGACACAATAGACCAGATAGATTTAATTGATATTTATAGGACATTCCATCCAAAAACGGCAGATTACACGTTCTTCTCAAGTGCGCACGGAACATTCTCCAGGATAGATCACAGCTTGGGTCACAAATCAAGCCTCAGTAAATTTAAGAAAATTGAAATCATATCAAGCATCTTTTCTGACCACAACGCTATGAGATTAGAAATGAATTACAGGGGAAAAAGCATAAAAAACACAAACACATGGAGGCTAAACAATACGTTACTAAATAACCAAGAGATTACTGAAGAAATCAAAGAGGAAATCAAAAAATACCTAGAGACAAATGACAATGAAAACACGACAACCCAAAACCTATGGGATGCTGCAAAAGCAGTTCTAAGAGGGAAGTTTATAGCTATACAAGCCTACCTAAAGAAACAAGAAAAATCTCAAGTAAACAATCTAACCTTACACCTAAAGAAACTAGAGAAAGAAGAACAAACAAAATCCAAAGTTAGCAGAAGGAAAGAAATCATAAAGATCAGAGCAGAAATAAATTAAAAAAATAGAAACAAAGAAAACAATAGCAAAGATCAATAAAACTAAAAGCTGGTTCTTTGAGAAGATAAACAAAATTGATAAGCCATTAGCCAGACTCATCAAGAAAAAGAGGGAGAGGACTCAAATCAATAAAATCAGAAATGAAAAAGGAGAAGTTACAACAGACACCGCAGAAATACAAAGCATCCTAAGAGACTACTACAAGCAACTTTATGCCAATAAAATGGACAACCTGGAAGAAATGGACAAATTCTTAGAAAGGTATAACCTTCCAAGACTGAACCAGGAAGAAGCAGAAAATATGAACAGACCAATCACAAGTAATGAAATTGAAACTGTGATTAAAAATCTTCCAACAAACAAAAGTCCAGGACTAGATGGCTTCACAGGTGAATTCTATCAAACATTTAGAGAAGAGCTAACACCTATCCTTCTCAAACTCTTCCAAAAAATTGCAGAGGAAGGAACACTCCCAAACTCATTCTATGAGGCCACCATCACCCTGATACCAAAACCAGACAAAGACACTACAAAAAAAGAAAATTACAGACCAATATCACTGATGAATATAGATGCAAAAATCCTCAACAAAATACTAGCAAACAGAATCCAACAACACATTAAAAGGATCATACACCACGATCAAGTGGGATTTATCCCAGGGATGCAAGGATTCTTCAATATACGCAAATCAATCAATGTGATACACCATATTAACAAATTGAAGAATAAAAACCATATGATCATCTCAATAGATGCAGAAAAAGCTTTTGACAAAATTCAACACCCATTTATGATAAAAACTCTCCAGAAAGTAGGCATAGAGGGAACCTACCTCAACATAATAAAGGCCATATATGACAAACCCACAGCAAACATCATTCTCAACGGTGAAAAACTGAAAGCATTTCCTCTAAGATCAGGAACGAGACAAGGATGTCCACTCTCACCACTATTATTCAACATAGTTCTGGAAGTCCTAGCCATGGCAATCAGAGAAGAAAAAGAAATAAAAGGAATACAAATTGGAAAGGAAGAAGTAAAACTGTCACTGTTTGCAGATGACATGATACTATACATAGAGAATCCTAAAACTGCCACCAGAAAACTGCTAGAGCTAATTAATGAATATGGTAAAGTTGCAGGATACAAAATTAATGCACAGAAATCTCTTGCATTCCTATACACTAATGATGACAAATCACAAAGAGAAATTATGGAAACACTCCCATTTACCACTGCAACAAAAAGAATAAAATACCTAGGAATAAACCTACCTAGGGAGACAAAAGACCTGTATGCAGAAAACTATAAGACACTGATGAAAGAAATTAAAGATGATACCAACAGATGGAGAGATATACCATGTTCTTGGATTGGAAGAATCAACATTGTGAAAATGACTATACTACCCAAAGCAATCTACAGATTCAATGCAATCCCTATCAAATTACCAATGGCATTTTTTACGGAGCTAGAAAAAATCATCTTAAAATTTGTATGGAGACACAAAAGACCCCGAATAGCCAAAGCAGTCTTGAGGGAAAAAAACGGAGCTGGAGGAATCAGACTCCCTGACTTCAGACTATACTACAAAGCTACAGTAATCAAGACAATATGGTACTGGCACAAAAACAGAAACATAGATCAATGGAACAAGATAGAAAGCCCAGAGATAAACCCACGCACCTATGGTCAACTAATCTATGACAAAGGAGGCAAAGATATACGATGGAGAAAAGACAGTCTCTTCAATAAGTGGTGCTGGGAAAACTGGACAGCTACATGTAAAAGAATGAAATTAGAATACTCCCTAACACCATACACAAAAATAAACTCAAAATGGATTACAGACCTAAATGTAAGACTGGACACTATAAAACTCTTAGAGGAAAACATAGGAAGAACACTCTTTGACATAAATCACAGCAAGATCTTTTTTGATCCACCTCCTAGAGTAATGGAAATAAAAACAAAAATAAACAAATGGGACCTAATGAAACTTCAAAGCTTTTGCACAGCAAAGGAAACCATAAACAAGACGAAAAGACAACCCTCAGAATGGGAGAAAATATTTGCAAACGAATCAACGGACAAAGGATTAATCTCCAAAATATATAAACAGCTCATTCAGCTCAATATTAAAGAAACAAACACCCCAATCCAAAAATGGGCAGAAGACCTAAATAGACATTTCTCCAAAGAAGACATACAGATGGCCACGAAGCACATGAAAAGATGCTCAACATCACTAATTATTAGAGAAATGCAAATCAAAACTACAATGAGGTATCACCTCACACCAGTTAGAATGGGCATCATCAGAAAATCTACAAACAACAAATGCTGGAGAGGGTGTGGAGAAAAGGGAACCCTCTTGCACTGTTGGTGGGAATGTAAATTGATACAGCCACTATGGAGAACAATATGGGGGTTCCTTAAAAAACTAAAAATAGAATTACCATATGACCCAGCAATCCCACTACTGGGCATATACCCAGAGAAAACCGTAATTCAAAAAGACACATGCACCCGAATGTTCATTGCAGCACTATTTACAATAGCCAGGTCATGGAAGCAACCTAAATGCCCATCAACAGACGAATGGATAAAGAAGTTGTGGTACATATATACAATGGAATATTACTCAGCCATAAAAAGGAACGAAATTGAGTCATTTGTTGAGACGTGGATGAATCTAGAGACTGTCATACAGAGTGAAGTGAGTCAGAAAGAGAAAAACAAATATTGTATATTAACGCATGTATGTGGAATCTAGACAAATGGTACAGATGAGCCGGTTTGCAGGGCAGAAGTTGAGACACAGATGTAGAGAACAGACATATGGACACCAAGGGGGGAAAACTGTGGTGGGGTGGGGATAGTGGTGTGCTGAATTGGGCGATTGGGATTGACATGTATACACTGATGTGTATAAAATTGATGACTAATAAGAACCTGCAGTATAAACAAACAAACAAAACAACTAATACTAAACTTTCATTGGGTTATTTGTATGGAAATATGTTAATATAAATGTTTCAGACATTACATGAAATTTCTAAAAATCTTATATGTTCTGGTATAATGTTATAAGTCATAATCCTAGTTATTACTTTAAAATGTATATCTCAGAAATAACTAATTTTCTTGTCAACTGCATTATTATGAACTTTCATCAAATCTGTAACCGTGGTCATTTTTAAGTCTTTTAAAAAAAAAAAAAAAAAAAAAAGAAAGAAAAAAAGAAGAGAGCAACCAAACCAAAAAACAAATCCACCAATGATAACAAGCACTAAAAACTATACTAAAAAACAAACAAAAAAACAAACAAACAAAAAGAAAACGGACAGACAGAACCCTCCTAGGACAAATGGTAAAAGCAAAGCTATACAGACAAAATCACACAAGAAGCATATACATACACACTCACAAAAAGAGAAAAAGGAAATATATATATATATATATATATCTTTTGGTAACTCTGAGGTCTTCTGCCAGCATTCAGTAGGTGTTCTGTAGGAGTTGTTCCACATGTAGAAGGATTTCTGATGTATTTGTGGGGAGGAAGGTAATCTTCACGTCTTACTCCTCTGCCATCTTCAATAGTTAGCATTTTGATATAAGTACTTCTAGATCTTTCTCTTCACAAATATTTTCAATATGTAATTTACATATATTTAAATAATATAAATACACATGTAAAGAGATCACATGATTAAATTTATAACACATATTTCACTTAATATGTCATAAGCATCAATTAATAGCAGTAAATATTAATCTATATCATAATTTTATTAGTGATTTTATTTCCTCATTTCAAACACCCAGTTGCCCCCAAATGCCCCCTAAAACACATTTGTATGTTTTTCAGGTTTTCTTCAATGAGTATGCATTAATTATGTACTTAAAAATGTGAAAAATAGAAAAAACAAACCAAAAATGCAATCATGCTGGTTAAGAGGCATCATAATTAGAGGTTAAGAGTGTGAATTTTGAAATCAACCACACCTGGCTTTCAGATTTCAGATCTGTCCCTATGAACTGTGTGACTTTGGACAAGTTACTTAACCTCTCTGAACTTCAATTACCCCATCTAAAAATGGAGGCAATAAAACAAATCATAGAGGGTGGCTGCAAGGATTAAAGAAACCAATGTCTGTGCAGGGCTTTGCATAGATTTGGCACACAATAAATAGCTACAAAATGGTAACTATCATCATTCATCATCATCATCAATGCTTTATTTGATTTTAAAAAATATATGTCAACATGGAAAAAATGACAAAAATTCCACTTTGTATTCAGAAGTTCCTGATATCAGTACCCAAGAATGTTCCTTCATTTTGGATATCATCTGTAGGGATGTCCCATTTCCTTTTTTTAAATTGAAATATATTTGACATACAGTATTATATTGGTTTTATGTGTACAACATAGTAATTCAACACTTGTATACAGGCATACCTCGTTTTATTGTACTTCTCAGATAAGTATTACCATTTTGTCTATTCTTTTTTAACAAATTGAAGGCTTGTGGTAACCCTGTATCAAGCAAGTTTATTGGCACCATTTTTCCAACAGCTTTTGCTCACTTCATGTCTTTGTGTCATGGTTTGGTAATTCTTGCAGTATTCAAACTTTTCATTATTATTTGTTATGGTGGTCTTTGATGTTACTATTGTAATTGTTTTCGGACTCCACAAATCACACCCATATAAGACAGCAAACTTGATAAATGCATGTGTTCTGATTGCTCTACCAACTGGCCATTCACCCATCTCTCTCCTTCTCCTTGTGCCTCCCTACTCCCTGAGCCACAACAATATTGAAATTAGGCCAGTTAATAACCCTACAATGGCTCTAAGTGTTCAAGTGAACGGAAGAGTCACATGTCTCTCACTTTAAATCAAAAGCTAAAAATGATTAAGCTTAGTGAGGAAGGCATATTGAAAGCCAAGATGGGCCAAAAGCGAGGCCTCTTGCACCAGTTAGCCAAGTTGTGAATGCAAAGGGTAAGTTCTTGAAGGAAATTAAAAGCGCTACTCCAGTGAACACACAAATGAAAAGAAAGCAAAACAGCCTTAGTGCTGATATGGAGAATGTTTTAGTGGTTTGGAAAGAAGATCAAACCAGCCACAACATTCCATTAAGCCAAAGCCCAAGCCAGAGCAAGGCCATAACTATCTTCAATTTTATGAAAGCTGAGAGAGGTGAGGAAGCTGCAGAAGAGAAGTCTGAAGCTAGCAGAGGCTGGTTCATGAGGCTTAAGGAAAGAAGCCATCACTATAACATAAAAGTACAAGGTGAAACAGCAAATGCTGATGTAGAAGCTGCAGCGAGTTTTCCAAAAGATCTAGCTAAGATAATTAATGAAGGTGGCTACACTAAAGAACAGGTTTTCAGTGTTGACAAAATAACCTTATATTGGAAGGAAATGTCTTCTAGGACTTTCATAGCTAGAGAAGAGAAGTCAATGCCTAGCTTCAAACTTCAAAGGACAGGCTGACTCTCTTGTTAGGGGCTACTGCAGCTGGTGACTTGACGTTGAAGCTGGTGCTCATTTACCATTCCAAAAATCCTAGGGCCCTTAAGAATTGTGCTAAATCTACTCTGCCTGTGCTCGAGAAATGCAACAACAAAGCCTGAATGACAGCACATCTATTTACAACATGGTTTACTGAGTAATTTAAGCCCACTGTTGAGACCTACTGCTCAGAAAAAAAGATTCCTTTCAAAATATTACTGCTCATTGACAATGCACCTGGTCACCCAAGAGCTCTGATAGAGATGTACAACGAGATTAATGTTTTCATGCCTGCTAACACAACATCCATTCTGTAACCCGTAGATCAAAGAGTAATTTTGACTCTCAAGTCTTATTATTTAAGAAATATATTTCATAAGGCTGTAGCTGCCATAGATAGTGATTCCTCTGATGGATCTGGGCAAAGTCAATTGAAAACCTTCTGAAAAGGATACACCATTCTAGAAGCCATTAAGAACATTCATAATTCATGGGAGGAGATCAAAATATGAACATTAACAGGAGTTTGGAAGAAATTGATTCCAACCCTATGGATGACTTTGAGGGGTTCAAGACTTCAGTGGATGAAGTAATTGCAGATGTGGTGGTAACAGCAAGAGAACTAGAAGTGGAGCCTGAAGTTGTGATGGAATTGCTGCAATCTCATGATAAAACTTTAACAGATGAAGAGTTGCTTCTTATGGATTAGCAGAGAAAGTGGTTCTTGAGATGGAATCTCCTCCTGGTGAAGATGCTGTGAAGACTGTTGAAATGACACCCAAGGATTCAGAATATTATGTAAACTTGGTAGATAATGCAGAGGCAAGTTTTGAGAGGATTGACTCCAATTTTGAAAGAAGTTCTTCTCTGGGTAAAATGCTATTAAACAGCACTGCATGCTACAGAGAACTGGTTGGTGAAAGGAAGAGTCAATCGATGCAGCAAACTTCATTGTTGTCTTATTTTGAGAAACTGTCACAGCCGCCCCAGCCTTCAGCAACCGTCATCCTGATCAGTCAGCAGCCATCAACATGGAAGCAAGACCCTCCACCAGCAAAAGGATCATGACTTGCTGAAGGCTCAGACGATTTTTTAGCAATAAAGTATCTTTTAATTAAGGTGTGCACATTGTTTTTATAGACATAATGCTATTGCACACTTAACAGACTACAGTGCATATAGTGTAAACATGACTTTTACATGCACTGGGAAACCAAAAAATTGGTGTGACTTGATTTATTGTGATATTCACTTTATTGTGGTGGTCTGGAGGCAAATCTGCAGTATCTCTGAGGTATGTCTGTAAATTGCAAAATGATTACCATGGTAAGTTTAACTTACCATCTGTCACCGTACAAAGCTAATACAATATTACAGAGTATATTCCCCATGCTGTACATTACATCTCCATGACATTTATTTTAGAACTGAAAGTTTGTGCTTCTTGATCCCCTTCAACCATTTTGCTCCACCAAACCCCTTTCCCTCTGGCAACCACTAATCTGTTCTCTGTATCTAAGAGTCTTGGTTTGGTTTGGTTTTCAGATTCCACATATGAGTGAAATCATGTGATATTTGTCTTTCTTCATCTGATTTATTTTGCTTAGCACAATACACTCAAGGTCCATCCATGTTGTCACAAATGACAAAATTTCTTTTTTATGGGTGAGTAGTATTCCACTGTGTGTGTGTGTGTGTGTGTGTGTGTGTGTGTATACACACACACACACACACACACATATATATACACCTCACCCCTAAAAGAAACTCCATACCCATCAGTAGTCACTCTCCACTTTCCCTCAGCCTTTTGAGGAACTGCCAGACTGGTTTCCAAGTTGGTTGTACCATTTTATATTTCCAACAGCAGTGTGTAAAAGGGTTCAAATTTATCCACATTCTTGCCAACATTTGTTATTATCTGTTTTTTTGATTACAGCCATCATAGGGTATATAAAGTGGTATCATATTGTGGTTTTGATTTGCATTTATTTAAGGGCTAATGATGTAGAGAATCTTTTCTTAGGCTCATTGGCCATCTGTGTATCTTCTTTGGAGAAATGTCTATTCAGATCTTTTACCCAGTTTTAATTGGGTTGTGCTTTTATTATTGAGTTATAAGAGTTCTTTATATATTCAGGATACAAATCCCTTAGTAAATACATTATTAGCAAATATTTTCTCCATTCTGTGGGTTGCCTTTTCACATTCTCCATGGTGCCCTTTGAAGCATAAAAAGTTTAATTTTTTATGAAATCCAATTTATCTCTTTGTTTTCCTGTCACTTGTGATGTCATAGCTAAGAAACCAATGCCAAACCCAAGGTCACAAAGATTTACTCCTATGATTTTTTTCTAAGAGTTTTATGGTTTTAGCTCTCATATTTAGGTCTAATCCCTTTTAGTTAAGATTTATGTATGGTGTAAGGAGCCAAACTTTATTCCTTTCAATGTGGATTACCAGTTGTCTTAGCATCATTTGTTAGCAAAAACCTATTTTCCTTTAGTGAATTAATTGTCTTAGCATCTTTGTTGAAGATATATTGATCGTAACTGTGAGGTTTCTGGGCTTTCAATTCTATCCTATGTATCTATATTTTTAATCTTTATGCCAGTACCATACTATCCTGATTACTGTTGTTTTATGATAAGTTTTGAAATCAGGAATGTGAATTCCCAAGATGTGTTCTTTTTTTCCCCCCAAGATTGTTCTAGCTATGCTGAGTCCCCTGTATTTTCATATGAATTTTAGGATCAGTTTGTCAATTTCTGAAAAAAGTCAGATGGGATTTTGACAGAGATTGCCTTGAATCCATAGATTAGTCTTAATATTAAGTCTTCTAATCCATGAGTATGATATGTGTTTTCATTTAGGTGTATTTTATTTAATTATTTTCAATGACACTTTATATTTTTTTCAGAATACAAGTTTTAAACTTCTTTGGTTAGATTCATTCATAATTTTATTTTCAATGCTCTTATAAATGGCATTGTTTTCCCAATTTCCTTTTCAGATTGTTCGTTGCCAGTATATAGAAATACAATTGATTTTTGTATATCCATCTTGTGTCCTAAAAACTTGTTGAAGTCCCTTATTAGCTCTAATAATTTTTTGTGCATTCCTTGGATGCCTACATACAAGATAGTATCATCTGCAAACAGAGATAGTTTACTTCTTTCTCTCCAGTTAGAATGGCTTTTATATTGTTTTCTTGCCTAAATACTCTGAATAAAACTTCCAGTACAACATTAAATAGAAAAGGGGAGAGCAGACATTCTTTGTCTTGTTCCTGATCTTAGAGAGAAAGCTTTCAGTCTTTCAACATTAAGAATGCTGTTAGCTGTGGGTTTTTTTGTAGGTGCCCTTTATCAGGTTGAGGAATTATTTCTAGTTTGTTGACCTCTCTTATCATGAAAGAATGTTGGATTTTTTTAATCAAATGCCTTTTCTGTGTCTATTGAAATTATCAGGTAATTTTTATCCTTTATTCTATTACTATGGTATATTACATTGACTGATTTTCATATGTTGAACCATCCTTACATTCCTGGGATAAATCCCACTTGGTCATGGTTAATTATCACTTTTATATTTTGCTGGACTCAGTCTGCTAGTATTTTAAAAAGTATTTTTGCATCTATATTCATAAGGAATACTGGTATTTAGTTTATTTTTTTTTCTTTTGATGTCTTCGTCTGATTTTGATATCAGAATAATACTGGCCTTACAGAATTAATTGGGAAATATTTCCTCTCCTTATATTTTTTGGAAAACTATGTAAAGAGTGATGTCAGTTCTTCTTTAAAAGTTTGGTAATATTCAACAGTGAATCAGGTCCTGGGCTCTTCTTTGTGGGATTTAAAAATTATTATTAACTTGATCTCTTATTGTTCAGATTTCCCATTTCTTCTTCAGTCAGTTTTAGTAGCTTGTGTCTTTCTGAGAATTTGGTCATTTATTCTAGGTTTTCTAATTTGTGGCATACAGCTATTTATAGTGTTCCTTTATGATTTTTATTTATTTATTTATTTCTGTCACCTCAGTAATAATGTCCCCACTTTCATTCCTGATTTTAGTAATTTGGCTTTTCTTCTCTTTTTTTACTGGCCTAACTAAAGATTTGTCAACTTTGTTGATCTTTTCAAAGAACAAAAATTTGATTTTATTTTTCTATTCTTTATGTCATTGTATTTTTCCTCTTTAATCTTTAGTATTTCCTTGTTGTGCTCAAATTGGATTTAATTTTCTCTTGTTTTTCCAGTGTCTTACGGTGTGAATGAAGTTATTTCTTGCCCATGCACTTTGCTGGAGCATAGGCTCAAAGATAAAAATAGTCGTTACAGTAATAGCCACTATTTATTGGGTGTGTAGTGGGTTAGACATTTGCATACATTATTGCTAGACTTTATAACAAATCTGAAGGTCAAGCATCCTCATCCTAATTTTATAAATAAGAAAGCTGGGGTTCAGAGGAACAAATTGAATTGCCCAAGACTACACAGAACTAGTAATTATATCCAGTTCTGTATGGCTCAAAATTGGTGCTGTTTCTGCCCCACACAAAGAAAGAACAGAGAAAGGACAAGAAAATGGAGTCATTACACCTGAGTTCATTTCCACTAAATGCACCAACATGGATCATGTCTGAAACTCAGTTTCCCCAATTCTTTGCAGAGTCAGTGCCTCCTCATTCTTTGGGTCATAGCCTCTGTATCACTTCTGATGAGAATTTCTCTGACCACTCTTGTTAAAAGAGGCTCATCTCATTGTTCTATTTCTCAGAATTCTAGTTGTTTCATCTCTTCATGTAGTAAGTTTGTTAAAGTGCTTCCATTTATGTGTTTATTTATGAGTTTTGTCTTTCTGGCTTGCTTCTGTTCTTTTATCCCTATTAAAATGCAAGCTCCAAGAAGTCACAAGACATGCCTGACTTGCTTATTGTTCTTTCTCAGCTTCCATTATAGATTCTTGTTCATAAAACACATTCAATAAATATTTGTTAATTGAATGAATTGGTAAGACAAGAGGTACCTAAAGCCTGCTCAGATACAAAGTTATGGCATTCTCTTATAGTTTTTTAGTAATAAAAACTCATTCAAAGGAATTCAAGAAAAAGGAAGTGAGAAACTCTCATGGAACTCAACTTCCAGGCTTCACAGGAACTAGTACATCATCAGATGTCTACTTTCTCTTTCTTCTCTCGCTCTATTTCTCCTGTCCCTCTGTCTCTCTCTCTCAGGCTATATCTCTGCTTTTGTCTACCCATGTGCTCTAGTCTCCTGTCTAAGGACCAGCTTCTTCAGATTAACCATAGTTCATCATGGTTATGTCAAAACGATTATTTTAACCCTGGAGATAATTGGTTCCTACAGCTCCAGTGCCTGGAGTTAACTGAGTCCGTTCTGTAGCTAGTGATTTCAAATTCCAGAGAGATGGAGTCTTATAGTCTCAGTGGGTCAGTGGTGCTTCTCTGGGCCAATCAGTTGTAACCAACAAGTTGGGGTTATATAGTACATGGAGAAGCCTTTTCTCTGCTTTGGGGCTATAAACGGCTGGGGCTGAGGAGACAATTGGCATGTCTGTTACAAATTTAAATTTTGTGTTTAAAATTTAAATTTTGTATTTAAACATTCATGTGAATGTCCAAGTCCATTGGATAGTAAGTGAAACGTAAAACCAGGTCTTCTTGCTCCCAATATATACAGTTATTTTGTGCAGGGATGCATTCAGGGTATCCTGTCCTGGGTCCACAAAATAGAATTCCCTTTTCTAAAGTCTCTTCTGTTTCACAGACTGGGAATCTAGCTACCATCCATTTATGGGACGTTCAGCTGAGAGAAGGTCTCTTGCCTCCTACTGCTGAAGAAATTGCATTATTGGATTTTTAAATAAACCATTGGCCAGAATATCTAAGAGCCTTTCTTTTAGACCTTGACAGGTTTATTTTTTTTTAAATTAAAAATCCTGGCCTGGGGCAAAATGAAAATGTCTTCAGATTTGCAATCAGCCCTTGTGTTTCATATTTGAAATGCACATTAGAAATCGGAGTTTGATGTGACCCGATCTTAGGACTCTATTCAGCAGGAGGCTGACATCTTTGAATTTAGGTCTTCTTGATGGGAACTGCTCTTGATCATTACCAGGGGGCAAGAGAGATACCCAATTATTCCATCCTGTGAGGGTCATTCTTCTCCTTCTTTCCTACAGTCTGACAGCAATCAATCAAAATACCCTATGTGATTAAGAAAACAAAGGGCACATGAAAGATCCATAACTGTGTATCAGACCTTCTTGCCTCTAACTGATCCAAATCAGAAGAGATTATGAATGTGCACACACACTCCTATCAATATGGGCAAGAGGACTAAGAGATGTCAACACCAAGGCAGCATCTTCAGAAAATGTATGAGTTAGGGGTCCAGTTTATATTTTCAAATACAATAAATTGTCAGAAAAAGGTTTTTGGCCCCCATTAAAATAGCAGGTACATACAATGAGAGTATGTTGGCATTTTTCACGAAAATGTTTACATTTCACACAGGTACCTCATAAGCTGTCAAGAAGGCAATGCCTCGGGGCTTGAGCTAACAAATGATTATCTTCCACTGTAAGAGGGTAAATAAAACCAAATTCATGTATACTTTATTTACTTGTTTAGTAATACCCCCATGGTTCCACAAGGTTTAACACAAAATTCTGAACAGTATTTTTTTTTAATTTCCCTGGTAGAAATTTAGTTTTTACATGTAAGCTTAAGTGAGAATGTTAAAACAGGATAGAGATTGTGGAGGATCTTTTCTATACACACTCTCATTCCAAATTTCACTACTCTACATGCTGGAGAAGTGAGACTCAGAGTGAAGCAAATGACCTGAATCCCCCCAATTAGTAAAAAACAGTTAACACTGACACTCTAGTCCTCTGACTCCATATCTAGCCCTCTTTTTATTATCTATGCTACCTCTGATTGGAATCACTCCAACTCAATACAAATCAAGGGTCTGTTTAGGGCCAGCCCCTGGGTTGGAACTGGGCTCAAACAGATAAATGAAACATGGTTCTGGCTGTCCAGGAGGTCATGGTCTAGTGAAGAAACAAACAGAGAAATACTCAAGACCTCCCTGGAGCAATAGCTATGGGAGAAATGGAAAGAGTTATCAGAGAATTACTTTCCTGAAAGGTGCTTGTCCCCAGCAAGTTTTTTTTCCAGGTAATTTCTTTCAAATTTTCAAGAAACAGATAATTCTTGTACTTTATAAACTACTCCAAGAGCAGAAGAGAAGCTGAACAACTATTTCACTCATGGCATGAAACCAGCAAAACTTGCCAAAAACAGGATTCACAGATCTGAAGAGAAACCGATTTCAGAGGCCATGCTTCTACCGTATGACCAGCCCCAACCTAGGCACTACTGCATGGACCAGGTGTGAACCTCTGAACTGACATCAGCTCGTCTGTTAGCTGGTCAGCAGCTAATCAGAGTGTCTCTGGTGGCCTGTTGGACATAAAGTCAGAGAGAAGATCGTGGGTCCACGTTGGATGTTGGCACTAAGAGGACAAGTATACATTTAGCTGCATGTACCAGCAGAGAAAGTTTTCTAAGAAAGAGAGGGTAGAGACAAGGAGATATTACAGCCTCAAGAAGTGGAGGGAAGCAAAATATCATGTAACTCCAAAGAGATAGAGAGAGTGACTCTGGGTTTCTACTAAGCTCCCTAGCTCCAGCTCCCATGAGATAGGGCTGTATCAGGCTCCTGTTTCCAAAGCGTTTGCTGTTCGTGTCCATCAGTAACAGCCTCTTCACAATCCCCACCAAGACACAGTCACTTCTCTTATGCTGTATTGGACAGGTTTTTATTCTTTGCAATAAAGATAGCTTTGCTAGAATAATAATGGCTTAAAATGAAGGGACAAGTAATCATTATTTGCAAAAGATATATGTTGATATAAAGAACATTCAAGAGAATCAACTAAAAAACTATTAAAGGTAATAAGAAAGCTTAGCAGAGACTGGTTACAGAGTAAATACACCAAAATAATAGTGTTCTTCTTTCCTGGCAATAACGAGTTGGAAAATAAGATTTTAAAATATCTTATTCACAATAACAACAGAAAACATAAAAAGCCTATGGACAGCTTTAACAAGAAATATGTAAGAAAACCACAAAACTTTACTGTGAGATGCAAAAAATACTTGACAAAGGTAGATAGATTTTCTGGGCCGAAGACTTAATAATGTAATGACATCAGCTTTCCCTAAATTAACTTATAGGTTTATCATATTTTCCAATCAAAATCTTGACAAGATTTTTGAAAACTTGACAAGATGATTCTGAAATTCATCTACAATAATGATAGTAAAAGTAGCTAAGTCATTTTTGAAAAATAAGAATTATTGGAGGGCTTCCCTGGTGGCGCAGTGGTTAAGAACCCGCCTGCCAATGCAGGGGGGACATGGGTTCGGTCCCTGGTCCAGGAAGATCCCACATGCCGCGGAGCAACTAGGCCCACGCACCACAACAACTGAGCCTGCGCTCTAGAGCCCGTGAGCCACAACTACTGAGCCCATGTGCCACAACTACTGAAGCCTGCGTGCCTAGAACCCGTGCTCCGCAACAAGAGAAACCACCGCAATGAGAAGCCCCGGCACCACAAAGAAGAGTAGCCCCTGCTCGCAGCAACTAGAGAAAGCCCGCGCTCAGCAACAAAGACCCAATGCAGCCAAAAATAAATAAATAAAAAAATAAAATTTTTTTAAAAAAACAAAGAATTATTGGAAAGATTTACCCTTTTATACAGCAAAAATCATAAAAACATTATGTTTTTCGTGTAATAATAGACATGTCAATGGACAAAATAATAGACATGTCAATGGTATTGGAAAATAAGAGTGGGCTTTACACTCACACATACACAGAAATTTAACATATCATTGAAATGGTATCACATATTTGTGAGGAAAATATTATTTTTAATACATGGTCATGAGCCCCTTTTACAATGGGTTAAAAGTCTTGGAATGCAGGGAAGCATTCATCAGCACTGTCTACTTTAATGAATTACAGAATTATAAAACAATTAAACTGAATGCTTAAAAATTTTTTAAACAAAAAAATAAGTAGTAGTGACAATTGCTCAAATTGAGGGACAAGGAGAAAGAGGTTATTTTTATTTAAAAATGGAAGAAATTACTCACAAAAAGAAAAACTAGATGTTGCTATATAAAAATATAAAATAATCTAAACTTAAACATCACAGACAAAACTGAAATACTAGGGAGAAAAACTGGAAAAATTCAAAACTAAAGTAACATAATAGGAGTTATCCTTAATACGTGATACAAAATATTCAGATTCCAACTGGTAACTGGCCATAAAATGTCAGGAAGAGGCAATTCATAAAAGAGAAAATGAACATGCTAAATGAAATAAACATACGTTTTAAAAAGGCAACCTCACTAGCAATTAAATAAATGCAAATTAAAACAATGAGCTATTATCCCCACCTCTCAAATTAGCAAAATTGGGAAACAAAATTCTCTTCCAAACAAGGGACCTGTGAGATAAGCACTCTTCTCTGCTGCTGGGAATATAAATTTGTATGTCTTTTGAGAAAGCAATTTACCTACCGTATTTAGAGCTAAATATATTCAAATATTTTAAAGCAGTACTCCCATTTATAAGATCCAAAGAAACTAATTTGTAATGCAGACAAGAAAATACACAAAAATATGAATAACAGAGATTTGTGTGTGTGTGCACATATTTTAATAGTAGCATACTTAGAAGCAAAATATACTCAAAAAGAGAGCATTGATTCATTAAACTTGTGGTACATCCATGTGATGGAAATTAATGTAGTCATTTTAAATTATAAATCCTCCCCAAGCCTCATTTACAATGTCTCTATAGCTACCATATTTTCAAAAATAGAAATACCCTTCCATATAAGTTATGATCTCAAATAAGTTAACACACATACACCAAAAACACTTTGAACACTAAACCACTGTCAGTAATTTTGTCTGGAAGACAGATTTACGAAAGATTTTCAGAATTTTAAAACTTCTTTCTACACTTAGAAAACAAACAAACAAACAAACAAAAAATATATATATACATATATATACAATACATGTAAAGGAAAACATATTGCTTTTACAGTCAGGAGTGAGAAAGGGAGAGAAAAACCAGAAAAATCATCTCACTATAATAAGTGCTTTGATAAAGGTCATTGCTTTGCAGGTCCCCAAATCTGTCTTGGGGTGTCAAGGAGGAAACATATCAATTGGGGTTTATAGAAATAGGCTCTGACAGATGAGCATTCTGGGCAGGGCCAACTTCCCTAAGAGGAATACAAATTTAGAGTTAAACGCTACTGTGAGAGTCGCAACGGTGGAATAATCTGTTTGGGGAGAAAAGCATTAAAAGAAGCTGTAAGGGAGAAATGAGTCATTCAGTAGTAAACCATGAGATTTGGGGTATGGGAAAACAAGGCAAACAAACAAACAGAACTCAGAGGAAATATTGAGCTCCCAGCTGAGAGCTCTCCTCCTTCTAACTTGTCCACTCATGTAATCTTTTCCACGTATTAATATACATTAATTATCATTAATGACTACATTAATATACATTCACCTGTCTGACCCTTTATCCAATTCTGCTGTATTTCACATTCTCCGTGAGCCATTCCAGCAGGGATAGAAAGAGAAGCATGACCTGTTCATCTCTAGTAAACTATGGGGCTATTGGTTTTCTAAGCAGGGTATCCAACTACTTAAGTTTAGGGTGAAAATGCTGCTGTGATTTCAAAATGCTTGGCTTGTGCCTGTTTTGAAAGCTTCCTGCTTGAGAAGGGCAGGCGATTCTACACAGAATACATAGCAACTGGGTACTGATATACTGTCTTCCTATGGAAGACGCTGTACTAGTTTGATGCAAGATACAGAAATGGATGGATAACAAAGGATCCCCACTTCAATAAATTTATAATCTAAACTACTGGGTCCTTAACTTGGCTGCTCTTGTAATTGCCCGGGGAGATTTAAAAAACACTGATGCTCAGATCACATACCCAGAGATTCTAATTTAATTGATCCTGGGTGTGGTCTGGGCATTCAGAGTTTTAAAAGCTCTCCAAGTGCTTCTAATGGGCAGGCAAGTTTGGAAGCTACTATGTAAAGGGAGTAGAAGGCAAAATGCCTAATCATTAAACAGTTCTGATCATATCACTTTTCTAGATCAAATCCTTAATGGTTCCCCTATCGTACATGGAAACAAGTCCAAACTCCTAGTTGGCATTCAAGGCCCTATGTAATCTAGCACCTAATGAACATTAATCCCCTGGGTGCCCCCAACAGGAGGTCAATTGCCTGAGCATTCCTTTAGTCTGTTGACTCTCTCCAGAAACAGGAAATAAGCAAAACTCCGCCAACTCTAATTGACTGCTATTGGCTACCCGGAGAAATGTGTTTAGAAAGATTCTGAGACCATTACAGTTCTCAACAGGAAAAAGTAGCATGATCTATTAGCAATGTCTGCCATGAGCAGGAAATGGAAAGGGGCAGTTCCAGTGCTGGACATCTGCCATGCTGGTATCATTCCTTTGCTCCCCCTGTGCCCTTGGTCCAGATGTCCTCTAGACCCTCCTTCAAAGCACAACATAAGGGTCTCTCCTCTCTAAAGCCCTCCTGTTGTCCTCCCAGTTCTCCCTACCTTGTCTCATGGAGTTTATCAAGCCTTCCTCTTGAATCTCTATTCAGCACTATGTTGTCATTTTTACTACAGAAATCAATATCAGCTTTTGTGTACATGTCTCAAATACTATATAACTCTGATTCTCAAACTTCAGCTTGCATTAGAACCACATGGGAGTTTTGTTAAAACACAAATCCAGAATTTCTGATTCAGGAGATCTGGGGTACAGCTTGCGAATTTGTATATCTAACAAGTTCCCAGGTGACGCTGATGGCTGCTGGTTTGGGTACCACATTTGAGAACCACTGCTTCATTACATTATAATCTCCTAGAAGGCTCCTCTTTATCTGGGCATTCCTTTTAGCAATACACAGTAGGTGCTTATTTTTCATTGAGTTAAACCACAGCAATCCAAGACAGATATGATAAGTGAGAAATAATTGATACAGACACATACTATAACAGGTCATATTGGTTTGGAAGGATAAAAAAATTCTTAGATGATAGATTATGTTTCAGACAGGAGGAGAGAAATCAGGATGATTCCTGGGTCAGCATCTGAAGCTGGGTCGCAGAGGTGAGGGCACATTGTAGAAAGGTGCCAGGCTGGTAACCTGGAGACACACTTATCATCTCCACTGGTCTCAAGCAAGCAGGCCCTAAACCGACTGTGGATTTCACACGGAGGAAGAGAGCCGGCAAGTGTGATCAAGGGTGAGAGGAAGCAAATGGGTAGCCAAGAGAAGGAGAAGCAACAGAGGGAGACTCCAGGAGGATTTTCATCTTGCATCTCTGAAAGTATGACTCCATTTGCTTTACTGAAAGCCACCTCGAGGCTGGTAGGGGGAGGTGGGGTAGCTGATAGAAGACGAATGAGATGGCTCACTGGGAAAATTTCCCCAGCTCTCACTGTCTGGGTTTTAAAAGCCATTTCAGCAATTGTTCAGAGCTGTCAAAAGTCTCTGTCAGATCAATAGGTTACTGTGGAATTTGCCCAGACTGTTGGCCAATCAAAATGTAAATTCCAGATAAATTTAATACATAAACCAACTTGTCTTCCTTGAGCCATTTTGAAAGTCATGAAAAGTAATTTGACTTTTCCTTCTGACTGTCATACAGGAGACACATTTCTGCTGGTGTCAAGCATTTATTTGGCCTTGAGACATATTGTGGGTCCACCGGTGGCAAGGGAAGTGTAGGGTGTATGGGCGTATGTGCTTTTATGGTATTGTTATCCATAGGCTTCAGAGGGAGCTGGCAGGTTCAATTATTTGGGTGCCCTTTATGGGAAAAATTAATATGAACATGTGTGGTGTCTGTATGCACAAGAGGGTGTTAGACTTGTTTGTGGGATATGTGATTAAAAAGTCATGAGCTCCCTATTTATGTCTCTCATGGGCAGCCTCATTTTCTAGAACATGCAATGTGTGTCTGGATGCATGATTATATGAATGCATGTTGCAACCTCCCTTTTCCAAAAAGAGCCATAAATTTTCCATTGAAAGAAAAGATTTATAACCCAGCCAGGATGGCTCCAGGCCCCATGGGGAAGTATGCTTTAGAGACATGCCCTAATTTTTCACATTGAAAAAAGTCATAATGGGAAAATCATGTAAGCAAGAGGTACAACGCTTTAAACTCAGGAATGTCTCAAGTGGAGATTTTGCATTGAATCATTTTTCCTGTGGTCATTATATTTCAGATGCCTAACTTCCGTGCGACCTTAGTTTATAAGACGCTTTCACATCTGTTATGCCATTGGACCCTCACAACTACCCAGTGATGTAGGTAGGCTGGCCCTCATTTCACAGGTGAAGAAATGAAGTCCCAGGCAAGGGAAGTGTCTTGACCAAAGCCATAGAGTAAGGGAAGAGTCAAAACATGAACCCAGGTGTGCAGAATATTCTCCATCGTACCCTCAGATATTCTTTCTACCCTCTTTAACCCTGCTCTGTTCTTTTATGCAATGCATTATCTAGGCTCTTGTATTAATTTTCTGCGGCTGCTATAACCACATAAATTACCACACACTTGGTAGCTAAAGTCAACAAAAAATTATTCTCTTACAGTTCTGGAGGATAGAATTCTGAAATGGGTCCCACTGGGCTAAAATCAAGGTGTCGGCAGGGCTCTTTTCCTCCTGGGGGCTCTAGGGGAGAGTCCATTTCCTTGCTTCTTCCAGTTTTTATCAGCATTTCTTGGCTCCCTTCAAAGCCTTAAATTTAAGAGGAGTCTCTCTCATGCTACCATCTCTCTAGTTTTCTTCCTCTGCTTTCTACTTCCATTTCTATGGAACCTTCTGATTACACTGGACTCACCCAGATAATAAGACAGGGATAATCTCCCTACCTTAAGGTTAGCTGATTAGCGACTTAATTCCACATAACAAACTTTGCCATGCAACCTAACATATTCACACATTTGGGGATTGGGACATAGACATTTTTAAGGAGCAGTATTCTGCCTGCCACAACTCTCTTGCTTTTTAGCTTCTAATGGGTTCTCCCAGCGGAGGAACCTGGCAGGAGATCAGAAATGGAAGAGAGGGAAGTCCAGGTATTTATTCCCCTTGTTCTCTCCTTATTGGGCTGCACTTCTGCAGAGGCCACATCATTCTGTTAAAGCCAGAGCTCTGTAGGTGGCCCTTTCCTATAGCTGAGACTTTATCTGGGTCCCATACCACTTCCCGCCCTTGTTTCTTCAGGGCTGGGGTGGTAACAGCTCCCCTTTGTTGTAAGGCCCAGCCTGCTTTACCACCTTGGGTGGTAACCCTTAACCCTCCCCATAACTTTGTCAACAATCCTCCCATTAAGTCATCTTCAGTCCCTCCTTTAACTGTGGCATCGGTTGCTTGCCAGGACCCTGGCTGATGGATGGAGGAGACATCTTCCAAGTCTAGGTCTTTCCCCTACAACACACTTGGCTAAATCAATGGAATAGCAACCGTGGCTACAGAATAGTGAAAGGTATGGTTCTATTTCAGCAATAATTTCCTGTTTTTCTTCCTTGTCTAGGGGTATACAATCAGGGCTAAACTGACAGCAATAGTTACCAATAGTTTCACTTTAATTAAGGGAAGGGGCCCATTTGGGGAAGCAGAAGAGAGAATTCTGCAGGGTTTCTAGTTCAAAGTGGTCCAACAAGTAGTGAAGACAACGTATTCATTCCTTAGGTCTAGTAAATATTAACACTCAGAAACAGCCATGTCTCCTGTTCATTCCAGTCCCATTTCTCATTCAACTCTGCAACTAGCTGACTTTGTAATGTGGAGTAAACGTCAAGTTCCTTACTGTATGCTGCAGGCCCTACCTCGTGGGCTCTTGCTAACTATTCCACTCTCATCTCTTACCATATCCTCCCTACCTCCCTTCATTTGACCTCAGCCACCAGGGCCTCCTTGCCATTCTTCTACCTGGAAAGACTGGCCTCACTTGAGGCCTTTGCCCTTGTGGTCTCTCTTCCTAGAAACCTTTGTACCCAGATCTTCAATAGTCCTTCTCAATATTGGGGTCTTAGTTCAAATGTCAGGTCTTCAGGGAGACCTTCCCTGATGTACCTAAACAACCACTCCATCACAGCACCTTGTTTTTCTTCATAGTACTTAATATCACCTGAAATTACCTTTAAATATTTTCTTTATTTTCTCTTTCCCCAATAGTATATATACACCAAAAGATCAGTGACCTTTTATGTCTTATTCCTTGCACTATCCTTAGCCCCTAGAATGTAACTGGCACACAGTCAGAACTTTTATTAAATTCTTAAATTTAACCATCTTGACTAACATTCATTCAAAACCTACTATGTGCCAGACACTGTTCTAACTGCTCTATGTGCATTTACCCATTTTTATTCTCTACAGCAATGCTATGAGGTTGATATTATTGCTATCCCAATTTTGCAGGTCAGAAAACTGAGGTTTGATCAAACCATGAGTTCGATCACCCCCAGTTACAGATTACACAGTTGATAAATAACAGAGCAGGATTCTGAACTCAGACAGTTAGCTGCAGGGTCTGGGTGTCAACGACTATACTTCACTCTCTATCCCCTATACAAGGAGGTGCATTGAGCAGACATTTCATGTATGTTTCTTGACACTCACTTTCCCTCTTCACCTTTTGAGGCCCAACCAAATCTGAACTCCTGCATAAATTTCAATATCCATCCCAACGGAACCCTTCTGCGTTATTTTCCTATTTCATCTTATGTGTATTTCTGTTATATTTATCATATCATGTCAGAAACATGCACTAACTTCCTACGTAGTTGTTGGTTCTTGAAGGCAGAAACCCTCATTCATGTCTCTAGTGTCCAAAAGAATGCATATTAGGCACTCAATACAGGATATATATTACACATGCTGTATTTTAGACACTCTGTAATTGTTGAATAAATAAGGACTATGACTTCTAAGCCATGCAGCTTGGTCCAACGTTTTAGCCATTTAGTTCCAAAGTTCCAAAGAATACTTGAGTCAGTAAGCTTAACAAGGAAAAATGAGACAAGATATGGTTGGAGCTCTGTTATGGAGCCTGATTCTGACACCAACACCCACAGGAAAGCCAGGGGGATGAACATATGTCTAGAGAAAGCAGCTGCATTGGGACCATTTGACAGAGAGGGAGGCAAAGACAAGTGAGCAGTGAAAGGCACTGAGATGTTGCTATGAACTCAGCAGCTCATCAAAGCTAAGTGGGCATCCCAGCCCGGGGCAACACACACCCAAAGCTTCAGTCTGGTCTTTGTTCTCAGATCTCCTGTACATGTGCTCATTTCACAACCCCCAGCATTTGCTTCTACTCCACCCACTGCTTGGTGCACCCTTCCTTCTCCTGGTCACCTAACCAAATATAGTCATTTATCCTTCGGAGTTTTCAAAAATAAAATTGAATGTGTTAGGGATTAATAAGGAGACAAGATTTCTATGAAATGGCCAATGGTTCTAAAGTGATGGCAGCTCAGAAGCAATAAGGATGAGGAATCAGAACATTCAAAAGAAAAGGGGGAGGTTGCTGGTGATTGTGTGATTCACATATCTTTCTTGTTAGAGAGTTTGTTTTGTTTATCAAAACAGTGGGTGATAAAAGAGAGGAAAATGGGTAAGAAGCCTACAGGAGTCACGGAGCTGGAGGTGGTGCTAGTAAAAGATGGATGAAATCAAACACAGGATTTGCTCAGAGATATTTAGGTCTTATAGCCATATCTTCATCTAATTTAATAACAATAACTACAGTCCAAATAATAACAATAAGTAACCCATATGACTGAAATTCTTGTAAGAAAAATAACTGCTATTGTAAGCATGAAACAACCTAGTCCTGGGAATGGGCTTTCCCCACCACTGTTAAGTTAGTGTCTGTCTGATAAGGGGAGGTTTCTCAGGAGCCCAACTGTCTTACTTTTGCAAATCAGTCTGAGCTTCTCCTTCTGATGGTTCAGCCTAAATCCTTCCTGCATCCAGGCTGCTCTTGTTCTTCTCTACCACATTCCTGTCTCTCTGGCATCTTTGCATCAACCACCTAAATTAATATTTGGATTATTCCCTAAATATTTATCATGCATTTTTTTTCTCTCTTACCAAGAAGATTATGAACTTGCAGGAAAAAAAGAACTTCTCCTGCATGCCTTTAAAGCTCAGTAAAGATAGGATGGGCGCAGACCTGACCTTCAATGAATGTAGGTTGAGTTGAATTAGAATGAACTTTGCCAAAAGGCTTTGTGGCATGTTGACAGATGTTGTGCAGGTATGTGAGGCAGGAGGGAAGGGGGTGGCAGGTCCCTCAGGTCAAATCCATTTGGGAAACACCGGGTTAAACAAAGTTTAACAGGTTTCCTCCCTACTGGGCTCCTCCATTCCTTTGATATGCAAATATACATTATGAATTTCCAGCAGGGGACTTTCCTGGGCTGAATTTGCAAAACATGTTTGCCTTAGAAGCCTCTATTTCCACAGGAACTTAAAAATTAGTACTCCACTGAACACACCTGGAAAACACTGAATTTAATTAAATAAATTATAGATCAACAAAATAAAACAAAACAAAGGCCCAAACCTTCAAGCTGACTTTTTCCAATCCTCTCAGCTGCCTCATAAGAAAAATGGGGATGATAATGCCTCTTACCTCAAAGATCTGTCATGAAGATTAAATAAATGAATGTATCTGAAGGGCTTAAAAATATCAATAGATGTTTACTAATACTGTTTTATGGGTGAAAATATATGGTCCCACTGCATATGGCTTAGGGGGTTCAGAGCCAAGGCTTTGGAATCGACCAAGGAGAAGTGGGCTTATGTGACCCTGGAGAGGGATGCAGTCTTTATTGTCTTATCCTCTACTTCCTCATCTGTAAAATGAGGCTGGTGATAGCCAACTTCATGGACTTGTTATGAGGAGCAAAGGGGACAATGTGATTTGAAGGCTTAGCCCAGAAATTGGTACACAGGGCCCATCCAGTAGGTGGTAGCTCTTAGTTATGAGCTAATATTCACTGAGTGTCCTAGATGCAAATGCTGTTCTCAAGGTTGCTATGCATTGATACTTGATCTTAAACTTAAGGGTACATCTTCAGTCCTATATTATAGAAAGCAAATTGAAGATCAAAGAGATGAAACAACTAGCCCAAGGTCACAAAGCTAAGATGTGAGAATCAAGGTTCAAACCCCTTCAGGCTGACTCTAGTATGAATTCTCTCAACTGCTGTACCTTCCTGCAACTCAGCATCATCCCACCTTGGTCCCCATCCACAGCGAAAGGTAATGGCTGAGTCCAGGATTTTGCTTCAAGCTTGTTACTGCTGGCACAGCCAAGACAAGATGCATCCTGCCACGTGGCACCTTAGACCCTCAGGGTCTTGATTAAGGCTTCCCCCACATCTAGGCTTCCTCCCTGCCCCAGGCCAAGAAAGCTGCAGACAGATGGTATGGTTGTTAGAGGACGCATCTGCATAACTGTGTCCAGGCCTACCCAGACAGGTAGAATCCAAAGGCAGAAGCCCCACAGGCCCTCTCCCAGAGGGTCTAAGGATGCTATGGGTTCAGAGATCTGGTGGATAGAGGCCTCCAGGTCCTGTCCAGAAAGGCCCAAGGACCTGGGCATTCACAGGATCAACCCAACTTGGACACCTTCCTGATAAAACCACATGAGTAAGAGAGTAACTCTCCACCTTCTTTTCCAGAGGAAGCTTCAAGTCTAATCCTGATGGAATCCCAAGATACAGGCAGTCATTCTCCATTTGGAGAGAACTGAGGCCTAGAGAAAGAAGCTGATTTGACTCTGGTCACTGGGTCAACAAGTTGCAAAGGGGGGACTTGAACTTGAGTACCTTCCCTCCAAACTCTGTTCTTTCTATCCTTCTCCAAACATGCCCAGGGAATAGAAAGGGGTCAGAAGGAAGGAACTGTGGATGAACTGAAGGGTAGATCCATCCACAGAGAGCTTTTATCTTATGGATGTGATGCAATGGGCCTTGAGTTTAACTAACCCCCCAGGTTCAGAGATGCCCAGGATAAGAAGCTGTGCCTATGTCCAGTTTCCTCTAGAGTTATAAGCTGAGATCAAGACATCCATCTTTTTTCCTCCCAAGGCGTCATCTGATGGTAACTGAGGTTATGTCAGCATTTCCAGGAAGCGTATTTACGTAGTGCTTTTATCTAGCAAGGCCATGGCCGTGATCCCACAGCAGGACCGGGTCAGGCAATTGAAGCATTACATCACCTCAGTTGAACTGTTTTGGAAAGAGGAGCCAGAAGAAAAGGAGAAAGGGGCCAGGACAGTGGGGAGAAAAAAACTCACATGCTGAACAGCTGCGAGGATATGCTACATTCTGAGTCAGGTGCCTCTCAGACATTATCTGATTGAATCTTCACAAGAGTCCTGCCTATTAGGCATTAAAAACCAGTTGTCCAGTTGAGGAAACTAGTCAGAAGGGTTAAAGAGGTCCTATGGTTGGCATGTGTGATATAGACCCAGATGGCTCTGATTCTGAAGTCCGCCCATATGTGCTTTATCTCTCTGCCTCTTGTGTCTTCAGAGTCTAGTCCTGATTCTCCCATTGAACTCACTTCAAGCAAGTTCATTCACCTCTCTGAGCCTCAGATTTCTTACCCTAAAACAATGATAGTTCTTCCTATAGTCTAGAGACTGATAGGACATGAGGATCAAAGATCTGGAAACTTTTTGATCAATTGAATAAGCATGTAGTATTTTTATGAAGAGAAAAAACAGCTATTAAAAAGAGGGAAAGTACCAAATATGTATATATTTGCTGAATATGTATATGTTTTCCTCATTTTAGTAGCACTTTTCACATATATATGTATACATATGTGGTAGGTATGTATACATGTTATATATGTGTGTGTATATAGCTATAGATACACACACACATAAACACACACTATATATAATTATTGCAGCCAAACCTTCCATGAAGTCATTCATAAAACATTCAGCAGTGTTTGCTTCCCTTTCTGACATGTTGATCTCCTTGTGTTTTCTTTTTTGGGGGGATAATAATATTGCTTTCAATCATGTAATACTTTACCTTGAAAAGGTTCATTTAACGTCCCTTTCGGCATCCTAGTCTCTAATTGCATCACTGAATGATTTATTTTCATATTTTGTGCAAAATGTAGAGTACTTCATGTGCTTTGTGAGTTTTCCCTTCCTAAATCGAAGCTAAGGTCCTCAAAAGTGTATTTCTCTAGAGTGGTGGTAGGAAGATGGTCACTAGAGCTAGCCTGGGTTCAAATCTTGGCTCTGCCACCTTTCTGCTTTGTGACCTTGGGACCTCTACAGTTTCTTCTAGGTGTAAAATGGGGCAGTATTAGTGTTTGCCTCTTAGGTAATAAAAGTGTACACATAAAATTCTTAGAATGGGGCCTGGGACATAGTAAGTGTTCAATAAACATTACCATGATTATTTTATTCCAACTCTAGCCACATAGAAGAGATGATGGTAGATTATCTATGACCATTGTTTGTCTGAACTTGCTTTCAGGTATGACTAATAGGGTCAGTTCACAAATGCATTTGACCTGGTAAATCATTACTTCAGTGAAGGATCGTACAGACAAACACACAAATAAACATATTATTACACACTGTTAAATAGCACTTTGAAGGAAAATTAGCAAGGTACTCTGACAGAGTAAAAACAGATAAGCATATTTTATATAGAAGTTTTCAAAAAGGCCTCTTTAAGGAAGACACATTTCAGGAGAGGCCTGAAGGACAGGAAAGGTTGGCTTGGCTGAGGATAAGAAGAGACTTCCAGGCAGAGGGAACAACGTTACAAATGCCCCTCACCGTGAAAGAGCTTGGGATACTTGAGGAGGTACAGCATAGCTGGATTGTGGAGAACAAAGGACAAGGAAGAAAGAGATGAGGGGAGAGAGACTGGGCAAGATTCAGATTCAGCCTGTAGACCGTGATCAGATTTTAGGCTAAGAAATGGGCTGCTATAGAAGGGTTTTACATCACAAATTTTGTGATCAGTTTAGCATTTGGTTTAAAAACAGATTGGTGGCCATGTGCCACCAGTAGAAACCAATTAAGAGGCTACTGTTATAACCAGGGCTGGAGGTGATGATGGTAGCTTAGTCTAGGGTGGTGGTGAGGAAAAGAGAGACAAGTAGATGGTTTTAAGAAGCATTTTGGAGGGGGAATCAATATGACTTTGATGGCTTGGATTTGGGGGTCACTAGTGTCCCAAGGAACATGTTTTGAGATTCAATGCATTGATATAATTTACACTATGACAAAGATCGAATCTAATCGTTGCGTGGGATTCAATGGGAGGCGCGTCTAGATTAAACATGAAAAAGATACTCCCAATAATTAAAGTCATTCCAAAGTGAAGTGATCTAAGAAGGTAACAGATGATTTGATTTTGGAAATTTTCAAAAAGGGTGTGCATCACCATCTGCATGAGATTTTATGAAAATGGCTTGGGAATCCCCCTTAAGGACATGTTTCAACCTTTTGGGAAAGAATATATATCAGAATATTCATAGTTGACTCACTTATCAACATAATAGCTAACACTTACGGAGCGCTCATTATGTGCCAGTTTTAAATGCTTATTAACATGGATTCATCCATTTAACCCTCACAACTACTCTATGAGGTAATACTAATATTATCCCCATTTTACAGATGAGAAAGCAGCGATAGAGAAATTTTTGGTAACTCACCCAAAGTTACATCGTTGTTCAGTGGGTAGAAGCAAGATTCATACTCAGGCAATCTGGATCCACTAGACGCAACTTAAATGTCTCAACATTGAGAAATAGTTCAGTATTTTACAGCATAGCCATTCTGTAGAACAGTATTACGTTATTAAACACAGTGGTCATGAAAACTAAATAGGAAGAATGAAGAAGGAAGATTAAAAATAACTTGCACGTATACTGCAATTATTACTGTGTACAAAGCACACACAGATACATGGAAAACGAAAGAGAAGGAATTGTTTGGATAAAGGGAATATAGCTGACATTTTTTTTCCCATTTTCTTTTCCAAATTTTTCTTTTCCCCATGTGGTAATACTACATTTATTCAGAAAATATAGCTGTAATTCAAAACAGATGGATACCACTTGCACCAAAAGGAACTGGAAGGAGATTGGATTTCTAAGAACTTTCCCAACATGGAAATTCTATGATTCTATTAGAGTGGCCTTTTTATGGGTAAACTGGGTCCCCAGTATGAGTGTTTGGATGGAGACAAATCTGTCACAAATGAAATGCGAAATCTCAAGTGAAAACTTTTACTTTGATTTAACAGTCAATAATCCAAACTAAACACCAGTCGATTAAGACAAATATGTTTTCGAGGCCTCACAACTCTATATTATTAGTCACACATCCCTGACAAAGTTGCTGAGCTTCCATAAATATGTTTTTAATGATCAGATGATATTTAATCTAGTGCATACTCTCTCTCACATTAAGTTGAAATTAAATGCACCGTTTACTGTGTCATATGCCTTCATGGCTTCAACAATCCTCTCTTTTCTTCTCTTTTGAGCTCTGATAGCAATTTGCAGTGCATCTGTGTAACATCTGGTAGGTAAGAAATACCGCTGGAGGTTTTCAGTCTCAGAGTTTGACGGGTCCTGGTACATAACAGTAAGCCATTTCTCATCCACTTTTCTCAGATGCCAAAATGCATCCAGGGAAAATGTGTTTGTGGTATATCCATGGAAAATCTGCCATCTGCCCCACCTCTGAGCTGAGGAATACCCCATGACAAGTCAATGGACCTCACTGCAGAAGAAAATAAGAGAATACATCAAGGTGTATCCTACTCTTTTTCACTTATTAGCAGCTACCTGACCCCATAATAGCTGATCCAGGGTGAAGCAGCACTGTTTCTTAGGAGGCTCTATTTAGTTACCATGGATGGATCATAACAGTGCTTTCCCTTGATTTGAAGACATTTCCAGTTATAAGACACACTACTGATCTAATAAGAGCTCCTTGGGAAAAGGAGAGAAGCACTGCAGTAATGTATATGTCAACTGTAAGACATATCCAGATTTCAGAAGTGCTTTAAAAATGAAAAAAAAAAAAAGAATATATCTCAAAATTGAGAAAACATGGTATCTGATATATCTAAGTTGGCAAAATGTGGCTGGGTTAATTTTTCCATTTCCTTTCATTTCCAACATGACACTGTGAGTTAGATCTTTTGATCTCTTTTTTACAGTCACCTTTTAAGTGACTTGATGGCAGAAGTTGCACTCTAAGCAGCTCTTCCCAAGCACGTCTTCACATTAAAGATAAATTCTCCCTTCCTGGCACTAGAACCCATGGGGAGGTGTAAGGACACTGAACTTGCAGGCACAGCAAGCTGAGTTCCTTCCCAAGATTCGTCCCCATCCCTGGCAGAGTTTACACTAGAAGCTGGCTTGCATGACCCTACTGTTACCTACAGCGGCTGATATTTAAAGTTATTTCCTGTGTTAAAAGTTCATGAATTACTGATTTAAAAAAAATCCATTGAGATTTCATTGAAAATTTGACAACTGTTTAATTCTTTGTCACTGCTCTAGGAAAACAGAGTAATAACAATCACCAAGTATTTACCTCTTACACACTATATTCTTACCACTTTCTATACATCATAACAGTTTATATTCATAGCAGGTTTATAAGGTAACTAAATTATTTTACAGATGAGGAAACTGAGGCACAGACAGAAAGTAACTTGCTCAAGATCCAGAATTCAGATACATGTTTTTGATTCCAGAGCAGATTTTTAAAGGACTAAATTAGCTTACTTTCAGGACACAGGAAAAAAAATACCAGGGAAAAATCTCTTCCGTTAAGGAATTTGAAATCTGGTTAGTGAGATAAGATCAAAACAAGCAAAATGATATGAGAAAAATGACACCTGGTGGATATCATTACTACCCCATTTTGCAGATGAGTAAATAGAGCCTAAGGCTCTATAAAAATCAATAAGACAGAATTCAATCCCAGGGTTTTTAAGCCCTGTTCCCGTTCTCTTTCTAACTCTACATTGCATCTGCCATCCCACTTCATTTTTGAGAAGCCAGGTCCAAATGGTATTCAATAACTGTCCCAATATGAAAGGTTTATCAAACTTTGATGTTCTGACTGCATCCAGTGATTTATGTCTGAAATTCCAAAGATGGGCTGTGACAACTGAAAGGCTGTCTCTTAGATCCTCATATTTCCTCCGTCCCCATCACTTCCTGCCCAGCACTCACTCACCCCGATCATAAATATTGCTTGCCACTTTTATGATTATTGGTGGTTAGATATGATGAATTCTGATACTAGTCAACTGTGGAGGAGATATTAAATACATTAGCTAATTTTCCCTTAATGCCTCATCCAATATGAATCAATATTGGTTTAATAATTAACATGTTTAAACATTTTTATGTACATTTCATGATGAGACAATCTATGTTTATTTTATGAAGATGAAATATTTAGCTCCGCGCCACCAACAGCAAAGCCGTTCCAACTTGGAGCTCTATCTCTTTAGCCTGTTCTGGGGTCATCTCTTCACATCCTGGGAAAACTGGCTGGTTCTCACTGACTGTAACCTGGTCGAGGATGCTGAGTTCAAAATGAAAAGTTGAAAGCACCTGGAAAGGGGAAAGGCTAAACGCTGAAGAGTGATTCTGAGAGAAGCCTGCTGGAAAGGTGGTCCTGGCTCCTACCTCTGCCCCGGCTCGGCCTCAATTCTACTTTCCTCTTCAGGCTAAAAGCATATACTGAGTGTTGGCTCTAAATAAGATTCTACTTTCTCACTCAAGGAGGGACAGTATTGTGAGGTGGGGTGAGAAGCATGGTTTAGAGCACTGTTTCTCAACCGGAAGTGGTTTTCCCCAGCCCCTCCCCACCTCGGGGGACATCTGGCAATGTCTGGAGCTATTTTTGATTGTCACAACTGGAGGGGATGTTACTGGCATCTATTGGGTAGAGGCCAGGGATGTTGCTAAACATTCTACAATGTACAGGACAGCTCTCCATAACAAAGAATCATCTAGCCCAAAATGTCAGTAATGCCAAGATTGAGAAACTGTGGGTTGCAGTCAAATAGCATTAGACTCAACTTCCAGCTCTGCCACGTTTTATGAGCACGGGGAGGAGTTTCTGGTCCTTGTCTTCCACATCTCTAGGATGGGGTTAATAATCATAAAGGTACCGAATTTGTGAAGTTTGGTAAAAATTGAGAGGACAAATATTAAAAATCCGGTGTTTGTGGGCATAGAAAACAAACTTACCTTTACCAGGGGATAATGGGGGGAGGGATAAATTGGGAGACTGGGACTGACATATACACACTACTATATATAAAATAGATAACTAATAAGAACCTGCTGTATAGCACAGGGAACTCTACTCAATACTCTGTAATGGTCTGTATGGGAAAAGAATCCAAGAAAAAAAAAAAAAGAGTGGATATATGTATAACTGATTCACTTTTCTGTACACCTGAAACTAACACAACATTGTAAATCAACTATACTCCAATAAAAATTTTTTAAAAAAGGAATCTAAAGAGATTTTAAGACTATAGAATCTTGACAACTAAAGTCACTGTATTGTATATCAAGACATTCTCAATGGGGTTTTTATCTTGGAGTATTGCCAAATATTTTCACAATTTCTATTTGCCAAATATTACGCCAAAGTAAACTTGACAAAGTAAAATTTGCTCAGAATAAGAATTAAGATTGCTACTCTCATGTTTTAAAATATGCCGGCAAAATGATCTTATAGCATCTTTGATTGCATCTTCATTAAACAAAAAGATAATTCAATGTTGGTAATGCTAGAAATATGACCTGCGTTTTGGGTTATGCTGAGGAGCTGAAGGTGATAAGAAAAGAAGAGGCTTTGAAGTAAAACATAAAGGAGATCATTTATTGATTTATATAATCTTTAATCTTTAAGCAAAGGATGTAATCCTCATGATGCAATAAACAGACTCTGAAAATAAATGTGAAGATTTGTTGAAGAAAAAAAGAAATCCAGTGTTTGGCATGTAGGGGCAACCACAGGACACCCAAATGACTTGGGAATTGTGGGAAGGATCAGAAAACTCTCAACAAGAGGTGAATGAGGAAGATTACCAAAACTGCACACAGTTCTTACAGCTGGTGTATCTCATCTTTATAATGTGACTTTGAAGTTCCTTAGTGTATTACTTTGAGCTTCATCCTCAAGAGGCCTTGAGAGCTTCTGCTCATTCTCCTGGAAGCCTGTGACCACTGAGTGAACAAGCTGGCCTGCTGGAGAATGGGACACCATGTAGGACAAAGATGAGTTATCCCAGCTGAGGTCATCTCAACCTGGCCCAAGAGCAGACCAAAGACACAGGATTGATCCCAGCCAAGACCAGAAGAACCATCTAGCTAAGCCCTTCCCAATCTGACAACTGGCAGAAAAATAAACCAAAATAATTGGTTGTTGTTTTAAACTGCTAATTTTAGGGATGATTTGTTACAAAGCAAAGGCTGACTGACATAATAAGCTAGAGCTGAGTTCTCAAGGGCCAGGAGGAGTTTACCCAAAGAAGAGCACAAAATGTTCAGAAAGATCTAAAGGGAAGAGAAAGAGCAGAATTCCTAATAGACCCTAAGTGAAAAGCTAATTTCCTTTAAGACTTATGGATTTTCTCCTTGGAGGATGAATAACTTCTTTGTTTTCAAAACTTTATTGTCCTTTTTGTTCTTTTCATGTACTTTATCATCAGCACTGCCTGAAGACTGGATCAGTTAGAATCCCTGTCCTGCACCCGATGCTTTAGAGCTATGCTGTTTAATATGGTAGCCACTAGCCATATGGGGCTATTTTAATTTGAATTAATTAATTCAAGTAAATAAAACCTAAGATTCAATTCTGCAGTTACACTGGCCACATTTCAAATGCTCACTAGCCGCATGTGTCAGCTCAGAGAGAGAACACTTCTAGCATCACAGAAAAATCTACTGAGCATACTGTTTAGAGGGCCTCCTGATTCTCCTTTGGTGAGGAAAGGGGGTGAGGACTATATGGAGCAAAAGGGACAGGCTTACCTACAACTAACAGCCCAACTTTCAGGCCATGTGTCAGAAACCTAGTGCCCCAGAATGATGTGCTTGGACTGCTCTAAGTCCACCTGCAAGGCCTCACCTATGGATCTGTCCTTTTGAGAATGGACTCAGCTGCTGGTATCACACCTCTGTCTAAAAGCTGCCTAAGGGGCACCTTTTAGATGGAAAGGTTGGACTTGTGGGCTGGGGTTTACACACAGGTACATAAGGACCCTCTTGATGTAGGAAAGAGCTGGGGTGGACAGAGAAGGAAGGTGGGCTATAGGCCAAGAACCTAGATTTCTAATCTTGTCTTGAGCCCCACAAACGTTAGAGGTAAGCCTATTTATCACATCTACTTTATAGCTGTGTAGTAATTGTACTAGGATCCTATAATTGTTTTAGCAAATTACCACAAACATAGTGGTTTCAACAATGCAGATTTATTATCTTACAGTTCTAGAGGTCAGTAGTCTGAAATGGTTCTCAGTGGGCTTAAATCAAGGAGTCAGAAGGGCTGCATTCCTTTGTAGAGATTCTTGGGGAGAATCCATTTCCTTGCCCTTTCTAGTTTCTTCAGAAACTAGGTCTTTGGGGTTCTGTACTCAATTCCAACGTGTGTGGTGGGAGGGAGTTTCTACAGCACCAAGCAATTGGTGTAGGACACCAGCTGGGTGTCCTACAATTCAACTCAATTCTGATACTATTTACCTGGAGATAGCGTTAGATTCCACAGGTTAAGGGCTCCTCCTCAAGACTGCCCCCAACCCCACCCCACTTCAGGTGCCAGTCGCAAGCCCAGGTTATTATCTGTGCTTCTGGCCAACTGACAACAAATTGAAGGTTCCAAGGAACCCCTCCAACTCAGGGATGCCAACTGCAAATCTATGTTATCACCCATGCTTCTGACCAACTGGCTACAGATCAGAGGCTCTCATGAGCCCTTCCCTGGGTTCCAGTAATTTGTTAGAGAGGGTCAAAGAAGTCAGGAAACCCATTTACTTACTAAATCATCAGTTTATTATAAAAGAATATAACTCAGGAACAACCAGACAAAAGAGATGCATAGGGAAATACATGTGGATAGAACACACATGGAACTTCCATGTCCCCGCTAGGGCGCCACACTCCCAGCACCTCCAATTGTCCAACAACCCAGAAGCTCTCTGAACCCTGTCTCTTTTGGTTGTTATGGACTGATTACATCACTGGCCATTAGTAACTGAACTCAATCCAGCTCCGCTGGAGGTGATGTCGGGGCGGACTGAAAGTTCCAACCCTCTATTCAAGGTTGGTACCCCTGGCAACCAGTCTCCCCTCCCCACTTAGGTGCTTTCCAAAAGTCACATCATGAATATAAACCCAGTTATGGTGGAAAGGGACTTGTACGAATAACAAGGCACCCATTTCACCTTTATGGTTCTGAAGCAATTTCAGGAACTCAGGACAAGAGACCAAATATAGCTAAAGATGTTCCCATGCTCTTATAGCTCATAAAATTCCAAGGGTTTTGGGAGCTGTGAGCCAGGAACTGTGGAAGAAGACCAAATATGTATGTTAAATATATTTTGGTCATCTGAATGACCAAATATGTATTTCTTATAAATCACAATATCACAATGGGTCACCCACATTCTTTGGTTGGTGGCCCTTTCCACCATCTTCAAAGCCAACCATATCAGATGAGTCCTTCTCACTTTGCCATCTCCTGGTTCTATTCCCCGTCTTCCTCTTCTACTTTTAAGGGCCCACCCCGATGATCCGGATAATCTCCCCATTTAAGGTCAGCTGATTTGCAACCTTACTTCCATCTGCAACTTTAATTCCCCTTTGCCATGCAAAATAACTTATTAATCATATTAGTAATGATAGGATACAATTATTTCCATTTTACAGATGAAAAATCTGAAACTAAGACAAGGTTAAGTAATCTGTCTGAAGTCTAGCTCCTCGTAAGTGTAGAATGAGAATTTGAACTAAAACCTGAGCTGTTGTCATCCAACTTCCTGCCAATAGTAAATCTCTCTAAATCATCAGCAAATGTGTTCTGAGTACTGAGAACTACAACTTCCTGAGCTCCTACTCCATGTCAGGGCCTTTGCATACACTATCCAGTTAATCTGCAAAATGTTTATAACAATACGTGCTGTTTACTGTACTCCTGCTCTGCGCCATGCATTTCATATCTGTTATCTTGTTCCTTTTAGCAATCTTACAAAGTAGGAAATGGAGCTGAAGAAACCTAGATTGAGGAACGTTAACTAAAGCCACTTTATCTATTCACTTAATAATTTTAAAGCTTCCACTATAGGTCAGGCACTGTTCCAGGGGCTAGGAATACAACAGAGTAGCATCCTTTCATTCTCATAGAAAAAGATCATAATCAAATCAATAAGTAAAGGAACTGATTATGTAAAAGATAACAAGTACCATGGGAAAAAAATATAAAGGAGTTTAAAGAGAGAGTGTGCAGGGAGTGTGTGTAGAATGTGCTATTTTTTTTTTTATAGGATGGCTATCACAGACTTCTCAGAAAGTCATCATTGAGCAGAAGCATTGAGTAAGTGAGAGACCAATATGTGACCCATCTGAAATGAGAGCACTCTAGGTGGAGGGAAACTCACAAGCAAGAGTCCTAAGGAGAGAATGAGCTTGGCGGGGTGAAAGAGCAGCAGAAGTCAAGTCTGGCTGGAGCAGGTGAGAATCTCTAACCCTATCAGATCCAGAGGGGTCCAGATTGACAGGGCAGTGTAGGTCATTGGAAGGACCTATTACTCTGAATAAGAGGAGAAGCTATTAATCAGAGGAAGGTTTTGAGTAGAGAAAAGACAAATATGGTTCATATTCTAAAAGAATTAGTTGGGTACTGGCAGCCAATACCAGTCTAGGGGAGCAAGGGTCACAACAGGGAGCCAATGAGGGGCTATTGTTGTTTTCCTGGAGAGATGATGGCTGGCAGCACAAGTTATGAGAAGTGTGCCCCTGTCAGATGTATTTTGAAGGTGAGTCAGCAAGATTTGCTGATGGATTGAATGTAGGGTGGGAGATAAAAAAGAGTCAAGGACGAGCCCAGAGTTCTGATCTGAAGAACTAGAAGAATAAAGCTGTCATTTACTATAAATGGGGACATCTAGGTGAGCCTGTGGTCTAGGGAACTTTTTTTAATCATGGGAGACATTGCTTTATGTTAATTGGTAAGATTATCCAGAGAGGACAAAAATATGATTCTGAGAAGCCAGGGTGATTTCTAGATTGCTAGAGCAATGACCTTGAGCAGGGGTTGGACTGGAAGGTGGGGGAGAAGCAGGGGTGGCATCTAGAGGCAGAAGTGGACAGATGGACCTTAGATAAAAATGTGAACAATTAATCTATAGTAACAAGAGGGGAAGTAACTTGTATGGGTACAAACCGCAGTAGGCTGGTATGGCAGTGGGGTATGTGGGAATTCTCATTGATCTTCTCGTGAAGCAGGTAGCAAAGTCTGAGCAAAGGGTGCGAAGTGGGGGAGAGATGCTGGAGATGTGAGGAAAACTGGGAAGAAATGAAATCATCATGATGAACGGATTAGGGAAATGCAATAGAATTCGAAACCATGCCCATTAGTCTCCAACAACAGCAAACTTCTCTTTTAAAAACATATGGTTTTAAAATTATCGTGCAAGCTAAATATATCACCAATTTGAATAATGAACAAAATGGAAATTTCAAGAGTTTATGTAGCTCAAAGGCACTCAGTTCGTCACGATTCCGCCTGGAGGGAAAGGATACACCGTGGAAGACAACTCTGCGAAGGGGCAGTGAAGTACTGGGTCCCCACCTCAAGTCCCCTAGAATGGTGGCGAGTGTAAAAATTATCTGCAGGCTTCCTTGGGTTTCCTCAGCTATATTTTGTCCTAATATCACTGCCTGATGCCTTGTGTATTCATCCCTTGTGCCTTCAGCTTTCTTTATTTCTCAGGTCAAGTTGAAGGAACAGCTGTAAGACTTGCTTTGATCTGCCCCTGTGAGTCAGTGACACGTGGCAGGATATCTGTGCCGAGGGCTTTTGAAAAAGGGCTGAACTTTCCTGGAAAGATGAGATCAGGATACAACATCTGCTTTTACTTTTTTTTTTCTTGCTCAGGGTTCTATCCCTTCATTTTCTCTCCTTTCTCCATCTTGTGAAATATGATTCATAGCTAAATATGCCACTTAATGGAAACTCTGGGTACCAAGTAATCTGTATGATTTCAAGTCTTAGAATCTTTCTCTGAGTTGAAAGAAATCATGGAGATTGTCACGCCCAGTCTTACTTTGCTCAAATGAGGAGACTGAGACCCAGAGGAAGGAAGTGACAGCAAACGCAGGACCAGAAATCATGGCTCTTTCAGTCCCATCAGGGGTTGAAGGAAGGTTCCAGAAGTTTGCATATTCATTTTTCCACTTTAGAGTGAGCCACAGAAAGTGAAACAGGATTCAGTTTTCCAACCAGAGTCCTCAGCCCTAAAATGACATTTGCAAATAGCATTAGGGAAAACATTTTTTCCCTTTGTTTTTGATGTCTAATGTTTAAACTTTCTTTAAAGGTTGTATTCTGAAAAGGTTGAGTTCCTGGTGAGTCAGAGACTGAGACAGACTGCAGGGCCATTTAAAACCAGCCTTGTGACTTCTGGCTGCAACGAATGTGGGGGAAAAGAGAGGAAGGAATGGCCTCCAGCCATTCAGACAGCAGGAAGATCTCAGTTATAGCCCCTCAATGCACGGCCCAGGTCCTACTTACACGCTTAACTGCATTTATGCTTACTCCTTTCCCTCTCTCCTACTTCAAGATCTTTTATTACCCAAGGTTTTTTCTTCTGCTCCATGTCTTTGAATTTATCTCTTTACAACCCCTCTAAGACTTTATTCCATCAGTTGGGCCCTCCGTTTACAAGTTGCCTAACTCTCCTTTTCTTGTAAATAATCATCTCACTTCCATAGCAGCTCCACCTGGATGCCATGTTTTCCTTCTTTCACCTCAACCTCCTTCAGTCCTTCAAAGATGAGCCCTTTGAAGAGGTTCTCTACCTTGACTGTTCTTATATTCTTGTTTTGCATGAATTCCCCAGCCCAATGAAATTAGACCTCCTCTCCCGAAAGTTCACTCAACAGTTCTCCTGACAAGGAGAACAACAAACTCCAATGAACATTTTTAGCTTCTTTTCTTATGTAATGTATATGTCTGTGTCTTCTTTTCTTTATTTTTATTTTTAAAAAAATTTTATTGGAGTGTAGTTGATTTAAAATGTTGTATTAGTTTCTGCTGTACAGCAAAGTGAATCAGTTATACATATATCCACTCTTTTTTAGATTCTTTTCCCATAGAGGCCATTACAGGGTATTGAGAAGAGTTCCTTGTGCTATACAGTAGGCCCTTATTAGTTATCTATTTTATATATAGTACTGGGTGTCGTCTTTTCTTATGTTTCCTCCTTGAAACAATTTCTTCCAAGGATGCTGGTTTTACCCAGAATCCTCTTTGACCCTCTCTCTTTTCCTTCCGTTTACTTTCCTTCTTTTCTCTTCCCCTCCCTTCCTCCTCTTTTCTTTTCTTTTTTTTTTTTTTTTCTTTTATATTTCTTCCTTCTACTTCTCTCCCCATTCTACACTCTCTCCTGTGGTAATATCCCGCAAACTCAGGGCTTAAACTACCACTCTTAAGTTTAACAATTCTTAGCTTGACGTCTCCTCCTTAGCCTTTTTCTGAGAACCAGGTGCATTTTTACAACTGCCTATTAGCCATCTCCACCTGTGCACCAAGATTTTTATCAACACAAATCTTCTCTCCTAGGCTCTCAATGCCACTATCACTTCCAACCCCAGTGCACACAGTTGTTTACCAAGTGCAACTTTTGCTACATCCTAATTGTAGTACAGCCTGGTGGAACTATTAGGAAGCTGCCCAGGAGACAGCTGCTAGGGCATCTGGATTGCAAGGGAGATACCAGAGCTGGAGATACAGGCTGGGAATGATCCAAAAGAAAGGAGAGCTAGACATCACCTCAGAAAAAGCTCAGAACAGGAAATCAAAACCTAGGAATCCATGTATAGTCCCAAAATTACTTCCAAATTTACATATTGGGTGTGTGTATATATATATATATATATATACATATATATATATATATATATATATTTTAAAGATGATTCATAACTTTCATCAGATTCTCAGCTCTATGGGCCAAAGAATTCTAAAGAATTCAGGGAAAACAGAATTTTAAAAAAATTATTCCAAAAAATAGAAGTAAGAAATGACTAGCATAACAGTAAGGAGGTTTAAAAACTAGCCTTGGCTTTGCCACTAACAGATTGTGTGGCATCAGGAATGATCACCTGACCCTCCAGGCCTGTATGAAACCTTCCCACACCACCCTGAACTCTCCCTGCAGCATGCTGTACATTTGGGATTACGCTTTGCTTTACTGATTTAATGTCTGTCTTCCCCGCTTGATGGTAAGCTCCGAGGGGTAAGGTCCATGTTGTGCCCTGTACAATACGTACAATGAAACAGTGCTCCTAGTAAATATTTTTCCCTGATTTTCCTCAGATCCTCAGTTCTCCTCTCTGAGCTTCTGTATTTCCAGCTATCATGTTAGGGATTCATTTTTCACAATTCATCTTTTTAGGCACCAAGACTCCAGCGTAGTGTTGGTACTTGCCATTGTTACATCTCCAGAACCTACTGAGTCTGAGTTCTGGTTTTTCCAGTGGAGCAGAGCAGGCAAGCAAAGAGGGTGTAATTATAATACATTGTGATGTGTGTTACAATAATGAGAGTAGAAGGTGCTAAGGGAGCAGGGTGGGGGACCGGCCACATCTGGGGATATAGGCATAAACCATCTCCAGGTAAGCTCTTGGCCAGTGTCACATTTGGCTCTTCAGAGCAGAATGGACATTGCCCCCTCCAGGCAACACTGGGTACTAATCATGCTGGCCACATGCAGGCAAGCCCATATTACTCCTTCCTAATCATTTCAGATACCTTTTTTTTCCCCTTCTCAATTTCAACTCAGGACTCACAATTTATAAAAAAATAAATTACCTGCCACCTTAGTGTATAATTTTCAAAACTACCTGTTCACTACAGCAAAGCAATAATGCCTGGCTCCCAGAGGAAACATCATTTTCTTCCTCCCCTTCCTTCCAACCCCACTGTTTACTTGGCCACGCAAGTCCAGGAAGGAACAAACACATGAGAATTCAGCCCGCATCAAAGCTTTGCTCCCTGGTCTGTGCAGCTGCCATTTGAATGTCTTTCTTTACAGAGATCCTTCATTTTTTCCCCCCTCAAGGTTTCTTAGCTTTTTTTGCTTGGAATGATACTTTTTCATTTTTATTATTTTTAAAATTAAAAACAGGTCTTGAAATTACTTATATTTCCAGCTTACACCATATTTAAAGTAATAACCTCTCTATTTTCCTATGTCTATTCCTTTTTCAGTCCCACAGGAGTGGGACACAGTTAAAAAACAAAACTTTAGGATCCTTTGGATCTGAAATTTTAAAAACCTGGTCTTGGAAACCCAATTCTATACCCTAGTCAATCCATTGACCTGTCTGAGCCTTAGTTACCTCATCTGTTAAACGGGGATGGTAAAACCAGTAACACCTTTATATATCACTTTCGTTGGTGAGGCTTAGATCACAAATCATGGGGCTAAGTGTTTTATAAATTCTGAAATGCTCTATGTGAGTATATAATCAGCACTATTTCTTTCAAAATTCATGGTATGTCTCACAACTTCAAATTTGGTGAGCAACTACTTTCCTTTATCCATCCCCCCTCCAATTTTAATCAACTCTCTCAAAATCCATCTCTCCATGCTAGTGAAAACTCTGCTTTTAAAAATTAATCATATCAGTTATTCAAAGAAGCAATGTATTAATTCTGCATTCAATAAATATTTATCATGCATATAAAATGCCTACGATATGGTCCTTCACTCTATACAATGCTGTTGCAACACCCTCTGTGACACTCAGCACCCTCTGTAGCACCCGATGGTCGTGATGGTTACCCTGTGACTGATTAAGGCTGGTGAAACTATAAGACAGCCAATTGCTTAAGCAGGAAGCTTTAATATTTAGGAAATTATTCTTCATGTTGAGCTAATTTGTGTCTTCCTGCAATTTCCACCTATTGTACTATTCTAACATTCAGTGTCTTCCTGCATTAAGTATTCAGATGTTTACATATAGCTACCAAGTTACTTCTCCCTAAATTTCCCTTCTCTAGGCTAACAATCTGAAGTTTATCCAGCTATTCTGAGGATCTGATTTTTTCTTCCTCTCTTCTAGCCACCCTCTGGTTTGTCACCATTGAGCCTAAATTGGGACTGAACTCAAGATTGCAGATATGGTTGGACCAAGGTTAAATAGAGTGGAATTATCACTTTCCTTCACTGAGCATGAAACTACTCTTAGTTCAGTCTGCAAGAGCATTAGATTTCATGTCTCAATCAAAGCTCACTGTTGATTCATGCCACCCTTAAATAGAAATAGAACTTCAAACTTTTAGCCTATCTTTCTACTAAACCATATCTTCATCCTATCTTTATAGAGTTGGGGTTTTGAACTCAAGTGAACACTCGATATTTGTCCATATTCACATTTTGTTTTTTTAGAGTTGATCCAGTGTTCTCACTTGCCAAGAATCCTGATTATTATTCAGTGTATTAGCTCTTCCTCCCAACTTCATGCTGTGAAAAAGTTTTAATCAGTAAATCTTTCATGTACTTCTGCTGTTAGTTAACATGTTGCAAATGGAGAGGAAGAATGAACATAACCTGGATTGTTTTCATTCCCTTTTTTAATTGTCAAAGAGCACTGCAGGGTATAAAGGTAAGGCACTATAAAGCACGTAAGGGGTATCACATCTAGCACGTAATAGGTGTTCAATAATTACCTATCACCTACTGGGTAGACAAAACCAAGGGACAGGTCTGCCAAAACTGATTTTGAAGAACAAAAATCAAAGAAAGTACACAGAAAAAATTTGAAGTTCCTCCACACAGAGGTTGATGAGAGGAAACACAAAGTGGTAAAGATAAATTCTCAGTGAAAGTCAAAAGCCGGGAGGTGTAGCAGTATTCAAAATGAGACTAACCATCTAAAAATGAGAAGGTACATACAGTCCTTTCCCAGAAGTAGCTCCAAGCACATAGCTTCTGAGAATGTCTGATGAACGTGAGGGAGTAACAGACAAACATAAAGCCTCCTCTCCACACCTGTACACAATAATATTAATTAACTCCCACTGAACACCCACTGTGGACCAGGCATTGCACTAAGTCTTGGAAAGTCTCCCAACAACCCGTTAAAGTTGATACTATGATCATGCTCACTATATAAAGCAGAAAACTGGACCTTATCTGGTAACATAAATTGCTCTAGGTTGTGCACGCAGTCAAAAGTAGACATAAGGGATGCCCAATGGGCACGTGAAAAGATGCTCAATGTCACTAATTATTAGAGAAATGCAAATTAAAACCACAATGAGGTATCACCTCACACCAGTCAGAATGGCCATCATTAAAAGTCTACAAATAAATTCTGGAGAAGGTGAGGAGAAAAAGGAACCCTACTACACTGTTGGTGGGAATGTAAATTGGTGCAACCACTATAGAGAACAGTATGGAGGTTCCTTAAGAAACTAAAAATAGAGTTATCATATGATCCTACAGTCCCCACTCCTGGGCATATATCCAGAGAAAACTCTAATTCTAAAAGATGCATGCACCCCAGTGTTCATAGCAGCACTATTTACAATAGCCAAGACATAGAATCAACCTAAATGTCCATCAACAAATGAGGAGATACAGAAGATGTGGTATATATATATGTGTACACACACACACACACACACACACACACACACACTGGAATATTACTCAGCCATATAAAAGAATGAAATAATGCCATTTGCAGCAGCATGGATGGACCTAGAAATTATAGTAAGTGAAGAAACTCAGACAGAGAAAGACAAATATCATATGATATCACATACGTGGAATCTAAAAAAAAAATGATACAAATGGACTTATTTACAACAGACTCACAGACATAGAAAACAAACTTACGGTTACCAAAGGGGAGAGGAGGGGGAGGGATAAATTGGAAACTTGGAATTAGCAAATACACACTACTATATAGAAAGCAGATAAGCAACAAGGACCTACTGTATAGTACAGGGAACTATACTCAGTATCTTGTAATAACCTAAAACGGAAAAGAATCTGAAAAAGAAGATATGTATATGTATATGTATAGCTGAATCACTTTGCTGTACACTTGAAACTAACACAACATTGTAAATTAACTACAGTTCAATTAAAAAAAAGGTATGCACAGTTTTATGATTATTTCTAAGGTTGAATTCCTAAAACTTAAATAGCTAGTTTGAAGATGTTTACTTCTTCTAAAAGATGACATTAAACATAATATATATTTTTTTCAAATACAGAAGTAGACATGGGACTTAAACTTGTATATCACTGCTACCAATGTACACAAATATCTGTATGTGACCTTAAAGAAGTTTCCTCCTACACTCTCACACATTTTGAAACACTGGCTGTGGTTAATCCACAGTTAAATACAAGGGGGAAGTTATTGTCAGATCAAGACCCAAAATATAGTTTCTTAAAGACCAACAAAAGAACCCTGTGGAAGTTGGTCAAGAGTCCTCAGATTCCTCTCCAAAGAGCCTTGTCTGGGTTTTCTACATATTTAATGTTTCCAGTTCCCTTAATCTTATTTGTTGTAACATAACTGCCAATTCTGATGATATTTTACCTATAGTCTACTATGTGTCTGGCACTAACCAGGAGTTTACTTTCCACTGTGGAACAAATGATGCAATGGAAGCCTAGACACCAAATCTTAGTACTGACTTTGTAAAAACTCACGTTGCTGAGACACCTCACCTCCTGGCGACTCAGTTTCCCCACCTGCAAAATGTTCAGGTGAAGAGATGCTGGACAATGCAGAGACTAAGGTCCCTTTCAAGTGTGATGACTTTGAGTCTGTTTCCCTGAAACATTCACCATCCCACCTCCTTTGTTGGTCCCATGTCTCAGGTGTGCCATCTGGGGGAGGGGATGGGAGTTCTTTCCCGTTTTCATAATAGAGTTATGTACTCCCCTCTGCAGATCTTTAATCTTCCAGCATTTAGCCCATCAGTCCTGTCTCTAGCGATCCCTTTTCCCAAGATGCTTGTCTATTAAATTAAGAGTTTTGCAGAAGGGGAGAGAGAGCCACTTAAAGGCTGTAAATCACCTGCCAGTCTCTTAGCTGCTCTCTGCTCCGAGCCCCACCACATCATGGTGCACTCAGCCCGCTGCCTCCCCTCGGGCCCCAGCTCTCAGAGGCAGACAGCTCTGGAGTGTGGAACCCGCACAGACCTGCCTGCTTCCAAACCTGCTCCAGTCTCTGGGGCCAGCCTGACCTGGGGGTGAAGGGCTGGGGAATTTACTTGAGTCCTTAATTAACCCTCAGGATCCCCAAAGGCAACTCAGCTCCCTTCCTGGTTCTTCCTTTACCTCTGCCTTGGGGCTTTTTATACACCCAAGCCCTTGCTTGACACCTTAGTTTTGATATCTATGTCCTTTGATTATATTCAGATCCCTGACTTGAGATTCTAACCAGTAAGGCAGGAAAATAACACACTCCTGGAATCTTATTCATTATGAGTCAGATACTCATAATGTATCCTCTACCATTTATATTTGCACCATTTCCCTATGAGTTGAATGATATTGTATTGCTATATTATAGATAAAGAGACTGAGGCCAAGACAGATCACATAAATTGCCCAAGGTTTATAACCTATTAGTGATGGAGCTAGAATTTTGATGTTTTGAAACATCTGAAGATGTTCTATACCAAAGCCTATGATACATATTCATTCATCCATAGGAGAGTTTTTTGAGGGACGACTGTATATCCTGTAGTGTACCATGCTAGTGCTAGAGTGGTAACAAAACATTTAAGATTTTCACACCCTCCTAAAGCATACAGTCTACCCTGCAGTGGTATTCAATCCCCTCCAGAACATCCAAGGCATACGTGCAAGCTCCTTCTCCCTCCTTCTTAACTTGGTGATGGGATGGGAGTTCTATCCCTGGACATTTGTTCTGTGACTGGGGTGCTGCCACCTTCTAACGTTTGCCCTGTCCATACCACTGGCTCTCAGGAAATCACCACAGACTCCCCCAGCCATCCTTCCAGGGAGCTCTTGTTAAGGCTTGTGGCACAGGCCTGACATTGACTGTCTCACTGCTGGCTCTACTGCACGGGCATTTCTTTCCTGCTGCTCTGGATCATCTTCTCGTGCACTTCCTCTTTTGTGCTTCCTCATTCCCGAAGAGGTCTTCAGGTTCTGTCCCAACTATGCCTGCATGTTCCATCCCGCTGCACTTTACCTTCCCACCCCCACCTGCCTCAAGGTTTATCAGATTTCAAAGCAACCACACAGGATGGCGAAACACACAACAAAGTGAAGAGGTGTGTTCTCCATTTATCTGTCTCATTCTTCAAGGACCCACTGACCTCGGGCTGCTCCCAGAGACCCGCTTCCCTGCATCTGGCCTAGGGAAAGGCAATTCATAATGCTTTGTCCAGAAAATGGGGATAACAATGCTTATCCCTGGAATAAGATCAGTTGGATTAGATCTTTTCATGATTCTATGATTTAGGAAGAAAACATGGAATCCATAGAGTCATCAAATCTTGAAAATAAAGATGGATTTCTTTTTGCTTTTTTATTCAGTCATTTAACAATTCTGTTATTTAAAAATACATTTTATAATACAATTTTAAAATTATAAGTAAAAATGAAAGACTGCTTTCAAAACCTGCACACCCAATTCCATATTCAGTTCTCTTCACAATGGAAATCATTGTTGAAATTGTGCCTATATCTTTCCAGATCTTTTCATGACTTTATATATATACATGTATCACTCACACATATGATCATATTCTTTTATACTGTATCTTGCTCTTTTACTTTGCTATATCTTGATCTTTTCATTTTGGTCTATGTAGATCTATTTCATCCTTTTAAAAATCTGTCACTTTCCCAAGTGTGAATCTACCAGAATATATTTAACATTTGCTCCTTTAATGATCACAGGAACTCTTCCAGATACGCCTTACCATATCAAATGTTGAAGAGAACATCTTTGTACCTGCCTTTGTGCAATGTGAGAATATTTTCTGTAGAACAGACACCTAATAGCTGTGTTGAAGAATATTCACATTTTTGAAATTTCGATAGATTACTGCCATACCATTCTTCAAATAAAGCCAGATCCAATTTACAAACTCATCAACATTATACAGAAATAGAATTTCTCCAAATATTTACCAACACAGAATATCATTAATTTTTAACTTTTCTTGGGCTAATTTTAATGGGTTGCACAGTTGTCACAAGGACTATTATGATGAGCAGATGTCAACAGGCACAGGAAAAGGAAATGAATCCCTTTAATGTTAGTAAAGAATACAAACTTAATTGCATGAGGATGGCTAGACACAGCGACAAGGAGACAGGCAGTGTTCTCACTAGAAGGGCAAGTTTGGTCGTCTTTAAAGCCTGCATGAAGAAACATTTTTGCAGGTGATACCATCCAAACACAGTAAAAGTCCTACTGAGCCAGCAAGAGGCTCCCTTGTGGTAGACAGAATGATGGTCCCCTAAGGATGTCCATGTCCTAACTCTTGGAACCTGTGAATATGTTCCTTACATGACAAAAGGGAGATTGCAGATGTGACTACAGTTAAAGGACTTGAGAGGCAGAGATTATCTTGTATTATCTAGGTGGGCTGAATCTAATCATATGAGTCCTTAAAAGCAGAGAACCTTTCCCAGGTGTGATCACAGGGAGCTACGCACACAGAACAATGGTCAAAGAAATTCAGTGTTGCTGGCTTTGAAGATGGGAAAGGGGTCATGGGACAAGGATTGGGCAAGGACATGGATTCTCCCCTAGAGCCTCCAAGGAGTTCAGCCCTGTCAATGTCTTAATTTTAGCCAGGTGAGATCCGTGTCAGATTTCTAACCTACAGAACTGTAAGACAACAAATTTGTATTGTTTAAGCCACCAGGTTTGGGGTAATTTGTCACACACTAACAACAGAAAACTAATACAGCCATCCTCATTGTTCGTGTATTGGGGCAAGAGGCAGTGATTATCTCTTTTAGTTTTCTTCTTAATGAGATATAGGCTACCCTCCTGCTTATCCTCCACATACAAGAAACTGACAACAACCGTAGAAGATGTACCAGTATTTGCTGCAAAGATTAAGAGAAGGTCAGTTTACACTATTTTTGCCAGTATCATCTGCCTAGCAGATACCAATGCAATATGAAGGCCCACTCAACTTAATGAAAAATAACTCAATTGTGCTTCAAATTTCATTTCCTTAATTGTGAACAGAATGAGAATTGTAAACAAATATGAATAGCACATTATCAAGATTAAATCTTTTATCTAAGACCTTATCACTAAGAAACCCTTGGCTCAAAAGTGTTCCTTTAGTGAATTCTACCAAATATATAAGGAAGAAATAACACCAATATTATGCCAAGTTTTTCAAATCATGGAGGAGGAGGGAACACATCTCAATGCATTGTATGAGATTAGCATAAACCTTCTATCAAAAATCACAAAGACATTACAAAAAAAAATCACAGACCAATTCCCTACATGAACATAGAAACAAAAATCCTTAATAAAGTATTAGTAAATTAAATATAATACCTAAAAAGGATAATTTATCATGAGCATGAAGGGCTTATACCAGGAATGCAAGGTTGATTTTACATTCACTGAATTGTTCACTTTAAAAATGGCTAACTTTGTGGCATGTGAGCTTTCATCTCAATTTTAAAAAAATCAATGCATGTTATTCACCATATTAACAGAAAAAGAGGGAAAAGCCCTACATTCATTTCAATAGATGCAGAAAAAGCATTTTCACAGAATCCAGCAGCAATTTATGATAAAGTTTCATAGAGAATGAGGAATATGGGGAAATTTCTTCAATCTGATAAAAGGCATCTATAAAACTTACAGATAACATCATCCTTAATGGTGTCATATTGAACGCCAAGATCAGAAACTGGACAAGGATTCCCACTCTTACCACCTCTATTCAACATTATACTGAAATCCTAACCATTTGCAATAACAAGGTGTAAAAAGCATAAAAATCAGAAAGGAAGAAACAAAACTATTTGAAATGACATGCTTGTTTACAAAGAAAAGGATATAGAATCTAAAAAGCTACACAAGAGGGATTAAGTAAATTTAACAAGGCTGTAGAATACAAGGTTTCATTTAAAAAATCAATTGTATTTTTATACACACAAGTATGTAATTAGAAAATAAAATTAAAAAAACAATTCCCCTCACAATAGCATCAAAATATAAAATATTAAGGAAAATATTACCAACACATGTGCAAGACCTCTACCCTGAAACCTAAATATTGTTGAGAAAAAATATAGAAAACCTAAATTATCAAACCCTGTGGTACTTGCACTGGAATTAACACATAGATCAAAACAATTGAAGGTCCCTAAATAGACCCACACTTTACATGGTCACCTGTTTTTTAACAAAAGCACCAGAGGAATCCAATGTTAAAAGGGAAATCTTTTCCACAAATGGTGCTGAAGTAATGGGATATTCATATGAAAAAAGAACCAAAACTGAATCTCAACCCTTACCCAAAATTTATTTGAGATGAATCATTGACCTAAACTTAAAAGTTGAAACCATAAATATTTTAGAAGTAGATATAAGAGATGATCTTCATGATCAGGGATAAGCAAACTTTTCTTAAACAGGTTATAGAAAGCATAACCGTAAAAGGAAAAAAATGTAATAAATTAGACCTCCTCAAAATTTAAAAATTCTTCTCTTCAAAAGACACCATTAAGAAAATAAATAGGCAAGCCAGAGACTATGAGAAAATATTCATAAATATACAGTAAAGGACTTTATCCAGGGTATGTAAATAATTCCTATAATTTGATAATGAAAAGGCAAACAACTCAATAAAAAGTAGCTGAAATATTTGTATACACTTCACGAAACATACAAATGACCAATGAACAAATGATAAAGTGTTCAACATCATTAGTCATCATGAAAATGCAAACTAAAACCACAATGAGATATAACGACACACCTACCAAAATGGGTATAATATACTGGTAACATTAGATATTGATGATGATGTGGAGCAACCAGCCTCTCTTACATTCTTGGTGGGAAGATAAAATGGTACAACTGCTGTGGGAAAAGTTCTGACAGATTCTGATAAAGATAAGTACATGCCTACCCTATGATATAGTAAATCCAAAAATAAGAGAAATAAAAGAATATGTCCACACAAAGACTTGTACATGAATGTTCATAGTGGCCTTAATTTTAATAGCCAAAATCTAGAACTGAACCAAAAGTACATCAAGTGGTCAATGGATAAACAAAACAATGTATATCCAGATAGCGGAAAACGATGCCATTAAAAGAATAAACTACAGTCATCCCAAAGCATCCAGTATCTGCAGGGGATTGGTTCCAGGAACCCTCAGGATATCAAAATCCGCAGATGCTCAAGTCCCTTATATAAAATGGTGTAGTATTTGCATATAACCTACGCACATTATGCCGTATACTTTAAATCATCTCTAGATTACTTACAATATTTAATACGATGTAAATGCTATGTAAATAGTTGCCAGTGCTCAGCAAATTCAAGTTTTGCTTTTTGGAACTTTCTGGAATTTTTTTTTCTGAATATTTTTGGTCCACGGTTAGTTGAATCCGTGGATGTGGAACCCGTAGATACAAAGGGCCAACTGTGTTGATAGCTCAAAACATTAGACTTAGTGAAAGAAACCTTACTTTTAAAATGCACAAATTGCATGGGTTATTTTATATGAAATTCTAGAACAGGTAAATCTAACCTATATTGGAAAAGAATTGGAACAGCGATTGCATCTAGGGAGAGGGTAAATTCAGTGATTGACTGGGAATGGGTATGAGAAAACTTCCTGGGAAAATGGGAATGTTCTATATCTTGAGAGGGGTTTGAGTTACACAGGTAGATGCATTTGTCAAATCTCAGTGCATATGTCAAGATTTGTGCATTTAATTGTATGTAAATTTTACAAAGGGAGGAAAAAGTATAAATAAATATTGAGTCCTGTTAATATGAATGCTGTGGCTTTTAGAGTGACTCTACAGATGTTTGCAGATTCCTTTGAAATGCAAAAAAAAGGAAAAAGAATCGATTAACGGATGGATAGATATGTTACAAAACAAGTATAGTAAAATGTTAATGGTACTTTGGAAATAGTCTTGCAGTTCTTCAAAAGGTTAAACATGGAGTTACCATATGACCCAGCAATTCCACTGCTAGATACACACCCTAGAGAAATGAAAACATACGTCTACACAAAAACGTGTATACAGATGTTCATAGCAGCATTATTCATAGTAGTCAAAAGGTGGAAACAACCCATATGGCCATCAACTGATGAATAAATAAAAGGAACGTGTTATACCCATATAATGGGATATGTGGGGGTAATAAAAAGCAATAAAGTATCAATACATGTTGCAACAAGGTTCATGTGGATGAACCTTGAAGAATTATGTTAAGTGTAAAAAGCTAAGTCACAGAAGGTCATGTATTGTATGATTCTATTTACATAAAATGTCCATAATAGGCAAATCTATAGAGACAGAAAATAGATTATTGACTTCTTAGGGCTAGAAGATGGTGGAAAGGACATGGGAGATGGGAGTGGGAAGGGGAGTGACTGAGGATGGACATGGTATTTTCTGGAAGGAGTGATAAAAATATTCTAAAATCATCTGTGGTGATGGTTGCACAATTCTGTGAATATATTAAAAAGCTCTGAGTTATATACTTTCAATAGGTGAACTGTATGGTATATGAATCATATCTTAATGAAGCTACCATTAAATTTGTCAATGATAAAATCTAGGTGATGGATATATAGGTATTTGCTGTAAAGTTATTTCAAGTTTGTTGTCTATTTGAAAACTTTTAAAATAAAATGATCTTAATAAGATCTTGATTGGAATTGTCTTAAATTTAGAGATTGATATGAACAAAACTGGTATCTGTACAACAGTCTTTCCCTTTAGGAACAGACCACTGTTTAAACTATTTTTCAGGATTCTTTATATCTATTACCTCAGGCCACCTTTGATGAGTGTGTGACAAGATTCACTATTCCATAATTGCACAGCTGTGGATGTCAGAAAGATCTTCCTTATCTGCTACTAAAACAAAAATCACTGTCACTTCTTTACTAGAACTTGTTCTTAGCTTCTTGGAACTTCTTTCACATTTCATTCCATCCTCTGTGATAACAGTCATAAGTCGATGAGCCCCGTTTTTCAGGCTTTACATGACTGGTCCTTTTGGCTTTTTAACCATTTGCATGATTCAAAGACCCCTCACTATCTGGGGTAACTTTCTCTGAAAATCCTCACTTTTCCCTAACTCCCCAGTTATAACAAGAATGGAACAGTGTGGCTCAAGTTAGTCTGGTTACCACAGAGAGGAATTATCCTTCCTCATCTAAAACATTTTGCTTCTATTAATACAATTTAGAATTACAATACCTTTTCCAGGCAACCACAGCTCACTGGTTTTGAACTTAAAACCCATTAGTCTATTCCCATGTATTACCAAGCACACTATGTTTTTTCCATCCATTCCTGAAATGACCCTTTTTTTTTTTTTAATTCAAGGACTTTCCTCAGCAAGTATTTTCAGAGTGCTAAGTGTCTGGATGCCTGGTTTAGTGGCCACCTACCTTTGAAAGAGCTGCTTTTCTGGATTTGCGTCATTTTCGTGATGAATAAAGCATGGAGAATCACTCTCAGCTGGTAGGGATATTCATAGACTTCCCAGATTGCAAGAGACCTTAAAAGACCATCTCATCCCTCCTCCCGTCACCCAGCACGATGATCTCTACACCAATCCTCTTCAGAGAGAGGGCAGCAGCTGTCACCAATCTACCCAGATCTCTAGGCTGTCCTTCTGTGACCCAGTCTCAGGTTGGCAAATTCCTGTTGATTAAGAGTTTCAAGAGCCTTGGATGAATGCAGTACTGAAATGCTAATTTCAGGAAGTAGTGGAAATAATTTGCCTGCACTCAGCGTCTTGTGCCGGCAGCATCTGCCAAAAGAGGGGAACTGCAGGCAGGCGGAGATAGTGTGCACGCCAAGGGTGAGGGGGCTTGGAGCTCCCTGCTCCATAGGCTGATAATTACTTACTCCCAGTCATTCACTTGGAGAGGATGTTATGAATAGAAATCCGCCTCACCGCGTGCTGCTCATAGCCTACAAAGGGAAAGATTTTCCAAGGAAATTAAGTCAGTGCAGTTCCTGGGTAGAGGGTCACTTTACCTATCGTCTGGGTCAGTCTTAAGACCTACGATCTCTTACGGGTAAGAGATTAGCATTCCTAGTGCAGTGAGATTTATCTCACTCTTTTACAATGTTTCTGCCAGACTCATAGTATCATAGAACTGGAGGCAAGATGTGGGTCATGAGATTCCAAAATTGGCCCTTGAGATTCAAAAAGCACTGGCTACTCCAAAATGCTTATTAACTACTGTGGTGGTTTTAACATATGTCCACAAATTTTTTGAGACTCCCCCTTCTGGGAAATGAAGATCCATTCCCCCCACCTTGAGCGTGGGCTGGACTTAGTGATTTGCTGCTAACAAACAGACTATGGCAAGGGAAAAATGCTAACCCTGCAATGGAGAAATCCGGCAGATGCCCCCTTAACCAACCGATTAAGGTTAAGAACAGCAGTGATGTTGATATCACATATCAATAGATGTGCAGTCACACAGGGGTCCAAACTCAGGAGGGTCCCACGCTTGACTTAATGCTCTGCTTTTGGTGTACTGAAATTCTTAGTGATTTAATTTTTGAACTTGTGTTTTATAAGTCTGACAGGGAATGGAGCATGGCTGCGAGCAGAAGAGATAAGTGCAATCTGCATGCCCACCGTTCCTTGCCACCCTATTTACATAGAGCATCCGGATGCCCCATGAGCACAGGATTCCAGTGGACCCATGACTCATGGAAGTTCAGCAAGACTCAAAGCAAGTACAAGGTAAATGTATTACATCTATGACTCAGCAAACAGGGAGACTGATAGCCCTTAGAAGCCACATGTCCCCTTAGAACCAGAACTTGCTTTGAACAGAGAAGAAAAGCAATGGTGTTCCGTGAAACAAATCACCAAGAAACCCTATCATTATCCTTTCTTACTCATGATTCTTCCCTGTTTCAGCCAAGTATTTATGCTAGAAATGATAACAGAAGGAAAGTGAAATATACGGCCACTCATGTTCCTTTTGCTTTCAGGCTTTTCTTATTCATCAGTGAGCAGAAGGTAGAAAGTGTTGGAAGAATGTGTGCATATCAAGAAGTGAAATAAAAACTGTTTTGTGCAGCATTTCTGCCATTTTGGTGAGAACAAAACGTATGCATGTGCAAGCTTCAAAATACAAATTGTGTAATTTTGATGATTCTGCATACAAGTGGAATGCTCTTATATTTGTACTTAAAACTGTCATTGCACAACAGAAAGATAAACAATAAAATGTATGACAATAATCTAAAATGTTAGTTTTTTCTTTATGTGGAATGACATTAAATAAAGAGCAAGTAAAAAACACCATAAAAAGTTGAGAGAGAAATTATGGAGGAAAGGAAAACCTTTGTATTTAGTACCTTGAGCATTTTTTTCCTGCTTTTTGAACAAGGAGCTTCATCTTTTCATTTTACACTGGGCCCCCCAAATTATGTAGCCAGCCCTGCATATATCCTGCATATATCCCTGATTTTATGTGATTGTCTCTTTGACATTCCTCCCCTAAATACCTAGCTCTAATCTAATCATAATTAAGAGTCAGATAAACTCATATTTGAGACATTCTCAAAATACCTGAATACTCTTTAAATGCGTCCAGGTGTGTTCATGAAAGGCAAGGAAAGATCAAGAAACTGGCAAATAATGGAGGAGATTAAGGCCATATGACAACCTAATGCAACATGGTATCTGGATCAGATCCGGTAACAGACAAAGGACATTAGGGGAAAAACTGGTGAAACACAAAGTCTGTTGTTTAGTTAATAGTATTCATATTAGTAACACATGTTAATTTCTCAGTTTTGATAAATACAGTATCAGTATACAAAACATTAACATTAGGTGAAGAAGCAGGGTGAAAAGGTATCTGGGAACTCTAGGTACTACCTTTGCAACTCTTCCATAGATGTAAATTATTTTAAAATAATTAAAAAAAAAGAATTTGGGAAACTGGACAGCTATATGTAAAAGAATGAAATTAGAACACTCCCTAACACCATACACAAAAATAAACTCAAAATAGATTGGAGACCTAAATGTAAGACCAGACACTATACAACTCTTAGAGGAAACCGTAGGAAGAACACTCTTTGACATAAATCACAGCAAGATCTTTTTTGATCCACCTCCTAGAGTAATGGAAATAAAAACAAAAATACACAAATGGGGCCTAATGAAACTTAAAAGCTTTTGCACAGCAAAAGAAACCATAAACAAGACGAAAAGACAACCCTCAGAATGGGAGAAAATATTTGCAAATGAAGCAATGGACAAAGGATTAATCTCCAAAATATATAAACAGCTCATGCAGCTCAATATTAAAGAAACAAACAACCCAATCCAAAAATGGGCAGAAGACCTAAATAGACATTTCTCCAAAGAAGACATACAGATGGCCAAGAAGCACATGAAAAGATGCTCAACATCATTAATTATTAGAGAAATGCAAATCAAAACTACAATGAGGTATCACCTCACACCAGTTAGAATGGGCATCATCAGAAAATCTACAAACCACAAATGCTGGAGAGGGTGTGGAGAAAAGGGAACCCTCTTGCACTGTTGGTGGGAATGTAAATTGATACAGCCACTATGAAGAACAGTATGGAGGTTCCTTAAAAAACTAAAAGTAGAATTACCATATGATCCAGCAATCCCACTACTGGGCATATACCCAGAGAAAACCATAATTCAAAAAGACGCATACACCCCAATGTTCATTGCAGCACTATTTGCAATAGCCAGGTCATGGAAGCAACCTAAATGCCCATAGACAGACGAATGGATAAAGAAGTTGTGGTACATATACACAATGGAATATTACTCAGCCATAAAAAGGAACGAAATTGAGTCATTTGTTGAGACGTGGATGGATCTAGAGACTGTCATACAGAGTGAAGTAAGTCAGAAAGAGAAAAACAAATATCGTATACTAACGCACATATGTGGAACCTAGAAAAATGGAACAGATGAACCGGTTTGCAGGGCAGAAGTTGAGAGATGTAGAGAACAAACTTATGGACACCAAGGGGGGAAAGCCGTGGGGGGGTGGGGATGGTTGTGTGATGAATTGGGCGATTGGGATTGACATGTATACACTGATGTGTATAAAATTGATGACTAATAAGAACCTGCTGTATAAAAAACCAAAACAAAACAAAAAATACTAAATTTTCTTTGGGTTATTTGTAAGGAAATATGTTAATATAAATGCTTCAGACATTACATGAAATTCCTAAAAATCTTTAAAAAAATAAAATAAAAAATAAAATAAAATAATTTTTAAAAAAGAATTAACTTAGGGTTTATGCAGAGCACTGCTAAAGATGTGTTCACGTAAATATCCTTCTTTAATCCTCATAGCAGCACTATGTATATGTGTGTGTGTGTGTGTGTGCGTGTACATATATTCTCCATTTTACAAGGAAACTGAACCTCAGAATGTCAAAGTGGCAACCCAAGATCATAAATATCTTAAGTGGTGGGGCTAAGATTAAACCCAAGTACAATTATCACTTTCTTTTCTAAACATTGTTATTCCTCATTGTCTCCCCAGAAAAGTCCAAAATTCTGTGCCTTGTAAACTAAGGTCTCCCTTATTTTGCTTTAGTTCTAGTCTTCTATTATTTTCCACTACATGGCTTTACACATGTAACTTCCCACCAAATTTAGCTTCTTCCTGTTCACTAGGCACAAATTTTATTTTTCCAACTTTATGTCCAGATTCATGCTGCTTCTCTTGCCCTACCTTGCCCTTCCCTCCCCACCTGAAATGTCTATGAACCCAAATCTTACTTGATATTTATGACCCAGCTCTAATGCGCCTTTCTCCTTGAAACTTTTTTTTTTAATTTATTTATTTTATTTATTTATTTTTGGCTGCGTTGGGTCTTCATTGCTGCATGCCGGCTTTCTCTAGTCACAGTGAGTGGGGGCTACTCTTCATTGCAGTGTGCAGGCTTCTCATTGCGGTGGCTTCTCTTGTTGCGGAGCATAGGCTCTAGGCTCGCAGGCTTCAGTAGTTGTGGTGCATGGGCTCAATAGTTGTGGCTCACAGGCTCTAGAGGGCAGGCTCAGTAGTTGTGGTGCACAGGCTTAGTTGCTCTGCAGCATGTGGGATCTTCCTGGATCAGGGCTCGAACCCATGTCCCCTGCATTGGCAGGCGGATTCTTAACCACTGTGCCACCAGGGAAGCCCGAAACTTCTCTTTATCTTTCTTCCAGAACTGTTCTCTCTTCCTCTCCTTAAACACCATAGCAATTCTATATGATTAATAATTTAAAAACAATAATAACACACTATTATCAAACATTTATTGGTGCATGTATCATCTCATTGTATTCTCACAGACAACAGTCCTCTGAGGTAAATACAATTGTTTTATCTATTTTACAGATGAAAACTGAGACTTGCATGGATAAAGAAGATGTGATATATATATATATATATATATATATTACTCGCCCATAAAAATAATGAAATAATGCCATTTCTAGCAACATGGGTGGACCTAGAGATTATCATTCTAAGTGAGGTAAGTCAGAAAGAGAAAGGCAAATACCACATGGTATTACTTGTATGTGGAATCTAAAATATGATACAAATGAACTTATTTACAAAACAGAAACAGACTCACAGATATAGAAAACAAATGTATGGTTACCAAAGAGGAAAGGGGGGTGAGAGAAGGATAATAAAAAAAGAAAAAACCTTGAGACTTGCAGAGTTTAAGAAATTACCCAAGGTCATGGAGTTACATATAGTATGATGATAAAATTATGTAATTTTTGAATGATTTATTTTTTATTATTTATTTATTTATTTTTGAATAAAGGATTTCTTAAAGTCCAACTAACTCAACGAGTTATCTAGTGCTTAGACTTCTTTAGCATATGAGGAACCTAGACATAGAGAGATAAAAATGTCTTTTTAGAATGGCATGGACATATATACACTACCAAATGTAAAACAGATAGCTAGTAGGAAGCAGCCACATAGCACAGGGAGATCAGCTCCGTGCTTTGTGTCCACCTAGAGGGGTGGGATAGGGAGGTTGGAAGGGAGATGCAAGAGGGAGGAGATATGGGGATATATATATATATATATATGTAGAGCTGATTCACTTTGTTATACAGCAGAAACTAACACACCATTGTAAAGCAATTATACTCCAATAAAAATGTTAAAAAATAAAAATAAAAAGCAAAGGGGGCCAAGGATGGAAGATAAAAAAAAAAAAATGGCTTTTTACAAAATAGGTCAAGAGCACAAATGGAGTAGAACTCAGCAATCCTAACACAAGCCTGTATCTACCATGCCAAACTGCATCTTCATACATTTTTGCCTGATGAATATCCTCAGCCCAACAGGGGCCCTGGCAGAACATCAAGGCAACTCAAGGATGAAGGAGCCTTCCCACAGTTCTCAGGAGAATTCATGAAATGTCTCTGCTTTGGAGGATTTATGACCTATGGAAGTCGTCCTCAATCTGTAGTTCCCAGACAAGCAGCATCAACATCACGTGAAACCTTGTCTGAAGTGAAAATTGGGTCCCACCCAAGACCAAGTAACTTAGGAGCTCTGTGGTGATAGTCCAGGACTCTGATGAATGGACTTGCCAAGTAATTATGCTGCTTGCTCAAGTCTGAGAACTACTATACATGGGCAAAATCTAAGGCACAGAAAGAGATGCATGCTACCAACTGCAGCAATTCTGTGAGTTTTCTGGGCTACTCTGGTTGGGTTGTTTGTTTCATGAGGCACCTGGTTTTCCTTTTTCTTAATAGACTCACTTGTCCATTAGCATCTGAATCGGGAAGAACAAGTGAGAGGAACATTTCCAGCTGGAACAAGGTCAGCATCTTGGCTTTATCTGTCTCAAATCTATTCTTCTTCTCTCTCTTGGGTGAGAGTTATTATATGGGTTCTCAGTATAAAAAGGTTAATGCAAAAATGTCAGGGATTCCTTTTATGGATATGAGAGGCTTAGAGCTTTTTTCAGGCTCTTGTTAATGCAGCTGTGCCTTGATTTTCCTACCCTAACATGGTACATTGAAATATGTTTTCAAATTCTTTATTCTCCTGTAAAAGGATTACATCCATATGGTTTGCCTTTACAGTGCCTCCCTCTGTTGGTGGAATCTACTTCTCTAAGGTCCCATTAATGTTGACCTTGGCATAGTGACCTGGTTTGACCAATGGAATGTAAGCAGATGTGACATTAGCAAGTATATTAAATTTGCTAATATATCACCATTCTATTGACCATCTTAGACCCACCATAAGAAGAGCATACCCCAGGTAGCCAAAGAGAATGTTGGAGTCTGTGGATCATACTTGAATCCAATCCTTTGCTTAAAGCCAAGCCCAGATGACACCAGCCGAACCACAGCCAACACAAAGGTTCATGAGTAAGAAAATAAATACCTGTTGTAAGCCACTTAAGAGTCTGATGTGTGTTATCAGCAATAACAAAATGAGACCATCTCAGAACCTACCAAAAATATCTATTGCAGCCAAACCTCACAAGAGAATAAATATAAGCATCCCAGCCCCTCCATGAAGAGGTCTTAGACTATGACCATAATGACAGCCAGAGAGAATTCTACTTCTGATTAGGATGCAGGAGGTCAAGACAGACTATTGCTCCAACAACTAAAACTATCAGAAAATATCATACATCTTTAAAAGACATTAGAGGGCCATAGACACAAAGAAGTCTAAGAGAATTAAATTCCAGAGAGAGTTGAGCCCTTCCACACATGAGCAGAGAATAGTGGTTGCTTTCCTGTCTGGCAGCATCTGCCATGTTTAGGCAAGAGAAAGTAAAAAGTTATGTCTGTCAAAGGCAGAGAGTCTTGTATGGTAATGATAAGCCAACAAAGCTTCTCATTGTCATATGACCTAGTATGATGAATTGAAATCTATAGGACCTCACCTCCAAAATGCAACACTACTTCTCCCAACCCACTGATTCTTCCCCTCAGGACGTTTGCTGAGTGCACGGGGAACTTGCAGGAGGTTGATGGCTGGGCTGGAAAAAGAACAATCTCCTTCACCTAATGGTCCTCAGAGCTCAAAGTTCAGCTAGGGAGAAGAGCCAATAATACACACAGGATACATCTTGACCTTAGACATTTGAAACCAGAGATGAACTGAAACTAAATAAAACTGAAACTCAGATGTGACCTAACCCAACTCATGACTGAATTTAATTGAAATTCTAAGCCCTTATTCTAGCTTCCTCACTGAGCAAAGGGTTTGTCTCTCTGGGGTAAAATAATATTTACTCCAGTCTCTATGGTTGATTAAAACACAATATCTGGCATACAATAAAATTTCAAGTCTGCAAAAAAAACAGGCAACTGCTACCTATAAGCAAGAAGAAATAACAGTCAATAACAGCAGACCCACAGGTGACCCAGAAACTAGAATTAATAGACAATGACTTCTAAAAATTATAAATATACGGTAAAATAATATAAGGATGAAAAGATAGACAAAAAAATTGAGAAATTTAATAAAGATTCTCTAAAACAGTTCCAAATAAATACTATAAAACTGAAAAGTACAATATCTGAAAGAAAGAATTAATTGGCTAGGCTTAACAGCAGAACTGACACAGCTGAATAAAGGAACAGTGAATTAAAAAACAAATCAATTGAAACTATACAACCTAAAGCACACAGAGAAAAAATATTGAAAAAGGTACATGTAAGACTATAACATATGATGTAACTGGAGTCCCAGAAGGAGATAATAGAACAGAAGAAATATTAGAAGAGATAACTGCCAAAGATTTTCCAAAATTGATGAAAGAGACCAAATCATAGATTCAAGAATCTATTTCTTCCCTGAAACTCAACCTGGTTGATGATAATCCTAACCAATCTCAAGGTGCCAGATATGAGCACTGGGTACTCTAATTTCCCCTGTACCAGGATCTGTTTTCCCTCTGCTGACTCCCATGGACTGACCTCCTGACTTTACCCCCTACTCTAGTGCCTCTCAGACTTTTTCATGGTACTGGACTATACTAAGAAGTCCAGCATGGAAGCTGCCAATACCTCCGTATCTGTCTAACTCGGACTACTCTGCCCACACCAAGCTACCAAGAGGAGTGGTAACTGGATGTTCTTTGCATCAAAATGTTGCTTGTATAGTGAACACCTGACCCAAAGTCAGTCCCTTCATAAATGGCCAACGACACCTGTTTTATCATGAAGTCAAGAATCTGTCCAGTAGGAATACACTTAATTAGCTAAACAAACTACCAGGAAAGGAAATTGAAGTGATTGGTTAATCTAAAACAAGAGATGAATGAAGCATTAGGTTTAGAGATGAAAAGCCAACATGACAAAGACATGTGAGACTTGGAGAGTAGGTCCCTGGAGCCATCTTGGATTATTCATTCATTTAATCTGTTCTGGATATAGAGCTTGCAAATTTCATTTGCAGGCTTACAACAAATGCTTCTCGAATGTCTCTTGTCTTTGCCACCATGATAAAAGCAGCCCAACTGTCTGTCTGTGAATGATTTGAAGATCTTTGCCTGAACCTGATTTTGCCATGCATAGGCGATGCAATGACCCTAAATACTGAGGTTGCTATACCATCAGAAAATTGTGTCCTGGGCTTCCCTGGTGGCGCAGTGGTTGAGAGTCTGCCTGCCAATGCAGGGGACACGGGTTCGAGCCCTGGTCTGGGAAGATCCCACATGCCGCGGAGCAACTAGGCCCGTGAGCCACAATTACTGAGCCTGCGTGTCTGGAGCCTGTGCTCCGCACCAAGAGAGGTCGCAATAGTGAGAGGCCCGCGCACTGCGATGAGGATTGGCCCCCGCTTGCCACAACTAGAGAAAGCCCTCGCACAGAAACGAAGACCCGACACAGCCAAAAAATAAATAAATAGATAAATAAATAAATTAAAAAAAAAAAAAAAAAAAGAAAATTGTGTCCTGGGTGACTCTCCTCCCATAACCCACACTCTAGGTCCTAATGACTGAGCTCCCTCTCTGCCCCAGCTCATTCCATGCTTGTCCCACCTACCAATCTCCTAAGCCCTTTTTTTTAGATATACCTTTCAGGAGTTGGTTCATATCAACAAATATTAACTGAACAACACTGTGTAAGCCATTATGCTACTTGTAATAAATAGATACACTGAATAGATTTCTTTTGCATGAAAAATCTGGTTAATCAATAAAGTCAGCTTAAGGGGCTTTGTTATGAAGGATCCTGAGGCCTGTTCCAAGCAGTATGGTAAGGAATGCTGTGATTGATTATTAATGTCTTCCTGGAGCAAGGAATTAGGGAAAGGTAGCACACTGTATACCTGCCATCCAGGCTCTAAGGGATATAAATATGTATTAAGGGAGCCCCTGTCCCAAAGAGTCTCTCAATCTATTGGAAAGACAGACAAATATATAACTAACTAAAACATAAGACACACAAGCCAACAGTGAAATATTAACAAATTCTATGACAACAGTTGGAGGGGGGAAACAATTTATCCTGACAATGAGGATTGAGAAAGGTCTTATGGAGGTGGCAAAGTTTGAGCTGGGCTTTAAATGGAATTAAATCATTTGGGAATCCAAGTCGAAGTTACAACACTGCCAGCAGCTTCTGGCCATTTAATTTTGTGTCACTTCTTTTTTTTCTTTTTCAAATCCAGCATTTCATTTCGGACTTTGTGAGTTTTATGCCTGGTGTTATTAGAGTCGAGGAAGCTTTTGTCAAACTTGATCTCCAGGTTCCTTCCTTAATTCCTCTAAGGCAACATTTCACGGCCCTCTAGTTCATGCTATGCATGATCCCACACCCACCCCATCCCTGTGCACTTCAGGGGGCTGGGATCCAAGTCCAGGCTCCATGGACAGGGGAGGATTTCCACTGTCTCACAATGTACCCATTGTCATACCATCAAGTGTTAACCGCCTTCCTTGAAACATGACATTTTCCTTTTTACAATGACACAATGACTTGCAAATAAAGTGATATTAATAAATTTAATTTGTCATTATTTGCATCAAAGATGGTTATGATTCAGGTTGGGGGTCAAAAGAAGGTAGATTCCCCATTGAGTGCACTGGAATACGGCATCCTTGAAAGTGAGTTAGGCAAGAAAAAAAAAGGAGATCTGGGTTGAGATCCTTTCACTGTTTTGCTCTGAGACATTTAGAAAAATCACATTTCCTCCGAGTCATCATTTTATCATGTGTCCAGTGAGATGGGTGGAGAAGATGATTTCTATGTGCTACTCAGACATCAATTTCTGTGATGCCTATAAAAAGGATAACTCTGTGGAGAGTGAAGGGTGGGGCCAGAGGTTGGAATCAGACACTGGAAAGCTGTCTCAAGCCACCGTCTTAGTACCAGTCAAGAATTCTGGCCACTCACCCAGTTGACAGCAGGGGGGAAATGGAATAAAAACAGAGATATGGCTGGATCTACTCAGGAGCTAACCTCAGAATCAGCCACCTGTGACGGTAAGCAGGCGACTGACCATAGTACAAAGAAAGGTCAAAGGGAGAGCCATACATGAGCACAGAATTTTTGACAGAGTGACCTCATCTACTAGCAAAAGTGCTGCAATGAATTTTCCAGGCAGGACTAGGGAAAGAGTGAGAGGATGGACAGAGGCATAGGAAGAAGAGGTAGCTCCCTCCTCACCAGTCAGTTTTAAAACATCTCCCCAAACTCACGAGATCCAGCCAGTAACTTCCCAAGAACTTAGCATATTAGGACTGAACTCAGCAGTCATCTATTTTTTTGAAAGCACAGAAAAACAACCACCACCAAAACAAAGCACTATATGAAGCATTTGAGAATAACTAAATGGTAATCTTCTTTTGACTAATTATAAATGTATTTGGAGTTCAGAGAAGAAGGTCAGTATGAACTGGAGAGATAAGCAAAGGCCTCCTGGATGAGGCTGGCTTTTGAACTGACCTTGAAGAATGGAAAGGAATATTGAAAAGATAGTAACATGCTTTATCAAAGTAGGGGGTAGGATGTGAATACACATACACTTCAACAATAGGCAAATAATGAGAGAATCCATTTCAGGAAAGGCAAGGACATAAAGCAGAGGCTCAGAACTGGGACTCAGCATGACTTGTTTGGGGATGAAAAAGATAATTTTGATTTGACTGGTGAGCAAGGAACATTGGGGGATATTTGGATGGGTCAAGGGGAGCTAGATTTTGGAGGACCTTCAAATCTGTGAAATTTGGACTTAAGTCATAGTCAACGTTAAGATTTATTGGTAAGCAACAGGGAACGGGGCGGGTGGCAGTACAAATGCAGGATTTTAAGAAGATAATTCGTATGGCTTATGAAAGAAGAATTGGCATAGGGGGCTGGCTTGGAGACTGTTGCAGAAATCCAGCCAGGGGTATTAAAGACCTAAACATATGGATAGATGCTCAAATATAGCCTTAAACTGAATGGATGAAGCCTAGATTGAGGAAATGGCTGCAGGAATGGAGATAAAATGTCATCTGAGACAATTCAAATGAATAGATGTCAACTCTCAATCACGAATTGGATACACAGGTGAAAAATCTGAAGAAAGAGCTCTCTAGTTGTACACGTGTACCTTTAATGACTTTCTATATAATTTTCTCAGGGAAAATAATATATAATTCCACTTTGGAATTAGATTTCACTTCAGGTCTAATTTAAGCAACGAGGATTAAAAGACTGACTTTCTAATGCAAGCTTTTGCTCCAGCCAATGGCAGGAACTCCAACAAAACCCAAAAGGAAGCTGTTCAGGATGGTTCTCACCCAATTTGGCAAGGTCCTCCTTCTCAAAATTCCTCAAGAAATTCACCATATCTGAATAGCGTGAGAAAGGGTTTGACCTTTCCTGAGGGCCTCCCTAAGTATTTTACATACATCGTCACATTCTATTCTCTTATCAACCTTGTGTATATGTGCACAACGCTTCCCACTTAATGACAAAGAAACAGCCACAGAAAGAAGGCGAGACTCAAGGAAGGAAGGAAGGAAGGGAGGGAGGGAGGGAGGGAGGGAGGAAGGAAGGAAGGAAGGAAGGAAGGAAGAAGGCGAGACTCAGGCAGGGCCACCAGCCAGATGGTGGCGGCACTGGGGTTCCAATCTGCCTATCTCCAAACACACTTTTCCTTCTACACTGTGCAGGAACTATGCTCCCAGACCCAAGGGCATTTTTATTCTTTGATTCAAAGTGACATGCTGTAAATAACTCTCTCTTTTCGAGTGCCCAGGCCCCAAACAGTCTTTGTAAGTTAAAAAAAAAAAAAATGAAAAAAAATCACACGACCAGGAAGTTTCCTGCAGGGACAGGATTCCTCTCTGTAGTGTGACTTGATCCAAGATAAAGTCTGAAAAAAAGCTTTTGTTCCAAGGGCTGTTGTTAAGGATGTGCACAGCTTTTCTTCTGGACTTCATATACCCAGTTCCTCAGTCACCTTTATGCATTTCTTCCCTCAGTGAATGCATGTCCTGACCCTCACCTTGACTGACCCTGGGGGATTTAATGCGAAGACTCACCTCATAGCTGGGTTCAGGGAACTTTGCATTACTCCTCTCTTAGGGCATCATCTGTTGACCTGCAGCACCTGAAAGGCCACGAACCTGGTGATCTACTGAGATGCAGCAAGGTCCTCTTTGGCGTCTCCATAATTCCCGTGTCAGCCGCCTATTTCCACTTCAGTCTCCTGGGATGTAACTGCTATGAGCTATAGGGAGGAAACAGGCAAAATGAGCTCAGAGAGGTAGGCTGGAGCAAATGACTAGTGCCCTGGCAGAAGACTGGATCTGAAAAAGAAAGCATATCAAAAAGTTTCCCAGGACTTATGAAGGCTGAGTGTCCATCAGAATATGTGGGTCTGTTTCAGCTTGCCAGTGAGCATATCAGAATGAGGGGCGAAAGTACAACAGGGGATCCCTAAATGTAGAATGGAAAGGGTGATATACACACCTTTGTTGGTGAGTGTATGTGACAGGGGAGGAGCAAGAAAGCAGGATTTGGGGAAGATTAGGGTTTTCATTCTTCAATAAATGTCCTTTGACTCCTTTTTATATGTCAGATAATGTGCTAGTTGGCAGGGATATAGCAAAGCAGACAGAATCCGTATCAGAGACTGGCATTAATCACGTGAACACATAAATGTATATATTTTAAACTGTGTTTAATGAAGAAAAAACCCATGGAGTTATGAGCATTTATAAAAGGAGTCCTGACCTTACCTATAGGTTCAGAGCTACTGCAGTCAGGAGAGACAAGACACGTGAAGGTCCAGAGCAGAAAGTAGTCCCGTGTGTTCTAAGCCCAGTGTGTAAAAAAATGTCAGTGTGGCTGGGGGACAGAGTGGCACAATCCAGGGCAGGGAAAGTAGGTGAGAGTCAACTTAAACAGAACTTTGTAGGCTACACTGAGAATTTTGATGATTGATGGATAGACAATCTGCTTTACTCACTGATTTGGGGGCATCAATTTTTGGATTTTAGTAGAAAAGTGAAATGACTAGGTTTGCAGTTTTTAAAGATTGTCCTGGCCATGAGGAAAGAACCAGGATGCTGAAAGCTCACAAATGGGTAATTGGTATCTAGCAAGATCTGCTGAAGTTAACATGTCACCCTGAGGGCAAGTGTGGATGAATACAGGAAAGGAGCCAGGTTTTGCTTAGTATCTTTTATATACCAGGGATTGTGACAAGGGTTTAGTGATTCTCATTTTATTTAGTCTCCATAAAATCTTTACAAAGTAGATGGTATTTCTGCCATTTGACAAATGAGGGAATATCTACTTTAGAGAAATCCATCCATCCATCCATCCATCCATTAGTTGATTGATTCACCAAATATTTTATGGAGTACCTACAATGAAGTTACCTTGCTAGCCACTGGGATTACACTGGTGAACAAGACACAATCCCACCTCTCAAATAATTTATAGGCTAGTGGAGATACAGTTGAGTAAGTGGATTATTAAGTTCAGTGGAGAAAGTTCTATGCTATGGGTCAGCCCATAGTGCTTGGAAGAGCAAAGACAAAACACCCATCCTTGTTATGGCAGGTCCGAAACTTACCTAAGATCTCACAACCAGTGTGTGTCAGAGCCAACTCTCAAATCTATGTAGGTGTGCCTTAATCTGAAACTCACATGCTTTTCATCTCACCATATTATGCAAGCAGTTACTTTGGATTTTTGGTAAACTCTCTGAAAACACATGACACATCTTGACTAAATCCCACCGGATGTTTAGCTGTGAAGCTCTGTGTGAAGAAGCACAAGGGAGGCTGGCAGACCCCGGAGCCCCTCCCCCATGCTGTCTGCACTGGGCTGAAGCCAGGCCACCCTGGAAGCACTGAGCACTCAGGCCTCCGTAAGCACCTGTCCAGGACAGGCCGTGCATTTCACGAGCTCTGCCACAGCAGAGGGGCACTTGGCACCTCAGCCAATGGAAATGGCCCCTTCAGGCCAAACAAAAAATGAAGTGCACAGGCTGCCAGCATTTTGAAGCATGAGAGAAAGAAATCTAGGTTGAGTGAGGAAGAGCTATTAATTACAGTCTCAGCTTGGGTCTGAGAGTCGTGAGAAGTGCTTCGTCTGAAAATCACTTGTCTCAGAGAAAAGGAAAGCACTGTCACCCATCCTGTCCCATCCCCTGGGCCCAACCAGAGCCTTGCAGGAGTGCGTGAACACACACACACACACACGTTTTACCAAGTACTAATTATGTGCCAAGCATGACACTTAGTGTTTTTCTGCACTATCTTATTTCATTTCATCCCTACAATAGCCCCTTATGATCATTTCTTAATTATTATATGTATATTCCATAACAATAGACCAAAAATATAGAGCTCCCCATTTTCAGGCTCTATTTTATTCTTCCAGAATCTTTTCTGACTTTTAAACAAATTTATAGAAAAGGACAAATTACTTAGAAAATATGCTATTTTACATTGATGTCCTTTTCCCCACCATAACCCAGGAAAGGCGTTGACATTTATTACTTGGGCCTTTGAGAGGGGTTACGCTACAACATCTTAGAAGACCACAGGAAGGAGGGAAGCGGTCTATTTTTTTGGAGGGAGGGGGCGGAGAGACTAAGCTTCTCCCGCCTGGACAGGAGATGCAGCTGAGTGGCACACCCTGGCCTGGAGGACACCCTGAGTAGGGAAAGGAGAGAGCCACCGCCTCTCAATAGTCGGGGAGACCACTATGCCAGCACCTCCGAGCCCCGTGGAATAGCTGTGCCTTGGAAAGGGGAGGCCAGGATCAACCCCTAGAGCCAAAGGACCAACTCTACAGGGAACATGGCACCCACAACTGAGCAACAAACTGAAGTCTGTTCCCGCTCCTGATTCCTAAAACTTATTCTACCCTCAGGGCACAGAGAGGCTATACTGGAAGGAGGGAAGCTTGCATATTCCATAAGCACCTCCATAGACACAGCTCATAAACCTACAAAAATAGGTTTATTGTGTATGAGGTCCATGCCCTTATACACAAATGCACAATCATATGAACTCAGAGTTATACACAGTACTTCTATTTACTCTTTTTTACATTAGCCGATTTTTTTGTGTGTCTCCATATGCATGTGCGTGTGTGTGTGTGTGTGTGTGCATCTATGTATATGCATTTACGTAGAGGAAGGGGCTCCGAGGAGGGCCATCTGAATGATTCTTTCAGAGATACACATGAAAGTAATGGACTTTCTTAAAGACCCAAATAAACATTATTGAGTGGGAGAGAAAATAGGAGAGAGAATGAGAGAGACAGCCGGGAAGCAAAGCCTCTGTGATTAGGGGCCAGGATGCCTTTCACCACGTGCAACCTCAAGGCCAGACTCAGAGCACAGATTGGGCAGCTGCCTGTCTGGCATGGTTGAGATCTCCCCTCTGCCATGAAGTCTCCTTCAGCACACTGATCTTTTCCCACACGTCCCTCTTTGGGTTTATGACAAAGATCTCATGTTTGGGCAGGGGTAGGGGAGATATTTATTTATGAACTCCTTATCAGTATAGTGAGTTATTTACAACCTCAGCCTAGAGATGAGGTTGAATTCCACTGGCATCACCGAGTGATTTTAGCAATATCTTGTTCTTTTCTTTGCTTCCACCTTCTCATGTATAAAATGTTTTCCTTGGTTTTGTGTTATTTTTTTTATCGAAGGGTAGTTGATTTACAATGTTTCGGGTGTACAGCAAAGTGATTCAGTTTTATATATATGTGTGTGTGTGTGTGTATATATATATATATTCTTTTTCAGATTCTTTTCCATTATAGGTTATTACAAGATATTGAATACAGTTCCCTGTGCTATACAGTAGATCCTTGTTTATCTCTTTTATATATAGTAGTATGTATCTGTTAATCCCAATTCCCAATTTATCCCTCCTCCCCCTCCCCTTTGGTAAGCATGTTTGTTTTCTATGTCTGTGAGTCTGTTTCTGCTTCATAAATAAGTTCATTTATGTCATATTTTAGATTCCACATATAAGTGATATGTAATATTTGTCTTTGTCTGACTTCAGTTAGTATGATAATCTCTAAGTCCGGCCATGTTGCTGCAAATGGCATTATTTCATTCTTTTTTTATGGCTGAGTAGTATTCCATTGTGTGTATGTATATATGTACCACATCTTCTTTATCCATTCATCTTTCAACGGACATTTAGGTTGCTTCTATGTCTCAGCTATTGTAAATTGTGCTGCTGTGAACACTGGGGTGCATGTATGGTTGCTTTGAACTATAGTATGGTAGGAGGATTAAATGAGGAGATGCAAGTGAAGTGGATGTCTCAGTCAATGCTGTCATCATCACCACCATCACCATTATCATCACCATCACTACCATCATCACCAGTCATTCATATCCTATGTAAGATGTGGTCACAGATTGACCAGCTTTGGGATTGAGTACCATGGGAGATGAGAAATGGGCAGATGTGTTTTGATGTAGGAGAGGGCATGGGGAACTTCCAGGGATGAGGGTGATTTTGTCAAGAAAAGCAGAGCTGAGTTGGGCCCCTGAGTTGATGGTGACATGGGGGTGTACCCTCACGTGTGTGTGGATGTGGGGACGAATGGCCTCTGACAGCAGCAGTTCCATTAGCTTCTTCAAGCTTGATGGGAGGAGAGCCACTGCAGAGATTAGTCAGACATCCTCTGTCACCAGGTCTGCCCCCTTCTAGGTCCCTGCCAGAGTCCTGCAGTCTTGCAGTGTGAGAGCTCAAACAGACTTCAGACATCCGCAGCACCATCCCCTTAAATGATGCAGAGGAGAGCAGTGCAGCTCAGAGAGGAAGGACACTTGTCCAAGGTCAAGCTCTGGAGCTTGGGTCTGGAACACAGGTCACTAGACTCCCATTCCAGAGTACATCTCAATACCTACAGTGTCTCAACTCAAATTCCAGCACCAGCCCTTGATGGAGGCATTTATCACACAGCTCCATTGCAGCTTCCCTGGGTCCTGACTCTGCCCCTAGCTAACTGTGGCCCGTAAGGGCACCCTTCCTTTCCCTGAGTTTGTAATTTGAGTGACTGATCTGGATGGTTTCTAAGGTCCCTTCAGCTTTGGTGATCTGTGCTTCCCCAGCTCACGAGTCACGGAGGCTGTCAGATGTCCGAGTAGGAGGAGGATGCAGCATGACAGGTGGTGTCCCTGACTCTGGAGGGGAACTTGGCAGAGCTGCCTCCTCTGATGGGGATGGGGAGGGTGGTAGCTGGCAGAAGGATCCGCCCACCCTGGACAAAAGCTATGATTCACCCAGTGGAGGAAGGGAAGGAGGGAGACCCGTCAGCCAGTAGCATGGAACTCCACGGGCGATGTATCTGAGACCTTCTAAGCCCTGGGCCTCCATGTACAAAAGGCCTGAAGCTGACTCAGGCAAACCCAAAAGCTTGAATTTACAACTCTGAAACTGAGATTTATTTTTGTGACAAAGCTACTTCAGGATTATTCAGCAAGTTCTAGTGACTCAGTTTTCCATGGTACAGACAGAGGGGTCTTTCTAAAATAAAAATTGGGCCACGGTATTTTCTTGCTTAAAAGAAAATTTTTAGGGACTCCCACAATCCTTGCCGTGGCCTCTAGAGTCTGGTTAAATGTGGCCTTTGCCTGCCCCACTGGTCTACTCCCAGCCCTCTCCCCCTGCACCACTGCCGCCATTCCCAGAGGACCCTCACTCATGCCCTTCTCACTGCTTTTGCAACTGTTGTTCCTGCCTCCAGGAATGCTGTTCCCTGCGCTTCTCTGCCATCTATCACTAATCTTTCTTCAGGTCTCTGATTAAATATTACTTTAGCAGAAAGGATCTTCTTACTCCTCCCCAATCTAAATTATGACACCCTCTGATATTCTTGACCATCGTAACATCATCTTTGTCCTTTTAGCACTTACGTCAATTTGTAACTGTATACTTGTTTGGGATTACTTTTTGTTCTCGTCCCCCCATTATTCCCAAACTCCATAAGACCAAGAATCATATTTATCCCTTCCCTCCCTGAAATGCCAGCCCCTAGCACAGTGCCTGGCAAATAGTGAACACACAGTAAAAGATTTTTTTATTTGTTTTTTTTAAAAGGGAAGGTAGGGTCATGGAGACCCACATCAGGAATAACTGTCATAAAATGTAAAATATCCATGGATCCTTCCCAAAGTATCTTCAGGGGGATTTGTGCATTCACGTAAAATCAGTGCTTTGTATCCCTCCTCCCAGAGGACAGCAGTTTTAGAACCATAAAATGTTGAGACTGGACAGAACTCTAGGAAAAAAAAATATCTTGGCTAGTGGTTTCAAATTCTCTTTTAGGAGTAGAACCTGTTTCCCAGCCAAAGCTTTGTCCAAACCCCAATATATAAACCTCACAAAAGCAGAGATCTTTGGCTAATGCGGGGGTCTGGGGTTAACAGGGGCAGTGAATCCTAGAATCTTTACTCTCCGTCCCTAGGGTGGAGTAGTGGGGAGTGGTCCACTCTAGGTATAGGCAATAAGAGGGCATAGCATCTGTAGAGAATTTAAAACAATAATACAATCGATAAACAATAAACACAAAACAGTAAGATCAACTAAAATTCGACCGGTTTCTTATTAGACAATTCCAGATAACGTCAGTGATAAAATGCTCATTCTTTGCCAGGATGGCAGGCCCCCATTCCTTGTATGCTGCAGATCCCATGCCCTTCCTCCACGGAATTTTCATCCGAAGCCCTCATCAAGGAAGGAACTAACTTGGTCAAAAAGTAGGAGCGCCCATGACAAGCAAGCTCAGGATGAGCTCACCCAAATGGAATGAAGTCAACCTCAGCTGAGCACTAGCTCCAAGGGCTGTTGTGTTACCCTTGTGGCTACTCTCAGAACAGAGGTGAGAGGCAGGAGTGGGTAGAAGTCAAAGGCACAGACTCTGTAGCCAGACAGCCTGGATTCAAATCCCAACCATGTCATTTACTAGTGTGTTGAGCTTGGGCAACTTACTTGACCTCTTTAAGCTCAAGTCTTCATCTATACAATGGGGATAATAAAGTGACCTACAGTCGAGTATTGCTTTGTCAATTAGAAAAGAGAATCTATGCTAATTGTATGGCAAAGGAGTAAGCACAGTAGACATGAATCTTAGTCATTGCTTGGGATTTGCATGTCTGGAGTCATCTTTATCTTGATGCCTGGTTGCTGGTCGTTGGAGAAAACACATGTGGTACCAGGGATGCCCTTGATGCTGGCATTGCAGGGGTACCTTTCTCCACCTGGGGATACTGCTTGACAGGGGCTGAATGTACAAAATGCTGAGATCCACAAGAAGAAGCCAGGAGTACCTGATGAAAGGAAACAACAGCTTTATCTTTCTGCCTGATCTTGATAACCTAACAACTGAGTTGGAGGAGGGGAATTGGGACTGTTGCTGCTCTCTAGACAGCACCAAAGGCTAAAAATTTTTTAAATGATAATAATGGAAAGTAAGTTTCCTTCTTAGGGTTAGGCTTGAGACACCGCTTTTTATGTTCCCATGATCCTGGTAGGCCTCATGAGCTTCCATGAACCAGAATAATTTCTCCTTCTCTTATTTACCTAAAACCTCCAGTAAGCCCAGAGCATCCTCAGCACCTCAGAAACACAAACAATATACATTGCACAATGCATCTTACTGATAGGTCTACTATTTCATATGTTTGTACAGAGAGAAATGGAGACAGGAAATAGTATTTGCTGTGTGACTACCACGTGCCTGGCACCACGTAAGGTACTTCTCATATAGCATCTCATTTTTTTAATCATGCAGTTCTAAACACTTTACCCTTTATTCATTTTTATAGCATCTCATTTAATCCCCTCAATAATATTGCAATATATTTCCATTTGTCAGATTGGAAAATTGAAGCTCAAGAGGTCAAGTAACTCGTCCAAGGTTACACATCTTAGAAGGATAGAGAAAGTATTAGAACCCAGGCCCATGAGAATCTGAAGTCTTTACTATTTCCTTTGTGCTACTCCATTGCCCCTTTAGTATTTTATTTCTCAGGTATTAATTTATTCATTATTAAAACAGCCTTGGGAGGCAGGAGACATTGTATCCATTTTAGAGGGAGAAACAGAACTTTGCAGAGACAACAATGGTTATCCACTGTCACATAAAATTTCGAGGACACAGCTATGAGTCTAAAAGGCACAGAGTTTGATGAATGTCAAGCTCACTCCAGTGTGTCCGGGAGGATCTCAAATCCTCTGTAACTCCCTAGCACCTTTCCTGAGAGAGGCAGGGAAAGGAGCAGGGAGGGTAAGTAATTTTTCCGATGCCATGCAGTAAAATATTTCTCAGTCCTGCATCTGTAGGACTTTGGAGAACCTCTCTTGATGAGCTCTGTTGCAGGATCTTTCAAACCAAAGCCTTTTTCTGGATCCTTGTAGTATTATCGCTCGGGTGGAATGGAATTTTCCATTTACTGAGTGAAATTGACTTCTGAGTGACAACATCCTCCCACCTAAAGCCTGGATGGGGCCCAGGTTTCAGGTTCCAAGCACTGCCATGAAATTCATGAGCCTGCATCTCCTGGGGCTGGGCCCATCATGCCTGGTATGGGCAGGTTTCCACACTGAAGCCCGTCTCTGAGAGCTGAAGGGCATTTTCCACCCTGGTAGGAACACACAGAGAAACCCACTCCATCCTGCAGGCCCTTGCTAAGCAGAAATGCTCCATCCCGAGAACACATTAGTCATGGTGATGACTACTGCTGACTCGAAACAGTGCAAGATATGACACACAACAGCAGAGGGAGAAGGCCCCTGGGGATTGTCCAGACCAGCTTCAATAGTTTCCCATTGAGGAAACTGAGGCCCAGTGGGGAGCAGTAACTCACCCAAGACCACCCAGTCAGTCATGATAGAAAGGAGTTGTAGCATCTGCTCACACTGATCAGGGCCTAGGGAACCTTGAAAGGTGGAGGTGGCCAAAAGTCACTGGAGAGGTATGGACATATTTCGAGATCGGTTCCATTAGTGTCCTGGACAAACGCTGGCAAATTCTGGGCTGTGGGGATATGATCATGAGCCTCCAATTCCTTCCCCATCCCTCAGACTCTGAATATAGGGCATTAAACCTGGGAGACATCTCAGGAGAGTCTCTGGTGCAGATGCAGGATTGCAAACAATGCTGCTGAAGGTCAGCAAGGTGAAGGGCTGCACGTGTGGTCCTGGAGCTGAGTGGAGCTCCTTGGACTTTCAGGTTGGTGGCTGCGTTAGGAGAAAGCTGGCCCAGCTCCTACCCATCACATGCACTTGTCACCTGGCCATTGTGATTGTATTCATTCATTCATTGAACAAATACATAGAACATGTCCACATGTGCCAACTACTGTCTTGGGTGCAGGGATACAGTAGCAAATTAAACAAAGTCCCTGCTCTCATGGAACCTGGCATTTTCAGACTCGTCTCAGACATCACCTCCTCAGTGAAGCCTTCTCAGGTCATCCTGTTAAGAAGTGGTCCAACTTCTTATAATTTTTACAGCATGCAGGGCCAGGAACTCAGTAATGCCTGACAAATGTTTCTTGGATTATTTGATTAACTCAGTTGGTCAATCATCCATAAATGCTTAGCATTTTTATGTACAAGGTCTTATACTGGCGTTAATCATAAGTTGATGAATATTATGGTTTTCTGGATACATGTCCTTGGATATATGTCTTGTCTTCTTAAACATAATACAAGCTCCTTGATGATGAGAGGGACTACAGGTAACCCGTCCATGTATAGTGGACTAGTGAACGTGAAGTCTTCTGGGAGTAAATAGCTACTTAGTACATGTTATTAGCAGGAGCGAAGAAGGATGGCTACCAATGACAACTCTCTGAAGCTTCTTAATTAGAGACATATATTGCCACCATTTCAAAGATCAGGAAACTGTAAGTTTCCTAGGTAGGACATGCTCAGAACCGGGATTGAAATCAAGGACTTCTGAATACAGTCCTGAGCTCTGTAAATATCGGTTGAATGAGTGACTGAGCGAATGGTCTTACTTTATCCCTGTATCACAGCACTTTCTCACCAACATTTTTTTTGGGAGGAGGGGGTGACAAAAAATGGAAATGGTTCCTATTTTTGAGGCTCTTCCAAAATGACCTGCAAAATGTTTGCACAAATGTGGGCTCTGAGAGTTCATGGCACAAAGGAAGAGGTTCAGTGTGGAGGACATAATCACCTGAGGTCAGAGCTTCTTGGGGCCAGAGGGAGGACTGGGGATAAGACTTTGAGGACAGAGACTTCATCAAGCTACCAAGGACCTAGCATACGGCTCTCACGTAGTAGGCGCTCAACAAACACTGGATGAATTACTGAATGAATGGCACATTTTGCTGAGTTCTTGCCAACATTTTCATGCTACTTTTAGTGGGAAGATGGAAAACAGGGTAAAGTACTGGCCCAGAAGCCAGAGCAAAGCTGGAGCTAAGCAAGCACACAAGCTTTTATTTATGAAACCCTGTGCAGACTCTTTTCCTCTCACAATGAGTAGTGCTCATATTATGTGGTGTTACAAATGCTGGAACAACCTTGTATTTATGGAGTGGCTGCCTGTGAGGGGTTCAGACCATTTTACAGACATGATCTCATTCATGCTGTCTCAGGTCTTCTATTCAATTACAGGATGGATCATTGCTCCAAACGAGGCAAACTATTTCTTTCAGATGCACACTTAGAATTATCCATTCTCCCGTTACAGGTTCAAAGATTTACAAATCACCACCCAATGGCTCCAGAATTGCTGCAGCAGGAAAGGAGGTGGGAGGAAATGGAAATTTTCTGAATTTATAATTTATGAACTCTTCAAATATTAGGAAGTCACTCTTTGTATCCTTATGTTAAAAACAGGGGAAAGCACAGGCTATGACTTAGTTGCAGCCACATAATATAACAATAAAGAAAGGAAAAAAAGAATATTAATCCTTCATAACATTAGCTAGAGCTATAAAAATAGGAGTTAACCAATGTGGCTAAGAGGCAGAATAATTATAATCATAATAAGCATGAAAACAGACTGTAATATGGACTTATTCCCAAGCTAAGGATCATATGAAGTGGATTCTTCGCTTGCTCTGCTATGAATTACTTTGTGGCCTTAAACAAACTCCTAACTTCTCTGGACCTTTGTTGCCTTCTCTGACATTGGAGGTAATTGGATTAGATACTCCCCAAGTCTCTTCCATCACCAGGATTTCACAAGTCTTTGTGGTTCTATCACAAAGTGGTGGTGATTTTTGTGGGGATTTTAGTGGTACTACTAAAATCACCACCACCACTATTGATGCCTAATGTTTAACCAGAACATAATAGATACGTGCCAAGCATTTAGTAGATGAATGTGCCTAGTTTTCAGTGGTTTTCACACTGGATTGAGTTAATACACATTTGGTATGTACCTATTATGTTCCAGGTATAACGATGGTGCTAGAGTACAAAAAATTGTGAAACAGCAAATCATCAACATGAATGTAGGCTATGAAGGGAGTCAAAATGACTAAATGTGAATGAATAGCAGAGGAGATGACATAAACTAGCTTTAAATGGATAATTAATACAAGTTCATCAGATGGGCTAGAAAGGGAAATGGTTGAAAGGAAAAGGCATTACAGTCAGAGGGAAGAGCATGTATAAACACAGGAGGTGCGAAAAAGCTTCGGGAAATATAAATAATGTCTGAAGATGGATCAGGAGGAAGCCAGGCTGGAGAAGTAGGTGTGAGTTCCATGATTAAGAACCTCGAAACCTGGCTATGGATCTCAGGCTTTGTTCTGTAGGAAACTGTGCCACTGAAGGGTTCCTAGCAGGAGATGATCATGTTTGATTTTCAGAAGGAACACTAGAAATGACTTTACCATATACTTCACTCCAAGGAAATCATGGACTAGATGTTATTCTTGTTTCACAAATGGAGAAGTTGAGATTCAGATAGGATAAGGCACCTACCTAGAACCAAATAGTTCAAAAACAGCAGAGCCAGGATTAGTCTCCTTTAATAAAAATCTATCAAAGTCTACCCTCTTCTACCTATATAACTTAACCTATTATTCTTCTATTGCACAGACCCCTTGTCTCAGCAGGTAAATCATTCACTTGTCCTCTGAGTGAGCAATGACAAATCCCTCTCCTACTCTTGCCACCATGCTGTTCTGTCAATCTGGGATGTGCTCCCCCTGTCCTCCCCAGTCCAAATTCCACAAAGATGTCAAGATTCAACTCAAGTTCCATCTCTTTTGGGAAACTTTCCCTGGCTACTCTGGTTTCTACAGCGCTTTCAGAAGCCCTGCGTTATTTACAGTGTATACCACCTATCCTAACAATCTTCATCTACTCATCCCATTCGACAACCCCAGATGGTACCCAGCTCCTGTGTGCCTGAAACCATGCAAGGCAATGGTGATACAACAGGGAGAAAAGACACAGTCTTTACCCTCATGTAGCTGAGATCTAGTTTGAGGACACAGATAGCAGGGAAGAACCATGCATTTACAAACTTGAATAGTGTTTCAAAGGAAGAGTGCAGGGTGCTGAGGGTGGACAAGAGGAGAAACACTCCAGGAACACAGGGAAGGCTGCCATGAAGAAACGGTGCTCAAGGGCTTCCCTGGTGGCGCAGTGGTTGAGAATCTGCCTGCCAATGCAGGGGACACGGGTTCGAGCCCTGGTCCGGGAAGATCCCACATGCCTCGGAGCAACTGGACCCGTGAGCCACAACTACTGAGCCTGCGCGTCTGGAGCTTGTGCTCCGCAACAAGAGAGGCCGCGACAGTGAGAGGCCCGCGCACCGCGATGAAGAGTGGCCCCCGCTTGCCACAACTAGAGAAAGCCCTCGCACAGAAACGAAGACCCAACACAGCCATAAATAAATAAATAAATAAAATTAAAAAAGAAACGGTGCTCAAGCTAGAGTCTGAAGGGTTAGAGGGTAGGGAGTGGTTAACTAGGTGCAGGAAATGGGAGATAAGGGGAGAAATGTGGCCTGGGCTGAATGAACACCCTGCACATAGCCCATGGTGGGAGAGGGCATGATGTACTGAGGAAAAGAAAGGAGGCACTGTTCAGCCAGGACACATAGGGGCAAGCAACAGAAACTGAACTCTGGTGAAATTGAAGCCCAACAGAAAATTACTGGAAGGATATTGAGAAATTCACAGTCTTACTAGGAAGGCCTAGAAAACCAAAGGAGTCCACACCTCCAAAACCCTTAGCAAACATCAGCATTCTGACAGGGATGATAGCGCCATTGTTTTAGCATTGGGCTTCAGAGCTAGCATCATCCCACCCCCAGCACAGGGTTTCTGGCACCACCTCTGGCACCTTTGTCACCAGTGCCCTGGAAACAGGCAGATGTCACTTCTGCCACCATGATGAATTTTTATCCCAGTCTTTTTTTTTTTCCTATGCCGCTAGCTCCAGGTAGGCACCTCTGGTTGGTCAAGCATGCTCTCATTTTCTGGATTAATAAGGACGTTTATATTGGGTTTTTCCCACTTCAATAGCAGGACACAGACTTGTTTCTCATCAAGATTCATAAGGTGGAAAACTCCCCAAACATAGAAAGAAGGTTTGGGTGCTGGGCACACAACAACACAACTGAAGGACAAGACTGCCTGTAAAATTCTCTAATTGTTTTAGTTGTGTTCATCTCATCTGCCAAGACTGAATTGGGATCTCCTTTGGGGAAGTGCCTGTGCTTTCTCCCTCCCTCATAAGCTCAGCCATGACTGATGACACTGGCCACATACCCCCTGCTCAATAAATTCTTGTTGACTTCAGTCTAGTTCATTCTGCAAAGGTCATTTCATTTGATCTTAACTGGGAGATGATTTTCAAATGTAAAATATGAATAACTCAGCCCTAGAGTCAGTAACATCTTCAGATAATCATGTCATCTGGCTATGCAGAACCTCTGGGCATGGGGAAGTATTCTGGGATGTGAGCAGACACAGAATGGAAACTGATACCTGACGTACCCATCACTTCTCAGGGGCTTATTCCCTCTAGGGCAGGAGAGAAGCTTACATCTTAAAGATGCATTTGGACAATCCACTATTAGGTAGTGGTTACTTAGGTGAAAAAGGCTCCTTAAAGAATGAACAGTCTACACAATCAGGTGCAATGCCTCACAGCAAGGAATTTCTTCTCTCATTTTCTTTTACAGTGCTTTGGTGAAAAGAGTGCTAGGTTAGGAACCAGAATATCTGAGTCTGGCTCTGGGCTTATTATTAGACATGAGGTCTTGGTCTATTCCCATGATTTCCTCGATCCTCAGACTCCTCCTCTATAAAATGGGCATGGTGATTTATTAGCATGCAAGCTAGGCATCGGTTGTTTCTGCTTGTCCCTTCTTCTTCTGGAAATTATTCATACATTCTCTTCTAGAATGATGATTCTCAAATTTGATCATACATCAGAATCACATGGAGGACTTGTTAAATCACAGATTCCTGAACCCTCCTTCCAGAGTTTCTGATTTTAAAGGTCTGGGATAGTGTTTGAGAATTTATATTTCTAGGTGTTTTCCAGGGGACGTTGATGCTACTGCTACTGTCCCAGTGACCACACTTTGCGAACCACAATTCTAGAAACCAACCCCCTTTTACGTTCAGTCTGTGGGGTTTAAGAGGTTCATTTCAGCCTTTGCCTCCAAAGGTGGGAACACAAACTAGGCCTGACTAATAGTTTATTCAAACCACCTAGCCACAGAGGATGACTTGGGATGGGCAGGAGAACCAGGTCCATCCAATGGACATCTTTCTTCAAGGGTTGCTCACCTGGTAGAATGGGAGCCTGAATCCACTGGGGGCTATCTTACATCTCTTGATGACTATACCAACAGATGAAATCAGAGCATAAACATGCAAAACATAGGTTCTTGAAACTCAACTTGAGCTTCTCCAGTCACCCTCGAAGGGTGCTATATGAGACCACACATTCTCTTTTTTGCCTGAGCCACTTGGATTTCTGTCACTTGCAACCAAATAATCCAGCGTAATACATACACTTCACTTAACTTCCCAAGAACAGAGTGTGGGTTTAGTCCCTTAAAAAACAAACAAACAAAAAACTTCTAAGAAGTTGTAACTGTGAGACAATGACCAAATAGGAAAATAATGAGATGGTGATATAGTTCCTTAAGGACTAACTTGCCAGACAATCTGAGAACAGCACACCAAAAACCACCATGATAATTAGAAGAATAGTAAGGAACCATTGTTGAGCAGTCAATGAATATCAGGCTTTCTGCTTAAAGACTTATATGCATTATCTAACTTAATCCACACAATGACCCTTGGAGGCAAATACTATCATAACATTAGCTCATAGATAAGGATACTGAACCTCAGACATTTTTAAGAAACTTACCCAAGTTTACTAACCCAGTAAAAGACAGCAAGAAAAGAAGAAAAGGGGGGAAAAAGTCAATCCAATTGGCCTGACTCCAGAAGCCATTCCGTCATCCTCGTGAGATCAGAAGTCTTGACCTTCTATTTTAATTCAGAGACCACATTATCTTGAGGATATGAAGATGGTGCTTGATTCAAACAAAGGAACAAATATGGGCCCTTTGGAGAAGCAAGAAAACTCACAACACAATTTGGCCTGGGCTCAGAGGATTGAGAAGCCTCCAGCTGACTTCAAATTGGCAGGGTGGTGAGAGCCTTCTGGAATTGTTTGAGGGTCTGGAAATAACTGCTTCTGTCTCTGTGGCTGACTGACCATCTTTGCCTGCCTTGAACTCTGTGTAGTACCCACTTCAGGGACCCCTGACAAAGGCACCTGATGGTAGCATGCCCAGATCCTTTCCTGCCCTGACATCAACAAACTCTCAAACTGCCCACTTGTCTCAACTCATTTGGTTACACTGACAGCTGCCCAAATCTGTGGTCTGTCCAATTTATCTAATCAGCATCCCCCACCAGCCTGCCTCTAAGTGCCTGTACCAAAAACAGAATTTTGTAGGCATTCCGAAGATCCCCAATAAATATTTTATTAGTGACCAATTTCCCCCATCTCAAAAATATATACTCAGATGGTTTGATTATATAAACAGATTGATTTTTTAAATAACTTTCAGTCCTTTTCAGTATGTTGAATATCACAACTTTTCTACTCTTCAATCTGTTTTTGTTCCAAGGTGCAATGGCAGCCTGATTCCTCCTGTGTATACAATGGAGATGGCAGAATTTTATCCGGTGTTGTCTGATCAGTCCTTCTTTGTTGCCTGCATGAATTCTTTCACCAACTTCCTAACCTGAATTCTTACCTCCATTCTCACTCCACACACCTGAACCATGCTTCTCCACGCTGCACAGCTGTCCATCTGAAACACCAAGATTCTTTGACTCATAAGCTGAAAACCTGCTATCAGTTCAACCTATTGCGTGTGCCACGTGAACTCTTCCACATACTCTTCCTAAACTTTAATTCCAGCCTTGCTTCCTTGCAGCCACACCCCAACTGTATATTCAGCCCTGGTCTACCCTGGAGAGACCCCTGTTCCCTGAATTCAGACTCTGAACCTTTGCTAAGGATTGTTTCCTGGTGTGGTAGTGACCATACTCCTGCATCGTCTGTGCCCATCCAGACATTACCCATCCTTCAAGTTCCAGCTGAAAATCTTCCTTCTCTACAACACAGACTCACATCCCCTCGACTGGAGATAGTATCTGCCTCCTCTGGACTTCCATAGCACTTTTATTGTTCCTCTCTCACAGTTCCTAGCCCTGTCTCTATTATAGTTATTTATAGATACAAGTCTTATCTCCCCCTACTAGTCTATAAAATCTTCGAATACACAGTCCCTGTGTCATTCACCAACATATTCTACACCGGACCTGGCTTAGTACCTTGCACATTTTGGAAGCTCACATATCTAATAAATAAATAAACTGATGGGGTTCTGGGATGCGACCCTACCCCAAAATGTCCCTCTTACAGTTTGTCATATTGATGGAAATTCCACAGTATAAGATTAGTTGCCCTGGGCTGGCACTAAGTACTATTGTAGGGATATCCCAGTAGACCATACTTAACAACAAATGTCTCCAGTGATGTGGTCAGTGGCCAAGTATCCTTGGAGCAACTGGGGACCCAGTCTGAAGCAGCCACCAATCAGCATGATTTTTCAAAGTATAATGCTTTATCTTTTAAAATTCATGTGTGTTTTAAATTCTACTCCATAAGATACCAATATTTTATTTACTATAAATGTTTCCTCTTAATATAAATGGTCAAAATGCCCCAGGCATTTATGCCAGGTATGCCCTGTGGATCTGAATACTTTTTGGCTATCACAGATGATGTTACCCTTGACTGCAAGGCACAGGGTTAAAGGATCTGAGTCATTAATATATTTCTGTGAATTAATGGTTCAGCTCACTTCCAGCTGAAGGCAAAGGGAAGACAATAGGAGATATAAGACACTTACTAGGGACCAACTAGTATTGTGTTTCTGCAAAACAGATCTGGGGAGACACAGGTAGAGAGAATGTCCTTGGCATGTGAGACTAGTCAAGGTGCCCTGAGACTGAAGGTGAGGGAGGGAGTCTGATCTGGCCAACCATTTTCCAAATGATGGTCCTGCTTTGGCCTCTCCTCTCCCCATGGAAGTTGGAGGCCTGTGATAGAGAGGTCATCAATTCATTTTCTTCTTGGAAGGTGAGCTAGCTCATCCAGAGCCTGGGGGCTGTCAGCACAAGATTGTTAATGAACATGTTTCCTGTAGATAATTATAGGAAAGGGAATATTGAAAGCATTTAAAACATTTCATTCTTTTTAATTCATTAATTATATTGCAATTATCCTATGCTCAGGAGCTGTTCAGGAGGCTGGATTCCAGCTATTCCTGTGAGGCTCCATGGGCAGAAATGAGGGCTGAGGGCTTGGAGAGAGAAAGAGTCTGAAGCGAAAAGCTCAGAAAAGGTTAACTGTGCAGATTCAAGAAGCTAATTGGAAACCTCTTGAACAAAATCCAGGTTAATCCAAGTTGAAAGGAACAACACGTCTTCTTTACAATGATTATCATTGTCCTTCCACCTACATCAAAATCGCTTACATTTTGGTAGATCCATCATAAGCAAGCTGACACCCCCTGAAAACACCTGGCCTTGAAGTTGAATCAGAAGATTCCGAGACTTTTAGAGATGGGATAAATCTTAGGGATGATTGTGGGATGATGGGGAAACAGATCTATTTCATCTTGCCCCATTAGACCTGTCACTTTCTTTCTGTCCTCAAATTCTTACATTATCCGTAAAAGAGAGTAGTAAGTAAATTGGATCAACAACTACATACTGGACCCCTACCCTATGCTGGGCATATGAGAATTATAGTGGTATAGATGAGGTCTCTGCCCTCATAGAACTTACGTTCTATGGGAAATATGGTCAGCTAAGTAGACAATTGTGTTACAGATGAGGGCACGTACAAAGGCCATGGAAGCTCAAGGAAGGATCTTCTATTCTGGTCAGGAGGAAGGGTGGTGAGAAGGCTTCCTGCGTTCACCCTCTTTGGTATATACGCATCACATCAATAGTATTACCCTATATCTCAATGCTTCATCCTCCTGGCTTTCAGGAATTCCAGGCTGCATAATCCTGATGGTGATAGTGGAAAACTGAGAACGTTGCCCTCACATATAATTGAAGCTACAGCCTAAAAATCTTCAGTTGGTCAGCTTGATGGTCACTGATCTTCCACGCTTTACCCTTGTTCCTCTGCTATTCATAGCTTCCTTTTCGTCCCAGTGACCATGCCACTGCCAATCTCTCTGGACTGCTCACCTCCATGCCACCCACAGGTGATGTTACCCTTGACAGCAAGGTACCCTTGACACCCTTGACAGAGAGTGTGTCCTTAGCATCTGAAACTAGTCAAGTCACCCTGAGCATGAAGGTATGTGTCTCCCTTTATCTATCATATGAATTGGCTCATGTCACACTGATTAAAGATGACAGACCATGTGGACCACAGATGAGTCAACCCAACTGTCCCAGTCAAGATCCCAAATATGTCATAAAGCCCAGCCAATATCAGCAAAAACAACTTGTAGTGGACACGCAACTGACTGAAGACACATGAAAGAACCTAGCTGGGACCAAAGGACCTAGCTGAGCTCAGTCCAAACTGCTAACTCACAGAATCATGAGCTAAATAAGTGGCTATTGTTTTAAGCCATTATCTTTTCGGGTTGTTTGTTATGCGGTAATAGCTAACTAATACAGCAGTTAACTGTACTATAGATCAGTTCAATGCAACCAAAGGTTTTTGAATACCTACAATGTTCCTATTCAATGGAGGCATAATAATGAATAAGACAGTAAGAACAATAAGAACAGTCCCTGTTCATAGAAATTTACAATCCAATGCCTCTGAAGGGTTACTAAGCAATTAAAAACCCTGAGATTTTGATATCTTGTCTCTAGATAACTGGGGTGTCTATGTTGAGGCCTCAGGGTAGTTTGTGGACTCCTTGAAAATGTATTAAAGTTTTGCATGTGTCTGTCTATGTGCATTTTTTTAGCTGAAGGCCCTTGGTTTTACATCATGTTCTCAAAGGGATAAGTGACCCAGAAGATGTTGAGAACTGTTGGATGATCATCAAATCTAAGCCTGTTCACATTGCCCAACACTTACATGGCAAGCAGTCCAGTCTATTTTCACTGATGACTCATCCAATCAGAAACTTGTCCTCAAAACGATATGCTGCCAGAGGCCACTGAGGTTTATGTGTTGGACAATCAGAGTGTTATGGCTGTCTTTAAAAAAGCCTCCAACAGATAACATTATCACTTCCTTGTCATATAGAGCAGAACCTCTGTATGATCCAAAGCACATTTTCTTTAAAAAATGATGGGCTTATCTGTGTCCTACTTTTGCTCGCACCCACTACCCACTACAGGGTTGGTAAGTCTTTCTCCCAGGGCAAGAATACAAGTCTATCATTTCCTATAGCCTCGCTCTTCTGGCAACAAAGGCTTTTCACGCTAGCCAGCAATGCAGAATATCTACCCTGCAGGTTCTTGTTTGAGGATTTCACTGAGATCTGTCTGAGATGAAGAATCATACTAAACCCTGATTACAACATCTGATGTTTGAGGAGACAGTCTGATGGGCAGACTAATTATTCATTTTTCTAAATTAGTGAGTCTTCCTTCATTTTTAGGTTAGATAACCAGAAAAAGAAAAAAAGAGGTAGGAGTAGGGTAAAGGGCAGAAATTGTCTTGAATAGCTAGGAGAATCATACCGTATTCACAGTTCTTCTACCATCTTGCTTAGTATCTTTGATCAAAGCCACCATCTCTGAGTCTAGGTTTTCTTACTCATAAAATTTGAATTATAATCCATTCCCTGCCCTCATCCCAAAGGTATTACTGTGACGCTCAAGCGAATATGTGTAAAGTGTTACCAAACCTAAGGTTGGTCTCCTCTATCTTGTGTTTCTGCGATTCACTTGGAATCTTTTGCCTGGTCCCATGTAATTCTATCAAATTTTTACTCCTGGAGTTAAGATATCATATATCAATAACAATATCAGATGGACAACATCACTTCCCAAATCAGGCCCTCTAGGAAACCTTCTTGGTCTCCCCCTGGATGGCTGGAATGGCAGAGTGTTGAACTCCTACAGTCCCTGTGCTTCCCTGGATTAGTGGGTTAAAATCACTGGTCTTATTTCTTCATCAAGAGCTGATATAATATGGTGGTTAACAATGTGACCTTGGGCATAACACTGCCTGGGGTAGAATTCTATAACAACCACTTACTAGCTGTGTAAACTTGTGCAAATCACTTAACCTTCCTAAGCCTTGTTTTTTTCTCATAGGCAAAACTGGGAAGATAATAGTATCTGTATCTCACATATTTTGGGAAGGATTAAAGGAGTTAAGAATGTAAAGTGCTTTAAATAATTCCCAGCACTTAGTGGAGTCTGAAGAGAGCTCAAAAATGTTACCTAATATCATTAGCTCTTTTCCGTGCCAACTGGGAGCACCTTTTGCTTGTCCATTTTCATATCCTCAATACTTGCTGCTTGATAGATCTCAACAAATATTAAAACGTGTGTATAGCATGAATGAATAAATGAATGATGTTGGGAAGGACCCTGGCTCTGAAGGCAGCACACATGAATCCTGGTCCTAGCTCAATCTCTAACTCCATCTGACACCTCTGAAACACATTATTTACCTTCCTAACCCTCAATTTCCTCACCTATTAGATGCAAGCAGTAGATAATCACTAATGACCATTTCATCTCCAGAGGTCTATAAAATGAGATTATGAGGTGAGAAGATGAGTTATTTTACCCAGAGTCTATTGGTGGGCCAGAAAATTTACGTAGAATATCTTGTGAAATCTGCCCAATGCGCTATCAAGTACACAAGATTCTCTCCATTGTGTAAATACAAAACCTGATGAGACCCAGATAGGTTAAGTAAGTTTCCCCAGGCCACACAGCTAGTAAGTTGTGAAGCAAGGACTTAACCTAGTTCTGACTGAAGTCAGAGGTCAGTTCTTTCCACTATCCTACTGAGATCCAAGATATAAAAGTGAAAGATGGTGTGCTGTAACTCCTGCAACACCTTCTCCCATCAAAGGGAAGCAGAGGCGCTAAGCAGGGGGAGGGGCAGGTATACGTAGAACAGGTGTGGAGAGAGCTGTCATTTGACACACACGTTTAGACACATCAGCATCTGTGTTGGGATCCAGATGGGGAAAGATTAAGCAGGAGAGACAGCAGCAGCTATAACATTAGCCTTGAGTTAGTTGCTATTTTGGTGTCCTTATGGAAGGAAACATCCACTGTACATATTCACACAGCAAATGGAATTCATAACAATTTCTTTGAGTTGGGAATCACTTGTCCCCTCCTCCCTGGAGCTAATCCAATGTCTATATTTAACCCGGCGGGCTGGGTGGCATTACATTTGGGTGATTATTTATAGATACCCTCATGCACAATCTGTTGAAAAGACACAGGGATTCTGCCAAGGCAGGGGGGAAAGAATAACTCCAGATGTGTGAGTGCATGTGAAGCCACGTCTGAGCCTTTGTTGGATAAGGAGGCCTGGGAGCTCAAATATGCATGAGATCTCGGTGTCTCTGCTTTTTATTTTTATTCCTAACTCCCAGCATGAGGGGATTTATTTGAACATGGGGGTAGCTAGATCACCAATCTTACAGTTGGAAGGAAATTTAAAGCCAGTAGACTGATCTCCAATCTGATATTTGAATCTTCTCTGCAGTATTTTCATTCAACAAATACTTATTAATTAGAACCCTAACCTTACCATTCATTGATTTGATGAATAGTGATTGAGAACCTACCCTGGGATCTGTGCTAGGACTGCACAGATGAGTGGATCATGGTCTCTGTCCTCAAGTGGTTATGTCGAGTTTGGAGGATGACAGGTCGGACAGTTACAAGGTACACAGTCAACAAGACAACTGTTGTCATGGAATCAAAGAGCACGGCATGACTCGCAGGAACAAGATGTCTGGCATGGATAAGGGATCAGTAAATGGCGACCATCATTATCATTCCCATCTTACTGATGGGAATGGAGAGAGCTTCACAGCTGATTCTTGAATATTAAGCTGTATTTCTCCAGGCAGAAAAGAAGGTTAATAGGACGGCATGGGAGAACGAAATAACAGAGCATTTTCTGGGAATGGTGAGAAGATAAGAGGGTCTGAAATATATACTTCATGCAGGGGAGTGGATTGAGATGAAACTGAAAGAGTAGATTGGGCTCGTCTGTGAAGGGCCTTGAATATCACACTAAATAGAAAGAAACTGGTCACAATGATTTGATAAGCAAAGGAGCAATGAGCTTTTTTGTCTAAAAAAATTGGTGAAAATTATCCGTATCAGTTGATATTACTCAAATTTTAGGATTTCTTAGGGATGACTGTTGGAAGCTGGATCATTACTCTCTCTGAGCCTCAGTTTTCATATCCATAATGTAATTAAGATGCATTTGCCCTTAAGTAACTTACAGTCCGGAGAGGATAAGACTATTCATATGGTTATAGAGTAAGGCAGTTCATAGTTAGTGTTCTTAGATGCCATAAGGGTCTTGCTTTCCTAGTATATTGGTTAAATACTACAATTGTGAATGTCACTGATATTATCAATAGCCACTCTTTACTGATCACTTACCATACGAAAGTTACTTGTCTAAAATACTTTACTATATTTTCACCTTTAAGTTAATGTTAACAACAATCCTATGAAGTAGGTATCATTAGATCCATTTTACAAATTAGGTAAAGCTCATAAAGACTAATTAACTTGCCCAAAGTTGCATAGCTAGTAGAGAGGAGCCAGGAGTCAAGCCCAGGTGGTTTTGATTCCAAAGCTTAAAATCTCATTGGAACCTGTGGCAATCCTACTGTACATCTTTGAAAAGTATGGTGTTTCTCTACGTGGGCTGGGCAAGTTAAGAAAGATGGTGTATTGTTCACCTGTCTTCATGTGGTCTTGACTACTCTCAGAGTCTACACTCCAGACCACCTTGAGACTCTACCTTTGTGAGTGTCTCCCAGTAACTCTACATTCACGTTGCTTGGAGAATGGCGGCCATAAATTTCCCAGACAAATTGTAAATATATCACTATTTACATGGTCACAGTAAAGTATGTGCATAATCTATTGACCTGATATTAAGGTTTATTTTAATTAAATGGAGTTGGCATACTTTTTAGTTACCTTAAAGTCACAAATGTGCAACGCATCCATCTCTAGTGCCAATTCATTGCTCTATACTATTAATGTTGGGAGGCTGTATATATTTTTTTAGAACCCCCATCCTCAACTAGCGGTGCAATCCTAGAGAGACCACTAATTTCAATAAAAAGCAGTAGGTTAGACCATTAATACATTTTAGTCATTCTACCTGCTAGCCCTTGGCTAGTGTCACGGAGCATGAAAACCTGGGGAGGAATAAATAGTCTTACCCCTCAAGGAATCTACTGCAATAGATATAAAAACTATCTGAATTAAAATTTCAAGAAAACAATGCCACAGGGCAGCAAAAGTTAATTTCCCGAAAAAGTAGAATTATGATATTGATGAGAAACTTGACCAACTTCATGATTCTCTAAAATTGACCTTGGAGATAAATCTGCATGCATAATGGTTGTTATATTTTCATGTATATTTCTAGTCTCTGTATTTATAGCTTACATACCAACATATGTAGAAACACATAAACACATGGAAAAAGAAGTCAGGAGACTTGGATTCTAGCCTCCCAGCACGGCCACTAACTGTGTAACCATGAGCAAGTTGCTGGACCTCTCTGGGCTAAAATTTCTTCACCTATAATGAGAATGCCACAAAGCAGAAGATCCTCAAATTTCCTCCCAGCTTATTCTTGTAATTATATGATTCTGTATTTGAAAAAGTGAAGAAGGGAAAATGCACAAGAGAAGATTCAACACCTCTGCCAGCTGTACCTTTCCAGTGTAAAACATTTTTGCTGTAGTATAAACACACTTTCCACTCTGCGGCAAAAAAAAAAAAAAAAAAAAAAATTACAACAATTCCTGAAATATGTCCTAAATGTTCATTAGGTTCTAGTGAAAACATTATAAATGAACATCGAGTGACAGTCTTGTCACCTATTAATAGCGTACAATTTTCGACAGGTGGAATTCTGGGACTTATGCAAATGAAAGATTGGGTCTTCCGTTACACTTCTTGGTAAACTTCCAACATGCCGACTTAATAGCTACGGTGAACTGAAAAAAAAAAGAAGCCACTCACATATATTATAAGGGACATAATGAATTATTATTCAAAAAGTAGGCTTGTTGACTCATTTGCATATAATGTTTAATTTTTACCAAATGTTTCATTTTAATACATGCAAAAATGATCAAAAACAATCAAAATATGCTAATGCACTTTTTATTGCAAATATATTGTTGCCCTTGATTCTGAGGGTTTATTATAAAAACATTTGAAATTCTCAATGGTAAAGTGGTTCTTTTAATAAAAATAATATTGAAAATATTAGCACACTTTGGAATTGAAAAGAGCCTTAGAGATCATCTAGTTAAAACTCCTGATTTTATAAATGGGGCTACTGGGGCTCAGAGAGCTGGAGCAATTTGTTCACAGTCACACAGCGAAGCAGTGGTGAATACAAGAAGATAACCCAGGGTTCCTGCTGTCCAGTTAGTGGATTTTTTTACTGAGCTACCTTTTCTCAAACAGGCTTAGTATTTGTATTTCAAATGTTTAGAACTGTATCCAGTTTTGTAATCAGTTAATTCTTGTAAGTTATTTGGACTTATATGGGGACTAACATACAGGGTGGGGTTGGGGGGGCAAGAGGAAGGCTGCCAGACATATAGACAAAGGCAAAATGCAAAATTCTTTCATGAAACAGTATCTCCTAAACTACTGTATTCAACCACCATGTTCATGATTTTTGTTATTTATAGACCATTTATACTATTCATTTATTTAACTTTTTTCTTAAATCAACTTTTTAAGTGAAATAAATGCATGTTACAGAGGGACTTTAAATTACCATAGTAAATGGAAAGCCACAGTACAAGTTTTAAATAGAAGACAATGGTTTTCCATGGTCCTTCCAACAACAACAATAATGGAAACATACGCTGTTAATGGAATTCTAACAGGATACTGTTACTTATCAGAGGTTCTGTGCCTGGAACATGCTCTTACTTTCTTATTTAAAAAAAAAAAAAAAAGGATGGAATTTGGGAGATCAGCAAGTGTTAGAAGTGTTAAAGATGTTAGCATCCAACTAAGATTATTTTCCCTTGACATTTAAAGGTAATTGAAAAGGAAATGACTTTCTCAAAATATGATTCAGTGTCTTCAGTGTCCTGTTCCATCTAAATCACCTCCTGGACCATCAACAGTGCATGTCTCACACTTCGGATGCTGGGCTAGAATGAGACATCTCTGTTATTTAGGCCTCTGACACATTTCTGACCAAGGAAACACAGAGCAGAGAAGCTGAAAGAAATCTCACTAAGCATCCAAGCAATGTAATACAGGGGCGAAGGTACAGATTCTGGATCCAGGAGCCTGGCAGGCATCCTAATCTTGCCATTTAATAACTGTAAAAAAAAGTAAATTAACTGCTCTGAGCCTCAGTCTCCTTATCTGTAAAATAACAATAATAACAGAACTTGTCTCAAAGCGTTGTTGTAAAGTCATCTAAGAAAACATGTAAAAAAATCAGAAACATTTACTGAGCACATGGTAAGTGCCAAGCTTTACATATATGATATCCTGAATCCTTGTAACAGCTTATAAAGGTAAATATTATTAATCTCATTTTATACTTGAGAAAATTGAAGCATAGGAAAGTTAATGATTCCCCAAAGCTAATAAGTGGCAGAACAGAAATTAAATCCCAGGTTTTCTTGTCTTCAGATTACATCTTCTTAGCAATTATGCTTTAGACATGGAGATACAATGGTTAGGGGGAGAGAGGCTATCTCAGATGGACGGGATGCTCTGAGCAAAAATGTCATATATAAGACCTACAGAGGTAGCAGTGAATTATTCAGTTAATTATTGTATTAGTTAGCTATTGCTACAGATATGCTATGTAACAAACCACCTCAAAACTCAGTGGCTTAAAACAAGCTTGCATATATTTCTTTCCACCAGACATTATTTGGTGCATGTCTCATCCGCACGTGTTTTCATCCTCCTTGGATTAGAAGCTACTTGGGACTGTTCTTCTCATGGCGGTTCACAGGATCTCAAGAGGACAAATCAAGCTCCACACGCACATTTAAAACCTTTGATTGTGTCACGTCTCTCCCCATCTTCCACTGTCCACAGCAAGGCACACAGCCAATCCCAAAGTGGAAGCAGGAAATTATACCCCACCGCAGGGGGAAAGGGAGGGGAGGGAACATTTGCTGGAAAATATTCTAATCTATCACCATTATGGTGTGGAATCTACCAAGCGGAGTGATGAGAATGAGCCCTGAGAAGATAAATTAGAGTCATAATGGAGCACCCTAAGTGCCAAAGGGTGTGAACCTGATCCTACAAGCTACATGGAGTCACCGAGGTTTCCAATGTGAAGACTGAATCTCACCCATTCTGTCCCATCTCCTTAGAGCTCCTTTGTTAACCAGGTCACAACAGTGTTAGTAAGTGGTCATTGTTAACTAATGCTGCCACCTGGGTAGAGAGCCTTACAACCTGCAGCAAGCACTCTTACTGGAAATATTCAACAATGGTGGAGAGTTCAAACATCATAGCAAAGTTTTAGAGAATGAATAACAAGGGAGCTACCTCTTAAATTCCATGGGCCAGACGACTGCCTTCTCTGCCTTGCCTGTGTCATCAGACTGAAGGTAGAAAAGGCACTGAGCAGAATCTTGTCCTAGCCAAGCCTGATGGCCTCTCTTCCAAAGATCTTGTCTTCTCTCTAGATAAAACAGCACCCCTTTCGTTCTCTATCCTCTTTTCATAGGACTTATCACTACCTGACATTATGCCATAAATTTGTTTGTTTCTTTACTATCTCTCTGCCTAACTAGAATATGAGTTTCATGAGGCCAGAGACCTTGTCTGCTTTCCCTTCACTGTATCCTCAGCATCCAGAATAATGCCAGGCACGTGGAATGGCTCAGGAAATGTTTGGTGCCCAACTGCATAGATATCGTGCCACGGTTTTTCCATCCATTGTCTCTTCTAATCCTGACACACTTCTGAGATTCCCACAGTTCAACAGCAGCAGATTTTTGCTGTCTTCAGCCCTACATTTGTCTTCCTCATCCCAGATCTCCCAGTTTCCTTCGGTATTACTTGGGGTTCTTGATGGCAGATGAAAGAAACCAACTTCATTTAAACTTCAGTAGAGAAGAAATGTGGTGGTGGGGTCTGGGGGCTTACAGCACTGACGGGAAGGCTGTGGGCATGGGTAGGGAGCAAAAGTGAGAGAGAGAGCACAGCTAAGCTCTTGGCACTGGAATGATCCATTTCAGATGTCCTGTTTTCCCCCTATACTCCTCTTTTACTCATCCCACTGCTAAACTCCTAACCACACTGAAGCCTCACAAATAATTTCTACCAAACCTGAACTTGGGCTACTCCTTCAAGATTCAAAAATCCTCTCCTTTGTAAAGGAAAATTGGCAGCCGCTTAAAAGAAAGTGGTAGCTCATATCTTGGCAAAATCTACAAGATATATTGTTAAGTGAAAAAAATCAGTATGGTACAGTATGATAGTTTACATTTTTTTGGTTTGTTTTGAGGGAAAAATTGGTAGGTGTCTAATTACTGTTTACTTCATTGTTATATTGCAGTAGAAAGTTTTAAAAGCACACACACACACACACACACACACACACACAAAAGGGCTTCCCTGGTGGCACAGTGGTTAAGAATCCTCCTGCCAATGCAGGGGACACAGGTTCGAGCCCTAGTCCAGGAAGATCCCACATGCCGCGGAGCAAAGCAAAAAAACGTATGCCTATGCTGGTACATGTATCTACATGGATTTCCCTGGAAGCCTGCAAACTACCATGGTTATACGGTTTCCATTAAGTAAGAGAACCATGATTGGGAAACAGGGAGGAAGGAGACATCCCCTTTACTGTATGTGACTGTTTAGATCCTCTGAATTTTGTGTGTATATTACCTAACAAAAAGATGAAATTAAGGTGAGTTTTTAAAAATAAAAATAAATATAATTTAAAAAAGAATCACTATCTGGGCAAGAATATATGACAGTTCAGCTTATTTTTCATGCTTCAGCTTCTAGAAACAGGGGGAGAAAATATTTTTCTTCCTACTGCTTAGAAGGGATGGGAGGGGAAAGGGGGGATTCTCCCTTAACCGTTTATGGTAGGTTCTCTACATATATGAATATCTGGATGCATAGCATCTGTGGTAGGTTTTATTAATGGCCCCAATAGGTTTTATTAATGGCCCCAATTTTTTTACCCCTTCTGTATTCATAACTTTTGCCAAGTGAATTTTACTTCCTTCCATGAAAGGCAGAGTCCATTTTACCATCCCTTAAAATTGGGCTGAACCACATGAATTGCTTTGGATCATGGAACAGGGGTGGAAATGACAGGGTGTCACTTCTGAATCTAGGCTTCAAAAGTTATCTCATGTTCCTATTTGCTTTCTTGAACCTCTATCATCTCCATGGGAAAAATCCCTGGCTCACCTGTTGGTCCAAGGAGGACAAGAAGCATATTGAGCAGCCCTTGCCAACTGCAGTCGGGCCCAGCTAAGCTGAGCAGAGCTATCTGATAAATAAATGCTCATCACATGGTCTCTGTGAAGTGTGACTGCTTGTTATGCAGATGTCCTGTTTTCCCCCTATACTCCTCTTTTACTCATCCCACTGCTAAACTCCTAACCACACAGCACTAGGTGCAGCACTAGGTGACTGATACAGCAACAAAACTGAGAAATATCTGATGCAGGCACTACCTCTCCAACTGCATGGACTGGCTGACCTCCTGCCCTCTCTCAAAGGAAGAAAAATCACTGACACCCAATAAACCCCTGTAATGTGACCTGCATTTTATCTTTTGATTCTCACACGATCCTATCACAGAGGCACTAATGTATCCCTTTTATAAGACAGGAAATAGAGGTCCAAACAAGTAAGCAATCTTCCCAAGTATATAAAGATGGTAAATGGCAGACTTTGGATTTTAAACAACTTATATTGGATGTCCTCTTTCACACACACCAAAAACACTATTTCTTTAGTAGACACGGTCTAATACATACCTATTACTGGGAGGTCCTGTCCCTCTCTAACCAACCCATTTGGGTGGACATTAGAACAATCTTAGGACATAGCCAAAAATGGAGCTGCCACAAGAGTGTCACGGGACAGAGTTTTCATATTCATCTCCAGAGAGTCATTCCCCAGGGAAAGCAAGATTCCCCTCTGGGGAGAGGGGCCTTGGGCAGTGTGCAAACTTCTGAGCTCAGAGCAGCCTCAGCTCATAAATCATTTGTGAGACAATAGCCTGCGGTATCAAGTTACTCCAGGCCCAATTTTGCCATCTCTGGATAAAAAATTGTGCTCTGCACTGCAGGCTGAGAGCTGGGAACAATTTGCTGCTTTAAAGTGCTCAGGCTTCTTGTGTCATCCTTTGTTCCCAAAGTTCTATAGCAGGCTTCTGCCTAGAAGGATAACAGGCCCACTCCCACTTTTCAGGAGACGTGCATATGCCTGCCACCTCAAAATGGTTGGGAAGAAGCATCCCCTCCCTATGGAGCATCTGGGAATTCATGACCACCGACTCTTCCAACCATCAACTCATTTTCTCTTCCCTTCAGCTCAGGGAGGTCAGTTTTATTACCCTCATGTTTCCAAGGAGGAAACTGAGGCTCTGAGAGCATTAGAGAGTGGCTTCTGGCTCTACAACTGACAATCAGCAGATCTGGGTTTAAAATCCTGGCTCCTGAAACCAAGCCAGGGACTTGTGCATGATGAGTGGCCACATGGCATGACAGCCCCTGAGATGCCATCGTCACGTGACCTTCCTTTGGAGATAAGCTTTGCCCTTTCCTAGTGGGCCTCGGAGAAAATGCAAATTGTTTGCCAGAGCACTTGATTAAGCCATCTCTATACCTGGCTATACATGACTTGATCATGCAATAACAAGGGAGGAATGGACCTTAAGAGGCGTGTCTGGCCCAATTGCTTAATTTTATACCTGGAAGAACTGAGATCCCAAGGACATGCAGGTAAGTCTGTACTAGAAACCCAAACTCGGATTTTCATATCATGACAGCAGCCCACACTACCCTCCCTACAGCGTCAGTCTGAAGCAAAAAGTACTACAAAAAGTTTGTACTATAGAGCTTCACCAAGCCCTCTTTGGTCCCCTCTCTCATTATGTCTCCCCTTGTGAAACAGACAAGGTGGGCTTTTGTTTCTCCATTTCCCAGACAAGGTGATGGACAACCAGAGAGATAATGTACCTTGGACTGAAATACTCCAGATGTGAGCCAGTTGCTAGAGATCATGGAGAAACCAACCCCTTCGTTTTTAAAGAAAGCTTAGTGAGATTCACTGATATTTATATTCTACATGCATTTACTACATGGGATTACGTGCCATTTACCATGTTCGTGTTAGCATAATAAAACACACATGACTTGGTGCCTGCCCTCATGGATGTTACATTCTAACCAAGGAAGCAGACATGAAGTCTATAATTATAGAAGTAATTATACAATGAAAATACCGATATATGGAATGAAAAAAAAACATAGGAGGTCATAAGAGCTTTCAATGCTGTTGGTGAGGAGGACTGACTTTTTCTAATGGGTCAGGAAACATTTCTCTTGGGGGTTCTGGAAAGAAGTGTGAGTGTTCCCTAAAGGGAAGAAGAGACCAGCAGGTGTAGATGTCCTGACATAGGAAGGAGCAAGTTGCATTAGAGCAGCAGACAAAATGCCAGAGTGAGTGGAACACTGAGGATAAGGGGGGTGGGGGTGGGTAGTGAGATGAGATGGGGGTTAGGTAGGGTCAAATGCAGGTCTTTCTTGGGTCAGAGAAGGATTGTGACTCTCATTCTAGGAGTCAAAGGAAGCAACTGAAGATTTTAAGAGTTGAGCAAAATTATCAGTCCTGTGATTTAAAAATTAAACAACACATTCTTCCTCTAATGTCAAGAACAGAGCAGAAGGGCACCAAGCGAATGGGTGGCTGTCTTTGACTAGTGAAGAGGCAGTGAGAGAGGTGAAAAGTGGACAGATTTGCACTACGTTTTGGATGTAGATGCAATAAGATTTGGTGATTGATGACTTGGGGTGGCAGAGGGAAGAGAAAATAAAAGCTGTCAACAATGACTCCCAAGCTTCTGGCATAGGAAATTAAGTGATGAACAGAGATAAGAAACACCAGAGGCAAAGAAGCAAAAGGGCATGTGTCTGAGGCTGGGTAGGAAGTGAAGAATTCAGTTTGGGATGTGTGGCATGGTTAGGTCAACAAGTCATGAATTTAGACCTCAGAGGGAAGTCTGGGCTGGGGAGATAAATTTGGGAACCATCAGATATAGATGGTTCTTAAAGTCATGGGAATGGTTTGGATTTCCTATAGAGGAAGTGAACAGCGGGAAGAGCAGAGCACAGTAAAGCAAAGCTGAGAATCCAGGAGACGAGGAGACTCACATCAAGCTCTGGGGACCTCAGCATTTTAGACGGAAAAGTAGGCGCTGATATTAGAAACTGAGGATCAGTAAACAGCCAAGTGGGAGAAGAATCAAGAGAGGATTCCATGAAGAATGGTTAATGTTTTTTGAACGGTAGAGAGGTCAACTGAAATGAAGACCTCAGAATATGCTTTAGATTTAGCCTCATGGAGGCGGCTGGTGAATTTAGGATGGAGTGATAAGGCAGAAATCTGTTTGGAGTGAGTTGAAGACGGAATGATGTGGGGAGGAAAAGGAACTGCATGCTAGACAATGTCTTTGAGAAGTTTGGATGTGAAGGAGGGTAGAAAAATTGGTCAGTAGCTGGAGGGAAATATAACATTAGTTTATTGGTATTGCTACATTTGCTGTGTGACCTTGAGCAAGTTAACTAACTCAGTTTATACATACATGCAAAAGGGAAATAATAGAACATATTTGTATATTCTATTATTTGTGCTGCGATGAACCACAGATGATGGAGATGATGCAGAACAGAGGTCGGATGACAAATGGAGATGGTGGGAAGTCAGGGAGTACAGAGCACAGGCAGGGGGAGTGGTCCTTGGCCAGAGAGGGACTGTTCTTACATTGGAGGAAAGATGTCAAGGATGGGAACAGATACAGGGAGGTTTCCTATGTGAGTTCGTAGAAATCTGGCCTGGGAGGCCACTTGTGATTCTAAATCTAGTTTGTATGAAAAATCAAGAAGGGGACTGTGGGAGACCTGAGACAAATGTGACTGCCTTAGGAGTTGTTCCTCCAGGCAATGTGGTGGGTCCATGTTCTGTGGATGGAAGCCCCGGGCCAGACCCTGGATGCTTGAGACATACAGGTGAGAGTACGGACAGAGCATCAAGATCAGAGACAAGACAGCATCAGATCAGGTTCAGCTGGGTGGGCATGCATGGTGGGATTGCAAAAGCAAGGCGCGTTGGTGCTCAAGTGATTAATCTCTTTCTCCATTACTCTAAATGAGCTAAACAATCCCTTGCTGGGCCTGTCACACTGATGTTCCTCATGCAAATCGTTCCTAATGAGCAGGGCACAGGGCTGGTCCCCTAGTTTGTAAATCCACTCATTTCACAAAACAGTGTCCTAGTCACATATTTCTGTAACACAATCCGTTGGCAGATGAGCGGTTAAATGAAATACTGACCATTCAGAACTGCTTTTGGAATGTGCTGTCTCATTCACAGCGAGACACTATGTGCGCAGTGGACTCGGGATTGGATGACTTGGGTTCATGTCCTCACTCTGACCATTTTCCCTTTTCTGAGCCTCTGTTTTTTTCGTGCATGAAATGAGGGGTTTGGGCTAGACTGGTATTTCCAAAGGGTGTGCTGACATATTCATGATTTGCAAAACAAATGTTTTAAAGATTCCATGAAAGAATATTGTGGAGAAATCTGGGGTTGAGAAGTTCAATAAGTTTTTTTTGCTTCTTTTTCTTTGTTTTACCGTGGGACAGCTCAGAATCAGCTGAGCTTATGCAATCAATGTTAACTTGCACTGTGAGTATTTGATCAAACAGGCATTCTTAAAAATGGAGGACCTCGTTGATCAAACCTTCTGGAACTGCTAGACCAGATAATGCTGAAGATTCTTCCAAACACTTACCTGCCTGTAACTATAAAGAATCAGTGGGCTGTGAATTATGAAAAAAAAAAAAAAAAAAAAAAGAATCAGTGGGAATTAGAGAAAGAAAACTGCAAAAAGCTGAATGGGGTCATATTAACTGATTTCAAAGACAATTTATTGGGCACCCTATGCCAGGCATTATTTTTTCTACTTTCTCCTTCACTTCTCCTGAATTCAAAGAAAGTAAAATTGGAAGAGAAAGGATATTCAAGCCACCTAATTGATTTTATTGTATTAGATTCTATTGTTTATTGTATCTATTGTATTGAATTGTATGTTCTCAGTGTTCTCAGCAGAGCTTACTGAAACTCACGTGATCCCTAAGCATCTTAGCCACATCCCTGTTATCTGATGTCCAGTGTCAGCTGGAATATTTCCAGGGGCATGGAACTTTTTATCTTCCAAAACTACCCACTCCCTTCTGGGCAACATTTTCTTAGAAAATGCCAGAAGTTCCTCCCAATGTTTCTAAAGGGACCAAGTGTGATCACTGAAGTTCCTTCCTCTTGCTGGGCCTCAGTGTCCTCATATGGAAACCTAAGGAGCTACGGAACTCACCTCTAAGTCACCTTATGGTCTTTGCACTCTTGGGTTCTAAATGTGGACAGGTCCTAAGGTGTAAAATGGGGGACACTGCTGCACAGTGACTATGAAGTCCCAATGCAGGAAATATTAAGAAATACACTCTACCTATATATATCCCTTAAGGCTGATCCAAGAATATCTTACCCAAGAGGAGTGGAAACTTCTTGTGACAATAAGCACACAAAAAGGGCAATAATCCTGAGTTCTAGGCCCTCCTCTCACCAACTAACTGTGTGACTTGTAGCAAATAGTTATGGACTGGATGTATGTGTCCCCTCAAAATTCATGTATTGAAATCCTAATCCCCAATGTGACGGTATTGGGAGGTGGGACCATTGGGAGATAATTAGGTCATGAGAGTGGAACCCTCAAAAGTGAGATTAGTGCCCTTAGGAAAGAGACCCCAGAGAGCTCTCTTGCCCTCTTTCTGTTGTGAAGGATACAAGAAGTCATCATTCTGCAACCAGGAGGTGGGCCCTCACCAGACACCAAATCTACCAGCAACTCCATCTTTACATTTCCCTCTCCAGAACAGTGAGAAACAAATTCGTGTTGTTGACAAGCCACCCTATCTGTTGTTAACAGCTCAAACTGACTAAGATACAAGTTAACCCCCTGAGCTTCCTCACGTACTTGTAAACTGAGAGTCATGTCACTGTGACAGCTAAGGTCCCTTCTAGCTGTAACATTCTATCTGCCTCTGAGTCCAGAACTCATTCTTGAAGGAATTTAGTAAATAAGGAAGAAAAGAAATGCTCTTACAAGCAGAAGAAACACAAGAAGCCTCAGGAATTGTCACATGATTAAACCTTTATGACGGACAGTAGAAAAGCCTGTTCTGAGATATACAAAAACAGTAATATCTAACAACAGTTAATAATAATTTATTCAGCGATTACTTATGCCATTTACACTCTATTATTCACCATATTACTTACTCTATGGCAGGCACTGTGCTAAGTTCTGTGGATATAGCAATGAATAAGACAAATAATTCCTGTCCTTGTAGAACCTGTGTGTGTGCGTGTGTGTCAGGGCAGTGGGAATAGATAGTAATCAACTGAATAAATGAGCAAGATGACTTGAAATAGGATAGTGGTGAGCAAATAGATTTGACTGCTATGATAGCAACCCCAAATCACATTAGTTTATACAAGATAAAAAGTTTATCTTTAATCATATAAGAGCTCAGACACGCGGAATCCAGAGAGCTGGTATGATGGTTCCAGAGCGTCAGGAAAACTGGTTCCTTCCTTCTTGTTGCTCTGTCATCTTTAGGGCATTTCGCTTGTTTGCTTAGTTAAAGATGGAATCATCACTTCCACCTTCTAGCTAGTAGGAAAGAAAGGGCATACTTTTCTCTTTAAAAGTAAGGTTCAGAGTGGCAAACATTGCTTCTGTTCACATCTCATTGGCCAGAGCTTGTCAGATGGTGATACCACCTGCCAGGATGCCTGGGAAATGTAGGCAGCTACTCCTTAGCAAAAAATTAAAAGTTTTATTACTATAGAAGAAAGAAAAAGTAGATATTGAGGAATACCTAGCAATCATTCTCATAGAAAATGATAAGTAATACAAAGGGTTTATCAGCCAGATTAGGCTAAGTGATGCTACAGTAACAAACAACCCTCAAATCTTAGTGGCTTAAGATTTATTGTTGCTTATGCTGCATCGTGGTTCTAGAGGATAAGGGGATCTCTTATCATCATCATCATGTAGGAACTCATCTTGAGTATGCCAGTTACCATGCCAGATGGAAAGAGATCTCTGGAAGGTCTTTCATTGGCAATTAAATGCTCAGAATAATTAACATTATTTTTGTCCACATTTCATTGGCTAGAACTAGGTGCATGGTCTTACCTAACAGTAAGTAACCAAGAGTGTCATCTTATCCAGTCTACGGAAGGAGACAGAACTGCAAACATGTGGTAAATAGCACTGCTCACTACCTGGAAGGATAATGGGGCAGAGTGACTTGAATAGGGGGTTTACTTTAAATGGCCACAGAAAGCTTTTCTGAGAAGTTACTGGAGCTGAGACTTGAATGATAAGAAACAGGTCATAAGCATTTGAAAAGTCTGTGGAAAGAGCACAATTTTTTTAACTCACAGTGGTTGCTATGTAGAGGGGTGAAAAAAGAAGTAAGAAGATCAATTGACAGTGTTTATCACCTCAAGGCAAACTTAATAGGTAAGCATTATTACCATCCCAGTTTTAGAGATGAATAGGGGCACAGAGGAGTTAAAAAATTTACCCCGAATCACACAGCTAGTAAGCACCAGAATTTGACCTTACGCAGTGTGAATCAGCAGTGAAGCTTGTAACCACCAAGTTATACTGCCTGTCCCAGCCCTTGAGGTTGACCCTCTCTAGTGGAAGACAGTAGGTCTGGGATTAGCTAACTAGACTATGACCTAAATTGGGGGTGGGGCACGGGAAGGTGCCAAAGGAGCCCATCAGAGGACTGCATAGCAATGTGGGGTTGTCAAGAGAGTTCTCAGAAAAAGGCTTTCTTGTGAGTAGATGTTTGTTAAGTGGAGAGGGAGTAGAGGACACACATCCTTAGCAGAGGGAACAGCATGTGCAAATGATCACAGCCTGGAAATGTAGCTGGAGAGAAAGCGATACAGAGAGGGAGTGGCAGGGAATGAGCCTGAAAGGTTTTTGGTATCTGTTTTGCTCACCAACAGTAATGAAGAAATTCATCAATTATTCAAACTTCTTTCCAATTACAATCTCTATCACAAAGTGCTCCTTTTACTATAGCAAAAATTTTTACTATAGCAAAGCCAGCTTCCAGAGTATTTCTGGAGACTGTCAGCATGAACAACAGTAACACAGACCCACTGGTGCAACGAGAAGGAAGCAGGGGCTGAAATGGAATTTGACTCAGTCTCCAGTGGAAAGAAAATAACCCAGGAGTAAAACACGAGAACTTGTGAGCCCACTATGTGTCCTTCAGCCTTATTAACTGCTGCTCCTGGCTTGTGTGGTGAGGCTGTGAAAGAAACTCACGGTTGGAATCAGCCAACTTGGGGATCACTGGACAAGCAAAGAGGGAGCTATCCTGGACCACAGGCAGATGCCACAGACCTCAGAGGAATCTGGCAGAATATAGGGAACCCCAACAAGCTTACCCTGGCCTCCAAGGCTTTGTAGGAAACTGCATCCAGCTTCCAATCTGACTTTGTTTCCTACCACTCTCCCTCACCCTTACTGCACCGCAGCCTTGCTGGCCTTCTAATGACTCCTTGACATTCCCCATGTGTCCCGATCTCAGTGCCTTTGCCCCTGACCTCCTCCTCCATCCAAATTAGCACCTCTGATGTTTTTCCTTAGCTTATGGTCTTCATAACACTTACCACTGCCTGATATTACCCTGTACATTTGTTTTCCTGTTTCTCTCCCAATGGAATATAATCTTGATGAAGACATTGCCTACCTTTTTAGCTGTCATATCCCCAAGACTTAGAACAGTATCTATCACATAAACAGTGTTCATTACATATTTGTAGAATGAATGATGGTTACTCAGTGGCAGAAACAGGTAAAAGCAGGGGCTTGATCATAATGGAACATAAAAACAATCCAGTTACTGAAACAGGTGTAAAAATAGAAACTGAAATTAAGCCAACATAAAGGAATGCCACTTAGTGGCTGGTCTGAGGCTCCTTCCATGGATTTTACATGGAGCCCAGGGTCTGGCCAAGCCCTGAGAATGGGCCCTAGAGTTCCCTGGATTGGAGATGTGTGGGTCTAAGGTAGATGACTGTGATTCTCCTTTGTGGATCTTCCCAAATTCAGTTCACTTTCATCTGAAACCTTTGAGGGGGTGGAGGGAGGATCCACCCTGGTGCCAAAAATCTACCTCCAATGCCCCACCCATCTCCTCCTATAGAGCCCTTCCTGCTGGTTTTAGACCTTGGTGATGAGATGACTGTGATAATAAACATCAGAGAAACCAGAGCCAGGTAGCTGGCAGCATCCCTTAGTGTGTCATTCTGCCCACCCTGCAGTTTGCTAAGAACCTGTCGGCCAGTTTGCTGTTCCGGTGGCAGGCCCAATTATCTCCATATCACAGCAACAAGCATCCAGACCACATACCTTGACAAGTGCCACGGCTCATTAGGACGATTACACACTCTAGAGGCTGCCCTATGGTGGCTTGAGTCTGTGAAATGGACTGGAGCCACCCTCGGCTTTCTGAGGTCCCCACCACAGGACTCCCGCCACCCTTATCCCGCACAACCAAGGAACAACTATATGAAAATGGATTTCAGTCATACAATCACCAGTGTGCACTATGTCTGCAAGAGCTCTGGATTTGGGGGACCAGGATTTGGGACCTGGCCCTTCCTCTGCCTTTGATGTACTGTGTGACCTAAGGTGAGTTATTGAAGATCTCTGGGCTTGGTTCCTCCTCTGTTAAGTGAGGCCAAGGGTGCCTGCCCTACCTCCCCAAGTTGTTGTGAAGATTATTCATGAAACTTTATATGTTCTGTTGATTATCATTTGTGATTATTTGCAGGGGGATAAGGGCATGAGAGGTCAATGGGCTGCCATTTGCCTTTTCCTTGGGAATCCAAACTAATATTATTACATAACACTTTCCTCATAAGAATAATGTCTCCTTATTATAGAGACTTTCAGATTTAAATTCCCAGGTAGAGCAATTTATACTAGTTTTTAACAAAAACATTGGCCACTGATCCAACTTTCCTCTTTCAAACCATATTTCTTTTCACCCTCCACACAAGTCTTCATTCTTGGGTTAGATAGTTGATAGGATAAGGTTATTACACTAATACGTGGATATTAAATATGCTGTCTCCTCCACTTAGCACGTGTATATTTTAATAGAATTTTTTTTTTTAACATTAAACAAGGAATGGTACTAAGAGCAGGCTTTCAAGCACAATGATCTATGATTGGGAATTCAAGGAAGGTAACCAGCTACAAGTATAATACCTTTATTCCTCAAAGTAAATGCAATTTCATAGAGAATCATCCCCCAAAAATTTTCCTGCCATACCTTCTGTCACTAGGCTCAGAGTCTCAGGTTCTTTATTAACCACCATAGTCCAGATAGGAAGTGCCACAGAAAGCCAACCTCAGAGGAGAGAGGACAAGCTTGGTTATTCATTAGAAGGTCTAGAAGGTTATTAAAACTGGATGCCTAATTATTTCCCAAAGTCCTCTTCACTCCCTGATTTCTATTGACTCCTTGTCTGCTTTCCAGAAACACAGCCTCAGGCCCCACCAATCCTGGGAATGTGTCCTAGTGGGATAGGTGCTGGCCTGGGAGTCAGATAACCTGGTTTTGAAGCCTGGTTCTGCCACCTTCGTGACCTGGTCAAAGTCACTGACCCTCCATCACACTCCACCCTCCCCTTTCCTGAGCTTCAATTCCCTCACTAGACAATGAAGAGGGTCAGGGAGGTGATGTCCAAACCTCTTCCAGCACCATGATTCAATACATTCTCGATTGATTTCATTTCAATTAACCTCAATTCAATCCAATTTGTTATATTTCAATTCAATTATCTCCATTTAGTTTAGTAATTCCATTTCATTCAGTTCAAGTCAATTCAAATAAACTGAATTCCACTGACTCCAACTGGATCCACGATTTCTCGGTCTCCTTAGCGATTTCTAGGCCTTGAGAATCTAGGACTGAGACGAGGGGAGAGGAGGGGTGGGCAGAAATTTGTCCATGGCCTCTGTCCAAGTCTGAGTAAAGTTACCACTGGAGTGAATACCTTCAGTCTTTAGAGAAGAAAGCACTGGAAAGAATGTAGGATTAGGAATGCAATGTGGCCTCATGTAGCATATGAGGTCCAGCACCCATAATAGGCAATGAATGAGTGAATAGATGTCCATGGGAATGAATATAAAACCCCTCTCTTCTCCAGATCTGGCTTTCTCTGTAACCTTGACCAAGTCACATCACCTCCTAAACCTCATGAGAGAGCTAAAGGTGCTGCACTAGGCAGTCCAGATCTAAAGCCCTGGGGTTCTGTGTCCTCCCACGCTCTCCTGGCTAAGCTCAGAGTGCTCCTCCAAGGAGGAGAGCTGGGAGAACAATGCACCATGATTGACTCTGGCAGCTTCCCCAAGGGCAGAGCAGCAGGTGGGCAGGTGGAGCCCTGATTGCAAGGCCCGTGATGAGCCGAGAGGGGTTGATTAGCTCCGGCGTCTTAAATCAAGTGGCTCCAACATTTCCCCAGTGTGCACATCCCTCCCCTTGGCTCCTGTCCCCCGAATTGCATGTTCTGCTTCCAGTAGCAGCCACCCTCCTTAATATGAGGTTCTCCTTTGTTTTCCCTTAAATGACTTGTAATTTAAGAAGTTAAAAAAGAAAGAAGAAAAATGTCTAGGGCCTACTCTACTCCTGATGGAGTTCTCTGATCTTCATTAAATCCTCATGACCACCCCCAGGAGATGCTGTTATTACCACCCCCAGTTTATGGATGATGCAACCAAGGCTCAGAGAGGGAAGCCACTGACCCAACATCACACAGCCAGTAATTGCCAAAACCTTCAAAACCAGAGGAGATGTAATTACGAACAACAGGGTAGCAGGTATGCCATGATGCCAGCTCACTTCCCCATCTTCCTCAGTCCCTTGTGTGCCCTGTGAGACCTCAAGCCTCCATCTATTCCCATGGCCTTTGGATTCCAGTCAGCCTGCCTTCCTGGGTTCTCTCCCAGGATTGGCAGCTAGATCTATCATCGCAAGCCAGAGCCAGCTCAGCCCGGGAAGGAGGGTACAGTTCTGAACCTTGGTCCATCTTGCTGGTGTTGAGGCCATGCCCCATGTGGTCAAGAGTTAGGCTGCTTCCCAAGTCTACTGCAATGGGAGTCAAGCGAGCAAGGCCCTGGGGCAAACTGAGCAGAAGATTGGCAGACTGCTTTCTCCAGAACTCCCAGAATCTTTACATTCTCAGGCACCCAGTTGCAAAGGGTCAGCGCCTAAGGGACTCCTATCTTTCTCTCACCACAACCCACCAAGTCAGAGCCTCTCCCCTCAAAGCTTTCATATCTCTGCAACAGAGGATGGAGGCTCATAGGTTAAATCAGATAACCCTGTCCATCCTAGAGCTACTCACTTTGTTATCTCTTCTTAGTAATTTGATTCTTTAAGCAAGTTAAACAAATTTAAGACACTTAGAGAGGAAGGAAGGGGATAAAACAACCAATGTTGATTAGGTACCTTCTATGGTGGTTCTCAAACTTGGGTGTGTGTAACAATCCCCTGGGGTGACTTTAGAAAAGGCTAATCCGAGGACTCACTTCCAGAGATTCCCATTCATTCATTCATTCATTCATTCATTGTGTTCTTTTATTTCTACTCACCAAGCACTGTTCCAGGGGCTGGAGGCGTAGCAGCAAAAAGTCCCTGCCCTTATGGAGTTTACTGGAAAGGAAATGGAGAAAACAGACAGTACAGAAATTAGTAAGTATACTGTATATCAGGTGGTAAAAGTTTGGGGGAAATATGGAGCAAAACAAGGGGTGAAGAGACTCTAATTGAAGGAGATCTAGGGTCTGTACTTTAAACAGGTACTTTGGGGGATTCTAATGCAGGAATCTAATGGACACTGAAAAACACAGGCTTACTCTATGTCAAAATCTTTACATGGGGATTTAATTTAATACTCACACCAATTAAGATGGTTATTGCTGTTATTATTCACATTTAACAGATGGGAAGACTGAGGTTCAAAGAAAAGAAAAATTTGTGAAAGTCATCACAGCTGATAAGAAGCAGAGCCCGACTTCAGAGCCTGTCCTTTTCCTATGCAACGCGTTCAAAAATGGTGAAAACTGCAAACAGCACGGCCAGCTACAGAGGGGCATTGTCCTCATCATCCTTAGTGTTGTCAAACCTTCCCTGTTTGCAACGCACAGTCTCACCCTTTGTCTCTTTTGAGGTTCATGACTCTGAGAAGGAGAATGTGGTCCCTGTTTCTCCCCTTGCACCCCAGCCATGTAGGCATGCAGTCTCAGAAACCGACAACACCTTACCCAAGTCCATCAGGTAAAGTACATCTGCCCTAGAATTGGGAAATGGTCTTACTGACATACTCGGGGAGACCCCTGAGTATCTAAGTGCCCAAATGGAACTTTGGGCTTTCTTTACTCCCCTGGGTTACCCAATCTGTACAACTGGCTGTTGGTATTGGTTCCCTGGACCCCAGCCTGCTTCACCTACTTTCCTATTGGCTCAACCTTTCCCCTGAATAAACAGCAAATAGATGACGTCTGCAGATAACAACAGCAACAATAATAATAACAATAATAATAAACACTTAGGACAGTGGTTGCCACATAGTAAGCACTCAATAAATATTTGTTTCATAAGGGGTTGAATGAATGAATAATTATAACTAACATTTGTTAAGTGCTTACTACGTTCCAGGTGCCATGTTAAGCACTTCTTAAATTTAATTCTCACAAGAGCCCTATGAGAGAGGTACTATTTTTTATTGCCCTGTTTCACATAAGAGTGAACTGAAACTTGGAAAGGTCAAGTTATTTGCTCAGGTTCACAAAGCTAGGAAACAGTCAAGCTTGCATTTGAACCCATGTCTGTCTGATTCCAAAGCCCATGTTCTCAACCATGATCTATCATCAGGAAACTAGATTATATGGTCATAATCTGCTCCCTGATCAGCTTCACCCATCACCACTGCCTGGAGAACTCTGCAGCATTACAGGATACAGTAGATTAGGTTGTCTTGAATAACAGCCCTGACTCAGATCAAGACTGGGCTTTCTCCACCATATTGACCTTTATACTTTAGACTCTTGGAAAGCTCATTTTTAGGCCAATCATATAACTAATGAGTGCCCTTTGGCCCTGATCCTGTCAGCTTCTTCAGTCTCCTCATCAACCTAGTCTGATGCCCCAGCGCAGCTCACAGCTGGCCCGATTGATGGTGGTTTTATAACATAGCTGAAAAAATCTTTAAAACTCCATCTATTGAGAGGTGGATCTACGTCCTGACCCCTTGAATGTGAGTAGGCTTATGACTACTTTAACCAAGAGAGTAGAAAGAAGTGTTGCCATGTGACTTCTGAGACTAGATCATAAAAAGCCACACAGCTTCATTCATTCTTGGAGCCCCTGAGCCAACATGTAAGAAGTTCAAATACCTGGAGGCCACCATGCTGTGAGGAAGCCCAATCTACATGAAGAGTTAAATGTAGGCACTCTGGTCAACAGTTTCAGAATGAGCCCACCTTCGAGTCATCCCAGCCCAGGTGCTAAACAAAAAGGCTCCAGACTTTTTGAATCTTCCCAGATGAGGCACCAGACATTGTGAAGCAGAGACAAGGCATCTTCACTGTGCCACCAACTTCCTTATCCACAGAATCTACAAGCATAATATAATGGCTGTTGTTTTATGTTACTAAGTTTTGGGTTGGCACGTCACACAGAAGTGGATAACTGGAACACCATCTACGTGGTCTAGTCCAGTAGTGTAGTATAATAGTTAAGTGCACAGGCTCTGGAGTCACATAGAACTGGGTTTGAATTCTATGTTATGCCATTTTCTAGACTACGTAAGTTATTGGACTTCTTTGAGCTTTATTTACTTCTCTTATATGAAAAATAGTAATAATGATAGTATTTCAATCCAAGGACTATTATGAAGATTAAAGGAGATGGTGCATGAAAAATCTTAGTGCCTAGTATATAGCAAGCACTCCGTAAATATTGGCTCTGATTGTTTTTACTGTGTGTCTTATTAACTGCAGTTATGATGTTAATACTTTATGGATGAGGAAACCAAAAACTGAGAAGTGAAATGACTTCCCCAAGGTCACAAAACCAATCAGACTTTCTAATTCCATGTCCAGAGCTTTACAGCCTTGTCACCACAGACACAGCCAGCTCCAGGTGGAGCCAAATGTTTCCTGAGGGGCTTGGGAGATGAGAAAAACACCACTGATCTTTGAACCATTAGGAGGCACCAAAGGAGACACGGAAGAACTTCTCTCTGTGTTCCCACCTTCACAAAGCCCCAAGCACCAAACTGGAGGGACATCTTCCAAACATATTCCCAAATCAGCTTCCCTTTAAAACAAAGTTAAAAGAAAGATGTGGCACTCTAAATGCCATCCCTTCACATGCTGGTAAGCAGCTTATTCAGCCCAGTGTGTGGCCACCTTAAGAGCTGAGAGGAGAGAGCCTGATGCTGGAAGTTATCTCTGGATCTCTGGCGGGTGAGTGAGTCACTGGGATGAAGGGGAGAGGGAGGCAGGGGAGGGGCAGAGGACCAGCTCAGGAATCCCTGTAGGGGTGAGACGCGGGGTGAGGTGAGGAGACACAAGGGTTGGGTGTGCATTTTCATGGGCATAGAAACTAGAGGTTTTAAATTTGAGAGCTGGAAGGTGGCAAAGCGTTTTGTCCAACTCCCAACATTTTACAGATGAGAAAACCAAAGACTTGGAGGAATGGGGATAGAGGAAGCTTGTAAAACTGAAAGTCCACCTATGTGAATTGGTTTTAAAAAGCTTCCTTAGTAGCCTGACCACATATTCCCTGGGTCTATGTAATACACGTGGTATCTCTTTTTACAGATGAGAAAACTAAGGTTCTGGAGAGGAAGCATCATACTGAAGTGCACACAAGTTAGCCTGGAAGCTAAACTTACGGCCTAGTCTCTAGATCCTGGATTTTGTCTACTTTAGCCCCATACACTTTCCCTCCCCCATAAACCTGGAGTGGAGATTAATGAGGCCACTACTTTACCGCCCAGAAATTCACAGGGCAAGAGTGTCTTTCCTCTGTGATTACAGGGGATGTGTCAGTTATCAGAGAATTAGAGACACAGATGTCTGTTGAGAATGGGAAAAACAGGAAAAAAAGTGTGAAAATTAAATAGAAAAGATGAATTTTTAAATCGGAAAGGATCACCTTTTGAGAAGAAGAAACCAGAGAACAAAAGGGTAAAATCACGTTCCAGCTGGTGTAAGGTATAAAGTTGTGTAAAGAAAGGGGCAAGGGCTTAGGATACCACAAGATCCAGATGCCCCTCCCAGGCTGGACCTTTACCAGCCAAGCATCCCCAGGTAGATCATTAAAACTGCTGAGCCTCTATTTCCTCATGTGTATGATGGGAGTAAAAATAACTTCTTCATACAGTTGCTGTGAGGATTAAACATAAAACAGCTAGCATGCAGGAGGTCTTCCGTAACTTTTCTCCCTAAAGGAAGGATCCAAGACTCTAAACAGTACTCCTTAGTCCCAGGTTCTGTGAAAATAATGAGATTTCTGGGTGGAGAGTCTGTAACAGTCTTGCTGGAACCCTATTCCCATCTTCCGCAGCGGATAACAACTGAAGCAGCCGCCCAGCTCACAGCCTGCTCTTCCCCAACTCTGGGAATGTCCTTAATACACAGAGATAGGACCCTGGTGGCCACGCCTTGTTGTTCAGCCCTAGTCCCAAGCCATAGCTAACTGACCCGGAGGTAAGCCCAGCAAATAAGCCAGGTCAGTCAGAGGTTTCCCTGGGACTTTCACACCAGTCTCTCATCTCTGGTGGGAGTCATGGAACATGAGTAATGAGAACCACAGGAAGCTGTCATGTTCTGTGCCTCAGAGAGGAAGCCAGAAGAGAATGGAAGTGACCCAGAGAAATGAGAGACACGAGGAGAGAGGCAATGTGGCTGTGTGTAGCCCCTGATTCCTGGTGTCCTTGTGATCCAAATACACCCCTCACCCAAGGCTTGCAAGATGCCCCAGTGTCCTCTAGTGAATTAGTCTCTTCTTGCCTAAGCATTTCTGCCCATTGGATTGAACTGGGTGATCATTAAGTCCTGCTCATCCCTTAACCAGTGGTGGTTCTTGAACGTGGACTAAATACCTTCCGTTCTCTCATCTTGGGACCCCAAGAAGTAAGGACAAGGGAGCCTTTCAAGATCCCCGGATAATAATCCAGAGATGAGGAATTTCTAATAGAGCTTCCATATCCACCTCCCTTTGACTTGGCCTTCAATCCTAAACCTGAGCATAAGTAATACACTCTTCCCTACAATTCAATGGTGTTTCGAACTTTATAGTGCTCTTTACCATAGAGGAGACTTACAAGACCCCTACCTGGAGGCATTATTCTTTTGTCACTTTTATAGAAGTTATAAGATGCACCTGTCCTTCCTGGCTTAAACCTCCATCTTCTTCAGGGAGCCTAATCCTGGAAGAATCTGTAGCATCTCCACCCCTAGGTCAATCAAGCCTTCAAGTTAAGAGTTTCAAGTTCTGGGGTCCTGACTCGTCCGTCGTCTCTTAAGTCAACAACCCCTCTTCTGAAGCAGGAGGTTAGTGGGTCCACACTATCAATGCACTCCTAAAATAGCCCGTTGGGCTTGCCTGTGGGAAACCCTGCCATTTGATTCACTTGAACAGTGTTTCCAGCACCAATCGTGAGCCAATCTGGTGACATCACAGGGGACAAGATCAGAAATGCAAAATACATGACCCATGGTCTCTAGTGGGTTCCCTCCCATGCGGGAAGAAGGAAGCCACGGACACAAGTAGTGGCAACCTTCCAGGGAATATGCTATAATCCAGGTAGGCATGAAGTTATCTGAGGAAAGGGAACAGCAAATTGTCTCTAGGAGTTCTGAGAAGGCTTGCCAGAGAACATCGGAGCTGAGTCTTCAATCAGCTCAGCTCCTTCACAGCTCTGGAACTTGGGCAAGTGAATCGATCTCTGGGATGTCAGTTTCCTCCTCTGTAAAATGGGAATAATAATAGTGGCTCCCTCGCAGGCTTGTTGTGTGGCTTAAGTGAGTTAATACACGTAAAGTGCTTATAGTGGTGCTTGACACAGAGTAAGTAGCCAAGCCCATCAGCTCTTACCAGCAGCATCAACAGTGAAAGGTTAATATGAGTGTATCAGAGAGACAAGCAGGGGAGGGTGTTATAGACAGAGGGAAGGGCACAGAGGTGTGTCAAAGCATGTTATGCGTGGAGTCTGGCAAGTTATCCTTGGTGGCTGGAAAGTCAAGTGTGTGGGCGTGTCAGGAGCTGACCTAACGTTTTCAGTAAAGGGTCAGATGGTAAGTATTTAAGCTTTGTAGCCCAAGAGACAATGTCCTCAACTCTTCAAGCAACCTTCTCAAGAGAAGGCTAACTGTGCCTCAGTTTACCTCTAAAAATGTAAAAGCCATTCCTTGTTCATGGTACACACTGGATGTGGGCTGCATTTGGCCTGCAGGCCATAGTTTGCCAACTCCGGCTCCAGGAGAAGGCCAGAGGCTGGGCTTGTAAGGCTTTCATAGGCCTTGCTAAGGAGGCTGGGCTTCTCCAGGCAGGGGAGAGGCCAAGGGTTTAAACAGGGACTTCAAGATTAGATTTGCATGTGGCAAAGCAATAAGGAGAATGGGTTAGGGCAAAGAGGGAAGTTTAAATTGACAGTCCAATTAGAAAACTACTGTGATTGCAATGGAAGTGATATTTGTGCAGGGGCAGTTGTGATGAAGATCCTGAGGGACATTTAGAGGGAACATGAACATAATTGGTGGTCTAGATTCAGGTGGTAAGAGGAAAAGAGAGGCAGAATACTCCATGTTTCTGCTTATTTATTGACAGATCAACCTCTACTTGGGGAGGAAGTGAGTGCCCCATCCTCAGAATCATTCAAACAAAGTATAGATTCCTGCCTGACAGCTGTAGATAGCAATGGATAGAGAGAGCAACAGCTAAAAGTCTCTCCTAGCTCTGAGGGTCCATGACCCTATGATTCTGTGATGGTCTTTATCAATCTAACAGGAGCACGATTTGTTTAGTCAATGAAGGATACAGACAAACTTTACTCCTCAATACAAATCACCTTAATTTTGCAGAAAGCTGTCTATTTTCTACAGCGCTCACATCCATTATCTCTCTGAGGAGCCTGGAAAAGAACTGTGAAAACTGAAAAATGCTAGACAAATATAAGATTGTGTTATTATCATTATTATTTTAAAAACACACTTGAAGAATTCTGTACTTTATTTCAGATTTAGTGCAGTTACTCTGCCTTCAGTCCAGTGAGTTATTTATTTCTATAGCCCTCTCATCTCTTGGACAAAACCTAGCACATGGTAATAATTAAAAAAAAAAATGTTTGTCAAATCTTAGCAGTGTGTCAAGAGCCAATTCGAAAAGCATTTGATCAACTCAGCCTTCTACTATCACTGCAGAGAAGACGGAACAGTCCCATTGCTAGCTGCAATTGCAATAATAGCATCATTATTAATAATAATAGTATTTATCAGTATTCCTTGTGTGGCAGGCACTGGTCAAGGGTTTGCAGACGTTCTTAATTAAGGCTCTCAAGAACCTAACGAAAATGCCATGGTGGTGCCCATTTTACAGATGACATGAGAAAGTCAAGGCTCAGAGAAGGGCAGCTGCTTGCTCAAGTTCATAAAGGTTAGAACTGTGCTTTCAAAAACAGGTCGATTTTAGTAACCTCACCTTCCTCGTGGACACAGGGAAGCATTTTCGTACATATTTATTCTAGGAGGGAGAGATTAGGGCTGCTCCGTGTGCCAGAACTAGTCATAAGATCTTTTGTCATAACTGCCTCTCCAGCTCAGGGTCTCTCTGGGAAACACAAACCTCTTGACCCCTCAGCCTCAGGCGGAAACCACAGCTTCTGGTTCCCCAGGTGCAGCCGCCAATGCGGCTGCCGGCCAGCAGAGGGCAGCTGCGGGAAGCCGTCCAAGGACAGCCTCCACCCGCATTAGAGCTAATTAAGCCACGAGAGGCAAGAGGCAAGCACATTTCTGTCTGATGAAAGCAAACAGATCTACTCCTGGGCTGAGCGATGCAGCAGGGAGATCAGCGAGGAGGGACGTTTATCGGCTTCCAAGAAGCCGGCTGGATGGTGCCATGGTGGCTGCCTGCAACAGAACACTGGCCCGTGGGATCCAAACCCGGGGGGCTTCCCACGAGCCCCTCCTCCCTCGAACAGGACAAGAGAGTCTGGCCCAGGGCTAGAGATGCTGTGAAGCCAACTGAGTGGCTGGAGCCAAAGGGGCAGCCTGTTTGCAGCAGAAAAACCAACCCAGACTTACCAAGAGATGCATAGGATACATCAAGAAGCATGTGCGCACAAAACAGGGTGAAACACACAAACATTTAGGGAGACCAACAATTGCTCCTGACTTTTAGATATAAAACTGGAACAATCCAGGCAACCACGGTGGTTGGTTACCTGTCCACTGAATATACATACAAGGTGTGTACACCCACAACTGGGTGTACAACATCTGGGTTGTACAACATCTGGTATTACAACATCCCAGAAAATGCTTATGCACTAATGCAGATGTATATCGAGGTAGTCAGCTACACTGGTTTGAATTCAGATGGCCTGAATTCCAGTACCAGCCCTACCACAAATCTGTGCAACTTTGAGCAAGTGATAAACCATTCTGAATCTGCTTCCTCATTTGTGAAATGGAACCTAGCTGGGTTAATTAAAATCATACAGTTTGGAAGCTCACTCAGAAGTTGGGGCACGAAATCAAGTTCTCCCAAGGAAGCCTGGGACTGCTCCCATTTCTTTTACCAAGTCTCCAACCTTAGCGGATGCAAGCTAGGTGACCCAGTCCACATCCCTGTCCCCAAACCAACATCCCTAGGGATGCTCTTATCTATCTAACAATGTGGGAAACTTTTAAGTCAATCTGTCTATGATTGTCTCCCTATGAGTACAATCATACTGAATATGTAATTCCTTTTTCCATCCTCCTTTCTCACTTAACTTTAGCACAGAGAATAAGCATCTTATAAACATCTTTTTAAAGGGCCACAGAATGTTTCCTTATACGGATATCTGTACCCTTCTAGTTTGCTATTTGGTCCTTTCCCCCCGCCCCTCCTTCGGCTACTATAAATAATGCTTCAAGGGGAAAAATATCTTCATGCATAGAACTTTTCTCTATTTTTGGAATCTTTCTTTAGAAAAAAAAACCTCGGAAATTAAATTACTAAAATTAAATCGTAATTTGAGACTCTTCATGCACGTTGCCAAATTGTTTTCCAAAACGGTTGCCCTAGTTTACACAGCTACCAGCAATGCATGAGAGACTCTATCACCACATTCTCCAAAGCACTGGCCATCCTCTTCTTTGTTTAAACTTTGTTAATTCAGTAGGCGAAAAATGTTATCTCATGGTTTTAATAAGCGTTACCTTTGATTATTCGAGAGAACGAACATGTTTTTCTTGTGTTTGTTCACCAGTTGCGTGTATTTCCTCTTTTGAGAATTGTCTCTTTGTGCCCTCTGCTCACGTATCTGCTGGGGTCTCAGTGAATTTAATTGATTTGCATGCGCTCTTCACATAATAAAGATAGTAATCCTTTGTCATATTTGCTGCGGGTATTTTTCCAGTTTGTTTTACACCTTTTCCTTTGTGGTTTCTTCTATCACTTCTGAGCTTATACAGCCACCCCATCCTCCAGAGACTTGATAAATATTCATTTCTAATTCCGGAATATTTTTCTCCTTGTATGATTTGATTCTATAAGCTTGAGATTCCACACGCCCACAAATCTATGATTCTGTGCCTCCATGATGACCACGTATAGCGCTGGGTTATCTTTCAAGGCACAGGCTCCCTAACGTGTCTCATATTTCATCTTTACCCTCCCTCGTCCTTCAGATTATAAGCTCCAGGAGGGAAGGGCTATGTCTGTCTCATTCCCCCTGAATCCTAGGAGCCCCAAACACTGCCAGGCTCACAGTGGGTGAGCACTAAATATCTATTTCTCGATTATCTCCCTGATCTGTTCCAGACCCTTGAGAATGCTCCGGTTCTGGCCCACATCCAAGCATGCAGAATGGATGATCACAGGTGTGAGACCACTGGGGACAGCAGAGAGGGCATCACCAGAAGAAAGGATGGCAATAGCAAAATTAAAAGGGCGAAAGAACACGGTATGTAGGAAACAGTAAGTAGTCGAGCTTACCAAGAGCACAGGCATGTGTGACCGTAATAGAACATGTGGCTGGAAGTGTAAGTTGGACCCAACTGGTAAAGGGCTGTGAAAGCCAATTTTGGAATTTCATCCACAAAAATTCCATTCTCCACAGTGCAGCCAGGGTGATCTTTACAACAGGTAAATCTGATCGTGTCACTGCTCTGCTTTATAACCTGCAAAGGCTTCCCCTTGCCCTTAGGAGACAGCTGAGAATCTTGTAATAGTCTACAGGGTCCTGCCTTTCCCAATCATTATACCTCCCACCATTCTTCTCTTGCTCACCATACCAACCCTCATTCCATTCTGCAGCCCCGCCAAGCCCATCTCATCGTCGGGCCTCTGTAATTACTGTTTCTTGTCCTGTTAACCTCTCCCCAGCATTACACACAGCTGCTTCCTTCCATTACTTGGGTTGGAGTGCAAATATCCAATGTTGCCCATGCTCCTATCACTCTCGTCTTATCCCCTGGTTTTACTATCTTCATGTAACTTATCACTATCTGAAATGATCTTCTTTGTTATCTTCCTGTTTATTTTGTCTCCCCTTCTTGAACATAAAACTCAGGAAGGCAGAGACCTTTCTTGTCTCGTTTACTGCTATCGTTCCCTCCCTGGAACAGTGCCTGGAACGTACAGTCGGTGATGGTTAAATTTTGCCTGACTGCATGAAGTCAGCTCATGGGCAGTTGGAGCTACTGGGGGGGGGGGGGTGTGTGTGTGAGCAGGATCAGGCATGTATTTCAGAAAGATCGCTCTCCTGGCATGGCGGAGAATGGTTTGGCCTAGAGAAACTGGGGTAAGGAGACAGAATGATATTACATAAAAATGACTGATATCAGAAACTTTTCTGAAAGGAAGATTTGATCCAGGGAGAGCTAGAGGTGGAAGTGTGTTGTGCAGTTGGTATTGGGAAGGAAAAAATCTGCAATCTGCAGTCATCAAAACAAATGAATAAAAAATGGCCATCGTGATAACTAATACTGAAATAGTACTTTAGTTTCCAAAGACATTCACACCATCTTATGGTATTCTCACCATCACCATTCAAAGCAGCCAAGGAACAGGCTGCTATCTTCGTGTGACAGATGAGAAAACTGAGGCTCAGGAAAGTTAACTCAGGGACCCTGTGTAGCTTGTGAGCCGTGGATGCGGACAGGAACCAAGGTTCCTGATGCTCAGCCCTGGGCTCTGCCGGCAAGTGCTGGGGCGTCACGATTTTCCCACACTGCACACACTCCACAGAACGGTGTGGTTGCTAAAATCATGCCTTAGAGTTAATGATCCAGATGAAAAATCTTCCCTGGCCTTTGGGCCTGGAGAAGAGGCCAGTGCCACTCCCTTCCCTAAGAGAGTTAAAACATCACAAGTCAGGGAGGAGGCCATTTGCTGCCACATTAACAGTAAACGCCATTTACTCCAGTGATATCTCCATATCGGACTTTATTGTTCCCTCCCCCGTGGCTAAAATTACAACAAAACAGAGCAGGGAACAAGGGAAGGAGGAGACAGACAAGGGTCAGAAGGAGACAGGGAGTGGCGGCACCATTCAAGGAGGCAGACAGACCGAGAGCCCCAGATCTCCTTACGCCCTGAACTGGAGCCCTCCACATCCCTACAGAGGTAGCAATTACCCGTGGCTCATCAGGGAACAGGGCATCTCTACAGAGGGAGCAATTCCTCTGCGTCTCTACAGAGGTAGCAATTTCTCCACGTCTCTACAGAGGTAGCAATTACCAGTGGCTCATCAGGGAACAGGGCACAGGCCCAGGGGAGGTGTCTCGGAGGCATGAGCAGCAGAGGTGGGGAGAAGCGCCCGGAATGTCTTATGATTCTCCTGAATGGACCAGCTCCCTTACTGCCAGTCGAGCACGTCCAAAGCTTGCTAGTTGTTCCAATGCCATCTGCTTCCCGGAGCTTAGACAGGTCACACTTATTATTTTAATCCCGAGTTTGTACCTATCTGTCTTTTATTTCTTTAGATGAGGAGAAAGAAGTGGAAGGCAATAGGTCCTCCAGACCTGCATCTGTCCTGAATCTGGGGAACAAGGCAGGGGGTGGGGCCATAGCACAGAGGAGAGTTCCCATCCCAATGGCTCCCAAAGGTGTTAGATCAGCACCTTCCGCCTTTTTGGGTCTTTCCAGTAATTTGCATCCAAGTACAATTGGTGGCCATTAGGCAAGCCTTATCGCTACATGCTGACAGGGTCCCAAGAATAACTTGATTATGCAGAGATAGTATTGATAGGGAAATAAGTTAAGGTTTGAGGGAATGAGGCCCCATAGCCCACCCTCCTGGAGTACACCAACCAAGGAATCAGTCCGGACAGGAGCCATTGGTCAACTGATTTTTCTCTTCCTCCTTCCTCCCTTCTTTCTTTCCATTCTTTCTTCCCTCCTATTTTTTCACTCATTGCTTCCTCTTCTTTCTCTCTGCCTCTTTCTCTTCCCTTTGCCTGAATCCAAATCCACATGTTCCGATCTTTTTTCTAGGTTAAAAAAAATTACATTCTGCCTTTACCACTCAGTTCAAGACATACTGCCTACAACTTATTATAAAAGAAATTGAATGGCTTCCTTTGAGCTATTCAGTGTGTATTTGCCCATACGTAAACAGAAGCACCATTTTAAGGTAAAAGAGTATGTGTGTGTGTGTGTGTGTGTGTGTGTGTGTGTGTGTGTGTGTGTGTGTGTGTGTGTGCGTGCATGAGATGGCTCCTGGGAGGAAAGGGAGGAAAAAAAGGCTGAGAGAGCACAAGTCAGATTCATTCATTCTTTCATTCATTCCTTCATGAAATATTTGATGTGAGCTCACTGCAAGCCAGGTGCTGTGCTGGCACCACCCTCAAGGAGTACCCAGCCTGGTACAGGACTGGGCAGCTACCAGGAAGTTGTGAGTGCGGTCACACGAGGAGTGAAGATGAAGGACGTGCAGCAGAAGCAGTGGCCTTGGGATTATTTCTTAGAATGGCTGAAGCAGCTCAGGCCAAAAAGAGCGTGTGTAAAGCTCTGTGTAAGGAGAAAAGAGGAGGGTGAAATTCGAGAAGGCCTGCTGGCCACAGACATGGGAGGGACATGAAGGGCCCAGGGCTGGAGCAAGAGCTAAGCGCTGGGACAGTCACTAAGGGCAGGGCTAGGATATATCCGGGTGTGTATGTGTATGTGTATGTGTTTGTTGGAAGAAAGCGTTAGCTATTCAGAAACCACATGTAGCTGCCCTTCTCAGGCTCTCCTAGAAGGAAGACTCCTGGGAAGCAGATCTGGTTGCGTTGAGGGTAATAATTGTCGAAGATGCAGATCAGAGAAGCAGAGAGCAAGAGGGCTAAAATCTGAGAAAAAGATGCTTTAAAATATAGGTTTGATTATTATTCAGCTATGGCAAACTAACAGAGCAAGAGCTGAGTGCCACTGAAAAGAAAGGCTGTCATACACACAAATTCCAAGAGGAAGGGGCTACAGGGGAAGCATCAGGTTCAGTCAGGGGGCAGAAGCGGGTGGAGCAAACATGGACAAGAGCCTTGACTGTGGTTTCCGTGGGTGGGAACGGGGGAGGCAGGGTAAGCAGGTTCAGGATTGTCTAGTTTGCATAATTTCAGTGGGCTCTACGGCATAGGAGCTGTCCCTAGCTACCTGGTACCTGGGTACCTGTCCTTTGGGTGATTAGGGCAGGAAAATAGTGGCCCAGAATGTAAGAGCCAAATAAAGGAGGTGGGGTCTGGGCTGGATTGTTGTATATGAAAAATGCACTTACAGGCAAGTACTTTACTATCTCTGGGAATTACAGGCAGCCCTTTCAGAGTCAGCAAGGCCTCAAAATGTCAAAGCATCAAAAATACTAAAAAGGTGTGATCAATACAGACATCAAGCTCCAAAGGGTGAGAGTCTAGGTGGGGTGGGAGTGGGGAAGAAACAAAGGTGCAGATGCAGGGAAGGAGAGAAGACACAGACTTGAGAATATGGATATGCTTGTGAGTGAGCGTATTTGTGTTTCAAGGAACGAGAGAGAGACAGAGAGACACGGCGACAGAGATGGTAGTAGCACAGGAGTGGAACATCTGAGAAAGAACAGATCAGGTAAAGAAATACTTAGGAAGCTTTACTGCCTGACATGTATATCCTTCCTTTATTCAACAAACATTGGTCATGTATGCTTTCAGAGTTGGATTTGACGAGGGGATGGTATTACAACATATGAGACTGGCCTAAGATACCCCCTTAACATTTAGATTTGATGTCTATACCCTAGTCCAGTGCGATAGTTTTCAAATGTTTATGAGCCATGGAATCTTTTCTCCAGCTGAGATCTTATACAGAAGTCCAGTACATAAGATGCAAAAGGACTCTGGCTGAAGATAAGGTCCCAGGGCCCTACCATGCCAGCCCCTCTCACACCCCACAGTAGCCCCCAGGGTCCCTTTATCCAAAGTGCAAAGCTTTCCTGAGCATGGTTTGAAAACCTCTGCTCTGGGGCAGTAATACTCAGGCTGACTGGAGCCAAAACTGGGAACAGGTTTGAGATAAAGCGCAGATCTAAGATGAGTTCTCTTTTTGGATGGGGAGGGAGGGAGGGACTCTCAAGAGGTGCCCCACTATGGAGAGAACCCACAGACCTGTATTTGGAGTATAGGGAAGAGGTTAAGAGAAGAGCCTTTTCAGTCTTATGAATCTGGGTTTTGTTTTTTTTGTTTTTTTTTTTTTAAATCTGGGTTTGAAACTCAGTTCTGATCCTTGGGCAAATCACAAGAACCTTCTTGGCCTCAGTTTCTTAATCCACAGAATAGGATGCATACCATGAATCCTAAAGCATCCTAAATTATCAGGATTAAACCAGAAAATGTACTTACTAGAGTGTTTAATTGGTAGTAAGTGTTCAGTAATGTAGACTGCTATGATCATCCTCGTTAGTATTATTCCCCAGAGGAACTAAGTAATTCATACTGGGGTGACCTCCATAAGATGTTTCTAGCTCTCAAGGCTGTACAAAAATAGAATGGGATATCTGATGGTGGCAAGTTGTCCAATGTGGGAGATGTTTAAGGAGGAGTTCAAGGCTACTGCCCGGGGATATTGCCAAGTGGATTAACTGATTAAATGGGGGGTGGGGCTACATAGGTCTATTCTGGTCTTGAGAATCCAAGTGTTGTGGTTCCATAACTCTAATCTCACTTAACTGTAAGATCCTTTGCTATTAAGATTTCATCAGTATCCAGTTTTGGTGAGCCAGAGGGAGGCTGACGGTGGAAAGACAGGGTAGGTCGGTGGGGTGGGGGTTAGTCCAAAAGTCTATCAGTCCAGCCCTCCATGGGGCTCCACAGAGCTCTCAAGTCGCTCAGGTGGATGCAACTTCCTGAAATATTAACAGGTTCCAGGCAACTGCTGCTTCCCAGTGCAATTAGAACCTAATTTGGGGAAGTATGTTTTTCTGAAAAGGTTCGTTAGCCAAACGCAACCCCCCAATTCTGTAGTTTAGGAAAGACGGATGGGTCCAATATGTAGGCACTTGGCTGATGCCCTGGGAGAAAAGACAGATGCATTAAACTAGATGGGAACACAAATTACCTTCTATCTTTGGAGCAGCAGGTCATTGACAACCTTACCCATCTCTAGGTACAGTCACCCAGCACATGAAGGCCTTCAGGAAGGCACTGGGGATGCTGCCACCCTGCCCACCATGTAATCCTAACATTCGAGAGGGTCTTAGAGGTCTTTAATTAAGCAAACTCTGACCTTAGGAAGGAGTGCCCTTCACAAAGACCTTGACCATGTGGCTTGAGCACACAGCAGCGGGTAAGGGACCCCCCCGCCCCCGCCCCTCCTGCCCCAGGAAACTCATGCTCTTCTGATCATAGAAAGTATCTCCTGAGATATGCTATCCAGACCTGTATGTTCACCCCCAAGTGAAACTTTGTGTTATGGAGTCAAAAACCAAAACAGCTTTCTTGTATTTTCCCTTTAGCTAATTTGATGTTGTCTTCTGGCTTCTCTTCTCAAGAGAAAACACTCTTAACACTTTCAAATTTATTTGATTGTACTTAACAGCCACCCATCCTCCTGGTTCTATGTGCTACCACCCGCTTTGAACACACTCCTTGTATAAGTCTCCTAAAGTATGGTTCCCTCAACTGGACACAATACTTCAGGTATCACCTGGCAATTACAGAATACAGCTAGCTCAGTTCCTCCTCCATTCTGGACATTATGCAATGTTTCTTCAAATAACATAAACCATTTCTTGAGTGTTGCTGTGTGCTGCTCAGTATGTTACATGTTTTAATCCTTAATACCACCCTGGTTAGGAAGGTATTATCCCCATATTATAGATGAGGAAGCCAAGATATGGAATAATTAAATAATTTTCCTGAGACCACACCACTGTCTTTAAAGTCAGGATTTGAATCTAGGACTTCCTTTTAACTACCAATCCATTCTGCCTCTGCCTGACATCAATTGCTGTCATTTCACAATGTTTATAATGTTTTACACTTTAATATAAGTGTTTTGTTTTAATTTAATTTTTTTGGTAGGAACATTTAATATGAAATGTACCCTTTTAACAATTTTTTAAGTGTACAATATTGTTGCTCACAGACACAATATTGTACAGTAGATCTCTTGAACTTGCTTACCATTCTTAACTGAAATTTTATGCCCATTGATTAACAACCCCCATTTCCCCTTCCTTCCAATCCCTGGTGACCACCATTCCACTCTTTGGTTCTATGAATTTGACTATTCTAGATACCTCATATAAGTGGACTCATGTAGTATTTGTCTATGACTGGCTTATTTCACTTAGCGTAATGCCCTCAAGGTTCAACCATACTGCTACATATTGTAGAATTTCCTTCTTTTTAAAGGTTGAATAGTATTCCTTTGTATGTATATACCATATTTTTTTGATTCATCTATTTGTCAATGGACATTTAGACTGTTTCCATACCCTGGCTATGGTGAATAGTTCTGCAATACACACAGGAGTGCTAATATTTCTTCAAGATCCTGATTTCAATCATTTTGGATAAATACCCAGAAGTGGGTCTGTCAGATCATATGGTAAGTAATCATCAAGGAAATGCAAATCAAACCCAAAATGAGATATCACCTCTCACCTGTCATGATGCTATTACCAGAAAAGTAAAAGACAAGTGTTTGTGAGGATGTGGAGAAAAGGGAACTCATACACTGTTGGTGGGAATACAAAATGTGGCAGCTGTTATGGAAAACAGTATAGAGGTTCCTCAAATAACTAAACAGAGCTACCATATACAAAATGGTAGTTTTCATAGGAGAATCATTTTATTCTCAAAAAGATCCTATATCTTTAGGCCTCTAAAACGTCAATGTCTATTCTACGTGAGATGCTCACAAGTCAGGTACACCCCATTTTATATTACATTTTTAATTTAAAAATTTGTAAATAAAAGATAGAAGTTCATGCATCCTTTAAACTTCACTTTGGCTATTTCTACTGATTATTCCACTCACTGAGATCATTTTAAGTCTTTATTTTGTCATCAAGTGTGTCTGCAACATCTGTGCATCTGGTTGGCACCCCTTCTGTATTGTCAACCAAATCATGCATACATGAATTAACAAGCAACAGGTCAAGGTTGGAATTCTGTAACTTACCCTGGTAGTTTATACTGGTATTTCAGCCACTAACTAATGCACCTAGTTATAATCTAGTCTAGTAGTTTCCAAACCAAGACGACCTTCAGAATCAATTGGAGATCACTGATCACCAGATTTCACCCAAAACCTCGATTAGAATATCTGAGGATGGGACTCAGAAATGTGTATGTTGACGTAACTCCCCTGGAGATTCCCGTCATCTCTCAGGTTTATTTACTACTGATCTCATCCACATTTTTCTAACTTGTCCAGAAGGGTATAAGGAGAAGCTTGACCAAGTTCTTTGCAGAAATCAAGACATGTCATACTTGGGATTCTGCAATCTAAGGCTCCATAATAAGAAAAATTAGGTTACTTTAATATATAACTTAATCTTGGTAAAAATTCAAATCACTTTATAATACTTGATAGAGTTCAGGCTTAATTTTTTAAGATTGACCAATGAGAATTATAATGCATTTAATTGAAATCAGTGATTAATTCACGATTATCTAGCACTACACTAATTTTACTACGGAAAAATCAGAAACCTAGAGAAGCTAAGTGACTTTCCCAAGGTCATGCAGTGAGTCAGTGCAGAGTCTAAGCTCGACTCCAAATCACCTGATTTGAGCTCATTTCTCTTTCCTATACATCATGCTATGTCTTAAATTTATACTTGGCTTTGAAATTCATTGTGGTTTTGTTTGATTTACTGCATATCAGATGGCCTTCCTTATTCAATTTTGCTTTTGCTGATATAAAAATGAATTTGCATTCACTGAGAACATGCCAACTAATGGCAGAATGAAAGGGAGGGAAAAGAAAGGTAGTATCTCAACCATATTCCAAAGGATATAAAGTCAAATTCAAATTTAAATATTCTGGAAGAAAATCCACTAAGAAAACATTAAATTCAAATTTCCAGGATAGTGGAAAGTGTTCTGGATCAAAGATCTTGCTTGGTGACTTTGGGTAAATCAATAAACTTTTCACAAGAATCCAGGTTGTGGGAGTCTTACAAAACCTCACTCTTCTGTGGAAAAGTGCATTTCTAATAAGATAAAAGATGATTTTATTCATTTTTTATAAATAAAAATTAATTATTCTATGGCATTTTTTAAAGAAAAGTAAAACTGAAGTCACATGACAAGGCCACAGTGTTAAAAAAGGAGGCCCACTTACATTGTTGGATGAAACGTTCAATATAAAATCAGAAAAGATTTGAAAAAAATCAATAGAACATTTTATGTATTCATCACTACTGTAACAGTGATGGTAGTCCCAATAACTAATCATTGAATCCCTGCTCTATATCTGACACTAAGCTAAGCTCTTTTCGTAGATTCTCTTATTTAGTCTTTACACCACACCTAGGAATCAGGTTTGGGTTCCATCTTACAGATGCAGAAAAATAATATATAAACTTTAAATGTTATATGGCACTATAGGGTGAGACTACACTTATTTTGACTTGGGACCCAACTTAAAAATATATTAAAGGAATAACTAAGCTGAATAGCCAAGAAAAACAAAGACTTACAATGTATGCCTATTTTTATGATCTAAATTTATGATGGTTTGGCTCTAGTATAAGTATGCCTCATTTTTCTCTGAAATTATCAAAAGAGATCATTGATGGAAAATGATTATTTTTAAGTACTCTGTTAAAAAATATTACTAAGACACAAATACAGGAGCATTTCCCAATATGGCACTACAATTAGCTTGAATGACTCCACTTTACCAAAACCCACCCTCATATTGAATTTTGGCATCCTGTATACACAACTGTAAAATTACTCTGAAATTATTCATTGTATCAGCAAATCTTGGCATGTAATTGTGCTCAGTTTTTTGCCAGCTGAAAAATAATGGCATTCCACCCTTTTTGGGCACATTCTTTTTTATTACCCGTCTCCATTAACCATTGCAGGGAGGGGATGGCTAACATTTACTGGATACCTGCTAAGTGTTAAGCACTGGCCACGCATGGACACCTTCCGTCCTCATCACAGCCCTACAAGGGAGGGCACCAGTCTCTCTCTCTGACAGGAAGAGAGGGCAAGTGTTGTTCAGAAAGGCTAAAGAATTTGACCAAAGGCACACAACTGGTGAGCAGCAGCATCAGGACTGAAATCCCACAGCTCAGGTCATTTAGCTACTGCAAGCTGCCTGCCAAAGGCGAGGCTGAAGCACAGCAAAACCATGCAGGGTACTCAAGACCACACAGCAAGTCCATGGTGGTGTCAGGGTCTCTGCAATATTGATATTTCTCTTTCCTAGGAGGCCTAGATGAGTTTTAGTTGAAATGATGAATTCCTGAACACACTGCTCTTTGAAATACAAATACCAGGGGAGAGAGTGTCAGTAACATGGTCCCTTTCCAGACCATTTCAGAAAGTGAATTTGTTGGCCACCTCTGGGAACCTATATGCGGGGAACAATGAGTATGATATTCAGCGTGTGACTCTCTGGGGAACTCATTTACGTAGGGGCTGGGAAAATGCCCAGAAGGTCTGCAAATAAATCAGGGAGCATCCATGTAGTCAGAGTCGTGGTCACTGACGCTAACAAGCCCGCCCTCTGTGCACCCTCCCTCCCTGATCTATTCTAACAAGACATGCTAAGCTGAACAGAGGACAGACAGCAGAGAAGAAAAGCCAAGAAACAGAGGTGAAGGAGAGGGTGTTCCTTCCAAGCACATCTAGTTAGTCCCTTTTCACTGCACTGGATGTTGTTTCCCTCTGTCCTCATCACATCGGCCCATCTCCTTATCTCACACGTCGCTCACTGCACTACCTTCCTCCGTGGTCTCCCTGCTTTAGTCACCCTCCCTCCAATCAGCTCTCTGGACCAGACCATCAGCCAGGATATCGATAATCAGCAGGCAAATGCAAATCAAAACCACAAAGAGATATCACCTCACACCTGCCAGAATGGCTATTTTCAAAAAGAACACAAATAGCCAATGTTGGCGAGGATGTGGAGAAAAGGGATCCCTCATATGCTGTTGGTTAGAGTGTAAATTGGTAAACTGGTGCAGCCACTGTGGAAAACAGTGTGGAGGTTTCTTAAAAAATAAAAATAGAACTACCATATGACCCAGTGATTCCACTTCTGGGTATACATCTGAACAAAAAACAAAAACACTAATTCAAAAAGATACATGCACCCCAATGATCATAGGAGCATTATTTACAATTGCCAAAATGTGGAAGCAACCTAAGTATCCATCTACAGATGAATGCATAAAGAAGATGTGGTGCATATATACAATGGAATATTACTCAGCCATGAAAAAGAATGAAATTTTTGCCATTTGCAGCAACACGGATGGACCTGGAGGGCATTATGTTAAGCAAAATAAATTAGAAAGAGAATACAAATTCCGTATGATATCACTTACATGTGGAATTTAAAAAAATACAATCAACTATTAAATGTAACAAAAAAGCAGCAGACTCACAGATACGGAGAACAAACTAGTGTTTACCAGTGGGGAGAGGGAAGAGGGGAGGGGCAATATAGGGATGGGGCTTAAGAGGTACAAACTATCAGGTATAAATAAGCTACAAGGATATATTGTACGACATGGGGAATATAGCCAATATTTTATACTAACTATAAATGGAAAATAAGCTTTAAAAATTGTGAATCACTATATTGTACACCTGTATACATCAACTATACTTCAGTTAAAAAAAGAACACCTCTCCAAAACTCAATCAGAATCTGTCCCTCTCTTGCTCAAAGCCTTTCTATTCCCATGGCCCAGAGGATAAATTAGCATGGCACTTTAGATCCTGCTCTACCTGCTCCTGATGACCTCTTCCCTGTATGTTGCCTTCCGAAGGCTGTCTCCACTTACCAGGGCTGGGACTAGGAAGAGGCACAGAATTGAACGGGATGCCAAAACATTCAGTAATCACAATAACAAATACTCTAATTCAAAAATTTTAAAAATCACGGTTAATGCAAATAAACCCACAATGAGCAAATATCAAAAGTTTAAATAAAAAGCGCTGTGCTAAGCCATATTGGAGACTGAGGCAAAAGGAAAAATCGCTAATACTGATTCTGTTTTTATTTAAACGTTTGAAGGTTTCTTCATTATGGATTTTTTCCATTGATTTTTATTGTTTTAACTATTAATATTAAATATTATTTCTAGCCTGTTAGATCTAAAATGTGATAGTGTCAAATTACAAAAGGCCTAGAAGAGCATGCAAAAAAGGAGTATTTAAGATTCTTTTTGGCCATGAGGGAGAGTTAGAATTTGGAGGAGGAGGATGGAATAATTTAGCCTGTCAGATAATTCTAGAAATAAAGAACTGGCCTGAGAGGACTGTGGTGAGGAGAGATCATTATTTGGCCTTTGCCATACTTTTCCACTATTTCATGCCAATATGATAGGAGTCTTAGTTACATATCATTGACCTTCACTGTATATGTGAGGACAAATCAAGTGACTGGTGAAGGGAAACCAGGAATGATGGCTGAAGTAGAACCAGGGTCTTCTGAATCTTCATTTAATCATTAATTTATTTATTCATTCATTTATGCTTCAATAATCAAATATTAAGTGCTTAGAAGTAGGGTTGCCAGATAAAATATTGACTGTCCAGTTAAATTTAAATTTCAGGTACACACTTAATTTTTAGTCTAAGTATGTCCCAAATATTGCATGGGACATACTTAAACTAAAAAAAACGTGAAATGTGTTTGTCTGAAATTCAAATTTAACTGAGCATCTTATATTTTCATTCATTAAATCTGATAATCTTACTAAAAGACTACTGTGTGCCAGGAACTATACCAGGAGCTGAGGACATAATGGAAAATAAAATATACTCAAACGTCATCCTTGCGGAACTTACTATGACTGAGGCAAGAATTAATCAAAATATTGCAAAGATGACCCTAAGTAGTGTATAGTGACAACTTTTTATGAAGGAAAAGTACAGCGTTTGATAGTGAGACCTAACCTAGTCTGGGGCACTAGTGAAAGCTTTCCTAGGAAAGTTATATTTGAGCGGAGATCTGAGGGTTAGGTAGGATTTAATTAGATAAACAGAACTGGAGAAGAACTTTGGGAGGCAAAGGATCAATATGTATGAAAGGACCTTGAGGAAGGAGAAATTATGGTTTGCTAAAAGGGTGGAGAGAAAGTAGTGTTGCTGGACCTCAGAGGGGAAAGGCAAGAGTGATTAGAGGCTGGATTGGTGGGCAGGGGCCAGGACGAACAGGGCCCTGTAGCTTAAGCTCAGAATGGCAAGCTTCTGTGGATAAATGCAGTCACTGGGGAGTTTTAAGCTAAAGATTGAGATGATCAGAATCGAGTTTTCCTGGGCATATATCCAGAGAAAAATCTAATTTGAAAAGATACATGCACCCCAATGTTCATAGCAGCATTATTTACAATAGCCAAGACATGAAAGCAAACTAAGTGTCCACTGACAGATGAATGGATAAAGAAGATGTGGTACATATATACAATGGAATACTACTCAGCCACAAAAAAAGAATGAAATAATGCCATCTGCAGAACATGGATGGACCTAGAGATTATCATACTAAGTGAAGTAAGTCACAAAGAGAAAGACAAATACTATATGATATCGCTTATATGTGGAATCTAAAAAAAATGATACAAATGCACTTATTTAAAAAACAGAAATAGACTCACAGACATAGAAAACAAATTTATGATAACCAAAGGGAAAAGGAAGGGAGGGATAAATTAGGAGTTTGGGATTAATATATACACACTACTATATATAAAACAGATAACCAACAAGGACCTACTATATAGCACAGGGAACTATATTCAGTATCTTGTAATAACCTATAATGGAAAAGAATCTGAAAAAGAATATATGTATAACTGAATTACTTTGCTGTACATCTGAAACTAACACAACATTGTAAATCAACTATACTTCAATAAAAAAAATTTTTTTAATTAAAAAAAAAAAAAAGAATTGAGTTTTCCAAAGATTCCCTGGTTCGTGGTGGAGAGTTTAAGACCCAGGAAGAAGCAGGAGACCTGTTAGGGACCTCTACAGAAATGCACCTAAGAAGAAATGATGGTGTCCTGGGCCAAGATGCTGGCCAAGGGTTAGGGAGAGAGATTTGAATGCAGCGTCCTTCCAATTACCTTAGACTGTCAGGTGAGAAAGGATGACATTAGCAATCATGAAAATGTAAAGGAAAGGAAAGATGCAAGAGATACTATAAGAGCAAAATTGACAGGACTTGTTCAATAAATGCTTCTTGATTGATTGAGTAGAAATTAGTGTCTGATGCCTTCTGTGGAGAGAAAAGAAAGCACACACATTATGCAACTGTTTAAAAATTGCTCCTTTATGTTCTCCAAGCTCTTTTAAAGTCATCAAATGTCACCTCTTCTGACTGTGTGCATGTAACACTACATGTTATTAATCCTGCAGGTAGCAGGATGTGTAATTAAGCATATATGCATGGTGACTTATAATTAAGCACACATTTATTGTGATGTGTGCATTGGTGTATGCTTCCTGGTGTGTGTAATTATGCACGTGTCAGATGACATGAAGTCACAACTCATTCTGTGAACAAGCTAAGGTCTCAACTCCTACCTCAACCTGTTAATTGGTATTAATCTACTTCTTTTAGAAAAACATCTTTGGTCATTGAACTTGCTATACTCTGAGGTATGAGTTACAGAAACATCCACGAATACCAAAAAGAAAGCTCTGTTTTCTTTCAATATATATGCAATTGACATACATCAGTCATCCAAAAGAGAATATTGGGGCAAATTCCAAACAACATCCTATGTATAATAAAATGCTCTTACAGACTCAACAGAATGATATAGGTTCCCCATAGTCTGTCCTATCAAAAAAAGGCAGCCTGATGTGGTGAAAGAGCATGTTCTGTAGTCCTGAATGATCTTCAGACAGATCTTAGGCCACTCTGTCTACCAATGGAGCTCAATGTGTCTGCCTAGAGGTAGTTTTTGAGGTCAGATAGACTGAGTTCAAGTTCCACACTGCCATTTAACTTCATTGGACAAGTTATTTAACTTCTTTAAGGCTTGGTTTTCTCATTTGTAAAAAGAGAATTATAATTAATAATAATAATAATGGTGTCTTGCTTAAGGTTGTTATTAGGATCAAATGAGATTGCATCAGAAGACTTTGTACAGAGTAAGACTCAACACTTGTTAACTATGTAGACTTCACATATATTTTCTTATTTAACCTTCATCATCATTCCACAAAATAATAAGTATTATTATTCCATTTAACAGATGAGAATGCTGAGGTTCAGAGAGGTCAGTAGTGTCACACAGCTATTAGGAGATGGAGGAGTTCAAGCCCAGTTCTGTTTTACTTAAAAACCTGTGAGTGCTGGGACTTCTCCGGTGGTCCAGTGGTAAAGAATCTGCCTTCCAATGCAGGGGACACAGGTTAGATCCCTGGTCGGGGAATTAAGATCCCACATGCCACGGGGCAACTAAGACCGCGCGCCACAACTACTGAGCTCGTGCGCCTCAACGAGAGAGCCCATGTGCTGCAAACTACAGAGCCCATGGGCTCTGGGGCCCACGCACCACAACTAGAGAGAGAAAACCTGCACACCACAACTAGAGAGAAGCCCGAGCAGACTGCGTGCCGTAATGAAAAATACCCCATGTGCCTCAACAAAGATCCCGTGTACTGCAACTAAGACCCAAAGCAGCCAAAAAAAAAAGGAAAATAAATAAATATATGTTTTTAAAAACCTATGAATGTTATATGGTACACTTCCTCCTTTCAGTTACAATAAGATTTTGTTTTATTGATAGGCATTATACCAGATATATATACATATAACTTTCTAGCCTGCTAAAAGCACTCATTGAAGAAAATAGAGCATAAAAGTTAACAATATAAGCTTTAGAACCAAAGAGGCCTAAATCAGAATTCTAGATCCATTACTCATTACTGGTATAACCTTAGCAAGTTATTTACCCTCTCTGAGTTCTTATAGTTTCTTCATCTGGAATATGGGGCTATTAATAATATCTTACTCATAGTGTTACTGAGATGTTTAAATGTAAATTTATGTAACAGTAACCACAAAACCTGGCACTCAGCATAACCTCAATGGGAGCTGCCCTTATAATTTTTTTTCTTCTTCTTCTTTGTAGTCCCTCAGCATCTAATACTTTGCATGGCACACGGCAGGATCTCAGTAAATGTGTGTTGAGTTGAGCTGGTTTGTACTAAAAACCATCAGATCTGGAGGTGGAGTTTTATAGCTCTCTGAACAACGGACTGGGCTTCTAGACTGAGAAGGCTTGTTGCTATCTCATCAACCTGCTGGGTAGGAGACGGACAGAAGAGGAAAAGACCCAGCTTCCCAGGTCTCCCAGCCCCAACCTGCCCCCCTCATCCCAGTCTGGTGATTCCACTACAAGGCTGCCAGCATCACACAAACACTGTCTGTCTCACACACTCAGCTATCATGTCAGCAGAGAGACACGGGTCATCAGAGTGACAGGGGGCTGTCATGAGGCTGAAATGTTTTCTGTCTGCTCAGGAGAAAGGTTTTGCTGGCAGTAGGCCAGGGGAAACACAGGTGGCTGATGGGGCTTGGCAGCTGATTTCATTTTCTTGTTAGAAATGATCTTCATTCTTGTGCTAAAGATGGAAGAACTTAGGGGGCTGGGGAAGGGAAGGAAGCTTGGCGATCTCACCCAGGTGGCACCAGCAGACCCACTGAGATAGATGAGAAGAAGATTAGCTCCAGCCAAGATCCCCTTTGACCACTTACTCAGAAGATCATGACTTTCCTGGTGTACTCCAGTGAGCCCTATGCTTGTTGATGACCCTGACCTGCTGGACAGAAAGTTGACAAAGCAAGTTCTATCTCTGATTGTAACAAACACCTAGAACCTTCCTCTTTTCACTATCATCTGCCACCATTAAATTCCAAGTCTACCTGTCTTCTGATTCTGCCACTTGATGTCTTAGCTTGGTTTTCCTTGCAGTGACACTAGACACTGCCCATCTATGAACTTTGTCTCAGACTCATTGTTTGGCACTCTCCACTCCTATACATTTTAAGTTGGATGCTTTATGCAGAAGAACTTTTCTGCCCCATGTCCAGTACTTTAGCCTAGAAGGGATAGACCCCACAGACACCCTTCAGAAAAGATGCTAATCTGGATGGCAGAATCTAAGATTCTTTGGGCCTCATTTCAATGGAGGGTAGGGTCACTGCTTTAAAAGATGAAGTATATCTGAATTTATACTCATTCTGTACTATGGATTACCACCCCTTTGGGTGAATTAGCAGGCAGCCCTCCTTGTCCAAGAGCCTGTTTGGGTAAGTAGACTCAAAGTCCATTCTGGAGACCCTATCATTTATGTTCATAAATGTAGGAAATACTTAAGTTTATGACCATAAACCTTGTATACCAGCACCACTTACCAAAGATGCTTGGCATTTGGAGAGAGCCACATGGGCCCAGATGTTTAGGCATAAAGTCTGTATTTTGTTCCTCCATTTCTCCATTTTCTTTGTGAGCACAGTTTCCTCTTCAAAGAGTCCCAGAGAGATCAGCATGAGACCCCCAATCTTTACCCTAAACACTCTGTAGATGCACCAACCTAGCTTTGGAGCCCTAGGACTCATTTGGCTGGTCCTTAAGCAATTCAGACAGACACACATTACTCGTACCTTTCTCTCACAGTTATTTCATTTGATCTGGCATCTTAGTTAGTTATGCATGCAGATAACCATGTTATCAAAGATAGAGATTTACATATACAATTTATGTGGAAGTCAGGGTTAAAAGAGATGACAATATTGGGAAAGCCTTTTCAGATTCCAGGAATGTCAAAAAATTATTTAACAAATAGGGATTAATTTTCCATTAGGGGCCAGCAACTACATTAGGTACCAGGATTCAACAAGGCACAGACAGCCCCTGCCCTAACAAGCCGCCAGTCTAACCTGATCTACTACACGTGCCATGTTAGGTACACATACAGCTAGGGCATTGAGGAAGGTGTTTTGACTCAAGGGCAAGTGGAAGAAAAGTCAGGGAGGCAGACAGGAATTCCAGGGAGAAGGGTAGCATATGCAAAGGCAAGGAGTTGACATTGAACATGGCACAGAGAAGAGGACTATGTGGCAGTCAATTTTGTTAAAGCAATGGGATAGAACAGGGTATGAATAAAGAGTGGAGCACAGTGGTGAGTGCAGTCTCCAGAATGAGACCAGAGGGTAAACCTTGGCTCTGCTCCTTACTAGCTGTGACCCTGTTTAAGTTTCCCATCTTCTCTGAGCCTCAGCGTCCTCATTTGTACAATGCAGATCAGAATAGTCCCTATCTCTTAAGGCTGATGTAAGGATTGAATGAGCTACTGCATATATTGTGGTTAGAACCCTATCTGGCACAGAGTAAGTGCTGAAAAAAATGGTGGCTAGACTCAATGGACAGAGAAGATGGGGTGGTTAGAAGCCTTCTGAGAGATGAGGTTGGCAGAGCTCAGATCCCCAGGGGCTTTGTTAGCTGTGCTAAGAAATAATACTTGAACTCTGACCACAAAGAGCTTATCATCCAGAAGGGGAAAGATAATTATAACAGAGTGAGGTAAATGCTGTAATATGGAGACAAGGTGGGTGGTGATGGGAAAGCTCAGAGAAAGGTCCCTAACCCAGTCTTGGGGGACAAAGGAAGGCTTCTCAGAGTGGGTTGGGATGGGGTGAGGTCCGGAAGGAGTGGGATTTTTGGTGGGGAGATAAACTGTGGTGGGAGGGAAGCTGTGCTCAGGTATACCCTGCAGGCTGATGCTATCTCCAGAAACAAATGCATGTACTAGCCCAGAAACTCTCAATATCCAGCAAGTGGAAAAAGAGAAATCCCCAAGCCCTTCAGTTTCAGGAATCATGTGTTTGCCATCACCCCCTCGCCATGCAGGTACTTCACGGAGCTCGTTCACAGGCTCCCTCACTTGATCCTCACCACTTCCTGAAAGGTGGCTACTGAAATCTCCCTTTTACAGAGAGGGCTCTGTCAAGTCAAGCGATTTGCCCAAGATCACAAAGGTAAGTGGCAGAGCTGAGCTGTGAAACCAGTGGCCCTCTGACTTTGATGCCTGGACACTTCACCATCAAATTCAAATATTTAAACTTCAGGTAAGAGGTTTCCCCAAGAATTTTTTTCCCAGAAGACAAGGGAGTAAATGCTCCAGCAGAGAACCCAGGGGAGTTCATAAAACCAAAGGTCTTTTTAAAGCTTAAGTCTAGTCATGCAAGGCCAGGAGATGAAATCTTAGTGCACTAGCGTGTATGCATATGAATGTGTGCACATGTGTGAGTATGTGTACACATGCACTATTACCAAAACTGTGTTCTCTTTGCTAATGATTGATTTTATTTAATAGATAGATTAGAGAAAATTTGGTAGACGGACAAACAGACTTACAACTATGCAGATGGACAAATTTTGGGAGGGAGGGCTAAAGCCATCCCAATAACCCTGGTGGTTGACTCTAATAAAACAGCTCTGTTGGAATAATGCAGTGCCTGAGAGATGGGGTGTAATATGGTTAAATGCTTTTACAGTTCCCCATTAAAGTAAGTGGATGGAAATTCATAAAATATTGATAGCATTTGAAATGTGTTCATTCATAGATCTGCCCAGAATCTCAAGTGGTGGCAGGGCAGCTGGCCCAGGCAAAGACAGCATGCCCCAACCAGCACGGACCCTCAATGCCCAAGTATCTGGGATGTTATCTGGCCAACTGAGCCTATAATGGGAGCACTGTGAGGGGGCAAGGTGGAGGAGGAGGGGAGGTGGCACCTCACCTTTTCCAGTTTCTGTGCCCAGCAAAGAAAGCATAGACAAGTGTGTCCTCATGGCATGAGAAAAGCCCTTATGCAAAATTATAAAGCCAGTTCAGCAAAATCAACAGGTTTGCAAATAGACTTACTATTTTTGTAATGTTCCTTCCCCCACTCCAACCAAGTAGTAGGAATGAAGGTTTAATCCCACTACCCAGCTCCTGGGTACAGCTGATTGTCCCAGGAGTGACCTGGCCAAATGAAGCTAATCAGAAATTTTTCTTGAAAAAGCTTAAATGGTGCTCCAGGGAGCCAGTCTGTCTTTGTTGATAAAGCTGAGATGCTTGGTCACAGACCACTTCCAATCCTGCTTCTCTGATAAGGATAAAGCCTTCCAAGAGAACAAAACCTGAACAAAGAGAACAAAACCCTGGCAAAGAGAAAAGCAGAAGCAAAGATGGAAACACCTTAAGAGGTTCAAACCGTCGAACCTTGGTTTTATCATCCCATGGAAGCAACAGAAACACTGCTTTAGTTGCAAAAACAGGAAAAGGAAGGAAGGAAGGAAGGAAGGAAGGAAGGAAGGAAGGAAGGAAGGAAGGAAGGCAGGTTCCCTGATTTTACCTAAGCAAAATTTGACTTCTGGAAAATGTCAGCTTCAAATCCATTTTACTTTGCATCCTCCATGTATTATACAATAATTAATAATTATATGTTATGTTTATTGATCATTTTCCCATGTACTGAATACTTTGTTAAATTCCTTTAGGTTTTTTTCATTGAGTCCTCAGAGTAATCTCATGAAGTTGCTATTATTGCCACTTCCATTTTACAGATGAAGCAGCGGAGACTCTGAGAGGGAACACAGCTAATTTCATGTATTTATTAAATGGCAGAGCCAGGAGTCAACTAAGAATGAGTTTGATGCCAACACTGTGTTCTTAGCCAGTCTACTCTACTTCCTCCTGAAATGCTCCTGAAAATCTAGATTGACCATCCCAGAGTAGCATTTAACTGTCATCTGGGTCTTGCCTCCCTTGAGCAATTGCTCCAAGTTCCGTGAACTCTCACTCCCAAATACACTGACACTGTCTCCTGTACTGTCCCTGTCCTAGGTTGGGTCCTTATCACCCCTCATCCGGGTTGGGGGCATCTAAATGATCTCTCAGTCTTCATCAAAGAAAATCTGTCCTCCACTTTGTACGTGTCCTTTTTCTTTTTGTTAAGTGCTCCTCTGATCATGCTGTTTCCTTGCTAGAAAATCTTCAGTGAAAATACATTTTATAACAGACCAAGGTCAAATTCCTTCATGAGACAGTCAATACTTTTCACATTCTGACCCCAATCCACCTCTCAAGACTAATTTCCAGCAAGTCTCCATGACACTCCCTCTTCTCCATCCACTGGAAGAAGTTCTCATTCCTAACGTGCATTGTGCTTGCAGCTCTGCCTGTCCTTTTCTCTTTCTCTGGCAGAGCTGATTTTTTCACAGGATCACACAGCTTCGGGGGCAGAGATCTAGAGCTGAAACCCAGGTATCCTGACTCCTAACATCTACTCCCTATGATTATTCACTTAATATTTTTCCCACATATTCGCTGAGAGCATTGCGCTGTTTGATTCCTAAGTTTGTGCTTCTCCCTTTGGGGATGAAGGCATTAAAGATCTCTGTTAGATGGCCAAGAGACACATGAAAAGATGCTCAACATCACTAATTATTAGAGAAATGCAAATCAAATCTACAATGAGGTATCACCTCACACCGGTCAGAATGGCCACCATCAAAAAAATCTACAAACAATAAATGCTGGTATGGAGAAAAGGGAACCCCCCTGCACTGTTGGTGGGAATGTAAATTGGTATAGCCACTATGGAGAACAGTATGGAGGTTCCTCAAAAAAGTAAAAATAGAGCTACCAAATCATCCAGCAATCCCACTCCTGGGCATATATCTGGAGAAAACCTAATTTAGAAGATACATGCACCCCAATGCTCATTGCAGTACTATTTACAATAACCAGGACATGGAAGCAACCTAAATGTCCATCGATGGAGGAATAGATAAAGAAGATGTGGTATATATGTACAATGGAATATTACTCAGCCATGAAAAAGAATGAAATAATGCCATTTGCAGCAACATGGATGGACCTGGAGATTGTCATACTGAGTGAAGTAAGTCAGACAGAGAAAGACAAATATCATATATCGCTTATATGTGGAATCTAAAAAATTGGTACAAATGAACCTATTTACAAAACAGAAATAGAGTCACAGATATAGAAAACAAACTTATGGTTACAAAGGGGGAAGGCGGGGAGGGATAAACTGGGAGATTGGAATTGACATATACACACTACTATATATAAAATAGATAACTAATAAGGACCTAGGACCTACTGTATAGCACAGGGAACTCTACTTAATACTCTATAATGACCTATATGGGAATAGAGTATAAAAAAGAGTGGATATATGTATATGTATAAGTGATTCACTTTGCTGTATGGCAGAAACTAACACAACATTGTAAATCAACTATACTCCAATAAAAATTAATTTTAAAATAAATTTTAAAAAATAAAAAAATAAACAGAAACTGATTACAAAAATAAAAGCTTGTGCTTTGAAATCTTAAAAAAAAAAAAAAGATCTCTGTTACCATACAGTCCCTGGGAGCACAAATATTATCATTTGTTTAACCCACAAGATCATACTTTGTCATATATTGGCATCTTTAAAGATTTCAGGATGATGTGATACAGGATATACAAATTTTAGTACATAGAAGAGAAGTGTCTGAAGTCTGCGGCAATTTCCAGAAATAGAGGCATTTGTGATATGCCCTAGGAAGGGCTCAGGGAACTCTGTGTGAAGGTCACAGTGAGCTAATCTGGAGGGAGAACAAAATAGATGGAGGTTATATTAGTATCTTTGTCTTTTGGCCAATCACTCCACAGACAAGATAACTACTAGGTTAGAAATTTTCTTAAAGGATTTCTAGTTTCACTTTCTATCCAGCATAAAACTTGCCTTCACAGGTATTTGGATGCTGATAACCCATTCTCTCCTACACCTTCTCCAAAACGGAGAGCTCACTGTGCCTGCATCCCACACGGCAGTAGCGAGGGATAGCGCCAAGCAGCTCCAATGGGTGCCTAGATACACTGAATCAAAACTGACTTCCCAGAAACTCTACCACTGGTCTCATTCTGCCTCCGAGACCCACTGAATGAGCCCATTCTTTCTTCCCCACTGCCGTAATTTTTTTTTAAAAAAGACATTTGAACACTGCTCCTGTACAATTACATTTGAACCATGAGCCCGTCTCATTCTTTGTGGACAATCTTAGCATTAGTTTCTCTCACCCAGGAACTAGCGTGCCAACAAGGACGTCTTTCTTGGATTGATGGCCATCAAAGGGAAGTAAATGTGCTGATGTACAAGATTACGGGCGGACTATTTTCTGGGAAGCTGTGGCCTCCTGGAGGTCAGTGCAGGAATATTTCAGTTTCTGAAGATTAAATTGGGTTTTACTAATGGCTTGAATTTCCGATGGATAGAGATAATGGAAACTAATGCAAGGAAAGAGGATTTCAATCAAAAACTTGACAGACTCACCCACCAGATTTAGCCCCAGATGGTGTGCTGTACCCAGGTGTCCTGCTGTTGCTATCATAATCAGGCCCCCAGCTGAGTTAGCCAGGAGGCAGTTTCTGAATCTAATGCAAGTGTAATTAAATCCTATTTCATCTTGAGAACTGTTTGCTTGGAAGGCTCTCATAAAGCAAACATTCTCTGAGTTTTCTGTTAAACTGGGTCACTTTACCAATGTGATCTTGAGTAAGTCACTTCCCCTCTCTGAGCCTCAGTTTCCTCATTTGTAAATGGCAATGGTAACATTTGTCCTGCTTACCTGTAGAGTCCCCGCTGCCTGGATGCCCTTTCAGGCTTTCTGGTCAACCTCCACTTTATCCTCCAAAATGTATCTAAGACATCACTTTCTTGGAAGAGTCTCCCCAGATTTCCTGACACCCCAAACTTGAGTAGGTCCCACTGAGGTACCCCCATGGCTTGTCATGTTTGCCTTTTCACAGCACTGCTGGCACCTGGAACTGTGTGCCCAATTCTAAATTTCCTTCAGTACTATCAAGTATATCCAGCCTGTCTCCTGCCTTGGCCACTGCTTTTCTCCATGTCTGGCACCCAGTGAATGACTCACAGATATTTATTGAAAGAGTGAATATCCTTTAACACTGATAAAAGTACAAAGATACAAATAGAGGGGAACGTGATATTCATCTGTAAATGCACATGAGTGTAATGGATGCTTTTAGTGAAAATTTTCACATTAAGAAAGATTATCACTAGATCTTCACAAAAGAAAATGACAGCCTCTGGTCCTCTAACTCTCAAGTCAAGCCAGGCTATTAAAGCCAGAGATCTCAAGTGTTAGCATTTAAGGAGTCCCTTTAATTTTAAGGATGAAGGAGGCTTAAAGGAGACTACACTTAGATATTCATATACAACTGATTTTAGTCAACATATTCTGAAAGGTGGAATGGGGTGGTGGCAGCATGATTTGTTGCTTCCTGACCCAACATACCTGGTTAAATACCTGATTTGGTATCACTTGGGCATCAAATCCTTTTAGCCACACCTCTTCCTCCTCAGTGTCAGCCACAGAGACCAGCCTCATCCTGGTCTCATCTCATTACAGCTGAATGCAGGTGCAATGAGACCTGTTAGCCCGTGTCACATACCACTCACTTCCCGGTCATGGGCTTCTTTGTCACCAAGCAATGGGACAACCTTGGGAACCTGATGGATGCTCAAATATGTGCAACCCAGAAGTACAGGTGAACTAGTGACTGAAGGGCCCTCTTAACCACTGGATGGATAAACACCTCCCTTCTTGTCCTCAATCTGAGGTTCTGGGGTTCATTTCAAGATTTTTCAAGAGTTCTGGTGAATTGGAGCATCAAGCTTCTGGAGCAGTAGCCAACTTGATGACACATCTGGTATGTTTTTCCCTACTTTCCTAATCACTCCCCAGCCCCTCACTCCTGTTCCCTGGATCATTACCTACAAGCAAGCTGTCATCTCAGGCTTGCCTTTCAAGAGCATCCAAGATAAGAAACCCAGGGTTTGATTTTTCTCTCCTACTGATCCCCAAGTAATACCATGTATACCATTGACCACTGGCTATTTTTGTTTTGTGTATTTTAAAAATTGAAGTGACATTCACATATCATACAATTAACTATTTTAAAGTGTACAATTCAGTGTTACTTAGGGTATCCACAATATTGTGTCACAAGCAGGTCTCTCTAGGTTCAAAACATTTCCATTAACCCACAAAAACACGCTGTGCCAAATCACTCCGTTCCTCCCTCTTCTATCACCAGGTATCTTCTAATCTGCTTTCTGTCTCTACAGATTTACCTATTATTGATATATCACATAAAATGAATCATATTGTAGGTGAGCTTTTGTGTCTAGCTTCGGTTTTGGAGGTTCATCTATGTATGGATCAGTACTTTGCTCATTTTATGATTGAATAATATTCCACTGTACAGATATACCACATTTTATTAATCTACTTCTCTGTTGATGGGAGTTTGTTTCTGCCTTTTGACTATTATGATAATGTTGCTATAAACATGCACTTGCAAGTAAGTTTCTGTGTGGATATATGTTTTCATTTCTCTTGGATATATACTGAGGAAAGGAATTGCTAATCTACGTGATAATTCTTAGTTTAACTTTTAGAAAAACCACCAAACTATTTTCCACAGCATATCCTACTGTACCTTGCCTAGACCTTGTCCTGTTTACTTCTGTGGCCCACTAGTGACTTGCATCTTATAAGCATAACAATGTTTATAAACATAACAGAAGCTACTAAAGAGAAAATTATCTTTTTGGAGAAAATAAGTGTAAATCTGACAAGTCAGCATTATATGATGGGCATGAAGACATAAGAGGAAAGTTGATGCTACTCTGTCGTACAGGGAGATGAATTTGAAGCGCTCAAGATAACAAAAAGGAAAGGAAGAGGAAAGGTAGAAAGAAGAAGGGTGGAAAAAGGGAGTCTTGGAAAATGGAGAAAGCAGAGTACTGGGTACTGGCTGATACGATTCCTCTGAATTTTTCTGTAAAATATAGTATACGCTCAAATACTAGGAATAGATCATTTTCATCATGATGGTAGCAGTGGTTGCTAATTATGAAGAAGGGGTTAAATTTACATTAAGTGTGAAGTAGTATGAAACAGAAGCAAAATCCATGCAGTCTCTAAGAGGTCTAGAGGCACGACAAAGTTAAACACCATTCTCTACGCCATATCTCACTCCTATCTTGAATTACCAGAAATCTGAGGGAGGACTTCAGCTTTATTCAAACCATGGAATTCCCCTAGATCTCACGAGGCAGGGAAGTCTTCAAGGGGATTTCTGGGGTTACTATTTTTATGTGTCTATGTTTTCTCCCACCAATTTCTTGATTAGATTTGCTAGTGGCTTATTTTATTAATGTTTTTTCAAAGTACCAACTTTTGGATTTACCTATTAGTTTTAAGATTTCTATTCCACTAACCCCTACTTACATTGTTATCAATTCCTTCCTCCTAATTTCTTGTTTACTTTGTTCTAGTTTTTCTAACTTTATTGATTTTTCTAGCTTTATTATTTTATTCATTTATTTTTATCTTTTTAATTTTATTGATATTGGTATTTCATGCTATGATTTTTTTCTCTGACAAATATTTCATTCTATAGATTTTACATGCTATATTTTCATTATTTTCAAATAATTTTATAATTTTGTTTTACTTTTCCCTAGGTATTTTTAGTAACAGTTTTTAAAAAAATTCTTGGTAGAGAAAACTTTTTACAACTTTTTAAATAGTTTCTCCTTTTATTAAATATCCTCACAGGGACTTCCCTGGTGGTCTAGTGGTTAAGACTCCACACTCCCAATGCAGGGGGCACAGGTTTGATCCCTGGTCAGGGAACTAAGATACTGCATGCTGCACAGTGGCGGCCTTAAAAATAATTAATAAATAAATATCCTCATAAATGTTTATTATTCCTATTCCTTGGAATTTATTGAGGGGCATATGTGTGTGTATGTCTGTGTACGTGTGTGTGTATCCTAAAATATGGACAATTGCATGAATATTCTATGTGCACTTGAAAATAATCTGTATTCTGAATTACTGAGATTCAGATAACTATTTTATTCATTGTGCTGTTTAGGCCTTCTAAATTCTATCAAATTTTGTCCACCTCATGTGTCCTGGGTTGAGCCAAGTATGTTAGATACTGCTATGAGTTTCTATTCTTTCTTGCATCTCCTATCATTTCTACTTTGTGTATTGGCTGTGGCTTTGGATGCATGAATATAAATAATGACTCTATCTTCATTGAGCTTTACAGAACTTAACATTATAAATATTTTTCTTTGTCTCCTTTAAATATCACTGGTCTAAATTTACAGTGACCAATGTCCCAGTTTGCCCAGGGATTCCCCAAGATGTGAGACTTTCAGTGCTAAAACCAGCAAAGTCCCAGGCAAACTGGACACATTGGTCACCCTATCTAGATTCTGCTTTTTCTGATATAAAGATTATGAACCTTGATTTATTTTAGTTATTTACTTATTGAGATATGATTCACATACCAAACAACTTACCCATTTAAAGTCTAGAATTCAATGGTTTTAGAGTTGTGCAACCATCAAGGCAATGAATTATCCACACAATGGAATATTATTTGACAAGCAAAAGGACTGAAGATGATACATGCTATAACATGGGTGAATCTTGAAAACATTATAAGTGAATAAAGGCAGTCACAAAAGAGCACACATTGTATGATTCCATTGATATGAAACATACAAGTTAGGCAAATCTATAGATAGAAAGTAGATTAGTGGTTGCCTAAAACTGGAGGTACTGAAGAAAATGGGAGTTGGCTGCTAATGGATACAGGTTTCTTTGGGGGGATAATGGAAATGTCCTCTGATTTATTTTTATTTTCATTTTGCTGGTATATATTTGCCCATCCTTTTACTTTATTTTTAACCTGTCTACATCATATAGTTTCAGAGTCTATATATCATTTTTATAGCAGAATATAGAACTTCTTTTTAAAATAGGTGAATTAAGCCCATTGCATTTATTGATATGATTTTTATATTTGCCCTCTGACATACTGTCTTATGCAAATGGCCCTTTATAGTGTGGTCTCTTTTATTTATTTCTATCTTTTTACTTTTTTGGGTTTTTTTTGAGGATGGTGTACTTAGGAAAGTTACTTATGTTTGTTCAAATTGCCTCCTCTAAGTCAATACTTTTATATACGACCCCCAGTATCCTCCTTTGGCAATTGACTATTGGTTTGCTACTGTAAATAATACTGAAATTTGCTGGTAACACTTTCTTCACCACCTTCTATCCCAGGAATTGATTTGGAACAATATCTTTTATTTCTAGTTAATAACTCTAAAGCAGTCATAAGCTTAATCTATTTTTATGCTTTCTCCCTTTTAAAAAGTAGTAGCACTGTTCCTAAAATTTCAGTGCTATCGTTGTTACAGTCGGCACTTTCTCCCTTATAAACATCACTTATATTTAGTTTTACAGGTAGATATATCTTTAATGCTCACCACCAGGCCTTATGTCAATGTCTCTCCAGTCATTTTCATTCACTGGTAGTTTACTCAGTAAAGCCTCCTAGGAACAATATTTCCTGAGTTCTTGCTTGTTGATAGCAGTTTGTCTGCAGTCTTTATACTTGAACGTAAGTTTGGCTGGATTTATAATATATGGCTTATATTATCTTTCCTTGAGTATCTTAAATATCTCACTCCATTGTCTCCTGATATAAAGTGTTGCTGTCAAGAAGTCTGATGACCATCAGATTTTCTTGCCTTCTTCAGTGGCTTAGTCCTTTTGCCTGGGAGCACAAAGTACTTTTTAGAATGTTTCAGTATTGGTCAGCCTGGGTCATTTTTCTTGGGTACATGGTGTTTCTTTTCAGTATGTGCTGTCAAATCCTTTTTTTTTAATCTAGGAAAGTTGTTTTAAACTTTTTATTATTTCTATCCCATTGCTTTGGTGTTCTTTCTGAATTTTTATTATATAATATATATGTTATTCTTTACCTTTCATTTCTGTCACTTTCAAATCTTTTTTCATCTCTTTCCTCATTTGTTTGATGTTTAAAATTTTACTCCTTTTCACTTTTACTTCACGATATTTTCTGATGTTTTCATTCACTCTTGTGTTCTTTCCAGTTTAATCTTTATCTTTGAGTTTTTTTCTTCCATTTCTAATTCTTTCTTGAGTTCTACAACTTCATTACTAAGTTTTTCTTTTACAGATTGATTTTTTCATTTCCCCATCATTATTTTAATTTCTTTTAGTACATTTTGAAATTTTAGGCTACAGTTTTCATCTGTTTTATAGGTATGCTTTACGGTGTGTTTTCGTCGCCAGTGGAGATGATATTCGCCTCCTCTGTCTCATTCTTTATTAATAAATTTGTACTGATCTCAGACTTGATCCCTTTCTGCCTATTGTTATGTGAAATTAGTTTTCCTGAACTTTGGGGAGGAATAAGTGGTTCACGACAGATGTTCTAGCTTCATGGCTCGAGAGCACTCTTTTGTTGCTTCATAATATGACCTGTGCTTTCTGAGATCTCCTTGCTTCTCTCCCACTTTTGTCTGATCTTATCCTTCTTTTGCTGTATCATCTCTGTCCAGCTTAATCTGGATTCCGTTTCCAGCAGTTTCCCATCCATGTGGGATTTTGCCCTAGAATAGAGGTTAGCTACATCCTTTTAAGAGTTCACTGAACGTAGGCTATTCCAGCCCTTTCAGACTGTACCAGGGATAACTGCACTTTACTATGTACAGAAGTGTACGAAAACCCAGCAGTTGAGGCTGCTGTCCCAAATCCTTCTGCCTGCTTTTTATTAAGTGTCTGGTGGAGAGTTGGCTCTTGTCCTCTTTTTAGGGCTATCAGAGAATCTGTTGCACCCCTCTGTATCCTCCCTCACAGATTCTGATACTATGCAGATCTCAAAGTGTCAGTGTGTTGTCCACATCTGCTCATAATTTGAGGTTTGGAGGATACCTTGTAACTCAGGTTTTTGAAAAATAGATGCTGTCAGTTTGTTTGGTTTTCATATCTTAGCTCAGTTTTTATGGGGGGTTTAGGGAGATGCAAAAACTGTATCATCAACGTCATCTTTCCAGAATTTGCTGTATTGCCTTTTGGAGTGATCTTTAAAAGACTCACTTACAATGACAGCCAATGTGCAATTGCCACATCCCCATGAATAATCACCAAATCTGTGCTAAAGGTCTTTGCCTCATTTGTTACTAATTCTGTCACATGACCTCTATAAACTGCTATTAATATGCACAATTAATGTTATTTGAGGTTATTTTAGAAAAAAATGTGTCTTATTCAAACACTAATTCATTATTCAAAATAAACTAGTAAGAGACTCTGTGTAAAGACAAAGATATAAGCAGAATTCCTCTTTGGGGGAAGTAGCACTTGGAGGGAAAATTATCACCTGTGCGCAGCATAGTCACTGGACATGAGGCTGGGAAGTCAGACTGAATCTAGGACATAGATGGACACAGGAGAGGGTCAGATCACATGAGACGCAAATGCTGTACTAATGTCCGTCATTTCTATAGCTGTTCAGAGAAGCAAAAGCTTGGTGAGGGTTTGGTATCCCAGACATTCTTCATTGGGGAGGGAAGATTTGAACAGAGTCTGAGAAAAACAAATATATTTGGATAGACAGGGCATTATAGCTGCATATGCATATCATGGGAGTGGATGGAGGTGGATTCACGACAATCAGAGGGACTCTCAAAGCACAGGTCTCCTGCTTCACCTCCTGCCTGGCTGCTGAGAGACAGAGTCGGGTCTGATCTGGAGCTCCAGAAGCCAAAATAGCACTTCTTATGTCTCCTCTGCTTACCAACCTAAATATATTCTGTTAAACAAAAATACTATAATGTAGCAGAGAGACAGTTTTTGTGAGCTGTAGGCAGAGGACTTTTTGCTGCCCTTGAAATGGTTATTTCTCTCTCTCCTTTTGCTGTGAATGTAGGGTGTGACATCACACTTCCAGAGTCCATTCAGATAAGTCATCAAAGGCTGGGGCTCTGCTGATCTGGTAATAGGTACTTGTAACCCGACTACAACCCAACCTCCTTGGGTCCAGTCTCGGCAGTTCGCACACACACACACACACACACGCACACAAAGTCACTCACACTCACACTTCCAGCTCCCAAAGGATTGATGAGAAATATAGACTACAACTCCTGATTACAGGAGACAGAGTTGAGATGGTTACACTGCATACTGCACAGCAAGACTTCCTGAACAGTCCCTGGGATCCTCTCCCTTTCCCGCTATTTTCCCAGCCACAGTTATCACATCACCCGCACCACCATCAGCACCACCACCTTTCTGTTCAGCCTCTCTCCCCTACCCTTCCTGGATGCCTTCCCCTCCTGTGTGTGTTTTTCTCCAGGTGTCACCATTTCTTTCCTTCTGAAAATACATTTAGCTCTCCCTCAGCCTGGCTTCTCCTTTTTGCTTCCTCACTCAGCATCTTTAATCAGCAAATTAAAGGCTCCCTTCTGGAATCCGTTCTCCTTAGAAGAGAAAAAGAGGCAGGGGAGACTATAAATAGCACTCAAAGATGGTCCCAACCTGGTGAGTCCACAGTTTCTTTTGTGGTTTAGCTTTCAAGTTTTTGTAGAACTAAGAGTTTGCTTCAAGATGCTTGCTATCCTTTCCTCATTAGCCCATCAGAACACACGGTAATTTTTTTCTCCAATTGCTGCCAGTATACTTGGCTTTTAGCTGGACTGAAGGCAGGGGGTAAAGCATGCTGTTAACTGCTTTCATTGCAACCTTGATATTATAACCAGATGGTCATGGGAATATGGGGTGCCAAGAGACACAAACAATCAGAAATGTCACACTACCCTTATTTGGGACTACTATCCTGAGATTTAGAATGACTTTTCTGGTTGCAAAACCCACTAAGTTGTATAAAGAACAGGGTAGATATGCCACAGTTGATCAGAACAAAAATACTAGTGTGTATGTATATGTGTGTGTGTGTATGTGTGAGACACACAGACAAAGACAGAGAAACTGAAAGAGTGCACATGTGTTCATGGGGATGGGGTAGTGAGAGGAGTGCATAAATTTATACAGGCATTTCTGACCGCTACAACAAAGCATCATAGAGTGCAGTGATGTAAGTCATGAAGTGTGAGACAGAATGGCCTGATCAAGGAAGAGGAGCATTTATTAAGACACATTCAACCATGTCTGTAATTAAATCCATCCAACAGTCCATTATCCCTTTTGTGCAGATGACTAAAATGAGGCTCAGAGAAAGTAGATAATCTGCCCAAGGTTATACAACAAATAAGATTTCTTGGACTCTTTAAGTTCATGCTCTGTCCACTTTCCAGCACTGCTTCCACACCCCCCCATCCATGGGCTGATTCGAATTTCACTAAGGGAACTAGGCTGAGGGTGAAGAAGGAGCAGACATTGAGACTAGCTCCCCAGCAATGCTCTCTCTAAATGGCGGTCCACCATGCTCCTTTTCTCAGGGTTGATAGATGCAAGGATAGCCACACTGGCTCAGCCCAACCAGCTGGAAGAGGCAAACAAGAGACCAGTATGTACTTTCTCTCCGGCCAGGTTCTGCAGCCTAATCCTCTCCACCCTTCTAATGCTGGGATGGGGCCCTCCCTCCTCCCCCACCAGCCTCACAGCCAAGGATAGCAGCACAGCTGGAAAAATAGATAGGTCTTTCTTACCCTCTCATGCGTGTGCCCTGGGGCTAGGTAGCTCTATAAATATGGTAATGGCTTCTCAAGCATGCCCAGACTGGAAATGAGACTGAGAGGCTTGAGTAAGGCTGTTCCCACCGATAACTGCTGTGGCAGCCTTGCTGAGAGGAGATGCTGCATCTGAGCTGCAGGGTCAAATTAACTCCCCACCCCCTTCCCCTCCACCCCCTCCCACCCTATTAATCGCCTGTACCCACCTGTTCCCTGATTACATTGATGACATCCACAGAGGGAAGAAGGCAAGCGGCAGCTCATGTTTAGTCTATTACCAGGAGGCCCAGACTTGTGATTAAAAAAAAACATACACACCAGCTACAACACAGCTACACTGAAGTGTACAATAGGGAACCAGCTTGACACTTCCCTGCCATGGCCCTACTGAGTAAAATGACAGCTACAATGAAAAGCCAAACGCCAGCTCAGCCTAAACAACCGCGTGCTCGAAGGTGCTGTCTGTCACCGCCTTTCCGCAGCTCTTCTTCCCTTGAGGAATGTGGACTGCGAGCACCCCAGGAGGCCCCACGGAGCACAGTCTGCGGGAAACAGTGACAGAACTCTACAGTGACTCTAGACACAGCTCTTCACTCTAGACCCTCTCCTTGTCAGATAAAAAGGATAATGCCCTTTTCCAGGTGGTTAGATGACTTGGAAGTCTCAGATGATGCTTCTGCTTCCTCCATCCCCACCCTGCTCTTTCTTTTTTTTTAATTCACTTTATTGAAGTACAGCTGATTTACAATGTTGTGTTAATTTCTGCTGTACAGCAAAGTGATTCAGTTATACATATATTCTTTTTCATATTTTTTCCATTATGGTTTATCACAGGATATTGAATATAGTTCCCTGTGCTATACAGTAGGACCTTGTTGTTTATCCATTCTATATATAACTGTTTGCATCTGCTAATCCCAAACTCCCACTCCATCCCTCCCCTACCCCTTCCCCTTTGGCAACCACAAGTCTATTCTCTGTGAGTCTGTTTCTGTTTTGTAGATAAGTTGATTTGTGTCATGTTTTAGAGTCTACATATGAGAGATAAATGATATTTGTCTCTCTCTTTCTCACTTACTTCACTTAGTATGATAATCTCTAGGTCCATCCATGTTGCTGCAAATGGCATTATTTCATTCTTTTGTTATGGCTGAGTAGTATTCCATTGTATATATGCACCACATCTTCTTTATCCATTCATCTGTCAGTGGACATTTAGGCTGTATCCATGTCTCGGCTATTGTGAATAGTGTTACCATGAACATAGGGGTGCATATACCTTTTCAAATTATAGTTTTGTCTGGATATATGCTCGGGAGTGGGATTGCTGGATCATATGGCAACTCTATTTTTAGTTTTTTGAGGAACCTCCATACTGTTCTCCATAGTGGCTGCACCAATTTACATTCCCACCAACAGTGTAGGAGGGTTCCCTTTTCTCCACACCCGCTCCAGCATTTGTTATTTGTAGACTTTTTAATGATAGCCATTCTGACAAATGTGAAGTGGTACCTCACTGCAGTTTTAAATGCATTTCTCTAATAATTAGTGCCCATTGGCCATCTGTATATTCTCTTTGGAGAAATGTCTATTTAGGTCTTCTGCCCTTTTTTTGATTGGGTTGTTTTTTTGTTTTTTGTTATTGAGTCGTACGAGCTGTCTGTAAATTTTGGAAATTAAGCCCTTGTCAGTCACATCATTTGCAAATATTTTCTCCCAGTCCATAGGCTGTCTTTTCATTTTGTTTATGGTCTCCTTTGCCGTACAAAAGCTTGTAAATTTGATTAAGTCCCATTTGTTTATTTTTTGCTTTTATTTCTATCGCCTTGGGAGACTGACCTAAGGAGACATTGGGTGATTTACCCACCCTGCTCTTTCTTGCTACTATGGCCATCCCCTCTTTTGAGCAGCAGCTACAGCCCGTGGCTTGCATTGCTTCAGCAAAGGGATAGTACCTCAGAAGAAGAGAAAAGGCTTTTGAGTATCAAATGTCTAGGACCAGAAGGTACCCAAGGATGGGGCATTACATGCTGGATTTCTTACCCTTTTTTGTGCCATGTGATGCCTATAGAGACACCTTCTCAGAATAATGTTTTTATAGGCATAAACCACATTGCAAAATGATTTTACAATGTAAAATCATGACTCTCATATAAATATAAAGTGAACGTGTTTTAAAGTTTTTATTTAACTCATTAATGAATGAAGAAATCAGGAAGGTGTTACAAACTGGTTCAAAGGGGAATTCAAAGAGCAGAAACATATATGGGCAATTAGAAATGCTAAAACAAATGTGTTAATACATGCAAAACTTGCTCATAACTGGAGTGTTTGGAAAGTGGAAAGATCAGGGAGAGAGTGGGAATCAACTGTACCTCTACAGGACAAATTTTACTTTTATGAACAAGAGTTATTTCCATTACTCTCAGTTTTTCTTAACTTTCAGAGTTGTAAAACAGCTCAAAGCAATGAAAGATGGAAACTACTATAGAATCAGATAAACAGAAGATGTACAACAGGTTTTCTGACATTCTGTAAGAAACTAGTACTCATTTTTTGCCATTTCAAAAGTTTTTTTATAATTTTTTTCCTGGAAAATGAAATAGATACAAGCATTCAGGAAACCAATCATATAGAAATACACTCATTAGAATAGTTTAAATTTTGTGATATAGTAATACATGTGCTTCTTGAGTTAACATTATTTTGTAATGACTACTATAATTTCAGAATCACATGCATCAGCAAAATTTCTTCAAATTTTGAAATCTTCAAAGCCTATAATGTGGTATGAAAATATCTATTATTTCTGTATTTTACAAAGCCACAGGTATTGTTAAAACCAATGTGATTTTTTTCTTATATTTGTAAGGGAAGGAAATGATACATTTCAGTTCGAATTCTACCAGACCCCATGTAAAGAAACTCTGAATTAGATTTTAAAAGTTTCCCCTCACTTTTAATGTTGAAATAAAAAATGATGACCCAAATCATCATGTGGGAAAGATGAAAGATGTGAAGAGGAAAGATGTGAGGTGAAACAAATTAAGTGAGTTAGACATCATTGATGTATTTGAGAAAGGTGTCCTTGGCTCTGTCTTCCCCAGGGTAACCAAGGAATTGGAGAAACCCAACACTGGCTTAGGGAATCTGAGAATAGAGAGTTAATATGCTCCTACTTCTTGGGTAGAAGTTTAGAAGTTTACAAGACCCCAGTGTCTGGGCAGACAGGACTGAGATGGTCTCCTAGAGTTTACCCAGAAGTCAAGACAATGTTTCCTGGGTGGTGGCACACATGTGTGAAGAGATAGACCACTCAGAGAGGGCTGTGGTGGAGAAGATGGGGGAATTCAGCAGTTACCTGCTAAGCTCATGCCAGGGGCCATAAAAGGAGTAGATCTTAACAGATTCCACACACAGCACACCTATCCCTATGCATATCCCCCAGAACTTAGATATAACTCCACAGAAAGGGGAGAATCTACCAAGGCATAAATACATGCCTCCCATATAGTAGAAGTGTGGCTTAAAATAGAAATTACTTTCAATTATAGGAGGAAAGTAAAAGCCCTATAACTTGCACACCCAAGTTTGTGAACTAAATGCTGCCTCTTACGTATTCCACCTGAGCAAATCTCCCAAGTCTCTTTCTCTCCATCCCATGCCCACTTCACTAACTCAGACTCTTACCCTGGTTCAAGACCCTTCACCATATGGCTCCTCCTGATCTCCTAGCCTCACTCTCACCCCTCTCCCCGACATGCCCCCATCACTCCTCGTCACTTACAGCTTCTTTTTAAATTTTTTTTACATTTTATTTATTTATTTTTTATACAGCAGGTTCTTATTAGTTACCTATTTTATACATATTAGTGTATATATGTCAATCCCAATCTCTCAATTCATCCCACCACCACCACCCCATCACTTACAGCTTCTGAAGCCACTCTGTTCTCTGACACTCCATGGTTTGGCCTACACCTTCTGCTCTGCCTTGAATGTCTCCTCATCTTCTTATCCATCCTTAAAACTCTTTCCTGAGGATTTGCTTTGGCCTCTCTATTCCCCAATTTCCCTCCCAACCTATTAAATCTTAGTTATCCTTCATGACCACACCCCTCTGACATAAATGACTCTTCTGTGAAGACTTCCAGAGCTCTTTCTCCCAAGGTATTTGTGTAATGTAATTTATAACAAGAAATTTGGTCTTCATCCACAGTTCCAAGGCACAGAGCTCCTAAACCCTTGGAACTTCCTAAGTGATGTTCCAGGTGATAAAGATGACTTTCGTTATGTTACGACTTTTGGAATGCACCTAAAGATGGGGGCTGGATGCCAGTGCAGCCAATCCAGTGATTAGAGGGTTTGAACTTTCAGGCCTACACCGGCTTGCCAGAAAACCACCAGAAGCTAGGAAGAGGTAAGGAAGGATTCCTTTGCAGGTCTCAGAGAGAGCACGGCTCTACCAATACCTTGATTTCAGACTTCTAGCCTCCAAAACTGTGAAAGGAAAAATGTCTGTCGTTTCTAGCCACCCAGTTGGTGGTCCTTTGTTATGGCAGCCCTATTAAACAAATACAGAGGCTTCCTAGAGGAAGTGACATTTGAATAAGTTCTGTATTTCCAAACAGAAACACAGGATTTATTTGCCCAACAGACGTGGACCAGAGGATTTTTTTCTTTCTGTATTTTTCCTAGTATTTATAAGTCTGCATATTTCATGTAGACATTCTGATGTCCTGCCTCCCTTAAAAGATGAAAAGAGCCATTAGCTGGAGGTCAATGGTGGCTGTTCCTTCAGGAGGAGCGTGTGTCCTCAGATCGCCCCACTTTCCAGAACTCTCACACCTCGCCCTCTCCACTCTTTACATTTCCAGTCTGGCGTCTATGTCATCATAAATGCATGAATCAGGTCTAACATTTTTAGCCAGAAGAGAGTTCAGACAGTAAGTCTCTGCAAATCTCCCCTGGAGCCCCCATGAATGGCGCTGATTGTCACCTGTCCTCCAGAGCCCTGGCCACTTGCCTGTGTCAGTAGCAGTGGGGAGATGAAACCTATCCCACTATCTTTAATTAAATCACCATTCCAGACATTCTCTTGCTCTGCAACTTATTACCATACCCTGGATCTTTTACCCTTGCTGCTGAATTCCAATGTGATGGATCTCAAGTCCCCTACGTGTTCTGCAATTTGCTCTTTAAGTGGAAACGTTTACATTTTGATTGCCTAATATGTTTCTATCATCTTCCATCCAGCAGGATGTCAGGGCCCTCTGTACAGCACTCAGTAAAGGAAACCAGTCTAGACGGCAACCCCTTCATTAAGACAAAGCTCAGGTCAAACCCAATGCACCCAAGAAACCTTCCAGGGCTGTATAATGTGACTATCCCCACTCACCAGGGAAACCAAGTCAGAAAGACCCAGATGTGAATTTCAGCTTCACTACTTATTACCTGTTTGGGCAAATTACTTGACCTCTCTAAATTTTATCTGTAGTACGGACAAAAAAATCATCTGAGACATAAGATTCTCATGGTGATTAAATGAGATAAGCATATATAAAATGCTTAGCGCAATGCCTCCCATGTAATAAGCACACTTTAAAGTTGGCTGTTGTTGTTACTCTAATTGTTATTGTTATCAGTTTCATTGCTGTTTTTATTGTTGCTGTTACTATTATAGCAGTAATACTCCATTATAATGTTCCAAATAGGGTCTAAAAATTCAATTGTGTACAATATGGGATCACATTATTGCAAAATTTAAGAAAAAACTAAAAGGCTATTATGAAGCAGGGGAGAATTGCCTACCATGTTATACCCGATATGACATGTAACAGCTGGTATCATGTCATCATGATATGCGTATTTTTATAGGGTTTCTCTGTAGTGCATTTACTCTGGGGAAAAACTAAACTTGTTTGGCACCAGTTGGGAGTCACAAGGCAGATCAGATATCACAGAAGACCCCTCCCTGGTCAGAGGGTATTTGGAGAGGCCTGGAGCTGTGCATAGAGCTGTGAGCTCTGACTTACGCCAAAGATCATAAAGAAGGGTCAAGCTGGAGGGGGTGTACGAGGCATGGTGATAGACAGACTTCATCTGGGATGCCACCTCAGGCTGATGGAGATACAAACGGATAGGACCTCCGGATAATAATCAAGTTCACATGTACCCCCTGGGAATCTGAGTAGCCTGTGTTCTCATTAAGTTGGAAAGCCAACAAAGCAGCTTTGTTTGTTTTTGCACTTTCTCTGCAGTTACAACTTTCCACCAGAGCACTGCCATTTCTCTGTGCAAAAGACAAGGCTATATTAATACAGTGAAAAGTCTTAAATATGACCAGACCAAAACGGATACAAGGTAGTCATCTGTCTTGCCTTGCTATGAACCATGTAATCCCCCTAAGGAACAACTTGTTTCATGTCACTCCTCTGATCAACAAGCTTCCAGAGTTCCCTGTTACTGAAAGAGCAAGGTCTAAATTCCTAGGAGGCTGCATGTTGCAAATGTGAGGAAGACAAGTGTATAAGTAAAAGAGGTGGCAGCCAGCAGAACTTCAGTGTTGTGTTTGCTGTCTGTGAAAAACATCATCCAGTCAGTCACTCTGGTCAGCAACCTGGGCATCACCCTCAATTCATCTCTTTCCTTCCCCTTACACACCCATTACATCAAATAATCAATATATCAATCACTGAGATCTTTTCAGTGTAACTCCTGAATAGCTCTTGAACTTTTCTACGTTTTCTATTCCCTCCACTACTACCGTTGTCCAGGCTTGAATTATAGCCTGGGCATAATTTGGTTCCCCCGGGCTTTCCCATTTCTCCCCAGATTTCCATCCTTCATATTTATTTTCAAAGTGGGGAAAAACTGATGTGTTTGTGTATGCAGGGGGAAAGTGGTGAGGAAGGAGGCAGTGGCCATGAGGAAGAAGGCAGTGGCCATGAGGAAGAAGGCTTGGATGGAGAAGAGACAACTAATCATAACAGCTAACTTTATATTGAGTGATTATTGCATGCCAGGTGCTGTGCTAAATGCTTTTTTGTTCATTATCTCATTTAATTCTCCACAAGTCCCTTGACGTAGAAAAGGGAGGCTCCAAGGATGTGATATGTTAAAAATGGCTGTACATTTTTTATTGTTCCTCCCATTGAGAAAGAGAGTCAAATTCCCTTTTCTTTGAACCCAGGCTGTCTTAATAACTTATTCAACCAGGAGAATGCAGCAGAAATGATGTTCTGGACCTTCTGAAGCTTGGTCATAAGAAGCCTTTCTTGTAATACTCTCTATCTCTTAGAGCCTTGAGAAACTGTAAAAAGTCCAACAACCTTGAGAACCTATGAGAAGGTTCTACAAGAACCAACCTACGAGAAAGTTCTACAAGAACAAACCTATGAGAAGCACAAACCATGGGGAGAGGTTGTGGAGCATGGGATTCCACGTGGAAATAGCTACAGTCTGAGGAGCACTGAGGGACAAAGCATGGGAGTGAAATAACCATCTTAGAACGGGATTCTTCAGATGATGCCACATGGATCCAAGACGAACTGCCCAGCTGAGCCCTGAATTCTTAATCCACTAAATTGTGGTCAAAATAAAATGTCTATTGGAAACCACTAAGTTTAGAGATTTTTTTAAATGCCGTAACAGGTAACCTGAACAGATAGATTAACTTTTGATCAAAGTCACACAATAGATGTTGGAACTCAGTCTCAAATCCAGGTGGTATGAACCTAGAGTCTGCTCTCTTAACCATGGAGCCCATACTGTGTCCTTAAATGGAGAATGCTGCTTAATTGAGTTGGGAAAGTCAAATGTTTCCAGAGAACAAGGCATCAGAGCCCAGAGTGAGGAAGGGAGAAGGGGAAAAGGACTCTCATTTATCAAGGAGATTCTGTGTTTAGTCACTGTGCTAGAAATACTTTTTCTGATTTAATTCTTGAAAAAAACCCTTTTAAAGCAGGCATCTTTAGCACCATTTCACTAAACAAAAGATAGAAACATGTTTCAGAATAACCTGCCAAAATCCGACATCCAGGAAGTCACAGAGTTGGGTTTTAAACTCAGGTCAGGATCCAAAGCCACTGTGAGCATCGTGCTGGATGTCCTGCTAACTGAGTGAATTTCACGAGCAGGTCCCAGCGCTGGACTCCCCAGAAAGAAGACATCCGTGCCTACAAAGGCAGGCTTCCGTTCCAGGTAGGCACTGAGCACGCTAGGGTCAGAAGGGATTTATTTCACTTCTACATCAGAAGACAAAAACTTTTAATTGAAAGAAGAGAGAAAAACTGCCAGAGACTGAGCGGGAAGTCCACGCCATCTGACAGTTTCAATTTTCACTTACAGCTTACTTTCACCAATTGATATCCTTCTCTTGCCCGCTGAAAAGAACCATTAGCTTCTATAAATCACCTTCCAAAGTCACAGGCAACTGCCACTTTAACCCTCACTTGGACAGGAATTCAGCAACAACAACGTCTGCTACGTTTTGCTGATCACTAACTGTGTGTCAGAATCTATGCAGAGTGCTTGCATCCGTAATCCCATTTAACTCCCCAAAATCCCTGTGAGGTAGGGGCTATTAGCATCTCTCATTTAAAGAAAGTTAATCAAGTTTCTGTGTTGTAAGACTTCCCAAAACCCCAGCCATGCTGCTGTGCCTGAGAAGCTCCAAGAGGGAGTTATTATTATTGTTGTTGTCAGTATTATTAGTAGTAGTATTTTCTCTCTCCACTTTATACAGAATTGACACTTTCTTGTTGTTTACTATGCTCCAGACACAATTCACTATTCTAAATGCTTTCTAAGCATCAACTCATTTAATGACCTTCACAACTTCAAGTATTTGTTGTAATTTTGTAGATGAGGATACTCAGGCATGGAGAGGTAAAGAAATCTGCCCCAGGCACACAGCTGGGAAGTGGGAGAGGCAGAATTCAAATGCAGGCAGAGGGGGTGTGCTCGTCACCAATGGATTGTGCTGAGATATCTCAAAGGCTCAGTAGTCCACGGAGCACATATAGAATCTCTGAAGTTCTTTGAGATTGTACTCTGGAAGTCTTCAGCCACTGGCTGAAGAACTGCTGTTTTAGCCCTGATTATTGGCAGCTGTGTGTGTGCTGAGGCACTAGCATCCCTGACCATGGCAGAGCCTCTTGCCCCACCTCTGAGACTGGGTCCCCTGGGCTACCAAAAGCTGCCAGAACAAAACACAAATCAATGGCGGGCTGATCACCACAAAACTTCCTCTCCTGAAAGGCTGATTCAGCCAGACCTCGCCCTCCCCATGCCCACTCCCCCACCCCCCGGCTGCTGAGGTGCCAGCATGCCTCCCACGTAATCACACTACCTGTGTTAGGATACAGACATGTCGTGGCAGGCTGGCCACAGTGAGGAAAAGGAGGTGTCTGTTCTCTGCCTCCGACATTTCCACGTTCAGCCTATGAGAGCAGAAGACAGAGATCACCAGCTGTGGCAGGATGCCGAGCATCCCAGGAAAACACCTGCCGACGATCAACAGAGGCTTGTAAGAGCTCCATTCCTGAGCCTTCTCTTTGGTGTCTTCCTCTGAATCTTTGCTCAGCTGCTACTGCTGTGTCACTGGCACCCCAGACAAGGAGTTGAATGACCTTATAAAGTAAAAGACTCTAAACTGAAAGGATCTTAGGGATTATTTCACCCTGTCTCATCACGTACACACACATACATCATGTACACTAGGAGACGGAGGTGCACAGAGTGAAAAGGGCTTCAGATCTTTCTGATTTGAGTTAGGACCCAAACTAGAATGTCCTGAGTCCCAGTTCAGTGTTCTTTCCAATAGTACAGTCATTTCTTAGATTGTTAGGAGGAGCGAATTAAGAACAGTTGGTCCAGGTGTCTAATTTTATAGCTGGGAAACTGAGGTCCAGAGAGAAGGAAAGCCCTAATTCATAAACAATGATTTTGCCTTGGTTATTTGTGTTCATATACTTCCCTCCTGAGTCTGCAAGTGCCGTGAAACTAGAGTCCTTGCTGGATTCATCTTCATACCTAGGAAATGACTGGCACAGAGCAAATGCTCAATAAATCATAGTCAAATGGATGATGGATCTAAGAACAAATGAATAAATGCACAGTGGAATGAATAAATGGATGAATGAATTAATAAATAAATTCATCTAGCTTAAAGTATTGGTCCCTATTGGGAAGAAATTCCTAGGGAAGTAACACTTGAAGTTGTCATCACTCATCAGTATCAGAATTCAAGTCAGTTTCAAATGTTTTCCTAAGCATGCAGTTTGATGAAGAGAGAACAAGCAATCCACATCAGCAGGGAGAGGTGTTTGGTGGGAGGAGAAGCTTAGATCTGGTAGGGTGGGACTGCTAGACAGATAACATGCTTGCATTTCTTTTCAGGTTACTAAGTTCTCTTTAGACCCATTATCTCACTAATCCTCAAGAGGGCTCAGTGGTGTGTATATCATGCCCACTTCTCAGATGAGAAGACTGAGGGTCACTGATAGAAAAGAACCCACCCATGACCACTTGGATCCTTGGGGCAGAGTCAGGCTTGGAATCCATGCCCTCCCATTCTGCTCTCTGCCAGGTGGTATTGGAAACTGTGCTGAGGGTTAGAGGGGTCCTGAAGATACCTTTTGCACCATTAAACCAAAAACAGCTTGTGCTTTTTTCCAGAAAGAAATCTGTAAACAACTGGTGTCACCATGCTGGGTCCCCGTGGGCTCGGGAAGGATTAAACTATAGCTCCACGGACTGAGCTCATTTCTCACTCTGTCTCATTAGGAGTGGCCACCGGCACCTACAGCCGAGAGCTGGCCTGTCATCCACTCACACCTCCCACTCCCAGGTGACAGCCCCGCGGGCTGCTCCATTCCATGTCTGACGTCAATTTCTTGGAGACAAGTGGTGGGGCTTTTTCTAAGAAACTGAAATGTGCTGTTTTTTCAACAAATATTTATTGAGCACCCTGTGTATACCTCTGTGTGCTAGATGCTTTGGGGAAGAAGAGAATGAACAGTCCTATTATATGCTAAGCATGACACTAGATATTTTATACACATTATCTTATTTATTAGTATCATTATTCTTGCTGCTTCTATTGTTGTTTTTATTTAAGGCTATCTTTTATTGAGCACTTATTCTGTACCAGAATTTTACCAGGCACTTTGCACTTCTTCTGTAATGATGATGAGGATGATGATGATGATGACAGCGACTGCATAGGGCTGAATAGTGCTTCTCCCGCAAAGTTCATTCCCCCTCTAGAATCTCGGAATCTTATTTGGAAATGGGTCTTTCTAGATGTAATGAAGTTAAGATGAGGTCACAGAGAATTACGGTGAGCCAAAACCCAATCCCTGGTACCCTTATAAGAAGACGGAAATTTGGACACATACACAGAGAAAAGAATGCTACATGAAGATAGAAACACAAAGGGAGAACATCATGTGAAGAAAGAGGCAGAGATTGAAGTGATGCATCCATGAACCAAAGAACACCAAACATTGCCGGTGACCACTTGAAGCTAGGAACAAACAAGGAAGAATTCTCCCCTAGAGCCTTTGAAGGCAACATGGCCATGATGACACCTTGATTTTGGACTTCTAGCCTCCAGAATTGTGAGATAATCCATTTCTGTTGTTTTAAGCTAAGCAGTTTGTGGTAATTTGTTAAGCAGCCCTAGGGAAATGAATACAATGATTTTACTTGTCCTTTCTTGAGTACTTTCCGCAGACAGCACTATACGAGAATTTCACGTGAATTATCTCCTGTCTCGTCTTGAGCATAACCCATAAGGGATCCCCTAGCCACAGTATCTGCAAGATTTTCCAACACCAGAAATCACGACCAACTGGTTTACTCCTTGAGTTTCTCAAGTGTTAACTCCCAAGGAGAGAGCCCAATTGGCCCACCTCATCTTGAGTCAGAGCATGGATCATGGGTCACCGTGGAGCTAAGAATGTGTTGCTTATCATTCAAGAGTCCCCCTGGCCTGATCCAATCTTCTGTTGTCTAGAGTTGGGGAAAGAACAAAGGAAAATGTTAAGGCCAAGACATGGATGTTCAGGAGATCATCACAAAGTCTCTCTGGATTGTATTTTCCCACATTCCAAGAGGACCTAAGGTCAAGCAGAGAAAATATGGGCTTTATCAAGATGAGGGAGATGCTTTTATCCAGTTGTGCTTTCCCTCAGCACTCTTGGCAAGTCACATAAACTCTCTAAGCTTTAGTTTCTTCATCTATAAAATGGGGATAATTGTTTCCTCACGTGAGTATGCTGAAGAGGAGACAATTAATACCAACAGTGGGAAATACAATAGATCCTCACTGCATAGCTGCTTCTCTTACCATTGTAAGGATAATGCTGTCTAGCCTATCTATTTGGATATTGTAATTATTTATTTGAAGCAGTTTGGTTAAACATTTATTAAGTGTCGACTATGTATATGAGTATCATCATACATGAAATGTCTCTGAGAATGCCCTGGACACATGTCTGAGTTCGGTCACTGGTGTTACTATGATCATCATCCTGCATCTGGTGGACCAACTCTAGAGAGCTGGGCTGATGCTGCACCAAATAATCTGAGTTAGGGATTCTTAGCAGGCAGGCAGGCAGGCAGAGCCAGACCCCTGCAATGAAGGTAAAACAACTCTAAAGAGATAGCCAGGGGACTTCTTTCCTATATTAAACTATTGATTTTTTTACAAACTAAGATCACAAAAGGCCAGTGAAAACAACTGAATCCCAGAGCTGGACACCAAAAAAATCAGACGTTCTTTGTCCCTTGTTGGCCACTTTCATGAAGTGACTTCCTTTTAGAGAAAAGATGAAACTCCTTTATTTCTAGGAAGTAAGAGGAAGGCAGGGAGGAAGGGAGAGAGCAAGGGAGGGAGGGAGGGAGCAGTATGAGAAAAGGCTCTAAACTGGAGGACAGGAAACCTAATTTCTAGCTCAACTCAGCCACTGAGCAATTCCTTCCTTTCTTCCAGAGATCAGGTGGTAAAACTTGATGCTCTCTACATTTGGACAGTCTGCGACTCTGTTACGGGAGGGAGGCAGGGAGGAGAGAAAGGATGGATGAAAGAAGAGAAGACCTGTAAGAACACACAGTGAGCCTAGGAAGAAGGTTCTGGTTGGATTAACTCTTGAGCTTCACCTGGACTCCAGCTATGAGCCCAGACAATGTTCCCATCAACGACCCTTGCCCTCAGCTGGTAGTGGGGACTGAAGCTTCTTCAACTGGGGAGGGAGCTCTATTTAACAAAACTAAGCCAAAGTATGAATACGGAATTCTGGGCCTTGGAAGGGCCATGCAGGAACCTTGAGGTACCACGCTGGGCCTCGAGGAACCCCGAAATACAAGCTCCTTAGCTTCAGGGTAAAATGCTACTCCACTCTGGAGTTATGCCTTGGGTAGGTGTAGACCACTCAGAGAAAACTATGCTCCATTTCTCTTCAAGACTGACACCTCCTCCTATGACTGCAGACTGAGATTTAATGGTACTTACTGAGAGCATCATTTTGGTACTCTACATGCACCAGCTCCCCAGCTCCTGGGGGGCTGAAGATCATGGTTTCTACTTTATAGGGACTTTATGGAGATGTGGGAGGTACATCACTCCTCCAAGAACCTAGCCTAGCATTATTGAGACCAAGGACTCAGTCTCTTTTCTGCACTAAGACATTTTGCTCATTGGGGTCCTATTAATTGTTATGTGCCAGGCACCACGATGAGCTTTACAGACATTGTGTCATTTACTACTCATGACAGTCCCATGACATAAATATTATTGCCCACACATGAAAGATAGCACAAAGGTAGTCATATGTGAGGTGTCATCATGCCAACTTATCTTCTGGAGTCAGGATGAAGGTGTTCCTAGAGTCTGGGCCACTACCTTTTCCAGATACTGATGCTCACCCAGCCCTGGCTTGGGGGCCCGGAGCTCAGAGATGTTCAGGGATCTGGAACCATCTGTCAGATGTCATCACATGAGCTGGCCACACAACCCATTTGCTTTCTTCCACTTCAGGAGGAGGACTGGCTTTTAGAGAGGTGGTATTGTGGAAGGAAACGAAACATCCAGGTGGATTCAATATGTCTACCTTGGGCCTGAGCTTATACCTTATACCAGTTCTCTTTGACCAGTGTCATTGCTGTTATTCCCTCAACTATGACAATCAGCCACATGTTTGTACTGTGCAACTAAGGAGACACCTAAATTTTCACTCATGATTAAATGCTGAACTCAATTCTTAACACTTCCATAAAGTCTTTCTTCAGCATGGCAATTTTCCATGGAATCTCTTCCTTCTGACCTTCTAGGACATTCTCTCTACTTTTTAAAGAATTTATTTTAATTCTACATGTGGTCTCTGAGCCTCCTTTGAGAACAAGTTCTCATGCTCATGGCAGCAGTAACTCTCCAAGGTGCTTTTATGGCTCTTAGTTTGAGTTACTCTACATGCAGACAAAGAGGTAAGGATTGGAATGCAGGTAGTTAATTTTTGTGGGGAAATAAACACAGGGGAAGAATGGGAAGTGAGACGGGGGAAAGGAAGGCAGCCAATAATGTGTGAGCAGCAAGGGAGTAAACTCCCTGGGGCATTCAGGAAGCTGGTTTAGAGCAGACTTCAGAGTTATCCCACCCAAGGGGCAAAAGAGCTGGGATAATTATATACTGACTCCTGCTGAGTATCATGCAGTGGGGTCGTTTCCATCCTGTTGCATATGTGGGAAAAGTAGGTTTCAACAGAGAAAGATCTCAGGCAGTTGGAATCAGGCCAGGAGCACTGAAGTAGTCAGGACGACGAAAAATGGGCAGGACACCAATGGTATCTACTGTGTGCCTGCTTCTCTAGCCTATCTGTAAGGGTCAGCTATTTGAGCTATAAAACGGGGGTTGCTGAGGAAGTGAAACAAGCACTCATCACACATGTAAGTTATTAGCAGAGTGGGCAGCACATGGTAAGCATCTAAAAAATGTTGACTGTCATTTCTTTTTCAACAGACACTGGATCTCTCTCTGAGAAATCCAAGACACGTATACTTCCTAAGAGTGGGGAAACTGAGGCCCCAAAATATCCAATGACTCCTTTGGAGAAATGAGACTGCTTAGCAGTAGAATGTGAGTGATGCCCCCAAGAGTGAAATCCAAGGTCACAGAAGTTCTTAGATCAACATGCCCTCCTCTCTGCAAAGTGATCACACAGCTGTGCAAGACTGTGTCCGATAAGGATGGAGACATGGATGGGCAGTGGTTTCATCACTGGATTCTCATCATTGTCTGTTTTGTTTTTGTTTTTTTTTGTCTGTTTTGTTTTAATGGGGGGTAATTATTTTTCTCCTTAGCATCTCAATAAACATTATATCTAAGACAAGATGCTGGGTACAAGTTGAATCTGTATAAATAACTTCCTGGGAGATTTTGAGCTCATAAGCCTCTTTGGGTCTTATCAGTTTCTCTCTTTTTCTTTTTAAGTATTATTTATTTAAATAAAATTTACATTCAATAAAATTCACCTTTTTTAGGTGTATGGTTTGATGAGTTTTGACAAACATAGAATCAATCCTATAAACACCACTGCCATCAAGGTACAAAGTAGATATTTCCTTTATTCTCAGAAGTTCCCTCATGACCCTCTGTATTCCATTCCCTCCCCCAACCCCCAGTGCCAGGCAACCACTGATCTGATTTCTGTTCCTATAGTGCTGCCTTTTCCAGGATGTCAATGGAATCATAGGGTATATAGCTTTTTGTGCCTGACTTCTTTCCCTTAGCATAATGCATCTGAGATTCATTCATGTTGCTGCTTATAACAGTAGTTTGCTTTCTTTCATCACTAAGGAACAGTCTATTCTGTGGATGTATCACAATATGTTTATCCATTCAGTAGTTGATGGACATTTGGGTTGTTTCCAGTTTGGGGTGATTATGAGTAAAGCTGCTGTAATCATTCCCATATGTGTCTTTGTGTGGTCATATGTTTTCACTTCTCTTGGATAAAAACCTAGAAGTGGGAATCACAGAGTTGTATGGTGTTATGGGCTTAACTGCATCTCCCCAAAATTCATGTGGTGAAGCCTTAACCCCCAGTACTTCACGATGCAACTGTATTGGGAATGAGTCCTTTAAAGGAAAAAGGTGGACAAACTAGTTCAAGATGGCAGAGTAGAAGGACGTGCTCTCACTCCCTCTTGCAAGAGCACCGGAATTACAACTAACTGCTGAACAATCATCGTCAGGAAGACACTGGAACTCACCAAAAAAAGATACCCCACATCCAAAGACAAAGGAGAAGCCACAATGAGATGGTAGGAGGGGCGCAATCACTCACTATAAAATCAAATCCCATAACTGCTGGGTGGGTGACTCACAAACTGGAGAACACTTATACCACAGAAGTCCACCCACTGGAGTGAAGGTTCTGAGCTCCACGTCAGGCTTCCAAACCTGGGGGTCCGGCAATGGGAGGAGGAATTCCTAGAGAATCAGACTTTGAGGGCTAGCAGGATTTAATTGCAGGACTTCGACAGGACTGGGGGAAACAGAGACTCCACTCTTGGAGGGCACACACAAAGCAGTGTGCACATCGGGACCCAGGCGAAGGAGCAGAGACCCCATAGGAGAGTGAACCAGACCTACTTGCTAGTGTTGGAGGGTATCCTGCAGAGGCGGGGGGCTGGCTGTGTCTCACCGTGAGGACAAGGACACTGGCAGCAGAAGTTCTGGGAAGTACACCTTGGCGAGAGTCATCCCAGAGTCCGCCATTAGCCCCACCAAAGAGCCCAGGTTGGCTCCAGTGTTGGGTCGCCTAAGGCCAAACAACCAACAGGGAGGGAACCCAGCCCCACCCATCAGCAGTCAAGTGGATTAAAGTTTTACTGAGCTCTGCCCACCAGAGCAACAGCCAGCTCTACCCAACACCAGTCCCTCCCATCAGGAAACTTGCACAAGCCTCTTAGATAGCCTCATCCACTAGAGGGTAGACAGCAGAAGCAAGAAGAACTACAATCCTGCAGCCTGGGGAACAAAAACCACATTCACATAAAGATAGACAAGATGAAAAGACAGAGGGCTATGTATTAGATGAAGGAACAAGATAAAACCCCAGAAAACAACTAAATGAAGTGGAAATAGGCAACCTTTCAGAAAATGAATTCAGAATAATGATAGTGAAGATGATCCAGGACCTTGGAAAAAGAATGGAGGCAAAGGTCAAGAAGATGCAAGAAATGTTTAACAAAGACCTAGAAGAATTAAAGAACAAACAAACAGAGATGAACAATACAGTAACTGAAATAAAAAATACACTACAGGGAATGAATAGCAGAATAACTGAGGCAGACGAACGGATAAGTGACCTGGAAGACAGAATGGTGGAATTCACTGCTGTGGAACAGAATAAAAGAAAAAAGAATGAAAAGAAATGAAGACAGCCTAACAGACCTCCGGGACAATATTAAACACAACAACATTCGCATTATAGGGGTCCCAGAAGGAGAAGAGAGAGAGAAAGGACCCAAGAAAATATTTGAAGAAATTATAGTCGAAAACTTCCCTAACATGGGAAAGGAAATAGCCACCCAAGACCAGGAAGTGCAGAGAGTCCCATACAGGATAAACCAAGGAGAAACACACCAAGACACATAGTAATCAAACTGGCAAATATTAAAGACAAAGAAAAATTATTGAAAGCTGCAAGGGAAAAACAACAAATAACATACAAGGGAACGCCCATAAGGTTAACAGCTGATTTCTCAGCAGAAACTCTACAAGCCAGAAGGGAGTGGTATGACATATTTAAAGTGATGAAAGGGAAGGACCTACAACCAAGATTACTCTACCCGGCAAGGATCTCATTCAGATTCAATGGAGAAATCAAAAGCTTTACAGACAAGCAAAAGCTAAGAGAATTCAGCACCACCAAACCAGCTCTACAACAAACGCTAAAGGAACTTCTCTAAGTGGGAAACACAAGAGAAAAGGACCTACAAAAACAAACATAAAATAGTTAAGAAAATGGTAACAGGAACATATATATCGATAAGTACCTTAAACGTGAATGGAATAAATGTTCCAACCAAAAGACACAGGCTTGCTGAATGGATACAAAAACAAGACTCATATATATGCTGTCTACAAGAGACCCACTTCAGACCTAGGGACACATACAGACTGAAAGTGCGGGGATGGAGAAAGATATTCCATGCAAATGGAAATCAAAAGAAAGCTGGAGTAGCAATACTCATATCAGATAAAATAGACTTTAAAATAAAGAATGTTACAAGAGACAAGAAAGGATACTACATAATGATCAAGGGATCAATCCAAGAAGATGTAACAATTATAAATATATACACACCCAACATAGGAGCACCACAACAATACGTAAGGCAACTGCTAACAGCTCTAAAAGAGGAAATCGACACTAACACAATAATAGTGGGGGACTTTAACACCTCACTTACGCCAATGGACAGATCATCCAAACAGAAAACTAATAAGGAAACACAAGCTTTAAATGACACAAGAGACCAGATAGATTTAATTGATATTTATAGGACACTCCATCCAAAGGCAGCAGATTACACTTTCTTCTCAAGTGCGCACGGAACATTCTCCAGGATAGATCACATCTTGGGTCACAAATCAAGCCTCAGTAAATTTAAGAAAATTGAAATCATATCAAGCATCTTTTCTGACCACAGCGCCATGAGATTAGAAATCAATCACAGGGAAATAAACGTAAAAAACACAAAAACATAGAGGCTAAACAATACATCACTAAATAACCAAGAGTTCACTAAAGAAATCAAAGAGGAAATCAAAAAATACCTATAGACAAATGACAATGAAAACACGACGATCCAAAACCTATGGGATGCAGCAAAAGCAGTTCTAAGAGGGAAGTTTATAGCAATACAATCCTACCTCAAGAAACAAGAAAAATCTCAAATAAACAATCTAAACTTACACCTAAAGGAACTAGAGAAAGAACAAACAAAACCCAAAGTTAGTAGAAGGAAAGAAATCATAAAGATCAGAGCAGAAATAAATGAAATAGAAACAAAGAAAACAATAGCAAAGATCAATAAAACTAAAAGCTGGTTCTTTGAGAAGATAAACAAAATTGATAAACCATTAGCCAGACTCATCAAGAAAAAAAAGGGAGAGGGCACAAATCAGTAAAACTAGAAATGAAAAAGGAAAGGTTACAACAGACACCGCAGAAATACAAAGCATCCTAAGAGACTACTACAAGCAACTATATGCCAATAAAATGGACAACCTGGAAGAAATGGACAAATTCTTAGAAAGGTATAACCTTCCAAGACTGAACCAGGAAGAAATAGAAAATATGGACAGACCAATCACAAGTAATGAAATTGAAACTGTGATTAAAAATCCTCCAACAAACAAAAGTCCAGGACCAGATGGCTTCACAGGCGAATTCTATCAAACATTTAGACGAGAGGTAACACCCATCCTTCTCAAACTCTTCCAAAAAATTGTGGAGGAAGGAACATTCCCAAACTCATTCTATGAGGCCACCATCACCCTGATACAAAAACCAGACAAAGATACTAAAAAAAATGAAAATTACAGACCAGTATCACTGATGAGTATAGATGCAAAAATCCTCAACAAAATACTAGCAAATAGAATCCAACAACACATTAAAAGGATCATACACCATGATCACGTGGGATTTATCCCAGGGATGCAAGGATTCTTCAATATACGCAAATCAATCAATGTGATAAACCATATTAACAAATTGAAGAATAAAAATCATATGATCATCTCAATAGATGCAGAAAAAGCTTTTGACAAAATTCAACACCCATTAATGGTAAAAGCTCTCCAGAAAGTGGGCATAGAGGGAACCTACCGCAACATAATAAAGGCCATATATGACAAAGCCACTGCAAACATCATTCTCAATGGTGAAAACCTGAAAGCATTTCCTCTAAGATCAGGAACAAGACAAGGATGTCCACTCTCACCACTATTATGCAACATAGTTTTGGAAGTCCTAGCCACAGCAATCAGAGAAGAAAAAGAAATAAAGGAATACAAATTGCAAAAGAAGAAGTAAAACTGTCACTGTTTGCAGATGCTATGATGCTATATATAGAGAATTCTAAAGATGCCACCAGAAAACTACTAGAGCTAATCAATGAATTTGGTAAAGTTGCAGGATACAAAATTAATGCACAGAAATCTCTTGCATTCCTATACACTAAGGATGAAAAATCTGAAAGAGAGATTAAGGAAACACTCCCATTTACCACTGCAACAAAAAGAATAAAACACCTAGGAATAAATCTACCTAGGGTGACAAAAGACCTGTATGCACAAAACTATAAGACACTGATGAAAGAAATTAAAGACGATACAAACAGATGGAGAGATATACCATGTTCTTAGATCGGAAGAATCAATATTGTGCAAATGACTATACTACACAAAGCAATCTACAGATTCAATGTAATCCCTATCAAATTACCAATGGCATTTTTTACAGAACTAGAACAAAAAATCTTAAAATTTGTATGGAGACACAAAAGACCCTGAATAGCCAAAGCAGTCTTGAGGGAAAAAAACAGAGCTGGAGGAATCAGACTCCCTGACTTCAGACTATACTACAAAGCTACAGTAATCAAGACAATATGGTACTGGCACGAAAACAGAAATACAGATCAACGGAACAGGATAGAAAGCCCAGAGATAAACTCATGCACCTATGGTCAACTAATCTATGACAAAGGAGGCAAGGATATACAATGGAGAAAAGACAGTCTCTTCAATAAGTGGTGCTGCGAAAACTGGACAGCTACATGTAAAAGAATGAAATTAGAACACTGCCTAACACCATACACAAAAATAAACTCCAAATGGATTAGAGACCTAAATGTAAGACCGGACACTATAAAACTCTTAGAGGAAAACATAGGAAGAACACTCTTTGACACAAATCACAGCAAGATCTTTTCTGATCCACCTCCTAGAGTAATGGAAATAAGAACAAAAATAAACAAATGGGACCTAATGAAACTTAAAAGCTTTTGCACAGCAAAAGAAACTACAAACAAGACGAAAAGACAACCCTCAGAATGGGAGAAAATATTTGCAAACGAATCAACGGACAAAGGATTAATCTCCAAAATATATAAACAGCTCATGCAGCTCAGTATTAAAAAAATAAACAACCCAATCCAAAAATGGGCAGAAGACCTAAATAGACATTTCTCCTAAGAAGATATACAGATGGCCAAGAAGCATATGAAAAGCTGTTCAACATCACTAATTATTAGAGAAATGCAAATCAAAAGTACAATGAAGTATCACCTCACACCAGTTAGAATGGGCATCATCAGAAAATCTACAAACAACAAATGCTGGAGAGGGTGTGGAGAAAAGGTAACCCTTGTGCACTGTTGGTGGGAATGTAAATTGATACAGCCACTATGGAGAACAGTATGGAGGTTACTTAAAAAACTAAAAATAGAATTACCATATGACCCAGCAATCCCACTACTGGGCATATACCCACAGAAAACCATAATTCAAAAAGACACATGCACCCCAATGTTCATTGCAACACTATTTACAATAGCCAGGACATGGAAGCAACCTAAATGCCCATCGACAGAGGAATGGATAAAGAAGATGTGGTACATATATACAATGGAATATTACTCAGCCATAAAAAGGAATGAAATTGGGTCATTTGTTGAGACGTGGATGGATCTAGTGACTGCCATACAGAGTGAAGTAAGTCAGAAAGAGAAAAACAAATATCGTATATTAACGCATATATGTGGAACATAGAAAAATGGTACAGATGAACCGGTTTGCAGGGCAGAAATTGAGACACAGATGTAAAGAACAAACGTATGGACACCAAGGGGGGAAAGTGGTTTGGCGCGGGGGTGGTGGTGGTGGTGTGATGCATTGGGAGATTGGGATTGACATGTATACACTGATGTATATAAAATGGATAACTAATAAGAACCTGCTGTGTAAAAAAATAAATAAAATAAAATTCAAAAAATAAAAAAAAATAAAGTTAAAAGGTGGTTAGGGTGCGTGGTAATCTAATCTGATCAGTGTTGTCATAAGAAAAGGAAATTTGGATACACAAAGAGATGTCAGGGATGTGTACACAAAGAGGAAAGTTCTTGTGAGGACACAGCAAGAAGGTGGCCACCTGCAAGCCAAGTAGAGAGGCCTCAGGAGAAACCAAACATACTGACACCTTATCTTGGACTTCCAGCCTCCAGAACTGTGAGCGAATAAATCTCTGTTGTTTGAATCACCTGACCTGGGGTATTTTGCTATGGCAGCCCTAGCAAACTAATACATATAATAATTGCATGTTTAACTTCATAAGAAACTGCCAAAATGTTTTCCAAAGTGGCTGTACTATTTTACATTCCCACAAACAACGGAAGAATCTCAGTTTCCCCATCTTCTCCCCATTTTAATAGTTGTGCAGTGATATTTCATTGTGGCTTTAATTTGTATTTCTTTAGTAACTCATGATGTTGAGTTTCTTTTCATTGGTTTTTTTGTTACCATATTTCTTCTTTGATGAAATGTCTGTTCAATTTTTTTGCCCATTTTTAATTGGTTTATTTTCTTATTAATGCACTTTGAGAGTTCTTTAAAACCTCTAGATACAAGTCCTTTATCAGATATATCTTTGCAACTATTGTCTTTTGACTGTGGTTCGCCTTTTCTTTTTTAATGGTGTTTTTTGAAGAGCAGCAGTCTACATAAAATCCAGCTTATGATTTATTTTCTTTTATGACTTGTGCTTCTTGTGTGCTATCCAAGAAAACTTTAGCATGCGGAAGACTTTCTGCTCTGCTCCTCCATGCCCTAATTTTCAGTGGGACAACTGCCCGTTGCTGAAGGCATGCAGTTGTTTGCTCTACCAGGGATGGGAGCAGGTAAGTCTATAAGATTGAGGGATGAAGGGGTAGAAGCTCCCTTGGCTAGTGGACCAAAGCCATGTTCTCCTACAGCATCATCAGTTAAAATGTTGTAATGCCAATAGCCTGTGCCAATTTATTCTGGCTTCCAAGCCAGGCAGCATGGGATAGAGGTACGCAATGGACCAAACTCCCTCGACCACCAAAACTGGATAGAATTGTGAATGGTTGAAAGAATGAAATAAAATTTAATCTGGCAAGTACAGAGAATGGGGAACAGTATGGTGACTGAGGAGGCAAGGGCCAGCCCAGAAATCTTTGGACACATCATTACAAAGTCTGGCCTTATCCTAAAGTCACTGAAGAGCCACCAAAGAACTTCACAGAGAACATAATCTGTTGTAATTTAGAAAGATCATTCTGGTTTCAGAGTACAGAATGAATTAAAAGGGAGCAAGACTAGAGGGAGGGAGACCAGTTAGGAGCTGCTGGAACAATCTTCTTGTTTTTATTGACATACAGTTGATTTACAATATTATATTAGTTATAGGTGTACAACATAATGATTCAATATTTTTATAGAGTATACTCCATTTAAAGTTATTACAAAATAATGGCTATATTTCCCTGCAATGTACAATAGATCCTTGCTGCTTATTTATTTTACATGTGTACTTTAAGAGATGGACTGACGGCTGAGACTAGGGTGGTGGCAATGAGAGTGGAGAAAAGTGTATCGATTATATTTAAGTCCCTTTAATATTTGGACATTCTCAAAATGCCTCATAAACTCTACGTCCTTAACAAGGCAAGAAAAAGCTAATTGCTACTATTAGTGTTAAACCATCCTGGATCCTTCTTTCTTCAATGCATTTACCACAATAGCTAATTACACTACAAAGTCACAGTACCAGATTGATAATATAATAATACTAATATTTACATCGCCCCTGTCTCCCAAAGGGAGGAGCATGACTGAACAATCAACAAACAACCCATTTCTACTTCCCTGATGATCACTTTGAGACAAACAAGTGGCTCTTCCCACTTTGAAGAGTTCCAAGTTGAGCAGAAACTGCAGGAAGTGTGATACATTTGAATTTTCATCATTTATTGAGAACTTGCTATGTGCCAAGCACGTTTTCACATATTATTTCATTTAATTCTCATGGCAACCCTGTGAATTTAGATATGTTTGTCCCAAACCAGAAACTAAGAAAACTAAAGTGCAGAGACGGAGTGACTTTTGCAAGGCTATAAAGTCAGGAAATGGGGGCTTCCCTGGTGGCACAGTGGTTAAGAATCTGCCTGCCAATGCAGGGGACACAGGTTCGAGCCCTGGTCCGGGAAGATCCCACATGCCGTGGAGCAACTAAGCCCGTGCACCACAACTACTGAACCTGCGCTCTAGAGTCCACGTGCCACAACTACTGAGCCCGCGCACCTAGAGCCCACGCTCAACAAGAGAAGCCACCACAATGAGAAGCCCGCACACCGCAACAAAGAGTAGCCCCCGCTCTCTGCAACTAGAGAAAGGCTGCACACAGCAACGAAGACCCAATGCAACCAAAAATAAATTAATTAATTTTAAAAAAATAAAATAAAAAGTCAGGAAATACAAGCGGGGATTTGAACCCCATGCTCTCTTGGGTCCCCTGGTATTTTCTTCCTGCCAGTTGAAAACACCATGTTTCCCATCCATATGTCACACTCGCATAAATGAAAGTAATAACCTTCAGACACATAAAACTGAAATAACTTTAGGGAATTAGCATTCTTAACAGGTCTTGGTGTCGGGATTTTTAAAAACATCTTTATTAGAATTACTCTCCTTAGGGAAATATTGATATTTTTAAACTGATAAAGAAAATGCATGAGTATAAAGAAACGGTGACTTGTCTGAAAGCCACCAAGAACCAATCCATTAAAATTTTAAGACAAATAATTAAGAGAAATGAATTGGGGCTGGGAATTGTATTTCTTAAGTGAACAACACTATCCCCCGGATTTAACAAGGAAGAAAGTCATTTCTATTGGTATCAGTGGTTCTTAAACAGAGGAGGTGTTACAGATCTCGTTTAACATACGACAGGCTATTTATTATAGACTGTCTCTCCCACAAAATGCCCCGAACGTAAAATTTAGTATATAATTTCAAGTGTTTTAAAGAACTCCCGTTATAGATGACTTCTGTCTATAACCTCAGATTAAAACCTCAGACCTGAAGTATTATGCCAATATAAATATTAGTATTTAGTTTGGGTTGATTTTTACTGAAAATTCACCACACTAAGAATCAGAAGACATGGGCCCAGTTACCCACTGAATCATTTTGACCCAAACTCAGTGGCTGACAACAGTAATAGCATGTGTTTCTTACACATTGGCAGACCAACTGGGGAAGGGCCAATCTAGGCTATTTATTCCCCAAGATTCTCATTCTCTTTCTGGAACCCATGGGCTCGCCTAGGCACATGCTTCTGATGATGATGACAAAAATTCAAGACAGAAGTAGAAACACAGGAGGCATCTTAATGCCCACGCACAGAACCAATGCACTGATATTTCTGCCACGTTCCACGGGCCAAAGCAAGTTCCACAGCCAAACCCAAGGTAAAGGAGTGGGGAAATATGCCATATTAGTTTTCTATGCTTTGTAACAAACTGCCACAAACCACAGCTTAGACAAAAACATATTTATTATCTCATAGTTTCTGTGGGTCAAGTGCCTGGGCACGGCTTATCTGTGTTCTCTGCAAGGCTGTAATTAAGGTGTTGGCCAAGGCTCAGTTCTTATCTGGAGGCTCAAATGGCAATAGATCTACTTCCAAGCTCTCTTAGGTAGTTGGCCCAATCCACTTCCTTGTGGCTCTAGGTCTAAGAACTTCAGCGCCTAGATGTTGCCCACAGTCCCTTGCCAAATGGACTCCTCCAACAGGGCATTTGCTTACTTCATGGCAGCTTGCTGCTTCTGTGCCAGCAATGGAGAGAGAACAAGTCTGCTGGCAAGATGGCGTCTATATGACGTAATATAACCACATAATCACATTCAAACTGTACTCGCATCCCATCACCTTTGCCATTTTCTACTGCTTAGAAACATGTCACAGGTCCTGCCCACACTGAACAGGAGGGAATTACACAAAGTTTGTGAAGCTTAGGAGGTGGGATCTTGGGGCCACTTTCCAGTGTGTCTGCTTCAATCTCTTTACTGTAAGGTTCGAAGCCAAGAATCAATCCACCATCATATTTCAGAGTGGCAGAAAGCAATGGAGGGCCACGTTAGACAGGACAGACGGAAGACCTCTCTGCAGAGGTGATATTTAGGCAGAGGTGTGAACAAATGAAGAAAACAGTGGTGCGAAAACAATTTGGAATTTCTTGAGTTTCTATCTAGGCAGAGATGTGAACAAATGAAGAAAACAGTGGTGCAAAAACAATTTGGAATTTCTACAGTTTGGAACAATGGAAAATATGCAAGAATTGGGAGCAGGGAATATGCTTTAAAATGGACTACTGCTCAGCCTACTCTCAAATGATGGCCCAGACACCAGGTCTTTTCTAATCTTCCAATTAAATTGGCTGCTTAAATTGCTGTGCCAGAAACCTGTCTTCCAGACAATGGGTACCAAGTGGTTAATGAGGTGAGAAGGAGATCATGAGAGTTGACGCCTGACGGAACATTTCTCTGTGATGTTCGCAGGAGCAGGGGAGGGAACATGTGAAAGATACAGGGCTTGACGGAGCCTCTAGAGAGACAGCAAGGGCTGTAGATCATGGCAGGTAACGGCTATGAAGGAAGAGGTTTTGCTCAGCCTGTGGTGGTAACTGAGTTGCAGGCCGAGGCACCAGGTTAATTGACTGAACCAGAGGATCTGATGACTGCTAAACTGAAGAAGCGATTCTGAGAAAAAGCCAGAGCACTCAGACAGACCCACATGATCCTATGTAAGCCATATAACCTCTCTGAGCATAAGACTTAATCTGTGTAATGGGAGCACTGAGCTTAAGTCTGGGTCTCAAGCAGCAGTGTGTGCTATGAATCTTCTGTAAAACAGTAGGAATTATGATTTTTATATTTCTATTAAATGTGTCTTATGCCTAGTTACACTGCCTTTTAAAACACTATTAAGGTTAAAAGATGATCAAATACATGTTGATTTGTGGTCTCTGGTAGACAGTTCCAAAAGTCCTTTTCAGCTCTTAGTAAAGTGCTGAGCAACTTGGTACACTGTAAGATTTCAATAAAATGATTACAATTATTGTTATCAATTGTATTATTTTATGATTTTCCTCAAGATGTTAAATGCAATGTACTTGGAAAGGCAGTATATTAAAATGTCATCAGCCACTAATTTTACAGCCAATTTAGTGAACTCCTATTAAGAGTCCAAGGAAGATAAAAGATCTTCCTTATACATGGTAGGTGCCCCAGTAATGCATTTTTAAATTAGTAAGCAAGGACCAGCTACATTACATGTAAGTCTCAAACACTGGCTAATGACTTATAACAATAATTTGTGATTTGTGTATAGAAATGTAAAACATACCAAGACAACACTGCTATTGATTATCTCATGTTCTCTCCTCATCGGCCATTAGAGGTAGGCAGGAGAGACATTTGTTTTCACTTTGCAGGTGGAGAAAGTGAATGTTAAATAGGCTAAGAGACTTTTCCAAAGTCCCAAACTAAGTTGTAGAATCAGGAATAATATACATACGCCTTCCGTCATAACTCTCCATTATGAAGAGGCAGTCCCACGACCACATAGGAGTTATCGAAATGGCAATCCTCAGACCCTGTTCTGAATATGTATTAATCAATAGGATGGAAGTGTGGTCCTGGGAGTTATATTTTTTAAAAGTTCCCCCAGGGAATGTGAGGGGGGAACTATGACATTGAACTGTAAACTCTGAGAGGACGGGACCTCTGTCTGTCTGATTTCACCTGGGTACAATGTCTGGCACGACCAACTTATATATATCCATCAGATGAATGAATGGATGGATGAGTGAGTAATCACAATGCTTTAGCATCCCCTGGGAAGTCAGAAATAAATTAAGGGCAGTGGGCTTTTTGGTGTGGTGCCAAACTGTAAAGGCACACAGAGAATCGGTGTGTTCAAATTTAAATTCAGCATTAATCTGTGTACCTAGCATGTGACAGAGACTGCTGGGAATAAAAGGTGAATATAAAGCACCTCCCTTCAAGGTGCTGCCAGCCAGATAGGGAGATAAACTGTACACACTGAAACTTAGAATATAATACAAACAATGCCAATAATGGTAAGTGCCTTTGGTTGGGCACCTTCTAAGTGCCAGCACCTTACGTGAATTATCTTATTTCAGAGTGCTGAAGGAGAGATGCAAAAGCTTTAGCGTTGCAGAGGAGGAAGAGACAGACTTCACCTCCTTCCCAGGTTTGTTCTGTCCACCTGCACAAACAGCTGCTCTCTCCGGGAGGGAATGGCTGTCCGCTGATGCAGGCGGCAGGAGCTCTCTGGCCTCTGAGAGAAGCCTATGATCAAGTACCAGGTGCTGGGGCAGTCCCTGCTTCCAGGTGGGGAAACTGAGACAAAGTATTGACGATAGGTCTTTCTAATTTTCCAGTTCAGAAAGAAGAGAGATTCTTAAATCTGTGATTCTTCACTTCACTAAATAAATCCTCTGACGACACCATCCCTATTCCCTTTCCTGGACTTTGATAGATCCTTAAAATTCAGCAAAAACTTTGCTTCATCCTTAGTAATAATTCAAATCCCACTTAGCCTCCTGAGTACAGTTCATACCTCTTATCCTCACCTCCACCGCTCTCTGTCCTGCTGACCGGCAGATCGGCAAATACCTGCAGGACAACTTTCAGGGGTTCCTTGTGGCCCATATCATTGAATCAAGGGTTCACTACCTCATTCCTGCCGCACCTGGCCTCCTCATCTCCAGCTCTTCCTTCCAATACATACTTAGGACTCTCAACTTTCAAATGCAGGATTGGTTTTCGCCAACTATCCAAAGGTGAAAATTCAGGCGTTCATGGGTCAGTGTGCAGAGAATCACAAAATGAAGACCACTGTGTAAACCTGACAGATGAGGGACAAATAGTACTGCCGCATTGATTTTATCACAGCACAAGAAAGAGGAAGGCTAGCAAAACAGACTTGGGGCTGATGAATTCATAAGCACTTCTGCACAGTTGTGTTTTCATCCCCAAGGTTAGCAACAATCTCCATCATGCCAAATTCAGCCATCAGTTCTCAGAGTTCATCTAATGAAAACACTCAGCAGAATTTGGTCCAGTCGTTCACTCCCTGCTTCTTTAAGTATCTTCTGCCTGTGACTTCTAAGACTCTTCACTCTCCCACTCTCCCGATTTTCCTCCTGTCTCCCTGGCCATTCCTTCTCAGTCTTCATGGTTGGCTTCTCTTCCTCTTGTTGGCATCTAACTGTTGCATTCTCCCACCGTGATCCTCGTCTCCATAAATGGCACCTCTCTCTTCCCAGTTGCTGATGTCCAAACCTAGAATTCACTGACTTTTCACTTTCTCACATCCAACCCATCAGAAAAGCCCACTGATTCTACCTTTCAAAATAGAGCTGAAGAGTCTATGCCATTATCCTGGTTTACCCGGACAAACACAGTGGCCTCCTAACAGGTCCCCCTGCCTTCACCCTTGTCCCCTTATGGTCTGTTCTCCACAGAGCTGCCTAGATGATCTCTTTAAAACCTAATACTACTCCCACGATCAAAATCCTCCAATGGTTTTCCATCAAATTCAGAAAATTCACATTCTTTATCATAAGCAACAAAGTCTTCCGTGATATTAACGTGCTTTTCCACTCTGACCTCGTCTCCAGCATCCCCCACAGCTCACTCTGTTCTGGACTGACTGGCCACCAGGAGTAATCATCTGTTGCGGTGCAACAAATTGTGCAAAACTCAGAGGCTTAAAGTCACAGTACATATTTACTATCTCACAGTTTCTGTGGGTCAGAATTTGGGGAGGAGCTTGGATGGACTTTTCTGGTTTAGGGTCTCATGAGGGCGCAGTTAAGATGTCTGCCCCACAAAGGCAGTTTCTTGCCCATTTTATTCATTGTTAAGTCTCAAGTGTAGAAAACAATGTCTGGCACAAAGTAGATGCTCTGTAAATATCTGCTGAATCGATGAGTAAATGAAGGAGCAAAACCCCAAGTCTTAGGACATGAAGAAAAGCCACCTAAGAGCTAGGGTATAGAGAAGTGAATTAATTTAGTCCAAAAATACTATTAAGCCTTATGAACTTCAGAGAGGAAGAACACAATACTTCTGGCTCCCAGGAGCCTCGGATCAACCACCAAGCAAATCTCAGATGTTAGGACTCTGCAGCTTTTAAGAGGTTTCTTACCATCTTTCATTGCCTGTTGCACATTCTCTTAAGGGAATTGCCCATCTTGCAGCTGAATTGTTTGAGCATCAGATCAGGTAGCTGTCTTCTCCCAGCCACAGAAGACTGTATCAGAGTCAGGTCCTAACTCGGGGGACACCCTTCCATACACTGATAATCATCCTGTGATTCAAGTGGCTAGCCCTAGAAGATTAAGTGAGCCAGTAAAATCATCTTGGGAGCTTGAATGAAGAGACGCAGAATGAAATTCCATATAGAACAGGGGTCAGAGAAGCCCAGAGACCCTGAGGCTAAGTTGAGACTGATATAAGGTCCACAGCAAGCCAAAGACCTGTGCAAGCTGAAGTTCTGGAGAACAGAAACTGAGTTAAGCAGAGGAGTCTAGAAGAGAGAGAGAGGAAAACAGCAGAGGAAGAGAGATGAAGAGGACATGTGAAATGGAGAGAAAGGAAAGAGTCTATGAGAAAGACAGAGAGAAAAAGATAAAGGCAGACAGACAGAGCTAAAAGCAAATAGATCAAAGAGACCAAAACAGATGATCCCATCCATCTTTGGAGCTGCCCACGTGCCCCTGCCTGAAGTCCAGAGGTGGAGTTTTTCCTAAGCTCCTGTGCACGTGTAACCTTTCAACCAAAGATCTCCTACCCTTTTCCTCTTGAGCCAAATTGTTAGTCTCTCCTATCTGAGACTGAAACCACTCTGACTAAACAAAGCATACCGTTTATGGAAAGGAAGGCTCTGTGTACAGATTCCTCCATGCATGAAATAAAGCTCTTGGCCCATCCTCAGCAGGTATCTATCTGCTGTCCTCTGTTCCTGGAACAGCGGGGATGGGCTTCCTCTGAGACATCTCCCTCTTTAAGTGCGCCCCATTTGCCACAATGAACAAGCGGGGACAGGACAAGCTCAGAGATGCAGTGAGTGTCTTCAAGACAGCGTGGCTTGTTCCTCCCTGGGCTCATTGTGCCATATACAGAGTCTGGTCCATGAGACACATTGTGAGTATTCTTAAATGACTGAACAGATCTGTTTCACGAAGAAGCCACAGCCCTGGTATATTTTTATTTCTTTGCCATTGCTGCTACTGATAATGGCAATAATCATAATCATAATAACAGGACAGTTTCTTGAGTACCAGACTCTATACTATGCATTCTGTGTGCTTATTATTTCTCTTAACGCCATCAGTTCCTTTCATGGGTCTTCAGCAACTAAAAGATTTAGTGCCAAAAATTATACTGTTAGCTTATTCTCTTCTCTGCAATGACAAAAATCTTCCCATTTTCAAGAATAAGAGGCACAAGTATTCGGGCTCTTTCCTCTTCCAGGACCAGTCAGCCTTTGAGGCTTAGACATTAAAAAGTTAGAATGCCTTGGATCAGGGGAATGGGATGGAGGACTGGAGGGAGGAAGAGAGGCTGTCTTTAGTAACATGGTAAGTTATTCTATCTAGAACTTTATTATGACCTTATTATATTGTTCCAGAAAGCAACAACAATAAATTCTAAATAAGGGAAATAACATAGGGTTATGCATGGTTTCTCAACCCTCACTGTGCATCAGAATCACCCAGGAACTTGTAAAAAATGCCTGGATCTCCTAGAGCTGAACATATGCACACTTACAACCCAGCAGTTCCACTTCTAGGGAGATACTCAACAGAAGGGCATGCACTTTTGCTAACCTAAAGAATTAACATTCTTGTAATACCCAAGAATGGGAAAGATACCCATCCACAGCAAATTGACTAAATGCATTGTGGTATATTCACATAATGCAATACTCTACAGCAACAAAAATGGACAAACCACTACCATCCTTCAACACACATCAATGAATCTCATAAATGTAATGGGAAATTAGACATAGAAGTATGTCAACTGTATGTCTCCATTTATATAAAGTTCAAAAACAGAAAAAGGGAATGTCTGCTGTTTTAAGTCATGATGACTATCCTTGGACAGAACGGGTGGTAGTGACTGGAAAAGGGCGCAAAGGGGCTTCTAGCGGGGGGGTGTGGAGGAGGCTGGGTTTGTTCTGCACACATGGGGATGTTTACTTAGTGAAAATACACTGTGCTACACTCCATTTGTTCCCTTTTCTGTATGTCTGCTATAATTTATTAAAATGTTTACTTAAAATAATACATGCCTAGTCCTCAGGCTCAAAGATGATGATTCAGGTGTTATGGGGTGGGTGGGCCCAGGCACTGGTTACTTTAAAAAGCTCCCCAGGTGATTTTAATGAGGGGCCAGTTTGAAAGTTACTGAAGCTTTGGTCTACAGGACTGGATCTGAGTCACAGCTCTGTCACTTGCTGTCAGTGTGGCTCTGAGCAAGCCATCCCATCCCTCTGAGTCTCAGTTTCCTCACTTTAGAGGGAGTCTACTGGTGCACACCTCACACATACATTATAAGATTAAATAATACAGATGAAATACTTAGCATGCTGTTTGACACCCCCAAAAAGTGTGCAGTGAGTGTATTACCATATAATTTTGTCCAAGATTGAGAAGCAGTGTTTATGGACTCTGACCCAGATCTGCTAGATTCTAAAGCCCCTATTTTGATGTTTGTTTCTGTATTGTGTGCTGTCTGGAGGACTCCATGCCAATTCTTTCAAGAAACTATGACCCTGAAAGCAAAGAAGAGAGGCCCTGTTCTTTAATCACCGGGTGCTGATTAGGTTTGATTGCATGTTCCATGGTTATTATTGATCTGGGGAATGACTGATGGTCACTGGTTGTCACTGTCTCATCTTTGCTATAATTGCATGAAATATTTGTCGGGGTTGAGCACCTCTTACTCAGATGCATTAACAATAATTTCCCCAAATGTGTTCCCTTGAAAGAGACTGAATTATTTCCAAAGGTCCTGTGCATCTCCTTTGCAATACAGGAAAAAGTGCATCCATAAATTACTCAGTTGACACAGATGGGGACCTGAATGGTAGAGTAGTCGGCTGCAAATTCTTCCCAGACACGTCCTGTCTGATGGCGGGACTGGCAGAGGCTCTAGGGGTGCCACCCTGGTCACGCAGGAGCGTGACTCGTGGTTCCTCTCAGAGGAGGAAGTGGACAGGCTGCTAATCCATGTCAGGGCTTTGGTGTCTGACAGCAATGACTAAGGCAACTGGAAATTAATTTCCCTGCTGTGATACCTCTCTATTGATTTGCCTATCTCTTCAGGGCTGGAGCAGCTAAGAAAGGATTCAGAGTAGAAAGAGTACCTGCTAATGCTAACACAAAATTGGATCCAAATTCCTACTGCACTCCTTACTGGCTATGCAATGTTTTTTCTCTGACCCTCAGTTTCTTCATCTTTAAAACAGGGACATTCTCACAGAACACATGAATAAATTTCCTGGCATGTATGAAAAGCTCATTTCCATGGAGTCTGAGAAACGTAAATCAGACTTAGATTTTCTTTAAGAATTACTCTGGCATAAACAGCTTGGTTTTCCAAATATATTCTATTCCCCTCAAATAAGGGAACTCCCTTCAATTTTTAAAAAAATTTTGTCATTTCAGTCAATGATCAAAAACCAAGTTAATAAATATGTTAACAATTCATATAACCATAGAGGACATATTTCCTATTTTTCTTCTTAAAGAGTTAATAAATCAATTACACTGACTTTAATCGAAGTCAATTTGAATTTTCAAAAAAGTCTAACAATGAATTATTTTCTAGTTACCTTAAAAGGCACATTTAAATCAGGCTTAAGCTGGGATACCAGAATTAAGCAAGAATTACATCATCCAGTGGCAATAAACCTTATCAAGGAGGAAGAATCAAATGTTATGCTAAAGTTTCTATTTCCAATTATTTGTATAAACTTTGAACTACTGGGGTGATTACTGTGTTAAAATTGGGCAATTTTGTGATTGTTATCTAATGTAATCTTTAAAAAGATTCTATAAGGCATATATTATTACCCCTACTTTACAGATGGTGAAGTTAGGAGAGTCAGAAATGTTAAATAAATCAACCTAAATTCACACTGTGAGTCTAGTAAAGGTAGAAATTCAAACCCAGGTCTTCTTAAGCCAAAGTCAAGGCTATTTTACCATAGCCTTCAAGGCTGAACAGAGGCCTTTAGCATGCATTGTCAGTATTCACTAGGGACTAAAGGAAAATAACAACAACTGATAAAAAAACTTTGCATTTTAATATCACTAAGCAAGTATAAGTTCCACATGAATTGATTTCTTCAGGGGGCTCAAGACCCTAACAGCAAGTTCCAACACTAGGCTCCTGTTACAGGTATATGGTAGGGTGGTAAAGTTTAAATAAATGCATTGATTTATTTAACAAAAATATATTAAGCACCTACCATGTGTCAGGAACTGTACTTAGCACTGAGGGTAAATAGTGAGCAACACACCCAGACCCTGCCCCCAGCTTACATCCATGGCAGGGGGAAGGGGGGCAGGATGGAGATGAGTTCAAGAATAGTGTAAGACTATAATGGCAAACTCTGACGAACACTATGAAGGAAAGAAAATGAGGGAGCTCTGATTTAGATTCTCTGTGTAGATTTTGTGGGGTATCAAGAAGTGTTTCCCTGAGGACACACGAAGAAGTAACACTGAAGCGGAAATTTGCAGTGGAAGTCAAATTTAACTGGATAAGGGTTGGGAGGGAAGGCATTCCAGGCAGAGGTAACAGTGTTTGCAAAAATCCTGAAACTTGGGAACAGAAGAAACATCATGTATATGTGATAACAAAAAGAGGCCAGCATGCTGGAGCACCGAAAGGAAGGGGAAGCATGGACTGTATTTTTGAAGCTGGCCACGACAATATCTCCCATCTCCTACCCAAATGCTCTTCTATAATATGATGTTCCTCACCCACTACAATCTGAGTGGCTCTGTGACTGATCTGACCAAGTGGTGGCTATGAGAGAGGGTCATTTTGCGGGTAACTTAGGCGTCTTGCCTCTTGGAAGCCAGCTTCTATGTAAGAAGTGTGCCTACCCTGAGAACAATATGTGTTGGGGCCCTGAAGGATAAGACGCCATGGAGTGGAGCAGAAGCCAAAGCACACTGAAGTGCCAGACGTGCCCCACCCATGACTAAGAAAAAATCATACTGGAAGTGAATCCTTTATCCAGCTGCCCCAGCGGATGCCATGTGGACCAGAGAGAGACTACCTAGCTGAACCCTTCCTAAATTCTTAACTCCAAAATTATGAGCAAAATAAAGAGCATATTTTAAGCCATTAAGTTTTGGAATGAATGGCTTTGAAGCAATAGATAACCAGAACCTGCATGTGGAAACAAACGGAGACAACCCAAATGAGAAGAAACAGAGGCTGTTTATTCAGAACTTGATACAGCATGGGAATCAGCCAACATCACTTGTGTCTGATGAGACACAAAGGCAGACAGGAGAGGGGGAAAGGCTTAGAGTGGAGAAAAGAGAAGGCTTCAGGTGTTAGCATGGGAAGCTGAAGATGAGCATCCTATGTGATTGGTTTGGGGACCCTACTTGGTTTTCTCTGGTTGGTCTCAACTTGGAAGCAGAGGCAGAAATTAAGGAGACTGGCAGTAAATGATCAAGTTCCAATTATTTGGGGCCAATTGCTGCAGAGGTGGTTTGGCCTCATAGAGTTCTACTGTCCTACATGGTCTGGTCATTGTCCATTTATAGGTTCAGTATCTCGGGCAGCATTGTACAAGGTGAGGCTGTAGGAGTAGACAAGAAGCAAATCTCACCTCCTTAAGAATTTTAGACTTCATTAAGAATTTTGTTCCAGACATGACAGTTGGACTTGGTCTTCTGCTTGACCTACAGACACCCATATGGAAGAGAAGTAAAATTAAAGCTAGCACATAAAACATGGCATCCAAAAACACTGATGACAGATAATTGGAAATAAACTAGTGAGGCAGTAGGGATTAGGGAGTTTGAGTAAGAAATATTGATAGGCCTTGATCAATGGGTTTTAGAGCCAAGCAACAGAGGATTCAGAAGCAAAGAACAATCTAAGACCCAAGCAAATGTCATCAAAGAAGGGCTTCAGGCCCCAGACTTGGACCAATTAACTTAATTCAACAGATGCTAATTGATCACCTTTTAGACATCAGGGACTGTTCTACTGTTGGAGACATAATATTGAACACAATAGCCAAGTCCCTGCTTTCATGATCTCCACAATCTGGTGGCAAGGAGACAGACAGTAAATATGTAACAAGTACTCTGAGAAAATAAAGCATGGGGCTGGAAAGAAAGTGACTGGAGGGTGAGGGTGACTGTGCGGATGAATTTAGAAAGGGCAGTCCTGGAAGGCCTTCCAGGGAGGTGGCACTGAATGGTGAGCAAGAGCCATTGATGGTATGACCTAGGGAAAGAGAGCACCAGGCAGACAAAACGGCCATGCAAAGTCCTGCGGCAGGAAGGATCTGGGTATATTCAAGGGCCTGAAAAAGAGGCTGCTGCATTTGAGGATTATGAGCCAGAAGTCAAGGAACACAAGTGAGGTTAGGCTACAGCCAGGTCCCACTGAGCCTTATATGCTTCTGTGAGGAGTCTGGATTTTATTTAAATACTATGTAAAGCAACTGGAGAGCTTTATGCTGGGGGGTGAGATGGGAGTAGGAGGTACTGATTTTATCAAACTTACATTTTTTAAAAGCTCACTTCCCTGTTCTTCAAAGACTAACCTTTAGAACATGCTAGAGTGGGTGTGAAATTCAGAGAAGACACTAGATTCTGACAAAAACCATACAAGGTGCAGTCCTAGAATGAATGAGGCACTACGGATGCTATCAAGGCAAAGGAAGATGGTGGCCCTGTTTCCAGACATGGGATAGGTGTCAGGGGGGAAAATTAAAGACCCAGGCACCAAAACCACAGCCTAACATCAGAGTAACTCTCAGTATCATCAAAACACAGCTATCATTTATTAAATATAAACTGTGCCAGACAATTAAATGTGCTGCCTTGTTGAATCTCCACAATCACTTTATGAGGTTAATACTGTTATCCGCGTTTTACAGATGAGGAAACCAAAGATCAGAAAGTTAAAGGGACATGTTCAAGTTTATTCAGTTTGTAATCCCTGTGCTGAGATTCAGACATAATCTCCACAGCTGGTATTCTTTTTTTTTTTAAAGAATTGTGTACTTTATTGTTTTTTTTTAATTCTGTAGTGCAGTACAGCTTAACCACTACGCATATTGCTTCCCCGAGCAAGGCAGATGAGGTTTTAGTCACCTGAATATTGAAAGCAGCTTTCTTAAATACCCCACCCATGACCAAATCCACACTCTGCCCTCAAACCTGGGAGAGGATCAAGGTGCTCGCTGGTCCAAAGACCCAGATATGAAAATAGGATGAATGTGGTGGCCAAGAACTGGGCAGGCTCCAACATGCAGGATCTCGTTTAACTTGAAATCAGCACCAGCAATGCATAAAGAACCCACGTTTGGAAACAAATGAATTTCTCAGCTGCAGCCATTGCCTGCCGGTCGCCCCTGCCTGTGCACATGCATACGGATACACATGTACCTGCCTTTGCATATGCCCAGAGATAGGTACAGCATGTGTGCATTCTTTTCAGCTTTGCAGAAGCAGCAGATGGATAATTGCAGCCCCTAAGTGCCTAATCTGCTCTCTGGGACACCGGCAGATTTCTGAGCCAACAAACTTAATTGAACTTTCTATTC